>NC_068924.1:15000000-17500000 GCF_023091745.1 Budorcas taxicolor
AAAATGAGGATTCTTGGCTATGTATGCTTTTTGCCAGCTGAATGGGTGAATTAGGTTTTTAAGTTAATCTTACTTTATCTAATATTTTCAAGTCATTTCAATAAAAAAACTTTATAGAGTTTTGGCTTTTCACTAATACTTTAAAATTATTTAAGCAAACTTTTAAAGTTTCTTTTCCTTATTAATACTTTCAGACAATTTAAACTAAAGCTTTTAATTTTGTGGGCTAATTATATTGTAAGTTGGTGTTAATGAAACTACAGGGGTGGTTATATAATCATGGTTGGCGACCAAAAGATTATGTGGTTGAATGGGAGACAAATGAATCCAGGTGACTGACTCGGGGCTGATAAGTTGGAATATATTAATAAAAAACCAGGAGTGTTTTCTAGATTTGTGTCACCACCTTGCCATTTATGTCATTCCTCCACTTCATAGTGCGTTAATCATTCATTCATTCAACAGATACTTACTCAGCACCTATTATGTGCCAAGCACTGTTCTATATGCAGAGGATACACCAGTGAACAAGAGACAAGCTTTCTGCTTTCCTGGAACTTATGTTCTAATACAGGAAGATAGACAATAATAATAAAAATATTAATAATAATAATTAACATTTGTTTAGCAAATATTGTTTGCTGAGAATTTTAAGCACTAGTATTAATTCACTTAATTCTTGTAACATCATGAGGTGGAAACTAGAATTATTCCCATTTAATACATGAGGAAACTGAGGGCACAGAAAGGGTAAATATCTTGCCTGAAGTTATAGTTAGGAAAGGGCAGATCTGGATTTCAGAACCAAAACAGGCTGGCTATAGGTTCCTTTCTCTTAATGACTTTGCTATGCAGCCTCTCAGACAAGAAAAAAGGAAATAAACAATGAAACAATAAATTCGGAAGTGTTTAGTACTATGATAAAATAACATAGGGTGATGTGATGCTATTTGTGTACTGGAGGGATGGGGGTGTAAAAGTAGATGTCGAGAAACCTGAGGAGGTCGTCTTTGAGTTGAGACTTGAAGAACGGTAATGCTGACGCACACATGACAGAGAAACGCTGGTGCAAAGAAATCTAGTTTGTGAAACAGACATGCAGGGCTGCCTGCGGCTAGAGCTTAGTGTGTAGGATGATGATCCGAAGTGAAGCCAGGGAGGCAGGTAGGAACCAAACCCTAAGAACTCAGGTCAGGTCACATTAAGAAATTTGATTTTTATTCTAAGTGCAGTGAATTTTTATTCAGGAGAGTAACACTACTTGGTTCACGATTTTAAAAGATCACTCTCACTTTTATAGGCAAAGTTAACTGTGGGAGAAAAGTGGGAGCAAGATCATTAGGGGACAATTACAATCCAGGTAGAAAATGATGCCGGCTTGGACTAAGGCAGTGGAATGAAATTTGGGGTATATGCTGAAAGTAGAATTGGGAAGACTTGCAAGTAAACTAGATGAGAAAAGTGAAGGGAAAGGGATTTAAGAGGAGCGCTGGGATTCTAGTTTGAGTAACTAGCCTGATGGTAGTAGTGTCCTTTACTGAGATGTGGCAGATTAGGAGAGTAATTAATACCTTTGGTAAGAAAAATCAAGATTAGCAATTTGAATTTTATGAGGGAAGGGACTTTTTCTATGCTTTGTTTCATTTAACGTTCAAGGAGTTCTGGGGGCGTTGGTGGGGAAAGCTTTTTTCTGTTCGATGTTATGAGCTCTTTACATTTGAAACTAAGGTGGGGGGAGTTGAATTTTCATTTGTTCAACAAATATCTACTGAGCATCTACTGTGGCCAAGGATTATGTGATTAGATACCAAGTTGAACTGGAAACGCAAACAAAATCCATGCTCCCAGAGGGCTTTTGGTGGGGGAAGGAGTTAGGACGATTGGTGATTTTTTAATTTTCCTGTTCGTTACCTTATAAAAACTTCCACTAACTCATGAGTAGCCATCTTACAATAGTAACCGCATCTAGGGATCCCGGCAGTTGGGCCACCGTTCTAAACGTTCAATGTCGGTTAGTATATAAATGAATCTCGATAGTGACACCTCCCCTCCCACTAGAACTTAGGCTTTTATAAAAAGTAAAAATTTTAACGAACGTTACGAATACAACCTTCGTTGTGAAGACTAATATTTTTGCAGGAATGGTACCTTTATAAAGATCGTGGTTGCCCCCGTACATATTTGTTCTTTCTTCATATCCAATTAAATGCAAATACTACTTTCCGTAGCTCAACTCTCTAGGCTTGTTGGGTCTAGCTCAGGAGAAAGGAAGCAGGAGCCGTTGGATTTAAACAGTATGGTGTAATCCTTTTCTATGCTCTCTCGCTAGCCGGGGACTTGGTGTCGGCTACTCGGGGCTCTTCGTTTACGCAGTACCGGAATGAAGGAATCTGGGAGGGGGTCGGAAAAGGAAAAGACTTAAGACACATTAATGGACTCTCGAAGCTACAAAACAACGTTCAGGGTCTACTCTAAAGCACTGATTTCAAATGCCCGCCCCCTGGGCCGTTTAAGCCCCGCCCCTTGCGTCGTCACTTCGACTTCCACCTTGGTCTCCGCTGACTGGTCCTTGCCTCCGCGGGCGCCTGACGAGCTTGGGGTTTGCTTCCGGGTCTTGGGTTTTGTTTTTTTTTTTTTTTTGGCCGCGGGTGCAGAGGTTTCTGGGAGCGGAGAGTCAAGATGGCGTCTGTATGATCTCCGGAGGTAGCGGCGTTGGAGTTCGGCCAAAGTGAGCGGCAAGAGGAAAGCAGACTGTGGGTTGGACCGTAAGGGGCAGTTGGCGGCGGAGGCAGAGAACTCGGTGCGGGCCCTGGAGGCGCCAGACGAGGAAAGTCGAGTGTGGGTGGGGCCGGAAAGGGGTACTTGGGGGCGGAGGCAGAGAATCCAGTGCTGACCGAGCGGTCCCCACAGGGGCCTGACGGCGAAAGCGGCCTGTGGGCGGGGCCGGAAGGGGCAGCTGGGGGCGGAGTCAGCTAACCGGGTTTAGGCCGCGGAGGCCCAGGAGCTGCAGACCGGAGAGCCGACTGTCGGTGGGGCCGGAAGGGGAAGCTGGGGGCGGAGTCAGAGAGCCTGTAAATGCGGAGGAGGCGGCGGCGCTGCGAACTGGTGGTGGGGCTCCGCGCCTAGCGAGCGTGTCCCTGGTCTCCGATCGGCTCCCGAGAGCGCAGCGCCAAGGCATCTCTGCAGAGGGCCGCCCCTCGCCCCCTGGGATAGGGGTGAAGAGTCAGCGAGTTCCCTGTGATAGCCCGGAGGTGAACTCCCCGCCCCAGGGATGACTGTTTTGGGGGGAGGCGGCGATGCTCCCCAGAGACCTGCAGCCCTGTTTCTGTCTCTCTGGATACATCCCTCTCCCTTTTTTTTCCCGGAAAATCTAGAGAAGTATATCATTTCCCCCAGTTTTTCCCTGACACTTGCTTCTCTGACGCTTGAGGATGTTTCAGTAACCACAAATGGGTCCCTAATTTTTGGTTATTAGAGTCCTTTGAGGGTGGGCTCTTGTGTTTCCAGCATTTCTTAAATTGTAACTTGGAAAAGATCTAATTTATATTATGTTGGCTGCTACTGGAGGAAATTTGATCAACAAAAGATTGTTGGAGATATTTGCCTATGTAACTGTCATTGAAGTTTAACATACTTTTTTGACTAGAACACTCAGTAACTTTGTCAGTGATTTTTTTTTTTTAAGATGTCTTTGCTTTTGTAGTTGTTAGCCTGTTCTGCTGTGTGAGGTTTAGATGAAATGGGAGTAAGGAGTCTGGTGGCGTGAGGTTGAGTGGAGATGTTTTAAATTCAGACATGGCTGTACTGTATTTTATAAAGGTTTTGATATGTCAAGTCTCCTGATTTAATAACCTTTTGAGGAATATCCCCATTTCACAGATGACAGAAACTTAAACTTGATGGCTTGCCAGGGGTCACAGATGTTTGAGGGAATGAGCTAGGGAAATTATTTCACAAGGATGGCTATAGATTAATGCTTTTCAAAATGAGAGTTTGTCATATTGAAAATAACTTAACAGTGTTTTTCTTCAAAGCATAAAAGATGACAACAGCAGCTCGGCCAACTTTTGAACCTGCAAGAGGTGGAAGAGGAAAAGGTGAGGGTGATTTGAGCCAACTCTCAAAGCAGTATTCAAGCAGAGACCTACCCTCGCATACAAAGATAAAATATAGGTAATGAAGCCTTTTAGTTTTTTCACAAGCAAGACCAAATCTGTTAAATGATGTGGTCATGAGGTAGCATGTTGGGGTTGTTATCACTCAAGTTATCTGTTTTCATAGGAGTAGAATGTAGTAGTGTTTCAGACACCCAAAATTATGCTCCATGATTTTAAAGTGCTACCAGATATTCCTCAAGCAGAAATTCCAGTTTAACCAGGAATTTCTATATGTAGATTGAACAATGACTAATAATACATTCTGTCAGGAGGAGCAAGCACTATCAATACTAATCAGTATGAGATTAAAAGTGTTGCTGTAACAAGCCCTGAGTTAGCATACTAACAAAAAGTATAAGTGTTTTGATCAACCTGCTGCCTTACTATGGGAAAGTATGTTGATTTAGTTTGAGGTTCTTAAAGGTTGTTGATTTAGTTTGAGGTTCTTAAAAGTATGTTGATTTAGTGTGAGGTTTTAGACATCACAGGATGCCTCTTAGTAACTTTTGGATTAGACTAATGATTTTGTTGATCCCCTAGTGGAGTTTTCTGCTTTAGGACTCAGGATGAAGTTGTGTTTCTTGAATTGTCTTCCATTACTACAGCCGTGTGTTTTTTAGAAGTAACTTTGCCTTGTCTTGTTTCTACTTTAGACAGACCACTCAGGATGCCCCTGAAGAAGTTCGAAACCGTGACTTCAGGAGAGAGTTGGAGGAGAGAGAGAGAGCTGCTGCAAGAGAAAAAAACAGAGATCGGCCAACCCGAGGTACCAGTACTACCTTAGACATCTCTCTCATAACATTATGTTGACAGTAGTTTTTCTTTCATGTGGTAATAGGAATGGATTATTATTTTTGTTTGTTTGGTTTTAAATGTGGGGTGAGAGCTATAGCAGTTTCTTGAAAGATAAGATTGGATTGGATTGATTGGATTAGATTATATTGGATTGGATTACAGATGATAATGAAGTTGATACCAATTTCATCTTATTATGCCTCTGTTTTAGAAAGAGCTAGGGGATATTTAGCAACTGTTATTTCAATTCAGATTAAGGAGTTTTTGACTATTTACAGCAGCCAGACTTTTTAAGGCCCCATGGTTTCTGTCTATGAAATTCTTCCATTTTTATTTCTAGCATGTGTAAACTATATCCTAAGTTTCCTGAGGCTACAGTTCCCATAATAAAATCAATACTTTTGTTAACTCATTCAGCAGGTATCTGTCAAGGACTTATTTGCCTGCCACTGTTATAGTCCCTACTGTCATGTTTAAGACCTAAGCTCTTTGTGCCCACAAGTCCCTAAAATGTTACAAGAAATGCAGGATTTGATTCAGTGAGTTAACTAATGTTTGTTTTCTCCCAGAACATACAACCTCCTCTTCAGTGTCAAAGAAGCCTCGATTGGACCAGATTCCTGCTGCCAACCTTGATGCAGACGATCCACTAACAGATGTATGTTTACTTCTTCCTCTTACCTCCATGTAGTAATTTACTTACCATTTTTCTGAAATACTTTTTTATTCATTTAGCTCTAAGAAGCAATTTGTATTTGTATTTACGTACTGTTATTCAGTTACAGCTCTGACTTGAGTGCTAAACTTTATAGTCTATTTTAAAACAAAGAAAGCATTATCTTATTAATCACATTTCAAGTTTGATCTCTGGAGAGCCAGAAAGGTGTGCTTCCCTAAGAAATAATTCCTGGTATTAAACCATGGGAATTGGATAGCTCTACCTCTTCAGACTGGGCTCTTCATCAATAGCATCCCCTCCAGTGAACGTAGGGACCTTTCCGTATTCTCAACCAGTGATGCCCCTTCCACATGTTCAGTGGGCATAATTGCTCCCTCTGTGTTTAGAGAGACATGTGATCTAAGTGGAAGGCTTTTAAGGATTGGCACTTTCATTAACATTCAAATTTAGGTCCTACTAAGTTTGCAGTTTTCTATGTACAGGGAAAAGTCTTCAAGGGTAGCATCTAATTAAGCATATATGTTAGTAATTCTAGAATTGATAGACTGAATTAAAAATTAGCATAGTAATTCATATAAGAAACTCAGTTTTAAGTGAGATTTAATGATTATGCATTTGAAATTATTTTACTCTGAGAATTTAACACCCTTTCTTGTACTTTGAATTATCCTTATCTCCTAGTTGTTTTGAGCAATATAAAACTATTTTGATCCTCAAAGTATGTAGTTAGTGTGTATCAGTGTAAAATGTTCTTTTTCTAGTTTTACAAATATTTTCATATATAAATTCTTACTTGTTCATGTAAATCTGAAAGATACTATTTGCTGCTATAATGTCTAAAAAGCATTTTAAAATACATTTTAGTAAGTAGTCATAAGCTACTTGTGAGGTTTTATTTTACTTTTTGTTTGGTTGCTGATTCTAATTGTATTTTGCTACATTTGTCTTTCCCAGGGAAAATTCCTGCTCCAAAGATTCGAGAAGTGCCATTTTTATGGAAAACATACAACTTATGCCTTATGTCTAACCTCACCATTCTTTTTTAGGAGGAAGATGAAGATGAAGATTTTGAAGAGGAGAGTGATGATGACGATACTGCAGCTCTTCTTGCAGAGTTGGAAAAAATCAAAAAAGAAAGAGCTGAAGAGCAGGCCAGGAAGGTAAAACCAACATATTAAATGTTTTTACGTCTTCTCACATAAACTATAATGGAAATGTTTTTAAGTAGTAGCACCTTATATTAGAAATCATCCTTGCCAGGTCTAGATATTACCGCACCTGTAGGTCTATAAATCTGGTAAATTCAGTGACAGCCTAAGTCTCCTAGTTACGTTAAAAATTCTTTTGAAATGGTTCAAACATGCTTTAGGCCTAATCATTAAGTTATTCTTCACTCATTTATTTGTTCAACAGACATTTAGTCAATGTCTATCAAGTGTCAGAAGAATCAAAGATGACTAGCTATAGTCATTACCTAGGAAGAACCCACAGATATAATGAAGCCATCTTTACCTCTGTCCTTGTCTTCTGCCCCAGCCTTCTTTTCAGGTACTTGCTGAGGCTGTCAATAAATTTTATGTAACCTAGCTTTTCTGAGTCCCCACAGTCTCTCCATTTGGAAGGAAAGAGTGTCTAACTCAGAGACAGATAAATAGGATCCATGGTCCTATGTACCTTTATTACATAATTACCCATAGTAGTAACAATAGTAGTATTACCCATAGTAGTAACAGTAAGAGAGAAAACTTAGGAGGCAAGAGTAAGTGAGTGCACTGACCATTTCTAGACCAATGCTAAAGGAGTTTGAATTCTGTTCCAAAGAATATGCAGAATTAGTCGATTTCAGCAGGAGATGGTAAGGTTGGGGGTGCATTTTAGAAAGATTACTCTGGCCAAAGTGTGGAGGATGCAAGGAAGAACTGGTTAGAGGGCTGTTTCAATAATCCTCATATCCTGTGACGAGACTCTTGCATGCTAGGAGTTGAATTTGAGAGACGTTAACTATCAGGGAGATAAAATTGACCAAAGAAGAGTGACCAATTAGCTATAACAGTTCCTGGGTCTGTGTGAGTGCCATGCACTAATTCAGGGAACACAGAAGATGGGCATGCTTCAGTGGAGAGAAAAGAAATGATGAGTTATATTTGGAACATGTTGAATTTGGCACACTGTAAGACCCTCAAGTAGATCTATCTGCCTCCACTTTCAACCAGAATAGAGCAAATTTTTTTTTATTAAGTGGGCTTCTGAGTAAGATTTTATTTGAACCAAGAATTGTTCTGTTTGAAAAAAGGAAAAAGACTGATGTAGGTTAATGCTTGGAACTTAGGGAGGTAGAATTCATGTGGGTCAGAAGGGAAGAATTGAGAAAAGAAGTAGAATTGGGGATAGGCCTTGAAGACAGCTAGAATTCAGATTGGAAGAATAAAAACATTAAAGATACAATTCGTGTCAAAATTTGGTAGGGGATAGCAAAACTCCAGTAGAAGTGTCGGACCATTCCTACATCTGCACACCACAAGAGGGCAGTTATTCTATTCCAGATTCTTTTGGCCTTCCTAACAGCTGTGGATACAGAAAGAGACAATTAAATGCATTTGGAGCATAAACATTTCAGACAGAAATTCTTGGCAATTTTGTAAGATGCATCTGATTTCTTTGTACAAACGTGTTGGTGTTTTTTGGAGTCAGATGACAGTTTTGTACCTATTTCCCTGTCTTGCTTTCTAGTGGCTGACTTTTCCCTGTCTCGCTTTCTAGTGGCACCTCTAGTGGCTGAGGTGTTTCAAAACATTTCAGACCAGTCAGCCTATGTTAGGGGCTGGGAAACTTTCTATAAGGGACTGCTGCTGCTACTGCTAAGTAGCTTCAGTCGTGTCCAACTCTGTGCCACCCCGTAGACGGCAGCCCCCCAGGCTACCCCGTCCCTGGGATTCTCCAGGCAAGAACACTGGAGTGGGTTGCCATTTCCTTCTCCAGTGCATGAAAGTGAAAAGTGAAAGTGAAGTCGCTCAGTTGTGTCCAACTCTTCACGACCCCATGGATGGCAGCCCACCAGGCTCCTCCGTCCATGGGATTTTCCAGGCAAGAGACTAGATAATAACTGTATTAGGCTTGCAGACCACATAGCCTCTGTTGCAACTTTTCAACTCAGCTGATTGTAGGATAAGCAGCCATAGGAAACATAAATAAACTGTTCCAGTAAAATTTATTTACAAAACAAGATGGTTGAATTTGAGTAAACCACAGGCTGTCCATCTTATATACCTATGGTCATGAAACAGTGTACCTGGTACTTGAGTATGGAAAGAGTTGGCACCTTTTTTCCCCAGTGCTATGTGTGGCAGTCAACCAGTAACTCTAAAAGAAATAATAGGAAATTGTTCTTGGTTAATAATAACTTGTCACAAGTCCTAGAGATGCTAGTTTACATTGTTACTGAGTCAAAAGATTATTTATAGTCTGCTATATTAACCCTTCTTTAGAAATTGAGATAAATTGCTTTGCCTCATGTGTCTTTTTGATGTTTAAACATGTTCCTAAATGATTAGAATGTTTACTGATATACTCTAAGCAATTATGTAATTTTGTATGTAATTCAAGAAAGAAAATGTTTAAATAAATATGCAACTCAAGAATTTCAAAGTCAGAAAGAGACTAATGAATAACAAACATGAAATATTTATAATGGAAGTGCCAAATTATTTCAGTAGGACTTTTTTGGTATATTTTTTTAAAACAAAAACAATGCTATATTGATGCTTATCCCATCTCCCTCTAAAAATCCTAACAGTCTTTTAAAATATGAGTTACGATAATAAGATTGACACCAGAGTTAATATAAGTAAATGAACCTTTTACTTATGAATCTTCCCATATTGTTGACAGGAACAAGAACAAAAAGCTGAAGAAGAAAGGATTCGTATGGAAAACATTCTGAGTGGAAACCCTCTTCTTAATCTCACTGGCCCATCCCAGCCTCAGGCCAACTTCAAAGTTAAAAGAAGGTATTGTACAGTAAATAAGTTGGAGATTTTATATATATGTATACAGTACAGATTATATATAAAATACAAGTTGTATGTGTAGTTTTTTGGTTGTATTAAACTATATGGTGGTTCTTCCTTGTTTGGTACAGACAGAAATGTTTGGAGGTTGAAACATCTCTTAATATGCAGATCACGTTTGACCTAGCTCTGCTCAGCTTTTTACGTTTCTCTGCACTGCACCAGTGATGACTTAAAACACTTTTCAAAGATGCCCATGTTCTTTGCTGATTTTCCACGTGCAGTTTCCTCTGACATGCATACATCCACACTCACACACATTGTGTAGCCTTTCATATGATACATATTTATGAGAACTCATATATTGCACATATGAGTTTGTGTTGTATATGCTAGATGATATTTTGAAATAGTAGTCTTTATTTTCTCTAAAACATGTATTTAAGCCCATCCTGGGCTGCCTGTTTTTTTTTTTTTTTTTAAGTTTATACATTATGAAAGCCAACCAAGAGAATCTTAACTAGCGTTCTGCCCTAAGCTCTTCAGCTGCTCTTGCCTTGTGGTTAATGTAGATGTGGGCCAACATATGAGCCTTAATTATTATACCCTAATAATTCCTTCTTTTGTCCTACCTTGTTAAATGGTTACAGAGTATATATAAAATCCTTAAAACTCATAATCTAATTATAGTGACTTGCCCAGTTATCCTTGAGACCTAATACTAATCAGGGTAGTACCAAGTGCTGCCGCTTTGTTTTAGACCTGAAAACATTGAATATTTATGCAACTTCTGCTTTTTTAACTCAAAGTTTCTTATACTGGAAGAATAACAAGAATGCTGTGTGTATTCTAAAATAGGAATTACTCTTCCTGTTAAAAAAGCAAGCCAACTGCCTCTTAAAAATTACTTGTTCTTTTGGGTATAATCACAGCATCAAGTGATGTGCATGTTGAGCATGAGGAAGCTTTGTAGTTCACATAATATTTTTGGCTCTTGATACAGGTATTGTAAGATTGTTCTGTTTTTTTTCTTTCAGGTGGGATGATGACGTTGTCTTCAAGAACTGTGCAAAAGGTGTAGATGATCAGAAGAAAGACAAAAGATTTGTAAATGATACGCTTCGATCTGAATTTCACAAAAAGTTCATGGAGAAATACATTAAATAGTACAGTTTTATGTGCTGAATTGAAGGCTATAAAATGTAAACAATCTGACTTCATTTTGATTTTTCTCTCCCACCCCTATCTAAATTGTGTATAGGCTTCCCTAATTTTTAGTTCCAACGTATCTTTTCCTTTATTGATTAATTACTTGATAAGGACGTGGGAATTGGTTTAACCCAGTTTCCATCTCAATATTTCCAGTCATGTGTTTTCTCTTAAATATAGGAAAAGAAACCTTGTAATAAATATTTTTAATAAATAGCCAAATCTGTGTCCCCAACTTGTTTGTTGAAATGTATGCAGCTAGTAAAACATTGCATATTTTCTTCTGTGTGTTGTATTTCTTTGTAGACTTTTTCTCCTCATATCTCAAGTCAGTTAATTCATCACATCTCCTCCATCTTTTGAAAAGTGTGATGAAAGATTAAAGGGATTCCATTTTGGACCACTGTGTTGGTACAGAGGAGTGTTGTCAAGCAGAAAGCACCCTGAGTGCGTGTGTGAGGGAGCATGGGGTACCTCTCGCTTTGGCATTGCCCCTTTCTTTTCTCTCAGCCCAGACAAGAAAGAGGTTCTTAAGTGTGCCCAGGAAACGTGTGGCATTCACCTGTGTCCTGGATACTCAGCTGTCGTGTTTCGCTTGAGTGAGAGAGAGTTTGCACACTGACACTAGATGCAAAGCCTGGGGGAGTTTAACATCAAACAATATATGAAATAAAACCTTTGGAAATATGAGGATATGGATACAGGAAGTGGAAGTGTTTACACAACTGGGAAATGAAGTTTCCCTAAACCTTGGCTAGGATTTTTAAGGTTATCATTACAGATAGAGACCCATTCATAGGATTCCTCCATTGTAAATGATATTGAGCTTGGCAGGGTTAAAGGTAAAACCTTTAAAGCAAAAATAACTTGTTCTTTATCACTGGCATTTATTTAAACTCCCTTCTCTAGGATCCTCAGCAGAAGCTTGGACACAGGTTAACCTGAGTCCAGAAAGTGAAAGTGAAGTCGCTCAGTCATGTCCAACTCTTTGTGACCCCATGGACTGTAGCCTATCAGGCTCTGTCCATGGGATTTTTCAGGCAAGACTGCTGGAGTGGATTGCCATTTCCTTCTCCAGGGGATCTTCCCGACCCAGGAATTGAACCCGGGTCTCCCGAATTGCAGGCAGATGCTTTACCAACTGAGCCACCAGGGCAGAAGCTTGGACACAGGTTAACCTGAGTCCAGAGGAGAACTGGAATTACAGGCCAGGTCTTGGTCAAGTTTATGCCCTGTGTTTTTGGTTTTTTCCCAACTGAGCGATTTACACTGATGTTTGAATGCTTTGACAAGTGTTTTTGTTTGTTTTAATTTGGCTGTGCTGGGTCCTAGTTGTGGGATCTAGTTCCCTGACCGGGGATCAACCTGGGCCCCTTGCATTGGAAACACGGAGTCTTAACCACTGAACCACCAGGGAAGTCCCTTGACTAGTGTTTTTTAAAAGCCTTTCATAATACTGAAATGTTTTTTTCTCTAACATTCAATTTCTAAAGTGCCTTCACATTCATTTTCAATTTTCTTCATAGCAATATTTACATAGAAAACACTGGGTTATTCAAAGCTAAGGAAATTCAGGCTGAGTGATTGGATCAGTATTAATACATGATGGGACACATTTGAGTGCCTAAAACTATCTGAAAATGTGCTTACAGAAGTGAGAGGCATTATTTAGATTTCCAAAACTAGTTCTTGGGATTATGGGTAAAGTCTTGAGAAAAAGAAATAGCAAAATTAATCATAATAAAACTTTTAAATATATAAAGGGCTTAAAACTCATACCCAAGGGCCCAATTTAGGTGCACTTTTATTCTGAGATCCAGTTACTTCAGATAACCTATTGGAGCCCAATAGATTCAGGAAGAATCAGAGTAAAACTAATTTCAATGATTTCTTTATCCATTTTCCTAATATTTTCCAATGTGAGACAACATTATGTAACTGGTCATAGATCAAGGACACATATAAATTGTACAGTTTCAGCTTTCAGATATATAAAGCCAGTATCAGCCTTCCTAGCAAAAATGCCTAACATTCTCCTTGCAACACATCTTGCATAGGTGTGGCTGAGGAAACCGTCTAATCCCACCAGGAGCCAGGACTTGGAAGCAAGATGGACCTGAATGTGAAGCCCAACTCTGTCACCTTGGGTTCCACTAAAGCGAACTAGCTAACATTTCCAAATGTGCTACATGCATGTAATCAACACTGTTCTGTGTAAGGCAGGTGTCATTTTCTGTGTTTTGTAAACAAGGAAATTTAAGTTCATAAGAGAAATTTAAAAACCAAGTCATAAATCTTTAAGAGAGTAAGGCCAAGATTCAGACCTTGCAGTGTCTGTTTGCAGCCCATCCTCTTAACTGCTTGGAGAAGGAAATGGCAACCCACTCCAGTGTTCATGCCTGGAGAATCCCATGGACAGGGGAACCTGACAGGCTACAGTCCATGGGATAGCAAGAGTTGGACACAAATTAGCAACTAAACCACCACCTCTTAACTGCTATGCTTGACTTCCTCTTTGTGTGAAATAGCCCTTCTGACATTTCTCACCTATGAAACAGCAGTAACCAGGGTGATGAGTAAGGGGGTTTGATAGGAATCAATTTAAGGTTGAGTACCTGGCAGATATATAGTAGGGATTTCACCCATGTTTTCTTTCTACCTGCCTCTTCTAGCGCATAGCATGGGCTGCCAAAAAGTGAATGCCTGCTGTATGTTCTATCACAAAAATGTGTGTGTGTGTGTGTTAGTCACTCATTCGTGTCCGATTCTTTGCAACCCATGTACTGTAGCCCACCAGGCTCCTTTGTCCATGGGATTCTCCAGGCAAGGACACTGGAGTGGGTTGCCATTCCCTTCTCCTACGGTTTTGAATGAAGAGGTTCCCAATTCCTTCAGTGGAGAAAGCAATGGCAACCCACTGCGGTACTCTCGCCTGGAAAATCCCATGGACGGAGGAGCCTGGTAAGCTGCAGGCCATGGGGTCGCTAAGAGTCGGACACAACTGCGTGACTTCACTTTCACTTTTCCTTTCATGCACTGGAGAAGGAAATGGCAACCCACTCCCGTGTTCTTGCCTGGAGACCCCCAGCGACGGCAGAGCCCGGTAGGCTGCCGTCTTTGGGGTCGCACAGAGTAGGACACGACTGGAGTGACTTAGCAGCAGCAGCAATTCCTTCAGAAGGCTTTCTAGGTGGTGCTAGTGGTAAAGAATCCACCTGATAGTTCAGGAGACTCAGAAGATGTGGGTTTGATCTTGGGGTCAAGAAGATCCTCCGGAGAAGGAAATGGCAACCTACTCCAGTATTCCTGCAGGAATAATCCCATGGACAGAGGAGCCTGGCAGGCTACAGTCCATGGGGTCATAAAGAGTCGGATGTGACTGAGCATCCTCTCAACCCTTCAGAGTTTACCTTGGGTTATAAGTATGGCCTCAACAGGGATTGATTGGTTTTGCTTGGTTACTAGGATTAAAAACCCACTAGGGACTTCCCTGGTGGTCCAGTTGTAACACTATGTGCTCCCAAAGCAAGGGGTCCAGGTTCAGTCCCTGGTCAAGGAACTAGAACCTGCATGCCACAGCTAAGACCCAGGATAGCCAAATAAAGAACATTTTTTTTAGAAAGTAACTAATAGAAACTCAAGTGAAATAGAGGTTTATCTTTTTTATTTTTTGGAATTGAAACATATATGATTTACAAAGCTGTGTTAGTTTCAGGTGTATAGCAAAGTGAATCAGTTACAACCTTTGACTTTGTCACAGGGAAGGGTTCTCATGTCGTCCTGAAATTTCCTCAAGGCTCACATCACCTTGAAAGTCTAACTGTTGGCCTCAGAGGCCTATTTCCAGAGTGTAGGTTAAATCAGCACTGGGCGTTGAGTCACTCTCTGGAAGCCTTGACTTCAAACAAGCCCCAGTGGAAGAAAAAGCTGTGAATGAGGAAAAAACTGAGATAACAGAAGTGGCAAAGCTCACAGAGCATCGAAGTGCGAGCCCTGGGCAGTGGGCCCTACAGACCAGGCTCCCTGCCTCCCTCCAGCCCCGGAAGAGCTGCTCCCTTGCCACTTTCCTGTTTAAAGCCTTCGACAAACAATGAGGAAAATGCTGGAAAATCATCTCTGTCAAGATAGCTACAGAAAATGTAAAACATAGAGTCATAAACCTAATAGGAAATGTGGGTATATTCCACTGCAGGGCATTAATAAAATACAATCAATGTAGCAAAATATATAGTCCTGGATGGGATGACTCAATAATGGAAGATACAAATTCTCCAACCCCTAACAAATTTTATGAAATTTCAGGAAGTTGGGATATTTTTAATTGATATTTTGACTAAATTGCTTAACATTTTTCTGTTAAAATAAGTTTGTAAGAATAGCCAGGAAAAAATCTGGCAAGGAAATATAGTGAGAGGGATTTTCCCCACCAATTAAAAAAAAATTTACAAAGAAACCAAAACAGAAAAAGACACATGTACCCCAGTGTTCATTGCAGCACTATTTACAATAACTAGGACATGGAAGCAACCTAGAGGTCCATCAGCAGAGGAATGGATAAAGAAGCTGTGGTACATATGCCCAATGGAATACTACTCGGTCATAAAAAGGAACACATTTGAGTCAGGTCTAATGAGGTGGATGAACCTAGAGCCTAGTCTACAGAGTGAAGTAAGTCAGAAAGAGAAAAACAAATACCATATATTAATGCATATATATGGAATCTAGAAGGATGGTACTGATGAACATATTCGCAGAGCAGCAGTGGAGATGCAGACAGAGAAGAGACTTATAGACAAGGGTGGGGGAGAAAACGGAGAAGGAGAGATGAATGGAGAGAGCAGCATGGAGGCACATACACCAACGTATGTAAACACACAGCCAACGGGAATTTGCTGTATGACTCGGGGAACTCAAACTGGGGCCCTGTGATAATCTAGAGGGGTGGGGATGGGTGGGAGTTGGGAGGAAGATTCAAGAGGGAGGGGACATGTGTACACTCACGGTTAATTCATGTTGATGTATGACAGAAATCAGACCAATATTGTAAAGCAATCATCAATTAATTAAAAATAGATAAACATTTTTTAATGTATTAGAAATTTATGAAAATTAATGTGGTGCTGACAACAGAATAGAGAGATGGAAAAAAAAATTGAACATAATAAAAAGTCCAAACACAAATGAGGTACCTAAAATAATTTTGTAGATTAAAAATATTTTAACCAGAAAATCAATGGAGTCATTTGCAGCAATATGGACGGACCTAGAGATCATCAGTACTAAGTGAAATAATTCAGAGAATCACAAATACCATATAACATGCTATCACATATGTGGAATCAAAAAAAAAAGATACAAATGAACTTATTTACAAAACAGAAATAGACTCACAGACATAGAAAAGTTTAGGATTACTAAAGGGGAAAGAGTAGGGAAGGGATAAATTAGGATTAACATATACACACTACAATATATAAAACAGATAACCAACAAAGACCTACTGTATAGCACAGGAAGCCATATTCAATATCCTGTAATAGATAAGAATTTGCAAAATAATAGATATATGTATTAATACAACTGAATCACTTTGCTATATTCCTGAAACTAACACAGTATTGTAAATCAACTATATTTCAAAAAACAATCAGTGAAGAAAGAATGAACTATTCAGTAAACGGTCTCAGCAGAGTTAATGAATAAATTAGGTAGAAAATACACGCCAGTGTCAAGCACAAGGCCAGAGGAAGACAGACACACTCAGCCAGTAGAGAAAGAAGCCCTTTTCAGATTCAGATAGTTTAGTACTTTCAAAGTCAGTGGACGGAAGTAGCCAAGGGTGCAAGCCCTCTGGGCCCCTTGTTCAGGGAAACCCTGAAACAAAAAGGACCAGGTGACGGCAACACTAAAGCCAGACACCTTGGTGCAGAGAAGCCAAGTCAGTCACATTTTGTTTCAGAGTTTCCAGCTGTGCTATAGGGAGGTGAGGCAGAAAGCCTCAGGCCTCATCAGAACTGGCCATGGGAAGCACCCTTTAAAAGACAGAGAATCGGGTGATAAATAACCCTGTAGCAACTCAGGCTCCCAAGACTTTCTGCCAGGATGCAGATCAGCTGCATTTAAGACTTGCCTAGGCGTCTTAATGGAGGGAAGACGTGTGCTGTCCTGGGGGCCAGCACAGAGCTGTTCCCCTAATAGCTGCTTCATAAGTCCTCCAGGATAAATTTCATGCGGTTTAAAGATTTAAAGGAAAAAACTAAATAAATGTATGGGTGAAAAACATGGCTAAAATGTGTGTTTGAGTTGAGCTGGACTTTCTATGAATGACATTGAAAGCAGGAAACATTTTGTAAAAAGCTGAATTAATTACTTTAAAAGATTTGGTAGCTCAAAGAACTTAAAATGCCAATATTATTGAATTTTCTTGCTTGGTATTTTTGTTTTCTTAGAGTTTCACAGTGACTTTCTTTTCTTCTCTATTGTCTACATTTTAAAAACAATATTTCATTATATAAGAAAAGCAGTCAAGTTCTCTCTCTCTTTCCCAGAGCCTTCCAGATGGCACAGTAGTCCCACCATGAGTGTAATTATAGGCAGCTTTTCATTCTTTCCCAGATAGAGTCTCCTATTTTCAGTGTCCCACATCTACTTCCTTCTTAATTTGTGCCCCCTTTTTTTTTCATGGAGTACATCCTGAAATAACTTCCTAGGAAATGATGAGTGAGGGGTAACATATCTGAGTCCCATATGTAGACATCTAGCTTTATTCTACCCACCTCACCCTCTGCCCCCGCCACACACACACACACACACACACACACACACACACACACACTCAATTGATAGTTTTCCTGTTGTTGTTCAGTCACTAAATTGTGTCCGATTCTGTGCGACCCCATGGACTGCAGCACGCCAGGCCTCCCTGTCCTTCACTATCTCCCAGAGTTTGCTTAAACTCATGTCCATTGAGTTGGTGATGCCATCCGACCATGTTATCCTCTGTTGCTCCCTTCTCCTGCCTTCAATTCTTTCCCAGCATCTGGGTCTTTTCCAACGAGTCGGCTTTTCTCACCAGGTAGCCAAAGTATTCAGAAGTGTGGTTTGAAACAAACTTCTCTTAGAACTTAAATGCTTTGTTCCATTTTCTTCTAAATTTCAGTCTTCTTGAAAATGCTGATGCCAATTATTTTTGTGTTCTTTTATATATGTCCTAGTTTGGGTTTTGTTTTGAATCTCTGCAGTCTCCTGGGATATTCTATTTTTCTTTTCTGCTCCCAAATCCCCCAGTGATATAGCTAGTTGTGTGTCTATCACCACTTATTATGTTTGATTCTCAGTGAGTCCTTTGGTGATTCACAGCCTACAGCTCTAGTAAAATTTCTCATCCCTCTGAAAATCTGTTTTCTCCACTTCTGTTCTTCTTGTTCAGAATTCCAACTCCTTGGTAAACTGACTCTTTTGTCCTTCATTTTTTCTCATAATTTGGTTTCTGCCTTTTTTGTTATACTTTCTAGGGCATTTCCTACTATTTCTGTTTCAATTATTTCACTGACATTTTTATTTTTTTGCTTAATTTTGGAAATAATGTCCTAGATTTTCAAGGTATCTTTTTATTCTCTGAACTTCCCTTCTGTATCCTCATGATTCTCATCCTTGGCTGCACATTAGAACTACCTGGGACCTTTGAACACCACTGATGAGACCATGCCCAATCCAGTTAAATCAAAATCTTAGGGGCTAACTCCCAGGTAGCCAAAATTTTCAAAGCTCTCCAATAGATACCGATTTTTGTCTTAGTTTGGGAAACATGGCATTATCTTGTTTCTGTCTTGACTTAAACTATCTTTTTCACCAATATCATATTAATATTAAATATTACATAGTTAATTACCTATTTATCTATTTATTCTATACCATCTACTCATAGACAATCTTTACCTTATATTTAACAGGTATAATTCTCAGGTAATAGTCTCAGGCATACAAATATATAAATAGCCATAATTCAATTTAATTTCCATTTCCAGCCTCTTGGGCAGGTTAAAGAAACTCAAATTGAATGAACTAAATCTATTTCAGTTCCAGGTTTAGACCTGTAGTATCTATTGAATCTCCCTTGGGTTACTTATAAAGGAAAGGAAAGAAATGCGTCTGGTCACTATTTTTAAACCAAGGTACCTCTTGAATAAATTACTAGATGTCAAAATCAAGTGATGTCAGCAATATTTTGCCTTTCCTCTCAGCCTTCTTCATGCTAAGAAATAGATGTCATTGGTTCAGATAACATACATATATCAACACATATATCCTGTCTTTTTAAAAGTTCATTTGTGCCTTTGTCTTATCCCTTCAGTAGACTGGATTTTTTCCTCTAAAAAGGAGGAACTTCATGTTATGCATTTAAAGTCTCCAGTATAATATGTTACATGTAACAATCATTTTTTCTACATTGAATACTGTCTTTGTGACAGCCTAGGACCTGGGACCCTCTGTTGAAGTGCTGCAGTGCTTGAATCTGGACAAATGTCTCCTCGGGCAGCAAAATACAAAGAAACTGTAAGGGACAAAAATAATTGTGTGCATCCACAGTTGGGGTGAATCTGAACAACAAGGTATAAAGAGACCAAAAATTCCAGCTGCCACTTCAGAAGAGTAGGGAGCAAAAGCAGGATGCTTTGCCTGCCCCCTGCATACACACCACCTCAAGTGGCGGGCAGACTCCTTAAGCCACCCCTCCAGTCTGACCTGTGGATGCATCCCTACCTTCACCCCAAATAAGGAACCAACTCAGCCCTCCTCAGGGAGTAAGCTAACAAGGAACCTGTCACTTGTTCTTGTTCCCCTCCTCCTGCAGCAGGAGTCCCAGTAAAGCCTTGCCTGAATGTCCTATCTGGTCTCTGATTACTTTCTACTGATTAAGGAGGCAAAGAGCATTGGTCAGTAACATTTGGTGTAGGTATCAGTGTGGCTGTTCATAAGCTAGTCTGTGCTCAAAGTAGCTATAATAAAATGCTTTTAAAGTCAAGCGCACACACGCACAGGCACACACAGACACACTTTCTCATAGACACACACACACACTCTTTTTTTCCCCAATCAATTCCGAACTTAGTGTGTGACGCTTCTATAAGCTTCCCAGGTGGCTCAGTGGTAAAGAATCCACCTGCCAAGCAGTAGACTCGGGTTCCATCCCTGGATCGGGAAGATCCCCTGAAGAAGGAAATGACAACCCACTCCAGTATTCTTGCCTGGGAAATCCCATGGACAGAAGAGCCTGGCGGGCTACAGTCCAAGGGGTCACAAGAGTCAGACACAGCTGAGGGACTAAACAACAACATCCCAATTGCTTCTCCATGGTCCAGGAGGGGCATGCTGTTATGACTGTATCAACTGCTCCCTACAAAAGGGCAGTGAGAAGGGACTCCCCAGATGCCAGGATAGATGATGAGGCTGTCCTTGGCAAGGCGGGAAACCAAACGCAGATCTCTGCCTTTTCCTCCTGTGATTCAGGTGGCTCTGGTATTTCTACCATATTTTTCAGAATAGTGAGGATAAAGTACCCTGTTATGTTCAGTTCAGTCACTCAGTCATGTCTGACTCTTTGCAACCCCACGGACCACAGCACGCCAGGCTTCCCTGTCCATCACCAACTCCCAGAGTTTGCTCAAACTCATGTCTGTCAAGTCAGTGTTGCCATCCAAACATCTCATCCTCTGTCGTCTCCTTCTCCTCCCCTCTTCAATCTTTCCCAGCATCAGGGTCTTTTCCAATGAGTCAGTTCTTCACATCAGGTGGCCAAAGAGTTTGAGCTTCAGCTTCAGCATCAGTCCTGCCAATGAATATTCAGGACTGATCTCCTTTAGGATGGACTGGTTGGATCTCCTTGTAGTCCAAGGGGCTCTCAAGAGTCTTCTCCAACACCACAGTTCAAAAGCATCAATTCTTTGGCGCTCAGCTTTCTTTATAGTCCAACTCTCACATCCATGCATGACCAGTGGAAAATCCATAGCCTTGGCTAGATGGACCTTTGCTGGCAAAGTAAAGTCTCTGCTTTTTAATATGCCATCTAGGTTTATTAGCCCTATTATGTTGTTAGTCACTCAATCATGTCTGACTGTTTGTGACCCCATGGACTATAGCCTGCCAGGCTCCTCTGTCCTTGGGATTCTCCAGGCAAGAATACTGCAGTGGGTTGCCATTTCCTTCTCCAGTTATGTTCTCCTATTATGTTAGAAAACTGCTAAACAAATATACTAGGTTCTGAATGTATTCTTAACCCACACCGAGGCATTCTTCAAGTTGATTTATGGGTAAACCCCAGCATCGCTTGGCCAGAGCTAGATTTGTGTGGGAATTCTAGGTTTACAGAGAAGTCCAAGGGCTTCCAGGTGGTACTAGTGGTGAAGAACCCACCTGACAATGCAGAAGACATAAGGGATGTGGGTTCAATCCCTGGGTGGGGAAGATCCCCTAGAGCAGGGCATGGCAACCCAATCTAGCATTCTTGCCTAAAGAATCCCATGGACAGAGGATTCTGGCAGGCTACAGTCCATGGGGTCGCAAAGACCCAGACACAACCGAAGTGACTTAGCATGCATGTACTCAGAGAAGCCCCAAAAGTCTTGCAGACTGATGTTTCTGATCTTGAGAGATGGTTCTAATGTCAGGGGTGAATTTTTATTGCTACTGCATTATCTGATTCATACTATAATGAAGAAATCTAAGTGATTTGTTCCCAAAAAACCAGCTCTTGAATTTAGTGATTCTGTGACTAAATGGGTTTGTTTCTCATATCCAAACATGTATTTTTCAATAATGCTATAGTTCATTTGAAACTCTTGTAAAGCTACTTCCTGGAAAGTTTGCCTAGCCAGAGTGGTAGGATTGCTCCTCCCTGTCTTAAGGTTGAGCCTTTGGCCATCCTTGGAGGAGGAAACTCAGGGTATCTTCCTGTTATTCCAGGAGAGCAGCCATCTACATGTGGATTCCCCTCCTGCCTGGTGCTCCACTGGGGACACAACACCCATCAGATGACAAGCTTGTTCCTTCCACCCTTCCCTGCTTATCTTCCCCTCATTTCCCACATTTTTCCCTAATAAGAATTCTTTGATTTCATGTATTATTTTATTGATACATTATTTATTATGTTTCTTTAATAATTGTTATGTAAAATAATAATTTACAAAGTAATAACAATAATAAATTCACAGTATGTCACTTGATATATACTATTCACCGCTCACCATATTTATATCTTTTTGCCTCCCTTTGCCTTTGTTTAAAAATTTTTGATGCAGACATGCAATTTCATGTAAAATAAATAAAATTATATTTCATGTATTATGTGTGATTAAAACATATATATTAAAAGACCCAGTATTTTTCTTCTGCTTTGTTTCTTGCTTTCCCTTCTGTCTCTCTTTCTACTACTCCCATGTTAGTGCCAGCCAGGTAACCCATGTACAACCTAATGTGTTTCATCCATGCTTTTCTTCATGCTTATATGGGCTTCCCTACTTGGGCTTCCCTGGTGGCTCAGTGGTAAAGAATTTGCCTGCCATGTGGGAGACCTGGGTTCGATCCCTGGGTTGGGAAGATCTGCTGGAGGAGAGCACGGCAACCTGCTTCAGTATTCCTGCCTGGAGAATCTGCATGGACAGAGGTGCCTGGTGGGCCACAGTCCATGGAGTTGCAAGGAGTTGGACACAACTGAGCGACTAAGCACATATAACTACTCACCACGTACACATACACACAGAGACATATTTGTTTTACATGTATGAGATTGTGTGGCATAATTCCCTATCTTTGTCATTCTTACACAATAAATTTTTTTAGAAATATTTCCAAGATAACTAGTATAAGTCTAATTTACCCCTCTTAATAGCAATGTGCAAGACTCTGTGGTGTTCTAGAATCATTACATATTTAATACTCACCTCTTACAAGAGCTAGTTATTGAATATTCAAGAAGTCTGAAAGCTGGTTATAAATACTAAGCAAGCTTGATGAAATCTGTGGTGGGAGAATTTACACCATGGAAATTGGCAAACACTACAAATGCTAGACTTTGATTTTTCAGAGAGCTTTCACCACTGGAGAAAGTTTATAATAATTTTACATAAGCAATCACATTTTGAAGTCTGTTCATTCTATTTTTCTTTTCTATTCTTTTTCTGTATTTTCCCCCCTCTATGAACAATGCTGTAATGAAAAACAGGGGGAGTTGAGCAAGTCTCTACTGAAGACATTTGGGCAGTTGCTCCAAAGTTATTATGAATCCACACAGGGCAGGATAATGGGGGAGTATGGGCATCAGACCCTGACTGACGCTGCCTTACTGTCCCCCGGCTGCCTCCATTTTTGAGAATCCCCTACTTGGACGCTTCTTGTATGGCCTCCCACAGGGTTGACCGCTCATCCTTTCTTCCATTCCATAGTCACCTCTATTTAAGCCTCTCCTGCCTATTGCCCTTAGCAGCCTCCTCCACCCTAACATTCTGAGGAAGACTCACACAGAATAGCAAAGGCACAGTCCCCTGAGTTTTGAGAGTTCTGCAGCTGATGGATCATGGTGGTGTGGAGCTGGGTACAGATAGAACAGAGTTGCTCCACTGGGTTACACTCTTTCAGGAAGCCACAGTACAGCTTTATGTGGCTGATCCCCACAACTCTATCTCTGGCTCATGTATTTCTATTTCCCCCCATCTACATCTATTACCCAAGCTTCTGTTCTTTGTTTCCAATCATCTGCTGAGCAGTCAATCAGAATCTCACATTCAACAGACATATCCAACCCAGCACCCTGCCTTTTGCCAACACCATGGCTTTGGGCAGTGCTGCCATTTCTTCATTAATTTCTGTGGCATTTAAATGATATGCATGTAAAATGCCTAAATGTTCATCAAATGTTAGTTCTTTCTCCCTCCTTCCCTTCCTTTATTTCTTCTCTCTTTTTGGAGGAAGAGAAGTTTCAGTTTAGGGGGGACGCTCTCACAAAGTTGCCAAAGACAATGCACTTGCCCTTCAAAGTAGACAGAAAAGCCAAGCTCCAGAGTCTCAAGAGGAAAGTGACACTCAGAGTTGATACATTTTACTGCCCTTTTATTGACCAAGACTCAAGGAAGAGGAGCGATGAACTGGGTGCGAGGAAGGAAGGAACTGGGTTCATCCTGGCTGTCCTGTCACTAGCTACAAGGGGGCTCCAGTCCAGAGTCCGCTGGAACTGATGATGCCCTTTAGGACACTGGTCAGGCTGCAGAAGACAGAGTTGTTTGAGGTCATCTAAATCAGAGGGGAGAAAAAAAAAAATCAAACTCCTTCTCTTGAGTTTCAGTTTTCTTCTACTTGAAAATCACCAAAGGCTGCAGGCCCATCTGTCAGCCCCTGATGAACCACATCTGTCCTCCCATTATCTCCTGAGCTGGGTCACTGGGAAAATCTCATAAAACATGTGAGGACAGAACAGAACTATTTAATAGGCTGTCAGAAGCCCTAGAGCACCAGGGCCCAGCAGGAAGGCTGGAAGATCGCTCAAGGAGGGCTGGGAGAGGGAGGAGGTGGGAGGGGGGATGTTTGTGGTTTTGAAGTGAAAAGAAACAAAAAAAGATATGCAGGAAATAGAGTTGGAATATGTTTTGCTTATAATAAATAGCGAGGCAGTGCTTTTAGAGAGTGTGTCTAAAAACTGCTTAAAACCGAGCACCTACTGTATGTAAGACGCTGTTCTAAATTTGGAGATTCAAAGGTGTTCAAGACCAGGGCTAGTCTTCTGACACAGCTGTCTGTCTGTCTGGAGTCAGACAGAGGCAGGCTCCAATCAGAGCTCCACTACTTTTTTGACTTTTGATTGAGCAATTTCATTTCCCCATGTCTCAGTTTGCTGATCTGCAAAATGGGAGTAATGGTCCCATTTTGGAAGAATAAGACATAATATGTGTAAATCTCTTTGCATCCTGCCCGGTACCTGGTAAATGACCAACACACCTCAGTTCTCTCCTGCCCCGCCGCAACTCCCCTTTCCCTTCCCATCAACAAGTTGTCTACTTAACCTCACTGCTGCGTTCCCAGTACCCAGAGGAGTACTTACTGGCACTCAGAGAAGGCGGGCATGGTGGGTTGTCCAAAACTGCACTTGGGGGGAAATAAATGAACACGTTCAGAGGAGAAGAAGAGAAAAGAAGAAAAATGGGGAACAGGAACTGCTAAAAGAATCTCACATTTAGTCAAGAGAAGAGAAAATGTAGGGCTTGGTTAGAAGGGCAGGAATCCTGCATTCATCAGTGTAGATGGCTGTTGTGTGGACGGGGAGGGAGCCTTGATGGTTGCAGACCAAGGCACAGATTTCAGCATGGTGACAGAGCCGTCAAGGTGCAGCGACGCTCCCTCCAGTGGGGTAAGGGGCTGGAGGGTGGCAGGTGGAGTTATGAGTAGCAGGGCATAGGTGCTGCAGGCTGGCGAAGAGGAGAAACGACCATTAACTTTTATCCCTTTCAGCACTGAAGACTCCGATTCTGAAAATCCTACTCTATTAGAAACAGTTACTCAATATCTTGTAATAACCTATAATGGAAAAGAATCTAAGAGAATCTAGCGTGTGCTAAGTTGCTTCAATCCTGTCCGACTCTTAGCGACCCTGTGAACTACTTCAGGACGGGATCCTCCAGGCAAGAAGTGGCCAGGCCCTCCTCCAGGGGATCTTCCCCACCCAAGGACCGAACCTGTGTCCCGTGTGTCTCCTGCAGGGGCAGACAGATTCTTACCACTAGAGCCACCAACGCAGCTTTGTCATTCACGATGATGATAACCACCGTTTAACTCGGCCCCTGTGTTGGTCTGCTCGTAGCTTCTCAAAGGTTCCAGCAGGCTCCCTGCTTCCAGCACTCACTCACACTGTCCCTCTTCCCTTGAGGGCCACCTCCCTCCTCCCAAACTGTCTTTTCAAGTCATGCCCATCCCTCGTGGCCCAGCTTACATCTATCAGGAAGCTTTCCAGACCCCCACATGGGCAGTCAGCCTGTTCCTGACCCTCTGTCCATGCATTTTCTTTTTAGGTGCAGGAGAGCTCTCCAGGGATAACTCCCTCCCACCCTAGATTAGAAGCTTCGGGCCTCACACAGAAGCCTAGTGTTACTTATTCTTATTTCCTGACCCCCTCAAAGTTAATGGAGGCTCAATATTTGACTTTTACTTGCCTGAATAGGGCAAGTAACTACACATTATCCTCTCCCCTTTAAAAACAATCAAACGAAAGAAAATGAGAAAGCAAAACCAAAAATCTGGCTTGCGTGAGTTTCTGTTTGTCCACTTCATAGCCTCTTCATATTCTGGGTCGATGAAAAGGAGCTATTACTGACCAAAAAAAAAAAAAAAAAAAGTACAGACTAAAAGTTGGAAATTATATTTTGTTCGGTGGCCTTACTGACAATTGTAGCCTGGGATGTCAGCTTCTCAGATCATTCAGAGGGACTGTTCCAAAGAGGTAAGGGAGGAGCAAGGATATATAGGAGCTTTTGCAAAAGTACAAAGCAACAACAAAACCCCAGGTAGTAAAACAAAAAAAGATTCCTGCTAATGACACATACTCAAAAAGACAGACGTCTCAAGGTGATGAAGCTAGCACTCTTCTGTGTGTGGGAAGGTGCAAGAGTCTGGCCACTTAAAAATCATTCGTTTGATATGCATCTTAACTTTCTAGGGCCAGTATCCTGTTATATTCCATCCCTCAGGGTGCACCCTGGGGTGGTGGCAGGCACCACAGTGGCAGGTGGCTGATGGCCAGACATCCTATATTTTCTGAAATGGCAGGTGACAGTCTTTGCCCACACTGTGCAACTGTTAACTGCTTAGACTGACTGCCAGACCATGATTACTTCCTAGTCTCACGTTCCCAAATATCACCTTTACTCATTTGTTCACTGTAATCCTGACAAATCTCCAGCAGTGAGGAACACAGTTTTATGTATTTGGGTTCAAGTTCTGGCCCCAGCACATTCTAACAGGGTGACTTTCAGTAAGAGAATAGACCTAGGGGCCTGTGCCCAGGTTTCCTCCGCTGTCACACAGAGCGGATGACCAACTTGCTCTCGGGATGAGGTGAGAATCCAATAAAATGCCAAGTGCTTTACAAGTGTTGGGAATTAGTGTTGTTAGTATTTGGTGCAATCATCCCTTCCATGTTGTTACCAAGCAGAGCCCTGTGGGGCTCCTGGACACAAAAGCCTTTCTGTGTCCCCCATTTCTTTGATTACAGAAAACAGGCTTCTTTCAGCCTCTAAGACCTTCCCAGTGTTCCAAGTTCCAACTGGCAGTCAAACAGTTGTTAATTAGGGAAGGGAGGGGCTGCAAGACCAGGGAGAAACAAACACTCAAGGGAAACAATGGTGCCGCCTTGGGGCAAAGTCCTGGTTTCCCATCAATGGATACACAGGACAGTACCTTTCAGCTTTTTTGCAGATATGGAAACCCCAGCAAGTGGGATAACTTATCGGTTAAAAAGGGCTTGCTGCCCACAAGCACAGAGACCCCAGACCAGTTGGAAACAGATTGACGAATGCAGACTCCTACTTACCTCCCCGCCCACCCATCAGAAGAAAGTCCCTGAACTGATCAAGCCTGCTTTGAACCATTACTATAAAACTTCTCCAAGGCGGGGGTGGGGACAGACAGTTTGGAGGGCCTTAGCTCTCTGTGACCTCCTTTGCCTGGCAAAGCAATGAAGCTATTCTTTTCTCTCTTTTTTTGCCATCAGATTGGTTGTTTCTTTTTTTTTTTTTTTAATATACCAAAACTCTGTCTCAGAGATTTAATTCGGGTACAGATTTGCTTTAGTGTCAAACACATCATGCCAAGCATATGCTTGGAAAAGGGCATGGGCCTTGACACCTAAACAGGAGCTCAGAAAGGCTGCTCTCCCTCCCCACACCCTGTGCCTGCTATTTCTATGAAGCTCACTTCCTCTCCTGGGATGTCTTGTTCTGAAAGAAAAGAGAAAAGCGTTGTGTCCTGCAAAGCCAAAGCATCATTTAAACTCCCTCTTTCATCTACTTTAGTCCTTACCGAAAAGAAGGAACTGTCCGTTCCCCACTGCGGAAGCCTGAAGGGAGATTAATGACAATAATAGTTCATGTGAAGCTAACGCTCCGCGCAAAATACCCCTCCATTCTAATTCTTTCAGTTCAAAGGGACGGGGCCTGAGAGGCAGTGACATGGATATGACGATGGCATTCTTGGAGGGATACAGAAATAACTCAATGGCCCCAGATTCCTGTCACTTTCCTTCCTTGAGTTCTCCATCAAACTGTTGCAGGAAGCGGGACCCCTTCCAGGGCCTGAGAATGGGCTCTTGTCTAACACTTAGAAATGAATGATCTGAGGAGACACACGCACTAACAAAGCGGGAGACTTTGTTAGGAAGGGGAGCCGGGGCAGAGGGCAGCAGGGTCCGGGAGCCCAGGAGGACTGCGCGGCCACGTGACTCGCGGTCTCGGGTTTTATGGTGACGGTGTCAGTTTCAGGATCGTCGCTAACCAGTCACTCTCAGGGTCCTTCCTGGTGGCACGCGTCCCTCCGCCAAGACGGATTCCTGCGAGAAGGGTTCTGGGAGGCTGCTAGGATATGCGGTGTCTGGTGTCTCCTTTTGACCTTTCCGAATTCTTCCAGTTGGCAGTAGCTTGTCAGCTCTGCGTTTCTTACCAGGACCTCCTGTTGTAAGACGACTCATGCAGATGGTTACTATGATGCCTGGTGAGGGTGGGTGGTTTCGGACAGTGGTGCCCCTCACATATTTGCTTTTCTCAAGCCAAAGTTTTGGTGATGACTAAGCCAGTCCTGAAATTTGAGCCCACAGCACACCCATACCTTTCCATATGCCTGATCTTATTTAAATTAATGGCTTAGATATTGTCTCTGCCCCTTCCTGGCTGGGTGAGCCCAGGCAAGGCACCAGGTGATGCTGGGCCATCCCCTAGAACAAGGGAGCGGCAATGAGACTTTGGTTGTCTGGTCCCTGGCATAGGTAGGTCTTGGCAGCTGAAGAAGCAGTGCCTCTTCTGGAAGAAATGGGTTGGTTTTACCTGACAGACTTCATGAGTCCTGCAGAGGCCAGGAGCCGCTCTTTGCTGGGTCACTAGGGAATTCCGAGGCTGATCTGTGCAGACCCGTGTGCCCCACCTGCTTCCACCTGTCATCTGCTGGTCACTCACCAGCCCTATTTTTCCTTTGCCTGAGTCCCTCTACCATTTTTTCCTCCTTGGGAGTCATATGTATTTTTGTAAGCACTACCCAGCTTTTCTAGGAAAAAGAGGAAATTCTAAATACATTTCAGAAATCATAGGATGTCTTGGGTTGTTTCTTAATGGTTTCCTGTATATCCATTTAAACACAAGTAGATTATAGTCAAAACAAGAGAAGGGTGGTATGGATTGAATATTCGTGGTCCTCCAAAACAATTATCAATATGTCTTAATCCCCAGTGTGATGGAGCCTTTGGGAGGTAATTAAATCATGAGGATAGAGCCTTCGTGAATGGGATTAGCACCCTTATAAGAACAGGAGTGAGAATGAATACACATATGCTTGGCTGAGTCTCTTTGCTGTCCATCTGAAACTATCACAACATTGTTAATTGTCTATCCTTCAATCTAAATTTAAAAGTTTTTTTAGAAAGTAAGCATCAAAAAAGTTTTTCAAAACATTATTTGTATTGTTATGATAATTATTACAATATTCATTATATTCATCATAATTCTGTATATACTTTGGCTTCCTTAAATAAAATCTCACTTCTTTTAAAAAAAACTTTTTATTTTATATTACAGTATAATTAACAATGTTGTAATAATTTCAGGTTTATAGCAAAGGGACTCACCATTACATATACATGTATCCATCCTCCTCAAAATTCCCCTCCCATCCAGGATGCCACATAATGTTGAACAGGGTTCCCTGTGCTGTACAGTAGGACCTTGTTGGTTATCTATTTTATTTTTTTAAACATTTATTTATTGTTTTGGCTGCATTGATTTTCTAAATTTATTTTTATTTGGAGGATAATTGCTTTACAATGTTGTATGGGTTTCTGTCATATATCAACATGAAATAGCCGTAGGGTTATCCATTTTAAATATAGTAGTGTGTACATGTCAACACCAAACTCCTAACTATCCCTTCCCCCCATTCTTTCCGCACGGCCACCGTAAGCTCGTTCTCTAAGTCTAGGTTTGTAATTAAGTGCATTAGTGTCCTTTCTTTTTCAGTTCCACCTGTGAGGGATTGCATACGCTCTTTCTCCTTCTCTGCCTGACTTCACTGAGTGACACTCTCCAGGTCCATCCATGTCGCTGCCAATGGCCTTATTTCATTCTTTTTAATGGCTGAGCAATATTCTGTTGCATATGTGTACCACTTCTTCTTTATCCATTCATCTGTCAATGCACATTTAGATTGCTTCCATGTCTTGGTTATTGTAAACAGTGCTGAAGTGAACATTGCGGGTGCATGCATCCTTTCGGACCATGCATTTTTCTCCAGGTATATGCCCAGGAACGGGATTGCCGAGTCATATGGTAACTCTATTTTTTAATTTCTTCAGGGGCCTCTGTACTGTTCTCCACAGTGACTGCACCAATTTACATTTCTACCAACAGCGTAGGATGGTTCCCTTCTCTCCATACCCTCTCTAGCATATATTCATCATAATTTCGTATATACTTTGTATCTCCTAGGTAAAAATCTCAATTCTGAAAAAAAAGGAAGAGGAATGAGAGAGATGATCTCAGGGCCATGTGAGGGTGTAGCAAGAAGGTCGCTGTGGCAAATGAGGAAGATGGTTCTTGCCAGCTGTTGTTGCAAACCAGGAAGACAGTTCTCACTGAATCTGCCAGCATCTTGATTTCAGACGTCCCAGCTTCCAGGCCTTTGAGAAATAAATCTGTGCTGTTTAAGCCATATAACTTAGGGTATTTTGTTATAGCGGCCCAAGCAGACTAACAGAATCATTTTCCCCCAACTTCTTTTACTTCTCTCATTGTGTCAGCTTGGATCCTCTTAGAAGTAAATGCCAAGACAGAATCAGACAGGTAAGAGATTTATTGGGGAGCGCACCTATGAAGGATAAAGGGGCAAAGAAGCAGGAGTAAGATGGGTGGGCCGTCAGCCCTGATGCTGGTCTGACATCTGGGGAAGGACAGTGGGAAGGCAGGAGCAGAGAGTCTCAGCCAGGCCGACGGGAGCCTCACTGAAATGTTCTCCACCAGGGGCATCGGCACGGACCAGGGACGTCAGGCTGCGGTATCGTGCTTGGTCACTGACTGTCAACAGCCTGGGGAGAGCACGGCCTCAGCCTGAATGCTTGGGGAGATCTAATTATGTAGCAGCTGGAGGCTGTTCCCCTGTTCCAAGGAGGTTCTCTTGAAAGGAGATCTGAGCTGCACCGCTGAGTGGCTGCCTCACCCACAGTGTCCAGCTGACTCACCCCAGGAGCTCAGTGCGCTAACTCAGAAGCTTCTTAGAACTGTGGTCATGTTTCACACCTTCCAGCTCCTTTTCCACATCAATATACAGCTGTTTCGCATACTCCTCTCTAAGAAATCATGTCTCATTTTCTTAGGACTTTGACTCCCTGTCCAGGAAATGACTCTCACAGGAGAGTGGTCAGGGGTGTAGGTTCTGGCACCAGATTGCCTGGGTCCATAGCCTGGGAACCCATCACCTACTAGCTGTGGGAACTGGCACAAAGTACTAAACTTTGTACCTCAGTTTCCTCATTTACTGAATTATGACAGGAATAATACCTGTCTCATGGGGTTGTGAAAAATGCTACCTGTGAAGCACTTAAAACAGAGCTTTGGAAATAATAAGTTCTCAAACAATATTAATCAACAACTGAGAATATGATTTGCATATGAATGTGAATAGTATATGAATGTGTCCCCCCAAATTCTTATGTTGAAATCTAATCCCGAAAGTGACAGTATTAGAAGGAGGGGCCTTTGGGAAGCTATTAGCTCATGAGGTGGTGGTTGTTGATCAGTTGCTAAGTCATATCCAACTCTTTGTGACCCCATGGACTCTCTGTTCTTCACCGTCTCCTGGAGTTTGCTCAAACTCATATCGATTGAATTGGTGATGTTACCCAACCATGCCATCCTCTGTTGCCCCCTTCTCTTTCCCACCATCAGGGTCTTTTCCAATGGCTCTTCGTATCAGGTGGCCAAAGTACTGGAGCTTCAGCTTCAGCATCAGTCCTTCCGATGAATATTCAGGGTTGATTTCCTTTTGTTATGTGAGGACACAATCAGAAGTCTGCAACCGTGATGAGGGCCCTCACCTAATCATGCTGGCACCCTGATCTTGGGCCATTTAGCCTCTAGAACTGGGAGAAGTAAATATCTCTTATCTATAAGCCACTTAGTATTTTGTTATAGCAGTCCGAATGGACTAAGACCACTCATTAATTAAAAACAAATACATTCTCAATCAAAATTAATATATTAACATTAACATGGCCTATGTCTCATGAACAGTTTTGGCTTTCAATTTGTCCTACTTGAAATTTCCTCGCAGGCACTTCAAACAGACTGGCAGAAGGCTTTCAGGAACCCTTCACATCATTCCATGTAGGCTGCTATCTATCTGTCTGACTTTGGAATCAGACATAAAGTGGTTAGCTTAAAGCTCACCACATAACAAGCACTGGAAATGGGAGCTATTTCTACCATGAGCACCATTAAAGGTAGTCTCTGCCTTACATTTTCTTTTCTTTTACCCAGCAATTATTGAGTATCTGTGGGTGTCAGGCATGGTGACAAATACCAGGGAATCAGAGATTAGCCAGATAGATCTTGCCCTCCACAAAACCAAACTCTAAGTGAAGAGAAGTTAGAGGCACAAAAAGTAACTAGAATAAAGGATAAAAAAGAATTTTCTACTAAAAAGAATTTTAGCAGACAGCTGGATAAAGAGCAGAAAGAAAGAGACACTGCTTCTACCTGAGCACAGAAAAAATGTTCTGGAAAGTAAATCCTTCACCTGGTTTGTAAATGCCAAGACCTAGACCCACAGGGCCTGGAGATGTGCTGAAGGGCAGGAAAATGATGAACTTTGTACTTTCTGTTTGCTGTAGCCTATCCTTAGGGAGACCGTATATGTTTTCAGGGAGATATTGCTTTACAAGGACCAGCTGCCTCTCAAATCATATTAGAAATATAAATGGCAGAACTAACAGCAATGAGAGCTTCAAGCCTGTCACTGCTCCTTTTAAGTGTTCTATAATGAGTGCTCACCTCAGTGCCTTTCTGGGATTCTGGGAAGACACATCCAGGCCCTTTCCTTTCTTTTGTTGCAGGTCATTAGCAGAGTCGTTGGCTTAGGTGCCAGCACCCTGTTGAAGATGGTAACTGCACCCTGCAGGGGAATTGTCCCCTGTCTCCGGTTCAGCCTGAATTCCGTGTTACTCTTTTCTAAAAATATTATTATTATTATTATTTTGCCTGTGCTTTGTGGCATGCGGAATTTTAGTTCCTTGACCAGGGAAGGAACCCGTGTCCCCCGCATTGGGAGCACAGAGTCTTAACCACTGGACTGCCAGGGAAGTCCCCATGTTACTCTTTTGATTGGTTCACATTCTACCTTCCCAACCTCCACCTCACGCACGTCCCCCACTCGGCTTCTCCTAAGATAAATGCAACCCATGGTCTCACATCACTTGCGTTTCTGTTCCTCCAGGCCTCCTCTGGGAGACCGCCACGGCTGAGATTTCCAGGAAGACGGGCTGGTCGCTGGTCACATTTCAATTGCCCCAATTTGGGGTCCATTTTGTGGAACGGTGAGAAATTCCAGGTTGGGTTCACCACCCCACCTTTAATAACCACGAAGGACATGGGACTGGCCGGGTGATCTCACTTAGGCCCCCAAATTGATGGTGGCCATTCTGATTCTAAAGTAGGAGAAAGAATTCCTTGGCAATCCAGTGATTAGGACTCTGTGATTCCACTGCCGAGGGTACAGGTTTGATCCCAGATTGGGGAACCAAGATGCAGCAAGCTGCATAGGGAGGCCAAAACAAAAAACACACAAAACCCCCAAACTCCCTAAGTGAGTGTATCTATTTTTGTTTTGTAAATAAGTTCATTTGTATTTATTATTTGTATTATTTAAGATTCTGCACATAAGCAATATCATATGATACTTCTCTTTCTCTGTCTGACTTACTTCACTCAGCATGACAATCTCTAGATCCATCCATGTTGCTGCAGATGGCACTATTTCATTCTTTTTTAATGGTTGGGTAATATTCCATCATATATATTTATATATGATGTATATATATGTACATATATATATATATATTTACATGGACCACATTCTCCTGTAGATGGACGTTTAGATTGGCCCTCGTGTCTTGGCTTTTGTAAACAGTGCTGCAGTGAACACGAGGTGCATGCATCCTTTCGGACTATGTTTTCCTCCAGGTATATGCCCAGGAGTGGGGTTGCAGAGTCATGTGGTAGCTCTATTTTTGGTTTCCTAAGGAACCTCCATAAAGTCTCTGTAGTGACTGTACCCAAGCCACTCCAGTATTCTTGCCTAGAGAATCCCCGGGATGGGGGAGCCTGGTGGGCTGCTGTCTATGGGGTCGCACAGAGTTGGACACGACTGAAGCGACTTAGCAGCAGCAGCAGCAGCAGCAGCAGCAGTGACTATACCAATTTACATTCCCACCAACAGAAGGTTCCCTTCTCCCCAGAATTTATTCATTGTGAATTTTTCGATGAGGGCCATTCTGATGGCTGTGAGGCGATATCTCACTGCAGTTGTGATTTGCAGTTCTCTAATAATTAGCGATGTTGAACATCTTTTCATATGCCACTCTGCATATGTGTGTCTTCTATGTGTCCTTCTATGTATGTCTTCTGATTTAAAATGGATAAACAACAAAGTCCTACTGCACAGCACAGGGAACTCCTCTCAATGTCCTGTAACAACCTAGTTGGGAAAAGAATTTGAAAAAGAACGGATCCACATGTATGTGTAAGCGGGTCACTTTGTGGTGCCCTTGAAACGAGCACAGCATTGCAACTCAACCATGCTTCAATATAAAGTGAGAAGTTAACAAAACAAAACATAAAGCAGCAGAAATGCAGGCAGGGAAGCACATGGTGTCACATGAGGTAAGAGAAGGTTCTGGATTTCTGGTACTCTTACCTGGAGGTCCCTTTCATTGAGATGGGGAGCCTGGGGGAGAGTTGATGGGGAAAGGGGAGGGCAGGAGAAAGAAAAGTTCAGTTTTGGAAAGTCCGAGATCCCTTTTAAATCATCCAAGGGGAGTTGTAGGGTAGGCAGGTTTGTATCTGAATGTGGAATTCTGAAGCACTGTTGGGCTTAGAGGTATATATATATAGACAGAAATGTGAGAACTTTTACAATGTAGGTGTTATTTAAATCTGTGGCACTGAATACTGTCACCAAGGAAGTAAGTGTTTATAGAGAATAGAAGAAGAGCTCTAGAAACTTCCAAAGGTTAGAAGTCAGGGAGAAGATGAGAACCCAGCAGCGGAGGCTTGAGAAGGAACAGTCCAATGAGGCAGGAATCATCTAGGAGAATTCGTCCTGGAAGCCACTGAAGGGAGCATTTCGAGCGAAAGGAATGATCAGACAGGCCAGCTGGCTGATAAGTCAAGTTAGGGGAGTACTGAGAACTGATCGTTGGATTTAGCAATACATAAGTTGTTGGTGACCTTGACAAGAGCAGTTTCAGGCAAATTTGCTCTGATTTCTGGGCCCATTTTCCCTCTGCTTTCTCTCCCTGAGCCTCACCCTTAGCCTCAAGTGTCTACGAAGTCCTTTGCCACTGCCCTGATCTTCTGTCTTCAGACATTGCAGAGATTCTTCACATTTTAGGGTCAGGAACTCAGTGAAAAACCTATTTAAATATGCGATCTTCTTCACATACACATACAATTATGTATTATAATTTCATGGGTTCACAGACTCCCTAATCCCTGATCCCAGGGTAAGAACAACTTAAGACAGGTTACTCTAATGAGTTTCCTTTGGGGCTTCTGTGGAGGCTCAGATGGTAAGGAATCTGCCTGCAATATGGTAGACCTGGGTTCAATCCCTGGGTCAGGAAGATCCCCTGGAGAAGGAAATGGCAACCCACTCCAGTATTCTTGCCTGGGAAATCGCATGAACAGAGGAGCCTGGCAGGCTACAGCCCACGGGGTCACGAAGAGTTGGACATGACAAGGTGACTTTCACTTTTTTTAAAAGTTTCCTTTAGCTCCGGCCACACAGAGGTCTTGAAACCCCAGTTTGTCCATCCCAGGCCCAAACCCCTCTTTAGATCTTTATTCAGATCAGAGACAATGAAAGTTAAGAATGAATGTTTTTAATACAAGCTCTTAGGGAGGCAAATCTAGGACAAACACGAGTAGACATAGTAACCAATTCAAGTAGGTATTGAATGGTATAATTTCACCTATATTCATAGTATCTTAGCTCTGCTTTAGACCTGATGTCTTCTGGTAGTTTCCATAGGTGGTTAGGCTAGGGGCAGCCACATCCTCTACAATGAGGATCATAAACTCAACATCTGTGAGAACTGGGCACACAATGACATAAGCTGAAATGCATGGGAAACACCCAAGTGACAGGGCCAATGGTGAACAGGGAAAGTGGGGACTACATGGTAGGTTTAAAAAAGAGAAGCTGAGGGCTTGCCTGGTGGTCCAGTGGTTAAGACACCATGCTCCCAATGCAGGGGACACAGGTTCAATCCCTGCTCAGGGAATTAGATCCCACATGCCAAAGATCCCATGTGCCACAAAGAAGATCAAATATCCCACAGGCTGCAAACTAAGACCCAGAGCAGCCAAAAAAATGAAAAGGAACAGATGATACTCTTCTGGCAAATGTTGACATATGAGAATTTCAGCTCATATTGCTGGAATTTTTCAAGATAATGGAAAATATCTTGATTTTTCAAGATAATCTGTAGACTTGATTCCTATGCAGTCTAAATAAACTGGAATATATGGTCTATAGAAGCTGGGCCATGTCCGAGAGAGAATTAAATTATGTTTATAGATGAGTTTTGGTGTAGCATCTACTTCTTCTGTTCATTGCGACAGATTGTGTTTTCCAAAAATTACCAGTCATATTTCCAGTCCCACACTGTTTCCAGGATATTGCCAGTTGTATTAAGTGAACCTGGAACCCAGGCTGGTCTTTGTAGCTGGCTCCACAGCAGACACTTGGACATATGACTTCCACGATCAAATCATACAAAGCAATATGGTTTCCACATGGGTCTCTCTCTCCCCCAGGATGCTCAGCCTGGGAAACAAGCCCTCAGGCTGTAAGTAAAAGCCCAGACTAACCTAGCAGAGGTCTCATTTCTGGAAGTGAACAGGCATCAACCACCCAGCGAGTAGGAGAACAAACCTTCAAATGACTTAAGCCCTGGGCCTTGAGTCATCCAGCTGAGGCCATCAAGGAGCAACGGCCAGCCGTTCCTGCTGTGCCTTGTTTAAATTCCTGACCCTCAGATTCTGTGAGCACAGTTGCTTTATGTCACTAAGTTCCAGTGATTTCTTAGTCTGCCTCAGTAACTGAGTTTTCATTTATAAATATGGAAGTGCTTTAGCAAATCCACCTGAGGAATACACCTTTTGGAAAAATGCTTTCTCTCTGGAGTCTTTTTTTTAGAATTAAAAAAAAATGAAGGACAGTTGATTTACAAGGTTGTATTAATTTTTGTTGCACAGCAAAGTGCTTCAGCTGTATATATATATATATACATTCTTTTTTATATTCTTTTCCATTGTGGTTTATTACAGGATATTGAATATAGTTCCCTGTGCTATACAGTAGGACCTTGTTGTTTATCCATCCTACAGTATAATTGTCTGCATCTGCTAATCCCAAGCTCCTACTCCATCCCTCCCCCAGCCCCACCCCTACGCCCTTGGCAACCGCGTCTTTTCTCTGTCTGAGTGCTTCATAGGTATAGTCATTTGTGCCACATTTAAATTCTACATGCAAGTGATATTATATGGTATCTGTCTTCCGCTCTCTGACTTACTTCACTTAGTATGATCAACTCTAGGGAGTCTTTTTCAATTTTGATGTCCTTTAGCTGATGTCCCTTAGGATTCATGCCCTCCTATGACTCAGACCTTGGGAATCAGGAACTCTAGGAGAGGACCCAGCAGTCTGTATTTGAACAAGGCCTCTGGTGACTCTGATGCTTGTTCAAGCTTGGGAATGGCTGATCCAGACCCACATGTAATGAGGTATTAAAGAGTGACACGGAAACGCGAGGAGGGGCATGGACAGTGAGGCCATGAGGTTATCTGGTGTTCCGGAAGTAAAGCCCTGGGGGACCATGAGGACTGCAGGGGCTGAGGGCTGCAGGAGGAAGGGAAGGCCTGGAGGGGCCGGGCTGGAGCAGACAGTAAAGCTTTCAAGGCGCGCTCAGCTCGGATGTGGCCACTCTGCGGGCTCCCTTCAGTGAGACTTGTAAAGTCCCTCCAACTCCCCAGCAATCCTGATTTTCCAGTGAAACACCATGTGGAGTTGTGTTCAAGAGGGCAGACCGAGCAGCTCAGGCCGAGGGGTCTGGTTGCTGAGGGCCTCTGCCTCCGTCCCTGTGATATCCCTTGAGCTACTTGCAGAAACCACACATTCAGCTTCCTTGTAGCTGTGGTTCTCTAAAGCTATGAACAGGGCGCTTGGTCATGCCTTAGGGCTGAGCTCAGGGGAGGCCACTAAATTCATCAGGGGCACGTGGGAGAGTGTTGACAGGGGCAGACTGCTGCTAAACCCCTGTGTTTAGCAGGGGGCGCCAGGGCACAGGCCCCTGGGGGCCTGGTCCCACTGGAAGCAATGTGAAGGTTGGATACCAGGCCAGCCCACCTGACTGCGAGGCCCAGGCCGGTGAGGGGAGTGGGAAGACAGAAACCAAGGGTCAGTCTCCCCCAGGAGGCAGGAGCTGACCAGGACACAGACTCCAGAATAACCACGGGTGCTGGGTCAGCTGGGACAGTTTCTCCAGACGGCCTTCCAGTGGGAGTGTATTTCGGTGGAACGTCATATTGGGCTTCCCTGGTGGCTCAGATGGTAAAGAATGTGCCTGCAATACAGGGGGCCTGGGTTTGATCCCTGAGTTGGGAAGATCCCCTGGAGGAAGGTGTGGCAACCCACTCCAGTGTTCTTGCCTGGAGAATCCCCATGGACAGAGGAGCCTGGTGGGCTACAGTCCACGGGATCACAAAGAGTCAGACGTGACAGTGATGAAGCACGCACGTACGCACACGCACACCCGTACACGCACACACACACAGAGTTTAGAAAACTAGCCATGATTCTTGATCCTCAGAGAGTTCAGTCCCTCTCACCAAGACATTTTGTTGCAGTTATGAGATGCATCACAGTTACACACCATGATGTTATTTACCCTTCCACCTTTGCTCTTTCTGGAAAGCCTTTCCGTCCCTGAAGATTCCTATCAGGTATTTCCTCTCCCTGGAAGTCCTCCTGATTGCCCTCCCCTACCTTCCATTCCTGCTGCATGCATTTCTGCTATATTAAATTGCTTGTGGACTTGTTGCTTTAGTCTGAGAACCCTTGAGGACAGGCTCTGTGCATTCAGTGAAAGCCAGCCCCGCCCTACTGCATAACAGACACTTGTAAAATCCCCACAGAACGACTGCCTCAGTCATCGCCAAGCCCAGCTGATGGTGGAGGTCAGCGCAATGGCCTGGGCTCAGGGTGGCAGGGCAGCGGGACATCACACCTGCTGGGGGTGGGGGGCAGCCTTCACATCCATGGGGAGCCTCTGGTTTCCCTCCTTCCTGCTCTGAAAGAGCAGCTGGTGCGACAGGGAAGGCACAGATCCAGAGCCCAGGAAAGCGCAGCATCCCGTTGGTGGTAAACATCACTGCTAACACCATGGGACTGAAGTCAGTTTCACTGGCCCGCAGACTCAGAAGAGCGAATCCTTTTGGCTACAGATTTGTTGGTGACTCTAGAGTTTTCTGCCCAGTTGCTTTTTGTTGTGGCTAATTTGAAGCTCCTTCTCACTGCCCAGGCTCTTAAGAAAGAGGGTTGGTGTAAATCAGATGCTGTTGATTAATTTGACCAACTGGGCTCTTTGCCTTTTTTCCTTCATATCCCAGGAGAGACAGTTTCCATTCATGGGATGGATGCTTGTCTGAGCTGAGACGAAATGCTTTCTCTTTTATCTGGATATATATTATGGGGGCTTTGCTCTGAATTCAAAAATGAATTAATGTCTACAATGGGGTTTTGTTTTTAAAGCTGGCATTTTAAATATTAACTAAAATGTTATCAGTAAAGTCCAAGTAATTATAAAGTTTGGATGAAAGAAGAAAGTCTCCTCACCCAGGAAGGAGCAGGGCAGTCAAGGACTATTATGGACTGACTCTTTGTATCCCACCAAATTGAATTGAATTTCTCAGTCTTCCCAATGGCAAGTACCAAGGAAAGGCCATGTGAGGGCACAGCGAGAAGCCTTTACAAGCCGGGAGGGGGCTCCTCACCAGGAGCTAAGTCAGCCAGCACCTTGATCTTCCTTTTCCCAGCCTCTAAAACTGTGAGGAAATACATTTTTGTTTAAGCCACCAGACTACCGTAACTTGTTCTGCAGTCCCCCAAAAGCGAAAGTGTTAGTTGCTCAGTCCTATCTGACTCTTTGTGACTCCCATGGACTGTAGTCCGCCAGGTTCCTCTATCCATGGAATTCTCTGGGCAAGAATACTGGAGTAGGGTGCCATTCCCTTCTCCAGGGGACCTTCCTGACCCAGGGATCAAACCCATGTCTCACGCATTGCAGGCAGAGCTCAAGCTGAGTGAGAAAAGGACAAAGACGGGAGAAAAACAGAGAAGGCTGGAGCCAGGTCCCAGCTCTGACGCTATCTTCCCCCAGGGCTTGTGTGAAACCAGGCTCTCTTAGCAGATGTACCGCTGGTTGCTATGGCAACGAGGCTGTAGCTGGGGTGATGCCTGGGCACAGACTCCCTCATCTCTGCAACAGGACCACCTGCTAACCAGGATTGTCACGTGCTAGGCACACTGTGGCATTCAGGCCTACACCCAACCTCAAGTGTCCCCACAGTCCACCCCTCACCAGCAACCCACTCCATACCCCCACAGTGGAACCACCGAGAGCCATGCTCTCTCGGGGCTTTTCGAGCCGAGGAGCAAATAGCATGTGTGTTTGGGAGAAGTAGGAGGTCAAAGAGATTGCGCACGAAATTGGCAACTTTCAACTCCTGCCTTTGCTCCCCACAGTGGAGCTGGCCAGTGGTTTGTAGGGAGGCTGATAACCTTGAATGTGGGATTGGCATGTTGCTAGAAGGCAACAGCTGTTCCGAGGGAAAGACAAATGTCCTTCCCTGTCATCAAAAGGCCATATCCTGAACTTCAACCCCACCACCTGGCCAGATCCCCACATCAAGGCAGAGAGGAAGGTGGGCCAGAAAGGTTATGACCATATTTACTTTAAAGAGAAAAGGTTTATGCAAGCCCATAACCATAGTCAAAGGTATGGTTTTTTTCAGTAGTCATGTATGGATATGAGAGATAGACCATAAAGAAGGCTGAGTGCCAAAGAATTGATGCTTTCGAACTGTGATGCTGGAGAAGACTCTTGAGAATCCCTTGGACTGCAAGGAGATCTAACCAGTCCATCCTAAAGGGCATCAGTCCTGAGTATTCATTAGAAGGACTGATGCTGAGGCTAAAATTCCAATACTTTGGCCACCTGATGCGAAGAACTGACTCATTTGAAAAGACCCTGATGCTGGGAAAGATTGAAGGCGGGAGAAGGGGATGACAGAGGACTAGATGGTTCACTGACTCCATGGACATGAGTTTGAGCAAGCTCCAGGAGTTGGTGAAGGACAGGGAAGCCTGGTGTGTCACAGAGTCAGACATGACTGAGCAACTGCATGACAACAACAATATTCTACCACATGGGAAAAAGAATATATATTCTTATATATATATATGGGAAAAAGAATATATATATATTATTTTTCAAATTGTTTTCCCTTATAAGTTATTATAAGATATTGAGTATAGTTCTCCATGCCATACAATAAGTCCTTGTTGTGCATCTGTTTTATACATAGTAGTGTGTATATGTTAATCCCAAACTCCTAATTTATCCCTGCCCCCAACTGTTTTGGTTTTTGAAAGCACATTTTGGGGGATTTTTTTTTTTTTTAGATTTCGATGGTGGTTGGCGGACTCTTGCGACCCTGTGGACTGTATCCTACCAGGCTCTTCTGTCCATGGGATTTTCCATGCAAGAATATTGGAGTAGCTTGCCATTTCCTTCTCCAGGGGATCTTCCCAACTCAGGAATCAAACCCAGGTCTCCTGCACAGAAGGCAGATTCTTTACCAATAACTATGGCTTTATTTGGGCATGTAACTAATATTTTGAAAAGTTTAAATTAAAAATTTCGTAGAATTTTTGTGTTATTTCAGAGATAGCAAAATGCAACCATTCCTTTTCACTTTTATGTAAAGAAATTGGAGTTCACAGAGATGGAGAGATCCCAGGGTCAAACATGTAATAGTGGTACTGTTGGAACCTATCTTTAGCTTCTCCTTTCTCACTCTTCACTTGAGCCTTTCCTGACAAACATCACAAAATTGTTTTAAAAATCTCTTTCTCTTGTTTCTAGAGCTCCTATCCCACTTAATTGCACTTGCCTGGCCACTTATTAGCATTCTCTAATTTCTTAAGGTCAGGCACACTATTTTTATTGATGTATTCCCAGAATCCGGCTTAGTTCTGAGTTCAAAGTAGGGCCCAATAAAAATGTGTTGCATGAATGTTCTCCAACCCTGGAACACCAATGTCAGTATAGCAGGCCCGTGACCACCCCCAAATCACTTCCCCGGTTCTTATTTACAGATGGCCCCAGCTTGGCTATAAGGAGCAAACAGAAACAACCCTCAATTATCCCTGCTAATTGGAGCATGAATAGGGAAAATTCCAGAGAGTTCCCAAAGCCTCATTTAAGCCCAGAATTGCAAAGCCTCTGAAAATAGTAAAAGGCATGCATGCCAGAAGTATGGATTTGTGATCCAGACATTTCTGCTGTCCCTGTTCACTGAGTTACACTAAGACCTGCAGGCAGGGAGGAAGAGGAGGCAGTGAAGATGGAGATTTTCCACAAAACCCCCAGGAGCTGAATGATATTGTTGTTTCATGGTATGAAATTTGAGACTAGAAGTCCCTGTGAGCCCCATGGACCTGGTCTCCGGTCTGCTGGCCTCTATAAGGCCAGGGGGTGTGGATCACCATTCCACCGACCTGTTAAATTTTTTTTTTTCCCTCCAGATCTCTGCTACCTCCATCTGATGTTAGGGATACCTGATCATCCTGGGGGATATAGAACTGGGGACCAAATGGGGAATTACTGATTCACAGCATATAATAAAAATAGTTCTACTTATTGAATACCTAATACATACCAGGCCGTGAAACAGGCTCTCTGCTCAGTCCTCCAACTAGTCAGCAAAGTGAGGTCACACGCGTAGTCGCTTCGGTCGTGTCCAATACTCTGCGACGCGATGGACTGCAGCCTGCCAGGCTCCTCTGTCCATGGGATTCTCCAGGGGATCTTCCCAACCCAGGGAGCAAACCTGAGTCTCTTACATCTCCTGCATTGGCAGGTGGGTTCTTTACCACCAGCACCACCTGGGAAATCCAGCCAGCAAAGCAGCTGTTCCTAAAAGCAATGGCATCCCCAACAACTCAAACCATCCCCAACCCTCGACACAGCTGGTGTGCCATTTCTGAAAGCAACTCTCCTTGGCATCATCTTGTTTGACTTTTACAAAATGCCATCATCTCGGCACAGGGCCTTGTTCCTGTTTGGTAAAGAGAAAAACTGAGCCCTAGACAGCATCTCATCTGGGCTCACACAGATGGTGGAGTCTGATACGCACCTCCCTGTGCTGCCTGCATCCCAAGTTTGGGATCTCTTTGCGAGGTAGCTGCCCAGAGGGTGTTTGTCGCCCAAAGCCACATGGCTGTGCCGACCCACATGGCTTCCCATATGGAAGAACGAACCCTGGGATGGTTTTATTTCTGTTACTGAGGAGCTCTATGAAATGCAAACTCTCTGAGCTTCTGTTTCTTCATCTGCAAACTGGGGCTGGTAATACCTGCCCTGCCTGGCTACTTTGTGGTGTTTTGAGAGCATCAGAAGAGATGAGGTCAGGGAAAGCATTTCGAAAGAGAGACAAGTGCCCAGGAGTGTTATTATTAGGGACACAGCATTCCCGGGAACACCAAATTCCTTTGCTTGTAAAGATTTTAAGGTGACCTTTAAAGGAGCCAGCTGGGTTCTTAGTTCATGGTAGTTTAGAACATTTGAATTCAGAGGTTTTTGAAAGTGCAGATGAATCCAGAGAGAAATATTTGCAGGCGCAGTTTCCAGAAATAGAAAAGAGAAACCAGAGCTCCCATGGGGTGTGGGGCTGGGGGTCAGGAAGCAAGCCCAGATCTGCTCTGCCACCAGTTTCTCATCCTCGGATGGGGAGACCCTTGCCACTCCGGGGGCTGTTTCCCACACTGACTTTCCCACTTCCTCCTGCTGGGGCAGGGGCTTTCCTCTGCCCCTCCATCCTACCCTGGGTGTGGGGAGGAAGCTGGAAGGTTTGTGTGAGGCCTGCCAGCCTGCGTGGAGGGGGTGTGGGAGAGAGGAGAGAAGGACTCTCATTGCCAATGATCTTCCCCTGTATCATTCCACCGTGCTCCCTTTATCTTATGTCATATGTTAAACACAAAGGCCGTAGGAGGGAGATGTGCCAGTTTCCATTTGAGAAATGAGACGGAGGGTTGAGTGTCATTTGAGAACGATCCCACAGCTCTGAAGTGGAGGAGCTGGATTTAGAACACAAGTCACAGTCACAGCCACTGCTTTCTCCCAAGGCACCTTCTGCATGCTCATTTCACGGATGTGCAAACCCAGCACTGCACGTGGCCTGGCGGGTAACTGGCTGACCGTGAAGGCGCATGCTCCGTGCCCCAAGCCCTGTGCTTACCTCTTCAGTCATTTTCCTAGTTGCGTTATAGTGGATTTACAATGTTGTATCCATTTCTGCTGTACAGCACAATGATTTATGTATATATCCATTGATGTATATATCCATTATGTATATATCCAATGATGTATGTATATATCCATTCTCTTTCATATTCTTTTCCATTGCGCTTCATCGCAGGACGTTGAACATAGGTCTCTACGCAGTAAGTCCCTTACCTCCGAAGCCAACTTGCAGACTTTCAGAGACGTGAACATGCACTCACGGGTTCAATCACGGAAGTCAGTTCTGTTTGAGAAGGCACTGTTAGCTTTGGAGACACAGGACCCGAGTGTAGAGCTGTACATGGAGGTTGCAGCAGCCATTCAGAATGCAGTCCAGTGCTACCGTGTCATCTATGATGAGAAATAAAGGAGCCACCGCCCAGACATCACCGGATCCTTTATTTAAGAGGGTAGATAGAATCGACTGCAGCTGTGGCATCCACGTCAGGCGTGAGTGAAACTATAGCTTTTCCTCCATCTCCTTTTGCTGAGGATCCTTCAGCTCTACCACCTCCCACCCTCCTCCCTCCTCCAGGCTGTAACTCTTCTCGATTGTTCACTCTATGCCAGCCCCTGGATGCCAGCTGTTGTGCTGTGATACTGTACTTTTCAAGGTCCTGTACTATAGGATTAAAATTTTTTTTTAATCTATTATTCATGTGAAAAGAATTATAAACCTGTTACAATGCAGTACTACATAGCTGAGTTAGTTGAGTACCTAGGCTAACTTTGCCAGGGTGTTTGTGTGTGTCTTCAGGGAAGAACAGAGGAGTGGGTTGCCGTTTCCTGCTCTAGGACGTTTTCCCACAGCATCTCTTGTGCCATCTGGGAAGCCCCTAACTTCGTTGGCCTTATGAACAAACTGGACTTACATGGGTGTTCTTGATGAGGAACTCATTCATATGTAGGGGATTTATTGTACCTCTTCAGTCTTACCTTCTGTCTTCCCTGTTTTGAATATCTGGCACAGCCACAAAATCCCCAGATACCCCAAACATGCCTCCTCGTCTTTGTGCCCAAGGTTGCCTCAGTCTGCAGCTCCCCTCCAGCCTGCCTCCCAGGGTGCCCCACTGTTCCCTGGACCACATGCCAAAGGCCTGTCAACTCCCGACTGTCAAAAGATAAACTGAGGCATATTAAACATAAGAAGGGTTTATTTGAACATTGATTGATTTGAGTCGGGCAGCACCAAACCAGCAGTGGTTAGGAGTGCTCCAACAACAGCAGGGTAGAGACTTTTACAGAGAAAAGGTGGAAGCAAAACAAGGACATTTTTTAAAAATTCGTTTTATTTTATTTACTTATTTTTGGCTGCACTGGGTCTTCCGTGCTGCCTGTAGGCTTTTCCTAGTTGCAGTCCACAGGCTTCTCAGGCTGGGCTCTAGACATGTGGGCTCAGTTCGATAGTTGTGGCTCAAGGGCTGCAGACCACAGGCTCAGTAGTTGGGGCCCAGCGGCTTAGTTTCTCCACAGCGTGTGGAGTCTTTCTGGAGGGAACCCATGTCCTCTGCATTGGCAGGCAGATTCCTAACCACGGGACCACCCGGGAAGTCCAGCAAGAACATCATTGATTGGTTATAGCAGAAAGCCCAGTTATCTCTGATTAGCTGTCCTTGGGTTTTGATTTTGTAACCTTGAAGCCTCTGCAAGGTTAGATTTTTGCTTGCTTATGTAGGTGACCATGCCATTAGAGCCGCTTCGGTCTAATAGCCTCAAGGGTTAATTAATTTAACATGACTCATCTTTTAAGACGCAGCTCAAGTGTTGCTACCTCCTTGATGCCTTTCTCTATCCCAACCATCATCCAAAGGTGGCATTAATTTTCCTCCTTTGAGCTCCCACTGTGATGTGTACAGATTTCCACCACAGTATGAATAATATTTTATTGTCCTCTTTTTTTTTTACAGGTCTATCCCCTCCTCCCCCAATCAGATTACAAGCTGTTTAGAACAGGGACCATCTATTCATTTTGGACGTTTCACAACTTTTCATAGTGCCTGGGACTTAGTAAATGCAATTTTAATTTTAAAACAGGTGTTAGTGCACAAATACTATACTAATATGTTGCCACTGTAAACATTCTAAGCAATAAAGATGCTGCTAAGTCACTTCAGTCGTGTCCGACTCTGTGCGACCCCATAGACAGAAGCCCACCAGGCTCCCCCGTCCCTGGGATTCTCCAGGCAAGAACACTGGAGTGGGTTGCCATTTCCTTCTCCAATGCATGAAAGTGAAAAGTGAAAGGGAAGTTGTCGCTCAGTCGTGTCCAACTGTTAGCGACCGCATCGACTACAGCCTACCAGGCTCCTCTATCCATGGGAGTTTCCAGGCAAGAGTACTGGAGTGGGGTACCATTGCCTTCTCCAGCAATAAAGATAATGAGCAATAAACATCATGAGAGTCCTCCTTGACCCCAGTTCAATCTCTCTGCTCTTCCCAGAATAATCAATGTATTAATGCATCCTTTCAGGCCTTTTTCTATGCCCTTACATATCTGGAAACATGGAGAAATATACAATTTTCAGAAGGTAAAAAAAAAATAAGATTAGACAAGCAATTATTTTACAACTTTTTTGTTTTCATTTAAAAACATTCCAGGGCTTCCCTCATGGTCCAGTGGTTACGAATCTGCCTGCCAATGCAGGGGACACTAGTTCAATCCCTGGTCCAGGAAGGTTCCATGTGCCATGGAGCAACTAACCATGAGCACCGTGCCACAGCTCCTGAGCCTTCACTCTAGAGCCATGCCCTGCAACAAGAGAAGCCAGTGCGATGAGGAGCCCACTCACCACGCAACCAGACAGTAGTCCCTGATCCCAGCAACTAGAGAAAGCCCATGCATAGCCAAAAGTAACTTAAAAACAAATAAGTAAAAATATATTCCAGACATCTTAACAACTTGGTATGTATTAATCTATCCATTCTGTTTTAACTGCCAGTATTTTGCAGTATAAGTGTACCACACTTGATTTAGCTAGTTCTTTATTAGTGGACATTTATATGTTTTCCAAGATTTACTACAATGGATATCCCAAGACTTACCTCTCAGAATACATGATTGAGTATTTCTCTATGTCGGTAGCTCTCAACCAAAGCTCACCTGGAGAGCTTTTAAAAAATGAAAATAGTTGCAAAAATCCTCAACAAAATATTAGCAGATCAAATCAAACAATGTATTAAAAAACTGGTTGAACCCTCTAAAATCAACTAATATAATCCTGTCAATATAAGCAGGAAAAGCATTTAGCAAAATCCAATACCCATTCATGATAAAAAGTTTCAGAAAAATAGGTATAGAGGGAAGCCTCTTCAACTTGACAAGGAATATCTGCTATATTGTAAATCAACAATTCTATTTTTTAAATTTAATAAAAAAGAGTATCTACCAAAATTCGGGCTTCTCAATTGGCAAAGAATCTGCCTGCCAATGCAGGAGATGCAGGTTTGATCCCTGGGTTAGGAAGATGCCCTGGAGAAGGGAATGGCAACCTGATCCACTATTCTTGCCTGGAGAATTCCATGGATAGAGGAGGCTGACAGGCTACAGTCCACAGAGTCACAAAGTCAGACATGACTGAGCATGCACAGACCAAAAATCTATAGCTAATATCATACCTGATGGTGAGAAACTGGATGCTTTCTCTCCATGACCAAGAACAGGACAAGGTTGTGCCCTCTCACCACTTCTTTCAACATCGTCCTGGAAGTCCTGGAATCAACCAAAAAACTCCTAAAACTAATAAAATGACTATAGCAAGCATGCAGGACATGAAGTTAATTGCTTTCCTATATACCTGCTAATGAACAATTGGAATTTAAAATAAAAAAACACAACACCATTTACATTAGGTTCCTCAAAATAGAAATACTTAGTGATAAATCAAACAAAATTTCTATAAGGTCTATCCAAGGAAAACTATGAAACACTGATGATAGAAGTCAAAGAACTAAATAAATGGACATATATTCCATGTTTATGAATAGGAAGACTCAAATATGTTACAGTGTCAGTTCTTCCCAGCTTAATCTATAGGTTCAGCGGAATTGATATCAGAATCTCAGCAAGTTATTTGTGGTTTGTTGTTTAGTGGCTCAGTCTCATCCACCTCTTTTGGGACCCCATGGACTGCAGGCCGCCAGGCTCCTCTATCCAAGGGAGTCTCCAGGCAGGAATACTGGAGTGGGTAGCCACTCCCTTCTCCAGGAGATCTTCCCAACCCAGGGATCATACTCAGGACTCCTGCATTAGCAAGTGGATTCTTTACTACTGAGCCACCAGGGAAGCCCTCGGTGAACAATTCTAAAGTTATTACTAACAGGCTAAAGATTGAGAATAACTAACACAGCACTGAACAAAATAGGAGGACTGATACTGCTTGATTTTAAGGCTCAGCTACAGCAATTAAGACAGTGTGGTATTGGTGAGAGAACAGACAAATAGGTCAATGGAATGGAACAGAGAGTCCAGACAGAGACCACACAAATATGATCAACTGCTGTCGAATAAGGAGAAGGAAGTGGCAACCCACTCCAGTGTTCTTGCCTGGAGAATCCCAGGGACGGGGAAGCCTGGTGGGCTGTCATCTATGGGGTTGCACAGAGTCGGACACGACTGAAGCGACTCAGCAGCAGCAGCAGCTGTCGAATAAAGAGCAAAGCAAGTTCAATGGAGAAAGGATAGTCTTTTGATCAAATGATAGTGGACTAACTAGATATCCACATGCAAAACAGTGATACATAGACTTTACATCTTTCACAAAAATTAACTCAAAATGGACCATAGACTTATAAAATGCTAAACTTATAAAACACTTATAAAACAGAACTATAAAACTTCTAGAAGATAATATAAGAGAAAATCTAAATGATCTTGCATTTGGCAAGAGCTTTTTAGATACAACACCAAATGCACAATCCATGAAAGAAAAACCTGGTAAGCTGGACTTCATTAAATTTTTAAAACTTCTCTGCAAATGACACTATTGAGGGAATGAAAAATGACCCTATTGAGGGAATGAAAAGACAAGCACAGACTGAGAGAAAATCTCAGCAAAACACATATCTGATAAAGGACTGTCAACAAAATACACAAAGAGCTCTTAAAACTTAACAATGAGAAAACAACTTAATTTTTAAATGGTCCAAAATTTTAAATGGACAGCTTGCCAGTGAAGACATACATATGGCACATAAACATGAATAACTGCTCAACATTATACGTTGTTAGTGGATCGCAAATTAAAACAAGATACTACTGCAGACCTATTAGAATGGCTTAAATCCAAAGCAATGGCAACAGCAGATGCTTGTAAGAATGTGGGTACAACAGAAACTTTCCTTCATTGCTGATGGAAATGCAAAATGGTACAGCCATTTTGGAAGACAATTTGGCACGTTCTTACAAAGCTAAACATAAGTGCCCCATATGATCCAGAAATCATCAGGCTCCAAATATTTATCCAAATGAGTTGAAAACTTATGTCTACATAAGAACTGCACATGAATATCTATAGCAGCTTTAAACTTGGAAGCAACCAAGATGTCCTTCAATAGGTGAATAGTGTGGCATATCCATATAGTAGAATATAACACAGCCATAAAAAGAAATGGGTTATTAAGCCATGAAAATTCACAGAGGAACCTTAAATGCTAAGTGACAGAAACCAATCTGAAAAGTTGATACATCGTCTGATTCTAGTGTTACAGCAGTGTCACCACTGCCGCCATCATCACCGTGTGTGCAGCCCCCCACCACGTCCAGAAAGCACCTTCACACCAGGGGTCTGAAGTGACCCTCACCACAGGGATCTCAGAGCAGGCGGGGCAGAGGTCCTGACCACAGTGTGCAGATGGGGAAGCTGTGCTTGGCAGCTTGCCCTGCCTGAGTCACATAGCTGGAAACAGCATCACATTTTTTTATCCTAAAGCTTATACCTTAGTTCCTCCAGTTCAGCCTCCTGGGCCTTGATGGACCTTGGACCACAGTGGTGGGGAGATGGGGTGTGTAAGCACAGGACTTGATGTGTCATTGTGGACAGGAGTGTGGAAGAGGGTGTCCTGACAAGTTTGCTCAGTGGCCCTTGCTCTTTCTGGGCCCTGGACCAGCTCTTTCCTCCCTCAGTCCCTCCCCGTATCTTTCTCTGTTGCAGACATTGACACTCAGAGCACGCAGAGCGCTGGCAGCAGAATGCTTATTATTTATTCATTGGAAGTACATCAGCTGTCCCTCCTCCATTTGCCTGGAGGAAGCAGGTCAAGAGGTGCCAATTAATACCCTATATATCCCAGGGCTGGATTCACTGGTCACAGAGATGCCCACTTGCAGAAAGCAGAAAGAGGACTTCTTTTTATTTTTAGGTAGAAGAGTGGCCCTGAAATATCCATAGATGAATGCAATGGAGATTTGCTGAGGGGTGGGTACAGAGGGGTGGGAAATGGGAAAGAGGTGAGAGAATCTCTAGCTTCTGGTCACCATGACAACGACGGCATCTTAAAAGAAGCATACCTGATCATTGTAAGCAGAAGGGGTTTTTGTTTGTTTGTCTTGTTTTAACTTCTTCCCTAATGCTGGAATAAATGAAGGGAAAGGTGAGTCTGCACCTCATCTAGGCATAAAGTACTGGGGACAAATGTGGACCTGAGCCTGGAAGTCCCTAATTTAGTCACCCTGACTCAGAACATCCTTCTGAAAATAGCTGAGCCTGTTGGTGGGAACCAAAAGAACCCATGCTTGGAGTGATTATGGTAGGGGAGCAGGCAATGGCTTTTTTCAGAAGAACCAATGGGGCTCACCCTCGAGCAAGGAAGACAGGTTCTCTTCACAGTAATGAACAAGGGTGAAGCAGCTATGAGAGACCTGTGGCAGGCTGAGAGATGACCCCCTAAGTATGTCCATGTCCTAATCCCTGGAGTTTATTAATATATCACCTTCACAGAAAGCACTAAGCAGGTATAAGTTCCGAATCTTAAAATAGGAGAGATTATCACTGTCCCGGTGACCCAGTAGAGTTACAGGATCATTTTCAGAGGATATGTGTTAGAGAAGATGAATGCAGGTAGACCCTGGGTCTAACCCCTGGGTCGGGAAGATCCCCTGGAGAAGGGAATGGCCACCCACTCCAATATTCTTGCCTGGAGAATCCCATGGACAGAGGAGCCTGGTGGGCTACAGTCCATGGGGTTGCAAAGAGCTGGACACAACTGAGTGACTAACGCTTTCACTTTCACAGGAGGATAAGAGAGAAGCTGATGTGACAATGGAAATGGAGGAAAATGCAGAAATATGACAAAGGAAGTGGGGCCCACAAGCCAAGGTATGCAAACAACATCTGCTGCTGCTGCCAAGTCGCTTCAGTCGTGTCCGACTCTGTGCGACCCCAGAGACAGCAACCCACGAGGCTCCCCGGTCCCTGGGATTCTCCAGGCAAGAACACTGGAGTGGCTTGCCATTTCTTTCTCCAGCAAACAACGTCTAGAAACTGGAAAAGGCAAGAAAAACAGACTCTTTCCTAGAGTCTCCAGAAGGAGGCAGCTCTTTCAGCACCTTGATTTTAGACTCCCAACCTCCAGAACGAGAAGAGGATGAATGTGTGATGATTTAAGCCACTAAGCTTGTGGTCATCTACTACAGCAGAATTAGGGAAATCACGAAGGACTGATCAATAAGGGCAGCAACCGCTGTCACAAAAGCAAAAGGGCCAGAAAACAAGGGCCCATCAGTGAATGAACAGATTCGCCAAACCTCCGTGTGCCGGGCATCTGAAAACAGGGGCAGGCCCCTTGCGATGGGTAAGGTATATAGGATGAGGGAAAGAAGAATGCTAAAGAGTAGAGAAAGGGGCTGGCCCTCACGAGAAGCAGGCAGTGGCGAGAAGCACCGCAGCACAGGGCCCACCCTTCTTTTCCACATAATCGTGGGGATTGGAAGGGGAAGAGGCGGGGAAGGGAAACATGAGCTTCAGCGTTTTGAGAACATCAGCCATGGTCAGGAGTGTCAAGTATTATAACTTTCCTAACTCATGCAAACAACTGAAGAAGGAAAACCGAGTAGGTAAGCAGGTAACTGTGGTCAGTACTCACCAGCAAATCCAGTCGATGAGTATTTCCTTTGCAAAGCCAGTTACATTCTTGTATTTTGATGTGATTTGAAACTGTTTATGCACATTTATGTATCTATCTCGTGTCTCTGGAATCTCCCTTTCTTCCGCATGCACAGGTCTCTCCTGGTTCAGGCCATCACTATCTGCCATCGGGGTTACCATAACAACCTCTATTGGTCCTCCTGCCTCCTCTCCTTCTGCTCTCAAATCCAGCCTCTGAGTGCTTTCCACAACGCCAATCATACTCTATCACCTTCTGAATAAAGCTGTTACATGGCTTCCCATTGTCCTTACAATAAAAGCCCAAATCCTTCACTTCTCAAGACTAAAAGCTAGTGGGTTCAGGTAGGACTTGCCAGCGTGGTAACAGGGCACAGAGCCCGGTAGACACCTAATGGGTATCAATAGGGGGCTTCTCCAGTGGCTCAGTGGTAAAGGTAAAGAATACACCTGCAAGGCAGGAGCTGCAAGAGATGCAGGTTCAATCTCTAGGTTGAGAGGATCCCCTGGAGGAGAGCATGGCAACCCACTCCAGTCTTCTTGCCTGGAGAGCCCCATGGACAGAGGAGCCTGGCAAGCTCTGGTCCATAGGGTTGCAAAGAGTTGGACATGACTGAAGTGACTTAGTGCAAACACACACACACGTATCAGTAGGGGGCCTTGTAAGAACTTCTGTGATTCATCTTTTTGACTTCCTTTTTCAGACTACTCCAGCCCTACTACATCTCTCAATTCCTTGAGCGATCTATTTCTCCTCCAGGTCTTTGGATATACTCTTCCCCATTTCCTGGGTCTCCCATCCCTCCTCCCTTGTGTTGCAATGTCCTACTCATTCTTGGGGATTTAGTTTAAACATCCCCTGTTCTCAGAGACCTGCCCTGCTCTCTAGTTTAAGTCCTCACCGTACAGATTCTTGCAGTATCTCGAGCTTCCTCTACCATGACACTAATTACAGTTGTTTGATGATCATAGACTTTATGCTTAACGATAGGTCTTCTCAACCTCAGCACTGTTGACATTTTTAGTCTGATAATTCTTTGTTGTGAGTGCTCCGTATGTATTGTAGGACGTTGATAGCAACCCCCCGCCCAAATCATGATAATCAAAAATGTCTGCAGACATTGCCAGATATCCCCTGGGTGGGAGGGAAATTGCCCCACGTTGAGAGCCTTTGCTCTATGAAAGTAGGGTCTATGACTTTCTTGATGATTTTGGCATCTCTGATGCTTAGCAAAGTACCTGGGCCATAGCAAGCACTAATAGGTACCTAAAAAACAGGACTTCCTACTGTTGGCGAGGCAAGTGGCCAGGTTGCGCATGTCCGGATCTGCACTCTCTGCCTCCGTTGTCTGTTTCTGGGTCACCCTCATCATCCAGACTCTATTCAGGGACACTGCAGGGATGACCTCCTTGAGTCACGGTGGATCTGCTGCCGTAAGTTTTAGGCTCGGGACACTCACAGAGTCGCTGGCTTTGTAATGCTGATGCTGTCAGCTGCCCAGACTTCAACTGTTCTGGCTCTTGCCATTCCTCTTTGCAACTGTGCAGAGTCACACATTAAAAGGGGCTCTTGGAGATGGCTGTAACCATCCTAGTGCCTTGTCCCATGCTTGGATCAAAATAAGTGCTCCATAAATATTTATGGAGTGAATGAATAATGCTTCTGAAAACCACCTCTTACTAAATGCCTACCAATATGCTCATCCAAAGTGTCTGCTGTAGCGCCACTGGGAGAAGTTGCCACTGCCCCATTTTCCAAGAGCCTTTTTTCTTTCGTGGGCATCAAAACTATTAATGCAATAGCTGGAGCCAACAAAACAAAACAAAACAAAACACCACACTTGTTCCTTTCAATAAAATGTAACTTTGTCCCCTCTTTACAATTTAACTGTTTTATCTTCACTGCATGAAGATTTCAAATGAGGCTTGAAAACTGGGAAGGCCCATAAAAGCAGAATAGCTACTGTTTCATGTGGAGTAATAAGTTATTCAAGGTTTAAAACAAAAAGAACCTGACCTGACTCCCTGGTCCTAATGTTCAGTAGATATAACTATATTTAAATGGGTTCAGTGTAGCAAAATTGCATTTGAAAGAAACAGGGAAACATAAGATCAAAAATTCTTTTGAGTGGCTCACTGAAACAGTTTGATTGCTAGGAATCTCTTATTCCTACAGGCAGCAAACCTCAGTTACATCAGTTAAACAGTGAGACAGAAAGAAGTGCTCAGGTTTCAGGCTTTTTTTTTTTTTTTTCTGATGTGGCTAAAGATCATCAGAATAAAAAAAAATTATTTAAAATAAAAAAAAGTGCACCTGCCCCGCCCCCGCCTCCTGACAAATCACCCTATGATACAAGGGGCACAGGGGTCCCTCTATAAGATCCAGCTTGGATCCTGGAACACCACTCTCTTCTGGTTTTCCTTCGACCATTTTGGTTTTCCCTTCTCTGTCTCCACTGAAGGCTGGCCTTCCTCATTCTATCCTCCCATGGAGCTCAAGGCTTCAGCATAAGTCCTCTCAGTACTGACTCCATGTGATCTCCCCCGACAATCTCAAACATATTTGCAGGTTTAATTCCCACCTACAGACCTATGACAAGGATATTTACTTCTCTAACCCAGGTATCTCCTCTGACTTCCAGACGAATTCATTCGGTTGCTTCCTTGATGTCTTAAACGCCATCTCAGCGGCATTTCAAACTCAGTTCAAAATGAACACGTGATCTTTACTTTTTTGCACTGTCACTTGTGTTGGCCAATGGCCCTGCCAGCTGTCCGGCTGCACAAGCCAGATTCAACTGTCCTCTCCAACACAGGCATCCTCCTCCAGCCCCATGTCTATCACCGAGTTTTCTTTCCATCTCCATCATTACTACTCAGGAACAAGTGACCACAACATGTCACCGCAGTTATTACAACAGCCTTTCAACAGATTTCTGTGGACCTTTCGATTCTTCCAAGTAATTCCTGTCCACTGAACTGCAGATCTAACTAGCTCCCCACTCCCAACAACCTTAAAAAGTCAGTGGCTTTTCCCAGGAGTCCCAAACTCTCCTGAAGATAAAGATCACCTGGAAAATCATTGAAAACAGTTTTCGGGGGCCTAATACAGATCGATTGAATTAGAATTTCCAGAAGAGATGTCTAGTAATCTGGTTACTAAACAACAATTCCAGCGATTCTTATCACTGGGAAAAATTTTAAATGTCCCATACACCCTCTCCTTCCCTTCTTTAATGCCACCTTTCACGTCTACCTGCAGGCCTTCAAAACTGGATTCATTTATTCCTTCTGGGGCTGGGGGTGGGAGGAGAAGTCAGCACCCGGGATAAAACTGAACCAGACTTCTCCAGGTTTCTAGGACTCTCCAGAGAGCTTGTCCTTCTGCCCTCACTCTCCTGTATGAAATACAGAGCTGACCGATGCAGAGATGACCTTGCCACCAACTAGGGCAGTATCTTTTCCCCTAATGCTCCCTCCCAGCTCTATCACCCTTTCTTTTCAGCTCAGAGGGTTCAGTGCAGATGCTGCTCTCCTTGCCTTCCTGGTCGAGGGGCCAGAGTAAATTTTAAGAGAGCTCTGTAGAGCTTTTTTCCCTTTGGGGTCCTGGCTGGGTGAGGAAATACCTTAAGAGACCACCTCTCTGTTGGGATATGAAAGTGAAAGTGTTAGTAATTCTTTTTGACCCCATAAACTGTAGCCCACCAGGCTCCTCTGTCCATGGAATTTTCTAGGCAAGAATACTGTAGTGGGAAGCCATTCCCTTCTTCAGGGGATCTTCCCAACCCAGGGGTCGAACCCAGGTCTCCTGCATTACAGGCAGATTCTTTACCATCTGAGCCACCAGGCAGGTTGTTGGGATGGAGCCCAAGGAAATGGCTTCTTCCGGTGAAAAGAAGATGATAAGATGGGACTGGTCCTGGGGCAGAAGGATTTATGCAAGAAGAAGACAACCTGTACTGCCTGTAAGATTCGGAGAGAGTCTGGCATCTTTGTACCTTCCCTGTCTTTGCTCCTTCTAATGTCTAGCATAGTGTATAATGTGGGATTAGGCCTGGGATTCAGACCACCTGGGTCTGACTCTCAGCTCAGCCACTTACTAGCAGGGTGATGTCACACAAGTTACTCAACTCTTCTACACCTCCATTTCCTTATCTATGAAGTGGAGATATTGGTGCATATACCATAGAGTTGTTGTGAAGAGTAACTGTGTTATACTCAGAACATGTGAAACAGTGACTAGCCCAGATTAGGAGCTAAGAGTTCATTATTCCTGTTATTGCCTGTATTCCCATTATTAGTGATAATTATCAAGGGCATCAACAGAAGAGATGCTGGGGTCCACTGAGACTCCACAGTGTCTACCTTGTCTAGGGGCAAAGAGTGTGAGGAGCAGAGAAGGTGGCCAGAGGACTAAAGGAGAAAGACGAGACCCTGGATGGCCAAGAGGAGACCCAGGTTAAGCAGAAGCCCAGGGGTCAATGGAGGTCTATGAGATATAGGGGTTCAGAGTGTGAGCCTTAGACTCTTTCAGACCTGCACTCAAATGCCTGAAGGGATATGGATGGACTATGCCCCAGGGTTTGTTTGTCTTTTTTTTTAATATATAATGGAAATAATATTAGTATATGCTAAATACTGTGGAAATAAAGACCACACAGATTGGAACATACAGAGGCCATTGTTCAGAGTTTTCTATAACAAGGGCCAGCCACCATCAGTCGGGCTTGGTAAACAATCAAATGCAGGCAGGGGAATTAGAAGGTCTGTCACGGGTAGAAGAGAAGGCTTCAGGTGATCCCTGACTGGAGGCTGTTGGCACCGGGAAGCTAGAGACTGGCTAAGGAAGCAGAACCTCTTTTGTGATTGGTTAAGGAGGAACATTTGCCTTTCTCTGATTGGATCAGAGTTGGAGGTGGAGGCAACAATTATGGAAGCTGTCAGTCACTAAGTTCTAATTATTTGGGGCTCTTTTGCTACTGGGGTTGTGGTTGGGCCTCTGGGGCTGGTTGCTGTAGAGTTCTATCTTCATATAGGGTTAAGTGATTGTCCATTTGTTTATTCAGGCTCTCAGTATTAACTTCTGTTTATAATTATCAGTGACAGATTCTACTAAAATGACTAAAGTGCTTAGCAGAATGCTTGGCACATTAGTGTTTAAGCATTCTTGGGAAAAGGAAAACATAGTGAAAGGAGATCTTGAGAACATACAGTTACGAACCACATAAATCAAACATTGTGAAATCAAGCTTAGTGTGTTTGACATTGGAAAGGTGGAGGGGCTGGACAAAATGCTTTTCTAGCTCTAAGATTCAAGGACGCCGAAGGGAACATGTGTGCCTCTCATTGCATGAGCATTTATTTGATTGTCAGCATTTCCCAGTGGAAAAAAGCCTGTTCATGTCCGCACTCGCACCCTCCAACAGCACCCAGCTCCTAGCAGACACTCAGGGAGCATCACCTTTTCATTTAAACCCTTGACCAGCATGGGCTGTGCTCTGGCTCATCTTTTTACTTGCAGAAGGAAGCTTGGTCCTACCAAGCACAACCTAAGTGACACTCGACAAGTCATTGCTCCATTTGAGTTTCCTTCTCTGTAATGTGGGAATAGTGATTTCTGCTCACTCAACTTCACGGGGTTTGTAATGAGGATGCAGTGAATCAATGTGCCCGAAAGCACTTTGTACACTGTCAGTAGGGGCTGGATTGTTAATGTGTATTCCTTGTCCTTCTCTGTGCTCCCTTAGACTAAATTCCCCGCGTGCTACCTCTTTGACCAGGAAGTGAGGCTCTGGGAAGGAAGGATCATGGAAGGCCAATTCTAAGAATGACATGAAAGACATAAATGAGCTTGAGGTCGTGGGTGTGATCGGCTCAGGGGCCAGTTAACTCCCCCACAAATGGGACTTCAGTCATAAACAAGCACGGCAGAAACCCAGGAACCTTAGAGACAGGCAGGGCCTCACTTTCAAGTCCTCCAAGCCAGCCCCCACCCAGGGCAGACTCATGTATCCAGGCGTCCCGACAGGTGGTCCGAGACTAACCTGGGAGCACCTTTCCTGATGGAGAGCCCCTTCTCTTTTGGGGGTGTTCTGGTTATCTAAAAAGTCCTCCGTAGGGCATAGTATAGCCAAGACTGTTTCTCTGTTAGGCCATGCTTGGACCACTGCCTCGAGTGGCTCACGGTGAGTAGACATTCCTCACTGCATGGAAGTCCTTCCAGTGTTTCTGAACAATAATTGACCTTATCATTATCGTCAGCTGAAGAGGAATGGTTACACAGCACCAGCCTGGAGCTTCTGCATGTGGGAAGGTTGCCCAGGCCTGGTCAGGTTCCCCACAGATGGAATCTAGTTTAAGCTCAAAGCTCATTTGGTTTAGAACAGTTACACTTCCTGACCCAAAGCAAAGAGAACAATCATGCATTGAGAGGGAGCCATTAACCTACCATGACCAGAAATCAAGAGCTTTATGCAAAGGGCATACTGCTGCTGCTGCTGCTAAGTTGCTTCAGTCATGTCTGACTCTGTGCGACCCCACAGATGGCAGCCCACCAGGCTCCCCCGTCCCTGGGATTCTCCAGGCAAGAACACTGTGGGTTGCCATTTCCTTCTCCAATGCATGAAAGTGAAAAGTGAAAGTGAAGTCGCTCAGTCGTGTCCGACTCGTAGCGACCCCATGGACTGCAGCCTACCAGGCTCCTCCGTCCATGAGATTTTCCAGGCAAGAGTACTGGAGTGGGGTGCCATCACCTTCTCCGATGCAAAGGGCATAGAAAGAAGTAAATCTCCTTAGAACATAGATCATATTTGCCACGAAAAGTGAATTCTAATCTGTAACAAATGCAACATTTTTCAACATTTTAATAAGAAGCACTCTGTTACAGGGAAACAGCTGCTCAGAGCATACTAGAGGAGGCAAGAATAGGGCAGAATAGGCCCATGAAGAGATGTTCAACATTGCTAATTAATAAAGAAATGCAAATCAAAACTACAATGAGATATTACCTCACACAAGTCAGAATGGGCATCATCAAAAAATCTATAAACAATAAATGCTGGAGAGGGTGTGGAGAAAAGGGAACTCGCCTACACTGCTGGTGGAAATGTAAACTCGCACTCTGACAATGGAGAACAGTATGAGAGTTTCTTAGAAAAATTAAAAATACTGAAGAAAACCATAATTCAAAAAAGCCCATGTACCCCATGTTCATTGCGGCACTATTAACCATAGCCAGAACATGGAAGCAACCTAACTGTCCATTGAAGGAGGAATGGATAAAGAAGATGTGGTGTGTGTGTGTGTGTGTGTGTGTATATAAATGTATATATATATAAATTATGGGGGTGGGGATGGTTTTGGTGAAGGGGAGGAGTGATGGCAGAGAAACATGTAGATTAAAAGAGACTGAAAAACATATCACCCAAACACAGTGAGTAGACCTCGCTTGGATCCTTATTTACACCAATGGTAAAAAATTAACATCTATTACATTCTGAGACAAATGAAATTTGACATTTCATTTGATATCAAGAAACCTTGAAGTTTCTTCAGGTGACATTAGTACTGTGGTTTACTTCTTTACTCTTTTGAAAATTTTGTTAAAGTAGATTTACAATGTTGTATTAATTTCTGCTATACAGCAAGAAATACGTATATACATATGTATCAGTTATACATATATATTCTTTTTCATATTCTTTTCCACTACGATTATTAACACAGGATATTGAACGTAGCTCCTTGTGTTATACAGTAGGATCTTGTTGTTTATCCATCCTATATATAATAGTTTGCATCTGTTAATCCCAAACTAGCAATCCTTCCCTCCCCACTGCCCTTCTCTTTGGCAAACACATGTTTTCTATCTATGAGTTTGTTTCTTACATTCATTCATTCATGTTGTATTTTAGGTTCTACATATAGATACCATATAGCGTTTATCTTTCTCTTTCTGATTCACTTCACTTAGTATGGTAATCTCTAGGTCCATCCATGTTACTGCGAATGTCAGTATTTCATTTTTTATGGCCAAGTAACATTCCATTTTAATCTGTACCACATCTTCTTTATCCATTCCTCTGTTGATGGATATTTAGGTTGTTTCCGTGTCTTGTAAATAGTGCTGCTATGAACACAGGGGTGCATGTGTCTTTTCCAATCCTAGTTTTGTTTGGGTATATGCCCAGGAGTGGGATTTCTGGATCATACGGCAACTCTATTTTGAACTTTTTGAGGAACCTCCATACCATTTTCCATGGTTTTATTTTTTTTAATATCCTTATCTTTTAAGGATTAAATTACATAATGCTTGAAATTTGCTTCAAAATGATATGAGAAAGGGGAAATTGATGAGGATACGGGTTGTGAATGGAGTCACGTGGAGCAGCTGGACCGCTCTCAAAAGCGCAATGGTGGAAGGTGCCAGGCCTTCCTAAGGCTCAGGAGGCCTCTGTCTCCTCCTCAGAGGGAGCCACGGGCCGGTCCACGCACCGGCTGGAGTGAGCCATCCTTCTCAGGAGCGCCCTTCTCCGGGGGCCTTCCCTGGAGCCCCTCTCTCTCCTAGCAGGGGCTCAGGCCTCACGCCTCGGAGCCCCACGCACCCCCATCTGCCAGCCCACCCTCCGGAGCAGAGGTCAGGGCAGACTCCCCTGTAAGCGCACCTCCACGGCCCTTGGGATGCAGTCCAGACCCCAGGGAGGGGCCCTCGAGGCCCTGCGCACTTTGCCGTCTCCTGTCCCCCCTGGCCGGGCTCAGCCCGCTCCCGGCCTCCTGAACCCTGGGCTTCCTCTGAACGGCCACACACGCCGTTCCCTCCACCTGCTCCCACCCCCTGCCCAGCTCACATGTGTACCCCGTGTTAGTCCTTCACGTCTGGGCTTGGATGTTACCTGTTCCAGGAAGCCTCCTCCCAGGCAGCCACGAGGCCGGCAGACCCGGATCCGCCTTCGGGGAGGCTCCTCTCGTGAGGAACGCTGCGCGGGGCTGGGGGCGGGGGGGCAGGCCCAGCAGTCTCAGCCCCACCAGGGACCCCGTGACAGGCTGCCTTCTCTCCGGAGCCCCCCACCCCGCCAGCCGGAGCTTGCTGAGGCGACACCGCCGTTCAATTTCTTCCCTGGCCCCATCCTGCCTCCTCACCTTCCTTTCCCAGAAGTTCATCCCACGCAACATCCCACACCCCAAACTCCATCTCAGCATCCTCTTCCCAAGAATCCAGCCTGCCATCCTGCCCCTAGCCCACATCTCTGCTGATCCCAACTCTGGGTAAACGCCTCTTTTAGCTCATCAAACAACACCCACACTCATCCCATTCTTTCAGGTCACCACCTCCCTGCATCATCATTGTCCATGTAAGAGTCTTTAGCCCCCACTGGATGAGAAGCTCCACCTTGCAGGCTCACCTGGCTGCACTCCAGACCTAATACAATTCTCAGGACTTAACTGACCTTCAGTCAACTCACAGAAACCCCAAAGAGGAGGGAATTGGAAATCAGTATGAGAATCCTACTGTTCATGGAATGCATAAATGACTTCCCCACTTTTTTTTGATATTTTGCACCATTTGGTCTAGAAAGCCATTGTTAATGAAATGGAAGCATTAACATTTCAGAGTCATGAGAAACTTTAGAGAAGAAACACTGTTTTTTAAAAATAGGTGGATTATTAAGAGAACCGTGAAAGATGAGTTATGCAATGGACATAGCTATCCTTTGGATCTATTAATAAAGAACTTTGTCGCCTGGGCAAGACATTTGAAGACACCATCCTATAGACAGGTTCAAAGAAAAGTTTTAAAAATACTCATAAAGGCTGAGCAGTGAATGGGAACTGACCTCCTCTGGGATGTGGAGGGCCTGAGGAGTGGTGCAGGTATGTTAAGTCTTCCTTAACATTCACGGGGCTCTTTGGGGCCATTTTAGACCCATTTTTCATAAGGAATCTGCAGTCAGAGAGAGGCTGCCTGGATTCTCTTCCTGAGTAGCTGCACGGTCATCAGAACACAGAGGGAAAAAACCCCTCTTCTCTCTTTCCCGTGCCCTACAAGCAGATGAGCCGAGTCTCCACAGAACAAAATGAGTAAAAAGAATATCTGGCGTGTGCTGACTGCTTCATATGCACCAGGCCTGTGCTGTGAGCTCAGTGTTGGTTATCTGAGTAAACAGGATGCAGGTTGCCTGCAGCAAACCTGGGAGACAAATGTTATCCCCAACCAGATGCAGAAGCTGAAACTGAGAGATGAAGATGCCCAAAGTTTGTGGGAACATCCAAATCAAGGTTTGAATCCAGGGCTCTTTGACTCCATAACCCATCACCTGAGCCACAAGTGACGTCACCTCACCAAGACGGTGCCCGTCATAGGGACTGACAATGGCAGCTCTCAGGGCAAGAGGAGGCCCCCGAGGGCAGAGGGACAGCCGCTTCACTGGGCTTATGTTCTGCTGTGTTGGCAACGACCCGGTTTATAAAGGCCCAGAGCCTGCCTTGTAACTGACTTTCTGAAATATGCTAAATGTATGAAAAGTTCTGGGACCAGTTCCAGTGTTGGGGTGGTAGGGCGGAGGGATGGCGGTGAGGGTGGTTTTCATACATCACCAAGCAATTCTCCAAACACCAGCTGGGTGTCCTACAATTGAACCCAATTCTGACACTTTCAGATTCCAGTCTAAAGGCTGTATCTCCTACGAGACTGCCACCCACTCTCCACCTACTGAAGACGCTAATTGTAAACCCAAAGCAACTGACTACAGACTGGAGCTTTCTCAGGCTTGTTTAATCTGCCAGTATGAACTTTAGATGCCCAAGTCCAGATTGTTACCTATGCTTCTGATCAACTGGCTATAAACTGGAAGTTTCCACAACCCTCTTTTTGAGTTCTGTTAGTTTGGTAGAGGAGTTCATACATGCGTGTGTGCTAAGTCGCTTCAGTTACGTCTGACTCTCAGTGACCCCAAGGACTGTAGCCCACCAATCTCCTTGTTCATGGGCAAGAATACCAGAGTGAGTTGCCATTACCTTCTGCAAGGGATCTTCCTGACCCAGGGATCGAACCCATGTCTCTTATGTCTCCTGCGTTAGCATTCCAGTTCTTTACCACTAGCATCACCTGGGAAGCCTAGAGCAGCTCCTAGAACTCAGGAAACCTGTTTACTTACTAGATTACCAATTTATCTCAAAGGGTATTAAAGGATACAAATCAATAGCCAGATTAAAAGACAGATAGGGTGAAGTCCTGAACAAAGGAGCTTCTATCTTCATGGAGTTTGGAGCCCGGCATGGGGCATAGGAAGTGTCCTGTTTCCCCAATCTGGAACCTCTCTGCACCTCCTTTTGGGTCTTTATGGATGCTTCCTTACACAGGCAGGATTGGTTAAATCACTGACTGTTGGTGATGGCTTTAACCTCTAGTCCCTCTCCCTTCCTTGTAGTGCTCTGGGGTAGGACTGAAAGTTGGAAACTTCTATTCAGGGTTGGTTCCCTTGGCCACCAATCTCCATCCTTCCTGCTTTTCAAAACTCACCTTTTTAATATAAACCAAGTTATGGTGGAAAGTGGCTTGTTATTAATAAATAACAAGACACCCATTTAGCCTCTAAGGCTCTCATGTCAAGAACTGAGGACAAGAGATCATAAATGTAAGGGTTTATTGCTAGGCTCTCGATTCCATTCCATTGATCCACACATCTAAATTTATGTCAGTTCTATACTGTCTTGATAAGTGTAGCTTTGAGGTAAGTTTTGAAACTGAGAAGTGTGTCTTCCCACTTTGTTCTTTGCAAGTTTGTTTGATATATTCTCCATCTTTTGCATTTCTATGTGACTTTTATGCCTATGTCTGCAAAAAAAAAAAAAAAAAAAAAAAAACCAGAAGCTGGGATTTTGATAAGGATTATATTGAATCTGTAAGTATTTGGGGGAACTATTGCCATCCTAATAAGATTAAATATTCCGCTCCCTGAACATGTATGTTTTTCCATAGGTTTGCTTTCATTTCTTTCAGGAGCGTTTTATAGTTTTCAGTGTACAAATCTTATAATAATCTTGTTATATTTATTCTGAAATATTTTCATCTTTTGGATGCTATGACAAATGGAATTGCATTGTTAATTTCACTTTCAGATTATTCATTGCTAGTTTATAGAAATATGATTTTTCATATATTTATTTTCTATCCTGCCTATTAGTAAACTTATTTATTGGTTCTAATTTTTTTCTTTTTCCTGCTATTGCTGTGAACTCTTCAGGATGTTCAATATACATGATTATGTTATCTGTGAATAAAAATAGTTTTACTTTTTCCTTTTCAACCTGGATGCCTTTTATTTCTTTTTCTTGTCTGATTGCCCTGGCTAGAACTTCCAATATAACATTGAATAGAAGTGATGAGATGAGAGCAGACATCCTTGTTTTGTTCCTGAACTTGAAGGAAAAGTATTTAATCGTTCACCATTAAGTATGATGTTAGCTGTGGGTTTTTGGTAATTGCCCTTATCAGGTTGAGAAAGTTTCCTTTCTATTCCTATTTTATTGTGTGTTTTTATCATGAAAGAGTGTTGCATTGTGTCAAATACTTCTCCATATATTAAGATGATGATTTTTTTGATCTTTTATTCTATTAATATGGTTTATCACACTAATTGCTTTTGGAATTTGAACCAACCTTATATCCTGGAGAAGGGAATGGCTACCCACTCCCATAGACTTGCTTGGAGAATTCCATGGGGTTGCAAAGAGTCAGATACAGGTGAGTGACTTTCACTTCACTACATCCTGGGATAAATTAGTTATGATATATAATCCCTTTTATATGTTGCTGGGATTAGTTTTTTATTATTTTGTTGAGGATTTTGGCTCTATATTCACAGTGAATATTAGTCTGTAGTTTTCTTTTTTGTAATGTCATTGTCTGGTTGTGGTATCAGAATAATATTGACCTCATGGAATGAGCTGGAAAGTGTTCCCTCCTGTTCTGTTTTTTTGGGGGGGGGGGTGGAAAGAGTTTGTGGAAAATTGGCATTAATCACTCTTTTAAGCTTTTGATAGAATTCATCAGAGAAACCAGGTTTTCAGTATATTCACAGAGTTGTGCAACCATTGCAGCATTCTAATTTTTGAGCATTTCTGTCATCCCAAAGAGAAGCCCTGTGCCCATTAGCGGTAACTCTTCCTTTCTCCCAGCCCGAGGCAACCAGTGCCCTACTTTTGTCCCTATAGATGTACCTATTCTGAATATTTTATACAAATGAAATCATGCAAAAATATGGCATTTATGACCAGTCTCCTTTACTGAGCATATTGCTGTCAAGTTTCACCATCCTTATATTAATACTTCATTCATTTTAATTATTGAATAACATTGCTGTAGAGACATACTAAATTTTGTTCACTGTCAAATGTGAGACATGGGTCATTTCCACTTTGAGCGACCATGAGTGATGCAGCTATAAACATTTGTGTACAAGCTTTTGTGTGAGTTAGCAATGTTTTTTCTTTTAATACAATTTAAAAATTTCATCTAACACTTTGTTTTTGTCGACTGAACTGCCAGAAACAGAAATCAAGTTGTGCTTTTTCCCACTCAGCTTGTGCTGCCTTTTTAGCCCTCACCCTAAAAAGCATTTGGTGTCCCAGCATGAAGAGAATCTCCAGCAGCCGTAACTGAGGGCTTTTTGCGGGGGAATGCAGGAAATCCGCCCATCCATAAATACCACTCATTAATTAATAGTTCTGAGCATCTACCATGTATGAGAGGCTGAAGATGCAAGGGAGTACGAGACAAATCTGGCTCCTACCTCAGAGTGCTTACAAACCAGCAAGCTGCAATACAGTTTCATAAGTGCAATGAAAAGGGAAGAACAGGGGAATATGGGAGGAAATAGGAGGACTCAGGCCGAGTGTGGAGAGGGCAGGAAGAGCTTCCTAGAGGCAACAGGAGCCACTTCAGTTTGTGTGTGAGGCAAGAGGTTGACATGCGAATAAAACTTCTTGCACTGTTCACAGCCTCTTATCCAGAGACTCTGATGCAGAAACGTATTTGCACAACCCAGGCCCTCCTCCTGGTAGGACGATGCGCTTAGTACAGTGCTTGGCCGAGACATGCAGGTTCTCTCTGTGTGTGCACTGTGTATCCTATGGGACACATGCACACAGGAAACGAATGAGTCCATGCCAACATGAACTGCATCCCCCAGGGTGGCTGTGATCCCGGCATCTTCCTAAACTTACACACCGCTGCATGAAAACTTTCTCCTTCAAGGGCCGAGCAGAAGGGGGGAATGTGAAGTTTGTTCTTCAGTTCTCGAGGCTGCAGGACTGTCCCACAGAACTTTCTGTGATGATAGAAATGTTCTAGACCTGTGCTCTGTAGTACGGTAGCCACTAGCCACACGTAGCTACGGATCACTTGAGATGTAGCCAGGGTGACTGAAGCACCGAATTTTTATTTAATTTTAATCAATTTAAATTTAAGTAGTTGCATGTGGCTAGACAGCATACAGAACTACCTTAACATTTATTTGTGGATGCAGTTTTCACCTCCTTTTTCCTTTACTGTCTCTTTTGATCCTCACAACAATTTTATGAGAGGCAGACACCAGACATCATTAATCTCATTTCACAGATAAGAAAACTGAGCCTAAACTGAGGCTAACGAGTTGCCCCTGCTAAAGACTGAGCTTGGCCTAGAGACCTGGTCTCTTGAACAATCTGAGGGAGTGAGGTTCTTGCCCTCTAGACATCAAAAGATGACTAGAAAGCGCAAATCATGTCTCACCTCATTGCTATGACTGTTTAAAGAGTGAGGCAGGCCGGAAGCCAGCATTGGACTAGCAGAACTTTCAAGTCCCCATCCTAGGAGAATGGTGGCCATTTCCATGGTGAACCACTAGAGGGATTTAGAGCAGCAAGTTCTGACACCAGGTCATCTCCTTTATTCTAGACATTTCAAAAGTAGAACAGATGGTCAACTTCTTGGTGATATTTCCATGTCATATGTAGGAACTGGCTCCCAAATATCTTTTCCTGAGATCCAAACACATTGATTAGATTCGGGTGTTTTTTCTTTTTGGTCTGAAGTTATTTAGAGGCAACTTCCCTGGTGGCTTAGAGGGTAAAGTGTCTGCCTGAAATGCGGGAGACCCGGGTTCGACCCCTGGGTTGGGAAGATTCCCCTCGAGAAGGATATGGGAACCCACTTCAGTACTCTTGCCTGGAAAATCCCGTGGACAGAAGAGCCTGGTAGGCTACAGTCCATGGGGTCGCAGAAAGTCGGACATGACTGAGCGACTTCACTTCACTTTTTCAAAGAATCGTCGTTGTTCAGTCGCTAAGTCACACCTGACTTTTTGTGACCCCATGAAGTTCAGCACACCAGGCTTCCCTGTCCTTCACCATCTCCCAGAGTTTGCTCAGATTCATGTCCATTGAGAATCATTGAGGCTTACCAATCATTTTCTGAAAGTAGATTGAATAGGAGAAAGAATAGAAAAGCAATGAGTTGGGTAGGATTTAGGGGAGGAACTGGTCACTGAGAAAGTAGGAGCAGAGGAAACTAATGGCAAACCTCAATTACTAGCCCAGCTGTCTCCCTATGTTAAAACACATGAGGTGTTAAAAGGACTCCATTATCCCCCCGTGGCTGGTGGAGAGGCTGGAAGGGTTGTGTGTCCTCCTGGGACAAGGCCCCAGCCTCTGATTTTGAGTATTTCCATCTTATTCCAAGAAGCAAAGCTCTCCCTCTGGGTCTTAAGCAACAGCTCTTATGAAAGAGCGTCCCCATTTAAACCTGTGAACAAGTTAGATAGGGGGCCACATGGACTCCATTCCATCAGAAACTGAGCTTCGGTGAGCCCAGTGACCTGCCCAAGATCACTCAGCTGGTAAATGGCAGAACCAGTGTAGAACCGGGACTGTGTGACTTGGCCTGACCAGTATGGTTGTATTGGTTGGGCACTAGCCAATTGCAGGAAGTGAATGAATTTAGGGACCTCCCTAGATATGTATGTTTACAATCATAGGTTTCCAGCAAATGTGCAAATGTTAATCAAAAGTCTTGAGGGAGGGTGCCTTTTTCTAATTTGCTAAAGGGGCCATTTGATCTTTCAGCATTCCTGGCATGGCTGCAGTCACTCCTTTATGAGGAAGTGGAGCCATGGTAGGTGGTTCCAGGTGCCCAGAAGATCAGCCTCGAGGGCTGGTCCTGCTCAGTTGACTCCTTCGTGTACCTTTACTCACCCTAATTCTATGAGGGTCTATGAGAACTTGCTGAATCCCAACCAGGCCTTTGGGTATAGATAGAAGCTGGAAGTCAGTGGAAGATGCCCTTCAGTGAGGAAGAATTTGCTAATAATAATAATTGAAAATAAACAAGAAAGAAAAAGAGAGAGAAATAAAGGAAAGAAGGAAGGAAGGAGGAAAGAAAGAAAAAATGAAAAAGAAAAACCCATTTCTTAAGATATATATATATTTTTGGGGATGTGGACCATTCTTAAAGTTTTTGCTGAATTTGTTACAATATTGCTTCTGTTTTATGCTTTGCTTTTTGTCCACAAAGGATGTGGGATCTTAGCCCCCGACTAGAGATTGAACTCACATCCCCTGCACTGGAAGGTGAAGTCTTAACCACTGGGCCACCAGGAAGTCCCACCCCAATCCCCCACCCCCCACTGTTCCTTCTCGACTAGGAAAGGAACAGAAACACTTTCAATGAGCTTGCATTGTGGAGGCAGCCAGACTGTGGCCAATACTCACCTCCATCACTTACCAGCTGGCTGACAGACAGTAGGTCCCTTACCTTCTCTGAACCTCAGTCTCTTTATCCGTCAATGGTAGACAGGGAGGGGTCACACTTTTTCAAAAGATGCGAGGATTAAATGAAATAAAGCACACAGAGGGCTTGGCATGGTGCCAGGCAGTGTCTAGGCCCCACAGAGTTCAGCCACCACCTTGGCTCGTGGATATCAGATCAGCAGTCAAGGTTGTGGACTTGGAGGGCTGTGGGCTGGGAATGTGGAAGTCACGGACCCAGAGTCAAGAAACCCTTGGCCATCCTGATTGGCCTGGGAAGTTGGGAAGTCCCACCCCAAATTTATCACAGGAAAGTTGTTGAGAGGGATGACATCTCCTGCGTATGCCAAGAATGCAAGGGCCTGACTGTTCTTTATCCAGACCAATTTTCAGGGTTGTATTTGCTGCAAGCACCTTTGAGGGTCAGGGTAGTGTCTCCCTCTGGACAAAGAGGAGGCTTGCTTACCATGCTCTCTGAAAGCATGGCTGCCTCAGTCAAGCTCAGTGATCTCCAGCTTTGAAGTAAACCCACTGCATGGCCAGCATCCACCTGGACCCAGCTGCATGGTCCTGTGTGATGTTGTCCCCAGTGGCATGGGGATGTGGGAAATGCCAGTGTGATGCTCACGCTGCTTTCTGTGCTGTGAATAACAAAGTCATTTGTCTCTGACTCAGGGGTGTCATGCCTTCTTCCAGCCTCCCTGGAACAGTAACAGGCTAGCTTATTACCTGGGAAGTGGGGCAAAATCCCAGACCCAGATAGGAGGGTTGGGAGCCTTCTGTTGGGAGGAAGGACTATGGAGATTTGTCATTTTATAATTCTTTCATTGTTAATTTTTTATTGACATACATTTGATTTATAATATTATGTTAGTTTTAGGTGTACAGTAAAGCAATTCTCTATTTACATGTACACATATATGCTTTTTCAGATGATTTTTCATTATAGGTTATTACAAGATATTGGACACAATTCCCTGCACTACACAGTACATCCTCATTATTTATCTATTTTGTATATAGTGGTAAGTATCTGTTAATCCCAAACTCCTAATTTACCTCACTCTCCACCACTTTCCCCTTTGGTAACCATGAATTTGTTTCTATATCCTTGAGTTTGCGTCTGTTTTATAAATAAATTCATTTGAGTTTTTTTAGATTCCACATAAAGGTGATATCATGTGATATTTTATCAGTATGATAAACTCTAGGCCTATCCATGTTGCTACAAAGGGTATTATTCCATTGTTTTTTCATGGCTGAGTAATATTCCAGTGTGTGTGTGTGTGTGTGTGTGTGTGTGTGTCTTATTGATCCATTCCTCTGTCAATAACAGCATATGATAGCTCTATTTTTAGTTTTCGTTTGGTGTGGTTTTATTTTGTATTGGAGCATAAGTGCTTTACAGTATTGTGTTATTTTCTGCCGTACAGTGAAGGGAACCAGCTATATGTATACACACATCCCCTCCCTCTTGGACCTCTCACCCACCTCCCCGCTTCACACCCATGTAGGTCATCACAGACACTGAACCGAGCTCCCCGTGCTTTATACCAGGTTCCCACTAGCTGTCTATTTTACACGTGGTAGCGGATATATGTCAGGCTTCCCCAGTGGCTCAGTGGTAAAGAACCCACCTGCCAATGCAGGAGGTGTAAGAGACGCGGGTTCAATCTCTGGGTCTGAAAATCCCCTGAAAGAGGGCATGGCAACGCAGTCCAGTATTCTTGCCTGGAGAATCCCATGGACAGAGGAGCTGGGTGGGCTGCAAAGAGTCGGACACGACTGAGCAGGCACGCAGTGTGTGTGTCAGTCCTAATCTCCCAGTTTTCCTCCCCCTTCCCCCTCCCCTGTGTTCATATTTGTCGTCTATGTCTGCGTCTCTGTTCCTTCCTGGAGACAGGTTCATCTGTACCATTTTTCTAGATTCCACATGTATCCATCAATGTATAAAGATGTTTGTTTTTCTTTTTCTGACTTCCTTCATTCTGTATGACAGACTCTAGGTTCATCCACATAACAAATGAGCTAATTACGTTCCTTTTTATGGCTAACGCTTCATTGCATTTACGTGCCATATCTTCTTTATCCATTCATCTGTCAGTGGACATCTAGGTTGATCCCCTGTCCTGATGTACATAGTGCTGTGATGAACATCGGGGTACATGTGTCATTTTGAATTATGGTTTTCTCAGGGTATATGCCCAGTAGTGGCATTGCTGTGTCATATGGTAGCTCTCTTTTTAATTTTTTAGGGAACCTCCATAATGTTTTCTATAGTGGCTGCACCAATTTACATTCCTACCAATAGTGGGAATGTCCACACCCTCTCCAGCGTGTATAGAAATTCTTGAAGTTGCATCTGATTATCAAACACACTAGGGGCAGGAGAGCACACTGAAATTGCATTGACACACCTGCTCCGCCCCACAGATTTCCCCTTCGGCATCAGCATGGTCTTGGACAGTGTCTCATGATTCAGGAGGCAAGTGAGTTGCCTTGGGAGGCTGGTCACCCAGGCCCACTGCTGGCTGTGTCCCAGATGGTGCCGCTGGGCTTGGGGAGGGAATGGGGTGAGCCTGCAACGCTTTACTGATTCTGGAGTGTGCAGACTGTCCTGTCTTCTAGGAAAGTCTGAGGCTGAGTGGCTTGACTTTCAAGAGGTTTTAAAATTCTATGTCACTGATCTTCAGCATTATTAAAGAAGAGCTGAAACTGGGAATTTGAAATCACAAACATCAAAGGTCTCCTATTTTTGTTTTATGAACCATTCTGTGTGTGTACTTTGCTGCTAGCCGCCTGGAATCCTTGTGGGAAAGATAAAAGATAAAAACAAGTAAGCAAACAAATGTCAGAAAGCTCACAATCAGATCTCCTGTGGGAGACGCTGGCCAACTTCAAAGGAGGTGAGAGAGGGGAGGGATGGAGATTTTGAGAACATGAAACTGATGTGCTTTTTGAAAGCTATGTGTAAACAGAAGCATTGTAAAACTCCCACTTGAAACGCACGGTGGGGTGGAAGGGATCGTTTCTTGACTTGGGACTCTCGGGGGCCTGAGTCTGGCATTAAGAAGGTGGAAATGTAAGGTATAGCTATAGTCTTTAATGTTGATTCTTGCTTTTCAAAAAGGAAAGGAGAAAAGGGCAGATTTAGCTAATAAGAAAGCCTGCAGAGTTGATACCATAGAAAGACGGGAAGCATTCTCACATTTTAAACTGTCAGAAGTCTGACAATGGGGTGCACAGTGAGGACACCCCGAGATCTGGTTTTGAGGTGTTTGGAAGGACACCATGCTCTGGATTCTCTACCCTCAAGGTGGGCATGGGGGCAAGCTGCCTGGGCTGATACAGGAGCCCTTCTGTGCCTACCTTACTTGGGACCCTGAGTGATGGGTGACTTCAGGGACACAGGTCACCAGCTTGGGCAAGAGGAGAGATGTTTTGGCACCTCACCAAGTCACCAGAAGGACAGGAGCACGGTGGGGCTGGGAGAGCAGGAACAAAGGACAGGAACCCAGCCGGGAGGCTCGCAGCCTCTCCTCTCTGCTATGATCTTTCAACTCTGATTCCAGACCACTGGGCACCTGTCCACCAGACCCCAGCTCTGCCAGCAGAGAAGGACTGCAGCCTGGCTTGAGCTGAAAAGGTTGCTGCAGAGTGCTGGGGAGGACCAGAGAGCTTTCTTTCTCCTTGAAAGCAAAAGTGGGTTGGGCCAAGAATGGAGGTGATAGGTGGTAAGATGCTAACAATTATTGGTGGCTTCATCCGTAGCACATCCATAGCTCTTTTGCTAACCCAAAGCACAGGAGCCTGAATCTAGGGCCTCTGGCCCATAGGGGATACAGCTGTATGGGCCCTGACTCAGGGCATCAGTCATGCCTCTGTGTTTGGGGCCAGTTCTCTGCACTTTCCAGCGTCTATGAAGCTGCAAGTCTGCAAACTGCTCTCCTCTGCTGTCTCATTGGTTGGCTTATCCCTTGCATCTGGCTGGACAGATTGACTCCATCTCCACCCCAACAAGGCCAGTAAAATCAGTTGCTTCCTGGACTCCTGCAGAAAACAATGCATGACCCTGGACCACGAGAATTCACCAAGAAGCCCTTGGCACCGGCCTGCACGCTAAGAACAATAGCTGGCATCTCTCAATTGCTTTCTCCTGGCCAAGGTCTGCACCAGGTACTACCCAGGGGTGTCTTGTACTTCTGATGGGAACCTCTGTGAGAAAGAGACTGTATTCGCATGTTACAGGTGAGGATGCTGGGGTACTGAGAGGCTGAGTGACGGGCCCAGGCTCACAGCTAGTAAACAGTGGAGCTGGTTTCCACTCCACCAGTCTGACTCCAGAGACAGGCCTTCCTGACCACTCCATGGCCAATGGTGCCATTAAGAGGGGAGGCTATTGCTTTATTTACTCATGTCATCGTGTTGCTGGATGGCAAAGGGATTCATACCAGGTAGGTGGGAAGTCCCTTGGGGGTGATGTCCTCTCTGCACAACGTTAATGAATGACTTGACACCTAATAACAGCACCAGTAATAATACCCGGGAATATTAAATTAGTTAATGCACAGAGAATACTTGGCACAGTGCCTGGCCCTTAAAAAGTGACAGCGGTCAGCTCTGCCTCCTCAGTGGCTGCCCTGCTGACATGGGAAGCGCCTGTCATCTGGCACCATGATGCAGACACAGTCCGAATCTGACTGGTCCTATTCAGCTCATCAGTCACCTGCCCTTCTTCCTGGTGGAAGCATTCGGGAGCAGAACAATGACTCTGAAGTCTGTCTCCATGCTCTCCTCCCTGTGGCTGAAGCTGCAGCAGGGAGCATACACGGGGCCTTGGGGTCATTAGACTCACACACAGAATCCAGCTCTGTCCCTTTGGGCAGACCTCTTAACATCTTCAGGCCTCAATTTCCTGATATATAAAATGGGCAAGCTAATACCTACCTCTTAGGTAGAGGGGAGAGGAAGATGAGAAAATGTATGTAAAACTTCAGGATACTGGGTTGGGCGGGTGCCTAGTGAGACAGACTTTGTTTTCCAAAAGAGTCATGGTAATGGACAGATCTCCAGGCACTTGTGCTCTTCTAGAAGCTTGCCATTTCCACTGGAAGAGATGAAGTCTACCCTGCCCTGCCCCCCACCTGCCCTTGAACCCTGGCAGGTCCTGGCAAATGCCAAATAGTTGTGGCAGAGAGATGCTGTGTGACATCTGGGGCCACGTCATAAAAGGCAGAATGTCTTCTCTCTGGCACTGTCTTCTCATGTGCATTTGGCACTCAAAACTACTATGTCAAAAGCCCATTCACCCCAAGGTCCACCCGTCCTGCATGCTGGAGAGAACCTGGGAGAGACCACAGCGGGAGATGCCTCAGACTCCCCACTCCTGTAGCCTCTATGCTTTTGAGCCACCCCAGCTGAACCAAGAAGAGCCAAGCAGAACTACTCCCACCCCCACCTTAAGTCCTGCCCAAATTGCAAAGTTTTGAGCAAAATAAACAATTGTTTTATGCCACTAAGTTTGAGAGTAATTGGGACATGGCCATAGAAATGGAAACATCCAATGTCTTTACTGTCCCTTCTTCATTGTGAAGACTCAATGCAGCCCTTGGTTACTTTCCTACAACATGGCATTGATGGAATCAGAGTATATACCTTTGCCAGCTCCCAACACCGATGACCACAGGACCAAGGCCAGTGTCTTTGGCACAGCAGACCACTTGTCTCATGCCCACTGGCCCCTGCAGCCCAGAGCCATGGTGTCTGGAGCACACCCGGCCTCTGTGCCTACTGTCCCCTCTGCCCTGACCTCAGCCTTCTCTCATTTTTCTCACTCAGCCACATTCCACCCACACACCACCTACCTTTCTGTTTTCCTGCTCTTTCAGACCAACAGAACAACCTGTATAACCCATGAGTTTGATGTTTATTATACATGGTATTGTGGTTCCCTCTGATCTTTTCGCCCAGACTATGAGCACGGGGTGTGGGGTGTGGAGATCAGGTATAGCATCTGGTTTATCCTTGCATCCTTCCTCTAATGCAATAAGGGTTCAGTTCAGTTCAGGGCAGTTCAGGGCAGTTCAGTCACTCAGTCATGTCCAACTCTTTGAGATTGCATGGACTGCAGCATGCCAGGCTTCCCTGTCCATCACCAACACTGGGAGCTTGCTCAAACTCATGTCCATTGAGTCGATGATGCCATCCAACCATCTCATCCTCTGTCACCCCCTTCTCCTCCTGTCTTCAGTCTTCCCCAGCATCAGGGTCTTTTCCACTGAGTCAGTTCTTCGCATCAGGTGGCCAAAGTGCTGGAGCTTCAGCTTCAGCATCAGTCCTTCCAATGAATATTCAGGACTGATTTCCTTTAGGATGGACTGATTGGATCTCCTTGCAGTCCAAGGGACTCTCAAGAGTCTTTTCCAACATCACCACAGTTCAAAAGCATCAATTCTTCGGCACTCAGCTTTCTTTATGGTCCACCTCTCACGTCCATACGTGACTACTGGAAAAACCATAGCCTTGACTAGATGGACTTTTGTCAGCAAAGTAATGTCTCTGCTTTTTAACATGCTGTCGAGGTTGGTCATAGATTTTCTTCCAAGAAGGAAGCATCTTTTAATTTCATGGCTGCAGTAACCATCTACAATGATTTTGGAGCCCAAGAAAACAAAGTCTGTCACTGTTTCCCAATCTATTTGGCATGAAGCGATGGGACTGGATGCCATGATCTTCATTTTTTGAATGTTGAGTTTTAAGTCAGCTTTTTCACTCTCCTCTTTCACTTTCATCAAGAGGCTCTTCAGTTTCTCTTCGCTTTCTGCCATAAGGGTGGTGTCATCTGCATATCTGAAGTTGTTGATATTTCTCCTGGCAATCTTGATTCCAGCCTGTGCTTCATCCAGTCTGGCATTTCACATGATATATTCTGCATATAAGTTAAATAAGCAGGGTGACAATATACAGCCTTGATGTACTCCTTTCCCAATTTGGAACCAGTCCATTATGTCTGGTTCTGTTGCTTCTTGACCTGCATACAGATTTCTCAGGAGGCAGGTAAGGTGGGCTGGTATTCTCATCTCTTGAAGAATTTTTTAGTTTGCTGTGAGCCACATAGTCAAAGGCTTTGGCGTAGTCAATGAAGCAAAAGTAGATGTTTTTCTGGAACTCTCTTGCTTTTTCGATGACCCAACAGATGTTGGCAATTTGATCTCTGGATCCTCTGCCTTTTCTAAAACCAGCTTGAACATCTGGAAGTTCTCAGCTCAAGTACTGTTGAAGCCTGACTTGGACAATTTTGAACATTACTTGCTAGTGTGTGAGATGAGTGCAATTGTGCAGTTTGAGCATTCTTTGGCATTGCCTTTCTTTGGGATTGGAGTGAAAACTGACCTTTTCTAGTCCTGTGGCCATTGCTGAGTTTTCCAAATTATATTGAGTGCAGCACTTTCACAGCATCATCTTTTAGGATTTGAAATAGCTCAGCTGGAATTCCATCACCTCCTCTAGCTTTGTTTGTAGTGATGCTTTCTAAGGCCCACTTGACTTTGGACTCCCGGATGTCTGGCTCTTGGTGAGTGATCACACCATCATGGTTATCTGGGTCACTAAGATCTTTTTTGTATAGTTCGTCTATGTATTCTTGCCACCTTTTCTTAATATCTTCTGCTTCTGTTGGGTCTATACTGTTTAAGCGTGCTTCTCAGTATGAATCATGAGGGGTTTTTTTTTTTTTAATACTATAAACTAGGTGGTTTTTGGCTTTGTTTTTTGCAGTTAGCTTATTTGGCTGCATTGAGTCTTAGTCATTGCATGCAGGATCTGTGTTGTGTCGTGTGCTCTTTCATTGTGGCGTGCAGACCCTCTGGTTGTGGTGCACGGGCTTAGTTGCTCTGTGGCATGTAGGGTCCTAGTTCCCGGTCCAGGGATCGAATCTGTGTTCTCTGCATTGCAAAGTGGATTCTTAACCACTGGCCCACCAGAGAAGTCCCAAGTCATGAGCTATTGGGATGATTTGGGACTCAGCCTGTTACATGTGATCCCTGCCAGACTGTCATGGGAGGTGCCACTCCAACTCTGTTTCTCAAACACAAAGGGGCCCTGCATCTGCCATCAGCTCTCTCATCTCTGGGAGAGGCCCCTTATCTGTTTCCACATGCTGTCTTGCTGCAGGGTCATGCTCATCTCAGCTCTGCTATAAGGTCATAGGTTTTGAGGCTGTCAGAGGAAGAGTCCTCAAGCACTGTCTTCTGCGTTCCCACGATCCTGGACCCCAGTCTCCTGGATCTGACACTGGGAGAAATCCCAACCTCCAAGTCTGGAAGGATGTCTCTGTGAAATCTCTTGGCTCTTTAGACACATGAGTTAGATGTGAAGCTCTTCTTGGGTGATGCCCTGATTGATCCACTCCACACCCATCACTTCTCCATTCGCTGCTTCCCAGGCAGGAAAGGGTGCAGGGCTCTAAAAAAACCTGATGATGCCCACACAGCATCAGCACAGATGGCTCCATCTGCTCCAAAAAGCACTCAAAGGGCTGCGGGAGGGCCCAGTTCTAATCTGGCTCAGCTGGCACTTCACCATGGCCTTGGGAAGGTGCCCCAGTTCTGTTCTCGTTCTCCCAGCTGTGTAATGAGGAATCGCATACCCATCCCTAGGCGGCTTTAATAGCATATGACCAAAGAGCAATAGGGGTTCCCTGGCGGCTCAGTTGGTAAAGAACCTGCCTGCAAGTGTGGGAGATACAGATGATGCAGGCTCAGTCCCTGGGTCGAGAAGATCCACTGGCAACACGGCACCCGCACCAGGTATTCTTGCCTGGGGAATTCCATGGACAGAGGAGTCTGCCAGGCTACAGTCCTTGGAGTCACAAAGAGTTGGACATGACTGAGTGTGCATGCACCCCACACCAAATGGCAATAAAAGACGCCCTTAGGTTCATTTTGCATAGAGTGGGAATGTTACTAAGTAGAGATTTCACATTTATCAGCCACTCACTGAGGCTGCTGCTGCTGCTGCTAAGTCGCTTCAGTCATGTCCGACTCTGTTCGACCCCATAGGCGGCAGCCCACCAGGCTCCCCGGTCCCTGGGATTCTCTAGGCAAGAACACTGGAATGGGTTGCCATTTCCTTCTGCAATGCATGATAGTGAAAAGTGAAAGTGAAGTCGCTCAGTTGTGTCCGACTCATAGCGACCCCATGGACTGCAGCCTACCAGTCTCCTCCATCCATGGGATTTTCCAGGCAAGAGTACTGGAGTGGGGTGCCATTGCCTTCTCTGCATTGGCTGTCTGGTATTACTCCACAGAAAGCAGGGGTGGGTGGTGTTTGCTACCAGAAGCTCTAATGCAAAGGGCTCCCCTCCAGCTCACTGTGATGGCTTTGACTGAGAGGGACAGAGGACTGAGCAGTCAGTGGCTCTGCCCTTTCGCTGTGTTTATTACTGAGGTATGATGTCAGTTGCACTGCCGGGACAGCCTGAGTTCATGAATCCAGTGGGAAAGGGGAGCAGTGATCAGACAGCAAGAAGAAACGGGAAAGGGAATTTTGTATTTTTTTTAAGATATAAATTATTGACAGAATTTAAAAATTATTATTATTTGGCATCAGTGCATGGCGAAATGTGGGATTTTAGTTTCCCAACTGGGATCGAACTGAGACCCCTGGTAATGAAAGCATGGAATTCCAACCACTGAACTGCCAGGGAATTTCCAAACATTTTTTTTTTTTAATTTTAAATAAAGGCACTGCTTATGGCTATCGGCTCCAACTACCTCCCTTCCAGGTAGAATGAAATTGAGAAGGTAATTAGGCCAGTGAGAGGGGAGGGCAGGGAGCACGCCTGGCTCTTGCCCTTTGGTGGCTCTCCCGGCTCCGCCCCCTCCATGGCCCTCCCGGCCCCGCCCCCTCCGTAGCTGTCCCTGCTCCGCCCCCTCCGTGGTTCTCCCGGCTCCGCCCCCTCTATGGCCCTCCCGGCTCCTCCCTCTCTGTGGCTCTCCCAGCCCCTCCCCCTCCGTGGCTGTCCCGCCTCTGCCCCCTCGGTGGCTCTGCTCCAGAGGCTGGCCCAGGACAGCTGATGGGCCTTGCTGGTGGCCGTGGAGCTTGCAGACACAGCTGAAGGGGGAAGAGAAAGGGAATCTGAACAATGGGGATATGTATATGTATACCTGAATTACTTAGCTGTACACCTGAAACTAACAGAACTATATGTAAATCAACAATATCCAACATAAAATTTAAAATTTATCCCCCCACCCCCCAAAAAATAGAAGAGGGAAAAGATGCAGTCCCAGCTGGGGATGGCAGTAGCTGGCTGGAAAATCAGCCAAATCCTTGCTTCCCAATTGCCAAGGGTGATGGGATCTTAACAGGTCTGTCCAGGAAAGCTGGTTTACATACCCCAACAAGGATGAGCAGGGAGCAATGTATTTCTTGTACCCGCAATCTCAATTAGACTTAAAGGCAGAGGCTGCCTGATATAACGGGAAGATCTTGACTTGTAGGCACCCAAGCCTAGGCTCAAATGCCACCCTGACACTTATCTGGGTAAGGGTGGACCCTGGTTACTTGCAGAAGCTCTCTGAATCCCCCCGTACTTGCTATTCTGAGGCTGCAGTGCAGTGACCGATATAAAATGCTTGCCCAGAGAAGGTGGTCAGCTCACCTGTTCCCCTCCTCTTCCTTCAGGAGAGGAGTCACTAGAGCAATCTCTACCCCTGGTTTCCCCTCGGGATCTGAGACGTGCTAGGTGCATAATTAATTCTCAGTAGTAGCACAATTAAGTGAGGGTTTCCCTGGTGGTGCCATCGTAAAGAACCCGCCCGCCAGTGCAGGAGACACAGAAGATATGGGTTCAATCCTCGGTTGGGAAGATCGTCTGGAGGAGGAAATGGCAACCTATTCCAATATTCTTGCCTGGAAAATTCCATGCATAAAAGGAGTCTGGCGGGCTTTAGTCTGTGGGTTTGCAGTCAGACATGATTGAGCAACTGAGCACACACATGCATGCATGCACAACATGGTAAGTGCATCATGAACTGGGCTTCTGTTTACAGGCTATTCCTAAATCTAAATATTTGAAAAATCTGATAGACGCTTTACAAAATGAAAGTGCCAGGGACAAGACAGGGATCAATGTCATCAACATCACTGGACAAAGTCAGACTGGGCTCACGTTGAGCTGGGTTATGCCAGGAAAATGTTTTTCTCAGGGCGAAAGGCTAGGACACTGGATGGAAAATGAGCCTGTCAGAGCTGGCAGGCTTTCTGGATAGACATAGAGCAGGCCAGGCCGGGCCAAGCCTGAGCCATCAGCTGGGGCCGTGGCATTGTCCAGTCCTTGGGATCCCAATGTCACCATGACAGGAATCACCAACTGGGGCTTGGATGGGCGCGTGGAAATGTTACGAGGCCTTGGAGGAACTCGGGGGCAGCGTTTGGCCAAGCCTGACTCATCCTGCAAGTTTGGGCCTGGTTCTTAGCTCTTAGCTGTCTGTCAACGGCTGGGAAAATGCTATGGGGTAGCTGTGGGAGAGGCAACAACGGAACATAGACGTCAATCATCTCCCCTCTTCCATACAAAACACTACGCAGCCACCAAAGATAAGAAGACAGGCGTATACACACTGGTAGAGAAATCTGCCTGTGATCTATTACTGAGTGGATAAAACACATGTGTGAACTAGCATGATTGTAATTTTAAAATTAATACTCACTCACATGTATCTGTACACCTACCTATTTGGCTGTACACAACTGTCCACAGTGGTGACTTATAGGCGTTTAGAGGGGGAGGTAGCTTCTATTTTGTGCACTTCCTTAAGGGATTGTTTTTGTAATTAATGTGCTTTTTTTTTTTTTCAGCACGATTTTACTCTAGCTTCCCTCTTCTGGTCTGCCTGAAAACTATCCTTGAAGATATGAAAGCAGCAGCTCAGGAGAACTCATATGTGGTTGAAATTTTAATTAGCATCTCCTCTGGATACAGGGTGGAGTACCAGGCAGCTCAGAGGAAAAGAAACTGCCTGCCAGTGCTGGAGGCACAGGAGACGAGGGTTTGATCCCTGGGTCGGGAAGATCCCCTGGAGGAGGAAATGGCAACCCAGTCTGGCATTCTTGCCTGGAGAATCCCATGGGCAGAGGAGAATGGAAGGCTGTACAGTCCATGGGGTCGCAAAAGAATTGGACATGGCTTAGCACCTAAACAATGTGCCATTCACAAACTCCAGAATTTGGGCAAGAGACTTAGTTCTCTGCCTCTTAGTTTTACCTCCAATAAAACGAGGATCTAGTAACAGTGCCGGCCTCAGAGTGACCATAAGAATTCAATGCCCTAAGGCAGGAGTGGTTCACGGGAGCACGTGTGCTCATTCGCTTCAGTTGTGTCTGATTCTTTGCGACCTATGGACTGTAGCCCGCCAGGCTCCTCTGTCCATGGGATTCTCCAGGCAAGAATACTGGAGTGGGTTGCCATTTCCTTCTTCAGGGGATCATCCCGATCCAGGGATTGAACCCACGTCTCCTGCACTGGCGGGTGGATCCTTTTCCACGGAGCCACCTGGGAAGCCCCAGGATTGGGCGTGCTGCTGATAAACTCTGGCTACCTCCTGTGGTGGGTAGATTCACTTTATTTTACTCCTAATTAACCAGCTACTCAGTCTGCGAGCCCTATACTCTGTTTTCACACGAGTTACTTGGGAAGAGTCACTGACAGAAAGCCACATCAGATGGGGAGGGTCTCCTTCTGGGGCTCCCTAAGGGGAGAGTTCGGAGGGAGACAGGCCGGCCGAGAGAGCTGCCTGCCAGGAACGCAGTGGCTAAAGGGAGCATGTGGGAGACAGGGCGGTGCCTGCTTAAAGGGCACCGGAAACGGAGACAGCAAAAGCTCCTGTTTCATCATCACTGAACTCTATATTTTAAGAAGGGCATTTCAGAGCTCTGGGTTTATTTCTCATTTGGGACCTGCCTCCTGACTACGATGAGCCCAGGCAATCTCAAAGGCCTCGCTACTATTCCCTGCAGTGCAGAGGCCCCGGCCCAGGATTCAGGACAAAGGCCAGAGCTTGCAGGCGACTCTCCAGCAGCAGGCACGGGGTTAGGGCAGGGAGATGGTAGAGCAGGGAGCCCAGCTCAGGAGCCCCCCTCTCCTCCTCTGAGCCCCAGGGCATGCGGGTCCTCCAGCTGTCTTCCCAAAGTCACGCTGGGAGGCGGAGGCTGGGGGCTGCCCAGTTTGCCCTTTATTCTCACGTGTCACATCTGCACGCATGCAGGGGTCCAGGGGTCCCCGCAGAAAAGAGTTCCTTTGGGTAGAAGGCAGGACAGGTAAGAACCCAAGCTCTCAGCCCCTACCCACATTTTATTGCCAAGTGCATGGGCTCCTGGTCAGATAGACCTGGATTCCAATCCTGCCATCTTTCACAAGTGACCTGTCCGAGGTTTTTGAGCCTCAGTTTCCTTGTCTTTAAAATGGGGCCAACCAGGTTGTTGTGAAGACTGAAGGCAGGAACATGTGCAGGCCACAACAGCCATCACTGCGGACTAGAGGTGGGCCCCTCTCTCTCCCGGCGCTCACATTGAAGAAGCCTTTGCCAAGCCTGGGTTGGGGGGTGGGCTGGGCGGCAAGAGAGGCTTCCGCTAAGACACAGGACTAGGGAACAAAGAGGGCATCTCGTCCTCCAACAGTGTTCCCAGTCTACTGTCCCCTCGGGACAGTACTACACCTGGGGACTCTCCCGGCATTTATTCTGAAGCCCCCACCATTTACCACGTGACTTCTTTCTACCAAAGCCTCCCACACTTCCTATGACCCTAAGAAACTAACAAGGCAGCAACATCCGCCACGTCCATCATGGGGTGCAGAAACACATCTGACCCCAGCCCAGACTCAGGGCCCAGGCTACTCAGGTTAATTCCTGTGTGACGCTGGTCGCTGGCAGGCCCTGAGCCCACGGATGTCCCAAGGGGAAGCTCAGATGCCATCAAAGTGGCCACCATCTCCCAGGCCCACGTCCCTGTGTTTCCTCTTTCCGTACTTGTCTGGAGGGGTGGGTGGGGGCTGGACGGCAAGCTCCAGTGGCCTGGATGACTCATTTCCTCCTTGGGATCAAGAGCAGGAGTTCCACAAGGAGGGGATGGTGGTGGAGGGGTGCAGTGGGGGACTGGAGGCCTCTGGAAGCAAAACAGCAAGTGAGGCCGCCTCCAGGAGTAAAACGAGATGAAATTCAACCCACACTGACTGAGCACCGGGTACATAAGTTCCTAGGGAAAGAAAAGAGCAAATGAGAGGGAAAGAATTTTTTTTTTTAATCCATTTATTATATACAATATTAAGGCACAAATTTAAGCAGCAAAGGATAGGAAAATCTTTGGCTGACCAACAGGATCAATATTTGCTGTAGGGGACACACCGTCTTCCTGAATTTCCCTGCTCTGTACACAGACCCATCCGGCCGTTGCAGCTCTGGGCTCCCCGCCCCCCAGGACAGACCAGCCATACAAAGATGCCAGAATGTTACATCAGAGTCTGCTGGAGAGAACACAGCACACGCAGCCGGTGGGAAGCGCGGTGGCACCCAGGCCAGTGGAGTTCTGGCCGAGATGGGTGCCTGACCCGCCTTGCCTCACAGAACGTCCCAGATTCTGCTCCGCAAAAGGGGGAAAACACCTTAAATCAAAGAAAACCACTATGGGTCAGTCTGTTCACATCCCAGTTTGTAATAAATACTTGCAGGTGTCTCTGCGTGAACAGAATTCTAGGTAAACCACATGGAAACAGACCACTGGGTACCAGAACTCCAGGAGCTGATACAAGAGAACGCTGTATATGGGCTCCATTATACTGAAAACAGTGTGTTAATTCCATGAAGAAGCCAAGTTTCACGACAAAGAAACACCCCGGTTTTGGCCTAATATGACAATAACATGCACTTAAGTCTAACATGGTTTTATGGAATTCCAACTGGAGGCAGATAGATATGCATGAATGTGCGTTTACATCCGTGTGTACGCAGAGATGGGAACATGTATAAGGCGTGACAAGAGAGCAGCTTTTTTTTTTTCTAATCCATTGGAAGTTACATGTACTAGTGACTACTGTTTTCCTTTGAAGTGGTCACTCTGAAAGGAGTCCAAAGATGCAGCATGCCCAGGCACATCTTAGGGACTTTTTTTTTCTAAAAGAGCGAGCTAAAAGGATGTGACTTACCTTCATCACCCATTTTTACTTATCCAACTGAGTCAATGACTTGGATTTATTTCCAAACTTAAACCCATTCTCAAAGGATGATGATCCCTCATCTCTAAGGACAACCAGAGGAACATGCCAGGCCCCCAGATCCATCCTAACAGAGGTGTTTACAGAACGTTTCTACTTGGACAGCACCGCAGTCATTGGCAAGAGTCTCACAAGGCAGGGTGAGATGAAACACTTGGATCTTCTGGATATTAAGAAAAGAAACTCGACATACAATCTTAGAGCCACATCTCATATGTATGGACTGACAATATATACAGGTGTTTTTTTTTTTAATGCATGTCTTTAGATACCTTTAAATTACCAAACAAGAAAAGGCGGGGGATACTACTTAAAAGTGAGAGGAAAAAAAAAAACTGCTTATTAGGTCCAGAAGAAATCCATTTACTGAAGTGCTAACCTTTTCATGCTCCCAGCTGATCAGCTTCTGGTAACTTCTTAATGACTCTGCCTATCTTCCATGGAGCCACACACACAGGCACCCACTGAACAACCCTCATGTTGAATGAAGACATTCTAAACACACTGATTAATTAGCAAAAAAAAAAAAAAAAACACACACACACACAGAAGAAGAAGAGAAAAAACATTTGTAAAGCATACACCGCAGCTGCGTCAAGCTTGGGGATAAGCAGGCAGCTGTGGGCAGGATGTTCTGTGTAAAAGGACTCCCTCATATCACGGCCACAGTCCTCCCTGGCTCAGGAGGAGTGTGAGATCACAGGGGGCACACAGAAGCACACCCACCGGCACCAGGGCACATACGCTGGCTGTAGGGCTTTTGTTTTGGAAGACACACCTCTCTGCTCACGTGAGCTCCCTGCCTCCAAACCTTGCAACCAGCCACCTACTCTTGGAACCCTGCCTCTTCTGAAGTTTGTATTCACACCAGGCTCTGGGACTCAGGATGCAGTGGGGGGAGTTTCTATCATCATCAGCTACCAAGGAGGAATGGAGAAGGAAATGGCCACCCACTCCAGTATTCTTGCCTGGAGAATCCCTGGACAGAGGAGCTTGGTGGATTACATGCAGTCCATGGGGTCGCAAGAGTCACACATGACTTCAAGACTACATCACCAGCACTGCAGAGGACGAAGCAGGAGACATCTCTAACTGTTAGCACTCAGCATCACAAGGTCAAAGCCACGAGACAACAAACAGCAGGGGTGGCTCACTGTTCTGCAGGGGGCATTCCGGCATGCCTGGATACCCAACCCAAGTCCTGTGTAGTTAAATGCTCACGTGAGTCCCAAAGAGCAAGCTCCGCAAACCTAAAGAGAGAAAGAAGAGCCCCCACTCTCTGCCTCCAACCCAAGTCCCGGGAGGGACATGGCAGCCCTGTCCCACGTGTCCACTTCGAGCAGGTGCAGCGTGACGCTGTGGCTGGCCTCCAACCTGTGGGAAGCCGAAGACAAGCTGAGAAGAAAATGTCAAGGAAAGGCTCTGCACACACTCGGAAATCAGTGCCAGAAAGCAGTGACATTGCCTGTTCCACACGGTACCCCGGGCGGCACGCGGAAACTGCCAGATGACATGCTCAAGGAGGCGGCAGGGTGACTCCGGCATGTCGTCATCACCCAGGGCCTAGGCCTTGACCCTTCACTCTGAGACAGGGACCAGGAGGTCATGATCAGACACCATACTGGGATGTTCTGGAGGAGGCCTGGCCTCTGGATTACATGCAAGTAAGAGCTTTATAAAACAGACTTTGTGGCCTAGTGTAACAGTACACAGACTCCCATCTATAGCTTGTTTACGGGCAGTCCTAGCAGTTCAGAGGGTCAGGGGGATGAAGAAGGAAGCTGTGTGTGTGTGCGCATGTGCACACACACACACGGGGGACAGAGCGGGTCAAGGTGTGACCCCAAAAGATGCTTATCACCCCCAAGTCAGAGGCAGTCCGGCCCGCGTCAAGGCTGCTCTCCCAAACCCTTGGTCCAGATGCCAGTCTCTCCTGCAGAAGGGACTTGACCTCCCTGAGCCCATTTCCTCCTCTGTGAAATACGGATATAAACCTGCCCCTGCTCCCACGTGGTCTGAGGATGCACTGAAAGGTACCCAGTGCTTGCACACAGTTGGCACTAAAAAATGCAGCAAGGATTCTTTTCCAAAGATCCAATGAGATCATGTATCATTAACGGCGAGAACGCACAGCAGGAGTTCAGTATCTGCTTTCTCCTAAAGGCAAGCAAGGCTTCAAGAAATCTACGGAGATGAAGAGCAGTGAGGCCCTTGCTGGGCTGGAAATCTGCCATAAAAAAAGAGATTTCAAAGCTGTAAGTCCCTTTTGTTGCAGAGGAGGCAGGTCAGAAGCAAAAAAGGTGCACAGACACCACAGCACAGTAGAAAAACGGTGACGTCTGTGCCTTGTGAGAGTTACCAAGCCTGGCAACTTGGGGGACCAAGGACAGTCAGTGAGCCTTGTGCCTGCAGTGCCAACAAGATGTGCTGGGGCCTAAAGATGAGGCTCTGGCTCTCACCCATTTCTGGGGGACACAGCTCACATTTGGGGTGGCCCAGGCGTGGACAGCAGTGGTGGTGGGGCCCTCCTATTTCTAGATACTGATTTTTTTCCATTCTCAACATTAATCAGCGGTCAAAAGGTCCTTGAGTCATGTGCCATCAACGGAGCCTCATCACTTGTTGAAAGTGAAAGAGAAGAGAGATGGGACGGGGAGCCCTCTGCCCCTCCACCCCCACGTGTCCATACTCGCCACGGCCTTGCACCACCCATGAGGTTCGCTGCTCTGGCGGAACCCGGGACTGCTCGGCCCTGCAAAGCCGCTCCGGTTCCTCAGGCTGCACAACCCTCAGTGATGCTTAAAGTGGGGCCACAGAAGGCAACACGTGTGATACACAGAGCCCCCCCCAGAGCCAGGCTTGAGGTGCCTCCCTTCTGCTCATTCTGACCACCAGGCAGCTCCAAGAAGCTCCTGGGCAAAGCCAGCAGTTTCCTTCCCTCCAGCCACACTCATCACCCTCTTCTACCATGTGGATCTGGGGAGCCTTCACCCAAGTTACAGGGCTCCCCACAGGTGGCCCTTGTGGTAAAGAACCCACCTGCCAAGGCAGGAGACATAAGAAACACGGGTTCGATCCCTGGGTTGGGAAGATCCCTGGGAGGATGGCATGGCAACCCACTCCAGCATTCTTGCCTGGAGAATCGCCATGGACAGAAGAACCTGGCGGGCTATAGTCCACAGGGTTGCACAGAGTTGGACACGACTGAAGCGACTTAGCAGGCAGGCAGGCACCCAGGTTACACTCCAAAGGCCCACCCTTCAAGGAGCTACCCCAGCCAACTTTCTGAAGTGACATGGTCTTCAGGGTCTCATTTGGGTGGGATGTGAGAAAGTCTCAGATCGTGGGCATGAGGACCTGGGGTGACAAAGATGCCGCTGGCCTGAAGGGAGCAAATTCATCAGGACCCCACAAGGGCATCTGATGGCCTGGCTAGCCTCTTTCCACTGATCCAGCACCTTCCAGGTTTGTAAAGGAAGCTGACATCTGAGAAGTCAGATGTGAAGCCCTAGAGCACGGGGAAAAGGGGGCCACGACCTCACTCATTCCGGGCTCTCTAACCTGGTGCTTCTGTCTTACTTTGGACCAGTTGCTTCAAACTAAACCCTTGAACAGTCCAACCACACTGTATTGATACTGGCCTATCAGGTTACGAAGCAAGTCCCCAGCAGGGCAGACCTGACCTGCTGACAACCACAGAATCTGCGTGCTCACCAACTACATCCAGAAGGATTCAAGGGGCTGGCAGAACAGGGGCCACAAACAGTAGCAAGCGGGACAAGGTGTCAGGGGAGATTCTAGATGCCACCAAGTCAAGTGTCCCTTGTTTCCTGGAGCGCAATCCTGAAAGTCTGACCTCAATGGAGCAGTGAGGTGGATACACCAAACTCCATGCAAGAGCTGATGTGAGGGGAGAAAGCGGTGGTGGCAGGAGCTTAATGCAGGACGTCACAGTGGCCATGAATCCTCTGTCTCATTGGAGCTGACCAAGTTCACTGTCAGAACGTCAACTGCTGCAGCCCAACTCCTCCAAGGCGGAGGAAGCTGCCAGGAAGACACCAAAAGGCTTTGTCCCACTTGTCACGGTGCATGATGACCGATCAGATACTGCTCTGGCAACCCCCAGAGCAAAGGAACTCTGCAAGGCTTATTACAAGAGGAAAAAAAAAATGAAGGAAAAATGGGTAAAATGAAAGAGAATGAAGCAGAGACAGAGATGAACTCAGAGAAGTCGGGGGGGGGGGGGGATGAACCCCAAGACCAGAAAGCTCCCATACTGCTTAGAATATACTGCTCAGTGCAGAAAAGCCAAGAAGGCCCATAACCTCCTGAAAATCCAAACCAATCAGGTAGAGAGGTGGAGATGGCCTTTTAAGACCTCCATCACCCCAAACATTTCTCTTCCCTGCCACACCCACACGCATTCACAGGACACATCACGGAGGGCACAGGTGAAATGATGTTATGTCAAGACAGACTACAAGATTTCTAGGAGGCTCTTCTCAAAACAAGCTAAGAGGCAAGGAGAATGGGCGTATTCCAAGGAAGATCCATGCTCAGGTTTATCTGTTTATAACCAGACCATGGGTGTACACAGACCCTCCCCGAGAGGTACATTTTTCTGTACAATGAAAAAATTTCATTTCCTAGATCTTCTTTGTTTCCAAACCTACATGCATCTTCTCTCTTCCACCATAAGCAGTAAAAATCCACGGCATCCTCTTCATCTTCAGTCATGTAGGTCTCCTGTTTTTGTTTTAACATTTATAAAAAGTATTCTCACTAATCTGAAACCCTTATCTGCTCAAACCATCCCTGATTTCCCATCCGCAACCTTCGTGATCTTTCTTTCTCTTTGCCACGTTCCTCGCGCCTCAGTGTTCCGCTGTTAAATTCAACAGGGAGCCCAGGGTTAGATGAGAACTTCCATCATCTCCCCGTCGGGGAACTCAGGCTTGTGGAGTAAGTTGCTGACGCGGCCTTTGTGGTCAGGCGACTTTCCGTGGCCGGGAGAGTTCTCTGCCAAACAGAAGGGACATATCAGCGGCCCGTTCCCCAGGAGGACCACAGGCCTACCCAGCTCTCTCTCAAATGGAACCACTTCAAGTACCACCCATCACCATCAGTGTACACAGGTTAAGGCCACAGAGCCCAGCTTTGGTGGACCAAAGCTAAATGCCTGCGCCTGGGATTCAGACACAAAGAACACAACCAGGACATGAAGGGAGAGGTCTGAGCGGGGGAAGGGGGCATTAGGACTTTGTGCGGGGACCTCACCCACCCTGTTCCCCTCCTCTCCTCTAAATTAAAATTATCAAGTGCCTACAATGAGGCAGGTCCCTCCCGGGTTCCCTGCCTTCTTGGCAAAAGGGTATCCCAGGAATTACATCTCCAAAAATCGAGAATATTATGTGTACTTGTTTATTTTGGAGGATGAACACAGGGAATCCCGTTGGAGAAAACAACTCATTTATGCCCAGGAGCCCCCACCTCCTCCAAAGGATTCCCTAGCAGAGGGATCCTCACCCCATGACTTTGAACAGTCCAAAGCCAAGTCTGCTCTCTCCAAGGACATTTCTGGACTTGTTGCAAAACTCCTCCCAACCTGTCTTCTATTAAATGTTTGAAAGCAACTCCTCAGAACTGGCCTGAGTGCTGGGCCAGTTCACCTACCTTAAATCTACCTTCTGCTTCAATCGGGACTGAATCAGTGTCTCCTTCAGTCGACACTGAATCCTTGGTGAGTAAACACCCTGAAGGCAACATCTCTGTATCTGATGCTCTTGATGGACCTGGTACCTGGTACCAGGTCCCAAACATACGGGAGGTGGGTGGGGGCGGGGCTAATTCCTTAGCATCCCTCGGAGGGTCTGTTTGCACACCTTCTGGGAAGGGCTAGCTATTAAACATACGCTAAAAGGACAAATGCCAATTTGTTTGCTCTTTTAAATGGTAATAAGTTAGGAGTCTCTACACACATTTTAGGGCTTCCCAGGTGGCACTAGCGGTAAAGAACCTGCCTGCCAATACAGGAGACATGAGACTGGGTCAGGAAGAGCCCCTGGAGAAGGAAATGGCAACCCACTTCAGTATTCTTGCCTGGAGGATTCCATGAACAGATGAGCCTGGCGGGCTACAGTCCATGGAATCACAAAGAGTCGGACACGACAGAAGCGACTTAGCATGCAAGCACACATATTTCAATCCCAGAATAATACAGAGCCTGAAGAGTCTAGGGCATCCCTGGTGGCTCAGATGGTAAAGAATCTGCCTGCACTGCAGAAGACTCAGGTTTGGTCCATGGGTTGGGCTCCCCTGGAGAAGAGAATGGCAACCCACTCCAGTATTCTTGCCTGGAGAATCCCATGGATGGAGGAGCCTGGTGGGCTACAGTCCATAGAACTGCAAAGAGTCAGACACAACTGAGCGACTAACCATATCACAGAAAGTGAAATCACTCAGTCATGTCCAACTCTTTGCGACCCTGGGGACTATAGCATACCAGGCTCCTCCGTCCAGGCAAGAATACTGGGGTGGGTTGCCATTTCCTTCTCCAATCATACCATAAGATAACCCATAAGTGAGAGTAGGTTGGTAGCCCGGCTCCCTCCCCAGCTCAATAGAAGCCCCTCCCCCACCCCTGACAGGATAGGAAGCTCTATGGAGCGTGAGAGCAGGTGGAGACCTCGTACCCAGTTTTTCTGCTGCGCCCTTGGCCGCTGGGTGCTTCAGCACGGGGCTGTTGGAAGGGGTCCCGCTGAGCCTGCTGCGCGTGGGCAGGGAGGCCACGCCGGGCCAGAAGAGCTCAGCACTCTTGTCTGTCTGCGTGCTGCTGTCCTTGCTGCCCGTCTTGGCGTGGGCGCTGCTGGCCGACGTGCCGGGGGCTGAGGGTGACAGCGTGGTGGCAGAGGGGGTGGGCAGCACGGGGGTGGACGCGTGGTCGTGGTGCTCCTTCCCCAGCAGCAGCCCTGCGGGTGGAAGAACAGCTTCTTCAGTGTCACGCCTCAAGAAGCAAGACCCATCGGCTGGGCAGGGATACAGACGCCAGCAAAGAGAACGGACGTCTGTACAAGGCTGGGGAGCCGTGAACCGGGAGATCAGGACTGACACACGTACACCACCTAGGTGGCACCTGTGGTCAAGAATCCGCCTGCCAGTGCAGGCGATGCAGGAGACTTGGGTTTGATCCCTAGGTCGGGAAGATCCCCTGAAGGAGGGCACGGCTACCCACTCCACTATTCTTGACTGGAGAATCTCATGGACAGAGGAGCTTGGCAGGCTGCAGAGCACGGGGTTGCAAAGAGTCAGACATGACTGAGCTTACACACACGTGTGTAAAAGAGGCAGCTAGTGGAAACCTGCTGTATAGCACAGGAGCCCTGTGCTCTGTGGATGGGATGGGATGGGGGTCCCAGTGGGAAGGGGGTCCAAGGGGGAGGGATTATATGTATATGGTTGGCTGATTCACTCTCCTGTAGAGCAGAAACTAACACAACATTGTAAGGCAACTGTGTTGCCAACAAAGGTCCATCAAGTCAAGGCTATGATTTTTCCAGTAGTCATGTATGGATGTGAGAGTTGGACTATAAAGAAAGCTGAGCGCAGAAGAATTGATGCTTTTGAACTGTGGTGTTGAAGACTATTAAGAATCCCTTGGACTGAAAGGCGATCTAACCAGTCCATCCTAAAGGAGATCAGTCCTGGGTGTTCATTGGAGGCACTGATGTTGAAGCTGAAACTCCAATACTTTGGCCACCTGATGCAAAGAGCTGACTCACTGGAAAAGACCCTGATGCTGGGAAAGATTGAAAGTGGGAGGAGAAGGGGACGACAGAGAACGAGATGGTTGGATGGCATCACCAACTCAATGGACATGAGTTTGAGAAAACTCTTGAGAGCTGGTGATGGACAGGGAGGCCTGGTGTGCTGCAGTCCATGGGGTCACAAAGAGTCGGACATGACTGAGCAACTGAACTGAACTGAATACCCCAATTAAAAACCAAAAACAAAAAACCTAGCATGGGGCAGGGGAGGAGCTGTCACATAAACTGGTTATAATGTAACATGACAAATGATAGGATGCTACTATTCTGAGGATGCTATGGAAAGAAGGAAGAAGAGATGCCTTACAGGCAGAGGGTCGAGGGGCGGGGGCACTCTGCAAGGCTTTCTGGAGACAATGCTTTCTTTCCGTATGCAGCCCAGGAGGGCTAGTCCTGAGCAGTGGCAGCCTGTATCGGCTTCTCTGCTCCTAGACACAGCCCTGTTGGCCTGCTGCTCTGCTCAACAGCCCCCAGCTCCACTCCTCTCTGGTAATGAATTATCTCCCCAGGGCCTGGGTCAAAACAAGCATGCCTCCTGGTCACGGCAACAGAGTTGTGTACAATATTCCCCAGAGAGCTGCCTGTGATGAAGAGCCATGTCCTCCAAGAGGCAGGAAGCCAGCTGGGTTCCTGCGGAGGGCCGCTCAGCCCTCTCCTCCCCACCCGTCCCAAGACCAAAGTGTCGGGGGTGGGAAGAGGGCGGCTGGCTGGGCGAAAGGGAGGCGTGATGTGCCCCGTTTCCTCAGTCTTTCTGCGAGCTGGACAGCACAGCAATTGTTCTAATTGTGAAATACGGCCCTCGTTCCACACCAGCCTACACAGAGTGCAATAAGCACAATCAAGTGTCTGTTCATTTAACGAAGTTCACAGTCTCCTTGCTAGGGCTATTTCAGGGTGCCCATTCATAATGCAACACAACTCAATCCAGTCTGTCTACAGTGATGCTTCTCAACATGCTCACACACACATCAATTACTTGCATATAGTTAAGATGAAGATTCAAGTCAGCGGGGGACCGCGAGCTTCTGTTTCTCTAATAAGCTCCTAAGTGATGCTGGTGGTGCTGGCCCACAGACCACACCTTGAGGAGCAAGAAGCCTTGACTAGGTGCTTCCCAGACATCATCTCACTTCGTATGAGGTAGGTCCTGTTGCTATCTTTTGTTTCACAGAAAAGGAAATGGACGAAATTAGTGTCTCACCTTTGAGAAGTAGCAGAAATGGTATTTGAAGCCAGAGGTGCCTGCCTTTAAGTCTACTTTGTGTCCTTTTCCGCCTCATCACCCTACCCCTGCGTGGAGAGCCACAGTCTAGCGAGGATACTCCTGTGCAACTAAGCCACTGGCCGGTCATCTCACCTGAGAGCCCGAGCCATCAGAAAGGGGTATGTTATCACCTCCACCTCCTTCCAGAGGTCCTCAGACAAGACACCGTGGGAACGCTGCGGGGCCTGTGCAGGAGGTCTGTGGGAATTGAACGTGTGCCTCCCTCTGCAGTGGGAGGGCTCCACTGTCTTGTGACATGTGGATGTTGATCATAGCAAGGAGGGGGAATACGAGTGTGGAGAACACAGGAGCTCTTCCTGCAGCTGAGTCCTCCGCTCCCTGGCCTGGCTGAGGCACATCAAATGCTAGGGCTACGGGCACAGCCCCCATGGAAATATCTGCCTGGCTGGATGTCACAGACAGGCTTCTGCCAGAGAGGTTTCTATGGGAGCTGAGCACGTGCTGAGTCCCCTCCCAAGGCCACATAAGCACTGCTGCTGAGGCTCTCTAAATGCGGAGGGGAGCTAAGAGTCCTTGGGAGGGGCTTTGAAGATCCCAGCTGCTGTCCACACGCCTCTTCTTTGAAGTGCATTTCCTTGGAGGGCAGGGGCTACAGAAGTAACCCATGGGGGGATTTCAAACGGAGATAATGGCTGGGTGCCTTTGATTCTCCCCCAAGTCTGTCAGCTTCCTCCTGGAAGCTCTTATCCCCTTTGACATGAAGCAGCCAGGCTCCTCCACCGTCCTGGGCTAACAAAAACAGGCTCTCAGCTCCATGGATAAACAAAACACACTCTGACCCAGGGAAATGCATCAAAGAAGGGCCAGGCCCCTGGGGCTGCAGAGTCAGGGACAAGAGCGGAAGACGTGTGACTGGGAGTGCCGCCTGTGACCTGGGCAGCTGTCTCATCCTCTCTGACTCAGCGAGCTGGGCTGCTGGTCCCCGTCATGGGGACCAGTTCATGGCTATGACTGTGTTTGCAGAATGCTCTTCCAAACTCTGCCTGTGCAACAACAACCCAACAAAATACCACCAGCAGCCCCTTATGCGAGAGCACTGCTTGCAAAGCGCTTTCTCTCTAGTATGTCATTTTGGCCTTGCAATGACCCCATGAGGTACAGCAGGGAAGACACCTCTAGACACCACCCAGCTTTTCTAGACACAGAAGCAGAGGTGGAGTAGTCCTGCCACTGGTTTGGGGCAGAACCAAGTTCAGAGGCCTGAAGTCTCAAAGTCTTCTTCCTACTAAAAATTTTTATAGTGTAAGACACCTTAGCTTTCAGTCATAATGATAATGATTATGATGTGAGTCAACTCATGGCTAACAGTGACTCTGGTGGGGTGGCCTTTGCTTCCACCACCAAAGTATGATGCATTATCCTTTCCACACCTCCTCTGGAGACTCCTGGACACTCACAGGCAATTCTGGCTCAGTCTCTTGTGGGGTCACTGCTCCTTTCTCCTGGGTCCTGGTGCGCACAAGGTTTTGTCTGTGCCCTCCAAGAGTCTGTTTCCCCAGTCCTGTGGAAGTTCTGCAATCAAATCCCACTGGCCTTCAAAGTCAAATTCCCTGGGGGTTCTCAGTTCCTTTGCCAGATCCCCAGGTTGGGAAATCTGGTGTGGGTCCCAGAACTTTCGCAACAGTGCAAAAACTTCTTTGGTATTAACTGTTCTCCAGCTTGTGGGTTGTCTGCTGGGTGGCTCTGTGGTGGGGCTCACACCCCACACCTCCCAGGTCTGCTGCAGCCAGAGCTCCTGTTCCCGTGGCAGGCAACTGGTGACCCATGACCCACCCATCAGAGCAAGACTCAGATTCCCCCACAGCCAGTCCCTCCCATCAGGAAGCTTCCACAAGCCTCTTATCTTCATCCACCAGAGGGCAGACAGAATGGAAACCACAGTCACAGAAAACTAACCAAACTGATCATGAGGATCACAGCCTTCTCTAACTCAATGGAACTATGAGCCATGCTGTGTAGGGTCACCCAAGACTAACAGGTCATGGTGGAGAGTTCTGACAAAACATGGTCCACTGGAGAGTGAATGGCAAACCATTTCAGTATACTTCAGAAGAACACTGAGAAGAACCATATGAACAGTATGAAAAAGCAAAAGATATGACACTGAAAGATGGACTCCCCAGGTCTGTAGGTGCCCAATACGCTACTGGAAAAGACTGGAGAAATAGCTCCAGAAAGACAGACGAGGTTGAGCCAAAGTAGAAACAATACCCATTTGTGGATATGACTGGTGTTGGAAGTAAAGTCCTGTGTTGTAAAGAGCAATATTGCATAGAAACCTGGAATGTTAGGTCCATGAATCAAGGTAAATCGGAAGTGGTAAAACAGGAGATAGCAACAGTGAATACTGACATTTTAGGAATCAGTGAACTAAAAAGGACCAAATTGGGCAAATTTAATTCAGATGACCATTACATCTGCTACTGTGGCAAGAATCCCTTAGTAGAAATGGAGTAGCCCTCACAGTCAACAAAAGAGTCCAAAATGCAGTACTTGGGTGCAATGTCAAAAATGAGGTTTTTTTTTCTGTTCATTTCTGAGGCAAGCCATTCAATATCGCAGTGGCCGAAGTCTATGTCCCAACCACAAATGCCAAAGAAGCTAAAGTTGAATGGATCTATGAGGACCTACAAGAACTAGAACTAAAACCAAAAAAAAAAAAGTCTTTTTCATCATAGGGGACTGGAATGCAAAAGTAGGAAGTCAACAGATACCTGGAGTAACAGGCAACTGTGGTCTTGGAGTACAAAATGAAGCAGGGCAAAGGCTAACAGTTTTGTCAAGACAATGTACTGCTCATAGCAAACACCCTGTTCCAACAACACAAGAGGTGACTCTACACATGGCCATCACCAGATGGTCAACACCAAAATCAGATTGATTATATTCTTTGCAGACAAAGATGGAGAAGCTATATACAGTCAGCAAAAACAAGACCAGGAGCTGACTGTGGCTCAGATCATGAACTCCTTATTGCCAAATTCAGACTTAAATTGAAGAAAGTAGGGAAAACCACTAAACCATTCAGGTATGACCTAAATCAAATCCATTACGATTATACAGTGGAAGTGAGAAATACTCAGGGGAGACGATCTGATAGAAAAGAGTGCCTTAAGAACTACTGACAGGGGTTTGTAACACTGTGTAGGAGGTGGTGATCAAAACTATCTCCAAGAAGGAGAAATGCAAAAAGGCAAAATGGTTGTCTGAGGAGGCCTTACAAATAGCTGAGAAAAGAAGAGAAGCTAAAGGCAAAGGAGAAAAGGAAAGATATACCCATTTGAATGCAGAGTTCCAAAGAATAGCAAGGAGAGAAAAGAAAGCCTTCCTCAGTGATCAATGCATAGAAATAGAAGAAAACAGTAGAATGGGAAAGACTAGAGATCTCTCCAAGAAAATTAGAAATGGCAAGGGAACATTTCATGCAAAGATGGGCACAATAAATTACAGAAACAGTATGGACTTAACAGAAACAGAAGATATTAAGAAGAGGTGGCAAGAATACATAGAACTAATATACAAAAAAGATCTTAATGACCCAGATAACCACGATGGTGTGACCACTCACCTAGAGCCAGACATCTTAGAGTGCGAAGTCAAGTGGGCCTTAGGAAGCATCAAGATGAATAAAGCTAGTGGAGGTGATGGAATTTCAGGTGAGCTATTTCAAATCCTAAAAGATGATGCTGTGAAAGTGCTGTGAGCCAGCAAATATGGAAAACTCAGCAGTGGCTACAGAACTGGTAAAGGTCAGTTTTCATTCCAATCCCAAAAAAGGCAAGGCCAAAGAATGTTCAAACTACCACATAATCGCACTCATCCCACATGCTAGCAAAGCAATGCTCAAAATTCTCAAAGCTAGGTTTTAATAGTACATGAACCGAGAACTTCCAGATGTTCAAGTAGGACTTAGAAAAGGCAGAGGAACCAGAGATCAAATTGCCAACATCCTTTGGATCATCAAAAATGCAAGAGAATTGCAGAAAAACATCTACTTATGTTTCATTGACTACTTTAGTCAAAGACTAAAGCCTTTGACTGTTCGGATTACAACAAACTGTGGAAAATTCAAGAGATGGGAATACCAAACCACGTGACCTGCCTCCTGAGAAATTTGTATGCAGATCAAGAAGCAACAGTTAGAACCAGACATGGAACAATGGACTGGTTCCAAATTGGGAAAGGAGTACGTCAAGGCTGTATACTGTCACCTTGCTTATTTAACTTACATGCAGAGTACATCATGGGAAAAGCCGGGCTGGATGAAGCACAAGCTGGAAGCAAAACTGCCGAGAAAAATATCAATAACCTCAGATATGCAGATGACACCACCCTGACGGCAGAAAGTGAAGAAGAACTGAAGAGCCTCTTGATGACAGTGAAAGAGGGGAGTGAAAAGTTGGCTTAAAGCTCAACATTCAGAAAACTAAGATCACGGCATCTGGTCCCATCACTTCACGGCAAATAGATGAGGAAACAATGGCAACAGTGACAGACTTTATTTTCTTGGGCTTCAAAATCACTGCAGATGGTGACTGCAGCCATGAAATTAAGTTGCTTGCTCCTTGGAAGAAAAGCTATGGCAAACCTAGACAGCATACTACAAAGCAGTCATATTACTTTGCCGACAAAGGTCCATATACTCAAAGCTATGGTTTTTCCAATCATCCACTCACGTATGGATGTGAGAATTGGACCATAAAGAAAGCTGAGTGCTGAAGAACTGATGCTTTTGAACTGTGGTGCTGGAGATGATTCTTGAAAGTCCCTTGGTCAGCAAGGACATCAGAGCAGTCAATCCTAAAGGAAATCACTTCTGAATACTCACTGGAAGAACTGATGCTTAAGCTGAAGCCCCAATACTTTGGCCACCTGATGGGAAGGTCTTTTCATTAGAAAAGGCTCTGATGCTGGGAAAGATTGACAGCAAGAGGAGAAGGGGACTACAGAAAATGAGATGGCTGGATGGTATCACCGAGCTGATGGAAATGAGTTTGAGCCAAATTCTGGGAGATTGTGAAAGACAGGGAAGCCTGGTGTGCTGCAGTCCACGGGGTCACGAAGAGTTGCACACAACTGAGCGAGGGAACCGAACTTCACATGTGAGTAAACTGAGACTTGGAGATACTCAAAATTCCTATTTTCACAAGGGGGTCTGAACTCCATTGGCCAACTGAGGTGCCTCAGTGTTTATGTGACTCCTGCTCTTCAGAGGCTCACATGAGGAGAGGATAGGCTCACCTATGCAGGGGTGGGGCTTGCCTGGGAGTGAGTGGGGCTCACTTACGGAGGGAGGACCTTGCCTGAGGGGGTGGGGCTCACCTGCAGAGGGGCATGGGTTGCTTGGGGAGGGGCGGGGCTTGTTGAGGGGTGGGGCTCACCTGCAGAGAGGCAGGGCTTGCTTGGGGAGGGGCAGGGCTTGTTGAGGGCGTGGAGCTCACCTATGCTCCCCTTCCAGGTCTTCTCCTCCTTTTTCTCCTCAGCCAACTGGCTGCTAGTGAGCGAGGTCTGGCGGGAGTGAGTCCCGGTGGCTGCTGCAATGGATGGCACAGAGCGGGCGGGTCTCAGGCTGGAGGAGTCCGTCTTTCCGGCATCTTTACGGGATCGCTGTTGAAGGACCTTAATCATGGCGTCCTTCTCTATGATTTTGGCATGGAGATTTTTAATACTGTGTAAGAAAACAAAACAGTCATGATCAAAATCCATGGAATGACAGGGATATTTATATTTCTCTCAGGACCCCACAGATTTTAACTATAATTCCAAGGACAGAGTTAATTGCCGCCTGAGTCTTCAGGTACAATCTCCATTGTAGAAGACTGATCTTTTATAGTACCTGAAAAGGGGGCACCTTCTCTGGCCCCTTAGGAGGCTCTGGGACCCTGAGGACACACAGTTTGAGTGCCTGTGGCCACCTGGCAGGGAACTCTTGACTGAAGTGTGTCTAGAAGCCTGGCAGTGGGAAGGGCGCGAGGAACTACGGGGAAACACACACAAACTCAAGCCTCACACAGGGTAGGCAGCTCACGAGAGTCAATTTGCCTATTTTCTGAGCGGGGTTGGGGGTGGGGTGGGCAGGAAATGGACAAGTTTTCTGTGAGAAGATGACGTTTTCCTCCCTGAAGGTCAAAGATGAGAATTAGGAGACACGTGAGTTCTTTTTCACAACCTAAGTAGTAACTTGCTGAGCTTATCAACGACTCAGCCACGCAGTTCTACTTTCACAGAATGAGAAGCTCAGCTTCCCAGGGCTTGACGGAGAGGGCTGGGGGTGGGTGGCAGGCTAGCTCTGTGATGTCACAAAGCCTGCTGGAGGACTTCTTGTTTACTTCAGGAGAAAAACACATTAGCTACATATGTTCTTTATTACTGGCTGGAATATATAAATACTGGCTCAAAAACTCTGAGACTCTGGCATATGATGGTTCCCTCTGTCCAGCTGATAATGTCAAGTAGGCTGTTGAGACAGACACCCAGAAAACACATGGGCTTCTAAATTCTTGTTATTAGCCTCCACCTAAATATCTGCATCTGACATGAAATTAGTTCCCAGAGACCTCGGGCTCCAGGCCCCTTGTTAACAGGACCCTTTCCTTGGAATGCGGACTGGGAGGGCTCAAGCTGAAGGGTTGTCTAGATGGGAAAGGGCTGGAGATGAGTGCACACAGTGGGCTGGTGGCCCTGCCGGGCTCATGACGGGTGGCAGGCGTGGGGCCCAGGGGCTGGGCACCGCTGTCCCTTACGTGTACTCCATGTCCTGACACCTCCTGGTGGCCTGCACCACCTCCTCCTCCTCCTGCCAGATGTGGGCCTCCAGTGAGCTCTCGCCATAGCTGCCATTCCTCGAGTGGTTGACGATCGTGGTGTCCCTGGCAACACAGGACACACACACAGACTGATGTCAGTCAGTTCTCTCCCTGAACCGCTAGAACGAAGCTAGTATCTAAGGAACATAAAATGCAAAATTCCAAATTCCCTGCCCTTTCTACCAACGATCCTGAATCACAAGCGACGTGGTGTGTGCTGAATACAGACACTGTATACTTACAGGTGTAAGGGCAAGTGTCTCCTAGCATGTGGACACCGGATAGTATCATGTCAGTTAGTATGTCCATGCTTTGTGCTCTTTCACACTTCTCCTTTCTTACTTTCTCAACCAGCATTCAGGTGTCATTCTATTTCTCCCCCATTTAGGAGCTATCTCAGTGTTTACAGTAAATGGGGACTCGGGAAATCCCTGAGATGGAGACTGGTCCTCCTGGACAGCAAGGCCCTGGCTGGAGTCCCCTCCACGCTTACGTCCTGCTCGCTTCTCCTGTGAGCTCCTGCCTAGGATTCAGGTCCGTTCAGTGTGACAACCATGCTGGGCAGCAGGACACAAACGTGAAGAAGACATACCCTATGTCCTGGCAAAGTCCAGTCGAGGGGGTGGAGTCGGGGAGGGACAGACAGAGGGAGACCGCAAAGCAGTGCAGCTGGCAGCAGGTGCCTGGCTGGAAACAGCCGCTCAAAGGGGACTGCTCTCCTGTCTCTGCTTCTGTCAATATAATTACTCCTAACAGGGCTTCCCTGGTGCCTCAGACGGTAAAGAATCTGCCTGTAATGCATGAGACCCGGGTTCGATCCCTGGGTCAGGAAGATCCCCTGGAGGAGGGCATGGCAACCCACTCCAGTATTCTTGCCTGGAGAATCCCACGGACAGAGGAACCTGGCAGGCATGGTCCATGGGGTCATAAAGAGTCGGATACAACCAACACTCTCTTTCAATGATGACTGGTAAAGACAAGATAACCATGTCATCTAAGTCAGTGGTCCTTAACCTTTTTGGCACTAGGGACAGGTTTCACGGAAGACTATTTGTCCACAGGGGTGGGGTAGGGTGGGGTGGGAGAGGGTGGATGGTTCAGGCGATGATGCAAGTGATGGGGAGTGACAGACAGGTGCAGAAGCTTCAGTCGCTGTGTTAGTCGGCCGCTCCTAAGAGCCCACGGTACTGGTTCTCGGCCTGGGGGTTGGGGATCTCAGAATTCTAAGAGATCTAAGCATGTCTGAGGCTGAAAGGCACAATCTTAAACTAGGAAGTGAATCTTTAGTAAGAAGTGATCCAGCTTCACATCCCTTTAACTTCACATTACAGTGTTAAAATCTTAAAGCTCTTTTCTGGAACACCTAAAAGTAGCAAAAAGAGGGGCCTTCTTGCATGTGTCCATGAGGGAGTGTTTCATCATGCCCGGACCTGGGTGAAGCACATTACCCGAGGTATCTCATGTAGCTCTCTCAGGAACTTGGGCAGTAAGCATTATTATCCTCATTTTACAGATGAACAAACGAGTGAGTTTCCAAGAGCAAATTTGAAGGCACATGGATTCAAATCCAGATATCCCTGACTCCAAAGTCCATGCTCTTAACCATCACTTCACACTCCTGAGCGTCCCGTGTCTTTATGAAGAAGGCCTCAGCAAAGGTACGCGAATGACAAGATAAACCGACAAAGAGGGCACACGTAAGAATGTGGCCAAGTGCAAACTGACTAAGACAAGTCCGAACGCCTAACGAGACAGGGAGCCAGCAGAGTGCTTTAAACATACTGACACAATTACAAATTCACTCCATGGTGCTCAAAACTCATCAATACAGGGAATTAGAGCCAGAAACATTTGCAACTGATTTATTTTTAGAGAATTTACTGGAGACATATTTAAAAATTCATATTTACACTATCAAGGACAGGAGGTACAATTAGATGAAAACAACTTAGAAGGTATACACGCACAACTCTCAACAAAATATTACATTGCTTTGAAATGTTTAAAAAGTTTCAAAAGTTCCCCACCCCAAAAAACAGCCTAGCCTCTCAAACTTATGATCACTGGTGCCAAAAATCCATCAAGGTGGCAAAAGCAGTTGGTACACAAATATCACACTGCCTATAAACATGAAGTATACAGCAGTCGCTGCGAAGTCACTAAGCTAATGGCTGGGAATAGTCATCTTTACCAGTTCTTACGTAGCCATTTAGCATCTCAGCAATAACAGCTCAGAATTTTGACCTTTCTCAAAAGTTTATTTTCCCTTTCTCCCTTTTTGTTAACAGCAAAGCCATGCGAAACTACAGAGGTTTTCTTTGAAAAGAACAGTAAGATAGGAGTTACAAATGTGATGTCCTCTGAACTGACTTTTCGTAAGACTGGGGGAAAAAGTGGTCAGTAGAAGGGAGGGAAGTTTCCCACGGAATTGTTAGATGCTCAGTAATGACATGTGAAAGCAAAGAAAGGGGAAGGGAGGGATGGTGCAAAGCATCCCCATCCACCTACAAATCCATCCATTCATCCATCCGGGACTTTAAACAGAGCTAAGGAGGAGAGCAACAGGGCTGGGTAAATCCCACAGGATTATTGCCTGAGTGCAAGAGGCCTTTCCCCTGCTTGAAGGACGACAGACGGCCAAGGCTGGGCCTAACATAGTGGGATGGGGCTGACTGCGTGTGGGCTCTGGCTGGTTCGACTCACAACACTCTGCCACCCCCATCCTGTGCCCACTGAGCAGTCTCATGCCTCAGACCTGTTCCATCCCCTACTTCTGACTTTACATTCCAGTCCCATTTGTCTCCGGAACCCCTCTTCTTTTTTTTTTTTTTGGTTGTTTAGTTACGAAGTCCTGTCCAACTCTTTCACGACACCATGGACCATAGCCCACCAGGCTCCTCTGTCCACGGGATTTCCCAGGCAGGAATACTGGAGTGAGTTGCCATTTCTTTCTCCAGGGTATCTTCCCGATCTAGGGATCAAACCTGAGTTTCTTGCATTGACAGGTGGACTCTTGACCACTGAGCCATCAAGGAAGCCCTCCTGGGGATCCCAAGCACGCATCTAATCTAATAAATCAGGAGTTGAGACAACAAGGACCCATAACAGCCTTGGGTCATGCTTCCAAGGTAGCGCTATTGGGGTTTCTGTGTTCTCAGCCAGGGGAATACAGTCTGTTTCCTTGCACATCACCAGTCAAGAACTATAATTTCCATTTTAGAAATTAGGTAATTTCTGTAAAGTAAGTGACACTCAGAAAGGCCTTGTGCAGTCACACACCTATAGTGGGCAAAAAGCAGGCAGTGAGAGCCCTGACTGGCAGAATGCACAGCCTTGCAGGTCAGCACAGTGAAAATGCATGCTGGTGAAACAGAAGGGCTGAAAGTGGATGTCCTGCCTGCCTACTCGGTGTTCTTTCCATCAAAAGTCATGCAGAAAGACAATTCCCAGGGCAACCACTGACAGGCAGGCGTGAGACTAAGCTGGCAAACAAGGCCACATCCTTCCATGCAACTTTATGATGGGCTGTTCTCTGCATCGGGATCCAGAGGTGATTTAGTTATTAGCTCAGAAAACAAAGAGCTGAAGATAAAAACATTTCAGTTATGTAAAAAATCAAAAGTGTTTCCAAGGGCTTCACCAATGTCACCCACACATTTAAAGGGCTGGCCTGAGGCTGCAACTTCCTCCACAGCTGGAGTTGCAACTCACCAAGCGATTGATACGCATCCTGAATGCCTATTTCCACTCCCAAAGACACACTAAGAGGGGACACTGTGGGCTGTTTTCCCTCACAGCACAGACATACAAAATCAACACTTGAGCACTAATAAAAGATCCCCAAATAGTCATTTTTCACTTGGGTCTGCAGATGCAAGTGTGTTGAGCACCCAGAAGGAGGCATCTGTGCCCACGTGGGTAGCACTGGTCTAAGTTCCTGGAGGTGCCATCTGGGCATTCAGCTAGCAATTCTCTACCTGGGTAATGAACATGCCAGCCCACGCTCAACTTATAAAGTAACTTCCCCGAACCACAAGGGACCTTCTCTACCTCATTCAAGAAGAAATCACACAGCCCAAGAAGTGGAGGGCTGACTAAACGACAGCATTCTCTTCTCCTGCCTGGTTCATACCCTACCATCCCCAAAGGTACAACAACAACCCTTATTTAGTCCAGGTTTATTGATGCTCAGTTTTATCTGAGGCTCTCTGCCAAATATGCTGACTCAAAATTTTGGTAAATTCCAAACAACTCTGAACTCAATGCCCACAACTTACGGGCAAAAAGGAGGGTGGTGAGAATCTGGACTAGCAGAGCACACAGCCTTGCAGGTCAGCGCAGCGGAAGTGAATGCAGGCTGGGCCCAGCAGTTGAGGGAAACGACCTGCTCATTCAGACAAGGGTAGAACCTAACAGAATTATCATGTGAATTATCAAGCATTTTGAGCTAATTTTTAAAGAAAGAATAAGGCTGTGCACCCACAACAAAGGAAATAAAGCAAGAGAGGTAGTAACTGATAGTCGCAGAAAACCATTTCAAACCAAGTGAAATCAGGCTTTAAGCCGGGCAAATTTCAATTTGGTGGGTGGTACCACCAATTACTACCACTGTGTCTCTCTAAACCCCAATTCTTCACCTGCAAAATGAGGATAATAGTAGTTCTCACTCTCAGGGCTGTTATGAGGATTGCATGTTCTTGTCTGGCCCATGAAACATACCCACTGTTAAAAAGAGCATAAAGTATACTTTTCCAGCATCATTCTGAAAGACCACATAGTACTTTGCTGAACAGATGGACTTTAAAGTATTGACTGACTCCTACTTGTTGGGCTCTACTCTGTTTTAAATGTATTGATGTTTTCAACCACACTGAGATGAACGTCCTTGGACATAAGTCTTCAGGCACTTATATGATTTCCTTAAAAGAAATGGTGAGAACCAGAATTGTGGAACCAAAGCAGAGGTGGTGCTGCTCAGTCGCTAGAGCCTATCCAACTCTTTGTGACCCCATCTGTCCACAGCAGGCACGCTTCCCTGTCCATCACCAACTCCCGGAGTTTACTCAAACTCATGTCCACTGAGTCAATGATGCCATCCAACCATCTCATCCTCTGTCGCCCCCTCCTCCTCCTGCCCTCAATCTTTCCCAGCATCAGGGTCTTTTCCAATGAGTCCTCCAAAGAAGACGGGACAGATTACCGAAATCATTCTCCAGAAATCTTACACCACAGCTTGCTCTCCAACTAGCACTACAGCCACGTTGAAATTACTTTTAACCGCTCTCACTCCCTGGGATGCACCCGTGAACCATTCCGGACACCCCGCGCTTCTTTCCAGTGTTTTCCGAGCCGCGCGGTGCCTGGCCTCACCTCTCTGCGGCGGCGGTGGCCGCGGCGCTCATGGCGAAGTGGCGGATGGCGCTCTCCTCCACGTACTTCTGCTCCCACTTAGTCATGTCAGCCTCCAGCGCCAGGATGCGCTCCTCCTTCTCCCTCACGAGTTCCATGAGCGCGGGAGCGTTGTACTCCGGCAGGCTGGCTGGCTGGCCGTTGCCGTGTTTCTGGAGAAGCGGAAGAAATAACACCTTGATGCTAAACCTGGCTGCAAAGGAGATCGCGCGTGGGCAGAGCTTCCCCCGGGGAGAGCGCGCGGTTCACGCAGGTCCTGCTGCGCGTTTCATACGCATCCGCATGCCCTTGCCTCCTCTCCAGCACTGGTGACCCTAACGGGTGGATTCCCACACTGTCAACCCCTATGTCCGGTTCCTCTAGCTCATTTAATTCTCCTGGAACTCTACCAAACGCACAATGTGATCCCAATTCTGCAGATGGGAAAACGAAGCTGTCGAGGAAGCTTGAATGCACTGTTCTGTGTCTCTAAGGCTATTCTTAAGCAGGTTCAGGATTTAAACCAGAAGTCTGTCTGGCTACATTCAGCTTCACCTGTCAGGAAGTGCCTTTGTGCAATGTCTCCCAGTTGATTTATCCCAAGAGTAAGAACAAGAAAGAAGACTGGGCCTCTGGGTCTAGGGCATTTCCTCCAGAGTTCAAGGAAGTGATTCAGCTGTTTGCTTTCCCTGAGGCTGGGAGTCAGAAGGGAGGCACAGGAAGTGGGAGTGAGGTGCCCTAAGGCAGCAGACCTCAACCTTTTTGGCATGGGGACTGGTTTCCTGGAAGACATCCACAGACTGGGGGTGGGGCAGGGGGAAGATGATTTCGGGATGATTCAAGCACATTAATTTATTGTGCACTTTATTTCTATTATTATTACATCAGCTCCACCTCAGATTATCAGGCATTAGATCCCAGTGGCTGGAGACCCCTGCCTTGAGGGCATGCTGCCCAGCCTCACCGCTGTCATCTGGGAAACAGAAATTAACACCTACCCCACGTGGAAGCCAAGTAATCAAATAGGACAACTATGAAAGCACTTAATACAATTTAAGGGGCTAAACAAAGTGCTACCAGAAAACCTCTGATGCAAGTCAAGCTCATTTCCCAGCCCCTTCTCTCCATCTGGGTCCATAAGAAAGCCACCTCTCAGTTTCTGTCTAAATCCCGTGTTGCATCTGAGGCTGGTGGCCTTCTTGGGTTAAGAGCTATTTCAGCAAATACATGCACTCAAGTGTTCAGAGACAGCACAATCTAATGGGTAAGTATGTTGGCCAGAAAAACATACGAAGAGTCAGGCAGGCCAGCTTCTGCTGCCTGTTCGCTAGTCACCAAATATTTACTAAGCATGCACTCTGTACAGGGGTACCACAAAGAACAGTGCAGAGAAAATCTTTGCCCCCAATGTGCTCACCTGGGAGAAATGCCCTAATTAGCACCTTGACCTTGAAATGGTCTCTCAGCTGTCCTTGACCTCATTTTGCTCTTCAAGGATATTTCCCCTAGACTTCCCTGGTGGTGCAGTGGATAGGAATCTGCCTGCCAATGCAGGGGACAAGGGTTCAATCCCTGGTCCTGGGAGATTCCACATGGCGTGGAACAACTAATCCAGTGTACCACAGTGATTGAGTCTGTGCTCTAGAGCCTGAGTGCCACAGCTACTGACCCCACGTGCTGCAGCTACTGAAGACCACGTGCCTAGAGCCTGTGCTCCGCAGCGAGAAGCCATCCCAGTGAGAAACCCATGCACCGCAACCAAGAGTGGCCCTCACTCATTCCAAGTCTGCACTGCAATGAAGATCCAGTGTAACCAAAGCAAAAATAAGTCAGTATATATTTTTTAAAAAGAATATTTTCCCTTCTCTTCTACCTCCTAAGACCACCTGAGCTCTGTTCAGGAAAGAGAAGATTGTGAGTTCTAAAAATTTTAATTTCCCTTCCCTTTTTACTGTTACTCTATTTCACTTTCTCCCAACTTCTAATAATGCTTGAGTACTACACTTCACCTCCCAAAGTAGAGGGAGGTGACTTCTAAAAAAAGAATCTGTTCGTGGAGAACTGCTATTTCCTGCTGGTCCTAGCGTCTTGATCTATCTTCCTCTTCCCTCTTCTCAGTCCAGCCACATTTGTCACTTTTTATTTCAGTGGCATTGGAAAAGTTGGAGTAATTCGATCAAACGACTCTGAAGGTAATGATGAGAAAAAACAGCAATGATAGTTATTCTTCCTTCATCAGTTGCTAAGTGTCAATCACTGTAAGGATTTTGTGCAGATTCTTATTTGTAATTACAAGTATATGGTAAGTATAATTTATGTGCCCCATTTTAGAGACAAGGAAGTGAAGGCTCAGACAGATGACTCTTCCAATAGGAGAAGGCAGGATTCAACACTGGTCAGCCTAACCTCAGTGTCCATGTTCTGAATTGATTTACGATTCCATGCCACTCTGCTCACCTCCAGTCTAACCATCCTTCTGGAAGGTTCCAGGGCACCTTGCAGGGATAATGGAGCTCATCTGGGGCTCGGTGTTGTTAGAGGGCTGGGTGGAGAGAGTCAGCAGTGTCTTGATGTGTGTCTAAAGGCAGAGCCCTTTTGCGGGGCAGTTGATTCAAAAGTGCTCTAAGCTGTTCTCTCAATGGTCCTTCCAGAATGACTTTCTATGGGGAGGGTGGGCAATGTGACCTTACTGCTTTGTTGAAGAGAGAGATGACCGGGAGCTTTATTCCTTTTGTGTAACCTCAGTATGCCTTCTGATAGGGTCAGATAAGTACTTGAGTGGCACTAGGGTGAAGGAGCAGGGTGCAGCGTGGGCTGCCCACATCCCAGGCGGGCAGATGCGTGAGCTCCTCACAGTGAATGAGGAGAAAGCGGGTCAGAGTATGAGTTCCTTGGGCGACGCCGAACTCCAGAGTGGATACTGGTCATCCCTGCTGAGGGTCAACAGAACTGTGATCGCCACACTTATTCACAGACTACAGGCAGGAATTGGACCAATCTATACAGCATCTTCCACATGGAACTATTAAAACCCCAAGGTGTTCTGGTGGGTTTCTTTGAAACAACATTTTTGCCTTTTCTGGTTATAGAATAACGTATGTGAAGTGTTAGTTGGTAAGTCGTGTCCAACTCTTTGCGACCCCATGGACGGTAGCCTGCCAGGCTTCTCTGTCCATGGGATTCTCCAGGCAAGAATACTGGAGTGAGTTGCCATTCCCTTCTCCAGGGGATCTTCCTGACCCAGGGACTGAACCTGGGTCTCCTGCATTGCGGGCAGATTCTTTACTGTCTGAGCCACTAGGGAGTATGCTCACTGGTAAAATGAGAAAATGAAGCATGAAAGGAAAAAAAAATTATCTTTTTAATGAGTAGGGAAAAGTAGGGAAACCCTCAAGTGCCTTTCATAACAGAGGAGACAGATTAACACTCTCATTAAAAAACAACAAAAAAACCCCTGTAATATTAATGTAAAGAAATGCTGGGCAATTCTGTTTGAAGATTGTTTCCCCTTTCTCTGGTCTCATGTCAGCCACACACAGCTGGGGTCTGCTATCCCCTCCAAAGACAAGTCCAAACTATAAGCCACATAAGAGTCCCAATTCTGAAACATCCGTCTTCCCAGTGCGTGCATGCAAAGCTAAGTCGCTTCAGTCATGTCCGACTCTTTGCAACCCACTGGACCCACCAGGCTCCTCTGTCTTTGGGATTCTCCAGGCAAGAATACTGGAGTGGGTTGCCATGCCCTCCTCCAGGGGATATTCCCAGCCCAGGGATGGAACCTGCATCTCTAACATCTCCTGCATTAGCAGGTGGGTCCTTTACCACTAGCACCACCCAGGAATTCCTCTGTCCTCCCCACGTAGCCTAACTACCTCCCCTAGCAGCTGACTTTATGTACAGCAGGAACGTTGTGTTTGCTGGTCTAAGGAAAAAATGGATGTGAGCGTGCAAGGGTCTAAGTGTGCATATGGGAACGGGCCTCTGTGGCAATATAGTTTCCAAATAATGTTAACTTCACATTTCTTCTGGATATATAACAAGGATAATGGAGTTGAGTCTGGCTTCTTTCTTTCCTCTTTTTTTTTTTTTTAAGAAAAAGACATCGTACAAAACTAAATGTTGTGGATAATGTACAGGAAGATATTCTTATACACTTCAGGTAAGAAATTGGTACATTTACTTTGTAGAGCGATTTGGCAATATCTAGCGATGTTTAGCATATGCATTCGCTATCCAGAAATTCCACTTTTAGGTATATCCTCTTGGGAAACTCTCACATTCTTTAGCAAGAAGACATGTAAAAAGGCAGCTCACTAGAGTAGTCTACAACAGCAATACCACTGACAAAAATCCAGAGAGTAATCAGTGGGGGAGAGATGGTTGAGAATACACAGAGGAGCTGAAATGAAGAGTCTGGTTTCATGGCACTCAGAAGATCCACGGGTAAGTAATTTAACTGTAGGGTGTGGGTGGCACATTAACTGGAAAGGAACATTCCTTTTTGCTCTAAGTACTGAGATGTGCCTATTCTGTCAGCCAGAAACTCGTAAATACCCACCAGGTGCCAGCACAGTACCAGAGGGTCTGGCACCAGAGAGCCTACCCTTCAGTTGGGAAGCTTAAGATCTCAATAACCGAGCAACAGAGACAGCCGAAGGGTGGACTTGAAATGCTGAGGAATGTGGCACAGGTTAGATAGATCGGAGACAGACTCACTTCTTCCTAAGAAGCCAAGTTGGTGGGGGCCTGGGTGGGCTCCTGAATTTTCCGGGCAATCTCGCCAACACCTCCATCTCCAGCCAAGTACACATGTGCAGAGGGAGCTGTGTGTGCTGCCACAGAAAGGGCTGAACTGGCCTGAGCCTATGCTTTCAAGCGTTTTCAAGTGTTTCAACCATAACCACTATGCGCTGTCCACTAGACAATTCCATGGAGCCTTGTCTTGTGTTTCCCTGGTTCCAAACTTACAGCACACCCTTCACCAGCTGCACAGAGGAGTGGGCCCACAGCGCTGGCCGATGATATGCTGGGAGCCCCTGACCAGCCTGTAAAGGGGTCTGACCCAGCTGGCGGATGTCTGCCCTTGTCGAGGCCCACATGGACCCTGGGCTGGGGTGTTTTCATCTGAGCTTCTTCATAGCTGCATTACAGGAACAGGTGTTACCAGGAGAAACAGGGAGCGGCAGACTAAGCGCCTATAGCCAATACTAGCTTTTCGGGATAGTCCTGACTTCTTTTGTCCTTTACCTCTGAAAACTCACTGATGGTCATGTCCTCCTTATTTCACCTCCATTCTAGGTACCTCCCCCACCCCGACTCCCACCATACCTACCCCCTTGAAGACATTAAGAGCCATTCAGGCTGGCCTTCCTGACTCTTGACACCTGTCCCTCCGGCCCCTCTGACACCACTGGAGGGCTCCTCCCTCGATCCTACGGGGGTGGGGGCAGGGGTGGGGATCCACTTTCCCAACCTGAGCAAACGCCCTCCACAAACTGGCAGTTGCCTCCTTACCAGCCAGCTCCTTGGACACACTCCCCCGACTGTCTTGGACTCACCGCGTGTCTCACACCTCTCCTCTATGCACTGAACTCCTCTGTCTCTGATGCTTCCTGCCGAATGGCCAACAAGCTCTTCTCTCCGAGTCCTACTCAAAGTCATCTTCTGTGAAGTCGTCTATACTTGCATTACCCCACGCTCAGCCCCCAGGGGTCACCTACTTCTTTCTGTAAGGACCTCTGTCCCTCCAAGGGAGTGGACTGACTGCTCCACTGGCTAGACCACCGAGCACAGACGCTCTCACTACCCCTGAGCTCTCAGCGCAGAGCGCAGCCCACCGACAGCAGGCACCCCGCTCCACGCATGCGCCCCCGCTCCACGCATGCGCCCCCGCTCCACGCATGCGCCCCCGCTCCACGCATGCGCCCCCGCTCCACGCATGCGCCCCCGCTCCACGCATGCGCCCCCGCTCCACGCATGCGCCCCCGCTCCACGCATGCGCCCCCGCTCCACGCATGCGCCCCCGCTCCACGCATGCGCCCCCGCTCCACGCATGCGCCCCCGCTCCACGCATGCGCCCCCGCTCCACGCATGCGCCCCCGCTCCACGCATGCGCCCCCCCCCGCCCCGCCCCGCCCCTCACCTGCTGGGTCCTCAGGGCGTCCAGCTCCCTCTCCAGCCAGGTGCGAAGCCTCCGCTCCATCTGCTCGCGCTTCTCACATGCTGACTGCAGCTGGGTCAGGGCCTGCTGCAGCTTCTCGACTTTCTCCACATATGCCTGCTTCTCTCGGAGCTGAGCAGAGTAAAAAGGAACGCGGGATTTAGACAGTGACTCTCGAAGCTGGGGTGGAGGTGAGGGCGGGGTGGGGGGAAGAAAAGGTCAAAGTACCTGGAGATGCTGTCCTTTCCCCACTCCTATACCTCAGCCGTGCTGAAACAGAAAAGATTTAGGCCAAGGCCAGCATTTACACCTAAAACGGCTGGGATGCTCTGAACTGAAGACCCTAGGAGGGCACCTGCTTTCAGTCATTTATATAGCTCTGGTTATTGCTTAGTAATTACAGCATGTATGGGCATTGGAAATGAGGTTAATAAAGAATTTTTAATTGTCATGAGGAAATGATTATTCTATAATGTTAACTGAAAAATCTAGAGTCAAAAGTTATATACAACATCATCACAAATATGTCTATCATCAATGTATGAAAAAAGACTGAAAGGAAACGAAAGCATTGTGTTTACCTGTATTGCAGAATAATAATTTCTCATCTTCTTTACTCTCTTCTGTATTTTTCAAATTTTCTATAGTATCAATTACTATTGTAACAGAGAGATTGTGTCTGTATGTACATATGCATGTGTATCAATTTGTGTATAAACATTTCTTATTATAGATATTTGGAAGTAACTTTCTCCTAAAGATTTCAGAGCCCTTTACGGATGAATAGCTGACAGCCCTGGAGAGAAGGAAGGGCCTAATGAATATGCAAACCACACAATAACTGAGGAGAGGCAGATTAAGGTAAAAATGATTTATGTAAATATCATGTCAGGTATGGATTTAGAACCATCAATCAACAGCTTCAAATTCTTACCCTCAGAGTTTGTTTCCTCCCAATTAGGTGTCTGGTCCATGTTCGTAAATTCCAGGCACATTTCTAACTTGCTGGGGATTGGCTGGGGCCAAAAATCAGACTGAGGCATTTATCTGATCTGGTCCTGGGTGAGAAGACACCAGATGCTACTTCCTGTCACTCTGCACCTCAGTGTACAGACACTTGGCAGGTGGTTCAGATCCTGAGTTCAACCTGACTGCACTGGCAACATGCTAGTGGAACACGCTAGTGATTAAAGTACTTGCTCACTGCAAAGGTCGGTGTCTGACTTCAGCAGGCAGTCCTGCCGTGACCAATGCCTGTGTCCTAGCCAAAGCCAATGCAATAAAGAAAGGAGAGGCTTCTGACCTTTTGCAGGGAGTGCAGACAGCAACAGCCTTTTCCACACCTGGTCTTGGGCTTAGTTTTCCTCTGGCTTTTCCTTCACTGTGACTTTGGTTGCTTGAGGACCTACTGACTGCAGGTTCCTGTGCTAGAACAGCCTCATCTGATAGAGTATTTTGTGAGTACTGTTCATATACCACTTACCACGTCCTGGATTTTATACCGTTCTGAGTGTGTAGCCCCTAACATACTAATATAAGTGCCACAAGACCTGTCTCCCCGGGGCAGAGTGCGCAGTATGTCCCCAAGGCTTGGGACAGTACCTGCCATCCAGTTCAGTAAATATTTGTTAAATGAATGAATTAATATTAACTCTAACTGCAGGATTCCTGAAGACATGGTTCTCTCTCATTCACCCTTGTAATAGCCCTAAGCTCAGCAAGGAGTATGTAATGATGAGGGTGATTAGTCATAACAGTAATTAATCACCCAACATTTTACAAGCACAGCATGCCAAGCCTTGTGCTTTATATGCAATATCTCGTTTAATCTGCCCAGTGACAGTAGAGAAGGTAAACTCTTACTGTCTCGATATAACAGATGAGAAAACTGAGGACTGAATAGGTTAGTGATTCACTCAAGGTTACACAGCTGATTTACCAGTCCTGGGGTCAGGATTCTAACTCATGTGGTCTGCCTTTAGAGTCCAAACACTTAAAGCGTTGTGGAAAGTTATGGTAAGCCCTCAGTGTGAGCCATCTAAGCTGAGTTAACACCCTTCTTTAATAAGAACAAGGAGGAATACTGGAAGCCAGACACATGAGACATTTTGGAGAAGTTATGTACAATCAGTCGAGCAAGATCTTATATAAATATAATGACAAGGGAAGATCCATAGTAGTGATTATAAAGAACCTGTCTTCAAGGAGTTCACAACTTTGGCTTTAACAGAAATATTAAATGAAAAGGTTAAAAAATAATCATTTTTCTTCACTCCACACATGGAGATGGGCCCTTGAGAAATGATCTTAGTTATACCGATAATGAGTCCCAGCCTCCATTGCTCAAAGCAGGCCTCCTGTCCTTCAGGGGTTAAGGTCACTTTCTGTAGCAAATGTTTTCCTATTTAATGAGCTGCTTGGTGGTGACAGGGAAAACTGTGGGGCTGTTGCCTGAGAAAACTCATGTAGGCATTAAAACTGTATGCGGGGACATTCCTGGTAGTCGAGTGGTTAAGATGCCACACTTCCACTGCAAGGGGCATGGGTTTGATCCCCAGTTGGGGAACTAAGATCCCACATGCCACATGGTGTGACCAAAAAATAGGGGGAGAAAAAGAAAATTAAGCATAAGTTGCTAGAAAAAAAATTGTACATAACACTTGTGGGATTTAACAAACAGATCTAATGGATGAAACCCTACTGACTAAAACAGAATGGGAAAAAGTGGAAATAGTGACTGATTTTATTTTCTTGGGCTCCAAAATCACTGCTGACTGCAGCCATGAAATTAAAAGATGCTTGTTCCTTGGAAGGAAAATTATGACAAACCTAGACAGTGTATTAAAAAAGCAGAGACATCACTTTGCTGACAAAGGTCCACATAGTCAAAGCTATGGTTTTTCCAGTAGTTATGTACAGATGTGAGAGTTGGACCATAAAGAAGGCCAAAGAAGTGATGCTTTTGAATTGTGATGCTGCAGAAGCCTCTTGAGAGTCTCCTGGACTACAAGGAGATCAAACCAGTCAATCCTAAGGAGATCAACCCTGACTATTCACCAGAAGGACTGATGCTGAAGCTCCAATACTTTGGCCACTTAATGGGAAGAGCCGATGCACTGGGAAAGACTGATGCTAGGAAAGATTAAGGGCAGGAGGAGAAGGGGGCGGCAGAGGATGAGATGGTTAGATAGTATCACCAACTCAATGGACAGGAATTTGAGCAAACTTCAGGAGATAGTGGAGGACAGAGGAGCCTGGTGTGTTGCAGTCCATGGGATTGCAAAGAGTCAGACATGACTGAGGAACTGAAAAACAACAGCTACTACTGACTTAACAATCTTTGCCTTTAACTGCTTCAGGCTTGAAGTTTGCTGAGACACTCGAGTCCCTTGGCACCAGGAGATGTTTTTGGAAGGAACAGTTTTTCATTTTCAACAAGAATAAAAGCACTTAGATTAATAACAATACTGCATCCTGAGTGTCAAGCACCAACTGGGTTCTGATGGAGTGTATTTCAGTCCTGTATCTCTCTGACTTCCAGTTCTTGCACTCCACAGCAGGTCTGTTCAACCCAGCCCCACCACACAGGGGCTTGTGCAGCCGGCTTCTCTGTGCTGTGGTATCTATACCCTGGATCCTGGAACTGGGGCCTCAGGAGTGGTCATTCTCCTTCCCTGGTCAGGCTTAAAGGAAAAAGTGCTTCCCTGGTGGCTCAGATTGTAAAGAATCTGACTGCAATAAGAGAGGCCTGGGTTTGATCCCTGGATCAGGAAGATCCCCCCTGGAGGAGGGCATGTCACTCCAGTATCCTTGCCTGGAGAATTACATGGACAGAGGAGCCTGGTGGGCTACAGTCCTTGGGGTTGCAAACAGTCAGTCACAACTAAGAGATGAATGCTTTTCCTTTCTACTTCTCAAAACTTCACCTAAAGGCTTGATTTCAACAAAAAAGCACTAAACCCATAATGCTTGAGCAGCATCGATATTTCCTGGACCGGGTGGGGGGCAGGGGTGTGGGCGGTGGTCGTTGTTAACTGAGCCAACTTCTAAAAACTGGAGACAGGTTTACTGAACAACACTCCTACCCCACCCAGTCAGAAGACTGGGCCTTTTTTATGTACGGGAGAACCCAAAGACACAACACTTGAACTGTTTTCTTAATTGAGTCTCTTTTCTGCACAGGCACCAGTGGTTCCCAGTCCTTCCATTTATTTCCAGCCCCTGGACACCTGCCAGGTGGTGGGCGGCAGGCTGGGTTTATCGCTAAGACTGAGGTCTTTGCTGATGGTATTCACCACTGCCTCTCATCCTTTGCCCGATGCTGGGGTGGATAAGCTCTGTTTTTACTCATTTTTATTTGAGAGGTCGCCTACATTGCTCCCCTGGTGTTGGCTCTGGTTAAAGTTGCTGGGTTAGGAAATGGACATGGAGGCCCTTGGGGCTCTGGGCACCACCCCTTGTACCCCCTAATTCCCCCACGAGCTCACCTCCTCTTCCAGCTTGATGACCCTGGCCTGGGCGTTGCTCAGAGCCTGGTCTAGGATCTCGATGTGTCTCCGGTGGTCCTCACTCGCGGTCCGCACTGCCGCCAACTCCATCTCTAACTTCTCCTTTTCCTTCAGGAATTCCTTGTCTAGAAGGGAGACAGGAACAAAACGAGCTCTATCAGAAAGCACTCCCCGTCTGGGCTCCCCGCCAGTCTACATCTGGCAAGGATTAGGAGCTGAAAAACATGCACAAAGTGGAGGCTGGAACTACTGCTTCTGCTTCTTGTTCATAGGGGTGGTGTGTAAGGCAAGGATTTTCTTACAAACCACTGGTAACTCTAGACATATTCCTGGTCACAGCTCCAGAGATGTACGGCACACACAGACCTAGTGAGCCCATATTCTCAGGGGTTCATTTCTGCACAACATTTGCTTTAAGGCTTCAAATTAACCTTGGGCCTACGATTTCCTTTTCAGCTCAAAAGCTCTCCCACTTCTAACTTCCAAACCAGTGATGGAAAGGCAGGCAATACTAATGATAACACTAACACTCCCATTCACTGAAAAATAAACCCCGGTCCAGGAGGTTCCGCTTTTGCTCTGAAGCCAGGCAGCAGAGGGGAGCTTCAACCCAGGCCTCCAATCTCTGGCTGGGTCCTCTTCCATGTAACCCAGCTTCACCTTTTCTCTTGGTTCTGTTCATGAGAGGAAAGATGAAGTGCTCTGGATGTGTGCAAACAGCCTTCCTCTCCTCCGCTGACGCTGTAACTGAGGGTGATCACATCTCTCCGCATGTGGCGCACAAAGGGCGCCTCCCCCTTGCCGCTCCCACCTGGCCCTCCAGTAGCCTCGCCTGCCATTTGACAAGCAGACAGGGCCCACGGTGTCATGAGGTCAGTATTTTTTAAGGAAAACATGACTCCTGTTACAAAGCAGTGCAGGCATACCTCAGAGATGCTGTGGGTTCTACTCCAGACCACCATAATAAAGCAAGTCACATAAATTTTTTTGGTTTCCCAGTGCATATAAAAGTTATGGGCTCCCCAGGTTGGTAAGGAACCCGCCTGCCAATGAAGGAGACGTAAGAGACACAGATTCAGTCCCTGGGTCCAGAAGATCTTAGATTATATTGTAGTCTACTAAGTGTGCAATGGGCTTCCCAGTGGATAAAGAATCCGCCTGCAATGCAGGAGACACAGGTGACACGGGTTCAATACCTGGATTGGGAAGATCCCCTGGAGAAGGGCAGGGCAACACACGCCAGTATTCTTGCCTGGAGAATCCCATGGACAGAAGAGCCTGTCGGGCTACCGTCCACAGGATCCCAAAGAGTCGGACACAACCGAAGCAACTGAGCCAGCACAAGCGTGCAGTGATGGCACTGTGACTAAAAACAATCCTCATACTTTCATTAAAATAGACTTTATTGCTAAGAAAGGCCAAACCAAAACAGTACTGTCAAAGATCACTGATCACATCACCATGACAAGTATGATAATAATGAAAAAGTCTGAGATATTGTGCGATTTACCAAAACATAACACAGGAACTGGAGTAGATACTTCTGGAAAAACGGCGCCAAGAGACTTACTCAAAAGTTTGTAACTACAAACCTTTAATTTGAAAGAAAAAAAAAGGCAACAAAACAAAGTGCAATAAAGTGAGACATGCCTGTATATTTTATTTTTAAAGTAACTTAGAATATTTAGATATGTTGATTTTAATATGGAGAAACTTGAATGGACTTAATGTGTAAAATTAAGGGATTGGTTAAATAAAGTACAGTAAACCCTACAGTAGAATAGGATGCTGCCATTAAAACTAAATAAGCGAATATTAGTGATGAGGAAAAAAAAATCTGCATTGTTGAAAAAAGGTGGTTACAAAACCCTGTGCATACACTTTCATATTTGTAGAAAACAGGGCATTTAACAGCAACAACAATAGTTACAAATTGACTTCTCCATACATGGGATTTTTAAAAGTATCTTTGATATCAATTTCTCATTTAAATGAGATTCTTCTCATTTAAATGAGATTCTTCTCTTTTAAGAAAAAAATTATTTCTTCTCTGCAATCACCCTCTGTGTTTTTTCAGTCTTTTAACTTTATTGAGGCTTTCAATGGCTAAGTCAAAGATCTCTCTTGGTAAATGTCACACAGAACCTGAAAATATATTGGTCATTTTCAAATATCTTTTGATATTGATTTTTAACATAATTCCACAGTGATAAGAGAACAGACTCTCTATGATTCCAGTATCTTTAGATCATCAAATTTCTGCACCTTGTTTTATGCCCCTGGATATGTTCCAATGTCTCCTGGTTTAGAGTCTATGGGAACTTGAATAGAATTTGTATCCTCTTGTTGTGTGAAAAATACATAAATCTTAATTATGTTGAATCGTTTCATAGTGCTTTTCAGGTCCACTATATCCTACCTCTATATATTCATTCTATTACCTTTTGAGAGTTTAATACTGAAACTCCAACTGAAAATCTTAATTTATCTACTTAAAAAATAACTGTAACATATGGTGGAACTATATGTAACCTTGTTCTGTATTTTTCAAGTCTCCTGTAAATGTGTTATCATACTTTCATAATTAAAAAAAAAAAAAGAAAGAAAAAAAAAAAGAAATTGATTTCCCTGTGCCCACACCACTCAAATGCCTCATCCTGGTTATATAGTCCTCCTAGCGAACCAAACTGAAACACTAAGAACCAAAGTCTGGAAGCTGTACAAGCTTGTGACAGTGGTTCCATTCATTCATGATTTCCTTGGATGGCCACTCATTCATTTAGCAGAGTTATCAAACATCAAGGACTGGTCTTACAGGCACTGAAGCAGTAGAAGGAATGCCGCTCGTAAGGAGAAGGGAAAGTGTGGTTCTGAATACAGGGCGAAGACATTTTAGGGCTGCTTATTATTGTTCATTTGCTCTGTTGTATCCAACTCTTTGAGACCCCATGGACTACAACACGTCAGGCCTCCCTGTCCATCACCAACTCCTGGAGCTTATTCAAACTCATTTCCATTGAGTCGGTGATGCCATCCAACCATCTCATCCTCTGCTGTCCCCTTCTCTTCCTGCCATCAATCTTTCCCAGCATCAGAGTCTTTGCAAATGAGTCAGTTCGTCGTATCAGGTGGCTAAAGTATTTGGAGCTTCAACCTCAGCATCAGTCCTTCCAATGAATATTCAGGACTGATTTCCTTTGGGATTAACTGGTTTGATCTCCTTGTAAAGGGACTCTCAAAAGTCTTCCCCAACACCACAGTTCAAAAGCATCAATCCTTTGGCTAATACTCAGTAAACAACTCACAATTTTAAAGCCAGAGGGAATCATAGGAAATATCACCATCCAGTTCTGTCCCCTTTGTTTAACGTGTGAGGAAAGGGAAGCCCGGGAGCAAAGGCACTTGCCCAGTGTGCCCGCCAGCTGGGGCAGAGCCAGGGACAAAGACCGGTCTCCTGACGGCGGCTGCGATGTCCTTCCCGCCTGACTGCACTGTCCTTGCCCTGTGAGCTTATGTCAAGGCAATCAGCGTACAATGGAACAGCTTCAGAATGGATGGCATGAACGAGCACACTTGTAAAGAGAGCACTGGCTGTGATGGCGAGAAATAATGGCATCTCTTGAAAACAGAGTGAGGCCACCAACATCCTGACCCGGAAGAGAGCATTACTTCTGGGCGCTCAGATCCCACTGCAACGGCCAACTGCCTCCTCTCTTCTCCCTTTCAGTGGCATGAGACGCCACTTCTGAAACTTCCTTCCCAGTGCGCGCAAGAGGCCTAAACAAGTGGGCCAGAAGCTCTGGGCATCCCCATCCACAGCCCCGGGCGGACCAGAGTATTTCACGCCTTCTGTGCAAAATTACTGACATTTGAGCACTAGCTCCCTGGGTTTGGACAACATCTGAACAGGCATGGTGCCCACTGGCTTTGTCCAGGCTCTGGAGGGCACCCAGGGGTTAGTTTCTCAGCAGGCAGACCTGGGGATGAACCACTGGATTTCAGAGTTTCTGCTTGGTTATCAACCTAAGTTTAACAGTTTCTATCTTTGTTGAGCGCAAAGACACCTCAGGTTTGACCAAAGGCAAAGTCTAGAAGCCACAACTAGAGCTTCTTGCAGCTTGCAAGTCGATGATCACAAACACTGCCTTGTCACAATGACAACTATGGCAACTCCTTGGATTTCTGGATTAATGAATACCTCCCACTTCCCCAACATATACAAGTCCAGCTTTTGCTATTCCTTTGATTGGCAGTATCAACCTGTGGATAGAGAATGGACTTGGCATCTGAAAGAACTGGATTCAAATCCCAGGTTCACCACTTTCCAGCTTTGAGGCCTTGGGCGAGGAATAACCTCTTTGAATCTCAGAGCCTTCATCTATCAAATGGGAAAGACAAAAGCTACATCATGGAATTGTTGTGATGAGTCTGTTGACAAAAATGAGGCAGATAAAGACTAAAAGGACGGAAATAGATAGATCTTTATCTCTTTAGGTCATTATTGACTCCGTGAGCCTAGACCATTGCCTGGCTCAGTAAACGTTGAATGAATAAGTGAATGAACGAATCTCTACTGGGTGCCAAGTTCACTGCCAACAGTACAATAAACGGCAGCTCTTGTTAGCAGTTAGCATTTGGCCTCCTTGAGGTCTCCTGACAGCCTTTGCTATGCAGCGGTCCACTTCACCTCTGAAGCCAGCACTCATCAGGTGGCTGCTACTGACCTGGAAGGCCTCTGGCTCCCTTCTCTGCACAGGCTCCCTGCATCTCACAGTTGGCGCATCAGGACAAAGATGTGCGTACTGGGTGGAGACTGCATTAGCTCGAATTCCTGCGTTCAGACATCTCTGCCCTGAGTTTGATGACCTTAAACTTCAGGCTGAAGCAATGTTAGTGTCATTCACACTGGCTCAGAACTCCTTGTCCATCGACAGGAAGTAGTGCTCCTATTTTAAAAACAATGTTCATGACAGCTCGTGTTTGTGAATGGCTACTGTGTCCCAGGAATGGTGACTTACATTATTCCCTTTCATTATTTCATTCTTGATCTCTCCTTTCAACTTACTCTATGAGGGAGGCACTGTTAGGATTCCCATTTTCCAGTGGAGAATAAGTAATGTGCCCACAGAGGTGACGCTCGTCAGTGGGAGAGCCAGGACCCTCACCACACCTCTCTAATGTACGTTCACAGGCAAAGTGCCACATGCCTCTGCTGTACAAGCATGAAGAGTGAAGACCCCCGGAATGACAGAACAGGAGGTGTGGGAGAGCACCATCGCTACCCAGCTCATCATGGCACAAGTCATGTCGTAAGTATGTCACGGGTCATATCATCATCTCAATACACAGCAATTGATACTACACGTGTATCTTTTTGCAAATATTAATTAAGTATTTGCTATGTGGAGGATTCAGAGTACTGGACAAAAACATGAATCTTTTTTCTTTTAATTAACTTTTACTGGAGCATAGTTGTCTTTCAATTTTTTTTTTAAACACTTTAAACTTTTTATGTTGTACTGGAGTATAGCCAATCAGCAATGTTGTAGTTTCAGGTGAAGAGTGAAGGGACTCAGCCATACATATACATGTAATCCATTCTCCCCCAAATCCCACTCCCATCCAGGCTGCCACATAACATTGAACAGAGTTCCATGTGCTATACAATAGGATTTTGTTGGTTATCCATTTCAAATGTAGCAGTGTATACATGACCTTCCCAAAGTCTCTAGCTATCCCTTCCCCTCTGGCAACCATAAGTTCATTTTCTAAGTCTGTGAGTCTCTTTCTGTTTTGTAAATAAGCTTATTTGTATCATTTCTTTTTACATTCCACATATAAGAGACACCATATGTTTTTTTCTCTGATTTGCTTCACTCAGCATGAAACTCTCTAGGTCCATCCATGTTGCTGCAAATGGTATTATTTCATTCTTTTCAATGGCTGAGTAATATTCCATTATAAACAGGTACCGCATCTTCTTCATCCATTCCCCTGTCAATGGACATTTAGGTAAAGAGTAAACAGTATGTTTACTGGTAAACAGTGCTGCAATGAACACTGAGGTACACATATCCTTTTGGATCATGTTTTTCTCCGGGTACAAAAGCACGAATCTAGTATCAAGTTTCCTATACAGTTTTGTGACTCAGAATAAATGAACATCTTTGTGCCTCCGTTTCCTTGTCTTTAAGGTAAGTATCCTACTCACCTACTCACCAACAGTACCTATTTCAAAATGCATATATGCATATAGCAAGTATCAACTATGACACGCTAAAGCTGTTCTTCTTGTCCAAAAAGTGTGATAAATACTCGAGCTACAAGGTGAGTAGGCCAGAGCACCCTGCTCTTAGTCGGGTGGGAAGAGAGGCACGGACACAGGCAAAGGCCCTGGGACCAGCTGCTCTAAGAGATGCTGGCGCAGTTTCTATGACAACACAGGGAGGACCCCTGCCACAGGCCCAGGGTAGGAGGAAGAGGGGGTGTCAAGGCAGTGAGCCTATGTGGTGGGGTCACTGTGCCCCTTAATCCTCTGGAGACACAGGGACTAGGTATGTCAGAGCCATCTAAAAAAGTCATCTCTTGGGAGATGCCAAGGGTAAGTCCTATAAATGAAACCATCTCATAGGAAGGGTCCCTCCAGTTTATTAGTGAAGCCCCTTGGGATGGATCTTGAGAAAGACCAGCCTCACACTAAACTTCTGGTTGAGCTCCAAGGTATATACTGAGAATTCTTAGAACAGGCAAGTTGACACAAGGGAACTCACGCCCAGAATGGTCTGTTTACTCAGTGGATATGAATTACCCTCGACTGTGTGGAGTGGGGCGTTGTTTAGCCTAATGGCTCCAGTCCCATTTACACAGAGGATGTCTGCTCGCACACTGTTGACTCTGGAAACCACAGTGATGGCATGAGCTTTGTAGCTGGCCGACCTGGTACGATTCTGGCACCTTCACAGAAGGCTGGCTCACTTTAAACACGTGACTTCCCCTTGCAGACTCCATCTCCTCCGATGCAACTAAGAAGACTGATTTTGCAGGAATGTAGTGAGGATTAAAATGACGACCTAGGTGGCACTAGTGGTAAAGAACCCAGCTGCCCATGCAGGAGACATAAGAGCCATGGGTTCACTCCCTGGGTCAGGAAGATCCCTGGAGAAGGGACTGGCAACCCATTCCAGTATTCTTACCTGGAGAATCCCATGGACAGAGGAGCCTGGTGGGCTACAGTCCATAGGGTTGCACAGAGTTGGCCATGACGGAAGCGACTTAGCACATAAAATACCTACCGTGGGGCTTGGCACTTAACAGACACTTAATAAACAACAAGAGCTGAGACGCATGACACTGGTGCTTCTCCTGCCCCGGGAACTGTGCCTTCAGCTTTACCACACAACCTCATTTCATGAATCCTCGCATCAACTCCATTTGCCAACTGGAAAATCTGAAGCAACATGAGCTATGACACTTGCGACAGGTATAACGGTAGCTTCATTTGTGCCTCTACCCATAGGGTCATCTCTTGGCTTGAAAAAGAGCAGAAGTCGATGGAAATGAGAACTGGGTCCAGAATTCAAAGAAGCTCCCCTCCCATCTTACCCTTCACCTTTGCCAGTTCTGGGCAAAGTCTGCAGTGGACTGTCTGTTGCAAGTGTTCCTGCAATTACTATTTGAGCACCAAGCTTAACTGCTGGCTGAACCACAGGGTGATGCATCCTAGTAACCTCTGTGGTTACTAGGGTAACTGAGGGTGGAGCCTGGGCTGTGGGGTCTGGCAGTGGGGGTGTCAGGGCACCGTGCCCTGCACTGCTGGGTTTTTGTTGTTGTTATTTTTAACTGGAGGATTATCACTTTACAATGTTGTGCTGGTTTCTGACATACTATGATGTGAATCAGTCATATGTATACATATATGTCCCCTCCCTCCTGAACCTCCCTGTCACCTCACCCACCCCTCCAGGTTGTCACAGAGCACAAGGCTGGGGATCCTATGTCATATAGCAGCTTCCCACTAGTTATCAATTTAACATATGGCCAGTTAGTCAGTCAGTTCAGTCGTTTAGTCGTGTCCAAGTCTTTGCAACCCCATGAACTGCAGCACACCAGGCTTCCCTGTCCATCACCAACTCCTGGAGCTTACTCAAACTCACGTCCATTGAGTCGGTGATGCCATCCAACCATCTCATCCTCTGTCGTCCCCTTCTCCTCCCGTCTTCAATCTTTCCCAGCATCAGGGTCTTTTCCAATGAGTCAGTTCTTCGCATCAGGTGGCCGAAGTATTGGAGTTTCAGCTTCAGCATCAGTCCTTCCAATGAATATTCCAGACTGATTTCCTTTAGGATTGACTGGCTGGATCTCCCTGCAGTCCAAGAGACTCTCAAGAGTCTTCTCCAACACCACAGTTCAAAAGCATCAATTCTTCGGTGTTCAGCTTTCTTCACAGTCCAACTCTCACATCCATACACGACCACTGGAAAAACCATAGCCTTGACTAGACAGATCTTTGTTGGTAAAGTAATGTCTCTGCTTTTTAATATGCTGTCTAGGTTGGTCATAGTTTTTCTTCCAAGGAGCAAGCGTCTTTTAATTTCATGACTGCAGTCACCATCTGCAGTGATTTTGGAGCCCCCCAAAATAAAGTCTGTCACTGTTTCCATTGTTTCCCCATCTATTTGCCATGAAATGATGGGACCAGATGCCATGATCTTAGTTTTCTGAATGTTGAGTTTTAAGCCAACTTTTTCACTCTCCTCTTTCACTTTCATAAAATTTCACATATGGCAGTGTATATTATATGTTTCAATGCTACTCTCTCAAATTGTCCCACCCTCTCCATCCCCTGCTGGATCCATCAGTCTATTCTCTATGTCTGTGTTTCTATTCCTGCTTTGTAAATAGGTTAATACAATTTTTCTAGGTTCCTTACATATGCATTAATATATGGTATTTGCTTTTCTCTTTCTGACTTACTTCACTTTGTATAACAGGCTTTAGATTCATCCACCCAACTAGAATGGACTCAAATTCATTCCTTTGAAGGCTGAGTAATATTCCATTGTATATATGTACCACAGATTCTTTATCCATTCATCCACTGATGGACATGTAGGTTGTTTCCATGTCCTAGCTATTGTAAACAGTGCTGTGATGAACACTGGGGTACCTGTGTCTTTGTCAACTATGGTTTTCTCAGGGTATATGCTCAGTAGTGGGATTGCTAGGTTATATGGCAGTTTTTTTTTTTTCCCTTAATTTTTTAAGGAATCTGCATACTATTCTCCATAGTGACTGCATCAATTTACATTCCCACAGCTGTACAAGAGGGTTCCCTTTTCTCCAGAGCCTCTCCAGCATTTATTGCTTGTAGATTTTTTGGATGATGGCCATTCTGATCAGTGTGAGCAAATACCTCATTGTAGTTTTGATCTGCATTTCTCTAATAAATGTGCTGCTGGTTTTTAATGCAGAGCTCCAACTCATGGCTGGAGCTGATGAGGGGAGCAAAGCTACAAACTGGCCCTTCTCAAGCAGGAATTAATTTTTTAGGCCTTTCTTTTTAAAAATTTATTTATTTTTAATTGAAGGATAATTGCTTTATAATATTGTGTTGGTTTCTGCATAACATGAATCAGCCATAGGTACACATATATTCCCTCACTTTTACACCTCCCTCCCATCTCCCACCCCTTCCCACCTCTCTAGGTTGTTATAGGCCTTTCTTGATATAAAGGTTTTTTAATAAGTTTTCCCCTAAGCCCAATATAGCTAGAGGGACAGAGGAGTCTGGCTACCACCAGCCTGACCAAGGGGTGACTAATTCACTAGAATGCTTGGAAGGCAAAAGAGAGGTCCCTTTCCAAATATCACATGATGTAATTTTTTTGTGGAATCTAAAAAAAACAAAAGAACTTATTTATAAAACAGAAATAGAGTCCTAGACATAAAAAACAAACTTATGGTTACCAAAGAGGATGGTGCTTGTGTGTGTGGGGGAGATATTAATAAATTAGGAGTTTGGGATTAACACATACACACTACTGTATATAAAATAGATAACCAACAAGGATGGACTGTACTGTATAGGAATAAACTCAATATCTTACAATAACCTAAAATGAAAGAGAATCTAAAAAGGATGATGATATATATATATATATACACACATATATATTTATGTATGTATATACATAAAGTTGAATCATCTTGCTGTACACTTGAAACTAATACGAAGTTGTAAATTAACTCGATACCCATCTACATAAAGAGGCAAGTACATCTTTACCTGGAGTAGACAGCTGTCACAGTGGCTGCTCAGAGAACTCTCCACTTGGAAAAATGTCTACTATGGTCCCTGTTTTGCAGGGCTAAATTCCAAGCAGCCACATCTGCATTACAAAGCCCTTCTCATCCCCCACCCCACTCTCCATGTGACAGGAGAAAACCTGAAGGGCCCCGTGATCCAAGCCAGGCGAAGCGAAATGTCTTCTCTGGAACTGCATGAGGGGGCACCTGGGCGAGGCGGGTGCTGACACAGACCGGCAGCCCAGCTCTGAGGCCAGGGACCACATCCCACATGCGCGCCGGACAGAGCGTGTACATGCAGAGGTTGAAGAATCAAACAGATGGACATGGAGAGGCCATGGTAGGAAGGGGAGAGGGAAAGGAAAGTCACCCCAAACCATCTCCCCTTGGATTCTCACAGACAGGCTGGCCTGGGCCCCTGGCCTCTGCAAAGCGTGTCTACACATCTCGCCTAGGGCCTCCTTCACATACAAAGATACTAAAGAAACAAAACAAAACAAAAAACCCAAATTCAACAATAATAGTTCTCTTATCCAGGGCTAAGCTAGCCCAATCAAATTTTTCTTTTTGTAAACAAAAGGTCACTAACACATTCACTGTTCTTTCTTTATACCTCTATTCTCTCCTCCACCAAAAAAGGACTTGGACTGCAAGGAGATCCAACCAGTCCACCCTAAAGGAAATCAGTCCTGAATATTCATTGGAAAGACTGATGCTGAAGCTGAAACTCTAATATTTTGGCCACCTGATGTGAAGAACTGACTCGCTGGAAAAGACCCCGATGCTGGGAAAGATTGAAGGCAAGAGAAGGGGACAGAGGATGAGATGGTTGGATGGCATCACTGACTCAATGGACGTGAGTTTGAGTGAATTCCCGGAGTTGGTGAGGGACAGGGAGGCCTAGCGTGCTGTGGTTCATGGGGTTGCAAAGAGTCGGACACGACTGGGCAACTGAACTGAGCTGATTCCCTCCTCCACCAAGAAAGGACCTGGTAGTAATGCCTCAGGACAGCCTGCCCAGGACTCATGGCACCAATTCTGGTAACTGGACACTGCTTCACCATGCCGATAAAATGGAGTCCTTCTTCTGGAAAGACATCTGAATAATTATTTGCCTTACTATCCCTTCTTAAAATGTCCCCTCCTGTTTCTTCTCCCTCAGGATTCTTTGGCCATATCCTGGTACCGTATCTTGTAATTCTGAGCAGACGTGGCGTAAGAGTTTATTCTAAGGGTTGGCTACGATTCACGGAATAACTGGAGAGTCAGATCCACTTGCAAGTCCCCTCTACTGGGGTTATGAGAGTGGAAAGACAAGAGGAAGGTACTCCAAGTACTTCACTATAAGCCAAGCTATTTAGGTTCATTCTGCCTCAAAGATATTCTCTTAATGCCCTCCGAAGCTCCTTCTTCCATCTGCCCTCACTCCCTCACTCCAGTTTGAAAGCCACACTGACACATCCAGAAAACATAATCCAAACAGAGCACTGTTTACAGCATGTAAGAGCGATCTGTTCACGAGGTTTATCTGATGCAAAACCACCTGAGAGATGATCCCCCTTTAAAAGCCACACTCATTCATTCAGAAATGCAAAAGTGACAGAATACAAAGCTGACCCCATATCCTCCTGGTTTGGCTTTTTGCTGTCTTTGTAAACTGAGCTGATAAAAGTTTCTCAGGTAAGGAAGCTCATTATTTCAGACCAGGCTGTTGGGCTCCCTGCCATCCTCGTATGCGCGTGCGTGCTGCCACGGTTCACGGCAACAGGGAGACCCGAGTTGTGAGTGGGCGGCTAAATAGGTCTGTGAACAAACACAGAACGCTCTAAGCCAAGATTTGTTTTAAATGGCTGAGAGTGAACTGTTTCAAAACGAATTCTGTAGTAAGAAAGATTAAGGACCAAACTCTGTTCTGCAGAGTCCTGTGGGGAGGAGGGGGAGGGGAGAAAAGGGATGCTGGGCCAGGCAGGAAGGAAGGGGCTCCTGACAAATGCGCCCCTGTCTTAACCAGAAACCTGTTCCGGCTTCGTGCGTTTTATCTGGGCTTCCAAATAAGCGTTCTTTTCTTCTTTATTTTGGCCGCACCACTCAGCATGGGGGATCTTAGATCCTTGACCAGGGATCAAACTTGCACCCCCCTGCCTTGGGAACATGGAATATTAACCCCTGGACCACCAGAGAAGTCCCCGGATAAACTCTCTTTAAATAAGACCTCTGAGGTTGACAGCCAATAGTTCAGACATGACAAGGGGAACACAGATTAGTGGATATGGCTGCTGTTAAAATGTAGGGAAGACACTTGGAGAAATGAATCAATCAATCAATATGGGAGGTAAAGCCTTAAGCGTGAAGGATTCATTCAGTCTTCATTGCCCAAAGTTAAAAAGAAAATAGAAAATTTACCTTTTACAAATGGACAAAGAAATGGCAACCCACTTGAGTATTCTTGCCTGGGAAATCCCATGGGTAGAGGCGCCTGGTGGACTACAGCCCATGGGGTCACAAAGAGGTGGACATGACTTAGCCACTAAGCAGCAGCATGGCAGCTAAATTACTCTAACATACAAACCTGTTTTCCAGGCCCACACTGAAGGCTACACACTGATTCTTGCAATAAAGGAGACCTCTCCTGCACGGGAGAACCTGCACACATACACTCTGAGGGGGAAAGTAGTTCTTTCACGAGTCTTGACAGTTTTCTACTTGTACTCCAGGGACAGTGGCCAACGTCTGAGTTAATCCTTCCACCTCCTGGACTTACTTTATACTTTGTCTAAATCCTTCTATCTTTGTAGGATTTTAGGGATCTAAGATAGTAGAAATGTTTCCTATGGGAAGAAATATAAAAAGTTTAGGCAACACCTCACCAAATGAGTATTAATCTATTAAGACATGATCAAATTCTAACTTAATCTTTAAAATGAAATTCAAAAATAATCCTTTTCGGATGCTTTTCCCTGGAAAGTAACGAACTCAAACCACAAAATCTATTGATCTAGTTGAGGAAAACAACAGATTTTGGTCTTATCATACTCTATTTATCTGTTGCTCTTTAGTATCTAGAAAGTGAGTTTAATACCCCAAAGTGCTTTTTATAGCACCCAATGTAAAATATCTCAGGCATGGATTTGGTAAAATATTTGAATAGCAGTAAAAGCTCTCTCAATATAACTTTTTCTAATCTAATCATTTTTAGTATTGCATTTTTATTTTAGAAACTATACTTATACTTTCAAGTATAATTCATAGGTATTTTTTAACCTGCCTAAATATATACCCAACCTGCAAACTTACTCAGCAAAGCCTTCTATATTCATACATTCATTCACCCGGCTCAGCCTCCTCATGCGCTATTTGACCTTCCACTTTATAATTTTAACATGAAGTAAAAACGTACTGCTCCTTCTGTGTCACTGCAGACAGCATAATAAATTATGCAATGCATTAAAAATGCCAGGACACATAGGGCATTTGATTTTGACTATACACCTATGCATGAACTGACTGTCAATGAAACCTGATGGCTTATGCTTTCTATAATCTCCACAGAAGTCCTTTTTTGCCTTCTCTCTTCACACAAAAAGATAAAGAACAGACATGTCTGTTTCCAAGTATGACAGTCAGAATCTACCAGACAATTTTGCTGCCCCTGCAGAAAACCACCACAAAGCCTGGACATAATGCAGAGACCAACGACCTGAAGGGAGTAAAACATGAGGCAGGCAGACAGATGGTGTGGGGAGGCCTTTCACTGCAGAGGTCAGAGCTGCACATGCTCGACCTGCATTGGGGCTGGACTGTGACAGCTGTCACGGCTTATCGCACTGTACACTTAAAATGTGTAAACTTTACTGTATGAAAATATAGGTATGTGTTATAAACCTATATGTGGTTTAATTAAGGGCCTCCCTGGTGACTCAAATGGTAAAGAACCTACCTGCAATGTTGGAGACCTGGGTTTGATCTCTGGGTCGGGAAGATCCCCTGGGGGAGGGCATGGCCACCCACTCCAGTATTCTTTCCTGGAGAATCCCATGGACAGAGGAGCCTGGCAGGTGACAGCCACGGGGTTGCAAAGAGTTGGACACAACTGAGAGACTAATACTTCACTTTCACTTCAAGGCATTATTATAATATGTATAATAAAGCTATGCTTTCTAAACGGGACCTCTGAACGGCAGATACGGCTTAACACCAAAACCTGGGTGAAAGAAGTAGATGCTGGGGAAACTGTTATATGTGGGAACAGAAGTGGTTTAATCTCCTGATCAGGGAGAAAGAAATGAGTCACCTGCAATTACAGATTCTCCCTTCCTTTAGCTTCTGTGAGCTCTTCCATTGTCAATTTTGTAACTTGCTTTGAGCAGATCCTTTTCTTCTTTCTACCAAACCACAGTCTTTGTCGGCAAGAAGCAAATTAGAAGCAGATGCAAGCTTATTTTTAATGGTCCAAGACCAAATTTTCTGAACTTAAAAGAAACACTTTGTCCCCTCAAAGTTCTTGGATTCCATTAAGATACAACCGCATATTCTCTTTCCAATTCATGAACCAAAAATAATTTCAAAAACTAATTGTAAGAAACCACACCCCAGGGTTACTTATTGTAATTTCTTTTTTAAATTCTTATCATCCAGAGAACAAAGAGTTTAATTTCATAGATATTTGAGAAAACTTTTAAGATTCTAGGCTGGTCTCAACAATTTTCTTGTTTTAGTATCTGAGGAGATATACTGAATTATCCAGCAAGGCTTTTTATTATAATTGGCTCAGGTTCAAAGACAGATGTAAAAGGTTAAGAAACAAAAAATGTTCATTCCAGTAGCTAGAACTCATTTGAGATGACTTGAATACACTATCATTAAGTTACAGTACTGGGCTAAATAATTTGCAGTAAAAATTCTAGTACAAGAATTATTTATGTTTGCTTACTAAGCTGGATTCTTCTCTGGGTAAAAAATGTGAAATCTCTTATTACTCCCAGAGCTAACAGAGATGACCTTTGGAGGCTGGGAAAAAAAAAAAGAAAAAGGAGGTCCCTATTCTTATCACGGTCTTGCATTAAGTACTGAGGGAGCCTTGGTCAAATCGTTTAGTCATCTTTGGTCACAGTTTCTTCTTTAATGAAGCATGGTGGCCACACTAAGTGAGCCCTAAAATCACTGGGAATCCAACTCTGCTACCTGTCTCCAATGCCCGGTACACAGGAAGCGGCTCTCGAGAATCAGGATGCCCTGGGTTCAAAGCCTGTCTACTCCACCTGCCTGTATGACCATGGACAAGTTCCTTAACCTTCTTGTGCCCTAGTTCCCTCATCCGTTAAAGACCTGTAATACCCACCTCACAGGGCTGCTTGCAGGATGAACCGGGACTGCGCACCAACAGAGGTCAGCACGGTGGTTGGTGAACAGGAAGTGCTCAATCCGTGGTGGCCACCTCACCATTTCTGCATGATCTGAACAAGGACCTGAAGGCTAGATTACGAGGGAGCATGCCTGCAACTCCACCTAAAGGTAAACTTTGAACCATCAGATCAACAGTCTCTGAAATCACTGTCACTCATAATGGCCATCAGATGGCTTTTAACGAGCTCCAGTTCAGAGGATACACGCGCTGCTGGTACGGCCATTCAGATACTCCTCAACCCAAGAACTGTAGACTTCACCTCACAGCAGGATGCTTATGGGAAGATTAATGGCCCCGCTGGGAGAGGGATGCCTAAGACCTCGGCACCCAGGAGGCTACCACCGGTGGCTAACCACAGGACTATCCTGCCCAGCCCTGTTTCCACCATTAGCTAATTATGGATTCCCACTGGGCTAACAAAGGCTTGTAACTGCATTCATACGTGTCTCAGTTTATCTCACGTGAAATAACCATGCTCACCTAATTAGGGATGAAGTAAGAGATGACTAAAACCCTACCAGGAAAAGAAAATAACAATTAAATCCTGATTTATAAATTCAGACAATTAACAAAATGAGATCTAATAAATGTTTCTGAAGTTCTTTATTTTCCATCCTCCTTTTTTGTTGGGGCTTCTTCTTTCCCTTCCTCCTCCATAGGCATGCATGCTAAGTCACTTCTCCATAACCAGCGCCTAAAACAGAAGTCCATACACTATGGCCTGCAGGCTGAATCCAGCCCACAGCCACAGCATCTGTCCATGGCTCATCTACGGTGACTTTCAGACCATAGGGACGGAGTTGAATAGCTGTAGCCCCCAAGTCTAGACTTATTTACATTTTGTCCCTTTATGGAAAGAGTTTCCTGATCCATGGTCTAGAACACAGCTCATTCATAGTAGGTAGCTAACAGCCCTGGGATTTCTTTGGGAGGAATGATGCTAAAGCTGAAACTCCAGTACTTTGGCCACCTCACGCGAAGAGTTGACTCATTGGAAAAGACTCTGATGCTGGGAGGGATTGGGGGCAGGAGGAGAAGGGAACGACAGAGGATGAGATGGCTGGATGGCATCACGGACTCAATGGACGTGAATCTGAGTGAACTCCGGGAGCTGGTGATGGACAGGGAGGCCTGGCATGCTGCGATTCATGGGGTCGCAAAGAGTTGGACACGACTGAGCGACTGAACTGAACTGAATAACTGTTTTGGACAAAATGATAATGGCCATCATTTCATTCAACATCCAGCAAGTGCTTATTAAATGCTTCCAAGCACCAGGCACTGTGCCAGCTTCTGGAAACATAGTAACTGAGACTATAGTGGTGGGAATGACAGGGTCCATGCCCTCATGGTGCAGACAGTTTAGAAAGGGAAGGGAGAAAATGGTCATCCGAATGGTTCCTTATTTACAGTATGATGAGTGTTTATAAAGGGAACGGGGGACTGGAGGGAAATATAAAAGGAAGACTGGAACTTATCTCAGGCAGCCTTCTCTGAGTAACTGCCATTTAATTTGAGCTGAGACCTGAACGTGGATTTCCTGGATCTGAACTGTCAGCAAAAGTGAAGGGTCCCTGATGCCACATGGAATGCAAATGGGTTTCAGTCTGTGCTTTTTCCATCCATCCATCTAGCTATGAGTGCAAGGAACACAGATCATAATGAAGTTTAAGACACTTGATTTTTCAACCCTCAGACAGGAATAGTAAGCAAATAATTTAAAAGCCAATGACGTGAAAATCATAAGCCACGTTCGCTCGTTAGAGACTGGACATCAACACGTGACCGAGAGACAGTTCTGTCATCAGCCAGCTTAAATTGAATAACATTAATTTTCACACTTGGGGAGAAGATTTGATGGAATGTAAACAGACACCCTGCAGGCTGGATGCACTGCTGGTGTCATGAAGGTCTGAAGTTTCTCAGTGCTGCCTGTCAGGGTTGATCAAGGGGTGTAAGCAGTCACACACTCTGCTTTCAAAACCTAGCAAGGCTCGGCAGGCCACACAGGCATTCCTTGGGAACACGGCCCATTTCCCCACCCTGAAAACTGGCAGGTTCTTCCAGAGAAGGTGGAGGAAGGATGCAAAGGAACAGGAAGAAGCGTTGCAGAATAAATGTATAGCCTAACAAATCCATAAATGCAAGTCTGCAGAATAAATGCATAAACTCTTCTTTGCATTTCCTATCACTGATGAGCCCACAGGGCTCTGCTGGCTGAATTGGGAAGATTTTGTTCTCTATTTCTTTAGATGAAATGTAGGTACAGGGAGATTAAGCATCTTACTTCAGGTCACTGAGCATGTGAGTGAGAACCCAAGAACTGGAAGATGTGGTGACTGATCCAAAATTAGGTTGCTTGAGCTTGTGCCTATAAAGCCTTTGCTTTTTAGGACTGAATTTTTAGTCCTAGTAAAGCAAGGAGATCAAACCAATCAATCCTAAAGGAAATCAACCCTGAATATTCATTGGAAGGACTGATGCTGAAGCTCTGATACTTTGGCTACCTGATGCAAAGAGCTGATTCACTGGAAAAGACTCTGATGCTGGGAAAGATTGAGGGCAGAAGGAGAAGGGGATGACAGAGGATGAGATGGTTAGATAGCATCACTGACACAATGGACATGAATCTGAGCAAACTCTGGGAGATAGTGAAGGACAGGGAAGCCTGGTGTGCTACAGTCCATGGGATCACAAAGAGTAGGACAGGACTGAGCAACAACTAAATGCAGAGGCCATCTAAAGGTTAATTTAGGGCAAGAAAATTTTCTCAGTTTAAGAAATGTACCTTAGCAGGCTTTTGCGGACATTCCCTTCCTCTGTGCCCAGGAGCTGATCTGTGGTGTCTGGCATGGTCTATGGACTGGTCTGTGCAAGAATATGGCCGGCTGCCCCCCAAATTTTTATATACCACAGTCAGCTCTCAACTTCAACACAACCACAGCAGAGTAAAAAAGGAATCTGGGAACCAACTATATTTTAGTACATAGTAGTCATTTTCATGAAAAATACTACTGTTCCTGGAAGTAGAAGGAAGAGTCCCTTTACCTGGATATCTTCGTATTTGAAAAAGCAAGAAAGGAGGTGAAGGGGGAAGGTGAAAGGCAAAAAAAAAAAAAAAAATCAAGCATTTTTAAGTTGCTTCTATTCTATTCTCATTAACAATTTCACCTAATATCTTGAAATAATTAAGCAGAACCAGAGGTAGCTCCTAACATGGGTGGGAGCTAAAAAGAACATTTTGATACTGATGTGCCATGATGAAAATTTCAAGCCTGTTCTTACAAGGATTTCCCACTTTTACTCATTTCCTCAATAAACATTTATTGAGCTCCAGGTACATAAAGATCCAAGGGGTTTTAATGAAGGCTGGGGCTGGATGTTGACAAAGAATGCCTGTAATTCTTTCATCTAGTGGAGGAGATTCACATTAAGAAATGGTGCCCACAGAGAACGTAGGCAAAATAAGTGCTGCAGTACGGGCTTTGCGCCCAGGTGGCAGCTGCAAGCACCATCGGGCCCACAGAGGAGGAGGGAACCCAGATGCATCCACGTGTGACAACATCTAGCCTCTCCTTCCTAATGAAGCCTAACAGAAACCCACAACAGAATGTAATGAAACACAATGAGGATTCAGAATAAGCTCCTTAGGCTCTATATGGGTCAACAGAATTAATATTTATGTCATTGTAATTTCTGCTTTGGGTTTCACATAGGCCCTTAGAGGAAATACAAAAAGAAGGATTTTCTTGTAGGGAATTATTTTTGTCTCTTTTATGTTCTAAAAAAGACAGAAAATCAAAGTATCTAAAGTAAGACTTAAAGATAAGATGATGATTGTAAGATAAATTGAAAACGGCAAATTATTGTTATTTCTAAAACAGTGGTCCCACACTTTTTCTGGGGGGTTCATTTTTAAACCCATGGGGATTATAAAGGAAATCAAATCCTATGAATTACTCTTATTTATACCCATAACTTATTAATTTAAACAAATAAATGAATGTCCCCAAAATATTTTTTTTCTTAGAGAGGGACATTTAACAGACAGAATTTAATGTACACAGACTTCAGTGTAACCAAATATGCTGAACCCATGAGGCCTAAAGAATCCCAAGGAGTGGATGGGAAGCGAAGTCTCTAGCCATCCTGTAACACACATGGGTTTTATCCTGGAATAATACAAGCTGCCAGAGCTCATCAGCTGCCCCTCCACTCAAGAACATAAGATCTCTGCCAGTCTAGTTTCCCCATATCTAATATTTTATTTTTGGCTTTCTGACCTACTAGTATGGGCTTCCCCGATGGCTCAAGCAGTAAAGAATAAGCCTGCAATGTAAGAAACACAGGAAATGCAGGTTCAATCCCTGGGTCAGGAAGATCCCCTGGAGGAGGAAATGGCAACCCACTCCAGACAGACTAGTGATAGAAATTCTGCAGAGTTACTAATTTTCAGAAAGAAACAGATAAAACGTTTCACTTATTGACAAGACAGAGCTGAGAGTGATGACAGACATTCCTGGGGAACTTCATTTGGTGGACAGTGGTCTCTTTGCTCCGTGTGTGTGTGTGTGTGTGTGTGTGTGAGAGAGAGAGAGACAGATGAGTAAATGGGGAAACCAGGAATCTCAGTAAGTTAAAAAAGCTGAAGTACCCAGTTTCACTCAGCCAGATCAAAAAAGAAATTGTCTAGATGCCCTGTTTTTAAGGAGTAATTTGGCTGTAAACATATTTGGAAAAACAAGAAGTAAAACCAGAAAAGGCTTCCCAGGTGGCTCCACTGTAAAGAATCTGCCTGCCAATGCAGGAGACTCAGGTTCGATCCCTGGATCAGGAAGATCCCCTGAAGAAGGAAATGACCAACCAGTCTAGGATTCTTGCCTGGGAAATTGCTACAGACCATGGGCTTGCAAAGAGCTGGACATGACGGTGCAACTGAGCACACACACGGAATCAGAAAACACACATACAAATTTTTGAATTCTTTGATAGAGAAAAACACTCCCCTGACTCTTGAGAGTCCCTTGGACTGCAAGGAGATCCAACCAGTCCATTCTCAAGGAGATCAGCCCTGGGTGTTCTTTGGAAGGAATGATTGAAACTCCAGTACTTTGGCCACCTCATGCGAAGAGTTGACTCACTGGAAAAGACTCTGATGCTGGAAGGGATTGAGGGCAGGAGGAAAAGGGCATGACAGAGGATGAGATGGCTGGACGGCATCACCGACTCGATGGACGTGAATCTGAGTGAACTCCGGGAGTTGGTGATGGACAGGGAGGCCTGGTGTGCTGCAATTCATGGGGTCACCAAGAGTCGGACACAACTGAGCAACTGAACTGAACTGAACTGAGTTTTAAAGCTCCTAATCACTTCATTCAGAGAGATTTTTAATTCAGACAATCTCATGTCCGAGAGAAGCATAATTATCACTCTGTTGAATGCTTATTTCGACTTGTAGAGCTACGTGTAACGACCCAGGCAGACCAACGAAGAGAAGAGTTTTGTCTTTAAAGGAAAACTACTCTGGGCAGCAGAGAAACTTGGAAATCAGGCCAGGGAGGACATTCCCTTCCATTGGTTGAGACTTTACAGAAATCCTCCCAACCGCTCATATTGCAAGAATGCCTTGGGTGTGTTGGGACCTGGACTCTGAGCTTCCGCTGGAACATGGACCAAAAACATCAAACATGTTATTCTCTATTTTCCCCTTTCCCTCTAACTTTTCCATTGGCCAAGGTGGTTGTCAGGGCCTTCCCAACGTAGCCTTAGCTCCTGGTAGGTAGGATCCAGAGACATCACTACTATTTGCTATGCAGTCAGTCTTACCTTTCTCTTAGCCAAGCATTAGACTCTCAAAAGGCTCACCTGGAAAACATGGCTCCTCTTGAGTGTACATTCAGTGTTTATGATTATGATTCTTAGGCACTGAAAAGTATTCTTATAATAGACTTTCTAAAAGACTATACAGATAATGGAACACATTAATAACTGAAGATATAGTGATTTGTGCCTGCCATTCTGTGCCCACGTGCTAAAAGGAAAGCCTGACAGAGAGCACCTCCCATCACCAGCCTCCAGGGTACGTCTGCACCTTTGTCATTACAGCTGCTCACTTAGCTATGGGCTGCAGCAGGAGATGACTCAACATGCTCAAACCTTCACTTGTTCCTGAATCCCCATGTCTCCTCCTCCTCTTTCTGCTTTTTATTGGTAAAGGATGACCATACACCCAGTGGTTCTAGTCACCCTCATTTCACTCTCTGTCATTATTCGATTGGTCACCAAGTCCTCTAATTTGTCAACTGTTGATTTGTCTCCTACCCTCCACTACTACTTCTTAGTTCAGGACTTCTACCTCTCTCGCCCAGACACTAAATTATCTGTTAACCAGTCTCCTTGCCTCCAGATTAGTTCTTCATGAATTTCCCTTCTTTTGTGCCTCCTTAACTAGCTTCTAAAACATAAGCCTTATAAACAATGAAATCATAAACATGCATGAAGAAAACACAGGTGAATATGTTAATAATTTTGGAGTAGAAAAAGTATTTCTCAGCATGACCTAAAACCTAGAAGGCACAAATATAGTCACTTGAAAAATCTATAAGGTAAAGGGCACTATATTCAAAGATACAAAAACAACTGGGGAAAAAATACCTGCACTATATACGGCAGGAAACATGCTAATTTTCTTCATACAAAGAATTCTTCCAACTCACTAAGGAAAAAAACTATTTGTAAATTTGAAATAACATCTCAAGTCCACCTCTTGGCCACTCCAGGAGAGGAAAAGCTAATGCAAATAATTATAAAGCTGGCAGGCAGGCAGGCACAAAGTGTCCTGCAAAGACTAGGTAATGAAACATTGGTTAGTTATCAGTGTCAGCAACCCTGCTTCAAAGGCCCTGCCGAGATGCAATTACATCACACATCAACACTGAGGCACCCTTCAGCAGTTGAAAAATGCCCCTGGACTCTCTTGTTTATACCTTTGGAACAGCAGAACATATTTGCACGGAACAACTCATTCCTTGTAAAGCTGCAAGGGCCTCTTTGCCTGCACTATTGATGCTTTAGCTTTGAGCCAGAAGGTTAAAGTTGTCGGAACATTTCTGAACTCACACAACACCAAAACCTATTAGTCCATCAGCATAGCCTGAGCTGGGAGGCTACAGCAAATGCTCATCTGATGAAACTCACTGACTCTTCCATTTTGACCTGAACTACATGACAAAATAATATCTCCTGACAAGAAGGCAGAGTATCAGCAGAGTGACATTGCTGACATAACGGCCACAAGGATACTTACTCTACCTAGTAATATGATCATCCAAAATTAAGGTGTCAAACCCAGAGGAACAGGGTGAGGAGGAAGGTGGGTGGGAGGTTCAGGATGGGGAGGACATATGTACACCTGAGCCAATTTATGCTGATGTATGGCAAAAACCATCACAGTACTGTAAAGAAATTATCCTCCAATTAAAATATAAATTAATTTTTAAAAATTAAGGTGTCAAAATCCTAAGTGCTAACAGTACAGATGACTCATTTATCAAATGAATGTTCAGATGAAACAGTAAATCCACTGCATCTATAAGTAGAAATAACTTTTGTTAGGAAAGTGAATAACTCAAGATGCTTATATATATATATATATAGCTTTGTACACAAGTCTGGAGCACAGGCCAATTCACCTAATGCAAAGGAATCTGGTGCAAAAGCTCAAGACTGTATGAGTGTCTATTTGCCAGAGAGAGTTTTAAAAATGAAGCTGAGACTCAAGCTGGAGTCTGATCATGAGAAAATCTGGGAAAAACTGGAGTGCAATTGTGAGTTAATTGGGGAAAAAACAAAGAAAAAACATTAACCCCAATGGACAGTACTGGAAATTAGAAAATGTAACCAAGCATTTCTCAGCTTCGAAAATGTAGACCTGTATTGAGGGGTCCGTGCACCAGAATATACTATCACTATACAGTGGATGGCTAGTGTTTGAACAAGACTTTTTGCTGTTAGAACTGTCTTTCGCTGTGAGCACTTAACTCACAATGCTGCTGAGAATTATGACAGAGAAATGAATTCAATTTTCTATACCGTTTCCCAAAAAAGACAGCTGGATTTTTTACGTTTCTGATTTAGACAATGAATTTGCAGAAATTCAGACCTTAATTGATGGTTTTTCAAAACCCATTTGCTTCTATTATTTGCCTCTGATGAAATTAGTAGAGTATTTCCCAATAAATCTAGAGGCAGAGGAAGCCAATTTCTGGCTGAAATGGGCTCGCTGGGTTCACCATCGAGCATCACCAATGAAGACCCATGCTGGGAACATCTCTATTGCTTCATGCTGCCAGGGGCGGACAGTTCAGAAATGCTCAACCTGCGTGTACACACAGCATGACAAAAGAGCAAATCCCACCACAGACCTCCTTCCTTTTCCATGGAGATAGAGAACTATGCCTTACTTCAGGTGGTGCGTGCCAGGGAATACCGCAAGAGTGCTATTCCTCGGAGGGTATTGTACAGAAACAGAAACTGGAGGTCAGAATAAACACTACTGAAGTATTACAACCTCGGCTTTGTCTTGGGCAGGCCCCAAGACATCTTTGGCCCAACAGCTTATTTCCCTAGTTAACAAACGAAAAGCAAGCAGCAGAAATCTTACTTAAAATGAACAGGCTACTCTCCTTAGGCCCTGAGCTTTTAAAACCACACAGTTGGGAAAGATAAGCAAGGAGACTCACTCTGGGACGCGTAAAGCCCCTCAGCCGCCCTGTCTTCATGTCCGTCATACTCCCTGCTGGACAGCTGTCTGTTGGCTGTCTCCAGTCGATCTGGACATAGAGAGGAGATGGTTACAAAGACACGCATGTGGATCTAAGTCATCCTGCGACTGACAAATGACCTGGGTGCTGAGAGCTGGTAGGGAGAGCTGCTCAGGCAGGAGCCCCAAACTGAACAACTCCTGGGGAGGAACAAGATGTTCCAAAACATCGAAAGGAAAGTCTTCAGTGGCCACGCTGTGTCTTTATGCTATCTACTGCCAAGGGGTTCACCAGCGGCAGGCAGTGAAGAGCAGGTACCTGCAAGCCTAGCAAGGTCCTCGCAAAGGGCTTGAGTTCCCCTGGCCTCAAACGCAGCCCTCATCTAAACTTGACTATCAGTTCTCTGTAGCTAGGAAACAAAAAAATTAAAAATAACAAATGAATAAATACCAGAAAACAAGTTAAGATGACCTAATGGATGAGGACTCTACTCAGTGAGTTCTAGGTTTGCTCATGCCATTTCGTCAGTCTTCATTTATTCAATTAAATAATTCAACCTAACAAGGTTTTATTGAGCATACAGCATACCCCAAACTGAAGGGTTTACAGTAATTAAAAACAAAAATGTAGGTTCCAGCTACAGAGTCCAAGTACACTGAGTCTTTTGACATGAGAGAACTGAAAAAAATGGCTTGGCTGACTGAAAGTGATGTACAAGTTCATGGGTCAAATCAATCTGCGTGTGGGAGGTTGTCAAGATCCTGCAACATGGGACCCGAGCTTTCAGGAAACTGATGTATGTTTACTCTTCTCATAACCGTGGGTTTGTTTTTTCTCCAAGAGGGACATGTGTCTAGCTCTGTCTTCTACACTATATATTGACCAAGTGTTAAGTGTTGGCTTTCAAAGAATGCAATCAAATGCTTCAGCTTGACATGATAAGGGTTGTGCATGCAACACTGGTCTTTTCAGACATTCCCATTCACAACAAGAATCATGCTAAGTACTTCTGAAGCAAGAAGGAGCTGCACACATATTCCCTCCCTTTCAAGGACTCATGCATACAGGTTGTCACTTCTCAGGCTCAGTGCTGCACTGGACAACCCATAAGGTGAAAAGAACACGTCTGCTCTTTGGTGCCCCTTCCCCAAGAGTTTGGGATTTACAAGGTTATCTAACACAACTTAGACTTGGAGTTAGACTGTCAGCTACATGGGGCGAGGGTGTTTAGGGCAGGGAAAACGTGGGTGATGTACCTCGGAGGTCTCTGTTGAAGTCATGGAGCCTTCGAATCTCGCCTTCGAGTTTGTTCCTCATCGCTTTGTCCAGCGACTCTCGCTTGGTGGTAGACTTGACCAGGCTCTCGTAGGCTTCCGAGATTCTCTGAAGTTCTTTCTCAAACTGAAAGAAAGAAACAGCATGGAAGTGGAACCTCTGACATTCTCAGCCGTGACTTAGTTATACCGATTCTTGGACATTCCCAATGTGAAGGCTGTATCTTCAACACAGCCTTTCTGCACCTCAAGTTTGGCTAGCAAATCCTGTAGTCAACTTTGCTCCCCGTGTCCCCCAGGACCACATTAGGATCCTGTGAATAACAGACTTGCAAGTCTGGTGGGACCATCTGATGTCACCTGGTACATCAGATGTCTCTCAGCACAATGTCCATCAGATGTCTATCAGGAAGGGGTGAATTTAAACATAACTCATACTCTTACATTTTGTATGCTAATTTATAACTATTATTTTTCCCAGTTAACTTAAGAAAAATGTTAAAGTACAAGAAAATGAAAGGATCACAGCTAGAACCCAAACTGCCTGAGTCCAAGTACAGTACTCTTCCTGAAACCCTCATCCCCAAAGAAATATAAAATCCACATGAAGAAAGGCTTCATTGCTTAGTTTTGTTACCCCTTTGTCTATGAAATTATCTATATAAAGGACTAATGGATTTGTATCTAAGTGTAATCTGCCAGATTGTTTCTCTTTATGTGAGGGAACTGAAAAGACATGAATTAAAACCACCTTTTCTCTTTCGTATTTCACTGAATCCGGGGCTGTCACTGGTAAACTCTTTAATCTATGGCATGTATAAATCTATAACAAGTAGCTGAAACTGTTATAACAGGAGTCTAACACAATAGCATGCTTTAAAGTAGATATTAATAAATCCCATTTTATTGCTGTGCAACATACATGCAGGAGAAAAAGTAAAGTGAAAGTTGCTCTGTTGTGTCCGACTCTGGACACTCTACAGTCCATGGGATTCTCCAGGCCAGAACACTGGCCAGAATACTAGAGTGGGTAGCCTTTCCCTTCTCCCGAGGATCTTCCCAACCCAGGGATTGAACCCAGGTCTCCCACACTGCAGGCAGATTCTTTACCAGCTGAGCCACAAGGGAAGCCCACAAAAAGTAAAGAGTGCCTGAAAACTTGGCTACTAAAAGTTGGAATCAGAGGCAAAGTGGCGGGGTTGAGAACTCCAGCACCCCTCCCTGGGCACAGAGACCTACACCGCGTTTTGGTCTCTTCAGAGGAGAGCTATGTCACCATAAGCCAGGTACCCTGATTGCCTCCAAATGCCCAGATCAGAAAGTCTCTGCTTAGAGTCCTGTAACTATTGCTAAACCAATACCTACCCTAACAGACACCTACCACACACTCACTGCGTGTGTGGGTGCCAGGGGAACAGAAATAAAACAGTGTCTGCTCTTGCGGGTCTCGCAGCCTTGCTGGCCTGTGTGTAGGCACACATGCCTCCTCTCCAGTGCAGTCGGACAAGAGGTGTGGTGTTAATGCTATGGTAGTCTACAGACCCCTTAGCAGGGGTAAGAAGAAGTTTCTTTAAAATAAGATTTCAGAGAAAACGCCATTTAAAATGAGTCCTGAGGGATGAACAGGAACTTGCCAAGCAGAAAAGAAAAGGCTAAAGGGCTTTGGCATTCAAGGCAGAAGACAGGGAGGGCGTGAGCCAAGACAGAGCCACGAATGAGTGTGTGTGTGTCTAAGAGGGCAGGTCATCTGAGGATGCCAGCAAGGGGCGAGAGGCAGGAGCAAGGCAGCCCAAAGGCAGGGCTTTAAAGAGAATGATGGGGATGGGAGAGCTTGGGGAGGGCAGGGCAGACAAATCTCACCTGAGGTTTTACAGAGTTCAGACTAAAGGACGGGGCTGCCGAGACAGAAGGCAGGAGAAAGGAGTCCAGGTTACAGCTACCGTAAACAGTTCAGTGACACATGACAAAGAGTGAACCCAGACAGCCAAAAAGACAGATCCCAAAGACACTGTAGAGAAGATTCAGTAAGCCTCCGTGACGGGTCTGGACGGGCAAGGGAGAAAGAAACCAAACACAGCCACAGCTTAGAAGACAGAGTAACGAGAGTCAGCCAAGATAAATGACGATAAGGCGAACACGTTTACCAAAGAAAGAAAACCAGGCTGCGTTTGGAGATACCAGGCCTGAAGTGCCTGCAGAACAACATGGCAAAGATTTCCAGCTAGCCGGGGAGAGACAGGTCTGAAAGTCGGGAGGGCAAAGTTGTGCCGCTGTGTGTAGAGGACAGATGAGGCCACGAAGTGGAGACTGCTTAGGGAGGTCACCAGATGCTCCTAGGGCCGAGGATGGAGGGCTGACACTGCAGGAGAAGGTGGGACAGGAGGACCCGGGAGAGAGACCAACACAGGGCCGCCTCAGCAGCCAGGAAGCCAGAAACTAAAGGAGAGTGTGGTCACTGCCCCAGAGGTTGCAACGGAGCCAAGACACATCAGAGAAGAGGTGGGTGACGAGGCTGCAGGGCGTCGGGCCTCCTGCTCGGTGGCCTCCAGCTGGGGCAGGGCCGAATACCGAGGCTCCACTCGGCATGGATGTTCCCAAAGGCCTCCGAATACCAGAGTGGGTTCCTCCACAGTCCCCTTATTTCAACGAGGCCTTTCTATCTCTTCCAAAGATATCATGAATTATTGGTCAAGTGGCAGCAGAAAGAACAGCCTGTCCTGAATCCTGCTCATAGTCCTACCGCAAAATTATGTTCCTTCCTTTTAATTTTGTTTTCAGAAGAGATGGCTCCAAAACATACCACCACTTCTATGCTAATTTCATCTGTAAAAGGTAGCCTTTGCTTGCAGACAGATGGGCAATGCTGCAGGGACAATCGCCCAGTAAGACAGGGCAGCGGTGAAGCCTTCTTCAACTAGGCCACCCATAGGAACTTCCCTCCACCTGATTTCATATACTCTCCTATGTTATATTCAGCTGACTGGAATTCTGATGCATTCTGTGTCTCTGATTTGACTGTCAACTCCTTGAGAGCAGAAACAGCCCCAAAGCCCTAGACTTGTGCCCTGCCTCATGACAAAAGTACCAACTGCATAATTAACCTTTAAATGTCTTACAGAACTAGAACTGTATGTAGGAAGTTAGCAAGATGAAATTGTGATTCAACCTCAGGCAAAATTTCCTAACAATCTCTTCCAGAAGTCTACCCAGTAGTGAGCATCTCTGCTCTGGAGGCATTCAAGTGAAAAAATGAATGACCTCCTTTCAGAGACATGAGATTTCTAAGGAGTGGGAACATGGACTAGAATCACTTTAAGAATTTTTAGTCTAAAGCTCTGTGGTTTCTGACTGCACGCTCCTTCAGGAGGACGACCACACCCTCTTCTTCAGCGCCTTGGGTCAAAATATCTTAACGCCCTCTTAATGTCACTTCCTAGGTGGTGCTAGTGATAAAGAATCCACTTGCCAATACAGGAGACATAAAAGACATGGGTTCGATCCCTAGATTGGAAAGATAACCTGGAGAAGGGCATGGCAACCCATCCAGTATCCTTGCTTAGAGAATCTGATGGACAGAGGAGCCTGGGAGGCTGCAGTCCAGAGGGTTGCACAGAGTTGGACATGACAGAAACGACCTAGCACACACACACAATGTGTGTCAGAGGTGAAAGGAGTTGGACAGGTTGGTCTTGATATACAGACCATTTGGGCCAGTCCCGAGTCTGAGCAGGAACATATGAAGAGAGTTTGCTTCCACAGCTCCCAGCAAAGACGTCAGAAAGCTCTTAGGGCAGGCTGCAGGAGATCCGGGAATCTCCGAGAAGCAATCTCTGGCCCAGAAACGGAACTCCAAGCAGAGTGCAAAGCTTACAGTTTCAGCACGGGCTGCCACCATGAAGCAAAGGGGCAGAGAGTGGCTGTGAGAAAGTCTCAGCCCTTCCCAGTTTAGAGACTGGCTTGTTCCCAGACACCTTCACATGCACAACTCAGGGACCTATAGGGTTGAAGACAGACCTGCCGTCCACGCCTCAGACTGCCCAACCACAGCCACTGCTGCTTTACTGACAAAAGAAGAGGGTCTTTGCTAGAGCAAGCACAGAGGAACCATCGACATGTGGCTCTTCAAACATCCACCTACACCCTGGTGGCTTCTGAGGCCAGCCTGCTCAGGAGCCCACAGTCTGGTTCTGCTGGAAATTCCATGCATGAATTATGCTTCAGGGAAACTGGGAGGAAAAAGCAGCAAAATGAGTGGCCGAAAGGAAGTGATGAAAAACCGCCACTCTCTCTGGGGGTCCGCGGTCCTCATTCCAACACTAACAGGGGTAATCACCACCCTGCCCCTCTCTGGAAACAGGGTCTTCACTTCCAGGTGGTTCTTTGGCAGCCTCTGAGCTCAGCCATTGTTTCCTGCTGTGTTCCTGGCGTGCTGCACATAGGCTAAAGCCCTGCAATTAAAAATTTATCTATTTTTGGTTCTGCCCTGGAGATGAATCTCTGAGCACTCCCAAGGCTGTGAAGAAGGATTCCAGAATGGGCGTTCCTGCCAACACAGGGTGGCCACATCCTACGATGTGGCACCACCCAAAGTGGGGGTCTTCATCCCTGAGGAGTAGTCACCTCACTGGACAAGCCTCTCCCCAGACCTGGGGCTCAAATAAGAGACACAGCTACAGAGACACACAGAGCAGTGGGGCCTGGACTAGGGCGACCTCGGGAACACAGGCCTTGAACCACCCAGTCACGATTTCAGGCCGCTCTTGTGTCTCTTGGTCCCAGTTGCCGAGAGCTACAGAACTAGTGCTGAATATGGCTCGTATCCATCGAAATCTGAGTTTCCAAACCCACAATTTCAATTAGATACACAACTAATTAGTGATTAATGAAATGTAATATTTACAGACCCATTCACAACATTCAAGGGACTGAAGGAGTTTGGGATTTCAGAAGGGGTACAGCCTTCGATTTTTCCCCTTTTCCAGAAGTTACCAAAATGCTTTTGGCCACGAAACTTAAGGATCATACCCGTGCAGGGAAATTGAGTCCCTGCGAGGCTGATTTTGGTTTTCAAAAACAAAAATGGTTATTGACATCAAGAAAGATGTGTGTTACAGGCCAATAAAGATACGTATGAATTTTTGAAAAGTCAATGAAGAATAATAAGAACTCCCAGTTTCTGCATCTTCCCTGTAACTGTTCAAAAATATTTATGGAAAAGCGGGAGAATGACACTGGGCCCTCAGGAGTCTGCACGGCTCCTGGACACGTTTGCCACTGGGCTCCCTCAGAGAGACAGAGAGGAAAAAAAAAAAGCGACAGACTTCCCAGGAAATGCTGAGGTGGCCCGTCCCAATTTTCAGCCTGGACCAGGAAAGAAGCTGCCCGGGAGGCGTGAGAGGCAAGCCGAGGCCTGAGCGTGACTTGCAGGCACTGCCAGGAGCCCGCACACGCACAACCGCGTGACAGGCCCAGGGCGGAGGCCGCCATCTTGGGCAGCCCACCGGTCCCCGCCCCTCGTCTGCCGCCTCCAGGAAAGGCGGTCAGGCCTCTCGGAGCCAAGCCTGGTCTTGACTTGGGGGAGCTCCAGACCCTCGCCGCGGAAGCTCCACACAAACGCGCTGGGACAGGTCCCGTCTGTGAACGGCTGCATCATCCCACCCACAGCACCCAGCCCTCGAGGGGCTGACGGCTCTGACACCCGGACCAGCAGAAAGGCCAGGCTTCACGAAGTCAACACTGAGCAGCCTTGTCATACAGACGCAGTGACCACTGTGGTCCAGCTGGGAGCAAGCCCTGGCCTGAGGAACCAAAGGGCAAGGCTGCTGTGCTCAGGGGGGTTTACGGTCCCACCTTTTCTCTTTACAAAAGCCCCCACCTGCCCAGGACAGAGAAGGCCCCTAGACTCTTATGAGATGGCCCCAACCACACATGCCGCTTTGTCCCCAGAAAGGAAACTCCGGTGCCCTGTGGCTCTGCTGCCTGAAACCATCCTATGACTTTTGTCCCTGACCTGCAGGGCCTTTCTACCCGCAGCTTTTTGGGTGCTGGCGTGTGGGTCATGGTGAAATCACTGCCTGTAACAGTTCACTCTGGATAGATGTCTCCCTGTTGACTTTGGGTCTCGGCATAAAGCCCTAAGAATGAAGGCTGCCGTGCGTCCTAATGATCCCATGACAAAGACACGGGCTGGAATTCTGCAGCATCTCCCCACCTGCTGAGTCACAAGCAGAAGGAGAGCATGTCGGAACTCGCACTCTGCCCTCGGTGCTGAGGCATCACTGCTTTTTTTTTGCAGAGACCAGCTAATGAAACCAGCACGGCAATCACCAGGTTCCTGTGTGAGATCCTAGATGTAAAGAAAGAACCTGTCTCTCTCAGCTTGCTGCTCTATATCCCTCTCGGTGTCCCCTCTCCCACACTGTCCATTTGGGGAGATGCTGTTTAGCTGCTGAGTCCCTGTCCAGGGGCACCTCTCCTTCTCTCCTGTAGCCCCTTGACATTCTACTGCAGGTTTAGCTTGGGTGACTCCCCCCCAACCCCTGCTTTTTTTTTACATAATCAATAGTAAAAGATGTATATCAGTTTTCACAATCAATAGCCAGACAAAAAATACAAGATAATTACAACTGCAAGCCATAATGGGAACATGAGTAACCTAACAATATAAAATAATTACCATTTGGCAGGAGGCCGTCAGGCAGAGTGATGAGGTAAGTGGAAGTACATATATGCACAGATTTTCATCTGCTCAGCCAGCCTATATCTTTTGGTTGGTGCATTTAATCCATTTATGTTTAAGGCAATTATCGATATGTATTATCCTATTACTGTTTTCTTAATTGTTTGGGGTTTATTTTCTGTAGTTAGGTCTTTTTCTTCTCTTGTTTCCTGCCTAGAGAAATTCCTTTGGCATTGGCGATAAAGCTGGTTTGGTGGTGCTGAATTCTCTTAACTTTTGCTTTGTCGGGAAAGCTTTTGATTTCTCCATCAAACCTGAAGGAGTGACTCTCCCTCTTTTGGAAGATAAGCTCCTCCAAGGGAGGCACCCTGGCATATTTATTTTTGTCTTCCTAAAGCCTTACATGGTGCCTGGCATAAAAAGGTGTTGAATTAAACGCTGGCCAGTGAGTCAGTGAATCAACCGCCTTGAGACGTAAGGAACTATGTGCCTTTCGAGAACCTTCCCTCCGGCCTCATCTCGTGCTGTTCCGACAGACTGGGCTCTGTATCCACTTGCTTTCTCCTACTTGATCTGCTCCTCTCACTCCTGCCTTAGGTCCCGCTAGCCCCGGATTCGATCTGTCTACCTGGAGTACTGAGAACCTTCCCCCGCCCCGTGCCAAGCTCCCCTACCTTGTGGAGCTTGTCGGCGTTGTCATAGTAACCCTGAAGCTCCTGGTGCAGCACGCGGTTCTCCTCCGTGAGGATCTCCACCATCTGCTGGGCTCGCTCCACTATCGCGAACGCGTCAGGGCCAAGCTGCTGGCTGGGCGAGGCGGCGGGCGGGGGCGGCGCGGCGCCCAGGGCCATGGGAGGAGCGAGCGGCAGGGGCACGGAGTGCAGCGCCCCGCTGACCGAGGAGTTCTGCGAGGACACCGGGCTGTGCTGCTGCGCCGTGGACGGGAAAGGAAGCTGGCATGGGCGGCTGCAAGGGAACAGACCAGGAGTCAGGGCCAGGGCCACAGGCTGGGGCGGGGGTGGGGGTGGGGTGGGAGGAAAGCCCACAGCACAGGCACTGTGGGTGGTCCCCACCCACAGTGATGCCAGGGGTCAGCATCAACGCAGGGTCCAGGCTGGGCTGAGAGATGCAGCTTCAACCCCCCATCCCACAGATATTCAGCGCTCTCCCTCTGAATCTGCACTGCTCTGGCCATCGGGAAAAGGTGGACCAGACAGACAAGGTCCTTCCCTGCTCTCATGAAGTTTATGTTCTTGGAGAGAGAGAGATGGGCACACCACCAAATGATGAACACACAAAGCTGGGTATTGAAAAGCAATGACACCTCTCCAAGAATCAACCTGAGGGACAGGGACAGGGAATCACTGAGTGGCCAGTTCATACAAAGGGGTCAGGGAAATGGTCTCTGAGAAGCGGACACCTGAGCTGAAGTCTGTTGACAGACATGGAGTAAAGAGTGGCTGGGAGCAGGGGGTGGAGAAGCGGGGGAAGTTTTCCAGGATCAGGGGCGAACGGGACCTAAGGCAGGACGGAGAGGAGCAGATCAAGTGGAAGAAAGCAAGTGGACACAGAGCCCAGATGGCAGGAGCAGCGAGATGAGGCCAGAGGGATGGGCATGGGCCTCTGGGAGCCAAAGCCAGACCCTCCCTTGGAGTGTGGAGGGGGCAGGGGAGGAGCTGTCTTCATGCCTGTGGGTAGGATGTATGTTGGCAAGGATGGACCAAAGGTGCCCAGTGAGGAAACCTGGGAAAGACTGAAGGCGAAAGGAGAAGGGGGTGACAGAAGATGAGATGGTCAGATAGCATCATCAACTCCATGGACGTAAATTAGAGCAAACTCCAGGAGACAGCGCAGGACACAGGAGTGAGCTGCCATCCACGGGGTCACAAAGAGACAGATATGACCTCGTGACTGAACAACAACAGCCAGGTTAAGAAAAACACAGATGTTCCTTGATGGTTCAAATTCTGGTACGAGCTTCTTTATCTGAAGCCATGAATTTTCATCTCCAATCCCCCCTTCGAAGGATCCCCGCCTCCTGATTCTGTTAATCGGTTTCCTAAGAATCACTGTATTTTCTTCCAGCCTACGCCAAGAGCTCCTAACAACAACTCTATAGTATAAACAGCAAAGACAGTCTTGGCATCTAGTTCTGCAACCATGGCTATCTCTGCTCTGTAGACTTGGGGAAACTGGTGTTCTTGTTTACCCCTTCAACCTTTAGGTCTCAGTCTGGGAACTGGGGTGCTAAGAATTATCAGCAACCCCCAAATCACTGACTTCTTTATATCAAAGGGTTGAGCGCCTTCTAGTCCGTAACAGTTTCATGTGTTACCTCCATTCCTTTTGATCCTCCAGGGCCAAATCTCTCAGAACTACCTCCCTTTATCCTCAGGGGTCATCTGACCTTATATTTCCTTTTAAGTATATTTAAGTATATTTGCCGCAGCGTTTTTGGACAGCCTCCATATCTCACTGTGCAAGTGTATCTTACAGCATTAAGCATCCTCTGAATGCTGACTTCTGCAGCTAAACGTCAAACTCTAGAAGAAAGGGTGTCACCTTAGCCCTCCCTACATGGAGATGCAAACGCCCCTAAAGATAACCTCAGAAGAAACCCAGGGATCCCACCCGAGTGACTAACCACTGGCTCTGTTCTGGTACCCAACATCAGAGTGCTCCACCGGGCTCCCAAGCCAGTTTCCAACTAGATCTCCTTATGGTTTTGACCTAGGAGCCCATCCATTTCATGTTAAAATAGCTGGGGTCTAAGCTCCCTGAGTCAAAGTAGGGAACCATGGAGCTTAAGGTGGTTCTTTACTCCTTAAGGGCCTCAGATTTCAGAAAGGAGTGCTCGGGGTGGGGAGGTGTAAACCCTCCCCCTCCCTCCCTTTCCACACCTGCGATTACTATCTGACCTTCTCATTAGAAATAAAGCGTTTCTGCAGTTTGATGAATTTGTGCCTCTTCTACACTGAAGTATATGTGAACGTATTGTCTCGTGTGCATGAGATGTCTGTGTGTACGAGGTCCAACTCCACAGTGAGAGTGAAATGCCCTTGGCTGCCTTTCACAATGCCCAACTTTCACCCCCACACAGGGATTCCTATCAGTTGTGGACCCAAAACACCACAGGTCCTTTGTGAATAAGTGCATTCCTGCAGCCTGGCTAAATTCTACAGTGTATTTTTCATGCAAAGAGGTTACCTTGACAAGAGACAAAATATCACAAATTACACTGCCTCAATCCAAAGGCAGACACCCATTCCCATCTCCAAGTTCTCCCTTCCCACTTCATCCAACGCAGACAACAAGCGTGGCATGTCTCCTTGGAGCTGGGGTGGGCACAGATGAAGCATCAGGCCCCAACAGGACCCTTCAGGCATGGGCTTCAGGGTGGGGCTTCTACCTTTTGATATTCACTGGGCTCTGGCATTTGGAACTCACAATCAAGGATGGGCCTATGTTCTCGGTCATCTTCCCTTATATAACAAAAAAGAAGTTTTCATAATGCCAGCCTAAGTCATCCATGATGGTGACTAGCCACCTGAGTGGCAATGCAGGAAAAAGGTTCTTGCCAAGTTCAGGGACAGAAAGAATGGGTTTTTCAAAATAGGAAGTCTTTTATGATAAGTAGAGAACACTGGCTTCAAAAAATAACCCAGTTACACATTCACGAAGCATGGTATTAAACAACGGACGATGTATAGCCAGGAGACCAAACCACTGTTCCTTGGCTCCACTTCTCAGCCACTGGGGCGGGTGGGCTCAAAGGTCCGTACAAGGCAGATCTGGATGAGAATAAACGAAGGGGAAAGAATGGTGTGTGTGTGTGGCGGGGGGGGGGGGGGGGGGGTGGGGTGGTGTGTGGTGGGGTGTGTGTCACAGGAAAATGTCACACACCATCAGACCAGCGCTATGAATCAAGATATCCTCCACTCCCAAAGATAATGCTACTGATCGGCCACCATTAGGGTAAAGACTTCTTCGCAATGAGGACACAGAGAAAAAAGAAAAAGAGGAGATGGGAACCAATATTTATTGAGAAACTACCTTGTATAGAATTCTATGTTGTGCTGTGCTTAGTAGCTCAGTGGTGTCCGACTCTTTGCAACCCAATGGACTTAGCCCGCCAGATTCCTCTGTCCATGGGAATTCTCCAGGCAAGAATACTGGAGTGGTTGCCACGCTCTACTCCAGAGGATCTTCCTGACCCAGGAACTGAACCAGAGTCTTATGCATTGCAGGGAGATTCTTTACCAGCTGAGCTAGTAAAGGTAAGCCCAGAATTCTATGCCACAACTGTCTATTTGACTAGAGTTCACTTCCTCTGCTGGGGTTTCCCTGGTGGCTCAGATGGTAAAGAATCTCCCTGCAATGTGGGAGACCTGGGTTCGATCCTTGGGTCGGGAAGATCCCCTGGAGAAGGGAATGGCTATCCATTCCAGTCTTCTTGCCTGGAGAATTCCCATGGACAGAGGAGCCTGGTGGGCTGCAGTCCATAGGGTAGCAAAAAGCAGGACACAACTGACCAACTAACACTTTCACTTACTTCCTCTATTAGAATGTGCAGGCAGAGAGCTGTTACTTGACACCTGTCTCGGTGTCCTGGGACTATACCACCACTTGGCTTAAGTTAAAGGACTGAAGGAGTTAATACGTATAAAGCTGGGCACAAATTAAGCACTGGACAAACGTTAGCTATTACCACTATAATTATAATTAGTATCATCTGTATCCCATAGAAGGCTGAGCACTGAAGAATTGATGCTTTTGAATTGTGGTGCTGCTGAAGACTCTTGAGAGTCCCTTGGACTGCAAGGAAATCAAACCAGTCAATCCTTCACTTAATCCTTAATCCTTCACTGGAAGGACTGATGCTGAAGCTGAAGCTCCAATACTTTGGCCACCTCATGCAAAGCGCTGACTCACTGGAAAAGACCCTGATGCTGGGAAAGATTGAGGGCAAAATGAGAAGCGGGTGACAGAGGATGGGATGGTTGGGGGACAGAGGATGGGATGGTTGGATGGCATCACCGACTCAATGAATGTGAACTTCAGCAAAGTCCAGGAGACAGTGGAGGACACAGGAGTCTGACATGCTGCAGTAAAGAGTCGGACACAGCTCAGTGATTGAACGACAACAACCCAGAGCCTAGCCCTGAGTGTGGCTTTCATGAGAAGTCCAATAATTTTCTTCTGTTACAGCTAACATTTATTGAGCACTTTTGACTCCAGCCACTGTAGTATGCACTGCTACACACACCATCTCACCTTGACCTTCATAACTGCCTTATAAAATAGGCATCACTATCAAGTCTCTGTATTTAGGTGAGAAAACAAGGCACAAGAAGGTCTGTGCTAAGTCGCTTTGGTCGTGTCCGACCCTTTGCGACCCCATGGCCTGGAGCCCGCCAAGCTCTTCTGTCCGTGGAATTCTCCAGGCAAGAATACTGGAGTGGGTTGCCATTTCCTTCTCCCAAACAAAATAGAGCAGAGATAACAGAAACATAAAGAAGATGCAAGCACAGGCTTTGGGATTCCAGAGCTTGCAGCTCACTCATTCCGTAAACAGTGCGGGGGAACACAGGGAGGACAGGCAGGCACCCTGTGACCTCTGCTGCCAGGTGCCACGTCCCTGACTCATACTCTAGAGAAAGCATCAGAGCTTTCCGTACGTTCGAGCCCCCTCAGGGGAAGCATGAAGGCTAGAAACCTGCCCCTGTGTTGTTCTCTTGGACTGTTACTTACCTTCAATGCTATTGTCTTTCGCAGGTTAATCTCTTCTACAGAAGCACTCAACTAACACTATTAAGGGTCTATACCATCTGCCAGGAAGCACAACTCATCACCTCGCTTTATCCTCACACACACCAAGACAGGACCACCACCAGGTTCTGCTCCTGTCTCACGGAATTGGAGAAATCTTGGAACACTGAAGAAAGGGATCTTTTCCCGCCTGCCATCGAACTGACTATTAAATATATCTGAGCAGGGCTGAAAAGCCTCTTTGCCCCAAGTCCACAGTGAGGTATTAGAAACAAGAATCAAGGAACATTTAAAGAGCCACATCTGGGATTTCTCTGGTGGTCCAGTGGTTAAGATTTCACCTTCCAATGGAGAGGGTGCACGTTTGAGCCCTGGTCAGGGAACTAAGATTCCACATGCCTCATGATCAAAAAAAAAAAAATCAAAACATAAACCAGAAGCAATACTGTAAGTAATTCAATAAAGACTTTAAAAATGATTCACATCAAAAAAATTTTAATAAAAAAAAAACAAAGAGCCACATCTATGATTCAAAACAGGGTCATACAGGGAATATATATGGGCTGATCTTCCGTCATCGATGATTTGGACCATGACTTTAAAAACGATCCACATCAAAAAAATTTTAATAAAAAAACAAAGAGCCGCATCTATGATTCGAAAATATAGGGTCATACACGGAATATATATGGGCTGATCTTCCATCATTAATGACTTGGGACCGTGACACATAGCCTGACCTGGAATCTGCACTCATTTCTTGCTTGCTAATTTATAGCCCTGCCTGACTCACAGTCTTGACAACCTACCACCACTGGCCTATGTCATGGTTTTGTTCTCTTGAATTTTTATTTAAATATAATTTCATTTTTCATTCATTATTATTCTTCCTAATTAGTAGCATGCATGTTTTCTGAGGGTAGAAAATTATGACTTACACTAAATTGGTACCCAGTACATTTTTGTCAGTTGATTTGGCCCCAGAGCCCAACAGCCAGTTAGGAGGTCATATATGCTCTATGAACTTCAACACTGTTTTATTGAGGAAGAGACCTCTGGTATTTATATTTGATCTGGATAATATAGTTAGAATCTCCAGTCAGGACATTGCTAATTTAATAACACAGCTCCATGTTGCTTCCTTTCTCATACACAAAATGCAGCTCAAGACTGAAGTGATAATGTAATTTGGATTAGGGAAGCAAGGTCATTGGTGACAGCTACTACTCAACAGCCCCTTTGCTTCTCTCTGCACACAACAAGCCTTCATAAATAAGCTTGTTTATATATTCTCTTAAAAAATTTTTTTGGGGGCCGTGCCTCACAGCATGTGGGATCCCCAACCAGGGATCAAACCCATGACCCCTGCATCGGAAGCACAGAGTCTTAACCATTGAACTACCGGGGAAGTTCCCATAAATAAGCTTGTTTAAACATTTGTATTTACACTACACCTAAATGTGTAACGTACTAAACGTGCCATGAATAGCACTTTACCTCCACTGTCATTTCATTCTCACAAGCTTGGACATTCCCTGCTCTCACAACATATATTATTATTCTGTTTTTAAAGTATGCAAACTAAAGCTCAGAGGATTAATAAACCAGAGATCTCAGTCTTTACAAAGCAAAACAATGGGCTATGAACTGGGGGTTGGAACTCACATACCTCTACCACACCAGGGCTATCGCCTCATGCTGGGACATGCAGTATTCCTTAATATGGGCCTCTTTTCTCTGCTTCTTTCTAGCCATGTAACCACGGGCAAGTTTTTAACTTCTTCTTCACCTTTAAATGGGGATAACGGTAGTTATCTACTTCACAGAGTTGTTATGAGAATTAAATGAGACCATGTATATAAAGCACTGCACACAGTGTCTATCATTGGGAAAATACTTAATAACTGCTAGCTAGCCTCTGTTATTCTTATTACACTGCTAATGGGTGTCAGGAGAAAAGCGAAGGATAATGCACCCTTGGGTGTCCCTTCCTCTTACACCCTGTGTGGAGAATCCCAGTCCCTAACACTAAAGCTTCAACCTGGAAACAAAGCAAATGCTAGCACCATAGAAGCTTCTATTTCTGAAGAGATTTCTTGTAATGCAATGCAGAACAAGAGTATAATGTGAAGGTGATGCACATGCATGTCGGGACACTCTCTTGAACACAGATCCTCACTTTCTTCTAGACCTGTACTGTTCAAAACACTAGCCACAAATCACATGTGGCTACTGAACACCTGAAATGTGTCTCATCTGAGCTGAAATGTGCACAAGATATAAAAGGCACATCAAAATTTTAAGACAGTACAAGAAAGGTAAAATATCTCAGCAATTGTTTTTTATGTTGATAACCTGTTGAAATTATAATACTTTAGATATAATGGGCTAAATAAAACATGCATCTAAATGTACGTTTTAAAATGGATTAACTAACGGTACGGAAGTTTCTTAAAAAAACTAAGAATACAGTTACTGTATGATCCAACAATCCTGCTCCTGAGCATATATCCACCAAACACAAAAACCGATTTGAAAAGACACATACACCTCAATGTTCACAGCAGCACTACTTACAATAGCCAAGACATGGAAGCAACCTAAGCGTCCACCCACAGATGAATGGATAAAGAAGATGTGCTAGGCGTACATAGTTGAATATTACTCAGCCATAAAAAGAAAGAAATGCCATTTGCAGCAATCTCTACGATGGACCCAGAGATTCTCATAGTAAGAGAAGTCAGACAAACACAAATGTATGATATCACCTGTATCTGGAATCTTAAAAAAATGAAACAAATGACCTGACTGACAAAACAGAAATAAACTCACAGACACAGAAAACAAACTTATGGTTACAAAAGAGGGGAAGGCTTCGCGGGGGCGGGGGGGGGGGGGGGGCGCGGGGCGGGGGTTGGATAAATTAGGAATTTGGAATTAGCAGATACAAACTACTATACATAAAACAGGTAACAAAGGGAACAATATTCAATAGCAGAAAAAAAATTTAATGTAGTAAGTAAAATGTATAAATGAATCACTTTGCTTCATAGCAGAAACTAACACAAACAACACTGTAAATTAACTATATTCAATTTTTAAAAACGAGTTAACTAAAACATGTTTTTAAATTAATTTTACCTGTTTCTTTTAACTTCATAAAAACGTGGCTGTGAGAAAAATTTTAATTAGATATCTGACCCACATTATATTTCTTTTTTTAAAGGATGTCAATGTCTTTAGTTTTTTAATTTAGCATTTTAAATTTTTAAATTCTTATTATTAGAGTATAGCTGATTTACAATGTCATGTTAGTTTCTGCTGTACAGCAAAGTAAATCAGTTACACACACAGGCACACAAACACACATCTAAAAAAGAGTGTGTGTGTGTATATATATATACAGATATATATATATATATATATACACACACACACACACAAATCTATCTCCACTCTTTTTTAGATTCTTTTCCCTCATAGGTCATTACAGAGTACTGAGTAGAGTTCCCTGCGCTACACAGCAGGTCCTTACTAGTTATCTATTCTATACATAGTGGCATCTATACGTCAATTCCAGTCTTCCAATTTATCCCTCCCCCCTCCCTCCTCAACAGTATATTTCCATTGTTCAGCACTGCTTTGGTCCACACTACATGTACATCAAAAGGTTTCATTTTGGAAACAATTCCAGAATTCAGTGAGCAACAGAGCATTTCATGCAAACAGACCAGTAGTCCCCACTCTACTAACCCCAGATCTGCAAGCATCAATGGTGACCAGCAACCTATATTCAAAATACTATATGTTTTGGGGGCTTCCCAGGTGGCTCAGGGGTAAAGGGTCCGCCTGCCAATACATGAGATGCAGGTTCTGTCCCTGGGAGGGGAAGACCCCCTGGAGAAGGAACTGGCAGCCCACTCCAGTATTCTTGCCTGGAAAATCCCATGGACAGAAGAGCCTGGCGGGCTACAGTCCATGGGTCACAAAAGAGTCGGACATGACTTAGTGACTAAACAAAAACAACAACAACAACATGTTTATCTACAATTAGGCCATCGTGCTAACATTTAATATGGCTTGTGTGATTGCCAAAAGTTGTCTAAAACATAACAGGAAAAGAGATATCAATGGATAAGAAGGATGTGTGACCAAGCAATTCAAAAGAGAAAATGCAAACAGCTAAATAAATTTCCCAAAGCAAAGTTATTAATAGACAACTAAAGTCAAAACAACTTTTTTCAATTTTTCAATATCAACAATCAGTTCAATGAATGTTTACTGAGCTTCAAAGCAAAGATTCTTTAAAATTCTCAAGACATGATACATATTAGGACTTTGCTTGAGTAAAACATTACAGAAAAATGACTAGAAGGAACTATGAAAAAGGACAGAATGACTATCTCCAGATGACAAATTCATGGATTTGTTTTCTCTCTTCCTATTTTTCTATTCTTTATGTAATCTCTACAATGAATATGGGTAGCTATTCAAAAAGTTCTGCACTAATGTATATGTTCATCATAGAAAAACATATACTAGCCACAGGGGCTTCCCTTGTGGCTCAGCTGGTAAAGAATCCGCCTGCAATGCAGGAGACCTGGGTTCGATCCCTGGGTTGGGAAGATCCCCTAGAGAAGGGAAAGGCTACCCACTCCAGTATTCTGGCCTGGAGAATTCCATGGACTGTATAGTGGGGGTCACAAAGAGTCAGATATGACTGAGAGACTTTCTCTTATAGAAAAATTAGAAAATAGAGATAGTAAAAAAATCAGCACTGTTATTTTAATAATCAGAGGAAGTAAACATGACAAAATAATTTTAAAATGAGGTGAAATAACAAATGGCAAGGTTCAAATTTTAAGACTTCTCCGTCAGTAAAAATACCTCTTCCCTAGAGGTTTCCAATTTAGAGTATTTTCTTATATTTTCTGATTGTGAAAGCAACAGTGAACAGAGTATTTAAGAGTGGTTTTGCCTGGATAATGGAACTGCAGGCAATTTCTATTTCCCTTCTTAACCATTTTTTAGGGAGTGGGGAAGTGGGAGTTATAGGATCTATATTACTAGATTTTTTATAATGAAAGCGTTTCATTGTTGTAAGGAAGAAAATCAGTCACTTTCAGGAAACATCAGCTACAACAAATTACAGATAAAGAAATTGAGGCTCTGAGAACTTAAGCAATTTGCTACAAAGTGGAAGAGCCAGGACTTAAAACCCCTCAAATCTTCTTTCCCAAACCCACAGCCTTCCCACCTGGACCCCTCTGGTGGTGTGACACAGGACTCTTAAGTGTTCAGACTGAGTCTAGACTCTTGGGTAAACTAAAACCCAAACTATGGCGAGGCAGGATGCGTATGGATGATCCTCTTGTTTGGAGAAGCCACGCATTTAATGCACTGCAGCTGGAGTTGTGTTACATTTCCTGAGAAAGCAACCTAAACTTGACCCCAGCCTTTTCAAATTCCCACACCGCAGAGTTGCTCCTCACAATAAACAGGGCATTTTACTTGGCTCACCCAGCCACAATTCAGCTTAAAAATTGTACAAACTCGTAAATTTGAATGCTGGTATTCAAAACACATGTTTAGCTGGTGGAATTAAAAAAAAAAAACAAAAAACTCCCTGGCCTCATTTCTGTTCAGAGCAACGCATGGTGGTTAATCCAAAAACTTTGGATTTAGCTCACCTTTTAATGCCACATAGCAATTCATTTTCGTTAACTATCTAAACTGCAAATCCGCACTTTGGAAACACACTCACTCCGAAAATCCCCCTTCCTCCTCTAGCCTTTTCCAACTCAGAGTGAGAGAGGGCCACTGAACATTCTCTGTTGTACTGCACAGCACATTTGAGACCTCACACCCACCCAGAGTAAAGCTGCTCTTCAGCCCGAATTCTCACGCGTGTTGCACTCTGGCCACACTGCCGTGTCTGCGTGGGTTCCTGGCGAGAGGCATGGTTTCTCTCTAATCGGCCACGTGGGCTCCAGGACTCTCCTCTTTGCTCCCCCTCTCCCCACTGCACTGTCTGACACGTTCCCAGAGAGCATGGGGGCTTCCCTGGTGGCTCAGACAGTGAAGAATCCATCTGCAATGCAGGAGACCCAGGATCCATCCCTGGGTCGGGATGATCCCCTGGAGGAGGGCATAGCAATCCACTCCAGTATTCTTGCCTGGAGAATCCCAGGGATGGAGGAGCCTGGCGGGCTACAGTCCATGGGGTCGCAGAAAGTTGGACACAGCTGAAGCACCTGAGCACCAGAGAGCATCAGGAACTTTGACTCTGTGCTAAATAAAACCAAACCAGGAGGTTTTTCCAGAGGAAAATTCATCGTGAATATTCTAAGGAAAACATGCATGATTTGGGAGGCTGAGCACACCGCAGGGTCCCTCCATGAATGCAGGAAGCCATGAGCCCCCTGAACTGATGGGAAGGATGGCAGTGGTGATAGCTGGCCTGTGAAGAGACAAAGCAAGCATGTTCTGTGGAAGGGGATCCATGGCACCACTGGCTCTGACGTCATCTCTTTTTAAATATTTATTTGGGGGATCTTTGTTGTGGCATTTGGAATCTTGAGTTGCAGCATGCAAACTTAGCTGTGGTGTGTGAGATCTAGTTCCGCAGTATTCATTCATGCCTTCACTTCCATTAATGGGACAGACCAGTCAGTCCTAAAGGAAATCAATCCTGAATATTCATTTTAAGGACTGATGCTGAGGCTCCAATACTTTGGCCACCTGATGTGAAGAGCTGATTCATTTGAAAAGACCCTGATGCTAGGAAAGGTTGAAGACGGGAGGAGAAGGGGACGACAGAGGATGAGATCGCTAGATGGCATCACTGACTCAATGTACATGAGTTTGACTAAATTCCAGGAGCTGGTGATGGACAGGGAGGCCTGGCATGTTGCGGTCCATGGGGTCACGAAGAGTCGGACACGACTGAGCAACTGAACTGAAGTGATGAAAGTCAAGGAGGCCTTGACCAGTGACCTGTCCATGGGGTTTCCCACAAGAAGAGACCATGACCTGTTACACAGCTCCCATGGTCCGCGAATCCGAGCAGGTGAGAGAATCCGTAAGCTATGGTAAATCAGTAACGAAGGCCAGAACTCCAGGTTCTTACTCATCCTAAGCTCTGTGCCCTTCAGACCTTTCCATCTCTAGACAGAAAGCAGTGAAGTCTCGACAGTGTGTGATGGATGGGGTGAGAGCGCTGAATATCCACAACATACTGAGCCCATCTTTGCAGCTCGAGGCCAGAACACGAGCCCAATTCAGACAAAGGCCTCCCTGACTCAAGGGCCGTCCATGACGCACTGACCCAACAGCCGGCGGCTTCCCAAACCATCACTGTTAATGACAAACTGTTAAGCACAAGGGAAGGTCACAGTGAAGTTAAAGGGAGACCTGCTCTTCTCTGGGCTCCCCAGGTGGCTGAGCGGGAAAGAACCTGCCTGCCACTGCAAGAGCCGCCGGAGGCATAGGTTTGATCCCTGGGTCGGGAAGGTCCCCTGCAGGAGGGCATGGCAACCCACCCCAGTATTCTTGCCTGGAGAATCCCATGGACAGAGGAGCCTGGCGGGCTGCAGTTCACAGGGCTGCAGAGTTGGAAATGACTGAGCACGCATGCAATGGCTCTTCTTTTGGGTCAAAGATAGCTTGAACATCACACCGTGCTGAGCTTCAGATCCAGTCCTTGGAGCTCAGACCACACTGAATGTGTCTGAAGCAGGGCTGGTGTGGACGCAACTCTGTTTACCCTGCTTGCCAAAGGCTGCCCTGGGGGAGCCATGCTGGCGAGCTGCGGCCAGGCTCACAAAGCCACCTTGTAGCTCTGGGGCTGAGCCTCAATGGTCTGTCTGTTACATCTTCTAGGGCATTTTGATGTGTCATGTGGACCCAGCTGCCAAGCCCAGCAACCAGCTCAAATCCTTCAGACACTGCTTCTTCTTTCTGACGTCATCACATCGAAACACATGACACCGCCCACAAATACCTGGGCAGCCCTCCAGGAATAGCTTCCTCCTCCCCCTTTCTGTCTTCCACTCACAGCATACCTACTGCCAAGTAGTAAAAAAGCAGCAAGACCCCTTTATGCCCTGCCACGTAACCAAGAATAAAGCCCGAGAGAAGTAAGGAGACTGGGGATATTTCCACTTTTGATCAAGCTCTAGACACAGGGTTAAATGATTAAGAGAAAGAAAATGTGAACTATCACAACCCAAACTCTGATATGACTCTGCAATCAGTACCATGGATTATTTAACTCTGGCAAATCAATGTGCTAATAACCAGAGATTTGAAGATATATTTTTCCTCTTCCAACCTGATAGCTTTTAAATTTCAATTTCTCCTTGGCTTAAAGATTCATAAAAGGGTGAGAACAAGAGCTCTCCCAGGCTGCATTTGGACACCCCAGTGGGGTCACACTGTGTCCACTGCATCCTGCTGCCTGTCAGGGGCCTGCAGGTCAGTACATTGCTTCAAAACTGCCACTGCCACCGAAGGCAGGGAAACGGGTCAGCAGCTGCCAAGTGAGTGACAGGCCAGCTCACTCTCTCTGCCAAGGCCCAGTCACTCTCTTTTCAGAAGATGTACAGCCAAAGTAGGCCCTGCACCCAGCCATTGGGGTCACTCGGGAAAATCTCAGCTCATTTGATTTGGAATCTGATCAATAAAGCCTCTGGCGAGAATGAAGACACAGCCATAACAGGCAGTGACCCACTTGTCTTCTGTTATGCTCCACAGTCTCCCCAGGCAGAGCAAGCTCAGAAACATCTGCTGCTGCTGCTAAGTCGCTTCAGTCGTGTCCAATTCTGCAACCCCATAGATGGCAGCCCACCAGGCTCCCCCGTCCCTGGGATTCTCCAGGCAAGAACACTGGAGTGGGTTGCCATTTCCTTCTCCAATGCATGAAAGTGAAAAGTGAAAAGTGAAACTGAAGTCACTCAGTCATGTCCGACTCTCAGCGACCTCATGGACTGCAGCCCACCAGGCTCCTCCGTCCACAGGATTTTCCAGGCAAGAGTACTGGAGTGGGTTGCCATTGCCGTTTCCGAAACAAAAACATCTAAACTCTAGCAATTTCCAAATGGGTATCTCCATAGCCAACTTCTCTCCTGAGAGTTTGCTTTCCAACTGCCTTATTTCCAAGTGTCCATATCTAATCAATCATTAAATGATGTCAGCTCTATTTCTCTTAGCATATAACGCTCCTCCATACCTACGGTCTCAAAGCTGGGCTACCCTCCCCAGGTCTTAACTGGACACAACTGACCCCATCTCTGATGGTCCTCATGGCTTCGAGGTTCCCCTTTCTCTAATTCATCCTTTGCTGCCGTTAACATTAGCCTAGTAAACATCAATACAGTCTTTACTGAAAAGCACTGGCTCTTGCAATTGTTTATGGATAAATTCTAAACTCTTTAGTATGACACTCGAAGATCTTCATCAACTGGTCTCAGTTGCCTTGTCCAAACACACTTTCTGCCACTTCCTACCCCGCCATGGCTCTTCATGACTGCAGCTCATGCCAGACAAAACCCCCTAAGCTCTGGTCTGAAGTAATGGCCTTTCCCTGCATAGCATCTCTGGCTACTTCACCTCTATCCCACAGCTCTGATTTATTCTTCAAGACCCAACTCAAACGTCACCTCCTCAATGCAGCTCTCCCCAAGCCCTTGAGCTGTGAGTCATAGCACTCTGTCCGGTTCTCGAATGCTCTCTGCACCTTTCTATCCTAAAACGGTACCCTGTAGCCCAAGGATCTGTTCAGATGCTGGCTTCCCTGAGACGATGCTGGGAGGACCTTGAGGGTGGAAACTGTATCTTTATCTCTGAACTGAGTACAGGGCTGCACAGACTACACACACGGTAAGTGCTGCTGAACCCATCAGTAGGAGCAATTAGGGCGATGGAGGGAAAATGGTTTTGAGAGTCAGGATACCTGAGCCTGACTCCAGCCGCCTCAGAGTTGAGTAAACTGAGTTTCTCATCTCTCGAATAAACAGAGCTTCTTCCCTGGTGGCTCAAACGGTAAAAGAATCTGCCTGCAATGCAGGAGACCTGGGTTCGATCCCTGGGTCAGGAAGATCCCCAGGAGAAGGGCATGGCAACCCACTCCAGTATTCTTGTCTGAAGAATCCCATGGACAGAGGAGCCTGGTGGGCTACAGTCTACAGGGTCACGAAGAGTTGGACACGACTGAGCGACTAACACTTTCACTTTTCTACTGATTAAAGGGGTGAGGCTGTATGATTTCTAGGTCCCTTTAGCTCCTCTGTTCTAGAATTCAGACTACATTTTCCTTTAAAATCTACAGTGAAGAAAGACTCTATAAAACCCCATGGTAATAACATGTTCCAGAAGTTTGGACACTCTCCACAAAGCCAGCCAGGAAAACCACTGCTCCTCTAGCCCACTGGGCCAAGCTCCCCAGGGACAGCCCGCAATGGAGGCTCCGCCCTAAACTCAGAAATCCCCACCCGCCTTCTGGAACACCTGGAGAAAATCCCCAGTTGACCTCTATTCTGTCTTACTCTATATATTTTGGCCAAAATGCTGCTTACTAAATATTGTGCACAGACCAAAAAAAAAAAAAAAAAAAACTGATGACAAAAACCTAATATGCCTTGAAAATAATGAGTGTTAAAACCATGAGTGAAACCACTAGGCTTACTGTGGAAAACGGTATGAAGGTTTCTCAAAACACTAAAACAGAACTACCGTATGACCCAGCAATTCCACTCCTGGGTATATATCTGAGAAAAATTAAAACACTAATTCAGAAAGACACATGCATCACAGTATTCACAGCAGCATTCTAAGTGGCTCAATGGAAAAGAATCTGCCTGCTAATGCAGGAGACACAGGTTCGATCCCTCTGCTGGGAAGATCTCCTGGAGGAAAAAATGGCAACCCACTCCAATATTCTTGCCTGGAAAAATCCCATGGACAGAGGAGCCTGGTGGGCTACAGCCCACGGGGTTGCAAAGAGTTGGACACAACTGAGCAACTGAGCACGCACGTTCGCAAAAGTGTTCAAAGGGGCACAGATCAAGAATCGTGCGTTCACAGATGATGCAACTTCACAGAAGATAGGGAAGCAACCCAAGTATCATCAACTGATCAATGGATAAAGAAGCTGTGGTAGATACACATGACGGAATACCACTCAGTCATATTAAAGAATGAAGGTTCGCCGTTTGCAGCAACACAGATGGACCTGGAGGGCACTCTGCTAACTGCAATAGGTCAGACAGAGAGAGACAAGCACTGTTTGATATCACTAATATGTGGAATCTAAAAAAATACAACAAACTAGTACAAGTGATATAAAAGAAACAGACTCAGGCATACAGCGAACAAACTAGTGGTGACCAGTGGGGAAGGGAAGGAGGAGGGGCAGTGTAGGGGCAGGGGATTAAGAGGAACAGACCATTAGCTATAAAACAGGCTACAAGGATACACTGTAAGACATGGGGAATATAGCCAATATTTTATAATAACTATAGACGGGGCATAATCTTTAAAAATTATGCATCACTCTATTGTACATCTGCAAAATAGTAATAATATTATCTATCAACTAGACTTCAATTAAAAGAATAAATTTTTTAAAATTCTCTAGGCTAGATAATCACCTTGTTACCCCGTACTCTGGGGGTGGCTGGTACCTCAGGACGGCCACTTCTGTCCTTGCAGGCTGGGGCGCAGGGTAAGGCTTGACCATCTCGTGGAGCAGCCCGGGGTGCTGGTCACTGTAGAACAGTCCATGCTCCTGGGTCTTGCTGACCGGGGACACCATCTGCTTGGTCTTGAAGGGGTACTCAGGTGGAGGTCCTCGGGGGTCCAGCATCTTGGCTGCAGGCTGGGCTGGGGAGGGGCCCCCTCCCGCCTTAAACGCCTTCCCGTTCCCGGGGCCAGGGAGGTGCTGCTTGGCGCCATTCCTCTCCAGCGACAGCTGCATGATCCTCTCGCTGAGAGAGCGGACGTGGCCCTGCTTGAGCTCCTTCAGCGCCTCGTCCTTGTGCGCCTGTCCGCTGTTGGCGCGGCTCACCGTCGGCCTGCCCTCAGTCCGGGCCTTCTGACTGGTGCCCCCGGCCATGTAGTAGCTGTGCCCCACGGCCCCTGGTTGCTGCTGCTGGGGCGGCGGCGGCGGCTGCTGTCCCCGGAAGAACTGGGACTGCGCCTTGGCCTCCTCGTACGTGGGCAGCTCCTCGTTGTTCTGCTGAGGCTGTGCGGACCGCACCTGTTTCTCCATCACAGTGTTGTCCACCTGGTGTTCCTGACCCTGCGGTTCCTGGCGTGCTGACTGGTAGACCATTTGTGGGTCTTCTTGAGCGAGGTTTTCCGTGGAAGAAAAGTTGTTGGTGGGGTGGGCTGGCCCTGCACTCCCTGTGGCCTGGTGCTGAATGGCCAGCAAGTTCATGTTCTCGGTCGGGGTGCCATAGCGCAGTTGCTCCTGGATCAGCCGCTGTAACACTGTTCCAGCTGCCGCATCCTCGGAACCTCTCATCTCCACCTCTGGGATCCTCGGGAAGTTCGGGGGGTGGAAGTTACAGAGAGGATCCTCAACTGGAAGATAAACATGGGAAAAACATGTCAGGCTGTTCCATACAGGTCTCAGTGTATATTGTGAATAATGAACTTTCTAATGATAGAGGCATTTAAAGTGTTCCAATACCCCGTCACCCCCATTTACCCTGCCGTTTATCCCAGGGAGCCTCTCTCCAGCTCAGTGCGCCTCTCCCACTCTTCCTCCCCTCACTTCCTGCTTCCTTCTAGACCCTGGTCAGGCCTTCACGCTCTCCCTTTAAGCTCTCCACTGACCCCTTCTCTTCATCATATAAACAGTCTTTCCCATCTTAAAAAAATAAAAATCAGAACAACAACAACAACCAAAGAAACCACCTTCTCACAGCCCAGTGTAAACCTCTAAGTGCTACCCGGCTTCTCTTCTCTCTTCTTTTCTAACTGTCCTCAGAAAGCAAGCAACCGACACTTGCCGTCTCCACTTTTCGAACACTCCAGCCACTGCCCGCCCTACTGCTCTGAGAGTTCAAGTTCCAGCAACACACCAAGAACATAGAGTTCCCAAACATGCTAGCTCTCTCTGGCCTCCAGGACTTTGTCCCCATTCATCCCTCTGCCTGGAAAGATGCATCTCACTACATTTTTCTTGGGAAAGTCCTAGATGTGCTTTGAGTGATGGCTCTAAGGCTGCCTTCTAAGTAAAACCCTTCTTGCTGCAGCCCAGCAGGCTTGAGCCCTCCTTCTCCGATATCGAACCTCTGTTGTCATATATCCCAAAGACCAATCATCACAAGCTGCGGTTTAGTTGCTAAGTTGTGTCAGATGGCACTTATTTATGTAAACAAGACTTTGAACATCTTAAAAGCAGAGATCGTGGCTCCTCATCTGGGTCTCCCTAGCATACAACTCTATGGTTTTTCCAGTAGTCATGTATGGATGTGAGAGCTGGACCACAAAGAAGGCTGAGCACTGAAAAACTGATGCTTTTGAACTGTGGTGCTGGAGAAGACTCCTGAGAGTCCCGTGGACTGCAAGGAGATCAAACCAGTTAATCCTGAAGGAAATCAACCCTGAATATTCAATGAAAAGACTGATGCTGAAGCTGAAGCTCCAATATTTTGGCCACCTGATTCAAAGAGCTGTCTCATTGGAAAAAACCCTGATGCTGGGATAGACTGAAGCCAGGAGGACAAGGGGATGACAGAGGGTGAGATGGTTGGATGGTATCATGGACTCAATGGACATGAGTTTGAGCTAACTCTGGGAGATGGTAAAGGACAAGGAAGCCTGGTGTGCTGTGGTCTATGGGGTTGCAAAGAGTTGGATTCAACTTAGCAATTGAGCAACAACAAGCAACCTAGTGCCTGCATGTAATGGGTGTCAAACATTTAACCAGTAAAAGAATACCATGAAATATATAATTCATGCCTTTTCACAAAAGTACTTAGAAGGAGTGTACTGAGGATATTTATAGCAACAGGCTAGTAAACATTCTACTACTTACTACTGATAAGACTCTGAGCAAATCACTTGCTGTCTTTGGGCTCAAAATCCTTACTTGTAAATGGAGGGAGCTAAGTGAGCCCATCTCTAAGTAGCCTTCAGCCCTACAATTCCAAGCAGTGATGGTTCTGTGTTTTATATATACGAAGGACACATTATTTCCCCCCAAACCGTCTCTCTTCCCCAAAGTTGCCTTTTTTCTGATAAATGGCATCCTCATCTATGACCAAAGAGTCATCCAGACACAAAGTGCAGATACCATTTTGTCCCTTTTGTTTCCTTTGCTCCCTCCATTTTTTTAAAGAAGTTTTTTTTTTTTAATTGTTGAATTGTAGAGGTACTTCATTAATTTATTTATCTATGTATTTGGCCACACCACATGGCATGTGGGATCTTAGGTCCCCAACCAGCGGTCAAATCCATGTCCCCTGCATTGGAAGCATGGAGTCGGAACCACTGAACTGCCAGGAAAGTCCCCTTTGCTCCCTACATTTAATCAAGTGCCAAGCTAGGTTTTCAGTTTATAGTAAAATAAGAAAAAAATGAAGGTGGTTGCGATACTCTTACAAGATATATAAATACACACATACTCACACATATATATGTGTATATACCTAGATACACATAAACTGAGTTTACTACCTTCTTTTAGCAGGGGCTGCTATCAAGGACTATATTCCTCTTATACTTTTCGGTATTAAAATATGAGAAAAGGTGACAGTAGATGATATTTTGGGTGTCTTTGTAACAGCAAAGACTGCAGCCCCAGCTTCTATGATCTCAACCATTCCCCGGGTTCCAGCTCCCCTACTGCTGCTGCTGCTGCTAAGTCGCTTCAGTCGTGTCCGACTCTGTGCGACCCCATAGACAGCAGCCCACCAGGCTCCCCCGTCCCTGGGATTCTCCAGGTAAGAACACTGGGTTGCCATTTCCTTCTCCAATGCATGAAAGTGAAAAGTGAGAGTGAAGTCGCTCAGTTGTGTCCGACTCTTAGCGACCCCATGGACTGCAGCCTACCAGGCTCCTCTGTCCATGGGATTTTCTAGGCAAGAGTAATGGAGCGGGGTGCCACTGCCTTCTCTGCCAGCTCCCCTAACCAGTTGCTAAATGTCCTGAACAGCCTAACATCTGGCCTTGTCACTGGCCTTCTCTTTCAATCAACAGTGTATTTATTACCTGTCTTCTACTAGAATTCTCTAGCACCAGGGAACAGACAGCCTTATCTTAACACATGCGGTGAACCCACTGTCTACAACACTACCACGATACACAAAAGGCATTCAGGAAAGAACTGCTGGGGGGGTGGGAGATATCTTAGAAGTTTGCGATTAACATATACACAGTACTATAGTGGCTCAGACGGTAAAGCGTCTGTCTGCAATGCAGGAGACCCGGGTGCGATCCCTGGGTTGGGAAGATCCCCTGAAATGGCAGCCCACTCCAGTATTCTTGCCTGGAAAATCCCATGGACCGCAGAGCCTGGTAGGCTACCGTCCATGGGGTTGCAAAGAGTCGGACACGACCGAGTGACTTCACCTTCACATCCACTTTTCATATATGAAATCAGTAACCAACAAGGACCTACTGCATAGCACAGGGAACTATATTTGATATCTTGTAATAATCTATAGCTGTGAAAAGAAGAGAAGTGAAAAGCCAAGGAGAAAAGGAAAGATATAAGCATCTGAATGCAGAGTTCCAAAGAATAGCAGGAAGAGATAAGAAAGCCTTCTTCAGCGATCAATGCAAAGAAATAGAGGAAAACAACAGAATGGGAAAGACTAGAGATCTCTTCAAGAAAATTAGAGATACCAAGGGAACATTTCATGCAAAGATGGGCTCGATAAAGGACAGAAATGGTAGGGACCTAACAGAAGCAGAAGATATTAAGAAGAGGTGGCAGGAATACACAGAAGAACTGTACAAAAAAGATCTTCACAACTTGGATAATCACGATGGTGTGATCACTCACCTAGAGCCAGACATCCTGGAATGTGAAGTCAAGTGGGCCTTAGAAAGCATCACTACGAGCAAAGCTAGTGGAGGTGATGGAATTCCAGTAGAGCTATTTCAAATCCTGAAAGATGATGCTGTGAAAGTGCTGCACTCAATATGCCAGCAAATTTGGAAAAATCAGCAGTGGCCACAAGACTGGAAAAAGTCAGTTTTCATTCCAATTCCAAAGAAAGGCAATGCCAAAGAATGCTCAAACTACCACACAATTGCACTCATCTCACACACTAGTAAAGTAATGCTCAAAATTCTCCAAGCCAGGCTTCAGCAATACGTGAACCATGAACTTCCAGATGTTCAGGCTGGTTTTAGAAAAGGCAGAGGAAGCAGAGATCAAATTGCCAACATCCGCTGGATCATGGAAAAATCAAGAGAGTTCCAGAAAAACATCTATTTCTGCTTTATTGACTATGCCAAAGCCTTTGACTGTGTGGATCACAATAAACTGTGGAAAATTCTGAAAGAGATGGGAATACCAGACCACCTAACCTGCCTCTTGAGAAATCTGTATGCAGGTCAGGAAGCAAGAGTTAGAACTGGACATGGAACAACAGACTGGTTCCAAATAGGAAAAGGAGTACGTCAAGGCTGTATATTGTCACCCTGCTTATTTAACTTATATGAGGAGTACATCACGAGAAACGCTGGACTGGAAGAAACACAAGCTGGAATGAAGATTGCTGGGAGAAATATCAATAACCTCAGATATGCAGATGACAACACCCTTATGGCAGAGAGTGAAGAGGAGCTAAAAAGCCTCTTGATGAAAGTGAAAGAGGAGAGTGAAAAAGTTGGCTTAAAGCTCAACATTCAGAAAACGAAGATCATGGCATCTGGTCCCATCACTTCATGGGAAATAGATGGGGAAACAGGGGAAACAGTGTCAGACTGTATTTTTTTAGGCTCCAAAATCACTGCAGATGGTGACTGCAGCCATGAAATTAAAAGATGCTTACTCCTTGGAGGAAAAGTTATGACCAACCTAGATAGTATATTCAAAAGCAGAGACATTACTTTGCCGACTAAGGTCGGTTGAGTCAAGGCTATGGTTTTTCCTGTGGTCACGTATGGATGTGAGAGTTGGACTGTGAAGAAGGCTGAGCACCGAATAATTGATGCTTTTGAACTGTGGTGTTGGAGAAGACTCTTGAGAGTCCCTTGGACTGCAAGGAGATCCAACCCGTCCATTCTGAAGGAGATCAGCCCTGGGATTTCTTTGGAAGGAATGATGCTAAAGCTGAAGCTCCAGTACTTTGGCCACCTCACGCGAAGAGTTGACTCATTGGAAAAGACTCTGATGCTGGGAGGGATTGGGGGCAGGAGGAGAAGGGGACGACAGAGGATGAGATGGCTGGATGGCATCACTGACTCGATGGACGTGAGTCTGAGTGAACTCTGGGAGTTGGTGATGGACAGGGAGGCCTGGCGTGCTGCAATTCATGGGCTCACAGAGTCGACACGACTGAGCGACTAAACTGATACTGAGCTGAATAATCTATAATGGAAAAAAATCTGAAATATAATCGACATATACAGATATACAGATATAACTGAATCACTTCGCTATACACTTGAAATTAGCACAGTATTGTAAATTAACTATACTTCAGTTAAAAAAATGGTTTAAAAAACAAGAAAGAATTGCTGAGTAAAAACTCTACAGACTGGTTTCTGAAGCTCACCTCTGATCTACCCTTCGTGAGCTCAGGCAATTACTTGGCTTCTCTGAACCTCTCTCTCCTCTGAGGTCAGGCTTCATATCTACTTCACAGGATGGTATGTGGAATAAATTCAAACTCACTGCTCATTTTCAGAGAATGTGCACAGTAACTGAGATATAAACCTGAACTTCAACAATTAGAACTTCGCAACAACAAAAACAGACCATTGAAAGTTCACCCAAGATGAACTGCTGAGTAACTGTACTAAGTGATGCACAATCCTAGGAAAGCAATTAACAGCGTGGGTTGAGTTGAGCCATCACTCACCCCACAAATACCAACTGCCAACCTGTGATATTCAGGCATTCTGACAAGTGCTGGGTTAGGAGAGTAAAGAAGACAGTTCTTACCCTCAGGGTTTGATGAACAAGCAAATTCAAATAAAAAAATCCACACTTTAAAACAAAATGGATAAAAATTTAAATAAAAACATATTTCCAAAGGAAAATGATTTTTTGGATGAATCATAAAAGGAATGGGGTCTCATTAGACCCAGAAACTACTGAATCTCCTTTTCATGAGCACATCTGGCAAGAACCTTAAGATCCTTCTTTAATGTGGTTTTGAAGAGTTCTTCATGGTGTAACCAATCTCATAAACCCTTAAAAATAGGCAGGAAATTTGTACAAAGGAAGCGGTTCCTTTCCAAATATAGTTTAGAATTACTCTGAATTTCTGAATTACCTGCAAAAAGAGGTATAAATGAAAGCAGAGAAGAAAAAAGAAATGAAAGATTCTAGGAAAGAGTACAAAAGAATATTTAGGAATTAGAGAAAAATTAGGCACTCAATACTATAATCTGGAAGTTCCTACATACTCAGGAACTCTCTCTGTTGAGTGAGTCATGTATTATAATAAATTAACACCAGTGGTAAAGAATCCGCCTGCAATGAAAGAGCCACAGGAGACAAAGCTGCCATCCCTGGGTCAGCAAGATCCCCTGGAGGAGGGCATGGCAACCCACTCCAGTATTCTTGCCTGAAGAATCTCATGGGCAGAGGAGCCTGGCCAGCTACAGTCCATAAGGTTGCAAAGAGTTGGACACTGCTGAAGCAACTTAGCATGCACGCACACACAATGTTAATAGCAAACATTAAAAATAAGGCACCTACCAATAAAGAAACAACCAGTAATCCAATATGCTGCTTTTTAAAAAGAGGATAGAGAAAAAATTATTCAGAAGAGTGAAAAACATAAAATCATCCTGCTTTGCCAAAATGAGTGCCAGTGAAAGAACTTACCAACTTTTTCTCTGATGCTACTGTTTGCCTCCACTGTCAAAGATGCTTCATGCCTCCCAGGATAGAGCTGAAAGTCTGGGAAAAAGTAGCTGGGGTCCTCCAGAATCTGGACGGGACTGCTGGGGCTGTAACAGGCTGGAGGGGCACCTGGGGGCAGAGAGTAAAGTACACCTTAGTGTCAACGAAGTCCTCCTCACCATGTGACTCACACCAGCCATTCTCCCCCATGCCTTTCCACTGGCAGGGGTAGCTCTGTCTTTTTGACTCATAAAATTCCAAAGTAACTATTCAGAATCATCACAAGTCTGGCACCCACCACAATGACCCGTGAGGTCATAATCATAATTTTCAAGACACACTGAGCAAAGGCAGGGGCCCTTTCACACAACTCATTACCAAGGCCAGCGGTAGCAGCACCCACAAACATTAAGCCCCCTGTGGAGCTGGACAAGCCACCAGGTTCGGAGTAGTCAAAGGGAAGGGGGCGGGGAGGCCAGACAGGGAAAACTAAAACGGAAAGAGCAGCTGTCTCTTGGAGCATCTTGAAGATGCAGAGGAGTGGTCATTTTGCCAGACCATGTGTTAGCAAGGGCTGGTTGCAGCCCAGCACAGCACGGCCCCACTCCGGGGGTTCTGGAGCCTTGTGCAGCAGTGTGAGCCTGGGTCATGGGTTCTGGCCCTCTGCCCAGCACTGGCCTTTCGGATCCCACGTGTCTGTTTCACACACAAAGCTGAAAAGGCTTCCTGTTTCAATTAAACGTGACACTGGGTTCAATCCTGCTCTCACTGAACATGAGGTACCATGACATGACGCTGATACACCACAAACAACACTGAGGGAGCACTCAGTGTGATGAGTGGGAGCACTCAGTGTGAGGGGAGAGTCCAGGCTCCGCCCTCTCTGCACTGACTTCTCCCCGTGGGCCAACAAGTTGAAGGCTCTTTTTGGCAAAGGTAATTTAGTTTACTCTGGGGAAAGAGTCATGCTTTTTTAAAAAATTAAAATCCCTGCCTCCAAGATCATTCCATTAGTAAAAAATACAGTTTTTCAGCCATCACATCAAATGGGTCATTCGTAATTTCTTGCTAGGAAGGTTATCTATCCATTTCCCATAAGACCAAAGCACCTAATTATTCCGAGAGGCCACAAGACGGAAATTTACTCATCCTCTTCCTGAGTTTCTCTCCCTCAACCCATGAAATGACATTTGGACATGTGCTCACATGTAGCTAAAGGCTTTCCTAGTGGCTCAGTTGGTAAAGAGTCTGCCCACTATGCGGGAGACCTGGGTTCGATCCCTGGGTTCAGAAGATGCCCAGGAGAAGGGAAAGGCTACCCACTCCAGTATCCTTGCCTAGAGAATTCCATGGATAGAGTGGGATACAGTTTATGGGGTCACAGACCAAGTGATTAGCTATCTTTCTTTTCACACGAAGCATAAGCATGTCTAGACTACAGAAAAAAAGAGAAAAAAAAAGATTTTGACAACTAGAATATTTATCTTACAATGTTAAAATAAATAATGCAGTTGTGAGTTAGAGCTTAAGGTTGAATATAATCCGAGTATGAATGACATACTATATAAAGATCAGCCTAAAATGACAGTTCCAGCGCCTCTGACAGCATCTGTCAGCACTCTTTCTGGCCAATCCGCAGGGACTACCATGGAAAGACACTCAGCCCCTTTTGGGCTTCACCCTCTCCATCTATAAGTCTCAAAGTCGAGAGTTAAAATTAGAAATCGTCAATGGCCTGGATCCAAAGGCAAATCTAGGCTGGCTTCTAATTCAGACAGGTGGAAAATGTTGGTGGAAAGTTGGAGAGCCGCATGGAGCAAGCGTGGCCGCCCGAGAGGATCCCCTGGGGAGCTCTCCAATGCCAGCACCCCGGCCTCACCCAGACCTGGCAGTCAGCGTCCCAGGATAGGACCCGGGCATCTGCATTTCATAGAGCTTTTCGTATGATTCCGATATGCAGCCACAGTTGAGAAGCCCTAAGCCAGAAGGAGAACAGTGTACACAGACAAAGAAACAGGCAAACACAAACACACCTGCTGCACCCGCAGCCCCTCTCCCACCAGATGAGTGTCAGGGGCAGCTGAGGACCCACACACTTCGGCAAAGAGGAGAGACTGCGACAGATACATACCACTGTGTATAAGATAGATAAACAACAACATATTATATACAAAATAGATAAACAGTAGCTAAACTATACAGCACAAGGAGCTGTATCCAATACCTTGTAATGAGCTAAATGGAAAAGAATCTGGAAAAAAATTATATATATATATGTATATATATACGCATACAACTGTATCACTTTACTGTACACCTGAAAGAAACACAACATTGTAAATCAATTACACTCCAATTCAACTTTTTTAAGTGTGGTATTCTCTTACAGTAGATCTGGTCAGGAAAGGCATATGCCGGCGGATTACAACTTCAGGCCCTACTATCAAATTGTATTATCAGATTGACCTCAAATTATAAGTGATAACAGAGAGCAAACTGCCAATAAAATTGAGGCATACCTAAGAATATACATGAATATTGTAGGGGTGTATAAAGGAATGTGTAGGGGATGTGTGTATGTATGGATACATGCTTTCAACATGGATGCCAGCTGTCATGCGCTCCAGGAATCCCACTCTGGGCATACATCCAGACAAAACTGTGAATTCAAAAAGACTGATGCACTGCTGTATTCACAGCAGCACGATTCACAACAGCCAAGACCTGAAAACACCCTAAATGTCCATCATCAACAGATGACTGGATAAAGAAGACATGGTACATGTAGACAATGGAATATTACTCAGCCATCAAAAGAACAAAGCAATGCCATTTGTAGCCACATGGATGCAGCTAGAGATTATCATCTTAAGTGAGGTAAGTCAGACAAAGACAAACACCATATGATATCAATAAAGTGCGGAATCTAAAATAAGACCCAAATGAACCTATCTATGGAACAGAAACAATGTCACAAAGAGAGCAGACTTGTGGCTGCAAGGGGGAGGGGGCTGGAGGAGGGGTGGGGTGGGAGGTTGAGATTAGCAGAGGCAAACTATTACATCTAGAATGGATAAACAAGGTCCTACTGCATAGCACAGTGAACTACATTCAGTAGTGAATCATCATGGAGAAAGGAGATTAAAAAAAGAATGCGTGTGTGTGTGTGTGTATATGTACATATATACCTGAATCACTTTGCTGTATAGCAGAAATTAAAACATTATAAATCAACTAGACGTCAGTTAAAATTTTTTTTCAAAAATAAATTAATTGGGGAAAAAAAAAAAGAAGCCCACACTAAGTCACTCCTATCACCACCAGACTGGTATAAATCACTTTTCCACATCTTATCCAACGGCCTACCAAGTGACAGCAAGCTCCCGGGCTCCAGGCCACAGAGCGCTGGATGCTGGGCGTGAGCACTGAGGACATCAAAGACGTGCCCCTGTCACCATTTCTTCCACAGGCTTCAGTATTAGGAAATAGAATGCAGTTCACACTCGTGCATGAACACACGCACCTATGGAGACTGAAGGACAGGATGCCCAGTTTCTCACCGACAGTCATTTAAGACGCGGCAGCCCCTACACTGAGTCCTGTTCCCACTCTGCCCCTCTTAGAGGGCGAGAGAGAAGGCTGGCCAAGAAGATGATCAGGACAGACCCTGCGGACAGACAGGCCCAGGGTTCATCACTCCACTGGGCGCAGAGATCCCTCCCCTGGAGCCGGGGGCCGGGGGGGTTAGGCGGGGCGGGGGGTCGGGTACTGCCACACCCAAAAGGAATCACTTTATTTCCCTTCCTTCGCTGGGAAGACAAGGGCAAACAACAGTAACACGGATCACAGGCTCTGAAAGAGCTTCCTGGGCTCTGCGGCAAAAAACACATACCAATCCCAGGCCCACGAGCACGTAATCTTTCCCTTCCTGTTCAGTTCAGGATCTTCATTAGGAACACTGGTCGTATAATTTGCATCTGTTTTCCTATGTAAAAACACACTGTCCATAATCTAACCAGTAGGGTCAAGGGTCTCTGAAATCAGAAAACTGGATGTCAGCATCCGTCATGAACAGAAACAGCGGTTTTCCTTGTTAGCACTTCTCCAGTCCTGGGAGCAGGAACTGCAAGAAACCACAGGAGACGCCTGGACGCCACCCCTTCCCAGAGAGTGCTGCAGGGCCTGGCTGGGGCCCAGGGCATAAGGAACACGGCAGTGTTTAGGGGCGTCCATGAAAGCTGGACCATAAAGGTTGAGTGTGGAAGAACAGATGCTTTCGAAGTCTCTGGAGAGTCCCTTGGATTGCAGAGATCAAATCAGTCAATCCTAAAGGAAATCAACCTGAATATTCATTGGAAGGACTGATGCTGAAGCTGAGCTCCAATACTTTGGCCACCTGATGCAAAGAGCCCACTCATGGAAAAGACCCTGATGCTGGGAAAGATTGAGGGCAGGAGGCGAAGGGGACGACAGAGGATGAGATGTTTAGACAGCACCACTGACTCAATGGACATGAATTTGCATAAACTCCGGGAGACGGTGGAGGACAGGGAAGCCTAGCATGCGACAGTCCTTGGGGTCACAAAGAGCTGGACACGACTGAGCAGCTGAACAACAACAACAGTGGCTGAGCGAGGATTCTGCTTCTGTGTAATCTTTACAAGGAGTTGCCTCTAGGGTTTCCAACAGTCAATCTCCACATAAGGTTCTCTTGACTCAGTAACCTGCAGTTACCTGCTTTCAAGCCAGACCTTCATCTAAGGACCACCAAGGGCACAGCTTTGGTCTGCATGGGGAAAGTGGCAGGAGCAACAGAAAACAAGCTCAGGGTCTCCCTCTGGGCAGGGGCCCCCACCTGAAGGAAAACCAGACATCTGTTTGTGTTGCAGTCCACAGAGGGTGAAATTCTGCAAGTCCAGTTTCAGGGTTCAACCTTTCTGCCTTGATTGATGATGACCCATTTCACCCAGAATAGTTTCTTTCTCTTTGCAAAAACTGTATGTTATTTGTCAACAAGAAGAACCCTTTGCTTCTCTATAAGCATGACTGCTTCTGGCTAGCTTCTAAAGCACTGAAAACTTCCTTCCCATTATGGTTCTACACTCTTACTTTCTTTGTAAATGTCCAGAGGCCTTTAGGCAACGCGACAAAGAACGAAGGAGGCTTTTTTCTGCCTCACTCCATAGTAGTGATGACAAAGGCCTCCTTGTTGAGGGGAAACGAGTCAAGGGAAAAATGAAGTGAGTTTCCTGGTGGAAGAGAGGCACAAGAACCCTGGTCACCTGCTCACCAGCTTCACCTTCACCGTTAACTAGTTTGTTCCCTAAGACTAGATCCAGAATCCACAAACAGACTAACGTAACAGGCTCGGGAGCCTCCTTCAGGTGTAGACAGCAGAGGACACACAGCTGGGAATCACCCGTCCTTAATTAAACTGCACTGCCAGCTTGTCAATCCCCTATACATAACCATTTCAGCTATAGCTTCAAGTTCAAACTCTGCTTGGTTTTCAAGGCCACTACACTCAGACCTTTCCTTTAGCTGTCACCAGTCTCGCTGGTCCCCTCAGCATTCCAGCATCCCATGAACATGCCACCTTCATTCTCCAAGGCCCAGTTTCACACTCCCTTCCTGAGGTCCTCTAAAGTTCACCCCAAGACATCTACCTCTTCAGGTAACTCCCTCTAGAACACCTCCCCCTACAATGGCCTGCCTGCCCCCAACAGCCACAGCAATTATGATCGAAAGCGCACAACTGAGCACTTAAACTGTCCAGCAGTTTGCAGTAGTCATTTAACACAGGCTGGTGCATCCAGCAATTCCACTCCTGGGCACATATCCAAGCAAAGCTGTAATTCAAAAAGAGACATGCACCCCAATGTTCATTACAGCATTATTTAAATTGCCAAGAGATGGAAATAGCCTAAATATCCATCCACAGATGAATGGCTAAAGAAGACGTGATTATATATGTATATATGGGGCTTTCCCGGTGGCTCAGCAGTAAAGAATCTACCTGCAATACAGGAGATGTGAGTCTGATCCCTGGGTTGGGAAGATCCCCTGGAGGAGGGTACGGCAACCTACTCCAGTATTCTTGCCTGAAGAATCTGGCAGGCTACAGTCCATAGGGATGCAAAGAGTCGGACACAACTGAAGTAACTAACCATGCAAGCATATGTGTGTGTGTGTGTGTGTAAATAATGGAGATTTACTAAGTCATTAAAAAGAATGAAATACTGCCATTTGCCGCAACATGGATGGACCTAAAGATTATCAGACTAAGCAAGTAAGTCAGAAAGATAAACACCAAATGATACCAGTTACACGTGGAATCTGCATATGACACAAATGAACAAACACAGACTCACAGATACACAGAACAGACTTGTGGTTACCAAGGGTGGGGGAGAGATGGGGGAAGGACTGGGAGTTTGGGATTAACAGATGCAAACTATATATATAGGATGGATAAACAAGACCCTACTGTATAACACAGCGAACTACATTTAACAGCCTATGATAAAACCATAATGAAGAATATACATATGTAGAATTGAGTCACTTTGTCATAACTGCAGAAATTAAACACAGTACCGCAAATCAGGTATACTTCAATAAAATTTTAAAAATACATATAGGCTGGGGCCAGTGTCCTGGAAAGCCAGGAGCTGGGCACTATCCAAGTCCTTGCTCCTTTCTGTATACGGCCTGTGTTCTCTTACTCCCTCCTTGCTGACTGATGGAGAGACTTGGCATATCCTCTGGGATGCAGTCACTGCCAAGTTTAAAGAGGTCCTTCCAAAGTGGGTCTCTGAGAGTTCCCGATGACTCCCAGGCCCTCTCAGTCCCCTAAGAGGAGGAAGCACTCACTATTCCCACTGTAGCTGGCAGTGATGCTCTGGGGTCTGCAGGCCAGGTTCCTCAAAGCCTTCACTCACTGCAAAAAAAAAGACAAAAAAGACCCAAAAACCTCCCAGGTGTCACTGCACCCAAGTGCAAGACTTTCCGCCAGGCCCACGTAAGCCAAAACCACCTAATGCCTTCAAAAACAACTTTACCAACGAGATGAGAATAACCTCCTCTAACTTTATAACAGAGATTTTAACCACAGGCAACAGAACAATTCTGCGGCCTCCACCTTCCTTTTCAAAGAGCTGAGGAATTTACTGAGTATGCCAGCGTCCTCAAAGTCAAACGTAAGCAATCAAGCCTTCTGATCCTGGCAGGACTGGAGGTTTCCCTGGGGAGCCGAATACTCCACTCCAGAAGACAGATGCCCTAGAAACGTCGTCTTAGGAGGAATCTGGAGACCCCACGGCCAGTACCAGAAAAATAAGGGCTGGTCTGTTCACAGGCCCTCATGTGAAGCCAAGCTCCCTCCCTGGGGTAGCCAAGTCACACTTTTGAACTTGAGGTCTGGGGGAAGACAGGTCCCAGCAACCCAGGCTATGAATACCTGCATGCATTGTAAAAGGAAACAGGAATCTCCAAAACAAAACTGAAGGCACATACCTGAAGAGGCCTTCTCACTTACTTTTCCCCAAGGAACCAGTATGTGAAACCTAAGGTAGGGTTGGGAAGAGGGTGGGAGCGGGGAAGGTTTCCAAACTTCCCAGTCCCTACAGGGTATGGTCATCCTGGGCACTGAACTTGAATTTGAATCCTTGGACCATCATAAAGTACACATACAGTAAATATACTTATTTAATTTAGACTCTCTCAAGGTGGAATTTGTGATGAATAACTTTCTCTAAAGTTGTGTGAAGTATAACTCTGTAATGCTTATTTAAAAATATCTCTTGAGATATTATCAGTGTGAACCAAAATGCGAATGTATGCTTAACCTTTAAAGTAACAGCTGAGTTCAACAAGGCACTGTGCTGGGAGCTATAAATAACAAAGAAATGACTAAGACTGTCCTTGGCCTTAGGATGTTATGATTTGGTTCTGGAGACAAGGTGCACACAGCGATCCAAATTTCACTGCAGAGCAAGTGCCCTATTACAGGGACACAAAGTTTTGGAAACTCAGGAGTAATTCCTTCCTACCTGTTGATTGATGGAGGTGATTTGGGACCTGAAATGACAGGGAGAAAGAGACTCCTAAGCTGAAGTGGAAAAAAGGAGGAGGCTGTTAATCCAATTCAGGGTGAGGAGAGGGTGCTAGTGAGGAAAGATGAGCCCAGTGAGGTAAAGGTGAGGCATAGGGACTGACTCCCCGAGATGCCTGGGCACTTTAAGCGATAGGGAGTCCACTGGCGCTTAAGTACGGGTAAGGAGCACGACGAAGCTGAATCTACAGATCCAGAATCCAGTATTTAAGGGAGGTTTTCAAAATCCAATAAAGTTATCATAGGATCCAGCAATCCCACCCCTTGGCATATACCTAGAAAATTCAAAAAGATACCTGTACCCCAATGTTCACAGCAGCACGACTTACACCAGTCAAGACACGGAGGCAACCTAACGTCCATCAGCAGAGGAATGGATAGAGAATATGTGATGCAAAATGGAATATTACTCACCCATAAAAAAGAAGAGAATAATGCCACTTGCAGGAGCATGGATGGACCTAGAGATTATCATACTAAACGAAGTCAGAAAGAGAAAGGCAAATACCAAGTGGCATCACTTACATGCAGAATCTAAAACATGATACAAATGAACAGAAAGACTCACGACATAAAAAACAAACTTATGGTTACCAAAGGGGAAACAGGATGGGAGGAGGAATTGTTTGGGATTAGCAGATACACACTACTAAATATGAAACAGATAAACAAGATCCTACTGTACAGGGAACTATATTCAATATCCTTTAATAAGCCATAATTGAGGGACTTCCCTAGTGGTCCAGCAGTTAACACTCCATGATCCCAATGCAAGGGGCCAGGGTTCAATCCCTGGTCAGGGAACTAGATCCCACATGCCCCAACTAAGAGTTTGCATGCCACAGTGAAGATCCCACATGTGCAAATAACGCACAGCCGATTAAATAAGTATTAAAAATAAACCATGATTGAAAATAATGACAATATATATATGTGTATCTATAACTGAATCACTTTGCTGTACACCAGAAACTAACACAACATTGTAAATAAACTGCACTTCAATAAAAATAAATAAATAAAAGCCCTAGTGCATTATAAACACTATAGAAATGGAAAATAATTTAGAATTACGTGCGTGGTTCAACTTTCAACTATTACCTATCATATTCCTGGTAGGCTGCTGCTGCTGCTGCTGCTAAGTCGCTTCAGTCGTGTCCGACTCTGTGCAATCACCTCTAATTAAATACTAAATTAAATAGTGTTGGAGAACTCTGAATTCACTGTGTAAGCCTTGGGGCTGAGTCTATCTCCTGTTACAGAAGCCAAAAGGTCCCCTCTCTGTTCTAGCAGTTAGAAGGACCTAGGCCTAGTCAACTGATATTCCAACCAAAGACTCTGAATCTCGAGGAAATGACACAAAAACAAAGGGTGTTGCTAACGTGTCTATGGTAACAGAACCCCCAAGAGTTTAAGAGCAGCAGTGGTGTCTATGGTGACCGCCATCATCACAAGACAAGTAGTCTAGCCCTGCCTGGCTTCCCAGTATATCTTCACCTAAAGATATACTGTTCATTTTCCGAGCCTTTTCATTAATATGTGAGCTGCCCAAGGTACTTCCAATAAATTCTTCTATTGCTTAAGTTGGCCACCTGATGCAAAGTGCTGACATTAGAAAAGATCCTGATGCTGGGAAAGACTGAAGGCAGGAGGAGAAGGGGACGACAGAGGACGAGATGGTTGGATGGCATCACTGACTCAATAGACATGAGTTTGACCAAGCTCTGGGAGATGGTGAAGAACAGGGAAGCCTGGCATGCTGCAGTCCATGGGATTGTAAAGAGTCAGACACGACTGAGCAATGACAACAAACTGCTTAAGTTAGCCAAACTTACTTTTTGCAACTTCCATCAAGAACTTCTGACAGACATACATCATATGATACCACTCATAGGTGGCATTTAAAAAAATTATACAAATGAACTTATTTACAAAACACAAAAAGACTCACAGACAATAGAAAACAAACTTAATGCTTATCCGAGGGGAAGGAGAAAAGGGATAAATTAAGAGTTTGGGATTAAAATATACACACTACTATATATAAAATAGATAAACAACAAAGACCTACTGTATAGCACACGGAACTATATCAGTACCTTGTAATAATCTATAATGGAAGAGAATGTAAAGAAATAATACATTTATACATATATGTATAACTGAATCACTTTGCTATACACCTGAAACTAACACATCGCAAATTAACTAAATTTCAATAAATTTTTAAAAGAGAACTTCTGATATCTAACTTACTAAAAAATTAATTGTTGTCACACCTATTCTAGGAAAATAATAGTTAATATCTAAAGTACTACACGACTTAGCACAATCTCGTGTCTATTAACCCAGATATCCTTTGCACAAAACCTAGAGTAAATACTTGCAGTTCCTCCAGAGTTTTCTCCATCTGGAGGGCCTTTCTTCCTGTATAAGTTGAGTCAAGGAAATTCTAACTTTAGCACACACTAAACACTACAATATACACCCTGACTATCCGAATGTCTCTGGAAGTCCTCCTCTAGTGCCACTTCCTCCAGGAAAGCATCTACTCCTCCTCTCCCAATTTTTTACATGCCACTCACTTGCGTTCCCATCACAGTTCATGCACGCTTATGCCACAACATATTAAATTCCCTGTGCATTTAATTTTTTAGTCCATCCCCCTAATAACTTATAATTGATTAACAGCAGGGGCCATGTCTTATTCATCTCTGTATCTCCAGTTTCTAGCAGGAATAAGACCAAAGTAAGTGCTCAATACGTATTTATTGGATCAATGACTCATCTGCACACATTCACGATAAGTGAACGTAGCAGTCTCTAGCATATAATGGATACTCAATGAAAAAGAAAGAAAAAGGAAAAATGTTAGTCACTCAGTCGGGTACAACTCTACAACCCTGTGAACTATATAGCCCGCCAGGCTCTTCAGTCCATGGAATCCTCCAGGTAAGAATACTGGAGTGGGCAGCCATTCCCTTCTCCAGAGGATCTTCTTGACCCAGGGATCGAACCCGAGCGTCTTGCATTGCAGGCTGATTCTTTACCATCTGAACTACCAGGGATACTCAATAAACATATATTAATGGAATTAAGGTACATGTAAAAATAACCAATTACAAACATATTCTCAATTCTACAGAGCTTAACTCAAAGGTGAGTTGTCCCTTTCAAACTGCTCAGGAACCAAGGCTTGGTAAAAGCTACTGGGGCAAAAAAAAAAAAAAAAGATAGCCATCTAGTGCTAAAACAGGTTAATTACAGGCACGTGTGTGTGCACGCTTAGTCGCTCAGTCATGTCCAACTCTGCGACCCCATGGACCGCAGCCCCACCAGGCTCCTCTGTCCATGGGGATTCTCCAAGCAAGAATACTGGAGTGGATTGACATTTTCTTCTCCAGTGCATCTTCCCGAAACAAAAATCAAACCTGCATCTCCAGCATCTCCCACATTGGCAGGCAGATTCTTTTACCACTGCGCCACCCTGGGAGCCCTGGGATTGTGTTCTCAATGCAGCCCTTAATTTCTGCTTCCTTCCCACAGGTCTGAGAGCTGGTGCAAAGTCAGGATACCTCTGAGGGTATCCACCATGCCCCATTAAAACAAACAAACAAAAAAGGAATCATCCCAGTCCTACCACCTGGATTCACAATGACAGAGTCCATGATAAAAGAACTTTACCTACCAAGAGGAAATAATTTTTTAAATTTGAGGTTTTTTCTGTCTAAGCTGGATCTTCACTGCTGCATATGGAATCTCTAGCTGTGGCTGGCAGGGGGCTACTCTGCAGTAGAGGTGCTTGGCTTCTCATTGCAGTGGCTTCTCTTGTCTCTGAGCGCAGGCTCTAGGGTGCAAGGGCATCAGTAGTTGCAGCTCTCAGGCTCTAGAGCTTGGCCTTCAGTAGCTGTGGTCCACGGGCTTAGTTGCCTCTTGACATGTGGCATCTTCCCCGACCAGGGATCGAACCTGTGTCCCTTGCACTGGCAGGTAGATTCTTAACCAGTGGACCACAAGGGAAGTCCTAAATTTGAATTTTAATATCAAATCCAAAGACTATGTAAATATCTTGACTCAAATGCACATAATATTATAATTGATATTTCACATTGATGTATTTGCTGTTTAACTTACTTAAAACTAGAGGTACCTAGACTTCAGAGATTCTTTTCCTCAAGTGTTTTTTTAAAACCATTTTATTAAGGTGTTATAAACACGTAAAAAGCTATACATGTTTACTGTATGCAACTCAATGAGTTTGGGGATAATATACCATGAAATCATCACCACCATGAACATATCCATGACCTCCCAAAGTTTTCTCTCACCATCTCTGTTGTTTGGTGCGAGAGTGATGTGTCCATGTGTGTGTGGTAAGATCTACATTAGACTCATCCTCTTAGCAGCTTTTCACATCACAATACAGTACTGTCAGCTCTAGGCACTACGCTGTATGACAGATCTGTCTCTAGAACTTATTTACTCGGATCAGTTTCAATAAATAAGTCCTATATAAATTGAATGACTGAAATTTAAATCATCTTTAAACATATGTATTTGCTTATTTCAGGACCACAAAGGGATTCTTTCAGGTACCCTGGCTCACATTTTGTTCCCGCTGAGGAAGAAAAATTATCACCAGCACGTAAGCTTCAAACGTGTTTCTATCACTGTATGCAGACAGTAAGTACTTAATGCTTGGGGAGCAAAGGAAAACAACAGGATGAAGAGCCTTACAACAAACCCCAAGACAGAAAATAAATGCACAGTTGTGCTCCTCATGGCTCCCTCTCACCCACACTGCGGCGAGAAGAGCAGCCCAGTCACGCCTGGCCCTGTTCCTTCAGCTTTCCAGATCTTACGGACGCAGGTTGCTGCGGCTGAGTGACACCCAGAGGCCTGCCAGGCAGCAGCGTCTTGTGGGGACTGGGACTCTCAAGAGGCAAAGTACCTTTCTTCTCATCACACTCACCACCAACTTCACAAATCAACATCGGCTCATGAATGAACTACACAATTTAAGCAGCCAATATCCCTCCAAGAAATTAAACATCTCTTTGGTAATAAGAATATAACCATTCAAGCAGGAGCTACCATTTATTGAGGGCCTATTAAGTGCAAAAGACTCTTGAGTGTTCCTAAACTGCAAGATCAAACCAGTCAATCCTAAAGGAAATCAACCCTGAATATTCATTAGGACTGATGCTGAAGCTCCAATACTTCGGCCACCTGATGCAGAGAGCCCACTCACTAGAAAAGACCCTGATCCTGGAAAAGATTGAAGGCAGGAGGAGAAGGGGATGAAAGAGGATGAGATGGTTAGATGGCATCACTGACTCAACGGACATGAGTTTGAGCAAGCTCTGGGAGACAGTGAAGGACAGGGAAGCCTGGTGTGCTGCAGTCCACAGGGTCGCAGAGTCAGACATGACTGAGTGACTGAACAACATTAAGTGCAAGGGTGATATAAAAATTACTGTATTTAATTATCACAACACTATTCCCATTTTGTAGACAAGGATACCAGGCTCATAGTGGTTAAGTCATGCCCAGAGTCACAAAACCAGCCAGCAGAAGAGTCCCTCAGCCCCACCAACAACAAAGTTCTTCTTACTAAGCACTCCTGCCTTCCAAAGATCAGTCAGTCGTGCACACAATTTATCAAATTATAGTTGAGGTACTATATTATATGTTACAAGTGTTCAATACAGTAATACACAATTTTATAGGTTATACTCCATTTTTAGTTATAATAAGATATTGGCTATGTAAGCTAAGTATATCCCTGGAGCTTATTTTAATCATAATAATTTGTATCTCTTAATCCTCTCCCCTATATTGACCTTCCCCCTGCTTCCCTCTCTTCCCACTGGTAACCACTGGTCAGGTTTCTCTGGATCTGTGAGTCTGCTCATTTTTGTTATATTCACTAGTTTGGGGTATTTTTTAGATTTCACATATAAGTGATATCATATAGCATTTGCCTTTCTCTGTTATGTCTTGCCCTCCAAGTCCATCCATGTTAGTGCAAATGACAAAATATCACTCCTTTTTATGGTTGAGTAGAGAAGGCAATGGCGACCCACTCCAGTACTCTTGCCTGGAAAATCCCATGGGTGGAGGAGCCTGGTAGGCTGCAGTCCATGGGGTGGCACAGAGTCGGACATGACTGAAGCAACTTAGCAGCAGCAGCAGCAGCAGTATTCCATTGTGTATACATATCACATCTTCCTTACCCATTCCTCTGTTGTCAGACACTTAAGTTGCCTCCATATCGTGGCAACTGTAAAAAATGCTGTTATGAACACTGGGATGCATAGATCTTTTTGAATTAGTATTCTTGGGGGTTTTTTGGATATATACCCAGGACTGGGATTGTAATGTATACTTAATTCTCTCTTTTTAACTGAAGTCGAGTCAATTTACAATGATCCAGGTATACAGCAAAGTGCACACTTGATTCTAAGTCCTCTTTTCCTGCCTAATTTCTTACATCAATATTAGAGGAGTTTTAATGAAATGTCCTTGCTTGTGAACAATGGGAAAAGGCTCAGAGAAAGCTTCCTTCTCTCCCTATATGCCTGCATAAACGCCAATATATACAAGCAGGTTTGTGTTATTACTTATAAAAGCTTAGGAGAGCAAGCTGCTGCCAACCACTGCAACACCAAGGCAGAGGATGAAGCCGCCCCTCCCACCTCTCTCATTTAGCCACCTATTATTTTCACGATAGTGTCTCCACTTTACCAATGAATTCCAGACCTGTGGTGCGTCAAAGTACTCAGGGACATTTTTAAAATGTCACCTCCAAGTCCCCATGTCAGACCTGTAACATCAAGATCACCTCAAGTATGGACCAGAAATGAATTTTGGAGAGCCACACTTCACAATTGATTTGAATGCAGATCAGGGTTGGGAAGTTTGGACTTCCCTGTCATATAAGATCTTGTACAACACACGAACTGAAAAGTTGTGGTAAACTGAAATTTTGTAAATCAATCATGTTTTAAGCCAAAACGTGTTAGATTTATGAACCAAAATGATGATGAACAATTAAAAGTGATAACTTTTCCTAAAATTAGTGAACCAACTAATCTGCATTTACTCCTTTAACGTGAAGAATTCTTTGCATAAATTTGTTACTTTTTAATAAATTTATATTTGAAGTTGATAGTTTTGGTACCCCGTTATTTCATAACTGCTAACCTGAATGACTGGTTAGCATAATGGAATATGGCTATTTCAGTTACATCTAAAATATTGTTATAAAGATACAATAACAAAGCAATCATACAAAAAATACATCTAATTCAATACGATGGAAAAAAGCCTGGGAAACTGCCTATCATATTATACAATAAATATGTCTACCTCTGAAACTCAGCAATCACATGGCCAACTATGTCACCAAGCCAAACATGACAAGCAGCTATCTAATTACAGGGAAGGAAGGCAGAGAAAGTAACATTATTGAGCACGATATGGTACAAACATTACCTCAGATAATTCTCACACCCCTGAGAATTAGGTTTCATTATCTCCTTTTTGCCTAAACAAAAACAGGAATGACACTCTGAGTCACAAAGCTCAGAGCCTTAAGGTTAAGATGCAAACTCAGCTTGGACTGTTCCAGAGCACACCACAGAATTTAAATGATATTTTAAAACACGTAGGTATCTGTGATAGTATCTGGGTTTCTTACAACTGCTATGAGTTACAAAAGCTCACGGGTCTGTGAGTTGGATTAGCAGCACCGTGCGGAATCACTAATTCACTCATCTCCTCATGCATGGGCTTCCCTGTTGGCGCAGTGGTACATAACCCGCCTGCCAATGCAGGAGAGGCAGCTTCAGCCCCTGGGTCGGGAAGACCCCCTGGAGAAGGAAACGGCTACCCGCTCCAGTATTCTTGCCTGGAAAATTCTAGGGACAGAGGAGCCTGGCGGGCTGCAGTCCCTGGGATCACAAAGAGTCAGACACAACTTGGCAACTAAACAACTCATCTATACATTCCACAAAGATCTATGACGTTGAGTGTCTGTCAGGGTAAAAGAGTGCCCAGTATGAGGCTTGTGACAAATATGACACGCTTGTGAGAGACAGCTGTACAAAGTGGAGGGCTGCTCACCGGTACGGAAACGTAACAACGCAAGCAGCTGGATGGCGGCGTGGAGCAGCGAGGAGGGATAGAGTCCCACATCCCTCTCAGGGCACACACACTGGATCTACTGGGCCACGCTGACCTTCCTCTCTTTCACCTGCATGTTTGGGATCACGGACAACACCTTTCAAAGACTCTGTCAAGAGCTACAGAGCTAGGTCAAGAAGAATGCACACATACTGAATTCATGAAGTTCACACACAATAATGCCAGTAGAAAAAACACTATTTATTTATTTTTTTAAGGTCTATGACATTGCTTTTATTTCTGCTGTTCAATTTCCCTTAATTCACATCTGATGACTTATTCAACTTCTAATTTTGTATTGGAGCATAGCTGATTAACAATGTTGTGATAATTTCAGGTGGACAACAAAGGGACTCACCCATACATATACACGTATCCATTCTCCCCCAAACTCCCCTCCCCACCAGGCTGCCATATAACATTGAGCAGAGTTCCCTGTGCTACACAGTAGACCCTTGTTGGTTATCCATTTTAAATATAGCAAGTGTACATGTTGGTCCCAAACTCCCGAATTATCCCTTCCCCCGACCCTTACCCTCTGGTAACCATAAGTTCACTCTCTAGGTCTGTGAGTCTATTTATGTTTTGTAATAAGAACCCCCAATTTATACTAGAACAGAGGGAAACCTGCTGCAAAATACAATTTCCTGGAGGCAAATGAACTACATGTCTTGGAAAGAGGGAAATGGAAGTAACCAAACACTACTGACAATTTCCTACGTGAAGGGCAATGAGTAACTCACATGAACTCGTTTAGTCCTCCTAATCGCTTTATGAGGCTTATCTTCATTTGTCAAATAAGGAAACTAAGGCACAGAGCATAACTTGCTAAAAACTTACATAACTAGTAAATGGCAAAAAAGCCCAGCTGGTCTGGCTCCAGAATCTATAGTCTTTGCCACTCAGAAAGGAAAAAAGTGCTCTCCTTTACATTTTTTAAAATTATTGAGGACCCATAAGTTTTTGTTTCCAGAGGTCAAATCTATCCATATTTACTGCATTAGAAACTAAAACTGAAAAACATTAAAATTTATGTTAATAAAATATATGTCAACCATTTAAAACCGATAAACCCAGTATAAGTTACACATTAGGAACACTCAATTCTAAAACAAAAAGCAGTAAGTGGAATGGTATTGTTTTATAATTTTGCCGATTTCTTTAATGTTTGGCTAATCAGAAGACAGCTGTACTCTAACATTCGCTTCTGCTGTCAATCTACCGCTACACAATTTTTAGGTGAAGTACATGAAGAAAATCTGGCCTCATTCAAACACACAGTTGGAAAAAGCATTTTAATACCCTTCTCATATATTTGTGACTATTCTTTGAAACTATATCAAAACACAGCAAGTGATAATTCTTTAAAGGTAGTTGCAATGTGCATTTTAAAACCATATCATAGACATTTCTCCAAAGAAAAAACAGAGATGGCCAAAAGGCACATGAAAAGATGCTCAACATACTAATTATTAGAGAAAAGGAAATCAAAATGACAATGAGGTATCACCTCACACCAATCAGAATGGCCATCATCAAAAAGTCTACAAATAATAAATGTTAGAGGTGTGCAGAAAAGGAAACCCTCCTATACTGTTGGTGGGAAAGTAAACTGGTGAAGCCACTATGGAGACCAGTTTGGAGGTTCCTCAAAAAACTAAAAATAGAGCTATCACATGATCCAGCAATCCCATTACTGGGCATATATCCAGAGAAAACCATAATTCAAAAGATACACGTACTCGAATGTTTACTGTAGAACTATTACAATAGCCAAGACATGCAAGCAACCTAAATGTTCATCAACAGATGAATGGAAGAAGATGTGCATATACATACATATATATATATATACACACACACATACACACACAATGAAATGTGTGTGTCAGTTGCTCAGTCGTGTCTGACTCTGCAACCCTATGAACTGTAGCCTGCCAGGCTCCTCTGTCCATAGAATTCTCCAGGCAAGAATACTGGAGTGGGTTGCCATTTCCTTCTCCAGGGACAATGGAATGTTACTCAGCCATAAAAAAAGAATGAAATAATGTTAACTGCAGCAACATCATGGACCTAGAGACTGTCATACCAAGGTAAAGTAAGTCAGACAAAGATACATATCATACACTTATATGTTGAATCTTAAAAAATGATACAAATGAACTTACAAAAGATTGAAACAGACTCATAGACTTAGAAAACAAACTTATGGTTACCAAAGGGGAAAAGTGGAAGGGAGGGATAAATTAGGAATCTGGGGATAATATATACACACTGCTGCTGCTGCTGCTGCTACGTCTCTTCAGTCGTGTCCGACTCTGTGCGACCCCATAGACGGCAGCCCATCAAGCATACACACTACTATATGTAAAACAGATAAATAACAAGGACCCACTGTATAGCAAAGGGAACTATACTCAATATTTTACAACCTATATAGGAAAAGAATCTGAAAAAGAATAGGTAATAGAACTGAATCACTTTGCTGTATACCTGAAACTAACACAACATTGCAAATCAACTACATTTCAATAAAAAATAAGCTTTTCAAAAAGCCATTTCAGGTGAACGTTTCCTGGATATTTCTCTATATTCTGTTATGTTAAAATCTATCAGTCCACCTTTCACTTTGGAATTTTCTTTATCAGTGCAGGATTTGCTAACATCATAGGTTGGTCATAGAAAAATAATGGTTCATTGACCTATACAAAATCTTCCATACATGGAAATATTTCAAGTAAGCAATATCAAGAAAATCACATTGTTAATACACCACAGATCACAATCATCAGAAAACTCTTTCACATATTGGGTAGCTGTCAAGCTCACAGTTGGCAAATGCCAAGTTTTTCAAAATTCTAATTTTCACTTGAAAGCTTGAGTTTTACCATCAGTAGCAAATGCTGTCCATTGATTTTCTTGACGTCTCCCTTTATTCACTTTTGAGAAAACAGCAGCTACCAAATACCTAACTTAGAATAACCATAGTTTGTCCACTGTTCTTTCAGCTAAACCTGAGAGAAGCTGCTAGTTAAACTCAGGACTCAAGTGCTTGTCACACAAGGACTCTTCTTCCCTTTGCAACAGAAGTACTTTATGTGTACCTCCCACTTGGTCACACATGACACTGAAAAGATGTACTTGAGCCTGGAGATTTAATAGAATTGATCATTTGTACCACTTCCACAAGAACATTCTTAAGTGAAATGGGCTTTCTATACCATGTTGGTTAGAAGTGGCCTGATTTCCAGTACAGTCGGAGGCCTCTGCCTTGATTCATATCAATCTGCCTGCAGTTTTACCCACTGTTGTTTCTGTACCATCAGTACAAACATCAATACAGTGGAAAAGACACACATCTTAGTAGTCTTAATATTATTATGAAGATAGTTATTAGGTCTCAGAAACCCTCCTGGTGTTCCACAAGACACCACTTTGAGAAACACTACTCTGTTCTATAACCTCTTCCAGGAAAAGATGTGAAACTTAAGGATAACTTTAAGATGAAAACGGCTGCAAGCCAGTCATACCTGAAAATGAGTTACCTCCCTGCTCAGGCAAAGAAAGATGCCCACAGCCCTCAGAAGCTGGTGAAACTTACAGAGAAGACGCACACAGCCCCTTTGATGCAAAGCCCTGCTTGAACTCTATCAGATGAACGAATCCTGCTGATTAAAGGAAATGCATCTGAAGAGAGAGAGCAGCCTCTCTAGAAAACACCTGCACAGGAATATATTTTCTTGCCCTTGAGGAATTCTTATAAAAAGGAACACAAATCAACAATGATATGTGATTGGCAAAAAGGCTCCGTCAGATTACTTTTAAGAGGTGGGAAGAAAAGAAATTGTAATAACTAGCTCAGCAGGAAGTCAGGCAACCCTTGGACAAAGGGAAGGATGTAAGAAAGGATGACTGAAAGGAAAAGAGAATGATACTCTCAAGCCAGAAGACCAGAGTATTAGAAAGATTTAAAGAATAAAAATGACAGAAGAGAAAATATCTACTAAATGGAAAGGATGTGCCACGCTTTTCATTTTATTTTGGCAAATCTGCTTCTTAAACAATGTACATTGAGTCTTAAACAATGTAAGAATCCAGGCTCTGCCATATATTAAACTACCTGAACTAGAGCAAATGAGTTAACTTCTTGTTGGCCATTACATTGGTATTAATAATTGGGGATAATGGAACCTACTACACGGGGCTGTTATAAAGTTTAACTGAGACAACGGCAAGGGCTACAAGCAGTTGCTCCAGCACAAAGTGTATGTTCAATACATTTTGGCTTCTTTTACGAGAATGGGGAAATGGAACAAGAATCATGGCTATTGGATGGAGATTATCAGACTAAGTGAAGTAAGTTGGAAAGAGAAAGACAAGTATCATATGATATCATTACATGTGGAATCTAAAATATGACATAAATGAACTTATCTCAACTTAAATGAACTTCTCTATGTCAGACGTAGAGAAGAGACTTGTAGTTGCCAAGGCAACTGGTGGAAAGATGGATTGGGAGTTTGGGATTAGCGGATGCAGACTAACATAAAAGGCAGAGCAGTTTCTACCTTGCTTGCTGGGACACTCACAGCTGGAGCTCTGAGCCACCATGTAAGAATTCTGACTAGCTTGATACTGAGAGGAAAGGCCACTTGCAGGAGCTCCAGTCTGCACACCTAGCCTTGAAGTGCACCCCAGCCCTGGGGCCAGGTTAATGAATGAAGGAGTCTCCAAATGACCCAATGCCAAATCATCCAGTCACCTCCGGCCTCTTCTCAGCACAGAGGACAGAAACAAGCCATCTCTACTAGGCGCTGCCACAGTCCAGACCCACGGCATTGGCTGTGAGCCTTAATTCTATTATTATTACTTTATACAGCTGAAATAATTATACAGGTGACCATACGACAGAATCAGGGGGAGTCCTGAGCTTGTTTCCCTGAAACTAGACAGTCCCATTTGGAGGTGATGGGAGACAGTGGCAGCCACTCCCCAAGGCTAGCCTCACCAACACAGATCATCAGACATTAGATTCTCCGAAGGAACCGGCAACCTAAATCCCTCACATGCGCAGTTCACAGTAGGGTTCGAGCTCTTCTGAGAATCTAACGCCACAGCTGATTGACAGGGGGCGGAGCTCAGGAGGTAACGCGATGGGGAGCGGCTGTAAATACAGACAAGCTTTGCGGGCTCACCGGCTGCTCACCCAGTTCCTGACACGCCACGGACCACTACAGGTCCATGGCCTGGGGGTTGGGGACCCCTCACCTTTAACAAACCTCCAACTTCTTACCCTCACAATCCCCACTGTCCTCAAGGTTTTGTGTAAATGGTATTGTGCTGCTGGTTACAGTACTTTCCCAGGTGCCTTCATTTAAGCCTACTGTGATTTCAGAAGGCATTTTCTTTTCCTCTTCTAGTGAAAGGAACATTAGACCACTCTTTTTTTCAGAAACTAGAGCGCAGTTAGGTGTGTTCTGCAGGGAGTTAATGTACAGACAGATGTCTACTGCATCCACAAGGTTCCATGATTCTGAAAAAACATTTCCTAGTCTCGGTTTCTACCCTTCCTCCTTCTTGACCTGTCCCTCAAAAAAGACCCCAGAGAGGCCCTCTTGTCTGCCCTCACATCTTTTTCTTTGACAATTAATGGCTCATCCTTCAATGTATAAGGAGATCTTGCAAATCAATATGCAAAAGTTTCACAGAAATAGAAAGTTCTCAGGAAAACAGTTTATAAATGTCTAAAATGATGCTAAATGCCACTCATAATACATAAATAAAAATTTAAAATATAACAGTTGTTTTGTTTACCAGTCGGTAAAATTTGAACAAAACTGATTTGAGGAGAATTTATGGAAAAAAACAGAACCTCTGGAAGGTAACTTGGCAATATCCATTAACATTCAAAAGGTACTCATATGTGGTTATCATTCTATGAATTTATATTAGATATATATTAGCACATTTGCAAAAAGGTAGGCACAAAGCTATTAAACTACTGCCTGCAATATCAAGCACCGAAAACAAACCTAACATCCTAAAATAAGGGTTGATTATAAATTAAAAGTTCATATGAATGGACAAATTGCCCTCACATCTTTCAACCAAATTTTCCCCCATCACCAGGATGAACAACCTGGGGGCCGTGATACTAGGAGGCCATCCCTCAGGAAACAGCCTCACTGGAGAATATGACATTCCCTCCTTTCCCCAGATTGCCCAGACAGAAAGGCTGACTCACGAGAAACCTGGATCTCAGAGCCCTTCAGAGCATGGCTCCTGTGAGGAAGGGCAAGGCGGGTCCACACCTGCTCCGGGGCCCCATGCCTGGGCCTCACCTCCCGGAGCAGCCCTTACGGCTGAGCAGCGGCTGCTGGCAGGGAGGTGCCAGGGGCACGTAGGGAGGCGCAGGGCCACGGGGCGTTTGGGGGCCTGACCTCACGCTGAGGAGGCAGAGCGGGCCTGGAGACAGGACACCTGCCATCCTCGTCTGGCTCTGCCAGTTCTGAGAGGGGTAGGGGGGAGGACCGGGCTCATCGGAAGAGGTGCGAGACAGCAGAGAGGGGAGCGCCTATCGCGTGGCTCCCACAGGAGCCCAGGTCACCAGAGTCCAGCCAGCGGGGCGGTGGAGACACGTGAAGGAAGGGGATGGGTCCAGGAAACTTCCTGGGGCCCACCTGGTGACTGAGCGGGCGCGGGTGAGGAGGGAGAGGCACTCGGTAGTCTGCGGAACACCTTCAAAGGCAGCAACAGCCAGAATGACGCAGTGGGGAATGGCATCCGAGCAAGTCCGAACCGGCGCCCTGAACCAGATGAACGAGCCCCCCGCCCACCACCCGCTGGCACAGGCTGGTGCAACGGAGCTGCCGACCCGAGGTGGAGGAGGCCAGGCTGATGGCAGGGCCTCCCCAGGAGAGGGGTTCTCAGGGCTAAATCCCACACCAAGAGAGGGGCTTCTCGGGGCTAAATCCCTCCCCAGGAGAGGGGCATCTCAGTGCTAAATCCTGCCCCAGGAGAGGGCATCTCAGGGCTAAATCCTTCCCCAGGAGAGGGGCATCTCAAGGCTAAAGCCTTCCCTAGGAGAGGGGCATCTCAGGGCTAAAGCCCTCCCCAGGAGAGGGGCATCTCAGGGCTAAATCCCGCCCCAGGAGAGGGCATCTCAGGGCTAAATCCTTCCCCAGGAGAGGGGCATCTCAAGGCTAAAGCCTTCCCTAGGAGAGGAGCATCTCAGGGCTAAAGCCCTCCCCAGGAGAGGGGCATCTCAGGCCTAAATCCCGCCCCAGGGGAGGGGCATCTCAGGGCTAAATCCTTCCCTAGGAGAGGGGCAACTCAGGGCTAAAGTCCTCCTCAGGGGAGGGGCATCTCGGGGCTAAAGCCCTCCCCAGAAGAGGGGCATCTCAGGGCTAAACCCACCCTGACACTTCCATTTGTTTCTCTCAAGGACTAGATTCCTGGAAGAACCCCACAAACAAATGTAGGAATACCCCTGAGAAACAGTAGACCCCCCTCCCTTGACAGCAGCCTGCTCAGTCGGTAAGCTCCACACCCAGATGCCTCACTGACCTACCTTCCAAGTGAAGAGTCTCAGAAACGCCAAGCGGCAAAGCGAGGTTCAAGCTGACAAGAGCATCCCCCATGGTATTTTCTCCCCATCAGTCCACACCAGACCTCCAAGGAGGAGTGGTTCATTTCATTCAGAAACATGTCCTGGTCCCACAGTACGAAGCGCAGTGATACTGCCTTCAGACAAACAGGGTTAGTATCTCTCTAGAATAGCACTGGCCAGTGGAACTTGCTGTGACGATTGGAAATGGTTCTTAGGCACCTGAATCGTGACTAAACTAAATTGAAGGTTTAATTTCATTTAATGCTCATTAATTTTAGATGGCCACATGTGGCTAGTGGTTACTGAGGACGGAGGAGATCTAGAACTTAAAAAAAGAAAAATAGACAGGGGCCAGATTAAGCTGCCAGGGAAAAAAAAAATCATGGAATTCTACTTCCCTACTGTGAGGAAGTGAACTTCCTTAACAGTGCAGCATCCGCTCAAGCATTTTTCCAGCCCTGAACTCTTCTCTGGTCATGACAATTATATATCAATGTGCCTCCAACACATCACAACTCGGAAGGCCCTTAGAGACTCGAGCCCAAACGGTCCACTGTAGGAAGCCACTCTACAATGTACCTACCATCTTTACCAGGTGCCCTCAGCAGCGGTGAGACTCAGCATCAATCCACCCCCAAAATCCTAGGATACTCTTTCAAAGGGAAATCAAGGATGCTCAAAATAATAAAAAATAAATTTTGCACCATGCTTTACCTCTTATGTGGTCCTTTCACATGCATTATCTCAGGTAAGCGTCACCTAACGTCAGGATATAAGCATTAGTAACACATTTATTTTACAAAAGTGAATTGGCCAAGGCAATATCGCCGGCACTTGGTCACCATGTACCCTAACCTCACATGTCTTCCAAGGAGTGAGAGGTCAAAAGACAATGGAAAAGTCGTGGTGGTAAAGGGGGAAGGCGTGGAGGAGGGATTAGAGGATGCAATCAGGCATATCAGCCAGGAGCCACAGAAATCAAACTGACGTTAATCTCAACTATTAAACAGGACAAACTCAGTTCCAAAGAGTAAAGCACCAGTCTAGGCTAACTTATAGGGGCGGGGAGGCTATGCCCTAAAATAGTGCTTCTCAAAGTGTGGTCCCCGAACCAGAACCAGCAGCAACAGTGGCCCCTGGAAACTTGTCTGAAGCGCAAATTCTGAAGCCCTCTCCAAGCCCTGTGGAAACAGAAACAGCCAGTGGGGCCCAGCAGTCCGGCTTAAAACAAGCCCTCCTGACGATTCCCATGTCCACCCACGTTTGAGAACCACAGCGCCACAATTCTACATCTGAAGCCCAGGCCATTTCCTCTGGGAAATAAACAATCTGGTCATCAAGGGAAAGGAAAGGGAGCCGCCAGGAGTGAAGTTTGAGACACGTCCTGGTGACATCAGCCCTGATGTACTGTACTTTGGGTAATAAAGGACTCAGTCCAGTCAGTGAAGAATCTGCCTGCAATGCAGGAGACCTAGGGTTGAGCCCTAGGTCGGGAAGATCCCCTGGAGAAGGAAATGGCGACCCATTCTGATATTCTTGCCTGGAGAATCCCATGGACAGAGCAGCCTGGCGGGCTTCAGTCCATGGGGTCACAAAAGTCAGACACAACTTAGTGTCTTAGTGACACCACCACCAAGCTCTGAACTAGCTCGGGACCGCACACACCTCCTGTGGTCAGGGCACAGAGGAAATTGTTCTTTACCAGGAAATCTTGGTTTAGGAGCTTTCCTGTTGGCCCAGTGGATAAGATTCTGGATGCAAGTTCCATCCCTGGTCTGGGAGCTAACTACATGCTGCGGGACAACTAAGCCTGTGTGCTCAGCCACGAGTGCAGCCAAAAAAAATTTTTTTATATAAATTCTAAAAAAGAAATTGGTTTAGAAATAGGGGAAAGGTATATTCTATAGGGAATACTAGATTGTGAACAGAGTATCCTAGCTTCTAATCTCAATAAATATTTGCAAACAGCAAGGTCTTACTGTATAGCACAGGGAACTATATTCAATATCTTGTAATAAGGCATCATGGAGAAAATATGAAAAAAATATATATATATAAATCACTTTGCTGTACAGCATAAATTAACACAATATTGTAGATCAACTATACTTAAATAAATTTTAGAATAGTATTTAGTACACAACTGTGTTCCCAAGTGTGAAAAGACGAAGTTCTATGGCTTTTTTTAAGCATCAATGATTAAGAGCTGGTATTCCAATTTCTCAGAGAAAGAAATGAGAATATACAAAACAAAACCATTTATCTCCTGCTATTTTAAAATAATAATAGGCATTTATTGAATGTGCCCAGCACTGTGCTAAGTACTATATATATGCATCATTTCATTTCACCTGCACCCTCCTCCCCCAGGTGAGCACTACGACTATCTCCACTGTCTCTGTGAGGCTGCACAGGTCACATTCGCTGAGATCACACAGCAAGGAGGTGGCAGGGCCAAGAAGCAAACCAGATCTATCTGACCTAAACAATCCAAACTACTACTGCTTTTTTCATTTTGACACATATTCTAACTTTAAATCTATTCAACCTTACTCATACTCTTTATGTTATTCAGTTTTAAGTACTTCCTTTTAAACGCCAGTATGCCACGTGCTGTTCAAAAGAGTCCTCAACCACTCGGTTTACCCAGAGTCCTTCAGCCCGTGCTCAAGAACCAGGGTAACTTACACTGAAGAATTAATGCCAGTAAAATATTCAAAAACTAGATCAAAGGCAAGAATCCACTGTCTTCTCACCATGCTCAGGCAACATGCCCAGGGAAGCCCTCCCTGACCACCAGATCAGAGCGGGAACTCCCTGAGGCTTCTCTTCTCTGGGTTCCCACATACGCCTCGCTCTTCTCTATTCCGACAGTAACACCTGGGAATGTCCACACACCACTGCACCAATAGTGAGCTCGGGAGAGTGGGAACTATATCTGATTCACCAGTGGGCTTCCAGAGCACTAAAATACACAATCGACACCTAAGAGATGGTTGATAACATGGATAGCAAGACATACACATTATTAAGAGAACTGCACTGTATAAGGGAACTGCAATTTGAAGACGTAAAATATGAGACTTTAAAAAAAAACAGAAAATCTTTGGGAAATTAACTTGGGCAAAATGTTCTTAGATGTAACACCAAAAGCACAGTTCATAAAAACAAAAAAAAAAAAAAAAAGAATAAATTGGATATTAGCAAAATTTTTAAAAATTTTGTTCTCTAAATGATCCTGTTAAAAGTTCAAAAAGACAGGATACGTGTTGGAAAAATATATATACTCAAGCCACATATCTGACAAAGGACTCATTTCTGGACTACATGAAGAATTCTCAAAGCTCAATAGCAAAAAAGAAAAAATACACTTAGAACATCGGCAAGGCAGGAGCAGACATTTCACCATAAAGGACACACAGATCACACAGATGACAGATAAGCACATGATGGTCCAATACCATCAGCCATTAAAGAATGCAAATCAAATCCATGATGAGACTAGAACATTTACTGGGACGCTAAAATAATAAACAGATGGTGGTGTGGACGCAGAAAAACTGCACCTCTCACACATTGTTGGTGGGAATGTGAAACAGTATAGCCACTCCGGAAAAGTTTGACGATTTCTTTAAAAAAGAAAAAACTAAACATATGCTTACCATCCAAAACCCAGCAATCGCAATCCAAGGCATCTGTCTTAGAGAAATGAAAACTCTGTCCTCATCAAAACCTGTACATGTATGTTCACAGCAACCTCGACTATAAGAGCCAAAAACTGAAAACAAGCTAGGTGTCCTTTAGTGGGTAAATGCTTAAACAAACTGGTATATCAACACCAAAGAATACTACTCAGCAATAAAAAGGAATGAACTAGTGATGATGCAACGGTTTGGGTGGATCTCAAGGGTGTTATGCTGAGTGAAAATGCTAATCTCAAAAGACCACATATCGCATAAAGCTATGTATGTAGCATTCTCAAAATTACAGATGGCGAAGGGGTTGAGTAGTTACCAGGGTTAAGACGTGGGGCGGGGTTAAGGGAGGCGTGACTACAAAGGCGTGGTGCAAAGAGCTCGGAGGTGATAGAACAGCTCTGTGTCTTGACTGTGGAAGTAGCTACAGAAGTCCACACAGACGAACGATTCTACACGCCACCCCCCATACACAAAATGTCCGCATGTAAAACTGGTGAAGTGTGAATATGGTTTCGATTGTACCAACGTTTATTTACTGGTTCCACTGCCATGCTCTGGTTACGTGAGATGTTACCACTGGGGGAAACTGGGTGAAGTGAACACGGGACCTCTCTACGATTTTTGCAACTTCCCATAAAGCAACAATCATTTCAAAACTAAAAGTTAAACAAGGGAATTACAGGCATTTCACTTAAAACAAACAAACAAAGAAGTATACATAGCTGCACGACTGGCCAGCGAGGTCCCAAATACAGATTTAAACACACAAAGTAGGACCACTGGCTTGATTTTTTTTTTTTTAAGTTAAACCCAATTCTCCATGTTGGAGCTACTCCCCCATCCCCCAATAAAGAGAGGAAAGATGCCTGATGTGTGAGCCACTTTGGGAATCCAGGAGTCTGGTCCTAACAGCCTGGCATGAACAGACCCTAAAGTTTCACAAGGATGGAGGCCAAGGGCCCACAAGTCAGAGGAGAACTGAAAGTCGTGCCAACACACAAGCCCAGGCGAGGCTCTCTTTCAGAAAATGCCCTGTGCGGATCTACCCACGATGGCCAAGATTTAAATTCTGCCTTCCTTCCGAGACAAAACAAACCAACAAAATAAATTTTAAAAAAATAAATTGCTAAGCAAACAAATAAAAAACCTCAACAACGCCAGACTATTTCCAACAAAACTTATAATTAAATATGTCCTCTTCCATGACCTCCAAGCTATCCCTTGCTTTTCAAGTATTCCACTGCCTAGTTAATTCTGGGACATAAGAACCTACCAAAATTAGTGAAAAACTAGGAGAAAAATTATTGAAAACACTAGAGAATTTACTGATCTAAGCTTCCATATCCATTTAAAATGCAGACAGATTCTTGGAAGTGGTGAGGGGTTGTGGGGGGTGGGGCTGGACAGGAGAATGCTGTGAGAATTTTGCTTATCAGGACTATTAACAGGTCTTACAAAGTTACTTCCTTTTTCATTTACTGGCCTGGAAAATCAGATTTTTACAATTTTCACTAGCAATCCCCTCCTTTCCTAAGTCATTCATTATCATTTTTTCTTTGAAAAGCTTTATGCCACACAATACTTCATCATTTTCAAAGCATTTTCACAAATTACTAAGAAACACAGCACTGGTACCCATGGGCTGTACTTTTCCACAAAACTCGCCAGCCAGACTGTCATCTAATTTCAATTAGTTCAGCCATGTTTCCCCCAGGCACTGGGTCCACACTTCTCCACAGGGGTAGACATCAAAAAAAAAAAAAAAGGCAGAGTACTCTACACATAAGCCTTCCAGACAAACCAGTCAAGGGCAGACACTCTCAAGTTTAATCAGCAGAGTGCCTTCTCATAAAATTATTCACATTTCTGCATTCCTGTGCTTTTCTTAAGGACAGTACTTTAAAATTTCATTTAAACTCAAAGTCCTCCATTAGTTTCCATGAAAAAATGCATTTTTAAGTGCTTTGATCTCCACATGTCCTTCTGTACATTAGCATTCTTCACCCTCCACCATCTGCACAGAAGCAAAACACCAGGACTTGTGCACATTTTAAAAAGAAGGGAGAGGGAAGTGGAGTACCTTCTCAGGACTTCCCTGGTGCTAGAGTGGCTAAGACTCCCTGATCTCAAAACCTGGGACCTGCGTTACATCCCTGGTCGGGGAACTATATCCCAGTGCCACAACTAAGATTGCCTCCCCACCTAAGTCAAAATAATTTTTTTTTTTAAGAGCGCCTTTTCTCATCCTATCCTACTTATAGAGTTCACAAGGGTTTCTTCATTTATCTTGAAAAAATGTATCTCACAAAAGCAAAGTATATACATCCAAACACTAAGCATCCACCCACACCTCACCAGGGAATAGAGGCAGGCGGCTCTAAAGCTTTCTCCTCTATGCCCTACTCCTTTTTATTCTGATCAAATCAGTGGTTTCCAATCCTCTGCTCCCCTGCAGAACAGCTCAAAATGTGAGAAGTACTATGACCACACTTCTTCCATAAAAAGCATTATAGTAGATGTACTATGATGATCCGAGCCCGGTCCTGGGGGTTAAATGTCACACTGGTCTAGATGCTTCAAGAACTTGCAATCTAGAGAGACTCCAATCCCTACCATGGGTTAGATATCCAAGGAGAGCTGCGGGGTCCAGGAGAGGTGGGCAGTCAGGGGAAATCTTAAGTCAGTCTGGCAGGGACACACTGGCCAGTTCTGGAAGCAGAGAGAGGAATGACTGTTCAACATTTCAAGTCCAGACTTTTCACTTCCCGAAAAGGAAGGACATTTTTTGGAATAGGAGCTATGAATAAGCCCTCTATTCTGGTTGTATTTGCTTATAGCAAGTACCCTTATTGTTTGGGGGTGGTCCAAAATCATAAAGGGCCCTCCTGATTCCCTACCTCCAGTGCCTGGTGTGTGTGTGTGTGTGTGTGTGTGTGTGTGTGTGTGTGTGTGTGTGTGTGTGTGTGTGTGTGTGTGTGTGTGTGTGTGTGTGTGTGTGTGTGTGTGTGTGTGTGTGTGTGTGTGTGTGTGTGTGTGTGTGTGTGTGTGTGTGTGTGTGTGTGTGTGTGTGTGTGTGTGTGTGTGTGTGTGTGTGTGTGTGTGTGTGTGTGTGTGTGTGTGTGTGTGTGTGTGTGTGTGTGTGTGTGTGTGTGTGTGTGTGTGTGTGTGTGTGTGTGTGTGTTTAGTTGTCGAGTCAGTGACTCCTTCCGACCTTTTGGACTGTAGCCCCCCAAGCTCCTCTGCCCATGAGGTTTTTCTGGCCAGAATACTAGAGTGGGTTGCCATTTCCTTCTCCAGGGGATCTTCCCAACCCAGGGATGGAACAAAAACTCGATCCTCCTAACACGCCTTGGAAGAAGGAAGTGGGCAACCATGTCCACAGTCCACCAGGACAGGGCAAAGGAACTGAGGGACCGAGAGCAGAAAGTGTTCTGTCCCAACCGCCAAGTCTCCGAGGCCGGCCCATCACCAGGACCACGTCTACAGAAGCCCCAGTCCAGGTGATCCACACACCAGCCGGGCATTTTCCAAAGCACGTGCCACCTGGGGACAGTAAACCAACACCGAAGTCAAAGATGCAAAAACCCTTGGAACCAAAATGTAAAGTCTCTACAGCCATCAATCAAGATACTACAGGGCAGGGCGTGGCGAGGAGCGGGAGCAGCGGGCCGCCACCCAGGTTCTCAGCCCGAGCTCCTAAAGGGGAAACCTGGAAAGGTCGCCGCGGCGGGGGCCCCGGAGGTGGGTGTGCGCCAGCAGCTCGTCGGTTCGGCCGCCCGGTCCTCCAGCTCGGCTGCCCACGGGGCACGTCCGGCCCCTGGCCCAGCGCGGGGCCCCGGCTCTGCCCAGCTGTCATCAACCAAAGTGCCAATCTCCCTCCTGCCACGGAAGTCCCATTCCAAGAAAGGCCAGTGCCTTGGAAAGTTTAATGTTTCTCCCACCCCGAAAACAGATGCTTTTGAAGCAACAGTAACAGCAAGGGAGAGAAAGGGATCTAACTCCCCAGTTTCGGCCAAAGAAACTTGTCCGCGGAGAACAAAGAAGGGGCAATCGGAGACGGCGAACCGAGGCTGGGGCGTCCCTTCGCCGCCCCCACCAGCCGGGACCGAGAGTTTGGGGCCGTAGGAAGGTCCCGCGTGTCGGGCGGGCGGGCGTGCGCGCCTTTGTCTCGCGCGCCAGGAAGCGACCGCCGGCCACCCGTTCCCTCGGCCGTCGGGGACCGCGCGCGGGCGGGTCGCGCGGAGCGCGGCCATATGGCAGCGCCCCTCCGTTAAAGGCCCGCCCCACGGCTCGGGCGCCCCTGCACCCCGGGTCCCGGGCCGCGACGGCCAAACGACTCCCAGTCTGGGGCCTGCAGAGTGGCGCGGAAACGGAGTTCTAATTTTTTTTTTTTTTTTTTTGAGTAATCTGGGTAAGGGAGATCAAGATTCCGGTGGCGGGCACTCTCGGTCCCAGGGGCCGAAAAAAGGCTGCCCAAGTCGCTCTGGAGCCGGGCCGACCTCAGCCCGGAGCCCCCCGGGAAAGGAGCGCTCCCCCACCCGCCTCCCCCGGCCCGGAGTGGTTGAGGGCGGAGAGCATCGATCGGCTGGGTCCTCGGCGCTGGAGACTCGGGGGCGCCCCTCCCTGCACCCCGAGCGGGGACTGGTTACCTCTCACCGCAGACTCACAAGTTCCCCGGCGCAACTTTGCCCTCCACATGAGGCGATCATGGCCAGCTCAGCTCCGTGACTGGGGACGGCGGCCGCCAGGCAGCGAGCTGGGCACGGCGTGGGGGCAGCCTGCGGAAGCGGCGCCCGGCGATCGCCCCCATTCACACGGGAAGCGGAGACCAGCGCGGGGCTTCCCCTCCAGCCCCAAACCCCAGAGCCGCCTCTGGGTCCTAGAGCGCCCCGCGCCCGCGCCGCCGCCCGGGGAGGGTGGTCCGGGCTGGTCCGCGTAACCCTATACTCCACCCCCGCCGGGCGCCCGGCCGCTGGGCCCTAGAGCCCGCCTTCACCCGCTCGCCGCCCCTCCCCATGCCCCGGAGACCGCCTGCTGCCACCGCCCAGGGCTCCAGCTCGAGTGTCCGCCCTGGAGTGAGGAGGGCGACGGCCTCTCTCGATTCGGTCTCCTTCCTGCGACTTTCTCTTCCTCCCCACCAGGCCAACTCCGGCCGAAATCGTTTTCCCGATCTGCCCTCAAAGTCCAGATGAGGTCTCCATAGGATTCTTTTTTTTCTTCTTCTTCTTAAGAAGCATTTTCAGATGAAAAGTGGCCAGAGTTTTCTCTCTGCATTGCCCTGGTCTCCAGGGCTTCTATCACGCACTGGGATTGGGCGACCAGCCGCTGCGATGGGCTCCGTTGACAAGCAGAAGGGCCCAAACATATTCTACAACCCGAGAGCCTGCAACCGGTGGTCATACCCCCTCTAGGAGCCGAGGCAAAGAAAGGAACTCTGGGAAAAGGTTGCTGATTCTGCCTCAAGTCTTAAGTCAGGCTATATTGAGTATAATACTCAACCGCTCCTGCATATCCAATTAATGCATCTCTGGAGCCTTGATCTGGGGACCCGAAACTCACCCACATCTTGTAACATTCTCCCTAGTTTCCAGGAGCTGGCTCTGCTGCTCAGGGGAGGAGAGTCAGGGCATTACAAACCTCTCACCTTGTGCTCCTCTCTAGACCAGGATTCTTTCAGGGATTCCTGCCTGGACTGAGGCAATGAGCTAACCAGTCCACCAGCAGTTTTACTTCTCCACTCAATCCTAGTGGGTTGTGTGCCCTTCTGATTCCAGTCTATTCTCCTAATACATCCCTAATGGTTCAGGAACCTCTGCTCTCAAGATTTGTTGTTGTTCAGTTACGAAGTCCTGACACTTTGTGACCCCAATGGACTGCAGCACGCCAGGCTTCCCTGTCCATCACCAACTCCCGGAGCTTGCTCAAACTCATGTCCATCGAGTCAGTGATGCCATCCAACCATCTCATCCTCTGTTGTCCCCTTTTCCTCCCACCTTCTATCTTTCCCAGCATCAGGGTCTTTTCCAATGAGTCAGTTCTTCACATCAGGTGGCCAAAGTATTGGAGATTCAGCTTCAGCATCAGTCCTTCCAATGAATATTCAGGACTGATTTCCTTTAGGATTGACTGGCTTGATCTCCTTGCAGTCCAAGGGACTCTCAAGAGTCTTTTCCAACACCACAGTTCAAAAGCATTAAGGTGCAATAATATATAACAATTATTTACCAAATACCTATCACATTTAGAGTTTGATACCTTAGTACTTGATAACACACAAAAGAAACAGCAGCTAACCAGCCCTTCAAGGATTTATTTATTTAAAATAACAAAATATGCCACCACAGAGCAGGAAAGCACTGAAGATACTTGGAAAAACTGAGAGGACGGAGTTACATGCAGGAGAAAGGAGAGCCTTGAAGGGTTCTGGAGCTCAGAGCCACTGGCACTGTAGGGATTTAGCCATCGGCTGGGGCTTCTTCAAATCAAGCTTCCTTGGTGGTTGAGATGGTAAAGAGTCTGCCTGCAATGCAAGAGACTGGGTTCCATCCCTGGGTCAAGAAGATCCTCTGGAGAAGGGACTGGCAACCCACTCCAGTACTCTTGCCTGGAGAATCCCATGGACAGAGGAGCCTGATGGGCTACAGTCCATGGGGTCACAAAGAGTCAGTCGTGACTAAGTGACTAACATAGGCTGAGGGAGAATGATGTATAGAAAAAGGAGGGAAAGTAGGAAGGAAACTAAAATGTATTAATTGCCCATGATTCTATATCACTATATCCCGAGAGACAGCAGAATTTAATAGTTAAAAGTATCCACTGGAATGAAACCTAGATGGATTGGTGAGTCACAGTTCCACCACTCTGTCTGTGGACACTTGGGCAAGTCACCTAACTTTGCTAAATCTCAGTTTCTTCTTTTGCAAGATGAGGGAAATAGCGTCAAACCTCACGAGGTGGTTGTAGGAACTGAATAAAGTATTAAATATAAAATAGCACAATGCACATAAGTGCTCAACACACATTTGCTATTATATCAAGCAACACTCCAACAGCCCTGGAGATAGGAAGCCCATCAGGGAAATAGCTGCAGAAAACAATGACACGTGAGGTTGGGCAAAGGAGGTAGAAAAGAGAGATATCAAATCTTTGAAGATACGAAATAAAGGGAAGATAACCAAATCTTTGAAGCAACATTTTATCTCTTTTCATTGACTGGACAGCTATCGTGGGAGAAAGAACAAAGTAATCAAGTTAACTCGGATTTTGTGGCTGGGTCATAGAAAGAATGGATCATTCTTGGAAGATTTATAAATGAGTTAATCCAATGGATGGACCAAGGATGGAAGAAGAAGAACTGAGAGGGAAAATTGGTTTGAAAAAGATGTTGAAGGGCTTCCTGTCCTCTGAACAAGATAAAATAAGGCACAAGGGCCTTAGCTGAGAAGTCAAGAACAGAATTATAGAGAAAAAGAGATGAAACTGGGAAGATCAGTTTACTCGGAGAATGCCCATAACAGAAAATTCAGGGAAGAAGGAGGCAAAAGAGGCCGGAGCTGGGGAAGAACATGGGTCTCCCACGTTGTAGGCAGACACTTTACCATCTGAGCCACCAGAGAAGTCCAGTAGAAGAGCTAGGAAGGTTTAAAGACATGTAATCCCAGGGACGGGGGAGCCTGGTGGGCTGCCGTCTATGGGGTCGCCCAGAGTCGGACACAACTGAAGCGACTTAGAAGCAGCAGCAGCAAGACAGAGGGGGTTTTAAGAAGATGCTATCAAATACTACAGACTCTTAGGCTTCTGAAGAAGTGACAGGCACAGTATGTGGGCTCAAGAATCTGCTGATCCAATCAAGCAGATGACACCTAGAATTTTCAAATTGATCCCGAGTGATGACTAATTTGGCAGGCAAATTTTTCCCCTCCAAACGTTTTAAGTTTCTCAACCATTAATAATCACTATATCAAATACAGAAAATGAATAGTCTTCTACATCAAATATATGTGACTATTTTTCAGGCGCTAAGACCTGAGAAAAACACTTTAGATTTGACCAGTAAGAGGTCATCAATAACCTTTTACATATATTTGGTTTCAGATTCCAACTATGATTGGGACCAAATAGAAACAAGGTATGTTTACATTAAAAACTGAATGCAGCTCTACGGGCAGAAAGGTAGTTAATGAGTCAGCATCTGTGGTTTTGGATCTACATACCCTACATTGCTTTCAAACTGTGGTGCTGGAGAAGACTCTTGAGAGTTTCTTGGACTGCAAGATCAAACCAGTCCATCCTAATTTCTTGGACTGCAAGATCAAACCAGTCCATCCTAAAGGAAATCAGCCCTGAACATTCATTGGAAGGACTGATGCTGAAGCTGAAGTTCCTGTACTTTGGCCACCTGATGTGAAGAGCTGACTCATTAGAAAAGACCCTGATGCTGGGAAAGACTGAGGGCAGGATGAGAAGGGGACAACAGAGGATGAGATGGCTGGATGGCATCACTGACTCAATGGACCTGAGTCTGAGCAAACTCCAGGAGACAGTGAAGGACAAGAAAGCCTGGCGTGCCACAGTCCCTGGGGTCGCAAAGAGTTGGACACGACTGAGCAATTGAACAATAAAACAAGCAGGGCCAGGCCCTGTGCTGTCATCCTACGCAGGCATTTGGTTCATTGAGTGAATGATGGATATGAGGCCGGTTCGTCTGGATGTTTCAGCTTCACACCCATGGTGACACACTGGTCTCTTCTTGCCTCATGAGCACACTACCTAATATTCATTAAATATTCATTAAACACATGTGCGTGTGTGCTAAGTCTCTTCAGTCATGTCTGACTCTTTGTGACCCCATGGACTGTAGTCCACCAGGCTCCTCTGTCCAGGGAAACCTCCAGGCGAGAACACTGGAGTGGGTTGCCAGGCCCTACTCCAGGGGATCTTCCCTACCCAGGGATTGAACCTGAGTTTCTCATGTCTCCTGCATTGGCAGGCAGGTTCTTTACCAGTAGCACCACCTGGGAAGCCCGTTAAACACATAATCTGATCTATATAAAACACAAGAAGCAGAGGGTGGATACCATCATGTACAGGGAAAATGCACCGACATTAGAAAGCTCATAGGGAAGAGGAGAGACGTTAGCTGCAAACAAACCCAAAATCCTGACTGAGACACTCAGTAGCTCAGAATATAAAGCACCTGGCATGTCACAGGTATTTATTAAATGATAATCATTGTTATTTGCTATTCTTACTACAGAAACTTTCAGAATATTGAAAGCTCATACTGTTTTGGCTGAATGGTTGTTTCAAGGTTTCTCAACCTTGGCACGTGTGACATTTGGGGTTGAGATTTTTTGTGATGACGACTGCCTTCTGCATTGTTAGATGCTTAGCAGCATCCCTGCCTCTACCCATGTGATGCCAGTAGCAACCTTCCCACTCCACGTTGTGGCAACTAATAACGTCTCGTTGTCATTGTTCAGTCACTCAGTCGTGTCCAACTCTTTGCGACTCCATGGACTGCAACGCGCCAGGCTTCCCTGTCCTTCACTATCTCCTGGAGTTTGCTCAAACTCATCTCCATTGAATTAGTGATGCCATCCAACCATCTCATCCTCTTTCGTCCCCTTCTTCTCCTGCCCTCAATCTTTCCAGCACCAGGGTCTTTTCCAATGAGTCAGCTCTTCACATCGGGTGGCCAAAGTATTGGAGCTTCAGTTTTAGCATCAGTCCTTCCAATGACTATTTAAGGTTGATTTCCTTTAGGATGGACTGGTTTGATCTCCTTGCCATCCAAGTTTAACTCTCAAAAGTCTTCTTCAGCATCACAGTTCAAAAGCATTAATTTTTTGGTGCTCAGCTTTCTTTATGGTCCAACTCTCACATCCATCTAAACTATTGCTTTAACCAGATGGACCTTTGTTGGCAAAGTAATATGTCTGCTTTGTAACATGCTGTCAAGGCTTGTCGTAGCTTCTCTTCCAAGGAGCAAGCGTCTTTTAATTTCATGGCTGCAGTCACCATCTGCAGTGATTTTGGAGCCCAAGAAAATAAAGTCTGTCACTGTTTCCATTGTGTCCCCATCAATTTGCTATAAGGTGATGAGACTATGATGCCATGATCTTTAGCAATTTTTGAATGTTGAGCTTTAAGCCAGCTTTTTCACACTCCTCTTTCACCTTCATCAGGAGACTGTTTAATTCCTCTACACTTTTTGCCATAAGGATAATGTCATCTGTGTATCTGGTAATGTCATCTGGTTATTGATATTTCTCCTGGAAACTTTGATTCCAGCTTGTGCTTCATCCAGCCCTGCATTTTGCATGATGTATTCTGCATATAAGTTAAATAAGCAGGGTGACAATATACAGCCTTGAGGTACTCCTTTCCCAATTTGGAATCAGTCCATTATTTCATGCCTAGTTCTAACTGTTGCTTCTTGACCTGCACGCAGATTTCTCAAGAGGCAGATCAGGTGGTCTGGTATTCCCATCTTTTTAAGAATTTTCCACAGTTTGTTGTGATCCACATAGTCAAAGGCTTTAGTGTGGTCAACGAAGCAGAAGTAGATGTTTTTCTAGAATTCTCTAGCTTTTTCTATGATCCAACGGACCATCAGGCTCCTCTGTCCCTGCGATTTCCAGGCAAGAATAAGGGAATGGGTTGCCATTTCCTTCTCCAGGGAATACTGGCTCCAGATATTGCCAAATGTCTCCTGTGGGCAAAACTGCCCCTGGTTGAGAATGTCTAAATTAGCTGAGTAGTTAATGTTGCCCAGCTTACAAGCTCCCAAGCTTCTAACTATATTGATCATTCCATTGAGTTGTTGGGTGAATCCAATTGCATTACTAATATGAGCCAGCCTCATTTTTGTTCATTCTACAGTTTATGTCATATTATGACAATTTCTTTCTCTTTCTCTCTTCATGAACAAAAAACTAGTTAGGTTTTATTCTGTTTCCAAAGATGGTATAGAAAGTGTCTTTTTTCCCTAAAAACTGGAATCATACTGAGTTTCTAAAACAACAGCGACAGACAATCACTATTAAAAACAAGGACTGTTATAACTGGAGATAACTTTGATCAGAATGTTTACACTTATGATTGCTTACAGTTACCATTCTGAAAAGTATGCTGGTGTGTTTTATTCCAAAAACATGCCCTCTCTGTTCATAGCTAGAAACAACAGCGAGAAGAATGGCCCCTCCATGGCCTATCCAGCAGTTCTGGTTCTTCTCTTTCTAGAATATGTATTAAAGACAAGAACATCTTCCAGTACATCTTGTACCTTAAATACCAAAGACAAAGAAATGGGGAAGCTCTCACCGTTCCCAAGGACTCCAGCCATTCTGTATGGTTCAATTCAAGAGAAAAAAATTCTTTTACAGCATAATCTCAGAGTGGGGGTTTTTGTGGTTGTTCAGTTGCTCAGTCATGTCCGACCCTTTGTGACCCCATGAACTGCAGCACACCAGGCTTTCCTGTCCTTCACTATCTCCTGGAGTTTGCTCAGGTTCATGCCCATTGAGTCGTTGATGCCATCGGACCATCTCATTCTCTGTTGCCCCCTTCTCCTCCTGCCTTCAATCTTTCCCAGCAGTGGGGGTGAGGAGTTAAAATTCACATCTTATACGTGATCCATCCAGAAATCAAAAATTACTTATTGTGCGTCAGTGACAGAGCCAGTATTATGCTAAGCAGAACATAATCTTCAGGAAAGTCCAAGGTCAGGAGGGGAAAAATTAGAAATAACTAGAAAAAAAATTAAGTCCTAAACAGAAAGACTACGTGAACGAATTAACAGAAAGCACAACAGGGTTTGAAAGGAGGCAGAACCATGTGAGAGCTGCAGTGGTTCATTTATTCATTCATTTACTCAAAAAATATTATCAATTACATTGAATAAGCCACACCCTCCACTAGGTGTGCAAATACCCTACCACAGGCCCTGCTCATTACAATGTATACAAATCTATAACTACAAACGGGTCTACCTGTGATGAAGAAAAGGAACAGGGTTCAATAACAAAGATTAGTGATGGACAGGGTAGCTACTGAGAGGCAGTGGAAAGGAAGGCTTCTCCAAGGTGACAAAGAAGAGGATGCAGAACAGTCCCGTTGAGCAAATAGCCTGAGTGGGGATGTTAAAGCAAGAAGGAGCTTAAAGAAGGCAAAGCAAGGGGTGCCTGTAGTGACCCAGGCCAGAGCACCCCGTGTTAGTTGTTCAATCATGCCAGATCTTTGCGACCCCATGGGCTGTAGTCTGCCAGGTGGCTCTGTCCATGGGATTTCCCAGGCAAGAATACTGAAATTGGTTGCCATTTCCTTCTCCACTAGGAAGTGAAAGCCACTCAGTCATGTCCGACTCTTTGCGACCCCATGGACAGTCCATGGAATTCTACAGGCCAGAATACCGGAGTGGGTAGCCATTCCCTTTTCCAGGGGATCTTCCTAACCCAGGTTCAAACTCAGGTCTCCGGCATTTCAGGCAGATTCCTAACCAGCTGAGCCATGAGAGAAGCTCAAGAATACTGGAGTGGGTAGCCTATCCCTTCTCCAGGGGATCTTCCAAACTCAGGAGTTAAACTGGGGTCCCCCGCACTGCAGGCAGATTCTTCACCAACTGAGCTACCAGCCTGTGGGAATGGTCCCTTTCCAATCATCCTTCCATGGTGGCTCAGATGGTGGAGAATCTGCCTGCAATGCAGGAGACCCTGGTTCAGTCCCTGGGTTGGGAACAGACCCTGGAGATGGAAATAGCAACCCACTCCAGTATTCTTGCCTGGAGAATTCCATGGACGGAGGAGCCTGGCAGACTACAATCCATAGGGTTGCAAAGAGTTGGACACGACTGAGAGATTAACACTTTAACTTTAGGATGTATAGTTTATGAGTCTCCAGCAACATGAGTTTCAAATTAAGTGGAAGAGAGAAAAGGAACAGCAGAAAATGACCAATTTGGCTCATCTCACACGCTAGCAAAGTAATGCTCAAAATTCTCCAAGCCAGGCTTCAACAGTACGTGAACCGTGAACTTCCAGATATTCAAGCTAGATTTAGAAAAGGCAGAGGAACCAGAGATCAAATTGACAACATCCACTGGATCATTGAAAAAGCAAGAGAATTTCAGAAAAACATCAACTTCTGCCTTATTGACTATGCCATAGCCTTTGACTGTGTGGATCACAGTAAACTGTGGAGAATTCTTCAAGAGATGGGAATACCAGACCACCTGACCTGCCTCTTGAGAAATCTGTATACAGGTCAAGAAGCAACAGTTAGAACTGGACATGGAACAATGGACTGGTTCCAAATCAGGAAAGGAGTATGTGAAGGCTGTTTGATGTCACCCTGCTTATTTAACTTATATGCAGAGTACATCATGAGAAACTCTGGGCTGGAAGAAGCTCAAGCTGGAATCAAGATTGCCAGGAGAAATATCAATAACCATATGCAGATGAAACCACCCTTATGGCAGAAAGCAAAGAAGAACTAAAGAGCCTCTTGATGAAAGTGAAAGAGGAGAGTGAAAAAGTTGGCTTAAAGCTCAGCATTCAGAAAACGAAGATCATGGCTTCTGGTCCCATCACTTCATGACAAATAGATAGGGAAACAGTGGAAACAGTGACAGACTTTATTTTTGCAGGCTCCAAAATCACTGCAGATGGTAACTGCAACCATGAAATTAAGAGATGCTTGCTCCTTGGAAGAAAAGTTATAAGCAACCTAGACAGCATATTAAAAAGCAGAGCCATTACTTTGCCAACAAAGGTCCATCTAGTCAAAGCTATGGTTTTTCCAGTAGTCAAGTATGGATGTCAGAGTTGGACTATAAAGAAAGCTGAGCACTGAAGAACTGATGCTTTTGATCTGTGGTGTTGGAAAAGACTCTTAAGAGTCCCTTGGACTGCAGGATCCAACCAGTCCATCCTAAAGGAAATCAGTCCTGAATTTTCATTGGAAGGACTGATGCTTAAGCTGAAATTTCAATACTTTGGCCACCTGATGCAACGAACTGACTCATTTTAAAAGACCCTGATGCTGGGAAACATTGAAGGCAGGAGAAGAAGGGGATGACAGCAGATGAGATGGTTGGATGGCATCACGGACTTGATGAACATGAGTTTGAGTAAGCTCCAGGAGATGGTGATGGACAGGGAGGCCTGGTGTGCTGCAGTCCATGGGGTCGCAAAGTGACTGAACTGAACTGAACTGTAAAAAGTTTAAGATGCGAACAACCTGAACATGAACTCCACATTGGTCACCTAACCACATGAAAGGTGCAGGCTCTCTAGAGCCTTCAAGTGAGTCCTGTTGAAAACAGAGAAAGACTCAGGATGCTCAGTGCCTACAGGGCAGTGGTTCTTAAACTTTAGCTGCATGAAAGTCACCAGAAGAGCTTGCTGAAACAGACTGCTGTGCCCCACCATGGAGTTTCTGATTCTGTCGGTCAGAGTAGGGTCCAAGGATTGCACTTCTAACAAGCTCCCAGATGCTGCTGATGCTGCTGGTCTGGACCACACTTTGAGCACCCCAGGTTTAGAATATTTGAGGACCTACATTTCAATGCACTCAGAATCCCAACCTAAATGAGGGAGCAGGTAAGTGATACTGTAGGAGGAGATTGATCAAAACTCAGTTTTCTTTCTGGAGCAAGCAAGTACGGAGGAGCATCTCCTGTGTCCCAGGTGATGTCGTGCATTACGTGTGTTACCTTGTTTCATCGGTACATGACACACTGCATGGGAGGCATCATTATCTGTGTTTTACACCTGAGGGAAAGAGGCTGGGCCAGGTTATGGGAATCTTCCAAGATCCCATGGCTCTAAAGTGACAGGGCCAGGTTTCAAACCTGTTCTTCAGTGCAGAGCTCTTGATCTCGCTGCTACACTTTGTAGCCTCCCAAGCACACGTCCCCTCCTCCAAGCTCCCCTGGAGAGGAGAGATGCTTCCCTGGCCCCACACCCACCACACCACTGCAAAGCACTCTGGGGCCTACCCCATGCAGTCAGTGATGGATACAGACAGTTGTCACCTGGGCTTCCCCAGTGGCTCAGATGGTAAAGAATCTGCACGCAGTGTGGGAGACCCAGGTTCGATCTCTGCGTTGGAAAGATCCCCCAGAGAAGGGACTGGCAACCCCCTCCAGTATTCTTGCCTGGAGAATCCAATGGACAGAGGAGCCTGGCGGGCTACAGTCCATGGGGTGGCAAGATTCGGGCATGACCGAGAGACTAACACTTTCTTTCTCTGTCTCTTGAGGGCTGCTAGGGACCTGAACTTGTTATTAAGTTCTTCTCTTTCCTTAGGAGACGGAATAAGCTCTATTAAGCCCCTACAAATGCAATGCCCAAAGTATGTTACAGGGCTTCCCAGGTAGTGCTAATGGTAAAGAATCTGCCTGACAATGCAGGAGATGTCAGAGACAAGGGTTTGATCCCTGGGTTGGAAAGATCCCCTGGAGTAGGAAATGGCAACCCACCCCAGTATTTTTGCCTGGAGAATCCTATGGACAGAGGAGCCTGGTGGACTACTTACTGTCCAAGGGGTTGCAGAGAGTCGCATATGACTGAGCCCGTACTGGGTAGGGGGAAGCATGTTACATACATTATCTCTTTCTAAACCAGCAGAAGTGGTTTTCACTCTGTGGGGTGCAGTTAAGTATTTTAAAACTCAGGCTGAAGACTGAGATGGTTCTGGGCTTAACTTCCCTTCTGTCACTTATTAGTTACACGACTGGCCAAATTAACTGACTAAAGATCAGGTTTTCTTCTTTTGAGAAAGTAGTAATTACAACAGTATTTGCCTCAAAGGGTTGTGAGAAATTCATGAGTCAGTTTCGTGAAAAGCTGCCAGCTCTTACCATGCAGCAAAAACTCCATAATTATTAGCAATGATTGCTAACCTGTTACCCATTTTTTTCAAAATACAGCCATTTTAGAGGACTTTTAATTATTGATGTGCCAGACAGCGCCAGACACACAGATTCTTCTTGACATTTTTTTTTTTTCTTTTGGCCATGCTGTGTGGCATGCAGGATCTTAGTTCCCTGATCAGGGGCAAACCTGTGCCCCCTGCAACAGAAGCACAGTGTCTTAACCACTGGACCGCCTGGAAAGTCCCTTTTGACATGTCTTGAGTTTAAGAACATTTGGTTGGTGGATCCAGGAAATATGAATGATGGTATCTTGATTTGAGCCTCTCCCACATCCCAACTAGGAAACACATCTCCAGAGACTCTTAACAGACAAAACAGGAAAAATGAGTGATTTTTTGATTAGGCATTTTGGGTACATAAAAAAATTAAATACGCACACCCAATAGGTACTGATTAATGGAGTGATATTAACTTGAGTGGCCTTTTCTGGAGGCTCTGTGGTAAAGAATCCGCCTACCAGTGCAGAAGACGTAAGAGACTCGGGTTCTACCCTGGGTCAAGAAGATCCCCTGGAGGAGGAAATGGTAACCCACTCCACTATTCTTGCCTGGAAAGTCCCATGGACAGAGAAGCCTGGTGGGCTATAGTCCATGGGCTCAAAAAAGAGTCAGACACAACTGAGCAACTAAACAACAGCAAGAGATTAATTTGGGTGGGGGTTTGAGGTCAAGGGTTCTGATGATCCCACTATGACAAGTATCGGTCAAGTCATACGTGAGGTCAGGCTCAGTTCTTAATGACAAGTTAAAACCAGATTCTTCTCTTAGAAAGCACCTGGCAGAGGTTGAGCAGGATGGGAAGGGATGGCAAACCAGAGCATGTTAAAAAAGAGACCCACAGCCACTGTGGAAAACCGTATGCAGGTTCTTTTAAAAACTAAAAATAAAAGTTACCATATGATCTAGCAATCGCACTCCTGGGCATACATCCAGAGAAAACCCTAATTCAAAAAGATATAGACACCCCAATGTTCATAGCAGCACTGTTTACAATAGCCAAGAAATGGAAGCAACCGAGGTATCCATCAACAGCTGAATGGATAAGCAAGATGTGGTCCATACATACGACGGAATATTACTCAGCCACAAAAAGAGTGAAATAATGCCATTTCACAGCAACACGGGTAGACAGACCTAGAGATTATATACTAAGTGAAGTCAGACAGAGACAAATGTTATATGATGTCACTTAAATGTGGAATCTACAAAATAATACATATGAATCTATATACAAGACAGAAGAAGACTCACAAACAGAAGAAATATATGGTAAACAGAGGGGAAGGAGGGAACCATAAATTGGGAGTATGGGATTAACAAATGCACACTACCGTACGTAAAAGAGAGAAGCAAAGATTCCCTGTATAGTGCAAGGAACTATATTCATTATCCTGTAACAAACTATAATGGAAAAAATAGAAAAAAGAATATACATATATATGTGTAACTGAATCGTTTTGCTGTATACCTGAAACTAGCACAATATGGTAAATCAATTAAATCTAATTTTAAAATTAGAGGTAGTAGGGAGGAGATTAAGATACAATTTGATAGCCATCTTTGAATATCTCTAGAGCTTTCAAAACAAGAGGAACAGATTTACCCTATGTTTGCTATAAAACCTCTAGAGCATTCTTTTTCAAACAGTAGTAGGCAACCCATTACTGGAAATCAATTGAACAGGTTAATCAACATTTTAAATAAATAAAATAGAACAAAATAGAAAATATCAGATGCAGTCAATCTAATAAGAGGTAATGGCTATTCCACGAAACTTCTGTTTTAGTTATATTTATATTCAAATTTGTGTGAGTCTAATATAAAATGTATCCTTATGTTGGGCCACAGTAAAAAAAAAAAAGTGTGAAAGCTCTTGAAGGGAAAACATGGACAAGTGGGCGCAAGAAACAAGAAATCAGGTTTCAGCTTTTTCAAAGAAACTAAAACTTCTTTGATTATAATAATCAGTTCAGTTCAGTCGCTCAGTCATGTCCAACTCTTTGCGACCCCACGGACTGCAGCCCGCCAGTCCTCCCTGTCCATCACCAACTCCGGGAGCCTACTCAGACTCATGTCCATTGAGTTGGTGATGCCATCCAACCATCTCATTCTCTGTCATTACCTGCCTACATGGGTGATGTCTCTAAACTTGCTTTAGAGGATCCCTCAGTCTCTCATTTGGCAAACAGTCTGGAATGTCAAGTTGACAGTCACAAAAATAATGATGATTATAATGGAAAAAGCAGTGAAATTCAAAAGGACATGGTTTGAAAGCTTTGTCCCACTGAACCCTACCACTCCAAATTTGAGGGCCAAACAAGTGGGACAAACATAGGACCTCCCTGGTGGTCCAGTGGTTAAGACTCCACCCTCCCAATGCAGGGGGCCTGGGTTCGATCCTGGTCAGGGAACTAGGTCCCACATGCCCCAACTAAGAGTTCGCATGCCACGACTGAAAGATCCAGCATGCTACAAAGCTCCTGTGTGCTGCAACTAAGACCAGATTCAGCCAAATAAATAAATAAAAATATTTTAAAAGGAAGAGAATTATCTTATATATATATATATGAAAGAGTGGGACAAACAGACCCCACAGGATGTGCACAGAATTTGAGGAAGGGGTTAATGAGGTTACAGTCTCACTTTGTAGAGTTTCCATGCTCAAACTGGGCTCGTACCAGAAAGAAGATCCTGCCTCATTCACCTGCACCCCAGCATTCAGAACTCAATTTCAGGGAGCCCAGAGGAGGAGTTGACTTTAGCTGCCACCAGCTGTTCTAATACAGACATAACTTGTTCATACCCTATATCTTTCCTCTTGCAGCTCATGCTGGTGGCTCTCCTCCAGGAAGCTTGCCTGGCTTCCCCTTGACCTCCATGGCTGAGTCAGGCTCATCTTCCCTGGGGTCCCACGCCTCCTTGAATACTTCCCTTATGCACTCATCATCATAAAAAGTAACTGAAAACACTCCTGGAGTGCCAACTGTTAATATGTGCTAAGCACATAGTTTGCATAGATCATCTCATTTAATCCCTTCCTTGATGGCTCAGCAGGTAAAGAATCCACCTGCAGAGGAGAAGAGACTGGAGACACTAGTTCAATCCCTGGGTCCGGAAGATCCCCTACAGGAGGAAATGGCAACCCACTCCAGGATTCTTGCCTGGGAAATCCATGGACAGAGGAGTCTGACAGGCTACAGTCCGAAGGGTCACAAAGAGTTGGACACGACTGAGTGAATAAGTGCATCTCTACCCTGTGAAGTATTTGCCTTCCCATACCAAAGATGGGTAAACTGAGGCCTCGAAAGGTCAGATAACTTGCACAAGGTCACACAGTCAGTAGGTGCCCACTGGCCTAGAGAAGCCAGAGCTCCTAAATTGTAAATTTTTCTGTCTATTGAGCTTTCTCCTCGAGTTAGTTTATCAAGTCTCTGAGGGAAAGATTGGGTCTTATTCACCCTCATGTCTCCAAGCCCAGCCTGCTGTGTCTGGTAAGCTGCAGGCAGTATTATAAATGGGTCAGCCCATAATATATAGTCAAACAGGCCCTTGGACAGCAAGGAGATCAAACCAATCAATCAAAAGAAAATCAATATTCATTGGACAGAATGATGCTGAAGCTGAAGCTCCAATACTTTGGCCACCCGATGTGAAGAGCTGATTCACTGATAAAGACCCTGATGCTGGGAAAGATTGAGGGCGGGAGGAAAAGGGGATGACAGAGGATGAGATGGTTGGATGGCATCACCGACTCGATGGACGTGAGTTTGAGTAAGCTCCAGGAGATGGTGATGGACAGGGAAGCCTAGGGTGCTGCAGTTCATGGGGTCACAAAGAGTGTGACATGATTAGTAACTTAACAAGAACAAGCCTGGATGCAAATCATGGTTCTGCCAAGAATCTGCCACTGAGTATCTACCACTAGAATCAAGAGTCCGGGTTCTAGTAATTTGCTCCAGAGTTGAGGACAGAGGTTAGGAATTCCAGCAAGAGAGAACAGAACTGGCTCAAGCCCTGGCTCCCTGACTCCCCAGATGTGACTTGGCAAGTTACTGAGCTAGTCTAAACTGTTGCTCTCCATCTGTCAAGTCAGGGAAATCTCCTACCTCAGCGCCTACCTCACAGGATTATTTTGAGATGCCTGACATAAAGTTCTTAGTGAGAAACCTAATACGTGAAAGGCACTCCACAAAAACTAGCTCTTTGTAAAGTTAATTAATTAATTAATTTGGCTGCACTGTGTCTTAGTTGTGGGATGTGAGATCTTTGTTGCGGCATCCAGGGTCTTTCGTTGCAGGGCGCAGGCTCTCTCTCTGTGATCTTTGGGCTTAGTAGTTGAGGTACATGGGCTTAGTTGCCCCAAGGCATATGGGATCTTAGTTCCCCAACCAGGGATCGAACCCACGTTCCTTGCACTGCAAGGAGGAGACTGTCAACCATTGGACTGTCAGGGAAGTCCCAACTCTTTTTATTATTAATATACTGCATTTTATAAAGCCACTTGAACTGGAGTAAACAAATTTTAGTTAACTATTGGCATAAGTATTGCAAGTTTTAGACATAGCTTTTATTCAGGAGATCAGAACTTGGGGAAAATGTGTAAACAATTTTGGGGAAATTTCTTGTATAATTAGTTATTTATTTGGCTGTGCCAGGTCTCAGCTGTGACCTGCAGGATCTTGATTCTTCATTGCAATGTGCCATATCTTTTCGTTGTAGCTTGTGAGATCTAGTTCTCTGACCAGGGATTGAACCCAGGCCCCCTGCACTGGGAGCAGGGAGTCCCAGGTACTGGACCATCAGGGAAGTCCTGGGGGAAATCGCTTTTAAAGAATTACTCCAAGAAGAATTTGGGCTTTCTTGTATTTACACAACACTGAAAGAGCTCCCAGAAAAGGAGGGGGAAAAAAAATCCATGAGAAGGTTGGGGATGAGGGCTACCATGTCCAGTTACATAAGCTGTTCACTGCACTAGAGTGCCTGGCTGAGGGTGTGTATGAAACAGAGGCATGGAGCCAGAATCTAGCTTGCCCTCTACTCATGAAACTGGGAACACAGTCTCTGCTTTTCACCCACTTGGAGAGCATGCTTTTTTCTCTTTTGCTCTAAGGCACTCTTTGGGCCTGTGGCGGCTCTAGCTTTATGCCTTTGTGATTGATCCAGTTTGTTCTTTTCTTTCAGTGTTGCTTCCCTGGTGGCTCAGATGGTTAAGAATCTGCCTGCAATGCAAGAGACCTGGGCTCCAGCCCTGGGTTGGGAAGATCCCCTGGAGGAGGGCATGGCAACCCACTCCAGTATTCTTGCCTGGAGAATTCCATGGATAGAGGAGCCTGGTGGGTCCACGGGATCGCAGAGTCGGACACAGCTGAGCGACTAAGCACCAGTACAGATGACAGAACAGGGGAGGAGAAACAGAATGGAGCTCAGAGAAGGAAAGCATACTTGAAAGTGACGAGGGACGTGAAGGAAGGCAGGGACAAAGGAAAGCAGTGGAATGAGGGTGACGTTTAGTAAATGCTGGCCATTTGTCGGGCACCGTTCCATGTGCTTTAGTTGTGTTGACGCACTGGGTCCTGGTTACACTCCTACACGACAAGGAGAACCACTGGAGAAGGAGGCGGCAGGTGGGCACGTGAGGTTAACCCACACGTGCATCTGCCCAGGACAGACACTGCTGGCTACGCTCCTTAGTCTATGAAAATGTTCAGAATCTGGAATCTCTCTTTTGAGTCTATGGTGGAAATGGCTTTTAGAGCCAAAAGGAAAATAGTTTTTTAGAGGAGACAAATCTGAGTTCTCAGGTGGGTGGCTGGCCCACCACCAGGGCTACAAAATGGACTTCTATTTTTGATCAACAGCCGGTCCTTTGGCAGACAGAAGCAAAGGCCCCCTGACAGGTTACAAGTCCCAGCTTGTAACATGGTCCCAGAGTTCGACCATGAACTTTCCATATGGTTCATCTCAGACCAGGTTCTGACACACAAGCTCCTTCTCTATTTTCTTAAGAACCTGTGAGTGCATGCTATGGTCTATAGCCCACCAGGCTCCTCTGTCCATGGGATTCTTTGGGCAGGAATACTGGAGTGGGTTGTCATATCCTTCTCCAGGGGATCTTCCCGACCCAGGGATCGAACCCCCCATCTCCTGAGGCTCCTGCGTTGCAGGCAGATTCTCTACCGCTGAGCCACCTGGAAGAACCTGAAGTTCCATAAGATATTTGCTGTTAAACAGTGACCTGAAGGTAGCTCCAGCGTCCAGTCTTCCTGGTGGTCTTTCAAAGAAACCCTTCGAGGGTGTGGTAGGGAACCGTCCTACACTGTTGGTGCTATGGAGAGCAGTATGGAGCGTCCTTAAAAAACTAAAAACAGAGCTTAACTTAAAATCCAGCAATCCCACTCCTGGGCATACACCCAGAGAAACTGCGATTAGAAAAGATACACGCACCCCAATGTTCACCGTAGCACTACTTACAATAGCCAAGGCCTAAAACCTTAGGAAGTAACCTAAGCGGCCATCAACAGATAAAGACGATGTGGTATATAGACAGTGGAATATTACTCAGCCTTAAAAAAGAATGACATGATGCCATTTGGGGCAACATGGGTGGATCTAGAGATTACCATACTAAGTGAAGTAAGTCAGACAAAGACCAAAATTGCTTATGTGTGGAATCTAAAAAAAATTAGTACAAATGAAGTCATTTATAAAACAGAAATAGATGCACAGACATGGAAAACAAATTTGTGGCTACCAAAGGGGAAAGTGGGAAAAGGGATAAATTAGAAGTTTGGGATTATACACACTATGGTACATAAGATAGGTAACCAACAAGGGTCTACTGTATAGCACAGGGAATTCAATATCTTGTAATAACCTATAAGGGGAAAGAATTTGAAAAATTATATGTATATAGATAGAGAGAGAGAGAGCTGAATCCCTGTGATGTACACCTGAAAACCAACACAGCATTGTAAGCCACCTATATTTCAATAAAAATATTTGTAAATAGATACAATAAAATTTTCTAGGGCCCCCTCCAAAAAAATAACCCTTCTGAAAAGAGGGTGAAAATAAACCTTGCTGGCAGGTGGTCAGTAATCTTGCCTACTCTGGATTTGGGGCTACAAAGGTGACGGCGGGATGAGAATTGAGCAGAGACAAATACATATACATACACAGATTTGATGTTAAAACCACCACACGTGTGACATGATGATGAATGCCCACATCTAGCTATTCTGTAAGGAAGGTGTGTCAACTGACAGCCCGAGACAGCAAAACCACCCCTGAACATCTGTCTCCCCCATTTTGCCAAAGAGCATTCTTTTTTAATCCTTTTTAAATAATTTGACCTGTTCCATTTTTCTGGCAGAGGGCCCTGGCAAGGCAAGCACTGGCTTTTCTGTCTGTATTCCAACTTCAGATGGGAACAGGGAGGAGGCAGCAGGAGGGGGAAGGGAGAGGAAAAGACAGAGGGGAACTGAGGCAGACACCGGGGAGAGGGTATGCAGGGATCCAGAGGCGGGGAGAAAGGAGAAAAGGGGAGGGACACCCGGGAGAGAGAGAGCCGAAGAGTCCCAGCAGGCCGCTTTAATATGCCCACCCCGGGGGGCGGGGGCACGACTGATTTGAAAGAAACCCAAACCGACAGGACATATTCCAGAAAGATCATCCAGTACAAATGTGACCCAGAAACCCGTAATCACGGCATTCTCGAACAGATCAAGCTGGTTATTTAACACTCTTTAGACTCGGAAAGTCTTTAACAATTGATGAAATATCATCATTTCTAAGTGGTTTGTGTTTAACATTCAGGAATAAATGGACACAGTCCTATATTTTTCTAGTAAAACATCTCTTTGGCAAGGAAAATGTCCTTTCCATTGTGTGTGTGTGTGTGTGTGTGTGTGTGTGGAAAATGTCCTTTCCAGTACGTGTGTGTGTGTGTGTGTGTGTGCGTGACTTTTATCTCACTATTCCATACCTCTTTTGCCCTTTTAGCCTAGATAGACAACCATTTGGGCTTCCCAGGTGGCGCTAGCCGTAAAGAACCTGTCTGCCAATGCAGGAGATGTTAAGTGACTCGGGTTCGATCCCTGGGTCAGGAAGATCCCCTGGAAGAGGGCATGGCAACCCACTTCACTATTCTTGCCTGGAGAATCCCATGGACAGAGGAGCCTGGCAGGTTAACAGTCCATGGGGTCACAGTCAGACACGACTGGAGCGACTTAGCACAGCACAGCACAGCACAGATAATCACTTACCCGCCGCCCCCCACCCTCGCCAAAAGTGATTCTCATTTTCTCCTGCCTACTCCATTCTCTCTCCCAAGGAAAACACCTCAAAATAAGACCTCGCCTCCTGCGCAGTGAGCAGTATCACTTCGCCGACAAACACCAGGGGAACTGGGATGAGTTTTACACCCAGGCCGGGGTCCACCTGCCCTCAGTTACACTTTCAGACATTCCCCTCCAGGCTGCCCCTGCCCTTCCCCGAACTGCGCTGCCGCCAAGCTCTGGTTTCCTTAGAAATGGCGTTGGCACCATCCGGAAACGGTAAGAGCTTTCCTGTCCCAGCGGCTCCGCGCTGCTGAAACACGGATAGGAGAGCGGGAACTGGATGATGGAAGATAGGAAGAGTTATTCTGATTGCCGTTTCAGATCCCATTATGGAAAATTCCTTTAGAATATATTAATCATTATTTGGTGGTCTAAAGAAAAAAAAATATATATATATACACACATACACATATGGCTTTGCGCACCTACTATTCATTCATTTATTCAACAAGAACATATTGGACAGGCTTCTACTGTGTAATCAAGCCCTGTGCCAGTTACTTTTACATCATCTATAGAAACCAAATCCTCCTGCATGCATGTTCCGTTGTGTCTGATTCTGCAATGCTGTGAACTATAGCCCGCCAGGCCCCTTCTGTCCATGGAACTTTCCAGGCAAGAAAACAGGAGTGGGTTGCCATTTCCTTCTTCAATCCCCCTGGGAGGAGGGCAACTTCTATATTCTCCTCTCCAAGAAACAGAGACTTGCTTCTGGAGCCAGGAATTCTATTTCGAGTGGAAGTTTTCCCTCTAACTAGCTGAGGGACGTGGGGCAGATAACTTAATCCCTCTGAGCCTCTGTTTCCTCCTCCATGAGGTGAAGATAATTCCTTCTGCCTCACTGAGTTCTTCTGCATTTGAAACGAACTGATAAACTCAAGGAGATCCATCATGCAAGAGGCTGAGTGCCCAGATTTCGGAAACTGTAACAATGGTGAGCCACTCTGTAATTGTTTTGCTGGAGCCAGGAGGCCAGACCGCGCCTTGCGGTAGGGTGAGGTTTCCTGTGAAGAGAATTGAATTTTCCACAGTCAATCATCCTGAGAAAAGTTAAACTGGAGTGAAAACTCCCTCCCTCTCAGAAGCCACGGCCAGGGGAGGAGGAAGGCAGGCCAGACGGGCTTCGAAGGCTGCAGAGATCTGGGACAGATCCATGGGTGGAGTGAACAGCCCTGGCCGTTTAAAGACCAGCTCAGAGCCAGGCATGTGGCCAACCTAATCCCAGCCCCTAGGTGAGTGGGGGCTTGTGTAGTGACTAGAAAGCCCTGGGCCAACTCTGCAGCATTTGGAGAGGGGTGCCCTTGGCCCTTTGGCCAGCCCAAGGCAGGTCACTGGGAAACCAGTTAGGCTCCGGGCAGGCGAAGGCCAAGCCCTGGGTTCTGTCCTGAGTAGAGGCAGCAGCAGTGATGCCTGTGTCGTGGGGTCACTGGTTTCTGGAGAAAGAGGTTGTGAGCAGTTACCAAGGTGTCCACTGGCCTCAATAAGGTGTATCTGGATTCCAGCTCCCTTGGCAAAAGACTGGAACAATCAGAACTGACTCTGTGGATGTGAACAAGCACCCCTGAGAATTACTGGGCTTAAAATTAGAGGGTAGCCTTAGAAAAAGACTTGATTTGTTAGTAATGTGTGCTTAGCCGCTCAGTCGTGTCCAACTCTTTGCAACCCTTTGGACTAGCCTGCCAGGCTCTTCTGTCCATGGGATTCTCCAGGCAAGAATACTGGAGTGGGTAGCCATTCCCTTCTCCAGGAGATCTTCCTGACCCAGAGATTGAACCCAGGTCTCCTGCACTACAGGCAGGAGCCATCAGGGAAGCCCAATTTGTTAGTAATTTGCACAGGAAAATCCTTGGAAATTGTTATTGGGCTATCAGTGTGGTTGGTATGATTTAAACTCCAAGCTGGGAAGCTGGGTAGACTGTTTACACCCCTACAGAGCCCAGCACAGGGTAAGTGAATAATAATAAAGGTCTGGGACTTTTCTCCTTATTTCTCCCCACATGATGAGAAGGAAGAAACTTTGGTTGCAGGAACAGATCTGCAACCTCTTGCTGCATCCTCTTAACACAGGGTGCAGAAGAGGAGACGAGTGGCCATATTATTTAATTTATGTCAAAAACCAGGTCTTTCAGAAGGCTTGACCATGCCTGTATGGATCAGGGCATTCGTCCAGGGACATGAAACATAGTAAACATTTAATTATGGTTACGACATTCAGAAGACTCGAGTCCCTTGGACTGCAAAGGAGATCAAACCAATCAATATTAAAGGAAATCAACCCTGAATATTCATCAGAAGGACTGATTCTCAAGCTGAAGCGCTAATACTTTGGCCACCTGATGCAAAGAGGCAACTCACTGGAAAAGACCCTGATTCTGGGAAAGACTGAGGGCAGGAGGAGAAGGGGTGACAGAGGGTGAGGTGGTTGGATGGCATCACTGACGTGATGGACATGAGTTTGATCAAGCTCCGGGAGATAGTGAAGGACAGGGAAGCCTTGTATGCTGCAGTCCCTGGGTTCCCAAATAGTTAGACACGACTGAGTGACTGAACAACAACGACGACGACATTCAAGTGTTCCTTCTAAAACCCCTTTGCTCCTCACCACTATGGTCTGAGGCTGGTACTATTATTAGCCCTATCATATCAGAGAGAGTCCCAACAGGAAATGGGTGGTATACTCTAAAAAAAGTGGTTGAAGGGCCTGCTGATGACAGTGTGATGGGCAGGGAGAAGGGAAAACAGGCGATGGGGGAGCAGCCTGGGGCGAGCCAGACTGGGTGTGGCTGCCACCCCTCATTCAGAAGGGGAGGTTCCAGAACCCAGCAGGATATGCTGCAGGAGAGCAAGCAGTGGCCTAGACTGATCCAGCCATGTCATCCCACAGCCCCATGGGAAGGGACTAAGTACCTTGACATCCCTTGGTTTCCACCCTCCCACAGCCTGGTGGTACCTTTCACTGGCCAAAAAGGAAGCCAGGGGTGTCCATCCAGAAAGGTAAGTTTTCCAGGGCAGTGAGCAGGGTGGTCAGAAGAGAGCTGACACATGAGTTTATAGATTAGGAAACAGACATATAGATGACATAACCTGTCCAATGTCACAGAGCAAATAAGAGGTGGGATCAAACTGAAGCCCACACAGTATGACTCTGAATTCATGCTCTCAACCACTAAGACATGCACCCTAGAACTGACTGAAAAGATTACTCATTATCCAGCACCTTTTCCCCCTGCATCCAGCTCAGTCATCCTTCCCCTAATAGACTCCACTTACTCCCACCCAGATTTTCCAGCCTTCTTGGAGCAAGGTATGGCCATCTGACTAGAGTTGAGGCCAAAGGAATGCAAATGAAACAATGTGAGCAGCTTTTAGATAACACCTTCCACTTTTCTTCTCTCTTTCCTATAGACGGGGATGTGGGATGTGATGGTGCGATCTGAAGCAGCCACCTTAGCCCACGGCAGGGAAACTCCATTTGAGGTTATCAGAGGATGGCGAAGCCACTATATCAGCGCTGAACTGCTTATGCTCCAAGTGAAAGACAATTTAACTTGTTTCTTGTTTCACTCACTGTTATTTTAGCCTTGGTTGTAGCAGCCAAACCAGTAACTTAAACAATACAAAGACCAGGATGTAGCTCAGTCACTGTGGTTAAAGCAGTAGGAGACGTGACCGGTAGAGGTGGTTAGTGATCACCAATGCAAGTGCGCTCCTCTTCTTTCTGGCTGTTGCTGCTGCTGCTGCTAAGTCGCTTCAGTCATGTCTGACTCTGTGCGACCCCATAGACGGCAGCCCAACAGGCTCCCCGTTACTAGACTACATTTCCCAGCCTCTTTCCATCTGCGTGAGGCTATGGGACTAGCTCCCACCTCTGGAATTGGAGGGAAGGTGAGTGTGCTACCCCCAGGCTGAGACAACCATCAGTGAGCGTACCTTTGTCCCGCTCACCTTAGTCACTTGTCTGCCAAAAGTATGTAAAGCATCCAGTGAAGGAACGTGATGTTCTAGAGTAGGATGGATGAAAACAGGAAAGGAGCCTGGGGTTCTCCATGACCACATGGATCAGAGCCCTCCGACAACTCAACACTTGACTACAATACAAGCAACAAACACCACCTCTATGGTGTTAAGTCACTGACATTTGAGCTTGTTTGTTACAGCGGCAGTTCGTCTGTCTATTCTGACTATTTTCATACTTCCCAGTTGCTGCACTCTGACAGACGTGAGTACTACTATCCAGCAGTGCAGTCTTAGCCCCTGTTTTAGGAGGGCAAGGGGTGGGCTGGCAAACATTTACTGTTTTAAAGAAGTTACACAACTGTTACCAATTATTGTAATAAAGCCCCTACATCCTGCTTGAATAAGGAAGGCAAGAATAGTACAAGAAAACCCTTTCTCATGGTACACTGGCCCTGGGGGCACTGGCCTTGATCTCTCAAGAATGCTATTCCCATGAACATTCCTTTGGGGACTCAGGAAAGTTCACAGAGTCTGAGCAAAAAAGAGCATCAACTGAACACACTGAGGCATTTCAGAGGGTCAAGAAACCCCAAAGGGCAGCAAATTAGGGAAAGTTAAGGAAACAGCGACCCATCCATGTCCATGTCCTTTTCAGTGGTAAGGGAGTGGACTCTCTTCCATTCTTCCTAATGTCCAAATTTTCTAAAGTAAGCATGTGCTACTTTTATATTAAAAAGTGGCTTTAAAATTTCCATTTTTAAGAAACAAGATAAACCGATTAAGCCTAAGGAATGAACAGATGAGAGAGATACAGGTCAAAGGATACAAGTGCCCCAAGGCATTGGTATGACAAACAGACAGTTCAGTCTTAGGAATATACAACGATGAAAAAACAAAGCATCTCACAGGTGACCCTCATTCACTCATTCAATAAGCATTTCCTGTACCAGGTACTGGGCTGGCTGCTAGATCTGCAAAGAAGAATGAAGTGGCCACAACCGCATACAGTAGCCGACAACCCTGGCTACACACCAGAAAAACTTGGGATTCAGTTTTTAAAACATACAGTGATAAAATACGGATGCTTAGGTCCACACTCCAGGGATTCTAATGTAATTGGTCAGGGTTACGACTTGGTCTTAGGACTCTTAATAGCTCCCCTGATTCTAATGAGCAGGGTGGAGAATCCCTAGGAGCATGTGACACATGAACTAAGTGTTGAAGGAAGGGTAGGAGCCAGCCAGGAAGGGAGGAGAGAAGGGGCGGTATTATGTAGCCAGAGCTGCATTTAGACTGTCCCGTTGTTCAATGTAAACAGAGGTTAGGGTGAGCGGGGATGATGCAAATGGTGGGCGTTACCTCATGGCTAACTGAATGTCTATCTTCTAGGTAGTAGGAAGTTGATAAAGGTTACTAGACAGGGGCAGACATGATCACACCTGGCTTCATTCCAACTCTCCATGCATTTTCTCCTACCCTCTCCGATGGCCATCATTTCTACGTACACATGGGGCTATAGAAGGGCTATGGAGAGACGATGCAATCTTGCCTCTAGAAGATGGTACCATCACAGGAGAGAGGGCATATTTCTGGACTCTCCATCAGAAGTCACCTTCAAGACAGCATTCATCTCGAGTTAGACTCCTATTTTCACTGCCTTTTCAAAAATTCCTTTCTGTTTTGTAGGGGGAAACAAAAGTTTATTTTACTCACAGGCCTGAGAAACAGGAAGTGTGACGAACTTCTGGGGGGCACAAGAGATGCCTCAGGGTGGTCAGAGGGCCGAAAGTAGGAGTGCAGGGGAACAAAAACCCCTTTTTGGTTACTTAAATTCATTACGGGATCTTGCTGCAACACTGAGAATAAATGCCCCAAAGCGCTAGTCATAGCTTATTTGGAGACTGATATGAAAATTTGGAGTTGAAGCAAACTACCTATCGCATCTCAAAAAAGTAGTGGGACTGTCACTGAAGACCCTCAATGGAACACCATTCCACATGCAGCTCCAAAACAAATCACTAAATAATTCACATAACCTGATCACCATTTCTGAGCATCTGTTTGAAGAATAAGCAAATTACAGAGGCATTTCTCGAAATAAAAATGGTTTCAGTTAATAGGTTGGGACAGTTGGTGAGAGCTAGTCCATACTTTATGTATTGGAAATGTGTATTTTAACTGAATAATAATAATAATAAATTAACAGCCATAGCACTTTCTGAATATCTGCACGTACAACATGTGGGGCTAGGACTTTACACACACCACTGACCATAGTCATGCAAGGTCTGCTATTAGGCTGAGAGATAACCGAGGCTCAGAGCAGTTTTGTCATCTGCCCAAGGTCACAGGTAAGTGCAGTGATAGAATTCAAACTAAGTCTTCATGGCCTCCCTCCATCTCTTCTCCAGGTCCCTAAGATCCTGGCCAAGGGGTGAATCTGTGTTCTTTCTTGCTTCAGAAAGAATGGCTGCTTGACAAGCTCACCAACTGCTGTAGGGTAATCTTTCCTGCTGTGTGTCTAAGGAAAGCACCGAAAAGTATCACGATTCTTTCCAAGGAAAAAAATGCCAGCTCCCTCTTTGACCTGAATAGCATGGAAACAATGCAGTCTCATCCAGTGAGCTGCTCTGTCAGGAAGAGGAAATCCATCTGGAGACACCATGCACCCAAGCAGCATGGCACCCGGTGTAAATAATAAACATCCAATAGCCACACGCCTCCTTTGGCTTAAGATTTCAGGAGGCTGGAATTGGGGGATGCCTTAGAGGCTGCTTGGCACAACCCCTGCTTTTCAAAGATGAGAAAACAGACTGGTTAACAAATCTACTAAAGCAGGCATGGCTCCGCAGGGAGCTCAGTGGTAAAGACTCTCCCCATCAACGCAGGAGACGCAGAAGACACGGGTTCAATCCCTGGGTCGGGAAGATCTCCTGGAGTAGGAAATGGCACCCGACTCCAGTATTCTTGCCTGAAGAATCCCATGGACAGAGGAACCTGGCGGGCTGCAGTCCATGGGATTGCAAGAGTCAGACACGACTGAGCACAAGCCTAAGGAAGGCATAGCAGCCAGAAACTTGGTCTCAAACTCTGACTCTGTATTTTATATTATTTTGTATTCTCAATCATCTTGCATCCCAGAGCCCAGGAGGGAACCCCATGATTCCTATAACACTCTCACCTCCTCATGAAAAACTGGGCTTTCCCCACAGAGAAGCTGAAGGGGGAATAAAAATGCTGTTTTCTGAGTTTCTACTGCTGATTTGAAGGGCTCCCCCTACTGATCAGCTGGGCCATCCAGGCTGTGTTAGTCCCAAAGGGAGAGATGGAAACAAAAGAGGATCAATCACCTGGGCCTTTCAGGTACATAAATCACTCTGCCAATGCAAACAATTATGTGTTTATACAGGTGGTTTCTCGGAGGAAGGAATGCTCATTCTGCCATGGCTGACACTTATCTATAATTTAAGAGAACCAAACAGCTTCTGTCCCACGTAAAGCACCAATGCTGGTGTCATTTACACACAAGTAGACACGTATAGAGCAGATCACCAAGAATCTGCCCTCTTCAGAAACTGCTTCATGCAAAGCTATGGTTTAGATGTCATTTTCATTTCATAAAAAGGCTCACCACAGTGTCCCTTCAGAAGCTAGTTTTGTTCATGCATTTAATTTGTGATTCCATTTCCAGAGATGTGATTGCTTCATAACTTGTCAGAAACATTTTCTGAATAAAACAAGGTCCTCTTCCCTGCCTCAGAACGCCTCCCTTGATCCAGACCTATTTTGGGGGCCTGGCTCCTAGATATGGATGAAAGTCCTTGCTGCGGTGGAATTTAATTAACTTCAGCCAGCGTGGGTCTTGCCGAGGACACACAGACAAGGAGGAAAGGATGATCAGACACATGGTACCCGAGGCTCAGAGCCTCACTGTGGATAAACATTCTTAAACAGCTGTCATTTCATGGAAGGAAGGCGAGATGTTCAAGCTGGTGATAGAAGAACAGCAGAGACAGACTTGACAGCCCAGATTGTCAGCGGCTTAAGGAAACCGAGAATGAGAAAGAAAACCAAACCCGAAAACCGTCAACCACTGAGCTACCAAATGAGGCTGGGTGGCAGGAATACGCGGAGGTATCCCAACAATGCAAATGTCTTTCTCTTCACGGGAGGAAGTCTGTCTCTGACAAGTGTGTCCTGGCTCACCCACCACAAATCTACACTTACAATGACAGGCGGAGGAGGATGAAATGCCCTATTCCCAGACACCTGGAGGAAAAACAGACGTCAAGGACGATCGCAGCTCCAAGGTCTTGGAATTTAATTACCAGAACGTTTTTGGCCCTGGACTTCATTAAATTCAGGTTAGGGAGTAGCCACACGATGTCCTTCTTGTGGCATTTACCTGCTAGCTTCATCTTTCCAGGCAGGATGAGACCGCCTGCTTGCAGGGGCCCGCTGATCAGGAAGTTTGCTGTGGCGCGCTCCTGGGAGCATCAGCAAAGACCAGGATACACACACACACACACTGCACAGCCGACTCACACACACTCCCCTCCCCCGCCACCTCCAAAGCACACGCTCCAGGAAAAGGCCAGTTCTCACCCCAAAAGGAACGTGCAGCAGGGCCAGAGCCCCCAGCCAGCCCTTTCTCTCCGCCCCTCGGGCTTGGACTCCACATTCGCGATTCCCAGGCTGGGTTCTAATAAGAAAAGGCAAAAAGGGCAGACTTACCGAACTCCTCCGGGCTGTAGGGCGCGGGAGAGGCTTCCACAAACTCGTTGTCTGGAGGAAGAAGAAAAGCAGAAAACAAAAATAGAATCTCAACCATTCAGGGCTAATCGATTAAAAATCAGTTACCGCGCAGATCCCTTAGAAAAGCGCGGGTTTCTCTCTCCCAGCGACGGGAATCCTTGAACCCGGGGCCTCACGGAGTTCCAGATGCCAGATCCACTGGGGGGAAGAAATCGTTAAAGAAACTTGGCGGGGAGCATTTCGGCCCAGGAACCAAGCGTCTTCTGGGCGCACGCAAGTGTGCGCCAACTTTCCGTAGGTGCGAGCCCATGGATACCCCAGGCCGGGCGCGCCAGGCAGCGACCTCCCCCTCTGCCCTCAGCCTGCGGGGCGCATCGCGGCGTCCCCCGGGTCTAGTGTTGACGCCCGGCGCCCAGGAGCCCCAAAGTTTCCTGGCGGGTCCGGGAGGCCCGAGAGCGCGCAGCGGCGGCGGCGGCGAGCTCCCTGCGCCCACCCGATGGAGCGCCCGTGCGCATCCCCACTACCCGTTGCTAGGAGACCGCGGCCTTCACGCTTGGCAGTGGCGCGCGCGCTGCCTCTCGACTCCCGGTGGGAGGGCATCTTCCCCACCCCCACTCTCTCTGACCATTTATGACAAAAGAGCGGGTAACCATTTGTAAAACGATTTCTGCAGCATTTTTGTATTATGTCTGTCCTGTTCCCATGCTTGAGAAATCGTTTTTTTTTTTTTTTTTTTTTGCTTTTCTTCTCCTGGGGAAAGGCAGGAGTTTCAGAGCTTGAATATTCCCTGCAGCAAGGAAGGGTTTCCAACGCCCCCAACCCTCTCCTTTGAACCTGAATTTTGACTCCACTCCAAGCAATATTTTCTTCTTCTTAAGAGACTAGCAGGGAAGATAATATGCCTTCATTTCATAGATAGGGAAACTGAGGCTCAGAAGTTAAGTAACTTATATATGACTGCGCACCGTTGTTACACTGTGTGTGTGTGTGTGTGTGTGTGTGTGTGTGTGTGTTTGCGCGCGCGCGCGCGTACACGTATCAGGAAAGAGCAGAGCCATATTCCTTCTAATATAAAAAGAGTTGAGCAGTCTCACGCACAGAATGTAGAAACAAAAGTTTGGATCTGAAAGTTTGAGTTGTAGGTCCTAAAGAAATTGATGTCAGGTTGCGGGAATCTCCCTCCCTGGGTCAGTGGCCTGAATAACTTGTACCGATGGATTTTGTGTTTCCTATCGGGACTGACTGACACCTCACTCAGGAGGGCCCTGGGCTATGGGAAAGTACTCTAGAGATGCTGGGAGGAGGCAGAGGAAGGAAGGTGCAGACATAGAAAACGGCTCTCTATTCTCCATCCCCGGCCTTGGACACTGATAGTTGGAGAGTTAACAGTCTGGGCAACGTCCCGGGGACCTTATACAGTCTCAGACTGATCAGATCGCCAGCTGCAGCAGCCCAAGGGCCCATGGACCTGTGCTGAGGTGCTCTCATTCTGTAAACCTCGGTCATCTCTGAGTGTTCTACAGTCAGTCTACAATTTACCATGAAGAACAGAAAGAAGGCACCCTGGCCCCAGTACCCACAGAGGAATGGCCGGGGACCAGGCTGAGACTGTCCTCCTTCCACATCAGGGTAACCGTTCTTCTTCTTCCTTTTCTGTTGGCTGCCCTGAGAGTGGCTTGAGGGATATCTCAGTTCCCTGACCAAGGACTGAACCAGGGCCACAGCAGTGAAAGCCCAGAATCCTAACCACTAGGCCAAGGAACTCCCCAAAGCAACTATTCCTGAACTGCCTAGCCTATCTCTCTATCCTCTTCTGTTTTCCCCACTCCTGACAGTCTGAGCTCTGAAATCCAAGAAGTGAATGTGCTTAGGTGAATGTTTGCCATATCAAGACATCCCCTCCCATCTCCTGAAAACCTCCATTTGCTCTCAGGAATTCATGGATTTCCCTGATGGCTAGTTGATAAAGAATCCACCTGCAATGCAGGAGACCCCGGTTCGATTCCTGGGTTGGGAAGATCCCCTGGAGAAGGGAATGGCTACCCACTCCAGTATTCTCGCCTGGAGAATTCCATGAACTGGATCCCAAAGAGCTGGACACGACTGAGCGACTTTCACTTTCATTCATGGTTCGTCAAACTTTCTTTCAGCTCCTCACTCTGCTGGAAACCTGGCTCTCCTTGAAAATAACAGAGCACGTTGTCCACGACCTTTACTCACTGCAGCCGTCTACAGACCTCTGTGTTATTCTACCTCATTTCTTGAAGGTGTTGGCATCTGGCTCACTGTCACTTTCCCCAATACCGTTCCCATGATAATTTTTATTTCCAAATCTACCAGTGGATTCTTCTCATACTCTGGTCTCTCAGCTCTTCAACATCCTCTCCGTTCCTGCAGCTCCAGCTATCCCAGCTTCCTGCCCTCCTAGTAACACCATCTGTAATCTCAACACCAAGCATTCCACTCTCCTATCACCATCAGTCAGCCTTCCAAGCTTTCCAGCTTATTCTTCCTGTTATCCTCACCCAATGTCTCCTTGACCCCAACCGCTCCTGTAATTTGCTGATCCTGTGACCTTTTTTGTGTCCCTTACTGTCCCTCTTGACATTCTTTTCTCTTTTAACCAGCCTAGTTTCTAGGTTTACTATTATCATTTCTCTTATATGTGCCTTCAAATCCACCTCTCTCTATGTCTATACTAAGTCTTTGGGAAAACTATACCCCTGATAAAATCTATTTCTTTATCTTCTCTCTGCCAGCACCCAGTGAAACATGATCAGAGAAGCATAGCATCATGCTGATTGGTCTTATTTTCAATGTGTGACCACTAGCCTCAAGTGGACATTAGTGCAGCCCAGCAATCCCTCTGTGTTTGCCTGATTTACTTCTCTCCTGCTCTCTTGTTACTATGGATGAACCATCCGTTCTCCAGCTAAGGCCAACTCCTCCGTTGTATATCAGATCCTCCGTGCCCTCTCACATGGATCTCTGCCCCCTCTCTTCTCTAGGTTGATGTTCTCCTCTGTTCTGGATCATTCCCATCAGTATACAAATATGCTACTATCTTTCTATCTTTAAAAAATTTTTTCCAACTCTACCTCTCTCTTCCAATTACCGATCTCAAGTCTCAGTGACAATTTACCACAAAATTCATCAAAGAATTTTTTACACTCATTGTTTCCACCATCTTCCTTTAATCTTAAAGGCAAACAGGCTTATAGCTCATCACTCTTCCAGAGTAGCTCTTGTCAGGGTCAAGACTGACTTTGGCATTGCCAAATTCCAATGGCCAGTTCTTGATCTGAGAAGGAGCCTTCGACTCCCTGATGCCATGAGGAGGTGAGCTCAGATGGCGTGTTTGCAGGACTAGTCGCCTCCAATTCCCCGTCAGATCAGGAGGCAACTAGCCTTTGTGTTCCAAGAAAGACAATCTACAGAGGGCTTTGGTATGAGAGCAAAGGTCTGGTTAGGGGTCAACCAGACCTTGGCTCTAATACCAGATTCATTATTAACTAGTAGTTTAATTTCTGCTAACCTTAGTTTTCTATAAAAATGGAGATAATTACACCTAACTCATAAGGTTGTAGCAAGAATGCAATAAACTACAGCATTTAGAGCCTGTAGAATAGAGACTGTCACACTGAAAATCAAGTACATGTTAATTATTATTAGATGGTATGCTCTTTCACAACTGAGGAAAATGAGGCTCTTCTCTTTAACGGCTTCGAGTTACTGAAAGAAATCACTAACCACAGATTACGCTTCCAATTAAAAGCAATGTACATGGTCCCACCTCTTAGTTTGCTTTCTAAGAGTTTCCTTGAAAGTCGGTTATGTGGAATTAGGATCAGCCATTCCCCATAGGAAGAGCATTACAAATATTCTACCAGGTGATTAGGTTCTGGAGCCTGCCAGATTGTTCTAACTCACAATGGACTCCCTTTCAATTTGTTCCCTATAAATGGATGACTCATAAGCTAAGAACTTTTCTTGCAGCCTTTCAGTTATTTAAATTTCCTAATCAGCTGAAAGTTAATGAAAAAATATTTTTCTTGTTTTAATATTTGTTGTTGACAATTTTTCTAAAATATATGATTCCAATTTTCTATCTTAGGAAGCAAAGCAGAGCAAACAATAACATTTCCTGTTAGTTAAACAATATTTATGGGGAAGTACCATGCTTCTCTGGTGGTTCAAATGGTAAAGAATCCGCCTGCAATGCAGGAGACCTAGATTCCATCCCTGGGTCAGGAAGATCCCCTAGTGAAGGGAATGGCAACCCACTCCAGTATTCTTGCCTGGAGAATTCCCATGGACAGAGGAGCCTGGCAGGGTACCATCCATGGGGTTGCAAAGAGTCAGATACGACTGAGCAACTAAGCATACACACCATGCTGCCAGGATGGTAGGCAATGCATCTGCAAGGCAAGGCAGATACAATAGTGGTCAGAATGGGTTCCTGTCCTCATGTTGCTCACCTTCCAATAGGTTCAGAAGACCTTCCTAACCTTAGGCAATATCTCAAACTGGATTCTTATAGACCTCTTATAAAGAAATGGTTCTGCAAATAAGTTAATCAGTTCCATTTTTCTAGATTCATATATATGCATTAATATACAATATTTGATTTTCTGACTTACTTTACTCCACATGACAGGTACCATTCAATTTGCAGGACACAAACAGAGATGCAGATGTTGAGAACGATCACGTGGACGTAGCGGGGGGAAGGGGAGAGTGAGGCAAACTGGGAGAGTAGTGTTGACATATGCACTATCATGTGTAAATAAACAGCTCGTGGAAAGCTGCTGTATAACACAGGGAGCTCAGATCGGTGCTCTGTGATGACCTAGAGGGGTGGGATGAAGGGAAGAGGCTCAGGAGGGAGGGGATGTATGTATACATACAGCTGAGTCCCTTTGTTGTACAGCAGAAACTAACATAACATTGTAAAGCAATTATGTGAAGTGAAGGTGAAAGTCTCTCAGTTGTGTCTGACTCTTTGCAACCCCATGGACTATAGAGTCCATGGAATTGTCCAGGCCAGAAAACTGGAGTGGGTAGCCATTCCTTTTTCCAGAGAATCTTCCCAATTCGGGGATCGAACTCTGGTCTCCCACATTGCAGGTGGATTCTTTACCAGCTGAGCCACAAGGGAAGCCCAAAGCAATTATACTCCAATATAAAAAGAAATTGTTCTGCTGGGAAGTTATAAAAGAGAGTACACAATATTATAGGTTGGAATCTCAGTTCTGTCAAATTATTAGGGGAGAAATCACAGGGCTGTTACTAGATCTCCCAGAGCTTCAGTTTCCTGACGATAATACTTAATACTGTATTGCTGGGAGAAGCTGAGCAGGTCAAGTGTGAAACAGACCAAGCACAGTGCTGGACACCGTGGATGCTGAGGAAGAAATGTTCCTTTCTCTCCCACACAGAAGGCTTGGGCATGCTGGAGTCCCTCTTTTTGGGCTTCCCTTGTAGTTCAGTCGGTAAAGAATCCGCCTGCAAGGCAGGAGACCCAGCTTCGATTCCTGGGTTGGGATGATCCCCTGGAGAAGAAAATGGCAACCCACTCCAGTGTTCTTGCCTGGGAAACCCCATGGACAGAAGATCCTGGCGGGCTACAGACCATGGGGTCTCAAGAGTCACACATGACTTAGCAACTCAACCACCACAGAAGGAGAGTGGGCTTCCTGCTGCTATGGCCTCTAAAGACAGGGACGTAATCTCTGATCTTATTTCTAGGGCAGCATTTATTAGAAAGTGGGACATATGGAGAGAAAGCAGCAAGAAGGAAATATTTCTGGGGCTCAGGGTGAATTATTTCTGGGACTCAGGTTTTCCACAGAAGCAGAGTACAACAAAGGGCTGATGGCTAATCTCCACTCTTACTATTATCCTCTACGTGAGGTGAGCAGACTTTTGAGAGCTAACCCGGGAACCCAACCCCTAGCTTTAATATTTCTTTGTATATATAAAGTTAAGAATACATCAAACTTTAAATGTTTTAAATTAATTTTATTTATAAGCAAATAATTTTATTTTATAAGCAAATAATATGTATTCAAGGGGAAAGAAAAAGATATTTATTCCCCATGGGTATAAACTGCAAAAATGGAAGTCCTCCTTTCTCAGTTTCCATCCACAAACTGAAATACCATCCACAGCTTCTTGTGTGCTCATCGAGATTGCTTTTTAGGCACATTCAAACATGTTTATGAATTATTGAAACAAGTTAGGTATCCTATGATGGCTTCTAAATGAAAGACACAGTGCATCTCTAAATGAGATCTTGGTCCAACCTTAATCATAAACTGAGGTATGACTATTTTCTGTTTAGTAGTAGGGCAAGAAAGTGTATAAACAAATCTTTGGAAAAAAGTCTTATCAACTGTTATGTACAGAACAGTAAAATCTTGAACAGTATGTAGGCATTTAAAGGGTTCTATTTCAGTTATCCTGGAAACTCACTAAGCAGAGCTCTCATCCCTCCACCCAGGAGCTGTGCTCACGTGGCAACATGGAACATAATGCTAAAATCAAAGGAATTCTTTGATCCATTTTTCTAAAGCTAAAAGCACTGGAAAATGCTTTTGTAGGTGTTTCTAGCAAAGCAGCCATCACTAATATCCTGCATGGTGGGCAGGACGGCAGCTGTGTACCAGCCCCTGCCCCCAGGAGGCTGGGAATGCCATCAGCCCCTGGCTGGCCTCTGCTGCGACGGGGCCAGGGCCTGCCTTGCTGCAGCGCTGCTTAGAGCAGAGGCCACAGGGAGGGCCAGCCTAGATGGGCTGCTTTGATACCGCAGGCCCCTTGGTCAATGGAGAAAAGGAGGAGACGGACCTCATACAGGAGGTGACTTCTTCCCCCAAGAGATGGATGAGAGGTCTAAATGCCACCCTAGCAAGGACTTCCCTGGTGTTTCAGTGGTTAAGACGCCATGCTTCCAATATACGGGATGCAAGTTTGATCCCTAGTCGGGGAACTAAGATTCCACATGCCCTGTGATGCCGCCAAAAACTTAAAAACAAAAAGTTAAAAAGAAAAAAAAAATGCCACACAGGGAAAAGGTTATTTTTCGGCCAAGGTATGCTATCAATTCCCTTTGCAAGAAAAAGCTGCATGGATTCCGTAGTAAGTTAGGATGGTAGCCACAGGCTAGCATCTGTGCACAGCCTTCCGATCCCTACCCCTGGGAGGTCACCGATTTCAAGCATGAAAGACAAGGAGGAGGGAGCTAAACCTTCCCTCTGCCTCCCTCTTCTCCCTGATGTTGCCCTTTGCTCATCTTCTCTGTGGGTAGCCTTCTGTCTCCTGTAGGCTCTCTGCTAGTTAATGGCAGAAGGGAGTGGAGATGCGAAGCTTCTCCTCCCCTCCCCACCCTGGGAAGCGAGGGCGAGACTGATTTAGGAGAGAAGAGATAGGCTGTGGCTGCCCGGGCCAGTCTGACTCTCTGCTGTTATCCCATCTGTGTGTGCATCCTCTTAGGACAAGCAGACAGAGGACAGCAGGGACACATATGCGCCCACCCATAGGGCTTCATCAAAGAAAATTTTCATTTAATTGGTCTCAGCATTAGCTCCAGGGATGAAATGGCCCAAAGGACATCTCTCTTCTCCTAGGGTTTAATATTCTTTTCTTTAAGCACAACCCCACTTTTTTTTTTTTTAATAATCCTTGATGAAAGGCAGAAAGAAAACAGAGTTGCTTCGTTCCCTTTAAATGAAAATTAAGCCTCAGAGAATGCTTTAAGTGTCTGATACTGTCCAGAAGAAAGAATTGGCCCTAACGGAAGAATTGTGGGTACGTGCATGCTAAGTTGCTTCAGTCGTGTCCGACTCTGAGACCCTATGGACTGTAATCCGCCAGGCTCCTCTGTCCATGGGATTCTCCGGGCAAGAATGCTGGAGTGGGTTGCCATGCCCTCCTCCAGGGACTCTTTCCCACCCAGGGATCAAACCCATGTCTCATGTCTCTTGCATGGGTAGGCGGGTTTTTTTTTTTTTTTTTTTTTAACCACTAGTGCCACCTATATGTCACTATATGTCACTTGAAAAGAAAAAAAAAATCATTCTTCTTACAGAAACAGTACAAGCCAAGAGATGATATGGTACTAAGTCTGACAGGAAGACAAGGATTCATTTTGGTAAAAATGCTTAGTATGTTCTCTGAACAATTCAAATACCAATGCAGTAGACGCTACTAACAACAGCAAAGTGTTTTATGAAGTATATGAACTGGGATTCATCCAGCCCACCACCCACCCCTAGGTAACACCCCCTGTTACCAACTATGGAATAGAGGTGAAGATTTAAAAGACTCTTCACTCAGCATCATATCAAAGGAAATGAACTCTGGCTGAGCCAAGAAGCGACTAGAAAGGTATATGTGGCTATGACTCAGAATAAACCATTCCAAAAATACACACAGAAAAAGGTCCCTGCAGAAGAAAATCATACACTTCCAGCTTGCATTCAGCTGGATCTATTGAGTGAAATCAGACAAAATACCTTGGGTTAAGACGAAAGGTAAAAACATTTGGTGTCATTGAAATCTATAACTAAACCATTATGAGAGGTCCATAGAATGGATGTGAGTTTCTGCTGACATGCAGAGACTGTCCTCATCTCCCATTTTGGACTGAGGCCTTAGAGGGAATCACTTCTTTCAGACATTGCAAATAGAGTCTACCTGGTGCACAAAAGCCTCTCTTTGTTTCACATTAAAATGGTTTTTCCAACAAACTATGGTCTTAGCAATGTAGGTGCTGAAAGGAGAAGCAGAAGCCTGAGTTCTCGCCTTAGTTTTGCCACTAAATCTTTGACAAGTCTCCAGACCCACTTAGCCTATGATCTCCTCTGTAAAAAAAAAACAACAAAAACTGACATTTATGAAACTTGTTAAAACAAATGCCAATAGGAGACCAGGGATGACAGATTATGTTGTATCAATCTTTTTACCAGCCTGTATGCAGGAGAAACACACACAAAGCTCAACTATATCCAATTTTATTTTATAAAATAAAATAATTTTTTTTAAAAAAGAAATAGGACTTCCTTGGTGGCCCAGCAGTTAGGAATCCAGCTGCCAATGCAGGAGGCACGAGTTCAATCCCTAATCTGGGAAGATTCCACATGCGGGACAGCTAAGCCCACGTACCCAAGCCACCATAGTGAGAAGCCCTCACCCTGCCATTAGGAAGTAGCCCCACTCACCCAAACTAGAGAAAGCACGCAGAATCTTCCTGGACATGTTTCATGGAGTGCTGCCTTCAGGTTGTCTAAGTCAGAGCAGTGCTTATTGAAATTAATCATTTCAGGGGGTTCCTGAATCATTGGAGGGGATTCCATCTTCATCTAGGAAGACGCCGCGTGCTGCAGGGCGACTAAGCTGGTGGGCCACAGCTACTGAACCCACGTGCCCTAGAGCTCATGCTTTGCAACAAGAGAAGCCAGAGCAATGCGAAGGTCACAGACTGCTGCTGGAGAGTAGTCCCTGCTTACTGCAGCTACAGAAAGCCTGCACACAGCAACAAAGATCGAACACAGCAAAAGTAAGCAAATAATATATATATATTTTTTAAGAAATAGACTCAAAGGATCAAGCTTCCTAGACACGTGGCGCTGCCCCCTTGAAACTGACAGGGAAGTGAACTGGATGGTGCAGAGCCCTGGAGAACAAAGACCTAAGTGTGACTGTGAGCTCTACTGTCGTTTGCTGTGCAAGCTGGACTTCATATTTGTGTCTTCACACACCTCAGTTTCCTCATCCGCAAAATGGGGTTAATAGTAACTGCTCAAAGAGATTTTGGTGAGGATGTGAACAAAACGAAATAATGTCTACAGCAGTGCTTGGCACTCAGACCACACTCGGAAAAATCTCCTTCCTTCGTGCAGGAGGGAAGTCCGCCCCTTCCTGTTTTTATAACCAGAATGGGGAAACAGTGCCAATGAATTTCTAGACACACCTGGCTCGGGCTGCCAGGTTATGTTCCCCACACTTCCTGCCTCTTCCCTGATGATAAGTTTAAGCAGGTTGGGTCCCCTGGGAATAGTGAATGACAGCAGGGTTCCCAAACAGCTGAATGAACACATGTATAACAGGAAGATGTGTTTCATGGATTCACTGTGAAGGTCTGAGGAAGCCTCCCTTCCTGTGCCAAATCCCCACATGTCTGATGGGGCAGCTGGTGAATCAGAGGCGCCTACAGCACAGCGGTCAGAACCAGGGCTCGGGCCCCCTTCTATTTTGTGTGTCAGGCTCTGCATTTGATTTCATTTGGAAAATGTGTTCCAGGCCTTTAAAATAAATTTGCGTAACCACTGGCCCAGGCCCTTGAGGGGATTTTAAGAGTGTAGGCATTGGGAGTGGCAGAGGGACTTTCCTGGAGAAATTCTGTATCTCCCCCAGACATCCTGGGCTCTTCCCAGCCAGCTTTCCAGGAGGTGGACCCACCCTCATGGTAGCTGAGAGGCCCAGATGTTGCATGGAACTGGCCTTGCCTCCAGGCTCATGACTCACCAGGATAACTGAGCCTCCCTGGCAGATAACACGGTTTTTAAATGACTCCAGGAAGCCAAGAATAAGATCTCAAGGCCTGGACACTTTCGGGACTTTCTCTGGTAGCTTGCTAGAAATGTAAACCCCACTAGCCCACAGTGAGCCTCCGACATGGAGCAGCTGGCACCAGCCAGTGTTGGGAGATGGGGGACGTGGGGTAAGGGGTGGAGGGAGGATGGTCCAAAGCAGGTGGATCAAGGCCTTGGCAATGTATTAGCTGAGGTGGCCATCGGTGGCTCTTGGATGGTATCCACACATTGCGACAGCACTGTTGGTTTTCGGGCCTTGTTAAGAGCTAGCTAGTTTTCTTTTCTACTGTGACAACAAAAAAAAGCAGCAAAAAAAAGAAAGAAAGAAAGAAAGAAAGTCTGTAACTGGGCCCCCAGAGCTTTTAATTGAGAAGGCAGAGTACCTAGTTTTGGAGGGTGAATTGTCAGGCAAAAAGTTGGCATGGCTAAGTGTTAGGCAGACCTCCGTTCAAATCCCCACATTGCCCGTGACCGTGAGCAAGTTTCCCAGCATCTTCAGGCTCAATTTTTTTCATTCATAAAAGGAGAATAAGGTTGTGTGAGAGTGAATAGTGATGGTCTTTATACTAAAACAGGGTGTAGTATCACATCCCGTGTAAGGTATCTATCTAATGAGGGATTACAAATATTCTTTTGTAATTCATCCAGTTCTGACTTAAGTCTGGCACAGAAGTCTCCCACTGTGCAAGTCTGTTTGTTTCTGAGTGTGTTTCCTCACCTCGTTTCAACATTTCACCATATTTCCATTTTACCACCCTACCTAGTCCTCTCAGGACCTGCATCCTTTCCCTGAACCCTGACCTAGGCCTCTGGTGGTGGTGGTGGTTTAGTTGTTAAGTCATGTCCAACTTTTGAGATGCCATGGACTGTAGCCCACCAGGTTCCTCTGTCGATAGGATTTTCCAGGCAAGAGTACTTAAGTGGATTGCCATTTCCTTCTCCAGGAGATCTTCCCAATCCAGGGATAGAACACTGGTCTCCTGCACTGCAGGCAGATTCTTTACTGACTGAGCTACCAGGGAAGCCCAGCTTAATCCAGCCTGAGAACCACCCTAATCCAGCCACTCACAAGAACTTTCACATTTCAGCATACCGCTTCCTTGTGAGGGTGCTTCACACACACAGGACAACACAGCCAAACTCTGTCTTGGACACCTCCAACATCACAGACAGACTGTCTGAACTGGGGCCAGATAACATGGTATCTGCTGCCCATCTGAGCCAAGCTTTTCCATCAGCTCCAGAGGCTCATCACTTACCCAAAGTGCCTCTCCATCAGGCAGATCTAGACACCGGCCTGGGTCCCCTTCCTACAAGCCTGTAGATACATGATGTGGTGAACTCAAGGATATGTGTGGTAATGCTTGGAACTGCTCACGGTAGAATTTCCAGCCACCCCTTTGTCACAGTGACCCCTGAGGCTTCTTTCTGCTCTAAACTTCCATGATGGATGATGCAGACAAACCATACTTACTTAATTCTTTCTTATGCCATCCAGCTTTGATGAACAAGCCTGGGGTCACCGAGCAAAATGCTCTAGGTGTGCCAAAAGCAAGGTGAAGTGTTGCCAGAAGCAGTTGTGCAATGCATTGGGCTGCCACAGTTCAAAAACATTCTCAGTGACCACAGAAATATGCAGAGGACCTGGTCTCAGCCATCATTCATTCATACATCCATTCATTCATCAAGTCACCCAGCCAGCCAGCCACCAAATACGTATCAAATATTTGCCAGGCTGTTTGTGAAAGGGAGGCAAAGGCAAATAAAAGAAGATGTCTGCCCCTGAGAAGCTCACAGGTCATCTAGGATGCAGGCAGTGACAATACAACATAGCAACTCTGTAACATGGCAGCTCGTTCAGATGAGGATGGGGGTGGATGGGTAAAGAGATTCCAGAAGAGATGACTGAAGCTGGAGCTTCAGAGATGAACAGGACCTGGCCAGGTAGAAGGCACATACTAATGACAGTCTTTGCAGAGGCTCACAGGTGTGTGAGGGCATGCGGTACTCAAGGATGCAGGGGGAGGTAGATACAGTGATGAGGAAGGGCTTCATGTTTAGTGAGGAGCAGCAGGAGGTGAGTCTAGAGAGGCAGGCAGAGGTCAGACCAGGAAAGGCAGGCTGTGTGTGGAGCTGAGGAGGTCCAACTTTGTGCCCTGGGCTGTAAGGAGACATGGCTTAAGAACCTCTAAAAAATGGCTCAGGTGGCAATGTGACAGGGCGTAGGAGTGAACAGAGATTGGTTTTTGTCTGGACTGCATCCAAGTTTCTTCTCTCAGAACCTAAAGCTTCCCTCTGGGGAAACTTCCATTGTGTGTAGTCGTCTTGGTTGGAAAACGTACCCTAATGCAGTGCAAAAACTAAGTAAGTGTTTATTGCTATCTAAGTTACTGCATTTTCGAGATGGGGCACAGTAGGGAGTGTAGTCTGGTGATCTCTGTGTCTATCTTAATCTCTTTCTTATATTCCCAGTGCTTGGCACGTAGTAGCTGCTCATTATTAATTGAGTGAATGAATAAATAACAGTGAATGATAGGCATACCATTTCTAAAAAGATCATGTGAATGCATTAACTTCAGTGGCCTCTGTTTTCTCATCCACAGATTAGCTCCTACCAAAGTGGATCCCCATTAGATCTGGGGGACGGGCAATGGGGCAGACCTTGGACCTGACAGAGGACCACTTGCCTGTGTCAGGGGTATGGTTTTGACACCTATATGCTCCATGCCAGGACAGTAACAACTTATCACTGAGTTGCATTAATCAGATGCTAGCATGTGGACACAGAAGGAAATCTACGCCGGTTATACTGGTTGCATTATCCCCAGTTTTAATCTTTGCATGGCTGTGGAGAGGAGATGAGAGGGAAGAGATGGGAGACAGGCAAGAAAATAGCGCCTGGATGTTAGGTGCTCAAAGCTATGTGACCGGCTTCCCACCCAGCTAGGGTAAGGGCTCAGTCAATGACAGCTTACATTATTTAACAGTGCTCATCACAAGCCTCCAAGTAGGCTTTCTTACTCTCATGTTAAAGCTGAGGAAACAATAGAGTTTCTTAAGGCCCCATAGTGTATAAAGAGAAAATCCTGTATCTGAACCTGGGTCTGTCTGACTCCAAAGTCCATGCCTTCGCCTCTCCACCCAGCTGGTTTTGAAAAGGCACTGGGCACGTAGTGTGTACAGCTGGGTTGACCCAGTGGGTGCATGAGTTGAAGAGGACCGTGTGTATCTGGGACAGCAAAAGCAGCCATACCCCCTCTGGTGTTGGCAAAATGATGAACTCCAGCGTGAGACAGCCAGGTTCCTTCCTCCAAAGGCCATGTTTCACTAAGGTCCATGCTTCCCGCAGGCCTCTTGTATGTGCAGCTCTCTCATCAAACGGAATCTCCTGAAATAATGAGCACGAAAAAATGGAGATGATTGACTACTGATACTCTGCCGGGGCGGGAACATATTCTTGAAGGGAAGCAGTGAATTTCTAGTTTATTATGTTTCTTTAGCATGTGAAGATCGTTGTCAAGATTCAGGCATTCACAATAGCCAAGACAATCCCACTTCTGGGCATCTATCCAGAAGAAAACTCTGAATTCTAAAAGATATACACACTCCTATGTTCATAGCAGCTCTATTTACATTACCCAAGACATGGAAGCAACCTAAGTGTCCATTGACAAATGAATTGATAGAGAAGAAATGGTGCATATATACAATGGAATATTACTCAAGCATAAAAGAGAATGAAAAATGCCATTTGCAGCAACAGGGATGCAACTAGAGATTCTCATACCAAATGAAGTACGTCAGGGAGAGAAAGACAAACGCTATATGATATCACATATATGAGCAATCTAAAATGTGACACAATTGAAGGTATCGATGAAGCTGAAACAGACATAGCGAACAGACTTGTAGCTGCCAACAGGGAAGGAGGGTCGTGGGGGATGGACTGAGGGTGGAGCTAGTAGAGGAAAACTGTTACATATAGAACAAAACAGATAAACAACAAGGTCCTAATGCATAACACAGGGAACTATATTCAGTGACCTGGGATAAACCATAATGGGAAATAATATAAAAATGAATATATATGTGTGTGTGTGTGTGTATGTGACTGAGTCACTTTGCGGTACAGCAAGAATTCACACAACATTGTAAATCAACTATGTGCGTGTGTGCACGTGCATGTGTGCGTGTTAGTTGCTCAGTCATGTCTGACATTTTCTGACCCCATGGACTGTAGCCTGCCAGGCTCCTCTGTCTATGGGATTTTCCAGGCAAGAACACTGGGATGGGTTGCCATTCCCTTCTCCTGGGGATCTTCCCAACCCAGAGTTGGAACCCAGGTCTCCTGCATTGCAAGCAGATTCTTTACCATCTGAGCCACCTGTACTTCAATAAAACATAAAAATTAAAAGATTCAGGCATAGTCTGAGTGTGAGATCTTCAACAAGTTTAATCGAATCAAAAAACCATGGTTCCCCTTTTCATTCAATTAGCATGTTTGTGGAACAACAATCACATTCAAGGCTTTGAGCAAGAAACTTACTGTATTTAGTTCTGCATGTTTTATAGAATCCTAGAACTTCAGGGTAGGATAAGAGTTTCATTAAAAAAAAACTAAGTATATACTTCTATATGTGACTAAGAAACAGACTGGAAAATCTGAACTAAACTTTGGAGGTAAATCCCATCATATTGGAAATATGAGTACTTCTCATTTTCTTTGTAATCTTCTGCATTTTCCATAAGAGACAAGCATTACTTTTATAATCTGAAAAAATAAATAATAAATATTATTTTGAAAGAAAATCCCAGGGCTGAGAAGGACCATGCATTTTCCACTTTCTCTTGAAAACCATGATAGAATGTCCATGTCATGAGGGCTCTAGTTTTCATAAAAAGGACACTTCACTGGCTGTCTCCAAGAAGTCCAGCCTGGGAATCCCTCCCAGTAAACTGTATCTGGGAAGATTACAACTCACAGCCAAACTTCTCCCTACATTAAAAAGAGACTTTATAATGCTCTGCATTGCAGGTCTGAATAATTGAAGGTGACTGATGGACCTAATCTGTGAATGCAGCCAATGAGACATTCTCCAGGGCAGAAACCCTGTCAGCCTCATTAGGATGGGCCCTGGTGATCACCAGCTGCAATCAGAGCAGCTGGCTTCCTTCAGTCTCAAGAATGCTGCTCAGAGTTGCCCTGCAGGTTCCTGCACAGCCAGTCTGTCTGTGGACAAGGCAGACTGATGTGATGGGTTTTGGCTGTCTGCCTAGAAAAGGGTGGTACTCTTGGAGAGTTGCAACAAACATCCACAAATCTCTAGTCGAATACCAGGAGGCACCAAAGATTGTACTGCACTTAATTGGGTCCTGGCTCACTAGGGGTTTGTGTTCAGTCCAAGCACCCCAAAATTTTAGAGGGGAATTCTAGACCAGAATGGGTATATACTAATACCATAGGGACAACACTGGATTTGTCATTAGACTCAGATTTTAATGCTAATGCTGGTACTGACTGGGTGACTTTGGGAAAATCCATTTATACTCTTGAGATTTAATTTCCTCAACTGCAAATGAAGGAATTAGGACTAGATGATGTCAAAGGTTTGTGAAGTCTATAATACTATGCTTTTACATACAAAGGTCACCTATCCAATCACGTTAGTAGGCTGAGAAAGCTGTGTTATTTGTCCACTAGCAAATTTGAAACTTCAGCCTCAGCATGTGAGAGAGGTGGCTGATGAGACTACAGGTAGTCTGCCTTTGGAACAAGATGGGTGCTCTGTGCAAAACTAAAAACGTGTTTGGAACAGAAATTCAATCCTGGGCCATGATCATACCAGTTTCTTGTTCAATCACTAAGTTATATCCAACTCTTTGCAATCCCATGGACTGCAGCATGCCAGCTCCCCTGTCCTTCACTATCTCCCAGAGTTTGCTCAAACTCATGTCCATTGAGTTGGTGATGCCATCCAACCATCTCATCTTCTGTCACCCCCTTCTCCTTTTGCCTTCAATCTGTCCCAGCATCAGGGTCTCTTCTAATCAGTAGGCTCTTCACATCAGGTGGCTAAGTATTGGTGCTTCAGCTTCAGCCTCAGTCCTTCCAATGAATATTCAGGACTGATTTCCTTTAGGATCTATTGGTTTGAACTCCTTGTAGTCCAAAGGACTCTCAAGATTCTTCTCCAGCACCAGTTTGAAAGCGTCAGTTCTTTGGCACTTGGCCTTCTTTATGGTCCAACTCTCACATCCATTCATGACTACCGGAAAAACCGTAGCTTTGACTATATGTATCTTTGTCAGTAAACTGATGTTTCTGCTTTAATACACTGTCAGTTTTGTTGTACTTTTCTTTCCCAGAAGAAAGTACTTTTTAATTTCATGGCTGCAGGTCATACAGGTATCATCATTTAATCAAATAAGCTAAATATTCAAAGTCTTATATCTTTACCAATTGTAAAATAACATTAATAATAATATTACATCCTTTAAAAGCAACATGTATTTGTCATATATTGTTCATTCAAAATCATTTTATTAATCTTGAGAAGTGAGTTGGAGATTATAATAACTTTGTTTGACGAAGATGGAACTTCACTGAATCATTGGAGAAGGGTTTTCAAAGTAGATTCTTCATCTCTCTTGGTCCAATGGCCTAGACAGCCACTTCCCTTCTCCAGGGGATCTTCCTAACCCAGGAATTGAACCTGGATCTCCCACATTGCAGACAGATTCTTCACCATCTGAGCCACCAAGAAGGCGGGGGGATGAAACCCACTGGACCCCAGGAAAGAGATTTGTAAGGTGCTATCTTCTGGATGAGGGAGGTTAGGCTCTCACACCCATACATTTCATTTTATTAATCTGAACTACATAGGTTCATGTTGAGTGTTTTATTAACTTCAACTTGAAAGCCCTGCTGGTTTCTCTGATGCTTGAATGTCACACCTCAACTTGGGAAATTTAAGCACAAAATGTGAAATGAAATCGCATCAAACACAAGTATTTCAAGGAAGACTGATCAGTTGCATCTGTTCCTGAAATTCTAACACCATCACACCAGTCACAGAGTTGCTCACAAAACTCTGGAGGCTAGTGGATATTTTCCTAGCTTCTAGCCATATAAGACAACTTATCCAGAGTTTTCTATAAAATGTTTAATCTGTAGCCCAGTCAAAATTCTATCAAGGACCAAGTCCATGTAAAAGAAACTAAAAGGCAAAAAAAAAAAAAAAAAAAAAAGGCAAGCATAGGAATAAGAAGTAAAGAAAGTTTTCTGTAAAACAGCACATGGCAGCTCAAACAATAATACATACGATAAGGCAGAGTAGAGGGCATGAGTGGGAAAGTACTGGAAACTTACTGTTGTAATTCTGACTTTGAGAAGCTCTTTTTTTTCCCAAGAGATATCTGTACTCCCATGTTCACTGATGCATTATTCACAATAGCCAAGATATGGAAACAACCTACGTGTCTTGTCAGTGGACGAATAGATGTGGAAGATACATACAATTAAATATTATTCAGCTGGGGCTTCCCTGGTGGCTCAGCGGTAAAGAATCCACCTGCATTGCAGGAGACCCAGGTTCAATTCCTGGGTCAGGAAGATCCCTTGGAGGAGAACATGGCAACCCACTCCAGTAATCTTGCCTGGAGAATCCCCATGGACAGAGGAGCCTGGTGGGCAACAGTCCATAGGGTTGCACAGAGTTGGGCACGACTGAAAAGACTTAGTGCATGCGCGCGCGCACACACACACACACACACACACACACACACATTATTCAGCCATAAGAAAGAAGGGAATCTTGCCATTTGCAACAACATGGATGGACCTGGAGGGCATTGTGCTGGTGAAATAAACCAGACTGAGAAAGACAAATAGTGCATGGTATCATGTACGTGTAAAATCTAAAGAAAAGAAAGAACTCATAGAAACAGAGTATAAAAAACAGTTGCCAAGGGCAGGGTGGCAGGGGAAATAGGAAAACGTTGGTATAAAGGGTAGAACTTTCAATTATAAGATGAACAAGTTCTAAGGATCTAATTGTATAACATTGTGACTATAACTGATAACGCTATTGTATAACTGAAAGTTTTTAAAAGAGTTGAATTTAATGTTCTCACTGAGAGAAAAAATAAGATAAATATATGTGAAATGATGGATGTGTTTACTAGATGGGAGAATCATTTCACAATATGTGTGTGTATATATATATACATCTCAAATCATCATGATGTACACTTTAAATGTCTTCCAATATTATTTGTCAATTATACCTCAATAAATCTAAAAAAATTAAAATAATAAATAGCAAAAAATGGGGAGAGAGACAGAAAGAACTGAGCAGATTTGGACACTGGGATCTATGGAATACTGGAGTGCTTTGAGCTTAATATTGATATTTAATAAATACTGGATGATTCAGTTCAGTTCAGTCCCTCAGTCGTGTCCAACTCTTGCGACCCCATGGACTACTGCATGACGGGCTTCCCTGTCCATAATCAACTCCCGGAGTTTACTCAAAGTCATGTCCATTGAGTCGGTGATGCCATCCAACCATCTCATCCTCTGTCGTCCCCTTCTCCTCCTGCCTTCAATCTTTCCCAGCATCAGGATCTTTTCCAATGAGTCAGTTCTTCACATCAGGTGGCCAAAGTATTGGAGTTTCAGCTTCAGCATCAGTCCTTCCAATGAATACTCAGGACTGATCTCCTTTAGGATGGACTGATTAGATTTCCTTGCAGTCTAAGGGACTCTCAAGAGTCTTCCAACACCACAGTTCAAAAGCATTGAATGAATGAATAAATGATAATGGCCAGTGTGGGTAAGGACCCTAGTCAGATACTATATTCTATTAAGCTCCCAAAGGCAACCTATCTACCCTAAGAGAGGGTGTGAAGCCAAATGGGTCTTCGGACTTGAGTTTAGGGCTCAGGTTCTCCAACCACCAGAATTCTTTTTGGAGCTGCCTCTAGAGCAAGCCCCCTCCCCAGCCGCCTGAGGGATCTTAATTCCCAAGCAGGGATTGAACCTGGGTACCGGCAATGAAAGCACCGAGTCTTAATCACGGGACAACCAGGGAATTCCCTGGTCATCCTTGATTAGTTGATTGCATCTCACATCCAGTCAATCACCAAACTTTGTCCAGTGTAACATCTAAATATCTCAAGATTGCAATTGCTACCCTCTGCTTTCATTGCCTCAGCCTTACTTCAGCCGCCATCCCCTCTTACTGAGACACTGTGGTGACTTCAGTGGGTCCCTGGTCTTTCTTTCCTCCAACCCTTTCTCCACACTTTGCTGTAATATTTTTAGAACACAGATTTGATCATGTCCCTCCTTGATCAAAATACTCTAATGATTCATTATTCCCAGGAGAAAGTCTGGACCACTTAACATGGCGTATAAGGGCCAACTATTGCAAAGTATTTGCAACCCCTGAATTAGCTCCCTTCTTGGATTTTTGGATATTCAGCTATTCCTGGAGCTGAAGCAAGAGTGCTCCTCCTTCCTCACCTTGCAATTTATCCTTCACATTTCATCTTGTATTTGGTTCCTTGTCTCCCAGACTGCCCTGTGCTTGCTTCATTACAGTGGTATCACACTGCACTGTAATTATCTGTTAATATGTATGTAGAGTTTAGTTCAAGTTTATGTACATAAGAGCAGAGATTCTATTTGTATCCCTAGCATTGATACAGGGGTTTCACAAGCACTGATTATTTGTTTGTTGAATGAATGAATATGTGACTGAATGGTGGTGTTTGGTGCAAGCATGCCTCATTTTTTTAATATAAATTTATTTATTTTAATTGGAGGCTAATTACTTTACAATATTGTATTGATTTTGCCATACATCAACATGAATCCACCACGGGTATACACGTGTTCCCCATCCTGAACCCCTCTTCCACCTTCCTCCCCGTACCATCCCTCTGGGTCATCCCAGGGCACCAGCTCCATGAAACGAATCGCCAGTCCAGGTTCGATGCATGATACTGCATGCCTCATTTTAACATGTCCCTTTAGCAAGGATTCCCTTTGCAACCTCAGCTACCTTCTCTGCTTCTCTGGTAATTTCTCCACCTAAAAGTCACACCCTATCTGCCTCTGCTTCCTGGCTTTATTCTTACCTTCTCATCTGGTCTAACTGGCTGAGATTCTCCCACTTATGCTCCCACTTCAGTGTACATACCTGCTCCTCCACCCGGCATGCCTCTGCCCATTGTACACCTACCTGCTTCCCTTCCCAAGACTGGATGAAGCTACACTTCTGATCATCCACAGGAGACTCCTGCCCACTGAATGCAGCCAAGTCACACCTAGACCTCTAACCAATACCTCCAGGGTCTTTTCTAGTGGTGGTGGGTTTAATCTAGAAATACAAATTCATAAAAACCCTGTCCCAACATTGATTCTGCCTTAGCTAGCGTAACAGAGCTCCATTTTGTAGAGAAGTGATGAAATAATTAGAAGTGCCATGTTTGGAGATTCGTATGGCATATTCCATCATTCAGGCATTCAAGCAGCCATGGAACCCATGAAGAATTTGAACACCCTCCACTTGCTGATAACTTACACAATAAATCAAGGTGTATATATATATGTGTGTGTGTATATATATATATATATATATATATATATACACATACATACATGTGTGTGTGTGTGTGTGTCTAGCTAGAGATATCAGTATATAAAATAAACTTGTTCATTCATTTGATAAATACTTACTTGATGTCTCCTCTATACTGGTCATTGTGCTAAGTGGTTGGGATAGAAAAGGATAAATCTTGCCTTTCCTTCAAGAAGTTTTCAACTCTGAAGGGGAGACAAATATCTTGCATATTACTACAGAACAATGTACTAAGTGCAAGCTTTGAGGCATGCACAGATAAATCAAGGATCTGCAAATAATAGAATCAAGAAGTTAGACAGCAGCTGAGGACCTTTAGTCTAACCCTTCCATTATGCACGACTCTCCAGTCTATGTCTTTACAACCTGTACTTCAGTACCCAGTAAGGAGTTAATTTTCTCCCAGACAGACATTGTATCTGTGAACTCTTCTGTCAAGAAATCCATCTTAAAATTTTCAACACAATATCGAGTCACCAAAAGTCCTCAGTGCTGCTAAGCCATTCTGGGACCTCCTGCCCCTCGTCCTGTTCTTCAGCGGTTGCTGAAGATGAGATACTCTTCCTGGAATATTAAGATTTTACCCCAGTTCTAATGCCCTCCAAGCTTTGCAGATCTGGGCCTTATTCTTCAGTGAGTCAGGAATCAGAAGGAATGCTCCATCTTGGGTTTGAATAGGGAGGGCTTTGAATGTAATCTGTCTGATTACATCCAGAAAACAACTAAATTGAAGCACAAGAGGGAAGAGGTCATGTGATGAGATCTTCCTTCTCAACTAGGGATTTCTAGCTAAGATCTCCATTACCTAGAGGCTAGGTGTCTTTGTCAAGATGGGACGTTATAACCGAGTACCCCAGACTGGATGGCTTATAAACAACAGAAATGTGTTGCTTATAGTCCTTGAGGCTGGAAGTCTGGGATTAGGTTGCTAGCACAGTCAGGTTCTGGAGGAACTCTCTTCCATTATAGAATACTGATTTCTCATTGCATTCTCATATGGCAGGAGAGCTAGAGAGTTCTCAGGGAGGGGGGTCCTCTCATAAGGGCACTAATTCCATTCATGAAGGCTCCACCCTTATGACCTAATTACTTTCCAAAGGCCCCACCTCTTAAGACCACCACAGTGGGCATTAGGACTTCAACATATGGATTTTGAGGGAACACAAAATCTCAGTCCATTGCACAATGTCTAGCCTGGTATTAGCTATCAGAAAACTCAATCATAGGCACCCTTATGGACCACACTAAAATAGAGGACACTCTCCTCTTGGACTGCCCCAAGGGTTTGACTCTGATGAGTTTCAATTTCTAAACTTTGACGGATATTTTCCTTTGGTTGTTGTTGTTCAGTTGCTAAGTTGTGTCTGACTCTTTGTAACTCCATGGACTGCAGCACACCAGGCTTCCCTGTCCTTCACTATCTCCCGAAGGTTGTTCAAACTTATGTCCATTGAGTCGGTGATGCCATCCAATCATCTTATCCTCTGATGCCTCCTTCTCCTCCTGTCCTCAATCTTTCCCAGCATCAGAATCTTTTCCAATGAGTCAGCTCTTTGCATCAGGTGGTCAAAGAACTGAAGCCCCAGTATCAGTCCTTCCAATGAATATTCAGGGTTGATTTCCTTTAGGTTTGATTTTAACTCCAAATAAAACAAACACATTAGAGTGTACATCTGGGCTCTTGATATTCCAATGATTAAATTCAGTAGCACATACAAGACTCTAGCTTGGTTGGAAGAGAAGAGAGAGTAGAACACTCTAAATATCCCCTGTGAAAGAAAATACCTCTTTGATGAATAAAAGGACATGGAATCTAGAGGCATGTAGTCTTTCTCTGAAATGGGCTGATGTTTAGAGAGTTGACATGATTCTTCTGGACTTCATTTGTTTTTCCACATAGTCTTACCAACTTTGTAGAATTGGAAACCATTCTTTCAAATTGGCTTAACCAACTGGGTGGAGTATTCATGAAATTCCTATGGAATTTACTGATGTTAATATTTTAAGTACTCTACTGAATAATTCATGCTACTACTCTCTAAGGAGCTGTGGCAACAAGCATATTTTTAGGAAACTTAATGAAGTTATAAGATGAAGAAGTCCTTTGCAGAACACTCAGTGACTCAGGCTTTTCATCTCTAAAGTCAGTCCTTTGAAACCAGAACTCAGAAGTTCCCTCCACCATGAAACTCCCAGGGAGAGTTATTTCCTTCTCCCTATCCGCCTCTCCTAACTTTTAAAATTCCATTAAGACTACACTTTCCCATTGGATAATACTCTCTTTGCAAGATGATTCCTGTCCTTGTTAGAAGGTAATCTTAGGACAAAGTCGTATCTTATTCACCTTTCCATGCCCACTGTTAGCACAATGGCTTGCCAGATTTAGGGTCAGGAAATTTTGCTGAATGAATGAAACTGACACACCTACAGCTGAGAAACTCGTATGAGTCTGTACCTGCAAACACTTCCCATAACTTACATTAAATCAGGCATCATAACACATGATTTGCCACCATATTCTGCCATCCAAGCAGCATAATGCCTAGTATACTCTGAAGAGGAAAGAAAAAGGAGAATAAATATTTCCAGAAAACTGGGTTCTTGCCTGGCTGGGGATTGTTACTCAACTAAGTAACCCCAGAAGAATTATTTCATCTTGGAGCTCAGTTTTTCCAGTGTGTGAAATAGGGCTTATAAAGCCCATTATAATTTTTTAATCAAAGTTTTGTGAGAATTGTATGTCAACTAGAGAATCATCAAAACAGTATACAAATGCACATCACTGTTATCCTTCAGCAAATTTGCTTATACATGTCACTTGCTATGAGGCATTAATCCCAATTTTGAGTTCCTAACTTGGGAGATGACACAGCATGTGGAAGGCAGTGTTAAGTGTAATGGGTAAGAGCAAGGACTTTGAGACAGATGTGGATTTAAATCCCGGGGCCACCATTTCCCAGTGATAGGTAAGCAAGGACTGTGATGTCATTAAATATAACTTTTCCCATTTGTCATAGGGGATCACAGCATAGGCTTTGTGGGATTGTTGTCAGGGTTAAATGAAAACTATCTGTAATGTAACCAGTATAGATCCTGGCCAGTAATAAAACTCAATAAATAACAGTAGTTGTTTTTATTAAGATCATTATTAATTTTTGAAGCTGATACATCTCCAGAAGTGACTTAGTTCCATCCACAAACTTCATTCCATGGGGAACAAAGCTAAAGGGTGACAAAGCATTAAGAAACAGACATTTTTCCCCAGAGGAAAGGACATTTGTAAAAAGTGGGCAAAAATACAAAGGCAAGCTATTTGCTGTGGGCCAGTCCTGGGAAGGAAGGAGGGAATCGAGGCAAGAAAGAATAACAGAGACCAAGAGGCAGAGTAAAGCTCTGTAAGGATTCTCTGAGGCAGAGCCATAGACAGGGCTGCCTGTCCAGGGGATGTTGGGAAACCAAAGGAGAGGATTAAGTGTTTCTCTTTGAGAAAAGCAATTGGGCCGCAGTCTATGAGGCAAAGAGAAAGAACCAGAGTAGGATGAACTGCCACAGCTCTAATTACGAACCAAGAATAAGATACAGACTTGGGCCCCGCAGCAAAGACCTGTCATTTATATACAGATCTTTACAGCCAAATCCGTGCAGGGGAAAACAGCAGAGTTACCATCTAACCTAGCTGTCTCTGTGTCCATAATGTGAGCCATATGTGTCATTTAAAATTTTCTAATAGACATAGGTTTTTCAAAAAGTAATACAGATGAAATTAATTTTAATAATATATTTTCTTTAACCCACTATACCCAAAATAGTATGTGGTTGGCCAAAAAGTTGGTCTGGATTTTTCCATAACATCTTAGGGAAAAAGAACTTTTTGGCCGACATAATATTTCTATATGCATTGAATAAAAAAAATTACTAATGAATATGTCAGATTTCTTTTCTTATACCAAAGCTTCAAAATCCAGTCAATTATAGCACATGCTGACTTGTACCAGCCACACCTCAAGTGCTCAGTAGCCATGTGTAGTCCAGAGCTAATCCCAGGGGAAAATGAATTCCATTCTCTTGACCTCCTAGGCTGCTGTTTAAGACCTTTCAAAAGCTCAGATTCATAGAGCAAGAAAAGACCTTTGGAGATGTACTATGGGCAAGGGCTATCTATTTATTCCGAACAGTTTTTCTTTAACATCTCTGCTTCAATTTAAATAGTTCACACCCCACTGAAAACCTCCTCTAATTGAACACTCGCTGATGACTGACTAAGTGCTTGGTGCATGTGCTAAGTCAGTTCAGTCGTGTTCTACTCTTTGCTCCCCATGGACTCTAGCCTGCCAGTCTCGCCGTCCATGGGATTCTCCAGGCAAGAATGCTGGAATGGGTTGCCGTCTCCTTCTCCGGGGCATCTTCCTGACCTAGGGGTCGAACCTTCGTCTCCTGTATCTCCTGCTTTGGAAGCGGATTCTTTTACCACAGGGCCACTGGGGAAGCTCAAGTGCTTGGTCTGGGCAGGTTAATCATGGTGGATGTTCTGTCCACTCTCCCATTCAAAGGGAAACTGCCTGACCCACACTTTCTCTCTGCAATCCCAAGGCAGCTTTAGGTACCCACCTCTTCTCGCTATACCCTCTCTGGCTCAGGTGACCAGGGATGAATAGGCACATGACTCCATGAACTGTTGGATTTATCTCTATAGTCACCTGGTGTGGAGAAAAGCTTGTCCAAGCAGAGACTGACCACTGAGGACTAGTTGGGCCAATCAGCTCCCCTGAGGAATATGGAGGCAGAATCAGACTTAGAGAGAAGCATCAGAGGAAGACACACACACAAGAAGCAGAAAGAGCTTCAATAAAATTGTGTTTTCAGTTAGTTCTTCAGTTTCTTCAAGTTCCTCTCAGATCTACTTTCCACCTCAGGATTCCCAAGGCATTTCATTTTAACAAAGCACTTCTCCAGGTGAAAGAATTTTGAAAGCCTCCTATGGGAGGGTCTCCAAGTAACCCCGGTTCTTGGAACTCTGTTGGAACCTTCTAGTATCAACCACATTCTGGGCTCCTAAAGCATAGCTGTTTTGCTGTTTCTAGTTTACCGTGAGATTCCTGTATCTTTCATGGTTATGATTAGCTTATAACACTCCCTTATGTGTGATGCAGTGGTAAAAAATCCGCCTACCAGTGCAAGAGATGCAAGAGACGCAGATTCTATCCCTGAGTTGATAAGATTCCCTGGAATAGGAAATGGCGTTCCATTCCAGGATTCTTGTCTGGGAAATCTCATGGACAAAGAGTCAGACACGACTAAGCATGCATGCATGCATACGTGTGGAGGAATCCTTAATGAGTCTATACCTTTCAATAAAAAGGCCTACCATAGAGATGGATGCTTCTACACACATTCAAGCAAAGATCTTTTCCATCACGCCCCTCCAGTCTTGTTTGCAGTCTGTCTCATGCTTACATTTAGCCTGACAGAGAAATGATAGATTGCTTTGGGTTGCATTCTCAAATAATTATGCTCTGAGAAGACCTCATTTCAGTGACCTTCCAGGGACCCTTTTAAGCCGCACATCATCAACAGTAGTGATTCTCAACTATGACTTCACACCACAAACACCTGAGGTACTTCTAAAGTCTATCGATGCCCACAGCCCTTCCCAGACCCATGAAACAAGAATCTCTGGGAGCAGGTCCCTTGACATCTGGATCTCTTAAAACGTCTCCAAATAATTCTAATGTGCAGCCACAATTGAGAAATACTGATATACAGGATATGCCCTTCTATAGGTTTGGGTTTATGGCAAATCAAACCAGGTATTGTCTTAATTATAAAAGGAATGTATATTTGTTTTCTAAAGAATACATAAAAAGTGGAGAACAGTTCAAAGTGGGAAAGTCTCTTTCATCAATAGAATCCCCAACAATCTCACTCCCTGGAAATGACTATTTTAGCTTCCTATGTGCCCTTCCAAAAATTGTCTGTCCCAATCAAATACATGGGGTTTCCCAGGTGGCTCAGTGGGTAAAGAAGCTGCCTGCATTGCAGAAGACACAGGAGATGCAGGTGAAACCCCTGGGTCAGGAAGATCCCTTGGAGAAGGAAATGGCAACCTGCTCCAGTATTCTTCTTTGGGAAATTCCACGGACAAAGGAGGACAGCACAGCATGTAAATATAGGTATGGATATATGTATATCAGTTCAGTTCAGTCGCTCAGTCATGTCTGACTCTTCGCGACCCCATGAATCATAGCACACCAGGCCTCCCTGTCCATCACCAACTCCCAGAGTTCACTCAAACTCATGTCCATTGACTCGGTGATGCCATCCAGCCATCTCATCCTCTGTCATCCCCTTCTCCTCCTGCCCTCAATCCCTCCCAGCATCAGAGTCTTTTCCAATGAGTCAACTCTTCTCATGAGGTGGCCAAAGTACTGGAGTTTCAGCTTCAACATCAGTCCTTCCAGTGAACACCCAGGACTGATCTCCTTTAGGATGGACTGGTTGGATCTCCTTGCAGTCCAAGAGTCTTCTCCAATACCACAGCTCAAAAGCATCAATTCTTCAGCTCTCAGCTTTCTTGACAGTCCAACTCTCACATCCATACATGACCACAGGAAAAACCATAGCCTTGACTAGAGGGACCTTTGTTGACAAAGTAATATCTCTGCTTTTCAATATGCTATCTAGGTTGATCATAACTTTCCTTCCAAGGAGTAAGCATCTTTTATATATGTATATATGCACATGTATTTGTATACAGAAACATAGGTATATCTGTGGAGAGAGGCATACATATAAACTAGTATATGTGCACATATACTTTTTTTCCTATGGTTGGCTTTTTTCATGCTAATATATTTTAGTTATTAGCCTAGAAATTTGTGATTTAAAAAATAATAGCAGGGGGCTTCCCTGGGGGTCCAGTGGTTAAGAATTCACCTTCCAATGCAGGGGATACGAGTTTGATCTGCAGTTGGGGAACTAAGATCCCACATGCTACAGAGTAACTAGGCTTACATGCTGCAACTACTGGAACCCACGTGCTCTGCAGCCCACATGCTGCCAACTATTGAGCCCACACCACAGCTCGAGAGTCTGTATACCACAAGGAAAGGTCTCACATGATGCAAGGGAAATCCCAAGTACTGCAACTGAAACCTGACACAGCCAAATAAACAAATAAGCTTTGCAGATGACACTGGAGACACAGGAGACACAGGTTTGAGCCCTAGGTTGGGAAGATCCCCTAGAGATGGAAATGGCAACCCACTCCAGAATTCTTGCTGGAAAATCCAAGGACAGAGAGGGTGGGCTATGGTCTATGGGGCCACAAAGAATCAGACATGACTGAGCAACATCCTATTAGTTGATATAGGTATATATATATAAAATAAGGGCAGTGTTTGAGAAGTTATTTACTTTCCCAGATAACTCAACAAATTATAAAGCTAAAGTGATTAAAACAGTGTGATCTTATTCCTAGAATAAGTGGTTTGTTTGACTAGAATAAAAACTTAAAAAATAATGAAATTGATTTGGTATATGAAAAAATTGGCATTTCAGATCAGTAGGGGAAAAGATAGACTACTCAATAAATTGTTTTGGGGTAATTGGCTACTTTTTAAAAAGCGGACTCTTTCCAAGTGGTGGTCACTGGTGGATTCCCAATTCTACTAGATTGAAATGCTACCTTGACAGGTTTATTGGATCTATTTCTGATTGCTTCGGTGCTTTTCCATAATCTCTCTAGTGTTGCACCAGTATTTTAATTATTATATGTTGTGATATTTAAAAATATCTAGTATGATTAGACTTCCTTCCTGACATTACTTTTCCCCCCAAATATTGCCTGGCTAGGGATTCATCACCTGCTCCACACTGACTAAGCAGCCCAGGAGGCACTTACAATAATAAAGTGAAAGTGAAAGTGTTATATGCTCAGTCTTGTCTGACTCTTTGGGACCCCATGGACTGCAGACTCCTCTGTCCATGGACTTCTCCAGGCAAGAATACTGGGAGTGGGTTGCCATGCCCTCCTCCAAGGGATCTTCCCGACCCAGGCATTGAACCTGTGTCTTCTGCGTTAAAGGTGGATTCTTTACCACTTAGCCACCAGGGAAGCCCAGTAATAAAGCAAGAGCCCAAATAATACCAAAACAAAGTATCCCATATCAGTACTGAAGGTGCTCTGAAAACAAATTGTCATTGCAACTATAGCTCACAAAAGTTGGCCAGAACCTACACTCTAAGTCTAAATAAGGTGACTGCTACTAAAATAAAATATTTAGGTACGATCAAGAGTCTCCTAACATGTTATCCAAAATGTCCAAAATATAGTTGGAAATCACTCTCATACCAAGATCCAGGAAAAGCATAACTTGAATGAGAAAAGACAATCAGACAATGCCTACATTGAGGTGAATCAGTTGTTGGAAATATCTGACAAGAATTTTAAAGCAGCTGTTATAAAAATGTTTCAAGAATAATTACAAATTCTCTTGAAACGAAACAATCTCAGCAAAGAAATGAAAGTTATGGTGGTTTAATCACTAAGTCATGTCTGATTTTGCAACCCAATAGACGGTAGCCTGCCAGGCTTCTCTATCCATGGGATTCTCCAGGCAAGAATACTGGAGTGGGTTGCTATTTCCTTCTTCAGAGGATCCTCCCAAGCCAGGAATCAAACCCAGGTCTCCTGCATTTCAGGCAGATTCTTTAGCAGGTGAACTTCAAGGGAAGCCCCTTTAATAGGATATTATGTAGTAGTAGACTGAACTGAACTGAACTGAGACTACATAGTACCCCACTGTATAGATAGACTATAATTTAATTAACCCATCTCCCACCATGAAAATTTAGGTTATGTCTCAGTACTGTGATGAACATCTTTACACATATATAGTTGTGTGTTTCCATGCTGAAGAATTTTTTTAAGTGTAAAAATCAAGCCATTAAGTATACAATAATAGAAATTAATAAACAGGAAAGAAGTAATAAAGATAACATCAGAAATAAACTGAAAACAGTAACACAATAGAGAAAATCAATAAAAACAAATATCCGATTGTTATAAGAAAAAAATCAAGATTAGCAAACCTCTAGCTAGACTGATAGATATGAAAAGAAAAAAGACAAATTACCAACATCAGGAATGAAATAGGAGACATTGCTACAAATCTGGTAGCCTTTAAAAGGATAATAAAGAAATAAATGGACAATTTTGCAGTTTTAAATCCAGAAAAGAAGTGGACTAATAGCTTGAAAACCATGAATAATGAAAATTCAAGTCAAGATGAAATGTCATCTAAATAGTTCTGCAATTATTATAAAAATTGATTTTATAATTTAAAAGCTCACAAAAAAGAAATCTCTAGGTTCAAATTATTTCACTGGAGAATTTTATCAAGCATTTAAGGAAGAATTAACACCAATTTTAGATAATCATGTCCAAAAAATATAGAAAAGGAATCACTTTGTAATTCATTTTATGAGACTAGTATTACCTTGATATCAAAAGCAGATAGTACAAAAAAGGAAAATAGCAAATCAGTAACTCACAAACTGATATACAAAAATTGTCAACAAAGTATCAGTAAGTTGAATCCAGCAGTTTTTTCTAAAAAAGAATAATATGACCAAGTGGGGTTTTATTTCAGATATGCAAAGCTTCCTCAAATTTCAAAATCATTCAAATGTAATCCCCTCTATCAACAGGCTAAAGATGAAAAATCATATGATCATATCAATTAATGCAGAGAAAACTTTTTAAAAAATTCAACATTCACTCATGATTTAAAGAAAGAAACCTTCCAATGAGCTAAAAATAAAGGAAAACTTTCCCTACTTGATCAAGAGCACTTATAACAAAATCTAAAATGAACATTATTCTTAATTGTGAAAGAAAGGCTGAAGGTTTTTCCTTTAAGATTGGGACCAACTAATAAACATGGAACAACAGACTGGTTCCAAATAGGAAAAGGAGTACATCAAGGCTGTATATTGTCACCCTGCTTATTTAACTTATATGCGAGTACATCATGAGAAACGCTGGACTGGAAGAAGCACAAGCTGGAATCAAGATTGCCGGGAGAAATATCAATAACCTCAGATATGCAGATGACACCACCCTTGTGGCAGAAAGTGAAGAGGAACTAAAAAGCCTCTTGATGAAAGTGAAAGAGGAGAGTGAAAAAGTTGGCTTAAAGCTCAACATTCAGAAAACGAAGATCATTGCATCCGGTCCCATCACTCCATGGGAAATAGATGGGGAACAGTGGAAACAGTGTCAGACTTTATTTGTTTGGGCTCCCAAATCACTGCAGATGGTGACTGCAGCCATGAAATTAAAAGATGCTTACTCCTTGGAGGAAAAGGTATGACCAACCTAGATAGCATATTCAAAAGCAGAGACATTACTTTGCCGACTAAGGTCCGTCTAGTCAAGGCTATGGTTTTTCCAGTAGTCATGTATGGATGTGAGAGTTGGACTGTGAAGAAGGCTGAGCACTGAAGAATTGATGCTTTTGAACTGTGGTGTTGGAGAAGACTCTTGAGAGTCCCTTGGACTGCAAGGAGATCCAACCAGTCCATTCTAAAGGAGATCAACCTGGGGATTTCTTTGGAAGGAATGATGCTGAAGCTGAAACTCCAGTACTTTGGCCACCTCATGCAAAGAGTTGACTCACTGGAAAAGACTCTGATGCTGGGAGGGATTGGGGGCAGGAGGAGAAGGGGACGACCGAGGATGAGATGGCTGGATGGCATCACTGACTCGATGGACGTGAGTCTGAATGAACTCCAGGAGTTGGTGATGGACAGGGAAGCCTGGCATGCTGCGATTCATGGGGTCCCGAAGAGTCGGACACGACTGAGCAACTGAACTGACTGAACTGAATAAACAGAAATCTCCTGCATTCCTATACTCTAACAATGAGAAAACAGAAATGAAGGAAACAATCCCATTCACCACTGCAACAAAAAGAACAAAATAAATATAAATAAAAATACTTAGGACTAAATTTACCCAAGAAACAAAAGCTTATATATAGAAAAGTATAAAGTACTGATGAAAGAAATCAAAGATGACACTCATAGATGGAGAAATATACCATGTTTCTGGATTGGAAGAATCAATATAGTGAAAGAGTATACACCCAAAGCAATCTATAGATTCAAAGCAATCCCTATCAAACTACCAATTGTATTTTTCACAGAACTAGAACAAATAATTTCACAATTTATATGGAAACACAGAAAACCTCTAATAGCCAAAGCAATCTTGAGAAAGAACGGAACTGGAGCAAACAACCTGCCTGACTTCAGACTATACTACAAAGCTACAGTCATCAAGACAGTATGGTACCGGCACAAAGACAGAAATATAGATCAATGGAACAAAACAGAAAGCCTAGAGATAAATGCACACACCTATGGAGGCCTTATCTTTGACAAAGGAGGCAAAAATATATAATGGAGAAAAGATAATCTTTTTAACAAATGGTGCTGGGAAAACTGGTCAACCACCATGAAAGAATGAAACTAGAACACTTTCTAACATTATATACAAAAATAAACTCAAAATGGATTAAAGATCTAAATGTAAGACCAGAAACTATAAAACTACTAGAGGAAAACATAGGCAAAACACTCTCTGACATAAATCACAGCAATATCCTCTATGACCCACCTCCCAGAGTAACAGAAATAAAAGCAAAAATAAACAAACGGGACCTAATTAAATTCAAAAGTTTTTGCACAATGAAGGAAACTATAACCAAGGTGAAAAGGCAGCCTTCAGAATGGGAGAAAATAATAGCAAATGAAACAATTGACAAAGAATTAATCTCCAAAATATACAAGCAGCTCATGCAGCTCAATACCAGAAAAGTCAATAACCTAATCCAAAAATGGGCCAAACAATTAAACAGACATTTCTCCAAAGAAGACATACAGATGGCTAACAAACACATGAAAAGATGTTCAACATAACTCATTATCAGAGAAATGCAAATCAAAACCGCAATGAGGTATCGATTCACGCCAGTCAGAATGGCTGCCATCAAAAAGTCTACAAACAATACATTCTGGAGAGAGTGTGGAGAAAAGGGAACCCTCTTACACTGTTGGTGGGAATGCAAACTAATACAGCCACTATGGAGAACAGTGTGGAGATTCTTTAAAAAAACTGGAAATAGAACTGCCTTATGACCCAGCAATCCCACTGCTGGGCATACACACCGAGGAAACCAGAAGTGAAAGAGACACATGTACTCCAGTGGTCATTGCAGCACCATTTGCAATAGCTAGGACATGGAAGCAACCTGGATGTCCATAGGCAGATGAATGGATAAGGAAGTTGTAGTACTTATACTCAATGGAATATCACTCAGCTAAATAAAAGAACACATATGAGTCAGTTCTAATGAGGTATACAAAACAGGAGCCTATTATACAGAATGAAGTAAGTCAGAATGGAATTTAGAATGACAGTAACAATGACCCTATATACAAGATAGAAAAAGAGACACAGATGTAAAGAACAGACTTTTGGACTCTATGGGAGAAAGAGAGGGTGGGACAATATGAGAGAAGAGCATTGAAACATGTATATTACCATATGTAAAATAGATGACCAGTGCAGGCTCAATGCATGAAGCACAGCCCTCAAAGCTGGTACTCTGGGACAATGCAGAGGGATAGGGTAGAGTGGGAGATGGGTGAGGGGTTCAGGATGTGGGGCACACCTGTATACCATGGCTGATTCATGTCAGTGTATGGCAAAAACCACCACAATATTATAAAGTAATTAGCTTCCAATTAAAATAAATAAATTAATTTAAAAATCACAATAGGTAACTTACCTTAGTTAATACACATCTGTCTCAATTTTCTAGGAAGTTTGTCACTTTTCCTACAGATTAAAACATTTGATTGAAAAAAAAGATTGGGAACAAGGTAAGGATGCCTGAATCACTACTCATACTCAACATAGTACTGAAAGTTCTAGCCAGTGCAATAAGACAAGACAAGGAATCAAAATCATACAGATAGTAAAGGGGAAATTAAAACAATCTCTATCTGTAGATGATATGATGATCTATGTAGAAAATCTCAAAGAATCTATTAATAAAAGAGAAAATATCCCAAAACTATTGAGTTAAGCATGATTGCAGGATTTAACATCAACACACAAAAATTAATTGTATTTTGAAGAGATACTGATCAAAGTATACATTCAGTTATAACATGAATAAACTCTAGAGACAGAGTGTATAGGGCTTCCCAGGTGGCACTACACAAATCTATCTCAAAATGGATTACAAGCTTAAATGTAAAACTATATGGCATTTAGAAAACACAGGAGAAAATGTTTGAAAACTAGGACTAGGCAAAAAGTTTTTATTCTTTCCTCTAAAAGAAAACCTACAAAAGAAAATATTGATAAATTGGACTTTGTCAAAATTTAAAACATTTGCTCTTTGAAAGATCTTATTTAGAGGATGAAGTACAAATTTACCGAGTGGGAGAAAATATTTGTAAACTACACATCTGGAAAAAAGATATTTACCAAGAATATGTAAAGAACTCATGGAACTCAATAGTAAAAAAACCCCCCAAAACAAACTAAAGATCCAATTTAAAAATGGATAAAAGTCATTAATTTGACATCTTATTGAAAAGGATGTATAGATGGCAAATAAGTACATAAAAAATGTTAAACACTATTAGCCATTGGAGAAATGCAAGTTAAAATCACAATGAGATATCACTACCCACCTATCAGAAAGTCTGAAGTAAAAAGTAGTGATAACACCAATGCCGACAAGGATGCAGAGAAGCTCCATGACTTCTGCACTGCTAAGAGTAATACAAAACATTACGGCCACCCTGGAAAACAGTTTGCAGTTCACCCTAAAACTAGAAATGAACTTACCATATTGTAAGTATATTGTATGCCTCAGATATTGTACTCTCAGGCATTTATCTCAGAGAAATGGCAATTTATGTTCATGCAGAAACATATACACAAATGCTAATAATTTGTAGTTCCCCCAACTGGAAACTACCCAGATAGCCTCCAATGGGTAAATGGATGACTAATTAAACAAACTGAACAATTCCACATGCTGAGGAATACTATTCAGCAGTGAAAAAAGAATCAACTATTGATACATGCAACAACTTGGATAGGTCTTAAGAAAATCTTGCTGAGTGGAAAAAGACTGTCTATACCATGTAATTACTGCATGATTGCATTTATATAATGCTTCTGCAATAAAATTATCCAGATGAACAACAGATTAATGATTTCAAAATGTTAGAGATGAGTGGAGTGTATGCAAAAGGATAGTGAAAGAGAGCCTTGTGGTGATGATAGGGTTTTATATCTGAATTGTTGTGATAGTTATACCATATAATTATATGATATTAACATCATAAAATGGCACACAGTTATAAACATGTACACAAATAAGTTCATGTATAACATAAAATTCTAATAAGGTTGATAGATTGTACCAAGGTCAGTTACCTAATTTTGATATTGTTCCATAGTTATGCAAAATGTTAATATTGGGGAGACTGATTGAAGTGGGCACATGTCAGGAAGCATTTAACAAGAGTCTTTCTGTGTACTGTTTTGGATCTGTTAGGAATTCTCTGCTCCTTATTAACTCCTGAATACTCAGGAATTAAGAGGAGAGGCAAGCCTCTCCCAAGGGCTGAAGAATCCAGGCATTTCCTTCATTAGTTCTTCTATACAGTAATAAGAATCCTCTTCCATCTTGTGAACCATATGGTAAAAGTGATTGTTTACAACCCTCTCTCTCTTTAATATGGATTGCCTATGTTTTGTAAGTCTGGAATTTTAATCTTTATCTTTTCTGAGAATAACTACCTTGTAAGACAGTATATTTGCCCACAAAACCTTATTGATTAAAACACCTTTGCTCCATCAGAGCTCTGGTCCCTGTGTCTTTCTTTCCCTCTCTCTCTCTCCCCCCCCCTCTCTTTTTCAGGCTGATCCCCTGGAGAGCAGAGGCTCTCTGAGTTCACTTTCCTGCCCAGGCTTCTAAGACCCTCTCGAGAAGGTGCTCTGCACCTTCACCCCATCGAGAGGGAGCCTGAGGTCTTTGTGAACAGAGCAAGCACTGTGTAGGGGCTTTATTGGCTTTCTGTGTAAACCAAGGAATATCAGCTTCTTTCTCTCTTTACTTTCTTATCGTCGACTCCGGACCACCAGGTTCTGGTCCAATAAAGGACCTCAACAGGCACACAGTCATGAATCAATAAATATTTCACTAGAAAAAATTTTTAAAGAAGTACACAGATTACTTCAGTGATCAAGTGAATCACAACCTTGTCTAATTCAATGAAACTATGAGCCATGCCACGTAGTGTCACCCAAGACCAACAGGTCATGGTGGAGAGGTCTGACAGAATGTGGTCTACTGGAGAAACGAATGGCAAACCACTTCAGTATTCTTGCCTTGAGAACCCCATGAATAGTATGAAAAAGGCAAAAAGAAATGACACTGAAAGATGAACTCCCCAGGTTAGTAGATGCCCAATATGCTCCTGGAGAAGAGGGGAGAAATAACTTCTGAAAGAATGAAGAGATGGAGCCAAAGCAAAAACAATGCCCAGCTGTGGATGTGACTGGTGATGGAAGTAAAGTCTGATGCTGTAAAGAACAATATTACATAGGCACTTGGAGTGATAGGTCCATGAATCAAGGTAAATTGGGAGTGGTCAAACAGGAGATGGCAAGAGTGAAAATTGACATTTCAGGAATCAATGAACTAAAATGGACTGGGATGGGCAAATTTAATTCAAATGACCATTAAATCTACTACTGTGGGCAAGAATCCCTTAGAAGAAATGGAGTAGCCATCATAGGCAACAAAAGAGTCCTAAATGCAGTAATTGGATACAGTCTCAAAAATGACAGAATGATCTCTGTTTGTTTCCAAGGAAAGCCATTCACTATCACGGTGATCCAAGTCTATGTCCCAACCAGTAATGCTGAAGAAGCTGAACGGTTCTTTGAAGACCTACAAGATCTTCTAGAACTAACACCCAAAAGAGATGTTATTTTCCTCATAGGGGACTGGAATGCAAAAGTAGGAAGTCAAGAAACACCTGGAGTAACAGGCAAATTTTGCTTTAGAATACAAAGTGAAGCAGGGCAAAGGTTAACAGAGTTTTGCCAAGAGAATGCACTGGTCATAGCAAACACCCTCTTCCAACAACACCAGAGACGACCCTACATATGGACATCACCAGGTGGTCAACACCAAAATCAGATTGCTCTATACAGTCAGCAAAAACAAGACCAGGAGCTGACTGTGGCTCAGATCATGATCTCCTTAATGCCAAATTCAGACTTAAATTGAAGAAATTAGGGAAAACCACTAGACCATTCAGGTATAACCTAAATCAAATCCCTTAAAATTATACAATGGAAGTGGCAAATAGATTCAAGGGATTAGATCTGATACACAGAGGGCCTAGAGAACTATGGACAGAGCTTAGTGACATTGTACAGGAGGCAGTGATCAAGACCATCCCCAAGAAAAAGAAATGCAAAAAGGCAAAATGGTTGTCTGAGGAGGCCCTACAAATAGCTGAGAAAAGAAGAGAAGCTAAAGGCAAAGGAGAAAGGGAAAGATATACGCATCTGAATGCAGAGTTCCAAAGAATAAAAGGGGAGATAAGAAAGCCTTTCTCAGTGATTAATGCAAAGAAATAGAGGAAAACAATGGAATGGGAAAGACTAGTGATCTCTTCAAGAAATTAGAGATAACAAGGGAACATTTCATGCAAAGATGGGCGCAATAAAGGATTGAAATGGTATGGACCTAACAGAAGCATGTATGGACCTAGCTACACCCGCCTGAGGCCAGGGGCGGCCAGGACGAGTGACCCCACATCCAAGGAGCGGTGGCTGCGTGGGTGCCGGAGTGCCTAGAGGAGCTATTCCATGTTCAAATTCAGGAGGGGTGGCGGTGAGGAGATAACCCTTGTCCAAGGTAAAGAACAGCGGCTGCGCTTTGCTGGAGCAGCTGTGAAGAGATACCCCATGTACAAGGTAAGAGAAACCCAAGTAAGATGGTATGTGTTGCAAGAGGGCAGACACATTGAAACCATAATCACAGAAAACTAGTCAATCAAATCACACTAGGACCACAGCCTTGTCTAACGCAATGAAACTAAGCCATGCCCTATGGGGCCACCCAAGACGGGCGGCCATGGTGGAGAGGTCTGACACAATGTGGTCCACTGGAGAAGGGAATGGCAAACCACTTCAGTATTCTTGCCTTGAGAACCCCATGAACAGTATGAAAAGGCAAAATGATAGGATACTGAAAGAGGAACTCCCCAGGTCAGTAGGTGCCCAATATGCACTGGAGATCAGGGGAGAAAGAACTCCAGAAGAATGAAGGGATGGAGCCAAAGCAAAAACAATACCCAGCTGTGGATGTGACTGGTGATAGAAGGAAGATCCGATGCTGTAAAGAGCAATATTGCATAGGAACCTGGAATGTCAGGTCCATGAATCAAGGCAAATTGGAAGTGGTCAAACAGGAGATGGAAAGAGTGAACGTCGACATTTTAGGAATCAGCAGACTAAAATGGACTGGAATGGGTGAATTTAACTCAGATGACCATTATATCTACTACTGTGGGCAGGAATCCGTTAGAAGAAATGGAGTAGCCATCATGGTCAACAAAAGAGTCTGAAATGCAGTACTTGGATGCAACCTCAAAAACGACAGAATGATCTCTGTTTATCTCCAAGGCAAACCATTCAATATCACAGTAATCCAAGTCTATACCCCAACCAGTAATGCTGAAGAAGCTGAAGTTGAATGGTTCTATGAAGACCTAAAAGACCTTTTAGAACTAACATCCAAAAAAGATGTCCTTTTCATTATAGGGGACTGGAATGCAAAAGTAGGAAGTCAAGAAACACCTGGAGTAACAGGCAAATTTGGCCTTGGAATACGGAATGAAGCAGGGCAAAGTACTAACAGAGTTTTGCCAAGAAAATGCACTGGTCATAGCAAACACCCTCTTCCAACTACACAAGAGAAGACTCTACACATGGACATCACCAGATGGTCCACACCGAAATCAGATTGATTATATTCTTTGCAGCCAAAGATGGAGAAGCTCTATACAGTCAACAAAAACAAGACCAGGAGCTGACTGTGGCTCAGATCATGAACTCCTTATTGCCAAATTCAGACTTAAATTGAAGCAAGTAGGGAGAACTGCTTGACCATTCAGGTATGACCTAAATCAAATCCCTTATGATTATACAGTGGAAGTGAGAAATAGATTTAAGGGACTAGATCTGATAGATAGAGTGCCTGATGAACTATGGATTGAGGTTCGTGACATTGTACAGGAGACAAGGATCAAGGAAATGGAAAAGAAATGCAAAAAAGCAAAATGGCTGTCTGGGGAGGCCTTATAAATACCTGTGAAAAGAAGAGAAGTGAAAACAAAGGGGAAAAGGAAAGATACAAGCATCTGAATGCAGAGTTCCAAAGAATAGCAAGAAGAGATAAGAGAGACTTCCTCAGCGATCAATGCAAAGAAATAGAGGAAAACAACAGAATGGGAAATACTAGGGATCTCTTCAAGAAAATTAGAGACACCAAGGGAACATTTCATGCAAAGATGGGCTCGATAAAGGACAGAAATGGTATGGACCTAACAGAAGCAGAAGATATTAAGAAGAGGTGGCAAGAATACACAGAAGAACTATACAAAAAAGATCTTCATGACCAAGATAATCACGATGGTGTGATCACTCACCTAGAGCCAGACATCCTGGAATGTGAAGTCAAGTGGGCCTTAGAAAGCATCACTACGAACAAAGCTAGTGGAGGTGATGGAATTCCAGTTGAGCTATTTCAAATCCTGAAAGATGATGCTGTGGAAGTGCTGCACTCAATATGCCAGCAAATTTGGAAAACTCAGCAGTGGCCACAGGACTGGAAAAAGTCAGTTTTCATTCCAATCCAAAAGAAAGGCAATGCCAAAAAATGCTCAACTACCACACAACTGCATTCATCTCACATGCTAGTAAAGTAATGCTCAAAATTCTCCAAGGCAGGCTTCAGCAATATGTGAACCATGAACTTCCAGATGTTCAAGCTGGTTTTAGAAAAGGCAGAGGAATGAGAGATCAAATTGCCAACATCTGCTGGATCGTGGAAAAAGCAAGAGAGTTCCAGAAAAACATCTATTTCTGCTTTATTGACTATGCCAAAGCCTTTGACTGTGTGGATCACAATAAACTGTGGAAAATGCTGAGAGAGGTGGAAATACCAGACCACCTGACCTGCCTCTTGAGAAATCTATATGAAGGTCAGGAAGCAAGAGTTAGAACTGGACATGGAACAAGAGACTGGTTCTAAATAGGAAAAGGAGTACGTCAAGACTGTATATTGTCACCCTGCTTATTTAACTTATATGCAGAAGTACATCAGGAGAAATGCTGGGCTGGAGGAAGCACAAGCTGGAATCAAGATTGCTGGGAGAAATATCAATAACCTCAGACATGCAGATGACACCACCCTTATGGCAGAAAGTGAAGAACTAAAAAGCCTCTTGATGAAAGTGAAAGAGGAGAGTGAAAAAGTTGGCTTAAAGCTCAACATTCAGAAAACCAAGATCATGGCATCTGGTCCCATCATTTCATGGGAAATAGATGGGGAAATAGTGGAAACAGTGTCAGACTTTATTTTCTGGGGCTCCAAAATCACTGCAGATGGTGACTGCAGCCATGAAATTGAAAGACGCTTACTCCTTGGGAGAAAAGTTATGACCAACCTAGATAGCCTATTCAAAAGCAGAGACATTACTTTGCCAACAAAGGTTTGTCTAGTCAAGGCTATGGTTTTTCCACTGGTCATGTATGGATGTGAGAGTTGGACTGTGAAGAAGGCTGAGCGCCGAAGAATTGATGCTTTTGAACTGTGGTGTTGGAGAAGACTCTTGAGAGTCCCTTGGACTGCAAGGAGATCCAACCAGTCCATTCTGAAGGAGATCAGCCCTGGGATTTCTTTGGAGGGAATGATGCTAAAGCTGAAACTCCAGTACTTTGGCCACCTCATGCGAAGAGTTGCCTCATTGGAAAAGATTCTGATGCTGGGAGGGATTGAGGGCAGGAGGAGAAGGGGACGATAGAGGATGAGATGGCTGGATGGCATTACTGACCCGATGGACATGAGTCTGAGTGAACTCCGGGAGTTGGTGATGGGCATGGAGGCCCGGCATGCTGCAATTCATGGGGTTGCAAAGAGTCGGACACGACTGAGCGACTGAACTGAAATGAACTGAACTGAACTGACAGAACAGAAGCAGAAGATATTAAGAAGAGGTGGCAAGAATACATAGAAGAGCTATACAAAATAGATCTTCACAACACAGATAACCATGATGGTGTGATCACTCACCTAGAGCCAGACATCCTGGAATGCGAAGTCAAATGGGCCTTAGGAAGCATCACTACAAACAAAGCTAGTGGAGGTGATGGAATTCCAGCTGAGCTATTTCAAATCCTAAAAATATGATGCTGTGAAATTGCTGCACTCAACATGTCAGCAAATTTGGAAAACTCAGCAGTGTCCGTAGAACTGAAAAATGTCAGTTTTCCTCCAATCTCAAAGAAAAGCAATGCCAAAGAATGCTCAAACTACCGCACAATTGCACTCATCTCACACGCTAGTAAAGTAATCCTCGAAATTCTCAAGCCAGCCTTCAACAGTATGTGAACCATTAACTTCCAGATGTTCAAGCTGTATTTAGAAACAGCAGAAGAATTTGAGATCAAATTGTCAACATCTGTTGAATCTTCAAAAAAGCAAGAGAATTCCAGATAAACATTTACTTCTGCTTCACTGACTATGCCAAATCCTTTGTGTAAATCACAACAAACTGTGGAAAATTCTTCAAGAGATGGGAATATCAGACCACCTTACCTGGCTCCTGAGAAATCTGTATGCAAGTCAAGAAGCAAAAGTTAGAACTGGACATGGAACAACAGATTAGTTCCAAATTGGGAAAGCAGTATGTCAAGGCTGTATATTGTCATCCTGCTTATTTAACTTATATGCAGAGTCAGTCAGTCAGTCAGTTCAGTCGCTCAGTCGTGTCCGACTCTTTGTGACCCCATGAATCACAGCACGCCAGGCCTCCCTGTCCATCACCAACCCCCGGGGTTCACTCAAACTCATGTCCATTGAGTCGGTGATGCCATCCAGCCATCTCATCCTCTGTCATCCCCTTCTCCTCCTGCCCCCAATCCCTCCCAGCATCAGGAGGGTCTTTTCCAATGAGTCAACTCTTCGCATGAGGTGGCCAAAGTATTGGAGTTTCAGCTTCAACATCAGTCCTTCCAATGAACACCCAGGACTGATCTCCTTTAGGATGGACTGGTTGGATCTCCTTGCAGTCCAAGGGACTCTCAAGAGTCTTCTCCAACACCACAGTTCAAAAGCATCAATTCTTCTGCACTCAGCTTTCTTTATAGTCCAACTCTCATACCCAGACATGGCTACTGGAAAAATCATAGCCTTGACTAGATGGACCTTTGTTGGCAAAGTAATGTCTCTGCTTTTTAATATGCTATCTAGGCTGGTCATAACTTTCATATGCAAAAGTACATCATGTGAAATGCCAGGCTGGGTGAAGTATAAGCTGGAATCAAGAACGCTTGGAGAAATACCAATAACCTCAGATATGCAGATGACACCACCCTTATGGCAGGAAGCAAAGTGGAACTGAAGAGCTTCTTGATGAAAGTGAAAGAGGAGAGTGAAAAAGCTGACTTAAAACTCAATATTCAGAAAACTAAGATAATGGCATCTGGTCCCATCAATTCATTGCAAATAGATGGGGAAACAATGGAAACAGTGACAGACTTTATTTTCTTGGGCTCCAAAATCACTGTTGATGGTGACTGCAGCCATGAAATTAAAAGAGGCTTGCTCCTTGGAAGAAAAGCTTTGACCAAACTAAACAGCATATTAAAAAGCAGAGACATTACTTTGCCCACAAAAGTCCATCTAGTCAAAGCTATGGTTATTCCAGTAGTCATGTCTGGATGTGAGTGTTGAACTATAAAGAAAGCTGAGCACTGAAGAATTGATGCTTTTAAACTGTGGTGTTGGAGAAGACTTTTGAGAGTCCCTTGGACTGTAAGGACATCAAACCAGTCAATCCTAAAGGTAATCAGTCTTGAATATTCATTGAAGGGACTGATGCTGAAGCTGAAAGTCCAATACTTTGATCACCTGATTCGAAGAACTGATTCCTTGGAAAAGACCTTGATGCTGGGAAAGATGGAAGGCAGGAGAAGGGAATGACAGAGGATGAGATGGTTGGATGGCATTGTTGACTCAATGGCCATGAGATTGAGCAAGCTCTGGGAGCTGGTGATGCACAGGGAAGCCTGATGTGCTGCAGTCCATGTGGTCACAAAGAGTTGAACATGACTGAGCAACTGAACTGAACTGAACGCAGATTAGTGTTTCTTAAATAGTCAGAATTCTTGCATTATTCTTCATTAAAAAAGATCCACATAACTAGACCAATCATAAATTCAACAAAACAAGTCTGCCTAATGTCAACTCATAGTTTGAGGTTTTAGTAAATCTTAGGGCTTACCTGGTGTCTCAGACTGTAAAGAATCTGCCTGCAATGCAGGAGAACTGGGTTTGATTTCTGGGTTGGGAAGATCCTCTGAAGAAGGGAATGCCAACCCAGTCTACTAATCTTGCCTGGAGAATTCCATGGACAGAGAGGCCTGGTGGGGCTACAGTTCACGGGGTCGCAAAGCATTGGATACGACTGAGCAACTAACACTTTCACTTTTTCATTTCATTCACAAAGTATAAATAAAGCAGGAGAACTTGACACTCACATTTGCTCTCAAGAATCATATTATCCTTCACCCTGATTTCCCTACCAAAGTGATGGCATCTGCAAAATGGTCTTGACATTTCTGTAGCACCTTGGGCTCAGGATTCCTGCAAAGTCACCCAAACTTATTAAATAGAATGCTTAGAATAATGAGTTAAAATGTATTGATTGTTGAACTGCTCAACTTCTATGCAGTAGAAGGTCAGAAGATGACTCATGAAAAAATAAGAAAATATGATTTTAGCTTATTGCTTAAGATACAGGAGAAGTAATGCACAGTCACACTTTTAAAGCCTTTGGAAATACATTCGGGAGAAAATAAGAAAAAACATTGGTGGTAGATTAAATAGTCAGAATATAGATAGTTGGTCTGTACTGAGTACTCATTGAACACTTCTCCTGGCCATCTGTGGTGTGGCTGGTTGACAGTCTCTGGTCTTGTGGGGAGCCTGTGGCTTTGGCACTTGTGACAGCAGTAACCCATAGGACTCCAACACTATCACTACTGATGGGTTGACTGCTGTTCATTCAGCACCATGTATTAAACATCATCTCAGTCAATCATCATGAGACCTTTATGAGATGGTATTATTATCCAGCTTTCAAACATGAAGAAATGGAAAAGACAGCCATAAAAAAGAATGAAGCAATGCATTTACAGCCACATGAATAGACTTAGAGATTATCATACTGAGTGCAGTAAGACAGACAAAGACAAATATCATATGACATCACTTACATGCGGAAACTAAGAAAAGGACATGAACTTATTTACAGAGCAGAAATAGAATCACAGATGTAGAGAACAAATTTACGATTACCAAAGGGGATGCTGCTGCTGCTGCTGCTGTTAAGTCACTTCAGTCGTGTCTGACTCTGTGAGACCCCATAGGCGGCAGCCCCCCAGGCTCCCCCGTTCCTGGGATTCTCCAGGCAAGAACACTGGAGTGATTTGCCATTTCCTTCTCCAATGCATGAAACTGAAAAGTGAAAGTGAAGTTGCTCTGTCGTGTCCGACTCTTAGCGACCCCATGGACTGCAGCCTACCAGGCTCCTCTGTCCATGGGATTTTCCAGGCAAGAGTACTGGAGTGGGGTGCCATCGCCTTCTCCGCCAAAGGGGATGAGGGAGGGATAATTCAGGAGTTTGGGATTAACATGTACACACTACCATATATATAATAAAACAGATAAGCAATAAGGTCCTACTGTATAGCACAGGGATTCAGTATCTTATAATAACCTATAATGAAAAGATTCTGAAAAAGAAGATACATATATAGATATTGAAATAACTGAATCACTTTGCTGTACACTTGAGTCTAACACAACAGTATGAATCAACTACTGTACTTCAATAGAAAGAAAGAGACTGAGAAGAGAGATGCCTAGATCCTTTCCAAGGTCAGCCAAGTAGAAAAAGTCAGAATCCAGATTGGAACCCAGGTCATGTGATTTCAAAACCCGTGCTTTGACTACTCATCCCTGTGTCCAGACAAGAGCGTGTTTTTAAATCCTCCTCTTGGTTGCTCTTTTCTAAGGGTTTCACTTGCTTTCCCCCAGGGTTCTGGGCATTTTCTCAACTCCACGTTTTTTTCTGCCTGTTTCTCCCAGCAAATTCCAGGTGGAGGATGGAGCAAGTGAAGGAGCGCTTCCAGCAGAGCTTTGCATGCGTGGAGTTAGATGCAGAAGTGATGGGGCAGATGGCAAGAGGAGAGAGAGACAGAGTTCTTTCACCGATTTGGCTATAAGGGTAAAACTAGGTAGTAAAGTAGTTGAGTCTCTTTGGCAAGCTTTTAAAAAATAATATGCTAAATTTTTATTTTATTCATTTTATTTATTTTTGGCTTCCCTGGGTCTTCACTGTTACGTAGGGGTTTTCTCTAGTTTCAGCGAGCAAGGGTTACTCTTTAGTTGCAGTTAACGGGCTTCTCATTGTGGTGGTTTCTCTTGCTGCAGAGTACAGGCTCTAGGGCACACGAGCTCAGTAGTTGTGGTGAATGGGCCTGGATGTCCCGTGGCATATGGAATCTTCTCAAATCAAGGATTGAACCCATGTCCCCTACATTGGCAGGTGGATTCTTAACCACTGGACCACCAGGGAAGTCCTCTCAGGCCTTTTTAATCAAAATGTTTTCTCCCTTAGTGATCTGAGGCCTGAGACTGCTGCTGCCGCCGCCAAGTCACTTTAGTAATGTCCGACTCTGTGCGACCCCAGAGACGGCAGCCCACAAGGCTCCCCCATCCCTGGGATTCTCCAGGCAGAGGCCTGAGACTACACATGGACAAAGAATTCTCTGGATAGACCCCTCTAGACCTCCAACACTCTTGGAGGCTTATTCTAGGCTGGCTTCTGCATAAGCAAGAATACATATCACCTTGTTCCAGTTACTTTTGCTGTGTAACAAACACCCCTAAACTCAGAGGATACGAATTGTCACATCTCTCAGGATGCGGTGGGGTGAGTGGGCTGAGCTGACAGGCTGTCCCTCAGGGTCTCCTATACAATGTAGTCAGACAGTGGCTGAGTCTGGAGTCATCTGAGAGTTTTTTCCCTGTAACCTAAGTGTGGATGGCTGGAAAATCTGGAGCAGGTTGGGTTTCTCTCCATGGAGCCTCTCCATGTAGTTAGCTTGGACTTTCTCACGGTGTAACGGTCTCAGAGTCACCAGCAGTCACGCCCTGGGGCTGGCTTTTACGCACTTGTAAGAATTGCTTCTATGTATTTCTTTCCAACTCTTGCTTTCAGTGCTGTTACTCTGGTGGTTTGAAATCAGCCATGGTGGGATGGAATATTTATATCATGAAAACTGGTAAATAGTGCAAATTAGGGGGATTCCCCAACCCCCAGAGATCCAGGTTACCAGCACATGATTTTATATGGTGGTTGGCTTCCCCTAGAATATGCCAAGAAAGTCAGGAGGAGGCTGCAAAGCTTCTGAGAACCTATCTGGATGCTCCCATAGTTCACTTTCTTTTTATCCTATTGATCATCAAGTCCCTAGGGCTATGCCTGATTCAAGCAGAGGAGAATTACCCATGTCCCATGGAAGAGTAGCAAAGAAACTGTATAATAGAGGAGCCAGTGCAGAATAGGCATTCAACAAGTGTTTGATGAATGAATGAATGAGCAAAAACACTTCAACTCTAATCTGTGTCTCCTTATATCACCCTGAAAGTGTAAAGCCTTCTGGAAAGTTTTACATCAACATCAGAGAGGCCAGTGACCTTTAAGTCCCCAAAGAGCCTAAATCTAACACTGCTTGATATAGATCTGTTTACACTCTGTCTGCCAGTGTTCACAGACCTGTTTACTCAAGCCCGTCCCACTTCTGTGCTTAACTGGGACTGTACACATAGCAATGGTAGATTGCTTGTTTCATTGATGTTTTCATCCTAGGTACGTTTGCTCTACAACTGTAAGTAAACTGCAGATTCCTTGAGAGAGTTCACATGTATTTCTTTGCCATTCCTTCTCCCCACCTTACCCAAACTAGATAATCCTACATACACATACACATGGCTACTTATAAGAGATATGATAATTGGAGATTATAAACCTTAAAGGATAACGAAAGAAGGAAAAGAACTAAAAGCTCTCAATGGCTGTATTTCATAACAATTCTCATTTAACTCATATTCATCCAGTGAAGTAAGCATTATCATTTCCATTTCACAGTTGAGGAAAATGAGTCTCAAGAAAATTTAACCAGTTTGGTCAAATCCACACTAGGAAGCAGGGAGCTAGGATTCCAACCTAGACCTGCATGGGTCCAAGCCAGAGCTTTATGTGTTCTTTCCCATTGAAATATACACTCCCATCTCCCCTACTTCTCTTTGCCCCCCCACCACCTTGAAGTAGTCACAAAAGTCATAGAAATGCTAATGTTTTTAAACCCCAGATAGACTAATAGCTGTTTCAAGTTCTGCTCTTGTAAGAAATGTCCTTAAAAAGCTTGGGAGAGGACTTCCCTGGTGGCACAATGGATAAGAATCTGCCTGCCAGTGCAGGGGACGTGGGTTTGATCCCTGATCCAGAAAGATCGCATAGGCTGCAGAACAACTGAGTCCACGTGTTACAACTACTGAGCCTGCAGGCCATAAATACTGAAGCCCGTGTGCCCTACAACCACACACCACAACTACTGAGCCCACGTGTGCAACGACTGAGGCCTGAACACCTAGAGCTTGTGTTCTGCTGCAAGAGAAGCCACAATGAGAAGCCTGGACGCTGCAACGAAGAGTAGTCCCCGCTCACCGCAACCAGAGAGAGCCGTTGGGCAGCAACAAAGATCCAGTGCAACCAAGAGCGAAAATAAATTATTAATTAAAAAAACCTCTACTGTTTAAAAAGGAAAAAAACAGCTTGGGAGAGCAAGACGCTTAAAGTGTCTTACACTAGGAAGGGAGTGAGTCCAAGAGGTCAGCTAAGCAGCTCTTAACAATAGTTCAGGCAAAAAGCATTGATGGGATGGACGAAGGTAAGAGTGGTGGGATGGGAAGGTGTGAAAACTATTAGAAGACAGATCAATAGACTAGTGATGGTTTGGATTGTGCAGGCGCTGATCAGTCATTGTAGAATCGCCGCTATGGCTGCTCCGGGAGAACGAGGCTGGAGAGAGGAAGCCGGGATGGGAGATTTCCGTATTTCGTGGAGAAGATGATAGGGCTGAAAGTAGCCGTGGAAGTGGGAGAGAGGATGGACCTAGAAAGAACATGGAAGAAGAATCTACGGGACGCGCCGCCAAGCTAGTCGTGGGAATGTGAGGGTGAAGGAGGGGTCAAGGGTGAAGTCCAGAAATCTGTTGGGGACAGCCGGGTGCTTTTCACAGAGGTGGGGGACGCAGGGCTGGGGGGAGCGGAAGCAGCTTGCAGGCAAAGAGGGATTCTGGATGTGCCAGGTTTGAGGTGAATGTGTAAGCTGTCACTGGCAGCCAGAATGCAATTACATTTAAAACAAAACAAGCCTCTCTTATCTCAGTGAGATTCTTTGTCTCCTTCAGAGGCTGTGGATGAAAGCACTGAAGCCTGTGTGACGCAGGGTTCTGCGTCAGGTCATAAAGCAACTCTGCAGTTCCCAATGTCTTCACTTTATTGTGGTTCAACTCTCTCTCAAAAGCCATTTATCACCCAGTTAGGGGCCTCTGTCATCACCAAGATGTCTTTACTTCCAAAGCTCATAGGGGCAGTATGATTCGATCAGTGGCAGTGACTCACATAACTCATAGAAATTGTGGCAGGGAGGTTTCAGCGGCCCCTAGGGCCACAGGTTGGCCGTACACACACACATACACACACACCCCCCCCCCCCCCCCCCCCCATAGGTTAAAACTCGCATGGACAGGCTCTAAGACATTTTTGCATGCTTCTGCCCCACAAAAGAGCACTGGCATTGTTTACACAAGGCCCCTGCATGTCAGGACAGGGAGCCTGGGCCTTCGTGCCTGCTACAGAGGAAGAAGGGAAGCATTCAAGCGGGTGAATGAGCAGATGAAGACTCCCCAGGGAGCTACTGCTTTTCCGCACATGAACTTTCATCATGAAACCCTCTACCCCAAATCCAAAGCCAGTTGTTGGGAAGGCAAATTGCATAGGGTCTCCCAGCTCAAGGAGACTACTCGTAGTTGCTTCCTCAGTGTATTCACTGTGCCCGTGTTAGGACACCCGAAACCAAGCCCTGGTTAAACTCCCATTGCAGTGTGAGTTAAGTGGTCACCCAGCTCAGGGCCTGCCAGCCCACCAGGTGGGGACCAGCTGCCTGAGAACCAACTGCCCTCCTTATTCAGAATGTCCTTTGACCCAACTCCAACTTTACCCAGAGAGGCCCTAAAAAGTTCCCCCTCAAATCAAGCTTTCTTGCATGGAAACCCTCTAAAAAGGAGCTTCCTTACCTGAGAGAAGGTCCCCGTGCCCGGCTGTAGGGAAAAAAAAAAAACCAACCCAAAAACCAAGTTCCGGCAGACGTGACAGGGACTCATAGAGCAGATCTGTTGCTTTTAAAAGAAGAAAGGTGACTTCATCCCCGGTGCCGTGGTGTTTAGAAGAGCAGTGAATGCTGCCTGGCTGAGCCAACTCTGTCTCACCAGCGATGACTCCATCCAAATTATGCAGCCACTGCCCAGACATGCTCAGCCTTCAGAAGGTGGATCGCTGGAATCTGACTTGCCCCGTCATTTTCAGTAAGTTTCAGAAAGTCCGGAAGCACCAGTAGCCTTCACTGGCACCAGGGGTAGGGAAACCACACACTTCTTTCCCCCCGAGTCATATTATTATCTCCCAAGAATCCAACACTCTAGGGAAGGAAAACAGGTATTTAAACTTCCGAGAGGTAGCAATTCTTGGGAAAGAAGGGGAGAGAGAAGAAGGAAAATCTTTCAAGCAGGATGCGGGTGGGGGGCAGTAAGAAGCTGGGAACGATCACCGTGCTAAGAGGTTTGCAGAGTTGGTGAGTTTGCGAGCCTACAAATGTGACAAATAGGTGATGGCCTGGACTTTTCAGGAGGGAAAGTATCTAGTTCAACAAAAGGAATGAGACACTGTAAGAAAGGAAAGGTGATAGTCTTTCTTTTTTTTAAGACTGATGTGAACTTTGAATTATCACTGGAAAACTGAAGCGAAGGTAATTTGTTAATAATACAAATGGTGGTAACACTTGGTCTAGAAGACAGGACCTCTGATTTCTCTTTTTTTTTTCTTTTAAAATTTTATTTTGTGTTGTGATTGTTTCAGGTGAACAGTGAAAGGACTCAGCCACACATATACATTTATCCATTATCCTTCAAACTCCCCTCCCATCCAGGCTGCCACATACCATTGAGCAGAGTTCCATGTGCTATACAACAGGTCTTTGTTGGTTATCTATTTTAAATATAGCAGTGTGTACATGAAAGAAATGATTGTAATGGTAATGGTATGGGGGAAATGAGCTTGAGTTTAAACTTGGGAAAAAGGTGACAGTCTTTTAAATGAAGGTGACATATTTTTGTTTTCTTTTTATTGAATATGGTACCACTCAATCCATTTGGAATCATCTGTAACATTTATGTATTAGCTTATAACAAGCCCACATTCCACCAAGCTTTGGGAAGAGACATTTATTTAAGTCAGGAGTTGTCTCTTTTATATGTCAAAGGTAAGACTGAAGCAGTGGGATTTGGAACATGGAATTCAAGGCCACATCAAGCTACCCAGTAAGCTGGGTGCCTCTGCCTGATGCCACGTCCTTGGGTTAAACTTTGGGCAGACCTTCCGGCTGTGATGCCAGGATGAGACATGGTAATGCCAGTGACCTCCGTTGGAAGTAGGACAGAGCTTAGCACCTGGCTGCCTTCCCTCTCACGTCTGTACTTTAGGAGAGTGTACGGTGACTTTGGGTCACTACACACATGTCCAGTTTCTTGCTGAACTATTTTGAGGCTTTGGGGAATCTTCCTGTGTCAAGTTTCACTCCAGAGAGGATAAAACAAGGGAAAAAAAAAAGTTCTTTCTATTGAAATGAAGACATTCAGTTCCAACATTAGAAAGGAGTTTTTGAATTCAGAGATTTAAGCAATGTCAACATGGCCTTATAGAAGAAACCTGCAAATCTCTTAGTCGGGGTATAAACATTCAGAGTAGAAGAGGAGCAGAGTTTCATCAATGATAAAGTCAAAAAAGGGCAGGAACTACTTTTATTTGGTTTATCACGGACTCCTCATATCCTTGCACAGAGGGTAGTACATAGTAAGTGCCCAGTAGCCAGAGAGTAAATGGTGTCTGACAATCCCTTCTGTTCCAGATTTTTAGAACAGATCTGTTGAGGATCTTTCTTTTTTTTAAATTGAAGCATAACTGACATACAATAGCATAGTAGTTTTATATGTGTTCATCATAGTGTACATCATTATGATTTGATATTTATATGCATTAAGAATTCTTAAAGTCCCTATCTGGTAAGCAAAGCAATTGCAGAGAGCATGAACCAGTGGGTCTTAAGAAATGCAAGAGGCATTTTGTCCTTTGCTTTGTCTTAGTCTCCAGGTTCATTGCCACAGTTAGAACAAAGCAAAGAAAGCCAATATCTGGACCCAGGAGCCCCCTTTTTAACCCTATTCCCTCTACATCAAGTAGACTCTGGTGTCTTTCCTCAGGCCCAGGACTCCATCTCACAGGCAATCTGCCAATTCTCCTCAGTTTTCTTTTGTTGTCAACATTCCAATATAGAATGTTCAAACTTACAGCTATGTTGAAAGAATTTTATAGTGAACACCCAAATACATACCATGTAGTTTCTTCAACTGGCATGTTACAGTATTTGCTTTATTATATATTTATTCTTTATACACTCAGCAGCTAATTAACTTTGTTACTAAATTTCAAAGAAAGTTCCAGACATTAACACATTCCCCCAAATACTTCAATGTTATTAATCAGAGTTCAAAATTTGTTTACAATTCTTTTATCTCTTTTCAGATGAAAATCTTGTACTATGCAATGCAAAAACTGTCAGTATATCATTCGATGAGTTCCTATAAATGCACACACCTTTGCAGCCCAGACCCTATCAAGAAACAGAACATGGACCATTGCCCTAGAATGTTTCTCTTGTCCTTTCCCAGCAAACTCTAGCCTTAACACTCCTAGAGAGATCCAACCTCCTCTTATTCTCACCAGATATCAATTTTACCTATTCTAGTACTTCATATAAATAAAAGCAAATAATTTGTATTCTTTTGTGAAATTTGTGTTCACTCAGCATGTTTTGAGATTCACCTATCCATGTTGTTGGTTTCTTTTCTTTGATGAATAGTATTTTATTGTATGAATATGCCAAACTTTTTCAAGTCTCCTGTTCATGGACACTGGGTCCTCAAGTTTATTACGACTTATTATGACTTTATTATGGGGTTATTATGAATAAAGCTTACATGAACATATTCTAACCAATTTTTTGTGGACATGTATTTGTTTAGGTCAGTTCAGTCGCTCAGTCATGTCTGACTCTTTGCGACCCCATGGACTGCAGCACGCCAGGCCTCCCCCTTTTTCCCCTGGGTAAATATCTAGGAATAGAATTGCTGGGTCTTAAAATTGTTGTAGTTGCTCCATCGTGTCCGGCTCTTTGCAACCCCATGAACTGCAGCACACGAAGCTTCCCTGTTCTTCACCATCTCCTGGAGTTTTTTCAAACCCTTGTCCATTAAGTTGATGATGCCATCCAACCATCTCATCCTCTGTGGTCCCCTTCTCCTCCTACCTTCAATCTTTTCCAACATCAGAATCTTTTCCAATGAGTCAGCTCTTCGCATCACGTGGCCAAAGTACTGGCTTCAGCTTCAGTCCTTCCAGTGAATATTCAGGGTTGATTTCCTTGCAATCCAAGGGACTCTCAAGAGTCTTCTCCAACACCACAGTTTGAAAGGATCAATTCTTTGGGTCTTAAAATAGGTATGTATCTTTCCCAATGTCATAATCATTTTTCCCTCCTACCAACCATGTACAAGAGTCCTAGTTGCTTTGCATTCTTCTGACAACAGTTGGTGCTGTCAGTTTAATTTCAGCTCTGTTGGTGCATGTGGAATGGTACCTCACTGTGGCTCAATTTGTATGTCCTTGATGACTAAAAAGTTGAACATCTTTTCATGTGCCCGTTGGCCATTCATTTACCATCTTCTATGAAGTGTCTGTTCAAATCTCTTGGCCATTTAAAAACTGATTGTCATTTTATTATTGAGTTTTAGGAGCATTTTGTGTATTCAGAATACCAGTTCTTTGTCTGACATGTTTTGCTGATATCATCTCCTGTCCTGTGGCTTGCCTATACATTTTATTAATGATGTTTCTTCTGATAAACAAAAACTTAATTTTGATTAAGTGCAGATTTTATTATTATTTTTTAGCTTTTGTCTCCCCCCTGACCCCAAGTCATGAAAATAATCTATGTTTCTTCTAGAAGTTTTATAGCTCTGGCTTTCATGTTTAGATCCATGGTCAATCACAAATTGATTTTTGTGAATAGTATGATTTAGGGCAAGATTAATTTGTTTTCATATGAATACGTAATCATTTCAACACCGTTTGTTCCTTTCCTAACAGGGTTGTTATAACACCTTTGTCAAAAATAAAATAAATGTCTAAAAATGGACCTATTTCTGGACTCTATTCTGATTTACTCATATGTTGATCCTTGTGCCAGCGCTGCACTGTCTTGATTATTGTAGCTTCAGGGTAAGTCTTGAATCAAGTAGAATAAGTCTACAACTTTGACTTCTTTTTCTCAAACCTTCTATTAATGTTCTAAATTCCTTACATTTCTGCAGAAATTTTAGAATCAGCTTGTCAATTTTGACTAAAAGGCATACCAGGATTATGATTAGGATTGTAGTGAATCCATAGTTCAAGTTAGTAATTACCGTCTTAACAATACCAAATCTTTCAATCCATTAATGTAGTATATTTCTCCATTTAGTTACATCTTCAATTTCTCTCAGCATTTTGTTGATTTTCTCTTTATCATTGATTTTTAGCAGTTTGACTGTGATATGCATAAAGGTTTTATCTTTCTTTTGCTTGTTTTTGATATTAATCTTTCTTGGCATTTTTTGAAGTTTTAGAGTCTATAAATATCTGTCTTTTCCCAAATTTATAAACTTTTCACCTGTTATTTATTCAAATACTTTTCTGTGTTGTTCTTTCTCTCCTCTCCTTTTGGGACTTCAATTATATGTATATAAGACATTTTGATATTATTGCAAGGATCTATGAGTCTCTGTACATTTACTACATCTCTGTTCCTCAGTTTGAATCATTTCTTATCATCTGTCTTCTAGCTCACCAACTTTTTGTTCTTTCGTTTCCTTTGTGCTTTTAAGCACACACTGAATTTTTATCTCAGAAATTTATTTTTCAGTTCTTATGTTTTCATTTGATTTATAAAAATAATTTCTATTTATCTGCTAAGATTTTCTAAATTTTCCTTCATTATAGACATTTTCCTTTGGGTACTTGAGCATACTTACAATAACTTCTTGAAAATTCTTGTTGGTTAATTTCATCATGCAAATTGTCTCAGATGTTGGTCTCTGGTGATTGTCTTTTCTTTTTAAAATAAGTCATGTTTTCCTACTTTGTTATATGGTGAATAGTTTTGGAGTGTATTATTGTCTTTAAGAATGACATGCTGTGGAAAGTCTGGATTCTATATTGCTCTTCTGATGAGTACTAACTTTTCTTTATTCAAATATTTGAAGTGGCTGAATTCAAACTACAAAACTCTATCTCCCCTGTAGTAGCTAGAATTTTAATTCAGTTCTTTTAGCTTAGCTGGGACTTTTAAAGTATTCTTCTTCTATATATGGTTCACGATCAGCCATACATCTGGGCAGAATTTATCCATAGAGTGTAGGGCTTCCTTTTTTCCCTGTTTATGACAGATAGGGCCCTATTCTTAGGCTAAAAGCTGTAAATCACGGAACTTAACCCATGCCGTTTTCTTCTTCCAATGACTCAGTCTCCTGTGGTTTCTGTCTGTTTTTTTTTTTTTTCCTCTTTAGCACCTTCAATTAGACATTTTTACATTTTGTCCAGAGCTTATATTTGTTATCTATAAGATGTATGATCCAAGAGGAGCTACATGGCCATAACATTCAATTACTGTTTGAATCACCTAGTTTACCTTCAAAAAGATAATTCATAGCTCTTTTCTGGGGTACTAGTTATGTTTTATTTCAAGTACCACCACAGATTGAATGATTATGTTGAAATGGATACTGAGTTACAGCAGAAAAGTGTGACATAATCAATAAGCAAAGGAGGGGAGGTGTAAGCTGGATGTTTGCAATTTCTATTATGGTTATTTACAAAACAATATAATACTCAGCTGTTTGTACCTACCAGAACATCTTCCTGAAGTTTGTACTTACTTGTTTGACTGTTAATCTTCTCTGTTAAATTGTAAACTTCCTGAGAGCAGGGATTTGTATTTGCAAAATTCACATTTATATGACCAGTGTCTGTCATCTGGAATATAGCATGTTCTCAATAAATATTTGCTAAGTGAATGAGAATAGTGTGCGATCAGGACCCATTCCAACTTGGTACAAGTTATCATTGTTAGCAATTTATCTCTGAAAAAAGTAGACAATTTAGAAATACTGAATCCAGTTTTTGGGCTTCCCAGGTGGCTCTAGTAGTAAAGAACCGCCTACCAATACAAGAGACATAAGAAACGCAGGTTCAGTCCCTGTGTCAGGAAGATCCCCTGGAGGAGGGCATAGCAACTGACTCCAGTATTCTTCAGTGGAAAATTGCATGGGCAGAGGAGCCTGGTGGACTACAATCCATGGGGCTGCCAAAGAGCTGGACATGACTGAAGTGACTTAGCACAGCACAGCACAATCCAGTTTCATTTTTACCTTAGTCTTACTTTTTGAAATTGTATAACCAATGTGGAGAAATAGAGAACACAGATCAGCAAAAATAAAATAAATGAACAAACCCCATTTTTTCCCTTCACAGACATAACCATTTTAATCATTTTTTTTCACATAGCTTTTTATTATCCTTCAGTTTTGCTTCTCAGCCTTGGGTGCATATTCTAATTCTCTGGGCAACTTTGAAAAGTGATAATGTTCATATCACATCTAGGACCAATTTAATCACATTCTCAAGGATTGGACCCAGGAGTTAGTACTATTTTTAATTTCCAAGATGATGCCAATATGCAATTAAGAGGACCCAAAGATGTCCCAGCTGGGACTATCAGAGGTTTTTCAGATCTTATTTTCTGTCTCCTAGATGATACAGTCCCTGTTTTCCAGGAGACTTCAAACTAGGCAAGACTTGAAGCAATTAAATATGAAACAAGTAGAAATCAGAACATTAAAGATACATAATCAAGTGCTAAACTGCATAGAAGCTGTTAAGTTAAATGTGCCTGGACAGACATTCCTGAGTGATAGCAAAAGTGCACTCATCTGTACTTCTTACTTCTTGGCTGGGAGCCCTGCGAGTTACATCAAGGGACTCTCCTCCCTCTATAAAGTTTTGGTGAAATGGGCACAGTGACACGTTAAAATGATAGATGATGCTGATTCTTGTCCTCCCGATTTTTCTTTTTATGAAGGGTTGTTGAGAATGCTTTGTGATTTTATTTATTTATTTATTTAAATTTACTGTTTTATTGAATTTTGTTGCTTTCTGTCAAACTTCAACATGAATCAACCATAGGTCTGCATATATCCCCGTCCTTTTGAACCTCCCTTCCAGCTCCCTCCCCATCCCACCCCTCTATGTTGACACAGAGCCCCTGTTTAAATTTCCTGAGACATACAGCAAGTTCCCTGTTGGCTATCTATTTTACATATGCTAATGTAAGTTTACATGTTACTTTTTCCATTCATCTCACCCTCTCCTCCCCATGTCCATAAGTCTATTCTCTATGTCTATTTCTCCACTGCTGCCCTGTAAATAAATTCTGTATCATTTTTCTAGATTCTGTATATATGCATTAGAATACAATATTTCTCCTTTTCTTTCCAACATACTTCACTTTGTATAATAGGTTCTAGGTTCATCCACCTCATTAGAACTGACTCAAATGTGTTCCATTTTATGGTTGAGTAACATTCCATTCTGTATATGTACCACAACTTAAAGAATGGATAAAGATCCATTTATCTGTTGATGGACATCTAGGTTGCTTCCATGTTCAAGCTACTGTAAATAGTCCTGCAAAGAACAGTGGGATACATGTGTCTTTTTCAATTTTGGTTTACTCAGAGTATATGCCTAGGAGTAGGATTGCTGGGTCATATGGTTGTTTTATTCCTAGTTTTTTTTAAGGAATCTGCATACCATCTTCCATAGCGGCTCTATCAATTTACATTCCCACCAATGGTGCAAGAATGTTCCCTTTTCTCCACACCCTCTCCAGCATTGATTGTTTGTAGACTTTTTATAATGGCCATTCTGACCAGTGTGAGGTGATATCTCATTGGAGTTTTGATTTGCATTTTTATAATAATGAGTGATATTGAGCATCTTTTCATGTGTTTGTTAGTCATCTGTATGTCTTTTTTGGAGAAATGTCTGTTTAGGTCTTTTTCCACTTTTTCAATGGGTTGTTTCTTTTTCTAGCATTGAGTTGTATGAGCTGCTTGCATATTTTGAAAATTAATCCTTTGTCAATTGTTTCACTTGCTATTATTTTCTGACATTCTGAGGGTTGTCTTTTCACCTTGCTTATAGTTTCCTTTGCTGTTCAAAGGCTTTTATGTTTAATCAGGTCCCCCTTAGTTTTTATTCTCAGTATTTTAGGAGGTAGATCATAGAGGATCCTACATTGATTTATGTCATCGAATGTTTTGCATATGTTTTCCTCTAAGAGTTTTATAATTTCTGTTCTTACATTTAGGTCTTTAATCCATTTTGAACTTCTCTTGTGTATGGTGTTAGGAAGTGTTCTAATTTCATTCTTTTACATGTAGCTGGCAGTTTTCCCAGCACCATTTATTGAAGAAGCTGTCATTGCCCCATTGCATGTTGTTGCCTCCTTTGTAAAAGATAAGGTACCCATAGATGCATGGGTTTATTTCTGGGCTTTCTATCTTGTTCCATTGGTCTATATTTCTGTTTTTATGTCAGGACCATACTGTCTTGATGACTGTAGCTTTGTAGTATAATCTGAAGTCAGGAAGGTTGATTCCTCCAGCTCCATTCTTTCTCAAGGCTGCTTTGGCTACTCGGGGTCTTCTGTGTTTCCATATGAATTGTGAAATGTTTTGTTCTAGTTCTGTGAAAAATGTCATTGGTCATTTGATAGGAATCACATTGAATCTGTAGATTGCATTTGGTAGTATAGTCATTTTCACAATATTGATTCTTCCTACCCAGGAACATGGAATATCTCTCCATCTGTTTATGTCATCTTCGATTTCTTTCATTAGTGTCTTATAATTTTCTGTGTACAGTCCTTTTTTCTCCTTAGGTAGGTTTATTCCTAGATATTTAATTCTTTTTGTTGCAGTGGTGAGTGAGAGTGATTCCTTAATTTCTCTTTCTAATTTTTCATTGTTAGTGTATAGAAATGCAAGAGATTTCTGTGTATTGATTTTGTATCCTGCAACTTTGCAAAATTCACTGATTAGCTCTAATACTTTTTTGATGCTATCTTTAGGGTTTTCTATGTACAGTATCAGGTCATCTGCAAACAGTGAAAGCTTTACTTCTTTTCTGTTCTCGATTTCTTTTGTTTCTTTTTCTTCTCTGATTGCTATAGCTAGGACTTCCAGAACTATGTTGAATAATAGTGGTGAAAGTGGACACCCTTGTCTTGTTCCTGATCCTAGGGGTATGCTTTAAGTGTTTTACCATTGAGAATATAATGTTTGCTGTAGGCTTATCATATATGGCCTTTACCATGTTGAGGTGTGTTCCTTTTATGCCCATTTTTTTGAGTTTAATCATAAACAGGTGCTGAATTTTGTCAAAGGCTTTTTCTGCATCTATTGAGATTATCATATGGTTTATATATTTCAATTTGTTAATGTGGTGTATCACATTGATTGATTTGCATATACTGAAGAATCCTTGCATCACTGGAATAAACCCAACTTGATCGTGATTATGAGCTTTTGATGTGTTGCTGAATTCTGTTAGCTAAAATTTTATTGAGGAATTTTGCATCTATGTTCATCAGTGATGTTGGCCTGCAGTTTTCTTTTTTTATGTGTTGTCTTTGTTGGTTTTGGTATCAGGGTGATGGTGGCCTCATAGAATCAGTTTGGAAGTGTTCCTTCCTCTGCAATTTTTTTGGGAGTTTTAGAAGGATAGACATTAGCTCTTCTGTAAATGTTTGATAGAATTCTCCTGTGAAGCCATCTTGTCCTGGGCTTTTATTTTATGGGAGATTTTTGAATCCAGCTTCAATTTCAGTGCTTGTAATTGGGTTGTTCATAATCTCTATTTCTTTCTGGTTCAGTCTTGGGAGGTTGAACTTTTCTAAGAATCTGTCCATTTCTTCCAGGTTATCCATTTTATTGCCACATAGTTGTTCATAATAGTCTCTTATAATCCTTTGTATTTCTGCACTATCTATTGTAACCTCTCCTTTTTAATTTTTAATTTTGTTGATTTAATTCTTCTCTCTTTTATTCTTGATGAGTCTGGCTAAACATTTGTCCATTTTGTTTATCTTCTTAAAGAACCAGCTTTTAGTTTTGTTAATCTTTAGTATTGTTTCTTTCATTTCTTTTTCATTCATTTCTGCCCTGATCTTTATGATTTCTTTCCTTCTACTAATTTTGGGGGCTTTTTGTTCTTCTTTTTCCAGTTGTTTAAGGGCTAAAGTTAGGTTGTCTGTTCAATGTTTTTCTTGTTTCTTGAGGTAAGATTGTATTGCTATAAACTTCCCTCTTAGAACTGCTTTTGCTGCATCCCGCAGGTTTTGCATTGTCATATTTTCACTGTCATTTGTTTCTAGAAATTTTTTGATTTCCCTTTTGATTTCTTTCTTTCTTTTTTTTTTTAGTTCCAGTGATTTATTTATTTAAATTTAAATTTATTTATTTTAATTGGAGGCTAATTACTTTACAATACTGTATTGGTTCTGCCACACATCAACATGAATCTGCCACGGGTGTACACGTGTTCCCCATCCTGAACCCCCCTCCCACCTCCCTCCCTGTACCATCCCTCCAGGTCACCGCAGTGCACCGGCCCCAAGGATCCTGTATCAAACCTGGACTGGTGATTCGTTTCTTATATGATATTATACATGTTTCCATGACATTCCCCCAAATCATCCCACCCTCACCCTCTCTCACAGAGTCCAAAAGACTCTTCTCTACATCTGTGTCTCTTATGCTGTCTCGCATACAGGGTAATCATTACCATCTTTCTAAATTCCATATATATGCATTAGTATACTGTATTGGTGTTTTTCTTTCTGGCTTACTTCACTCTGTATAATAGGCTCCAGTTTCACCCACCTCACTAGAACTGATTCAAATGTATTCTTTTTAATGGCTGAGTAATACTCCATTGTATTTCCTCAGTAACCTGTTGGTTATTGAGAAATGTGTTGTTTAATCTCCATGTGTTTGTTTCTTACAATTTTTTTTCTTGTAATTGATATGTAGTCTCATAGCATTGTGGTGGGAGAAGATGCTTAATACAATTTCAATTTCCTTAAATTTACTGAAGTTTGATTTGTGACCCAGGATGTGGTCTGTCCTGGAGAATGTTCCATGTGCACTTGAGAAGAAGGCTCTTATTCTTCTGCATTTGAATGGAATGTCCTGAAGATATCAATGAGATCCATTCCATCTAGTGTATCATTTAAGACTTGTGTTTCCTTGTTAATTTTCTGTTTTGATAATGTCTCTTGGTTTGAGTGGGGTGTTAAAGTCTCCTACTATTATTGTGTTACTGTCAATTTCTCCTTTTATGTCTCTTAGTGTTTGTCTTATGTACTGAGCTACTCCTATGTTGGGTGCATAGATATTTACAATTGTTATGTCTTCCTCTTAGATTGATCCCTTGATCTTTATGTAGTGTCCTTCCTTATCTCTTGTAACATTCTTCATTTTAAGGTCTATTTTGTCTGATATGAGGATTGTTACTCAAGCTTTCTTTTGCTTCCCATTTGCATGGAATATATTTTTCCATCCTCTCACTTTCAGTCTATATGCGTCTTTAGGTCTGGAGTGAGTTTCTCTTAGACAGTATATATATAGATCTTGATTTTGTATTCATTCAGTCAGTCTGTGTCTTTTGGCTGGAGCATTTAATCTATTTACATTTAAAGTAACTATTGGTATATATATTCCTATTGCCATTTTCTTAATTGTTTGGGGTTGATTTTGTAGATCTTTTTTCTTCTCTTATATTTCTTGACTATATAAGTCCCCTTAACATTTGTTATAATGCTGATTTGGTGGTACTGAATTTTCTTAAGTTTTGCTGTCTGAAAAACTTTTTATTTCTCCATCAATTTTGAATGAGATCCTTGCCAAGTACAGTAATCTTGGTTGTAGATTTTTTCCTTTCAGTACTTTAAATGTATACTCCCATTCCCTTCTGGCCTGCAGAGTTTCTGCTGAACGATCAGTTGTTAAATGTATGGGGTTTCCCTTGTATATTACTTGTTTCTTTTCCTTTGCTGCTTTTAATATTCTTTCTTTGTGTTAGTCTTTGTTAGTTTGATTGGTATGTGTCTTGGCGTGTTTCTCCTTGGGTTTATCCAGCATAGGACTCTTTGCACCTCTTAGACTTGACTGACTATTTCTTTTTCCATGTTGGGGAAATTTTCAACTATAATCTCTTCAGAAATGTTCTCATGCCCTTTCTTTTTCTATTCTTCTTCTGAGACCCCTGTAATTCAAATGTAGGTGCATTTGATATTGCCCCAGAGGTCTGTGAGACTATCCTCAGTTCTTTTCATTCTTTTTACTTTATTCTGCTCTTCAAAAGTTGTTTCCACCATTTTATCTTCTAGTTCACTGATTCATTCTTCTGCTTCAGATATTCTGCTATTGATTCCTTCTAGAGTATTTTTAATTTTAGTAATTGTGTTGTTTGGTTCTGAATCCTTATTCTTTAATTCTTATAGGCCTTTGTTAATTGCTTACATTTTCTCCATTTTGTTTTCAAGGTTTTTGATCACCTTTACTTCATTATTCTGAATTCTTTTTCAGGTAGTTTGCCTAGTTCCTCTTCATTTATTTGGATTTCTGTGTTTCTAGTTTATTCCTTTATTTGTGTAGTATTTCTCTGCCTTTTCATTTTTTTTTTTTTAACTTGTTGCATTCAAGGTCTCCTTTTCCCAGGCTTCAAGTTTGAATTCTTTCTTCCTTTTCATTTCTGCCCTCTTAAGGTTGATCCAGTGGTTTGTGCAAGCTTTGTATTAGGTGAGATTTGTGCTGAGGTTTTGTTTGTTTGTTTTTTCCTCTGATAGGCAAGGCTGAGTGAGGTGGTAATCCTGTCTGCTGATTATTTGGTTTGTATTTTTGTTTTGTTTGTTGTTTAGATGAGGTGTCCTGCTCAGGGTGTTACTGGTGGTTGGATGATGCCAGGTTTTGTATTCATCTGGTTTCCTTGGTGTGAGTTCTCACTGTTTGATATTCCCTAGGGTTAGTTCTCTGGTGGTCTAGGGTCTTGGAGTCAGTGCTCCCACTCCAAAGGCTCAGGGCTTGATCTCTGGTCAGGAATGAAGATTTGGTTTGTTACGGCATTAAGTGAGATTAAAACAAATACCCAGAAATGAGAAACCAAAGATGAACTCCAGACAAATGGCAGTTACAAATTCAGGCAAATAATAATTAAAATAATGGAATATACACATATGCATATATACCCAGAAGCAAAGTCAAAACAGTCCAACAAAAATAAAGTACAGTAGATTAACCTGGTGAGCAAAGGAAATAAAAAATTATATTTACCAGTTAAGAACAAAACTAACTAAAGCACAAACTGGAAAACAAAACTAAAGCAAGGTGCCAAGTGGGGAATAAAGCAGTGAAAACAAAACTAACAAACATTTTGAGAGGAAAGGAAAGAATGAAAAGAAAGAAAGAATAGGTATGCAAAATTAAATAGAAGTAAATGAACAAGATTTATATACATTAAGGATTAACTGCAAGGGGAAAAGAACAGTACACCCTGGGTGGGGTCCTACTCTGTAGGTCAGTGGGTCAGGCATTTGATGGGCCAGTCTTTCTATCGTTCAGCTGCTGATGCTGGTGCGTGGGAAGAGAGAGGCTATGGTGATGGCTCAGCCCCATATGCGTGATTCAGCAGTATCGCCTTGCTTCCATGGCTGCCTGGCTTTCCTCCACAGGCATTTCCCACCAAAATCTCCTCCCTCACGTCCCCTCAATCTGTCTCTCCGCAGTCAACAGCAGCCCTCGCCCTGGGATTGCTCCACAATCCCTACACTCCAGCTCCCAGCTGCTGTGCCTTCCTGCTGCGCAGGACACCTGCGTCCCTGTCCAGGATATGCATAGCTGTGGCAAGGACTGTCTGATTCTCATTCCGTTTAGGCTGCCACAGATGAGCTATTTCACTCTTAGCCTTAAATCTTTCTCTTCTGACTCAGACAATTGTCCCTATGTGGGGATCGGACCCCTGCTTTAGTTCCCCCACCCGCCAAGGGCAGGTCCAATTCTACTAATAGTCCTGTTTTTCCCCCTAGTTCTTTCATCCTACCGAGTTTTGCATGGTTCTAAATATTCTTTTCCACTGTTCAGGTACTCCTCTCTGCTCTCAGTGGCTGTTCTGCATGCACTGCTGTGTCTTAAGGTATATTCCTGATGTATCTGCAGAGAGAGATGTATTCAATGTCCACCTACTTCTCTGCCATCTTGTTCTCCCTTCCTCCCATTTTTGAAATTTTCTGCTTTATAGAATCCTTTATAGGTTCCTGGCCTCTATCCTCTCTTTATGGGGATGTATGTTAATTTTTTACCTGACTTCATAGATGATCAATCCTCAACCAGACAATCTTCTATGGAAAATGGCCATTACCGACCAAGTAGCCAGCTAGTCTGGAGTGGAACCCAGATAAGTCAGACATAAATGGGGGAACTGATCAGCAATCAACCATAAGAGCCTTGTTCTTGACCCAGGTAGCATAAGAGACTCTCCCAGGAGATTGTAAAATACCTCTGCTTAGGCCCTGCCCCAGAGCAGTTACACAGAAGTACTGGGTGATGGTGCCCAGGCATTGGTACTTTGGTCAAGGCTCCCTAGGAAATTAGTACATGATCCAAGGTGAGAAATACCGATGAGGCAAATTAGTGATCCATTCTCATGGGCTGTGGGTGGATTTGAAATTTCCCTTACTGCTACTCCTAGAGGCAGCCACGCCTTATGTTGAACAGGCTAGGGTTTGAATCCCTGTTGGGCTGTGTATTGACTGTGATATTGGCTAACTTACTCAACAGCTCTGACATTCCATTCAGTCAATGCTAAAAGAGGCAAAGCAATAGTTCCCAGCAATAAAATTCCACGTGTGTGTGTGTGTGGTGTGTGCTCAATCGTGTCTGACTCTTTTGGACCCCATGGACTGCAGCCCAATAGGTTCCTCTGTTCATGGAATTTTCCAGGCAAGAATACTGGTGTGAGTTGCTGTTTCCTACTCTAGGAGATATTCCCTACCTAGGAATCAAATCAGCATCTCTTGCATCTCCTGCATTGGCAGGAGTGGACTCTTTAACACTGTGCCACCTGGGAAACCCTCCACAAAACCCCATATACAAAGCATCCAGCACACTCTTTATCTAGTAAACATCCGACTTCCTTCTTTCCCTGTACCTCCCATCCTCACCCTACCTTAGCATTGCAATAAGAGGTATGGGCAGCTCTGGTTTGGTTTTGTGCTGTTTCTCCTTGATTTGACCATGACCCTGGATCACTCTGGATTTGCAGCCCTGGACCTTGGATCTGGCATTCTGATCCCGGCCCCTGAACTTGATATGGCTCTTCTTTCCTGCCTTGCAAGTTACAGGCGGCCCAGTTTCCAACACCTGTTTTTGTTGCTCAGCTCTAAGCCCCAAAGTGATGGTTTCTAAAAGTAACTGGCCTCATCGTGGCTCCAGCTGAGTTTAGCACTGGGAGGGGATGGGGCTAATTTTACATTTGTCCTGGACTAACATCTGAGAAAAAGCAAGGCCAGGCAAGTCCAACCTTAGTACCCACCCCTCTTTAATATCTGGGTTGGAATTTACAGAGAAAAGTTGTGCAGGTGTTGCCACAGGGTTTGTGTCTGCATCCTACCGGGTACCTTATATGGAAACATAATTCAAGAAATCATTTGCCTCAAAATCTGTTTGGATATGAGCCTCAGGGGCTGTGCTGAGTGGGAGTAGCCACAATGTCAACCTGAGTTTTTGATATGCTAATGCTTGTTCTAAACTGGGATGGATTCTTTTCTGCCTCCCCAGGGACAAGACCAGGCAGGCAGGCACAGGGCCCCCAGATGTGACAGCTTGCAGAAAAGAGGCTAATTAAGAGAAAAGATAGAAACGGTTATTGATTTATTTGTGTTTTGGAGAAACTGAGAAGGAAATAGGATGAAGCAGTATGGTGACAGAAAGCCCTGATTGAGAAAACTAAGGATGACTTGGCAGCTCCTAGAACAGGCCTGGCCCAGAGGAAGCTTTTAATGACTATTTGCTGCATAAGCATAGAGGGAAGGCCTTCTAAGGTAGAGAAAGAGAGACACTTTGGGAATGCCCAGTGAGCATCTCGTGCTTTGGAAGGAAGGGCAACCAGCTTGGAGCAAATTGGGTGTCAAAGGACGGTCTAGGGGATCCACAACATCAGAAGGAATTTGTGGCCTCTGAATCAAGAGGGAAATGGAAGGAGAAATTAACTCTTACAGGATCAGGCCCATAGGCTAACAGCAAGGAAGTGCTGAGGTTCCCCAGGGCTAATAAAGAAGATAGAGAAGATCAGTGAAAAGAATAGTCTTTAGAGTGAGTCAAACTACTTTCCTCATTCCATCACTTAATGCTGTATGATGTTACGCAAATTGCTCAACTGCTCTGAGCTACAGTTACTCCATATATTTATGGAACATTCACCAGCAGTGTACTGAGCATCTATTGCGTGACCCAGACAGTTGGATATGTGGTAAATAAACACATTTCTTGTGCAGATGCATCTAATGATATGGAAGAAAAGGCAGATGAGAGCACAGAGCAAGACCAAGACAGATGGTGCTGAGAGCTGTGAATAAAATGAACAGGCTGAAGGGTGGAGGGTCATTTGGAGAGGGGTAAGGAAAGCTTCTTGGACTGCAAGGAGATCAATCTTAAAGGAAATCAACCTTGAATATTCATCAGAAGGATTGATGATGAAGGTGAAGCTCCAATACTTTGGCCACCTGATGTGAAGAGCCCACTCACTGAAAATCCAAGACCCTGATGCTGGGAAATGTTATGCACCGAGCCCGTATCTCCAAACCAACCGAGAGAGTGAACAAGTCCACCATGGTAATGCAAAGGCAAGAAGGGAATTTTTATTTCTAGCGCGCTAGGGCTCAAGCCTCATCCGACGCAGCGGAATCAGACGAGAGCCTCGAACAAAGCAGTATGGCGGTTTATATACAGTCAGTTCTTTGTCTCAGTTACAGGGTACTTGGCGATACCTGATTGGACAGGCAGAATGAGCTCATGCAACGCCTTCCTTATGCTATCGCATGTAGAAAATTTTCCTTATTTGGTTAAGGAATGTTCTTCAAGAAAACAGGAAACATGACTCAGGTCCCTGGCGCTGTTATGCACCTCATTGAGCCGACCACCCTGCCTAACAGGAAAGGCTGCAGGCAAAAGGAGAAGGGGGCAGCAGAAGATGATATGATCAGATAGCATCACTGAGTCAGTGGACATGAATTTGAGCAAACTCCAGGAGACAGTGAAAGACAGAGAAGCTTAGTGTGCTATAGTCCACGGGGTTACAAAAACTGAACAACAATCAAGGGAAGCCTCTGAGGAAGAGTCTTGGGACCCAGCTCTCAATGGTAGGCAAAGGCGGCCCTGCAGAACACTCTAGGTGGAAGGAAGATCCTGTGCAAAACCCCCCAAATAGCAGAGAGCTTGACAGTCTGCAGAGTAGGAAGGAGGCCTGTGTGGATGGGGGATAGTGAGCCAAGAAGAGGCAGACTGAGGTCAGATGAGAGAGAGAAGGAGGACACAGGGCCTTGAGAAGGAGTCTGAACTTGATAAGAGGAGAACTCCCAGCTCCGGGAACACGAGGACAGGCATGAATTGGTTGGCTGGAGGCCTTTTCTTTTGCCACAAGATTGTAATAAAACATTGACCTGTGCTGTCAATGAAATTTTCTGAAAAGTTGCCTCTAACACCCTGGCATGGTGACCTGTAGACAGGCAAAGACTTCTCCAAGTTTTCTGTTAATCCATGACCCCTTTGCCCTCTGACCTCCTGCTTATAGCTCCTGTGTTGTCTCTGATTGTACATCGTTTTATCCGTGGGGGTTCTGCTAAATAAAATTCAATTCTTATGAGCCCTGGTGATTTGGTGAGGAGTGAGAGGAAGGCTGCTTTGCATTGAATTGTGTTCCCCCAAAAAGATATACTGAGGTCCTAACCCCCGTACCTCTTTACAAGATCTCTTCTGAAGGTAAGCTTTTTTGGTTTGTTTTCTTAAATTTTACTTTATTTATTTGACTGTGTCAGATCTTAGTTGCATTACACAGTAATTCATCGTGTAGTGTGGGATCTTTCATTGCAGCACATGGGCTCCCTAGTTGTGGTACGCCAGCTCCAGAGCATGCAGGCTCAGTGGTTACAATGCACAGGCTTAATTGCCCCATGGCTTGTGGGATCTTCGAATCCCCAACCAGGGATTGAATTCATGTCTCCTGCATTGCAAGGCAGATTCTTAACCACTAGACCACCAGGGAATTCTCTGGAGGTAAATTCGTTACAGAGGTCATGAAGTTAAAATGAAGTCCTTAAGATGGGCCCTAATCTGACTGGTATCCTGATAAAAAGGATGCATTGGGAGGTACTCCACGCCCAAGATAAGAGAAACCCAAGTAAGATGGTAGGTGTTGCAAGAGGGCATCAGAGGGCAGACACACTGAAACCATAATCACAGAAAACTAGTCAATCTAATCACACTAGGACCACAGCCTTGTCTAACTCAATGAAACTAAATCATGCCCGCGGGGCAACCCAAGACAGGCAGGTCATGGTGGAGAGGTCTGACACAATGTGGTCCACTGGAGAAAGGAATGGCAAACCATTTCAGTATTCTTGTCTTGAGAACCCCATGAACAGTATGAAAAGGCAAAATGATATGATACTGAAAGAGGAACTCCCCAGGTCAGTAGGTGCCCAATATGCACTGGAGATCAGGGGAGAAATAACTCCAGAAAGAATGAAGGGATGGAGCCAAAGCAAAAACAATACCCAGCTGTGAATGTGACTGGTGATAGAAGCAAGATCCGATGCTGTAAAGAGCAATATTGCATAGGAACCTGGAATGTCAGGTCCGTGAATCAAGGCAAATTGGAAGTGGTCAAACAGGAGATGGCAAGAGTGAACGTCGATATTCTAGGAATCAGCAAACTAAAATGGACTGGAATGGGTGAATTTAACTCAGATGACCATTATATCTACTACTGCGGGCAGGAATCCCTCAGAAGAAATGGAGTAGCCATCATGGTCAACAAAAGAGTCTGAAATGCAGTACTTGGATGCAATCTCAAAAATGACAGAATGATCTCTGTTCATCTCCAAAGCAAACCATTCAATATCACGGTAATCCAAGTTTATGCCCCGACCAGTAACGCTGAAGAAGCTGAACTTGAACAGTTCTGTGAAGACCTACGAGATCTTTTAGAACTAACACCCAAAAAAGATGTCCTTTTCATTATAGGGGACTGGAATGCAAAAGTAGAAGTCAAGAAACACCTGGAGTAACAGGCAAATTTGGCCTTGGAATGTGGAATGAAGCAGGGCAAAGACTAATAGAGTTCTGCCAAGAAAATGCACTGGTCATAGCAAACACCCTCTTCCAACAACACAAGAGAAGACTCTACACATGGACATCACCAGATGGTCCACGCTGAAATCAGATTGATTATATTCTTTGCAGCCAAAGATGGAGAAGCTCTATACAGTCAACAAAAACAAGACCAGGAGCTGACTGTGGCTCAGATCATGAACTCCTTATTGCCAAATTCAGACTTAAATTGAAGAAAGTAGGGAAAACCGCTTGAGCATTCAGGTATGACCTAAATCAAATCTCTTATGATTATACAGTGAAAGTGAGAAATAGATTTAAGGGACTAGATCTGATAGATAGAGTGCCTGAAGAACTATGGACAGAGGTTTGTGACATTGTACAGGAGACAGTGATCAAGACCATCCCCATGGAAAAGAAATGCAAAAAAGCAAAATGGCTGTCTGGGGAGGCCTTACAAATAGCTGTGAAAAGAAGAGATGCGAAAAGCAAAGGAGAAAAGGAAAGATACAAGCATCTGAATGCAGAGTTCCAAAGAATAGCAAAAAGAGATAAGAAAGCCTTCTTCAGTGTTCAATGCAAAGAAATAGAGGAAAACAACAGAATGGGAAAGACTAGAGATCTCTTTAAGAAAATTAGAGATACCAAGGGAACATTTCATGCAAAGATGGGCTTGATAAAGGACAGAAATGGTATGGACCTAACAGAAGCAGAAGATATTAAGATGAGGTGGCAAGAACACACAGAAGAACTGTACAAAAAAGATCTTCATGACCAAGATAATCATGATGGTGTGACCAGTCATCTAGAACCAGACATCCTGGAATGTGAAGTCAAGTGGGCATTAGAAAGCATCACTACAAACAAAGCTAGTGGAGGTGATGGAATTCCAGTAGAGCTATTTCAAATCCTGAAAGATGATGCTGTGACAGTGCTGCACTCAATATGCCAGCAAATTTGGAAAACTCAGCAGTGGCCACAGGACTGGAAAAGGTCAGTTTTCATTCCTATCCCAAAGAAAGGCAATGCCAAAGAATGCTCAAACTACCACACAACTGCATTCATCTCACATGCTAGTAAAGTAATGCTCAAAATTCTCCAAGCCAGGCTTCAGCAATCGTGAACTGTGAACTTCCAGATGTTCAAGCTGGTTTTAGAAAAAGCAGAGGAACCAGAGATCAAATTGCCAACATCTGCTGGATCATGGAAAAAGCAAGAGAGTTCCAGAAAAACATCTATTTCTGCTTTATTGACTATACCAAAGCCTTTGACTGTGTGGATCACAATAAACTGTGGAAAATTCTGAGAGAGATGGGAATACCAGACTACCTGACCTGCCTCTTGAGAAACCTATATGCAGGTCAGGAAGCAACAGTTAGAACTGGACATGGAGCAACAGACTGGTTCCAAATAGGAAAAGGAGTACGTCAAGGCTGTATATTGTCACCCTGCTTATTTAACTTATATGCAGAGTACATCATGAGAAACGCTGGTCTGGAAGAAACACAAGCTGGAATCAAGATTGCTGGGAGAAATATCAACAACCTCAGATATGCAGATGACATCACCCTTATCGTAGAAAGTGAAGAGGAACTAAAAAGCCTCTTGATGAAAGTGAAAGAGGAGAGTGAAAAAGTTGGCTTAAAGCTCAACATTCAGAAAATGAAGATCATGGCATCTGGTCCCATCACTCCATTGGAAATAGATGGGGAAACAGTGGAAACAGTGCCAGACTTTATTTTTTGGGGCTCCAAATCACTGCAGATGGTGACTGCAGCCATGAAATTAAAAGACGCTTACTCCTTGGAAGAAAAGTTATGACCAACCTAGATAGCCTATTGAAAAGCAGAGACATTACTTTGCCGACTAAGGTCCGTCTAGTCAAGGCTATGGTTTTTCCTGTGGTCATGCATGGATGTGAGAGTTGAACTGTGAAGAAGGCTGAGTGCCAAAGAATTGATGCTTTTGAAGTGTGGTGTTGGAGAAGACTCTTGAGAGTCCTTTGGACTGCAAGGAGATCCAACCAGTCCATTCTGAAGGAGATCAGCCCTGGGATTTCTTTGTAAGGAATGATGCTAAAGCTGAAACTCCAGTACTTTGGCCACCTCATGCGAAGAGCTGACTCATTGGAAAAGACTGTGATGCTGGGAGGGATTGGAGGCAGGAGGAGAAGGGGACGACTGAGGATGAGATGGCTGGATGGCATCACTGACTCGATGGACGTGAGTCTGAGTGAACTCCGGGAGTTGGTGATGGGCAGGGAGGCCTGGCATGCTGCGATTCATGGGGTGGCAAAGAGTCGGACACGACTGAGTGACTGAACTGAACTGAACTATACACAGGAAGAATACCTTGTGAAGCCAGAAGGCAGAGATCAGGGTAATGCTTCTGTAAGGTAAGGAATACCAAAGATTTCACCGGATGCTAGGGGAAAGGCGTGGAACAGTCTTCCTGCAAGAACCAACCTGGCCGGCACCTTGGTCTCAAACTTCTAGCTTCCAGAACTGTGACACATATATTTCTATTTAAGCCACCCAGCTTGTGGTACTTCATTATGGCAGCACTGTTGCAGGAAAGAGAACGAGGCGTGAGAGGCTGGTCACGTCCTAGGTCTCAGGTGAGTCCCTGGGATGGGCACCAAGTGTGGGTCCTTGACTTCGGGCAGGAAAGAATTCAAGAACATGCCATAGTGAAGTGAAGGAAAGTTTATTTAGGGAGGAAACACACTCCATGGACAAGAGTGTGGGCCGTCTTGGAAGGCAAGAAGGGTATTAGGATATGGGATTGTCAGTTTTTGTAGAGATGAGTAATCTCATAGACTAATGATTAGGAGGCGTATCCCAGCTATTCTGGGGAAGGGGTGGGGACTTCCAGGAATTGGGCCACCACCCACTTTGAGACCTTTTACGGGAGGCCTTGGAACTGTCATGGCCCTGGTGGGTGTGTCATTTATTATTTTTGTCTGCGCTGGGTCTCCGTTGCTGCACGCAGTCTTTTTCTAGTTGCGGCAAGTGAGAACTATTCTAGTTGTGGTGCGCAGGCTTCTCATTGTGGTGGCTTCTCTTGTTACGCAGCATGGGCTGTAGCATGCAGGCTCAGGATTTGTGGCCCATAGACTTAGTTGGCCTGAGGTATGTGGAATCTTCATGGACTAGGGATCAAACCAGAGTCTCCTGCATTGGCAGGTGGATTCTCATCCACAGGACCATCAGAGAAGCCTGACTGTCATTCTTCTAAAGGTTGTGCCCTGCTTCCTTCCTGTCTCAGCACTAGCAAACTAATACAAAGACATTAAAGGGAGCTTTATAAAACATGATACTAAAGTCCCGCTTGGGGCTTTCCAGGTGACATTAGTGGTAAAGAACCCTACAAATGCAGGGGATGTAAGAGATGCAGGTTTGATCCCTGGTTTGGAAAGACCCCCTGGAGGAGGGCATGGCAACCCACTCCAGTATTCTTGCCTGGAGAATCCCATGGACAGAGGAGCCTGGAGGGCTACAGTCCACAAGGTCACACAGAGTTGGACATGACTGAAGTGACTTAGCACAAAATCCTCCTGAAGCACCTCCAGTATGGAGTAGCACAGAGTCTTCGACCTACCTGGTCCCAGCCTCTCTCTTTCTTTCTGGTTCTTTCTCCATCTCCCTTATACCCGGTCTCCTCCCAACTCCATCCCTTCTCCCTCTTTCTTCTCTCATCTCCTCAGAAAAAGAAGATTTCTTACATCATGCATGACGGTCTTGGTCCCATCAGAAAGAGCTTACCACATTTTAAAGTAAATTCTTATAGAATTATAAAAAATGTCCACAAATCTTAAAAAGGTAAAACTTAATGATGCCCAGGCTTCCTGCTGAGACTTCCCTCCCTCCCCTTCGTGGTGGGTCCTAGACACTCAGTGTGCTGCCTGTGGCCTTCAGGGCTGCCACTTTCCAATCCTTGAGGCTCTCTGTTCATCCGAAGAAGCCCTTTCCATTTTTACTCACTTGAGGAAAACATGCTGCAGGTATTTTTTTAAATGTGGAGAACTGATAAAAGATTATGCTATCTTTCCATTGCTCTTTTTCAGCTCCTGACTTCCATGAAAGCAGAAAATGCCTCTGGATTTTTGTCTTCTTCTCTTATTCTTGAGTGTGGCTCCCACCTTCCACACTTCTAGAAGGGCATGATGACCCTTCCCCATAAAGCATTGGTTCTGTGAGGTAATTAGAGCAGAATAATGGGTGCCCCATCAGTCAGCTCAGTTCAGTTCAGTCACTCAGTCATGTCTGACTTTTTGTGACTACATGGTCTGCAGCACTCCAGGCCTCCCTGTCCATCACCAACTCCTGGAGCTTACTCGGACTCATGTCCATCAAGTCAGTGATGCCATCCAACCATCTCATCCTCTGTCGTCCCCTTCTCTTCCTGCCTTCAATCTTTCCCAACATCAGGGTTTTTTCAAATGAGTCAGTTCTTTGCATCAGGTGGCCAAAGTACTGGAGTTTCAACTTCAACATCAGTCCTTCCAATGAATAATCAGGACTAACTTCCTTTAGGATTGACAGGTTGGATCTCCTTGCAGTCCAAGGGACTCTTAAGAGTCTTCTCCAACACCACACACCACAGTTAAAGAGCATCAATTCTTTGGTGCTCAGCTTTCTTTATGGTCCACCTCTCACATCCATACATGACTGCTGGAAAAACCATCGCTTTGACTAGATGGATCTTTGTTGGCAAAGTAATGTTTCTGCTTTTTAATATGCTGTCTAGCTTGGTCATAGCTTTTATTCCAAGGAGCAAGCGTCTTTTAATTTCATGGCTGCAGTCATCGTCTGCAGTGATTGTGAAGCTCCCAAAAATAAAGTCTGGCACTGTTTCCATTGTTTACCCATCTATTTGCCATGAAGTGATGGGACCAGATGCTGTGATCTTAGTTTTCTGAATGTTGAGTTTTAAGCCAACTTTTTCACTCTCCTCTTTCATCCTCATCAAAAGGCTCTTTTGTTCCTCTTCACTTTCTGCCATAAGGGTGGTGTCATCTGCATATCTGAGGTTATTGATATTTCTCCTGGCAATCTTGATTACAACTTGTGCTTCCTCCAGTCCAGCGTTTCTCATGATGTACTCTGCATATAAGTTAAATAAAGAGGGTGACAATATACAGCCTTGACGTACTCCTTTTCCTATTTGGAACAAGTCTGTTGTTCCAGGTCTGGTTCTAACTGTGGCTTCTTTACCTGTATACAGATTTCTCAGGAGGCAAGTAAGGTGGTCTGGCATTCCCATCTCTTGAAGCATTTTCCACAGTTTATTGTGATCCACACAGTCAAAAGTTTTGGCATAGTCAATAAAGCAGAAATAGATGTTTTTCTGGAACTCTCTTGCTTTTCTGATGATCCAACAGATGTTGGCAATTTGACCTCTGGTTCCTCTGCCTTTTCTAAATCCAGCTTGATCCACGGGTTGAGTTAAATTTGACACAAAACGAGACCTTGAGAGTTAGCATACGAGGTGAAAATTGCATAGAATTCAAAATAGCATAGGAAATCTCTTATAAAGCTATCAATTTTGGAGACTGAAGTGCTATTTTTCAGTAGGTCCAACACAACAGCTGCATCCTATACAGAAGTAAACTCCCATTTCCTCAGTTAAGGTAGCTGGCTTTTAGACAAACAAGCGTTGTGCTATCTCTTTTTATTTAGAATCACATTCAGGATGGCAAGTATCTATCTGAAACTGAAGCTGACAGAGGCAGCCTGAGATTCATGTCTCCCATTCCTTCTGGAGCACATTTATTATATAGAATTGTCTATTAAGTAGAATTGCCCACAATATTTAAATGGTTGTTCTCTCTCTTGAACCCCAAGTTCATAGAATTTGATTTGCTTTATAATGAGCTGTTACCATATAATAATTCAAATTTTTCATCATCGTAAAACCTATTGAGAATTTGTCGTTAGGTGGAAACTACCTTTTAGTGGAATTTTTTTAAAAGGGTGGGGTGGTGGGGGGGAACTGGCTTTACTTTCAGTGGTGTCAACTGCATCAGCCTGATTTGCAAGAGACCAACCCTCCTATTGCCAAACAAGCAAGCAAGCAAACACATAGCAGAAGGCTAGACTTTAAAAGGGTCTGAAGGCATTAGAATGTTTCCATGGAAGCCAGAACTCGAGGGGCCAAAGTCTCTGAGTGAAGAGGAAACTCTCACTCAGGTGAGCCTGATAGTCTATCCTGCTTTTCTCCTCAAAGGATTTGTCAGTTCATAGTCAGTTTAGGATGAGAGACTGAGGAGCCAAGCAGAAAGCAAAGCTTAGTAGAGCTTTGGGCACAAACTGAAGTTCAGGACCACCAGGGGAGGCAGGAATCGAGGGATCAAGAGAGAAAGGAGTGTAGCCAAGTGATCTGACTATCTGAGATGCTTTTCTCCTCAAAGCATCCCTCTGTTCATAAACTGCATGCTGTCATGCTGGTCAGCCAAGCCAAAAGCATCAAATAAGAGGCTGAGAACTGAGACTTCAGCCACTTAAGCATGGTAAGGAGAGGGGACCTGGAAATCTCAGCTTTCCATTTGTTATTTTGAAAGCTGTGCCCCGCCAAATTAGGGCAAATATGAAAGACGCTCAGTGTTACAAAAACTGAAATGCAGCCTGAAATCAGTCTACTTCCCATTTGGACTGCCTTGGAGAAGTAATTTGGGCTGTAAATTCACAGTAGGTGGCTATTGCCCACTGACTGCTGTCTGCGAAAATAAGCAGAGGCTGCAAGGCAGGCGGCCTTTGTAGGAATTCTAAAACAGCTGTGATATGAAAGAAAATTGGGAGTTGGACCTGGCTGACTGGACTTGGTGATGAAGATGACAGAGGAGTTAAGGATGACACCTAGGTTTCTAACTTGGGCAGTTGGACTAATTTTCTCATGACAAATAATGTTAGTCAATGCTTTGTTTATCCACCTCTACAGTGAAAGTATCTTAGATCAAGAAATCCCAAACCACAAAAATATTAAATACTGGCTACTTGTCAGAAACCTCCATCATCCCTTTCATTTCTAACAAGCTCTTATCATTAAGCCTTTTTAGGAGATTGTGCTTGGATTTAGCTATGGTTTTTCCAGTAGTCATGTACAGATGTGAAAGTTGGACCATAAAGAAGGCTGAGTGCCAAAGAATTGATGCCTTTGAACTATGATGCTAAAGAAGACTCTTGAGAGTCCCTTGGACTGCAAGGAGATCCAACCAGTCAATCCTAAAGGAGATCAGTCCTGAATATTCATTGGAAGGACTGATGCTGAAGCTGAAACTCCAAGACTTTGGCCACCTGATGTGAAGAACTGACTTTTTTGAAAAGACCTTGATGCTGGGACAGATTGAAGGCAGGAGGAGAAGGGGACGACAGAGGATGAGATGGTTGGATGGCATCACCGACTTGATGGACATGAGTTTGGGCAAGCTCTGGGAGTTGGTGATGGACAGGGAAGCCTGGTGTGCTGCAGTCCATGGGGTTGTAAAGAGTCAGACATGACTGAGCAACTGAACAACAAGAAAGCTGCCCTATAAGAGGTGGAATTAATTGGTATTTCCAGGTCCTCTTACACTGGGAGCCTTAGGTGTTGTATAGATGAAAAGTGACCTAGTGGTCAAGTGGGCCGAGCCCTGGGAAATCCTGGGATGTGAGGTTGGTTTTCAGCCTCTTTCCCTCTGTGGGTGCCATCCTGGGAGACTCAGAAACAGGAGCTCTGCCCAGCCATTTAGTGCTTCTGCTGAGCAGCCAAACGTGCCACAAGAACCAATTAGTGTCAACTGGGCGTGCAGGCACTGTTCCCAGGACAGTGGCCCTGAACAGTGCTCAGCAGTGTGGAGGTGGGTAGGGAACTCATTACATTGGAGCTTCCATCCCATCTCTCTTCCTCCAGAAAATGAACCCAGAAAATGCTCTATTGCAGCAGTCTTCAAGCTTTTTGGCACCAGGGACTGATTTCATGGAAGACAATTTTTCCATAGCCAGGGGGTTGAGGGGATGGTTTGGGGATGATTCAAGTGCATTACACTTATTGTGCAGTTCATTTCTAGTCTAATGCTGCTGCTGGTCTGACAGGAGGCACTGGTCCTCAGCCCAGAGGTTGGGGACCCCTGCTCTTGAAATCCCTCTCCGAAAAGACAGAAGCCCCCTTCTCTTTCTAGCCCTCCAATGGCAGGCAGGCACATTTTAATCAGCACATCCGCATGACTCCAGCTTGTCTTCAGCCCTCACCTGAATTCATCGTCTGGGTCTCTGGGCCCAAACTAGGCAGTGGCCATAATGATCCTGATATTAACAATAATCATCCTCATGAAAGTGAAATGAAAGTGTTAGTCGCTCAGTCGTGTCCGATTCTTTGTGGCCCCATGGACTGTAGCCCACCGGGCTCCTCCTGGGATTCTCCAGGCAAGAACACTGGAGTGGGCAGACATTCCCTTCTCCAGGGGATCTTCCCAAGCTAGGGATTGAACCCTGGACTCCTGCATTGCAGGCAGATTTTTTACCATCTGAGCCACCAGGGAAGCCCCATCATCCCCATAATCACAGTTTAGAATTTGCAAAACACACTTGGATGAGCTCCTGTCGTCCTTGCTGCCGGGCAGGGTGGGTATTATCACTGCCCTAGCTTTGCAGTGGAGGAAGCCAGGACAGAGCTACGACATGAAGCTGATCAGCGTCCGCCCCACGGCGAGCTCTGCTCTCGCAGGATGACCTTAGAACCCGGTGTCACTGAAGGCTGGGTACCCTAGCCACAGGAGTGGGGTGAGGTGGATTCTCAAAGGCTGTGTGGTGGGTGATTCCTTGGAAAAGGAAGACTTCTGAGCTGTTCCCCTTTAGTGCCCAGGGTGCATTTGAGAAGCTGCCTGGGCCCAGCCTGAATCTGTCTGCCCAAGTCTCGCCCAGTCTCCCCTGCCAATTAGAGGGCCAGAGTCTTCATCCAGAGCTGTTGACACAGCTCTAATCGCACCCTTGAAAGTGAAAGTGACTTTCACTTGACTTTCACTTTCAGGGGCGATTAGGGCTGACTTTCATTTGACTTTCACTTTCAGGGGGCGATTAGAGCTGACTTTCACTTGATTTTCACTTTCAGTGGGGCGATTAGAGCTGTGTCAACTGCTCTGGATGAAGACTCTGGTTCTCTAACCGGCAGGGGAGACTGGGTGAGCCTTGGGCAGACAGATTCGGGCTGGGCCCAGGCAGCTTCTCACCTAGTTCACCCCAAAGAGGAACATCAGCCATCCCCAGTGCCATGCTGACTGGCTGCTCTTCAAAGCAGCCTCAAGAGAAAAGCCTGGAAATGGGACCTGCTGTCTCTCTCACCCTGGGAGCTTTTCACATCAAGTTGGAATGGAGTCTAGGGCATGGCAGGCAAACTGAAGCATGTTTTCCTGTAGACATGATGATTGCTGCCTCCCTGAGCAAGGTTATTTGGATAAGGCTTACACGTCCACTCAAAAGATGCATGTTTCTATCTGCAGGCACAGTTGTGGGTGTGCCAGCGCCCTGCCCTGGGCCCCCAGAGCTCTTTATGAGGTCTGCATCTGTTAAAGACAGCTCTCATCACCTTGGATTAAGTCCCCTGACCCAGAACCAGTCTCTTCATATTCCCAGCATTCCAATAAGTGGAAGGGAGGCAGGAAGGAAAGGGAGGGTTAAAGGGGCCCCAGTCAACTGCATCACCTTGCTGCAAGGGCAGCAATACAGAGTAAAGTTCAAGAGACCTGGTGTTGAATCCTGGTTCTGCCACTTAGTTCTACATTCGTGAACAAGTTCTTCCACATTTTTGAGTTTGCTTTCTTTAGTTATAAAATGGGGGTATTAACACCTGCTCTGCCTGACTCAGAAAGATGTTGTGAGGATAGCATACCATAAAGCATGGCCCAGTGCTTTAGTGTAAGCAAGCCTGGAAGAGCAGCGTTGCTAGGGTGTGACCTATCCCCAGTTCTGATGGGGAGAGCTACATTACCAAGCCGGTGTGGGTATGGGGGTTGGGGAAAACAGAAAAGAAGCAGTGGGTTGGTGGGCTTCAATTCAGGAAGACAGGCAGGCCTGGGACCTGAGGGTAGAGGAAAGCCCTGCCCACAATTTCAGCTTTTCTTTGGACCTTAAACTTTTACACAAACGGCTATCTGCCACAATTATGATCTTACTGAGCCTCACATGGTTCTAGAAGGGGAAACCTTGAAGGAACAGTGCCACAGGAGCTAAGGGACAGGGCTGAAACTAAACTCTATGCCTCCTGAGGCTTATTCCTGTACCCAGTCTCCGTATCAGCCACCCCAATGGGGAGGGACATTCTGATTTGGAGATAAAGCAAGGATGCCCATGTGTTCATGCTCAGTTGTGTCCGACTCTCTGAGACCTCACAGACTCCTCTGTCCGTGGGATTCTCCAGGCAAGAATATTGGAGTCGGTTGCCATGCCCTCCTCCAGGGGATCTTCCTGACCCAGGGATTGAACTCGCGCCTCCTGCATTAGCAGGCGACTCTTTACTGCTGAGCCACAGGGAAAGCCAATAGAGCAAGGAAGGGTGAGATTATTTTGGAGAATGGGCCACTTCAGAGAGCTTAGGCTTGGGCTGGTAGAAACCTTAGGGAGACTCGTCTAAGACCAGAGCACAAGATGAGGGCCCTGGGAATCTGAACAGAAAGTTGTTGTTCAGTCACTCAGTTGTGTCCGGCTCTTTGCAACCCCATGGACTGCAGCACGCCAGGCCTCCCTGTCCCTCACCATCTTCCAGAGTTTGCTCAAACTCATGTTCATTGAGTTGGTGATGCCATCCAACCATCTCATCCTCTGTCATCCCCTTTTCTTCCTGCCCTCAAGCTCTCCCAGTATCAGGGTCTTTTCCAATGAACAGAAAGTAGGGGAGAAAGTATGGAAATGTATTCACTCTATCATTTGTTCACCCACTCATTCATTCATTCTCATAGCCCTTCCAGATAAGAGGGAGCTGGAACGATCAGATCTAGACTGGCAACTTGGGGGCAGGAGTAGCTCATGGAGTGAGGGCAGGGGGATGAAGGGAGGGAGGAAGATGCTGTTTGACCACCCCACAGGGGTTATTGGAGCCATCAGGGTGAGTTTGAAATAATAAGCAAAGCCAGGTAGATGTGTAACCAGTTCATCAACCCAAAGGGACTGGTCAGAGAAAGACCCAGTTCCCAGGGCTTAGAACTGAAACACAGGACTCCAGAGCAGAGTGAAAAAGTCTTAAGGCTGGAGTTGAAGGATGAGAAAGAGTTGGAGAGGTGAGGAGTTAGATGAAAAGGATGCCAAGGTAAGGCTTGTATGTATTCCTGGGACACTGGGAACCCCGGAACGTTTTCAACAAGGGGAGGGGTGTGATTGGGTTTGCATTCTAGAAAGACCACTCTGGCTGCAGTAGGGTCACTGCGGGGAGGGTGAGTAGTTAGTTAGAAAGCTGCTAAGGGCCCAAACTGATTTAGTGACAATGGCAAGAGAGAGAGAGAAACGAGAGGTGTGAAGAGGCAGAATCCACTGAATTGAGAAATTCTTAGTATATAAGATGCTGTGTGAGCAGAGGGAGACATCCAGGATGACTTCCAGATTTACTGGCATGAAGACCAGAGAACTGGATCCAAGCCCGCGCTTGGCCATTATTTTGAAACTGTCACAGCGCAGATCACCATCCCCTGGTAGGCCTCGGCTTCTACTTCTCAGAAGAAGAAAGTTGATCTGGGGTAGTTGGCTTTCTAATTATAGTCCCCAGGGCCATCCTGTGGGTGTGGCCGGACCTCTGAACGAGCCCTGGGCTGGAGTCAGAAGATCTGGCTCACGTCCGGGCTCTGTCTGTGACATTAGGCAGACACAATATTCCTGAACCCGGGTCTTCACTTGTATAAGTAGAGATAATTATCCATTTATGCAAGAAATAAATACACTCGGCAAAAGATGAAAATAGTGAAACTTGGTCTGTGCCTCAGGGAACTCACAGCCCAGGAAGAGAAGCAGACATATAAACAAATTTTTACAAAGGAGCTTGACCAGTGCCAGGATGCTGAAAAATGTAGATGGAGGGAGGTGGGCCAAAGAAGGGAAGGACCAGCAAGAGCAGGAGCAGAATCTAGAGATAGGATGAGGACAATCAGGAAGAGGGTGGGAGGGCCAGCTCTGCCACAAAAGAGTCAGATTCAGCCTCCCGTGCCCTCCCCCAACTCTTGTTGCCCTTCCGTGACCCTTACCTCTCCCTCCTGCCATCTAAATAGCAATCCTCTTCCTTACCTGCAAGTGAGACCCTGAGGGATTCATCAAAGAGAAAAACGTCAATTTAGTCCATATTATTAACCCCCAACATCACGAGCTGGATGCACCAATGGTGGAAGGTTCCACCTTCCATAAGCTGACATCAACATATGGAGACGAGGTACGGTAGTTTCCGTAGAGCTGGCACTGTGTTTAGTTCATAGTTGTGTTCTTAATGCCTCATGCCATTCTCGGGATATGGTAGGTGACCAATACTTGTGTGCTGAATAAACAAAACTCCATGGGCTCTTTCAATTTCAATCATTGCCTCATTTATTTCCCAGCTTCCAAGGAAAAGTGCATCTCAACCACCACACCTGGACCACTCAGTCTCTTTAACAGATTTAATGGAACCAACCCAAGAAATGTCTCTGCTTTTTCTACTCTTCTCAGAAGAGGAAAGTTGATCTGGGGTAGTTGGCTTTCTAATTATAGTCCCCAGGGCCATCCTGTGGGTTTGGCTGGACCTCAGAACGAGCCCAGGGCTGGAGTCAGAAGATTTGGCTCACGTCCAGCCTCTGCCTGTGACACTAGGCAGAATACAGTATTCCTGAACCCAGGTCTTCATTTGTGTAAGTAGAGATAATTATCCATTTATGCAAGAAATAAACACACTCGATAAAAAATGAAAAGAATGAAACTTGGTCTGTGCTTCAAGGAACTCACAGCCCAGGAATAGAAGCAGACATATAAACAAATTTTTACAAAAGACTTTGACCATTACTTTGCCAACAAAGGTCCATCTAGTCAAAGCTATGGTTTTTCCAGTAGTCATGTATGTATGTGAAAGTTGAACCATAAAGAAGGCTGAATGCTGAAGAATTGATGCTTTTGAACTGTGGTGTTGGATAAGACTCTTGAGAGTCCCTTGGACTGCAAAGAGATCCAAACAGACAATCCTAAAGGAAATCAGTCTATGGACGGAGGTTTGTGACATTGTGCAGGAGACAGTGATCAAGACCATCCCCATGGAAAAGAATTGCAAAAAAGCAAAATGGCTGTCTGGGGAGGCCTTACAAATAGTTGTGAAAAGAAGAGAAGTGAAAAGCAAAGGAGAAAAGGAAAGATATAAGCATCTGAATGCAGAGTTCCAAAAAATAGCAGGAGATAAGACAGCCTTCCTCAGTGATCAATGCAAAGAAATACAGGAAAATAACACAATGGGAAAGACTAGAGATCTCTTCAAGAAAATTAGAGATACCAAGGGAACATTTCATGCAAAGATGGGCTCAATAAAGGACAGAGATGCTTCTAACAGAAGCAGAAGATAGTAAGAAGAGGTGGCAAGAACACACAGAAGAACTGTACAACAAAGACCTTCATGACCAAGATAATCACGATGGTGTGATCACTCACCTAGGGCCAGACATCCTGGAATGTGAAGTCAAGTGGCCTTAGAAAGCATCACTATGAACAAAGCTAGTGGAGGTGATGGAATTCCAGTAGAGCTATTTCAAATTCTGAAAGATGATGCTGTGACAGTGCTGCACTCAATATGCCAGCAAATTGGGAAAACTCAGCAGTGGCCACAGGACTGGAAAAGGTCAGTTTTCGTTCTAATCCCAAAGAAAGGCAATGCCAAAGAATGCTCAGACTACCGCACAATTGCACTCATCTCACACGCTAGTAAAGTAATGCTCAAAATTCTCCAAGCCAGGCTTCAGCAATCATGAACCGTGAACTTCCAGATGTTCAAGCTGGTTTTAGAAAAGGCAGAGGAACCAGAGGTCAAATTGCCAACATCTGCTGGATCATCAATAAAGCAAGAGAGTTCCAGAAAAACATCTATTTCTGCTTTATTGACTATGCCAAAGCCTTTGACTGTGTGGATCACAAGAAACTGTGGAAAATTCTGAAAGAGATGGGAATACCAGACCACCTGACCTGCCTCCTGAGAAACCTGTATGCAGGTCAGGAAGCAACAGTTAGAACTGGACATGGAACAACAGACTGGTTCCAAATAGGAAAAGGAGTGCATCAAGGCTGTATATTGTCACCCTGCTTATTTAACTTATATGCAGAGTACATCATAAAAAACGCTGGGCTGGAAGAAGCACAAGCTGGAATCAAGATTGCCGGGAGAAATATCAACAACCTCAGATATGCAGATGACACCACCCTTGTGGCAGAAGTGAAGAGGAACTAAAAAGCCTCTTGATAAAAGTGAAAGAGGAGAGTGAAAAAGTTGGCTTAAAGCTCAACATTCAGAAAACTAAAATCATGGCATGTGGTCCCATCACTTCTTGGGAAATAGATGGGGAAACCATGGAAACAGTGTCAGACTTTATTTTTGGGGGCTCCAAAATCACTGCAGATGGTGATTGCAGCCATGAAATTGAAAGACGCTTACTCCTTGGAAGGAAAGTTGTGACCAACCTAGATAGCATATTTAAAAGCAGAGACATTACTTTGCAGCAAAAGTCCGTCTAGTCAAGGCTATGGTTTTTCCACTGGTCATGTATGGATGTGAGAGTTGGGCTGTGAAGAAAGCTAAGCTCCAAAGAATTGATGCTTTTGAACTGTGGTGTTGGAGAAGACACTTGAGAGTTCCTTGGACTGCAAGGAGATCCAACCAGTCCATCCTAAAGGAAATCAGTCCTGGGTGTTCATTGGAAGGACTGATGCTAAAGCTGAAACTCCAGTACTTTGGCCACCTCATGGGAAGGGTTGACTCATTGGAAAAGACTCTGATGCCGAGAGGGATTGGGGGCAGGAGGAGAAGGGGACGACAGAGGATGAGATGCCTGGATGGTATCACTGACTCGATGGACAAGTTTGGGTGAACTCTGGGAGTTGGTGATAGACAGGGAGGCCTGGCGTGCTGCAATTCATGGAGTCGCAAAGAGTCGGACATGACTGAGAGCCTGAACTGAACTGAACTGAACTGATGCTGAAGCTGAAACTCCAATACTTGGGCCACCTGATGCCAAGAACCGACTCATTGGAAAAGACCCTGAGGTTGAGAAATATTGAAGGCATGAGGAGAAGGGAGCAACATATGATGAGATGGTTGGATGACATCACTGATTCAGTGGACATGAGTTTGAGTAAGCGGGAGTTGGTGATGAACAGGGAAGCCTGGTGTGCTGCCATCCATGGGGTTGCAAAGAGTCAGACATGACTGAGTGACTGAATTGAACTGAACCCATGAAATGGGCAGGGATGTAGTTCTGTAGTGGCTCATATAGTAAAGAATCTGCCTGCAATGCAAGAGACTCAGGTTCGATCCCTAGGTCAGGAAGATCCTCTGGAGAAGGGAATGACTATCTGCTCCAGTATTCTTGCCTGGAGAATTCCATGGACAGAGGAGCCTGGCAAGCTACAGTCCATGGGGTTACAAAGAATTGGACATGACTGAGAAACTAACTCTTTCACTTTTTTATAGTTAATTAGCAATGTTGTGTTAGTTTCAAGTATACAGTTAAGTGATTCAGTTAAACTTATATATATATTTTTTCAATTTTTTTATTATAGTTTATTAAAAGATAACTTATATAATATACTCAATATAATAGTTATATACTCAGTTACTATATTGAGTATGGTTCCCTGTGCTAAACAGTAGGTCCTTGTTGTTTATCTATTTTATATACAGTAGTGTATATATCTTAATTCCAAACACCTAATTTATCTCTACCCCCCCCCCCCCCCATCCTCTCTGGTAATCACAAATTTGTTCTTTATGTCTGTGAGACTATTTACGTTTTGCAAATAAATTCATTTGTATTATTTTTTCAGTTCAGTTCAGTTGCTCAGTCATGTCTGACTCTTTGCAACCCCATGAACCGCAGCACACCAGGCCTCCCTGTCCATCACCAACTCCCGGAACCCACCTAAACCCATGTCCATTGTGTTGGTGATGCCATCCAACCATCTCATCCTCTGTCATCCCCTTCTCTTCCTGCCCTCAATCTTTCCCAGCATCAAGGTCTTTTCAAATGAGTCAGGTCTTCGCATAAGGTGGCCAAAGTATTGGACTTTCAGCTTCAGCATCAATCCTTCCAATGAATATTCAGGACTGATTTCCTTTAGGATGGACTGGTTAGATCTCCTTGCAGTCCAAGGGACTTTCAAGAGTCTTCTCCAACACTATAGTTCAAAAGCATCAATTCTTTGACGCTCAGCTTACTTTATAGTCCAACTCTCACATCCATACACGACCACTGAAAAAACCATAGATTCCACATGGCAGTGATATATGATATTTGCCTTTCTCTGTCTGACTTAGTTCACTTACCATTATAATCTCTATGTTTGTCCATATTGTGGCAAATTGCATTATTTCATTTATTTTTATGACTGAGTAATATTCCACTGTTTCACGTCTCATATCTCTAAACTTTATTTTATTTGACAAATGTGCTTTGGGCATCTTCTCTGTGCCAGTCTCTGGAAACAGAGATGAAAGTGACCTCACGAATGTCACAGCCCAGTTGGACTACAGATATGGCATTCATAATTGCCATTCATAATTGCCTCCTCAAGGAGGAAGGGATTGGCAATCTAGTTGGGAGATGCTTGAGCTCCATCTTGAAAAATGTGCATGTGTTCAGCAGGCTGTAGCCTAGTATGTGGCTAGGCTGGGAGGGCCAGGGGAGAGCATACGGTAGCTGGAACAAGAGCATCTAAGACAAAAATCCCCATAGGTATCATGTTTACAGCAGTGCCACTCAAAGGGCTAAGGAACTCACCCCAGCACTGCTTCCTTTCATGAAGAAGTCTTAGGATAAACAAACTGTTGGGCTGCATCCCACAGGCCTGCAAATCCTGTACTTGCCCAGTTCAAGGCTGAAGAGAGAGCCTCTGGAGTCAGAGACAGAGACATCACTGGTTTAATAGATGGAGACGTGTACATGCCTGAAGCAAGCTCCTAGAGTGACAACCCACCATGTATAGCAGATGGCAGGACATGGCAGCAGACTTCACTCCAGGGGCAGAGGGTGGAGACTGGCAGTTATAAGGGGAGTTGACCTCATGTTGGCTCATTTACTACCAGGGAAACCAGCAGAGGGGCAGGCCTCTCAGTGCGCCCTTTTTATTTATTTTTTTGAAACGTGCATTCTTTATTCTGATATTTATACATGTGTGGGGAGTTGGAAGGAGAAGCCATAAGCAGCATTTCAGCTGCAGTTGACTTGAGAAGTTAAAGCACATACACTTTTTTAGTTGGTTTATTGCATATCAGGTACAGTCATATCTGGTTCTTCATTCAAATAACTTGGAAAGACCTATTTCAATACTTTTCTCTATATATACAGTTTCCACAAGTAAAATTCTAAATATTTTATACACACCACTACAATATAAACCATAAAATATGTACTTGGCAATCAAAATTTCTTGATAATCACATTTGTAAACAGATGAAAATTAATTTTTTACCCTGGGAGCTGTGCTTTTTCCACAACAGGGACAGCAACATTGTAAGCAATGAGGAATCCATGTTATGTTGCTATTGGCTGCACCTACCAACTTCTCCTGTAAGAACAGTTACTAGCTATGGCCTGAGGCAAGAATGCAGGAAGTTCAGTCATGGGAGTAGTGTGTTGGTGAAGCAGACGCTGGTTGGCATGGGATGTACAGAGAGCAAGAGAGCAACCATCTTGAGTGGCCTGACCATACACGAACCATCCTCTCAATTGTGTGGTTGGTGACCACAGATTCACATTCTGGCCCAAGCTCCTTCATGGAATCACTAACAAATGGTTTTTAGATGGAGGTTTTGCCCTCAGAAAAATCCTGTGAGCTTGGCAAGGCAGGTTTCCATGTATTCATTTTACAGGAGGGAAGGTGAACTTCAGAGAGGTCAAGGTTCAAGTCACACAGCAGGTCAGCAGTGAGGCCAGGATTTTTTTTCCCCAATTCATTCTTTTTAAAAAATAATTAATTAATTAATTTTTATTGAAGGCTAATTACTTTACAATATTGTGGTGGTTTTTGCCATACATTGACATGAATCAGCCATGGGTATACATGTGTCCCCCATCCCAAACCCCCTTCCCACATCTCCCCCCATCCCATCCCTCTGGGTTGTCCCAGTACACTGGCTTTGAGTGACTTGCTTCATGCATCGAACTTGGACAGGTCATCTATTTCACAAATGGTAATATACATGTTTCAATGCTATTCCCTCAAATCATCCCACCCTGCCTTCTCCCACAGAGTCCAAAAGTCTGTTCGTTGCATCTGTGTCTCTTTTGCTGTCTCGCATATAGGGTTATTATTACCATCTTTTTAAATTCCATATATATGCATTTATATACTGTATTGGTGTTTTTCCAGCACCACTTGTTAAAAAGATTATCTTTTCTCCATTGTATATTTTTGTCTCCTTTGTCAAAGATAAGATGTCCATAGGTGTGTGGATTTATCTCTGGGCTTTCTATTTTGTTCCATTGATCTGTATTTCTGTCTTTGTGCCAGTACCATACTGTCTTGATGCTGTAACTTTGTAGTATAGTCCAAATTCAGGCAGGTTGATTCCTCCAGTTCCATTTTTCTTTCTCAAGATTGCTTTGGCTAGTCGAGGTTTTTGTATTTCCATACAAATTGTGAAATTATTTGTTCTAGTTCTGTGAAAAATGCCATTGGTAGCTTGATATGGATTTCATTGAGTCTGTAGATTGCTTTGGGTAGTAGTACTCATTTTCACTATATTGATTCTTCCAATCCATGAACACGGTGCATTTCTCCATCTATTTGTGTCATCTTTGATTTCTTTAATCAGTGTTTTATAGTTTTCTATATATAGATATTTTGTTTCTTCAGGTAGATTTATTCCTAAGTATTTTATTCTTTTCATTGCAATGGTGAATGCGATTGTTTCCTTAATTTCTCTTTCTGTTTTCTCATTGTTAGTGTTTAGGAATGTAAGAGAGTTCTGTGTATTAATTTTATATCCTGTAACTTTACTATATTCATTGATTAGCTCTAGTAATTTTCTGGTGGTGTCTTTAGGATCTTCTGTATAGAGGATCATGTCATCGGCAAAGTTTTACTTCTTCTTTTCTGATCTGGATTCTTTTTATTTCTTTTTCTTCTCTGATTGCTGTGCTAAAACTTCCAAAACTATGTTGATTAGTAGTGGTGAGAGTGGGCACCCTTGTCTTGTTCCTGACTTTAGGGGAAATGCTTTCAATTTTCACCATTGAGGATAATGTTTGCTGTGGGTTTATCATATATGGCTTTTATTATGTTGAGGTATCTTCCTTCTATGCCTGCTTTCTGGAGAGTTTTTATCATAAATGGATGTTGTATTTTGTCAAAGGCTTTCTCTGCATCTATTGAGATGATCATATGGTTTTTATCTTTCAGTTGGTTAATGTGGCATATCACACTGATTGATTTGCAAATATTGAAGAATCTGTGCATCCCTGGGATAAAGCCCACTTGATGATGATGTATGATCTTTTTAATATGTTGCTGGATTCTGTTTGCTAGAATTCTGTTGAGGGTTTTTGCATCTATGTTCATCAGCGGTATTGGAGGCCAGGATTTGAAGCCCAGAGGCCTCTCCCAGCCTCCTCTCTTCCAGGCTGTGTGGAAAAGCACTGCTGAGAGGTAAGAGGGCTTCATGGCCAGCATGTCCCTAGAAACAACTGTCAGAAAGAGAATCTGGAATAGGTGGCCACATGTGTGACCCCATATGACCTTTCTCATGTTCCTCTGTCTCATATTTCTGCAGCATCATAAATAGAGGCCCTTTCCATCTGCTCACTGTGAAGCCATCCCAGGAGGGCCTCTTCCAGCTCTGCTTGAATGCTTGACATTTCACTACCTGAAGGGCTTGGCATCAGCCCCGTGGGAGAGATTATCTCAGAGATACAGCAGGCAGCTAATCAAAATAGGCTTCATTTTCCACAGATCTGATTCTCGGCATGTTGCTCTTACCCTGCCAGGTTGGGCCAAGGTACTATGGTGAGTGACCCCCTCTACTCCCTTCTAATACAGTTCCCTGGACAGAACCTCTTTTACTTTTTTTCCCCCTTTAGATGAAGAAGCCAAGAGCAAGTGGAGACAGCTATGGGAGAAGTCACACAGGACAGGAGAGAAGGGATCCTCCAGGCCTAAGGAATTATAAATCTTCAGTTATTAAAAAAAATAATTTATTGATTTAGCTACATTGGGTCTTAGTTGCAGATTTGGGATCTTTGTTGTATCTTACACACTCTTTCATCACAGGGCATAGATTCTCTGGTTGTGGCATGCAGGCTCTGTAGTTGCAATGTGCGGGCTTAGTTGCTCCATGGCATATGGGATCTTAGTTCTCTGACTAGGAATTGAACTCATGTTCTTAACCACTGGACCACCAAAGAAGTCCCTAAATGTGCAGTTATGATCTAGCCATTCCTCCAAGCAGCAAGCTGTGGGGAAAGCTCCGAAGTTCAGCTCTGTGGTTTCCACAGCCATTTGACTGTTGGACATTTGATGACCCTGGCGTGAGTTGCAGAAGGTCAAGAGCTCTAACCCAGCCTCCTGAAACACAGCCACAAGTCCTGTCCTGGAGAAGTTTCTGCCTTGTAAGGGCTCTGACACAGCTCCTCCCAGCTGCAGACTGTTAGCTGAGAAGCAGTCTGGGTTTCCAGACTGTTAGAAGCTGAGCATGGAGTGTCAGGAGGATAAAGAAGTAAACTATTAGAGAGAGTCTTCAGTTCAGTTCAGTTCAGTTCAGTCACTCAGTCATGTCCGCCTCTTTGTGACCCCATGAACCGCAGCACACCAGGCCTCCCTATCCATCACGAACTGCCGGAGTCTACCCAAACACATGTCCATTGAGTCGGTGATGCCATTCAACTATCTCATCCTCTGTCGTCCCCTTCTCCTCCTGCCTTCAATCTTTCCCAGCATCAAGGTCTTATTCAAATGAGTCAGGTCTTCGCATCAGGTGGCCAAAGTATTGGACTTTCAGCTTCATCAGTCCTTTCAATGAACACCCAGGACTGATCTCCTTTAGGATGGACTGGTTGGATCTCCTTGCAGTCCAAGGGTCTCTCAAGAGTCTTCTCCAACACTACAATTCAAAAGCATCAATTCTTCAGAGTTCAGCTTTCTTTATAGTACAACTCACACATCCATACATGATCACTGGAAAAACCATAGCCTTGACTAGACGGACTTTTGTTGACAAAGTAATGTCTCTGGTTTTTAATATGCTGTCAAGCTTGGTCATAACTTTCCTTCCAAGGAGTAAGCGTCTTTTAATTTCATGGCTGCAATCACCATCTGCAGTAATTTTGGAGCCCCCCAAAAAATAAGTCAGCCACCGTTTCCACTGTTTCTCCATCTATTTGCTATGAAGTGATGGGACCGGATGCCATGATCTTCGTTTTCTGAATGTTGAGCTTTAAGCCAACTTTTTCACTCTCTTCTTTCACTTTCATCAAGAGGCTTTTGAGTTCCTCTTCAGTTTCTGCCATAAGGGTGGTGTCATCTGCATGTCTGAGGTTATTGATATTTCTCCTGGCAATCTTGATTCCAGCTTGTGCTTCTTCCAGGCCAGCATTTCTCATGAGGTACTTTGCATAGAATTTAAATAAGCAGGGTGACAATATACAGCCTTCACATACTCCTTTTCCTATTTGGAACCAGTTGTTGTTTCACGTCCAATTCTAACTGTTGCTTCCTGACCTGCATACAGGTTTCTCAAGAGGCAGGTCAGGTGGTCTGGTATGCCCATCTCTTTCAGAATTTTCCACAGTTTATTGTGATTCACACAGTCAAAGGCTTTGGCATATTCAATAAAGCAGAAATAGATGTTTTTCTGGAATTCTCTTGCTTTTTTGATGATCCAGCAGATGTTGGCAATTTGACCTCTGGTTCCTCTGCCTTTTCTAAAACCAGCTTGAACATCTGGAAGTTCATGGTTCACGATTGCTGAAGCCTGGCTTGGAGAATTTTGAGCATTACTTTACTAGCGTGTGAGATGAATGCAATTTTTCAGTAGTTTGAACATTCTTTGGCATTGCCTTTCTTTGGGATAGAAATGAAAACTGACCTTTTCCAGTCCTGTGGCCACTGCTGAGTTTTCCAGATTTGCTGACATGTTGAGTGCAGCACTTTCACAGCATCATCTTTTAGGGTTGGAAATAACTCAACTGGAATTCAGTAAGAGAGAGTCTTACTATACACTATATATCTTCGTCTCAAGCCAAAGTCCCATATTCTGAAATAGTAGAATAATAGAAAGGGAAAAAGAATACTAGGTAGCAGTTAGGAAATATCCTGATCTGAACACAAGCTCTGCTTTGGCCAACCAGGGCAAACCCCTTAACTTCTCTTAGTCTCTGCTCTCTGGTGTATAAAATGCGAATTCTGTTGACAAGTACAGCTGCTTCAGGAATTGGAGATTACCCAAACCAATGCCAAGGGCTATAGGGAGGCATCAAACTCCAACTGACCACTGCCCTGTCCACAGTGCCTGCCACAGTGTTTATTTCTTCATTTTGTTTACTTAGATCCATTGGCCCCACACACTATGATTGTTCCTTTCTTTGTTTTCTTTAAAACAACCTTATATGACCCTCCCATACAGAGAAATTTTGTTAAAAAACCAAACTTGGGTCCGCTCACCCATGCACAGTATAGCCAATTTAGTGAAAGCATGTTGTGGTGAAGGAAAGTGCAGCATTTATTGCAGGGTCCAGACAAGAAGTCCAGGGCAGCTAGTGATCAAAATGCCCAACTTCCTTAATGGGTTTCAGAGAAGCATTTTTAAAGGCAAGGTGATGGAGGGGAGTCCCAAGATAAGTGATCAGCTTATTCACAGTTCTTTGATTGGTTGATGGTGAGGTAACAGGGCAGTGTCATGTCATGATCAGTACTTGCTGCTGCTGCTGCTAAGTCGCTTCAGTCGTGTCTGACTCTGTGCGACCCCATAGACGGCAGCCCATCAGGCTCCCCCGTCCCTGGGATTCTCCAGGAAAGAACACTGGAGTGGGTTGCCATTTCCTTCTCCAATGCATGAAAGTGAAGAGTGAAAGTAAAGTTGCTCAGTCATGTCTGACTCTTCGTGACCCCATGGACTACAGCCCACCAGGCTCCTCCATCCATGGGATTTACCAGGCAAGAGTACTGGAGTGGGTTGCCATTGCCTTCTCTGTGATCACTCCTTAGGTGCCAGTAAGTCTGGGCACTAAATGCTCATGGTCATCAAGTAGTAAATTTCTTCCATTTGGTGGTGGTTTATGCATCTGTAAAACAATTCAGGAAATGTTCATCAGATACTATTATTGAGTATCTAGGTACTTCAGAGAGGACCCAAAGCAAAAGACCTAGGGTGAGGGCTCTATCATGGGAAAGACTAACAGTGTCCTGCTTGGTTACAATTTCCCTCTTCATCCGGTATGACCATCTTAAACGAGGATTATTGCCTGTTTGTAATCAGGATCTAGTGCAGTGCCTACCTGATCCAATAAGTGTCTGTTTAGCGAATGATATTTTCTATCAGAATCCCCATGACTCCAAAGTATTTATTATATATATAACACACACTTAATCTTAGGCTCACTATACCAGGCAATATTCTGAGCATTTAACATGTATTAACTTATTTAGTAAGCATTATTGTTATATCCATTTTATGTATATTTGATTTTATGTATATTCCATTTTAAGCATATTCCAGTAGCTGGATCGCTCATTGGTCTATTTCTCTTGTCAATCTTTCTCTTGACTTTGCTCCTTTCTGCTCTTGATTCCTGGTATGTCTGATGATTCGGGATTGAATGCTAGTAATTGTGCATGGAAAATGGTAGAGATAGCTCAAGGTTCCGGAGATGTTATTTTTCTCCAGAGAGGATTTACTTCAGCTTCTGAAGGCAGTCAAGATAGAAGCAGATCAGGTTCACAGATTCCGAGATTAAGCTGATTCTAAGCTGTGCCTCAGTCTGTGATGTCTAGTGGTCTTTTTTTCTGGGGTTTTTCATCTTTGTTTCCGTATGTCTCCATCCTGGGGACAGCCAAATTCGATTTTTAACTTTTCCAAACCCAGGTGACTACTGAAACCCTGCTCAGCTTCTCAGCTCCTTGGCTGCTCTTTACTGTTCTTGGGCTCCTGGCTGCTGCTGGAAACCAGCAAATACCTTGGGGGAGAAAACTGCTTCCAAATGTTGGGCTAACTTCCCTTTTTCCTTCTCTTTGGGGTTTAGACCGTTGGAGTCCTACTTTTCTTGTTCCTGCCAATACCCTTTAAAACTATATTTTATCTATATACAATGTAATTTTTAAAATATGCATTTATGTAATGGTATATGTATATATACACATATGCACATAAATAGATATTTTTAATATAATTCAAATATATATAGTTCTGCTTTTATACTTTCCTTAACAAGAGAGATATTCTGATACAAACTAGTCCACCAGAGTTGGAAAAAGTATTTAGTCCCTATTTCATACATGAGGAGACTGAAGCATAGGAATGTTCAATGACTTCTCAGATTACTATGTTTAAGTAAAACATCTACTCATTTATTAAATATATATGTGTGTGTGTATATATGTATATATGTGTATATATATATATCTATATATATGTGTATATATCTTTTTATTAAGCACCTAACATGTATTAGACACTGTCTTGGGCATTGAGGATACAAAATTAATAAGCCAACACCTTGTGTTCCAAGATCTTGGAGTCGAGTGGACATCACTTATAATTCAACATAGCCAGTGCAGTTACTGAGGAAGGTACTCCTGGGGCTCAGCTTAGGGTTTATCATGCTTACCTGCACTTCTTTCTCCATAGAAATTTCCTTCCTGGCGTACAGTGAGCTTCTTCTGATCAGAATCTATGATTCTTCACCTTTCACCTCTCAAACAGTGCCCGGGACAAGGCAGGTCCTCCATAAACACCCCTTATATCAAGTTTAACTAATTCTCAAACAGGGAAGAAGGAAGCTAGGATAGTGTGAAGGCCATAAGATGATGGAGATTATATTAGCTGGGCAATTAGAAAACCGTGGCCCACCAACTGGGTCAATAACTCTGCATGAACATGGCAAGTCACTTCCTCTGTCTGAGCCTGGTTCAGGTTTAGGTTCCTCCAACCTCTCAGCAGGTTGGAGAGGTTGGACTCTAGAACATCTTAAGATCTCTCCTAGCAATATGTTCCTGAAGTGAGTGTGACCCAACAGAGAATGAATGACCACAGCTCACCCCAGTGTGTCCCCATGTAGCCCGTCAGGGCTGCAGTACTGGGCCAGACAGGGTCAGATAAAACCAGTGGACAGTTCCTACGTCAGTCTCCCCTGCTTTCTCCCATGGAAAAATGAGGCATGAAAAGGTTTTCCCGAGTTCACCTGGCAAATGCCAGAGATCTTCTCATGCAACAGAAGCTGGCTAGAGAGTAGAGCAGAGAGACATTTTCTGGGTCCTCTTCCTCTGGGACTGGATCCAGCCAGCCTGCTGTCCAAGCCCGGAGTTTACTCCCGTGTTTGAGAACATAGTGCTGTCTCTCTGGAGGCACAGCGCTCGTTCTGGCTCGTGTATGGGAAGGAAGCTGAGTCCCTCTGCTTGTTTGGCTGAGGGAGGCTCCTCTGTCCAGAGGCCCATTTCTGCATCTCCCTGGGGCCTGGACATTCTCACAAAGGCATCCAGAGAAACAAGTGGACATAGACTCACCATCAGCTGATTAGTAGGAGAGCTCTTTACTCCCTGAGAGGGCAACTGTCCCCAAAAGGCTCTGTCAAAGCACAGAGGAGTTGGCATAAAAGCAACAAGGGGTGGTGTAGAGGTGCAGCCGGCTCACCTCCTTTTATAAACGAAAGATGGGCCCAGAGAGGGCCAGGGGCTCTCCTGAGGTCACACTGTTGACTTGCAATGTGGGACTGAGTTTAGTATCACAGTGAGATAGCGCACCAGCCCCCTGGGCCAGGAGCATGGCTTGACTTTGTTATTGGATCACACAACCAACTTTGGGGCCCTTTTCTCATCACAGGTCCTGTGGGCAGCAGAGCCTACCAGCCACCCAGCATTCCAGGGCTGGGTTCCCACCCAAACCCTGAAGTCAGCCAGGGCCAATATCTGGGCCCAATGATTTATTTCCAAACATCCAACTAGAGAAGTGGGAGGAGGGAGACAGGCAGCCAGGGTTGCTTTTGTGGATTCTGTAGTCACTGACCTAAATTTCACACTTGGGGGAGAATTTTGAAAAATAGGAAGAACTGCCACAGGTAATACTGATACATTAGAGAAAGTGCTGAGGATATGAAATGCCTGACTGGGGTCTTTGAAATGTTGTCTGTTTTAATTGGACATGTCTCTTCAGAACTAGCTGGTGGCAGGCCCATCATGGGCTGCTTTTAAACAGTGAAATTCACATTTCCCCACTGCAACTGAACACAGAAGAAAGAGCAATGGGGCAGGGGCCAAGGGGGAGGAGGATGTGATTCCAATTTGAAATACTTTAAAGGAGGATAAGTGTTTTATTTAAAAGAGAATTGCCAGGTTCCTTCTACTTTATGCCTTCGTGAGGAGAATTTTTTTTTCCCTAAGGAGCAGGAGCCCAGAGTCATCTTCTGGCCCATTTTCTCCTCTTTTTCTAGAATATATGTGTATGTGGGTATCCTTCCTTCCCAAGGTTCCCAGCATCAGAGCTCACTGTTCCCAGTCCAAAGGGCAGTGAGTATAGAGACATGTCAGGGGTTCAGGGTGGAAAGGAAGAGGAGCAGGAGGGATCAGGCAGGAGCAGAGAAGCCCTTGGCCTGGGACTCAGACTCTGGGACTCACAGCCAGACCTGCACCTTCCTTCTTTAACTTCAGGAAAGAGAATCTCTGGTCAGGATAGAGAATCAGATGGGGGACCTGGATTATCCTTACACTCATTTATACACTCGACAAATGTTGGTTGGACAGAGCTACTCATGGCTCAACACTGGGACTCACACGTTATAGCCTAAAGGGTCCCATTTCTGGAGTGAGTCAGAGATCTAGGTCCTAAGTTCATCTTGGGACCATCCTGTAGCAGATCCAAACACTTGGGAAAGTGTCAGGACCAACAGTGGTACCTGGAGCCTATGAGCATCAGACTGGAGTACGCTATGGACTACCTACATCCTGAGGGTAGCCTCAGAGCCGTTTGAGACTGAGACACAGATGTAGGAAGAAGTAAGAAGGGAGAGACACAGGGTGGAGAGAGCGCATGCTGTCAGCTATAGAATCCAACCAACTAGCAGAGAGACTCTTTTGAGCCTATAGCTTAATCTATAAGGAACGGGCCAGGTGGGGTGGATTGATACCTACCTCTGATTTTCCTATTTCTGATTTAAGGATACTCAAATCAGATTCTTTCAACAGTTACTTAATAAGCACTTATGGTGTGTCGGACTGTAAGGTGATCCATATATATTCTTTTTCAGATTCTTCCCCCTTATGGGTTATTATAAAATATTGAGTATAGCTCCCTGAGCTATACAGTAGGTTCTTGTTTATTTTATATATAGTATTGTGTGTATTTTGGGCTTCCCTATTGGCTCATCAGCAAAGATTCTGCCTACAATGTAGGAGCCACACGAGATGCAGATTTGATCCCTGGGTTGGGGAGATCCCCTGGAGGAGGGCATGGCAACCCACTCCAGTACTCTTGCCTGGAGAATTCCATGGAAAGAGGAGCCTGGGAGGCTACAGTCCATAGGGTAGCAAAGAGTCAGACACAACTGAATTGACTTAACCTGCATGCAGTGTGTATATTTTAATACCAAGTTCCTAATCTATCCTTCCCCTGAAAGTCTCTACCTTCTGTTGTGGGAGAGGGAAGCTGACAGTAAACATGTAAGTAAATAAATAACACATAACAAGAAACAAGAGAATTTCAGGTAGATAGATGCTAAGAAGAGAAAGGGATGTGTTCAAGAGGGAATGACTGGGGTGAGGAGTGAATTGGATGAGAAGGTGGAAGAGGGCCACTAGTGGGGGTTGACAGTCAAGCTGAGAGATGGGAAGGAGCTGACAAGAGGGTACCGTTGGGAATAGGCACAAGGAAGAGCCAGGACACAGGCAAAAAGCAACCCATTCAGCATGTTCGAGGGCCAACAAGAAAGCCAGTGTGGCTGGAGCTAAGGAAATAAGGGGGAGCGTGCAGAAACAAGAGCAAAGTGGGGGTCCGTGCTTGACTCATGGAGAGCCTAGATTTTGTGTCATGCATGATCCCATCGAGAATTCAGGGATCTGTGTCTCTTCCTCTTCCTTTGTGGCTGCCTGGCCAATAGAAATCAGGAAACATGACACTGTGTCAGGTTTTAAAAGACAGCTTCTACTTCCTGTCTCTTAGAAACTTACTCTTGGAACCCATGCTACAAGGAAATCCAAACAGCTCCTTGGAGAGATCCACAAAGGGGAACAGAAATCCTAGAATAAGAATTCAAGCTGAGCTCTCAGAAAACAGAGGATATCAATGTGTGAGCCGTGGGAGTGGACAAGCCAAGCAGTGACCAGTTCTCAATCTCCAGAGGCAATGGAAATAACAGCAAAAATAAACAAATGCGACCTAACCAAACTTACAAGCTTTTGTACAGCACAGGAAACTGTAAAAAACAAAAGGAAAAACAACCTACAGACTGGGAGAAGATATTTGCAAATACTGTGATCAAAAAGGGCTTAATTTGTAAAATATACAAATAGCTCATACAACTCAACAACAGAAAACCAAACAACCTAATCAAAAAATGGGCCTATGACCTACATACATGTCACTAAAGATGGACTACAGATAGTCAACAGGCACACTGAAAAAAATGTTCATCATCACTAATTGTTAGAGAAATGTAATCAAAACTACAATGAGGTACCACCTTCCACTGAACAGAAAGGCCATCATTAAAAAGTCTACAAATAAATGGTAGAGAAGGTGTGGCAAAAGAGGGAACCCACCAACAGTGGCCTTTAAAAAGCTAAAAGTAGAGTTGTCGTATAATCCAGCAATCCCACTCCTGGGCATATATCTGGAGAAAACCATAATTGGAAAATATACATGCTCCCCAGTGTTTATTGCAGCACTATTTACAACCTAAATATCCATCAACAGATGAATGGATAAAGAAGTTGTGGTACATTCATACAGTGGAATACTATTCAGCTATCAAAAGAACGAAATGATGCCTTTTGTAGCACATGTATGGACTTAGAGATTATCACGCTAAGGAAGTAAGTGAGATTAAGACAAATAGCATATGATATCACTTCTATGTAGAATCTAAAATATGACACAAACGAACCTATCTACAAAACAGAAACAGAGTTACAGACATAGTGAACAGTCTTGTGGTTGCTAAGGAGGGAGGGAGAGTGAGGGAAGGATAAATTGGGATTTGGGGGTTAGAAAATGCAACTATTATATGTAGAATGGAGAAACAGCAAGACCCTACTTTATAGCATAGAGAACTATAGTCAGTATCCTGGGATAAACCATGATGGAAAAGAATATGAAAAGAAGGTGTATATATATTTGTATTTCTACCTATATATATATAACTGAATCACTTTACTGCACAGCAGAAATTAACACAACATTGCAAATCAACTATACTTGAATACAATACGTTTTTTTTAAAAAGTGGACCTTTCACCCCAATCATGCACCCAGCTGACCTCACATGGAGCAGAGCAGCATTGCTCCTATGAGCCATGTGCTAATTGTATATTCATGAGAAAAATTAACAATTGCTGTTGTTCAGTCGCCTATGTTTTGGGGTGGTTTGTTATGTAACTATAGATAACCCAAACAGATGGGATGCTGATAAAACAGGAGTTCTTCAGCAAAGTTTTTCTGTACAGAGCTACATGGTAAATATTGGGAGCCTAGCAGATCAGAGGATCTCTGTGGCAACTCCTCAGCTCTGCTGTTTCACAGCAAAAGCAGTCACTGACAATACATAATAAATGAGCATGGCTGTGCTTCAGTAGAACTTTTTGTTACAAAAACATGTCCAGGGCCATTCAGCCAACCAGTTGTAATTTGCCAGCTTCTGCATAGAGTTTTAAGCAATAGTGATATATTCTCATTTAGATCTAGAAAGCTGCTTCTGACTGCCATATGGAAGATGGACTATAAGGGAACAAAAGCAGAAAAGAAGCTGTCACCAGGTGAGAGAGGGTGGAAGGCTTGGCTAGTAGTAACGGGGGATCTCTGTGGGAGGTGGTATCAAGAACTACCAAGACAGTTAATAGCCAGTTAGTCAATGCTTTGAAAGAAATATGAAAAAGGAAGCTATGGGAACTCAGAGCAGGAGCACCCACTCTGAAGATCAGGGCACACTTCCTGGAGTAGGCAACTGCTGGTTAGCAATTAAGCAAGGAAAGAATTATCTTCTCCATGAGTAGAGCAGAGTAGCAGTTCAAAATGGCTAGGCTTCAGGGCGTTGGGAGTTTCAGAAATAAGAATAATAGAAAGTAAAGACTCTGGAGAGTGATCAGGGGCCAGACCTTGAGGGATCAGGAGGCCATCCCCAGCAAGATCAAAGGTAGACCAGCCTGCTAGAGTCCTGTGTGTTTTTCTAGGAGTTTTTCCTAATCATTCTTCCCAATGTTTCCCAAGACCATCTTCCCACCATGAGTTTTTTTAAAAAATATAAATTTATTTATTTTAATTGGAAGCTAGTTACTTTACAATATTGTATTGGTTTTGCCATACATCAATGTGAATCCGCCACAAGTATACACGTGTTCCCCACCCTGAACCCCCCTCCCACTTCCCTCCCTGTACCATCCCTCTGGGTCATCTCAGTGCACCAGCCCCAAGCATCCAGTATCATGCATTAAACCTGGACTGGTGATTCGTTTCACATATGATATTATACATGTTTCAATGCCATTCTCCCAAATCGTCCCACCCTCTCCTTCTCCCACAGAGTCCCCTACAATGGGAACTCAGATGTGTTATCAGAGGCTTTGGTTGTATGTGGAGATTGGGTCCTGTCTGTGGCTCTTGATATATAGGAGCCAGATTTCAGGTCCCTCTGAGCATGTTTCCTTATTAGTAAAATGTTGATGATTCCAACTTCACAGGGTGGTTGAGAGGACCAAATGGGAAAAGCATATGAAAATGCTTTGGAAATGCCAAGGTTTGCTAGAGTTACAATGTTGATTATTAAAGCTCAGCATGCTGCCTCTCCTACAGGTGTCTTTTGTTGCTTTTCTCCTCCCACCATCCTCCTAACTCTTCCTCCTAATTGTTTTTCTGAGTTTAAGGGAGAGCACTTTGTTTCTCACTCTGAGGGTCTATGGGACATGGCCAACACTTTCCAGCTGAGAAGAAAGCCCTGCCAGCTTTGTTCACTTCCCCAAGATGCCCGGGAATCAGTGAGGATATTTCTCAAGCAGACATGGATGTATCTGATGCAAGCTCCCTGGCCTAAGGAGTAGTTCTCACTACACTTTCTCAGTGCCCCTAGGAGCCTTCCTCCTCCTGTGGCCAGCCCATCAACACATCCTCCTGCTTTACACTGAGAAAAAGCGCTTTGCCTTGAGATGAGTAAGTGTGGCCTTTGACTTGCTCTGCAAAGCTCCTGACCAGCGTTCCTCCTCTTGTTCTGTTTTACTGGCAGCATTTCAGAGCGTTTTGGAAGGTCAGCATGAGTGTGGTATTTCAGTACCACGGCTAAGTGGGTCATGGGGCTTGACCATCCATCCGAGGTGATTTAGCTGTCTGTCATTCCACAACTTGCAGATGTTCTGGCTCTGCTCAGGGCTACAGTCCTGGGTTCAGTGCAGGCTCCAGTCTTCCAGTCTCTGTCACAGCACAGTGTCTGGTATAACAGTTCATGTGGACTCTAATGTGAATGACACCTCCCGGGGTTGACTGTACAACTTGTGCAGCTGTTTGTGACACTGTTTACTCATTCTTAACGCTGTGTTTTATGGTAACCAGCAGAGCTCAGGCTCTCACTTTATGGAATCGTTGTGAGAATGAACATTTTACAATCAAATCACATTTTACAAATAAAGGACACAGAGATGGAGGGTTGACTTGAAGCCAGGTGTTGATACCAGGTGGCATATAATAGGCCCTCAATAAATGCTAGATTAATTGAAAGTGGGTTAGTCACTCAGTCATGTCCAACTCTTTGGAACCTGTAGCTCGCCAGGTTCCTCTGTCCATGGAATTCTCCAGGCAAGAATATTGGAGTGGGTAGACATTCCCATCTCCCGGGCATCTTCCTGACCCAGTGATCAGACCCAGGTCTCCTACATTGCAGGCAGATTCTTTATCATCTGAGCTATTAGGGAAGCCCAGATTAATTGAGGAATCACACTAACAACAAGTCTTCAGGTGAAGTCTCAGTGGGAATTTTATTTTATCTTTGTAATTATTAATGCTTTCCAAATTTCAAACCGTGAGTGTGGATTACTTTTTTAATTAAAAAATCCAATAAACATGAGCAAACAAGTGTAAGCAAGAGGTCAAGAGAAGTTAATGAAGATCAGAGATGAATTTGACCATAAAAATTATATGCAAATTAGTTAACTGTCACTATTGTGGTATCCATCTTTGTTGAACTTTGGAACAAATTCTTATGATTTTCCACTTGGCTATTTCCTGTCTCACCAAAAGAGCTTACTCTCTAGTGGAAAGAAAGTCCTATAATTAAAAACGTGTGGTAAGGATAAAATATCTAGGAATAAATCTAATTAATGAGATAAAAGGCCTGTACTCAGAAAACTATAAGACATTAACAAAAGAAATTGAAGATGACACAAATAGAAAGATATACCATATTCATGGATTGGGGGAATTAATATTACTAAAATGACCATACTGCCCACAGCAGTCTAAAGACTTAATGTAATCACTACCAAAATACTAATGGTATTTTTCACAGATCTAGAACAAATATGGAAAAAGCAAGAGAGTTCCAGAAAAACATCTATTTCTACTTTATTGACTATGCCAAAGCCTTTGACTGTGTGGATCACAATAAACTGTGGAAAATTCTGAAACAGATGGGCATACCAGACCACCTGATCTGCCTCTTGATGCAGGTCAGGAAGCAACAGTTAGAACTGGACATGGAACAACAGACTGGTTCCAAATAGGAAAAGGAGTACATCAAGGCTGTATATTGTCGCCCTGCTTATTTAACTTATATGCAGAGTCCATCATGAGAAATTCTGGGCTGGAGGAAGCACAAGCTGGAATCAAGATTGCCTGGAGAAATATCAATAACCTCAGATATGTAGATGACACCACCCTTATGGCAGAAAGTGAAGAACTAAAAAGCCTCTTGATGAAAGTGAAAGAGGAGAGTGAAAAAGTTGGCTTAAAGCTCAACATTCAGAAAATGAAGATCATGGCATCCGGTCCCATCACTTCATGGCAGATAGATGGGGAAATAATGGAAACAGTGGCTGACTTAATTTTTCTGGGCTCCAAAATCACTGCAGATGGTGATTGCAACAATGAAATTAAAAGACGCTTACTCCTTGGAAGGAGAGTTATGACCAACCTAGACAGCATATTCAAAAGCAGAGACATTACTTTGTCAACAAAAGTCCGACTAGTCAAGGCTATGGTTTTTCCAGTGGTCATGTATGGATATGAGAGTGGGACCATAAAGAAAGCTGAGTGCCAAAAAATTGATGCTTTTGAACTGTAGTGTTGGAGAAGACTCTTGAGGGTCCCTTGGAGTGCAAGGAGATCCAACCAGTCCATCCTAAAGGAGATCAGTCCTGGGTGTTCACTGGAAGGACTGATGTTGAAGCTGAAACTCCAATACTTTGGCCACTTGACGTGAAGACTTGACTCATTTGAAAAGACCCTGATGCTGGGAAAGATTGAGGTCAGGAGGAGAAGGGGATGACAGAAGATGAGATGGTTGGATGGCATCACCGACTCAATGGACATGGGTTTGGGTGGACTCCAGGGGTTGGTGATGGACAGGGAGGCCTGGTGTGCTGTGGTTCATGGGGTGGCAAAGAGTTGGACACTACTGAGCAACTGAACTGAACTGAGAACAAATAATTCTAAAATTTGTGTGAAACTAAGACTCTGAGAAAAACAACCTTGAGAAAGAACAGAGCTGGAAGTATCATGCTCCCTGGCTCCAGACTATACTACAAAGCTACAGTCATCAAAACTGACACACACACACACAAAGACACACAGGTCAATGGAACAGAATGGAGAGGCAAAAAATAGACCCACGCACGTATGGTCAGTTAACTTACAACAAAGGAGCCAAAAATATTCACTGGAGAAAAAACAGTCTCTTCAGTAAGTAGTGCTGGAAAAACTAGAGAGTTACATGTAAAAGAATGGAATTAGAACTTTTTTTCTCCCCACACTGCATGGCTTGCAGGACTTTATTTCCTCTACCAGGGAATAAACTTAAGCATGTAGCAATGAAAGTGAGGAGTCCTAACCACTGGACTGCCAGGGAATTCCCAAAATTAGAACATTCTTTAACATCACAAAGAGACATAAACTTAAAATGAATTAAAGACTTAAATGTTAGACCAGAAACCATAGTACTCCTAGAAGAAAACATAGACAGAATATTCTTTGACATGAACCATAAGTGAAAGTGTTAGTCACTCAATTGTGTCTGACTCTTTGCTATCCTATTGACTGTAGCCCACCAGGCTCCTCTGTCCATGGAATTCTCCAGGCAAGAATACTGGAGTGGGTAAACATTCTGTTCTCCAGGGGATCTTCATGATCCAGAGAGCAAACCTGAATCTCCTGCATTGCAGGCAGATTTTTTTCACCATCTTGGCCACCAGGGAAGTCTCCTCGGGCAAAATAAACAAAGGCAAAAATAAACAAATTGGGTCTAATTAAACTTAAAAATTTTCTCACAGCAAATGAAACCAATAGTCAAAATGAAAAGACAACATGAATCAGAGAAAATATTTGCAAATGGTATGACCAATAAGAGGTTCATATCTAATATACATATAAGTAACTCTTACAATTCAATATAAAAAAAAACCCAATTTTTAAAAGTGGACTGAAGACCTGAATAGATAATTTTCAAAGAAGACACTAGATGCCAACAGACACATGTGATGTTTGACATCACTAAACATCAGAGAAATGCAAATCAAAGCTACAATGAGATATTACCTCACACCTGTCAGAATCATTGTTGTCAAAAAGACCACAAATAACAAATGTTGACAAGTATGTGGAAAACAGGGAACCATCATGCACAGTTGGTGGGAATATAAATTGGTGCATCCACTGTGGAAAACAGTATGGAGGTTTCTCAAAGCCTAAAACTAAAACTACCATACGACCCAGAAATTCCATTCCCAGGTATGAATACAAAAAAAAATCCAAACAAACCCAAAACATCAATTTCAAAACATACATCCTGATGTTCAGTTCAGTTCAGTTCAGTCTCTCAACCATGTCCGAATCCTTGCGACCCCATGAATTGCAGCATGCCAGGCCTCCCTGTCCATCACCAACTCCTGGAGTCCACCCAAACCCAAGTCCATTGAGTCGGTGATAACATCCAACCATCTCATCCGCTGTCGTCCCCTTCTCCTCCTGACCTCAATATTTCCCAGCATCACGGTCTTTTCAAATGAGTCAGCTCTTTGCATCAAGTGGCCAAAATATTGGAGTTTCAGCTTCAACATCAGTCCTTTCAATGAACACCTAGGACTGATCTCCCTTAGCATGGACTGGTTGGATTTCCTTGCAGTCCAAGGGACTCCCAAGAGTCTTCTCCAACACCACAGTTCAAAAGCATCAATTCTTCAGAGTTCAGCTTTCTTCACAGTCCAACTCTCACATCCATACATGACCACTGGAAAAACCATAGCCTTGACCTTTGTTGGCAAAGTAATGTCTCTGCTTTTGAATATGCTGTCTAGGCTGGTCATAGCTTTCCTTCAAAGGAGCAAGCGTATTTTAATTTCATTGTTGCAATCACCATCTGCCGTGATTTTGGAGCCCAGAAAAATTAAGTCAGCCACTGTTTCCACTGTTTCCGCATCTATCTGCCATGAAGTGATGGGACCAGATGCCATGATCTTCATTTTCTGAATGTTGAGCTTTAAGCCAACTTTTTCACTCTCCTCTTTCACTTTCATCAAGAGGCTCTGTAGTTCTTCTTCACTTTCTGCCATAAGGGTGGTGTCATCTGCATATCTGAGGTTATTGATATTTCTCCCAGCAATCTTGATTCCAGCTTGTGCTTCCTCCAGCCCAGAATTTCTCATGATGTATTCTGGATATATGTTAAATACGCAGGGTGACAATATACAGCCTTGATGTACTCCTTTTCCTATTTGGATCCAGTCTGTTGTTCCATATCCAGTTCTAACTGTTGCTTCCTGACCTGCATCAAGAGGCAGATCAGGTGGTCTGGTATGCCCATCTGTTTCAGAATTTTCCACAGTTTATTGTGATCCACACAGTCAAAGGCTTTGGCATAGTCAATAAAGTAGAAATAGATGTTTTTCTGGAATTCTCTTGCTTTTTTGATGATCCAGCAGATGTTGGCAATTTGACCTCTGGTTCCTCTGCCTTTTCTAAAACCAGCTTGAACATCTGGAAGTTCACGGTTCACGTATTGCTGAAGCCTGGCTTGGAGAATTTTGAGCATTGCTTTATTAGTGTGTGAGATGAGTGCAGTTGTGCAGCAGTCTGAGCATTCTTTGGCATTGCCTTTCTTTGGGATTGGAATGAAAACTGACCTTTTCCAGACCTGTGGCCACTGCTGAGTTTTCCATATTTGCTGGCTTATTGAGTGCAGCACTTTCACAGCATCATCTTCCAGGATTTGAAATAGCTCAACTGGAATTCCATCACCTCCACTAGCTTTGTTTGTAGTGATGCTTCCTAAGGCCCACTTGACTCCACATTTCAGGATGTCTGGCTCTAGGTGAGTGATCCCACCATTATGGTTATCTGGGTTGTGAAGTTCTTTTTGTACAGTTCTTCTGTATACTCTTGCCACATCGTCTTAATATCTTCTGCTTCTGTTAGGTCCATTACATTTCTGTCCTTTATCAAGCCCATCTTTGCATGAAATATTCCTTTGGTATCTCTAATTTTCTTGAAGAGATCTCTAGTCTTTCCCATTCTATTGTTTTCTATTTCTTTGCATTGATTGCTGAGGAAGGCTTTCTTATCTCCCCTTGCTATTCTTAAGACCTCTGCATTCAAATGGGTATATCTTTCCTTTTCTCCTTTGCTTTTCGCTTCCAGTCTTTTCACAGCTATTTGTAAGGCCTCCTCAGACAGCCATTTTGCTTTTTTGCATTTCTTTTTCTTGGGGATAGTCTTGATTCCTGTCTCCTGTACAGTGTCACAAACCTCCATCCATAGTTCATCAGGCACTCCGTCTATCAGATCTAGTCCCTTAAATCTATTTCTCACTTCCACTGTATAGTCATAAGGGATTTGATTTAGGTCATACCTGAATGGTCTAGTGGTTTTCTCCACTTTCTTCAATTCCAGTCTGAATTTGGCAATAAAGAGTTCATGATCTGAGCCACAGTCAGCTCCTGGTCTTGTTTTTGCTGACTGTATAGAGCTTCTCCATCTTTGGCTGCAAAGAATATAGTCAATCTGACTTTGGTGTCAACCATCTGGTGATGTCCATGTGTAGAGTCTTCTGTGGAAGAGGGTGTTGGAAGAGGGTGTTTGCTATGACCAGTGCATTCTCTTGGCAGAACTCTATTAGCCTTTGCCCTGCTTCATTCTGTACTCCAAGTTATTTTTAATATTGAACAGAAAATGAGCGTGTGACAAGGGCAGTGATTGTGAAAGGTGAAGGGACAGAAGAGAGGCCCAACCTGGCCTGTGAAGTTAGGAGTCAATGGGTCAGAACAGGCGCTGAGAGGCGGAGAGGAATCAACACTTGAGCTAAACATTGATGAATGGCCAAGAACTATGCAGATGGAGAGGTGAGAGCAGGATGATCTGAGGATGCGGTGGCTGGGCACTAGATGTTTTGATCCAAGCAAGTCAGTAACCTGGCTTGATCTCAACATTTCTGTGAGATGAGATCTTCGCAACAGTTCTTGAGTTTGAATCCTGGCTAGAGGTGAGAATTGTCTGGGGTTCTTAAACCAATGTCAAAGCCCAAGCCCCACCTCAAATCAGTTAAATCAGAGCCATTAAGGTTAGAACTCAAGTGACAGTATTTTGAAAGGGCCCCAGGTAATTATGAAGTGCAGCCAGGGTCATGGGCCACTGGAACAGCAGGTCATTAAGTTTCCTGAGTTTTTCTCTTTCATATTGACATAAGCCTGATACAGCTCTCCCCTTCATTTTTTTCACTAATAAAAATCTAATAATATATGATATTATAGAAAGGAATATACATGCATTTCAAAGAGCTAAATGAAGGCAAGTCAAAATAGAAAATTTCTAACAACATATTTATATGTTCCCCAAAGATATTTGGGGGAAAAAAGTATGCATCTACCTTACTCTAGAGTGCTGGGAAAAAAAAAAAAAAAGCAGCTTTTCCTAAGTTCGAAAACTTAATATCATAAAACAAAATTTAAAACATCAAGTTGCTTTTTTTTTTTTTTAAACCATTCACAAGTACAAGTGGAAAGAGAGGGATGGGAGAAAGAAATCAACAAGAAGGGTGTTCTTGTACCAGTAGTTCATTAGTACAGTCAGTTATATGACAGAGGTTTCAAGCCTGCTCATTTGGGAACATAAATGGATGAAACCTTCACTCCAGACCTCTTATTTCAAGGTCTCCTCATTGTCTCTTAGCAGTCTTGCGGACTTGGCAGATCGTTTATCAAACCTCAGCAATAAGCCATGTGCCTATCACAGTGACCAGCCCCAGCTCAAATGAGCCAGTGCGAGAAGCAGCTGTATTTAGTTTGCTGGGGCTGACATGACGTGAAAGTGAAAATGTTAGTCACTCAGTTGTGTCTGGCTCTTTGCGACCCCATGGACTGTAGCTTACCAGACTCCTCCGTCCATGGAATTCTCCAGGCAAGAATACTGGAATGGGCTGCCGTTCCCTCCTCCGAGGGATCTTCCCGACCCAGGGATCGGACCCTGGTCAATCTCTCACATTGCAGGCAGATTCTTTACTGGCTGAGCCACCAGGAAAGCCCAATACCTTAAATACACAAATACACAAATACACAAACCCCATGCCTTAAAGCAACAGAAAATTACTCTCTCACAGCTCTGGAGTTTAGAAATCCCAGATCCGAGCATCAGCAGGACCCTGCTCCGTCTGAAGACTCTAAAAGATGGTTTGTTTCACTGCTTTCTCTTAGGCGTGAACTGCTGGCAGTCCCTGGCTTTGGCACACCTCACCCCGATCGTCGGCATCACTTATAGGTCTCCCTGTGTGTCATCACTTTGTTTTCCCTTCGTGTGTGAGTTTGTGTCTCTTCTTGTTACACAAGGTCACCAGTTATTGGATTGTTGTTGCTTTTTAGTCTATAAGTTGTGTCCAACTCTTTCTACCCCATGGACTGTGGCCCTCCAAGCTTCTCTGTCCACGGGATTTCATAGGCAAGAACACTGGAGTGGGTTGCTATGGCCTCCTCCAGGGGATCTTGCTGATCAGAGATTGAACCCTCGTCTCCTGCTTTGTCGGCAGATGCTTTACCATTGAGTTATGGAGAAGCCCCAGTTACTGGGTTAGGGTTCACCTAACGATAACTTGATTTCATCTACAAAGACCCTGTTTCCAAATAAAGTCACACTTATAGGTACTGACAGTTAGGATGTCAACACATCTTTTTTTGCGGTGGCAGTGGGGGGCAGGGGTGCGGGGGGTGGGACACACAATTCAACCTATAAAAGTGGCCAACCTAAGCAATCTGGTGAAGGCCTAGGAAAGTTCAGAAAATCATCTGTTTAATCAGATGCTGACCTAAAACACCTTTTTTTTTTTTTTTGCATAAACTCATCAAACAAATAATGAATGGACTAGGCAACTTTCAGTTTTCACAACAGAAATGGTGATTTTAAAAAAAAAATAAATAAATGTAAAAAAAAAAAATAAGAATCTGACCCAGCTTTGTAGGTAACAATCCAAACTGACAAGATAGATAAATCATAGGACAATCATGGGAAGAGCATTTTGACTTATGAAATGTTTTACCAATATTTAGACATCACTTCATACTCTACAAAACGCTTTCATATGTACTGATGATCTCAGATAATCTCAACAACCCTATGACTTAGGTCGTATTCAAACCTATTAAATAAAAGGCGATGACACCCCACTCCAGTACTCTTGCCTGGAAAATCCCATGGACAGAGGAGCCTGGTGGGCTGCAGTCCATGGGGTCGCTAAGAGTCGGACACGACTGAGCGACTTCACTTTCACTTTTCACTTTCATGCATTGGAGAAGGAAATGGCAACCCATTCCAGTGTTCTTGCCTGGAGAATCCCAGGGAAGGCGGAGCCTGGTGGGCTGCCGTCTATGGGGTCACACAGAGTCAGATACGACTGAAGCGGCTTAGCAGCATAGTACTTATAGAGAGATTGAGGAGGCTCCCCTGGAAGTGGGAGGCCCAGGCTTCCCTATATCCACTAGGCCCCTAATCAGGGTCCTGTTAAGAGTGTGCACACCTCCTTTCACACAGTTTAATTCACGGAATGTTGATTCGCAGCTTGCTGGGATCACATCTACTGCGTTAAACAAAATTTATCTCTGCTTGTGGTTAACACTGTGCTGTGATGTGCTTAGTTGCTCAGTCATGTTTGACTCTTAGAGACCCCATGGACTATAACCCACCAGGCTCCTCTGTCCATGGGGATTCTCCAAACAGTAATACTGGAGTGGGTTGTCATGGCCTCTTCCAGGGGATCTTCCCAACCCGGGGATTGAAGCCTGGTCTCCTGCATCTCAGGCAGATTCTTTACCAGCTGAGCTACCAGGGAAGCCACTTGGTTAATACTAGAACTCTATAAAGAAGAATCAGATTCTTTGGAGGGAAAAGTTTCACTCAAAGTTTGGTGAATTTAACCCATTCTCCATCAACAGTCTTGGTGAAGGATAGGCCATATCTGTCCTCGCCACCACCTAACTGATTCCTTGTGTGCCCAGGCCACTGCTGACTCTTTGTAAAGCAGCAGATGGGCGATTTTTTACTGGCATTCAACAAAAAAAACTGGCACTGGCCTGGTTTGTTTGCTCTGATTAATTTAGAAAGAGGTGTCACTTGAAAAGAGGATTTCATTAAGAATGAAGTTTCCATTTGGGAAACCAGTATCACAAACAAACACCTGTAACATTTGTTGTTGTTCTGTCACTAAGTCATGTCCAAATCTTCACAACCCCATGGACTGCAGCACAACAGGCTTCCCTATCCCTCACCATCTCCTGGAGTTTGCCCAAGTTCGTGTCCATTGAATTGGTGATGCCATCCAACCATCTCATCCTCTGTCATCCTCTTCTCCTTCTGTCTTCAAACTTTCCCAGCATCAGGGTCTTTTCCAGTGAGTCAGCCCTTCCCATCAGGTGGCCAAAATATTGGAGCTTTAGCTTCAGCATCAGTCCTTCCAAAGAGTATTCAGGGTTGATTTCCTCTAAGATTGACTAGTTTGATCTCCTTGCTTTCCAAGGGACTCTCAAGAGTAACAGTTATATTGCTGTTAATTTATTTCCCATATTAACTTGCACTTTACTCTCTTCCAGGAGAGCATCCACCACCCGTGTGACAGACGCCAAGAATCACATCACTAAGGACTGGCCTTCAGTGACATTCCATTGCAACATTAGGCAAATACTTCTTAAGCACCCAATATCTCCCAGTGTTGCCTAGATAGGTGATACATAAAAATCATAAAAAGTAAAGCAGAACAAAATGTCTGCTCTCTGATGGAAGGGAAAAGAGATGATGTCTACTACATAAAGAAGAACTATATGGTGTGTCAGTCAGTGATGGTGTCAGAGAGAATAAGTCAGTGTAAGGATTTTGGTTTCTACTTTGAGAAATATAGAGTTTTTTGAACAAAGGGTGCCTTAAGAGATATTTTTAACAAAGTGGCATCATCTGGTTTATGCTTTAATAGCATCAACTGGCTGCTGTTCTGAGAATAGTGGAGGTTGGGAGTAGGTGGTAAGGGTGGAAGAAAGGAAATGGTTAGGAAAATCCTCTGCAGTCCAAGAGAGAAGCACAAGGATCTGGGCCAGGTGATAGAATGGGGGTGGTGAGAAGTAGCCATGTTCTGGGTTGATGCTGAAGTTCAAGCTGACAGAAATCTCCTTACAGACTGGACGTGAGGGATCAGTAAGAATCAATGAAGACTCGAGGCTTTTGTTTGAAGCAACTAGAACATATTTTCATCAGCAACAATTTGAAAGACTAAAAATAGAGCAGGTTTGAAGGAGAAGATAAACACTTGGAGACATTTCATGTTTGAGATGTCTACCAGGTATCCAACTTAGAGGTCTGGAATATCGTTGTCTGGTAGGCATTGGAATATCATTGCTTGGAGGTCAAGGGAAGTCGCCAGGGTATAGGGGAAATGTAAAGCCAGGAAACTAGAAAGGGTCAAGAAGGGTGTAAATAGAAAGGAGAATGGACTCAAGGGGTCCCTGGGTCCTCTGCTACTTAGAGGCTGGAGAGATAAGGACGAACCCACAAAGGAGACTGAGAAGGAGTAGCCGGTGAGGAGGGAGGAGACCCAGGTGAGCTTGGGGTCCCAGAAGCCAGGCAAAGAGAGCTCTCCCAGGAGGAGACATAATCGACTCTGCCCATTACTCTGGAAATCTGTGGATTGATGCTTGGATTTACCAACATGGAGGCCAAGGAAGGGCAGATCCTTAGCATTAAGTGCTGTTCCTGAAGATCTGTCCCTTGGACTGCAAGGAGGTCAAGCCAGTCAATCTTAAAGGAAATCAACCCTGAATATGCATCGCAAGGACTGACACTTAACCTGAAGCTCTAATACTTTTGCCACCTGATGTGAGGAGCTGACTCGGTGGAAAAGATCCTGATGCTGAGAAAGATTGAGGGCAAAGTGAGAAGGGAGTGACAGAGGATGAGATGGCTGGATGGCATCACTGGATGGCATCACAATGGACATGAGTCTGAGCAAACTCCGGGAGATAGTGAAGGACGGGAAGACTGGCATGCTGCAGTCCATGGGATCGTAAAGGGCCAGACCCCACTCGGTAAGTGAATAATAACAACAACTGAAGCTCTGTGTCCAGAAACTTTGTCAGGACAACTTCAAGCATCCTCCAATTGCCAAACTCTTCTCTAACATAATTTTCTCCTCTGTTTCATTTACTAAAAGCCTTTTTTAAAGTCAAGAATAATCCCATTCTTAAATTTCTTGAGAGCCTTTACCCCTTCTCACCAACTTTAGAAATCATTGGTGCAAGTTGTATAATATGTTCTCTGTTCCATTTTGTTGGTTTTGAAGCTGAGTTTGATTTCTGACTTCACTTGCTGACTGTTTAAGTGTGAGAAAAGTACTGAAGTTTCAAATTTCTTACCTGCAAAATGGGAATTTTAAGAAGAACTCATGGGAGTTTTGTAAGAGTTACATGAAAAGCTATTTGTATAGGGCTGAATAGGTAATATTGTGGGTAGGGGTCTACATAATTTTTTCATTCCTTCCTGAGGTTACTGCCTACGTGACCGCAAGCAGGAAAAACATGTCACTTTGAGAGGCAAATGCTGAGTAGTTGACTAAATTCTCTCACTAGCTAGTAACCACCTTCTGGAAACCTGCCTCCTGGCACATATAATACAAAACGTAGCCCCAGCAAAACTAGCACATTTTTATATGTTGTGAATGTTCCAATTGCTTAATAGCATTCAAACTAACGGAATTTAAATCAGAAATCGCTATTAATAACAAGTGTCAACTACCTTGGGTACAGTAGGTGCATGAAGCGAAAAGTAGAGAGAAGCATGTAGTAATTAATTCCCCTTGAATGAGTCTTCCTAAAAGAGTCTTGCAGGACTTCCTGGTGGTCCAGAGGTTAAGACTTTGCCTTGCAATGCAGGGGTATGGGATTAATTCCTGGTTAGGGAACTAAGATCCCACATGTCTCAGAGCCAAAAAACCAAAACATAAAACAGAGGCAATATTGTAACAAATTCAATAAAGACATTAAAAATGGTTCACATCAAAAAAAAAATCTTAAAAAAAAAATAAAAGACTCTTGCATTCAGTCTTGATGACGTCAAAAAAAGATATTGCAGGCCAAGGGAGCAACATGTGCAAGTGTACCACCTTTAAGGAGCATGGCTTTTGCAGACAAATAGTCCAATAAGAACACAGCAAATGTCATGGCGGGGTGGGCAAGGGATAATAAGCGAAGAGTTGAGGCTGGAGAGGTGGCCTGGGCCACATCAGTGAGGGCCGCTGAGTGTTGTTTAGAGTGTGAATTTTCCCTTATGGAGATGAGGAGAGATGAAGAGAGTCCTACCTGCCGTGTCATTTCCAATTCCCTCTGCGTCACACAGTCCGTTCCTCTCCAGTCCCTGTGGATATCACGCAAACTTTCTTCTACTGTAGGCTTGAAGAAGTACCCCAGTCTCAAATGTCATCACTTTATTCTCTTCCAACTCTGCTGTTCTTGTTCTTTGCAGATATCCCTGAGACCACTGAAATTATCCTGAAGGATTTCCTTAGCCTCATTCAGTAGTATTTCAATGATTTTCCCCCAAGTCCTAAATAATGGTAGTGGTTTCTCCAAAGTCAGTGATGCCACCTGGAGTGATGGGTGTCTTCTCCCTAGCAACCCCCCACCCATTTCCTAAGCATCATGTGTCTATCACTAGGGAACACTGGTTGAGGATCAAAGTCCCCCAAAGGACTCTTCTTGGCATTCACAGAGTATAATCATACTGAGATAATTCCTCCTGAAATGAGGTTTCATACGGTACAAAGAAGAGCAGATTTGGAATTAAGGGCTTCCCAGGTGGCCCTAGTGATAAAGAACCGCCCTACCAAGGCATGAGATGTAAGAGACCTGGGTTCGATCCCTGGGTCAGGAAGATCCTCTGGAGAAGGGCATGGCAACCCACTCCAGTATTCTTGCCTGGAGAATCCCATGGACAAAGGAGCCTGGTGGGCTACAGTCCATGGGGTTGCAGAGTTGGACACAACTGAAGCGACTTAGCACACAAGCACGTGCATCTCTTCGGAGGCCCTGCCGGTCTATACGTGCAGGCTACCACCTTCTCTTAGCCCCAGAGAGACATAGGTGCTTCTCCACACCTGCTCCTGCTGCCCTTTGCTCAGCAAGCTACTGCTGAGAGCAAGGATGCACTGTCCTTGGCCTCATACAGCTTTAGATCTTCTCCAGGGGTCCCTAACCTCTGGGATCTAATGCCTGATGGTCCAAAGTGGAGCTGATGTAATGAGAATAGGAATAAAGTGCACAAGAAATGTAACGCACTTGAATCATCCCCAAACCACTCCCCCACCAGGGTCCATGGAAAATTGTCTTCCATAAAACCAGACCCTAGTGCCAAAACTGTTGGGGACCGCTGCTCTGGACCTTCTACTGAAGGTCAGTTCCCTTCATTTTCCCCCCCACCCTCTTTTCACCAAATCTCAGATATGTTTTGACTCATAATTAGAAAAATCCAAGGCCATCTCCAGACACCTGAAGTCAACTAACAGTCTCTTTTCTGAGACCTTCTCTGAAGTTAGCAATATTTCCAATAACCGCTTCTCAGACATGGCCAAACTTGCTGAGATTTTGGGCTTTCCAAGTCTCTTATCTCCCCCAAACTTCAATATTTCCTTTCTACTGAATATCTCATTAAAGTTCTACTTCAGTGACACCTTGTCCTATTCTCAGAACCTTCTGAATTACATGGAGGAATAGAATTGCCAGATTGACTTTTAGAGGGCCTTCTGTTCCTTCTGCCTCTGGGCAGGAGAGTAATGGAACAAAATATTTTGCCAAGAACAGCAGCACACAATACCTGGCAAGACACAAAATATGTATTTGCATGGTTGGGAGAAAGGCTTGGAAACTTGCATAGCAACCTAAGCAATTATAGAGACAGGCACATGATCTCCTCTGAGGAGCTGGGTCTGAGCCACAGGAGGAATAGAGCACAGTTTGTGCATTTCCAGGTAAGTTTAATGTATTTTTATTTTTATTTTTTTAGTTTAATTTAAAAAAGAAAAGGAAGAGAGAAATCTCTTTCTTTGATTGTCTCAGAATGTTGTATCTAAAAGGAAGAAACAGACTATAGGTAAAGATAAACTTGTGGCTAATGTTAAGATTAAAAGACTCATCTTGATATTTGCTAGAGGGTCTTAGGAATGTATCCAAGAAAAAGAAAATGTAATTGAAAACAAATATAGCAAAGTCAGCATCATTAAAAGCCAGCAGGTTGGTAAAGTTTTAAATATACAAGCAACTGGGCAAAGGTTCTGAAGCCAATGGGAGTGAGGGACGGGGAGAGGCTGAACATAACTGAGCTTCCTAGCTGGAATTCATTCTTGCTCTTTAAGTATGATAAACCATCTCTTAATACAACACATGGAACTCATCAGCAGTAAAGTATAAATGAACAGCTACAGATTAAAATATATCTGTTTTTGAACAAGGATCAAGACATGAAGCTAAAAGTAGACACACCGAATAACAATGTAAAGGTATTTGGGGCAAAGTTGGCTCCACATCCTGTGAATCAGAAAGCTAGAAAGGTTGTCCACAGCTGTCTCCTCCTGAGTGGGGAGAGGTGATGCTTGTTTGGAGTTTTCAACTGCCTACATTTCCTGCAGACTATTACACACCTTCCCATTCCCTCATCCTTCTATGAATCCTACTGTTCTCTTCTTGTCAAACCCAGCTTAGCTATCCTCCCCTGCTCCCAGCATCACACCCTTCTCTGTGGGCCCTCAGGAGCTAGAACACCTCTGTACTGCTATATTCTGCATGTTCTTTCATAATTTGTTTGTTTACATGCCTGTCCCCTCCACTCACCCAGGAGATCATCAACAAAGCATCGCACCCCACAGGACTGCCACAGAAAAGAAGTTCAGAGCATACGTGTGAATTTGAAATAAATTGAAAATTGGTTGGAGTCCTCAGATCTCTCACAATGGGGTCTGTTCAGGCTAGGTTTCTCTGGCAGCTATTTCTAAAGCAGATTTTCTTTTTTTAATTATTGGTGAAAACTCATGGAGTTATATGCCTCTTAGATACAGGTCAGAAGGCTCCAGCTTTGCGGGTAAATGTCAGAGCAATCTCACACATTCTAAAGTTGCCATATTTTATTCCAGTGCATTTCATATCAACTCTTAATTGCTTGGTGAAAATGTTCTTATTTTTTCTGAACTAGCAGTTAGGGGTTGCATTTAAATACAGGGAAAGTAGGTCTTATCACAAGCCATTGTTCTAGCCCCACCCCTCCTTCCAGAGAGCAACAGTCATTGATGAGAACCCCCACCCACTCCAGCCTCGCCTGCAGCTGAGCCCACCTGGGCCTAACTGAGCTTCCATTCCGGGTCCTACTTAGTGTCTCACCCACTGTGTGTTTGTCTTATGCCCCTTGGGTCCTTTCACAGCATCTTGCAAAATGATTAACACACAAAAGATACTCAATAAAAATTTGCTGAGTTTTTTTCAAAATCAAACTGTTTTGTGAGCACTAGATTTCAAATTACAGTTATCTTTTCCACCAGAACTAGTGAAAGTGGAGAATTTTCCATTCAGTTCCAAGAGTCAAAATATTTTTTCCTTTAAGCATAAGCATGACAAAACTGCTGCTAACATTTATTGAATGTTTACTCTGTGCCAGGTGATATTTTTTAATTGAAGTACAGCTGCTGTACAATGTAAGTTACAGGTGCACAATACAGTGACATAATTTTTAAAGATTATACTCCATTTGGAGAAGACTCTTGAGAGTCCCTTGGACTGCAAGGAGATCCATCCAGTCCATCCTAAAGGAAATCAGTCCTGAGTATTCATTGGAAGGACTGATGCTGAAGCTGAAGCTCCAATACTTTGGCCACCTGATGTGAAGAACTGACTCATTGGAAAAGACTCTGATGTTGAGAAAGATTGATGGCAGAAGGAGAAGGGGATGACAGAGGATGCGATGGTTGGATGGCATCACTGACTCAAAGGACATGAGTTTGGGTAAACTCCGGAAGTTCGTGATGGACAGGGAAGCCTGGTGCGCTGCAGTCCATGGGGTTGCAAAGAGTCAGACACAACTGAGTGACTGAACTGAACACTCCATTTATAGTTATTATAAGATATTGGCTATATTCCCCATGTTGTACAACATATTTTTATAGTTAACTTTATATCTGTATTGCTTTTGAATTCATTGTCTTACTTTACATAATAACCTGAGACATAGAGGGGTTTTTTTATCACCATTCGTGATACAGAGAAGTGCGTTAGTCACTTAGTTGTGTCTGACTCTTTGCAACCCCACAGACTGTAGCACGCCGAGCTCCTCTGTCCATGGGGATTCTCCCAGCAAAAATACTGGAGTGGGTTGCCATTTCTTCCTCCAGGGGATCTTCCCAACCCAAGGAATCTGTGATACAGAAAGGGTAACATTTATTCAACATTATGCAGCTCAGAAATGAAAGAAGCAGAATGTGAACCAAACTCAGTATTTTCTACTACATCACTCTTTAATAGACACAAACTGGAAGGTTCTCCCTTGGTCATCCAGTGGTTAAGAATCCCCCTTGCAATGCAAGGGACGCAGGCTCAATTTGGGGAACTAAGATCCAACATGCCACGTAGCAACTAAGCCTGAACACCACAGCTGGAGAGTCCGAGTGTCCCAACGAAAGAGCCTGCGTGACTCGAAGATGGCATGTGCCGCAGCCTAAATAAAATACATTAATAAATGTCCTTAAAAACAGACATAGACTTAATGTCCCCCAAATCCTTTCTTTCCACTTTTTCAGTCTCAATGGTGCCCTGATTCTTATTTCAAACTGTCCCTTCTAACCTCGACTTTTGATTAGAAAATGTAAGGACAATTTTTTTTCTAATTCCAAATAATTCTCTTATCATTGCCAAACCCAGCCCCCTTGGGCTTCAGAAACTGTGCTAAGCCCAATGGGTTCACATCAATCTAGTGTTTTGAACATGTTATATAACGTGACATTTACCCCTTCATGTTGTCTAACAAGTTATTTCTTTTTCCTCCCTAGGGAGAAATTCAATGCCTTTTTCAAAGACTCTGATTAAACAGGTGAGCATCAAGGGGAAACACTGTGCCTCCTCTCTGGATACTGTGGGCATCCCTAACAATGGGGTATTTGGAGAGGTTTTCTGAGACTAAATTAAAGCCTGACTGGATTGCCTTTGTCTTCCAGCTGCTGTGTGGATGGGCTTGGTTTTGTCTTTGTTCTGTAAGAAGGGAAAGCAAACACAAGAAGCCTCGCCTGGGAGATAACACCCAGAGAGCGGGAAATCTTTGATGGTGTGTCTCCCTCTCCACTGTAGTCAGTCTGGGAGCCCATGTGCTTCCCTGCATCCCTTTTGCCGTCATCCTCAGCACACCCTTTGCCTGGACTATGGCAGCAGCTCCTCATTTGTCTCCCATTTCCGCTCTTGCCATCCTCTACCCCCACGCAGCTTCCTACATAGGAGTCAGAGCGATATTTTCAGAACACAAATCTGTATGCGTAACTCTTCTAGTTAAACCCATCAAAGCTTCTCACTGCTTTTTTTTTTTTAAAAAACTAACATTTTATTGGAGCAAGGTTGATTTACAGTGTTGTGTTAGTTTCTGCTGTACAGCAAAGTGAATCAGCCATACGTATACATATGCTGTTTAGCCGCTAAGTGTCCAACTCTTTGAACCTGTGTATCCTACATTACAGGCAGATTCTTTCAGCTCTGAGACATTAGGCAAGCCCAGGTATATGTATGCTGCTGCTGCTGCTAAGTCACTTCAGTTGTGTCCAACTCTGTGCGACCCCATAGACGGAAGCACACCAGGCTCCCTCGTCCCCGGGATTCTCCAGGCAAGAACACTGAAGTGGGTTGCCATTTCCTTCTCCAATGCATGAAAGTGAAAAGTGAAAGGGAAGTCGCTCAGTTGTGTCCGACTCTTATCGACCCCTCTTTTTTTGGATTTCCTTCCTATTTAGGTCACCACAGAGCACTGAGTAGAGTTTCCTGTGCTATGCAGTAGATCCCTATTAGTTATCTTTTATACATGTTCCCATTGCTTTTTGAAAGCAAAAGCCTTCAATCAGTATTTAGGCACTTTGTGGTCCGGCCCCTGCCCACGTCCCCATTCTCGCCTTGCCCAACTCTTTCCTACTTTTGCCTTGCAGCCACATTAGCATAATTTACGCTTTCATGAAGAAGCCAGACTATTCCCTCTGTCAGGAATTCTGTCCCCAGGGCCAATCTTCTCCCGGATAACAATCGGTGACTCTTGGATCTCAGCTTAAATATTACCTCCTAAGAAACCTTCCCAGATCTGCAAACTAGGCTAGGGAGCCCCCTAATAACCCTCACAGAACCTTATACATCTCCTCTGTGATCACATTTTAACTAATCATTTCTGTGGTTGTTTATTTGATGGCTTAGGACCATCCATGCCTGTCCTTTTACAGTTGACTTGAGCTTTCCAGGTGGCACTAGTGCTAAAGAACATGTTTGCCAATGCAGGAGATATAAGAAATGCGGGTTCCATCCCGGGTCAGGAAGATCCCCTAGAGGAGGGTATGGCAACCCACTCCAGTACTCATGCCTGGAGAATCCCATCTATAGGGGAGCCTGGAGGGCTAGGGTCCATAGGGTCGCAAAGAGTCTAACACAACTGAAATGACTCAGCACACACTCATGCACAGTTGGGCTGGTTTCTAGAGGATTCAACAGCCCCAACACCCAAATCTCAAACCTCTTAGGCTTCATGGTTTCTGGAAAGTTCTGAATGGCCAGGATCCTGCTGGTGTCCATAACTTCTGAATTCAGACCAATGCGGGGAAAAGAGGTGGGCAATGAACCAGGATTCTTCCCGAGAAAGCAGAATCTCTGCCCAGTTTCCCCAGAGAACTCTATGTCACAAAGAAATGAGGGAAGGCTCATCAGTAAGCCTCGGGCCTGAGTTTTGTGTCAGCGGAGCACCGTGTTCTGCGGGTTTTTGTCCAGGGACCAGGCATTCCTAAAAATCTCCATCTCCCACTCTCTTCACTGCTGCCAGCGGCAGAGCTGTTCTGTATGACAAGCCATCAGTTCTGGGACAGCCAGAGCCAAGTAAGATCTTCATAAGATTTTGTTGAAGTAGAAGGCTAAAAAAATATATAAAAAATAGGAGCTAGGAATATAGCTAATCTGACCTTTTAGGGCCCATCTAGACAATTACAGATCATTATTTAAAGGAGAAAGTGCTGGTCATTATTTAAAGCAGAAAGTGTGGGGAAAGGAGACAAGTATGAAAAACAAAAACAAAAACACAGTTGTTCATTCCCATTCTGTATTAGTTTTCTGTTTCTGTGTAACAAATTATCACAAACCAACAGCTTAAAACTTAAAATACTTTCCCTAGTTTAGAAGTCCAGGCATGATGTATCTGGGTCCTCTGCCCAAGGTCTCACAAGCCTGGGGTCTCATCTGAGGCTTGGGGTTTCTCTTCCAAGCTCATGTGATTGTGGTTGGTAGTTTCAGGGAGGAAAAAACTTTCCTCTATCCTTCTAGGCTTTTGTGGCTGGTTGAAGAATTAAAAAAATGAGGCACTCACCAAAATGGCTGAAACCCTCACCTTAAATACTACTTTCAGCTAAAGACCAAAGAGGATATTGAAGGTAGTGTTTTGGGACTTCGCAGGGAAGGAAAGCAATTCACATGAAGATGGAAAAGCAAATGTTTGGCAAATAAATGTTTGCTGGACCAGGCAGAGACAATGGGACACAGAATGGACTCTGATCTCTACACCCTGCCTAGAATTTCCCCTGCTAGCACAGAGTCGGACACAACTGAAGCGACTTAGCAGCAGCAGCAGCAGCAGCAGCCCTGACCCATATTCTTTGCAGATATCTGTGGTGATAACTCTATTCTGGGAGCAAACCCTCTAAATCCTTTAGGCAGTTAAGGGGGAAGGTCAAAATTTCTTTCTGAGTCTTTCAGGCTTTGATTGTTTTCAATTCAAAATAACCCACATGCCAAAGAGACATTGGAGGGTGGCCAATTTTGTTTCCCTAAAGTTGAATTCAGTTTTTTTGTAGCTATAGAACTCATTCATTTTTTTAAGGCCAGCAAGGAACAATGAGTCTCTGATTTGTAGACCCGCTTTCATGGACATGGGGAGGGGGGAGGAGAGGGTGAGACGTTTGGAAACAGTAACATGGAAACTCATATTACTATATGTAAAATAGATAGCCAACAGGAATTTACTGTATGTCTCAGGGAACCCAAACAGGGGCTCTGTATCAACCTAGAGGGGTGGGATGGGAAGAAAGATGGGAGGGAGGTTCAAAAGGGAGGGGACATACGTGTACCTATGGCTGATTCATGTTGAGGTTTGTCAGAAAACAAAATTCTGTAAAGCAATTATCCTTCAATAAAAAATTAATTAAAAAGAAAAGAATCCACCTGCCAATGCAGGGACATGGGTTCAATCCCAGGAAAATCCCACATGGCAAGAGGTAACTAAGCTGCTGCACCCCACTTACTGAGTTCATGCCCTAGAGCCCATGCTCCACAACAGAAATCACTGCAAGAGGAAGCCTGTGCACCCCAGCTAGAGGGTAGCCCCCACTCGCTGGAACCAGAGAAAGTCCATGCGCATCAGTGAAGACCCAGCACAGCCAAAAATAAATAAATGTGTGTGTGAAAATGTTTAAAAAAGAAAAAAGAATTTACCTGGTTAGGTCAGACATACCCAGCATAAGCTCTTATTTGATTAACTTAAAATCAGCTTATTAGGGACTGCAAAATTCCCTCAATCTGTGGTTTATAGGTTAGAACCAAGTTACAGCTCCCTGCTTCCCACAACTCAAGGTGAGGGGATTACACAGAAGTGTAGATACCAAGGATAGACATCAAAGGAGGTCATATTAAAGTTCTACCAACCACATCTTTCATTCACTGAGCTTCTGTGGTGTGTGTGTGCACATACACACACGCGCGCTCACAGAAATCAACTTGCTCCAACTCACTTCAACAAACTCAGGGAAATTTGTCTTAAGGAAATAAAGATGCCTTGTGGACCAAGGGAAGTAACGCAGCTTGGCCTGGACAAAAACAGGGATTAGGCTGTGGAATGTTGTAAGGAAAGCTGTGTTTCTCTGTACATTTGCTTCATCATTGTCACTCTCTGTGGACCGACTTTATCTGATCCCCACTTGACTCTGCAGTTCCAAGCCCATGCTGTCTCTGGTGTCCAGTGGAATCCATCTCTCTCTCTCTCTCTCCCTCTCTCCCTGCTGCCCTCTAGTTCTAACGTCTGCTCACCTTCAGAGCAGTCATCTCTGGCCACAGTGGGTATATACATCCCGACCATAGCCGCCATCCATGGTGACCATGTAGCGGGAGAAGAGGGGGTTAGTCCTCAAAGAGGCTGAGGCCCCACTGCGTGGTGTAAGGAATTGTCAGTGGCCAGTCTGCACATTCCCCCATCTTCCTGTACGTGATTTAGTAGCAAGGCTCCTCAGGTCGCAGTGGAGGAGGCAAGAGAGGTTATGTTTAATTGCTAATGTGTTTAAAATGACACTCCCAAGACCACAGCACTTAGAGGAAAAGTCATCCCACGGCAAGAACGCGGGAGCACAGAGGACGTAGGTGCAGGCTCGGAGGGCCCAAGTTAGGGACAGAGCCACAGTCACGTCTGACAAAACCTTTCCTAGAAATGGCTGAGAAAGCGCATGCTTTGAGTAAGTGCACAGAGCAAAAAAGATCTGAGTAACGAAAGCCCTGGAGGAGGAAGGGGATGTTCCAGCACAGACTATACAGCTCAAGTTCTGCTAACAGAGTGAGACTCAGAGAGGGTAATCCAGATGGGGCCTATTGTTTAAACCCAGCCGTGCTGCTTGAGAGCTCTCATCAACTCTTACTTATGAGAAATCAGTATCAGAATCTCTGTGCATCTTACAGCTGGCTTATACTCAGGTACACAGTGATGTGTAAACTGGGGGTGGTCCTTACCTTCGGGTGTGGGTGCATTACCATCGAATCCTCTGTGATTTTCCTATAGTTCCAAGTTAAAGGATCATTCCCAATGTTGTCATACTTGTGTAGACGAGCATTTGATGATCACAACTGATGATCACAATCAAGATTCTGAAGCTCAGAGTGGGCCCAACTAATTAAATACTCCCCAGTTCCATGCTGTTAAAGACCTTAGTTTCAGTGAGGTTTATTTATATCCGGATGTTCTTCCCAGGTGGTACTAGTTGTAAAGAACCCAGTTGCTAATGCAAGTAGACATAAGTAGGTTCAATCCCTGGGTCAGGAAGATCCCCTGCAGAAGGGCACAGCAACCCACTCCAGTATTCTTGCCTGGAGAATTCCTTGGATAGATGAGCCTGGAAGGCTACAGTCCATAGAGTCGCAAAGAGTTGGACATGACTGAAGTGACTTAGCATGCACACAGTGTTCTACATGTTACAAAAAGATTCTCAAAGTTGGAGATTGAACCTGGCTAGTGTTTAAGTTCCACGAGGTGACAGAGGCCAAAACCAAATTATCTCTGTCTTGTGGTGCCAGCACAAATCAATCACATCCTCAAGAAATGTTGGGTTTAAAAAAAAATTATTGTAGTTGATTGACAATGTTGTGTTAATTTTTCATGTACAACAAAGTGACTCAGTTATACATATGTATCTATATATATTCTTGTTCATATTCTTTTCCATTAAGGTTTATCACAGGATATTGAATATAGTTCCCTGTGCTATACAGTAGGACCTTGTTGTTTATCTCTGTTATATACAAAAGCTTGCATCTCCTAATCCCAAACTTCCAATCCTTCTCTCTCCCGCCACCCTCCACCTTGGTGATAAATGTTTATTGAATGAAAAAAAAATTATTCTGGATTTTTGTATCATATAATCATTATAATTATAACCTGCTCTTTGTCCTGGTAGACTGTGATTTTTTTAGAACTGCACAGTCTAGGATGGTCACCATGAGCCACATACAGAATTTTAAATTTAAATTAAATAAAGTTTTAAAATTCAATTTCTTCATTGTAATAGCCACATTTCAAGTGCTTAGTAAGCGCATGTGGCAAGTGGTTCCAAATAGTACTTTCGCATCAGTACAGAGTTTTATTGGCCAGCACTGCTCTCGAAGGCAGAGACTTCCTCAGTTTCCCTCACAGAATCTGTATCAGGGTGCATACATAGTGTTCAACCATCATTTCTTGAACTAATGGCCATTAGACTCTCCTGGTAATCTCAGCCTAGCCTTCATTTCTGCAGGAAGACCCCATTGAGTTCTATGCTGTGCTTCCCCCAAGACTGAGGTGAATCCCTAGTGTGTCAGATTCTGACTCTGACCTCACACAGTACACAAAAATCAACTCGAAATGGATTAAAGACTTAACCCGCAACTGTAAAAGTTCTGAAAGAAAACACTAGGGAAAATCTTCATGCCATTAATACTGGCAATGATTTCATGAATATGACTCCAAAAGCACAGGCAATAAAACCAAAAATAAACAAGTGAGACTACATCGAGCTAAAGCTTCTGCATGGCAAAGGAACCATCAACCAACCATCGACAGTGAAAAGGCAACCTATGGAATGGGAGGAAATATTTGCAAATCATATGCATGGTTTGCAACTATATATAATATGATAAGGGTTAATCTCCAAAATATACAAGGAATTCTTACAGTTCAACAGCAAAGGAAAAAAAAACTCTAATAACCCCAATAAGAACTCAAACAGACGTTTCTCCAAAGAAGATATACAAATGCCCAAAAAGTGCATGAAAAGTGCTCAAAGTCACCAATTATCGGGGAAATGCACATCAAAATCAAGATGAGATATCACTTCACACCTGTCAGAATGCTATAATTGAGAAAACAAAAGATAATGAGTGTTGTCAAGGATGTGAAGAATTGGAACAAAGCACACCTTTTTATGGGAATGCAAAATGGTGCACAGCTGTGTAAAACATTATGGAAGTCCTTTAAAAAAATTAAAAATAGAACCACCATATGTTCCAATAATCCCACTTGTGTGTATTTATCCAAAATAATTGAGATCAGAATCTTGAAGAGCTATTAGTCTCCTAAGTTCATTGCAGCCTTTTTCACAACAGTCAAGATGTGGAAGCAACCTAAATGTCCATCAACAAGCGAATAAATATGATATATACTTACAATGGAAATACTGTTTGGTTTTAAAAAGAGGAAAAGTCTGCATATGCAGCCGTATGGATAAGCCTTGAGGATATTATGCTAATTGAAATAGGCCAATCACAGATAGACAAATATTGCACAATTCCACTTACATGAGGTCTCTAAAACACTCACATATACAGAATAAAAGAGTGGAATGGTGCTCACTCGGCTGGAGAGAGGGGAAAGTGGGGAATTACTGATCAATGGACATCGTTTCAGTTAAGCAAGATTACCTGCTGTTCAACATTGTGCCTATCGTCAAAAATTATTTATTGTACACTTAAACGTTTGTTGAGGGTACATTAACAAATGTGTTCTTGCCACAATAAAATAAAATAACAAGTTTCTGCTTCCTAGAAAAATAGCCCATCCTGTGCAGCCCTGTCCAGCTTCCAGGCTGTAAAGCCCTTGAGAGGTAGGCTGGTGCTAATGACTGTACCTCCAGCCTTTGGCTGAATGGTTGACAGAGCAGAGACACTCAGGCAAATTTATCAAACAAAATTGAGTAGGGAGCGTAAACTGACGGCTTCGAGCAATGTCTTTGCTACTTGCCAAGTTGATAACAGGGTGGGGGCGAGTGCTGCAGGCTGCATCTCTACAGGAGGATGGGACAGCTGTGAGAGGAGAAGCAAGGAACACAATTCACATATAATACCAGTGTGAAGGTCCTCATTTACCAAACGCCTAGATCTCCAAAGCATCCCAGTTTCTTGAGAAGATTTTCCTACCTTTTTGACTTCTTCCCTCTCAACTCCTTACATCTCTAATATTTCTTTTTTTCCCTGTTTGCTTAGGTTTAAAAATACAAAGATTGCAGAAAAATAGCAAACACTTTATATACCTATATTAAGAAGGGTCCTGATAGGAAATACATGGCAAAGGAGTAAGTGAGGTGCAAGAAAACCACAAGAAATGCTGCTGTACCCCAAGCATTCAGGAAACCTTAGCATCTTAAAGGCACAAGATGGGGTGCTGTTACCAGAGCCTGATAAGAGAAGGCTTCCTAATAGGAGCTTTCATTTCTGCAGAGAGGGACGGCGTAGAGGAATGAATACCCAGACTCCTTCCCTCCCATCTCTGCCCCTGTTCCCAGCAGGATGCACCCAGCGGGGGCCAGAGGGCTGGGAAGTCAAGCAGAGGGACCAGCCTCCTGGATCATCAGGGTGGAGAAGGGTAAAGTGTGGATGCAGAGGGCGACAGGGAATAACCCCCACACCCCTCCATCTGGAAGTAACAAGTGGGAACAGTTTGTTATTTTTGCTCCTCATTTTAAAAAAAGAACTTAACAAGATAGAGTTAGGCCTCTTATTTGTTCACCTCAGTATTCCATTCTCCCCTCATCAGAGACAATTTTGTGAATTTGGTGTATGCTCTTTGTGCATATTTTTAACCTTTTTTACCTAAATATAAATAAGTACCGAATAGCATTATTTTGGTTTTTTGAGATTTTTATATATGTTTTCATGTTTTTCATATAATTCTGTGACTTACTTTTTTCATTCAATGGTGTGTGTGCTTCAGAGAGATTTGTACACTAGTATATATGAGTATGGGCTTCCCAGGTGGCTTGGTGGTAAAGAATCTACCTGCCAAGCAGGAGGCATATATTTGATTCCTGGCTCAGGTAGACACCCTGGAGAAGCAAATGGCAACCCACTCTAGTTTTCTTGCCAAGGATATCCTGTGGACAAGGAACCTGGCAGGCTACAGTCCATGCAGTCCCAAAGAGACACAATTTAGCGACTAAACAACAGCATATATCAATATATTTCATCATCTTAATTGTTGAATAGTATTTCACTCTATTTATCTATTATTCTACTGATGGATATTTACCTTGTTTACAATATTCACTCTTCAAATAGTACGGTACCAGGGCTCATAGAATCTGAACATGCTCAACTTTAACAGAAATTGCCAAATTACTCTCCAGAATAGTTGTGTTAATCTATATTCTCACCAGCAACATATGAAGGCCCTGTTTCCCCACATTCTCACTAACTCTCTGCATTTCAGATTTTAATTTTTGCCTACATAATGGCATGAAATGGTATCCCACTGTTGCTTTAATTGGCATTTTCCTGATCATTAGTGACGGTGAGCAACTTTTTCAGATATTTACTAGCCATCTGCATTTCCTCTTCTGTTAATTGCCTGCCTCTATCCTTTGCCTACATTTTACTAAACTAGAAAACTTTTACAACTTTCTTTGTGAGTTGGAAGCCTTTAAGTCTATCTTGGATGTTAAATCTTTGTGTAAAATGTGATGTGCAACCCAAGACACTTCTAATTAGCTCAGGATGAGATTTTATAAAAATTGGAATCAAGAGCTTAACAGGTGAAAACATTCTCAAGGGATAAAAAAAAAGGCAAGGTGGTATTTACTCACATTGCTTCAGGAATTTTTCCCCAACATACTGGATAGTAACAAAGTCTCTAAAAGTCAAAGGGAATGACTGCATTAAATTAAGCCTTGATTATCTTTTCTCCACGGAGTTGCTATTGCCATGTTCCCTGGTTCCAGATGTATGGCATCAAGGGGGGAAATGAAATTGTGACTGTGTTTTCAGAGTGGGCTGTTCTGACTTGACGATATACTTCATGATGACTCGATGCTGCCAGGGAGACATAACTTAAACCACTAAGGTACGTGAACTAAATCCTCCAATTCATCTCGCAGGAACAACTGCTCGAGGACAGGGCTCTCTCTGAAGACTCTGGTGTCAAATTTAATTCAACCGATTCCTGCATCTTGTTCTAGAAGCTGCTTCTTCAGCCAGCAAAATAACTCACATCAGGATGCATTAAGCGGCACCTCTGTTTGAGAAAGGACTGTGCACAGCATTGTGGGGCCATAGGAGTTAGCTCCTTCTAGACTCACTTTGGGAACCTTCTTACCGCATTCCTGTACCTCCCCTCTTTCACTTCCCCCATTATACTGGCATTGTCTGCTCGTGGGTCCCTCTCCCCAGCAAGGCTTTGAGCCAGGGTTTCTCAGCTTCAATACTATTGACAGTTGGGGCCAGATAAATGTTTGACCAGGGGAGGGAGGGGCTGTACTGGTATTTGCAGAATGTTCAGCAGGATTCCTGACTCCTACTCACTACATGCCAGTATCTCTCTCACACACACACAGAGTCACACACACATTGATTGTGTGTGTGCTCAGTCATGTCTGACTCTTTGCAATCCCCTGGACTGTAGCCCATCAGGCTTCTCTGTCCATGGAATTTTCCAGTCAAGAATACTGGAGGGGGTTGCTCTTTCGTACTCCAGGAAATCTTCCCAGGGATTGAACCTGTATCTCTTGAGTTTCCTGCCAAATGTCCTCTGGCAGCCAAATTGCCCTAGTTGAGAAGCCTGTTGTCAGCTCTAGCAAAGCAGCGGCCACATTTTCTTTTCCTCTCTGATTCTTAGCGCCCCAGACATGCCTGGCACCCTGAACCAGACAGAGCTTTGCTTGGAGGGATGAGAAAAGGCTTTGTGTTAGAGAACTACTGGATTTTGATTTTGAAGAATGGGGAGGAATAATATATGTCAGCTGTCTCCTGCACAACTTTCTGCGATCATGGAGATACTCTATATACTTAATAATACAATAAACATTAACACATGTGGCCTTTGAGCACTTGAAATGTGTGACAAGAAACTGGCTTTTAAATTTCATTTAGTTTTAATTACTTTAAATTTCCAAAGCTACATGCCGGGAGCCCGCGTGAGGAGCTCTACCCTTGGCAAAGTCATGAGGAAGGAGGCTCGGCATTACGCAAAGGCGAGATCGAGCCTCAGGAAACTCCCTGTTCCTGAGCATCTACCCCCAAAACCAGGGTCTGCCTACTGTACTGTTTTATGCTCTCACCTATACCTCTGACTCTACGGGGGGCTGACCCCCATTACCTCTCTCGGAGAAGGAGTTAACTTACAGCTCCAAGTCAATAAAAATTCCTGGGTGTGACAAGAGTGTTTCAACTTACAACTCCTCTGAAGGTTATCTAGCCTGCTTGTACAGGTTCGTCCGGCCACATGTGATTGTTTGCAGCCTCCCAGCTGTGAGATGCACGAGATGTTTTGGACTTACTGAAGGCAGATTCTTTTGGGAAGCTGGAAACTGTTAGTATAGTGGGTTGGTTAGGAATTATATTGGTGAAGGGTTTTTCATTTGTTTTGCCAATAATTGCTGCTAATTCCCTGCCCTGGGTGTGACAAGGGTGTCTCAGGTCAAACCTCTCTGCCTGCAGACTACCTTGTGTGACAGGATTATCCATACTCCTGCCACTACGCACATGATTGTTTACTATCTCTCAACCATAAACAGCACAGAGAGTTTGGAGTATTTTGAAAGTCTTAATTAGCATAGGGCTTTTCTCATTGTTGAGTCAATGATTGCCGCCAGGCCTCCATATCCTTAGGCACCTGGGAATATATTAATCAATGTATTTGGAATATAGAAAAGGAAATATAGTAGTTTTTGATGTTAGCAATACTAGACTTTTTAAGTTAATGAATTTTCTCTTTTGTTATAGATCACTGTACTTTGTTATAAGTCACTGTGTCCTTGCTATGTAAAAATGTAACTTTATCACCATCTTAAGACTAAATAGGTCTTAAGGGGAACATTGGTGAAGGGTTTTCATTTGTTGGGCTGATGTTTGCTGCTAAATCTCCATATTCCCTGCCCTTATAATGAATATAACTAGCATATAGGAGAAATAAGTATTAACCTTTAAAATTAATCATGTTGACCTTAGGTTAAATAAATTCTTTTCTTGATTGTAACCCACTACACCCTCACCCTATAGGAATGTAGCTTTATTTGCAGGGTGGTGCCTGGTTTAAGAAAAAACACCCTTGGAAAAAATAAGTTTTTTGGTTATCAGAAAGAAAGGATCATAAAATGTCAGCAGGCCTTATGGCCAGAAGATGATGTAAAACCCCTAAGACCTTTTTTTATACATTTACAAGTGTCAGGTCTGCTGACCCCCACGTGACTCTGTATTCATCCCTATGTATAACAAAAGGTATATAAGCAAACCTAAAAAATAAAGAAATCAGATCAGTTTCTGGAAAGACTGATTCTCCCATGTCGTTCTTTCTTGCTCCCCGTTTTTCTGGCTGAATTCCCATCTGGAGTGTGGGTGCCCGCCATGTCTACTTACTTGCCCCGGTTTTTAAGTTCCATGCGAGAAGGAGCCCAAGGAGGGGCGCCTTCCGATATTCAAGTGGCACCGGTGGCCCAAAGTAGATGGTGCAAATTCCTTGTCTTGGAATTTTATTGGTATCCCATGTAAACCAAGTTATTCAGCCTCTTTTTCTCCTCTAATATTTCCTACTACACTATCCATTTCTAATCTCTCTCTATATGTAATTAAATAAGTTTTTTCCTAGGACGCTGATTCTGTCCCCACCTTCGAATTACCCTGGATCCACCGGGGCTGGACCCTGGCAGCTACATTTGACTAGAAGCTCTCATACTGAACATTGGGTGGGCTTCCCCAGTGGCTCAGACAGTAAAGAATCAGCATGTGATGCAGGAGACCGGGTTCAATCCCTGGGTTAGAAAGATCCCTGGAGAAGGGCATGGCTACCCACTCCAATATTCTCGCCTGGGAAACCCCATGGACAGAGGAGCCTGGCTACAGTTCATGGAGTTGCAGAGAGTCAGATGTGACTGAGTGACTTACATGCACACATACAAGCCCCACTGTAAACACAATTCACCAAATATGAGTTTGGGCTTAGACAGTTCCCCAAATATTCAGTAACATATTTACACTTTGTTTCTCTGATAATTATCCAAGCCTACATCAATATATTGGGTTAGCCAACATTTTTGTTCAAGTTTTCTGTAATAGCTTGTGCAACTCACTTTTTGGCCAATTCAATAGTTTGGAATAAAATGAATATTATCATGCTTCACTCTACAGAGGTGATAAAAGAGCTCACCCCACCCATCACAAAGCAACCAGGGACACCATTCTTGAGGGGCTTGAATGCTGGTAGACTTCTCAGAATCATTCTGTTAATGTAAAAGCAGCCCATCCTTCTATCTGTTCTTTCACACATATTTACCCAAGGAACATGTATTGAGAACCAACCTCATGCCCTCACTGAGATCACAAAAAATATGCAGAACAGTTAGGCAAAGTGTAAACAACTAACTAGAATATATTACAAGGAAAGTGGTGATGGAGTTCTATGTGTGTGCTCCTAAGCGCCTGACATAGATAGAGAAAGGTTAACAGTGGAGCTCATGCTGAGCTGAGTCTTAGAGTTAGAGAACTAGCTGAGTCAGTTTTCTAAACTTAAAGGAACAATATTTTAAAAAAAATGATCCCCTGGAGGCTTCTTAAAAAATAAATTCTCAGGCTTCTTCCTTGGAAATTCCTGGTACAGATCTTAGAGTTTTCCACTGTTAGCAAGTACCTGTGGCAAATCTAGGAAAAAGATGTTAGGAGGATGGAGTCAATAACTCCAATGTGCAGGTAGGAAAATTGTCAAGTCTTGATGCTCCTAATATCTGATAGTGAAAGTGTGAAAGTCACTCAGTCGTGTCCAGCTCTTTGAGACCCCATGGACTGTATAGTCCATGGAATTCTCCAGGCCGGAATACTGGAGTGGGTAGCCTTTTTCTTCTCCACGGGATCTTCCCAGCCCAGGGATTGAATCCAGGTCTCCCACATTGCAGGAGGATTCTTTACCAGCTGAGTCACAAGGGAAGCCCAAGAATACTGGAGTGGGTAGTCTATCCCTTCTCCAGTGGAGCTTCCTGACCCAGGAATCCAACCGGGGTCTCCTGCATTGTAGAACAATTCTTTACAACTGAGCTATCAGGGAAACCCCTGGTATCTGATATGTATCAACACATCATCTGCCATTGAATAAGTGGTAGGAGCTTGAAAACTATGAATTTTTTCTGATATCAAAGCTAATTAGGAAAGTGAGAAATTAAGAAAAGTGAAAGAATGAAAGAGAAAATGAAAGGCCATACCTAAGCCCACTATCTAGACTTAATTACTGTCTGATACTTCTGACAAATATCTCACTTGTCTTTTTCTTTTTTTACACATATACACACAAAATTGGAATAATACTGTACCCATCCTTCTTTTAAAAATGTTGACAGGATGGTACAAAGAGTTCTCATATACCGCCCCCCTAGTACATGGATTGTGACAAATCTTACATCAGTATCATGCATTTGTCATGATTCATGTACTAGTTTGTGTGTGTGTGTATGTGGGTGCACGTGCACTCAATTGTGTCGACTCTTTGTGACTCCATGGACTGTAGCCTGCCAGCCTCCTCTGTCCATGGAATTCTCGAGGCAAGCATACTGGAATGGGTTATCATTTCCTTCTCATGGGGATCTTCCCAAATGTACCAGTCTTGATACATTCAGTCCAGTTCAGTTGCTCAGTTGTGTCCAACTCTTTGTGACCCCATGAACTGCAGCACACCAGGCCTCCCTGTCCATCACCAACTCCGAGAGTCCACCCAAACCCATGTCCATTGAGTCAGTGATGCCATCCAACCATCTCATCCTCTGTCGTCCCCTTCTCCTCCTGCCCTCAATCTTTCCCAGCATCAGGGTCTGTTCAAATGAGTCAGCTCTTTGCATCAGGTGGCCAAAACATGGGAGTTTCAGCTTCAACATCAGTCCTTCCAATGAACACCCAGGACTGATCTCTTGTAGGATGGACTGGTTGGGTCTCCTTGCAGTCCAAGGGACTCTCAAGAGTCTTCTCCAACACTACAGTTCAAAAGCATCAATTCTTTGGTGCTCAGCTTTCTTCACAGTCCAACTCTCACATCCATACATGACCACTGGAAAAACCATAGCTTTGACTAGACGGACCTTTGTTGGCAAAGTAATATCTCTGCTTTTTAATATGCTGTCTAGGTTGGTCATAACTCTCCTTTCAAGGAGTAAGCGTCTTTTAATTTCATTACTTCAGTCACCATCTGCAGTGATTTTGGAGCCCAGAAAAATAAAGTCAGCCACTGTTTCCACTGTTTCCCCATCTATTTACCATGAAGTGATGGGACCAGATTCCATGATCTTAGTTTTCTGAATGTTGAGTTTTAAGCCAACTTTTTCACTCTTCTCTTTCACTTTCATCAAGAGGCTCTTTAGTTCTTCTTCACTTTCTGTCATAAGGGTGGTGTCATCTGCATATCTGAGGTTATTAATATTTCTCCTGGCAATCTTGATTCCAGCTTGTGCTTCTTCCAGCCCAGTGTTTCTCATGATGTACTCTGCATATAAGTTAAATAAGCAGGGTGACAATATACAGCCTTGATGCACTCCTTTTCCTATTTGGAACCAGTCTGTTGTTCTGTGTCCAGTTCTAGCTGTTGCTTCCTGAACTGCATGTAGGTTTCTCAAGAGGCAGGTCAGGTGCTCTGGTATTCCCATCTCTTTCAGAATTGTCCACAGTTTATTGTGATCCACACAGTCAAAGGCTTTGGCATAGTCTATAAAGCAGAAATAGATGTTTTTCTGGAACTCTCTTACTTTTTCCATGATCCAGTGGATGTTGGCAATTTGATCTCTGGTTCCTCTGCCTTTTCTAAAACCAGCTTGAATATCTGGAAGTTCATGGTTCACATATTGCTGAAGCCTGGCTTGGAGAATTTTGATTACTTTACTAGCATGTGAGATGAGTGCAACTGTGCAGTAGTTTGAGCATTCTTTGGCATTGCCTTTCTTTGGGATTGGAATGAAAACTAACCTTTATCATTAACAAAAATCCATATTTCTTTCAAATTTCCCTCATTATTTCCTAATGTTCTTGTGTTGTCCATGATCAGATCTAAGATACCATATTATACTTGGTTATTAGATTCTGTCAGGCTCCTCTTGACTACTACAATATCTTAGACTTTTCTTGTTTTTGATGACCTTGACAGTTTTGAGAAGTACTGTCAGACATTTTTTAGAATTTCCTTCAACTGGGATTTATCTTATATTTTTCTCATTATCAACCTGGGATCTACATACACAGGTATCCTCAACCCAGAATTGACAGCTGTTAGTTACCATTTTATGATATTTGATTCATTTTTAAGAAAAAATAGAATGGAAATTAGATTTTCTTCAGTCAATACCATTTGCAGCAATTTGGATGGATCTAGAGATTATCATACTAAGTGAAGTAAGTCAGATAGAGAGAGATAAATACCATATGATATCCCTTATATATGGAACCTACAATATGACACAAATGAATTTACTTGCAAAGCAGAAATAGACTCACAGACACAGAAAACAACCTTACAGTTATCAAAAAGGAAAGAAGTTGGGGAAAGATAAAATAGAAGTTTGGGATGAAAATATACATACTACTCCTCATGAGAAGAGTTGACTCATTGGAGAAAACTCTGATGCTGGGAGGGACTGGGGGCAGGAGGAGAAGGGGACGACCGAGGATGAGATGGTTGGATGGCATCATGGACTCAATGGACGAGTCTGAGTGAACTCCGGGACATGGTGATGAAAAGGGAGACCTGGCGTGCTGCGATTCATGGGGTCGCGAAGAGTCGGACGCAACTGAGCGACTGAACTGAACTGAACTGATACATAAAATGTAAAATAGACAACCAACAAGGACCTACTGCACAGCACAGGAAACTATATTCAATATCTTGTAAAAACCTATAATGGAGAAGAATCTAAAAAAAGATATAACTCCATCACTTATCTCTACACCGGAAACTAACACAACACTGTGAATCAACTATATTTCAATAAAAATATTTTTTAAAGATGATTTCTGTCATTCAACATGCACAGCTTCAGTCTCACAATCCTCCCAGCCTCAGAGATGTCTTCAATTTAACGTGTAATCTCCCATCTCCACTTTTCCCTTTTATATGTCTGTATGCTCACACCTATACAAGCGGGAAAATATATGGCATTTCACCATATTGAAAATATTTTCCAAGAGTGGCATCATACACATATCATTGTATGTCTTGATTTCTGTTGCTTTCTCTCAAAAAGATTGTTTTTGAGAAAAGATAAGAATTTAAGGTGATGAAAGTGATACTTAATTACATGGTGAGAATCCCTTCACAATGTATACACTTAAGAAACCACCTCAGTGTACATTTTAAGTATCTTATAATTATATTTGTCAGTTATACTTCAATGAAGTTGAACAAAAAAACCTAAATTATTTTGAGAACGATTTATGTAAATTTAGCCTGGTGGGCAGCCGTCTATGGGGTCGCACAGAGTCGGACACGACTGAAGCGACTTAGCAGCAGCAGCAGCAGCAGCAGCAGCAGCAGCAGCAGCAGCTATTGCCTTTAACTGCTGCATGGTATTCTATGGTCTGATGAAGTATATTTTATACATTCTCTTCCTTTAAGGAGACTCTCAAATACAATTACTGGTTTGTAGGGTATAGGCCTTCCAATATGGTTGTATGACTTTACACTCTAAAATAAAAACAATGTTTGTTTCCTTACATTCTCAACAGCAGTTAGTATGAGCAGACTTTTGAATTTTTCCAAACATATAAACTTGAAATTAAACCTCATTAACATTTTATTTCAAATTTTCCTGACTGCTGGTGAGCTTGAGAATCATCTCATATCTTCATTAGTCATTTGGCTCCTTTTACCATGAATTTCTTGTTCACCTTTTTTCTCATTTTTCTATTGAGTGCTTTTTTCTTTTTTTTTTTTAAATTAGCTTGATAGCCTTTTGTTTTTTACATGTTTTGAGTAGTAATCTTTTTCTTATGAGTATTTTACTAATATATTGTTTCAATCTTCTGCTTGTCTTTTTAAATTAGCATCTCATTTGTCGTTAGGAATACATTTTGACATGCTAGAAGCTATAAATTTTTTCAATCTATGTTATTTTATATAATGCTTAAGAATGTATAAAATATATTTCCCTACCCTGTTGTTCAGTCACTCAGTCATGCTAACTCTTTGTGACCCCATGGACTGCAGCACGCCAGCCTTCCCTGTTCTTCACCATCTCCCAGAGCTTGTTCAGCTCATGTGCATTGATTTGGTGATGCCATCCAACCATCTCGTCCTTTGTCATCCCCTTCTCCTCCTGCCTTCAATCTTTCCAAGCATCAGGGTATTTTCCATGAGTTGGCTCTTTGTATCAGGTGGCCAAAGATTTGAAGCTTCAGCTTCAGCATCAGTCCTTCCAATGAATATTCAGGATTGATTTCCTTTAGGTTTGACTGCTTTGATCTCCTTGCAGTCCAAACAACTCTCAAGAGTCTTCTCCAGCACCACAGTTTGAAAGCATCAATTCTTTGGTGCTCAGACTTTTTTATGGTCCAACTCTCACATCCAGATATGACAACTGGAAAAAGCCATAGCTTTGACTAGACAGACCTTTGCCAGCAAAGTAATGTCTCTGCTTTTTAATATGCTGTCTAGGTTTGTCATAGCTTTTCTTCCAAGGAGCAAGAGTCTTTTAATTTCATGGCTGCAGTCACCATCTGCAGTGATTCTGGAGCTCAATAAAATAAAGTCTGTCACTGTTTCCATTGTTTCCCCATCTATTTACCATGAAGTGATGGGACCGGATGCCATGATCTTTGTTTTTTGAATGTTCAGTTTTAAGCCAGCTTTTCATGCTCCTCTTTCACCTTCCTCAAGAAGTTCTTTAGTTCCTCCTCACTTTCTGTCATAAGGGTGGTGTATTCTGCATATCTGAGGTTATTGATATTCCCTCTCCCACCCCCCACGATCTTGATTCCAACTTGGGCCTCATCCAGCCCGGCATTTCATGTGATGTACACTGCTTTGAAGTTAAATAAGCATGGTGACAATAAACAGCCTAGATGTAATGTTTTCCCAATTTTGAAACAGTCCATTGTTACATGTCTGGTTCTAACTGTTGCTTCTTGGCATACAGATTTCTCAGGAGGCAGTTCAGGTGGTTTGGTTTTCCTATCTCTTTAAGAATTTTCCAGTTTGTTGTGATCCACACAGTCAAAGGCTTTAACGTAGTCAATGAAGCAGAAATGGACGTTTTTCTGGAATTCTCTTGCTTTTTCTATGATCCAAAGAATATTGGCAATTTGATCTCTGGTTCCTCTGCCTTTTCTAAATCCAGCTTAAACATCTGGAATTTCACAGTTCACATACTGTTCAAGCCTAGCTTGGAGGATTTTGAGCACTACTTTGTTAATATGTGCAATGAGTGCAATTGTGCAGTAGTTTGAACGTTCTTTGGCATTGCCTTTCTTTGAGACTAGAATGAAAACAGACCTTTCCCAGTCCTGTGGCCACTGCTGAGTTTTCCAAATTTGCTGGCATGTTGAGTGCAGTACTTTCACAGGATCTTCTTTTTAAAATTTGAAATTGCTCAGCTGGAATTCCATCACCTCCACTAGTTTTGTTTGTAGTGATGCTTCCTAAGGCCCATTTCACATTCCAGAATGTCTGGCTCTAGGTGAGTGATCACACCATCATGGTTATCTGGGTCATTAAGTTCCTCTTTCTACACTTCTGCGTATTCTTGCCACCCCTTTTTAATATCTTCTGCTTCTTTTAGGTCCATACCATTTCTGTCCTTTATTGTGGCCATTTTTGCATGAAATGTTACTTTGCTATTTCTAATTTTCTTGAAGAGATCTCTAGTTTTTCACATCCTATTGTTTTTCTCTATTTCTTTGCATTGTTCACTTAAACAGGCTTAAAAAAAAAATCTCTCCTTGCTATTCTTTGGAACTCTGCATTCAGATGGGTATATCTTTCCTTTTTCCCTTTGCCTTTCACTTCTCTTCCTTTCTCAGCTATTTGTAAGGCCTCCTCAGACAGCCATTTACCTTTTTGCATTTCTTTTCTTGGGGATGGTCTTGATCACTGCCTCCTGTATGTTACAGACCTCCATCCACAGCTCTTCAGGCCCTCTGTCTATCAGATCTAATCCCATAAATCTACTTGTCACTTTCACTGTATAATCATAAGGGATTTGATTTAGGTCATACCTGAATGGCCTAGTGGTTTCCCCTACTTTCTTTAAGTCTGAATTTTGCAATAAGGAGTTCGTGATCTGAGCCACAGTCCGCTCCTGGTCTTTTTGCTGACTGTTAGAGTTTCTCCATCTTTGGCTGAAAAGAATATAATCAACCTGATTTTTGTATTGATCACCTGGTAATGTCCATGTGTAATGTCTTCATTTGTGTTGTTGAAAGAAGGTGCTTGCTATGACCAGTGTGTTCTCTTGGCAAAATTCTGTTAGCTTTTGCCCTGCTTCATTTCATACTCCAAGGCCAAACTTGCCTGTTACTTCAGGTATCACTTGACTTCCTACTTTTGCATTTCAGTCCCCTATAATGAAAAGGACATCTTTTTTCAGTGTTAGATCTAGAAGATTTTGTAGGTCTTCATGGATCCACTCAACTTCAGCTTCCTCAGGATTAGTGAATGGGGGATAGACTTGGATTACTGTGATATTGAATGGTTTGCCTTGGAAACGAAATGAGACCATTCTGTCGATTTTGAGATTGTACCCAAGTACTGCATTTTGGACTCTTTTGTTGACTATGAGGGCTACTCCATTTCTTCTAAGGGAAGAAATTTCCCAACTCTAATATCTTAAAGGGCTTCCCTCATAGCTCAGTTGGTAAAGAATCTGCCTACAATGAGGGAGACCTGGGTTAAATCCCTGGGTTGGAAAGATCCCCTGGAGAAGGGAAAGGCTACCCACTCCAGTATTCTGGCCTGGAGAATTCCATGGACTTTACAGTCCATGGGGTCAAAAAGAGTTGGACACGACTGAGCAGCTTTCACTTTGGACTTCCCTGGTGGATCAGATGGTAAAGCATCTGCCTACTATGTGGGAGACTTGGGTTTTATCCCTGGGTGAGGAAGATCCTCTGGAGAAGGAAATGTCAACCCACTCCAGTACTCTTGCCTGGAAAATCCCATGGACAGAGGAGCCTGGTAAGCTACAGTCCATGGGGTTGCAAAGAGTTGGATAAGACTGAGCAACTTCACTTCACTTCAATATCTTAAAAATATTCACTATGTTTTCTTCTGGTTGTTATAATTTTTGTTTTTAATTGTTAGATTTTTAATCTATTTGAAATTTATTTTTGTTTTTCATATAAGATGAAAATCCACTTTTGTTAATGTCAGAAGCCCATCCACCTGGTTCCTTTGATTGACTCCTTAATCCTTTTCTTTCAGACCTGTAATGCCAGCTCCATTAAATAAATGTCCATATATGTAGTGACTTGCTCTGGAATTTCTCATTTGCACAACTGACCTTTATCTATGACTCAACCAAAGCCATTCTGTTTTACTCATTTAGCTTCAAAATAAACTTTGATACAGGGTGGAATAAGCATTCCTTTCTTGTGATTCTTTTTTAGAATGGAATTGGATATATGGTGGCTTTTATTTTGTCACATGAATTTTGAAATAACTTTATAAGTTTTATGGAAAACTACATTAGGATTTTTACTAGAATCCTATTAAAATTTTATATTTATTTGGAAAACAGTTGCCATCTTTACCATACTGAATCTTCTGAATCATGAGTACTGTTTGTATACTTTTAAAAATCTTGTTATATTTTTTCAATACCATTCTTGAAATTTTCTCAGCAAAAAATTTTATGAAGTTTTTATTTTTTCTTAGACATCAAATCACTTTATTGTTAAACCAGAATTTTTTCAGTTTCTTTATGTAATGCTAGCCTGTGAAAATTGGAGAAGGAAATGGCAACCCACTCCAGTGTTCTTGCCTGGAGAATCCCATGGACGGGGGAGCCTGGTGGGCTGCCGTCTATGGGGTCACATAGAGTCGGACACGACTGAAGTGACTTAGCAGCAGCAGCAGCAGCCTGTGAAAATGCTATTTGTTTTTGAAAGTAGTTTTATATGACTTATCCTGTTGAATAATTTTATCAGTTCTGTAGAATTTCTTAGGTTTTCTAAAGAGACAATCATACCAAGCACAAATAACAAGAGCTTTGTCTCTTTTAGATCCATGTATTTCCATTGCTTTATTGGCTAGAAACTTTAATGCAGTACTGCTAAATGCTATATTATTATTACATATTATATAACATATATTGTTTTATATGTATATATATGTATGTATCTGTTATATATACGTATATATATGTTGGAAAAGATCCTGACACTGGGAGAGACTGAGGGCAGGGGGAGAAGGGGCTGACAGAGGATAAGATGGCTGGATGACATTGCTGACTCAATGGACATGAGTTTGAGCAAATTCAGGGAGATAGTGAAGGGTAGGGAAGCCGGAGTGCTGCAGTCCATAGAATCCTAAAAAGTCAGACATGATGTAGCACCTGAACAACAGCGTATGTTATATAATAAATAATAATTATATAGTATTATATATTGTATTTATATATTATATTAGGTGTAATATATAATACAATATTGATGATGTGGTAGTGGATACCTTTGTCTTTTTAACTCTAATAGAAAAGCTTCTAAGCACTTATTTTATATGATAAAATTTATTATGATATGATATATGATTTTGTTAGATGCCTTTTTCCAAGCCAAAGATGTTCAAGTTTTCTTCTGTCTATACTTCATTAAGAATGTCTTTTTAAATCACAAATTAGTTCTAAATTTTCTTAAAAGCTTAGTGGGCATCTTTTCAGTGATCATGTTGGTTGTCTCCTTTAGCTTGCTAATGTGGTAAATGACATGATAGATTTTCTTGAGTTAAAACTTCTAAATGTTCTAACCGTAAGATCAGAAACTATAAAACTCTTAGAGGAGAACATAGGCCAAACACTCTTTGACATAAATCACAGCAAGAACCTCTATGACCCACCTCCCAGAATATTGAAAATAAAAGCAAAAATAAATAAATGGGACCTAATTAAACTTAAAAGCTTTTGCACAAAGAAGAAAACTCTAAGCAAGGTGAAAAGACAGCCTTCTGAATGGGAGAAAACAATAGCAAATGAAGCAACTGACAAACAACTAATCTCAAAAATATACAAGCAACTCCTGCAGCTCAGTTCCAGAAAAATAAATGACCCAATCAAAAAACAGGCCAAAGAACTAAACAGACATTTCTCCAAAGAAGACATACAGATGGCTAACAAACACAAGAAAAGATGCTCAACATCACTCATTATCAGAGAAATGCAAATCAAAACCACAATGAAGTACCATTTCATGCCAGTCAGAATGGCTGTGATCCAAAAGTCTACAAGCAATAAATGCTGGAGAGGGTGTGGAGAAAAGGGAACCCTCTTACACTGTTGGTGGGAATGCAAACTAGTACAGCCACTATGGAAAACAGTGTGGAGATTCCTTAAAAAACTGGAAATAGAACTGCCTTATGACCCAGCAATCCCACTGCTGGGCATACACACCGAGGAAACCAGAATTGAAAGAGACACATGTACCCCAATGTTCACTGCAGCACTGTTTATAATAGCCAGGACATGGAAGCAACCTAGATGTCCATCAGCAGACAAATGGATAAGAAAGCAGTGGTACATATACACAATGGAGTATTACTCCGCCATTAAAAAGAATACATTTGAATCAGTTCTAATGAGGTGGATGAAACTGGAGCCTATTATACAGAGTGAAGTAAGTCGGAAAGAAAAACACCAATACAGTATACTAACACATATGTATGGAATTTAGAAAGATAGTAACGATAACCCTGTATGCGAGACAGCAAAAGAGACACAGATGTATAGAACAGTCTTTTGGACTCCATGGGAGAGGGAGAGGGTGGGATGATTTGGGGGAATATCATGGAAACATGTATAATATCATATAAGAAACGAATCGCCAGTCCAGGTTCGATACAGGATCCTTGGGGCTGGTGCACTGGGATGACCTGGAGGGATGGTACGGGGAGGGAGGTGGGAAGGGGGTTCAGGATGGGGAACACGTGTACGCCCGTGGCGGATTCATGTTGATGTGTGGCAGAACCAATACAATATTGTAAAGTAATTAGCTTCCAATTAAAATAAATAAATTTAAATTCAAAAAAACTTCAGTACATTCTGGGATAAATCATGCTGGGTTATATTTTTAAAATACATTCTACTCTGCTAACCTGGATCTGTTAATATTTTACTTAGACTTTTTACACCAATGTTTATGGTGAGTTTGGTATGTAGTCTGCTTTTTTATACTGTGACTCGCTTGGGAATGAAATTATATTGTCTCATAAAATAAACTGAATGGCTTTGTCTCTTTGTGTACCCTCTGGAACAGTTTGTATAAGATAGGAATTATCTGTTCCTTGACTGTAGCAAAATTCAGCTGTAAATCTTTCTGGCTCTGTTTCCTTTTTAGGGAGGACAGTGTTGGCTATTAATAGTAAGCTCTTGTTATTTTGTTACTACCATATTAGCAGTAGGTAATACTTATGCTGGAGAAGGAAATGACAGCCCACTCCATCATTCTTGCCTGGGAAATCTCATGGACAGAGGAGCCTGGCAGGCTACAGTCCATGGGGTCACAAAGAGTCGGATATGACTTAGCTACTAAACAACAACAAATACTTACGTGGTGCCAGGCCCTTGTTCTAATCTAAGCATTTCAATAGCAAATATAATTGACACAACAGTCTTATGACCTAAGTACAGTCTTTGGGCTTTGGCAGGGAAGAGGCAGAGGGAAGGGGTTGGCCATGTCCCTTGGCTTGTGGGATCTTAGTTCCCTGGCTAGGGAACCTAGGCCGTCAGCAGTGAGAGGGCCTACCTATCTCTGGTCCTAACTCTCTATCTCTGGGGTCCTAACCACTGGAGCACCAGGGAAGTCCTGACCTAGTGTAGTTATTATTCCCATTTACATGTGAAGAAACTTAGGCAAAAAGAGATTAGGTTATCTTGCTGAAGCTCACACAGTAACGGAAGAGCCAAAATCAAGCCCAAGCAGTCTGACTGCAAGATCTATGCTCTTAACCACCATACTATATTAAATTTTTCTATTTCTTTAGGAGTAAATTGTCTTACTTTTCATAGTCCTAGAAAATTACACCTTTCTTTCAAATTTTCAAAAGTATTGGCATAAAGGTATTAAAATAGTCATATTTTAAAATATCTATTGTGATTTTTTATCCCTAATATTGCTTTATTTCTGTCTTCTCTTTTTGTTTAAGTCTAAAACTTTTGTTTATGACTAAAACTTCTTTCTACCAGTCTTTCCAGGCAAAAAGCCAGGTTTTAATTGTAAGATGTCTTGATCTGCTTTAAGATATACAGTAAGTCGTGTAACAGTGACTCAGTATATTTGAAACAAGATTGAGAGTAGCATGATAATTGTTGAAGTTTGAGAAATGAAGGCTCTTTTTACCGTTCTCTACTTTTATCCATTTCTGAAAATTTCTGCAATAAAAAATAAAATAAGCTAAAGAATTAGATTTTGTTTTTCTCTAAAGAATTAGATTTGGTTTTTCTCATAATCCATTGAACTTTTAAATTTGTGCTATTTTTCATTAATATGTAATTTTATATTTATTTCCTAATTCATTCTTTGGGTTTTCTCTGTTCTTTAGCTTTCTCCAGTTATATGTTTACTCAAGTAATTTTTAGTCTTGTTTTCTAGTATGCACATTTAAGCCATACATTTCCTTATAAATATCAATTTGACTTTATCCTTCAGGTCTTTTATTATGTAGTACTCTTTTCTAATTAAAAATATTTTTCCAGTGTGATTTCCTTTAAATTCCAAACTGTTTAGAACAGTGTCCATAAGTGATATCAGCTGTTTGGAATTTGTACAGATTTGCTTTGTGCCTATTGTTAAATCATATGTGTCAATTTTTTTCAGTTAACCTATAAAATTTCTAATGATTTTGCCTTTTTGATCAGTTTTTGAGAGACACATGTTAGAGTCTCTTCATTTAGCTGAATAAAGAAATTGGTAAATTTTTTTCTGTAATTCTTTTACTTTTATTTTTATATTTCAAAATTATACTAATTCATGGCTACTCATTCATGATAATATCTACTTGGATATTTTATTTTGCTACTTTTATAAATATGCACCATCCTTACCTTTAACTTCAAATTCTGCTTTGTTTGATACCAATAGCTTTATTTTGGCTATTTAAATTAAAGTCATCTTTATTTTTTCACTTTCAAACTTTTTTTGTTGTTCCATTTTAGATGTACCTCTTATATATAATATATTGCTAGACTTTTTAGATAAAATCTCACCTTCCCCAGTAATAAACAGTTTTAATATATAGTATATTAAATTTATTTTTGAGTGTATATGTACCATATTTAGTGCTTCTGTACCACATTTTTTTTCTTTACTCTTCCTCTTTTCTTGTCCTCTAGTGAACTGAAGTATCCTGTTTTCTTCCCTTCTACTGATTCAAAGTAATGAACAATATTTTTTTTCCCCCTTTGGCCATGCCATGCGGGATGTGACTATGGGATCCCCATACTATAGTGTCACATCGCAGCCATGTGTGTTTGGCTGCACCGGATCTTAGTTTCTGCAAGAAACTACATTTCTGCAACATAAAGAATCTTTAGTTGCAGCATTCAGTATCTACTTCCCTGACCAGAGATAAAACTTGGGCCTCCTTCATGGGAGCATGGAATGTTAACCACTAGACCACCAGGGAAGTTCCTTTGGATGGTATTTTTATTCTTTTAGAATAAATCTGCATACATTTTAATGTTATTTTCTAATCATGTGTAAAGCTATTATCTCTAAAGAAAGAAAGAAGAAAGTGAAGTCGCTCAGTCGTGTCCGACTCTTTGCGACCCTGTGGACTGTAGCCTACCAGGCTTCTCCGCCCGTGGGATTCTTCAGGCAAGAATACTGGAGTGGGTTACCATGCCCTTCTCCAGGGGATCTTCCCAACCCAGGGATCGAACCTGGGTCTCCTGCATTGGAGGCAGACACTTTAACCTCTGAGCCACCAGGGAAGCGATTATCTCTAATTAGAAATTATCTCTAATCTCCTTCCTAATAAGATAAGGACTTGAGTAAAACCTAAGTGAAATCGCTCAGTCGTGTCCGACTCTTTGCAACCCCGTGGACTATAGTCTACCAGGCTCTTCCATCCATGGGATTCTCCAGGCAAGAATACTGGAGTGGGTTGCCATGAGTAAAACCTGACTTTCTCCTAAATGTTTTCATCTCATTTGGGTTCTTGTTGCCTATAATGGATTCCAACTTTTATTAACAGGAAATAAAATTGTGTTTTCATAGACAGCCAATATTAACTTAAATTTACAACATGTTTTACTAATATTCTTTACTCATCTTTGCTTTGCTCAATGGGTTTATTTTCTGTCATGCTGAGGTACATTCTTTAGTAGTTCTTTCAGCAAGGGTCTGTGGATCTATGAATTTTTTAATTCATCACTCATTCTTCAATGATCATTTAGCCGCACATAGAGTTCTAGCTTCATTAATCTTTTCTCTCAAGACTTTAAAGACACTATTCAATTTTTTCTCATCTATTCTTTCTTTTAATTAATTAATTTATTTTAATTGGAGGATAACTGGTTTACAATATTGTTATGATTTTTGTCATACTCATCTATTCTTAAAATATGAAGTCTACAGGAGGTGTCAGTCCTTCTTTGCAGGCAATTTGCATGTGTATACTTCTTCTCAGGAATGGTTTTAAGATTTTCCCTTTATATTTATAGTTGATGTTCTACAATTTCATCCCACTGCATGAGGTAGGAAGATTTGTGATTTTTTTTTTTTCACTCTAAGAATGTATATTTCGATTTTGGAACATCTGAAGGCATTATCTCTTGAAAATTGCCTCCACCTTCTACCTCATACTTTGTATTTCCTGTCTCTGGAACTTCTACCAAATGTGTGGTGCAGTATCTCATTTTACATTCCACATCTATCTCTCCGTACTCATTTGAAGTGATTTTCCTAAAGTCTGCTTTCCAATTTCTTCATCCTCTGTTCATCTATTTTTAGTCTACTGCTTAACAAGTCTATTAATATTTTTGTTTTGATGCTTCTATTTTTCATTTTTAGGATTTCTATTTGGTTCTCTTTTAATCCATCAATTTTTTTCCAGATTTGGGCAAAAACAGTTTAGATCCTCACTTTACACTAAAATAATCTAGATGGCTTTATAGCATTACAGAAAAAGAAATTAAAACAAAAAAAGTCATATTCATCAAATCTCTAGACAGAGATAGATTTTCTAGGTTTCAAAGCCCACTGTGCTTTCATAATCTTAAAGGAAAACAGTGATAATTTGAATACATAAACCTTAAATCTCTGAAGCTAAAAAAATGCATAAACAAAATTTAAAAGCACATAATAAATTAGAGGCATAGCTACAAAAGTATGCTGCTGCTGCTGCTGCTGCTAAGTTGCTTCAGTCGTGTCCGACTCTGTGCGACCCCATAGATGGCAACCCACCAGGCTCTGCCGTCCCTGGGATTCTCCAGGCAAGAACACTGGAGTGGGTTGCCATTTCCTTCTCCAGTGCATGAAAGTGAAAAGTGAAAGTGAAGTCACTCAGTCGTGTCCAACTCTTAGCAACCCCATGGACTGCAGCCTACCAGGCTTCTCCATCCATGGGATTTTCCAGGCAGGAATACTGGAGTGGGTTGCCATTGCCTTCTCCAACAAAAGTATGACAAAGTATTAATAACTTTAAAATATAAAAGCCTTATAGACATTAAGAAAAATATAAATGGAAAATATAAAAGGCTAATAATAAACATTTTCAAATTGCTTACCTATACCAGTAATCAAATAAATATTAAAAAAACAATCTGGCATCTACCATACTAACAAAGTATTAATATTTTGCCTCTAATAAGAATATATGAAGCTTATGAGCTATATGAGTGTAACATATGACATTTGGAGGAAAAATTGCAACATAAATCAAGCGCCTTGAAACTATTCTAACTTTGAATTTATAAATTTTGGCTTTTAGTAATCTAACCCAAGGAAGCAACCCAAAATACTGTGAATAAAAACTATGCTATCTTCTTATAGCAAAGAAAAATTGGAAACAACCTATCACTATAATAAAGAGAACTATACATAACAGTTTTGCATCTGGGATGAGCAGATGCAAACTATTCTATATAGACTGGATAAACAACAAGGTCCTACTATATAGCACAGGGAGCTATGTTCAATATCCTGAAAAGAATATGAAAAAGAATGTGTGTGTATACATAAATCACTTGTTGTTGAAGTAAATTTTTAAAAAGAGAGGGAAACAAGTAAATTGTTACACCTGTAAAATATTATTCAATTATTAAAACTTACGCTTACAAAATTTTTAACTGAATAGGAAAAAACTCATGTTATAATCTTATGTACAAATGAAGTATATAAAACTATACATATGGTATAGCTGAAGACTAGACAAAAAGCATATATCAAAGTGTTGACAGAATATACTTCAGAGTAGTAGCTGTATTGAAGATTTTTTCCACAACATTGTATTTTTTCCACCACAAATATTCCATAATGAACATCTATTATTTTTTATAATTTTAAAATTAATAATTAAGGGTTTTAAAAAAAAGCTTTCTCAAGGAACTTGATCTCATCTTTTGTTCTTCAGTTGTCCTCACTCTCTCCTTCAAAAGGAGTCCTTTCCTCATCATTCTTGTCTGGACTGTAGGATCTTCTTGGCTGGAAGCAGTGGGTCAAATTGAAGTGAAAAGTTCACGTTAATCCGAGCAATAAAACTCAGGCCTTTGACAGCACTTCTCAAAAGCAGTTTCTACTTCTTGTCTGACATGCTGAAGTTTGTTAGGAAGATTTAAGAGTAAACTGCCATGGAAAATCGCTAACTTGAAATCCAATATTTTTAAAATACGACATCTCAAGGTACATAGTTTTCTTTTAAATTTCAGGTTGTAGCCAGTGGATTCCTAACATTAAGGACCAGCTTATTTTTATTAAAAACTTAAAAACAACATAATGTTCATGGAAGTTGTGACAGTTTGTGTCCTTCAAGAGACAGGCACCAGGGCAGAGTTAGACTTCAGAGATTCATTGTGAGTAATCGGGAAAGGACTACGTCAACGCTGCATATTGTCACCCTGCTTATTTAACTTATATGCAGAGTGCATCATGTGACATGCCAGGCTGGATGAAGCACAAGCTGGAATCAAGATTGCCGGGAGAAATACCAACAACTTCAGACATGCAGATGACACCACTCTTATGGCAGAAAGCAAAGTGGAACTGAAGAGCTTTTTGATGAAAGTGAAAGAGGACAGTGAAAAAGCTGGCTTAAAACTCAGCATTCAAAAAACAAAGATCATAGCATCTGGTCCCATCACTTCATGGCATCTAGATGGGGAAACAATGGAAACAGTGACAGACTTTATTTTCTTGGGCTCCAAAGTCAGGAGGCTGGTGATTTTGCGAATGGTGGATGTGGACTGTGGATGGTGGCTGCAGCCATGAAATTAAATGATGCTTGCACCTTGGGAGAAAAGCTATGACCAACCTAGACAGCATATTAAAAAAAGTTATCACTTTGCCGACAAAGTTTTGAGTAATAAAAGCCATGTTTTTTTCCAGTAGTCATGTATGGATGTAAGAGTTGGACCATAAAGAAGGTTGATCACTGAAGAATTGATGCTTTTGAACTGCGGTGTTGGAGAAGACTCTTTTGAGAGTCCCTTGGACTGCAAGGACATTAAACCAGGCAATCCTAAAGGAAATCAACCTTGAGTATTTACTGGGAGGACTGATAGAAGCTGAATCTCCGATACTTTGGTCACCTGATGGAAAGAGCTGACTCACTGGAAAAGATCCTGATGCTGGGAAAGATTGAGGGCAGGAGAAGAAGGGGATGACAGAGGATGAGATGGTTGGATGGCATCACCGCCTTGATGGACATGAGTTTGAGCAAGCTCCAGGAGACAGTGAAGGGCAGGGAAGCCTGGTGTGCTGCAGTCCATGGCGTCAGAGTTGGACACAACTTGTGAATAAACAGCAACAATTGTGAGAAAAGCCCATGAAGGACAAAGGTGAGAGGAAGCAGGACAAGCAAGGAGAGCATACAGACCAAGATGCCAACAGGGGTCCATGACAGGAGATAGGCAGGAGAAGGGGATGCGCAGGAAGAGCTCCAGACAACAGGGCAGTTCTGAGAAAGCCTTGGTCAAAAGTTTCCATTGTTTCCCCATCTATTTGCCGAGAAGTGATGTGACTGGATGCCACGATCTTCGTTTTCTGAATGTTGAGTTTTAAGCCAGCTTTTTCACTCTCCTCTTTCACCTTCATCAAGAGGCTGTTAAGTTCCCCTTCACTTTCTGTCATTAGGGTGTTATCAACTGCTCCGAGAGCAGTCAAAGAGGACTGCTCAACAATAGAGTCCCATGTTGGGCAGAAAAGACCCGAATCTAGCGCCTCTGTTGTGCTCAGTCAGTGGCAAGAAGCAGCCTGGGGAGAGCCTGCTCTCAAAGTCAGCACTGCGGTGGACCCTGAGTGTAGCAGCTGAAGGTCGTCAGTCATCTGTGGGAGGTGTGGTTCGTGTACTTCATGGCTGCCGTAGAAATGTATTTAAAGTATACTCTCTTCCAGAGTCTCCTTTCCACTCCCCAAATAAAAGCAAAACCAGAAAGCCTTCTCCCTAAAACAGCAACTGGTAGATTGATTGTGTCTAGAGAAAACGTTAGCATTTCCTTAAGCAAGATTTCAGAATCCAGAACTACAGTGTCTGGCACATTACGTGGACCTGTGAGTACTTGTTGCCTAAATTGTGTCACTTGATCCTTTTCTCCTCATAAAGTGTAATAACATGGCATTCTTGATTAAACCCAGATGCCCTAGATTGGACATTTCTAGTCCTTACCACAACCCGACAACATGACACTGTTAGATGTCTTTACAGGGAGATACGTTGAAGCTCAGAGAAGTTAAGTAACTTGCCCAAAATTGTAGAGCTACTAAATGGTGCTTCTGGAATTCAGACCCAGTGCCCTAGACCCACTCTTCTTCAACTCTGGGTAATCATCAGGATCCCACCTGATGAAGATCAGGCTTTACCTCAGACCAATAAAATCACTATGTTTAGAGGTGGGCCCAGGTGTCTGCTTTTTTTTTTTAATAGTCGTTAAATATAGGAAGTTCTGATGTTTCCGAGGTTTAGCACCACTGATTTAATTCAACCTCTTCTCATATTGCAGATAGGGTAACTGAGTCTTAAAGAAGCAAAGTTATTATATCCCTCAGCCGAAAGAGCTGGAACCAAAGTTCAAATGCTGAGTCTCCTAATCCATGTTGCCCTCTGGTAGCTCACTTGAGGTTGGCTATTCTCAGAAGGCTGAGCACTGAAGAAATGATGCTTTCGAATTGTGGCACTAGAGAAGACTCTTGAGAGGCCCTTGGACTGCAAGAAGATCAAACCAGCCAATCCTAAGGGAAATCAACCCTGAATATTCATTGGAAGGACTGAAGCTGAAGCGGAAGCTCCAATACTTTGGCCACCTGATGGGAGGGGTCGACACATTGGAAAAGACCCTGATGCTGGGAAAGACTGAGGGCAGGGGAAAAGGGGACGACAGAGGATGAGATGGTTGGATGGCATCACCGACTCAGTGGACATGAGTCTGAGCAAACTCTGGAAGACAGTGAAGGACAGGGAAGTCTGGCATGCTGCATTTCATGGAGTCGCAGAGTCAGACACTACTGAGCCAAGGGCAAAATCAGAGGACTCAGCTCATGCAACAGTCCTTGTGTGCCCCCTGGTGGGTTAAAATGGTAAAGAGCCACCACCTTGGCCACTATTTAACAGGGTAAAAGAATGAGGAGCTCTGTAAACCTTAGCATTGCCTCATCAACATGCTACATGTAGGTCTGTTCATGCTGGCTGTTACTTAGTGGCACTTTACATCATCATCATACTTAGAAGGAAGAAAACCACATTATCAACACAAAAACACAACTACTCTGGATTTGTACAGTGCCTTCCCTCTGATTGCAGCCATGAAATTAAAAGACACTTACTCCTTGGAAGGAAAGTTATGACCAACCTAGATGGCATATTAAAAAGCAGAGACATTACTTTGCCAACAAAGGTCCATCCAGTCAAGGCTATGGTTTTTCCAGTGGTCATGTATGGATGTGAGAATTGGACTGTGAAGAAAGCTGAGCACCAAAGAATTGATGCTTTTGAACTGTGGTGTTAGAGAAGACTCTTGAGAATCCCTAGGACCGCAAGGAGATCCAACCAGTCCATCCTAAAGGAGCTCAGTCCTGGGTGTTCATTGGAAGGACTGATGCTGAGGCTGAAACTCCAGTACTTTGGCCACCTCATGCAAAGAGTTGACTCATTGGAAAAGACCCTGATGCTGGGAGGGATTAGGGGCAGGAGGAGAAGGGGACGACAGAGGATGAGATGGCTAAATGGCATCACCGACTTGATGCACATGAGTTTGAGTGAACTCCGGGAGCTGGTGATGGACAGGGAGGCCTGGCGTGCTGCGATTCATGGTGTCGCAGAGTCGGACACGACTGAGCGACTGAACTGAACTGAACTTCCCTCTGAAGACTTGCTATATACAATGCCAACTTTAAAGTGTATAAGGTACTCCCTCATCTAAGAACTCTGGGAGAAGTTTTTTAATCTTTTAGTACCTATTATTAAGGTGGTAGAGTCTTATGGTTCATCTCTCAGGCTTTGGAGTCAAAAACACCTGAGGAAAATTCTCCCTTCACAATTACTAATTTTGTAAATTTTGGTGAGCCACATGGTATCTTTCATCTTCAGTTTTACCATCTGTAGAATGGTCATTATAATGCTTAATTCGTACAGTTGTCATGAACATTAAATATGTAGGTAAAGTCTTGGTACTGTGTCTGCAGTGCATTAACTACGAGTTGGGCTGTGAGGAAAGCTGAGCGCCGAAGAACTGATGCTTTTGAACTGTGGTGTTGGAGAAGACTCTAGAGAGTCCCTTGGACTGCAAGGAGATCCAACCAGTCCATTCTGAAGGAGATCAGTCCTGGGATTTCTTTGGAAGGAATGATGCTAAAGCTGAAACTCCAGTACTTTGGCCACCTCATGAGAGGAGTTGACTCACTGAAAAGACTCTGATGCTGGGAGGGATTGGGGGCAGGAGGAGAAGGGGATGACAGAGGATGAGATGGCTGGATGGCATCACTGACTCGATGGACGTGAGTCTGAGTGAACTCCGGGAGTTGGTGATGGACAGGGAGACCTAGCGTGCTGCGATTCATGGGGTCGCAAAGAGTCGGACATGACTGAGCGACTGAACTGAACTGAATCCCTTACACTCCAGCAAAGTTTTCATTACTAGGAAAGATCTCATGCTGGGTGCATTTGGGCCCAGCCTGGACAAACGCTCTCCATTAGGAAGCCTGTGTTTGGCGCCCTCTTATACGATCTGCATTGGTGCCTGCTCTCCCCTCTCTGCTTCTGCAGCCTTCTACACACTCGCTCCCCTGGGAGAATTTGGACTCCAGTCTTTCCTGCATCAAAATATTTTTGCATGCCACCCCTGGGGCATTCACACATAAAAAGGATAGAAGATGAGGGAAAAGCAGCAAAGGAAACGGAATGAGTGTTGGACGCAGCAGGAGAGAAAACAGGAGAGTGTTACCCTAGAGGCCTCGTGGAGTGATGCAAGATGGAGGAAATGACCAACTGGGTCAAATACGGTGACAAGTCAGCAAAGATGAGGACAGGGAACTGACCATCAGATTTAATAAACAGAAGTCACTGCCTCTTTGACCAAAGTGATTTTTGCTGTAATGGTTGTGGTGAAATTCTGTGTGGCACATGAAACTGGAAACATCAGTCATGGACGACTCTTGAGAAGCTGAGAACTGGAATATTTCCTGTCATTTCAATAAACAAGGATGCTACAGTCATCCGGATTCCAGCCCTCCAGGGCACTCAGGAAGGAGAAGAATCTCTGCCATCAGAAGCCATCAGGCTGCAGCCACTCCCTACAGGGAGCCCTGTGAAAAACACAGGATACTGGCCCCAGAGAGCTGAAATGCATATGAAAGGAATGACTTCAGTGAGTCCAGACTCTTGCATCTTCCCATACATAGAAAAGCACCAAATACCTTGAGATATCTTCTTTCTTGAATTCTTAAAAATTAGTTTTGATATTCAGACTACCTGCCCTTTGTTGCAAACCTATTCAACTTGACTCCTCCACCCCTCTCCTCAGAGCAGTTCTCTCGGGGTCACTTGAGATGCCGTCTCCCAGGCGTGAAGTCCTAAAAATTCCCACTGGATAAAACATACCTCCCAACTTTAGGACTGCGACTATTTTTTAAGTTGATGAAATTTCTCTGTAGAGAGGAGCAAAGAAACGAGGTAGGAGCTTGAGGACAAATGTTTCTTTTTTAATATGGAAGAAATAAGAATGTCTTTATAATGCTGATGAGTGGGAAAAATCCAGTGTGAGAGGGAAATTGATGATACAGAAGGGAGAGGGAGGAATGGTTAGAGAAGCATCCTGAATAGACCAGAGGGAACAGGAGTTAGTACACAGATGGAGGGATTCTGCAGGAGCACAGTTTGTTTACAGTAATGAGAGGAGGGGCAGGGTCTATGCGCACAGATGCCCTCAGGTGGGCAGATGGATGGGAGCCTATGCGAGCTCTCTTCTGATGGCACCTATTGTTTAGGAAGCAACAGGAGACAAGATCACAACGAGAGAAGCTGCTACAAAGTGAAATAAAGTTCCATGAGAGAATAAGTAAAATCTGAAAAAGAATACATATATTTGTTTGTATATATGGGCTTCCAGGTGGCACTAGTGGTAAAGAACCTGCCTGCCAATGCAGGAGACTAAGAGACGTGGGTTCGATCTCTGTATTGGAAAGATCCCCTGGAGGAGGGCATGGCAGCCTACTCCACTGTTCTTGCCTGGAGAATCCCATGGACAGAGGAGCCTGGCAGGCTATAGTCCACAGGATCACAGAGTCAGGCATGACTTAAGTGGCTTAGCATGCACGCATGCATATATGTGTAAATATACATGTATAACTGAATCATTTTGCTGTACACTTGAAACTAACACAACATTGTAAATTAACGATACTTCAATCTTAGAAAGAATAAGTGAAATGTTCACTTTTGGAAATATAACGTCAAAGAGTGATGGTGAGGTGGTTTAGGGGCTACGAGTTTTTGCTGAAAACCCTTAGATAATAAAGTTCACATGAAATGTCAACTAAAATTCAAATAACAATAAACACACATGTGATGCTCTCAATTTTCTTTATTTTCTAACAACTACTTAAACCACTCAACAAAACACTCTACAACATAATTTTAAGAAAACTTCTGCAAATTTTCGGGTGGAAATTAGACCCTACCATTAAAACATCACACAAGCACTTATTTAACTTTTTGGTATACCTTACAGGTGATGGTACATTTTAATTCTATATACCACAGAATTCACCCTGAGCACAAAACTCTTTAAAATAAAACAACACATGTGTATACCACGTGGCTGATTCATGTTGATGAAAGGCAGAGATGAGCACAATATTGTGGAGCAATCGTCCTTCAATTAAAAAAAAATAATAATAATAAAACATTTCTTCTGAACCATTTCAGATTCAGTGGCTATGGCCTTTTTTTTTTTCCTCAGAAGTTAAAACTACACTCAATCTGTTTCCCGGAGCCACAGCCTTGAGCTTATAGCAGATTTGTACAGAGTACACCAAGGGCTCCTCAGAATCCTCCACCAGCGATGCCCTCCATTCATGTTATCACAGGTAGAAGAGAGAATTGGCTAATTCCAAACTTGGTTCTTTATGAAGGCTTTGTGCCACTAGGAAGGTCAGCTTGCGTGCATACTGACAGGGAGCTGGAATACTGATTAGGCCCTGAGGAGGAAAATGTATTGATAGTAATTAAGAGGAAAACTTACTCTTCAAAGTAGTATTTTTTCCTGAGGTTTTTTCATCCACTAGTTATACATATCTTAGAATGTGTGTAAATCAGTAAGAACTCACCAACAAAGGGCAACCTTGCTCACTGAGAACTTAAATTCACTGGGCAGGATGGGGGAGCCGAGAGATTTCATAACGCCCGGACCTGTGAGCCGCACACTGAGGGCTGACCTACGTTTCCTACAACTTGAAACTCTGAGGGGCTGCGATCAAATCCTGGCTTTGGACCTTGACAGCAGCTCTGGAATAGAGTCATGCCTATTGTTTTCCCACCAGACACAATATCTGAGTTGCCTTCAACTGTCTCATGTGTAACTGGGAAATAACAATACCCTGATTTCCTCCCAGACTGGTATAAAATAATATATATAGTAAAGTCTTCAAGAAATTATCAATGCTAATGCATTCTAATAGTTACTGGTATTTTATGTCTATGATAGAGTGGGTTTCATCCAGTGTGGACTAAGAAATCATCCATCCACCCATCCATTCATTCATCCCTCCTTTGTGGAAATTCAGGCATTGTGCCAAAGGTGAATCAGGTGACAACTTCCAGGTGGGCACCCCAAGTTCTACTCTACAACTAAGCACAGAGCTGACACTCACCATCCAGTTGTAGTACAGGTGACACAGTTTGAATGTGAGTCTCTGCATGTGGTCGGGCTTCAGGCCATTGTCATCATAAATGACGTTATAGTAGGTGGGATTAACGGTTCCCCGACAGGCCATCTGGCTGATCAAGTAAAAGTCATACCTGAGGGGAAAGGAAGGATTGTGAGAAAGAAGGCAAGCAGAACAGGGCCAAACCTGACCACACATGGTCAAAGCTTTGTTAAAAATAGATTTTCTAACAGACTTGCCATTTCGGCCGTGTTGCTTCTGAATCCACAACAGTGCCAAGTGGTGGGTTCTGCAGATTTCGGCCAGTTTCCGCCAAGAATCGTGGCATGCCCTTCTTCCTGACCACAATCACTGACAGTGTGGGGCTTAAGACCAGAGAGGCAAAGTAAAAATAATAGTAATAATAATAAGAAGAAGACGGAGAGAACTAAAACCAAGCCATGCAGCCTTTTCTATTTATTTATATATTCCTGGTAATTTTAAAATGAAATAAATTCATTCATTCACAAAATGCTGCAAAACAAAGAAAATTAAAATTACCCCTAATCTCCCCTCCTCCCTGAAATATAACCAGTCTTTAAATTAAGGATCATCTTCATTTGTTGCCAAAGTGTGGTATGTCCAATCACTTGACCAATTTCCATCATTGAAAAGGGATAGGGAAGAATGGTTCACCAGTTCAGTTCAGTTGCTCAGTCGTGTCCGACTCTTTGCGACCCCATGAATCGCAGCACACCAGGCCTCCCTGTCCATCACCAACTCCGGGAGTTCACTCAAACTCACATCCATCGAGTCAGTGATGCCATCCAGCCATCTCATCCTCTGTCGTCCCCTTCTCCTCCTGCTCCCAATCCCTCCCAGCATCAGAGTCTTTTCCAATGAGTCAACTCTTCGCATGAGGTGCCCAAAGTACTGGAGTTTCAGCTTTAGCATCATTCCTTCCAAAGAACACCCAGGGCTGATCTCCTTTAGAATGGACTGGTTGGATCTCCTTGCAGTCCAAGGGGCTCTCAAGAATGGTTCATGGGACAATAAATTACAATTAACACTTCTAAAGAAAGCATCTATAGAATTATACACAGAGACAAGATTCTTTTTTCCATTAGCAATCATCTCCCTGTTTCACCTTCACTCTTCTCTCAATTTCTAAAAATGGAAAACTAGAAGCTCTCCTTACTCCTCCAGTCATTGCTTCTGAATCCTGCAAAACACATGCCTGGGAGGGTGGATGGACAGACCACATACACCTTGGGGCCAAATGCTGAATGACCAGGTGTTAAGTGTTAATAGATAAAATCCAAATATTTGCCCCTAGTAGCTCAGTGGTAAAGAATCCACCTGCAATGCAGGAAACTTAAGTTCAATCCCTGCATCTAGATTTCCTGGAGAAGGAAATGGCAACCCACTGCAGTATTCTGGCCTGCGAAATCCCAGAGACAGAGAAGCCTGGTGAGCTACAGCCCATGGAGTCTCAAAAGAGTCAGACATGACTGCAACTAAACAACAACAAATATCTGCCATTATGGGAGAAACCTCCAGATCACCGAAAACTCACTTTAAGCACTTTATCTTAAAAATACTTTATTAATGTTTTCAATCTCGAAACTTTTTAAAAGTTGATGTCATCCTGCAGGAGAACTAACTCTTTAGCATTGTCAGCTGGTATCCTGAGATCCCCAAATTGCATGCTGGTGACTCTTGGATCAGTTAGATTGACCCAATGCAAACCACTTCAGTATTCTTGCCTTGAGAATCCCATGAACAGAATAGAAAGGCAAAAAGAGAGGTACTGAAAGATGAACTCCCCAGGTTGGTAGGTGCCCAATATGCTACTGGAGAAGAGTGGATAAATAACTCCAGAAAGAATGAAGAGACGGAGCCAAAGCGAAAACAATGCCCAGTTGTGGATGTGACTGGTGGTGAAAGTAAAGTCCGATGCTGTATAGAACAATATTGTATAGGAACCTAGAATGTTAGGTCCATGAATCAAGGTAAATTAGAAGTGGTCAAACAGGAGATAGCAAGAGTGAACACTGACATTTTAGGAATCAGTGAACTAAAATGGACTGGGATGGTTGAATTTAATTCAGTTGACCATTGTATTTACTACTGTGGGCAAGAATCCCTTAGAAGAAATGGAGTAGCCCTCAGGGTCAATGAAAGAGTCTAAAATGCAGTACTTGGATGCAATCTCAAAAATAACAGAATAACCTCTGTTTCCAAGGCAAACCGTTCAATATCACAGTAATCCAAGTCTATGCCCCAAACACTAATGCCAAAGAGTTGAAGCTGAATGGTTCTATGAAGACCTACAGGACCTTCTAGAACTAACCAGAAAAAGTGACCAAAAAAAGATGTTCTTTTCATCACAACAGACTGGAATGCAAACATAGGAAGTGAAGTAACAGTCAAGTTAGGCCTTGAAGTACAAAATGAAGCAGGGCAAAGCTTAACAGAGTTTTGCCAAGAGAACACACTGGTCATAGCAAACACCCTCCTCCAACAACACAAGAGAAGACTACACGTGGACATCACCAGATGGTCAATACTGAGATCAGACTGATTATATTCTTCGCAGCCAAAGATGGAGAAGCACCAAAAACATGGCCAGGAGCTGACTGTGGCTCAGATCATGAACTTCTTATTGCCAAATTCAGACTTAACTTGCAGAAAGTAGGGAAAACCACTAGACCATTCAGGTATGACCAAAACCAACTCCCTTACAATTATACAGTGGAAGACACAAATAGATTCAAGGTATTAGATCTCATAGAGTGGCTGAAGAACTATGGAATGAGGTTCGTGACACTGTACAAGAGGCAGTGATCAAGACAATCCCCAAGAAAAAGAAACACAAAAAGGCAAAATGGTTGTCTGAAGGGGCCTTACAAATAGCTGAGAAAAGAAGAGACGCTGAAGTCAAGGGAGAAAAGGAAAGAGATATCAATCTGAATGCAGAGTTCCAAAGAATAGCAAGGAGAGATAAGAAAGCCTTCCCCAGCGATCAATGCAAAGAAATAGAGGAAAACAGTAGAATGGGAAAGACTAGAGACCTCTTCAAGAAAATTAGAGATACCAAGGGAACATCTCATGCAAAGATGGGTACAATAAATGACACAAACAGTATGGACCTCACAGAAACAGAAGATATTAAAAGGTGGCAAGAGTACACAGAAGAACTATACAAAAAAGTATCTTAATGACCCAGATAACCACGATGGTGTGATCACTCACCTAGAGCCAGACATCCTGGAGTCCGAAATTAAGTGGCCTGAACAAGCATCATTATGAACAAAGCTAGTGGAGGTCATGGAATCCCAGTTGCACTATTTCAAACCCTGAAAGATGATGCTGTGAAAGTGCTGCACTCAACATGCCAGCAAATCTGGAAAACTCAGCAGTGGCCACAGGACTGGAAAAGATCAGTTTTCATTCCAATCCCAAAGAAAGGCTATGCCAAAGAATGTTCAAACTACCTCACAATTGCACTCATTTCACATACCAGGAAAGTAATGTTCAAAATTCCCCAAGCCAAGCTTCAACAGTACATGAACCAAGAAATTCCAGATGTTCAAGCTGGTTTTAGAAAAGGCAGAGGAACCAGAGATCAAATTGCCAACATCTGTTGGATCATAGAAAAGCAAGAGAGTTCCAGAAAAACATCTACTTCTGCTTCATTTATTATGTTAAAGCCTTTGACTGTGTGGATCACAACAAACTGTGGAAAATTCTTCAAGAGATAGGAATACCAGACCAGCTGACCTGCCTCCTGAGGCATTTGTATGCAGATCAAGAAGCAACTGTTAGAACCAGATGTGGACCAATGGACTGTTTCCAAATTGGGAAAGGAGTATGTCAAGGCTGTATATTGCCACCCTGTTTATTTAACTTATATGCAGAGTACATCATGTGAAATGTGCCTGGCTGGATGAAGCACAAGCTGGAATCAGGATAGCCAGGATAAATATCAATAACCTGAGATATGCAGATGATACCATTCTCATGGCAGAAAGTGAAGTGGAACTGAAGAGCCTCTTCATGAAAGTGAAAGAGGAGAGTGAAAAAGTTGGCTTAAAACTCAACATTCAGAAAATTAAGATCATGGCATCTGGTCCCATCACTTCATGGCAAATGGATGGGGAAACAATGGAAATAGTGACAGACTTTATATTCTTAAGCTCCAAAATCACTGCAGATGGCGACTGCAGCAGTGATATTAAAAAATGCTTGCTCCTTGGAAGGAAAGCTATGATCAACCTAGACAGCATATTAAAAAGCAGAGGTATCACTTTGCCAACAAAGGTCTATCTAGTCAAAGCTATGGTTTTTTTCCAGTAGTCATGTATGGATGTGAGAGTTGGACCATAGGAAGGCTGAGTGTTGAAGAATTGATGTTTTTGAACTGTGGTGTTGGAGAAGGAGATCCAACCACTCAATCCTAAAGGAAATCAGTCCTGAATATTCACTGGAAGGACTGATGCTGAAGCTGAAGCTCCAATACTTTGGCCACCTGATGTGAAGAACTGACTCACTGTAAAAGACCCTGATGCTGGGAAAGATTGAAGGCAGGAGGAGAAGGGACAACAGAGAGTGAGATGGTTGGATGGCATCATGGGTTCGACGGACATGAGTTTGAGCAAGCTCCGGGAGTTGGTGATGGACAGGAAGGCCTGGCGTGCTCCAGACCATGGGGTCACAAAGAGTCACACACGACTAAGCGACTGAACTGAAGTGACGCAAGGTCAGTGGGGAATGAGAAAGTTTGGCTCTGATAGTTTGAATGCAGCTAAAGGTGGTTTTTCCACTGAGCTATGATGCTCACCCTCCTCTCTGATGGTCACTGATGAGGTCAAGGTTCGGCTCCTTTGAGCCTTGACAGTTGTATGATGGTATAACTCCAGAGAGGAGAGGGAGTGCCATGCACAACTTGGAATATAAGGCTTTCTGAGGATTTTAAGAAGCCATCTTGAGATCATAATCCTTCTCCATTTTCCCGGTTCTAACATTTTTCTTGCACTTACCACTGGATATAATCATGGAGGAAAGAGGACCAAGACATCGAATCTAGAAATCTGACAAGTAGAGGAAGGTTCTTGGTGTTTAGAATGGTCTGATTTCCAAATTCAGCCTTGATTTCACAGCACCCACACTGCCCTCAGCATCTTCCACACACCTGAGCTGCAGATCAGTGCCTGCAAGTCAGAGACTTTCACCCTTGTGTTGATCTGGGCCTCGAATTTGAAACCAGAGCTTGTTTTCCCCCCAGCATGTTAATATTTACGAAGCATCTTTAGCTGCCAGCAGCCCTGCAAGCTTCCTGCTGAATCTCAGTGTCAGCTGCTCTGGAGATTCCTGCCTTCTTCTGGTACCCCTACCCAGGGCCCCCCAAAACTCACAGCACCCAGACCATTTACATAAGACTATCCCAACCACTCTCCAATCTAGGGGTGGTTGCATTCGCATAAGGCAGAAATGGAGCAAAACTTAACTGCACGAAAATTAAAAGAGACAGATGCACATAATAATTTTAATAGTTACGATGAATGTGCTAGAATTGGAAGTAGGAAAAGAGTACTCAACTGATACCTGGTATTTGAACTTGCTTCGGTCACACTGCTCAGCAGTTGTGGGACTTCATAGTCGACGAGTGTCTGGAGCTGACCATCGCCAACACCGTCACGGTACACAATTATTCGTGCTGGCAAACCGTGGTTATTCCTATACCACCTGTTCAGTGCCCCTGCGGGATTTGATGTTAGTAAGAAAAGGATGACTTGTCCGATGCCAACAAAGAATAACATTCCCATATATTTCAATGTTTAAATAGCTTGCTATTTCAGACTGCAGTGAGATAGGGTAATACCTATTTTGGGTTGTTTTTGCAATAATATAAAATTAGATAACTTTCTGGAACATTGCTGCATTTCTGCTATTTAAGGAATCATAATGGCTTCTGTGGCATAATATATACTCAAACTCAGCCTATCTCTTTAGTAAAATTTTAATATCTAAGCAATAAATTAAAATTCAACTTATTCCATAGACATACAAATTCCCCCAAGCCAAATTAATTCTCATTTAGTTTCTTTCAATCTTTAAATCCTCTCAATAAGGAAAAGCCTGGATAATATTATATAACTGTCTTCTCTAATGAGCATAAATATGAAAACATAAGGAAGAGACTTGGCTGCTCCTGTAAAAAAACGTCTCTTCACACCGACTCACCCATAAGTCTTGCTGACAATATGAACTCTGAAAAATTTCCACACACTTTAAGAAACTGCCTAAAGAGCAGAGACTCCTACCCAACAGAAACTTTTCATAACTACTGCTAAAAAAATGACCAGGTTTTGAAGTGAAGAGAAAGTAATATGATAAAATATTTCTTTTCCTGCATATATGGCACCATTGTATTAGGAGAGTTTATGGTCCTGGAGATTAATTTTAGTTTGATAGAAGATGACCATATGTATAAGTCCACTACCAGTACATATCACCAAATGCACCTTTTTGGGAAACAAGTACTTACAACCCCTCAGAGTTTATAGTTGTGATGGTGCAGACTGGGGGCGGGGGGAGTTGTACACATTGCTAGGCAGGGGCCAGCCAGTTTCGGACCTGGGTTGGAGAAGATATGGGAACCCCAGACGCCTCTTTCCACTGCACTCCTCTGTGAGGAGGGCACCCACCCCATCTGCTGTCTTCCCCATTTTCTCCTCCGATGCTACACCTGACCTGCCAGCACCCCCACGCCAGTCCCCCAGGCTTCTCTCCTGTTTCTAGACCTGGTCTGTCACAATCCTTATTCCTCCAGGCTAAGTTTCTTTTGGCCTTCAAACTGCTTGCCAGAGCCACCAGCAGCTACAAACTTTTCTTTCCTCCTGGCTTTCAGTTTTTCACACAGAGACAGAAACGTAAATTCCACAGCGCCTATCTATCAGCCTGAGTCAGGCCACAGCTTTGGGGTCTCCAACTAGGTGCCAACTGACTCAGGGAGACTTCAGGAGTCTGTTTCCACCTGTCTGATCTGCTAGAAGCTTATGGACTTTGGGTCTGAAGGAGCAGTCCGTGGAGCCCACCCCACTGCTATGAGTTTAGTACCGATCATGAACACTTTTAAGCAGTCTGCAACATGAGCTGTTGTTCTCTGAAGAATACAGCGGGAAAACCACCTAAAGTAAGCAAAGAACCAAAGTAAAGTTCACCTTTGAAAGTTCTGCTATCAACATGCATATGTATTAAATTAAGAAGTAGACATTATAGCTAAATCAATGTTCATAACTTTGTATACACTATATGATCACTATTATATTAAAATGCTCTCCCTCACCCCCCTCCCACTCAATAAAATTTACTGATACTAGAAACTAAAGCATCAGAGGTCTCTGGGTTCAAGTCTTGGCTGGTAAATTCACCAACTGTGTGACTTTATTATATGAACCTAAGCTTCAGTTTCCTCATTTGTGCCAAGGAAATTTACAAAATAGTAATATAGTTAGTGGGCTCCCCAGGTAGCTCAGTGGTAAAGAATCTGCCTGCCAATGCTGGAGCCACAGAAAACTTGGGTTCAATCCCTGGATCAGAAGATACCCTGGAGGAGGAAATGGCAACCCACTCCAGTACCCCTACCTGGACAATCCCATGAACAGAGGAGCCTGGCGGGGTTGCATGGCTCCCCATGGGGTTCCATGGGGTTGCAAAGAGTCAGATGCGACTGAAGTGACTTAGCATGAAAGCAGTTAGTATCTCATAGGGTTGTTGTAAAAATTAGATAAAATACCCAAAGTACTTGGTTCGGCACTTGGTACATAATAAGCACTGATTAATATAGGTCACTACATTATTAAGGAAATGTATTAGTTTAGCAGTAGACTTTCTACTTTCAAATTATTCAAATATTTCTCAAAGATAAACTTCATTTCTATAGGTAAGCTTTGGGGAATTGAAATCTTAACATGATTAACTTAATCTAGACTTCAGAAGCAAGTTCTCTTGCTAAAATTATTAATTAAAAGCACTTATAACATGAAGATAATGACTTAGTGATACATAATATCTCCATTTCTCTAGTTCTCTAAAAATGTGCAATAATCATGGTGCAATTAGAAATGTTGCTAAGAAGCCAGAAGTCCCTTAGGTGTTTGATTAAGGAAGTGACACTCAGAACAGGGATCTCATACAACCCGGAATGAAGTTGGAGGCATGCAAACTGTTGCTTTGTCTGTTTCCCACAATCCCAAATATATACCTGATCACAAATTTAATGGAGTAAATCAAGAGCTTAATTCTAGGAAGAAAACCTGTTGCAAACAGCCTCAAAACACATTGTTTAGTTATAAATACTGAAACAATTCTAAGAACTACAATTTAACATGTACTATGAGTCAATGTTTAATGTGTTCTCCCTCATCCTGCGTATGTTTGCTTTTTCCTAAAGATGATGTATTTTATTTCTTATTTATTTATTTATTTTTGGCTGGGTGTCTCAGCATATGGGATCTTAGTCCCCCAACAAGGGATCAAACCCGTGTCCCCTGCAGTGAAAAAGCAGAGTCTCAACCACTGAACCACCAGGGAAGTCCACTGCCTATGTTTTTAAAAGCTGTGTAAATAAACAACCACCATATCAAGTTTCTGTGACTATTAAAAATATTAACAAGCATGTCTTGAACATTTACACAGAATAGGTAAGCTGTAGATCAGGATATAAGTCCAGGCAACCTGATTCTCAACTGCGTGACATCATGAACGCAAACTTTCTAGTACAGAGCATATAAGAAATAGCCTGTCTTAATGTACATATAAAAATAGTTTTTTATTGAAGCTAAATTTTACTCCAATATTACCCATCACATTTATATATGTGAATATAATTTGTGACCACAAGTGTTCATATTTTAAAAATGAGTGAAGAATACAAACTATTCCTTGCTGTATAGCCTTTAGTTAAATCAAACTAAACTGTAGTAAAAGTCCAAACAGTTGAAGACTATGATAGGGTAATTTTAAAAGTACCTGGTGATTCTGGGGTTAATACTGGCCACAAATCCAACCACCATCGTTCCCTGGCTGAATGCATCTTTACAGACATTGATACCAACCACCATCAGGGACTTTAACTGTAAAATTAGATTTTTCATGATTTAATGGAATGAGGTATTATTTTCCCAAGCAATGACTTAATATGCAATTTTTAAAAGACTCTCTGTGGTCATGAAATTATTTAAATTAAACTCTGCCAGGGAGATCAAGGTCCAGATGAGGCAGATTATTAAACTAGAAACCAGAGAAACTTAAAGACAGAGGGAAGAGTATAGTACATACTTTGATTAAGAGACACACTGCAAAAAAAATGGCCAACCACTGCTGGGGTAGGCAAGGGCCACCGAAGGCTTAAGGGTTCCGGTAAAGCGGTCAGTCCATCATTTATCCCTTGCCTCAGAGCTGAAGGAATTTGAAGGGAAATTCCATTCCCCATTCTTTAGCTCTCCAAGGAATCATCACTTGTCTGCATGCCTCCAGGAGGAGCAGCTGAGGGTAACCTCGTATATCCTGATTAAGGGAACAAGCAATGGGCTCTCATTCCTGTTTCATCACTTCCTTCCACAGTGCCCATAGTTCAGGAAAGAGAATAGCATTTTTTCAGTTCCCAACACAAACTGGAGGTTTACATCACAGGCGCTGCTATTTCCTTAAGCTCTTGGGAGTGTCGGGGGAGAGGCGTTCCATCTAGGGTGCAAGGGTCCTCTGCAAGGTAGTGCCCTGCTAAAAGCAGGGAAAGGCAGGGGCCACAGAACCCAGATTTTAAATGATGGCTCCAAATCAAGTCCCTCCAAGTCGATGCCAGACTAGATTCTCTTTCGTGAAACAGTCTGCTACCAGCTTGACTAACGCGCCACGAGAACAGGGGCCACAACTCACCCTCCAGACCTTCCCAGTGGCTGGTGTATAACGGAACCCAGAGCAGACAGACAGATAAACAATAAACTGACCCAATAAACAAACAGTGCAAATATTTCCAGAATCACATGAAAATATCTCCTACTTTGATTCACTTTTTAAAATTCATAACTGATTGGTGGCTAAAAGGAAAAGAGAGGCAGTTCCTCACCGGGATCTCCACTGCCCAGAGCTCACCCCCGAGTTTACAGATCATTTGCATGGCAATCTTGGTGGTGACACTCAGCATCATCCCCTGCTTATTCAACGTCTGAGCACGCACACACTGGCTGGGGACTGGGCAGTCGGAGCTCAAATATTTTTTAATGGAATCATAATAGCTCGTCTGAATAGAAGGCAGAATACACATCACCTAAAAACAAAACAGACAGCACCAATATCAAAAAGAAGAAAGCCAATTTACTTATGTTGAGAGGATGCTTTAAAAAACAACGAATTTCCAAAACATCTTTCGCCCTTACACTCCCAAGAAGCAAACAGCACACCTACAGTTCTCTTAAATGGGCTTTAAAGAGAAGACAATGAATCTAAGCCTTTTGAAATGCCTTCTCATCAGCCATCTGCTCTGCAAAGCCCCCCTCCAATCCTGCCACCTCCTTGGGCTCTTCCTTCCTCTCTGCTTCTCTCCTGATGTGATTCGGTCAGTTTCCTCAAATTCCCTTCCAACCTAGCTTTTCCTCCAGTTATCTCTCTTCTTTGCAGTGACCCTTCCCTGTGGCTCTCCAGCTCCCCACTCCCAACTCCCCAACTGCATCCACAGACAAGCAAAGTGGAGAATTCCCTTAAATTGTAGTCTTTTCCCCATTAGGCACTGGACATCCGAAATTAAAGAAGAAACAACAGTTTTTGTTTTTGTTTGTTTACTCGGACTTGAATGTAGGGTATGACAGGAGGGAAAATAAGGAGAAAGACGCTTCAGGTGCCCTGGTCAATTACAGTCTTCTCTGTTACTGCCTACACTTACCATCAGGTATTTCCCTCACAGAAGGACCTCTCCTGGCCTAACTCCATCTCCTTCCTATCTTTTATTCTCTACTTTCAACCACCCCCCATCCCCCAAATTATAGAAAAGATAGGCACTGTCATAATCAACAGAAAACAAATATAGTGACTTTTTTCACCTATAGAATTGTTCCATATCACAACATCAAAAGCTAAAATTATCTACACTTAATCATATAAAGCAGAAGAAAATATTTTTAAAGTACCAGAAAAATTATCTTAGGGGCCTTCCTGCCTTGCATCCCGGGAATTTGGGGCTAAGCAAGGAGTGGCCCAATGGGAACCAGGACCATAAGAAGGTGAGAGCCAAGTGAGACTGGTTACACACCAGCGATGAGAAGTAAGCAAGTATGTGGAGAATAATAAGGGCCATGCTTCTCACTCTCAGAGATAAGAGGTACAGATATGGAAAGGGAGAACCATCTCCTGTGGCACTGGGTTGCAACTGGGGACCTGAACACGTTTCATATTTAAAATTTGATAAAATATCTTAATATATAAATAGATACATACAGTAATAAAATAGATGCAAGTGTTCTTGTATATATACGCACACCCATGCAACAATGGTAGTTTAGTCGCTAAGTCATGTCCAACTCTTGTGACCCCACAGACTAGCCCACCAGGTTCCTCTGTCCATTGGATTTCACAGGCAAGAATACTGGAGTGGATTGCCATTTCCTTCTCCAGGAGATCTTCTCCACTCAGGGACTGAACCCACATTTCCTGCACTGCACGCAAACTTTTCACTACTGAGCCACCAGGGAAGCCCATGCACACACACACACACACACACACACATATTTCCTAGCTTTGCCCATTGGGAAAGCCTAGGGGCCGTGACATCCCAGTATAAATAAGCACACCCAGTGCCCAGATCTTGGTTTGTGATACTGATCTCTTCCAAAAGGAGTCAGGGCTCATTGGAGAAATATACAATTCCAGAGTTGGGCAGAAAAACTTAAATTAACCTGGAATATCTTACTGTGCCAGACAGTAAGGAAGTGTTCCAAGAAAGATAAGAAAACATCAAAAAGACAGAAGCCATATTGAATGGAGTTCCTACTGGCAAAACCAAGGACAATTTGGACATAGGGCCTCAAAGACTCAGACACGACTGAGCGGCTGGGCTTATGCACATAGGCTGTAGGAATGGATTCAGACAAGAATTATCAATGGACTCTAATGCTAGTGGGTGAAGTTGGATGAGGAACAGGATATTTACATAGTCTCAAAGTATCTCCCTACCAAAAAAAAAAAATCCTAATTACCAAAAAGTGTAACTTTATAAAGAAGAAGCTTGACAGAAACCACCTAGTAATGAAGTACCCCTTGGTAAGAACACAGACTCATTCCTGTGATATTGCTGCCCAAAGTGCATAAACTTAATTTAATGATAAAGAAACAGTAGACAAACCCAAAGTGAGAGACACTGTATAGAATAACTGGTCTATTATACTCTTAAAGACTGGAAGGTCATCCAAGTCAACGGAAACTATGGAACTGTTACAAACTGAAGGAGAGATTAAAGAGAAAAGGCAACTAAATGCAATATATTGGATCTATTCATTAAGGAAAACATTCTCAGGACAAATGGAGAAATGTGAATGGAATTGGTAGATAAGCTGGTTGTAGAGCTCCCTGATTTTGATGGTTGTTCTATGGTTCCCTAGGAGAGTGACCCTGTTTGTAGGAAATGTGCGTAACTGTATTAAAAGGGTAATGTGCATCATGCCTGTAACTTACTCTCAAATGTTCAGGAAAAAATGAATAAATAAGATAGGAAGGGAGGAAGGGAAAGAGGGAGGGAGAGAGGGAGGAGAGGAAATGACAAGAAAATGACAGTAAACATAATCAAATGCCAATAATCGGGGAATCTGAGTGAATGGTATATTAGAGTTCTTTGTACTATTCTTGCAACTTTTCTGTAAGTTCAATTTTTCATTTTAAAGTGAAAAATAAATGCTCTTAGAGTGAGAATTTCTTTGGTTTAATAACATCCTTATGTTGTATGGAAATACAAAAAACCTCGAATAGCCAAAGCAATCTTGAGAAAAAAGAATGACCTGGAGGAATCAACCTGCCTGACTTCAGGCTCTCCTACAAAGCCACAGTCATCAAGACAGTATGGTACTGGCACAAAGACAGAAATATAGATCAATGGAACAAAATAGAAAGCCCAGAGATAAATCCACACACCTATAGACACCCTTGCCTGGAAAATCCCAAGGACGGAGGAGCCTGGTAGGCTGCAGTCCATGGGGTCACTAAGAGTCGGACACAACTGAGTAACTTCCCTTTCGCTTTTCACTTTCATGCATTGGAGAAGGAAATGGCAACCCACCCCAGTGTTCTTGCCTGGAGAATCCCAGGGACGGGGGAGCCTGGTGTGCTGCCGTCTCTGGGGTCGCACAGAGTCGGACATGACTGAAGCGACTTAGCAGCAGCAGCAGCATAGACACCCTTATTTTTGACAAAGGAGGCAAGAATATACAATGGATTAAACACAATCTCTTTAACAAGTGGTGCTGGGAAAACTGGTCAACCATTTGTAAAAGAATGAAACTAGATCACTTTCTAACATCACACACAAAAATAAACTCAAAACGGATTAAAGATCTAAACGTAAGACCAGAAACTATAAAACTCTTAGAGGAGAACATAGACAAAACATTCTCCGACATAAATCACAGCAGGATCCTCTATGATCCACCTCCCAGAATACTGGAAATAAAAGCAAAAATAAACAAATGGGATCTAATTAAAATTAAAAGCTTCTGCACAACAAAGGAAACCATAAGCAAGGTGAAAAGACAGCCTTCAGAATGGGAGAAAACAATAGCAAATGAAGCAACTGACAAACAACTAATCTCAAAAATATACAAGCAACTCCTGCAGCTCAGTTCCAGAAAAATAAATGACCCAATCAAAAAATGGGCCAAAGAACTAAACAGACATTTCTCCAAAGAAGACATACAGATGGCTAACAAACACATGAAAAGATGCTCAACATCACTCATTATCAGAGAAATGCAAATCAAAACCACAATGAAGTACCATTTCATGCCAGTCAGAATGGCAGCGATCCAAAAGTCTACAAGCAATAAATGCTGGAGAGGGTGTGGAGAAAAGGGAACACTCTTATCACTGTTGGTGGGAATGCAAACTAGTACAGCCACTATGGAGAACAGTGTGGAGATTCCTTAAAAAACTGCAAATAGAACTGCCTTATGACCCAGCAACCCCACTGCTGGGCATACACACCAAGGAAACCAGAATTGAAAGAGACACATGTACCCCAATGTTCATCACAGCACTGTTTACAATAGCCAGGACACGGAAACAACCTAGATGTCCATCAGCAGATGAATGGATAAGAAAGCTGTGGTACATATACACAATGGAGTATTACTCAGCCATTAAAAAGAGTACATTTGAATCAGTTCAAATGAGGTGGATGAAACTGGAGCCGATTATACAGAGTGAAGTAAGCCAGAAAGAAAAACACCAATACAGTATACTAACACATATGTATGGAATTTAGAAAGATGGTAACGATAACCCTGTATGCGAGACAGCAAAAGAGACACAGATGTGTAGAGCGGACTTTTGGACTCTGGGAGAGGGAAAGGGTGGGATGATTTGGGAGAATGGCATTCTATCATGTATACTATCATGTAAGAAACGAATCGCCAGTCTATGTTCGATGCAGGATACAGGATGCTTGGGGCTGGTGCACGGGGATGATCCAGAGAGATGATATGGGGTGGGAGGTGGGAGGGGGGTTCAGGATTGGGAACTCATGTACACCCGTGGCTGATTCATGTCAATGTATGGCAAAACCAATACAGTATTGTAAAATAAAATAAAGTAAAAATAAAAATTTAAAAAATAAAATAAAAAAATAACATCCTTATGGGCAAATTTTTGTGGAAAGAGATAGCTAACTAAACTGCTCTGTGTGAGATATGAATAGCAAGGCTGGCAGCTGGGATGAACAAGCCAGGGGAGTAAGACAACAGCTGGGGCAGAGAAGCACTGCAGTGCAGTGAGAGGCTGAGCGAACATTTCCAAGACACGGGAAGGGTTGAGAGATCCTTTACGAAAATATAAGTCAATTTTAACTTGTCTGGAATGGTGGTATGTGATGTAATCGTGCCTTGACCCCAAACCCTCAGCAAAGTCAGCTACACAACACACACACAAACACACACACCACACACACACTCACCACACACACACTCACTACACACACACCACACCACATACACACACTCACCCCACACACACACATACACACACACACGCACACACTACACACACACCACAGACACACACTCACCACACACACATACCACACACACATATATACACTCACCACACACATGCATTCACCACACACACACACTACACATACAAACTACACACACACACCACCACACACAGCACACACATATGCACTCACTACACACACACACCACACACACAAACTATACACAGCACACACATATGCACTCACTACACACACACTACACACACCACACACACACACACACACCCCACACACACACACACACACCCCACACATGCATATACACACACCACACACACATGCACTCACTACACACAGACACCATACCACATACACACATACTCACTACACACAGACACCACATCACACACACACATACTCATGACACACACACATACACATCACACACACATGCACACACTACACACACACCCTCCACATATACACACACCATATACATATTCACTCACTACACACACACACATACACACACTCACCACACACATGCATTCACCACACACACACCACACCACACACACACATACACACACTCACCACACACAACATGCACTCACACACACACACGATACTTTGGTAAATGAAGCAATTGTGGGTATCCCTCAGGGTGTTATAAAGCAGAAGGAAAGGGCACCCATGAAGGGGGACAAGAATTCAGGGGAAGAGGAACATGGGACCATAGGTGACGTGAAAACTTACACCTTCCAAGAACCCCCTGAAACACGAGAAGAAAACTGGGTGCCCCAACACTTATGGGATAAGATGAGAGTCGATTTATCTTAAACCTTAAGTAAAAGATGACCCCCACCAACAAGCTGAAAATATGCAGATATCCAATAAGCTGACAAAGGGGTAGGCACTCAGCCGTGTCCAAATCTTTTCGGTTCCCATGGACTGTAGCCCACCAGGCTCCTCTGTCCATGGGATTCTCCAGGCAAGAATACTGGAGTGGGTTGCCATTCCCTTCTCCAGGGGATGTTCCCGACCCAGGGATCAAACCCACATCTCTTGTGTCTCCTGCATTCGCAGGCAGATTCTTTACCACTAGTGCCACTGGGTTAAAAAGTAATATTAGAAATATGAAAGGAAAATAAAATATCTGGTTAAAATACCAAGATTAATACTTTATTGGCTGTTTGGGGAAAGGCACAGCAATTTGAAAACATGTGGGAGAATATGTTCAAATTCCTTCTTTCAAGACTGTTAGATATGAAGAAAAATAAAAATTATACCTCAAAACACAAAAAACTATCCTATACTTACCAACTGAACCTCGTATTTAACATACTTCTGTATAGCGTGAATAAATGCAGCTGGATTTTCTTGTACTTTTATGCTACATAAAAAGATTAATTTTGAAAATGTATAAATTTTAGTAGCACATAATCATATAGCCTTAAAAATAATAGCAGTCGATTTTTATAACAGACTATCATTTGAGGGAAAAAAAAAAATCATTAAACTGAAACCTTTTGCATCTAAAATTGCTTCTCCCAAACAAGATATGCCAGAAACATTTAACTACTATTTTTATTAACACAAAAAACAGGTTAGTGAAAACTAAAATTTTCTCCATTGTATAGAGTCCCCAGAGATTCTATCTAAACCACAATTCTGTTGTTCAAAATGGAATTGAAGGCGTACTTTTGAAACTACAAGTCTCACTATCAAACGTCTGAAACAGAGTTCAAGTTAAATCGGGACTAAAAATTCTGTAATCTGAATCTCCATGGCAACTCTAAAATAAAAATCATCAGATTATTGAGATCAAGATATCCAGTTAATCTGTATGATTCAAACTAAAAGATTTTTTTTCCTTGTGGCACCTTGCATGGAGCCTGGAATATCTAGCCTTGATTAATCAATCAATCAGTGGACAAGTACTTATCAACTACCTGTTCTGTGGCTACAGTATATTAGGGGCCAGAGGTTACAGAAAATGATTCCACTCAGAGGAATTCATAGATCTATTTTCTTGACATGGGTTCAACCTCTCATATGTATACATGCTTGGAACGGTCCCAGTGCCCAGGGGCCTTTTAAAGCTTCCCACCAGGTGGCAGGACCACTATCTGCCTCACGCTGGTTACAACAGGAGTGACCAGCAATGCTGTTTCAGACGGGAGAAACTACGCATATAAATATAATGAGTAAATAGATACGTCACAGGAGAGGAAAAAGGATGGAATAAAATATGAGCTTTCAAATAAAACAGGCCAAGAACAGAACAAGAGCACAGACTTGTTGGAATCCGGGTGAAAAAGAGCCTGTGATGCCAGTCCAGGTCTGAGACTGAAGCTTCTTTCTTTAATCTTTTCCTGGCTTCTTACCTCATGGGTTGAGAGAAATTAGAGCAGGTGAAACTCAACCCAGGCGATTTGTTAACAGATTTGATAAGAGAATTCTAAACGAGAGTGTAAAATGAGACTTCGGGAACAGCTATGGTTTACAACAATTCTTGCGCTGATGATGTAATGAATTAGTAACCATGTATTTAAAGAATAACTCCCCACCCTGGCAATTAGGACATTTGCGCCTCCACTACAACAAAGAGAAATAAGTATCTGTTCTTTTTTTAAGCAATGAAGTAAGGCGTGACCAACTTTGTGGCTTTTCTAAATTGAAACAGTATTCAGCTTTGAGTGTGATTGTATATGAATGGACCCCTTGCTAAATAGAAAGCGTCATATTTATCTCATCCCATGCAAATAGCATAGCATTTACTATGTAGCAGTAGATACTCAACAAATGTTCAAAGGCTAAATGAATGACCTGGTTCTATCAGCAAACTATCTAGATGACTAATCTTATGCCACAGGAACAGAAGAAGAAAACTTGTTTCAGATCTATTTTTACATTAAATTTTAAATTATAAAATCTATCAAATTAGTCAGGAAATGCAACTTTTGTTAATATCCTGACTGCTGTTAAGTTTTATAAACAAGTGATATGGAGGAATTAAGAAAAAAGCTGAGAAGGCAATATATGGATTTATTAAGAATTCATATCTCAACTAGTACTGGAAAGACATGAGGTAATGAGACTACTGCCTAGGAAGAATTATGAAAATAAAGTTTTACAAAAACCAACATAAAATACATCTTAACTGGATAAAATTTTAATCATTGCCAACTCTATGTATAAATATTTTCTTGGGACTCTATAGTAGGAAATTTTACTGACATAAAGAAACATTTGTAGCTCTTTCAGCCATTAACTGCTATTACCTTTCTAATCAAACCATATTAACATATTAAAAAAATGAGAATTTTCAGCATCTTCTCACATTTTGGGGTGATCCACATTAAATCCCATGGGACTTCCAACTCTTCTCAAGCAGTTCAGAAAGTTCTCTGTCACACTTTCAGCTCTGTTACTACATATAACCAGCCATTTATTCAAAGACCGTGCACTTAAAACCTTGCAAGTTCGTATATCCTTGGACCAGTCAGCTGCAGAGGCAGGTTGACACTGAGAAAAATAATAGAGAATAATTAAATAAAAAAGATAATATGGAGATATTTCATGTTTGTCATAACAGAACAATTCAGTACAGTTTGCTACTCACAGACTTAAAACACACATATAAGTACTTCACATCTGAACACAACACACACTTCTTGGGACTGGAGGCAACTGAATGACACCCCAGGTCAACCCTTCCTTGCCTGTAGATCCTTGGCAAGTCCCTTCACCTCATGGGGCTCTGCCATGGCAAAGGCAAGTGTCCGGTTCAAATCTCTAGGTTCCCAGGAATTCCCTAGTGGTCCAGGGGTTAGGATTCCAAGCTTTCACTGTGGAGGACACAGGTTCAATCCTTGGTAGGGGGGCTAAGACCCCACAAGCTGCACAGTGTGACCAAGAGGAAAAACAACAACCCCAAAAGCAAACCCCACACAAATCTCTAGGTTCCCTTCCAGCTCTAAAAGCCTAAGATCTTTACTACAAAGGCTCATGTGAGTGACTGTCCAGTTTGTTCTCTTTGCTTTAGGCATCTAGAAGTCCTAAGTGGGAAATGCTGATGACTGACCTTTCAGGTCACCATACTGAGATGAACAGACCCTACAATTAAGACTACACATTATACTAGGAGTAGCTATATTCAGAAGCAAAGATGAAGCCAAGACACAGGCCCCTATCTTATTCTTAGACACTTCCCCAGGTGACCAGGAAAAACAATCTCCCGACATTGAAGAGGGCAGACTTCAGACTACTCCCCAGCCTTCTGAAATCAAATCAAAAGTCCCTGGTGTGTGAGCCAGGAAGAACCACTGGTAGAATTTAAAAGGACACTGTAAGCTAATCCCTTGCTACTCAGAGTGTCGTCTTGTAGCAGCACTGTCTCCTGAGAGCTCGTTAGAAATGCAGTCCTGGGCCCCATCCCAGGCCCACTGAACCAGACTCTGCATGTTAACGGGTTCCCCAGTGATTCGTCCGCACAGTACTGTTTAAGAAGCATTGCAATCCCCTTGTTTTACAGACTGAAAAGAGACGGCTGAAAGTGGTTATGGAGCCAGCTGGCAGCAGTGGACTTGACTTTGCAGGCAGGGCATTTTCCACCAAATGCTCTGACTACCCGGCCCCAACCATCCTCCCAGTGCCATGTCACAGAAGGCCAGGCAGGGGCTCAGCTTCAGGGGATAACCTTCACCTAAGAACCAAGGGGCAAGGTTCGGCTTCCAGAAGGGCTCTGTCTCGAGCCAGGATTCATTCTTTCCTGTTACAGCCAGTGTGAGGAGAACCACAGCCCTCTCACTTACACTTTCACCTTTACCAGCTGGGAGGTGACTCAGGACACACACCCAAGGCCACTCTGAGGCCTGTCAACTTTTTCTGTACTCAGTTTCTCAAAGTGAAAGTCGCTCAGTCGTGTCCGACTCTTTGTGACCCCATGAATCGCAGCACGCCAGGCCTCCCTGTCCATCACCATCTCCCAAAGTTTACTCAGACTCATGTCCATCGAGTCCGTGATGCCATCCAGCCATCTCATCCTTGGTCATCCCTTTCTCCTACTGCCCCCAATCCCTCCCAGCATCAGAGTCTTTTCCAATGAGTCAACTCTTCGCATGAGGTGGCCAAAGTACTGGAGTTTCAGCTTCAGCATCATTCCCTCCAAAGAAATCCCAGGGTTGATCTCCTTCAGAATGGACTGGTTGGATCTCCTTGCAGTCCAAGGGACTCTCAAGAGTCTTCTCCAACACCACAGTTCAAAAGCATCAATTCTTCGGCGCTCAGCCTTCTTCCCATAGTCAACAAAAAAGTCCAAAATGCAATGGATGCAATGTCAAAAACGACAAAATGATCTGTTCATTTCCAAGGCAAACCATTCAATATCACAGTAATCCAAGTCTACACCCCTATCAGTAATGCTAAAGAAGCTAAAGTCAAATGGTTCTATGAAGACCTACAAAACCTTTTAGAACTAACACCAAAAAAAGATGTCCTCGTTATTATAGGGGACTGGAATGCACATGTAGAGAGTCAAGAGCTACCTGGAGTAACAGGCAAATTGGGCCTTGGAGTACAAAATGAATCAGGGCAAAGGTTAATGGAGTTTCACTAAGAGAATGTACTGGTCATAGCAAACACTTTCTTCCAACAACACAAGAGAAGACTCCACACATGGACATCAGCAGATGGTCAATACCGAAATAAGATTGATTGTACTCTTTGCAGACAAAGATGGAGAGGCTATATACAGTCAGTAAAAACAAAACCAGGAGCTGACTGTGGCTCAGATCATGAACTCCTTATTACCAAATTCAGACTTAAATTGAAGAAAGTAGGGAAAACTGCTAGACCATTCAGGTGTGACCTAAATTAAATCCCTTATGATTATACAGTGGAAGTGAGAAATAGATTTAGGGGATTAGATCTGATAGACAGCGTGCCTGAAGAACTATGGATGGAGGTTCATGACACTGTGCAAGAGGCAGTGATCAAGACAATCCCCAAGAAAAAGAAATGCAAAAAGGCAAATGGTTGTCTGATGAGGGCTTACAAATAGCTGAGCAAAGAAGAGAAGCTAAAGGCAAAGCAGAAAAGGAAAGATATAACCATTTGAACGCAGAGTTCCAAATAACAGCAAGGAGAGATAAGAAAGCCTTCCTCAGTGATTAGTGCAAAGCAATAGAGGAAAACAATAGAATGGGAAAGACTAGAGATCTCTTCAAGAAAATTAGAGATACCAAGGGAACATTTCATGCAAAGATGAGCACAATAATGGACAGAGATGGTATGGATCTAACAACAGCAGAAGATATTAAGAAGAGGTGGCAAGAATACACAGAAGAACTATATAAAACAGATCTTTATGACCCAGATAACCACGATGGTGTGATCACTCACCTAGAGCCAGACATCCTGGAACGTGAAGTCAAGTGGGCTTTAGGAAGCATCACTACAAACAAAGCTAGTGGAGGTGATGGAATTCCAGCTGAGCTATTTCAAATCCTGAAAGATGATGCTATAAAGTGCTGCACTCAATATGCCAGCAAATTTGGAAAACTCAGCAGTGGCCACAGGACTAGAAAAGGTTAGTTTTCATTCCAATCCCCAAAAAAGGCAATGCCAAAGAATCGTCAAACTACCACACGACTGTACTCATCTCACATGATAGCAAAGTAATGCTCAAGATTCTCCAAGCCAGGCTTCAACAGTATATGAACCATGGACTTCCAGATGTTCAAGCTGGTTTTAGAAAAGGCAGAGGAACCAGAGATCAAATTGCCAACATCTGCTGGATCATCGAAAAAGCAAGAGAGTTCCAGAAAAACATCTATTTCTGCTGTACTGACTGCCAAAGCCTTTGACTGTGTGGATCACAATAAACTGCGGAAAATTCTGAAAGAGATGGGAATACCAGAACACGATACCTGCCTCCTGAGAAATCTGTATGCAGGCCAGGAAGCAACAGTTAGAACTGGACATGGAACAACAAACTGGTTCCAAACTGGGAAAGGAGAACATCAAGGTTTTATTGTCACCCTGCTTATTTAACTTATATGCAGAGTACATCATGAGAAATGCCAAGCTGGATTAAGCACAAGCTGGAATCAAGATTGCCAGGAGAAATATCAATAACTTCAGATATGCAGATGACACCACCCTTATGGCAGAAAGTGAAGTGGAACTGAAGAGACTCTTGATGGAAGTGAAAGAGGAGAGTGAAAAAGTTGGCTTAAAACTCAACATTCAGAAAATTAAGATCATGGCATCTGGTCCCATCACTTCATGGGAAATAGATGGGGAAACAATGGAAACAGTGACAGACTTTATTTTGGGGGGCTCCAAAATCACTGCAGATGGTGATTGCAGTCATGAAATTAAAAGACACTTGCTCCTTGGAAGAAAAGCTATGACCAACCTAAACAGCATATTAAAAAGCAAAGACATTACTTTGCCAACAAAGGCCCATCTAATCAAAGCTATGGTTTTTCCAGTGGTCATGTATGGATGTGAGAGTTGGACTGTGAAGAAAGCTGAGCGCTGAAGAATTGATGCTTTTGAACCGTGGTGTTGGAGAAGACTCTTGAGAGTCCCTTGGACTGCAGGGAGATCCAACCAGTCCATCCTAGAAGAGATCAGTCCTGGGTGTTCATTGGAAGGACTGATGCTGAAGCTGAAACTCCAGTACTCTGGCCACGTGATGTGAAGAACTGACTCAGTGTAAAAGACCCTGATGCCGGGAAAGATGAAAGGCGGGAGAAGGTGATGACAGAGGATGAGATGGTTGGATGGCATCACCGACTTGATGGACATGAGTTTGAACAAGCTCCGGGAGTTGGTGATGGACAGGGAAGACTGGTGTGCTCTAGTCCATGGGGTCACAAAGAGTCAGACAAGACTGAGTGACTGAACTGAACTGAACTATACTCGCCATGGCATTCTCCAGGCCAAAATACTGGAATGGGTACCCTTCCCTTCTCCAGGGGATCTTCCCAACCTAAGGATCAAACCCAGGTCTCCTGCATTTCGGGCACATTCTTTACCAGCTTAGCCACAAGGGAAGCCCAAGAATATTGGAGTGGGTAGTCTATCCCTTCTCCAGGGGATCTTTGTGACCCAGGAATTGGACCGGGGTCTCCTGCATTGCAGGCAGATTCTTTACCAACTGATCTATCAGGGAAGCACCAGTTTCTTAAATCCAGTTTTAAAAAAGCAGTTCAGCTGAGAAGTCGCTGACACAGACAGTTCTAACCTACCCAATATCACCTCTAGGGGGCGGGTTCTCCACTTTAGTGCCCCTTCTATGAAGGGGGGATTCCCAGGTGATGCTAGTGGTAAAGAATCCACCTGCCAATGCAAGAGATGGAAGAGATGCGGGTTCGATCCCTGGAGTAGGAGGATCTCTGGAGCAGGAAATGGAAGCCCACTCCAGTATTGTTGCCCGGGAAATCCCACGGACAGAGGAGCCAGGGAGGCTAAAGTGCAAAGAGTCGGACATGACTGAGCACACAGTACTCCTATGGAGATCTGATTCTGGGCCAAAATATGCAAACAAAACTCTAACAAGTATGATTACCTACACATCATGAAACAGACCATTTAAAATATTTCACATCTCACTTCACGTGTAGAACTAAAACTGAGCTTCTTTTTACTGACTCCTGACCAAGATCTTAATGGGGGTGTACATTTTAGGACTTGACACTGTTTTGTGTTTAAAGTAATTTTTCCTTAGCTTCTCCAGCAAGGATTTTGTTTATTTGAATAGATTATCAGAAAGCAATAATGAAAAAAAAGAAACCCCATCCTGCCAAAAAAAAAACATTTGCTGCTCAATCATTAATTTCAATATGCTGACTTCCCTGCATCAAATAAGGGCAAGAAGAACACCTCTAAAAATGAAATGAAATGTAGCTCACTTTTAAAACGGGCAAAACAGAGGATGTACAATTTTTGCATATAATTAGTTCATATTTTTTTCCCCAGTGGAAACCCCAGAGAGGCAATGATTTGTCTCTCCAGGTTTCTGAATGCCTCTCTGCCTAACTGCTATGGCTAGGTGAGCTCTGGGAGAATTTCTTCATGTTTATGCCAAATGAGCAGCATTCTATTTTGGGGAAAAGAAAGAACTCTGGTATCAGGAAACAGGCTACTGGAATTAGCCTCTACCAGTTAAAACAACGTTTTCAGGTACCACAAATTTTTTAAGTGATATAAGAGTACAACAACACCCAATAATAGTTTATAACTTTTGATTGCAATGGCGTGAAGTACCATTTTCTAATGCATCTTTTATTTATTTATTTTTGGCTGCACTGGGTCATCACTGCTGTGTGCAGATTTTCTCTTGTGGTGGCAAGCGGGGTCTACTCTTCATTGCAGTGCGGGTCTTCTCATTGAGGCAGCTTCTCTTGTTTCAGAGAACTGGCTCTACAGCACGTGGGCTTCAGTAATTGCAGTATGTGGCCTTAGGTGCTTCACAGCATGGGGAATCTCCCCGGACCAGCGATCGAACCTGTGTCCCCTGCCTTGGCAAGTGGATTCTTAACCAAAGGACGACCAGGGAAGGATCTGGTAAATCCATCTGTAAATGTGACACCATATCACACTAACCTAAATCTGCTGGGTGCCACTAAATCCTTGTGGCACCTTAAAAAGGAAAACAGAAGGTCTTGGGGTTTAGGACAAAGGGAGGGTGGGGAAATATACTGTGCTAAGTCAGTTCAGTCATTTCCAGTGCTTTGCAACCCAATGGACTGTAGCCCACCAGGCTCCTCTGTCCATGGGATTCTCCAGGCAAGAATACTGGAGGGGGTTTCCATGCCCTCCTCCAGGGGATCTTCCCAACCCAGGGATGGAACCCACATCTCTTAACATCTCCTGCATTGGCAGGTGGGTTCTTTAATACTAGTACCACCTGGGAAGAGGCCATGGAGAAAGCAAATGAACATTATATTATAATCCCACTCTGACTTAAGATCAAACTGACATACATTCAAGAAAATACTTTTAAATGAAAATAAAATCACAGAACTTACTATGTGGTCTTGCATTATTATTTTTTCTGCGGGTGCAATGCGGCCAGTCAGAGACATCTGGCATCCAAAATGCAGCCCCCAGGTCTCCAGCTCAAAACGAGCATCCTTGTTTCTGTTGACAGAGTTGAGTCTTAAGCATTAAAAATGCTTACTATCTAAAAATTGTACTCATTAGACATAAAATCATGTTAATTTTTCAGAGACTGATTTTTATAGGGTTCCTGACTTCTATTTCTATTCACCATTTTTCTCTGCTCCAAGGAATTATAGGGAGGACTGCACCGATGGGGGACTCCAAGGGATGGAAAGGCTCCAGTGTGGCCCTCCAGTAAACAAAATGGGCAGTTGAGCCAAACAGTGTCTGCATATGTACTCAGTCACTTCAGTCACGTCCGACTCTTTGTGACCCTATTGACTATAGCCTGCCAGGCTCCTCTGTCCACAGGATTCTCCAGGCAAGAATACTGGCTTGCCATGCCCTCCTCCAGGGGATCTTCCCGACCCAGGGATTGAACCTGAGTCTCTTGCATCTCCTGCATTGCAGGTGGATTCTTTACTACTGACTCACTGAAGAAGCCCCGGAGCCAAATAGATCAGGCTTCAAATACAAATTCTGGACCTTGAGCAAACTCTGAAATCTTTTAAAGCCATGGTTTCCTGATTGACAAAATGTAGGACTAACCTAGCTATTTCATAGGGGTAATGAAAAGGTTAAATATGGCAATATACACACACAGTGCCACCACACTGCCTGGCACATGCTAGGTGCTCAGTATAGGTGAGATATGATTCTTGATAACAAACATCAATAAAGAGATTTTGTGGAGCATCTGGATGTGGAGATGTCCCCATACCTCTGGAAGTCATCCGCAAGCCTGGCCAGGTGCTGCTGCCTTACCAAAGGATCGAGACGAGTTTCCTTAGCCACAGCCTTCATCAGCTGGAAATCAGAGGTCGCCTGGCCAGGCATCCCTATACATTGTGAATGAAAACAAAGTGAAAAATGAGCAGTCCACACTGTAATCCAGCCCATCTTAGGCACAGAGAAATAAAACTCTGAACTTAAACTGAATCAGATTCACCATCTGACAGCAATGCAAGCCACCTTTTCATTTAAAATGTTTTCTAGTAGTCACATTTAAAAAGAGCCAGAAAGAAACAGATGCAATTATTCAAACAGTATATATTATTTAACTGAGTATATCCAAAATATTATCATTTCAACACGTAACCAATATAAAAAGTGAGTTAATCAGATAGTTTCTCTTTTGTTTCACACTACGTCTTAGACGTCTAGTCTGTATTTTTACACTTCCGGCACTGCTCCATCCAATCCCTCAGTTGCCCTAGTCATGCGCGTCAAGTGCTCAGTGGCCAGTATGGCTAGAGACCACCAAGAGGACTATGCAGATGTGAAAGGCCAAAGGATCACTAAGAGCGTTCATCCCTCTCTGCAATGAGGGTATCCTTATTAACTTCTCTAATTGCAGGATAAACGCATGCACATCAAATTCATTCGAGCACCGTAAGTGTAAGATGTACAAAGTCCTCCCATCTTAGTCTCACCCTGGTAATCAGATGAACATGATTAAAAGAATCTTAGATAGTCTTTTTTTTTTAATTCTAGTGTAGAGTGAAGATTACCTTCTGGAGCTCATGCAAAAAGAAAATAAAGAGTATTTTGGCACCTCTCAAAGAATACACCTGAAGAAAGTTAAATCACACGATTTCCTAGCCTGCATGCGTGCTAAGTCGCTTTAGTTATGTTCAACTCTTTGAGACTCCAGGGACCGAAGCCCTCCAGGCTCCTCTGTCCATGGGACTCTCCAAGCATGAATACTGGAGTGGGCTGCTATGCCCTCCTCCAGGGGATTTTCCTGATCCAGGGACTGAACTTGGGTGTCTTACATCTGCACTGGCAACACCTAGCCTAGTGAAGTTCAAAAACAGGGGGAAGATAGCTTGGTTTTAGGAAAACATCTAGCAACCAATTTAATGTCAAAGTAACAAATGGAATACACAAGATAAAGGAAACAGATAACCTTCACGGTGCTGACCAATTTCCAAAGGGCATTCTACCCTCCCACTTCCTCTGTGATCAAATAGATTACCTAAGAGTCATCCTCCCTGGGTTAAATTAGAGCTCTGGCACTCATCTAACTTAAGAAGGTTTTGCCCACTGCAAAGTGTCACAAGAACTTGAGAGAGAATAAAATACAAACATTACCCGTTAGAAAGCAGAGTTCGGGAATCAGGTGGGCCATCTGAGCCTCAGAGTTGTCATTTTTCTTGTTTTTCAACAGACTAACAAGAACTGGCTGGTTCAGGTCAGATAAGGTAATATCATATTGCTACAGAATACAAGATTAATGAGGGAAAAGTTAATATGGAAACATTATACAATGAGCATCCTTGCTTAAAAGCAACAAATGAATAGATAAGAAAATCTTTTCAATAGAAGAGAAAAAAAAGTCCCCATGGTAACCTACTCATGTCTACTCCCTTCCTGGGACATATCTCTTACATCTCAGAGCCAGCTTCATGGTTTTAATTTTTACCTCTTATAATTCAATACCATTTTTTTCCCAGTCATTTTCTCGCTCTCTTCTGAGTTTCATCCAGAGTCGTAAGCTGGATGAAATCCACAGTACCATGACCAGCGCAGCACTGCCGCTGGAGCCTGAGGCCAGCTGACCCATGTGCAACTAACTGGCTCTGGCACCTGTGTGCACTGTGCAAATATCATACACAAGTCGGAGGCAACAGTCATACTGAGTCAACCTCAGACTTCCCCAAAGAGCATCACTGTCCTTACTTTCCAGGACAGTATGATGTTACAGGGAAGTAGCTTTGAACTCTGACAAACGTAAATCTGGTGCACAGATAGTCTATCTACTTGGACCATGACGCTGGGGAAGGGGCTTACCTTTCCTCCTCTATGAAATGAGGAGAACAAGAGGCCAGACATGTCCCGTGTAAACCACTAGCTCGGTGTCTGGTTTATAATAAGTCCTCGGCCATCATTAGTTCCTTCCCCACCCCCTTTCCCTTCATAAACTTGAATTTCAACATTCTCACCTTGCCATGAGTTCATTTACCTTCCAAAGGCAAAGTTTCCATTAACACCAGTATAGCTTACTCAACACTGATGACAGAACGATTGGAATTATAATTTACAAAATGCCTGGGGACCACGTGATGCTGACATCAATAATTATAATGCAGGAAGCCAGCAGTGAGCGCTTCTCTCTTCAATAAAGACTTTAAGTCATTAAAATAAAAAACAATTCAGGAAACAGCAATTTAAAGTGGTGATTACAACAATGCTATGGCTGAAAAGCCTGGAGAAGCATTGGTAGAAAGAGTTTTTATACATGACTTCATTAATTCACATCTTGTGCTTGCTATACTCCAGCGACTGAAGGGAATACAAATAAAAAAGAGGCACAGTCCCTGCCTTTACACATGACTACATTATCTACAAAGCAAGGTAGATCAGAAGCACAAATAATACATTGATGCTAAGCACTTATATTTTTCCTCATTTAGTCTTTTTTTTAATGGATGAGTACTGTGTTTTTTTAAATTACACTATAATTGATTTACAAGGTCATGTTGTTGTACAGCAAAGTGATGGAGTTTTAGATAGATGTTCTTTCCAGATTTTTTCCCTTATAGGTTATTTAGTATAGTTTTTTTTTAATACTAAATATAAAAATATTTAGTATACTTCCATGTGCTATATAGTAGGTCCTTGTTGGATACCTACTACATATATATTAACAGTAGTAGTGTATATGTTAATCCCAAACTCTTGTTTTATCCCCCACTTCTCCTTTCATAACCATAAGTTTGTTTTCTATGTTTGTGAGTCTATTTCTCTTTGGTAAATAAGACCCTTTCCTCACTTACTCTTAACAACAGAGTATGACTGTTGCGTGCTCTGTCATGTCTGACTCTGCAACTCTATGGACTTCAGCCTGCCAGGCTCCTCTGTCCATGGGATTATCCAAGCAAGAATACCAGAGTGGGTTGCCATGTCCTCTCCAGAGGATCTTCCTGACCCAGGGATCGAACCTGCGACTCTTGCATTGGCAGGCGGATTTTTTTTTTTAACCACTTACCCACCTGGAAAGCTCTTAACAACGGGACTGTGAGTCAAATACTATTATCATCTTCTTCATTGATGAGGAAACATCATTAGAAATTAAATAACTTCCCAAGGTCATGTAACGGAAAATTAGCTCAACCAGGATTTATCACTTAAGACTTGTGAGCCTCTGCTTGTTACACCGCTCAAGGCTGGGTCCCTCACAAGGAATAGGGAGCAAGGTAGTGAAAACAATTTATGGCTGGTAAATCAAGGAACGCTTCATGAAGGAGGCAGAATCCAAGACAGCACCTTGAAGAAAATGCAGAAGTATTATAAGTTCTGGGAACAGCTCAAGCAAAACTGGGACATATTCCAAGAAGAGAGTATTCTACTATTTACCTGGAGTATGGTTAAGAATTCTACCCACTATGCTGTGTAATCAGGTGAATTTTACTGTCTCTCATGCCCTGATTTTCTTAGCATGTGGCAATAATTTTTGTGATAAGATAAAATAGAGAAGTATAAAGGTCAATATCAAGATGTCTTCCAGTAAAATTACAGGCTATAAAATCAATACACAGACATCACTTGCATTCCTATACACTGACAATGAAAAACCAGAAAGAGACATTAAGGAAACAACCCCATTCACCACTGCAACAGCAACAACAACAAAAATACCCATGAATAAACCGACCTAAGGAGACAAAAAACCTGCAGAAAACTATAAGACACTGATGAAAGAAACCAAAGACAACACAAAGACAACACAAAGATGGAGAGATATACCATGATCTTGGACTGGAAGAATCAATATTGTGCAAATGACCATACAACCCAAAGCAATCTACAAGTTCAGTGCAATCGCTATGAAACTACCAATGGCATTTTTCACAGAACTAGAACAAAAAACTTCACAGTTTGTATGGAAACACAAAAGACCCCAAATAGCCAAAGCAATCTTGAGAAAGAAGAATGGAACTGGAGGAATCAGCCTTTCCAACTTAAGACTATACGCAAAGCTACAGTCATCAAGACAGTATGGTACTGGCACAGAAACAGAAATACAGACCAATGAAACAAGGTAGAAAGCCGGGAGATAAACCTATGCACCTATGGGCATCTTATCTTTGACAAAGGAGGCAAGAATACATCATGGAGAAAAGACAGCCTCTTCAATAAGTGGTGCTGGGAAAGCTGGAAAGCTAAATGTAAAAGAATGAAACTAACTTCCTAACACCGTATACAAAAATAAACTCAAAATGGATTAAAGACTTAACTGTAAAGCCAGAAAGCTCTTGGAGGAAAATATAGGCAATACACTCTTTGACATACATCACAGCGAGATCCTCTTTGACCCACCTCCTAGAGTAATGGAAATAAAAAACAAACAAATAGGACCTAACTAAACTTAAAAACCTTTGAACAGCAAAGAAAACAATAAACAAGATTAAAAGACAACCCTCAGAATGGGAGAGAGAAATAATTGCAAATGATACAACTGACAAAGGAGTAATCTCCAAAATATATAAGCAGCTCATACAGCTCTATATCAAGGAAACAAACGGCCCAATCAAAAATGAGCAGAAGACCTAAACAGACATTTCTCCAAAGAATACATACAGATGGAAAATAAACACATAAAATGATGCTCAAAATCACTAATTATTAAAGAAATGCAAATCAAAACTACAATGAGGTTATCACCTCACACCAGTCAGAATGGTCATCAAAAAATCTACAAACAAATACTGGCAAAAACCAACACCAAAAAAATTAAAACACAAAAAATAATAGAAAAAATTAAAACATTATGGCTGAAGTGAAAAACAGGATGTCTTCCACTTTGAGAGTAGACTATATGGTAATTTATCATTCCTCTCCTGGGACAAAGAGGAAAGCATTCTAGAAACTGGTGCCATTTTCTTTCACTTGCTCCCTAATTACAATAGATATGCAGGGAATCACAACTCATTACAAAGAAAGTGAGAAGGATTTTTATCATGATTCCCTTTTCAGAACGTCACAGGTTCTCAAACACATCAAAGAAAAATGAATTTAACCATGCAGGAAAAATCCCAAATGTTTAACCAACTCTGTGTTTAATAAACACTAATGGAGAACACTTTTTTGCACAAAATGCTTTGCCAAATGCCCAAAGCTATATGTGTTCTGTAAGGACAACTGACGGAGAAGGCAATGGCAACCCACTCCAGTACTCTTGCCTGGAAAATCCCATGGACGGAGTAGCCTGGAAGGCTGCAGTCCATGGGGTCGCTGAGGGTCGGACACGACTGAGCGACTTCACTTTCACTTTTCACTTTCCTGCATTGGAGAAGGAAATGGCAACCCACTCCAGTGTTCTTGCCTGGAGAATCCCAGGAACGGGGGAGCCTGATGGGCTGCCATCTATGGGGTTGCACAGAGTCGGACATGACTGAAGTGACTTAGCAAGGACAACTGAATGAAGCGGACAGGGCGAAGAAGAAGAAGGATAAAAAATGATTTGCTGAGACACAGAATTCCCAAGGAGAGACAGGCGTGGGAAAGACAATGAATTCAGTCTGAATTTTGTTCGTTTGAGATGCCTGCAGGATACTCATGCAAATGCAGCCAGAAAATGGAGAGGCGGATATAATTTAGGAAGGAGGGCAAGACAAAAATATTATATTGGAAGCTATCTCAGAATATGAAGAAAAGGTCCTCTGCAAAGGGGCCGTGGTGAGGTACAGAATTTCATGTTTGGGAGAAGTTAAGGGGGAAAATGTTGAAGGAGGCTGAGAAAAAACCACCTGAAACCCAGTGGGGAACCACCAGGGATGTGCCGTGGGGCCAAGGCCAAGGAAGAGGAGTTCAGCCCACAGGAGCTGTCACTAGCGTCCGGAGCCACCAAAAGCTCCTTCGAATAAGGTCAGTAGCTGACTTTGACCTTGGAGAGCTAGTTCCATAGCAGCAGAACTGGATACCAGATTGCTGAGGCTTCCTGAAGGAAGAATGGAAGAGGTGCTTGGAGCTAGTTTAGAGGACCGTCTAAAGAAATAAGCTAAGAAGGAAAAGGAAATCATTTTTCTTGAAAGTGTAGAAAGGTCAACACATTTGCTTTCTCTTTCTGTTTGTAAAACAGTGGTGAGATTTTGGAGACAGAAATATGACTGAATATGCAATGAAGAGAAGGCGCCTCTGAAAGGGACTGAAGTTGGACAGTGGAAATGGGGAAATTCTCATCACTGTGAACCCAGCTCCCAGAGTCAGCACGAGATTTCATCAGTAAGTGTTTGAGCACCTACTAGATGCTAGCCCTGGGTGTCCAGAAATCAAGAGCTCAAAGTTGAAGAGGGAGAGTCGGACCATTCATATCCTGCCTGTGATAACTGCAAGAAATTAAGTACAGAGAGGGGACCTGGGGGAGAAAGTCCTAGGGCTCCCTTGACTGCTAGGGGAATTTCCCTCGCAGTCCAGTGGTTAAGACTTCACCTGCCAAAGCAGGGAGTGTAGGTTGGATCCCTGGTCAGGGAGGTAAGATCCCACACGCTTCAGAGCCAAGAACTCAGAACAGACGCGATAGTGCAACGAATTCAATAAACACTTTAAAAATGGTCCACATAAAAAAAATCTTATTAAAAAAAGAGTTGACTGCTGAGCTGAGTCTTGAAGGGTGTTCAGTAATTGGCCAACTGTGAATGGTGTCAAGGACGAGGAAGCGGGGTGTGAGAAAATGCACAGGGGAGTGATGGGCTTGAGGAACTATGAACCATAAGCACAGTAGAACCTTCCAAGAAAACAGGATGGTATGAGATGCGGCTCAAGAGGCGGGCAGGAGTCAGACCATAGCCCTTCCCCGAGTGAGGCAGGAGGGAGATGAGGCTGAAAGAAGAAACAAGCGCTACCTGCTTATAGTAATCCACGTAGGTGATCTCAGCGCCGTCCCGCTTCCGGAAGGTGTGTGTGGGTTTCACCGACCAGTCGATGTCATCAATGCGATAGGTTTTATTATTGTATCTGGCAAATACAAGAAATATTTTAAGTTCCTCTCTGAAATCCTACAAGGTAAGTGGCTAGTTCACTACACTTTAATTCAAAGTGCTATCTTCCAGAATTTCAGATATTATGAAAGATAATAACTCAAGAATAGTCACTTAAAAAAAAAGATAGCTTTTATCTAAGAGCGTTGATGAACTCTTCTGTTTATGAGAGGACCCCCATATCGCAACAAAACCAAAGGAATAATCGCTGGCCCACCATCTGCTTTTCTCACTGAGAGACACTGTCTGTGTGTGTGTGTGCACGCATGTGTGTGTGTGTGCGTGCACTCAGTCCTGACTCTTTGTGACCCCATGAACTGCAGCCCGCCAGGCTCCTCTGTCCATGGCATTTTCCAGGCAAGAATACTGGAGTGGGTTGCCATTATCTTCTACAGGGGATCTCCTCAACCCAGGGACTGAACTGGCATCTCCTGTATCTCTTACATTGGTAGGCAGGTTTTTTACCAGCTGAGCCAACTGAGGCATGCCCAGGAGACACTGTAGCTTCAGGTAAATCATGCTTAAATGTTCAAAAGCTGAAGTATGGCTCCAAACCTTCCTGTCAGCTTCTGTTTTCAACTCAGAATTTTTGAACTCCCAGCTAGTTTTTCTCATAAAAAAAAATCCTAAGGAGGCTGATGAACCATGCTATTCTGGCAGCCTGACTCATCTTCCATCTAAGGCTGACCCTGGGCAAAACTGCAAAACAGGTCAGCTAAGATCTTTCTAAGCTCTTTCTCCCCTTCATCAGGTACCATGTGGCCTGGAACATCTTCTCATGCCAACCCAGCCGTGGGACAGAAACCTCCTTGTCACTTTTCTCCTAGGCTCTCAGTACCTTGCAAGCTGACTTGGAAATAGTGTGGTAAGCTAATTCACAGAGCTCATGACAAGAGGATAAAGGGAACTCAACCAGTGCTACCTCTCTGCTCTACAACCCAGGAAAACAACTTCAAGTGGAAATTGCAACCCAGACTCGGAGAAGGCGAGAGGGTCTTCCGTAAAAAGTGTCCATGGGCTGGCAGCAGTGTAGAGTGGACTTTTGTTCCTCAGGAAGTCACCTAACTGTCCATGTTTCATTTGCTTCAATGTGCACTGAGGGCAAATTATACACAGACACAGCGAGAGGCTTGAAAGTCCTCAGCCATAAGGACCTCATAACTTTACAGTGAAAATGAGACGCGGACCTGATGCTCTGTCTTGTTGCTACCGAACCAAAGTTGGGTCGGCTTGCCCAGCACAGTAAAGCCAGTCTCCTGACAGCAGGTTGTGGTGAAGCAAAGTGCATCAGACTCTGCTATGTGGGTACTTCAGAGAGGAGCTAAAGCAGAGGATATGGGGCAGGGGTCTGCCCGGGAAGGCCCCACAGGGTCCTGCTCAGTTACACGGTGATGTAATAAAATGAAATAAAAGGGCCCTAAAGAGGTGATGATAAGCACTGGGTTTCCGGAGCAGCATAGAGCAGAGAAATGAATAATTCCAGCTGAGTGGACCTTCGAGTGGACTCTGTGGGAGCAGAAATCTCAAAGGCAGAAATAGAGGCAGGGGACCCAGGCAGAGGGGCTGGAGCAGCAAAGTGCAGACCGCTGAGGGTGAGGGGAGTGTACTGGAGGAGGTAAGGAAGGACCAGGAGAGACGGCGGGCACCCAGCACACCCCTCCAGGGAGCCTCAGCTCTAGGCAACTGACAGCAGGGAGCAGACTCATCAGATCTGGGCTCCGGCCAGTGCCTGCAGCTCTTCCTCTTCCTACGTGGCATACATAATGTATTCTCTAGAGGAAAGTCTATTTAAAGGCAGGCTTTTACCTTGTCAGGACAATGAGCCCAATCAGCTGTTTCTCACACGTTTCGGTAAAGCAGGACACGCTACTTTTGCGGCAGAGATCTGTCATGAACTCCAGAACTGTCTCATTCCGGAGTATTTTGTAACTCACATCAGCACTCAACAGGAGTTTGCTTTCAAACTGTGATACAGAAATGGCGAACCCAGGCCAAAGGGACAATCTTCAAAAAAATAAAAAAATTTTAATAAATAAAAATTTTTAAATAAATATTTTAAATGTTATATCAGGATAACAATAAATGTTTTAAAATGGTGACTTTATATTCTAATTCTCTCAATTTTATGAAACAATTTTTCTTTAAATCCGATTTCTTTCAGCGGCTGACTTAACACTTCAGCTATTTCCAGCTGGAGTGTCTTTAAACATATGAAGTGAAGTGAAGTGAAAGTCACTCAGTCATGTCTGACTCTTTGCAACCCCATGTGGAATTCTCCAGGCCAGAATACTGGAGTGGGTAGCTTATCCCTTCTCCAAGGGATCTTCCCAACCCAGGGATCGAACCCAAGCCTCCCGCATTGCAGGCAAATCCTTTACCAGCTGAGACACAAGGGAAGCAAATAAGGGGAAAACTTAAACATGTATTTAGGATAAAATACATTTCTTTAGAGCTTCGTTTCTGTTAACTGGATAATTCTTTGCTAGGGGCTGTGAACTGCAGAGTGTGTGTGTGTGTGTGTGTGTGTGTGTGTGTGTGTGTGTGGTATGGTGTGCTCAGTCATGTCTGACTCTTTGTGACTCCATAGACTCTAGCTCACCAGGTTCTCCAGGCAGTGTGTGTGTGTGTGTGTGTGTGTGTGTGTGTGTGTGTCTGTGTGGTGTGGTGTGGTGTGGTGTGCTCAGTCATGTCTGACTCTTTGTGACTCCACAGACTCTAGCTCACCAGGTTCTCCAGGCGAGTTGCCATTTCCTCCCCTAGAGGATCTTCCTGACCTAGGATCCCTGGGTTTGATCCAAACCTGCATCTCTTTCATCTCCTACTTCACAGGCAGATTCTTTACCACTGAGCCACCGGGGAAGCCTGGGCATTGCAGAATGTGCAGCACACCCCTGGCCCTCTACCCACTAGATGCCAGCAGCCACTCCCATGCTGTGACAACCAAAAATATCTCCAGATATTTTCAAATGTCCCCTGGGGAGCAAAATCGCCCCTGGCTGAGAGCATAGCTGTTAAGACTGAAGTATTTATGGAGGGATCTGTCCCAGCATGCAAACATCTAGGTTCAAAAAAGCACACTGATTCAATGGCGAAGACAGTGACGAGACTTCACAATGAGAAAGAAATAATCTAAGTGACGTCACATATGGACACACAAGAGAAACTGCAGCAGTGGCTACATCTCCTTTCCATATTTATGAATATCATAGTCTGAAGTCTTGAATAAGAAAAAGTGACAGGAGCTGGCAAGAAAGAACAATTATTTTTTTTAATCATTTCAGTTGATATTTTTGTGGACTTCATTGACTGTGATACTAATGCAAGAGTACTGGAGTGAATAACCATTCCCTTCTCCAGGGGATATTCCCAACCCAGGGATCAAACCCCGGTGTCCTACATTGCAGGCAGATTCTTTACCATCTGAACCACCAGGGAAGCCCCAAATATCAGCTTCAGGACCAGCATATGCACTACCACTGAGAGAAGCTGGGATCTGGGGCCTTTTGCTGCAATACTGGCACCTGGACAAACATCTCCTCGAGCAACAAAATGCAGTGAAACTATCATGGACTAAAAGTAACTGGATGCGTGCACAGTTGAGGCAAACTATGGACAATAAGATACAAAAATGTACCAAAAAGCCAATTGCCTCTTCTGAAGAGCTGGGAGCAAAATCAGGGTACTGTGCATGCCCACTACACTCAACACCACCAAAGGGATGGGCAAACCACCTAAGCCAACCCTCTGGCCCGACCTCTGGACATATCCCTACTTTCACCCCACATAAGCAATCAGCTGCTCCCCTCAGTGAGTAAGTGAGCAAGGGAACCTATTACTTGTTCTTGTTCCTCCCTGTTGCAGCAGGGTCCCTGATAAAGCCTTGCCTGAATTTTCTGTCTGGTCTCTGATCAATTTCTATTGATTAAGGAGACAAAGAATCCTGGTTGGTAACAGTACCAACGACAGCTCGTCACAACACTGGACCCAAGAATTTCTAATCCAGGTGGAGACATAAGTGACAGGGTGAATGATTAGGTGTTTTATACAGAACAGTGTGACCCACTGAACCAGCACACAGACACCCTGCCCTTTTCCTCCACCTGGCAGAAGCCAAACACCCTGCATCCATTTTCTATCTTTTATATACAGACTTTCCTCGACAATGGGTTTTTATCTTCACAAACCCATCATAAGTTGAAATATCCTCAGTTGAAAATGCATTTAATACACCCAACCTTTTCTTCAGTAACCTACTGAACATCAGAGCATCGCCAACCTTGTATGCTCAGAACACTTACATTAGCCAACAGTTGGATGAAATTATCTAACACAAGGCCTATTTTACAATCAGGTGTTGAGTATCTTGCGTCATTTACTGAACACTGTACTAAAAGTGAAAAACAGAATGGTTGTATGGGTTCAGAAGGGTTGTGAGCGTATCAATCGTTTAGCCTCGTGATGGGGCGGCTGCCTGGGTGCTGTGGCTGTGGCAGCTAACCGTCATCACCAGATAGTACCATACTGCGTATCGCTAGCCCCGGAAAAGGCCAAAATCCGCAATTCCAAGTGTGGTTTCTGTTGACGGTGTATTGCTTTCACACCATTGTAAAGCCAAAATGTCATTAAGTGGAAACATCTGTATTTCTCCCTTTGGGTCACTGGTTGCCTCTGTTTTGGGCTCAACCACATGTTTTGGAAAACTCAAGACCACCTTCGCTGCAGTCTCTACTTCCTAGTTTAGGATGAAGATTTTGCAACTGTTCCTAATGGTTCTATCATTCACTAGGGCAGCTTAGTTGGCTTGGGTATCTGACATCTTTTACCCAATAATTTCCTACCTACCACCCTGGCTGTGTTAACTTTCTGTCAGCCAGAAAACAGAGCCCACGTTATGAGGCATAACATAAGAGAGTTTATTCTGCTCTCATGATTACTGTCACACACAGGAAGCTCAGTTTCTAAATTCTAGGATTTATGATAATGATCTAGCACAATAATATAAGAAAACAGACTGCTACCTTTTGACATTCACCATTCTATTAAAAAAAAACTTGAAAATTAAAAAAATCCATTACTTTTCTTACCACGGAGTCTCTCAGAGGAGGCATAATGGTATAATATTGCATCATAAATGATACTGCTCACATTATAACAATTTCAGAGTAACAGAAAACATAAATAAACCTACTTGTGCTGGGGAATTTCCACTGGCTCAGAAGGCTTATAGAAGTTCCGTCCAATTTGGTACATGGATAACTTTTTTAAGATCCTGAAAGTATATATATTTTAAATCTGTGTTAAACATCTGTCTATAACAGTATACTTCTAAGTTTGTTACCCATGCTGAAATAAAAACTAGTAGAAAAGGCCAGAACTCTTACTGTTATAATGCTGAAAGGTTAGCTACTGTATATACCTATGAGGGTATATACAAGAACAATCACTCCATATTTGGGAATGACACAATTGAAAATAGTTCTATTCTTCTGGGTTTAACTGCAAAAGGAAGTGGTCCCTTAGCAGATATGACTGTGACGGTAATATTCTGGTTGCCATGGCTGAGACGAGAAAAGCCATGTCCACAGGCTCTTCTGGCCCCGTTCTTATTTTGAAATGAGGAAGCCGTTTCCTCTTTCTTTCCTTCTTTTTGTATAGGTAATTAATTTACAATGTTGTATTGGTTTCAGTGTACAACAAAGTGATTCAGTTATATATGCATATTCCTTTTTGGATACTTTCCCCTTATAGGTTATTACAAGATATTGAATACAGTTCCCTGTGCTATTCAGTAGGTCCTAGTTGCTTATTTTATATACGGTATTGTGTATATGTTAATCCCAAATTCCTAATTTACCTCTAACTCCCCATCCCCTTGGGTAACCATAAGTTTATTTTCTGTCTGTGAGCCTATTTCTGTTTTGTAAATAAGTTCATTGATATCATTTTTTAAATTCTACATACAGGTGATATCATATATTTGTCTTTCTCTGGCTTACTTCAATGAGTATGATCATCTCTAGGTCCATCCATATTGCTGCAAATGGCATTATTTCATTCTTTTTAAGACTGAATAGTATTCCATTGCATATATGTACACATCTTCTTTATCCATTCATCTGCTGATGGACATTTACATTGCTTCCATGTCTTGGCTATTGTAAATAGTGCTGCTATGAACACTGAGGTGCACATATCTTTTTGAATTAAGAGTTCTTACTAGGTATATACCAGAAGTGGGATCGCCGGATCATACAGTAGTCTATTTTTAGTTTTTTAAGGAACCTCCATACTGTTCTCCGCAGTATCTGCACCAATTTACATTCCTGAGGAGTTTGTTTCTAATGAGTCTATTCAGGCTCCTCACTGCTACCAAATGACAAGGCTGCCTCTTCAGCGACTAACTCTGGCTGCTTTTGGAACGTGACACATTACTATCTGAAGCTGCCCTGTGCATTGGGGAAACAGAAGAGTTTCAAGTCTGAAAACAGAGGTTCCAGTTGTGTGCTTTTTGGCTACCCACAGTCACCTGAGCCTCAGTCTCCTTATCTGTAAAATGGGGAGTTTAATCATACCTGCCTCAGGGCAACTGAGTAAAGATCAAGGAAACTCTAGCACCAGAGAAAGAGCTCTATCACTACAAAGCCTTCCAAATGTCAGCTGACTTAAAATAATCAGGGCGGCACATGCAAAAATGGATTCTGAAGAGTGTTTTTTACAGTGCTGAGCTGAGATCCAGATAAGATCGGAAGACACCTGCCTAGACTTCTGACTAGAATTAGGAATCAGTGTTATCTGTGTGATGGAAATTCGTCTATGTGTTCTACTCAGTAAACCCAAACTCCTCTCATCCTGTCCAGAGCAAAGGGCTAAAATCTTAGGTTTTTAACATATCACCTAGTGATCTACACCAACAGCATGGAAAACAGGGGTTCTCAAGCTTCTGAGCTCCCATCTGGGAAGCTTGCCAAAAATATGGATTTTTCAGGCCCCACTCACAAAACTGTGTTCACTAGGTCCAGTGAGGGGCTAGGGAACCTGCATTTTGTCAAGTTGCACCTAACACCCAAGCTGATGCTGAAGCAAGTGATCCTCAGGTCAGTCTGAAGAACACTGAAAAGCTTAGTGACAACCTTCCTCTGTCCCCAGGGACAAGTGGGGAAAGGAAGGGGTCTGAAAGCATTGAAAGCAGATGGTGATGACCTTTCACACCTAAAACAAATCAGCCAGGAGAAAAGCCACTCCTTCAGTTTACTGACCCAGTTTTTAAGTCTGGGGATGGAGGCTGGGAGTGGGTACAGGAAAAGGGCAAAGGCACCTGCCTTGGTCCCCGAGACATCACAACCCTTGAGGCCCTTGTCTCAACACAGATGATACTGAATAATGACAGAGGTGCCAGTTCAAGGCTGTGATGGGCTGTGGTGAGTATTACTGCAGTAATACACAGAAGTACACAGAAAACTGCCCTGAAGAGGACATTGCTGCTGGCACACCACCTACAAAATTGCAAATACTTTTAATACCCAGGCTCTACGTGGAAAGGCATCATTGGCCTAAATTAAATTCACATTTGAGGCACTTTACTTTTTGAAGATGATATTGAAGACCTGGATGCACACAGGAGAACTTGCCGGCAGCTCTCTCGTCAGAGTGATAGTCATCTTTACAGTCTTGCCTCTTTGGGTTTCACTTGACAACTCCGTGACCTGGAAAAAGAAGTACTTAAAATGGACTCTATAGCTTATCCTCCAGTGCACAGAATGTGGCTCTGCTAAAGCCGTCAAAACTTCACAAGCTCTACCAAAAACAAAGCTGCAGCTGTTAGTGATGGGAGTGATAATGTAATCATCGGGTTACGTTTGGAAGGTTTTTTCCTCTGTATTTTGCTAATCCCAGAAAACCAACACATTTCTCCGGTCTCAGATTTCTTAATTGAGAATCAAAACCAGACTCAAGGTTCAAAGATTCAATCCAAAGAGAATTCAGGAATAGGGTTCTTGACCTTTTGGGGGGAAGGGGAGGTACAGGAAAATAGGTCACAACCTACTTTGAGAGTCTGATGAAAGTTACAGACATTCTCCCAAGAAAATGTCACGTATTTGAATACCACAGCAAGGCATATCATGTACCCATTTATAGGAGTTCATGGATGCCCAAAAGCCTACTAATAAAGTGTCCTGCCCATCTGGGGGATTCCAGCAATAAGGAATCTGCCTGCAATGCAGGAGATGCAGGAGACGTGTGTTTGATCCCTGGGTCAGGAAGATCCCCTGGAGTAGGAAATGGCAACCCACTCCAGTATTCTTACCTGGAGAACACCATGGACAGAAGAGCCTGGAAGGCTATGGTCCATGTGGTCACAAAGAGTCAGACATGACTGAGGACGCATGCATATTGCACATTGCCCACTTTGAGTTCATGGATTTCAGAAAGAAGCCTCTCAAAAGTTCATTTAAAAAAAAAACAAAAAACAACAGAGGAGCAGAGGAAAAGAAAGCAAAGGATAGAGAACAGACCATAGGGAAAGTAAATGTGGAAAGAGAGAAGAAAACCGTGACAGTTTAGACAGGAAATCTGATTTCATTTTTAAAAGGCCTAGAGAAAGCCCTAGAGTTCTAATAATCTGGAACCACATGCTAACAGTATAGTGAATGCATGAATGGGTCTTTATACCAGGTGCCTAACTAAATGTAAAGCTCCTTAGACCAAGCAAGGCTCAGTAGAGATTTTTTTTGGAATAAAAGAATGAATAGATCAGCCAGTAGAATCAATGGTCAAGGATTTTTCAGAAGCGTGAGGAATTAGAAGAGGCCAGTTCATTAGCAGGCATTTATGTATTTTCTATAGTGAAAGTGTAGTTTTAACGGCTTTCAGGCTGAACCAAGAATGTAGGGCAGGGATGGAAACAAACAGAAATGCATCCTTTCACAAGTGATGAGATATTTCACTGAAGTGTTTCTTGCCTCAAGTAAAACTGTACAAAAGTCTGGGACTTCCTGGTGGTCCAGTGATTAAGAATCTGCCTGTACGTGGAAGGAGAAGATGATCTTTAATGATAGTAATACCCTTGAAATATGTCATTTAAGTATGAGACTATACTAGCAGGCTATCAACATCTGGTCATGGGACAAAATATTGAGGGACCAATAAGGACTTAGGATGAATGAAAATGTTTCTAAATTTATAGATCCAGATTTTACGTGTTCTTAAATCTAATCATATGGTATAATTTTAAAATTTCATATTCAGATGAAATAAACACTCAGGTAGCTCCTATAAATCCTAGAATTTCATAAACCGACAAAGGCTCCAAGAGTGTTCAGAAAAGCACTTCTTGAGGAAATTCACAAAGGTTCACAGCGAATCTAGAAATTTATATTTATGCTCTAGCTGTCATCCTGTTCAAGATGCTGAACTAAAATGATTACACTTTCCAAGGGACAGAAGCATCAAGTTTTAATTCAATACTCTGCTTTAGCTTTTCATACAGAAACTGGTTCTTTTTCTTTGTAATAATTTTACTATTGCCTTAGAACAAAGCATATGATAAAAACCTCAATATTGGTATTTTGATTTTAGGACTAAAAATGGGAAGGTGTAAAAAAATAGATATGAATCATGCAATTGCCATATCCAAAGGTCATAACCATTCAAAAATATCCTTAAGATTGATGTACGCATGTGTCCTCAGTTGCTTCAGCCATGTCCAACCCATTGCGACCCTATGGACTATAGCCTGTCAGCCTCCTCTGTCCATGGGGTTCTCTAGGCAAGAATACTGGAGTGGGTTGCCATGCCCTCCTCCAGAGGATCTTCCCAACCCAGGGATGGAACCTACATCTCCTGCATTGTAGCCAGATTCTTTTCTGCTGAGCTACCAGGGAAGCCCTAAGATCGACATCAGTTCAGTTCAGTCACTCAGTCTTGTCTCACACGGACTGCAGCACACCAGGCCTCCCTGTCCATCACCAACTCCCGGAGCTTGCTCAAACTCATGTCCATTGAGCCAGTGATACCATCCAACCATCTCATCCTCTGTCGTCCCTTTCTCCTCCTGCCTTCAATCTTTCCCAGCATCAGGGTCTTTTCCAAAGAGTCAGTTCTTTGCATCAGGTGGCCAAAGTGTTGCAGTTTAAGCTTCAGCATCAGTCTTTCCAATGAATATTCAGGACTGATTTCCTTTAGGATTGAGTGGTTGGATCTCCTTGCTGTCCAAGGGACTCTCAAGAGTCTTCTCCAACACCACAGTTCAAAAGCATAATTCTTCAGCGCTCAGCTTTCTTTATAGTACAAATCTCACATCCATACATGACTACTGGAAAAACCATAGCTTTGACTAGATGGACCTTTGTTGGAAAAGTAATGTCTCTGCTTTTTAATATGCTGTCTAAGTTGGTGATAGCTTTTCTTTCAAGGAGCAAGACTGATATAAGTAACTGCTATTTCATATGATGGAACAAGTCATGAAAAATGACAGTTTTAGAATCAGGATTGATGTAAAGTCAATCCTTTGGACAGATGAACAGAATGCACAGGAGCGGAAAAAAAAAAGTAAATTTAAAGGTCTGAGGCCACAGGGTAAACGCTGTTTCTTAAACTCTTGCCTATTTTGGGAAAAGTTTAAAAAAGATTCCTCTCTCAAGGACACTTTGCCTTGAAAAAAAATTGTCAAAAAAGCAGTATTTGTATTACAGCTCTTCTTTCTGAAATGCCTGACCAGCAGCTTCTTAATTAGGAAATCAATTGCTGATGAGGTCTTAATTAAGAAGTCTTTTGCTCTCGGGCATGGGAATAGGAAAGAGAAAAGGAGCAAGTGACACACTTATTCCAGCTGTCATGAAAATCAGCTAACCTCTAAAATCTATATGGGGGAGTATAAATATATGCATGTGTGTGTTTAAAAATTAACCATACTATACCTTTTCTTCTAGCTTTTGTGAGAGAAAAAGGATGACACCATCAAATGCTTTTGCTTTGTTGGAGAGTTCCCTGTGACTATAAAGCAGAGCAATTCTCAGCCTTCTAGATTCTATATCCGGACTATATGTCACATGATACTGGTATAGCTGCCAGTCCTGGGGCACGTCTAAATTAAAGAGATTTGTGACCAGTTTCACAGGTATTCCACTGGAACCTGAAAAAAACAAATAAAAAATATTTTTTAATGAAAAAAAACGCATCATGTTCATATTAATCACGGCATTCAAAAATTTATGTGCATATGCATAATTGCTGCTGGAAAGCAAGGACTTTTGTTCAGTGATACGAAGTAAGCTTGAGTAACCAGCAGCCTGATAACCTTACATGCATGCATGCTAAGTCACTTCAGTCGTGTCTGACTCTTTGGGATCCTATGGACTGTAGCCCACCAGGCTCCTCTGTCCATGGGATTCTCCAGGCAAGAATACTGGAGTGGGTTGCCATGCCCTCCTCCAGGGGATCTTCCCAACCCAAGGATGGAACCAATGTCTCATGTCCCCTGCATCAGCAGGCAGATTCTTCACCACTAGAGCCACCTGGAAAGCAGAGTCCTACAAACAAAAGGATCACACTGGCAAAGCAGGCCTCATAAGAATCAAAGAGCAGGAAGTGACCTTGTTTGGGGAGAAGAGAAACATCTGAATTCAACTACCCTAGAACTCTTTCCAAAGACTGCCTTCCCGCTGATTCTGTGCAATTCAAATCATTCAAGTGAAAATTTTGTAACTGAGCAAGACCCCATGGGGCCTTCCTGGGACAGACCCTTCTTCCATTATCGTCTGCTTTCGCTCCTCTCTAAGTACCTAGATAATAGTATCTAGTGCACATTTCCTGAATTGTTTTACAGATGCTAAAACCCCCACCCAACGAAAGAAGTTAACTATGTGATGACCATGATCATGTAGCTTCTAGACCTACTGACACCTAAGGATTAATAGGGCTTCCCAGGTGGCTCAGTGGTAAAGAATCTGCCTGCCAACGCAGGGGACATGAGTTTAATCCCTGGGTCACAAAGATCCCCTGCTCCAGAATTCTTGCCTGGGAAAGCCCATGGACAGAGGAGCCTGGCTGGCTATAGTCCATGGGGTTGCAAAGAGTCGGACACTGAGCGACTGAGCATACACACACACCAGGAAGTTTGGGCTTTCTGAGCATTAGCTGTCCTAGACTCCTTGTTCAGTGCCTCATAATAAACACTGCACTTTCCCTAACCGCAACCTGGTGTGTCTGTAGATTGACTACTGCGCGTGGGTGAGGGGACCCATTTGGTTTGATAAGTTTCAGATGCTGCTCTGAAATTATAGGGCTTCCCTGATAGCTAAGCTGGTAAAGAATCTGCCTGCAATGCAGGAGACCTGGGTTCAATCCCTGGGTTGGAAAGATCCCCTGGAGAAGGGAAAGGCTACCCATTCCAGTATTCTGGGCTGGAGAATTCCATGGACTGTGTAATCAATGGATCCTTGTACAGTGCCTCACAATAAACACTGCAATTTCCTTCACTACAACACAGTGTGTCAGTAGACTGACTTTACTACACGTGGGTGAGGGGACCTGCTTGGTCTGATAACAGCTTTAGATGCTGCTCTCAGATTAGAAAGAAACTCTCCAGTTTTTACCATGAATATAGCCCCGCACCCCATTCTCTTGGAAATTCAGATAATAAAACGTTCACCATATTTCAGAAAATATTGAAACACTACAGTCAGTGGTTAGATGGCTCTGTAAGCCCCTGAGAAGGAACAGAAGAAGAAATTTCACATCTTCCCTGTGTGAGAACAGACAGGACTCTGGGCTTCTGTTTTTTGCAGGCATAGGAAGGCCATGTGAGCTTCCCGGAACTCCAGGCCCTACAGAACTTTTATTCACCTCCTCAAAATCTAGAGGACAGGGACTTCCCTGGGTCAGTGGCAGATTCCAGGTCCCAATGCAGGGTACCCGGGTTCCATCCCCGGTCAGGGAACCAGATCCCACACACTGCAACCAAGAGTTTAGACGGTGAAGGTGAAGGTGAAGTTGCTCAGTCGTGTCCGACTCTTTGCGACCCTGTGGACTGTAACCTACTAGGCTTCTCCGTCCATAGGATTCTCCAGGCAAGAATACTGGAGTGGATTGCCATTTCCTTCTCCAGGGGATCTTCCCGCCACAGGGATCGAAACCGGGTCTCCCGCATTGGAGGCAGACGCTTTAACCTCTGAGCCACCAGGGAAGCCATGAGTTTAGAGGTCACACCCAAAGATCCTGAATGCAGCAATGAAGACACCCAGCACAGCCGAAGAATAAATACACATTTTAAAAATTGTTTTAAAAAACTCTACAGGACAAATTCAGAGATGGCCGTGACACAGTGGTCTGTGCCCAGGATGCTGTAAACTCCACCAGGACAGACTCTAGGAGGGCACAAAGTAAATACTCTCACATCTCCTCCGATGGAATTATCCAGTGTTCGCCTTACAAGACAGAATTACCAGTCACTGTTTTGCATTTCTCATGGAGGAAGTGGAAACATGAACCCTGAAGTCATGAGGATAAAAGAGTATCCTCTGTACCTTAGGAAATATTCCCTCAGTTTTGACATGTGTATTGACTGAAAAATAACACACAACTTAAAAGATGAGAATTATGTTTTATTCAGTGGGCAAAACTGAGGGCTTAAGCTTGGGATACAGCATCTCAGATAACTCCTGAGAGTCTGCCTGTAAGGAGGCAAGGGAAGAGCCAGATAGGAGTTTTTGCAACAAAGACCAGGGAGTCGGAAGCTCTAAAGATGATTGTAATTAAAGAAAGCCAGACATCCTGTGTTAATGACTTTAGCACCTTTCTATGTATGAAAGTGACAGTGTTAGTCACTCAGTCATGTCCAGCTCTTTGCGAACCCCGTAAGCCACCCCAGCTCCTCTGTCCATGGAATTCTCCAGGTAAGAATACTGGAGTGGGTTGTTGCCGTTCCCTTCTCCAGGGGATCTTCCTGACTTAGGGATCAAACCTGGGTTGCCTGCATTGCAGATGGATTCTTTCTACATGGGAAGATGCAAAGGTCAGGGTTTACTGAAATCATTTCTTTGCCATGCACCTCAGCTACAGGGGCCAGTATCCTATTCTTTCCCACCCAAAGTCTCCTTAGGGTACACTGTTGGAGAGTGGCTGCAGTAACTGAGGGCTTAGCAGTGGGCAGCCTCATCCTTAATGTAAATTAACAACATCCTTAATTTACTGATACAGTAGGCAATGCTTTTTTTCATTGACATGTGTAAATACCCAGTAGGAACAAGGAATCATTGTGCTATTTTATTCAAAGGAAAGCTTTTTTGTCACTGTCCTCCCAAAGGCCATGCCAACACATTTTAGCTGCTCCTATTAATGGACAAAGAGAAGTCATCTACAATGTCCGAGTGGGCAAGCAACCCTTTGAGATGACTTAACCAAGTGTGTTCAAACTGTAATCCTGTCTCATTAGTGCTCCAGTTATGAAAATAAGTGAGGCAAAGCATCACATTTCATAGAAAGACTAGGATAAAACAGATGGATCCAAGAGCCCTGCCACTGGAAGGGCAACACTGCCGCATGAAACTTTGTTTCAATTGTGTTTGTGCAGTGTGTGTATGATGGATAAGGATTTATCTACTTATGTTTGTTGCATGGTTTGAAAGAGTTTGCAAAAGACGGATCTGCAGGCTTTCTGCATCACTGAGTCTTAACTTTTGGAGGGAATTACAAAGTCTTTTGAGGATCCTATAAAAACAGTAGGCCTACTTTTCCAAAACTACACATAAAATTTTAGGTTGCAATTTCAAGGGTAAACCTAGAATCATCGTAAAGAATTCCCCAAACAGGCTACATTTTTCTTTTTAGAGCTTAAGTCCAGAAAGGTTATTTTTCCCCGTATAAGAAAAAGTTGAGAAAGGGACAAAGCATCTTTGCAGGCCCCTACCTCAGAGGTAAGGAGAAAATGTTTTCAATGTATGAAATGTAGTTTTACAGAAAATGTTATTCTTCCTATTCATAAAAGAGATAATTAAGGCTAAAACAACGAGTGTCTAGATAATGTTTTTGTTTGGTTTGGTTTTTTTGCCTTTCTTTTTCTATAGTTATTTTTAATTGATCGATGACTGCTTTCCAGTATTGGTTTGATTTCCGTCATACATCAACATGAATTAACCGTAGGTATACCTATGTCCCCTCCCTCCTAACCCTTCCTGCCACCCTTAGATAATGTTTTAAATATAGCAGATGTTCAATACGTATCTTTGAAGTCAAGATATGAATTTATTTTAGATCTGGAAATTAAAATTCCTTAAGCAAGATTTGGTAATATTAAAAAGAAAGAAAGGTAAGTAACACGAAGAGTGAGTACCTGTTTTGCAGTCTCTCACATGGGCCAGTTTCTCTCTGGTACAGACAGACAAATCCATGACGTCTCGTCTGACTTTCCCACCTCTTTCCTTGGAGGTACATCCAGAATCACTCGAAGATATACCACCAGCATCTAAAATATGAAGAAAACACCATCACATCTCATATTTCATGCTAGTGATACTGCTTACAACTATTATATAAAAAGTGCATCTAGAACCAAAACTCAGATTTTTGTGGCTTTTAATAAAACTGACCGATATTGCTGAAAACAATGGGGAATGTACAGAAGTCTGAGGCCTGAAAATTGAAAATTGTGAAGGAAGCATGGTATGTTTTCTTAAGAATAACAGACCCTGGGTTAGTCCCACCTCATATAACATATGGGGCTGCTCTGATTCTCCTCTTGACTAAGGAGGAGGCTCTCTCCCCCTACATTCTGCTCCATGCCCACTGTTGGAGGGTTGGTCTCCCTCCTGTAGCTCTTGTATAACACCTGAAGAATTACAAATTAAGACTGTCCACATCAACTTCTGCACAGATTGAGGCTGAAAATCTCCCAACTTTCCCAACCACAGGAAGAGAAATGCCCAGAGGCTGTCATCAGTTTTTATGTTAGAGTGTTCCTCTGAGAATGAAAGTCAGCACTTTACCTTGGGGCATGTCAGTGTTTTAGGATCTAGAAAACATGAAATTGAAATCTATTTCCAGATGAATATTTTCTTTGTTAAACGAGTATAGCGATGCTGATTTTGGATATAACTTTGACACTTTGAAGATAATATGAAAATATAAATTTTACATCACAAAATTATTACTACAAAGTAACATGACTATTAATATACAAATCTCTTTCCTTTGATATAGTCATGATATGCAACTACCCCAAATGGCACTACCCATTCACCCAAAACTGCTGTCCATACCCTTTTCAGTGGAGTCGGAGTCTTCCAGGAGAATAACATAATTTATTTCATTTTTAAAAATTTGATTATTCTTGCTAATTATCCATATAACTTACTGTTCAAATACTGTCTGGTGGTTTCTAAAAATTCAGTCTACCATAGATGCTGGGAAAGACTGAAGGCAGGAGAAGATGGTTGGATGGCATCACCAACTCGATAGATATGAGTCTGAGCAAGCTCCGGGAGTTGGTGATGGACAGGGAAGCCTGGCATGCTGCAGTCCATGGGGTCGCAAACAGTCGGACACGACTGAGTGACCGAACTGATAGAATGGTAGTTGCCAGAGTCTGGTGAAAATCGTTCAGTCGTGTCCGACTCTTTGTGACCCCGTGAACTGTACAGTCCCTGGAATTCTCCAAGCCAGAGTATTGGAATGGGTAGCCTTTCCCTTCTCCAGGGAATCTTTCCAACCCAGGGATCAAACCCAGGTCTCCTGCATTGCAGGCGGATTCTTTACCAACTGAGCTATCAGGGAAGACCACCAGAGTTTGGGGGGAGGGGCAAATGGAGAAATATTGTTAAATTCGTACAAAGTTTCAATTTTGCAAGAGCAGAAAGGGTCCAGAGATGGATAATGGCAATGGTTGCACAACAGTGTGAATATTGTTAGTGCCACTGGACTGGGCACTTCAACATTGTTCAAACGGTCTATTTTACATTCCACATATCTTACAACAATTTTTAAAAGTAGAAATATTCAGTCTACCCTCAACGGATGAACAGTTTCCATCACTTGCTAGTCACAAGGATGTGCAGCAGATGCGGAAAGAAATTCTCAAAAAAAAAGCTGGAATAACACTTGCATAATGGCAACAGGGCTGGAGTTACGAGACCATGCATTTACACTGTCTAAGTCACTTGGTCTGCAGTACTCTATCACAGCGGCCCTGGGAAACTAGCCCGCTGGGCAGCCAACTCGCACTGTGTGCTATGGGCCATTTAGCGTTGCATGTCGACAGGTATCTTGAGGTCAAATCTGGATCTGCAGGGAAGAGGGCTACCATCAAAGGGTGATGTCTACCACAGGTGGGAAAGGAAGACAGAATGGGAAACAGGCACGCCAGGTTTCTACCATCTCTGCAAGGCAATAGTATCAACATTTGTATGTCATAAAGAATTTTTAAAGATTTTTTTCAAATTTATTCAGTAAGAAATAGAAAGAAATCAGAAAAACTCGCTTCCTAATGTCTGGGGGTTCCCAGCTGCCGAACACTATCAGGAAATTCAGTGGCAGATTCTGTGTTTGGAGGTCTCAAAGAAACACGACAAACACAGAGGGATGCTTCAAGGAAAGAAGACAGGATGCTCAAGAAGTGAATCTGCTGCTCAAAGGCTTGGTTGAGTCACTCCTATTTCATTCAGATGGGATGGAACTGAATGGAACAGACGGAGCTGCACTTACATTTCTGTGACATCCTGCTTGTTCTCGCACAGTCACTGCTAGAGGATGCTTCATTATCAATTAGCACAATAGATGGAGGCTGAAATGAGTAAAGATATTTGGTCAGAGTTAAGATATTAAGTCATAAACTAAAACCTTATCACGAGATGAGAATGAGAATGGCATCATGTCCTATGTCACTAGAGTACCATGAGCTAGGAAAAGAAAATGTTTGCAGGTAAGATGCTTGAGAGAGGAGAAAAGACTGCCCATTCTAGAAAAGAAGATAAAGCAGAGCTACAGTTTTCCCCATTCATTAATCTTTGATTTCAATGCTAACTGTGAGCCAGAGGCCTTTACCCTCCAGAGGCAAAGGTGTGAGCCTTGCACCCAAAAGTGAAGCTCAGTCGTGTCCGACTCTTTGGGACCCCACGGACTGTAGCCTACCAGGCTCCTCTGTCCATGGGATTTTCCAGGCAGGAATATTGGAGTGGGTTGGATTTCCTTCTCCAAGAAGGTCATCAAATGGAAGGTGGTACAGGTGGTCACAAGCTTCCCGGTGACAGACGATAAAGAATTTGCCTGCAATGCAGGAGACACAGGTTCGATCCCTGGAGAAGGAACTGGCAACCCACTCCAGTGCTCTTGCCTGGAGAAATCCATGGACAGAGGAGCCTGCTGGGCTACAGTCCATGGGATCGCTCAGGGCTGGACACGACTGAAGCAACTAACACACACACACAGATGATCAAAGATCTCACATTTCTGTAGCCCTCAGACATAGGGACTCTGATGAGAACCAGTTTGTAGCAAGAAAATAAACTGAGCCCAGAGGATCTGGGCCACCAGTCTGATGATGACACTCCTGAAAAAAACTGGTCCAAAACTAGTTCACAAAACAGATGAAGAGAACCATTAATATTTTCTCTTTACAGTAATTCTCTGTTGAAGAAGGTATAAATCAGTCTACTTTAAAAAAAAGGGAAAAATCAACAGAAGACCTCTTTATGAAAGTAAAGGCATAATAAAGACATACTACTCACACAGCACTTCTGGTCTAAGATGTTACTCCAAATACTAAGTTTTTGCTAAGTATTGCTCCAAATATTAAGTGTAACATCACTCAGAAATTGCAGATATGCTTTTCAATTCAACCAAGCTGCCTAAGTTTAATAAGAAGCCCTATGCACAGTGGCTGATTCTAAATTTCTTTTTTTTTTATTATATTATTATTATCATTATTATTTTACTTTACAATATTGTATTGGTTTTGCCATACATCAACATGAATCCACCATGGGTGTACACGTGTTCCCAATCCTGAACCCCCCCCTCCCACCTCCCTCCCCGTACCATCCCTCTGGGTCATCCCAGCGCGCCAGCCATTTGTGTTTGAAACTATTTCTTTTTTATATAAATTAGGGAGATGGGTCATATTAAGTTACATACCAAATAATAGTACTTTTAAAGGTACAGTCTTTTTCACCAGGAGACTTGCAAACGAATAAAGTAATTAAAACTCAGAAAACAGAGAAGAGTGATCCACTCGCCTCCCACTTTCAGTCTTTTTCAGCGGCCAAAACATCTACATTAATATCTTACTCGGATAAGCTTCCCAACGGGAAATACATATACATATATATGAGAAACCCTGGAAAGACTCAAAGTTGAAAGAGAAGAGAAGAGAAGTCGCTGCTTTCCAGCAAAGAGGGAAAGAAATGTGCAGAGAAAGGCAGTGTCCACGGAGGAGCGGAGGAAGGGAGACAGCTCAGCTGGAGGCCCCCGGGCACGCCCCACCTCCGTGGCGACGGGGCTCCGGGCCATGCCCCGTGCCCTCCCGCGGGCGCGGCCGCTCATGTCCCCGCGGAGCCCAGAGGCAGCCAAGTCTCCCTGAGGGCGCTTCTTCATCGGCGTCCAGACAGCACAGCACCAACGGGGGCGGAGGGGGTGGATCTACGCAGACTCGCAGCCGCAGCCGGGGCTCCCGCGTGGGTGGAGCTGGGCGCCCAGAGGGGGCGGGGAGCGCGTGGGCCGGAAGGGGTGGGAGACTGCAGCCAGACTTTTCTTTGCATCTGCCGCTGGATCATGGAAAAAGCAAGAGAGTTCCAGAAAAACATCTATTTCTGCATTATTGACTATGCCAAAGCCTTTGACTGTGTGGATCACAATCAACTGTGGAAAATTCTGAAAGAGATGGGAATACCAGACCACCTAACCTGCCTCTTGAGAAATCTGTATGCAGGCCAGAAAGCAACAGTTAGAACTGGACATGGAACAACAGACTGGTTCCAAATAGGAAAAGGAGTACGTCAAGGCTGTCTATTGTCACCCTGCGTATTTAACTTCTATGCAGAGTACATCATGAGAAACGCTGGGCTGGAAGAAACACAAGCTGGAATCAAGATTGCTGGGAGAAATATCAATAACCTCAGATATGCAGATGACACCACTCTTATGGCAGAAAGTGAAGAGGAACTAAAAAGCCTCTTCATGAAAGTAAAAGACGAGAGTGAAAAACTTGGCTTAAAGCTCAACATTCAGAAAACGAAGATCATGGCATCTGGTCCCATCATTTCATGGCAAATAGATGGGGAAACAGTGGAAACAGTGTCAGACTTTATTTTGGGGGGCTCCAAAATCACTGCAGATGGTGATTGCAGCCATGAAATTAAAAGACGCTTACTCCTTGGAGGAAAAGTTATGACCAACCTAGATAGCATATTCAAAAGCAGAGACATTACTTTGCCGACTAAGGTCCACCTAGTCAAGGCTATGGTTTTTCCAGTAGTCATGTATGGATGTGAGAGTTGGACTGTGAAGAAGGCTGAGCGCCGAAGAATTGATGCTTTTGAAGTGTGGTGTTGGAGAAGACTCTTGAGAGTCCCTTGGACTGCAAGGAGATCCAACCAGTCCATTCTGAAGGAGATCAACCCTGGCATTTCTTTGGAAGGCATGATGCTAAAGCTGAAGCTCCAGTACTTTGGCCACCTCATGAGAAGAGTTGACTCATTGGAAAAGACTCTGATGCTGGGAGGGATTGGGGGCAGGAGAAGAAGGGGACGACAGAGGATGAGATGGCTGGATGGCATCACTGACTCGATGGACATGGGTCTGAGTGAACTCCGGGAGTTGGTGATGGACAGGGAGGCCTGGCGTGCTGCAATTCTGGGGTCGCAAAGAGTCAGACACGACTGAGCGACTGGACTGATCTGAACTGAACTGCCCCTCCTCGCATTTTTCCAGCTTTCTAGTTTTTGCCCATCAGATGTGTATATAAGGTTGCATCACACTTTTTTGTCTGTGTTATCTGCTCACTTCTGTTCCTGGCTTCTTGATGTCTTTGAATATTTCATGTCAGTGTTGTTTCTGAGAAGTATCTGATTAGCCTACTGGGGCATTGGGAGAATTCATTTAAAATTAAATTAATAGAAAAATGTGCAGAAATGCTTTAAAAAAAAAGGGGGGGGGTAGCCATCTCTTCATCTATGTGATAGATGTGAGGGTTTTCTGTTATTGTTCTGTGAATTGTCTGTTTATATCCTTGGCTGTTTTAAATTGTACTTCTCATGTTTTTCTTGTCATTTGGAAGACATTTTTTCATAACATAGCAAATACCTACTCTTGATTTATCACTTGTTAATTTTAACCATGACGTTCTTTATCTAATCAAGTCTTAATTTCGATGTAGTCTAATCTACTAATGTTTTATTTTATTGTTTGTGCTTTTCAGGTTTTCTTGAAAGAAAATTTTCCCTGCCTTGAATTTACAAGGACTTCATAGGACATTGTATTTCCCTGGTAGCTCCTATGGTACAGGATCTGCCTGCAGTGCAAGAGACCTGGGTTTGACCCCTGGGTTGGGAATATACCCTGGAGAAGGGAATGGCAACCCACTCCACTATTCTTGCCTGGAAAATTCCATGGACAGTCCATGGGGTTGCAAGGAGTTGGACATGACTGAGGGACTAACAAACACTTTCACTTCTTTCACTTTCATATGACATGTATTAATTTTATGTTTTCTAGTCACATAAGCTACCTTGTATCCTTTAAGAATTTATTTATATTTATACACATAAATATTTATTTATATGATATGCATACTGTGAGGTAGGGATCTAACTTTATCTCATTATGGCAAGCTGTTTACCCCTAACATCATATATTAAATTTATGTAATGGTTTCTGGAGGCATTGTCAAGAAATAGCAAATTTCCATATGTATCTGGATCTGATTTTGTGTCTTCCATTTCTATTCTACTTATATATATCTGCTCAGAGAATCAATACTTTACCCCTTTAAAAGAATTTTAATGACTTTAGCATTTACTTAGTTTTATTTTTTGGCCACACTGCATGGCCCGTGGGATCTTAGTACCCCAAGGAGGGATCAACCTGCAGCCCCTGCGGTGGAAGCACAGGATCTTAACCACCAGACCACCAGGGAAGTCCCAGGACTTTACCTCTTTTAATTATTGTTTCTTTGCTGCTAAGTCACTTCAGTTGTGTCCGACTCTGTGCGACCCCATAGACGGCATTGTTTCTTTACATTACTCCCAAAATCTGGTGGGGTTAGTCTTTATTCTTTGATATTTTTTTTATTTTCTGATTTATTTTTTGCAAACTATATTCTTCCATATAAGTTTTAAAATAAGTTTGTCAAGCTTCTTTAAAATTCCTGATTAATTTCCAGTGGGTATTGTATGGAATACATAAATTAGTTTGAGAAGAACTGTCACTCTTATAGTGTTATATTTCTTCATTTATTCAAGTGTCTCTTTATATCCTGTAATAGAATTTAACTTTTTTTTCATAAAAGCCTTGTATATTATTTAATTATGGAAACATAGTTTTATTAGTAGTTTGAAGCATATCTTTTTTCATTATGTTTTCTAATTGGTTATTATTAATATAGATACAGGATATTGATTTTTGTAAGTTGATATTGTTTATCCGATTTGCTGAACTCTTTAGTTTATATAGCTTGTCCTTTGATTTCATTAAGCTTGCATTTAGATGATCATGTCATCTATGAATAATAGTAATTTTATCTCATCCCTTCTTATTCTTATTTCTTTTACTTGTCTTATCATGTTTGTCAAGTTTTCCTGTATAGTTTTGAAAGTGACTGTGATAGCTGATATTGTTTTCTTCCTGACTTTAAGGAGACTGTCTGAAATGTTTCCATTCTGAGTTTGCCATAAATATCAGGTTTATAATCTTTCACATTTTAAGGAAGCTCCTCTCTAATCTTAATTTTCAAAGATTACTTTAATCATGAATATGTGTAGAACTTTATTAAATACATCTATGGATGTATTGAAAGCTTGTGCAGAGGTTATAGACTGCTTATTGTATAGATACTTTATTGAATTTATTTATTTATATATTTCACATCAGAATATTCTTTTATTAAGTTGTCTTGGGAAACCATTAGCCCTGAGGGCTGGCAGTGCAAGAGGTATAGTAGCCTTGGACAGAGATGACCAGTCTAGTCTTGGCTTAGTGAAGCCACTGTAATAAATATGTTTCTTTGAAAATGAATGAGTCTGAAAGTTGTGAATGATCATGAACTGCATGTTAAAAAAATAAGGCAGGTGAAGAACAGAATCTAGACAAGGAATCTACTTTTGAAAAATCTGAACTTTGTTGTGAATATAAAAATAATCTTTACGTAATGTTTTCCAAACTGACCACCTCAAATAAATTTGACTTGTATTGATGTGAGAACACTAACAGTGACAAGAAACGCTGAGAACACCACAGACAACTTCAAACAGTCAAATCCTTTCAATTTTCCAAATAGTAACTCATTATGAAATCAAAAATATTGATTATTTCCAATCATCATCTGCATTTTCAACTCTCTACTATAATTATTCTAATAACTGACATACAAATTCACACTGTGACCTCCACATATGATTTTTAACGGCACTTGTGTATTCCCTGTAACCGGGAATTCACAGCATGGTTACAAGCACACATGGGCTTTAGAGTCCTAAAGATTAGAATTTATATCTTAACTCCTTCAACCCACTAGCTTTCTGTCTAAAGAACATGTACTTAATCCCATTTAGCCTCAGTGTCTTCAGCTGTAAAATGGAGATAAAGGTATGCCAGGATTTCTCAACCCTGGCACTATTCACATTTTGGCCCAGATAATGCATTATTTGGGGAGAGGGGGACCTGTCCTATACATTATAGGATGTTTAGTAGTAATCTTGGCCTCTACTCACTAGACACCAGTGTCTCTTGTTATTGTGAGAACCAAAAATGTCTGTAGACACTGACGAATGTCTTCTGCAGGGTAAATTGCCCTAGATTAAGAACCACTGAGGGTTCCCTGGTGGCCCAGTGTTTATGAGTTAACTTGCCAATTCAGGGGACATGGATTTGATTTCTACTCCAGGAAGATCAGATATGCTTTGGGGCAACTTAGCCCACGTGCCACAATTACTGAGTCACCTCTCTAGAGCTGATGTTCTGGAACAAGAGAAGCCACCAAAGTAAGAATTCTGAGCCCTGCAACCAGAGAGTAGCGCCCACTCATCACAACTAGAGAAAAGCCCATGCATAGCAATGAAGACCCAGAGCAACGCCCCCCCCCCCCCCGCCAAAAAAAAAAGACTTTGCCTTCCAGTGCACATGGTGTGGGTTCAATCCCTGGTCAGAGAACTAAGATTTCGCATACCTCACAGCTGAAAAACGAAAACCTAAAACAGAAGCATTACTGTAAAAAAATCAGTAAAGACTTTAAAAATGGTCCACATCAAAAAAAAAAAAAAAAATCTTAAAAACACACACACACACACACACACACAAATGAAGACCCACCAAGATATGGCTACCCCTCAAAGTTGTTTTGACTGTTTTGAGGATTAAATGAAATAATAATAATGACAGTGTAGTATGTGGCATGTAATAAACATTGAAGTTCCAGTACTTTAGCCACCAGATGCAGCGTCAACTCATTGGAAAAGACCCTGATGCTGGGAAAGATTGAAGGCAGGAGGAGAAGGGGACGACAGAGGATGAGATGGTTGGATGGCATCACTGACTTGATGGACAGGAGTTTGAGCAAGCTCCAGGAGATGGTAAAGGACAGGGAAGTCTGGCGTGCTGCAGTCCATGGGGTCACAAACAGTTGGACACGACTGAGCAACCGAACAACAATAACAAATTGTATAATTAGTTATTATTGATACCAGAGAGTAGGTTCTTGTATCATGGCATAAAGAATTCAAAGATAAGAGAAGGAGGTCAGGAAAGCAAAATGAGAGTTTATATAGGTGATATGCTCTTAGGGGAAAGCAGGCAGACTCAGGTGAGTGGCTGTCCTGAGCTTCTTTGGCAGGTGGGTTATGTGGATTGTAGAAATGAAGACGTAGAATATTCACTGGGGAGGCGAGGTTTTGGGAGTCATATTCCCTGATTTTCATCCCAGCTCCACCTTCCTGAGAGATGCAGGAATTTTTGTTCTTATTTAGTCTTGACTGGAATTGTCATGGTGTCTAGAGATTCCTGCTCTTCCTTGTCCGCCCAGGGATCCCCACTGACCCCCATTGTTTGCAAGGCATGTGGGTTCTTGCCATTTGGCCCATGTCCCCTTTCTCTGCTCATGTCTAGCTAACTGCCTTCTTTGACATTATTATCATAAGCACGTGTGAGGAACACATTTTACAAAAGTTTGCTTAATATAATTTCTGCCATGTTTCATATCTGTGTCAAGTCTGTTTATGTGCACATACTGGCTCATAATGTTCCCAGTGCTGGACAAGTCTTATCGTGTGCCACCCATCACATTCTCTTCTGCCCACCTTTTAGCTCCAGCCCTTGCTGTGGTGATCAGCTACACAGTCTAACCTCAGCTGCACCATACCTCTCTCTCCCCCCAGCTTCTATCCTGGGGCTTCTCTGCTACTGCAGGATACCCACAGGAACTCACCCAGCCATTCCAACAGAGGAGCAAACCTGGAAGTGTGAAGAAGTTCACATCTCATGTCACACTTGGCCAGTGTGTCATGGGAAATGATGGGTAAATACTCCCTTCTCCATCCATTGGGCAGACTGTTTTGTGGTGCCTTCTATGGCTTCACAGAAGGTTCGAGTGGGGTCAAGTATCAAATGTCACAGTGGTGGCCACCTGGTAATTCACTCTTCTGTGGACTCCATCCTCCCTTGTTTCACTCTTCCTTCTCCCTCTCTACTGTGTCTTGCAATCACTTCCCTAAATAGACTACTTGCATGCAAACCCTTATCTCAGGTTCTATTTTGGATGGAACCTAGTGTCAACTGAAACAAAAAAAGTACAGTTTAACAGCTGAGAATTTGTTTTATATAGCGGTCTTTCTGCAGACTTCAGGCCTGGGAGGCAGTCTCTCAGCTCAGAGGGACTGCTCCTAAGAGAAGAGGTATCAAGAGTCTGTTCAGTTCAGTTCAGTCGCTCAGTTGTTTCTGACTCTTTGTGACCCCATGGACTGCAGTACTCCAGGCTTCCCTGTCCATCACCAACTCTCAGAGCTTGCTCAAACTCATGTCTGAGTCGGTGATGCCATCCAACCATCTCATCCTCTGTTGTCCCCTTCTCCTTCAATCTTTCCCAGCATGGGGGTCTTCACATCAAGTAGCCAAAGTATTGGAGTTTCAGCTTCAACATCAGTCCTTCCAATGAATATTCAGGACTGATTTCCTTTAGGATTGATTGGTTTGATCTCTTTGCAGTCCAAGGGACTCCCAAGAGTCTTCTCCAATATCACAGCTCAAAAGCATCAATTCTTTGGCACTCAGCTTTCTTTATGGTCCAACTCTCATATCCATACATGACTATTGGAAAAACCATAGCTTTGACTAGATGGACCTTTGTCAGCAAAATAATGTCTCTGCTTTTTAATGTGCTGTCTATGTTCACAGTTTTTCTTCCAAGGAGCAAATGTCTTTTAACTTCATGGCTGCAGTCACCATCTGCAGTGATTTTGGAGCCCAAAACAATAAAGTCTCTCACTGTTTCCATTGTTCCCCCATCCGTTTGCCATGAAGTGATGGGATCAGATGTCATGATCTTAGTCTTTTGAATGTTGGATTTTAAGCCAGCTTTTTCACTCTCCTCTTTCACTTTCATCAAGAGTCTCTTCAGTTCCACTTTGCTTTCTGCCATAAGGGTGGTGTCATCTGCATATCTGAGGTTATTGGTATTTCTCCCAGCAATCTTGATTCCAGCTTGTGCTTCATCCAGCCCAGCATTTTGCATGATGTACTCTGCATATAAGTTAAATAAGCAGGGTGACAATATAAGACTTGACGTATTCCTTGGAACCAGTCTGTTGTTCCATGTCCAGTTCTAACTGCTGCTTCTTGACCTGCATACAGAATTCTCAGGAGGCAGGTCAGGTGGTCTGGTATTCCCATCTCTTGAAGAATTTTCCAATTTGTTGTGAGCCACATAGACAAAGGCATTGGCATAGTCAATAATGCAAAAGTAGATATTTTTCTGGAACCCTCTTGCTGTATCTATGAGCATTCTCAAGAGTCTGTGTTCACTGAAACTATTCCTTTGATATGCCCCTTAACTATTTAGGGCCACTATCCTGTTCTTTGGGCCTCACTGGTGGCTCAGACAGTAAAGAATCCACTTGGGATGCAGGAGACCCAGATTCCATCCCTAGGTTGAGAAGATCCCTTGGAGAAGGGAATGGCTATGCACTCCAGTATCCTTAACTGGAAAATCCCTTGGACAGAGGAGCCTGGCAGACTGCATGGGATTGCAAAGAGTTGGACACGACTGAGCAAGGAACACACACGCTGACTTCATGGCTGTTACATTCTATGTTTACTGATATATCAGGCAACATTTTTCTCTCTTTCTCTTTTTTTAGGCAACATTTTTTATTCAAACTAGGCTAGCCTCATTCAGAAAGCAAATGCAGTATTTATTCATTTAAAACATGTTTCATGCGCACTCTGAACACAAGCACTGGTATTTGAATTTTATCCTGCCAGTCAGTTGTAAAGTTTTTCAGTTATTTTTCAGTTTTTCAGTTATTCATTCCAGTAGTTGTAGCTTGAATTTTTGAAATGATTTTTATTAGGAAAGCCCTGCAAACAATGACAACCTACTAGTACAGATATGTGGTTGAATACCTGTGAAATTAGTGTATTAGTGGTGTTGTCTTCTTTGGACCTTATTTCAACACTTTAAAACTAACACTGGATTAATTTTTAACAGTCTCATTTTTTAACTTCTTATTTTTAAATGTATTACATTTACAGAAAAGTTGCAAGACTAGCCCAAAGAACATTTCACCAAGGTTCACCAATTAATATTTTGATGTATTTATTTTATTCTTTTCTTTTCGTGTTGAAGCTAAATCTGGCCTCTGTGTCCCAAGGTCAAATTAAATCTTAGAGGCAGAGATTTAGGTGAAGTTCAAAACTGAAAGAATAGCTTTAGTGCTTGGCCAGGCAAAGGGGGTCACAGTGAGCTAATGCCCTCAAAATTGTGAATCCCCCCAACTTGGAGGGGATAGTGAGAAGTTTCACAGTAAAGGCTCAAAGAAAGCATGATCACTTGATGGACATTCTTCTGATTGATTGGTGGTGAGCTAAGTGGAAATCAGCATCATTAACCTTCTGATTCCAACCAGCCTGGGGTCTACAGCATACTGTCCTCAGCCATTAATTTTTTCCGTCTAGTAGGGATTTCAGTATCTGCAAGACAGCTCAAAAATTCTTGTTGTGTGAATCCCTTGATGGGGAACCAGGACCTTGTCCCAGGGCTGCAATATTGTTTCACTTGACTTTGTTTCTCCTTTGTCTCACATCCCCTCTTCTTCCCTAATTTACAGCTTCTTCTGTCTACCCATTGGAACTCAGGAAAGTCATGCTGAATGAAGACTATTTTCTGTAATCAAAGAAATGGGGGAATACAGAAAAGCTTTGTGCCCAGGAGCCCCATAGGGCCCTGCTTATTATCAGTGTGTGTGTGTGTGTGTGTGTGTGTGTGTGTGTGTTGCTGACCCATTTACAAAGTATCTGTAGACATCACACCCTTTGATCCCCTAATATTATTGTGTGTTTGTTAAGAATAACAATATCTTCCATTTTTCTTCTTTAACTACCAATCCAATCCCCAAATGTAACATGGATAAAATACTGTTGTCCAAGTATCATCAATACTTAATTTAGACAATGTTTCCCAAATGTCCTTTAAAACTTTCTTTTTTTTTCACTTCTCCAGAGTACAGTTAGGTAAGGGTAACACGATGCATTTGGTTGTTATGCCTCAGTCTTTTCCTTTTATTGTCATTTTTTAACCACCCCATGTGGCGTGTGGGATCTTAGTTCCCCAACCAGGGATTGAACCCACCCTTGTCCCTTGTATTGGAAACATGGAGTTTAGCCACTGGACCACCAGGGAAGTCCCTGTCTCAGTCTTTTATTTGTGACGTGAACTGCCTCTCACTGTCTCTCCCTCTCTCAGCAAATTGTAAAAAATACACTACTGTCATTACTAAAATATCCAGAGAAAGAAAAATTCCCACTATGTATGTTAACTGCTTAGCCACTGTGATGGGAATCTTTCCAAAACATTGCATCTGCCTCTTGGTCTGCAGTGAATGCTCTAAGGCCAATGAACTCCTTCTGGAGACACAAACTGACTCGCACTGAGTGTCCCATGCTGCAGAGGTATTTTTTTAATCTCTGTTTGCCCTGTTGTGCTCCAGGAAGGATTTAAGAGGCAATGGAGCCCCACTCCAGTACTCTTGCCTGGAAAATCCCATGGACGGAGGAGCCTGGTAGGCTGCAGTCCATGGGGTCACTAAGAGTCGGACACGACTGAGCAACTTCACTTTCACTTTTCACTTTCATGCATTGAACAAGGAAATGGCAACCCACTCCAGTGTTCTTGCCTGGAGAATCCCAGGGATGGTGGGGCCTGGTGGGCTGCCGTCTATGCGGTCGCACAGAGTCAGACACGACTGAAGTGACTTAGCAGCAGCAGCAGCATACATGCACAGGATAAAAAAAAAAAGGAAAATGTTTACAGTGGAGAGTGTCTCTATTTCCTAGTCCCTACCCTAGTTCTCTAGCCATAAGCTTTACAGACTTCCTTCACCTAAAGCACTCCTTGGTTGAGAAAATCTGTCCAACAAGAATTTGCACCCCAGTGATTTCAGAGCATCATTTTGACTTTCCTTGGCAAAAAGCACCTTCACCTTGGTGGGCTCCTTTTTCACTTAAAAGATATTTAAAATTTTATCTTAAAACTTAGATGATATAAAGATGAATATATCAACATTATATATTAGAACATTTTCTTGGAATTCAAATTTTTCCTTTTCCAATTTAAAAGAAATGAAACACTTTCAAGCACTCCCCCCACCAAACTCTTGTGGGCCTTAGACACTATGCTTCCTGCATCTATGCCTGAGGCAGCCCAACTCTCAAATCCATACGCATTTGCCAAATTGAGGGATTTCATGTGGAGGCATACTCAGGTCCTACATGAGGAGAGTTAGGGATGGTCCCTGACTCCCACCAGAAGTTCACAGAAGGTGGGTGAGGGTGGATCCCAGGCCAAAGATTAATAGTCAAGGGCAGATGTGGGTCCTCCAGGTCAGATTTCCTTTATAGCAGTCCCCTTGGTGTGAGCTGTATGTCAGGTTATTTTCTTTAATTATGGCAACTTTTTAGTTTTGTTGATTTTCTCTGTTGATTTCTGGCTTTTGATTTCATTGATTTCTGCTCTAACTTCTTCTGTTTCTTTTGGATATAATTTGCTATTTGTTTTCTAGTTTCTTAAGGGGGAAATTTAAGTGATTGATTTAAGATCTTTTTTCCTTTCTAATATATGTGTTCAATGCCATAAATTTCTCTCCAGCACTGTTTTCACTGCATCCTACAAATTTTGATAAATTATATTTTCATTTTTATTTAGTTCAAAACATTTTTCAATTTCTCTTGAGGTTTGTTCCTTTACCCATGTATTATTTAAAAGTGTGTTGTTTAACCTACATGTATTTGGAGATTTTACAATTATCTTTCTGCTACTGATTTCTTCTTTATTCCCATTGTGGTTGGAGAGCAGACAAGGTATGACTTCTATTGTTTTTAACGTGTTAAGTGTGTTTCATGACCAAGAACGTGGTCCATCTTGGCGAATGTTCCATGTGAGCTTGAAAAGAATGTATATTTTTCTGTTATTGGATGAAGTAGCCTATAGATGTCACTTATGTCCAGTTGATTGATAATGCTGTTAAGTTCAGCTATAGCCTTATAATTTTCTCCCTACAGTCTTCCATTTCTGAGAGATGGATGTTGAAGTCTCCCACCATGAAAATGGATTCATTTATTTCTCTTTGCAGTTCTGTCAGTTTTTGCCTCGTGTAATTTAATGGTCTGTTGTTAGGTGCACACACGTTAAGGATTGTTGTGTCTTCTCTAGAATTGACCCTTTTATCATTATGTAATGTGCTCCTTTGACACCACCCTTATGGCAGAAAGTGAAGAAGAACTAAGAAGCCTCTTGATGAAAGTGGAAGAGGAGAGTGAAAAAGTTGGCTTAAAGCTAAACATTCAGAAAACGAAGATCATGGCATCTGGTCCCATCACTTCATGGGAAATAGATGGGGAAACAGTGGAAACAGTGTCAGACTTTATTTTTGCAGGGCTCCAAAATCACTGCAGATGGTGATTGCAGCCATGAAATTAAAATACACTTACTCCTTGGAAGGAAAGTTATGACCAACCTAGATAGCATATTCAAAAGCAGAGATATTACTTTGCCAACAAAAGTCTGTCTAGTCAAGGCTATGGTTTTTCCAGTGGTCATGTATGGATGTGAGAGTTGGACTGTGAAGAAAGCTGAATGCTGAAGAATTGATGCTTTTGAACTGTGGTGTTGGAGAAAACTCTTGAGAGTCCCTTGGACTGCAAGGAGATCCAACCAGTCCATTCTAAAGGAGATTGGTCCTGGGTGTTCTTCGGAAGGAACGATGCTAAAGCTGAAACTCCAGTACTTTGGCCACCTCATGAGAAGAGTTGACTCATTGGAAAAGACTCTGATGCTACGAGGGATCAGGAGCAGGAGGAAAAGGGGATGACAGAGGATGAGATGGCTGGATGGCATCACTGACCCGGTGGACAAGAGTTTGGGTGAACTCTGGGAGTTGGTGATGGACAGGGAGGCCTGGAGTGCTGCAATTCATGGGGTCGCAAAGAGTCGGACATGACTGACCAACTGAACTGAACTGAACTGAATGTGCTCCTTTATTTCCAATAACTGTCCTTGCTTTGAAGTCTGCTGTGTCTGAAGGAAAAGTCTACCCACTCTAGTATTCTGGCCTGAAGAATTTCATGGACTGTATAGTCCATGGGGTCACAAAGAGTCAGACATGACTGAGTGACTTTCACTTCACTTTACTGTCTGAAATTAATACAGTTATGCTTGCTTTTTGAAATTAATGTTAGCGTGGTACAATTTCCTCCATCCATTTAACATTTAGTCTATATATGTCTTTATATTTAAAGCAGGCTTCTTGTAGACAACATATAGATAGTTGGATCTCATTTTTAAAAAATCTTTCAGACAGAGTCTTTTTAATTGATGCATTTAGACTATTGATGTTCAGAGTAATTATAGGCATAGTTGGATTAATATCGACCATGTTATATCTACTGTTTTTTTTTTATTGCATTCATTCTTTGTTCCTATCTTTGTCTTGTACACTTTCTCTTTTTTTTTTTTTTGGTGTGGTTTTAACATATTTTTATTGAAATATATCTGACATGCAACACTGTGTATATTTAAGTCTTCCCAGACGGATCAGTGGTAAAGAATCCACTTGTCAATTCAGGCGATGAAAGAGATGTAGGTTCTATTCCTGGGTTTGGAAGACCCCTGGAGGAGGAAATAGCAATCCACTCCAGTATTCTTGCCTAGAAAATTCCATGGACAGAGGAGCCTGGCAGGCTACAGTTCATGGGGTCTCAAAGAGCCAGATATGACTGAGCAACTAGCACTAGTACTATTGCACACACACAACATCTTTTGTATCTATAACTCATTGATTGGCTAGTAGATTATTTCCATATCTTAGCTATTGTGAATAATATTGCAATACATGTAGGAATGCATATATATATCTTTGATATCTTGGTTTTTAAAAAAATTCCCTTGCGTATATACCCAGAAATGGAATTGCTGAATTATGTGGTAGGTTTCAAAATTGGCATAATGATCTCTCTTTGTTTCCAAGACAAACCATTCAATATCATGGTAATCCAAGTCTATGCCCCAACCAGTAACACTGAAGAAGATGAAGTTGAACGGTTCTATGAAGACCTATAAGACCTTCTAGAACTAACACCCACAAAACATGTCCTTTTCATTATTGGGGACTGGAATGCAAAAGTAAGAAGTCAACAAACACCTGGAGTAACAGGCAAATTTGGCTTGGAGTACGGAATGAAGCAGGGTAAAGGCTAATTGAGTTCTGCCAAGAGAATGCCCTGGTCATAGCAAACACCCTCTTCCAACAACACAAGAGAAGACTCTACACATGGACATCACCAGATGGCCAATACTGAAATAAGACTGATATATTCTTTGCAATCAAAGATGGAGGAGCTCTATACAGTCAGCAAAACCAAGACCGGGAGCTGACTGTGGCTCAGATCATGAACTCCTTATTGCTGAATTCCGACTTAAATTGAACAAAATAGGGAAAACCACTAGACCATTCAGGTATGAGCTAATCAAATCCCTTATGACTATACAATGGAAGTGAGAAATAGATTTAAGGGACTAGATCTGATAGAGTGCCTGATGAATTATGGACAGAGGTTCATGACATTGTATAGGAGACAGGAATCAACACCATCCCCAAGAAAAAGAAATGCAAAAAAGCAAAATGGCTGTCTGAGAAGGCCTTACAAATAGCTATGAAAAGAAGAGAAGTGAAAAGCAAAGGAGAAAAGGAAAGATATAAGCATCTGAATGCAGAGTTCCAAAGAATAGCAAGAGGAGATAATAAAGCCTTCCTCAGCGATCAATGCAAAGAAATAGAGGAAAACAACAGAATGGGAAAGACTAGAGATCACTTCAAGAAAATTAGAGATACCAAGGGAACCTTTCATGGATAGATGGGCTCAATGAAGGACAGAAATGGTAGAGACCTGGCAGAAGCAGAAGATATTAAGAAGAGGTGGCAAGCATACATGGGAGAACTGTACAAAAAAGATCTTCACAACCCAGGTAATCAAGACAGTGAGATCACTCACCTAGAGCCAAACATCCTGAAATGTGAAGTCAAGTGGGTCTTAGGAAGCATCACTATGAACAAAGCTAGTGGAGGTGATGGAATTCCAGTTGAACTATTTTGTAACCTAAAAGATGATGCTATAAAAATGCTGCACTCAGTATGCCAGCAAATTTGAAAAACTCAGCAGTGGCCACAGGACTGGAAAAGGTCAGTTTCCATTCCAATCCCAAAGAAAGGCAATGCCAAAGAATGCTCAAACTACTGCACAATTGCACTCATCTCACATGCTAGTAAAGCAATGCTCAAAATTCTCCAAGCCAGGCTTCAGCAATACGTGAACTGTGAACTTCCAGATGTTCAAGCTGGTTTTAGAAAAGGCATAGGGACCAGAGGTCAAATTGCCAACATCTGCTGGATCATTGAAAAAGCAAGAGAGTTCCAGAAAAACATATATTTCTGCTTTATTGACTATGCCAAAGCCTTTGTGTGGATCACAATAAACTGTGGAAAATTCTGAAAGAGATGGGAATACCAGATCACCTGACCTGCCTCTTGAGAAACCTGGATGCAGGTCAGGAAGCAACAGTTAGAACTGGACATAGAACAACAAACAGGTTCCAAACAGGAAAAGGAGTATGTCAAGGCTGTATATTGTCACCCTGCTTATTTAACTTATATGCAAAATGCCTCATGAGAAATGCTGGGCTGGAAGAAGCACAAGCTGGAATCAAGATTGCTGGGAGAAATATCAATAACCTCAGATATGCAGATGACATCATCCTGATGGAAGAAAGTGAAGAATTAAAGGGCCTCTTGGTGAAAGTGAAAGAGGAGAGTGAAAAAGATGGCTTAAAGCTCAACATTCAGAAAACTAAGATCATGGCATCCGGTCCCATCATTTCATGGCAAATAAATAGGGAAACGGCAGCTGACTTAATTTTTCTGGGCTCCAAAATCACTGCAGATGGTGATTGCAGCCACGAAATTAAAAGACACTTACTCCTTGGAAGGAAAGTTATGACCAACCTAGACAGCATATTAAAAAGCAGAGACATCACTTTGTCAACAATGGTCCATCTAGTCAAGGCTATGGTTTTTCCAGCGGTCATGTATGGATGTGAGAGTTAGACTATAAAGAAAGCTGAACACTGAAGAATTGATGCTTTTGAACTGTGGTGCTAGAGAAGACTCTTGAGAGTCCCTTGGACTGCAAGGAGATCCAACCAATCCATCCTAAAGGGGATCAGTCCTGGGTGTTCAATGGAAGGACTGATGCTGAAGCTGAAACTCCAATACTTTGGCCACCTGCTACAAAGAGTTGACTCATTGGAAAAGACCCTGATGCTGGGAGGGATTGGGGACAGGAGGAGAAGGGGACGACAGAGGATGAGATGGTTGGATGGCATATTGACTCAATGGACATGGGTTTGGATGGACTCCGGGAGTTGGTGACAGACAGGGAGGCCTGGCATGCTGCAATTCATGGGGTTGCAAAGAGTCGGACATGACTGAGCAGCTGAACTGAACTGTGATTGGTTATTTTCAATTTTTTGAGGAACCTCAATATTGCTTTGCATAGTGACTGAACCAATTTAAGCTTATACCAACACTGTGCAAGCATTTCTTTTTCTCCATACCTTCACCAGCATTTGTTGTCTCTTATCTCCTTGATGATAGCCATTTTAACAGGTGTAAAGTGATATCTCCTTGTGGTTTTGATTTTCATTTCCCTGATGATTTATGGTGCTGAGCATTTTTTTATGTACCCACTGACTATTTGGGTGTCTTGTTTGGAAAAATGTCCTCTGCCAATTTGAAATCAAATTGTTTGCTTTTTTATTATTGAATTGTATGAGTTTTTAATACATTTGAATATTGACTCCTTATCTGAATATGCTTTGCAAAAAATCTTTTCCCATGGATGCCTTTTAAATTTGTTAATTATTTCTTTTGCTATGCAAAATGTTTTAAGCTTGATGTAGTCCCATATACTTTTGGACCAGTATCATTCAGTTTTTATTACTATGGCTTGATAATTTTGTTTTAAATCAGGAAGTGTGATACCTCTGGTTTTGTTTCCACCACAGTGCTTTAGTTATTCAAGGTCTTTTGTAGTTTCATACAAATTTTAGGATTGCTTTTTCTATCTCTCTGATAAATACCATTGGTATTTTGATGGGGATTCTGTTGAATGTATAGACATGCTGCTAAGTCATCTCACTTGTGTCCAACTCTTTGTGACCCTCTGGACTGTAGCCCACAGGCTACATGTCCATGAGGTTCTTCAGGCAAGAATATCGGAGTGAGGTGCCATTTCCTACTCCAGAATCTATAGATAGCTCTGAGAAATATGGACATTTTAACAGTTCTAATTCTTCTGATCCATGAACACAGAATGTTTTCCATCTGTGTCTTCTTCAGTATTTTCAGCAAAGTCTTATCAGTTCATTTTAGGCACTCAGCCATGTCCATCTCTTTGTGACACCAAGGACTGCAGCACCAGGCTTCCCTGTCCATCACCAATTCCTGGAGCAGGCTCAAATTCATGTGCGTTGAGTCAGTGATGCCATCAAACCATTTCATCCTCTGTTGTCCCCTTCTCCTTCAATCATTCTTAGCATCAGGGGCTTTTCCGAGGAGTCAGTTCTTCACATCAGGTGGCCAAAGTGTTGGAGTTTCAGCTTCTGTATCAGTCCTTCCATGAATATTCAGGATTGATTTCCTTTAGGATGGACTGGTTGGATCTCCTTGCAGTCCAAGGGACTCTCAAGAGTCTTCTCCATCACCACAGTTCAAAAACATCAGTTCTTCAGTGCTCAGCTTTCTTTATAGTCCAGCTCTCACATCCATACATGACCACTGGTAAAACTATAGCTTTGACTAAACAAAACTTTGTCAGCAAAGTAATGTCTCTGTTTTTCAATTCAAAGAAGCGAGCGTCTTTAATTTCACGGTAGCAGTCACCATCTGCAGTGATTTTGGAGCCCCCCCAAAATAAAAGTATGTCACTGTTTCCACTGTTTCTTCATCTATTTGCCATGAAGTGATGGGACCTGATGCCATGATCTTCGTTTTTTGAATGTTGAGTTTTAAGCCAACATTTTCACTCTCCTCCTTCACTTTCATCAAGAGGCTCTTTAGGTCTTCTTTGCTTTCTGCCATAAGGGTGAAAGTGAAGTGAAAGTGAAAGTGAAGTCACTCAGTCGTGTCCGACTCTTTGCGACTCCATGGACTGTAGCCTACCAGGCTCCTCCCTCCATGGGATTCTCCAGGCAAGAGTACTGGAGCGGTTTGCCATTTCCTTCTCCAGGGGATCTTCCTGACCTAGGGATCGAACCCAGGTCTTCCGCATTCCAGGCAGATGCTTTAACCTCTGAGCCACCAGAGAAGCCCAAAAGAGTGATGTCATCTGCATATCTGAGGTTATTGATATTTCTCCCAGCAATCTTGATTCCAGCTTGTGCTTCATTCAGCCTGGCATTTTGTATGATGTACTCTAAGCGGGGTGACAATATCCAGCCTTGACATACTCCTTTTCCTATTTGGGACCCATCTGTTTTTCCATGTCCAGTTCTAACTATTGCTTTCTGATCTGCATACAGATTTCTCAAGAGGCAGGTCAGGTGGTCTGGTATTCCATCTCTTTCAGAATTTTCCACAGTTTTTTGTGATGCACACAGTCAAAGGCTTTGGCATAGTCAATAAAACAGAAATAGATGTTTTTCTGGAATGCTCTTGGTTTTTCAATGATCCAGAGGATGTTGGCAATTTGATCTCTGGTTCCTCTGCCTTTTCTAAAACCAGCTTGAACATCTGGAAGTTCATGATTCACGTTTTGTTGAAGCCTGGTTTGGAGAATTTTGAGCATTACTTTACCAGTATGTGAGATGAGTGCAATTGTGGGGTAGTTTGAGCATTCTTTGGCATTGCCTTTCTTTGGGATTGGAATGAAAACTGACTTTTCCAGTCCTGTGGCCACTGCTGAGTTTTACAAATTTGCTGGCATACAGAGTGCAGCATTTTCACAGCATCATCTTTTAGGATTTGAAGTAGCTCAACTGGAATTCCATCACCTCCACTAGCTTTGTTTGTAGTGATGCTTCCTAAGGCCCACTTGACTTTGCATTCCAGGATGTCTGGTTCTAGATGAGTGATCACACCATCGTGATCATCTGAGTTATGAACCTATCCTCTTCTTTCTGAACGTCCCTCACATCTCCCTCCCCATCCCACCCCTCTAGTTTGATACAGAGCCTGTGTTTGAGTTTCCTTAGCCATACAGCAAATTTCTGTTGGCTCTCTGTTTTACATATATATGGTAATGTAAGTTTCCATGTTACTCTTTCCATACATCTCACCCTCTCCTCCCTCTCCGCATGTCCATATGTCTATTCTCTATGTCTGTTTTTGCATTGTTGCCCTGTAAATAAATTCTTCAATAACATTTTTCTAGATTCTGCATATATGCATTAAAATATGGTATTTATCTTTCTCTTTCTGACTAACTTCACTCTGTATAATAGGTTCTAAGTTCACCCACCTCCTGAGAACCGACTCAAATGCATTCTGTTTTATGGCTGAGTAATATTCCATTGTTTATATGTACCAAAACTTCTTTATCCATTCATCTGTCAATGGATATCTAGGTTGCTTCCATGTACTAGCTATTGTAAATAGTGCTGCAATGAACAATGGGATACATGTGTCTCTTTCAATTTTGGTTTCCTCAGGGAATATGTCTAGAAGTGGGATTGCTGGGTCATCAGTTCAGTTCAGTCACTCAGTCATGTCTGACTCTTTGGAACTCCATGGACTGAAGCATGCCAGGCCTCCCTGTCCATCACCAACTCCCGGAGTTTACTCAAACTCATGTCCATTCAGTCAGTGATATCATCCAACCATCTCATCCTCTGTCGATCCCTTCTCTTCCCGCCTTCAGTCTTTCCCATCATCAGGGTCTTTTCAAATGAGTCAACTCTTCGCATCAGCTGGCCAAAGTATTGGAGTTTCAGCTTCAACATCAGTCTTTCCAATTAATATTCAGGACTGATTTCCTTTAGGATGGACTGGTTGGATCTCCTTGCAGTCCAAGGGACTCTCAAGAGTCTTCTCCAACACCACAGTTCAAAAGCATCAATTCTTCAGTGCTCAGCTTTCTTTATAGTCCAACTCTCACATCCGTACATGACCACTGGTAAAACTATAGCTTTGACTAAACAAAACTTTGTCAGCAAAGTAATGTCTCTGCTTTTTAATATGCTGTCTAGGTTGGTCATAACTTTTCTTCCAAGGAGCAAGTGTTTTTTAATTTCATGGGTGCAGTCATCATCTGCAGTGATTTTGGAGCCCAGAAAAATAAAGTCTGCCACTGTTTCCACTGTTTCTTCATCTATTTGCCATGAAGTGATGGGACCAGATGCTTTGACCTTAGTTTTCTGAATGTGGAGCTTTAAGCCAATTTTTTCACTCTCCTCTTTCACTTTCATTAAGAGGCTCTTTAGGTCTTTTTCACTTTCTTCCATCAGGGTGGTGTCATCTGCATATCTGAGGTTATTGATATTTCTCCTGGCAATCTTGATTCCAGCTTGTGCTTCTTCCAGCCCAGTGTTTCTCATGATGTACTCTGCATATAAGTTAAATAAGCAGGGTGACAATATACAAACTGGACATATTCCTTTTCATTACTCTAGGAAGTGGGTCATAGAGGATCTTGCTTCGATTTATGTCCTCGAGTGTTCTGCCTATGTTTTCCTCTTAGAGTTTTATAGTTTCTGGTCTTACATTTATGTTTTTAATCCATTTTGAGTTTATGTATGGTGTCAGGAAGTGTTCTAATTTCATTCTTTTACATGTAGCTGTCCAGTTTTCCCAGCACTATTTATTGATGAGTCTGTCTTTTCCCCATTATATATTCTTGCCTCCTTTGTCAAAAATAAGGTACATGGGTGCATGGGTTTATTTCTGGGCTCTCTATCTTGTTCCATTGATCTATATTTCTGTTTTTTTTTTTTTTTTTTGCCAGTACCATACTGTCTTGATGACTGTAGCTTTGTAGCATAATCTGAAGTCAGGGAGATTGATTTCTCCAGTTCTATTCTTCTTACTCAAGACAGCTTTGGCTATTCAGGGTCTTTTGTGTTTTCATATGAATTGTGGAATTTTTTGTTCTAGTTCTGTGAAAAATGCCATTGGTAATTTGATAGGGATCACATTAAATCTGTAGAGTGTGTTTGGTAGCATGGTCATTTTCAAAATGTTGATTCTTCCTACCCAGGAACATGGACTATCTCTCCATCTGTTTATATTGTCTTTGATTTCTTTCATTAGTGTCTTATAATTTTCTGTGTACAGTTCTTTTGTCTCCTTAGGTAGGTTTATTCCTAGATATTTAGTTATTTTTGTTGCAATGGTGAAAGGGATTGATTCCTTAATTTCTCTTTCTGATTTTTCATTGTTAGCATATAGAAATGCAAGTGATTTATGTGTATTGATTTTGTTTCCTGTTACTTTGCTAAATACACTGATTAGCTCTAGTAATTTTCCGATACTATCTTTAGGGTTTCTATGTCCAGTATCACATCATCTGCAACAGTGAGAGCTTTACTGTTTGGCCTCTTTGCCCGGTCTTTCTCTGTAGCTCCGGTCATTCAGACACTTAGAGGGCTCCTTTGCCTGGGATCTTTCTCTGTTGTTCGGTGCATCAGGCACATAGAGGGGCCCCCTGGCTAGGATCCTATTCTGTAAAGTGCGTCAGGCATTTGATGGGCCAGCCTCTCTGTTGTTCAGCTGCTGATGCTGGTGTGTGGGGAGACAGAGGCTATGGTGATGGCTCCACCCCCTATGTGTGACAGCACTATCGCCTTGCTTCCATGGCTGCCTGGCTGTCCTCCACCAGCATTTCCCACCACAATCTCCTTCCTCACATCCCCTTGATCTGTCTTTTCACAGTCAACAGCAGCCCTTGCCTTGGGTTTCCTCTACAGTCCCTAAACTCCAGATCATAGCCACTGCACCTTCCAGGGGACCTGTGTCCCTGTCCAGGGTGTGTATGGCTGCAACAAGGACTGTGTGATTCTCATCCCATTTATGCTGCCACAGATCAGCTGTTTCACTCTCAGCCTTAAATGTTTCTCCTCTGACTCAGATAATTGCCTTGATGTGGGGATCGGACCCCTGCTTCAGTTCCCCCACCCACCGAGGGCAGGTCCAGTCCTACTAACACTCCTGTTTTCCCCCTTGTTCCTTTGTCCTACCGAGTTTTGCATGGTTCTGTATAGTCTTTGCCACTCTCAGCTGGTGTTCTGCATGCACTTCTGTGTCTGAAGGTGTATTCCTGAAGTATCTGTGGAGAGAGATGTACTCCACATCCACCTACTCCTCCACCATCTTGTTCTCCCTTTCTCTCCTTGTTATTTTTTGGAACTCTGCATTCTGATGGGTATATCTTTCCTTTCCTCCTTTGCCTTTAGCTTCTCTTCTTTTCTCAGCTATTTGTAAGGCCTCTTCAGACAACCATTTTCCTTTTTGCATTTCTTTTTCTTGGGAATGGTCTTGATCACTGTCTCTTGTACACTGTCACAAACCTCCTATTCCATAGTTCTTTGGGCACTCTGTCTATCAGATCTAATCCCTGGAGTCTATTTGTCACATCCACTGTGTAATTGCAAAGGATTTGATTTAGGTCATACCTGAATGGTCTGGTGGTTTTCCCTAGTTTATGCAATTAAAGTCTGAATTTTGCAATAAAGAGTCATGAGCTGAGCAACAGTCAGTTCCTGGTCTTGGCTTTGCTGACTGTATAGAGCTTCTCCATCTTTGGCTGCAAAGAGTATAATCAATCTGATTTCAGTATTGACCATCTGGTGATGTCTGTGTGTAGAGTCTTCTCTTGTGCTGTTTGAAGAGGGTGTTCGCTATGACCAGTGCGTTCTCTTGGCAAAACTCTGTTAGCTTTTGCCCTGCTTCATTTTGTATTCCAAGGCCAAATTTGCCTGTTACCCCAGGTTTCTCTTGACTTCTTACTTTCGCATTCCAGTCCCCTATGATAGAAAGAGCAGCTTTTCGGGGGGGGGGGGGTGTTAGTTCTAGAAGGTCTTGTAGGTTTTCATAAAACCATTCAACTTCAGCTTCGTCAGCATTACTAGTTGGGGCATAGGCTTGGATTACTGTGATATTGAATGGTTTGCCTTGGAATTTTGTTGTATACATCATTCGCTTCCTTGGTTAAATTTATTTCTAAGTATTTTATTGTTTTTGATTGTAATTATAAATGGGATCGATTTTTAAATTTCTTTTCCAGATGTTTCACCATTTGTATATGGAAATGCAAGTGTACGTTGCATTTCTGTACTTTGATTTTGTATTCTCCACCTTTACAGAAATTGATTAGTTCCAATCATTTTTTGGCTGAATCTTGGAGATTTTCTCTATAAAAAATTATGTTGTCTGCAAATAGTAATAATTTTACTTCTTCCTTTCTAATGTGGATGACTTTTATTTCTTTGTCTTGCCTACTAGACCTAGTTAGGACTTTCATTACCTTTCTGAGTAAGAGTGGTGAGAATGGGAATCCTTGTCTTATTCCTGTTCTTGGACGAAAGGCTTTCCATTTTCCTTCATTGAGCATAATGTTAGCTGTGCATTTGTCATATATAACAGATATATCTTTATTATATTGATACATGTTCCTTCTAGGAGAAGGGAATGACAACCCTCTCCAGTATTCTTACCTGGAGAATTCCTTGGATGGACAGAGGAGCCCAGCTGGCTAAGGTCCACGTGGTTGCAAAGAGTCCGACACGACTGAGCTACGAAGCACAGCACAGCACGTGTTCTTCCTATACCCAATTTGTTAAGGTTTTTGTAGTGAAAGGACATATTTTGTCCAATGTTTTTCTGTGTCTGTTGAGATGATCATGTGATTTTTATCTTCCTTTGATTAATGTGATCTGTTACTTTATCAATTTGCATATGTTGAACCATTCCAGGGATAAATTCCTCTTGATCATGGCGTATAACCTTCTAATATGTCTTGAAGTTGGTTTGCTAATATTTTGTTGAGAATTTTTGCATTCATATTTGATCAGAGATATTGGTCTATAGATTTCTTTTCTTGTGGTTTCCTTTTCTGGCTTTGGTATCAGGGTAATGCTGACCTCAAAATATGTGTTTGGAAGTCTCCCTTTCTTCTCAGTTTTATGAAAGAGTTTGAGAAGGATTGATGTTAATTCTTCTTTAAATATTTGGTCAAATTTTTCAGGGAGCCCTCTGGTCCCAGTTTTCTGTGGTGGGACACAGTGATTATTGATTGAATCTGGTTATTAAATATTGTTATATTCAGATTCTCTTTTTTGTCTTGATTGAGTCTTGATAGGTTGTGTATTTCTAGAACTTTACCCATTTCTTCTTGTCAAATTTATGCAAGTTGTTGGCTAATATTTGCTATTAGTAGTCTTATTTCTGTATTAGTATTTCTATTAGTAGTCTATGTATTTCTGTAGTGTTAATTTAATGTCTCTTCTTTCATTTCTAATTTTATTTGTATTTTCTCTCTCTTTCTTAGTTTAGCTAAAGCTTGGTCAATTTTGTTTATCTTTTGGGGAAAGCTCTTACTTTGTTGGTCCTATTGTTTTTCTGTCCTCTATTTCATTTCTCTTTACTCTGATCTTTATCTTTTCCTTCCTCTGCTAAATTTGAGCTTAATTTATTCTTTTTTTCTAGTTTCTTGAGATATAAAGTTAGGTTGTTTATTTGAGGTATTTCTAATTTTTTTAAATTTATTTGTTTTTAATTGGAGGATAATTTCTTTATAATATTGTGCTGGTTTCTGCCATACATCAAATTGAATCATCCATAGGTATGCATATGTCCCCTCCCTCCTGAACCCCCACCCCATCCCACCTATCTAGATTGTCACAGAGCACCAGGTTGGAGCTTCTTGCATCACACCTCAAATTCCCATTGGCCGTCTACTTTACACAGGGCAAACAAAGTATATGCGTCAATGCTACTTTCTCAACTCGTCCCACCCTCTCCTTCCCCTACTGTATTCACAAGTCTCTTTTTGTCTCTATCTCCATTGCTGCCCTGCAAATAGGTGCATCAGTACCATATTTCTAGATTCCACATATTCGCATTAATATATGATAATTGGTTTTACTCTTTCTGACTTACTTTACTCTGTGTAATATGCTCTAGGTTCATCCACCTAATTAGAGCTGAATCAAATGTGTTCCTCTTTAAGGGAACGCACATGTGTGTTAAGTCACTTTAGTTGTGTCTGTGACTCTGTGGACTGTGACCCACCAGGCTCCTCTGTCCATGGGATTCTCTAGGCAAGCATACTGGAGTGGACTGCCATGCCATCAATTAGGGGATCTTCTTGACCCAGGGATCAAACCTGCATCTCCTATGTCTCCTGCATTGGCAGGCAGATTCTTTAGCAATAGCATTACCTGGGAAATCCTTTATATGGCCGAGTAATATAAAAATATAGAATTCTTCATAAATTTGAAAAGCATCCCATGTTCACTGATTAGAAGACTTAATGCTAAGCTAAGATGGAAGTACCTCCCAAATTGATCAATAGGTTGCATGCAATCCCTATCACAATTCAGCTGGCTGTTTGGGCATCAGTTGTAGACATTTTAAACCATTTTTTAAATGTAAAGCATATGTTTGATCCAAAGGAATGGACTCAAGTGATTTCATTTGGAAAAAGTGAATTGCTTACAAATCTACAGTGTATCAGATACTATTTGAAGTTCTGGAGATTAAGCAATGACTAGGACAAAATCTCTGCCCTTCTGGTGATTTATAGTCTGGCTATATCATTTTTAATGTATAGTTTTACTCTTTGTGGTTATCAAATCTGTATTTTTATGTTTAACAAAAAGCAACATTTAGCATAATTTTTTCCTTTTCATACTTCAAAATTTTTCAACATTTAGTTCTGAAATTTATTTTCACTTATGAAAAAATAATTGTTTACCAGTCTCCTTTATCTTATATTCCATTCTTCAGTCTATTCTGAAGTTTCTGTTTGTTTATTTCACTGTGCCAACACTACAGTTTCTTGACTCGCGCCCCCTGCAGTGTGAGTGCAGGGTCTTAACTGCTGGACCAACAGGGAAGTCTCTACAATGTTTTACTTTTAATGGGTTTATAATTTGCTTTAATATCTATCAATTAGGGAATTTTTTACTATAATGAAGTGGTTCAAATACCATTCTAACATAGTTACAATTTTCTAACTTTGACTTTTTTTCACCTATACCAGAGTGTTGTGTACTGTCCTCTGTTTTTATGTCACTCACATCATTGCATTTCAAACTAAAGAACTCCCTTCAGCAGATCTAGTGGTGGTGAGCTCCCTCAGCTTTTGTTTGTCTTTAAAAAAGCCTTTATTTCTTCTTCATGCATAAAGGATAACTATGCCCGATATAGTATTCTTGGTTGGCGGCTTTTCCTCTTTTGACACTTTGAATATGTTATTCCACTCTCTCCTGGCCTCAGCAGAATTTCTTCGGAGAAATTCACTGATATTCTAATGTGATCCTTTGTAGGTAATTTTCTTTATCACTATTTTTTGACAATTTCATTGTAATGCATCTTGGAAAAGGTCTTTTTGCATTGAGAAAACAGGTGTTTTATTAACTTTATGGATGTCCAATGCTTTCCCCAGGTTTGGAAATTTCTCGTCTTCAAATAAACTTTCTGGGTCCTTCTCCCTTTCTTCTTCTGGTAAACCATCTATACTTTTATCTATATTTCCAATCAAATTTGATAAATCTTGTAGAGTTTCTTCACTTTTTAGAAACCTAATCCTCTCCCAACTGAATCATCACTTATTCTTTCTTCCATCTGATCTGCCCTGTTACCTGTGCTCTCCAATACATGCTGTATTACATTCATTGAATTCCTCAGTTCCAGAACCTCCGTTTGGTTCTTTTTTATAACTTCAATTTCTTTGGGAAAGAATTCCTGTTCAATAATTTTATTCCTGAGTTCATTAAATTGCCTGAGTTTTCTTGTAGCTGGTTAGATTTCTTCATAACAGCTATTTTGAATTCCCATTCTCTTAGGTACCAATATTTGGTGTCTTTAAGTTTGGTTGCTAGAGAATTATCATTTTCTTTTTGTAAGGAAAATTATCATATTTCCTTTATTTTTCATAGTGTTTGATAGAAGAAGAGTTATGACTAACTTCGATAGCATATTGAAAAGCAGAGACATTACTTTGCCAACAAAGGTCTGTCTAGTCAAGGCTATGGATTTTCCAGTAGTCATGTATGGATGCGAGATTTGGACTGTGAAGAAAGCTGAGCGCCGAAGAATTGATGCTTTCGAAGTGTGGTGTTGGAGAAGACCCTTGAGAGTCCCTTGGACTGCAAGGAGATCCAACCAGTCCATTCTGAAGGAGATCAGCCCTGGGATTTCTTTGGAAGGAATGATGCTAAAGCTGAAACTCCAGTCCTTTGGCCACCTCATGCGAAGAGTTGACTCATTGGAAAAGACTCTGATGCTGGGAGGGATTGGGGGCAGGAGGAGAAGGGGACGACAGAGGATGAGATGGCTGGATGACATCACTGACTCGATGGACGTGAGTTTGAGTGAACTCGGGGAGATGGTGATGGACAGGAAGGGAGGCCTGGCATGCTGTGATTCATGGGGTCGCAAAGAGTCAGACACGACTGAGTGACTGAACTGAACTGAACTGAACTGATAGTATAAGTTTCTGCTTTCATACTGTTTACATTGGTTCTTACATTTCAACAGGCTGACAATTAGAAACCTTCCCTGGTGGCTCAGACGGTAAAGAATCTGCCTGCAATGTGGGAGACCTGGGTTTGATCCCTGGGTTGGGAAGACCTCTGGAGAAGGGAAAGGCTGCCCACTCCAGTATTCTTGCCTGGAGAATCCCCTGGACAGAGGAGCCTGGTGGGTCCATGGCATCACAGTCAGACAGGACTAAGCAACTAACACTTTCCAACTTTCAACCTTTGCATTCCAGAAGGTGGCGCCATTGCTCATTTAAAAAATTTCTATTGAGCTGGTTCTAGGAGCTGCACTCAAGGGCACACACAAGGAACCCTCAGCAGAATGCGGAGAGGTGTGGCTTTCTCATCTGGGATTTTGGGGGTGCCCACAGGCCTCACAGGGTACTTCCAGAATTCAGAGGTAGACATCCTGCTGAAGGCTCCAAGCATACAGCAAGAAATGTGTTCCTTCAAGGCCCTTTGATATTCTTATCTGACTCCTTCCCCTTTCTTCTCTCACTCCAGTCACAGATGTCTGTCCCTCCTCAGAAATCTGAGCTCTGTTAGAGAGAAGTGGGTCCCTCCAGCTACAAGGAGTGCAGTCAAGCAGTCTGTCTCTCACCACTTTTGCTTTCCACCTTCTCTGCTGGAGAGGCAGCTGCTGCAGGGGCTCAGTGCCCAGCGTGCTGCTGTGTCACCCTAGGGAAGGGGATTGCCCTTTCCTCCCTCTCCTCTGCTGCCAAACTCATCTCTGTCTTGTGCTGATGGCACGTCAGGTTCTCCCAACAGGCAAGCTGGACCTCCACAAAATATCTCCTGTGGGTGTCTGCCCAGCTTTGCACTCTCCCGGCTTCCATTTTCCCAATTACAGTGAGTAGGGTGGGGCAGGCTTACTGACTCTGATTTGCAGCCCCCTCCAAGGTCCTGCTTGGGTGCTAAGTCGATTCAGCCATGTCCAGCTCCGCGCAAGTCCATGGACTGTAGCCCTCCAGGCTCTTCTGCCCACGGGGATTCTCCAAGCAAGAATATTGGAGTGGATTGCCATGCCCTCCTCCAGGGGATCTTCCCAACCCAGGGATCAACCTGTGCCTCTTATGTTTCCTGCATTGGCAGGCGAGTTCTTTACTACTAGCCCCAGCTGGGAAGCCCATGGCGTCCTAATTTACTGCACAGAGACTCCTGTTCAGTTATCAATGTCCAATTAATTGTAAATCAAAGGGAAGAGAAAAAAAGAACAACTCAAACCACATGATGCTGATGTTGCTATACTTCTTATGCTTTGATAGGATTTTAATAACCAGACAGGTGTCTCTATGTGATCATTTGTTTTCTTATTCTTTTTACCAGAGATATTTTAAAGATAAGCATGAACTGGACAAGGTTCTATCATTTGTAATATTGAAAAATAAGTCCCAGGCATGCATTGAGATACTAAACTGAGCTAGCTGCCCTAAAGAAGTTGCTAAAACCCTGGCTAATTGGAACTGGCTGTTTGTCTTCCATTTTCTGACTATGACAGACCCATCTGCCCGCTGGAGAAATACTTACTCAAAACCTTGTGACTAGAAATAAGATTTTAGGTGGCAGTCCAACCCTGGCAGTCCAGCTGTTGAGACTTTGCCTTCCAATTGCAGGGGGTTCAGGTTCAGTCCCTGGTTAGGAAGCTAAGATCCCACATGCCTCGTGGCCAAAAACCTAAGACATAGAATAAAAACAACATTATAACCAATTCTATAAAGACTTTAAAAATGGTCCACATCAAAAAAAGAGGCACATGACTACTCTAGAGGTAGTGTTCCTCCTTCCCCTGAGTGAGCTCTCCCTGGCCAACTAAGAACAGGTACACGAAGCAAATAGCCAAGAGTAATGACATATTCATACGCAGATCTGCCCACAAACAACAGCTCAAGGAAGAGGGCCTTGCTCATCTGAGTTACTATGCCTCTATCCAGCAGCCATAGCATCCTCTTCTAAAACAGTTTCTTCAAAGACTTTTGTAACTAGTTTCCCTGGCACGGGTTCTTTTCAACAACCACATCCCAGACTTTGTCAGGGTAGTCAAGGCTACTTGACCTGTCTCTCTTTTCCCTGGTTTCCTGGTATCTAGGGCTGCTGTGTGGCAGTGGGTTCCTGAGCCAAGAAATTACAGCTCCAGTAGTAACCCAGAGGAAGCTGGTGTCTTACTGGGCTACTTCTGCATTATTCCATGACTTAGGCCAGAAAGATCTAGGACATACTCTTTCAGCATGTCCACCCTTCCTGAATTAAATTCCTTCCTAATTTAAATAAATATAGAAAGAAATACACACATGCACAAACATACAGAAGATAAATCCTTTCCTAATTAAAACACCTTATTTTTTTAAAACCCAATTCAAATGTCTCTTCCTTTTTGAAAGCTTCTTGCATCTCCAAGAAAACATTTTTCATTCTTTAATTTCGTTAACATTTCGTATCTTTTTTTTTTCTAGTGCTGACCACAATAGTTATTGGGCTTCCTAGGTGGCACTAGTGGTAAAAAAAACTCACCCGCCAGTGTAAGCGACGTAAGAGACCACATCTTGGATCCCTGGGTCTGAAAGATCCCCTGGAAGAGGGCATGGCAACCCACTCAAGTATTCTTGCCTGGAGAATCCCCATCAACAGGAGAGCCTGGCAGGTTACAATCCATGGGGTCACAAAAGAGTTGGACATGACTGAAGCAACTTAGCATGCACGCGCAATAGTTATTGGTAAGGCTGTCTTTTCAAAGTTATTGAATCATGAGTTCCTCCAGCACAGGAACCAGTCTGGCTTCTAATACCACCCTAAATTTAGAATAGTTCCTTAAATACAGTAAACGATTAATAAACATTAGTTTAAATACTTGAATTGGAGTTTGGCTTTTAAAAGTGTAAAGATTTGTTGCAGAAGAAAGCAGAAACTTAAAGAAGACACAGCCTACAAAAATGGCAATAGGGGAAAAAGCTTAATTGCTTGGTCATGTCTGATTTTTTGCGACCCCATGAACTGTAGCCCACAGGGCTTCCCCGTCCATGGAATTCTCCAGGCAAGAATAGTGGAGTGGGTTGCCATTTCCTTCCTGGGAATCCAACCTGCATTTCCTGCATTGCAGGCAGATTCTTTATTGTCTGAGCCACCAGAGAAGCTCGACAAAGGCCATAACAAACAGAAAAGGAAACACAACTTGCCCTCATGGAACACAAATAAGGAACACTGATTATCCTTCTGTTCTCATCAACAACAACAGAGATTCTTCAGTTCAGTTCAATTCAGTGGCTCAGTCGTGTCCGACTCTTTGCGACCCCATGAATCACAGCACGCCAGGCCTCCCTGTCCATCACCATCTCCCGGAGTTCACTCAGACTCACGTCCATCGAGTCCGTGATGCCATCCAGCCATCTCATCCTCTGTCGTCCCCTTCTCCTCCTGCCCCTAATCCCTCCCAGCATCAGAGTCTTTTCCAATGAGTCAACCCTTCACATGAGGTGGCCAAAGTACTGGAGTTTCAGCCTTAGCATCAGTCCTTCCAAAGAAATCCCAGGGTTGATCTCCTTCAGAATGGACTGCTTGGATCTCCTTGCAGTCCAAGGGACTCTCAAGAGTCTTCTCCAACACCACAGTTCAAAAGCATCAATTCTTCAGCACTCAGCCTTCTTCACAGTCCAACTCTCACATCCATACATGACCACTGGAAAAACCATAGCCTTGACTAGACGGACCTTAGTTGGCAAAGTAATGTCTCTGCTTTTGAATATACTATCTAGGTTGGTCATAACTTTTCTTCCAAGGAGTAAGCATCTTTTTATCAAGACTATAGGTTCTGGTTCAACGACCACATAGATGGATCCTTCGCACGCCTCCACCAGTGGACACATAAAATCTATATATGGAATAGCTATATATGGAATAATTGACACTAAAAAACAAAACCAGGAACTGAAAGTAGCTGAGTGACATCTGTGCTTTGGGCAAACTGGGAAATACCCACTTCGAAGTGGTCAGGAGAGGCTGAGACACAGTCCTGCCATAAACCCCACCCCTGGCACGATCACCCACAATCAGGAGGAAACTCTCACAAACTCAGGATTCTCCCTGAGGAGTGAGGGGCTTGAAACCCACAATTGGCACTCTAATTTTTAAGAAGTATACCTGAGAGACAAGCCCCTAAAATATATAGCTTTGAAAGTCATGAGACCTACAAGGAATAGAGAACTGAGAATCTGTTCTTAAAGGACTTGCCCACGCAGATTCGCCCATCCCAGGACCCAGCACAGAAGCCGACTGAAAGGTGCCCAGACTTTCTGTGAAAGATGCTTGTTTGCTCAGCTTACACCATTAGCCTGAGGGACAGGCATCTACTTCAACATACATCTTAGGGGCCTACTGAAATAGTCTCCAAAGACAGAGCTTGGTGTGTGCCATTTTAGCGTTCTCTTTCTGCTCTGCTCTGTAATAGCTTGCTAGTTATTGTTTAGTCACTAAGTCACGTCTGATTCTTTTCTGACCCCACGACTGTAGCTCACCAGGCTCTTCTGTCGATGGGATTTTCCAGGCAAGAATACTGGAGTGGATTGCCATTTCCTTCTCTGGGGGATCTCCCTCACCCAGGGATTGAACGTGTATGTCCTGCTTGGTAGGCAGATTCTTTACCACTGAGCCACCAGGTACCACCTCGAAAGGAATTTGTACCCTTGCGTTGTGCCTGGGTTTTTATGGCTGGGGCTTAGTGTGAGATCTTTGATTACTTGACTCCAGTGGCCAGCAAAGCTTTGAAAGGTTGTTGCTGAACGAAAAGATGCCAGGATTCTTGGCCTCCGGAGGAGAAGAATTCAATGTGGGGCCAGAGACGAGGTTTGATAGCTCAGAGCTTTTGTGTAATAAAGTTTTATTAAAGTATAAAGGAGATAGAGAAAGCTTCTGACATAGGCATCGAAAGAGGGCAGAAAGAGTACCCCCCTGCTAGTCTTCAGCTGGATGTTATATATTCACTAACAGTCAGTTAATGAAAGAAAGGAATGTCTTAAAACTCAGAGTGGCACCAGGCCCCTCACCCATAAGATGCATTTTGGGATAATCTTGACACCAGACGATTCATCCTGGGCCGTAAAATGATTAACTTGAATCGTGTAGAAGGACAGATTACCATAAAAATAGTTTTGTTTACATAGATTAGGGAAACAATATCTGAATATAACATACTGTTTGTCAAGTAGGTTCTGAGCCATTAGGCGGAACTGACTTGAAGACAGAGTTTGGAGTAAATCCATAGCACATTAGCATAGTTTAAGAAGAAAAATGCATTGGTTATCTCAAGGTTTGAGAATAGTTAACTTCAAGTGAAACCAGGCGTTATTATGGCAACATAGTATTTTAAGAGAAACCTCCTTTTAAATTTGTATAGAGAAGAAAAAAATATCACTAGTTTGTTTCCTCCTGCCCCTTAGTTCAGTTCAGTTCAGTTGCTCAGTCGTGTCCAACTCTTTGCAACCCCATGAATCACAGCACGCCCGGCCTCCCTGTCCATCACCAACTCCCGCAGTTCACTCAGACTCGCGTCCATCGAGTCAGCCTGCCCCTTAAGAGAGATAAAAATGTCTGACACTTGTAGGCTATTTCCTCCTTTTGGAGACCCCTGGCCTTCCCGCCTGTTACCCTCTCAGCTTCAGATTGTGAGTCCCCTGGGGCTGTTACAAACAGAGGGGCAGTTCTTAGCTATCTACCACCTGCAGGTAGTAGCACAGGCTGCTTATTGAAATACAGGCTCAGCCTTTCTGTGAAAGAGGCCTATTTGCTCATCCTGGAGCTTTCGCCTGAGGGGCAGGCTTCTGGTTTGGTACACATTTACAGGCTGCCGAAGTCTGCAGGGACTGGGGCTGCTGGGTGCTATCTTGGTATTCTCCCTGGGTCTCACTCCTGGGCTTTCTTGGTGGTTCAGACAGTAAAGAATCTGCCTGCAATGCAGGAGACCTGGGTTTGATCCCTGGGTCAGGAAGATCCCCTGGAGAAGGGAATGGTTACTTCAGTATTCTTGGCTGGAGAATTCCATGGACCAAGGGGCCTGGTAGGCTACAGTCCTTGGGGATCACAAAGAGCTGGACATGACTGAGTGACTTTTTTTTTTTGAGTCTTACTCCATACTGCTGATGTCTCCCAGAGAGGAGCTTGCACTGTCATCTGGAGCTCCACTTTAGTGGCTGCAGCCCCGCAGACACTTCTAGATGGCCTGGTTCTGGTGGTGAGTGGGGCGTATGCTTATGGATCCCACAGGATTGTAACCAACAGGGAAAGAGCTTTTTAACGGCTAACACCTTCAGAACTCAGCACAGAGGCAACAGACTGAGGGAGGAGCCCCAAGGCCTGTTAGCCTTTCTGCACAGCTGTGGCCTGAGGGCCAGGCTTCTAATCAAACACACATCTAAGGGCTGACTGTAAATCCATCCTGAGACCTCAAAGGGCAAGTCCTATGTCACAGTCTTCCTCCTCTGCTGAGTCCCAGCTGCTGGTACATATATCTGGTGCCCAGCTGTGTGTGTGGGGGGGGGAGGGGGGTGTACTTCCCTGGAAGATGCCCCTTGATTGCCTGGATCAGGTGGCCAGTAGACCCTGTGTTCATGAACTCAGGAGGATGGTAGCAAAGAAAGAAACAGTTCCAAACTGGCCATCACCCCATCGCTCAGCCCACAAGGAGAACACAGAAATGCCCGACTCCTGTTGCAAATTAATTCATCAAGAAGGAGCACTGTTGAGGAGCGGCCAAGGTGGTGGAGTCAGAGGACTTGAGCTCACCTCCTCCCACAGGCACACCAGAATGACAGCTATCTACAGAGAAACTATTGATAAGAAAAACCAGAAGACGGGCAGAATGGGCATAAAGGATCTTCTACAACTAAAAATATAAGGAAGGAACCTCAACAAGACAGGTAGGTGGGGTAGAGTCATGATATAGTCATGTCTGACTCTGCGACCCCGTGGACTGCAACCTGCCAGGCTCCTCTGTCCATGGAATTCTCCAAGCAAGAATCCTGGAATGGGTTGCCATCCCCTTCTCCAGGGATATTCCCCACCCAGGGATCAAACTTGGGTCTCCTGCATTGCAGGCAGTTTCTTTACCATATGAGTCACCAGGGTGACCCACAAATGGGATGATAATTACAACTTTAGAGATTCTTCCCAAGTGACAAGGAGTCTAAGCATCTCTTTGGGCTCCCCAGCCTGGTGGTCTTGCACCAGGAGGAAGAGACCCCAAACTGTTTGGTTTTTAAGGTCAGCAGGACTTATTTAGGGAGATCCATAGGGCTGTGGGGAATAGACGATCTCTCTTAAAGAGCACACATCAAATCTCACTGCTCTGGGACCTAGTACAGAAGCAGTAATTTGAAATGAACCTTGGTCAGATCACCATAGGGCTTCCCAGGTGGCACAGTGGCAGAGAATCCACCACTTCTCCTGCATGAAACACAATTTTGATCCCTGGGTCAGGAAGATCCCCTAGAGGAGGAAATGGCAACCGATTCCAGTATTCTTGCCTGGAAAATTCCATGCTCAGAGGAGCCTGAGCATGGGGCTGAGTCTATGGGGTCGCAAAGAGTTGGACGGGACTGAGCACACAGACACTCACACACACAGATCCACCTGCTGATTTCAGGAAGCCTTCCAGAGAAGCAGGAAGCAACTGGAACTCATTCTGGAGACACAGACACTGGCAACAGTCATTTTGGGGGTGCTTTTTCTACCACACGGATACTGGCCCTGGCAAGTGCCATTTTGGAATCCTCTCCCTAGCTTATTAGCATTGGGATCCACCCCCAACCCTCACCAGCCTGCTGGCGCCAGTACTAGGATGCCTCCAGCCAAGCTACTAGCCAGGTGGAGATATAGTCCTGCCCATCAGCAGACATGCTGCTTAAGAACCCCTGAGCCCACAGCTGCCCCAGACCTGGCCCTTTAAAACAAACAGGTTTGTTTTGGAACAAGAAGGATTTTAGAGTCAGGTAGAGTCATTTTCATTTTCATTTGAAATCATTGACTCATGAGTGTAAGCAAACTCTGGGAGATAGTGAAGGTCAGGGAAGCCTGGAATACTGCAGTCCATGGAGCTGCAAAGAGTCAGACATGACTTAGCCACTTAAAGACCAAGAGTCATTTTAGAGTTCAGTTACTTAAACAATAGAGCTTCAATTTCCATAACTGAAGGATCGAATATTACAATCTATCTTGTATAGTTATTGTGAGAACTAGAAATGATACACACAGAACTCCAATAAGATTATTTAATGTGCAGTAGAAACACAAACACAAAAAATGTTTATCATTCTTTTATTTCAAAGCAAAAATGGCAAAATGATTTTTAACAACTGATTGTGGATTCCTGGTGCACTGTCACGAGGACAGTATTAGTTTGTGATTTGACTCAAGATCCATGACCCAAGGTCAATGAGAAATCTCTGCCATGGGCACAGTGAGAGAAGCTGCCATCTGAATCACATTTTACTGCACTCTTCCAGTTAGAACTCCTATTTGAAAGGCTGCTGCTGCCGCTAAGTCGCTTCACTCATGTCGGACTCTGTGCGACCCCATAGACGGCAGCCTACCAGGCTCCCCCGTCCCTGGGATTCTCCAGGCAAGAACACTGGAGTGGGGTGCCATTTCCTTTTCCAATGCATGAAAGTGAAAGGAGGGAATAGTAAATAGAGAGAGTTAAAGTAAGTACAGTTCCATGAGCTCTCCTGAATCTATGAATCAATCACTGAATAAGTTCAAAGAATTGACAACTGTTAGCTAAAAAAAAAAAAAAAAAAATGTATTTTACAAAAATCTGGAATAGTGTCTACTACCCACAGGCAAAGTCAGAAGGCAACTAGCTATGGAGAGGAGATGAAAATCTTAAAGAAATAGGGGGCTATTGCAAAAATGAGAGAGAGAGAGAAATCAGTGTCAAAGTACTAGAGATGAATATTTACTGATGGTTTTATAACTGGTTCCCACTGTACTACCTGGGACATGCTTAAAGTAGAAAAGTATTTGCAAAATACTACTTTTTGAATCAACAGGACAGCAAATATCAAAGCGGGCAGCTGACACCAGAAGCCTAATTACCATACCTTTGCTTTTCCTTTAGAATATATTTATTGCAAATATTCTCTACTCTTTTTGCCTGGCATTCATAAGGGAGAAGCATAAGCAATAGCTCACCCAAACCATTACAATTACATCATCAATTATATCACAAAAGGCAGTTAACTTGAATGCAATTGCTATTATTATTATTTTTGGCTGTGCTGGATCTTCGTTGCAGTTCCTAGGCTCTTCATTGCTGCCCCCAGAGTTTCTCTGGTTGTGGCAAATGAGGGCTACTCTTTAGTTGTGGTACACAGGCATCTTGTTCTGGTGGGTTTTCTTGTTATAAAACACGGGCTTTCGGGTACCTGGGCTTCAGTAGTTGCAACACACATGCCGAGCTGCCCCATGGCATGTGGAATTTTAGTTCCTGGACCAGAGATCAAACCCATATTCCCTGAATTGGCAGGCAGATTCTTAACCACCGGACCACCAGGGAAGTCCCACAATTTTTTTTTAAAATACAACTTTATTTTATTTCGTGGCTGTGCCTTGCAGCTTGTGGGATCTTAGCTCCCCAACCAAGGATCCAACCCATGTCCTCTGTAATGGAAGCTGGGAATCTTAACCACTGGACCTCCAGGGAAGTTTCTGCAATTATGTTTTATTACAAATATTACAATAAAGAATAGATCTATCAAAAAAAGATGTAATGGGTTATTAATACCATTCTAAGTAAATTGACAAAATTAAAAAAAAAACTTTTATTCCTAGTATGGTAAATATTGCTTGATAAAACCTACATAAACAAAATTATCCTTAGGGTACTACCACATCATCCAGCAACCCCACTCCTGGATATATGGAGAAAACCATAATAGAAAAAGTACATGCACTCCACGTAGCACCCCATGTAGTTCACTGCATCTCTATTTACAATAGCCAGGACATGGAAACAACTTGAATGTCTAGCAATGGTGGAATGGATAAAGATATACTGGGAATTCCCAGGTTGTCCAGTGATTAGGGCTCTGCACTTCCACTTTAGGGATCACAGATTTGAACAAGCTGCTACTGACGACCAAAAAAAGAAAAAAAAAACAGTGTGGTATGTATATACAATGGAATATTATTCAGCCATAAAAAGAATGAAATAATGCCACCTGCTTTAACATGGAAGGACCTCGAGATGATCATACCAAGTGAAGTAAGTGAGAAAGACGAATATCATGTGATATCACTCAAAGGTGGAATCTAATTTTTTAAAATGTTACAAAGGAACTTACTTACAAAACAGAAACAGACTTACAGATATCAAAAAGAAAGTTATGGTTACCAAAGGGGAAACAGGGAGGAGGGGTAAATCAGGAGCTTGGAAAGATAATCAACTAGGACCTACTGTGTAGTACAGGAAAGTCTACTCAATATTCTGTGATAACCTATATCACAGAAAAGAATCTAAAAATGAATGAAGATATGTGTATGTATATTGGAATCACTCTACTGTACACCTGAAAATCAAGTATATTTCAATGAAATTTTTTTAAAAAAATTATCCTTAGGGTTCTCACTAATTCTTCGAGAAGGAAACGGGAATCCACTCCAGTATTCTTGCCTGGAAAATCCCATGGACAGAGGATTCTGGAGGGTAGACTACAGTCCACGGGGTTACAAAGAGTCGGACTCGACTGAGTGACTAACACTTTCTCGCTGAGACTGTATAGATAATACTGAACCAAAATGTTTTGAGAATGATGAGTCAGCTCCTGGGGCAGGACTCAGGGTGACAGTGTGACAAAGAATATTTCAGACAGGAGGAGAGGGCTCAGGGCGAAGCCCCAAGGCCCCCCTGGTGTGGGTGTCAGGTCTCAGGCTTCAAGGGCGGTGTTTCCGACAGAGGAAGCTCAGTGCTGCGGTGTCCCCGTCTCCCAGGAGTTTCATTTGTTCTTCTCACAACCTGTGTCGGATCGTCCTGCTAGAGTATTCACCACTTTGCCCCAGGTCTTAACTCCCTGTCCCATTTCTGGGGCTGTCAATCCGGGTCACCAAAAGTGTTAGTCGCTCAGTCGCGTCTGACTCTTTGGGAGCCTCTGGACTGTGACTCGCCAGGCTCCTCTGTCCATGGAATTCTCCAGACAAGAATATTTCTCCAGGGGAATCTTGCCCTCCCAGGTATCAAACCTGGGCCTCCTGCGTTGAAGGCGGGTTCTTTACCGACTGAGCCACCCGGGAAGTCCAGGGTCACCGAGGGTCCTGGTTAAAAGTCCGCACCAGCCAGGACCGATTGTCCCCAGACCCCCAGGATCCCTATTACGGCGCCCCAACCTTTCCAGTTGCTGCCCTGTGGAGGGGGGATGGTTGCGGGGAGCCCTGGTACTTCAGGTGCCTGAACACCCGCGCGGCTCCTACAGCCGGCGGAGAAGGTTATCGCCAGGTTGCAGGTCACGATCCGCGTCCCCGCGGGAGGGGCCCCAGGCATCTCCCCCTAGGTTTCCTTTTAAGTCCAGAGTTCAGTCACGGCCGAGACACCGCCCCGGGGGCGGGGCTGGCGTCAGGGCGGGGCTATGTGGCCGTAGCTGGCCCTTGGGGCGGGGGCAGGACCTCAGAGCCTGCAGGGGATTGGTGGAGGCGGTTTGACAGACGCCTCCTCCGCGGGGAACAGCGTTCCCTGGCCCCGAAAGAGGGCGCCGTCTGGGGTCGCGTAGGGCAGGTTGGCTCGTGCCGCCTGCGCGAGCGAGAAGCAGCCGGTGAGGCAAAGCGCCACAGGAGCTATTTGGAGGGGCCATGCTGCGTGGACTGGTACCCCAGAGAGCTGGAAAATCCTACTGGAAGGAGACGCTGAAGCGGATCTCCCCGACCTCCCTCTGGGCTGACGCTAGCTTCCCACTGGAGGGAAAAGTGAAATCAGCGTCAGAATACAGCCCTCCTTCCGGTCTGTCTAGACGTTTATCTTCTGTACCAGAAAGTGCCTGGCCCAGAGGGCCCTCCGTTCTTTCTTTTTTCTAATTTTGTTTTTCTTTTTTCTCATACATTAAAGTGAGGGTCGCTCAGTCGTGTTCGACTCTCTGTGATCCTATAGTCCATGGAATTCTCCAGGCCAGAGTACTGGAATGGGTAGCCTTTCCCTCCTCCAGGGGATCTTCCCAACCCAGGAATGGAACCCAGGTCTCCCACATTGCAGGCGGATTCTTGACTAGCTGTGTTACAAGGGAAGCCCAAGAATACTGGAGTGGGTTGCCTATCCCTTCTCCAGCGGATCTTCCCGACCCTGGAATAGAAAGGGGGTCTCCTGCATTGCAGGCTGATTCTTTACCAGAGTTAATTTCTCATACATTAAAATCAGCTCTTTCTGATGTACAGTTTCATAAATGTTGACACATGTATAGATTAGTGCAACTATCACCACAATCCAATATGGAGCAGTTCCTTCACCCCGGAAACACTCTCTCAGCTGCCCTTCTGTATTCACATCCTCCCCCACCCAACCCCTAGCACCCGCTGATCTGTTCTCCATCACTACGGTTTTGACTCTTTGAGAATGTTGTATAAACAAAATAGTTGGGCTTCCCGGGTGGCTCAGCGGTAAAGAAACTACCTGCCAAGCAGGAGACTGTTTGATCCCTGGAAGATCCCCTGGAGAAAGAAATGGCAACCTACTTCAGTATTCTTGCCAGGGAAATTGCATGGACAGAGGAGCTTGGCAGGCTACCATCCATGGGATCTCGAAAGAGTCAGACACAACTTAGCCACTCAACAAAAACAAAAATACAATATAATTTTTGATATTGGCTTTCTTTAAAGGACTATTAAGGAATACAGTCTCTCAGGATGGAGGGAGAGATGGTCCCTGAAACGACTGATCAGAGGTTCCTTTTAACCCTAGCCAGCTGGCTTGGGAACCAGGACTTTCTTTCTCAAGGCCTATTCTCTACCTGAGAATGCCTTTGGAGGCCTCATACCAGCATTTTTAAGTCATTCACCCTCTACCCAGATCAGGACCAGCAGTCTCTATTCTCTTTCTTAGAGACCTGGGGTCTCCTACCATGGGCTCTCACTTTAATCTGAGAACTTTCCAAGGAGCTGAAGATTAACCCAGACTCCCCAGTCTAGGCTGATATCTGGGTTTTCTGCTTCTTCCTTCTAAACCGATTGTCCTGAACATTCTCAGGACAGGCAGGAGTGCCTAGTCAATGTCCAGTGTATCCTGGGCTTGGGTGTGGTCACTGCTCAGCTGGCTCATCTTCTCTGCTCCTTTGTCCTCGTCCCTTCAGTAGAGCCTCGTCCCACTTGCACCTGTGGTCACAGGGGCTTGACTATCACCTAGGCCCTGTCTTGTTTCCAGGACCATGGACAGTGAGGGCTTCGTGTAGCTGGGTCAGCCTAGGTTCATGCCTGGGTCCTGCCCCCTGACTCCCACATTTTGTGTGTTCATATTTTTCCTCTGCAGTATTTCTTTGGATTATGCCTGTGGTTTTTCATGTTTGGAGTTCAGGTGTCTTTCTCCTGTGGGTCTGCCATCTCTCTGACAGAAGCAGGACTCATTTTGCCAGTCATTGTCCCCACAAGTCTCAGGGCAGCCCCTGCACACAGGCATCTCTGTGAGATTGAAATGAATTCCAGACTAATCCAACTCTTGCCTTATTTAGGGGTGTTCCCTGGATTTTTCTTCTCATTCTTTACCAATGTATTTTTGAAGACAAGCAGAGAAGAGAGATCTGATAGTTTCTCAACTTAATTAAATTCCTCTTGGGTTTCTATCTTCTCTGCAACCTACACCTTCTCTCTGCCTTAGCTCTAGTGATCTGATTTCTGGCTCCAGTGTGAACTCCTGGATTTATTGCTTCTGATTTTGACTCACAGTTGGTCAGAAAATGGGACCTACAAGCCTAGGCTTGTCTTTTCTGAAAAGAGAAATATAAATGAATAGAACTGTGCGCTGTACTGTGCAGGAGGGTTGGTGTGGGAGGGAGGTGCTTCGTGGAGGGAGGAGAAGGCAGCACTTGTGAGAAAAGTACAGATGGCACTGATGTCAGTGTGAGTGGCTGCTGTACCGTAGAGCTGCCTCACAACAGTATTTGGCCTAAGGCTACATTAATAAAGATATTACCTCTAGAATAGGGAGGTGCTCTACACTAATCATTCATTCAACTGATACTCGTTGGGTGTCAGATATATGACATGGTATTTTTTGCATGTAGGAAACCTCAGTGAACTGAAAACAAAAAAACATTACTGACCTTGTGGGGCATGTTCTATTGGTAAGAAGCAGGCTATACCATAAGCATAGTAAATGGGCAAGGGCTTATGTTAGAGGCTGTGTAGTATTTTGAGGAAGGTGACTCAGTATAAATGTGTGGGAACAGTGTAGCTGGCTGTTTTGCTGGTGTGGTCAGTGTGGTTCTCATTGATAAGATGACCACTGAGAAAAGATTTGAAGGACATAAATTGTCCAAGAGGATATCTAGGGGAAGTTCTTTCCAGACAGGAAAAATCTCCAGTGCAAATGCACCAGCGCAGGAGTGAGTCTGTGTGTTCAAGAAAAGCGAGGAGGCTCAAGTGGCCAGAGCAGAGCGGAACTGAGATGAGGTCCGATGTCTGGATCATGTAGGCCTCAATGATACTAGAAAGATTTCGACTTTTCTCTGAGTAAGACATGAAGTTACTGGATAGTTTTGAACAGAAGATGGATCTAGTACAACTTCTCTCTAGAAGCAGTGGCCAGTAGTCTGGCCACTGCACAAAATGGACAGGTGAAGGTTGAGTGACCTGCAGAGGAAACTGTAAGATGCAGTGTCCAGGCTGGAGATATTGGTTGCCTGTCTGGGATGTGAGCAGGGAAAATAACAGAAGGTGACAGAACTCTGGATATATTTAAAGATGGACTTTACAGCATCTCCTGATGGATTAAATCTGAGAAGAAAGAATCAAGGAGGATACTCAAAGCTTCAGGCAGTATGAGTAGAAATATAGGAGGACTTCTGTGGAAATGGTGACATCATAGGCATCTAATTTAGTAAGGTTGAAGCTAAGATGTGATAGTCACTCAGTCATGTCAAATTCTATGCGACCCCATAGACTGTAACCCACCAGGCTTCTCTGTCCACCAGAATTCTCCAGGCAAGAATACTGGAGTGGGTTGTCATGCCATGGCCTGCTCCAAGGGGTCTTTCACACCAAGGGATCATATCTGGGTTTCCTGAATTGCAGGCAGACTCTTTACCATCTGAGCCACCAGGGAAGCCCTGAAACTAAGTAATCTATTAGAAAATACAAGTGAGGTTAGCAGTTGGATACAAGTGTTTAGGCAGATATCCTGGCCGGAGAAATACATTTGGGAAGTGATACCACATAAATGATATTTAAAGCCTTGAGAAGGGAGAGAAAGAAAAGCTGAGAGGGAGAAGCAAACTTGCCAAAATGTTAACATCTGCTATATCCAGATGAAGATACATTGGTATTTATTGTACTATTGCAACTTTTCTAAAGGTTTTAACTGTTCACAATAATAAGATGGAGAAAGAAAAGCAAGCTAGGTTTGATTCTAGCTTCATTTTCATGTACAGTCTTGGTAAGAAATAAGTAAAATTCCATTGAATTTAATATGCTGAAATAAATTAACTTTGGCTTTAAAATAAAAAAGCCTTGAGAATGGATGAGGTTAACCAAGGGAGTAATGACTGTAGAGAGAAAGGAACAGGGCTGAACCCTGGAACTCCCCTGCCCTGTGCTGAGGGATCTGATCAGACCACACACCAAAAGCAGACTGCGCAGTTCTGACGTCGCGTCTACAGGGATGATGACTAGGGAGTCCCAAATGTTAGTGCGCACAAGAATCACCTGGACATCTTATTAAGATCTGGATGGTCTAAAGCAGAGCATGAGATTCTGAATTTATAACAAGATGCTGATGCTGCTGGTCTTCAGGTCACGCATTTAGAAGCAAGAACGTAGACCAGAATTCCCGCATGGCTGTGCATCAGCCTCCTATGTAGGCCTTGTTAAATGATGTGTTCCTGGCTCCATGCCCTACATTCCAAGATAGGGGGTTTGAGGACAGGCCTGAATGTTTTGTAATAAACCCACAGGTAATCCAGCCAGATTGGGATCCAGGGAGCTCAGAGATCAGAGAGCACTCAGGGCAGGAAGGGGGTCTTAAATCAACACGGAAAATTTTTTTCCAGAGGGAAAAAAAAGACAAGATGTATGTTGTTTTCTCTACTGTGGGGTAGAGGCAAGTGGAAGATTTAGGAAATGGTTATCAGCTCAGCATAAAGAAAAATCTTATGCTAACTCAAGTTGCTAAGAGTCTAGATCTTAAATGTGCTCCCCACAAAAAAGAAATGGTACTCTCCCGCGCCCTGGGGCGCTCTTCTCCTGTCTTTGGATAGATTTGCCCTCATGCCTCAAAGATGGATTTTCCTGCTATCTTCTAAATAAAATAGAGCTGTAACGCTGAGCTGTAACACTGATGTGTCTAAGAGCTATAACATGGCCCATTCGAGACCTGAGAGCTATAACACGGTCTATCCAAGACCTGAGAGCTGCGACATGCCAAGGAGGCTTTAATGTCCGTCACTCCAAATCTTTGTTGTGACGAGACAAAGAATCACACTCGCGTGCCATCTATGGTACCGTGACTCGGATATAACCTGGCTGAAACAACCTCTGCGTGGAAGAGGCCAAGCACAGCCAGAGCCCAACTCAGTGAAGCTCCCACAGTAGAGGCGGAATGCGAAGAAAATCCACCGCAGGGGAAGGCCCATCGTGCTGGAAACCGGGACAGCGGAAAGCCCACGCGGCCCAGTCTCAGATCCCAGAAGACCTCCAGTTAAGAAACCTTGGACCACTGGACAAAACCCCGAGAAGGATTGTCAGAAGATCCTCGGACCAATCCTGAGGAAATCTGGTACACTGATGGAAGCAGCTTTGTCTTGGATGGAAAAAGAAGAGCCGGGTCAACAAGCTACAACATACAGTACCAGTTCAACAAAGATGTAAAACTACAGCCGACCACAGAAAACATCACACACCCTTAGACGGACACCGCTATAAGGACTCTGAGGCTTGAGACTAGCAAGAGGGGGAGGCCCAATACCCCTCGCCGCCCCAGTTCACCAGGAAGTAGCCAGAAAGACCTTGACGCCCCTATTCCCAAATAACTGGGCCTCCCATCTCTTGAGGGGGGAATGTTAGGTATGTAGAACAGAGAAAAGGAGTCCAAAATGGCGGTGGCTACAAGACAAGGAAGGGAAAAGCCTTCGAAAATGAAACAAAAGAAGGTCCAAGGACCTCAGGTAAAACCAACAACACTCCTGGCTGGCCCAATTTACATAGGACAGGCCCAGGGAGAGATAAACATATAAATAGAAGAGCCAAAGATCGACGTGCCCTCACGCCTCAAAGATGGATTTTCCTGCTATTTTCTAAATAAAATAGAGCTGTAACACTGATGTGTCTAAGAGCTATAACATGGCCCATTCGAGACCTGAGAGCTATAACACGGTCTATCCAAGACCTGAGAGCTGCGACATGCCAAGGAGGCTTTAATGTCCGTCACTCCAAATCTTTGTTGTGACAAGACAAAGAACCGAGGAACATACACTCGAGTAACAATAGTATAAATGATTCACCCAAATGAATGCACGTTTCAGCATGAGCTGCACATACTAGAGAATGCCATTTCTGAATCTAAATTGGTTCAAGCTGTGGACCTCAATAGCATTGGCCAGGAGGGATGGTTCTGTGGAACCCACACAAATAACAAAGGATCACATTGGTTGTAAACAGAAATGTAAACAGGTAATGTTTAGGTGTTGGGACCAAAAAAATAGCTCTTCCACCCTCCCCACACGGTCCTGTATGCTTCTAGAACATTTTATGTATGGGTTTGTTTTACAATAAATAACAAACTTTAAAAAAAAAAAAAAGAAATGGTAATAATGTAACATGAGACAGGTTTTAGCTAGTGCTATGGTGGTAGTAATTTTGTAAAATGTAAGTGTACGAATTAACATTCCCACCAACATTGTAGGAGGATTCCCCTTTCTCCATATCCTCTCCTGCATTTATTGTTTATAGTTTTTTAGACGATGGCCATTCTGATTGGGGGCTTCTGATTAGGGGCTATTCTGATTAGGTGGCACTAGTGGCAAAGAACCTGCCTGCCAATACAGGAGGTACAAGAGATGCAATTTCGATCCCTGGGTCGGGAAGATCCTGATGTTTTTATATTTTTTAATATAAAAATATTTTCATATTTTTATTTTATATTTTTTACATTTTATCTATTGTTGCCTGGAGAATCCCATGGACAGAGGAGCCTGGCGGGCTGTGGTCCATAGGGTTGCAAAGAGTCAGACACGACTGAAGTGACTTAGCACACATGCATTCTGATTGGGGAGAGGTGATAACCTCATTGTAGTTTCAATTTGCATTTCTCTGATAATAAGAGATGCTGAGCATCTTTTCATGTGTTTAATGGCTCTCTATGTGTCTTCTTTTGTTGGGGAAAGAAATGCTCAAGAAGGAGAGGATATATATATATACATATAGACAGATAGATAGATAGGAGAAGGAAATGGCAACCCACTCCAGTATGCTTGCCTGGAGAATCCCAGGGACTGGAGCCTGGTGGGCCACCGTCTATGGGGTCACACAGAGTCGAACACGACTGACGTGACTTAGCAGCATATATATATATATATATATATAATTAAGACTGATTGGTGTTGATGTACAGCAGAGACCACCACCACACTGTAAAACAATTACCCTCCCCCCCCCAAAAAAAAGCAACAGGTTATACATCTTAAATTTACACAATGTTATATCTCAATAAATCTGGGGAAAAATCTCAGAATCCTTGCTCTTTGAGACTATTCCCTACATGAATTTCTCACTTCTTGTGTGAACAATGGATTCCAAATTGTTCTAATTGAAGCATAAGTGAAAATATATGTGTGTATATATAAGGTGGTGGTTTAATCACTAAGTCATGTCTGACTCTTGTGACCCAATGGACTGTAGCCTGCCAGGCTCCTCTGTCCATGGGATTCTCCAGGCAAGAACACTGGAGTGGTTTGCCATTTCCTTTTTCAGGGATGTGTATATATACACATATGAATTGGGGCCTTTATTTATTTCAGGGAAAGCCATAAAACAGTCTTAAGACTACATAGCTAAGAACTGGATGCAAAATCTCACCCCAGGTCGGGTCCCACAAAGGCACCACTGCCCATGCTGTTAGGCCCAGATGCCAGTGCTCACACCACTGACTCCCCTGATGCTGGACACTGTGCCTTGGCCCTAGGACAGCTTTCTCTGTTGTTCCTGACAACTGGATAACACTATTGCCCCTCCTGGCACCTGTGCCAAATGCATTCTGCACTGTCCCAACCTGTCTGTTACCAAGTCCTGAGCCAGAGAACTGGCATGTGGTCACCTGCCTGTGAGGGCTTCATGTCCTGCCCATTTGCAAGAACGCTTGGGAAAGTGAGATTTCCTCTCTTGTGCAAGGAAGTGGTCTCTGCCTCCTACCAAGAGTCTTTAAGTGTGCAAGTAAGTATTAAATTATCCAGTGTGGGAAGAGGGTACAGGTTCTGGGGATGAGGGGTTTGGTTGGATGAATAAGTGACTAATAAATGACATCTTCCAACGTATTTTCCTGATAGTCTGTTATTGGGTCCGCCTTTGGCTTCTGCAGTTTATATTCACAAATAAGTGGACAAACATTGTGGAATGATGAAATGATCACTCAAAATCTTCTTTTGCACCTTGTCCCTTGCTAGGATTAAAAAACTAAGACCCATAACACTTCAGATATCTGTCATGTCTGACTCTTTGCGACACCATGGACAGTATAGCCTGCCAGGCTTCTCTGCCCATGGAATTCTCTAGGCAAGAATACTGGAGTAACCATTCTCTTCGCCAGGGGATTTCCCTGATCCAGGGATTGAACCTGGGTCTCCTGCATTGCAGGCAGATTCTTTACCATCTGAGCCACTGCAGAAGTCCATATATACATATACATACATATATATGTATATATATATATGTGTGTGTGTGTGTGTGTGTGTGTGTGTGTGTGTGTGTAGAGAGAGATTTCATATTAAATTTTATATTTTTACATGCACATATTTCTGGGAAGAGTATCTGTAACATTTACCAGTTTTTATGTGATTCCAGCAAAAAATCATCCTAGTTTTGACACCATGCTGCTCAATCTCTGGTCTGTGAAGAGCTAATAAATAACCTTTGTAGCAGATTCAGTGACATGATATAAATGGTCATCTTTATCTTGGCAATTGTCAATCTGGGGCAAATAAGGTAGAAGTTTACTAGCTTATATTCACTTTCAGTACTTGTATGTATCTTATTTTAGGCTGACAACAGTTGACAAACCAGCACTGGCTTGCAGAACACACAGAGGAGCATTGGTTTAGGTAGATTTATATTTCAGTTCTTATATCCTGATACAAGATAAATAGCAGAAATGAAAAAAAAAAAAAAGGTTAATTTGGGCTCCATTTCCAGTTACATGATAGGTTAGGTTTTAAAGCTGTCTTATACACTAAAAATGACTAGAAATAATAGACAAAATATAAAAACATCCAGAAGAATGAAAGCAAGAAAACAATCAAGAGAGTAATCATTTAGACCAAAAATATCTATGTGGTTATAGAAAAGAAAGAAAAGTTGTTTTTATCCTTAGGGCATTTGCCAAATCTGAAAAAATCTTAGCTTTTGTTTTCTCAAGCTCATGAGCTATAACAGACAGGAAATGATACCTAGAGCTCAACCACATGGGGAACATATGAGGCATCCTCTAGCTGAAAATCTGGGGAACCAAGACTCACGTGCTCAGAGTAAGGGTGAGACAAAACAAAACCTGCTGTGTCCTCTAATACAAGAGTATTATAAGAAAATTTGCCTTTTGAGGCAGCAAAAAAAAAAGAGCAAACAACTGTTTTTTAAGATTTGAAACCATGGGCTAGCCTTCCTATGATTTGCAGTCCAAATCTGCTTTACTATTTTGGGCCAAAATAACCTCAAGCCCTGACTTTATGTTATAATGGCCCTGGATTTGTGATGACCTAAAAAAATGGAAGAAAGAAATAAAATTCTCTACAGAAATCGATAGGTACCCTAAGTGTCAAAGAATTGGCCAAATTATTGCACCAGGAGAAAGAGCAACTCATAGCAAGAAATGTATGGAGGACAAATGGGATAAAAGACAGTGATTGAAAACCAGTATAATAAAATACAATTTATTTATATTTTAAGGCAGGAAAAGAAATTATTTAACATAAATTTCTCCTTATTTGTTCGTTTGGGCCTTCTCCCTCCCTAATATACACCGTGCATCTCCATTATACATTAACTAGAGCCCAATCCTTTACACATTAACCAGAGCCCCTCAAGGATGGGAGTGCCTGCTAGTGCTAGCAATGTAACTTCTTAAAAGAATATTGTTTTTCCCAGCTGTGAAGGGGGTCATGGTGACTTGCTGTTCGCTTTGTACATGTTTACCTGAACCATGTATCCTTGGTGAACTTTATGTAAAACATCAGTGTTGAGTGTGACCCTTTGTCTCAATAATGAATATGATTATGCCTTTGATGTCTAACAAGTGGAATGGTTCTCAGAATTTTCTGAGAACCTGCTTCCCAGGTTGTAATACTCAGTGTGGCTCAAATAAAATGTGCTTTTTCTTCTTACCTTGAAAGTTAATAGAGTTTCCATTGACAAGGAGAAAGAATAGGTAGTCAAAAGAAGCTCATAAAACTTCAATATTGGAATTAGGAAACACAGAACATAGCATAAGCAGAATTTTATATAAATATATAATGCAAATATATATTATGTGGTGGTGGTGGTTTAGTCGCAAAGTCATGTCTGACTCTTGCAATCCCATGGATTGTAGCCTGCCAGGCTCCTCTGTCCATAGGATGTCCCAGGCAAGAATACTGGAGTGGGTTGCCATTTCCTTTTCTAGTGGATCTTTTCCACCCAGGTATTGAACCTGTGTCTCGTGCATTGCAGGCAAATTCTTTAGTGCTGAGCCACACATGATATAAAAAAACCACAAAATTGAAAATGCCTGCAGGAAAAAAATGATAAAAGCAAGAGCAACTACTAAGAAACTAACTCAAACATAGTGAAAGATCATTAAATAAATATTTTGAAATTATAGTATAATAATATACTTAATAAAAAAATCAGCAAAAGAAAATTAGAGGGAGGGAATACATGAGAAACACAAAAAAAACAAAAAGTAAAATGGCATCATAAATCCAACTGTACCGGTAAAAACATTAACTATAAATTATTAACTAAGTCAGTCAAAGTGCAGAAGGTTAACGGAAAGCAAAGTTCAACTACGTTGTCTACAGTAGACACACTTGATTCCATTAATAATATATTAAAATCAAAATCTAAAATCTGAGGTATATCTTTTTCTATGGAAAAATATACATCAGGCAAAAGGCAATCACAAGAAAGCTGAGGTGGCCACGCTAATATTTGACGAAAGAAACTGTAAAAAAATACTAGTAGGGATAAACTGGAACATTTTATAATGATACAAAGAGAGTGATCAAAAAGATAAAACAGTTATAAACATATACATACCTAATAAGTAAGCACCAAATACATGAAAACAAAAGTGAAATAAAATGTTTAACAATTAGATTCTGCTCCTAAGTAAAAAGGTATGAAAGCCACCTATACAGTCTTCTCCCTTACTTTTGGGTAAGAAACTACCTAAACAATCCTATACAGAAGATTAAAGATTGAAAATGGCAATATCCCGTCCACCTGCATTTCAAGGTAGCACTTAGTGGGAACAAGTGGCCTCGGAGTTCACGGGAGTCAGCCACAGCTCGGCAGTGATAAATGGTGTGACCTTAAGCAGGCAACTCAACCGCTTAGGTATCTGTATTATGAGGATCATAAACGTTAACCCCAGGGCTTCCCTGGTCTTCTAGCAGTTAAGAATCCACTTGCTCGTGCAGGGAACACTTGTTTGATCCCTGGGCCACAAAGATCACACAGGCTGTGGAGCAACTAAGCCTGTGTGCCCCCTACTGAGCCTGCACCCTAGAGCTCGTGAGCAGCAACTGCTGAAGCCTGCTCAGTAGAGCCCACACTCCGCGACAGAGATGCCCCGAAATGAGAAGCCTGCACACCAAAGGAAGAGTAGCCCCCACTGGCCGAAACTAAAGGAAGTCCTCAGGCAACCACAAAGACCAAAATAAATAAATAGATAAATCTTTAAAAACAAAACCAAGTAATATGAACTTGTAGTTAAAAAAAAGTGTAAACCCCCATGGGGTGACAGAGGATGAGATGGTGGGATAGCATCAATGACTGAATGAAAATGAGTTTCAGCAAACTCCTGGAGATAGTAAAGGACAGGGAAGCCTGGTGTGCTGCAGTCTATGGGGTTGCAAAGAGGCAGATATGACTTAGCAACCAAACAACAACAACCCCCAGGGAGTGTTGTGATTGTAAAATGGGATACTGTGTGTGGGAAATGTATGTGAACCAGCTTAGTTGGCCATACAGCAGGTTCAATAAAGTTCACCTTCTCTGTGCTCCCCTTCTCATTTAGGACAACACTATACATGTATTCTTCCTGTGAAAGGAACTTCTTTCTTACCCTATGGTGTAGAACTAGCTTTCTCTTACTCTAGCCCTGGCAAAGATTTAAAAAAAAAAAAAAAAAAAAAAAGGCAGGATATCACTCTGAACAATGAGCCCCTTCATGTGTTATGGAAAGTCACTCTGTCTGTGGGGTACCTGTTTATTTTCTGTTCCCTTCGTATGTTGGCATCTTTAACCCCAGCAACTAATCAGGTCCTAGTACTTGGCAGAATATTTTTTGGATGATTGAAGATGCCTGAAGAGTATGAGGAAACTCCCCTTCGCTTTTTCTTCTCTGGTTTATTATGTCCCATCACTTCACACTTTTCCACAGAACAGTTTTATTCCAACTCTTTAATTATGTTTTTCAAATGGCTCTGTGATTTTGGCAGTTATGAAAGCAGAATACTAACATAAGACAAACTCATTTATTCTCACACATTATAACACATAGAAGTAAACTGAAATCTTGCTTAGTTCAACAGGCTCACTGTCTGGAGTCTAGGTCCTAGACTAGTATGCTCAATAAATAAAGCAAGATATTATATCCATAATCCCAAAGGAATGTAAATAGAATTTCAAGCAGAATGGCAGGGTTGCAAAAGCTGATGTCTAAATAATCGTGGTTTATGGTATATGCTACATGCTTTACAGACTTCAGTTCAGTTCAGTCGCTCAGTCGTGTCCAACTCTTTGCGACCCCATGAATCGCAGCACGCCAGGCCTCCCTGTCCATCACCAACTCCCGGAGTTCACTCAGACTCATGTCCATTGAGTCCGTGATGCCATCCAGCCGTCTCATCCTCTGTCGTCCCCTTCTCCTCCTGCCCCCAATCCCTCCCAGCATCAGAGTCTTTTCCAATGAGTCAGCTCTTCACATGAGGTGGCCAAAGTACTGGAGTTTCAGCTTTAGCATCATTCCTTCCAAAGAAATCCCAGGGCTGATCTCCTTCAGAATGGACTGGTTGGATCTCGTTGCAGTCCAAGGGACTCTCAAGAGTCTTCTCCAACACCACAGTTCAAAAGCATCAATTCTTTGGTGCTCAGCTTTCTTCATAGTCCAACTTTCACATCTGTCCATGACCACTGGAAAAAACATAGCCTTGACTAGATGGAACTTTGTTGGCAAAGTAATTTCTCTGCTTTTGAATATGCTATCTAGGTTGGTCATAACTTTTCTTCCAAGGAGTAAGCATCTTTTAACCTCATGGCTGCAATCACCATCTGCAGTGATTTTGGAGCCCCCCAAAATGAAGTCTGACACTGTTTCTACTGCTTCCCCATCTATTTCCCATGAAGTAATGGGACCAGCTGCCATGATCTTAATTTTCTGAATGCTGAGCTTTAAGCCAACTTTTTCAATCTCCTCTTTCACTTTCATCAAGAGGCTTTTAGTTTCTCTTCACTTTCTGCCATGAGTGGTGTCATCTGCATATCTGAGGTTATTGATATTTCTCCTGGCAATCTTGATTCCAGCTTGTGCTTCTTCCAGCCCAGCGTTTCTCACTTTACAGACTTCCTAGGTAATAAAAGACTTGGTAAATCTTTAAAGAAGGAAAAGACAGAGTATGACTATTTCTGAGTGCTACAGAATACTCTCAATTATTTTATTATGAAATAATGAAAAAAGTTTAGAATTTTATTAGTCATTCTGGAGGACTGCTGGCAACTAAGTGCTCTCAGATAGAATAAGGCATGTGTAAAGAGCACTAAGCGTGGGAGGTGGTGACCCGGCGCACTAAGCGCGGCCGAGAGGAGTTACCCTATGTCTGAGGTTAGTGGTGGCCAGGAGGAGACACCCCGTGTCCGAGGTCAGGGGCGGCCGGGAGAAGCCACCTCCTGCCCGAGGCCAGGGGCGGTGGCCCTGAGGAGCCACCCCACACCCGAGGCCAGGGGTGGCGGCCAGGAGGAACAACCCGAGGAGTGGTGCCTGCGCAGGTGCAGGAGGGCCTAGAGGAGCTATCCCACGTTGAAGGTCAGGAAGGGCAGCGGTAAGGAGATACCCCTCATCCAAGGTAAGGAGCAGAGACTGTGCTTTGCTGGAGCAGCCGTGAAGAGATACCCCACGCCCAAGGTAAGAGAAACCCAAGTAAGATGATAGGTGTTGCAAGAGGGCATCAGAGGGTAGACACACTGAAACCATACTCACAGAAAACTAGTCAATCTAATCACACTAGGATCACAGCCTTGTCTAACTCAATGAAACCAAACTATGCCCCTGGGGAAACCCAAGACGGGAGGGTCATGGTGAAGAGGTCTGACACAATGTGGTCCACTGGAAAAGGGAATGGCAAACCACTTCAGTATTCTTGCCTTGAGAACTCCATGAACAGGATGAAAAGGCAAAATGATAGGATACTGAAAGAGGAACTCCCCAGGTCAGTAGGTGCCCAATATGCTACTGGAGATCAGTAGAGAAATAACTCCAGAAAGAATGAAGGGATGGAGCCAAAGCAAAAACAATACCCAGTTGTGGATGTGACTGGTGGTAGAAGCAAGGTCCAATGCTATAAAGAGCAATATTGCACAGGAACCTGGAATGTCAGGTCCATGAATCAAGGCAAATTGGAAGTGGTCAAACAAGAGATGGCAAGAGTGAATGTTGACATTCTAGGAATCAGAGAACTAAAATGGACTGGAATGGGTGAATTTAACTCAGATGACCATTACATCTACTACTGCGGGCAGGAATCCCTCAGAAGAAATGGAGTAGCCATCATGGTCAACAAAAGAGTCCGAAATGCAGTACTTGGATGCAATCTCAAAAACGACAGAATGAGCTCTGTTTGTTTCCAAGGCAAACCATTCAATATCACAGTTATCCAAGTCTATGCCCCAACCAGTAATGCTGAAGAAGCTGAAGCTGAACGGTTCTATGAAGACCTACAAGACCTTTTACCCAAAAAAGATGTCTTTTTCCTTATAGGGGACTGGAATGCAAAAGTAGGAAGTCAAGAAACACCTGGAGTAACAGGCAAATTTGGCCTTGGAATGTGGAATGAAGCAGGGCAAAGGCTAATAGAATTTTGCCAAGAGAACGCACTGGTCATAGCAAACACCCTCTTCCAACAACACAAGAGAAGACTCTACACATGGACATCACCAGATGGTCCACACCGAAATCAGATTGATTATATTCTTTGCAGCCAAAGATGGAGAAGCTCTACTGTCAACAAAAACAAGACCAGGAGCTGACTGTGGCTCAGATCATGAGCTCCTTATTACCAAATTCAGACTCAAATTGAAGAAAGTAGGGAAAACCGCTAGACCATTCAGGTATGACCTAAATCAAATCCCTTATGATTATACAGTGGAAGTGAGAAATAGATTTAAGCGACTAGATCTGATAGACTGAGTGCCTGATGAACTATGGAATGAGGTTCGTGACATTGTACAGGAAACAGAGATCAAAACCATCCCCATGGAAAAGAAATGCAAAAAAGCAAAATGGCTGTCCGGGGAGGCCTTACAAATAGCTGTGAAAAGAAGAGAGATGAAAAGTAAAGGAGAAAAGGAAAGATATAAGCATCTGAATGCAGAGTTCCAAAGAATAGCAAGAAGAGATAAGAAAGCCTACTTCAGCAATCAATGCAAAGAAATAGAGGAAAACAACAGAATGGGAAAGACTAGAGATCTCTTCAAGAAAATCAGAGATACCAAGGGAACATTTCATGCAAAGATGGGCTCGATAAAGGACAGAAATGGTCTGGACCTAACAGAAGCAGAAGATATTAAGAAGAGGTGGCAGGAATACACAGAAGAACTGTACAGAAAAGATCTTCATGACCCAGATAATCACGATGATGTGATCACTAATCTAGAGCCAGACATCCTGGAATGTGAAGTCAAGTGGGCCTTGGAAAGCATCGCTACGAACAAAGCTAGTGGAGGTGATGGAATTCCAGTTGAGCTGTTTCAAATCCTGAAAGATGATGCTGTGAAAGTGCTGCAGTCAATATGCCAGCAAATTTGGAAAACTCAGCAGTGGCCACAGGACTAGAAAAGGTCAGTTTTCATTCCAATTCCAAAGAAAGGCAATGCCAAAGAATGCTCAAACTACCTCACAATTGTACTCATCTCACATGCTAGTAAAGTAATGCTCAAAATTCTCGAAGCCAGGCTTCAGCAATACGTGAACCATGAACTTCTACATGTTCAAGCTGATTTTAGAAAAGGCAGAGGAACCAGAGATCAAATTGCCAACATCTGCTGGATCATTGAAAAAGCAAGAGAGTTCCAGAAAAACATCTATTTCTGCTTTGTTGACTATGCCAATGCCTTTGACCGTGTGGATCACAAGAAAGTGTGGAAAACTCTGAAAGAGATGGGAATACCAGACCACCTGACCTGCCTCTTGAGAAATCTGTATGCAGGTCAGGAAGCAACAGTTAGAGCTGGACATGGAACAACAGACTGGTTCCAAACTGGGAAAGGAGTACGTCAAGCCTGTATATTGTCACCCTGCTTATTTAACTTCTATGCAGAGTACATCATGAGAAACGCTGGTCTGGAAGAAACACAAGCTGGAATCAAGATTGCCGGGAGAAATATCAATAACCTCAGACATGCAGATGACACCACCCTTATGGCGGAAAGTGAAGAGGAACTAAAAAGCCTCTTGATGAAAGTGAAAGTGGAGAGTGAAAAAGTTGGCCTAAAGCTCAACATTCAGAAAATTAAGATTATGGCATCCGGTCCCACACTTCATGGGAAATAGATGGGGAAACAGTGGAAACAGTGTCAGATTTTATTTTTTGGGCTCCAAAATCACTGCAGATGGTGACTGCAGCCATGAAATTAAAAGATGCTTACTCCTTGGAAGAAAAGTTATGACCAACCTAGATAGTATATTAAAAAGCAGAGACATTACTTTGCCGACTAAAGTCCGTCTAGTCATGGCTATGGTTTTTCCTGTGGTCATGTATGGATGTGAGAGTTGGACTGTGAAGAAGACTGAGCACCGAAGAACTGATGCTTTTGAGCTGTGGTGTTGGAGAAGACTCTTGAGGGTCCCTTGGACTGCAAGGAGATCCAACCAGTCCATTCTGAAGGAGATCAGCCCTGGGATTTCTTTGGAGGGAATGATGCTAAAGCTGAAACTCCAGTACTTTGGCCACCTCATGTGAAGAGTTGACTCATTGGAAAAGACTTTGATGCTGGGAGGGATTGAGGGCAGGAGGAGAAGGGGACGACAGAGGATGAGATGGCTGGATGGCATCACTGACTCAATGGATGTGAGTCTGAGTGAACTCCGGGAGATGGTGATGGACAGGGAGGCCTGGCGTGCTGCGAGTCATGAGGTCGCAAAGAGTCGGACACGACTGAGCGACTGAACTGAACTGAAGGAGTACAGACATTCATTTCTTTTGGCCTCAAGGGGAGCTTATCTGTTCAGACTGGTAGAAAGAATAAATATAGTACAGAAAAGTACTAAAACAAAGGAGCAAATAAATTTGAGTAGGGGAAACTTTCAAAATGGCATCTAAAATAGAATTTTCTGGTCAGTTATGCATGGAGTATTGATAAATAGTTGGTCATTTAAAACTGTAACTCAGAAATTCTTACAAAGTGTCTATGGCTGAAAACTCAAAGAGATTCATAGCTAAGTGGAAATAAAAAGTAATCTGTGGTCAGTCTTACTGATTTGCTTTACAGACAAAACTAGAAAGCAAAGCTGCCGGTGCTACTATAAATTCATCACCATAATATCACATGAATCCTTCTCAATCAATGAATAACAAGACTTGCCTGTTTACTTGTACGGGATGGTTTCACTTTAGGCTTCCTACATGCTTTGACTCAAACAGCAGTACTGACTTAAAACCAAAGATGGAACCACATACAGCTGGTACATTTGCCATTTTTTCTCCTGGGTAAGAATGTCAAACCATTTCCTTTCCAGTACATTATGTAGAATTGCCAGGCCTTCCAGCAAAATAATAATAATATCAATAGTTTCTTCTTATTTCTTAGGACATAAAAACCTGCATTCAGCAATTAAAAGGAAGGAATTACTGACAGATACAATAATATTGAAGAGTCTCAAAAGCATCATGTTAAGAAAAAAGGAGCCGTATAGAAAGGCTACATACTGCTGAGTTTCATTTATGATATTTTAGAAAAGCAAACTATGGCAATAGAATACAGATTAGTGGTTGTCAAGAGCTTGGAGTGGCAGGAGTTGTGTCTGAAGAAGTAGGAGGAAAATCTGGGGAATGATGGACTTGACCACAAGACCTGGTTTCTAGATCCTGGAGTGGCCTTGGCAGTGCCGTTCCATCAAAATCACTGGACTGAACTGACTAAATGTCATTAGGCTTCAGGCATGCAGATGAACAGGGTGAACTGAACACCTAAGACTGCTATCCACTCTGGGCCCTGGAGACGTGTGCCGGTATTTCTTGTGTGTTAATAAATCCGATTGACTAACTGTCTGGCTTTGGATTTTCGGTTTTCCCACCACCACTTTGTTTTCAGATACAAAATTTATGCAGATTAAAGTAGACTATAATAGTGGGAGAAGACACTACATACCAGGTGGAGGGGTCATACTTGAGCATTGATTGGCTAAAGAACACCCATATGGCAGCACCATTCAGGAAATTCTAATGTCACGGCTTACACAATATCATGATGACAGGCAAGTCAGACTATCCAACGTTCCCACATACTCTTCCAATTTTATCATGGTTCTATAGGCCCAGATTTAATCTCAAGTATAATAACAAACAACTGGAATATGACTGAAATATTTCTTACTCTGCTTTGAGGAAAAGAAGAAGTGACAGAGATGGGGGAAGGAAGACGATATTCTTCGCTTAGATAATTATTGGGGATGGAGCTAGGTTTAGATGAATGAGACCAAAATGAATAAATAAATCAATTAACTATTCACAAGGGAAGAACCTAAAAATTTCAAGATGATTTTCATATGTAATTTTGGCATAACAATGGTTTCTTTCAAATATTTTTTCAATTTAGTAAGGTGGTTCCAATATAGAATCCAAGTAATATAAATGATAGCTATAAATATGCAACATCTTATTTGTCTATTATTGTTAAAATTGGGCTTCCCTGGTGGCTCAGTGGTAAAGAATCTGCCTACCAATGCAGATTTGATACCTGGGTCAGGAAGATCCTCTAGTCAGAGGAAATGGCAATATACTCCAATATTCTCACCTGGGAAATCCCATGGAGAAAGGGGCCTGGCAGGCTACAGTACATGGGGTCACGAAAGAGCTGGCCATGACTTAGCAACTAAACAACAGCAACAGCAATGTGTGCATATTTATCCTTATTTCTCAAGTTTGCATTTAAAAATGGGGTATCATAACTTTGGAGGACAGCCTTCCTGCTCATGGTGATTAAGTTTTTGACAGCTGTGGTGGATTCCCCAGTCCAATCTGGATAAACTCCTTTTTGGGAGGGGAGGGTCGTGCATGGTGGGAGACCAGGGAGATATGCTGAGCTGTGCACTGGAGGCTCCTGATTATTTCTTTGCTTTTAGAGAAACCGAAGTTTCAAGATGGCAAAAGTTTATTCAAAAGATGCTTTCTTGGATTGAAGCTGAAAATTTAAAATACCACTATAAAAAGGCACTTTGCAAAGGAGTTTGGTAGCTAGCTAAAACCTTTTGATCTAAGTGTTATTGACATAAGGTGGATTTGTGGATTTCTCCTATAAGAATTTCTCTAAAACTAGAATAATCTATCCCCTCTTAAATATCAGCTGTTTCCCTTCTTGTTATAGTGTCATTACTCTGAAATTATGTTCATATCAAAGGCATCTTTGTTCTAGAATTATGTTTCTGTTACTAATAGACATATATTATTTAAGCTACAGACAAACAGAAATAGCTAGAAGCTATGTATGGATGTGAGAGTTGGACTGTGAAGAAGGCTGAGTGCTGAAGAATTTATGCTTTTGAAGTGTGGTGTTGGAGAAGACTCTTGAGAGTCCCTTGGACTGCAAGGAGATCCAACCAGTCCATTCTGAAGGAGATCAGCCCTGGGTGTTCTTTGGAAGGAATGATGCTAAAGCTGAAACTCCAGTACTTTGGCTACCTCATGCGAAGAGTTGACTCATTGGAAAAGACTCTGTTACTGGGAGGGATTGGGGGCAGGAGGAGAAGGGGACGACAGAGGATGAGATGGCTGGATGGCATCACTGACTCAATGGATGTGAATCTGAGTGAACTCTGGGAGTTGGTGATGGACAGGGAGGCCTGGTGTGCTGCGATTCATGGGGTCGCAAAGAGTTGGACACGACTGAGTGACTGAACTGAACTGAACTGATGATAAAATCTGAGCAATACCATGTGGCATGCAGGATCTCAGTTCCCCCACCAGCGATTGAACCCTTGCCCCCTGCAATGGAAGCATGGAGTCTTAAACGCTGGACCATTAGGAAAGTCCTTCAGTAAGTAGTTATTTCAGTGACCACAACTCGAAATTATTACACTGATTTTCAAAACTAAATAATGTATTGTTGTTTAGATGCTAAGTTGTGGTCGACTCTTTTGTGACCCCATGGACTGTAGCCTGCCAGGCCCCTCTCTCCATGGGATTTCCCAGGCAAGAAGACTGACTTGGGTTGCCATTTCCTTCTCCAGGGGATCTTTCTGACCCAGGGACTGAACCCATAGGGGCAAATTCTTTACCACTAAGCCACAAGGGAAGTCCCATGCATACCTTACAAAATGCTATAAACTGAGTCATCTAAGAAAATTCAGGGCCATGGCTACAAGAAGGGCTGAAATCAATGGCCAGGGCTCCATGTTGTTCGAGAGTCATCACTCATTCCTGTTACCGCATCCCCTGTTGTCCCTTCACTGGGAATGCAAACAACTAGAAGCTAGTGACATGATGAGGAACCTGGCGCCAGATGGACCCATCAAGAAGAGCAGTTATGTTTTCTGGGCTCCTTCCCCAGCTCTGCTCAGAAGACTTGGAATCTTCTCTAGCTCTTGCCAACCTTATCCACTTAGGGACTGAACCCCACTTCTGCACTCCCAGCCCATTGTTGTGATCCTGCTTTAAACCACATGGATCGACCGCCTGAAACAGTAAGGTTACCACTACCCATCTGGCCACACGGACACTCCTGTACTCAATCCACAAGATCAGAACTGCTATTAACTTGAATCTGTCCCTCGTCACGAGGTCTCTGGGCTTTCGTTGATAACATGGTAAGAGCTACTGGCTGCCACCCAAGCACATTGCCTCTAGTGAGTTACATTACCCTTGTCTAAACCCTTCAATGTGGGAGACCTGGGTTTGATCCCTGGGTCAGAAAGAGCCCCTGGAGGAGGAAAGGGCAACCCATTCTAGTATTCTTGCCTGGAGAATCGCACGGACAGAGGAGACTGGCAAACTACAGTCCATGGGGTCGCAAGGAGTCGGACATGACTGAGCAACTAACTTGAGCCCCTACCAGTTCCGACTCCTGCTTCTTTCCAAATGTCAGACACTGAGGTCCCAGCAAGCTTCCTGGTAAGCCAGTGCAAAACATGTGCCTCCATATTTTACAGATGAGAGAAGAATCCAAATTTAGAGGAGTTGAGAAGATTGCCCACTTAAGTAGCAAAAGATTAGGGAAACTTATGTAAGTTAGGACAGAGAAGCATACCTCACAGTTACTGCAAAACTTAGACTTAATGAAAGATAGGGTACTAAAGATTTAGAATCAAATGGAGTTATATTAGAATCCTGGCTCAGGTACTATCTGTAGGACTGTACACGCTTAACCTGTTTCTCATTTTTCTTAACTCTAAAATGGGAAAAATACTAGCGTTAGTGATCTATTGTTACATAACGAATACCCCTACACAAACCCTAAAACAAGAGACACTATCTTACAGATTCTGTGGGCCAGGAATCTGGGCGTGCCTCCCCTTGGGGCCTCTGACTCAGGGTCTCTTAAGAGGTTGTAGTCAAGATGTCAGCCGGGCCTGGGTCTCCTCTGGAGGTTCCCTCATCTGGTGGGCCGGATGCAGCTCCTCACTGGGGTGGCCACAGGGCCTCCCCGTCCCCACCCCCCACCCCCACCGTTTCCTGTCCCAGGGTAGCTCACATCCGGTCAGAGGAAGCAATCTATAAAGCAGGAAAGGCCCCCAGAGTGGAAAACCAGGCTTTTCAATCTAATCTCGGAAGTGTCAGCTTTTCACTTCTGCTATATTCATCTCTTCATTAGCCATGAGTCACTAAATCCAGACCAAACTCAAAAGGAGATAATTACACAAAGGTGTGGACTGCAGGTCAATGGGGGTTACCTTAAAGACTGACTACCACAATGCCTAAAATGTAGAGTTGAAAAACAGAAAAAGAAATAAGTAAAGCATCCTGCACATACTAGGAGCTTAATAAATGACACATTATTAGTGAGCTACAATTTCTAGCCAAAAATCCTTGTTTAAAAGTAACAAATATATATATATCTCCCAAAGAAGGAGGCTTGAGAAAACTTTAGATGTGACTCATTTTTATCTAAACATGTTTTTGTTTGATTAGTGTGACGGTGGTGCCTCATTGTATTTCAGAATAAGTTTCAGGAGGTAGAACAAAAAATTTTAAAGTGTTTATTTAATATTATGAGAAGGAGAAAATCACAGGGTATGGGTGGGTGTGCCTAGTTGCTAGGAGAGCAAAATCCCTATAGAGATTGGACATTTAGGTTAGTTCCATGTCTTGGCTATTATAAGCAGTGCTGCAATGAACATTGGGGTGCATGTTTCTTTTCAGACCATGTTTTTCTCTGGATATAGGCCCAGGAGTGGGGTTGAAGGGTCGTAAGGTAGCTCTATTTGTTTAAGGAACCTCCATACTATTCTCCTTAGTGGCTGTACCAACTTACATTTCCACCAACACTATAAGGGGTTCCCTTCTCTTCACACCCTCTACAGTGCTTATGATAGTAATTTTAGCTGGTGTGAAGTGATATCTCATTGTGGTTTTAATTTGCATTAATCTGATAATTAGTGATATTGAACATCTTTTCATATGGCTATTGGCCATGTGTATGTCCTCTGGAGAAATGTCTTTGCAGAAATGTCTATTCAGGTCTTCTGCCCACTTTGGAGTGGGTTGTTTTGATGCTCTTAAGCCCACAAAGGTCTGTCTAGTCAAGGCTATGGTTTTTCCAGTAGTCATGTATGGATGTGAGAGTTGGACTGTGAAGAAAGCTGAGCACCAAAGAATTGATGCTTTTGAACTGTGGTGTTGGAGAAGACTCCTGAGAGTCCCTTGGACTGCAAGGAGATCCAACCAGTCCATTCTAAAGGAGACCAGTCCTGGGTGTTCACTGGAAGGACTGATGCTAAAGCTGAAACTCCAGTACTTTGGCCACCTTATGTGAAGAGTTGACTCATTGGAAAAGACTCTGATGCTGGGAGGGATTGGGGGCAGGAAGAGAAGGGGATGACAGAGGATGAGATGGCTAGATGGCATCACCGACTTGATTGACTTGAGTTTGAGTGAACTCTGGGAGTTGGAGATGGACAGGGAGGCCTGGCGTGCTGCAATTCATGGGGTCACAAAGAGTCGGACACGACTGAGTGACTGAACTGAACTGATGTCCTGGAGAAATGTCTATTCAGGTCTTCTGCCCATTTTGGAGTGGGTTGTTTTGATGCTGTTAAGCATCATGGGCTGCTTGTGAATTTTGGAGACTAACTCCTTATCAGTCACTTCATTTGCAAATATTTTCTCCCAACCTGTGAGTTGCCTTTTCATTTTGCTTACTCTTTTCTTTGCTGTGCAAAAGTTTTTGAGTTTAAGTAGGTCCTTGGACTGCACGGAGATCCAACCAGTCCATTCTGAAGGAGATCAGCCCTGGGATTTCTTTGGAAGGAATGATGCTAAAGCTGAAACTCCAGTACTTTGGCCACCTCATACGAATAGTTGACTCATTGGAAAACACTCTGATGCTGGGAGGGATTGGGGGCAGGAGGAGAAGGGGACGACAGAGAATGTGATGGCTGGATGGCATCACTGACTTGATGGACGTGAGTCTGAGTGAACTCCAGGAGTTGGTGATGGACAGGGAGGTCTGGCATGCTGCAGTTCATGGGGTCGCAGAGAGTCAGACATGACTGAGCCACTGAACTGAACTGAGGTCCTATTTATTTTTGCTATTTCCATTATTGCTGGAGATGGATCAAAAAAAGATGTTGCTGTGATTTATGGTAGACAGTGCAGAACATATACTTTTTGAGTGCAGAGTCCTTGCCTTAGTTTCATTTACAACCCCAAGTCCTAGCACAGTATGTGCACAAAGCAGACATCCAAGAAATGTTTGCAAAATGTTGTTGAAATCCATTTCCCTATAAAATAATTCAGATTAAGACTTGTAATTCTCATGATCTAACAGAGCATTCATTTTTAGCATATTTAGGGAAGATTCAGTAATTTTGAAAAACATCACATTGAAGATCTCAGAAACACAATTCTTTACAAGTTACTTGAAATAGTTTTACAGTAGGGTTCCCCATGACACTAATAAGGTACTAAATGTTCTTTATCCCTTATATGTTTTCCTTTGACTCTTCCTCAGTGGAGTCAGTTGGTGATTATGGCTATTTTAAATACTGAGTACAGTTGAAGCAAGCTGACCGGAAATAAAAAAAATAATAAGCCTGTCACAAATGTGATTTTTTCCAAGGTGAGAAAGAAGCATTCACAAGAGTTCAAGAAGCTGTTGTAATCATTTAAGAGGCACTTCTGTATTTCTGCTGAAATGTTTATTCCTTGCTAAGTTCTTGACTCTTTGTCAGTGATTTTAAACTTCATGATTTCAATTCCCATTTGCCAAAGAATGCTGCATTTCACATGGGAACAAAGGTTTCTCTGGAGGACAGTGGTACTGAATGGTAGATTTTACACTGTCTCTTCATTCTCCTGACACATGTTCCTCCTTTATCCTTCTTTCTTTGTCATCTCACCGTATCTTCCCTCTCCTCTTTTCCTACCTTCTCATTTTCTCTTCAAGCACTTCGTACTCATTTACCCCAACGTCTTTTTTTCCTCTTCCCCCCTCACATACATTCACCACCTGTTCTGCTTTATAATGCATTTCTTGTAACTCTTTCATTATTGAGTCCCTTTTCCTGTCACACCTGCTCCTACCCCCACTGGCCATCATCATTTTTCAGTACTTAAATGAGTACATCAGTCTATTGGAGAAGGGAAACTAGGGACTGCCTGTTGGACAGTCCGAGTTCCTCTTTTCCCCTTTTAATAATTTGAGCATCAGCAGTTAAGAAGAGAGGTACCTCTGCCCACCATCACATTCCTAGACTTTAGTTAACCTCTTTTAGTTTTAGTTTTTTGGCCATGATGCACAGCCTGTGGGGTCTTAGTTCCTTGACCAGGAATCAAACCCAGCTCTTGGCAGTGAACGTGCAAAATCCTAACTACTAGATGGCCAGGGTTAACTGGTGGTTAACCAGCTGGAATAACTCCCATTATTCCACCTCTTTTAAAAATGGTATTATTTAATTTAGTGCACAGAAGCTAGAGACAGTACAGAGGACATCTGAGCACTTAGCAAAATAAACTGGAATAAGAGAAAAGAGTATGCTATTTACACCCTTGGAGAAGAGTCACTGGGTTAAGGTGAAGAAGCCAGGCAAGAAAGAGCAGAGGGCAGGCTGAATGAGACCTTGTGTGATTCAGAAAAAGCAGTCATCACATTTCAGTTACCTTTCTAGAACCTATGAGCTTACAGAAACCCCTTGACCAAGAAACACCCAATGTATCACTGTTGAATTCACTAGTGCCTGGGGAATATACATTATAAAAAAAGAGTCATTTTTCATCTCATTACTTTAATCATTTTGTCAAAATAATCTGAACTTGGGTACATAAATACTCAATTTGTTATTAGAATGTGCACCTTAAAAGTCCCTGAGAAACATTCAAAAATGACTGAAATGTATCCAATGCAATTATTTACCATACTAATTGCCAAGGACTTGGCTCCCTTCTCTAATACTTAAGGCATATGATGTATCATACATGTATATACACACAACATCAAAAACTTATGGTCACGGCATCCAGTCCCATCACTTCATGGCAAGTAGACGGGGAAAAAGTGGATGCAGTAACAGATTTTATTTTCTTGGGCTCCAAAATCACTGTGGACAGTGACTGCAGCCATGAAATTAAAAGATACTTGCTCCTTGGAAGGAAAGACATGAAAAACCTAGACAGCATATTAAAAAGCAGAGACATCACTTTGCTGAAAAAGGTCCATATAGTCAAAGCTACGGTTTCTCCAGCAGTCATATACAGTTTTGAGAGTTGGACTATAAAGAAGGTTGAGAGCTGAAGAATCGATGCTTTTGAATTGTACTCCTGGAGAAGATTCTTGAGAGTCCTTTGGACTGCAAGGAGATCAAACCAGTCAATCCTAAAGGAAATCAACCCTGAATATTCTCATTGGGATGACTGGTGCTGAAGCTGAAGCTCCAATACTTTGGCCACCTGATGCGAAGAATCGACTCACTGGAAAAGACTCTGATGCTGAGAAAGACTGAAGGCAAAAGGAAAAGGGGGTGGTGGAGGATGAGATGGTTAGATAGTATCATTGACTCTACAGACATTGAATTTGACAAACTCCAGGAGATACTGGGAGACAGGGGAGCTTGATGAGCTGCAGTCCAAGGGGTTGCAAAGAGTCAGACATGACTTAGCGACTGAACAATAACAATAGACTCACATATATAATGTATAATATTTATAATTGCATATTTTATATAAATGTATTTATTTTATATTAATGCCACATCAGAGTCTCCCTCTCTGATGCCTGCATTTTTTTTTCTTTGCCAATTTACTGATGCTACATAGTAAATAATTTCCGGACCAGAAGGCACTTAGGGAGGTAAATTAGTTCTTTAAGCCTTAGGGTGCCAGTTAGTAGAGTAAGGTAATGGAACTAGAAGGTTGTAAGAGATGATGTTGTCCAACCCCCTCATTTTTCAGTTCAAGTGACAAAGGCTCAAAGGGGTTGTGACTAGCACAAGCACGTCTGGTTCTGCCACTATTACTGTGAAGTAAAACTGGAAGTGTTAGTAGCTCCAGTCGCGCCCAAGTCTTTGTGACACTGTGGACTTTAGCCTGCCAGGCTCCTCTGTCCATGGCATTTCTCTAGGCAAGAATACTGGAGTGGGTTGCCATGCCCTTCTCCAGGGGATCTTCTCCACCCAGGGATCGAACTTGGGTCTCCTGCATTGCAGGCAGATTCTTTACCATGTGAGCCACCGGGAAAGCCCCAACTATTATTGTAATCTTAGGCAAATCCTTAACTACATCTGGACTTCCGCTGCCTTCTCTGTAAAATGGACAGGTGATCGTCACAGGTAACATCTCTCAGGTGCTTCCTGTGTTTCGAACACTGTCCTGAGTACTTTAAGTGTCTTTTCTAATTCTCCCAACACCTTCATAAATTATATATGATTACCTTCAGTTAGAGATGAGACTATCAAAACACAGAAAGCTTAAATAATTTGCCCCCGATAAGACAATTGGGAAATGTTGCAAAGCTGTCCTAGTAATCTAGGAATAACTAGCTCTAAGATTCTCAGATTCCAATTCTTAAATCCCTTCTAAGAAAACTCCATCAGGAAGCTTCTCAAATTCCTCTAGCTCTGAAAGTCTAGAGCAGAGTTAACAAACCATGGCAACGCCTTTGTTTACAGATAGGCAGTGGCTGCCTTTGCACCACCAACAGCAGAGATTAGTGGAGGCAATAGAGATTGTATGGTCAGTAAAACCTGAAATATTTACTCTCTGGTTCTTTACAGAAAAAATGTGTGCTGACACCTGCTCTAGAGCTTTGAAAATTGAGAGTCCGCGGAAACTGACAGCATTTTACAATGTACAAAGCACCTTGGCAAACGTCATCACATTTAATCCTTGTTTTGTGAGGGGCATTTACTCACTATAAAGGAGGAAGTTAATTTAAGTAACTTGCCTAATCAGGGTCACAGAGGCAGTGGCAGAACCACATTACCCAGGTTTCGACTCCAGATTGTGAGCTCTTTCCATGAAGCTACCCTGTCTTCTCTAAATTACTGCTAAGGAAGGGTTTGGAAACTGGAAAAGACCTGTGAATACTGAAGGTGAGTCAGACTGTCTTCCTGTTGTCAATATCATTCCAGATGCACTCGTAATTAAAGTCATTGAGCACTAAAAATAGTAAATTGAATTTGTAATAAATTGGAAAGAAAAGTTTAAGAAAGCCATTTTGGAATATGTGATGTATTTCTATGTATTTTTGTACTAATATATATGAAATTTTAAACTGCTCAACTTAGAATGACTTGAAAAATGAAATTACATAAAATGAGCAATTGCCCATTTCTCTTGCTATTTAATGAGATTAGTCTTAAAATACATTGTTTTTTTCCTTGCCTAGGAGTTTCCCATGAATAAAACTGCAGTTATACCTTCCTCATGCTCAGCAATAAAAAAAATACATGGTTAGTTTTAAACAGACTTAATACTAAAGAGAGTATTAGTAAAATAATACTTAATATAACTTAACAAAAACTTAATATAACTTAACAAAAACTTAATATAACTTAACAAAACAAACTTAAAATATTTTTCAAAGAAAGCATAGGTGCTTCTTCCTACCCTGCAAATTCAAAGCTCAATCTAAATAGCAATGATGCATCTTGAATAGCAAGTATGGCTAGCTTTAGGGATTCATTTGAAATACATGATATGAGGTGACTTGCTTTTTATTTCAGATATATTCTGTAACATATCTTGAGATTTAATTTCATAATCCATATAAGTGGATATGGAAGCACCTTGAAATCACTCCAAGGGGAAAAAACCCTATTTTTCTGTCACCAATTGAGTCATCACTATGTGTTAGACATCTTTTTGTTTATTCTCTGAACAGCTCATAAGCTGCTATGAAGCCAATTCCTGCTCCATTTTACAGATGAGAAAACTGAGGTCCAGGGTTATTACTAATTTGCCTGAGGTCACATGGCTGGAATTCAAATCTAAGCTGGAGTACCTTCAAAATCTAAACTATCCCCCAACTGTCCCCATGTAGATTTCCAATAACCTCAAGATCACTGGCCAATAAGTCATAGATAGTTATTTAAAAAGTAGAATTTTTCCTTCTTTATTGAATGACTCTACTTTCATATTGTAATTCTGCCTATACTATAATATTTTAATGAGGAAATTTTATCCAGGGATTTCAATTTCTCTTTTTAAGGGAAATGAAGAACTGAAGCACCTAGATTTTAGTGAGTTTTTCAAGTCTGCAACATATGCTTACAGACAAAAGTTACTTGATGAATCGGCTCATTGTACTAATCAAATGCAAAATTACTGTTTACAGCAGAATTCTGTATAAACCTCATTAATGTTGGACCTCATCCGCAATAATTAGTCACTGAGGGTGCTTATTAAATCAAGGAGGAAAAAAAGACCCCACTATTTTAGGCTTTAAATCAACTGGCTTTCTTACGGTACTATTAATGTCACTTTACTTCTAATTTATTCCTGCTCTTCAAATTAGGAGTTGGGGATTCACAGATACACACTACTATATGTAAAACAGGTAACAAGGACCTACTGTATATCACAGAGAACTACATTCAATATTTTGTAATAAGCTATAGTGGAGAAGAATCTGAAAAAGAATATATATACCTATAATATATGTTATAGAGAATGTGGGGCTTCCCAGGTGGCGTTAGTGGTAAAGAACTGGCCTGCCAATGCAGGAGACATGAGAGACTTGGGTTCAGTCTGTGGGTCAGAAAGAGCCCCTGGAGAAGGGAATGTTTACCCATTCCAGTATTCTTGTCTGGAGAAACCCATGGACAGAGAAGCCTGTAGGACTACAGTCCATAGGGTCACAAAGAGTTGGACAGGACTGAAGCTACTTAGCATGCATAGATAATATATGTATATTATATATACAAAACTCAGTCACTTTGGTGTATACCTGAAACACAACATTGTAAATCAACAATATGTTCATTAAAAAAAAAAGAATGTTACTTTAAAAAATAAGTTCTGCCAATTGCTTTTTGACAAAAGTAGATTTCAAGAGCCTTAATGATAGGGACCTTGTCTTAAATATTTCTGTCTTTCTCACACTCAGGGTTTCACACAGTGCAGGTACATGGTGACACCTAACATGCTGTTCATTCGACAGTTTTCAGTCAATGGGTATATTTTCAAAGCTGGTCCCACAGCACAGTCTCAAGGGCCACAGAAATGTTTGTATCTAGATGGTAAAGAACTGCCTGCAATGCAGGAGACCTGGGTTTGATTCCTGGGTCAGAAAGATCCCCTGGAGAAGGGAATAGCAACCCACTCCAGTATTCTTGCCTGGAGAATCCCATGGACAGAAGAGCCTGGCAGGCTACAGTCCATAGGGTCACAAAGAGTCAGACATGACTGAGCAACTAAGCTCGTACATGGTCCCAGGGAGAACTGCAGATTTTTGTAACAAAAGATAAAGTTTTCCTGCAGGCACAGATTTAGTTCTATTCCCTAGCAACTAAACATTTAACTTCAAACTGACATGAGTCAAAAACTGCCATTAACAGCCGCCAGACTTTTTTCCTTTTGCATGATTCCATAATACAGTGCAATCTCACTCGCTGTTCTGCAGAGGGGTAATGCCAGCACCCCCGGAGGACTGACATTCTGGGTTTAAATTTCAGCTCCTGTAAAGATACAAAAATAAATAATTCCGTGGAAAATGATAGTATGGCTTCCTTTTCTATGTAAACAGGTTGGATTTCTGGGATGAAGCGAGAAGAAGGTTGCTTCTGCTTTATTTTCACATCTATAATTATGCTTTTTTAAAAATCCAGGTTATAGAAAAACGGATACAGAAGAAATCAGGAGATGATTATTCACATTGTAAAGGGATTCTCCACAGGGTTCCATTAAACACTGCGCTCTCTTATAACAGTGGATTTGATTAAAAGGCGGCCTTTCAGGAATACATTTGTATAAAGCGAGGTACACCAAATATGCACTCTCCCTCTTCTCCAAGGACAGTCCAGCATCTTGTTTCCATTCATAAAGCAGGGGAACAAACAACAGTAGTTGTTACTGAAGTCAATGGAGTCTTGGACTGCCCTCCTCACCTTTCTTAGGCGATGAGGCTTTGAGGAATCCAGGTACAAGGAGTAAGACACACTGGTGGCCACAGTCCCTTCGCTATCCTGCAACAAGTCTCCTTCTAAAACCAGGGTTTTGCAGCATTTGGCCCAGGGATATGTGAGTGGAGGAGTTAGTGAAATCTGGACTCGGCACAGGTCACAAATATAGCCTGTGGCAGATGAGGAAATTCAGAGCCTTGGACCATTGTTTCTTGTAGGTAAGCTGTTTCCTCAACTTACAAGGAGGAGGAAACGTCCCCCTCTTCATCCCTGAGCTTGGATGCCCTCCGACAACCGCAAGTTATGCAAAAACCAAGAGCACCCAGGATCCTTCCCACCCAGTCTTTGTGTTGAATGATATTAATTGATAAATCAACTTGTTCCCATAGATTAAAAACGGGTATTTAGGAAATGCAGTCCCACGACTCGGCCGTCAAGGAGAGGCGCCGTAGAGTATCCAGACATGGCCTCCAGGGTCACACCCGGGGGGACAGTGACCTCACTGTTGAAACCAGCCAGCCAAGTTGGGGACGCTCTTGCGTTGGTCCCCAGCCTTCTGCACAGCCTGGCAGGCCAGGCACCAGGGCTCGTCCCAGAAGGAGGTGACATGCACAGCATGGCTCCGGCGCCACCTGAAGTAGCCGCGATAGACAGCTGGGTTGCGGTCCAGGAACTGCAGGTAGGCGGCCAAGGAGGAGGCAGAAGGGAAATCGTCCACGTGGATGAAGGCATTGGAGGGCACGAAGCGCTCGTAATTGGTACGGTTGGGGCCCAGCACGACCGGCACGGCCCCCGCCAGGAAGGCGTTGCGCCACAGCTTCTCGGTGATATAATCCAGGTGCTGCGAGTTCTCGAAGGCCAGGTAGAACTTGTAGCGGGCCACCGTGTGCACTAGCTCCGCGTCGGGCAGCGGCTGCCCGGGCCCGGCCTTGCCGAACACGTCCACGGTCACGTACTGACTCAGCTGGCGGTAGTAGCGCACGCGCGCCTGGCGCTCGTCCCAGTTGCTCACCACCCAGGCCACCAGCCCCTGCTTGCGGGCCAACGGGGGGACCAGCCCCGGCGGCTGCTCGCTGGGATGGGTCCTGGGGTAGAGGTAGCCGTAAGGCACGAAGATGTCCGAGTCGGCCCTGTAGGAGAGCGTCCAGTTGAAGATGTTACCTGCCAGGCCCTGCAACCCTGGGGAGTGGGAGGGCGACTCGAAGTTCATCCACACCCAGCGCTGGCCCGGGGGCCGGGGGCCCAAGGCGCCCAGGGTTTCGGCCTCATCCTCTTGCCCCACGTCGTCCATCACCAGCCCTTTCTGCTCCTCCGCCGGGGGCATCTGGACGCCCCAAGGCGGGGGCCAGTCCGGGGGTCCCTTCACCAAGTCTCGGTGGTGGAAGAGCACCGCCTGGGCCTCCCCGTAGGCCGCGCGATCTGTGTGCAGGACGCAGCCGCTGATGTTGAAGCGCCGCTGGCAGTCGGGGGGCGGCCTGCGGGGGTTGTGTCGGCCCCTGAAGGGCTCCCACCACAGCAGCACGTTCACCGGCCGCGGCGGGCTGGGGGAGCCCCAGGGCAGAGGCGGCAGCTGCTTCCAGCAAACGTAGATGGCCAGGGTGGTGGACAGCAGGCTGGCGGCCAGCAGCGCCAAGTGGGTGCCGGGCAGCCCCAGACCTCCGCGCCGGGAGCCCCGCCGGCCCCAGCGCGCGCGCATGGCGAGCGCGGGCAGAGCCGCCGCCGCCGCCCGCCGCGCGGCCGCGAGCGTGGAGCGCCGGCGCCCGCTCTCATGCTGCCGCGGCGGCTCCAGCCTTCTTAGGCGCTCGCCTCCCGCCCTGGAGCGCGAGAGGGCGGTCCCGGGATCTGACGACCGGCGGGTCCCGCTCTCCTCCCCGCCGCTCCCCTCCCGGCGAGGTTCCAGGGCGAGGGGGGCGGACCCGACGGCCCAACCTGGCGCCGCTGGGTCCCTCCCCTCCACCGCGTCCCCGGCCCGACCGGCGCGGCCAGGCCCCGGGCGCCTCCTGCGGCACCTCCGTCCGCTCCTGCGCCCCTCCAGCGTTCCTGGATTTCCCGGTCGCGCCCCACCCGCGGCTCCGGATGCCTCTCTCCGCACACCCCAAGCCTCGGCCCGGAATATTCCCTCCCAGCTACGCCCCGGCCGTCAATCGCGGCGGCCCAGACGCTTGCCTTCCAGGGTGAGAGCCGGGTTCAACCCCTGGCGCGGGCAGGCGGCGTGGACCCTCCAGAAGCCGCGTTGGCGGCGCGAGAGGAGGCGGGCACCGGAGAAAGGCAGCCTGGGGGTGGGACCGGGGAACCGCTTCCTTCCTCTTGTGCTGTCCAGGGCCGGTGACGCCTGCGGGAGGGAGGGAGCCCGCGAGGCCGAGGTGCGGAGCGGACGGAGGGGCAGCCTTGACCTTGTGACCTGCCGCCGACCCCGCAGGTCCTGCACTCGGCCTCTTCGGCGCGGCCCACAGAGGTGGTGCATTTTGTGAAACCAAGTTTTCCAAGAAAGCCTTCTGTCAAAAAGACTTTAGCTTTGCCTATCGCTCCAGCAGTGGAGAGAGAATTGTTTCTAAACAATGGAATTGTTCTGTTTCTTCCCTCCGCCACTGAATGAACGCTTCTGCCTGCTGGCTCAAAGCTTTCTTTATACCAGGGTTAGGAGAACTCATAAATGAAACGTAAAAATGTGGCCCTTGAGGCCATTGTCCTCAGGGAAATTCCTGCCTATTCAATGAGATGGATGAATGAATGCCATCATTTTTTTTTCTTCTAAGCACTCAAGAAACGGCTTATCTGCATTTAGGAATAGGAAGATAATTCAAAACATAGGACTATAAAAGGATGACTAAGATAAATATCATAGCATCCAAGTATAGGGTATAAAGGATAAGTATCACAGTGGTACCTTCTGGTTGATCAACGAAGCGACCGAGGCATCTACCTCCACAGTGACTTAAGGAGTTTTTTCTCTATGGCTTGATTTTGAATTTCTGGATTTTGACCTTCATTTATGTAACTAAATTTTTCTTCAGCAAATTTCTAAATAGGGCATGGGCAGGCTGCTGACCTGAGAAGAGCAGGCAGTTTTGAGAGAATTTTTAGAGCCCAGCGGTGCATGGGTGATGTCCCAGCCCACTGCCAGGTAAGTTACAAGATGTTAGGGAAGAAATAGACTTGCTGGGAAGTGGCCAACCTGACAGGTGTTTTTGATGTTATGCCGTATGGATTTATTGTGAAGAACTTTTTCATTGAAAACCAAGTACAGATTGTAAAAGCTTCCATAAAAATGGTTTCAGGTGGCACTTCCTGCCTGCCTGCACTGACAGTTTGGAAGCTGAATGAACAGTGTTAGGTGCTCTGGCTATACCCATCAACCTAGTGATACTTTCTCCTACACCAAAACTTTTTAGAATGTTTTTCTTCCCATAGAATCACTTTTCAAGCTATTAATAGTTAAACAAATAGGCTTTGAAATAAGATATCTCAGTGATTCTTCAGTTTATTTTTAATTAGAAAGAAAAAGCTGTAAATGAATGAATAACTTCCTTTCAAAGGAAGGAAAGGGCATGTTGGGGTTTTTTTTTATATGATTCAGAAATCTATACCTTTATGCCCATCCTCTCTCCCCAACTTCAGTAAAATGAGACATCATAGATAAAGCCTAACATTGTGTCTGGCATTTGGTAAATGTTAATCTGCTTGCTTATTTATTCAATTTTCCCTTGTTGTTGTTCAGTCGCTCAGTCATGTCTGACTCTGCAACCCCGTGGAATGGCAGCACACCAGGTTTCCCTGTCCTTTGCTATCTCCCAGAGTTTGCTCAAACTCATGTCCGTTGGGTTGGTGATGCCATCCAACCATCTCATCCTCTGTTGCCCCCTTTTCCTCCTGCCCTCAACCTTTCACAGCATCAGGGTCTTTTCCAATGAGTCGGCTCTTTGCATTAAGTGGCCAAAGTATTGAAGCTTTAGCTTCAGCATCAGTCCTTTCAGTGAATATTCAGTGTTGATTTCCTTTAGACTGACTGGTTTGAGCTTGCTGTCCAGGGATTCTCAAGAGTCTCTCCAGCATCACAGTTCGAAAGCATCAGTTCTTCAGAGCTCAGTCTTCTTTATGGTCTGACTCTCACATCCAGGGAGAAGGCAATGGCACCCCACTCCAGTACTCCTGCCTGGAAAATCCCATGGACGGAGGACCCTGGAAAGCTGCACTCCATGGGGTCGCTGAGGGTCGGACTCTGAGCAATTTCACTTTGACTTTTGACTCTCATGCATTGGAGAAGGAAATGGCAACCCACTCTAGTGTTATTGCTTGGAGAATCCCAGGGACGGGGGAGCCTGGTAGGCTGCCGTCTATGGGATCACACAGTCGGACACGACTGAAGTGACTTAGCAGCAGCAGCAGCAGCTCACATCCAGACATGAATACTGGAAAAACCATAGCTTTGACTAGAACGAACCTTTGTAGGCAAAATGATGTCTAGGTTTTAAAAATACTCTGTCTAGGTTTGTCATTGCTTTTCTTCCAAGGAGCAAGTGTTTTGACCCCTGGAAAAGGAAATGGCAACCCACTCCAGTATTCTTGCCTGGAAAATCCCTATGGACAGAGAAGCCTGTTAGACTACAGTACATGGGGTCATGGAGTTGGACATGATTTAGCAACTGAAAAACAACAACATAACCAATTAACAATGTTGTGATAGTTTCAGGTGAACAAGGGACTCAACCATACATATATGCATGTATCCAATCTCCTGAAAACTCCCTTCTCATCCAGGATGCCACATAACGCTGAGCAGTGTTCCATATGCTATACAATAGGACCTTGTTAGTTATCCATTTTAAATATAGATGTGTATACATGTCCATCAAGATTAGTATTTTTAAAAGCTCACTTGTGAAAGGAGATGAATATACGCATGAGATGGGCTTCTGGCATGCTGGCCATGTTTATTGATGTGGGCACTGGTTAATGGGTGTATTTGGTTGAGGAACTTCATCAGACCGTATGCTTACATATGTAATTTTATGTATGTATAGTATGTCAATAAAATGTTGCTAAGAAACAAATCATTCTGTCATCAGTTGTATCTGACTGTTTGGACTGTAGCCCCCCAGGCTCCTCTGTCCATGGGGATTCTCCAGACAAGAACACTGGAGTGGGTTGCCATGCCCTTCTCCAGGGGATCTTCCCAACCCAAGGGTTGAACCCAGGTCTCCTGCATTGCAGGCAGATTCTTTTCCATCTGAGCCACCAGGGAAGTTGGGTATTAGGGACCAAGATAAAAGTTGAAGTATCTAGTCTAGTTAGAAAGCTCTTGCTATAATTCAGATGTGAAACAAGAGAGCCTGAAATAAGATAGTAGCTGTGAGAATGAGATTAAATTAAACTTAAAGGAGAATCAGTTCAAAGATATGTAGCAGGCCAGTCTCTTTCTCCAGGAAGCCCTCCTGGACATCCATATGCATACATCTGGGGTAGGTCACATGCCCCTCCTGTGTGTACCTATATATATATCTTTCAGAACATGATTGGGCAGTGATCATGGCTATTTCTGTCAAACTCTATCCCTAGCACAGAACCAGGCATCTAGTTGTATTCATCATCTCAATGAATACTTGTTGAATGAATGAATGAATGCTCTTATTGTATTATTAAAATGCTCTGTTAATATCACTGATCTCCAACTAGAAAGTGGGCAAGTATCAGGAGAAACTGGCTATCTGAATGACTTGTTGTGACTTTAAGTAGTTCCTTAGGCTTTCAGTGGTAAATGCTATACATATATTAATCAGGACCCTGAGGGCAGTCATCAGAAACTCCATCAAATTAGGCTGGGTCTCACTGGCATGACCTGGACTAGGCACTTATGCTTGAAGAATCACTGTGGTCAGGGCATGCGGACTCCCTTCAGACCCTCTTCTGGGTCTAGGGGGTAGAATCAATCTCATATAAAGACTGTGGACTAACAATGGGGGAAAGGTAATTCCCCAAAGGAAAAAGTGAAGTGCTCTTACCTTAAGAAGAGAGAAGAGACAGTGACAGAGACCAAAATCACGTGTCTACCAGCCTTGTGCAATTCTAAATAAATTCTAAATCACTTTAGAACTTTAAACATTCTATGATTCTTTTTAACTTTGTAACAATAAGCAAATGCTTCTTTTGTATGTATTTAAAGACCTCCTAGTTTCCACAAAATATTACACAAGAAGAACTGGATTTCAGTCATAAGCATGATGACAATGTCAGGTATCAATAAAGAATTTTGACTAAAGGTTTGTACAAACTAGAGGAGAGCTCCAAAATTCAAGGCTCACTTCATCAAGAATGGGACCGAGGATTGTGTATTCAGTTCCAAAATTTGATTATAGGGACTGGAGGTCTCTGGGGGCAAGAACCAGGCCAACTGAGGCTCCTAAAAATTCAACTCATGCTTTGTTCTTCTCCATGGAAAGAGTTCATTTTAAGTCCTCAGGACTTCCCAAGTGGTGCAGTGGTAAAGAACCTGCCTGCCAAAGCAGGAGATGTAAGAAACATGAGTTCCATCCCTGGGTGGAGAAGATCCCATGGAGTAGGAAATGGCAACACACTCCGGTATTCTTGCCTGGAAAATTCGATGAACAGAGGAGCCTGGCAGGCTACAGTCACAAAGAGTCAGACATAACTAAGTGACTGAGCACACACACACACTGCTCCTTCCCAGAGACAGCTGCTATTTTCCAGAGATGCCTCAGAATGTGTTGTGACTGCCCTGGGTCTGCCCATGAGCACCAAGCTCACAGTCAGCCTGGGTCCATGAGAGCCAGACTGTCCTCAGATGGGTTGCTATTTTTTATTAGATCTGAGATGCCTGTAACTGAACATTGACCTGCTAAGTATACTTCAATTTTTTTTCCATTGAAGACAGAAAAGGGCAAAGTTCCTCCCAGGATGACATACTTACTAGGAAATGGGGAGCAACCAGTCAGCAGGTATAACTGGAAAAGCTAACTCGTATGCAGAAAGGTGATTATTTCTTTTGTCAGATATGGTTTTTTTCCTGTGCATAATTGGGCTGACGATTATGGAGTTACTTAGTTAATAACTGTTAAGGATTGTGTAAGTTCCATAACAATCCACAAGTTATTGTTCATTGCCCTATTAAGTCCTTGATAGAAAAATAAAATTAGCACCAACTTTTAAGGTTGTTCGTCTTTATCTCAGTGCAAAATTTTACTGCCCCTAAGAGATTGTGATGAATAGTCAATATGAGAATGTATTACACTTACTTTAGGATTTTAACTCTTATGCACTCAAGTCCTTTCTGTATTCTTACTTGACTGAACAGGTAATGCAAGAATTTTGGATGTTCAGGAAAAGGTACATTGTCAAATTCTGGTTTACAGTCAGAAATATTTATATCATATTCAAAATGTTTGTAGGGCTTACATCTGCATTCTCCTTGTTAAACTACTCTTTCTTAGGGTGTACTTGCAGTCACATGTACAAGTTATGGAATACAAGACTTACACAAAAGAAAATTATTTTGGCCTTCTGAGGTGACCCACAGTCTGTCTGTGGAATGTGTTTCTCTCTAAATAAACCCACTTCTTACCTCCCCCCAAAATAGAAAATTATGTTGGCATTGCAATGAACATGTTAATATCACACAGTGCAGTGCCTGGCACATGCAAGGTGTATAATAAATATTTGTTAAATAAGTGAATAGATGAGTGAATGACTGAACACCACTTTTAATTTTTTTTATTTTTTTGGCCGCATCACTCAGTATGTGGGATCTTAGTTCCCTGACCAGGGATTGAACCCACACCCACTGAGGTGGAAGTGCAGAATCTTAATCGCTGGACCACCAGGGAAATGCCTACTTGTGATTTTACATTTCATGAAGCACTTATGAAACAGTTCACTTTATTCATTCATGAAGAGTATGTAAAAGACATTGGACTGAAAAATAATGACTAAGATAAATAATATAGCACAAGTGTAGGGTAAAAACGTGGAGTATCATACTGGTTTCCCCAAGTCCTCTTCATGTTCACCAGCACTATCTTCATACCTCACCTGAAGTCTATTTGGGTCCTTGGTCACATGAGTTAGCACAAATCCTGTACAGTCTCAGGATCACAAACAGGTCTGATCTGGGTTTACTATGGTACCGGCTCCATACTCAAGGCAATCAGACCCTAACTCAAAACAAGACCCGAACTCAGGAAGGGAGCCCAACTCTTTACAGTTGGAGGAAGGGATGGTGAATCCCCTCACCTTTCCCCTGTCCTGACCCCAGTTCTTACGCAGACCCAGGGCACACACCTCACTACAGAAAATGGAGAGGAGATGCATTTTCCATGGAAGTCAGGGAAGTTCGCCTTGACCAGCAAATTTCCCTCAAGCAACCACTGAGAACACAAAAGTAGTCAGATCAGATTCCATCACACTTGATCCTGTGATTCTTCTTCTAAAAGGAGTCTGAGGTACTTGAAATATTAAGAAATACTTGCTGGATTAAAGTCAACAAAACTAGTGACATACAAATGATTTTGAAAGCATACGAGAATGGAAGGCTAATCCATGTTGCTCATGCATGGCAAGGGAAAATTATTGCCAAAGAAGTGGGCAGCCACATTTTATAGTTCCATGACCAGCTTCAGCTTCAGTTCAGTTCAGTCGTTCAGTCGTGTCCGACTCTTTGTGACCCCATGAACCGCAGCATGACAGGCCTCCCTGTCCATCACCAACTCCGGAGTCCACCTAAACCCATGTCCATTGAGTCGATGATGCCATGCAACCATCTCATCCTCTGTCGTCTCCTTCTCCTCCTGCCCTCAATCTTTCCCAGCATCATGGTCTTTTCAAATGAGTTAGCTCTTCGCATCAGGTGGCCAAAGTATTGAAGTTTCAGCTTCAACATCAGTCCTTCCAATGAACACCCAGGACTGATCTCCTTTATGATGAACTGGTTGGATCTCCTTGCAGTCCAAGGGACTCTCAAGAGCCTTCTCCAACACCACAGTTCAAAAACATCGATTCTTTGGCACTCAGCTTTCTTGACAGTCCAACTCTCACATCCATACATGACCACTGGAAAAACCATAGCCTTGACTAGATGGACGTTTGTTGGCAAAGTAATGTCTCTGCTTTTCAATATGCTGTTTAGGTTGGTCATAACTTTCCTTCCAAGGAGCAAGTGTCTTTTAATTTCATGGCTGCAATCACCATCTGTAGTGATTTTGGAGCCCAAAAAGATAAAGTCAGCCATTGTTTCCACTGTTTCGCCATCTATTTGCCATGAAGTGAAGGGACCAGATGCCATGATCTTTGTTTTCTGAATGTTGAGCTTTAAGTCAACTTTTTCACTCTCCTCTTTCACTTTCATCAAGAGGCTTTCTAGCTCCTCTTCACTTTCTGCCATAAGAGTGGTATCATCTGCATATCTGAGGTTATTGATATTTCTCCCAGCAATCTTGATTCCAGCTTGTGCTTCCTCCTGCCCAGTGTTTCTCGTAATGTACTCTGCATATAAGTTAAATAACCAGGGTGACAATATACAGCTGTGACGTACTCCTTTCCCAGTTTGGAACCAGTCTGTTGTTCCATGTCCAGTTCTAACTGTTGGTTCCTGACCTGCATACAGGTTTCTCAAGAGGCAGGTCAGGTGGTCTGGTATTCTCATCTCTTTCAGAATTTTCCACAGTTTATTGTGATTCACACAATCAAAGGCTTTGGCATAGTCAATAAAGCAGAAATAGATGTTTTTCTGGAATGCTTTTGCTTTTTCAGTGATCCAGCAGATGTTGGCAATTTGATCTCTGGTTCCTCTGCCTTTTCTAAAACCAGCTTGAACATCTGGAAGTTTATGGTTCACTTATTGCTGAAGCCTAGCTTGGAGAATTTTGAGCATTACTTTACTAGCGTGTGAAATGAGTGCAATTGTGCAGTAGTTTGAACATTCTTTGGTATTACCTTTCTTTGGGATTGGAATGAAAACTGACCTTTTCCAGTCCTGCGGCCACTGCTGAGTTTTCCAAATTTGCTGGCATATTGAGTGCAGCACTTTCACAGTATCATCTTTCAGGATTTGAAATAGCTCAGCTGGAATTCCATCCCCTCCACTAGCTTTGTTTATAGTGATGCTTCCTAAGGCCCACTTGACTTCACATTCCAGGATGTCTGGCTCTAGATGAGTGAACACACCATAATTATTATCTGGGTCATGAAGATCTTTTTTGTACAGTTCTTCTGTGTATTCTTGCCACCTTTTCTTAATATCTTCTGCTTCTGTTAGGTCCCTACCATTTCTGTCAGGTATGACCTAAATCAAATCCCTTATGACTATATAGTGGAAGTGAGAAATAGATTTAAGGGACTAGATCTGATAGACAGAGTGCCTGATGAACTATGGATGGAGGTTCGTGACATTTTACAGGAGACAGGAATCAAGACCATCACCAAGAAAAAGAAATGCAAAAAAGGAAAATGGCTGTCTGAGGAGGTCTTACAAATAGCTGTGAAAAGAAGGGATGCAAAAAGCAAAGGGGAAAAGGAAAGATAGACCCATTTGAATGCAGAGTTCCAAAGAATAGCAAGGAGAGATAAGAAAGCCTTCCTCAGCAATCAATGCAAAGAAATAGAGGAAAACAATAGAATGGGAAAGACTAGAGATCTCATCAAGAAAATTAGAGATACCAAGGGAACATTTTTTATGACCAGCTTACTGTGGTCAAATAAACCACAGTCCAGAAATCTTGCACGATTTGCTGCTGTGAAATCACCATAAAAATGCTGGTTATATTATTTTCAATCACTCCAGAAAGAACCTTTGGGTCTGAATTTACCCTTAGAATGTTTCTGGATGCTCAGTCGTATCTAACTCTTTGCGACCCCATGGACTAGGGACTGCCAAGCTCCTTTTTCAGTGGAATTTTCTAGGCAAGAATACAGGAGCGGGTTGCCATTTCCTACTCCAGAGGATCTTCTGGACCCAGGGACCAAACCTGCGTCTCTTGAGTCTCCTGCATTGGCAGGTGGATTCTTTACAACTGCACCACCTAGGAAGCCATAGCAATGTTTAACCGGATTCAACAAACATTTGATCTCAGGAGAAAGAGATTCTACGGGTGATTAAACACTGCCCCAACTGTCTGATTGCATTGCCGGAAATATTTCTGGCCTTGCAGCACCATACAACTCTGCAAAAAAAAAAAAAAAAAAGGGAAACTTCTTTGCATGAGTCACTGTTCAAAGACAATTTCCAGGAGCATCTAAGACAGTAGAAGGAGCACTGCTGCTGCTAAGTCACTGTCGTGTCTGACTCTGTGTGACCCCATAGACAGCAGCCCACCAGGCTCCGCCGTCCCTGGGATTCTCCAGGCAAGAACACTGGAGTGGGTTGCCATTTCCTTCTCCAATGCATGAAAGTGAAAACTGAAAGTGAAGTCACTGAGTCGTGTCCAACTCTCAGTGACCCCATGGACTGCAGCCCACTAGGCTCCTCTGTCCATGGGATTTTCCAGGCAAGAGTACTGGAGTGGGGTGCCATTGCCCCTCTTAAAGTCAGAGAAGAGAAATTCGATGTGATTGAAGACTGGAGATGCTGTCTGACCACCATTCACAGAGCCTGCTCTTCATCACTGCAAAGATGCTTTGCCTCTTGGGTTCCCTCCAGGCTCTCAAGGACCCATTTCCCCATCCACAGTTTGAGAAAGAACTTTAGGGATTGTTGTCAGATTTTGGTATGATGACCTCAGGATTATCTGTGTTCCTTTAAAAGATAAAATGCTGTGATTTTCCTTTATTTTTGATATATTTTGACATTATCAGCTTGTAGAGCTATTCCTAAAGTGTTTTCCAAGCCATATAGCACTGAGAATCATTCTGTATTGATATTGGGTTGGTTTAAAACCAAACAAACTTTTTGGGCAACTCCATATTTGCAGGGCTACATTAGGGTCAGAACTTGTTTGGGTTTAAAAATTTGCAAAAGCTATAACTTCATGCAGTAACACTTATTGGATGTCAAGCGTGTGCCAGGCATGTGAAATATATCTGAACAAACAAACAAATGAACATTTCTACCCCTGTGGGACATGCTAACTGTCACATTCAACCCATTCTGTGAACTGTAGCTTGAGAGAAATTTCAGACTTGAAGAATCTAAAAGTAGACTTCAGAAGCTATTATGTGAGGTGAAAAAACATGCCCCTTCCCTGGCTAGCCCTAATTTGCATAGGGCAGGCTCACTGGGGAGGAGACAAAAACTTATAAAAAGAGGGAGCCAAAACCCATTGAGGCCTCTCCGTTGGAGTCCGCCTACCCTCACACCTGGAGGTTGTACGATTCTTTGTTTGCTGGATAAAACTCTTGAGCTGTAACCGAACTGTAAAAAAAAAAGCTGTGATGTGTTAGGCCTTTGGTAACCCTACCCATTTGCCTCTTCAAGCAAGATTTCCTTGATCGCCTTGTCACTTTGTCCTTTGTAATTTTGCATTAATCAAGTGTCACCATCAGAGTGGAAAGTTCTTTTAGACACCTATTTCTGCAACTCTTTCATATCCAGTTATAATTAGTTAAGCAAGATTTTTTCATACTGTCAAATAAATTTTTCAGGTTAAAGGGAAGCTAGGATTTGTGAGGGGCGGGGTGTAGACATGGGTCTCTCCACCCAAAGTTTCTGCTCTCTCACCTTTAGTTATAGAGATGTGGAAATATAAACTGGAAGGAAGCTATTTAGCCCATAGGTGTGCTTCAAGGAAGCACTATACTTAAGACAGATAAAACTAAAAGCAGTTGTACTGTTGCAGGAAGGGGGACCCCTTCCAGGGCCTGAAACTGGGCTCTTGTCTAACACTTGGAAATGAATTGTCCGAGGAGACACATGTGCTGACAAAGCAGGAGATTTTATTGGGAAAGGGAACCCAGGTGGAGAGCAGTAGGGTAAGGGAACCCAGGAGAACTGCTCTGCTGAGTGGCTCGCAGTCTTGGGTTTTATGGTGATGGGATTAGTTTCTGGGTGGTCTTTGGCCAATCATTCTAATTCAGAGTCTTTTCTGGTGCTGCATGCATCACTCAGCTGAGATGGATGCTAGAGAGAGGGATTCTGGGAAGTGGACGGACACGTGGTGTCTCCTTTCAACCTTTCCCGAACTCTTCCGGTTGGTGGTGGCTTATTAGTTCCATATTCCTTATCAGGATGTCCTGTCATAAAACAACTCATGCAAATGGTTACTATGGTGCCTGGCCAGGGTGGGCGGTTTCAATCAGTGTGCTTCCCCTAACAGTACTACTGAGGATTCTTTTGGTTGCAATTATAGTGACCTGCTAGAGGCAGCTTTTGACAAAAAAGAAAAGGGTGGGGACAAAATTTACTATTATGTAAGAAGTAGGTCTCATAGTGACCCCCCTTTTTTATTTTTTTAAGAGTTGAAGAGTTTTATTAGTGATAGTAAGAAAGCTAGTGTAATTAAGTTATAGAGTCACTCAGCAGAAATTTCCTTAAATGATCAAAGATTTAAGCCATCTGTGAGGCCAAAGGCCCCTCCACTGAGGGACAGTGTCCAGTGATGCCTGCAAGTCCACTGGCTCCCAGACTCTCACCTGACACTCATGGGTAGCTAAGGCCTTGGTGTCCTGCACCCAAAGCTAATCTGTGACAGTGGGCTCACTTGAACAAAAGTTACTCTCTTGTGAGAGGGGTTTCAAAGTCCAGAAGGAGGACTGTGGGGCAGAGAACGCTGTCAGAATTCTACATCTGCTTCTTTCCCTCCACCCCGCCACCCCCATCAGCTCTTTCTGTGTTTCTCCCGTTTGCTGGGCAGAACATAATCCTCCATAGCTCCATGATTCTCCAACAGCAGTGTCTGACAAGCAACTTTGACTTTCAATTTTAAGTCTTTGGCAACAAGAATCTGACCGGACTATCTTGGGTGTGGTGTTCACCTAGTGAAATTAGCTGTCGTCTGGCATAGGGTCCAGAGGTGTGGTGGTCAGTGGGTGGGCTGGGGAAGGGAGTGGGGATGGTAGTTCTCAGAGAAATGAACACCTGTGTGAGCTGAACAGTTCTGAAGAGGTGTCTGACTCTTGTTTTCCTTTTTATTTTAAACAAATGACCAAGGAAGAAACTTTCTCAGTCTATTATTTCCATAAACAAATGCTTCCTTATGTCTACTGTAAAACAACTTATTATGAAAAATTATAAACACATACAAACTTAGGAAGAAAAGGGTGATGAGCCCCTTAGTTCCCTTCATCAAGAGTCAGCAATTATTGATTACCCACATATGCTCCATTTAACCACTTTCCCTTTATTTCTTTTTATGTTTTCAAGTAAATCTCATTTATCATATCATTTCACTCCTTCATGACTGTGCCACCTACAAAGTCTACTCACTCAAAAGGAATTTCATGAATCTAATCAAGCCACGGGTAACTTGACACCAAGTGACACTCAGTGTCCCATTGTCGCACTTGTGTCTAGTGAAGATAAATTACAGATTCTGGTGGTGCCCAGCCTTCCCTCCCAATGAGGAATCTCTCATCAACACTTTCTAATGGTTTCATCCACTGATGAGTAGAGTCAGTCAACACTTGGTGGATTATAAAATGATGGTTTCATTAATCTCTCATTCTTTCATTTATTAACTGAAATTCTGTAAAGAGGATATCCCTTAATCTACTAGGGCTCTTAGGTACCTAAATTACCAAATTGCTCAGAAAAGGTAAGATCATAGATGATTCTTTCTTTTCAGTTACTACCTTTGTAAATAAGAATTAATGTCTTTGGAATCTTGATTGGTATTTAGTGAAGCTGGGTTTTGTTTCTGTTGTTGCTGTTTGCCTTCATTCTCTCTCATTTAAAAAAATGTCCATATGAACTCATGGCTCTTTATATATTCAGTGTGTGTCATTTATTTTGTGCTCAAATTTCCCCATCTTTGGACAGAGGACTGCTTTATGGTGACTCCTAAGTGCTTTGGATGTGACCTATTAATTTTGGAAACTTTCCTATTTTCTGGTACAACAAGATGTTCTAAATTCACCCTGGAGATTTCCTGCCTCGGGTCTAGAATCAGACATTTTTCCAAGGAGCCCTGGTTTCTTTTTTAATCTAAGCGTTTTAAAAAAATCAACTTTATTGAGGTACTAGGAGTTAAGTTTTCAACATAAAATTTTTGTGGAGACACAATCCAATGTATATTCAAACCGGGGAGTTTTTTAAAATGTTATGAACAATATTATTTTACTTATCAGGATTTTCTTTCAATATTGGCTACCAGGATCAAACTTGATAAACTTTAAATTAGAATTTAAATGAAAGAATATAGTGAAGTAAAGATCAGGATCAGGAGAAAAAAGACATAGCTTTTAATGATTCATGCACGCCTAGAGTAGGGAGACTAAAAATCTCATTGTACAGGAAACTGAAGTGATAAATCTCTCTTTGAAACTGGCCAGAGCATAAAGAAATAAAGGCTACATGGGAAAGGAAGAAAGGAAGGCAGACAGATAGTCAGAAAGAAAAAAACAGAGAAAGGAAAGAAAGGTGAGAAAGAAGAAAGGAAAAGGAGAGGGAGTATAACAGGGGAGAAATGAGAGAAACAGAGAGAGACAGACTCTTTGGCCAAATTAGGAAGGGGGGTGAAGCCCTATAACTCAAGTCACCCAGCACCCCCATGGCAACTGTCCCTGGCTTGAACCCAGGAAGCACAGGAATTCCAGACCCAGGAGCAGATAAAATGAAGGAGGAAAGTGGGCAAGATCCAAGCATCTTTAGGAAAGAAGCAGTTTTCTTTTGTCCTCTCCTCGAAAAGAATGCTTCTGTCGTGTTTCATCAAGAATAAAAAGAGCCATTGGTTTAAGATTGCTATAGATTTTTATCATTTGAAAGAATGTCCTTATAACCCTGGCTTTCAAGGAGGTTTCTTTTAAAAGTGCTTTTTAAATTTAAAAAAGAAAAATAACAAGAGGCATCCTATTATATAGTAATTTTAAAAATCATCATCTACATTATTTGTTATTATAAATAATCCTGGCATGAAAAACCCTGTACATGAAACCGATTTGTGCAGTGGGGCAGTGAAGAACAGAATTTGATCCCAAAAGGACTAAGGCCCCAAAGTGGAAAAGAGAGAGCAGTCCTAGCAAGGAAATAGTGCTGTGACATCAGTCCCGAGGGGGAAGGCTGCCGTGTGTGCTAGTGGTTGGTCCGGAAGGGAGAGGCTGCTGGGGAGCCCCCAGTTTGGACCGCAAAGCTGAGGATGAACTGGAGGGAGCTTGTTTGGGGGCAAGAGTAGAGCAGACATGGGGAAGGATATTTCTAAAGCCACCCTGAAAGCCCAAGTGCAAAGAGGACATCATTTCTAGTCAAAGAGGACATCATTTCTAAAAATAGGTGGCTCAGTGGTAAAGAATCTGCCTGCCAATGCAGGGGACTTAGGAAACGCAGGTTTGATCTCTGGGTGGGGAAGATCCCCTGGAGGAGGAAATGGCAACCCACTCCAGTATTCTTGCCTGGAGAATCCCATGGACAGAGGAGTCTGACCGGCTACAGTCCATGGGATTCCAAAGAGTTGGACATGACTGAGCAGCATTTGCAAATAAAAGTCAGTCACCTACAGAGTCCCACTTGGGGTCTGTGAGCTAACAGCAAGGCTTGTATCTGCTCTACAGGTAGCACCAATAGAAACCAAGCTATCATTCTTATAGTGAAACAAGATTCAGACTTCTGGCATTAAGAGCAGCCCTGCTGCTGCCTAGATGGAACTACCAGCCAGCTCCCTTTGGGACAACGTCATTCCAGGTCCCTTTTGCCTGCGGCCACGTGGAAAGGTATATGAGCCCAGAAATCTCTGAGTATTACTGTCTGGTGTTGTATCTGTACTTGAGTACCTAATAACCATTTTTTCTATTACAGTAGGAAAACAGTTTTCGAAGTTCTTTTCTAATCTTTCCTTACACAACATGTTTATTAATCAGAAATAAAAGGATGTTCCCTATTTTGTCATGAAAATTCAAATCTATTCAGCCAATATTTATAGAGGATAGTCTAATCATCTGGCATTTATGTCATCTTGTGAATTAGGGCAAGTTTTGGAATTTGGGGCAAATTACTTAAATACTCAGTCTCGGCTGTCTTGTCATATGTATATGTGATTTGTAACATGAGATTAGCAATGTATTTATTGTTAAATAAAATCTTGCTATTGAAGAGAAGAAGAAAATGGCAATCCACTCCAGTACCCTTGCCTGGAAAATCCCATGGACGGAGGAACCTGGTAGGCTACAGTCCATGGGATCGCAGAGAGGTGGACATGACTGAGCACCTTCACTTTCCTTTCCTTTATTCAAGAAAATAAAACCTGCCCCAATGCCTGGAGCTTAGTAAATAACGAATAAAAGGTAACTGACAAAGCAATGATGCCAGTAATGATAAGTAGGAATAAAGTCACATTCATCATTCATTTTCTGAATACTAACCATAGCAATCTATGTTTTATGCCTTGGAGCACATTAGTAAAAGTAGTATATATATACACACACACACACATGTTGAAAGGTTGCAGAAAGGTTGATGGTAAGAATTTTGATAAGGTTAAGATTGTGGATTTGTAAGAATAGTAAATGCTTTACCCCAACTCCAGGTAGCTTTTGGTGTTATATTTCTCTGAAGATGTAATCTCTCCAATTTTAGCCACTGGCTCACAACACTGTTTTTTAAGTATCCAGGGATGAGAGAGTTCCATAAACATGGTGGTAGCTGGAACTGGCTTACATGTAGAATCTCTTAATTGACTAAGTGGAAATTTTTATATTAAATCTGGAAAAGTTTGGATTTTGACTCAAGAGGTTGTTGACTGTTTCATAGCATAAATATTTTTAAGTAGGGAAGGGACATACCCAGTCAACAAAGCTTTGTTGACCTGAGCTGATTTATTTCATTAAATCTGAGAAATGGACTTGAGAACTATAAACTGGAGAAAGTTTTAAGATGAGCTTGAGAGAGGAAGGTGAATGAAAGTTGTATAATCACAAGACTAGGATAAAGAACTTTTTTAAATTTGAGGGGAAGGCTGTAAGTAAATTGGGCTTCCCTGGTGGCTCAGCAATAAAGAACCCACCTGCAATGCAAGAGATGCAGGAGATGCTTTCTGAAAAAGCCAAATATCCAAAAAGTAGAGTAATAAATGCAAAAAAACCCAAACATATACAGATTTTTAATATAATTATTCAGTTATATTTTAATGAATAGGAATGATATGTTAAAAAGGGATAACATATATACCATACAATTGATTTCAAACATGTGAAATAAAACATGCATAGGAAAAAAGAATAAAACTGTATCAGCATGTTATCAGTGGTTATTTCTAGAAATGAAATACAGATGAGTTTTTTTCTTTTATTTTCCAGTTTTTCTATATGGTATATATATTACTTTTGACAATTGTGGGGGAAAGGAAGGTTAGGGTTTTTTGTTTTTTGTTTTTTCCCCTCCTTTTTAACCTCTTTTTAGCCCAGTAGTATTATATTGAGCATCTGTAAAACCTCTCACCCCCACTCTTGTTTTCAAGATCACTTCATGAATTTCCCATGTCCTTACTCTTTAGTGGACAAATTTTAGAGAAGTGATGAGCTCTACCAAGGCTAGCATTAAAATGGTTGTCTCTGAGTCAGAGGCTTTTCATCTTTGCCATTCATTTACTAACTATTCTTTTTAATGGATGACCACAATTATACTACAGTGAAAGGTTAACATTTATAATGTTTACCTTGAGGACTCAATAAAATGCCTTTGTTTCTTATCATATTTGGCATGTTTAATAAAATAAGCTGAATTAGACATCCAATGTATTCCAACTGTGACAACTAAAAATAAATATAATATTTACCTTCATTGTTTTCAGGTGCTTAGCAAACTTTACCAATAATCTTTCATTGCTTTGGATTAATTTACAGATAGGAACTAATACCGATAATAGGAATTACAGGTTAATATAATCTTTTTGAACTCATCTAAAATGTGAAACAAGCTTCAGTTTCTTCTGTTTTTCAGACATCAGGAGAAAGAAGTTTCTTCTCAATGGAAAAGTTGTTCGTCTTATCCTAGAGTAAAGGAATAAGTGGACAAATAAGCAAGTTTATCTTTTGGGGGAAATGTCTAGTCCCAACCCCATTTTAATCTAAAATTTATTTAATGTTTTCAACAGTGTTTCACTGGGCAGAGCAGCATGTAAAAGCATGTAAATCACCCAAGAGCTTCAAGTAACAGGAGAAACCTCAGTCTTCTAGATCCCCCTTACTCAGAGCATAGTGTCTGGACGGGCACCAGCACCATCACCTGGGTGCTGGTTAGAAACTCAAAATCTCAAACCCTACCCTAGACTGACTATATCAGAAACTTCTTTTTAATAACATACCCATGTGATTGACAGGCACATTAAAGCCTGAGAAGAACTGGGCTAGATAGCTTTTTTATTATTGTTTTGTTGTTCAGTTACATGCCACAGAATATGAAGGAAATGATAAAAGTAAATAACTCAATCTTATTAGTATAATGAAAGAGGAGATACTTCACAGTCTCTAATTAAAGTGGTTTTTAAAAATTTTTTAAATTATAAAAGTATGATAACACATTCACAGGAGATTTGGAAAATACAGAACAAAGTTACATATAGTCCCACTATATATTACAATTATTTTATTATTTTATTTTTTATTGGAGAATAATTGCTTTACAATATTGTGTTGATTCCTGCCATACATCAACATGTATCAGTGCTTTTCAGGTCTACTATATCCTTCTACTTTTCTGTCTATTCATTCTATTAATTTTTGAGAGTTTGATATTGAAACTCCAACCAAAAACTTCAACTTAAAAAAATAAAGATTTTTAGCTGGAGTTTCAATATCAAACTCTCAAAAATTAATAGAGTGGATAGACAGAAAAGTAACCTGAAAAGCACTATGAACCAATTCAACATAACTAAGATTTATACAATTTTCACACAACAGCAGGATACAAATTCTATTCAAGTTCCCATGGACTATAAACTATAAGACACTAGAACATATCCAGGGACATAAAACAAGGTGCAAAAATTTCATGGTCTAAAGGTATTGAAATCATACAGAGTCTGTTCTCTTCTCACTGAGGCATTATGTTAGAAATCAATATCAAAAGATATTTGAAAATAACCCACATATTTCCAAGTGCAATGTGACATTTTCCAAGAGAGACATTTGACTTAGTCATTGAAAGCCTCAGTAAAGTTAAAAGACTGAAAAAACACAGATTGCAGAGAAGAAAACACTTAAATGAGAAATTGATATCAAAGATATTTTTTAAATTCCATATATTTGGAAATTAAATGTCCACTTTTAAATGATGGGTGTATGAAGGAGCCATAACAAAAAAAATTAGAAAATAATTGTAACAGAATAAAAATGAAAATAATTTACCAGAGTTTGTTGTATGCAGCTGAAGTTGCTCAATGCAACTAAATACAATGTGGAATCTTGGATAGGTATGAAAACAAATAATGGAAACTAACATAAAATTTTGTGAAATTTGAACAAAGCTGTACTTTAGTTAATAATACTGTATCACATGTTAATTTCCTGTTTTTCTTTTCTTTATTTTTACAGCTTAGTATTTCTTTGTATCCTCAGAATTGGATTAAAAGTTTCAAGCTTCAAAGTTTTTTTTTAAAAAAACATTATTAAGATAATAAGCTGTCCAGACTTTTTGCAGTAATACTAGATGCCAGAATAAATGGAACTATATCAAAGTTTTGAGTGAACATAAATTAGAAATCTAGCATTCAATTCATACTTAATCAAAGAAGTGGAACCAAAATGTCATAAATTTTTTCATGAGTTTCCTAAGCTATATATATTATGTCAGATCTGAAGGTGGCTGGCCGTGAGGGGCAGCAGGATCACTCTGGAACTGGCTTTTCTGGGTTTGGCATCTGAGAGAGTTTCTGACAGAGTAAAGGTACTCCTTTCTGCTACTCTCTTGAGATCTTTTAGGGGCAGGTCCCTACATCTGGGAATTGGAGATACAGAAACTGAGCACTGGGGCAGGGAACTGCTCACTTAGCAGCAGAGCCAGGCTGGGCCAAGGGCTTAGGGTAGCGCCTTGCACAAATTCCGGGTCAAGTTGGTGGAGTAGGACGACCCTGGGCTCACCTCCTCCCAGGGACACACCGAAACTACAACCTCGTAAAGAACAACTGTCTCTCAGGACTGACCTGAAGACTAGCACAACAGACTTTCTACGAGTAAGGGTATAAGGAAAAGGCAGGAGGTGCAGAATCAAACCTTGGTTTTACTCCTGTGAGGCAACCCACAACCCCAAGAGACATCACAACCACAGAGGTACCCCCTGAGGAGCCAGGGGGCCAAGTCCCACATCATGCTCCCCAGCACCAGGACCTAACTGGGAAGCTGAGTCCCCAAAAGAGCTGGTTCTGAAAACCAGCAAGGATTAAATCTGGGGGAGTGGGGCTGGGGGGACGAGGATGAGGGTGCCCTGGGAAAGGACGGAGACTTCACTCTTAAAGGACTCCTCGCAGAAACTCACTCACTCCAAACCTAGCACAGAGGCAGCAGCTTGAAAAGCCCCCGGGCCATACCAGACGGGGAGTCGTTGACTCATTTTGGGGCCTAGAGTGGGGGGGGGGGGTGTCTGTCATGGTCTTTGTAGACCTGGACATGGGGACTGGAGTTGACGGGAAGAGGGACGCAGGGGACCCAAGTCTCGAGTGAAACAAGTGTGCTTTATTTGCAGAAATGCATGTTTATATATCTTCATACAAGGCAGCTTTAGGCAGTAAAACAAACAAACAAAAAAACTGAGCAAAAACAAAGCCAAGCAAATAATAATCTTCAAAGGGCCAGAAAGCATTCCATACCCTGAGTAAGAGGGGCATAACTGAATAGATTACATTTAAGTAAGGTCACTGAAGGGAGTCAAGTGAAGTGAAGTCAAGTGGGCCTTAGAAAGCATCGCTATGAACAAAGCTAGTGGAGGTGATGGAATTCCAATTGAGCTGTTTCAAATCCAGAAAGATGATGCTGTGAAAGTGCTGCACTCAATATGCCAGCAAGTTTGGAAAACTCAGCAGTGGCCGCAGGACTGGAAAAGGTCAGTTTTCATTCCAATCCCAAAGAAAGGCAATGCCAAAGAATGTTCAAGCTACCGCACAATTGCACTCATCTCACATGCTAGTAAAGTCATGCTCAAAATTTTCCAAGCCAGGCTTCAGCAATACGTGAACTGTGAAATCCCTGACGTTCAAGCTGGTTTTAGAAAAGGCAGAGGAACCAGAGATCAAATTGCCAACATCCACTGGATCATGGAAAAAGCAAGAGAGTTCCAGAAAAACATCTATTTCTGCTTTGTTGACTATGCCAAAGCCTTTGACTGTGTGGATCACAATAAACTGTGGACAATTCTGAAAGAGATGGGAATACCAGACCACCTGACCTGCCTCTTGAGAAATCTGTATGCAGGTCAGGAAGCAACAGTTAGAACTGGACATGGAGCAACAGACTGGTTCCAAACTGGGAAAGGAGTACGTCAAGCCTGTATATTGTCACCCTGCTTATTTAACTTCTATGCAGAGTACATCATGAGAAACCCTGGGCTGGAAGAAGCACAAGCTCGAATCAAGATTGCCGGGAGAAATATCAATAACCTCAAATATGCAGATGACACCACCCTTATGGCAGAAAGTGAAGAGGAACTAAAAAGCCTCTTGATGAAAGTGAAAGAGGAGAGCAAAAAGGTTGGCTTAAAGCTCAACATTCAGAAAACGAAGATCATGGCATCCGGTCCCATCACTTCATGGGAAATAGATGGGGAAACAGTGGAAACAGTGTCAGACTTTATTTTTTTGGGCTCCAAAATCACTGCAGATGGTGACTGCAGCCATGAAATTAAAAGACACTTACTCCTTGGAAGAAAAGTTATGACCAACTTAGATAGCATATTCAAAAGCAGAGACATTGCTTTGCCGACTAAGGTCCATCTAGTCAAGGCTATGGTTTTTCCTGTGGTCATGTATGGATGTGAGAGTTGGACTGTGAAGAAGGCTGAGCACAGAAGAATTGATGCTTTTGAACTGTGGTGTTGGAGGAGACTCTTGAGAGTCCCTTGGACTGCAAGGAGATCCAACCAGTCCATTCTGAAGGAGATCAGCCCTGGGATTTCTTTGGAAGGAATGATGCTAAAGCTGAAACTCCAGTCCTTTGGCCACCTCATGCGAAGAGTTGACTCATTGGAAAAGACTCTGATGCTGGGAGGGATTGGGGGCAGGAGGAGAAGGGGACGACAGAGGATGAGATGGCTGGATGCCATCATGGACTCGATGGATGTGAGTCTGAGTGAACTCCGGGAGATGGTGATGGACAGGGAGGCCTGGCGTGCTGAGATTCATGGGGTTGCAAAGAGTCGGACACGACTGAGCAACTGAACTGAACTGAACTGAACTGAACTGAAGGGAGGCGCTGAAAGGAATCCAAGCGGGTGCCCCTTCTCGTGAGCTCAGTCCTGAGAACTGCGTGCAGCTCTGCCCATTCCTGTTTTCCAGGAACTGATAAGGAATAGAGAATCCTTGAGAAACGGCACCCAAAAGAAAAGAATAATATATTGGATCCCTTAAAGCTGAATGTCCCCTGACAGGGGTCCAGTGGAACTTCCTCTGGGGGCAGAAGTACCTGCAGATCTTCGTTCATTTTCACTTTCTTCCCACGTAGCTGATCTGGTGCTAGCGAGCACTGTTTCTATCAGTCTCCATCAGCCTAACTAACACTACCTGCTCTGGCCCTCCTTTCTCCGGAGAACCCAAGAGGCCAGGCCTACACACCAATGCCCCCTCCCTACAGCAGTCACAGCCAGGTCTGTGGACGTTTGGACCAAGGACCAACCGCACCTACTAGGGTGTCTGCCGCAGTCACGGGGAAGCCTGCCTGGGGACCAACCTCACCCACCAGCACACCCACAACAACTGCTGTCCACTCATCACAGGAGGGCACACGCAGCCTACACAGGGGATACCCCTGGGGCACCTGGCTGGGTTGACTAGGGGAGATTGTACCACTGGGCCCTATAGGACACCTCCTATATAAGGCCACCCTTTCAAGACTGGGTGATGAAGCTGATATATGCAGAAACAGAGTTCAAGAGTCAGTCAGTTCAGCAGTGTCTGACTCTTTGCAACCACATGGACTTCAGCACACCAGGCTTCCTTGTCCATCACCAATTCCCAGAGCCTATTCAAACTCATGTCCATTGAGTTGGTGATGCCATCCAACCATCTCATCCTCTGTCATCCCCTTCTCCTCTCACCTTCAGGGTCTTTTCCAGTGAGTCAGTTCTCACTGGAGGCCCAAGAACTGGAGTTTCAGCTTCAGCATCAGTCTTTCCAATGAATATTCAGGACTAATTTCCTTTAGGATGGACGGGTTGGATTTCCTTGCAGTCCAAGGGACTCTCAAGAGTCTTCTCCAACACCACAGTTCAAAAGCAGCAATTCTTCAGTGCCCAGTTTTCTTTTTAGTCCAACTCTCACATCCATACATGACTACTGGAAAAACCATAGCTTTGTCTAGATGGACCTCTGTTGGCAAAGTAATGTCTTTGCTTTTTAATATGCTGTCTAGCTTTGTCATAGCTTTTCTTCCAAGAAGCAAGTGTCTTTTAATTTCATGGCTGCAGTTACCATCTTCAGTGATTTTGGAGCCCCAAAAAATAAAGTCTGACTGCTTCCACTGTTTCGCCATCTATTTGCCATGAAGTGATGGGACCAGATGCCATCATCTTCGTTTTCTGAATGTTGAGCTTTAAGTCATCTTTTTCACTCTCCTCTTTCACTTTCATCAAGAGGCTTTTTAGTTCCTCTTCACTTTCTGCCATAAGGGTGGTGTCATCTGCATATCTGAGGTTATTAATATTTCTCCTGGCAATCTTGATTCCAGCTTGTGCTTCATCCAGTCCAGCACTTTGAATGATGTACTCTACATACAAGTTAAATAAGCTGGGTGATGATATACAGCCTTGACTACTCCTTTCCCAATTTGGAACTAGTCCGTTTTTCCATGTTCGGTTTGAAATGGAATTAATGAAAAAACTATGGAATATCTTTCAAAGGGAAGAACAAGATAAAACATCAGGGGGAAAAAAAACTAAAGGAAGAGGCAGGCACAAGCATGGGTGGCTGCCACGGTGTACAAGTGCGGCCAAGAGGAGCTACCCCGTGTCTGAGGTCAGGGGTGGAGGCCAAGAGTGCCAGGCTGTGACAGCGCGGGAGCAGCTGAGAAGGTACCCCACATCCGAGGTCAGGGGCGGTGGCTGGGAGGAGCTACCCACCGCCTGAGGCCAGGGGCGGCGGCCGAGAAGAGCAACCCCAAAGTCCAAGGACCTGTGGCTGTGCGGGCACAGGAGGGCCAAGAGGAGCTATGTGGAGTAGTGCAAGGTCAGGAGGGATGGCCATGAGGAGATACCCCTCGTCCCAGGTAAGGAGCAGTGGCTGCGCTTTGCTGGAACAGCCGTGAAGAGATACCCCACATCCAAGGTAAGAGAAACCAAGTGAGACAGGATGTGTTGCTGCTGCTGCTAAGTCACTTCAGTCATGTCCGACTCTGTGCAACCCCATAGATGGCAGCCCACCAGGCTCTGCCATCCCTGGGATTCTCCAGGCAAGAACACTGGAGTGGGTTGCCATTTTCCTTCTCCAATGCATGAAAGTGAAAAGTGAAAGTGAAGTCGCTCTGTCATGTCCAACCCTCAGCAACCCCATGGACTGCAGCCTTCCAGGCTCCTCTGTCCATGGGATTTTCCAGGCAAAAGTACTGGAGTAGGATGTGTTGCAAGAGGGCATCAGAGGGCAGACACACTGAAATCTTAATCACAGAAACTAGTCAATCTAATCACACTAGGATCACAGCCTTGTCTAACTCAATGAAACTAAGCCATGCCCTGTGGGGCCACCCAAGACAGGTGGGTTATGGTGGAGAGGTCTGACACAATGTGGTCCACTGGAGAAGGGAATGGCAAACCACTTCAGTATTCTTGCCTTGAGAACAGTATGAAAAGGCAAAATGATAGGATACTGAAAGAGGAACTCCCCAGGTTAGTAGGTGCCCAATATGCTACTGGAGATTAGTGGAGAAATAACTCCAGAAAGAATGAAGGGATGGAGCCAAAGCAAAAACAATACCCAGTTGTGGATGTGACTGGTAATAGAAGCAAGGTCTCATGCTGTAAAGCGCAATATTGCATAGGGACCTGGAATGTCAGGTCCATGAATCAAGGCAAATTGGAAGTGGTCAAACAGGAGCTGGCAAGAGTGAACGTTGACATTCTAGGAATCAGCAAACTAAAATGGACTGGAATGGGTGAATTTAACTCAGATGACCATTATTATATCTACTACTGTGGGCAGGGATCCCTTAGAAGAAATGGAGTAGCCATCATGGTCAACAAAAGAGTCCGAAATGCAGTACTTAGATGCAATCTCAAAAATGACAGAATGAGCTCTGTTTGTTTCCAAGGCAAACCATTCAATATCACAGTTATCCAAGTCTATGCCCCAACCAGTAACGCTGAAGAACCTGAAGTTGAACAGTTCTATGAAGACCTACAAGATCTTTTAGAACTAACACCCAAAAAAGAAGTCCTTTTCATTATAGGGGACTGGAATGCAAAAGTAGGAAGTCAAGAAACACCTGGAGTAACAGGCAAATTTGGCCTTGGAATGTGGAATGAAGCAGGGCAAAGGCTAATAGAATTTTGCCAAGAGAACGCACTGGTCATAGCAAACACCCTCTTCCAACAACACAAGAGAAAACTCTACACATGGACATCATGAGATGGTTGACACCAAAATCAGATTGATTTTGCAGCCAAAGATGGAGAAGCTCTATAAAGTCAGCAAAAACAAGACCAGGAATTGACTGTGGCTCAGATCATGAGCTCCTTATTACCAAATTCAGACTGAAATTGAAGAAAGTAGGGAAACCCACTAGACCATTCAGGTATGACCTAAATCAAATCCCGTATGATTATACAGTGGAAGTGAGAAATAGATTTAAGGTACTAAATCTGATAGAGTGCCTGATGAACTATCCCTTCATTCTTTCTGGAGTTATTTCTCCATGAACTGAGGTTCCTGACATTGTACAGGAGACAGGGATCAAGACCATCCCCATGGAAAAGAAATGCAAAAAAGCAAAATGGTTGTCTGAGGAGGCCTTACAAATAGCTGTGAGAAGAAGAGAAGCGAAAAGCAAAGGAGAAAAGGAAAGATATAAGCATCTGAATGCAGAGTTCCAAAGAATAGCAAGAGGAGATAATAAAGCCTTCCTCAGCGATCAATGCAAAGAAATAGAGGAAAAGAACAGAATGGGAAAGACTAGAGATCTCTTCAAGAAAATTAGAGATACCAAGGGAACATTTCATGCAAAGATGGGATCAGTAAAGGACAGCAATGGTATGGACATAACAGAAGCAGAAGATATTAAGAAGAGGTGGCAAGAATACACAGAAGAACTGTACATAAAAGATCTTCACGACCCAGATAATCACGATGGTGTGATCACTCACCTAAAGTCAGACATCCTGGAATATGAAGTCAAGTGGGCCTTAGAAAGCATCACTATGAACAAAGCTAGTGGAGGTGATGGAATTCCAGTTGAGCTGTTTCAAATCCTGAAAGATGATGCTGTGTAATTGCGGCACTCAATATGCCAGCAAATTTGGAAAACTCAGCAGTGGCCACAGGACTGGAAAAGTTTAGTTTTCATTCCAATCCCAAAGAAAGGCAATGCCAAAAAATGCTCAAACTACTGCACAAATGCACTAATTTCACAAGCTAGTAAAGTAATGCTCAAAATTTTCCAAGCCAGACTTCAGTAATATGTGAACTGTGAACTTCCAGATGTTCAAGCTGGTTTTAGAAAAGGCAGAGGAACCAGAGATCAAATTGCCAACATCCGCTGGATCATCAAAAAAGCAAGAGAGTTTCAGAAAAAAACATATATTTCTGCTTTATTGACTATGCCAAAGCCTTTGACTGTGTGGATGACAGTAAACTATGGAAAATTCTGAAAGAGATGGGAATACCAGACACCTGACCTGCCTCCTGAGAAACCTGTATGCAGGTCAGGAAGCAACAGTTAGAACTGGACATGGAATAACAGACCGATTCCAAACAGGAAAAGGAGTACATCAAGGCTGTATATTTTCACCCTGCTTATTTAACTTATATGCAGAGTACATCATGAGAAACACTGGGCTGGAAGAAGCACAAGCTTGAATCAAGATTTCTGGGAGAAATATCAATAACCTCAGATATGCAGATGACACCACCCTTATGGCAGAAAGTGAAGAGGAACTAAAAAGCCTCTTGATGAAAGTGAAAGAGGAGCGTGAAAAAGTTGGCTTAAAGCTCAACATTCAGAAAATGGAAATCATGGCATCTGGTCCCATCACTTCATGGCAAATAGATGGGGAAACAGTGGAAACAGTGCCAGACTTTATCTTTTGGGGCTCCAAAATCACTGCAGATGGTGATTGCAGCCATGAAATTAAAAGACACTTACTCCTTGGAAGAAAAGTTATGACCAACCTAGATAGTATAATCAAAAGCAGAGACATTGCTTTGCCGACTAAGGTCCATCTAGTCAAGGCTATGGTTTTTCTAGTGGTCATGTATGGATGCAAGAGTTGGACTGTGAAGAAAGCTGAGTGCTGAAGAATTGATGCTTTTGAACTGTGGTGTTGGAGAAGACTCTTGAGAGTCCCTTGGACTGCAAGGAGATCCAACCAGTCCATTCTAAAGGAGATCAGACCTGGGTGTTCTTTGGAAGGAATGATGCTAAAGCTGAAGCTCCAGTACTTCGGCCACCTCATGCGAAGAGTTGACTCATTGGAAAAGACTGATGCTTGGAGGGATTGGGGGCAGGAGGAGAAGGGGACGACCGAGGATGAGATGGCTGGATGGCATCACCAACTCGATGGACATGAGTTTGAGTGAACCCCGGGAGTTGGTGATGGACAGGGAGGCCTGGTGTGCTGCGATTCATGGTATCGCAAGAGTTGGACATGACTAAGTGATTGACCTGAACTGAACTGAACTGAAAGAAAGAGGAGATAAAGTTTACCTGATAAAGAATTCAAAGTAACAATCATAAGATGCTTATCAGACTCAGTAGAAAACTGGATGAATTCAGGGAGAGAATCAACAAAAGGCTAAAAGGATTATAAGCCTCTTTCACCAAAGGGCTAGAAGAGATAAAAAAGAAAATTTTCACAGTTTTGAATTCATTAACTGATGCAAAAAAATACACTACCAGAAACCAGCAGGAGATCAGAGAATACAAAAAAACAAAAAATACAGATCAGTGATCTGGAAGACAAGGATAGTAGAAGTCACTCAATCAGAATAGCAAAAAGGAAAGAGAATAAAACAAAAGAAATAAGAGGGCTCATGAGGGGTCCCAGCTCCTCTGGCAGCAGGAGAAGCAGCAGTGGACAGGCAGTCCAGCTTCTGGATTTCTCTCAGCACCCCCAGCATGCGCCCGCCCTGCCACCAGCATGCTCGAGAAGGGCAGCTCCACATAGAGGACAGCAACGGAGGACCGCAAGAGGAGATCCTGGACGTTGCCATCTAAACCTGCTCCTCCAAATGTGGAAACAGAGCCAAAAAAGGCACCAGGAAAGGATAAATCTTCAGACAGAAAAGTGCAAACAAAACGGAAAAGGGGAGCAAAGGGAAAACAGGCAGAAGTGACTAAACCTCTGGTTGGAGGTTTACCTGCATAAAATGGAGAAACTGAAGACGAGGAGAGCCCAGACTCTGAGGAAGCAGGAAAGACAGAAGCTATGTGTGGTTAACATCACGCACCGGGTCCTATCAGTGGTCCCTGCCTACCTTCTTGTTCAATCCAGATGAAGATTTTTATTAATTAGTTTGTAAATGCAAGTGTTTTTAGTAGTTCTGGCAGCATTTTTAAGAAAGAGGGAATCCCACTTCATTCATTTTTAAAGTGTAAGCGCTTTTTTTTTAATTGGAGTATAGTTGATTTACACTATTGTGTTAGTTTCACATGTATAGCAAAGTGAATCAGTGTATATGTATATATACATATATCCACTCTTTTCTAGATTCTTTTCCTATATAGGCCATTACAGAGCACTGAGTAGAGTTCCCTGTACTATACAGTAGCTCCTTGCTGCTAAGTCACTTCAGTCGTGTCCGACTCTGTGTGACCCCATAGATGGCAGTCCACCAGGCTCCCCTGTCCCTAGGATTCTCCAGGCAAGAACACAGGAGTGGGTTGCCAGTTCCTTCTCCAATACAGTAGGTCCTTATTAGTCATCTATTTTATATAGAGTATGTGTCTTTGTCAACCCCAATATGTTCCCCCCTTACCCCCTGGTAACCATAAGTTTGTTTTCTACATCTGTGACTCTATTTCTGTTTTGTAAATAAGTTTATTTGTACCATTTTTAAAGATTCCACATATAAGTGATATTATATGGTATTTGTCTTTCTCTGTCTGACATTACTCAGTATGACAATCTCTAGGTCCATCCATGTTGCTGTTGTAAACAATTTGCTAGTTGTTTTCTTTCTTTTTTTTTTTTTTTTTGGTACAGTTGTAAAGTAAAAAAAAAAATAATAAAATAAAATCTGAAAAAAAAAAGAAATAGTGGGATATTGAATATGGGAAATTTTGATTGTGTTAGGTGTCAGCTTAATATTCCATAGATGGGATAGCTTCTATATCCTATGATACAAAGAATACCAAATGACAGTTTGGAGTCAGTTGTGCATTGAATGTCTTGAACACTTTTTTTTTGGCTGTGCCACATGGCATGCAGGATCTTAGTTCCCCGAGCAGGGATTGAACCAATGCCCCCTTCATGAGAGCGTAGAGTCTTAACTACAGGACCACCAGGGAAGTCTCACTGAGCACTTTACTTCTCCTCCCATGTTGATTTGGGTAGAACTGTTTCCTAAAACAAACCGCTCCTTGATCTTGGCGATCCTGGTCGGAATGTTGTGCACTCTGTGCCGTCTTTCTTTGGTCATGGTAGTCCAATTTTCCCAGTAACTTTGTTAATGTGCTGTGAGCTCATCAAAAACTCGAAACACTTGAGTAGGTTTTGTATATAATATCAAATTGTGAATTAGTGGGACTTATGACATAACAATACATCAACATTTGAGAATATTGGTACTTGTATCCTGTTGAGGAAAATTTGCCTCCACCTTTTCAGCTGGAAAGTCACTGGAATAACTTATTCAGAAAGAATCGCATCTACATGATTTTTTAGATTTTTTGGTATGTACATTAAGAATTGTGTACAAATTGAACTGTCTGTGTCCTGATCCTCAAAACAACCAGTAAAATCTCTAAACGTCTTGAGATTCATGAAAGAAAAGAAAACAAAAGTGAGGATAGTAAAGGGACCACTGAGAGAACATCAAGGGGAGGAACATTCACATAAAAGAGGCCCCAGAAAACCTATTTGAAGAGATAATGGCTGAAAGCTTCCCTAATCTGGCAAAGGAACCAGACAACCAAGTCCAGGGAGCACCGAGTCCCAAACAAGATGTACCCAAAGAGACCCGCACCAAGACACATAATTAAAATGTCAGACTATCCCACAGGCCCCATGGCCAAAACAACAACAAAAAAAACCAGAACATAAACAACAGAAGTGGGTTTCCTGGTGGTTCAGTGGTGAAGAATCCACCTGCCAGTGCAGGAAACATGGGTTTGATCCCTGGTCCAGGAAGGGATCCCTGGTCCAGGAAGGGATCCCTGGTCCAGGAAGGGATCCCTGATCCCTTAGTTGCCGTGAAGCAACTAAGCCTGTGGGCCACAGCTGCTGAGCAGGAGAGCAGCAACTACTGAAACCTGTGAGCCCTGGAAACCATGCTCTGCAACAAGGGAGGCCGCTGCAACGAGAGGCTCGCCGAGCACTGCAACCAGAGAGGGGCCCCTACTCTCTCCAGCTAGAGAAAGCCCACATGGCAATGAAGACTCAGCACAGCCAAAACATAAAAGATAAAGGGATACCCTTTTTGGTTTTGGGATGCTGACAAGATTCTGATTCCTATTCTAAGTGCTGATTACTCAGATGTGCTCAATTTGTGAAAACTGAGCCGTACACCTACAATATGTGAACTTATTTGTATGTATATTGTGCTTCAGTTTTTAGGTCTCTCCTTTAGCGTCTTTCCCATCCCTAGAGACAACTTCTGTAACCAGTTTCTATGTCCTTCTTGAGTTATTTTAAGCATATAAAAGTTGATATCTTTTAAATATATATATTATATTATGCATATTACTTATACATACATGTGTGTGTGTGTAAGTCGCTCAGTTGTGTCTGACTCTTTGAGACCCCATGGACTGTCGCCCACCAGGCTCCTCTGTCCATGCGATTCTCCAGGCAAGAATACTGGAGTGGGTTGCCATGCCCTTCTCCCGGGGATTTTCCCGACCCAGGTCTTCTGCATTACAGACAGATTACTTACTGTTTGAGCTACCCAGGAAGTTCCATTTATAACACATGTATGCAAAAGCTTTTCTACGACATTTGATAAAGGCTTGAGAAAGAACAACAACAACAAAAAAGACACAAATTGGAAAACATAAACTAAATGAAAGCATTGAATTGAAATAAAAAGAGTAAAACAAACTAGATAAAAGTAAGATATCATCATAGAGTCCGGTTGTTTTTAAACATGGCTGCTCCTTAGAAATGTATCTGCAATTTTGGAGAAAAAAAACAGTACCTGGGCATTTGTTTTTTTCAAAAAATTCCAAGATAATTCTAATGTGCTTTTGGATTTCAAAAAGTGATTACAGGTTTTTTTGTTTTTGTTTTTGTTTTTATTAAATGGTAGTTTTAGTGATATAGAATTCTATTATTTTCTGTTGACCAATCATGATACAATGGTATTAAAATGAATAATAGTTATATAATCACAGTAGCAAAAGATGTTTATCAATTTTCACAATCAATAGCCAGACAAAAAAATAAAAGATAATTTCAATTGCATAATAGAAACATGATTAACCTAACAATTTAACATAATTATGTACAATTTGGGGAGTTAAGTAGACTGATGTCGTAGGCGGAAGTGCATACATGCACACATTTTCATCCACTCAGCCAGTCTATGACTTTTGGTTGGTGCATCTAATTCATTTACGTTTAAGGTATTTTTTGATATGTATGATCCTATTACTATTAATTACTTTTGGTTTTTTTTTTTTAGGCCTTTTTCTTCTCTTGTGTTTGCTGCCTAGAGAAGTTCCTTTAGCATTTGTTGTAAAGCTGGTTTGGTGGTGCTGAATTCTCTTAACTTTTGCCTGTCTGGAAAGCTTTTGATTTCTCCATCAAATCTGAACTTGCTGGGTTGAGTATTTTTGTCTAACCAAAGTGTTTTAGAATTTAGAACTACAATTGATTCTAGAACTAAAAAGGATTCTAATTTTAAATAGCGTGTGTTAAATGTTGGAGGAGTCACAACTCCAGGGATCACTACACTGCAGACAGTGATTCTTAGCTATCAATTATCAACTGATTCTTATGGGTTCATCAGCTATGATTTGTATAGCAGATAGAAGCATTTTAGATGGCAAAATGCAGCTGGTAACTCACAGAGTTGAAGCAAAAACATTCAACAATAACAGCTACTGTAACATGATAGCTGTAAGAGCTTGACAGTGGGCTGGAGATAGAGGGCTGAAGGCCGCTAGGAAGGTAGTGTGGATGAGTATCAATGAGTGGGAGCCGTGAACAAGTTTCTCCTAAACTGTATGGGTGAAAGTATTGTAATTATAGTCAAAATCAAACATATGTTTTTTATTATATGCCTTTAATTGATAAGTCAGGGAATCTGTTGCACTTCTATGTCTTAAGCTGAAGGTAACTTGTTCTTCAAACCAGTCTTATAGTATGACCTTAGAAAATCACCTTTAAAATAAATTGCTTTGTGAGTTTTATTGGAATGTTGGATTTACCCTCTAGAGTTGGGACCTGACTAACTGGGTGGAAAGTTGAAATAAACAGTCCCCACTGGGCAAGTGTCCCAGACTTGGGTTGAACAACCATTACTTTAGGACACTCACGTCTTTGTGGATTTTGCATTCAATTGCCTCCCAGGTTCCTAACCCTGCATTCCTATGGCCCTGGCATTTGAGCCTGTTTAACCACTACTATTCAGCCCTTGTTGTGTGAATTTCTCTGCTGTGGTTTCAGAGAGGCTGAAGCATAGTGTTGGAAGTTAGACAGACATGGGCTTATAGTTCTGGCCTCACTACTCCCTAGACAAGAAGTTGGGTAATGCAAAAAGTCTCCAAGCCTCAATTTTCTCACCTGGAATATGGAGACTAAAACCCTCATCTTGCGTGACTCTGCAGATTACATAACTATAAAACACCCACTGCCATCCCTGGCACACTGTAAATGGTGTTTATGACTATGTTATTATTAGCAAACCCAGGTCTCCATTATTGGTTCCTTTTTGCTACGTGAATCCCTTAGGTAACAAGTTTTTGTTTATCTTTTCACCTTGTGTGTCAGTCTTTAGTGGCTGTATTTTCTTCCTGCTGCTGCTGCTGCTAAGTCACTGCAGTCGCGTTTGACTCTGTGCGACCCCATAGATGGCAGCCCACTAGGCTCCGCTGTCCCTGGGATTCTCCAGGCAAGAACACTGGAGTGGGTTGCCATTTCCTTCTCCAATGCATGAAAGTGAAAAGTGAAAGGGAAGTTGCTCAGTCACGTCTGACTCTTCGCGACCCCATGGACTGCAGCCTACCAGGCCCCTCTGCCCATGGGATTTTCCAGGCAAGAGTACTGGAGTGGGTTGTAACAGTGCCTTCTCCGTATTTTCCTCCTACTGAATCCATATTCCAGAGGCTGCCTCCCTGGGAGCCCGTTCTTTTGTGGCACTTGGGCTGAGCCCTCACGTGCCTCCAGGCTCAGCAGACAGCCCAGCTCCTATGCACTGCTGGCTCACAGAGCTGTTGGTGTCTAGTCACTTCTTCTCACTAGCTGACTGACCTGGGTAAATTATTTAAAGCTTCCTAGGCCTCAGTTTCCTCATCTGTGAAAAGAACTGTACCTGCTTCATGTGATTGTTGTGAAGATTTAATAGATAATTACATAAAAAGGGTCTAGAATACAAAGCGCTCCATAGCACTTGCCAGTATGACTCACATTTAGGGAAAGAGTACCCAAGCTTGGCACTTACCCACTTCTCCCTTCTCGGCCCAAGGTTCCCTTTCAACATAGAGCTGTTTTCAGACCTAACTGCATGTCCCTCCACTGTCTGGACACTGCTTATACCCCCATGTGAGAATCCCTGCCTTCTCCACATCCTGCCACAAATATTGCTGGCAGACGCTGGCAGGAGAGTGAGGAATGAGTAATAGTTTTTTCCCCAAACATACTGTCTGTGAGGAACAGTGTACTGGGGCCAGCCTGTTGGCCTCCTACCTAAAACAGGGTAAAACTCATGGAACCAAGCAAAGCAGTTACGTTATTCTTCCTGAATTTCTTCATCTCTCTTTCCTCATTGCCACTAGTAAACACAGATCATCTATCTACAAGAAGAGGACAGTGCAAGATTCCTACCCGCTGAGTTTGTGGGCTGCAAAGTGTGCCACGGATAGAAAGAGTCAAGGGTGTAACTCAGGAGTGTGAACTTCTATTGTATCCCTGGGGTAAATTGGTTACCTGAACTGTAACTGTTCAAGTTCCACAATAAGGCAATGAATTGAACTGCTAAACTACAAGTAACCTGAGAGAAGCAAGTCAAAAGAAGTTTGGATTTTGACTGAGAACTATACATAAATCACATCACTGGTTTATAAACTGCTCAGCACTAGTGGTAAAGAACCTGCCTGCCAATGCAGGAGTCGTAAGATGCAGGTTTGATCCCTGGGTTGGGAAGATCCCCTGGAGGAGGTAATGGTAACCCACTCCAGTATTCTTGCCTGGAGAAAGAACCCTTTGGATAGAGGAGCCGGGTGGACTACAATCCATGGGGTTGCAAACAGTCGGACATAATGGAAGTGACTTAGGACAGCATAGCAATAGCACCCTCCACACTGGGCTTGGAAATCAAGTATGAAAGAAAGAGTTAGTCGCTCAGTGTATACAACTCTTTGTGATCCCAGGGACTGTAGCCCAGCAGGCTTCTCTGTCCATGAGATTCTCCAGGCAAGAATACTGGAGTGGGTTGCCATGCCCTTCTCCAGGGGATCTTCCTGACCCTGGGATTGAACCCAGATCTCCCTCACTGCAGACAGATTCTTTACCGTCTGAGCCACCAGGGAGCAGGGGGATATCAAGGGTATCAGGATCTTACTTCTCAGGCCTCCATGCCTTGAATAGTACTTGGCTTGTGGCAGTAAGCTGTTCCTGCTCGGCAGTCCTGGCTTCAAGCCTCCCACAGGGAGGTTCCTTTTAATGCTCCAAATCCCTTCCAGGGCCACTGTCAATATTTTCAAAAGCAAGATAATGATTGTTAGTTTCTACTGTTTTTAGCACTAAGTGTTTTTAAACTGTTTACCTGGCAATTATTTTTCTCAGATTTGGGTGGAGACTTATTTGACTTAATTACACTACCCAAAGACTTTAGCATTTGCTTAATGTGTAATTCCAGTTCATTTGTTCAATTATTTCCTATGCAGTTAAACATCTACAGTGCTACTAATTTAACTTCCCCTAAAGAAAGAGATGAAAAGTCAAAAAAGAAACCAACAGCAAAACACAGAGAAATTAGGAATACATAATAGGTAATATGTGGACTTCATCGGTCAGTCTTATCTGATTCTGATTTAACTTCTAGAAGCACAAAATATTTCCAAAGATAACATAACCCAAAGTTACCAGATTAACTCCTCCAATAGATCCTACAATCTTTTAAACTAGATGCTGGTTAATCTTCCCCTTGAAAGAAACAGTAAACTAACTGGAAAATATTACTGCAAAATATTTGTAACGTAATGTCTGCTAAGAGGCGGTGGCAAAAATACACAGAAGAACTGTACAAAAAAGATCTTCATGACCCAGATAATCATCAAGGTGTGATCACCCACCCTAACCTAGAGCCTGAGATCCTGGAATGTGAAGTCAGGTGGGCCTTAGGAAGCATCACTAAGAGCAAAGCTAGTGGAGGTGATGGAATTCCAGTTGAGCTATTTCAAATCCTAATAGATGATGCTGTGAAAGTGCTGCACTCAACATGTCAGCAAATTTGGAGAACTCAGCAGTGGCCACAGGACTGGAAAAGGTCAGTTTTCATTCCAATCCCAAAGAAAGGTAATACCAAAGAAGGCTCAAACTACCTCACAGTTGCACTCATCTCACACGCTAGTAAAGTAATGCTCAAAATTCTTCAAACCAGGCTTCAGCAATATGTGAACTGTGAACTTCCAGATGTTCAAGCCGGATTTAGAAAAGGCAGAGGAGCCAGAGATCAAATTGCCAACATCCGCTGGATTATCGAAAAAGCAAGAGAGTTCCAGAAAAACGTCTATTTCTGCTTTATTGACTATGCCAAAGCCTTTGACTGTGTGAATCACAATAAACTGTGGAAAATTCTGAAAGAGATGGGAGTACCAGACCACCTGACCTGCCTCCTGAGAAATCTGTATCCAGGTCAGGAATCAACAGTTAGAACTGGACATGGAACAACAGACTGGTTCCAAATAGGAAAAGGAGTACGTCAAGGCTGTATATTGTCACCCTGATATTTAACTTCTATGCAGAGTACATCATGAGAAACGCTGGGCTGGAAGACACACAAGCTGGAATCAAGATTGCTGGGAGAAATATCAATAACCTCAGATATGCAGATGACACCACCCTTATGGCAGAAAGTGAAGAGGAACTAAAAAGCCTCTTGATGAAAGTGAAAGAGGAGCGTGAAAAAGTTGGCTTAAAGCTCAACATTCAGAAAATGAAGATCATGGCATCTGGTTCCATCACTTCATGAGAAATAGATGGTGAAACAGTGGAAACAGTGTCAAACTTTATTTTTTTGGGCTCCAAAATCACTGAAGATGGTAACTGCAGCCATGAAATTAAAAGACACTTGCTCCTTGGAAGGAAAGTTATGACCAATCTAGATAGCATATTGAAAAGCAGAGACGTTGCTTTGCCAACAAAGGTCTGTCTAGTCAAGGCTATGGTTTTTCCAGTGGTCATGTATGGATGTGAGAGTTGGTCTGTGAAGAAAGCTGAGCACAGAAGAATTGATGCTTTTGAACTGTGGTGTTGGAGAAGACTCTTGAGAGTCCCTTGTTCTGCAAGGAGATCGAACCAGTTCATCCTAAAGGAGCTCAGTCCTGGGTGTTCATTGGAAGGGCTGATGTTGAAGCTGAAACTCCAGTACTTTCGCCACCTGATGTGAAGAGCTGACTCATTTGAAAAGAGCATGATGCTGGGAAAGATAGAAGGCAGGAGGAGAAGGGGACGACAGAGGATGAGATGGCTGGATGGCATCACTGACACCATGGACATGGGTTTGGTTGGACTCTGGGAGTTGGTGATGGACAGGGAGGTCTGGTGTGCTGTGGTTCATGGGGTCGCAAAGAGTTAGACATGACTGAGGGGCTGAACTGAACTGAATGTCTACTTGTTGCACAAGGCAAATTATAGTCCTAAATCCTGATACTGTCAATAAGTGTTGGCTTAGTAATGATTTGCACTGGGCTTTTCTCTCTATCTTAAAATCACATGTTTTGATTTGGGGAGTCAGTTAAGTATTTAGTGAGAATTTACTGTGTAGAAAACTGTGATCCAAGTTAAAGAAGTGAATTCAGGTAAGTGCCATAAGTTGGTTTTCCCATTTCTAAAGCTACAAGTGTTAATATCCAATATTCTCCATAGATGTAAGGTTGCCCATGGCAAACACACTGACATGACCCCTCCTGAAAGGAGTCTATAGCATGTAATGACTGGGGGCACAGCTTTTGGGATCCGAGGCGATCTGGTTTCAGTCCCTTCTCTACCACCTACCAGTTTTATGACTTTGGGCAAGTCATTTAATTCAGTATGTGTCAGTCCTCTCATGGGGATGACAGTAATATATAACTTGAAGGATTGTTATTGCATTTGGGTGAAACAGACATAAGTGCTTTGTACCCAATAAACAGTAGCTTTTTTTTTTTTTTTCACAGAGACAATGATTTTCCTGTCCAAGCATGGACTGAGACTGTTTCCACATGCATAGTCATTGAACTGACTCACTGAACTGACTCCTTCTCTGCTCCTAATGGAGTGGCTGATGCTATCTGTCAAGATTAGTTCCCCCCTCCTTTCTAAAGACCTTCGAGGAAGCCTCCACAACCTCCTTCTGCCAAGACCTTACAAAATTCAAGCTGCCCAAATCTTCTCTTAACTGATCAAGCCAGTTTCCTCTTCTGCCCTGTCTAGATATAGAAAAGGGTAATACACTCTCAGATGAAGGAGTCCACAAACATTTATCCAATACTCTCTGTGACACCTTATGTGAGACCAGGGAAATAGGTTCAGATTTATTCCATATTGTGGGAAGGTCTGGTAAATAGAAAACAGTTAAAAATCCAGAGGCAGGGACTTCCCTGGTGGTCCTGTGGCTAAGACTCCATGCTCCCAGTGCAGTCGGCTGAGTTCTATCCCCGGTCAGGGAACTAGATCCCACATGCCACAACTAAGAGCTCATATGCAGCTCAGTACAGCTAAATAAATAAATATGAAGAAAAAAAAAAAAGATCTGGGGGCAAAACTCTGTAGAGAACCCATCTCAAATTAGATAGAAAGATTGTACCAATCTAATTTCGTTTGCTGTTTCGGATGCAAGCACGCCTTGATAGAAAAAAATTTGTTGCTGTTGTTGTTTACTCCCTAAGTCACGTCTGACTTTTTGCGACCCCGTGGACTGTAGCCCACCAGGGTCCTCTGTCCTTGGGATTTCCCAGGCAAGAATACTGGCGTGGGTTGCCATTTTCTTCTCCAGGGGATATTCCCGACCCAGGGATCAAACCCGAATCTCCTGCATCGGCAGGAGGATGCTTTACTGCTGAGCCAACGGGAAAGCCCTCACAGAGAAAGTACCTGAAGCACAAATGCATATGCCCAGAAACACCTGGGGGAAAAAAGAAAACTCTCAAAGCAAAATATTGCTCAGTTCAGTTCAGTTCAGTTGCTCAGTTGTGTCCGACTCTTTGCGACCCCATGAATCGTTAGGCACAAGCATTTATTGTACTCGGGGACAGAGGCTGCTGGGATAAATAGCATGATTTTGAGCGGATAGGATATTTTTGGATGAAAATGTTACGGAAAGTGATACATTGTCCTGGAGGAAAAGAGGACTAGCAAGAAGTATGAATACCCTTTGAAACAGCGGCATCTTTAAGGGGAGCTTCAGCATCTCAGCTCTGGGCAAATGCTTTCCAGGTGGAGAAAGGAAGACAAGGAGGGGGAGGGGTGGAGCTGGCCAGAGAGACCTCAATGCCAGCAGCTTAACCTGAAAAGAGAAGCAGGCACAGAGAGAAGCCAGGAGAAAATAATTAAGTCCTTTCTGGAAGGTAGGAATATTATAGAGATTTTTTTCTTTCTCCTCTTTTCTTGCCTCCAACCCTATTATACTCAGAAATCTTTTTAGGTGTGTTTTTATCCTGAATTTAAAGTTACAGAACAAAGTCTTTATGCTGAAAATTTTGGCCGATGGGATCTGACCTGGTCCGACAGAGAAAGCTGCCCTTTAAAAATATTTTTGTTTCCTTCAGCTGTCTCCAGACTGTGAATGATGAGCATTAGACCTTGAAAAACTAGCTTAGAAACATATTATCTATGCTTCCTTTGTGTAAACATGGTCAGAGGAAGAAAATTTCAAGTCATTTACACTTATGTTTGGTGACTTCTGAGCTCTGTAACTATCTTTATTTTTTGGTAATTATTTTAACGTGCTTTTGGTGTCTAGTAAGTTCCTTGTATATTGCAGGTAAAAAAACATTTTTGTTGAATGTGTTAACGAATAGCAAAAATATTCGCAATTGCTGGATAACATTTTACATTTCTTAAATTTATACTAAACATAATAAACCAGACTCAAAGTTAAGTTTGCATGCATTCAGGCACATATAGACATAAATGAATGTGTCTGGTAGCACACTCCCAAAATTAATTGGTAAATAGAATGTTGTGTAAGAGAAAACTAGTAAACTTCATTCATCAAATTTTTCACGACCTTATCCATAAACTCTGCTAGTTTTAGCCAGAAAAATACAAAAAATCCTAGCAATTTAAAAACATTAAATTAGTACATTAATTTACTTCTGTGTGGTCCTCTTACAGAATTTTTTGAAATGTAGATATTGTTTTAAAATAAATGGCAAAATGAATGCAATAGTCCCATTATGCATACCTCATAAACCTACCTTTTCTTTTAAAAAAATTGGAAGGAGGGGAAAAATTTCAGGGAACCACTAAAAATACATGAATTATCATGTTAGCTAAATTGTTACTTATCCAGAAGGGATAAGTGGTGGTGGTCAGCAGTTTAGTTGCTAAGTCACGTCCAAATATTGAGACCCCCATGGACTGTAGCCTGCCAGGTTCCCCTGTCTATTAGATTTCCCAGGCAAGAACACTGGAGTAGGCTGCCATTTCCTTCTCCAGGGCATCTTCTTGACCCAGGGATTGACCCACATCTCCTGTATTACAGGGCTTCCCAGGTGGTGGTAGTGCTAAAGAATCTGCCTGCCAAAGTAGGACGGAGAAGGCGATGGCACCCCACTCCAGTACTCTTGCCTGGAAAATCCCATGGACAGAGAAGCCTGGTAGGCTGCAGTCCATGGGGTCGCCAAGAGTCGGACACGACCGAGTGACTTCCCTTTCACTTTTCACTTTCATGCACTGGAGAAGGAAATGGCAACCCATTCCAGTGTTCTTGCCTGGAGAATCCCAGGGATGGGGGAGCCTGGTGGGTTGCCGTCTATGAGGTCACACAGAGTCGGACACGACTGAAGCGACTTAACTTAGCAGCCAGTGTAGGAGATGTAACAGATTTGAGTTTGATCCCTGGGTTGGGAAAATCCCTTGGAGAAGGAAATGGTAACCCACTCCAGTATTCTTGCCTGGAGAATCGTATGGACAGAGGGGCCTGGTGGGCTACAGTCCATGGGGTCACAAAGAGTCGGACACAACTGAGCACTGAGCACACACACACTTCTGTTTTACAGATGGTCTCCTGCACTGCTGATCAGAAAATTGCATTTCTTTTTTTCAGGATGATGAGCTTCTGTAGATCCAGGCCCAATGGCTTATCTGACAGAATGTGTAAAGCCTCTGAAACCTGTTCTATCTCAGGTTTGAACCTGAACCTGGATAAGATCATGACAACATTGTGTTAACTGAAAAGAATACTATTTGCTACCAATGCAGTTTCAAATCTTTTTTCCCTCTAAGAAAATATAATCTTATAAAGTATAACCCAATGACAAAGAGCAAAGATATCAGCTTCAGGTGAACCTACATTCATGTATCAGTTATTCCACCGAGTGACAACAGTTACTGTACTTCCCCCTAGTCTCAGCTTCTAGAGCTACAAAATGGGAAGAATAGTGATAGGGAAAGAGTAAAGGGACAAAGTAGGAGATTAAATAGCTAATCCCACTGGGGGCCATACGTAAAGTAAAAGGTATAGGAGACTCCTGTAAGTTAATGATAACTCAAGGAAGCACACTTGCTTAACAACAAAACCAAGTAGGCTTGTTTAGCAACAACCACATGTAACAAGAGCAAGAGACATGCCTCCAAACAATAAAACAATGCTAGAAGTGAGGCCCAGTGAGGTCAGTAAGTTAACGAGTCCCAGAATTTAGATAGGCTTGGGATATAAGGAACAGTATATATTGCTTAAATTCAAATAAAAATATATATTCATATGTGTATATGCACATTAAAAAAGAGAGAGAAAGGGCCAGGCAAATAATATAAGTAAGTAGAGGAGGCTGGAGGTAAGAAATAATTGGCTCTCCCAGTTTTTTCTTTCTCTACGTTTATTGGAGGCATGGATACCACAGAAAGAATTTATTTCTTATCTCTACCACTTGCTCCATGGAAGAAAAGCTACAACAAACCTAGACAGCATATTAAAAAACAGAGACATCACTTTGCTGACAAAGGTCTGTATAGTCAGAGCTTTAGTTTTTCTAGTAGTCATGTATAGATGTGAGAGTTGGACCATAAATAAGGCTGAGTGCTGAAGAAATGATGCTTTTGAACTGTGGTGCTGGAGAAGACTTTCAAGGGAATTTTAAGAAAAACTGTGTGGTTAAAGTGGAGTCAGAAAGTATGGGAGAGGAGTTCACAGAGGTGAGCAGGCCACACAACAAAAGTGAAATTTAGCCTAAGGAAAATAAGAAGGCATTGGAGAGCTTTAAGCATGGCGGTGATGGGCAAAGATTTATGTTTGTCAGAGATGCCTCTGGTTTCTGAGAAGAGAATAGACTGCAGGGGGAAGGAGTAGAAATTGTCATTGGGGGCTGTTGCTGAGCCTGCAAGAGATGACTGGGGTTTGGGGAAGGTGATTGTGGGCAAAGTGGTTGCTGTTGTTCAGTTGCTTAGCCATGTCTGACTCTTTGTGACCCCATGGACTGCAGCACACCAGGCTTCCCTGTCCATCACCATCTCCTGGAGCTTGTTCAAACTCATGTCCATTGAGTCAGTGATGCGATACAACCATCTCATCCTCTGTCATCCCCTTCTCCTCCTGCCTTCAATCTTTCCCAGCATCAGGGTCTTTTCTAATGAGTCAGCCCTTCCCATCAGGTGGCCAAAGTATTGGAGCTTCAGTTTCAGCATCAGTCCTTCCAATGAATATGCAGGACTGATTTCCTTTAGGACTGACTGCTTTGATTTCCTTGCAGTCCAAGGGGCTCTCAAGAGTCTTCTCCAGTACCACAGTTCAAAAGCATCAGTTCTTCAGTGCTCAGCCTTCTTTATGGTCCAGCTCTCACATCCATACATGACTACTGGAAAAACCACACCTTTGACTAGACTGACCTTTGATGGCAATATGCTGTCTAGTTTGGTCATAGCTTTTCTTCCAAGGAGTAAGTGTTGTTTAGTTTCATGGGTACAGTCACCATCTGCAGTGATTTGGAGTCCCCCAAAATAAAGTCTCTCACTGTTTCCCCATCTATTTGCCATGAAGTGATGGGACCAGATGCCATGATCTTCATTTTTTGAATGTTGAGTTTTAAGCCAACTTTTTCACTCTTCTCTTTTATTTTCATCAACAGGCTCTTTAGTTCCTGTTCACTTTCTTCCATAAGGGTGGTGTCATCTGCATATCTGAGGTTATTGATATTTCTCCCTGTTTCTCCCGGCAGTCTGGATTCCAGCTTGTGCTTCATCCAGCCCAGCATTTTGCATGATGTACTCTGCATGTGAGTTAAATAAGCAAGGTGACAATATGCAGCCTTGGTATACTCCTTTCCCAATTTGGAACCAGTCCGTTGTTCCATGTCCAATTCTACCTGTTGTTTCTTGACTGGCATACAGGTTTTTCAGGAGGCAGGTAGGGTGGTCTGGTATTCCCATCTCTTAAAGAATTTTCCACAGTTTGTTGTGATCCACACAGTCAAAGGCTTTAGCACAGTCAATGAGGCAGAAGTAGATGTCTTGGGCAAGGTGCTGCTGCTGCTGCTAAGTCGCTTCAGTCATGTCTGACTCTGTGCGACCCCATAGATGGCAGCCCATCAGGCTCCCCCGTCCCTGGGATTCTCAAGGCAAGAACACTGGAGTGGGGTGCCATTTCCTTCTCCAGTGCATGAAAGTGAAGAGTGAAAGTGAAGTCGCTCAGTTGTGTCCTACCAGGCATCCCCCTCCATGGGGTTTTCCAGGCAAGAGTACTGGAGTGGGGTGCCATTGCCTTCTCCATGGGCAAGCTGGGCAAGGTGGGGAGATTACAAATATCTTTCAAATATAGATTTCACAGGATTCACTGATGGACTGACCATGGAGAGAGGATTTGCCTTCTAGGCCTAATCAACTGAGTGAATGGTGGTACCATTTCTTGAGATAGGGAAGACCCACTGAAGAGTGGGGTTTTAAAAGCTGGGATTTAGGGACGTCCCTGGTGGTCCAGTAGTTAAGATTTCACCTTTCAATGCAGAGGGTGCAAGTTTGATCCCTGGTCAGAGAACTTGGGCTTCCCTCGTAGCTAAATCAGTAAAGAATCTGCCTGCAATACAGGAGACCGGGTTCAATCCCTGGGTTGGGAAGATCCCCTGGAGAAGGGAATGGCACCCCACTCCAGTATTCTTGCCTGGAGAATCCCATGGACAGAGGAGCCTGGCAGGCTACAGTCCACGGGGGTCACAAAAGTCAGACACAACTTAGCAACTAAAACACTACCACCAGGGAACAAAGATCCTGCATGCCTTGTGGCCAAAAACCCAAAACATAGAACAAAAACAATATTATAAAAGGTTTAATAAAGACTTAAAATGGTCCATAGTAAAAAATTTTTAAAGATTTTTATTGTGTTCTGTTCCAGTCATGCTAAATTTGAGAAGCCTTTAGATATCCAAGCCAACCAGGCTTCTGGGAATTTGAAAATCAGAGGCCAGAGATATAAATTTTGGAGTTGTCAGCACAAGAGGGCCAAGTGTGATCTGCAGGGAGGGAGTATGGATACAGAAAAAGGTCTATGACTGAGTTTTACTCATTTTAGAGCATAGAAGAAGCAGAGTCAGCAAGGACTCTGAGAAGGGGTGGTACAACTGAAACCAGGAGACTGGAGCATGGTGACCTGGAGGCTGAGCTGAGAAAGTGTTTCCCGGGGAGGGAGTAAATGGTTATGTCATATGCTGTGGAGAAGTTGAGTTTGTGGATTGGATCTGACCTTGAAGATCACTACATTTGACCTTAACAACAAAGGTCATTTGCAATCTGGAAAAGAACAATTTCCTTGCATGTGTGGAAGCAAAGGCCTAATGGGGATGGGTGACAGAGCCAATAAGTGAAGAAGTAGAAATAATGGGTCAAGTGTGCTTACTTCTATCATCTAGGGATGGCTGTTTATAAGCCAGGTGCGTGCATGCTCAGTTGCTGTTGTGTCTGACTCTTTCGCAACCCCATGGACTGTAGCCCATCAGGCTCCTCTTTCCATGAGATTTCCCAGGCAAGAACACTGGAGTGGGTTGGCATGCCTTCCTCTAGGGGATCTTCTCAACTCAGGGATCGAACCCCTGTCTCCTGCGTCTCCTGCATTCACAGGCAGATTCTTCACTGCACTACCTGGGAAGACTACATTTAAGCCCCTAAAAGTCCCTAAGAGTTTTATGCAGAATTCTGGGTGTGTGTGGCAAGGTGTGTCCTCCAGCAAGAGAGGCCATATCTTTCTTCTGATATTTAAAAGAGTTTGTCACTGTAAACCTTCCAGTTTACAGTAGCTGGTGCACGCTGCCAGCCTTAGCTCTTGGGGCTAGGCTGGAAGAGTGTGGAACTCTCCCTAGGTGCTAGTTTCCTATTCTGGTCCACATGGGGCTTTCAGCCGTGAAAAGGAGAAGAAACAAAAAAGAAAAAATTTAGTAGGCTTCCGTTTTTCATCATTAGAGCCCTTTAAAACTTAACCTTACAGAAGCAATTCTCAGCTTTGAAAGATATTTTCTAGGCTAAAATAGCACCTCTGTGCGACCTCTGGTGGATGCTACAAAAAATGCGGCACCCCATGCGGTCTTCATTTTGTATGAAAAATATGTGAGAGGTCTTCCCTGATAGCTCAGTTCATAAAGAATCCACCTGCAAGGCAGGAGACCTAAGTTGGATTCCTGGGTCGGGAAGATCCTCTGCAGAAGGGATAGCCTACCCATTCCAGCATTCTCGAGCTTCCCTTGTGGCTCAGCTGGTAAAGAATCTGCCCACAATGTGGGAGACCTGGGTTCAATACCTGGGTTGGGAAGATCCCCTGGAGAAGGAAAAGGCTACCCACTCCAGAATTCTGGCCTGGAGAATTCCATGGACTGTATAGTCCATGCGGTTGCAAAGAGTTGGACACGACTGAGCCACTTTCACTTTCAATATTTAAGAAGATGGCCTAGAAAAATGAATTTTTATAAACCAAATGATTTTTCCTAATTATTCAGACTGACATAAATAAATTTATCCATTAAGAATCAACACACCATCCAAATAGTGTATAAATTAGCTTTTATGTAATCTCTGAAATGAAGGGGGCCCAAATACAATTGCATAGACTTAAATATTTTTTTTTAATCACCAGGGAAATAGTATATGTAGATTGGATTTCAGAGAAACAATTTAGTTGGTCATTCTGTATCCATCCATAGAGTTCAAACTCTAAGACTTTAAACTTTCCTTCAAGTCACTGTATGAACAAAATTCGCCATTCCTTTGGCCTCTCTTTCCATAAGAATGGGTGATACAGAAGACCTTAAAAGGCATTTCTATGCTGGTTTTAAAATGTAAAGTGGGGGGAAAACAATTCTTAAAGCAAAAAGAAGACATTATTAAAACCTGTAGTATCAATGTGGCCTTGGTATTAAGATCAATAAACAGATCAACAGGACAGAACAGGGAGTGAAGAAATAGGAAAAACCCCATAAAGTGTGAAACTGTGTCAGAGTCTGAAAAGTTGTACCTCTGGGCCTGCAGCCTCTGCTCTAGTTTGGGTCCCACTAGCCTGGGCTTCCCAGGTGGCACTAATGGTAAAGAACATGCCTGCCAGTGCAGGAGATCTAAGACCTGTTCGATCCCAGGGTCAGAAAGATCCCCTGGAGGAGGAAATGACTACCCACTCCAGTATTCTTGCCTGGAGAATCCCATGGACAGAGGAGCCTGGTGGGTTGCAGTTCATAGGGTTGCAAACAGTCAGACATGACTGAAGCAACTTAGCACAGCACAGCCTGTTGTTCAACAGTTCTCCTCGGAAAATGTCAAGTTCTCTGTGTACAGGAGTCATGTCTCATTTCTTTTATATCTTCAAGCAACTGCTGGTATCCAAGAAAGTGAAGTCACTCAGTTGTGTCCAACTCTTTGAGATCCCATGGACTGTAGCCCACCAGGCTCCTCCGTCCATGGGATTTTCCAGGCAAGAGTATTGGAGTGGGTTGCTGTTTCCTTCTCCAGGGGATCTTCCAGACCCAGGGATCAAACCTGGGTCTCCCGCATTCCAGGCAGACGCTTTAATCTCTGAGCCACCAGGGAAGCTATCCAGGAGGGTTTCAATAAAATCATGAAATATGCACCTAGTAATCACTGAGAAGGAACTATAAAAAATAAGGAGCTCCAGCAGTTTCAAAATTATGTCTAGAAGGGATTCTTTAGAGCATGCATGTGTGTGTGCTCAGTTGCTTCAGTCATAGCCAACTCTGTGCGACTCTAACCTGCCAGGCTCCTCTGCCCAGGGATTCTCCAGGTTAAGAATATTGTAGTGGGTTGCCATGCCCTCCTCCAGGGAATCTTCCTGACCCAGGGATCGAACCCGAATCTCCTGCATGGATAGGCAGATTTTTTATCTCTGAGCTCCAGGGAAACCCTCTTTAGAGCATATCTTTTTTCAAATGAATCATCAGTATGAGCTATCAACGCCCAGACCATGTAACCCATATACTATGTGTATGTGAGATAAAATCCTGGGATGAATTGACGTATTTAAATGACTTAGATTCTTCTGAGTCAGTGATTTGCAAAGTGGGGTCTCTGGACCAGCATCATCAACTTGGGACTTGGTACAAATGCAAATTCTTGGGCCCCACCCCAGACTTTCTAAGCCAGTTACTCTATAGTTGGGGCTCAGCTATCTGCTTTTAACAGGTAATTCCTAGATAATTCTGATGCAGTCAATACTTTGAGAATTGCTGTTATTGGTACTACTTATATTGATAAAGATTGAGGATGTTATTGTGCTTTCCAGACACTTGGAAAAAATTCTACTTATCATTAAATAGAAATAAATCCACCAAAAATGTGGGACAGCAATGTAAATACAGCAGTTTATTTGGGCAAAGGCAAAATAATTATAAAATTAACCAAGAACCTCCCAGGGGGCTGTTTTTCTTTTAATACTCATGGTTTTGCAATAAATAAATAATCACTGCCATCAAACAGGCAATTTTATATCCATTTTGTAAATATACTTCATTTGTCACTGAGATTACCTGCAGGTGGATGTTTAATGCGGCATTCATCTCTTTTAATATAAAGTTCTTCTTCAAGTACTTCTTTAATTCTCTTATGTGGCTCACAATATAAAAACTCCTTCCCTGTAAAGGTATTAACAAAATTGGTTACTTTTCATAAATTCTGCCCAAACTTCTAGCCATTATTTACATAAATAACTGTCTTTTAAAGAGACAAATCCTTCCATACAAACAGCAGGTGTTTCATCCTGCAGACTCTATTTTGGAAAGATCCCTTCCAGTGTAACCTTTAGCTTTGCCGGGGGGAGAACTTTATATTTTGCGGTTAAGTTTCAGATAACTTCTTTTAAATGTTATGAAGTAATAGATGAAGTTTTCTTCATTAACTTGAAGAAAACTGTCATTTATTCAATAAATTCTTATTAAAGACATACTCTGTGCCAGGCATTTGGGGCAGAGGACGCAGCAGTGAATGATAAAGATATATGGTGGCTCAGCTGGTAAAGAATCTGCCTGCAATGCGGGAGACCCGGGTTCGATCCCTGGGTAGGAAAGATTCCCTGAAGAAGGGAAAGGCTACCCACTCCAGTATTCTGGAGAATTCCAAAGACTGTATAGCAACTTCCACTTTCATGCATAGAGCCTACAATCCAGATACATGATCTAGAACAGTCTAGCAGTATTTCATCATCTTTTTTAAAGAATAAACCTGCATTGTAGTGGAGTGTCTCTAATGGACATACGACCTTTTCCTGTCCCCCAAACCTGGCCCCACAAGACTTCACAGCTATAGTTGAGGATGGACTATTTTTTCTAAACTCTTTAGCTGCATTTCTTCTGCTCAGCCCAGGGAGTCATCTGAGCCCATCTGTCTCTCCAGACTCTCCTGTCAGCCCTTTTCTCTCTTGCTCTCTGAGCTCCGGCCACATGGCCTTTCTGTCCATCCCCACACATTGTCTCTTTTGTACATTCTATTTTCTCTGCCCGAACTGTCTTTCTCATAATTATTTTTGCCTGGGTAACTTCTACCTGAATGTCAGGTCTAGGCTGAGATGTCAGTTCTTTAAGGAAACTTTCCTTGGCTCCACAATGTCCTGGTTACTTTTTCTCATAGTATTCTCTTTGCTTTCATTTGATTTATTGCAATGTATATGAAGCCTCATTTACTTTATGTACAGTTTTATTTGTGTAACTATTAGTACCGTATGTCTCCCTTGCCAGGCTATATACCATGAGAGCAGAGGTGTTGTCTGTTCAGCTCATCAGAGTCCTAGAACAGAGTGTGACATAATAATAGATGCTCAACCGGATTTCCCTGCTGGTCCAGTGTTTAAGAACCCACCTGCCAGTGCAAAGGATCCCACATACCTCGGGGCAGCTAAGCCTGTGCACCACAACTGCTGAGCCTGGAGCCTGTGTTCCTCAGTGAGGGACGCCATGGCAGTGAGAAGCCGGCACACTAGAGAGTAGCCTCCTCTTGCCACAGCTAGAGAGTGCCTGCATGAAGCTACAAAGACCCACCACAGCCAAAAATAAATACAAATTAAAAAAATAATAGATGCTCAACAAGTATGTGTTCAAGTGGAACTAAAGCATTGTTCAGTTAGGTGGAGCGCAGATTCCTCTATGTGTGTGTCTGCCCACACAGCCCTGTGAACAGCAGGCAGCCAGTAGCTCTAATCCTGGTGTTTTTTGAAAGCTCAATCCAGGGAGCCATGGAGAATCTCAATGACTGATGCAAAGATATGGCAGGTGTCATCTTTTCCAGACTAACTGATAAAGAACAAATTTGACTTGTGTTCAGACTGGCGCAAATGGGGCAAGAGATCCAGTGCTTCTAGCTGTGGGTCTGGGTTATTCCTGCTTGTGTGACCCAAACACACCCTCAGACATGAACAAGGTAGAGTGAGATACTTTCTGGATCTGGTCTTGTTTTCCCCCAAATTCAGAGTCATACGAATGAGAGATGAATGTGGGTCAGCATTACTCAAGTGTAACTCTGGTTTAAAATTCTGTTAAATCATGATCTTCAGGCAGAAAAAGGTTTGAGAAATTTGGCTAAGAGGAAAAGCCTATAATAGCTCAGTAGAAAGGAAGAGATCACTTGCTATAATTTCAAGTCTTTTGACAAATTTCAGCCCTTCTCTCACAAGAATTCACAGAAGAAATCATCAAAGGTTTCAAGGAACTATGAAAAATGACAAACTTGTAAACAGCTGTGTGTGTGTGTGTGTGTGTGTGTGTGTGTGTGTGTGCACATGCGTGCATACTAAGTCATGTCTGACTATTTGGGACCCCATGTACTGTAGCCCACCAGGTTCCTCTGTCAATGGGATTTTCCAGGTAAGAATACTGGAGTGGGTTGCCATTTCCTACCAGGGGATCTTCCTGGACTAGGGATCAAACCCATGTCTCCTGCACTGGCAGGTGGATTCTTTACCACTGTGCCCCCTGGGAAACTCATAAAGAGCTAGTATGGGCAAATGTTCCTTGCTCTAAGAAAGACAAAAAGAAAGACAAAGAAAGGAAGGAAGCAAACAAGCTGGCTACTAACAATTGCTACGGTTTATTGAATGCTACCATGCCCTAGGCATCTTATGTATACTATCTTTCTTCTTGACAATCAGCCTATAGGACGGTAAAATTATTCCTACTTTATGGAAGAGGGGCTTCCCTTATGGCTCAGCTGGTAAAGAATCTGCCTGCAATGTGGGAGACCTGGTTCAATCCCTGGATTGGGAAAGGCTACCTACTCCAGTATTCTGGCCTAGAGAATTCCATGGACTACAGTCCATGTGGTAGCAAAGGTTTGGAAACAACTGAGCGACTTTCACTTATGGATGAGAAGGTAAGTTTCAAAAAAACTAGTCATAAAAATTAAAAGAAATTGATTCTTTCAACCTGTGGTGCAGGAGAAAACTTCTGAGAGTCCTTTGGACAGCAAGATCAAACCAGTCAATCCTAAAGGAAATAAACCCTGAATGTTCATTGAAAGGACTGATGCTAAATCTGAAGCTCCAATACTTTGGCCACCTGATGCGAACAGCTGATTCTTTGGAAAAGACAGGAGAAGGGGACAACAGAGAATGAGACGGTTGGATGGCATCACTGACTCAATGGACATGAGTTTGAGCAAACTCCAAGAGATAGTGAAGGACAGGGAAGCCTGGGATGCTAGCAGTCCATGGGATCACAAAGAGTCAGACATGATTTAGTGACTGAACAACATGGCTGACCCTCTCAAAGCAAGTTACTAAACTGGCTAGATTAAGGAGATGCAGCCATACTATAGTATTTGCATTTCAGCAAGACATTTGATAAAGTGCATTCATATAGGAGGCAGTGTGCCCACCCAAAGATGCTACTTGACAGATCAGATCACGGGCTTCCAGAGACTCTACTTGAACTGTGGGGTTCACCATTTAATTAGTTAATCTGAATATAGGAACTTTCAGCAAACTCACCAAATGTGAGAATGACACAGACTTGGTGAATGGTTTACGTGCTGAATGGCAAACTCAGGACTCAAAGGGCCTTTCACACTTGGACTGAAGTGTTCATATCCACAGGATGGTATTGATGGGGATAATATAACAACCTGCATTTAGAACCAAACAGAGGAACTGCATAAGTATAGGACAGAAAAGGCCTGGGTCAAATGTTTTCAATTGGACAAACGGGAAAAGAGAAACTAAGGATGTCATAGATTGCATTTGTCGTGTGTAAATAATCTAATGTGTCTGCCTAAACAGCTATTGTGAATTTATATAGATTCACTTAATAGAAGTATAATGTTCAGATCAAGGGAAGTTATGGTCCCACCACACTACCCTAATCTGATGGTACCTAGGATACTGGATTCAGTAATTTAATAAAATGGAGAATATTGGGATAGTTCTGCCAGCATGGTGAGAGCACTACAAATTATTTTAAAGATAACACTAAAATGAATAAATAAAGGTAACACTGAGGCGATAAAAGATTTGGTGGGGCTCAAATAGCCACCATTATATAATTCAAAAATGTTTCAGGGGGAAAGGACCACATTTTATCTGTGTATATTTGGGAGCAGATGTGTGATTAGGGAGTAGAAGCTGTACAGACACTGAGGACCTTTCCAAAAAATAGAGACTGAAGACTTAAAAAAAAAAAATTTGAAAATTAAATGGGTACTTGTGCAGGTGTGAATAATCTGTCTCTACTTCAGCTGAGGCCCTAAACAATGAGCTCAGGAAGGTTGAGGCAGGCACTTTTCATATGTTTCCACCCTGTCTCTGTCAGCTCCTGAGTGTTTGGACACCAGGCTTAATTCATTACTCATTTCCCAGCAACTGCCCAATGGCAGGCACACAATCAGGACTCAATATTTGTTCAACTGACAAGCAAATGACTAATTCCACCTTTTACTCCTACAGCCAAAAGGAATAAAGAACCTCTAAATTCTAATATCGCTTATGAGAAAATTTCCAGGTAGAATTTCAAGTCAGAGTAAGGAATTCCTTAAATATACTGAATACTTACATATACACTGAACTTAGTTGTTCTAAATCAGGTCTCTGCGTACTGTTGACAAGAACAAGAATGAGGCATCATAATCAGGTATATTGTGACTGACGCTGAGGAAAGAGGCAGGCAACAGCAGTTCTGAGGCTCCTTGGGAGGTCTCGGGCTCCCAAGAGGGGGTGTGTGGTCCCTGGGGGAGTGCAAGTCGAGCTGCTTCTGCCCAACCCTTCCTCTCTAGAGGGGTAATCAGCGAGGCTCTGCAGAATGGCTGGGAATTGCTCACCTTCTTCAGACTATTATTTTCATCTTCATCATTCCTTAGCACCTACTGAAGACATGTGGGGCACACGAGGCTGGGAAATATCTGTAAATTTATGGAACAAGATGGATGAGCGCTTCGACCTGGCGGACTCAACTTTCAACTATGTTGGTTGTGAACCAGAACTGCTTTTTACTTCTTGCAAGGTTGTTTTTATGTTTGGCAGGGCAGGAGGAAACAGCAGCAGTGTGTTAACATGTGGCCCATAATTGTGAGATTCTACTAAAAGGGTCAGGTAATCATAATTTATGAACGGAGAATCCAAGAGATAGGAGTTTAAGTGTTTGAAGGCCTTCTTCTGCACTGAGTAATAGTGGGCAAGGCATGTCCTTTCCGCTAGTCTAGACTTTCAGTTCCCGGTTTGTAAAACGAAGGAATTGACAAAAATGATACCTGTATTTCCATGCATGTGTATATAATTTATGTATATAAAAATTAATTTCATATTTTATTTGTAAAAACAAATTTATATATTTTACACATTTTATAATTAAAATATATTTTGTAATTTAATATTTTGAATACTATATGTATGTGTATTCACACGTGCACAATTTTTTTCAATACCTTCCAGGCCAATGCCACTACCCATTAAGTTGGAGGCTACCTGGGCTCAGATAACCTTTAATGAAGGAGGGCTTGGATAAATGGACCAGATACCTTCGGCCCTTAGCTTTGCCAAAACAGCAACTCCAATCCCTCCCTCCAAAACCTTTGTGGCTTCAGCTAGTCCCACCGCGGTTTCCTCCGTTCGCCTATCGCGGCTTCCCCTCGCCCACGTCCCTCCCACCGTGTCGACGGCTGGAAGGGAACTCACACTGCTTGCGGGACTCCTGAGGACCGCCGCCGCCCGGCTCTCCTCGCACCGCGCACCCCAAGCCTGCGGGAGGCCGGGGCTGCTCGCCATCGCGGCCCGCCTCAGGCACCGTCACAGCTGCCGCTGCCTCCTCCCCTCTCATGCCACCGGGGTCTTCGTGGCCGACCGCTGTCTGGCCTTCTCGGCTCTGCCGCGGGCAGCTAGGGAACGCTAGGCGTCTCTGGTTGCCATGGTGACGGAATCCTCCCCGCGCCTAGCAGCTCTATTGCGCTGGCGTCTCCTGTGTCCCGCGCGCCCAGGAAGAGAGACGCTGGAGTTGGGGAGCTGGGCAGCCCACCAGGCTCCGCCATCCCTGGGATTCTCCAGGCAAGAACACTGGAGTGGGTTGCCATTTCCTTCTCCAATGCATGAAGGTGAAAAGTGAAAGTGAAGTGGCTCAGTCGTGTCCGACTCTTCACGACCCCATGGACTGCAGCCCACCAGGCTTCTCCGTCCATGGGATTTTCCAGGCAAGAGTACTGGAGTGGGGTGCCAGTGCCTTCTCCGATTACTTACCCACCAAAGCAAAGGACTTTCTGTTAATTTCTCGTGTGTTTGTCACAGCAGTTTTGCCAAGAGAGGCTTTACTATTGCCTGGTAGGGAATTTGAGATTCAAAAAGCTAAGAACATTGCCTGGAGTTCGGCAACCAGAAGTGGCACAAGCTGGAATCCGAATTCAGAAAAGTTTGGTCCCAGAGGCCAGAGAGTAGATAGCCACCTGGAACAGGTAAGAGCGGGAACAGGGACTGGACACGTGAGTTCAGGCAAGGTCACTGGTTTCACGCAGTGATAATGTTTGTCGTGTCCTGGCTTCTTGCTACACACACAACATGATGGAATAAATCAATGTTAAGGATTCCTAACTTCCGGATTGTAAATTCTTGTTGTTAAACAACTCTTGTAGTGTCCAAGCACTTTTGTATTCACAATCTATTTCAATCCATATAATAACTGATTTTACAGATGAAGTCAAACTCAAAGTTTAATTTGAATAGCAAATAGGAAACTCTAGGGTTTTTGGAGTATGAGGTTGCTTTTGTTTTTGCAGCTATTTAAAACAATGTTGTGGTGTTACTTTTATGAAAGCTAAATGTGCAGAATTAAAAAGTTCTGCAAGGAATGTAGTCCAATGCAACTGCCTCCATTTTACCTGCATTTTACTCCACTTTTCACGTCTTTGGGCTGATAATTTAGTATCTACAACACATAACCAAATGCTTACTTTGCTGCTTTTTATATTTTTCAGACTCTGAATATAGATAAACTGAAATTTTTCCTAGTGTTTTTTCATTACTATGGTTATGTAAACTCTGCTAAGTTGCTTCAGTCATGTCCGACGCTGTGCGACCCGAAAGACGGGGAAGACAGGCTCCCCCGTCCCTGGGATTCTCCAGGCAAGAACACTGGAGTGGGTTGCAATTTCCTTCTCCAATGCATGAAAGTCAAAAGTGAAAGTGAAGTCGCTCAGTCATGTCTGACTCTTAGCGACCCCATGGACTGCAGCTTACCAGGCTCCTCCGTCCATGGATTTTCCAGGCAAGAGTACTGGAGTGGGGTGCCATTGCCTTCTCCGAAGTAAACTCTAATTGCAGACAAGTTTATCCACCACCTAATACCCTAGGGTCATTTTTTTCATTTGCATAACTTTTAAAATTACTTGGAGTTAATAGTTGCCTTGTTCTTTTTTTTCACTTCTTTCTACTTTGCCAACAAAGGTCCGTCTAGTCAAGGCTGTGGTTTCTCCAGTAGTCATGTATGGATGTGAGAGTTGGACTGTGAAGAAGGCTGAGCACAGAAGAATTGATGCTTTTGAACTGTGGTGTTGGAGAAGACTGTAGAGAGTCCCTCGGACTGCGAGGAGCTCCAACCAGTCCATTCTAAAGGAGATTAGTCCTGGGTGTTCTTTGGAAGGAATGATGCTAAAGCTGAAACTCCAGTACTTTGGCCACCTCATGTGAAGAGTTGACTCATTGGAAAAGACCCTGATGCTGGAAGGGATTGGGGGCAGGAGGAGAAGGGGAAGACAGAGGATGAGATGGCTGGATGGCATCACCGACTTGATGGACATGAGTCTGAGTGAACTCCAGGAGATGGTGATGGACAGGGAGGCCTGGTGTGCTGCGATTCATGGGGTCGCAATGAGTCGGACATGACTGAGCGGCTGAACTGAACTGAACTGATAGTTAATTTACAGTGTTTTGATAGTTTTAAGGGTACAGCATAGTGACTTGGTTTATGTATATGCGTATATGTAGTGTATAACACTACATGTATTATAATATATACATATATATTGTTTTTCAGATTTTTTCCACTATAGATTATTGCAAGATATACAGTATAGTTCCCTATGCTACACAGTAGGTCCTTGTTGTTTACCTATTTTATATATAGTCGTATGCCTCTGTAATTGCAAACTCTTAATTTAACTCCCCTCCATCCCCTTTGTTAACCATAAGTTTGTTTTCTATGTCTGTGAGTCTATTTCTGTTTCATAAATAAGTTCACTTGTATCATTTTTTTAGATTCCACATATAAGTGATATATGATATTTATGTTTCTCCTTCTGACATGCTTCACTTAATATGATAATCTCTAGGTGACTTGCTAATTTGTTAGAGTTTTCATGTCCTTTAGTTCAGTTCATTTCAGTCACTCAGTCATGTCCGACTCTTTGCGACCCCATGAATCGCAGCACCCAAGGCCTCCCGGTCCATCACCATCTCCTGGAGTTCACTCAGACTCATGTCCATCAAGTCGGTGATGCCATCCAGCCATCTCATCCTCTGTCTTCCCCTTCTCCTCCTGCCCCCAATCCCTTCCAGCATCAGGGTCTTTTCCAATGAGTCAACTCTTCGCATGAGGTGGCCAAAGTACTGGAGCTTCAGCTTTAGCATCATTCCTTCCAAAGAAATCCCAGGGCTGATCTCCTTCAGAATGGACTGGTTGGATCTCCTTGCAGTCCAAGGGACTCTCTACAGTCTTCTCCAACACCACAGTTCAAAAGCATCAATTCTTCTGTGCTCAGCCTTCTTCACAGTCCAACTCTCACATCCATACATGACTACGGGAAAAACCATAGCCTTGACTAGATGGACCTTAGTCGGCAAGGTAATATCTCTGCTTTTGAATATGCTATCTAGGTTAGTCATAGTTTCTTCCAAGGAGCAAGCATATTGTCCTTATCACTGATTAATTCCCAAACTCTCCTTGTGTAAATCTCTTAATATGTTTAAACACATGAAGAATTGTATCAATTTCATCTCTTTGAAAAAAAGATCCCTTCCAGAGAGACCTGTGATCTGCTCCAGTCTATACTGGTCACTCTCCAGACCTGTGGGTGCACAGCTGCTGTGTAAGGATTTCCCTTCACCATCATACGTCTCTCTTGCATTGAATCCCTGATTTGTGGAGCCCCTCTTCCTCACTTTCCTAGTTTACTTACATACTGGGTGGAGCCTACCTCCAGGAGCTTTTTTTCAGAAGTGGTGTATGGGAAATAAAATTTCCAGGTGTAGAAGTATCTTTATTCTTTACTAATGTGAGGGTCTAGCTGGTTAAATAATCTAATTTGGAAATAACTTTTCTTCATAACATTAAAGTCATTGCACCATTGTCTTTTGGCATCTAGTGGCCAATAGAGAATTCTACTGTCATTCTATTCCTGCCTCTTGGATAAGACCCGTCCTTTCTTTGAAACATGGAGGATCTTCTCTTTGCACTCATTGTTCTGAAATTTCCTGATAATGCACCTTGTTATTGTTAAATTTTCAACCATTTTACTGGCAACTCATTTCAATCAAGAAATTCACATCCTTCATTTTGGAGACTTTCTTGAATTATTTGTAATCTTTATTTTCTCTGTTCCCTTTGGGAATTCCTGTCATTTGTATATTATTAGTAGATCTTCTGATTTGTCCTCTAATTTTATGACCTATATTTTATATTTTATATCTCTCTATTTTTGCACTATTTTCTAGGAGATATCAGCATTATTTCCTAAACAGTTTCTTTTTCACTTCCGCTATCATGTTTCTATTGGTTTGTCCCAAAATTTCCTTCAGTTTTAAAACAAAACTAAAAGACACAATTTTAATTTTCACAAAGAATGTTATTGAACAATGTACTCACCATTTTGTTTCACTACCTTCTGCCATTTTCCAGGCACCTTCCATAATTCCCTCTTCCCAAAATTTTTTATATTTTTGAGCAAAGAATTGTTCCAGGTGCCCTCTACAATCTTCCAGGGAATTAAAATTTTTTCCGTTAAGAGAATTTTGTAAAGACCAAAATAAATGGACATTTGAAGGTGTAATGTCTGGCGAATATGGAGGATGAATCAGAACTTCTCAAACTGTAACAGTTTTTGCCTGGTCATCAAAGAAACATGCAGTCTTCCATTATCCTGATGGAAGATTATGCATTTTACATTGACTAATTCTGGATGCTTTTTATTGAGTGGTGTTTTCAGTTGGTCTAAATGGGAGCATTTTGGGATTAATCACTTGGTTTTCTGGAAGGAGTTCCCTTCTAATCCTATTGTGTACGCAACATCACCCTCCTTGTATGAAGAGCAGTCTTTGGTGTGGTTGATGTGGTTCATTTTACTTGCCCCATTTTCTCTTCTGTTCCACATTATTGTACAGTATCCACAGTATTCCTTGCCCGTCACATTTTGTTTTAAAAATGAAACATTTTTGTTACATTTCAGTAGAGAATCACATGCAAAAATATAGTCAAGGTTTTTTCACTTAACTTATGTGGAACACAAACATGAAAGCAATTAATGTAACCAAGCTGGTACAAATGATTTTCAAAACTTGATTTGCATATTTTGAGTATGCCAGATATCTCCCTCATGGTATAATGGAGATTGTTCTCACTTCATGTCCCCATTTGGTTGCTATCAGTTTCAACAGGTCTACTCGAACGTGAAGCATTGTCCAGCAAGAAATCTCCAGCACAAATCTTCGCCAACCACTTTTGACACATTTGACAAATCAGAGCACTTTCTCCAAACACTGCACAAATATTTATTTTGTGATTCAGTTGTGTTTTCACTTTTATTGACCTTTATTTATAATATGCTGAAAATTTTGTTTGTTTCTTCCATTTTCAATATTAAAATGGCTATACAAAAATTCACCACTTTTGTTAAGTTTTTTTAAAAAAATGCAAGCTAATATGACAGCTGTCACAATAGTCTAACAAAACTGTTTTGAATGAAGTTAAAGACAACTCAGTGCTACTAGAGTCATCGTACTGAAAAAACTGAACAAACCTTTTGGCCAACCCCCAAATTTCTCAGAACTCTTTTGTGTGTGTGTGTAACACCTTGCCCTTATATCGTGGGTGGAATATCTTATCTCTTTAAGGATATTAATGATGTCATCCCAGTGTTAATTTTTCCTTGTATAACTGCTGCACCCTCTAAGTTAAGTGTTCTGGTTTGTTTTGTCCTCTATCTTTGTAGCTTGGGGTGATCATTGACCATCTTGCCCCATCTAGTAGGAAAGTATGACTCTCTGCATACAGGTGGACTTGTCAACTGGGGGTTTCACTGATGGATGATCTGTTTGGGAGAAGCCCTCATGTCACTGTTCAGGGCTTTTCTCTTGAACTTCTCATTCTTCATAGATTGACTCGTCTTGTCTCCCTGCTGGAGAGTATCAGTCTGATGCCAGCACCCTAGGAAGTGAGGGGAGGAAAGAACTGAAGGCTCAACAAGAAGAATGTAAATATTCATGAAATTTCCACTTTGGTGTAGTGCTCCTACCCTCAAGAGTGTTCCTTGAGGTACTCAAGAGTACCTCCCACCCATGAAAGCCTGTTTGACTTTCTCCAGAGAATTACCCTCATGCCAGAGTCCAGCTCCAGCAGCCAGGGATTCAACCTGAAGGGAGGGATGGCGTCGGCAAGTAATGATGCAGCCTCTCAATTTTCGTGGACTGCACATTTATTTCAAGTTTAAGATTTTCTTTTATACTTTTACAAAAGCATTAGGTCAGAGGTTTGACATTTTCAGTTCCCCTCTCGCTCAGATTTATTATCTCCATAAATCATTGTTGCCCTTCAGAGTTCCTGCTTCAGCGATTCTCTCAGAATCAGCTTAACTATCTATTATCTACTTCCTCTTATGCGTCCTATAGTTAACTAGTGGATTACACTGTAACTCATGCTACGTTCCTCAGTTTATTTTTTATCTTTCTAAATCCTGTTTGCCCCTAACATCCTGAGCTCACTATCTCTTAACAAGTCTTCTAGCTATTAGTATCTCTAAAATTCCTACCTCTATAAGCTATAGTAAAATATGCTAACATTACAACATTCCTTAAATCTTTAACTTCTAACTATTTTAATTATTTCTAAGCCCTAAATTCAGTAAACTCCTTTGCCATAAACATTTTCCTCACAAATAGGCTTCAGATAGCAATCCCTCCCATGGCCTCAAGCTGCGGCCTATGTGCTCATCCTGGAACATTCTTTTGTAAAAGTCCTTAAACAAATGTCAATGATTAACTTTATGAATTATTCTCTGAGCACAGCTGCAGGAGGCTTTGTGCCTTCTCATGCTCCTCTCAAGAACAATAAGCACCTTAATATTCCTTTTCAGTCAACTCAGCCGAGGAGAGCAAAAAAAAAAAGTCAGAATCACAAGCCCTAACTCCTTCATCCCGGGTCCATGCCTGTGGGACAAAGAGATGGAGTTGGGGCCGTGCCTCCATTTTGTCAGCAATGCCTAATGTGGCTACTGACATCTCCCCCTTTTTTATCTTTTTAGAGCATAAGTATGAAATTCAGTAGATAGAGCAGAAACACTTCGGTTGAGTATTCTGAAAAAGCATGGGCCTATTACACAAATCAGAACTAACAGGCATAAGCATATGGCCGCATGAATCATTATTGTAGAAAAGGATCCATGGGAAAGATTCCCCTCCAGATTTTCGAAGAGGGAATTAGAAAGCCATTGAGAAGAAAAGTGAGACTCTGCCTACTTCATATTCTGAATATCCTGATGTAACTTAGAAATATCAATAGTAAAATCTGAATGATTCCATATGCCTAAAATATGATTCCTAATGAGTTCGAAGAGTTGACTCATAGGAAAAGACTCTGATGCTGGGAGGGATTGGGAGCAGGAGGAGAAGAGGACGACAGAGGATGAGATGGCTGGATGTCATCACTGACTCGGTGGATGTGAGTGTGAGTGAACTCTGGGAGTTGGTGATGGACAGGGAGGCCTGGCGTGCTGCGATTCATGGGGTTGCAAAGAGTCGGACACGACTGAGTGACTGAACTGAGCTGAACTGAACTGAACTGAATGAGTTCCCAAGAGTGCATGGACTCATTCACTTGTAGAGGGATAACGCACATCCATTTAAATTCAGCATGGCACCTTAAAGACAATTTAATTTTTAAGTTTTAATTTATTGCCCCATAAGCAGAACTGCTTCTTCTAAAGCATTGACCTTATTTTCTATTTTCTTATCTATAATTTCCTGTGTAGTAAGAGCTACGGAGACATTTTTGGACAGCTGATCAACAAACGAGGCAGTATGTGCTTCTTTTGACAAGACAACAGCAGAAACCATAACTGATGCAATTATGGCAATCAAGGCAGTTATTCCCACAACCAGAGCTGCAATGAATCTCTTAGGTTGAGAAATTAAGGTATTAAATTCATATAAAACTTTCAATGCATAATCATCAAACCATTGTCCCTCTAATTTTACAAGAACCATCAAATATGGTGGTTGCTTTACAATCATCACAGCCTTATAATTACTATAATCATTTCCATCAACACAATTTGATATAAAGCAATTCACACATTCGACATTATAAACAGTTTCTCCTTCAAAAACTCCCAAATCATTCCGATTTCTGGCCAACAAAAAGGCATAGGGAGAGTGCATGCAGGCCCATACAATATATCTTTGTTCATTTAAAGGTCTATGTAAAGTCACAGGTGCCATAGCAATCAATACTCTCCATAATTCAGGCTGCATGGGACCTGTTCCACCAAAACTCACTAAAGGAGGAACCATCCATTAACGTGTCATCTAATAATCGCTAAAGGATAAGGGATAAATGAATCATTTCATACGGATCTATAAGGTTCTTTAAAAATCAAGTTCAATCATTGATTCGAACGATAGGGGCACCCCCCATTTGATCAGAAAATGTCTGGTGGCAACAATGGGAATAGGTGACCTTAGGGCATACAAACATTCTTTCCAATGAGCAAAGCCAGAAGTTCTGCTTATGCTTTCCCAGACCTGCAGTCCTTGTTCATCAGAGTCCGGAGTGGGGAGTGCACAGCTTGGATAGTCCTTTAAATGAAGGGCTGCCTTGTTTAAGGCATCAAATACTCTTTCTTGTACCCCCAGCAACAGCAGCTGTAAAGACCAAAATTCTCTCTTGCCATCGCTTCTTGGGGAATCAGTAAGCATGCCTTTCAAGGAAGTACTAAAGCATCCATCCTTGTAAAGAGGAAGGTATGGCAAAGCAAACAGGTGGATAAATGGACAGGCCTGAAAAATTGAAGGGAGTGCTGACCACTGTTTTAACATTATTAGGATAGATGGAAGCCCCGCCCAAAAGAAGAGTATCATTAACAAAAACACGAATGGGCTCATTCATCCAATCAACAGGCTGAAAAGAAGGTGGGATTAGGCAAATAGGCCCAATGAACCTTTTCTGCGCTGGAGGGCCTCAGCTGACAAGCCAACACAGCAAGCACAGCCACAAACATTACCATAGGAGTGGCCTCATATTTCCCCCTTTCTATGAATTCTTCAGCCCACTGAGCCAGATGTTTTAGTTGGCCCCAAGTTGGTACCATGCTGGAGGTGGTTGCTTGAGTACGATGATGGTGACGAGGTGGAGCAGAATATGGTTGAACTCGATCAGCATGTCTCTCCTGGAGCGCCAGGTGCCTGAAGCAATGTACTAGCGGTGAAACCTCAGGTGAAGGGTCATTCGCCCCTTGGCTTTTCCTTGACTCCCTCAGGTCTGGACTCAATGAGCTTCTGGTCTCCCCATCTTTCCTCGGTCCTGGACTCCAGGACCCCAGGGATCTCAGTGACCTCTGGGGTCTTTGTGATCCTGGAGATCTCATTGGACTGGACATGTCGAATCAGTCTGTCAGGAATCCAAACAGGAGAAGTGGAATCTTGTGGAAACACACAAGCATACCCTCTCCCGCAAGTTAGCAACACATCTGGCTCTCTCCATTCTCCTGTTAAGGAGGTCTTTCCACTTAACCAGGGGCCAAGTCATAGCCCCTTCAGGAGTCCAGTGTCTCATCATTGCAGTCTGCCTCTGTGTGTCCACATTTAAATGATTAATTACAAACAAAGCATGGTGTAAAACATGGTGTGGAGAGGAATACTTAAATTCTCCCTGCCTTAATTTAGCTATCTGATTTTTTTTAAAGTCTGGTGCACCCTTTCCACTATGGCTTGGCCTTGGAGATTATAAGGTATTCCTGTTGAATGTACTATGGAAAATTGTTGACAAAATCTCTTAAAAGCAGAAGTATAAGCTGGGGCATTATCTGTTTTTATCTGTTCAGGGAGTCCTATTTGGGAAAAGCATTGAAACAAGTGCTGAATTACATCTCTGGCTGCTTCAACCGATCTAGCAGAGGCTATGATAACATGAGAAAAGGTATCCATGGTAACATGCACAAAGGACAGTTTTCCAAAGGCCAGGATATGAGTTACGTCCATTTGCCAGAGAGCATTAGGCCTAAGGCCTCGGGGATTAACTCCTAATGGTGGAGATGGATTAAATGTTGGGCAGTTTGGACGTAACTATTTGCCTAGCTGCTTCCCTAGGGATATGAAATTCATATCTTAAACCAGCTGCATTTTGATGATGAATTTTGTGAGAATTTTTGGTCTTGTCAATCTTTTCATGTAAGTTTAAAGCAATTATTTTAGTTAATGCATCTGCCAAAGCATTTCCTTCATGCAAAGGGCTGGGCAAGCCAGAATGGGCTCTAATATGTCCCACAAAATATTTTTTATCTCTATGTTTAATCTCTTTCTGTAAATCAGATAACAAGGAGAAGATGGTAGTTTGATTTTTTGGAATATTAGCAGTCTCAATATGAGGAAACAACCCTACAATATATTGGGAGTCAGTCAGAAGATTGAAGGTGTGGTCTCTTAAATGTTGAAAAGCCCAAATAACTGCTTGGAACTCAGCCCTCTGGGCAGATGTCTCTTCAGTTACCTGAACATGAGATTTTCCACCAGTAATTGTGACTGCTTTACCGTTAGAGGAACTGTGTGTGAAAACTAAAATTGCCCCTTCCAAAGGTTGAATAGAAAATTTATTTGGAAAAATCACTGGATGTGTTTCCAAAAAATGCAAAGGGGGCTTGAGGGCAAATGAAACAAAATTTGACCCCTGAAATCTATCAGGACAACTTGCCAATCATCACTATTTTGTAAAAGAAATTGCAGTTGATCGTTATTGAATGGAATCACTATATTTGCTACTTCTTTTCCAAAAAGTTCCACACTTCTTTTTCTACCTTTTATAATTAATTGTGCCACCAAGCTGGGATAAGATAAAACTATTTTTCTTGGGGTCACTGGTAGATGGAGCCATTCCAATGGGCCTTCTTGCCACAAGCATCCTGCAGGTGTATGTTCCATGGCGAGAATAATTAAATCCCATTCTCTGGTAATATTAATCCTAATTAACTGATCATTTAAAGCCTCATCCACTTTAACAAGAGCCGACTCAGCCTCACTAGTCAATTCTCTCTTAGAACTGGGGTTAGGATCGCCTTCTAAGCAATCAAACAGAGGCTTTAAATCTGCAGGAGTCAGTTTTAAATGTGGGTGTATCCAACTAATATCCTCTAATAATTTTTGGAAATCATTTAAAGTTAGTAAAGGATCTCTCCACAGCTACAAAGGGGCATGACTCATGGTATGTGTATTTAACACCCTCCCTAAATAAGAAAAAGGAGGATTTACTTATATCTTATATGGAGCTATCTTTAAACCCCAGTTTTCCAAGGCCTCAATCAATTCAGATAAAATTTGTTGCAACAAGGCTCTGTTCTTATAAGCTGCCAAAATATCATTCATATAATATATCAAATATAGATCTTTATACTTTCCTCTAACATTTTGCACAGCTTGGTCTATAAATTTCTGACACAAGGTGGGGCTATTTTTCATTCCCTGAGGCAAAACTTTCCATTGAAACATTCTATAGGGCTGTTTAAAATTAGCTGAAGGGAGACTGAAAGCAAACCTTTTACAATCCTGAACAGCCAGGGGAATGGTAAAGAAACAATCTTGTAGATGTATAACTATCGCATTATCCTGAAAAGGCACAGCTGTAGGGAACAAGGTATAAAGAAGGTTGAGAAGTGCTTGCAAACGAGACTCTCAACCAGGGCTGAACATTCTTGCAAACGAGATGTTCTGCCCAGTGTAGGGAACTAGGTTTAAGGAAGGTTGAGAAGTGCTTGCAAACGAGACTCTCAACCAGGGCTGAACATTCTTGCAAACGAGATGTTCAGCTAAGAATCCTGTTTGTTCCCGTGGGAAAAGAACATTTCTTGCACACAAGGATGTTTCTCTGATTCCTCAAAAGGAACAGACCCTGGGACAAAATGGATTCTAAGTTGATAAAGAAGTTCCCCAAAACAAAGTCTTAGTTGCAGTAAATAAGTCAAGGTAAAGGTTATCTCGCCCCGCGCCTGCGCACTGTATAGTCTCTGAATCATAGTGCTTGGCAGCTTGCCCTGTAGGTTGTTGTGCTAGGGATATAAAATAAAGTAGCTGTAAGAAGCAAGTGTTAAAATATAAAGATTTAAACCACTCTGCAGTGTTGGTGTTTCATTCCGTCTCCAGCATCTGGCGCCCAACGTGGGGCTCGACGGAACCAAAAGGGTAAGCACCCCGGGGCAAAAGGCTGAAAGGGGGACTTTGAAAAAGAAAAGAAAAAAGAATAAAAATCCGAAAGGGTAAACACCCCGGAGCAAAAGGCTGAAAGGGGGACTTTCGAGAAAAAGAGAAAAGAATAAAAATCCGAAAGGGTAAACACCCCGGAGCGAAACGCTGAAAGGGGGACTTTCGAGAAAATAAGAAAAATAAGAGAAAAAGAACAGAAAATACAAGAAAAGAAAAAGAAAAAACTATGGGGAATTCCCCGTCTTTAAAGTCACAATATATGGAGCTAGTTAAGGGGCTCCTGCATTCTATAGGAATTAAAACGTCTACTCGCCGCTTGAGTGAGTTATTCTGTCTTATAGAGCAGCATTGTTATTGGTTTCAATATCAAACAGAAGTACAGCTGAATTTGAAGGAATGGAAAGTGGTGCAGAAAGAGTTAAGAAGGCAGCATCAAAAAGGAAATGTGATTCCTTTAAGGCTGTGGACTCTGTGTAACGCTATAACACAGGCTTTAAAATTAATGGCTGCCAATAGTGAGGCCGCCTCATGTTATCTTGAGGAGGGGGCTTCACCTCGGCCTCCGCCCAAACCTCCGGATGATAGTACAGATTCATCCACTGAGCCAGATAGAGATGTGAGTTCTGGGGAGGATTCAGATTCTGTAGAAGCAATGACTACTGCCTTTTGAAAGGTTTTATTAAATAAAAAACAAACTTCCAAGGCTGTTAACCCTTCTGCACCACCTTACGCATCCCTATTTCCAGTAGCTGCCGACAAGGCTGAGGTAGGGAGAGAGAATCAATGGTTTTGGAAGTACGGGAAAAAGTATATTTTAGGAAATGCTTATTAATGACTCTTGTCCTTTAATGTCACTGATTATTGAAGGTAAACAGTTTGAAGGATTAGTGGATACAGGAGCAGATGTTTCGGTTATTTCTCTCCAGCAATGGCCTAATGACTGGAAAAAAGAAAAAATTCCTCTTGTTTTAACAGGCTTAGGATCAATAGCAGATGTGTAGAGAAGCGCTCAACCTTTGTCATGCCAATTGTCTAATGGAAAGAAAGTATTTATTTCTTTTTACATTGTTAATATACCTATTAATATCTGGAGAAGAGATCTTTTATTTTCTTTAGGAACAACACTTACCATCTCCTCGGAAAACTTGTAGCCACTGCTCAAATTCCTCGAGCTCTCCCATTGAAATGGTTAACTGATGTCCCTAAATGGGTTGAGCAGTGGCCGCTTCCAAAAGTGAAGCTCGAGGCTTTAGAACAATTAGTAAAAGAACAGCTTCAATCTGGCCATATTGAACCTTCTACATCTCCTTGGAATTCTCCTGTTTTTGTCATTAAGAAAAAATCTGGTAAATGGAGAATGTTGACTGATTTAAGGGAAGTTAACAAATGTATAGAACCTATGGGAGCTTTGCAGTTAGGTCTCCCTTCTCCTGCTTTGATTCCACAGGATTGGTCTTTGATGGTTTTAGATTTGAAGGATTGTTTTTTTAATATTCCTTTGCAAATAAAAGATAAAAATAAATTTGCTTTTACTATTCCAGTGTATAATCATGGGCAGCCCGTAAAACGTTATCAATGGACAGTGTTGCCTCAAGAAATGATTAATAGCCCTACACTTTGTCAGGAGTTTGTTGATCGTGCTCTTATTACTGTGAGACAACAATTTTCTAATTGTCTTCTCTATCATTATATGGATGATCTTCTATTGGCAGCTCCTAGTAAAGAGGAACGAAATAAATTTTTTATTCATGTAAAAAAGGCTTTAAGTGATTTTAATCTTCAAATTGCTCCTGAAAAAATTCAAACTGAATTTCCTATTTCATATTTAGGTGCTATTTTGGAACGACAAAAAATAAAACCTCAAAAAGTCCAAATTAGACGAGATAATTTAAAAACTCTTAATGATTTTCAGAAGCTTTTGGGTGATATTAACTGGTTACGTCCCATGTTAGGGATTCCTACACATCAGTTGCGTCATTTATTTTCTACTTTAGAGGGTGATACTGCTCTTAACAGTCCTCGGTCTCTTACTTCTCAAGCAAAAGAAAAATTACACTTTGTAGAGCAACAGTTAAATAAAGGGTTTCTTACTTATCTACAACAGGATCAACCTATATATTTCATAGTGTTCCATACTCCCTATTCTCCTACTGGAGTTATTGCTCAATCTGCAGGGTTGATTGAGTGGGTATTTTTACCCAATAACTATACAAAAAAGCTTACTACTTATATGGATAAAATTGCTTTCCTTATTTTAAAAGGTCGAGGCCGTATTACTCAGTTAATTAAAAGTGACCCTCAAACAATTATTACTCAACTTACTTCCACCCAAATTTTTAATTGCTTACAGTTTAATAAAAATTGGCAGATAGCTCTTGCATCTTATTCAGGGACTTTTTCTAATCAATATCCTCAATCTAAAATGATAGATTTTCTTCGACATACATCAGTGGTTTATAAATCTCCTATATCTAATATTCCAGTTGAAGGAAAAACTATTTTTACAGATGCCAATAAAAATACTGCTGGCTATTGGACTGATACTACTTCTAAAGTTGTCCCACATTCCTTTTCTTCTGTGCAGCCTGCTGAACTTTGGGCCATTTGTTTGGCATTACAGGATTTTTTTGATATTCCTATTAATATTGTTTCTGATTCTAAATATGCAGTCTTTTCATGTATTTATCTTCCTGAAGCCACTCTACCGGTAACTTTAAAAACTAATATTGATAAATTATTTTTTCAGGTTCAACAATTATTAATTAGGCGAACTAACCCTGTCTTTTTTACTCATATTCGAGCTCATTCTTCTCTCCCCAGACCATTATCTCAAGGAAATAAAACTGTAAAATGGCAACATTCTGCATTGGTTCCATCTCAATTACAAATGGATGGGCACCCTCAATTACAAGGAGATATATAAAAATTATGGGCAGTGTCAGGTGACCTTACTATATAGATGGGAAACTTTACTTTAAATATTAATGATCCTAAGGGGCCATTTCAAGTTCATTTGCATATTAATAAATCTTACTCTGCTATAGCATGTGTAAAATTTCCTTATTCTTTACTGTATGGGCAATGGATTTAAAATAAAATTTTGGGAGTTATATCATGTTCTGATTATAACTTGACTCAATGTATAAATCGTTCCTGGTGAGAAAATGTTGAAAACAAGATGGTCCATTCCAGTAATTATTCTTTGGTCATTGTGAAAGCACAGACTGAACTTTGGTTGCCTGTTAATCTTACTCGACCTTGGTCGGACTCTTTTGCTGTTACTCATCTTGTGAATGCTGTACAAACTCTTCTCCATCGATCTCGAAGAATGCTTGGCATTGTCATCGCATCAATTCTTGCCGTGGCTTCAGTAACAGCAACAGCAACTGTAGCAGGTCTTGCTTTGCATCAAGGCATACAGACTGCTGATTTTGTCAGGGAATGGCATAAAGATGCTCATTTATTGTGGCAACAACAGCATGATTTGGACTCTCAATTGGCTACTGATGTATTGAATTTACAACATACTGTTTCCTGGTTAGGAGATCAAGTGACTGTGTTAGCTACAAAGAGTGTGTTAAAATGTGATTGGAACTCATCTCACTTATGTGTAACCCCTGTTCCCTTTAATATGAGTGAGGGTTAGGAAAAGGTGAAAAGGTCTTTAGTGGGACACCAGAATTTAACTGCTGAAATTATGGAATTAGAACAAACTATATTGTCAACTTTTAGTAAGACGCTGCCTAATATTCTTGGTTCTGATATACTGAAGAGTCTTCAAGAAGGATTAGATAACCTTAATCCTTTAGGGCATGTATCTACATTGTTAACAACATCCTTTGTGAATACTTTGTTAATTGTTGCTTTATGTTTTATTGCTTTTATAGTCTACCGGCGCTGGCGAAAAGGGAAACAATTAAAAGAAGAAGCTTTGCGTATTCAAGCACTTATTCAGCATCTACAAGAAAAGAAAGGGGGAGATGTAGGGAACAAGGTATAAAGAAGGTTGAGAAGTGCTTGCAAACGAGACTCTCAACCAGGGCTGAACATTCTTGCAAACGAGATGTTCTGCCCAGTGTAGGGAACTAGGTTTAAGGAAGGTTGAGAAGTGCTTGCAAACGAGACTCTCAACCAGGGCTGAACATTCTTGCAAACGAGATGTTCAGCTAAGAATCCTGTTTGTTCCCGTGGGAAAAGAACATTTCTTGCACACAAGGATGTTTCTCTGATTCCTCAAAAGGAACAGACCCTGGGACAAAATGGATTCTAAGTTGATAAAGAAGTTCCCCAAAACAAAGTCTTAGTTGCAGTAAATAAGTCAAGGTAAAGGTTATCTCGCCCCGCGCCTGCGCACTGTATAGTCTCTGAATCATAGTGCTTGGCAGCTTGCCCTGTAGGTTGTTGTGCTAGGGATATAAAATAAAGTAGCTGTAAGAAGCAAGTGTTAAAATATAAAGATTTAAACCACTCTGCAGTGTTGGTGTTTCATTCCGTCTCCAGCACACAGCCACTGGCGAAGGGAGGCCTGGCTGGAGGGCCCCCATGTCTTCCATAGTTGCGTTTATAGCTCTCAAATCTTGTAACAATCTCCATTTTCCTGATTTTTTCTTAATAACAAAAATAGGAGTATTCCAGGGGCTATTAGAAGGCTCTAAGTGGCCGGCTGCCAGTTGTTCCATAACTAAATCCTCAGCTGCCTGTAGATTTTCAGCTGTTAAAGGCCATTGCTCCACTCATACTGGATCATCAGATTTCCAGGTAATAGGGTTGGCAGCAAGAGCAACAACAGCCTCTAGGATAAATTTGAATATCCTAAACCTTCTCTATGCTTCTTAGGAACTGCCTTTAATGGAGAAACAATTCCCTGCTGATCTTTACCAAGCCCCCTATCAGGATTATACCTCATTTGCGGCATTTGATTAGTAACCTTTTCATCTGGGCTATATAACAGCATTCCCATCTGAGATAATATATCTCTCCCCTATAAAGAAAAAGGTAATGAAGGAACCATATATGGACAAAAGATGCCTTGTGCCCCCTTCTCATCTGACCATGTCAAAATTTGTGAGCTCTTAGCAACTGAGGCCACTGACCCTGTTCCTATCAGGGTGGCACTGGTCAAGCCTGTTGGCCAGGACGAGGGCCAATCTTTTCCAGCAATGCAAGAGACATCTGCTCCAATATCTAACAGCCCTGACATTTTATTTCCTTGAATTAAAAGCTCTTTCAAATGCCTCAGTTCAGTTCAGTTGCTCAGTCGTGTCCGACTCTTTGTGACCCCATGAATCACAGCACACCAGGCCTCCCTGTCCATCACCAACTCCCGGAGTTCACTCAGACTCACATCCATCAGGTCCGTGATGCCATCCAGCCATCTCATCCTCTGTCATCCCCTTCTCCTCCTGCTCCCAATCCCTCCCAGCATCAGAGTCTTTTCCAGTGAGTCAACTCTTCGCATGAGGTGGCCAAAGTACTGGAGTTTCAGCTTTAGCATCATTCCTTCCAAGGAAATCACGGGGCTGATCTTCAGAATGGACTGGTTGGATCTCCTTGCAATCCAAAGGACTCTCAAGAGTCTTCTCCAACACTACAATTCAAAAGCATCAATTCTTCGGCACTCAGCCTTTTTCACAATCCAACTCTCACATCCATACATGACCACAGGAAAAACCATAGCCTTGAATAGACGGACATTAGTTGGCAAAGTAATATCTCTGCTTTTGAATATGCTATCTAAGTTGGTCATAACTTTTCTTCCAAGGAGTAAGCGTCTTTTAATTTCATGGCTGCAGTCACCATCTGCAATGATTTTGGAGTCCCCCCAAAATAAACTCTGACACTGTTTCCACTGTTTCCCCATCTATTTCCCATGAAGTGATGGGACTAGAAGCCATGATCTTCGTTTTCTGAATGTTGAGCTTTAAACCAACTTTTTCACTCTCCACTTTCACCTTCATCAAGAGGCTTTTTAGTTCCTCTTCACTTTCTGCCATAAGGGTGGTGTCATCTGCATATCTAATGTTATTGATATTTCTCCCGGCAATCTTGATCCCAGCTTGTGTTACTTCCAGTCCAGTGTTTCTCATGATGTACTCTGCATACAAGTTAAATAAGCAGGTTGACAATATACAGCCTTGACGTACTCTTTTTCCTATTTTTGGAACCAGTCTGTTGTTCCATATCCAGTTCTAACTGTTGCTTCCTGACCTGCATACAGATTTCTCAAGAGGCAAGTCAGGTGGTCTGGTATTCCCATCTCTTTCAGAATTTTCCAGTTTATTGTGATCCACACACTCAAAGCCTTTGGCATAGTCAAAAAAGCAGAAATAGATGTTTTTCTGGAACTCTCTTGGTTTTTCCATGATCCAGCGGATGTTGGCAATCTGATCTCTGGTTCCTCTACCTTTTCTAAAATCAGCTTGAACATCTAGAAGTTCACGATTCATGTATTGCTGAAGTCTGGCTTGGAGAATTTTGAGCATTACTTTACTAGCATGTGAGATGAGTGCAATTGTGCGGTAGTTTTGGCATTGCCTTTCTTTGGGATTGGAATGAAAACTGACCTTTTCCAGTCCTGTGGCCACTGCTGAGTTTTCCAAATTTCCTGACATGTTGAGTGCAGGACTTTCACAACATCATCTTTCAGGATTTGAAATAGCTCCACTGGAATTCCATCACCTCCACTAGCCTTGTTCGTAGTGATGCTTTCTAAGGCCCACTTGACTTCACATTCCAGGATGTCTGGCTCTAGATTAGTGATCACACCATCATGATTATCGGGGTCATGAAGATCTGTTTTTGTACAGTTCTTCTGTGTGTTCTTGCCACCTCTTCTTAATATCTTCTGCTTCTGTTAGGTCCAGACCATTTCTGTCCTTTATCGAGCCCATCTTTGCATGAAATGTTCCCTTGGTATCTCTAATTTTCTTAAAGAGATCTCTAGTCTTTCCCATTCTGTTGTTTTCCTCTGTTTCTTTGTATTGATCGCTGAAGTAGGCTTTCTTATCTCTTCTTGCTATTCTTTGGAACTCTGCATTCAGATGCTTATATCTTTCCTTTTCTCCTTTGTTTTTCACCTCCCTTCTTTTCACAGCTATTTGTAAGGCCTCCCCAGACAGCCATTTTGCTTTTTTGTGTTTCTTTTCCATGGGGATGGTCTTGATCCCTGTCTCCTGTACAACGTCACGAACCTCAGTCCATAGTTCATCAGGCACTCTATCAGATTTAGTCCCTTAAATCTATTTTTCACTTCCACTGTATAATCATAAGGGATTTGATTTAGGTCATACCTGAATGGTCTAGCGGTTTCCCCTACTTTCTTCAATTTGAGTTTGAATTTGGCAATAAGGAATTCATGATCTGAGCCACAGTCAGCTCCTGGTCTTGTTTTTGTTCACCATATAGAGCTTCTCCATCTTTGGCTGCAAAGAATATAATCAATCTGATTTTGGTGTCAACCATCTCATGATGTCCATGTGTAGAGTCTTCTCTTGTGTAGTTGGAAGAGGGTGTTTGCTATGACCAGTGCATTTTCTTGGCAAAACTCTATTAGTCTTTGCCCTGCTTCATTCCGTATTCCAAGGCCAAATTTGCCTGTTATTCCAGGTGTTTCTTGACTTCCTACTTTTGCATTCCAGTCCCCTATAATGAAAAGGACTTCTTTTTTGGGTGTTAGTTCTAAAAGGTCTTGTAGGTCTTCATAGAACCGTTCAACTTCGGTTTCTTCAGCATTACTGGTCAGGGCATAGACTTGGATTACTGTGATATTAAATGGTTTGCCTTGGAGATGAACAGAGCTCATTCTGTCGTTTTTGAGATTGCATCCAAGTACTGCATTTCAGACTCCTGTTGACCATGATGGCTACTCCATTTCTTCTGAGGGATTCCTGCCCACAGTAGTAGATATAATGGTCATCTGAGTTACATTCACCCATTCCAGTCCATTTTAGTTCGCTGATTCTTAGAATGTCAACGTTCACTGTTGCCATCTCTTGTTTGACCACTTCCAATTTGCCTTGATTCATGGACCTGACATTCCAGGTTCCTATGCAATATTGCTCTTTACAGCATCGGACCTTGCTTCTATCACCAGTCACACCCACAGCTGGGTATTGTTTTTGCTTTGGCTCCATCCCTTCATTCTTTCTGGAGTTATTTCTCCACTGATCTCCAGAAGCATGTTGGGTACCTACTGACCTGGGGAGTTCCTCTTTCAGTATCCTATCATTTTGCCTTTTAATACTGTTCCTGGTGTTCTCAAGGCAAGAATACTGAAGTGGTTTGCCATTCCCTTCTCCAGTGGACCACATTCTGTCAGGATTCCTTGGTCTGATAATAAGGTAAAAGCAAAAGCTGTGCTATTCTTTGACATTTATTAATTTGCACAGTTTTAATAGGTGGTGAGATCAAAACTTTAATTTCCTCTGTATAATCAGAATCTACTACACCAAGCACCACTGAAATTCCTTGAAGGGAAAGCGAGCTATGCCCTAGCACAAGTCCTACAATGCCCTCAGGCAGGGGACCAGCCACTCCTGTTGGAATCGGAGTAACCAGTATGTTGAGGATTAATATTGTTTCGGTGGTGGAACTTAGGTCCAGTCCTGCACTACCTGGGGTTGCTCTGAGGAGTTCTAAGATGGGACAAAGGGGATAAAGGGATTCAACGCGACTGCCGCTATTGTTGTCCAGGGCCAGGGCGGCCCCTGCTGCCCGTTTCCCTGAAACTGGGAAAAATTACCTCCGTATACTTGGGGGTTGAGCGTAGTCCCATCCTTATGAAATTTAGATCTACATTCTTTTGCCCAATGATACCCTTTCTGGCATTTGGGCAAAGTACCTTTGGGGGGTTGGTATTAGTCTGTATCGGCACAGCCTGTTGTCCCTGCTTGGCAGGACATTGCCAGCAAAAATGCCCCATTTGGCCACAAGAGAAACACCTTTTATTGGTAAAATCGTTTCCACTAGGATTAACATTTTTTCTCATTCCCTGAATAACTTGGGCAGCCATTTCTCCCCTCAAAGCTGTGGCTAAGGCTACCCCCTGCATAAAGGAAGTTCCTACTTCCTGGCTGGTCTATATGTAAGTCCAAAGACTTCCTTTACTTCTAACAGGTCTAAGCAATGCCTGACAGGTAGAATTAGCATTCTCATAAGCCAGTTTTTTAAGAACTATCTCTGCTGGCTCAGTACTGTAGTTCTCTCTACAGCAGTTTTCAATCTGGCCACGAAATCTTCATATTTCTCATTGGGTCCCTGTTTGATGTTACTCAGAGTGGATAATTTTCCATCAGAAGGGGGCAGCGATTTCCATGCCAAGACACCTGTGGACATAATCTGATTAAGTGCTTCTTTAGACAACCTTTCTTGGGCTAAGTTAGATTCGTATTCTTCATCTCCTCTTAATGCCGCAGATCCCACTGCCCTGAGCTTTGCATCACTAGAGGTTTTGTTTTCCACTGACTGAACTGTGATGTTGGAGAAGACTATTGAGAGTCCCTTGGACTGCAAGGAGATCCAACCAGTCCATTTGGAAGGATCAGCCCTGGGATTTCTTTGGAAGGAATGATGCTAAAGCTGAAACTCCAGTACTTTGGCCACCTCATGCGAAGAGTTGACTCATTGGAAAAGACTCTGATGCTGGGAGGGATTGGGAGCAGGAGGAAAAGGGGACAACAGAGGATGAGATGGCTGGATGGCATCACTGACTTGATGGACGTGAGTCTGAGTGAACTCTGGGAGTTGGTGATGGACAGGGAGGCCTGGTGTGCTGCGATTCATGGGGTCGCAAAGAGTCAGACACAACTGAGCGACTGAACTGAACTGAACTGAACTGACTACAGTCTAGCCAACTTATCATACTCTGCCAACCACAGGAGGTACTCTCCTCCAGGAAGGCAAGCACTTGCAACTGTTCTCCAATCATATGGTGTCATCCATCTTCCAGCTAAGGCATCCAGCAGAGTGAGTGTATAGGGGGTGGTAGACCCATAATCATGACAGGCTTGTTTGAGCTCCTTCAGCAGCTTATATGGAATTGGTTCCCATTTTCCTTCTTGCTCGTCATCCCCTTCTGTTTTAGTAAAAGCTACTGTAAAGGTCATGGAAAATTCCAAGTCCCCCTGTTGTTCTGCCTCCCTCCTAGCCTGGGTGAGGCCCCCTCTGAGGGGGCCTTGTGCACACAAGAACCCAGGGGAAAGGAGCAGTGACCCCACAAGAGACTGAACCAGACTTGCTTGTGAGTGTCCAGGAGTCTCCAGCTGAGGCATGGGTCAGCAATGGCCTGCTGCAGGGTTGGGGGTACTTAGTGTGGCAGTGCATGCATAGGACCTTTGGAAGGACGTTGCCATTATCTTTATTACTTCCACCATAGTTTGGTTTCAAGTCAAACACAGTCCCACCCATCAACAGAAAATTGGATTAAAGATTTACTGAGCATAGCCCTGCCCATCAAAACAAGACCCAGTTTCCCCCTCAGGCAGTCTCCCATCAGGAAGCTTCCATAAGCCTCTTATCCTTATACCTCAGAGGACAGACAGAATGAAAACCAGAATGACAGGAAACTAATCAAACTGATCACATGGACCACAGTGTTGTCTAACTCAATGAAATTATGAGCCATGCTGTGTATGGCCACCCAAGGTGGATGGGTCATGGTGGAGAGTTCTGACACAATGTGGTCCACTGGAGAAGGGAATGGCAACCACTTCAGTATTCTTGGTTTGAGAACCCATGAACCGTATGAAAAGGCAAAAAGATAGGACACTGAAAGATGAACTTCACAGGTTGGTAGGTGTCCAATATGCTACCGGAGAAGTGTGGAGAAATAACTTGAGAAAGAATGAAGAGACAGAGCTAAAGCAAAAACAACATGCAGCTGTGGATGTGGCTGGTGAAGGAAGTAAAGTGTGATGCTGTAAAGAGCAATATTACATAGGAACCTGGAATGTTAGGTGCATGAATCAAGGTAAATTGGAAGTGGTCAAACAGGAGATGGCAAGAGTGATCATCAACATTTTAGGAATCAGTGAACTAAAATGGACTGGAATGGGTGAATTTAACTCAGATGACCATCATATCTACTACTGTGGGCAAGAATCCCTTAGAAGAAATGGAGTAGCCCTCATAGTCACAAAGGAGTCTGAAATGCAATTCTTGGATGCAGTCTCAAAAACAACAATGATCTCTGTTCACTTCCAAGGCAAAACATTCAATATCACAGTAATCCAAGTCTATGTCCCAACCAGTAGAGCTGAAGAAGCTGAAGTTGAATGGTTCTATGAAGACCTACAAGACCTTCTAGAGTGAAGTCGCTTAGTCATGTCTGACTCTTTGTGACCCCGTGGACTGTAGACTGCCAGGCTCCTCTGTCCATGGGATTTTCTGGGCAATAGTACTGAAGTGGATTGCCATTTCCTTCTCCAGGGGATCTTCCCAATCCAGGGATTGAACCCGAGTCTCTCACATTGTAGACAGACATTTTGCCATCTGAGCCACCAGGGAAGTCAGGATGTCCTTTTCATTATAAGGGACTGGAATGCAAAAGTAGAAAGTCAAGAGATACCTGGAGTAACAGGCAAATTTGGCCTTGGAGTACACAATGAAGCAAGGCAAAGGCTAACAGAGTTTTGCCAAGAGAACACACTGGTCATAGTAAACACCCTCTTCCAACACTGCAAGAGAAGACTCTATACATGGACATCATGCACTAGAATAGCTATTTAAAGACATGGCAGTAAGAAGGGTGAGGAGGGTATGGTGCAACTGGAGATCTCATTCTCTGATGCTAAGATTATAAATTGGCATAACCACTTTGATGATCTGTTTTGGCAGTTTTTACTAAAGCTGACTGTATAAGTATACCCTGCACCCCAGCAGCCCTAACGTATATGTACATCAAAATCTTGTACTAGAATATCATGTCAGCACTGTTTACAAAAATACAAAACTGGGAACAGTTCAAAGGTGCTTCAAAAACTGGCATTAAAATGTATATATTGTATATTCCCATAACAGAATACAACAATGAAAAGAAACAAATTCCTGCTACATGCAGAAATATGGATGAATCTCACAGATGTGATGTTTAGTGAAAGAAGCAAACAAAAACATACATAATGAATGATTCTGTTTAAGTAGGCAAAACAAATGATGGTGATAGAAGCTAGAATAGTGATTACCTTTGAGGGAGCATGGAAAGAAGGAGCACAAGGTTGACTTTTGGGGCACTGGCTTTGTTCTGTTTTGCGGAGAGGGGTGGCTGCACTACACAGCGTGTGGGGTCTTAGTTCCTCAGCTAGGGATTGAACTTGGGCCATGACAATGAAAGCACCAAATTCTAACAACTCGGCCACTAGGGAATTCCTGCCTGTTGTGTTCTATGTCGGAGAAGGCAATGGCAACCCACTCCAGTTCTCTTGCCTGGAAAATCCCATGGACGGAGGAGCCTGGTAGGCTGCAGTCCATGAGGTCGCTAAGAGTTGGGCACGACTGAGCGACTTTACTTTCACGTTTCACTTTAATGCATTGGAGAAGGAAGTGGCAACCCACTCCAGTGTTCTTGCCTGGAGAATCCCAGGGATGGGGGAGCCTGGTGGGCTGCCGTCTATGGGGTTGCACAGAGTCGGACACGACTGAAGCGACTTAGCAGCAGCAGCAGCAGCAGTGTTCTATGTCTTGATGTAGGTGGTAGTTAAATGGACTTGTTCACGCTATAGAATTCCTCAATTTCTAAACTTTACTGCATTTGCCATACCTCTATAAAATTATACAAAAATTAGCACATTTTAGTTAGAAAAAATTAGTCTGAAAATTTTTTTACTCATAAGAAAATGTGTTTTATTTTGATCAAATGGTAAAGAATTATGCATTATTGCTTTTGTTTGCAGTACCAAAATACTTGGAGATAATTTAGTCATCAATTATAATAACTATATTAACTCAGGTGGTTTATTTCCTTCTTTCTCCTAAATGGCTTTTGATTTTCTGTTTCCAATTATTACGTGCATCCCACTAATTATATACCACCTGAGATCTTTGGGGGACTAAATATTGATAAAAATGAGTATTTTTTTAATCCATGAACTGTGGTTACCATTTTTTCCTTACTGTTTTTTTAATTCCAAAAAACTCAAAATGAACAACAAAAGCAGAAAGGCTTATTGTCCTTTTTCATTTTAGTTAAATGAGAAAGACCAAAGTGTCCACTAGATGGAGGCAAAACCCAAGGCTAAGATTTTCTGGTAACAAGTAAAAAATTGTATTTAATGTAAAATCAGAAATTCTTTATCAAGGAAAGAAAACAAGATATTGCCAAAGTCAATATATTACTTTGTGTTACTTAATGGTATATTAGTAAAAAACAATCTGGGTGGATTAAGTTTTACATTCTATATTTAATTCTATAGATTTTAAATACGTCTCCAGAAATCATCTTAGTCTTTCTTCTGCTTAGTCATAAGACAATTGAATAAGCAATGAGAGGTTTAATGTTTTCCTCAGTGGGTTTTGAGAATGTCACTTTTGAGCTTTCACCGTATTCAAGCAGTTTTTTTGCTAGCAGACCCCAATTGGCAGGTTTGCACAGAGAATAATTTCCTGCAATGTCCCAGCACTGAAAATACACACTTGGGTCAAACTGAACCTTTCCATGAAGGAAGTGGTATGAACTAGTTGTTTGCTGTTTTTTAAGTGGCATAACCATACAAGGTGTTCTATAAGCAGCGCTTGTAGTAAGGAGACTAAGGCACACTTTTTCCTTCAGAAAAGTAACTTGATTGCACTAAAAATTGATGGTAGGTGAAATGAGAATCAGAGTGTTTTTGTAAGTGACTTCAGAGTGAATCATTCTCAGACTTACTGGATGAGCACACAGTTTTTGCCAGCAGTCCACAACTGGTAAGTTCACACCCAGCATATTTTCTTGCAGTGTTACAGAACTGAAGGTGCTCACTCTGAACAAACTGAATCTTCCATGAAGGATGTGTGTTAAATGGTTTATCTCTGTGTCATGAGTGGCATAAGCCTACACTATATTATTAACCAAGGTGATCTATGGGCAGAGATCCTAGTAAGGAGATCCAAGATCAGTGTTCCTTCAGAAAAGTCAGGAGCTGGGAACCATAACTCATGGTACTGAAGAAAGAATAAGCACCCAAAGTGTTTTTCTCAAACTCCCAAATTTTCTTCCTAGGTGGGTTTGAGAGTGACACATTCATGCTTTCACAGGATGAAATCAGAGTTTTGCAAAGCAGAGCCCAATTGCCAGGATCACACCCAGCATGCTTCTTTGCAGTGTCTCAGCACTGAAAGTACCCACTTGAGTCAAACCACCTTTCGACAACAGAAGTGGGATGAACTGGTTTTTCTCTCTGTGTTAAGCTGTGTAACCAAATAAGGCATTACGAATCTAGATGTTCTATGAGATGAGCTTCCAGTAAGGCAATCCAAGCATGGTGTTTCTTTAGAATAGTCACTTGTTGGTGACAAAAATAGAATGGAGTGAAGGGAGAATCAGCACCCAAAGTTTATTCCTCGGTGGTTTCTAAGAATGTCGCATTCGAGCTTTCACAGTATTCAAGCAGTGTTTTTTGCTAGCAGACCCCAGTTGGCACATTCACACCGAGAATAATTCCCTGTAATGTCCCAGCACTGAAGATATACACTTGAGTCAAACTGAACCTATCCATGAAAGAAATGGTGTGACCTTGTTGTTTACTGTGTCTTTAGTGGTATAACCTTCCAAGGCATTATGAACCTAGCTGTTCTAAGAGATGAGTCTTAAGATGGAGATCCAAGCACAGCGTTTCATTCAGAAAATTAACTTGCTTGCACCAAGAATTGACTGCAGTGAAGAGAGAATCAGCTCCCAGAGAATCTTCCCAGGTGGGTTTTTGAGTGAAATAGTTGTGCTTTCACAGTTTGAGCACACTGTTTTTGCCAGCCACCCCCTGTTGGCAAGATTATACTCAACATATTTCCTTGCAGAGTCCTAGAATTGCGAATACACACTTAGAACAAACAGAACCTTTCCATGAAGGAAGTGGTGTGAACTGATTGTTCTCTGTATGGTGACTGTCATATCCATACAATGCACTTTAAAACTAGCTTATTCTAGGAGATAAGATCGTAGTAAGGAGATCCAAGCATAGTGTTTCTTCAGAAAAGCCACTTTCTGGCAATAAAAATTGCCTGTAGTGAAGATAGAATTGGCACCTAAAGTGATTTTATAAGTGTTTTCAGAGAGAAACACTCTAGGATTTATAGGGTGAGCACACTATTTTGCCAGCACTCCACAATTGGCAAGTTCACACCCAGCATATTTCCTGGCAGTGTCCCGGAGTTGGAATTACTCACTTGGAACAGACCAAATGTCTCCACGAAGTAACTGGTGTGAACTGGTTGGTCTCTGTTTCGTGAGTGGTGTAAGCCTACACGTAAACCTACACATGTAAGCCTACACATTGTGAACCAAGGTGTTCTATGGACAGAACTCCTAGTAAGGAGATTCAAGCACAGTGTTTCTTCAGAAAATTCATGAGCTGGTGACCAAAACTGACAGTAGTGAAGAAGAATCAGCACTGAAAATGCTTTTCTCAAACACTCAAAGTGTTTTCCTAGGTGGGTGTGAGAAAGACACATTCTTGTTCTCAAAGGATGAGAGCACAGTTTTGGCAGGCAGACCCCAATTGCCAGGTTCACACCCAGCAAGTTTCCTTGCCATGTCTCAGCACTGAGAATATACCCTTAAGTCAAACAACCATTTGATGACAGAAGTGGGGTGAAATGGTTTTTCTCTGTGTGTTGATTTGCATGACCATATAAGGCATTATGAACCTAGGTGTTCTATGAGAAGATCTCTAGTAAGGTGATCTGAGCATAGTGCTTCATTCAGAAAATTCAGTTGCTTGCACCAAGAATTGACTGTAATGATGAGAGAATCAGAACCCAAAGAGTCCTACCAGGTGGGTTTGAAAATGAAACATTCTAGCTTTCACAGCGTGACTACAATCTTTTTGCCAGCTGTCCCCAGTTGGCAAATTCACACTCAGTGTATTTCCTTGCAGGGTTCCAGAATTGAGATTATTACTTGGAACCAATAGAACTTTTCCATGAAAGAAGTAACGTGAACTGGTTTTTCTCTTTGTGGTGACTTCCAAACCTGTACAATGCTTTTTGACCCTAGATTGTTTTAGGAGATGAGATCCCTGTAAGAAGATCCAAGCACAGTGTTTCTTCAGAAAAACCACTTGCTGGCCATAAATATTTACTGTAGCGAGTGAAGATAAAATCAGCACCAGAGCATTTTCAAAGGTGGGTTTGACTGTGAAACAGTCTACTTTCACAGGGTGAGAGCTATGTTTTGCCAGCATAACTCAAATGGTCTCCGCAGTGTCCCAGGCTTGAAAATCCACACTTGGGACAAACTGAATCTTTCCATGAAGGAATTGCTGAACCAGGCATTCTCTGTGTCGTGCATGGCATAAAAGTAAACGCATTATGAACTTTGGTGTTCTACGAGATGAACTCCTAGTGTGAAGACCCAAGTGCATTGTTTCCTTTAGTAGTGTCACTTCTTTGCACCAATCGACTGGAGTGAAGAGAACAGCAACATTCAAGCTGTTTTCCTAAGTGGCTATGAGAGTGAGACATTCTAGCTTTCAAAGGGTGAGAAAACTGTTTTTTCCAGCTGAACTTGAATGGCCGATTCACACCCAGCATATTTCTCTGCTGTGTCACAGCACTAGAAATCCACAGTTGGGATAAACAGAACCTTTCCATGTGGAAAGATGTGTGAACTGTTCTCCATGTGGTGAGTGACAAACCGTAAGACAGTATGAATCTAGGCATTCTGTAAGCAGAGTTCCTAGTAAAGAGATTCAGGCACAGTTTTTCCTTTAGAGAAGTAACTTGCTTGCATTAAAAATTTACTGTAGAGAATTGAGAATCAAAGTGTTTTTGTAAGAGGCTTCTGAGTGAAACATTTTAGGATTTACAGGGTGAGCTCACTGTTTTTGCCAGCAGTCCACAACTGGAAAGTTCTCATTCAGCATATTTTCTTGCGATGTCCCAGAGTTCAAAGTACTCACTAGGGAGAAACTGAACATTTCCACCAAGGAAGTGGTGTGATCTGGTTAATCTCTGTGTCATGAGTGATATAACCCTACAAACATTATGAACCTATCTGTTCTATGGGCAGAGCTTGTTGTAAGATCAAAGCACAGTGTTTCATCAGTAAAGTCAGGAGCTGCCAACCAATACTGACGGTAGTGAAGGGAGATTCAGCACCCATGTGTTTTCTCAAACACCCAAAGTGTTTTTTTTCCCTGATGGGTTTGAGAATGACACATTCTTGCTTTCACAGGATGAGAGCAGAGTTTTTGCTAGCAGATCCCAATTTGGAGAAGGCAATGGCACCCCACTCCAGTACTCTTGCCTGGAAAATCCCATGGACAGAGGAGCCTGGTAGGCTACAGTCCATAGGGTCGTGAAGAGTTGGACACGACTGAGCGACTCCACTTTCACTTTTCACTTTCATGTATTGGAGAAGGAAATGGCAACCCACTCCAGTATTCTTGCCTGGAGAATCCCAGGTATGGTGGAGCCTGGTGGGCTGCTGTCTATGGGGTCGCAGAGTTGGACACAACTGAAGTGACTTAGCAGCAGCAGCCCAATTTCCAGGTTCACACCCAGCATGTTTCTTTGCAGTGTCTCAGCACTGGAAATACACCTTTGAGTCAAACAAACTTTCAACGATAGAAGTGGGGTGAACTGGTATTTCTCTGTGTGTTGATTTGTGTAACCATACAACGCATCATGAACCTAGGTGTACTGTGAGAAAAGCTCCTAGTAAGGCGATCCAAGTGTTTCTTCAGAATAGTTACTTGATGGCACCAAAAATTGACTGGAGTGAAAGGAGAATCAGCACCCAAAGTGTTTTCCTTGGTGGGTTTTGAGAATGTCACATATGAACTTTCACATTATTTGAGCAATGTTTTTGCTAGCAGACTCCAGTTGACTGGTTCACACCCAGAATAATTTCCTGCAATGGCCCAGCACAGAAAATACACACTTGGGTCAAACCAAACCTTACCATGAAGGAAGTGGTGTGAACTGGTTGTTCACTGTGTGTGGAGTGGCATAACCATACAAAGTATTATGACCCTAGGTGTTCTAAGAGATGAGCTCTTAGAAAGGAGATTCAAGGACAGTGTTTATTTTTTTCTTATTTGAATTTTAATTAGGAAAATGGTTTGAGATTTGAAAACTTTTTAAAAATTACTTTAATTGGAGGTAATTACTTTATAATATTGTGTTGGTTTTTGCCATACAATGACATGAATCAGCCATGCGTATACATGTGTTCTCCTGTCCCAAACACCCCTTCCACCTCCCTCCCCATCCCATCCCTCTGTGTTGTCCCAGTGCATGAGTTTGGAGTGCCATGTTTCATGCATTGAACTTAGACTGGTCATCTATTTCACAAATGGTAATATACAGGTTTCAATGCTATTCTCTCAAATCATCCCTCCCTTGTTTATCCCACAGAGTCCAAAATTCTGTTTTTTACATCTGTGTCTCTTTATCTGTCTTGCATTTAGGGTCATTATTACCATCTTTCTAAATTCCATATATATGTGTTAATATACTGTATTGGTATTTTTCTTTTGGACTTACTGTATAATAGGCTCCCATTTCATCCCCCTCATTAGATTGACTCAAATGCATTCTTCTTTATAGCTGAGTAATATTCCATTGTGTATATGTACCACTGCTTTCTTATCCATTTGTCTGCCGATGGATATCTAGGTTGCCTTTATGTTCTAGCTATTGTAAACAGTGCTGCAAAGAACACTGGGGTACACATTTCTCTCTGAATTCTGGTTTTCTCAGTGTATATGGCCAGCAGTGGGATTGCTGGGTCGTATGGCAGTTCTATATCATTTTTTAATGAATCTCCACACTGTTCTCTATAGTGGCTGTACTAGTTTGCATTCTCACCAACACTATAAGAGTTACCTTTTCTCCACATCCTCTCCAGCATTTATTGTTTGTAGACATTTTGATGCCAGCCATTCTGACCAGTTTGAGATGGTACCTCATTGTAGTTTTGATTTGCGTTTCTCTGGTAATGAGTGATGTTGAGCATCTTTTCATGTGTTTGTTAGTCATCTGTATGTCTTCTTTGGAGAAATGTCTGTTTAGTTCTTTGGACCATTTTTTGATTGGATCATTTATTTTTCTGGTATTGACCTGCATTAGCTGCTTGTATACTTTGGAGATTAATTCTTTGTCAGTTGTTTCATTTGCTATTATTTTCTCCTATTCTGAAGGCTGCCTTTTCACCTTGCTTTATAGTTTCCTTCATTGTGTAAAAGCTTTTAAGTTTAACTAGGTCCCATTTGTTTATTTTTGCTTTTATTTCCATTACTCTGGGAGGTGGGTCATAGAGAATCCTGCTGTGACTTATGTCAGAAAGTGTTTTCCCCTAGGAATTTTATAGTTTCTGGTCTTACATTTAGATCTTTAATCCATTTTGAGTTTATTTTTGTGTATGGTGTTAGAAAGTGTTTGAGTTTTATTCTTTTACCGGTGGTTGATCAGTTTTCCCAGCACCACTTGTTAAAAGAGATTGTCATTTCTCCCTTGTATATTCTTGCCTCCTTAAATAGCTGTGAAAAGAAGAGAAGCGAAAAGCAAAGGAGAAAAGGAAAGATATAAGCATCTGAATGAAGAGTTCCAAAGAATAGCAAGAAGAGATTAGAAAGCCTACCTCAGTGATCAATGCAAAGAAATAGAGGAAAACAACAGAATGGAGAAGACTAGAGATCTCTTCAAGAAAATTAGAGATACCAAGGGAACATTTCATGAAAAGATGGGCTCAATAAAGGACAGAAATATTATGGACCTATAAGAAGCAGAAGATATTAAGAAGAGGTGGCAAGAATACACAGAAGAACTGTACAAAAAAGATCTTCACGACCAAGATAAACACAATGGTGTGATCACTCACCTAGAGTCAGACATCCTGGAATGTGAAGTCAAGTGGACCTTAGAAAGCATCACTATGAACAAAGCTAGTGGAGGCGATGGAATTCCTGTAAAGGAATGAAATTAGAACACTTCCTAACACCACACACAAAGATAAACTCAAAACGGATTAAAGACCTAAATGTAAGATCAGAAACTATCAAACTCTTATAGGAAAACATAGGCAGAACACTCTAAAGTATACAAGCAGCTTATGTAACTCAATAGCAGAACAACACAGACAAGGCAATGGCAACCCACTCCAGTACTCTTGCCTGGAAAATCCCATGGATGGAGGAGCCTGGTAGGCTGCAGTCCATGGGGTAGCTAAGAGTCGGACACGACTGGGTGACTTCACTTTCACTTTTCACTTTCATGCATTGGAGAAGGAAATGGCAACCCACTCCAGTGCTGTTGCCTGGAGAATACCAGGGATGGCGGAGCCTGATGGGCTGCCATCTATGGGGTCGCACAGAGTCGGACACGACTGAAGTGACTTAGCAGCAGCAGAAGCAGCAGCAGCAGCAGCAGCAGAACAACAAATAACTCAATAAAAATGGGCAGAAGACCTAAACAGACATTTCTCCAAAAAAAACACATACAGATGGCTAATAAACACATGAAAAGTTGATTAACACTGTTCATTACTAGAGAAATGCAAATCAAAACTATAATGAGATATCACTTCAAACTGGTCAGAAGATAACCTTTTTAATAAATCATGTTGGGAAAACTGGACAGCTACATGTTAAAGAATGAAATTAGAACAATACCTAACACCATACAAAAGTTAAACTCAAAATAGAATAAAGACCTCACTTTTAAGATCAGACACTATAAAATTCTTAAAGGAAAACAATGGTAGAATGGTCTTTGACATAAACTATAGCAAGTTCTTTTCGACCCAACTCCAGAGTAATGAAAAATACAAAACAAATGGAACCTAACTACTTTTCCACATCAAAGGGAACCATAATCAAGATGAAAAGTCAGCTTTCAGAATGGGAGAAAACATTTGCAAATGAAGCAACTGAGAAAGGATTACTCTTCGAAATATACAAACAATTCATGTGGCTCAATTAAAAAAAAATAAAAAAATGGGCAGAAGCCCTAAATATATATCTCTCTAAAGAAGACAGTCATGTAGCAAGAGGGACATGAAAAGAGGTTCAACATCCAGAGGAGCCTGGTGGGCTACAACCCAAACAGTCACAAAGAGTTGAACATGACTGAGAGTGTGCATGCACACACACAGACACACACACACATACACACAGGTATTTCAGCTGAATGTAGAATTCTGGACTGGAAATGATTTTTCCTTAAAATTGTAAAGACACTAATTATTAGAGAAATGCAAATCGAAACTACCAGGTATCACCTTACACTGGTCAGAATGGCCATCATCAAAAAAATCTACAAACAGTAAGTGGTAGACAGAATTTAGAGAAAAGGGAACCTTCCTGCACTGTTGGTGGAATTTTAAGCTGATACTGCCATTAAGGAGTACCATATGGAGTGTCCTTAAAAAACTAAATATAGAACTATCATGTGACCTAGCAATCCCATTACTGGACATATACCCAGAGAAATCTATAAGTTAAAGGTACATATGTACACCAGTACTCATTGCAGCACTATTTTCAATAGCCAACACATAGAAATAACCTACAAGCCCAATGACAGACAAATGGATAAAGAAGATGTGATACTTATATACAATAGAATATTACTAAACCATAAAAAAGAATGAAACTGAGTCATTTGAAGGGATGTGGATGGATCTAGAGTCTGTCATACAGAGTGAAGTACGTCAGAAAGAGAAAAACAAATATCAGGTATAAATACATATATGTGGCAAGTAGATAAATGGTAGAGATGAACCTATTTTGAAGGCAGGGAAAGAGACACATATGTAGAGAATAGATACGTGCACACAGGCGGTGAAGGGGAGATTGGGACAAATTATGATATTATGATTGACATATATACAACAACACCATGTGTACAATAGATAGGTAATGGGAATCTTCTATAAAGTACAGGAAGCTCAGCTTGGTGCTCTGTGATGATCTAGATGAGCAGAATGAACGGGTGAGAGGGAGAGCCAAGACAGAGGGTGTGCAAGTATACATACAGCTGATTTACTTCATTGTACGACAGAAATTAGCATACAATTGTAAATGAATTATATTCCAGTTAAAAATTAATAATCCCAATCCTCCATAAAAGAAAGTTCAGTGATAAACCCACACACCTATAGCCACTTAATCTATGACAAAGGAGGCAAGATATACAAGGGAGAAACGTTAGTCTCTTCAATAAGTGGTGCTGGGTAACTGGACAACTACATGGCAAAGAATGAAATTAGAATACTCCTTAAGATCTAACACAAAAATAAATTCAAAATAGATTAAACCCCTAAATTTAAGGCAGGATAGTATATAACTCTGAGAGGGTAATATAGTGAGAACATTTAGACAGAAATTACAGAAAAATCTTTTTCATTCTCCTGACTAGAGTAATTAAAGTAGGAAAAAACAAAAACAAATGGGCTCTAATGAAACTTAAAATCTTTTCACAGCAAAGGGAGCCATAAAAAATGAAAGGACAACCTCAGAATGGGAGGAAATATTTTCAAATGAGGCAGTTGACAAGGGATTAATTCCCAAAATATTCTTTTAAAACCTCATGTACCTTGATATACATAAAACAAACAAACAACCCAGTCAAAAAATGGGCAGAAGACCTAAACAGACTCCAAAGAAGGCATACAGATGTCAACAGTCAGTCAGTCAGTTCAATCACTCAGTCGTGTCTGACTGTTTGTGACCCCATGAACCGCAGCATGCCAGGCCTCCCTGTCCATCAGCAATTTCCAAAGTTCACCCAAACCCACGTCCATTGTGTCAGTAATGCCATCCAACCATCTCATCCTCTGTCATCCCCTTCTCCTGCCCTCAATCTTTCCCAGCATCAGGGTCTTTTCAAATGAGTCAGCTCTTCACATCAGGTGGCCAAAGTATTGGAGTTTCAGCTTCAACATCAGTCGCTCCAATGAACACCCAGGACTGATCTCCTTTAGGATGGACTGGTTGGATCTCCTTGCAGTCCAAGGGACTCTCAAGAGTCTTCTCCAACACCACAGTTCAAAAGCATCAGTTCTTTGATGCTCAGCTTTCTTTACAGTCCAACTCTCACATCCATACATGACCACAGGAAAAACCATACCCTTGACTAGACGGACCTTTGTTGACAAGGTAATGTCTCTGCTTTTAAATATGCTGTCTAGGTTGGTCATAACTTTCCTTCCAAGGAGCAAGTGTCTTTTAATTTCATGGCTGCAGTCACCATCTGCAGTGATTTTGGAGCCTGGAAAATAATGTCAGTCACTGTTTCCATTGTTTCCCCATCTATTTGCCATGAAGTGATGGGACTGGATGCCATGATCTTAGTTTTCTGAATGTTGAGCTTTAAGCCAACATTTTCACTCTCCTCTTTCACTTTCATCAAGAGGCTTTTTAGTTCTTCACTTTCTGCCTCAAGGGTGGCATCATCTGCATATCTGAGGTTACTGATATTTCTCCTGGCAATCTTGATTCCAGCTTGTGTTTCTTCCAGACCAGCATTTTTCATGATGTATTCTGCATATAAATTAAATAAGCAGGGTGACAATATACAGCCTTGACGTACTCCTTTTCCTATTTGGAACCGGTCTGTTGTTCCATGTCCAATTCTTTTTTTTTTTTTTTTTTTTAATTTATTTATTTATTTTTTTTACTTTTAAAATCTTTAATTCTTACATGTGTTCCCAAACATGAACCCCCCTCCCACCTCCCTCCCCATAACATCTCTGGGTCCATGTCCAATTCTAACTGTTGCTTCCTGACCTGCATACAGGTTTCTCAAGAGGCAGGTCAGGTGGTCTGGTATTCCCATCTCTTTCAGAATTTTCCACAGTTTATTGTGGTCCACACAGTCAAAGGCTTTGGCATAGTCAATAAAGCAGAAATAGATGTTTTTCTGGAACTCTCTTGCTTTTTTGATGATCCAGCAGATGTTGGCAATTTGATCTCTGGTTCCTCTGCTTTTTCTAAAACCAGCTTGAACATCTGGAAGTTCACACTTCACGTATTGCTGAAGCCTGGCTTGGAGAATTTTGACAGATGTCAACAAACACATGAAAACTCAAAATCTCTCATTATTAGAGTAATGCAAATCAAAACTACAATGAGGTATCACCTCACAACATGGCCATCAAAAATATACAAACAATAACTGTTGGAGAGGATGTAGAGAAAAAGGAATCCTCTTGCACACTTGATGGGAACACAAATTGATACAATTACTATAATTGTAAGGGTTAATTTTGAATCCACATTGGATTTACTTCTGTGACTTCAATTTTTATTTTGGAGTTTTTGTTATTCTAGGCATATCTAATGCCCTGTGTTAGGGAGTCCTTCCCACCCCCTTGGCCTGACCTTTGGATTAGGGTGCCTTTGGCTCACAGGGAGATAGGCTGACCCTGTCCACTTGTGAAGGGCTGTAAGAAAGTGAAACTAACAAGTCTTCCTGCCTGAGGCTTGCCATTCTTGGAGATATTTGCAGGAATTAACTGGCCTTTTTATTTGTATCCTCACCTCCCGCCACCTCTGATCCATAAAAGAACCTGGCTTCCAGGCCCTGACAAGATGGTTATTTTGAGGCACAAGCCTTCCATCTTCTTGGTCAATTGGCTTTCCGAATAAATTGATCTTCCCTGCTTCAACACCTCAACTCAGATTTACTGACCTATCCTGCAGCAAGCAGAGCAAGCATAGACTTGGTAACACCACTATGGAGGACAGTATGGAAGTTCCTTATGAAACTATGAATAAAAATACCATATGATCTAGCAATGCCACCACTGGGCATATATCCTGAGAAAATCAGAACTGAAAAGAGACACATGCACCCTAATGTTCATTGCAACACTATTTACAATAGCTAGGACACAGAAACAACCTAGATATCCATCAACAGATGAATGCATTAGGAAGCTGTGGTACATATACACAAGGGAATATTACTCAGCTATAAAAAGGAACCATTTGAGTCACTTCTAATTAGGTGGGTGAACTTAGAGTCTATTATACAGAGTGAAGGAAGAGAGAAAGAGAAAAACAAATATCATGTATTAACACATTTAAATGGAATCTAGAAAGATGGTACTGATGAACCTATTTGCAGGGCAGTAATGGAGTTGCAGACATAGAGAACAAACGTGGACACAGAGAGGGAAGAAGAGGGTGGGACGAATGCAGAGAGTAGCATCGGAACACATACAATACCATAAGTGAAACAGCCGGTGGGAATTTCCTGTGTGACTCAGGGAGTTCAAACTGGTGCTCTGTGACTACCTAGAGGGGTGGGATGTGGGAGGTGGGAGGTGGGAGGTGGGAGGGAGATTCAAGAAGGAGAGGGCACATGTATACCTATGGCTGATTCATGTTGATGTATGGCAGAAACCAATACAGTATGGTAAGCAATTATCCTTCAATTAAAAATAAATAAAATTTAAAAAGCCAAACAGAGAAAGACAAAAAAAAAAAAAAAAAGGTAACCAACAATGACTTTCTGTTGCTCACTGTTACCTGGCAGCCTGGATGGGAGGGGAGTTTGAGGGAGAATGAATACATGAATATGTACGTCTGAGTCCCTTGGCTCTTCACCTGAAGCTATCACAACATTGGTAATTGGCTATCAGTTCAGTTCAGTTTAGTCGCTCAGTCGTCCAACTCTTTGCGACCCCATGAATTGCAGCATGCCAGGCCTCCCTGTCCATCACCAACTCCCAGAGTTTACCCAAACTCATGTCCATCGAGTCGGTGATGCCATCCAACCATCTCATCCTCTGCCATCCCCTTCTCCTCCTGCTCCAATCCCTCCCAGCATCAGGGTCTTTTCCAATGAGTCAACTCTTCCCATAAGGTGGCCAAAGTATTGGAGTTTCAGCTTCAGCATCAGTCCTTCCAGTGAACACCCAGGACTGACCTCCATTAGGATGGACTGGTTGGATCTCCTTGCAGTCCAAGGGACCCTCAAGAGTCTTCTCCAACACTACAATTCAAAAGCATCAATTCTTCAGTGCTCAGCTTTCTTCACAGTCCAACTCTCACATCCATACATGACCACTGGAAAAACCATAGCCTTTACTAGACAGACCTTTGTTGGCAAAGTAATATCTCTGCTTTTGAATATGCTATCTAGGTTGGTCATAACTTTTCTTCCAAGGAGTAAGTGTCTTTTAATTTCATGGTGTAATCACCATCTGCAGTGATTTTGGAGCCCAGAAAAATAAAGTCTGACACTGTTTCCACTGTTTCCCCATCTATTTGCCATGAAGTGGTGGGACCAGATGCCATGATCTTTGTTTTCTGAATGTTGAGCTTTAAGCCAACTTTTCACTGTCCTCTTTCACTTTCATCAAGCGGCTCTTTAGTTCCTCTTCACTTTCTGCCATAAGGGTGGTGTCATCTGCATATCTGAGGTTATTGATATTTCTCCCGGCAATCTTGATTCCAGCTTGGGCTTCACCCAGCCCAGCGTTTCTCATGATGTACTCTGCATGTAAGTTAAATAAGCAGGGTGACAATATACAGCCTTGATGTACTCCTTTTCCTATCTGGAACCAGTCTGTTGTTCCATGTCCAGTTCTAACTGTTGCTTCCTGACCTGCACCCCAATACAAAATAAAAAGTAAGAAGGAAAAAAAAAAGAAAAGATTTTCACAGATATGTGAAGTAGAAACTGCTTGGAAAGTTTCCTGCAAACACAAATTCAGTTCTATGAAACTTGAAAAGAAAGCATAATTAATGGCTGAGTAATACTCCATTGTGTATGTGTACCACAGCTTTCTTATCCATTCATCTGCTGATGGACATTTAGGTTTATTCCATGTCCTGGGTATTATAAACAGTGCTGTGATGAACATTGGGGTACAGAGGGATTGTACAGGGAGGGAGGAGGGAGGGGGGTTCAGGATGGGGAACACGTGTATACCTGTGGCAGATTCATATTGACACCTAAGTTGCTTCCATGTCCTGGCTATTATAAACAGTGCTGCGATGAACATGGGACCAAGAGGGATGGTACGGGGAGGGAGGAGGGAGGGGGGTTCAGGATGGGGAACACGTGTATACCTGTGGCAGATTCATGTTGATGTATGGCAAAACTAATAGAATATTGTAAAGTAATTAACCTCCAATTAAAATAAATAAATAAATAAATAAATATATAAGAAAGCATAATTACCTGTTAAATGGAATATCACTTGCCATATCAGTAAACAAAGAAGGTCGAAGTCATCAGACATTATAGCCACAGTGTACGGTGAGCTGCTGAACCCTGAGGGAATCTCTGAGAAGAAAAGAATACTTGCCATCTAGAGGCCATGGCTGCTCCCCATGGTGAGTCCTGAGGAAACTCAGAATATAGAAACATAAGATGAGATGCATATCAAAGAAACAATTTCAGGAGCCTAGACTTTTGCATCTTTCCATACATAGAAAAGTGCTAAATTCCTTAACTTGACATATCTTGTTTTCTTTAACTAATCATTTTTTGACGTTTGCCATTTGTCGCAAAACTTCTGTATATCCTGACTATTCTGCTTGCCTGCTCAGAGCAGTTTTTCAGGGTTACTTGAGATACTGTCTCCCAGCCTTGAAATCCTAAAAGTTTCCATTCAATAAAACGTAACTCTTGACTTTTAGGTTGTGAATAACTCTTTAGTCAACATACCTCAATATAGTTTATGTTGTCAATTACAAGTTGGCGCTTACCTGTCAACTACAAATTGGCACTAGCCAAAAGCATTGCCTCTGACTGAACAACAAGGGCATTTGCCATCTGCCTCTGCAGAGATTGAACCCTGTGCTACTGCAGCTGTTGACCTTCAACACCCCTAGAGCGAGTTCAGGGTGGAATAAGGCACTTCGTGCTTCAGGGAATCTGGTGCAACAGGTCTTTAGATTGTTGTTGTTAAGTCGCTCAGTTGTGTCTGACTCTGTGCCCCATGGACTGCAGCATGTCAGGCATCTCTGTCCTTCACATCTCCCAGAGTTTGCTGAAACTCACGTTCATTAAGTTGGTGATGCCATCCAACCGTCTCACCCTCTGTTATCCCCTTCTCCTTTTGCATCCAGTCTTTAGACAGTTGGATATTTTTAGGAACTGATTTCATGATCCTAATCCTTGCATCTCCTCATATCTAGAAAAGCACTAAATCGTTTCTTGATGACATCAGATCCTTGTGACTAGCAGAATACCTCTTGCAGTAAGAACTTGATTGCATTGAACTCTCCTTCACCAAAATCTTATCTATTGACTTTCCCCAGCTGCCTCTTTGGAGCAGATGACGTCACCCTTATGGCAGAAATCAAAGAACTAAAGAGCCTCTTGATGAAACTGAAAGAGGAGAGTGAAAAAGTTGGCTTCAAATTCACCATTCAGAAAACTAAGATCATAGCATCCAGTCCCATCACTCCATGGCAAATAGATGGGGAAACAATGAGAAACTTTATTTTGGGGGGCTCCAAATTCACTGCATATGGTGACTGTAGCCATGGAATTAAAAGATGCTTGCTCTTTGGAAGAAAAGTTATGACCAACCTAGATAGCATATTAAAAAGCAGAGACACTACCAACAAAGGTTTGTCTAGTCAAAGCTATAGTTTTTCCAGTTGTCATGTATGGATGTGAAAGTTGGACTGTAAAGAAAGCTGAGAGCTAAAGAAATGATGCTTTTGAACTGTGGTGTTGGAGAAGACTCTTGAGAGTCCCTTGGACTGCATAAGATCCAACCAGTCCATCCTAAAGGAAATCGTGTTAGAATCTAGATTTCTTCTCCTTGCATTGTTTCAGCCATAGGCTGGTGTTAGTAACCCAGCAATTGAGTGGCAGTTGGGTGGCTCTGCAGCCTTCTTTCTGATATGCAACAATAAGGGGAAGGATATTGTAAGGGTAAGCTCAACATTCAGAAAACAAAGATCATGGCATCTGGTCCCATCACTTCATGGGAAATAGATGGGGAAACAGTGGAAACAGTGTCAGACTTTATTTTTTTGGGCTCCAAAATCACTGCAGATGGTGACTGCAGCAATGAAATTAAAAGATGCTTACTCCTTGGAAGAAAAGTTATGACCAACCTAGATAGCATATTCAAAAGCAGAGATATTACTTTGCCGACTAAGGTCCATCTAGTCAAGGCTATGGTTTTTCCTGTGGTCATGTATGGATGTGAGAGTTGGACTGTGAAGAAGGCTGAGCACCGAAGAATTGATGCTTTTGAACTGTGGTGTTGGAGAAGACTCTTGAGAGTCCCTTGGACTGCAAGGAGATCCAACCAGTCCATTCTGAAGGAGATCAGCCCTGGGATTTCTTTGGAAGGAATGATGCTAAAGCTGAAGCTCCAGTACTTTGGCCACCTCATGCGAAGAGTTGACTCATTGGAAAAGACTCTGATGCTGGGAGAGATTGGGGGCAGAAGGAGAAGGGGACGACAGAGGATGAGATGGCTGGATGGCATCACGGACTCGATGGACCTGAGTCTGAGTGAACTCCGGGAGATGGTGATGGACAGGGAGGCCTGGCGTTCTGCGGTTCATGGGGTGGCAAAGAGTGGGACACGACTGAGCGACTGAACTGAACTGAACTGAAACACCAGATGTTGCTGTTCAATCAGCCAGTCACGTTCTATTCTCTTTGACCCCATGGATTGTAGCATGCCAGGCCCCCCTATCCCTCACCATCTCCCATGCCCAGGTTCTTGTGTATTGCATTGGTGATGCCATCCAGCCTTCTTATCCTTTGATGCCCCCTTCTCCTTCACACTAGATAGTGGATGTATTTAACACAGAGTCAAAGGAAAATAGGTGTGAAGTGTAGCTCCTGCAGAGTTAAGGGGCAGAAGAGCAAATTTAGTTACATTCAGAGTTAGGAGCTTTTAAAATAAACAAAAACAAAAAAACAAAACTAGGAATATTCAGGCCTGCTCGCTGTTCTCTTTTATCTTCTTTATTCTCTGGAAAGGGAAGAAAAATACCCATTCCTCTTTTTTTTTCACTTGTTACTGATACAGTATGAACAAACAATATGAGGTCAGAAAAAATGTTACACTTTAAACAAGTATAAATTATGAAGTGCAATGCGAAATTCACGACTTTTTCATATACTGTGCTAAAAAACAAAACAAAAAAATCCACCAAAGCAAACTGCTGACTCTTCAAAGCAAGTCTTCTCTCCTGCTAGCTTGCACTGTCTTTCTGGCCAGCCTTCCTTTAGTCCATTCCTCCAGCACAGGGAAACCTCTTTGGCGATAAGGGCACTTTGGTAGAAATCTTTACAACATGTACCTTTAATCTAAGGAAATGGCAACCCTCTCCAGTGTTCTTGCCTGGAGAATCCCAGGGAAGGCGGAACATGGTGGGCTGCCATCTATGGGGTCGCATAGAGTCAAAGCGGGAGACCCGGATTCGATCCCCGGGTCGGGAAGATCCCCTGGAGAAGGAAATGGCAACCCACTCCAGTACTCTTGCCTGGAAAATCCCTCGAGTGTGGTAGGCTACAGTCCATGGGGTCGCTGAGTCGGACACGACTGAGCGACTCCACTTCAGCTGTGACATGCCGTCAGTCTCGTGCAAACTGCGTAATACATGTACGCTGACACAAGTCCTGTTCAGGGCAACCCCAATATACGAAGGAGTGTAACCCCTTGACTTAACCTTCTGTTTCTTCCAAACCTAAGGGTTAGACAATTAACCGAAATAATAGGCAACGGTTTGCGCATGCTCTTTTGGTGGCGCAGATTCCCTCCTCCCCCTAGTCGGAAGTCCCGGTTTGTTTACTAAATTACGACAGTCGTAAACCGAGATTTTTGTGCCGGCTTCCTAGCTTTACGACAACAACTATGGCGGCTGCCGGGGGTAGATTTGAAAGTGCGAGTAGCATCGAAGAGCGGAAACAACAGATTCGAAGTGCCAGGACCGAGGTGTTGCGCCAGGTACCTGTTTTGAGGCTTTGGGAGTCATTTAGATTTGAGAGTGGAGGCTTTCTGGGAGTCAGGCGTCTAGCTCTCCTGCCTCCCTGCACCTTTTCCCGTTTCAGTTCCTCAGTATCTTACCCTATCTAGTTGTGTGGGGGGATAGATGTTTTCCTTTGGGATGCTCGCACACTGTTGGGTATCTTCTGCCTCTTAGGTGGTCTGGAAGGCTCCAGTTGCTCATATTCTTTTCCAGAAAACTTGTTCCTTTCCTCTGACGTTCCTTACCTTTTAAAGCACCCGTGCTTCACATTTCTAGCACCTGATCACCTGTGCTGCGCACTTTCGAGGGACCCCACTACTTTCCCTGCATATCTTACAGCCTAGGTCCTCCGTCTTGCTATATCTGAAATGAAACTTTCCGTTTTCAGAAACTCGTGTAAGGCACGTTAGAGTAGATCGTTTCATTCTCCTTTTAAGTTATTTGTGTCCGTTATCCGGCTTACTGCAAACCCGTACTGAACCAAACAGCGATTGAGACAGAGATCTAAAAAATTTAGCTCCTCGAAAAAAGTTGAGAAACGTGTTTTTCATTAAGATTGAAATGAGTAGAGGTAAAATAAGGAAGGGAGGAAGTAAACTGTATTATTGACTTAGCTCATAAGATGTGAGAAGTGTGGCAGGGGAAAAAAGTGTGAAGGGGAAAAGTTGAGGTTAGAGAACAGTGTAAGGTGAAACAAGTGATGATCATTATTTTATCTGTTTTAAGCTATAACCGTTTAAAACACATTTAAATGCTGCTGCTGCTGTTAAGTCGCTTCAGTCGTGTCCGACTCTGTGCGACCCCACAGACGGCAGCCCACCAGGCTCCCCTGTCCCTGGGATTCTCCAGGCAAGAACACTGGAGTGGGTTGCCATTTCCTTCTCCAGTGCATGAAAGTGAAAAGTGAAAGTGAAGTCGCTCTGTCGTGTCCGACTCTTTGCTACCCCATGGACGGCAGCCTACCAGGCTCCTCCGTTCATGGGATATTCCAGGCAAGAGTACTGGAGTGGGTTGCCATTTCCTTCTCCATTAAATGCAAATAAGGAACCGGTGTAGGAGATAGGAAGGAGAAGTTATAATGACTGCAGTCAGATTTTACAGGGGAAGAAAAGGGCAATAAGTCTTACAGAGGTGAAAGATTGGTGGTCCCTGATTTCAACATATGTAATATATGTGTATAATAAATATCCTTCATCCTTGTCTCTGATATTTCAGAGGGAGTTTTTGGAGGGAGTGGATTTGTAAACTATGATGAATTTTATAGTATATCTATGTACAGAATTTTGAGAAGGACCAATCCTAGCTTTGAAATTTGGGGAGAGAATGAAAAGGCAGGAACAACTTCTTAGGAAGCTGTTACTTAGTTTGACTGTTTTTGAATGATAAAAACTTATCAATAGGATCATTTGTTTTTAGAAAGGTGATTCTTTCTGAAGCATTTTGAGGGTGTGGGTAGAGGGTTATGGACATTGCAGATTGAAGGTATGGAGGTCAGTCTCCTAACAGTTACAGAAGTATCAGGCACTATCAGTGGGATAGCGAAGGGAAAAGAAATTCAAGTCATTTTTGAAGTAGGGAGCTTAGGGGACAGGAAGAGGTCTACAGTAGGTCCCAAGATTCTGTCCTTGATTGGTGGCTCATTTCACTGTACTGTGCTGTGCTTCCTCATGCAGTCCTGTCTGACTGTTTGTGACCCTATGGTCTGTAGTCCACCCGGCTCCTCGGTCCATGAGGTTCTCCAGGCAGGAATACTGGAGTGGCTTGCCACACCCTCCTTCAGGGGATCTTCCAAACTCCGGGATTGAATCCAGGTCTTCCACATTGCAGGCGGATTCTTTACTACCTGAGCTACTAGGGAAGTCCGGTTCCTTTCACTAGTGATTGCTAATTGGTAATGCAGTTGGTAATGTGGAAGGAGAATTTGTTGTTTTTAATCTTTCTTACACTTTGGTAGGGGCTTCCCAGGTGGTGTTAGTGGTAAAGAACCCACCTGCCAGTGCAGGAGACGTAAGAGACGCAGATTCACTCCCGAGGTTTGGGGAGATGCTCTGGAGGAGGGCATGACAATCTGCTCCAGTATTCTTGAGAGGAGAATCCCATGGACAGAGGAGCCTGACAAGCTACAGTCCATGGGGTTGCAAAGAGTCTGTCACAACTGAAGTGTCTTAGTATGCATGCACACACACTTTGATAGAAGCAAATTTGTGGTGAGCCTTGCATGAAAGTGGGGGAGGTTTCTGTTTTGCTTTTTTGGTGAGAAGTAGGTGGGTCAGTGGTTAATTTTTCTTTTTTCACGGTTTTAGGCTAAAGCCAATTTTGAAAAGGAAGAAAGGCGTAAAGAACTGAAACGACTTCGGGGTGAGGAAACATGGATGCTACCTGATGTGATTAAGAGAGTTGAACAAATCTCACAGGTAAATACTATTAGGCTTACTTGGTGTAAGCTTTTTTTTTTTTTTTTTGGTTGCACTTATTCAAGTTAATACTGGAGGAGCAAGTTTATAAACTCTTTTTCACAAGTTAAAGAATGAATATCACATAGTTGACAGTACTGAATATTTGTCTCTCTGGCTAGAGTAGTATATATTGATATTTTGGACATGATATTGGAAAGATTGTATTAGTTGAGTTGGCTGGTAGAAAGCTTACCAGTCCACTTGTGGTAAGTTCATGGATCTAAAATGTTATGTGTTTTAAACTTAACGTGATGCTTTTTTTTTTAAGGGGGATGTCTCAATTCTTGCTTTCTCTTTCCACAGTTTATGCTGTCTTGTTAGATTTTATATGGTTCGTAATCTGTAAATTCTCTTGGGCCTGTTGAAGGAGATACATATACACTGTGTTTTCGTATATATGTTTGATTATATCTGTCTGTCAATATATTTACAAATAAAACTTTCCTTATATTTTTCCAAGAAATTTTAGCTATATGGTTTATTAGTAGTGCATACATTATAGAAGCATGTCAAAATTTTTTAGAAGAAGCTATTTATTGAATCATATTCCTTGTCTCCTTTCATGAAAGATTTAAAGTGTTTCGGGACATAGATCTTTTCCTCAAAATACTTACTTTTTAAAGTAAGCTAAAACTAAATTCTTGCCCCTTCAAAATGATTATTTATAGGAAGACTGTGTGAAGAAAAAGAAGAAAAAAGACAAGCATTCAAAAAAAGTAAAGAAAGAGAAGAAAAAAAAGAGCAAGAAACGAAAGTGTGAAAAAAATGAGTCAACCGACAGTTCATCGGTAAGTATGTGCTAAAACTAACCAAAGAATCTACTTGAGAATATTGTATCTAAAGAAGCAACATATGGGGACCTAAAATACTTATGAGAACTTAGGAAATATTACTAGTTAAGATACACTCCCAAGAAAATGCTTAGGAGTCATCTACTTGGAGGTGTACAGGAAATGGTAGAAATATGGATCTTAGGTTGTAGATAAGGGCTAGAGGATGGAGATGTGGTTGGAGAATCATTGCTGTTTAAAGCCATTAGCATGGATGAATTGCCTTGGGAAATTGAAAAGAAGGAAGAATACCAATGCTGAGAAGCCAGACAGCAAGTAAAGGATTTTAGGCAGAAGCAGTTGGAAAATTAGGAGAAACAGGAAAGAGTGAAAGGGGAGTAAAAATTGTACCATAAAATAAGGCAAAGAGTACCAAGACTTTTCAGTTTGTTACCTCAGTTTGTTTTTCATAGACATTCACAATTAAGTGTTTAAAATCGGTTGTGTTTGTGTATTTATCTTTGGGACAGAAAGGAAGAGAATGCTGGATCTGTTGTGTCTCTAGCCAGGTTTTGGATGAGAGGACTCACAAAAGAAAGGAAAGCAAGGCAAACCCTCACGGTTATTTTCAGGAAGAGAAAAGTATGTGGTGCTTAACGAGATGAGTTGGAGGTATTTAGTGATAATTGCACTCCTAGGTATGATCTTCAGAGGATTAGACAGTTGAGTCTTCATAAGAAGGCCAAACTGGACTCCAAAAAGTCAGTCCAGTCTGGCCCACTTGTAGTTTCAGAAATTAAATTTTGGCAGTATGCCCTGAGATGCTAATTGGCTCATGAAAGCTTGTTTTATATAAGAATGTTGTAGTTTTAGTCGCTAAGTCATGTCCGACTCTTTGCTACTCCATGGACTACAGCACACCAGACTCATAGTGTCCTCCACTATGTCCTGGAGTTTGCTCACATTCATATCCATTGAGTTGTTGATGCAATCTAACTGTTTCATTCTGTGCTGTCCCCTTCTCCTTTTGCCTTCAGTCTTTCCCAGCATGAAGTTCTTTTCCAGTGAGTTGACTCTTCAAATCAGGTGGCTGAAGTATTGGAGCTTCAGCTTCAGCAACAGTCCTTCCAGTTCAGGGTTGATTTCCTTTAGGATTGGCTGGTTTGATCTCCTGGCAGTCCAAGGGACTCTCAAGAATCTTCTCTAGCACCACAGTTTGAAAGTACCAATTCTTTGGTGCTTAGCCTTCTTTATGGTCCAGCTCTCGTATCTGGACATGACTGCTGGGAAAACCATAGCTTTGATTATACGGACCTTTATCAGCAAAGGGGTATCTCTGCTCTTTAATATACTTTTGAGATTTGTCATAGCTTTCCTGCCAAGGAGCAAACATCTTTTAATTTCATGGCTACAGTCACCATCCACACTGATTTTGGAGCCCAAGAAAATAAATTTTGTCACTGCTACCAGTTTTCACCCGTCTGTTTGCCGTGAAGTGATGGGACTGGATGCTACAGTCTTAGTTTTTTTCATGTTGAGTTTCAAGCCAGCTTTTTCACTCTCCTCTTTCACCCTCATCAGGAGGCTCTTTAGATCCCCTTTACTTTCTGTCATTACAGTGCCAGATATGCCATCTGCATATCGGAGGTTGTTGATATTGATCCCAGTAGTCTTGACCGCAGCTTGTGATTCATGCAGCCTGGCATTTCACATGATGTACTCTGCATTTAATTTAAATAAGCAGGGTGATAGTATACAGCCTTGCCGGTCTCCTTTCCCAATTTTGAATCAGTCCATTGTTCCATGTCTGGTTCTGACTGTTGCTTCTTGACTCCCATACAGGTTTCTCAGGAGACAGATAAGATGGTTTGGTATTTCCATCACTTTAAGACTTGTCCACAGTTTGTTGTGATCCACACATTCAAAGGCTTTAGTGTAGTCAATGAAGCAGATATTTTTTTGCAATTCCCTTGCTTTTTCTACGATCCAACAAATGTTGGCAGTTTGATTTCTGGTTCCTCTGCCTTTTCTAAATGCAGCTTGTATATCTAGAAGTTCTCAGTTCACATACTACTAAAGCCTGGTTTGAAGGATTTTGAGCATAATTCTGCTAGCATATGAAATGAGTGCAATTGTATGGTAATTTGAGCATTCTTTGGCATTGCTCTTATTTGGGATTGGAATGAAAACTGACCTTTTTCAGTCTTGTGGCTACTACTGAGTTTTCCAGATTTGCTGACATGTTGAGTGCAACACCTTTTCAGTATCATTTTTTATCATTTGAAGTAGCTTAGCTGGAATTCCGTCATCTCCACTATCTTTGTAGTAATGCCTCCTAAGGCCCACTTGACTTCATGCTCCAGGATGTTGGGTTCTAGGTGAGTAACCACACCATCGTGCTTATGTGCTTATGTGGGTCATTGAGACCCTTTTTTGTGTAGTTCTTCTGTGTATTCTTGGCACTTCTTAATTTCTTTTGCTTCTGTTAGATCTTCACTGTTCCTGTCCTTTATTATATCCATTCTTGCATGAAATGTCCCTTGATATCTCCAGTTTTCTTGAAGAGATTTCTAGTCTTTCCCATTTGGTTGATTTCTGTTTCTTTGTATTGTTCATTTAAGAAGGGCTTATATCTCCTTGCTATTCTCTGGAGCTCTGCATTCAGTTAGGTGTATCTTTCCCTTTCTCTTGCCTTTCCCTTCTTTTCTTCAGCTATTTGTAAAGCTTCCTCAGATAACCACTTTGCCTCTTGTATTTGTTTTTCTTTGGGATGGTTTTAGTCACTGCCTCCTGTACAGTGTTATGAACCTCCATCCATAGTTCTTTAGGCACTCGGTTTACCAGATATAATCCTTTAAATCTGTTTGTCACATCCACTGTATAATCATAAGGGATTTGATTTCGATCATACCTGAATGGCCTAATGGTTTTCTCTACTTTCTTCAATTTAAGTCTGAATTTTGCAATGAGGAGCTCACAGCCAGTCAGCTCCAGGTCCTGTTTTTGCTGGCTGACTTTTGATGACTTCTCTGTCTCCAGCTGCTAAGAATATATCAGTTTGCTTTTGGTATTGATCATCTGATGATCTCTATGTGTAGAATTGTGTCTTGGGTTGTTGGAAAAGGGTTTGGTGTGACCGTTGTGTTCTCTTGAGAAAACTGTTAGCCTTTGCCCTGCTTCATTTTTTACTCCAAGGCCAAACTTGCCTGTTACTCTGGGTATCTCTTGATTTGCTACTTTTGCATTCCAATCCTCTGTGAGGAAAAGAACATCTCTTTTTTTTGGTATTAGTTTTAGAAGGTGGTGTAGGTCTTCATAGAACTGGTCAGCTTCAGGTTCTTCAGCATCAGTTGTTGGGGCATAGACTTGAATTACTGTGATGTTGAATGGTTTCTCTTGGAAATGAACTTAGGTTGTTTTGTCATTTTTGAGGTTGCACCCAAGTACTGCATTTCAGATTCTCTTTTTGACTCTGAGGGCTACTCCATTTCTGGTAAGGAATTCTTCCCCACAGTAGTAGATACAATGGTTATCTGAATTTAATTCTTCCATCCTCGTCCATTTTAGTTTACTGATTCCTAAGATGTTGATGTTTACTCTTGCCATCCTCTTCTTGATCACATCTAATTTACCTTGATTCATGGGCCTAACATTCCAGGTTCCTATGCAGTGTTGTTCGTTACAGCTATATGAGAACGCAGCATCTTCATTCACAGTGAGAAATATAGCTGGATAGTTTTACAAAGTATCCAGCATGTTTTGTAATGGTAGGAATATTATATAGAAAATAAAATTCTTTTGAATATAGCTCAGGACAAAGGGAGTTGGAAAATCGTAAAGGAAAAGCAAAATAGGGGTACTGTTTCCACAATTGTGGGATTGAGTTGCTGACTTCATTGAGAACTGATAAAATTGATCTTCTCTTCAATAAGAAGTTTATATACAAAGTTGTTTATTTCAGTGGAGTTTATAAAACTCTCAGGAATTTACACAAGTATCACAGCTGTTAAGAATCCCCATCCCATGGGGATATATGTGTCAGGGTGACTAATCATTTATGCCATTTGATTAAGGGCACTTGCTTCCCTTTATCAGAGACTCACTGTCCCGTTCTTTGTTTTTTTGTTATTGTTGTTTTCTGATATGTAAGTCTTTTTGTTGCCACATATAGCATGCACATTTATACTGCCTTTAAAGTTGTGTAACACTCACTTTCACTTTTCACTTTCATGCATTGAAGAAGGAAATGGCAACCCACTCCAGTGTTCTTGCCTGGAGAATCCCAGGGACGGGGGAGCCTGGTGGGCTGCTGTCTATGGGGTCACACAGAGTTGGACACGACTGAAGTGACTTAGCAGCAGCAACATACACCTTACAGAGGATAATTTGAATGAATGTTCAGCGCACACATCACATTGAGGTTGACTGAAGAAGTAAAGAAAAACTTATATTGACAGTGAAAGGAAAGAAGGAAGAATAGTTTGGGGAATCAGGTTGGTTGGGAGCTCTTTTTGAGAAAATGTTTTTAGGGAGACAGGCTTAGATATTATTGAGAATGCTGCATTTGAGTGAGCAAGGTTTTAGCGGAAGGGGTAAGCTTAATGGAAGTAGGAGCACCTTGTCTTCTTAGCAGGAAAGTAATAAAGATGTACTTCTTAGCAAGGAAGTAATAAAGATGTACATAAACACAGATAATGAAGAGGAAGTAGCAGATAAATAAGGCAAACAGATTATTGATGGTATTTCTGCTTGATGTTCTGTTTCATTTGTGAAGTGGAAGGTAAAATCATCATGTGAGAAGACAACTCGAGAGTAGAAGTAGAATAGAGGGATTGAAATTGTGTAGACTTGAAACAGCTTTGCTTAGGTAGTAATAGAAGCAAATGGGAACCCTTTAAGATCCATGTGAGACTGGAAAGCATATCTTGACTGTCACAGTCTCTTGATTTTTTTTTTAACTTTTAAAATCAGTTTTGCTGAGGTATAATTTATATATAATAAAATAATCCTCTATTAAGTCTACTGTTTAATTCTTATACCTGGTTAGCTCTATCAGTTAAGGTATAGAGCATTTCCATTCCCCATAAGGTTCCTCATGGCTCTTTGTAATCAGTTCTTCCTTACCCTCTTCCTCCTCTCTGGGCAACGATAAGTCTGCTTTATCACTTTATAGATTCGTTTTCCCTGTATTGGGATTCCATATAAATATTCACATGGGCTTCCCCGGTAGCTTAGGTGGTAAAGAATCCGCCTGCAATGCAGGAGACTCTGGTTCGATTTCTGGGTTGGAAAGGTCCCCTGGAGGAGGGCACAGAAACCCACTCTAGTATTCTTGCCTGGAGAGCCCCATGGACAGAGGAGCCTGGCGGGCTACAGTCCATGGGGTCACAAAGAGTCAGACATGACTGAGCGACTGAGCATAACAGAGCTGCTGCTGCTGCTGCTAAGTCGCTTCTGTCGTGTCTGACTCTGTGTGACCCCATAGCAGCCCACCAGGCTCCCCTCTCCCTGGGATTCTCCAGGCAAGAACACTGGAGTGGGTTGCCGTTTCCTTCTCCAATGCATGAAAGTGGAAAGTGAAAATGAAGTCGCTCAGTTCTGTCCAACTCTTCGTGACCACATGGACTGTAGCCTACCAGGCTCCTCTGTCAATGGGATTTTCCAGGCAAGAGTACTGGAGTAGGTTGCCATTGCCTTCTCCAAAGCATAACATAGCAGTAGCATAAATATTCATATATGGTTAATCCTTGAACAACATCAGTTTGGATTGTACAGGTCCATTTATATGTGGATCTTTTTTGAGAAATATGTACCATACTACTACATAATCCACAGTTGGTTGGTTGAATCTGCAGATGTGGACCTGTAGATATGGACGGCCAACTGTAAAGTTACATGTTCGTTTTCCACTGCACAGAGGGTAGGCACCTCTAAGCCCCACACTGTTCAAGGGTCGACTGTAATACAATGTTTTTTATGTTGTGATTCTTTGGCTTGACATTATGTTTTTGCAACTCAAGTGATTGCATGTATCAGTATTTCTTTTCTCTTTTTTGCTATATTAAAGTATGTGGATATACCATAATTTGCTTGTCTATTTTAAATAATCTGTTCAGAGTCATTTGGGTTGTTTTTTAGTTTGTGGCTAATATGACTAATATGCCAGCAAATTTGGAAAACTTAGTAATGGCCACAGGACTGGAAAAGGTCAGTTTTCATTTGATCCCAAAGAAAGGCAATAAAGAATGTTAACACCAGTGTGCAGTTGCATTCATCTCACTCACTTGCAAAGTAATGCTGAAAATTCTCCAAGCTGGGTTTCAACAGTACATGAACTGAGAACTTCCAGATGTTCAAACTGGATTTAGAAAAGGCAGAGGAACCAGAGATCAAATTGCCAACTTACATTGGATCACTGGAAAAGCAAGAGAATTCCAGAAAAACATCTACTTCTGCTTCATTCACTACACTAAAGCCTTTGACTCTGTGGATCACAACAAACTGAAAAATTCTTAAAGAGATGGGAATACCAGACCAGCTGACCTCCCTCCTGAGAATCCTATATGCCGGTCAAGAAGCAACAGTTAGGACCAGATATGGAACAGTTGACTGGTTCCAAATTGGGAAAGAAGTACATCAAGGCTGTGTATTGTCACCCTGCTTATTTAACTTACATTCAGAGTACATCATGTGAAATGCCAGCCTGGATGAAGCACAAGCTGGAATCAAGATTACTGGGAGAAACATCAGTAACCTCAGATATGCAGATGACACCATGCTTAAGGCAGAAAGTGAAGATGTAAAGAGCCTCTTGATGAAAGTGAAAGAGGAGAGTGAAAATGTTGGCTTAAAGCTCAACATTCAGGAAACTAAGATCATGGCATCCGGTCCTGTCACTTCATGGCAAATAGATGGGGGTATTCTCACTGTGAAATCCCATGGGCAGAGAGCCTAGTGAGCCATAGTCCATGGGATTGCAAAAAGTTGGGCCCAACTTAGTAAATAAAAAACACTGAATAAAGCTACTGTGAATGTTTACAAGTCTTCTTGTGGACATGTTTTTCTCTTGGAAAAATACCATTGTTTTCCAAAATGTTTGGACCATTTTACACTCCTCTCAGCAGCTTATAAGAGTTCCAGTTATTCTGCATCTTGAAGAGCACTTGGAATATTCAGTCTTTATAGTTTTCTGGCCATCCTACTGTGTGTAGTAATATTTCATGTGATATTTCCTTGAAGATCAGTGATGTGGAGCATTAATTTAAGTCTTTATTGGCCATTCTGTTTTCTTTTATGAACTCCAGTTTATCAGTTATGTTCTTTTACCATTAATTTCTCCTCATTACTGCTTTTGATGTCCTAACTTGTATATCTCAGGGTTGTAAAGATTTTCTCCTGTTTTTTTCAAGAAATTTTGTAGCTTTGGCTTTTTTGTCAGTAATTCATTTTGAGTAATTTTTGTTTATGGTATGTAGTAAGTGTCAAAGTTTAGTTTTTTCCCATATGAATTTCCACATGTTCCAGTATCATTTGTTGAGAAGGCTAACCTTTCTCTGTTAAATTACTTGTGTGTTAGTCGCTCAGTCGTGCCCGACTCTTTGCGACCCCATGGACTGCAATCCACCAGGTTCATCTGTCCATGAGATTTTCCAGGCAAGGATACTGGAGTGGGTTGCCATTTCCTTCTCCAGGGGATCTTGCCAACCCAGGGATTGAACCCAGGTCTCTTGCACTGCAGGCAAATTCTTTATCGACTGAGCTACAAGTTAAATACAATTGAGCATATATATTTGTGGGATAATTTCTAGACTCTCTTCTGTTCCGTTGACTTGCATGTCTCCCCTTGGACAGTAAATACATTGTCTTAATTTTGGCAATTCTAGGGTAAGTCTTGGAATAAAGTAGTGTAAGTTCTATGATTTTGTTCTTTTTGAAATGTGTTTTGCTACTCTAGGATATTTGCATTTTTAAAGTAAATTTTAGAATCACATCATTTTCAGCAAAAGTGGCTACTAATGTTTTGATTGGAAATGTTTTGCATCAATAGATCGATTTTGAGAGAATTAATATCTTAAAATAGAGTCATGCAACCCATCATGCATATGGTATATCTACCTTTTAAAGTTTTTTTAAAATTTCTGTTACAGTTTTCTGATATTTTCAGTGTAGAGGTCTTACTATCATCTTTTGCTATATTTTTATATTTAATTTTCTTGGGGTGCTGTTGGAAATGGCATTTTAAAAATAAATTTTATGTTTCTTGTATTTGCAGCTAATATATGTCTTTACAATAGATTCTTGCATATTTGCCTGATTCACAAGTACTAGTGTTAGCTTTTTTTGGTTGATTTCTTAGTATATGATTGTGTTATGTGTGAGTAAAGACACTTTTTTTTCTTTCCAATCTCTATGCCTTTTACCTCATTTGTTAATTTTTTGTTTTATTTCACTAGCTAGGACTTCAGTATAGTGTTCATTAGAAGTAATGAGGCTGGACCTCCTTACCTGTTCCTTAAGTGGAAAGTATCTTTCACCTGAAAGCATGATATTAGCTGTGGGCTTTTCATGTATGCCCTTTTAGATTGAGTAAATTCTCCTCTGTTTTAATTTTTTTTTCTAAGAGTTGGTGTGTTGAATAAGCATTAGATTTTGTCAAATACCTTTTACACATCTATTAATGTAATCATATGATTTTTCTCTTTTATTCTGTTAACATGAAGAATTACATAGGTTAATTTTTTTAATGTTACAGGAAGCTGAATTCCTGGGATAAACCGTTTGGTCATTTTTCTTTATAAAATATTTTATTTATATATATTTACATGTGAATTTTACTGAATATGTTTTTTTATGATTTGATTTGCCCACAGTTGGTTGAGAAGTTTTGCATCAGTGTTTATGAGGGATATTGGGTTTTAGTGTTAAGGGTAATGCTGGCCTCACATATGAATTAGAAAAAAAAATTCCCTTTTCTTCTGTTTGCAGAAAAGTTTGTGTTAAGATTGGTGTGGTTTCTTCCTTAAATGATAAAGCTTACTAGTCAGACTGTCTGGGCTTAGCGTTTTCTTTGTGGGATGTTTAAAGTGCAAATTTAATTCTATTAAAATCTGTATTAAATGTTTTCTCTTTATTCTTGAGTTATGGTAATTTAGATTTGCAAGGAAATTGTTTATGTCATCTAAATTGTTGAATTTACGTCCTGTCCTTTCCTGATTTTAGCTATTTCTATTTCCTCTTTGTTTCCTTGGTCAGCATAGTTTTAGGTTTATCAGTTTTATTAATGATTTTTTTCAAAAAATTGCCTTTTAGTTTCATTGATTTTTCTATTTGTGTACATTCTGTTATTTCCATTTCTTTCCTATTATATATTTTGTATTTAATTTTCTTTTCTTTTTCTAACTTACTGAAGTGGGTACATAGGTCTTTCATTCTAAACCTTTCTTGTTTTCTAATTGAGTATTTATAATCTAGATTTTTCTCCTAGCACTGTTTGATCTCCATGTAACTGGAGATTTTGATGTTATATTTTCATTGTCATCCTTTTCAAAATATTTTCTAATTAACTTTGTTATTTTTTAAACTTACAGACTGTATATGAGTTTTAAATTTTTCTAGTAATTTGTGGATTTAACCCATTTCATTTTTGTTTCTGGCTTCAAATTTAATTCAGTTGTTGTCATAAAACATACTATGTATAATTTAGTTTTTTAAAAAAATTATGAGGCTGAGTTTATGGCTTAGCCTATGCTCTATCTTGGTTAAAATTTCTTGTGTAATTGAAATGTATGTATATTCAGGTGTTGTTGATAGTTGTAGTGTTCTGTGAATGTCAACTTGGGAGAAAGTTTATTCATAATGTAAAGTCTCTGTGTTGTGAATTTGTCTTTTTCTTCTTCGGATTTTGTCAGTTTTACCTCATGTATTTTGAAGTCTTGTTAGGTAAATACACATTTAGGATAGTTATATCTTGTTGATGAATTGATGATTATAATATCATAAAATGTTCCTCTTTATTTCTGGTAATATTCTTAAGGCCTACTTTTGTCTCATGTTAATAAAGCCTTTTTAGTTTTGGTACTATTTTTGCTTTCATGATGTATCTTTTTAAAAATTTTTTTAGTTTTAATGTATCTTTATTTTACATTTAAAGTGTATTTCTTGTGGACAGTCTATATTTAAGGCTTGCCTTTTTATTTAGCTGATCAATTTCTTCCTTTTAAATTAGAGAATTTTCTCCACTGACTAATATGATAGCCACATTGAGTTTTAAATTTTTAATCAAAATTTATTGAAGTTATAAGGTTGAAAGATCATTTCTTTAGTCTCACTAGCCAGATTTTTTTGTGTTCATAGACACATATGGCTAGATTAAGGTAAGGTAAGGTAAGGTGAAGTCGCTCTGTTGTGTCCGACTCTTTGCGACTCCACATCTGTAGCCTACCAGGCTCTTCCGTCCATGGGATTTTCCAGGCAAGAGTACTGGAGTGGGTTGCCATTTCCTTCGCCAGAGGATCTTCCCGACCCAGGGATCGAACCCAGGTCTCCTGCATTGTAGGCAGATGCTTTACCGTCTGAGCCACCAGGGAAGTCTCTATGGCTAGATTAGTGGCTACCATATTGGGTGGTTTAGATATAGAAAGATCCTATTAGATAGTGCTGAGATTATTTATGTTTAATATAATTATAGATATGTTTGAGTTTCTCTTCTTGCCAGTCCCTTTTCTATTTGTCCCATTTGTTCTTTATTACTTTTTCTCTTAGCTTCATTTCCTTAGTTGTTTGTTTTAGCATTCTTATTTATTTTTTTTTACACAGTCCATGGAATTCTGCAGATCAGAATACTGGAGTGGGTAGCCGTTCCCTTCTCCAGGGGACCTTCCCAACCCAGAGATTGAACCCATATCTCCTGCCTTGCAGGCGGATTCTTTACCAGCTGAGCCATGAGGGGTTTTTTTCAGTTTTTTTTTTTTTTTTTTTCCCCTGGGCTTTTTTCCTGGTCTATTTTAATTCTAGTTTTGTGGTTTCTCTGCTGACCTGGCGGTGTGGGAGCTCTGGAGATCTCTCTGCTTATGTGTGTGTGCTCAGTTGTATCTGACTCTTTGCAACTCCATGGACTGGAGTTCATCAGGCTTCTCTGTGGAATTTTCCAGGTATGAATACTGGAGCAGGTTGCCATTTCCTACCTCAGGGGATCTTCCCGACCTAGGGATCGAACCTGCATCTCCTGCATCTCCTGCATCTCCTGCATTGGCAGATGGATTCTTTACCATTGTTCTGCTGGAAATAGCATAATTGTTCCTTACATGGTAGTTATTCTAATAATTGTTTCTTACATGATAGTTATTCTTTGTGTATCCTTGTGGACTTACATTGTAAACATGTTCGGTTTGTTTTTGAGTTAAAGGCTACAGGGGTCTCATATAGTTTTCTGGAACTCTTTCTCTGTGTAGGTTCCTTTTCATGGATACTCTGTCTCAGTCATCATGAAGTTAAAATTCTATTTCTTTTAACTCAGTGAGATTGTCATACTGTGCTTGAATTACCTCTCCTTGTGCCTTTGTCTAGAAAGTGCCAGCAGGCAAGAACCAGTAGAGTGTAACTGTAACATTCACTTGTTTCTCTTTTCTCAGTGATCATAGTCCTGCACAACTGAGAGTCAATGTCTAGAAACAGTTGTTTCTTATATTTTCTACTTTTATTTTCATTTCTGTATATTTCTAATCTGATATGGCATTTATTTTTTCATGACCAATGCAGAAGTCCTCAAGTACCTTGAGAAATATACATATTTTTATATATATATATATACACACACATATTACATGTAAAGCCTATATTTTACATATATAAATTTTATGTGCATATATAACATATATATAAATATGTATATTTTCACTGGTGGCACTTTTCTGTCTTGGTTCTGTCTTTAGGTTTTGACTATTAGATGGGAAGAGGAGTGTGGTTAATTATGATGGCTACACATAAGAAGAGTCCTGGGACCTCTCTTAGGTCAAGAGTCACATTGATAGTTTATAAATTCTTCAAGGTAAGATGGAGGATTGAAATTAAAATCAGCAAGAGAACTTAGGTCATGGTGTGAGGGGAGGGGAACATAAATCATGCTGAAGTGGTGAGGTGAGTGAATAAGAGTGAAAATTAGCAACAAAATTAATGCAGATGAAATGGAGGCAGGAGAGCTATACCGAATGGTCCCCGTGTCCTTGCTGTGTAAAGGAGTGAGACTGCCAGCTGTGTCACATAGGCTTCGTTCATTCAGCGCCTGATATCTAACGCTTGGATGCAGGCTGCCGCCCGAAGTCTCTGCCTTGAGTTGTTGGAAGAGTCAGTTCAGCTAATTTTAATGCACATTTATTGAATGCTGACTTTTTTGCCAGATACTTTCATATACATGGGGAATATAAGTATATAGAGTTTGAATTTTGGGGGAACTCATTAATTAATTAAGTAGACACATACTTTCAGTATGTAATCTCATGATGCCGTGGCATTTTAGGGTATTAGGGAAGAAGGATTTTATATGCAGGTTTATTGAGGAAATGATGCTGGAGTTGAGATTTAAAGGATGAGTGAGAATCAGCTTTGCACATAGAAGTGTGTGTGCACAAGGAATTGTGAGAGCAAATGCATGGAAGTAAGAAAACATGATATAGAAGTGTGTGTGTGTATGTTTGTGTATGTATATATATGAATTTAACTATAAGGAACTTAACAGTGTTAGATTCAATTCAGTTCAGTCGCTCAGTCGTGTCCAACTCTTTGTGACCTCATGGACCGCAGCATGCCAGGCCTCCCTGTCCATCACCAACTCCTGGAGTTCACCCAAACCAATGTCCATCGAGTTGGTGATGCCATCCAGCCATCTCATCCTCTGTCGTCCCCTTCTCCTCCTACCCCCAATCCCTCCCAGCATCAGGGTCTTTTCCAGTGAGTCAGCTCTTTACATGAGGTGGCCAAAGTATTGGAGTTTCAGCTTCAGCATCAGTCCTTCCAGTGGACACCCAGGACTGATCTTTAGGATGGATTGGTTGGATCTCCTTGCCGTCCAAGGGACTCTCAAGAGTCTTCTCCAACACCACAGTTCAAAAGCATCAATTCTTCGGTGCTCAGCTTTCTTCACAGTCCAACTCTCACATCCATACATGACCACTGGAAAAACCATAGCTTTGACTAGATGGACGTTTGTTGGCAAAGTAATGTCTCTGCTTTTGAATATGCTATCTAGGTTGGTCATAACTTTCCTTCCAAGGAGTAAGCGTCTTTAAATTTCATGGCTGCAGTCACAATCTGCAGTGATTTTGGAGCCCCCCAAAATAAAGTCTGACACTGTTTCCACTGTTTCCCCATCTATTTCCCATGAAGTGATGGGACTGGATGCCATGATCTTCGTTTTCTGAATGTTGAACTTTAAGCCATCTTTTTCACTCTCTTTCACTTTCATCAAGAGGCTTTTTAGTTCTTCTTCACTTTCTGCCATAAGGGTGGTGTCATCTGCATATCTGAGGTTATTGATATTTCTCCTGGCAGTCTTGATTCCAGCTTGTGCTTCTTCCAGCCCAGCATTTCTCATGATGTACTCTGCATAGAAGTTAAATAAGCAGGGTGACAATATACAGCCTTGATGTACTCCTTTTCCTATTTGGAACCTGTCTGTTGTTCCATGTCCAGTTCTAACTGTTGCTTCCTGACCTGCATACAGGTTTCTCAAGAGGCAGGTCAGGGGGTCTGGTATTCCCATCTCCTTCAGAATTTTCCACAGTTTATTGTGATCCACACAGTCAAAGGCTTTGCCATAGTCAATAAAGCAGGAAGAGATGTTTTTCTGGAACTCTCTTGCTTTTTCGATGATCCAGCGGATGTTGGCAATTTGATCTCTGGTTCCTCTGCCTTATATAAAACAGAATAGATGAAACTGTAGTGGCTGATAGGATTTGATAAACCATGAAATTTGATTTATGCAATAGTAAATGTGTCATCAAATTAGATTCATTTGTATTATTAGAGAATTCAGAATAGCTGTTGGTAAATATAAAATATATAGAATGTAAAAGTAGTTAACTTTTCTTTCATGTAAAGGAAATCAGGTAGACAACTTAATGGTGGTGTGGCCTTCTGGGACAAGGCTTCTAGTTTTGTCACGCTGTTCTCTTTAAAAAGTGCTTCTTAAATTACATAACAGTAGAGACGATGCCCTCTTTTTCTTAACTTCCAGAATGTCCTACACAATACTTTCATTTCCACCTTATTGGAGACTTGATTAAGCCTTTACTTTCCTGGAAGGGAGGCATGTTACATCTTTAAATAAAACTGAATTCTGTTGGTCAGAAAGAAGAGGAGTAAAAGTAATCTTTATGACAGGTAGTCAGAGAAGAGTAGTACTTTGACCAGAAGTGTCCTTTACATTACTCTAAATGTATTTAGAGTGGGAGTTGGAGAATGAAAGGGAGCAGGAAAGACAGGGGTTATGGAGACTAATTTGGTTTTTCCAGATGAAAAATAAGCAGATCTGATCTAGGGCTGTTACTTTAAGGATGGGGAGGAAGGAGTATATATTAGTTGGAACTATTGGTTGTAGGTTACAGAAACCAAATTTAAACTGATTTCAGGTCACTTCAGTTGCTCATTTGTGTCCGACTCTTTGCGACCCCATTGACTGCAGCGCACCAGGCTTCCCTGTCAATCACCAACTCCTGGAGTTTGCTCAAACTCATGTCCATCAAATCCATGATGCCATCCAGCCATCTCATCCTCTGTCATCCCCTTCTCCTCCTGCCTTCAATCTTGCTCAGCATCAGTGTCTTTTCCAGTGAGTCAGTTCTTTGCCTCAGGTGGCCAAAGTATTGGAGCTTCAACATCAGTCCTTCTAATGATTATTCAGGACTGATTTTCTTTAGGATGTGCTGGTTGGATCTCCTTGCCGTCCAAGGGACTCTTAAGAGTCCCAACACCACTGCTCAAAAGCATCAAGTCTTCAGCGTTCGGCTTTCTTTATAGCCCAACTCTCACATCCATACATAACTACTGGAAAAACCATAGCTTTGACTAGATGGACCTTTGTTGGTAATGTCTCTGCTTTTGAATATGCTAAGTTGTTCATAACTTTTCTTCCAAGGAGCAAGTGTCTTTTAATTTCATGGCTTCAGTCACCATCTGCAGTGATTTTGGAATCCCCCAAAATAAAGTCTGTCACTGTTTCCATTTTTTCCCATGTATTTTCCATGAAGTGATGGGACCAGATGCCATGATCTTAGTTTTTTGAATGTTGGGTTTTAAGCTAACTTTTTCACTCTCCTCTTTCAGTTTTGTCACTATTAAAGTACCAGAGTCTCATAGGACATATAGCAGTGCAGCTGGGTTTTAGGAAATACCTGGACTTAGAGTCACAGATGCTTTTATGATTCTTCTTGCTATCTTCCTTTTCTTTCCCTCTTAGTTCTGTTTTTGTTTTTCTTGATACTGATAAATTTTTGCTGAATTCTATGCCTCATGGTAGAAGTGGTCTCTGCCAGTGTCTTTCCAGTTCTCCTTAGTTACAGAGTAAACCATTTCTGATTTCTGGAGAGTGACTAAGATCGAAATCAGTTGGTTTAGGTAACAACCTCTCAAACAGTCAGCTCTGGCCAGGGATGGAGGTGGATCCCATGATAGTCATTTGATGTTCACTGTATGGTATAGTTTGGAAATCTTTTGGAAATACAGTAGTAGGTTTAGATGGTAGGGGCAAGATGATCCTGAAACTTCTGACTCGGGGAAGTGGGTGGGTAGTGATGCTTAATTCAAAAGAGGCACAAGTATTGTAGAAGTATATGCTGGGTTTACTTTTTGTTCTTATTGAGTTCAGCATGGCATTTAAATATTGTAGGCAGTTGTTTAAATCATTGAAACTTTGGGTATATAAATTAGAAAGATGTCAGCATAATTGGTGGTAGTTTAAGCCATGAGAATGCATTTAATTCCCCAAGAGGAATATTCAGAGATTGAAAAGTATAATGGGCAAAGACTGGAAACCCAAATAAGGTTGGTATTTTAGGGATGAGAAAAAAATGAAAGGGTGCAACTGCATAGGTTTTATATGAAAGTATGTAAATTTGAGAATTTTACTTATATGCTAAATATTCTTAGAGCTCTGAAGATGAGTGGGTTGAAGCTGTTCCCTCCCAGACTCCTGGCAAGGAAAAGGCCTGGAAGATTAAAGATGAAAAGTTAGAAAAAGAAGATAATCAGATTATTCAGGTAAGCCACCTGATTTTAAACAAGTGTAAACTTACAAGAGTAGGTGAATGTTAAAGTGAAAGATCAGTGTAATTTCTTCAGTAGAAAAATTAGACTTTGTAAACAGTATAACTTATACAACTAATTTAGCAATAATGCAATCTGCTGAGCTTTTGAACTTCGTTTCTTCTCCTGTGGGAAAGTTAGTATTTATCCGTATTCTAGTCTCTCAGGGTCTTCTGCTTCTGATTGTTGATAGGGAAGTGGTACTTCTCCCCTTATGTACTTGAAGCTTTGTACTGTTAGATCTCTCTGACCTTTCTATAGTTAGTGGAGTTCAAGTCACAGTTTTTCCCTTTACTGCATGCCGAAATTTTATTAGCAATGCTCTTAGTTGAATAGTTTACACGTTTGGGGTTGTAGTTCATATGCCAAAGAAGAGTCTTATTTTTATTTTGTTAGCAATGGTGAAGAAAGAAAGGTGGGAAGAACTAATGTCTGAGTACCTGTTTTGTATCAGGCATTGAGCTGGATGCCTTAAGTCAGTTTCATGTTAACTCCTTACAGCGTTCCTGAAATGTAGGTGTTTTTACCCATTTTTACAGGGGAGAGAATAAAGCTTACAGAGACTAAGAAACTTGCTAAGAAATTATACAGCCACGTGGCTTTAATCCAGATTTGAATGCCCCCAGGATCTCTAAAATGTATTACTAAATGTTTAGTGTTGTTCTAATCAATTTAGATTGAAGTGACTTCTTTTTCTTAACAGAGGGATGAATGGATGACTGTTGATTTTATGTCTGTTAAAACTGTGTCATCATGGTCACTCAAAGCTGAAAAGGAAGCTGCAAGGAAAACACAGCAAGAGAAAACCCAGGCACTTGAACAGGTAAGAGAATATTTAAAATACTTTACCTTTCTAATTTGCCTTTAAGTGATAACACATGTATATAAATGCAGTTTTACTGGTAAGATATTATTTTTTGTGGTATTTAATAAGACCAGTGGGAACAACTATGAAATGTCATACAAGTTCTTAAAAATTTTTTTTTTTGCCAGAAATAAGTATAAATGTATGTTGTATTTATAAAACTAGGGCATATATGGGTGAGTATAGAATTTGGTTTACAGCTTTGATTTATAAGGGTTTAGGGCTTGAACCATATTATATGTGTGGTTGAAAATCTTTGAGGTGAGAATTTAAAGTATTCTTGAGTTAGTAGTCCCTTGAAGTGATTGGCAAAAGTAACTATCGGTCCTTTCTAGGGGATGACACTGTTAACTTAGGCATCACATTTCTCTCAGAAACAAGTTCTATGGCATTGAAGGTCATAATTTTTTGAAGGCATTGAAGGCTTTTTTTAAGCTAAAATCATAAAATACATGAAAATGTAATGATGGTCCATAAATGAGATTCACTTGGAACAATAAACAACAGATGAATGGATAAGGAAGTTGTGGTACATATACACAATGGAATATTCAGTTCAGTTCTGTCGCTCAGTTGTGTCTTGACTCTTTGGGACCCCATGAATTGTAGCATACCAGGCCTCCCTGTCCATCACCAACTCTCGGAGTTCACTCAAACTCACGTCCACTGGGTCAGTGATGCCATCCAGCCATCTCATCCTCTGTCGACCCCTTCTCCTGCCCCCAATCCCTCCCAGCATCAGAGACTTTTCCAATGAGTCAACTCTTCGCATGAGGTGGCCAAAGTACTGGAGTTTCAGCTTCAGCATTATTCCTTCCAAAGAACGCCCAGGGCTGATCTCCTTTAGAATGGACTGGTTGGATCTCCTTGCACTCCAAGGGACTCTCAAGAGTCTTCTTCAACACCACAGTTCAAAAGCATCAATTCTTTGGCTCTCAGCTTTCTTCACAGTCCAACTCTCACATCCATACATGACCACTGGAAAAACCATAGCCTTGACTAGACAAACCTTTGAACTCAGCTATAAAAAGGAACACATCTGAGTCAGTTCTAATGAGGTGGATGAACCTGGAGCCTATTACACAGAGTGAAATAAGTCAGAAAGAGAAAGACATATACCGTATATTAATGCATGTATGCGGAATTTAGAAGACAGTACCGATGATCCTCCATGCAGGGCAGCAAAGGAGACACAGATTTTGGATTCAGTGGCAGCAGGCGAGGTGGGATGATGTGAGAGAACAGCATTGAAACATGTATAGTACCATATGTAAAATAGATGACCAGTGCAAGTTCAGTGCATGAAGCAGCACACTCAAAGCCAGTGGTGCTCTGGGACAACCCAGAGGGATGGGGTAGGGAGGGAGGTGGGAGGGGGGTTCAGGCTGCAGGGAGACACATGTATACCTGTGGTTGATTCATGGTGATGTATGACAGAAGCCATCACAATATTGTAAAGTAATTATCCTCCAATTAAAATAAATACATTGATTTTTTAGAAAAGAAATAAATATCTATACCAATAAAAAAACAGCAACAGAATCAGACCCATATCTGATCTAAAACCTTTTATCTTTTGGAATATTAATGGCTTTATATAGTAACAGTAGGAATAGGAAATATGAATATGGGATAAAAAATTAATAACATGGATTTGAGACAGAGCCAGTATGAACTTGTAGAAATGACAAATATGAGAGTTGAAATTAGAAAACTTGTAAATGGTCAGACAACACACAATACAGCTGAAGACAGTATTAGCTAACAAGAACAAGAAAATAGTCTTTACGAATTTATCTTGAGAGCTACTGTATAGCACATGGAACTCGCTCAGTGTTGTATGATAGCCTGGGTGAAGAGGGGAGTTTGGGCGAGAATGGATACATGTGTATGTATGACTGGGTCCCTTCGATGTTCACCTGAAACTGTCACAGCATTGTTTTTAAATTGGCTGTACCCTAATACAAAATAAAAAGTTTTAAAAAAGAATTTACCTTGAATGCCACATAGAGGCACAAATAAGTGAAAATAAGTGATCATGAAGTCCTATGATCAATTTTTTTGTTTTGTTTTTTTTTCCCCCTCAGTTCTATTTTAATTTTGAAAATGTTGGTGTGATAAACTGTATTGGCTTTATAATTAAGGAGCTGCCCATTTGCAACTTTGGGGCCAGGAATTTTTGGAACACCTTTATTTCTGTTTTGTCTCTGAGTTATACCTGAAGAAGTTGGGACTCAAGGGGAAAGTACCATAGGGAGATACCCAGTGGATAGTAGAGCAAGAGAGAGGAGTTATATGACGTCAGGAAGTTGATTTTACCCATTGCCATTACATGCTTGCTTCTGAAATCATGCTCTGCTCTTTGTAGGCATGAACAGTCTGGTCTGTTAGGGTATCACTGGTTTAGGATCTTAGGTTTTGCACATATTCAAGCCTGTTCTCTATATCAATAGAATGTAGTAAACTCTTCAGTATTTTTCAGTAGATTGAAATAGTGATTAGTTTTTCTTAGAAATACTATTACAGAAAACGTTTCCTTTCCTAAGAAACTGTAGTACTTCGTCATGCTTATCAACTTTCTAGCACTGAATTCGGAGAAGGCAGTGGCACCCCACTCCAGTACTCTTGCCTGGAAAATCCATGGACGGAGGAGCCTGGTAGGCTGCAGTCCATGGGGCCACTAAGAGTTGGACATGACTGAGCGACTTCACTTTCACTTTTTACTTTCATGCTTTGGAGAAGGAAATGGCAACCCACTCCAGTGTTCTTGCCTGGAGAATCCCAGGGATGGGGAAGCCTGGTGGGCTGCCATCTATGGGGTCGCACAGAGTTGGACATGACTGAAGCAACTTAGCAGCAGCAGCAGCAGCAGCAGTAGCAGCAGCAGCTGCGGCAGCACTGAACTACAGGCTTTCTACTTAATATAATCTTTTCTTACAAACTCTTATATGTAAACTTCTCTGATTCAAGTAAGTTAGCATCTGTTGATCTGCTCATTTGATAATGTAGTTTTTGTCTTTTGCACCTGTATCATCGTTTCCACTCCTGTTCCTGCTCCTCTAGTTTGAATGCCGGTTCTTAGTTGTATGTCTTCTCCTCTCTGCCTCATTTACGCCCTCTCTGCTGGAGCTGAGTTAGTATGTGTAGTGACTGAGGAGAGCCGCTGAAACTAAGAAACACACAAGGTTGAATATTATTGTGGTTCAGGCCCTAGTTTACTCTTGCCTGGGCAGTTACAATAACCCTTTTTTTTTTTTTCCCAGCAGCCTGCAACTGATGTCAGATTAACTTTTTAAAAGTACAGCTTTTGTCATGGTCTTATTACTCTGTTTAGAAGTCTTCGGTGATTCAAGTTAATGAGAATGTGTCTTTGCCATTTCTAATATTTCCTTTCACAGATGAAGCTCCGCTAGTGGTGTTTCATGCTCTACCCTCCTTTCTCATTCTGTCCTTGAGGATATGAAGTACATTTTCTATTAGAAAATTTGCAAAGAATAAACTGGGCATGCTTGGCTTAGCCCTGCCTTTCCTTCTTATGGAACAGACTGCAGAGATTGTGTGGCGAATGAGATGATGTGGGGGTTAGTTCAGCGCATTCTACACCTGGGAGAGTCTGCCTCATTGCAGGGTTCAGTTAACAGATGCATTTGGTGTCCACTGAAAGAAAAATTCCACGTTAGCCTTCATTAACAATAAAGGTGATTTTTGTCTTTTATTTCTTCTTCTTTTGTGTGTGTGTGTGAGTGAGTGAGTGAGAGTGAGTGTATGTTTCTTACCTTGCTCAGAGCGTAGATTGAAAAGAAAGGTGCTATATTTATTCCACCTTTATATTTATTTTTTTTTTGAAGACCTCAAAATGCTGCCTGCAAGTGGAGTCCAAACAGATTGGACTCTTTTTCTTTTGGGTGATTTGCACTTCACCCAAAATAGTTAATTACTTCGTGTTTTTCTGCAAATTCCTGTCTTGGAATTTTTGTTCATCTGGATTTTTCTAAGTACATGCCCTCTACCTCTGTATGGCTGCATCTTGTTTATCCTTCAGGGCTTAACTTGATGTATATGATGAAATTCTTATTATTTCTCTTGATTGAAATAAATCTCTTCTTCCTTTATGCTTCCATAGTACTTTATTTGTTCCTTTACTTTATAGTACTTGTAGTTTTCTATAAAGTACTCTAATTTAATAGTCTTATTTTATTTCCCTTATGAGATTATAAACTTTTTAGAAAACTATATGTGCTGTTTTATTCCTTTTATACATTTGAAAGGGAAGAATATTTAATATTCTTTTACCCATGAATTTATTTTGCTGCCTTGTAAATACCTGGACTTAGTCCTGATGTTTGATAACCCTGTAGTAATTTTTTGTTTTTGCTGAGGTAAAAATTGAGATTATTGTTCAGGAGTAAATCATCTAGACTAATGAGTGAGAGTAGCCAGTTTTCGAACATCCACAGACCAGTTTGAGTATGTTGTGCCCGGCGCACCATGTTAGTCTCTTGTTTCTTTCTTCAGATGATGGTTAGCATTTTTATTTTTTTTTTATTTTTGTAATTGTTATTTAAAAGCTTTATTGTGCTTTTAATTTAATTTTGTTTTTTATTGAAGTGTGGTTTATATTGAGTATTAGTTTCAGGTGTGCAACACTGTGATTCAGTATTTTTATAGTTTATAAAATAGTGGCTATAAGTCCCTGTGCTGTACAATATGTCCTTGTAGTTTATTTTGTACATAGTAGTTTGTACATCTTAATTCCCTACCTCTGTTGCACCCCTTGACATTACCTTTCCTTACTGATGACACTAGTTTGTTCTGTGAGTCTGTTTCTGTTATTCATTTATTTCACACATAAGTAATAACTGCAGTATTTGTCTTTCTCTGTCTTGGCTTATTTCACTAAGCATGATACCCTGTAGATTCATCCATGTTTTTGCAAATGGCAGAATTTCATTCTTTTCATACAGTTGAGTAATATTCCAGTATGTGTGTGTGTATCACAACTTGTTTATCCATTCATCTATTGATGGATACTTAGGTTTCTTCAATATTTTGGCTGTAGTGAACAATTCTGATAGGAACATTGGAGAGAGTACATATGTCTTTTTGAATCAGGCTTTCATTTTCTTTGAATGTATACCCAGGAATGGAATTTCTGGATCATATAGCAATTCTGTTTTTATTTTTTTGAGGAACATTCATACTGTATTCCATAGTGGCTGTCTCAATTTACATTCTTGCCTATAGTGTACTAGGATTCTTTTTTCTCTGCATCACCAACATAGTATTTGTGGTCTTTTTGATGATAGCCATTTTAACAGGTGTGAAGTGACATCTCATTGTGGTTTTGATTTGCAATTCCACAGTGATTAGTGATGTTGAGCATTTTGTCATGTGCATGTGTGCCAGCTGTGTTTTGGCACACATAGATGTTTGGAAAAATGTCTGTTCAGGTCTTCTGATCATTTTTTAATTGAGTGGTTTACTTTTTGATATTGAGTTGTAAGAACTGATTGTATATTTTAGATATTAACCCGTTGTCAGAAATATTATTTGCAAATGATAAGACCAACATCTTATTTTAGAGATTGATTCTGTTGATATATTTTATTTCCGTGTCATTCCTTTTACTCACTCAATAGTCTTTCATAATCTAACTCTGCTGTTTTGTAGATTTCCATTCCACTTTTGTTGTTTTTTCACTCTTACAAACTATTACAAGCAGTGCTAAATTTCTCCATAGTACATATTTAGAAGTGAAATTGCTAAGTTATGAAGTATGCACCTATTTTCTTTACAGACACGTGCAAAGACGTAGTATCTGTGTATTGTCCCTGAAAAATGTATGTTTCTTTACCATACTTAGTGTCTGTATTGTCATACTTAATTTTTGTCATGCTGATTAATGTGTAAGAAATTGTATTTTGTGCATTAGTATGCATTCCTCTGATTACTAGGAGAGATCTCTTCAGTGCTTTCTTCTGTCATTTAGATTTCTCATAGTATGAGCTGCCTGTTTATGTTTTCTGTTAATTTTTGTTCTGGGGTTGTCTTTTTCTCACTGATAGTAGTTCTTTATATATTCAATCATGTGTCTTTTCTATACTTTCAGGTAGTATCTCATAATTTTTATTACTTGTCAGTTGTCCATCTCAGTATGTAATTTTAGTCTTTGTTATCCTGTTGAGTATCTGATATGTATCTCTTTGAGTGTCTAAGAGCACTGGAAGGAATTTCTTGATTGTAGATACTATGGCATGTTATAGTAGACTAAAAAAGGAGGTGACAGAATCTTTTTGTGTGCACTGTAAGAAGTCAACATTCAGAAAACGAGGATCATGGCATCCGGTCCCATCACTTCATGGGAAATAGATGGGGAAACAGTGGAAACAGTGTCAGACTTTATTTTGGGGGGCTCCAAAATCACTGCAGATGGTGACTGCAGCCATGAAATTAAAAGACGCTTACTGCTTGGAAGAAAAGTTACGACCAACCTAGATAGCATATTCAAAAGCAGAGACATTACTTTGTCGACTAAGGTCCATCTAGTCAAGGCTATGGTTTTTCCTGTGGTCATGTATGGATGTGAGAGTTGGACTGTGAAGAAGGCTGAGCGCCGAAGAATTGATGCTTTTGAACTGTGGTGTTGGAGAAGACTCTTGAGAGTCCCTTGGACTGCAAGGAGATCCAACCTGTCCATTCTGAAGGAGATCAGCCCTGGGATTTCTTTGGAAGGAATGATGCCAAAGCTGAAACTCCAATACTTTGGCGACCTCATGCGAAGGGTTGACTCATTGGAAAAGTCTCTGATGCTGGGAGGGATTGGGGGCAGGAGGAGAAGGGGACGACAGAGGATGAGATGGCTGGATGACATCACGGACTCGATGGACGTGAATCTGAGTGAACTCCAGGAGATGGTGATGGACAGGGAGGCCTGGCGTGCTGTGATTCATGGGGTCGCAAAGAGTCGGACACGACTGAGCTACTGAACTGAACTGAACAACATAAATTCTTCCAACAACAAAAATAAGTCAAATCATACTATTTTGTTTATCCCTCCAAATTAACCTTTAACTAAAATTTTTTGTTTGTCTTTTATTTTCTTCTATTTTTTGGCTTGCAAAGTGTGAGATCTTAGTTCTCAAACAAGGGATTGAACCTGCTTCCTCTGCACTGGAAACGTGGTATCTTAACCAAGGAATGGCAGAGAAGTCCCTAACTTAAATGAACTTTTGTTCATTGAAGATTCTGTACTTTTTTGTCGGCTCATGAACATGTTTCAAATGCTTAAAAATTTTTTTTTCACCAAACGTTTTTGTTTTCAAAGGTTGGTTCATATTACTAGAAACTAACATTTAATTCCTTCCATTCTTTTCTATCCAGTTATCTTTATTATTTCTAGTATTTGCAATTTTTAGTTCTAAGAAGCATTTTCTGACACCCTAAGTAAAATTGGATACCCCTAGTATATGTTTCTGTAGTAGCCTTTAATTTTATAGCACTCATCTATATTAATATTGCTGTCTTTCTCCTTTCTCAAGGCCTTAATTTCTTTGATGGTAAGAACTATGCCTGGCTTGTTAACTACAGCCTCAGTGTCTAGCATCCCTCATGACTCAGTGGTAAAGAGTCCACCTGCAATGCAGGAGATGGGGGTTTTATCCCTGGGTCAGAAAGATCCCCTGGAGAAAGAAATGGCAACCCACTCTAGTATTCTTTCCTGGAGAATCCCCTGGGCAGAGGAGCCTGGCGGGCTACAGTCATGGGGTCACAAGAGTTGGGCATGACTCACGACTATACCACCACCACCAGTGCCTGGCATGGTGCTTGGAACACGGTAGACTCCCGCATTGTTACTAGGTTATTATCCTCTCTTTCCTGATTACTGCCACAGTTTTCTGACTGGTTTCCTACCTCTAATGTTGCTCTTCTCCAGTCTTTTGTCCACTCTGAAACCAGTTTGCTCTTTGTATAATACAAAGCTGATCGTGTTTATGACTCACCATTGCCCCAGCATAAAGCTCCAATAGCTATTTCAAGTGGCTCCTGTGACCTAGTCTCTGATTATTGTGCAACCTAATCTCTTGTTGCTACTCATTCATGCTTCTAAAGTTTTATTTAAGTCTGAATTACTTTCTTTCCTAAAACTGCAGTGTTTTCCCTTTCCTCTAGGGTTTTAAGAACATGCTTTTATTTTTGTCCTCGGCGCACCTTAATGCTTTCGGTACCCACAAAAGAAACTGGCTAATTCTTACTCATCCTTAGGTTTAATACAGCTCATATTACTTCCTCTAGGAAGTCTTTGATTTGTCAGCATGAGAGGAATTTGAATTGTATATGGTTTTAGCACTCTGTACTTCTGTCTTCAAAGCACTTGTCAATTACTTGTATATTATCTGTATTCCTCACTATCTTATAAGCTAGTAAGGGCTGAGTTAGTGGTATTGACTGTTTTATCTTCTGCATCTAACACAGTTCTGATTCATGGTAGGCATTCAGTAGTGAATGTTAATTTAGACATTATTTCCTCCAAGTTGGAAAAAGTGTGTCTTAAGAGTGTTTTATCAGTTGCTTCCCATTCTGAAGGCTGTCTTTTCACCTTGCTTATAGTTTCCTTTGTTGTGCAAAAGCTTTTAAGTTTAATTAGGTCCCATTTATTTATTTTTGCTTTTATTTCCATTACTCTGGGAGAAGGTGAGGGTGGGATGATTTGAGAGAATAGCATTGAAACATGTATATTACCATATGTGAAATAGATCGCCAGTCCAGGTTCAATGCATGAGACAGGGCACTCAGAGCCAGTGCACTGGGATGACCCTGAGGGATGAGATGAGGAGGGAGTGGGGAGGGGGGTTCAGGATGGGTTACACATGTACACCCATGGCTGGTTCATGTCAATGTATGGCAAAAAAACACTATAATATTGTAAAGTAATTAGCCTCCAATTAAAATAAATAAGTTAATTGGGAAAAAAAAGAGTGTTTAACATATTTTGCTAAGGTTGCAATTGTTAACTGAGTCTCAGATTTTTAATTTATTAATATATTTTATAGTGGGGTTATTTTAATATTGTGACCTCTACAAATGTTTTATTCCAGTCCAGACTGCTAGAAAGAGAATTGAATCCATACTGGAAGGATGGTGGGACAGGTCTTCCACCAGAAGACTGTAATGTGTCATCAGTCACTAAAGGTATCTTTATATTTTGCTTGTAGCCACATAAACATTTCTTGTTACTTGGTATTCCTAAGAAAATGACCTGAGTCTGCTAGTAGATTGGCAAGATGTATTATGAATTCAAAAAATGATTAACAATCCAAATCAGATTTTGAGATGTATTAAATCTGAATTTTATTACTACTTATTTAAATATTTCTGCCTGATGCTATTATTTTGATCAAGTCTGAAAACATCTGTGTCTGTTTATATATTTGCAAAACAATGATGTATATTGATTTTTTGATGTGAAATTTGTGCAATTTTCTATTATGAACATCTATGGATTATTACTAAAGGTTCAGTTTACATATAGGAAAGCAATGATAAAACATTTGTAGTCTTTTAAGACCTTATTTAAATTATTAGTACTTGGCAAGATTATTTTACCTCAAATATGGTAGCAAATTGATTAAATATTTTTATACTCAATACTATTTTTATATTTGAGTTTATATTTTGAATGGATTAATGCAAAGCGTGGTTCTGTAAAGATCTAATATTGCTTTGGTTTGTTACATTCTATGTGTGATGTATGCATGCTCAGTTGTGTCTGACCCTTTTGTGACCCCATGGTTTATATAGCCTGCAGCCTCCTCTGTCCATGGAATTTTCCAGGCAAGAATACTGGAGTGGGTTGCCATTTCCTCCAGGAATCTTCCCAACCCAGGGATCAAACCCACCTTTCTTTTGCCTCCTGCATTGGCAAGTGGGTTCTTTACCACTGTGCCACCTGGGAAGCCCTTTACAAAATGTATACAGTATTACAAGGTTGTGAAGTTTCATTAAAATTATGTATAAGTATTATGTGATTTCATATCTTCAGAAATTTTTACTTTGCCACCATTTATAAATTTGTATTGACCTTAGGATAGTGCTGTTACTTTCCAGCAGATGGAGATAAAATACTTAAGCCATATAATCACACAGTATTTAAAAAATACTTATGTGCCAATTAAGTATTACTCAGTGAAAAGTTTGGTTAATTACAGTTAACCAGGTATACACATAGTAATATTATAAATTGTTATCTTTTCATTTTAGTGATTTCTCAACAGAATGTTCTTATTCTTTTTATACACAGTGTATTTTTATTTTGGCCATTTATCATGTTCCTTTGTATTTTATGAGAGATGTCCCTGGAGCCACTTATAGGTTCCTTTTTATTTTGTACTGATGTTATTAGTAATTATAGCCTTTTCTTTATTGCCTTTTATCATGGGCAGAAATGTCTCTGCTGTGCTAAATAATAATAGCTGTAGTCATATAAAGGTATCTTTGAAATACTGATTTTTAGAAATTTAAGAGTTTGAGGATCATAGGTTTTCTCAGTGAACCATCATGTAGGACTGATTAAAGCCTTTACCAATACCTGTTTTCAGAGGACAGTCAATAAGTTCATATATGGGAAAGACTTAGAATTGATACATCCTGTCTTTGAGTATATGTATGTAGTCAGCAGGTTCTTCACTGATTGAAGACCCAACATTCTACTCTAAGTAGTATCTTTCAGCTGGCTGAACCAGCAGAATCAAAGGCAGTAAGAGAAAAATGACCTTACACAAAGGTTTTAGAGAGCCTGTCTCTGTTCCCTTTCACATCATGCTCTCACCATTTCCCTCTCATATTTATTTAGGAGGAAGAATGACAGAAAGCTCCAAATATATCCCAGAGTTGAAATTAAGCTTTAAAAAATGATCTACAGGGTTTTGGTTTTTTGTTTGCATATGCAGATAGTGTAGTCATTCTGTTTAGACTAGTGGTAGAGTTGAAACTATAAGACCCCTGAAAGTATTAATATTATAAGAGTGATATTAAAAATGTATGTAGAGTTTATATCGAAGGACTTGGACTTTGGAGTTTGACTTCTTGAGATTAGAATTTTGGCATTGCCACTTACTCCTTCCGTGATTTGGGGAATGTTTCCTGACCTCTCTGAGCCCAATTTAAATGTAGTAGGAAATAATGGTATTTCCTGTCTTACACAGTTATTGTGAGAATTAAATGAGAAAAATCTTTTATCATAGTATCTAGAACATAGTAAACAATAATGATGATGTCAAATAATTGTCCTTATGATGGAATGTTTTGGGAAGATTTTATCAACAGATTTTTTGTGTGTGTGATGATTGAAGTGCCACATACACAGTAATTAATGTTACTCTTGATATTTTTCCTTAGAGAAAATTAAGTGGAAAAGTAAGCATGTTTTCATTGTCTATACAAAATTATCTTCAGTCATATTTTAGTAATGGGAACATTTGTACAGTTTTTAAGTTTACATGGCACATTTTTGTATTAGCTTCTTTTCAGTAACAGCCATGTGAGGGTAGCAAAGTAGATGTCCCAATTAATTATAGTTAATATCTAATTTTCAGGAAACTAAGACTGAAATTGGTTAAGTTATTTACCTATAGTCATGTGAGTAGTACTAGAACCCAGCTTTTCTTTCTAATTCTAATATAGGGTTAGTTACTCTAAATTTTCCTTAGAAGACTTTGTTACCATGTAGTTAGTAAAAATTCTTGCTTTAAATCTCTGTATTTTTGTTCATCGAATAGAGTTTTTCCCTCTTCATTTCTTGGCTTTCTCTTATATAACCTTTTGAGAAAAAATTTAAAAGGTAATTTAAATCAACTGCCTTATTTTACAGATAGACAAAGTTTAAAGGCGTTAATGACTTGCTTAAGATCTTACAACTGTTTCGTAATAACAACAAGACTAAAATCTAAGTCTCCTGGGACTGAGTTTATTGCTATTTTCATATTATTCTGTCTTCTGAGAAAAATGAGGATGTAACTCAGATTTACTTGATTGTATTTTGTCTATAACAATTCAACTTTTAATTTTAGAAGCATATGCTCAGCCTCTTAATTTTTGACGTATAAAAAGCAGACTTTGATGTAGTCAATATTAAGTGCTTCATGGAAGATCCCCTGGCAGAGGGCATGGCAATTCACTCCAGGATTCTTGCCTGGAGGATCTCATGGACAGAGGAACTTGGTGGACTGCTTGCATAGGGTTGCAAAGAGTTGAACATGACAGAAGTGACGTAGAGTGCATGCACATACCAGTGAATTTACTGTAGCTATTTGATATATATTTATCTCAGAGAGAAGACAGGGACCATACCTTATTCATGATTTTTTTGTTTATAAAAGTTATATTTTTAATAAGCTGATACCCCATTCACCCCTGTTTTACCCCCTTATTATGTTTTGATTTCCTTCTGTGTTTAACAGATTTTCTTATTTATAGTAAATGTTCACAAAATACTTGTTGGGTTTAATTATAGATGATAATTATAGATGATAATGATAGATGCTACTGCAAATTGATATTTTTGATTTTTAAATATTAAATTCATAAATTCTCTTGTTAAAAATATTTTATTATTGCTGTTATTGGGGCCAAAGGGTATGGGCCTCAATTGCATATTGATTATTATTTTTAATGAATTTTTATTAGAATATAACTGCTTTATGATGTGAATTTTTTCTTTTTTTATTAAAGTCTAATTGCGTTACACTGTTGTGTTATTTTTTGCTGAACAGCACAGTGTATCAGTTATATGTGTATAAATATCTGCTCTTTTTTAGCTTTTCTTCCCATTTAGAACAAAATGGGAGAAAATGTTGCCACAGAGGATTGAGTAGAGTTCCCTGTGCTATACGATAGGTTCTCCTTAGTTATCTGTTCTTACACATGTAAGTGTATATATGTCAATCCCAGTCTCCCAATTCATCCAACCCTCCCTTCCCTCTTGATATCCACTGTTTGTTCTCTACACTTGTATCTCTATTTCTACTTTGCAAATAAGCTCATCTGTACCATCTTTATAGATCCCAAATATGAGTGATAGTTGCACAGTCATGTCCAGCTCTTTGTGATGCCATGGACTGTAGTCTGCCAGGCTCCTCTGTCCATGGAATTCTCCAGGCAAGAATTCCGAAGTGGGTTGCCATTTCCTTCTCCAGGCGATTCCACATATAAGTGATATTTTTCTCTTTTGACTTATTTCACCTATGATGGTCTCTGGGTCTGTCTGCATCTCTGCAAATGGCACTATTTCATTCCTTTTTATGGCTGAGTAATATTCCATCCATTGCATCCATACCACATCTTCTTTATCAATTCATCTGTCATTGGACATTTAGGTTATTTATATGTCCTGCATGTTGTAAATAGTGCTACGTGAATATTGGGGTACCTGTGTGCTTTTAATTATGGTTTTCACATGATATATGTCCAGGAGAGGGATTGCTGTGTCATATGGTGGTTCTGTTTTTTATTTTTTTAAGGGAACCTCCATACTGTTTTCCATAGTGACTGTATCAATTTACATTCCCACCAACACTGTAGGAGGTTCCCTTTTATCCCCACTCCATCATTTTTTGTTTGTAGATTTTTGATGATGGCCATTGACTGGTGTAAGGTAGGAGTTTGCATTTGCATTTCTCTTATAATGAGAGACTTCACACTTGACTTCACATTCCAGGATGTCTGGCTGTAGATTAGTGATCACATCATCATGATTATCTGGGTCGTGAAGATTTTTTTGTACAGTTCTTCTGTGTATTCTTGCTACCTCTTCTTAATATCTTTTGCTTCTGTTAGTTCCATACCATTTCTGTCCTTTATCGAGCCCATCTTTGCATGAAATGTTCCCTTGGTATCTCTAATTTTCTTAAAGAGATCTCTAGTCTTTCCCATTCTGTTGTTTTCCTCTATTTCTTTGCATTGATCTCTGAAGAAGGCTTTCTTATCTCTTCTTGCTATTCTTTGGAACTCTGCATTCAGATGCTTATATCTTTCCTTTTCTTCTTTGCTTTTCACCTCTCTTCTTTTCACAGCTATATGTAAGGCCTCCCCAGACAGCCATTTTGCTTTTTTGCATTTCTTTTCCATGGGGACGGTCTTGATCCCTGTCTCCTGTACAGTGTCACAAACCCCAGTCCATAGTTCATCAGGCACTCTATCTATCAGATCTAGTCCCTTAAATCTATTTCTCACTTCCACTGTATAGTCATAAGGGATTTGATTGAGGTCACACCTGAATGGTCTAGCGGTTTTCCCTACTTTCTTCAATTTATGTCTGAATTTGGCAATAAGGGGTTCATGATATGAGCCACAGTCAGCTCCTGGTCTTCTTTTTGTTGACTGTGTAGAGCTTCTCCATCTTTGGCTGCAAAGAATACAATCAGTCTGATTTCGGTGTTGACCATCTGGTGATGTCCATGTGTAGAGTCTTTTCTTGTGTTGTTGGAAGAGGGTGTTTGCTATGACCAGTGCATTTTCTTGGCAAAACTCTATTAGTCTTTGCCCTGCTTCATTCCGCATTCCAAGGCCAAATTTGCCTGTTACTCCAGGTGTTTCTTGACTTCCTACTTTTGCATTCCAGTCCCCTAGAATGAAAAGGACATCGTTTTGGTTGTTAGTGCTAAAAGATCTTGTAGGTCTTCATAAAACCGTTCAACTAGTGGAGGTGATGGAATTCCAGTTGAGCTGTTTCAAATCCTGAAAGATGATGCTGTGAAAGTGCTGCACTCAACATGCCAGCAAGTTTGGAAAACTCAGCAGTGGCCACAGGACTGGAAAAGGTCAGTTTTCATTCCAGTTCCAAAGAAAGGCAATGCCAAAAAATGCTCAAACTACTGCACAATTGTACTCACCTCACATGCTAGTAAAGTCATGCTCAAAATTCTCCAAGCCAGACTTCAGCAATACGTGAACCGTGAACTCCCTGATGTTCAAGCTGGTTTTAGAAAAGGCAGAGGAACCAGAGATCAAATTGCCAACATCCGCTGGATCATGGAGAAACCAAGAGAGTTCCAGAAAAACATCTACTTCTGCTTTATTGACTATGCCAAAGCCTTTGACTGTGTGGATCACAATAAACTGTGGAAAATTCTGAGAGAGATGGGAATACCAGACCACCTAACCTGCCTCTTGAGAAATCTGTATGCAGGTCAGGAAGCAACAGTTAGAACTGGACATGGACCAACAGACTGCTTCCAAATAGGAAAAGGAGTACGTCAAGGCTGTATATTGTCACCCTGCTTATTTAACTTCTATGCAGAGTACATTATGAGAAACGCTGGACTGGAAGAAACAAGCTGGAATCAAGATTGCCGGGAGAAATATCAATAACCTCAGATATGCAGATGACACCACCCTTATGGCAGAAAGTGAAGAGGAGCTAAAAGCCTCTTGATGAAAGTGAAAGAGGAGAGTGAAAATGTTGGCTTAAAGCTCAACATTCAGAAAACGAAGATCATGGCATCTGGTCCCATCACTTCATGGGAAGTAGAGGGGGAAACAGTAGAAACAGTGTCAGACTTAATTTTTTTGGGCTCCAGAATTGCTGCAGATGGTGACTGCAACCATGAAATTAAAAGACGCTTACTCCTTGGAAGAAAAGTTATGACCAACCTAGATAGCATATTCAAAAGCAGAGACATGACTTTGCCGACTAAGGTCCGCCTAGTTAAGGCTATGGTTTTTCCTGTGGTCATGTATGGATGTGAGAGTTGGACTGTGAAGAAGGCTGAGCGCCGAAGAATTGATGCTTTTGAACTGTGGTGTTGGAGAAGACTCTTGAGGGTCCCTTGGACTGCAAGGAGATCCAACCAGTCCATTCTGATGGAGATCAACCCTGGTATTTCTTTGGAAGGAGTGATGCTAAAGCTGAAACTCCAGTACTTTGGCCACCTCATGCGAAGAGTTGACTCATTGGGAAAGACTGTGATGCTGGGAGGGATTGGGGGCAGGAGGAGAAGGGGACGACAGAGGATGAGATGGGTGGATGGCATCACGGACTCAATGGACCTGAGTCTGAGTGAACTCCGGGAGATGGTGATGGACAGGGAGGCCTGGCGTGCTGCGATTCATGGGGTCGCAAAGAGTCAGACACGACTGAGCAACTGAACTGAACTGAACTGAACTGAATAATGAGAGATGTTGAGCATCTTTTCATGTGCTTTTTGACCATCTGTATGTCTCTGGAGAAATATCTATTTGGATCTTTCACCCATTTATTCATTGAGTTTATTTTTTTGATATTGTGCTACATGAGAAGTTTGTGTATTTTGAAGATTAACCCTTTGTCAGTTGCTTTGTTTGCAAATATTTTCTCCCATTCTGATGGTCCTCTTTGTTTTGTTTATGGTTTCCTTTACTGTGTAAAAGCTTTGGAGTTTAATTAGATCCCACTTGTTTATTTTTGTTTTGATTTTCATTTGTCTTGGAGGTGGATCAAAAAAGCCCCTGCTGCAGTTTATGTCAAGGAGTATTCTATCTGTGTTTTCTTCTTAAGAGTTTTATAGTGTTCAATCTCACATTTAGGTCTTTGATCCATTTTTAGTTTATTTTTATGTGTGGTGTTAGGGAGTATTGTAATTTCATTCTTTTATATGTAGCTGTCCAGTTTTCCCAGTACCACTTATTAAAGAGATTGTCTTTTCTCCATTGTATATTCTTGCCTCCTTTGTCATAGATTTGGTGACTGTAGCTGTGAGGGTTTGCCTTTAGGCTTTCTATCCTGTTTCATTGATCTGTATTTCTGTTTTTGTGCCAGTATTGTATTGTCTTGATGACTGTAGCTTTGATGTATAGACTGCAGTCAGAGAGCCTGGTTCTTCCAGCTCCATTTTTTTTTCTCAAGATTGCTTTGGCTATTTGGAGTCATTTGTGTTTCCATACAAATTGTAAAAGATTTCATTCTAATTTTGTGAAAAATGTCATTGGTAATTTGTTAGAGATTGCATTGAATCTGTAGATTGCTTTGGATAGTGTAGTCATTTTCACAATATTGATACTTCCGTTCAAAGACCATCATATATTATTCCATCTGTTTGTGTCCTTTTTGATTTCTCAATACGTTATAGTTTTCTGAGTACAGGCCTTTTGCCTCTATAGGTAGGTTTATTCCTAGGTATTATATTCATTTTGTTGCAGTGGTAAATGGGATACTTTTCTTAAATTCTCTTTCTTATCTTTCATTGTTAGTGTGTAGGAGTGCAAGAGATTTCTGTGTGTCAGTTTTGTATCCTGTAGGTTTACCAGTTCACTGATTAACTCTTGTAGGTTTCTAATAATATTTTTAGGATATTCTAGTGAGTTTTGCTTCTTTTTTTTTCCAATTTGAATTCCTTTTATTTCTTTTTCTTCTCTGATTGCTGTGGCTAGGACATCCAACACTATTTTCAGTAATAGTGTAGCGAGGGAACATCATTGTATTGTTCCTTACCTTAGAAGAAATGATTTTAGTTTTTCATCATTGAGAATGTTTGCTGTGAATTTATCATACATGACCTATATAATGTTGAGGTAGATTCCCTCTGTGCACAGTTTCTGGAGAGCTTTGATCATAAGTGAATGTTGAATTTTGTCAGAAGTTTTTTCTTCATCTATTCAGATGATCCTAGGGTTTTTATTCCTCAATTTGTTGATGTAGTATATCCCCCTGGTTGATTTGTGTGTATTGAAGAATTCTTAGATCCCTGGGATAAATCCTACTTGATCATGGCATATGTTGCTTTTAATGTGTTGTTGGATTCTGTTTGCGAGTATTTTGTTGAGGATTTTTGTGTCTGTATTCATCAGTGATATTGACCTGTAATTTTCTTTTGTAATTCTATTAATATGTTTTTCTTTTATCAGGGTGATGGTGGTCTTGTAGAATGAGGTTGGGAGTGTTCCTTCCTCTTCAGTTTTTTTCAGAAAATTTGAGATCAGTAAGTGTTTACTCTTTTCTAAATGTTGTGTAGAATTCACTGTGAAACCATCTGGTCCTGGGCTTTTATTTGTTGGAAGATTTCTAATCACAGTTTCAATTTCATTACTTGTGAATCTTCTGTTTATAATTCTATTTCTTCCTGATTCAGTCTTGGATGGTTGTACCTTTTAAAAAATCTGTCCATTTCTTTCATGTTGTCCATTTTATTGGTTTGCAGTTGTTGTAGTATTCTTTGTATTTCTTCAGTGTCAGCTGTAACTTCATTTCTCATTTCTAATTTTACTGACTTGAGTCCTCTCACTTTTTTTCTTGATGAGTCTCAATGAAGGTTTATCAGTTTTATCTATCTTCTCAAAGATTCCGGCTTTTTATTTCATTGTTCTTTGCTATTTTTTTCTTTGTTTCTATTTCAGTAATTTTTGTTCTGATCTTTATGATTTCTTTCTACTAACTGTGGGTTTTGTTTGTTCTTTCTCTAGTAGCTTCAAGTATAAGTTTAGGTTGTTTGAGATTTTTTTCTTGTTCCTTTAGGTGAGATTGTATTGCTAAAGTTGGTTCTTAGAACTGCTTTTGTTGCATCCCATGGATTTTGACTGTTCATGCTTTTGTTGTCATTTGTTTCTGGGTTTTTTTTATTTCATCTTTTATTTCTTCTGTGATCCATTGGTTGTGCAGTAGCACATTGTTTAGCATCCATGTGTTTGTGTGTTGTAATTGATTTCTAATTTCATAGCATTGAGGTTGGAAAGGATGCTTGATATGATTTCAGTTTTCTTAATTTTACCAAGGCTTGATTTATGACCCAAGCTATGGTCTATCCTGGAGAATGTTCCATATGCACTTGAGAAGAAAGTATATTCTGCTGCTTTTGGATAAAATATCCTATAAGTATCAGTTAAAACTATCTGGTCTAATATGCCACTTAAAGCTTTTTGTTTCCATATTAATTTTCAGTCTGGATGATCTGTTCATTAGTATCACTGGGATATTGAAGTCCCCCACTATTATTGTGTTACTGTTATTTCCCCTTTTATGGGTTTTAGCATTTGCCTTATGTATTAAGGTGTTAGATGCATAAATATTTACAGTTGTTATATCTTCTTCCTGGATTGATCCCTTGATCATTATGTACTGTCCTTCCTTATCTCATGTAAACAGTCTTCATTTCACAGTCTGTTTTGTCTGATATGATTATTCCTACTCCAGTTTTATTTTGATTTCCATTTGCACGGATTACCTTTTGCCATTCCCTCACTTTTCCATTTGTATGTCTATAGGTCTGAAGTGTGTCTCTTTTAGACAGGTTATATACAGATTTCGTTTTGGTGTCCATTCAGCTGTGTCTTTTGGTTGGAGCATTTAATCCATTTACCTTTAAGTTAATTTTTGATATGTATGTTTCTCCTGCCATTTCCTTGTTTTGAATTTGTTTTTGTAAGTCTTTTTTCTTCCCTTCCTCATTTGTTCTCTTATGTTTCTTGCCTAGAGAAGTTCCTTTAGCAGTTGTTGTAAAGCTGGTTTGGTGGGGCTTTATTCTCTTAGCTTTTGTTTATCTGTAAAGCTTTTGATTTATCAAATGTGAATGAGACTGTTGCTGGGTGGAGTATTCTTCATTGTAGATTTTTTCCTTTCATCACTTTAGATATATCCCGTCAGTCTCTTGTTGCCTGCGGAATTTCTCCTGAAAAATCAGCTGATAACCTTATGGCGATTCCCTTGTATGGTATTTGTTGCTTTTACCATTTTTTACTTTGTATTTAATTTTTGTTAGTTTAACTAATATGTGTCTTGTGTTGCTTCTTGGATTTTGCTGTATGGGACTCTTTACATTTCCTGGACTTGGGTGACTGTTTCCTTTCCCATGTCAGGGAATTTTTTGACTGTATCTTCAGATGTTTTCTCAGGTCCTTTCTCTTTTTCTTCTTCTGTTGGGGCCTATTTAATTTGAATTTTGGTACATGTAGTGTGGTTTCAGAGGTCTCTTGAGAGTGTGTTCTTTTCATTCTCTTTTCTGGATTCTGTTTTGTGCCAGAGATTTCCAGTATTCTGTCTTCTGGGTTACTCATCTGTTCTTCTGCCTTAGTTATTCTGCAATTGATTTCTTCTAGCATATTTTCAATTAGATTATTGTCTTAGTTATTTCTGTTTAGTCTTTAGGTTAAAATTTCCTTGTATCTTCTTGATCATTGCCTTCATTCTGTTTCCAAGATCTTGGACCACCTTCACTTTCATTACTGTGAATTATTTTTCAGATAGATTGCTTATCTCTTCATTTAGTTGTTCTTGGATGTTTCTGTCTTGCTACTTCATGTCATCATATTTCTTTGTCATCTCTTTTTTATCCATAAGCTTACTGTTTGTTGTCTCCTTTCTGCAGGTTTCCAGTGGCAATTCCTCTTGCTTCTTGAGTTTCTTTCCTGATGGGTGTGGTTTCTCCAGAGGCTTATGCCTTTATATTCTTGATCTGAGTTTGATTTGCCTTGGAAAGAATAGATGATCTCTGTTCATTTCCAAGGCAAACCATTCACTATCACAGTAATCCAAGTCTATGCCCTAACCACTAATGCTGAGGAATCTGAAGTGGAATGGTTCTATGAAGACCTACAAGACCTTCTAGAACTAACACCCCCAAAAGATGCCCTTTTCATTATAGGGGACTGGAATGCAAAAGGAAGAAGTCAAGAGATACCTGGAGTAACAAGCAAATTTGGCCTTGGAGTACAAAATGAAGCAGGTAAAAGACTAATAGAGTTTTGCCAAGAGAACACACTGGTCATAGCGAACACCCTCTTCCAACAACACAAAAGAAGACTTTACACATGGATATCACCAGATGGTCAGTACCGAAATCAGATTGATTATATTCTTTGCAGCCAAAGATGAAGAAGCTCTATACAGTCAGCAAAAACAAGACCGGGAGCTGACTGTGGCTCAGATCATGAATTCCTTATTGCCAAATTCAGACTTAAGAAAATATGGAAAACCACTAGGCCATTCAGGTATGATCTAAATCAAATCCCTTACAGTGATACAGTGGAACTGACAAGTAGATTTAAGGGATTAGATTTGATAGACAGAGTGCCTGAAGAACTATTGATGGAGGTTTGTACATACAGGAAGCAATGATCAAGACCATCTCTAAGAAAAAGAAATGCAAAAAGGCAAAATGGTTGTCTGATGAGGGCTTACAAATAGCTGAGCAAAGAAGAGAAGTGAAAACCAAAGGAGAAAAGGAAAGATATACCCATTTGAATGCAGAATTCCAAAGAATAGCAGGGAGAGATAAGAAAGCCTTCCTCAGTGATCAGTGCAAAGAAATAGAGGGAAACAGTAGAATGGGAAAGACTAGAGATGACTTCAAGAACATTAGAGATACCAGGGGAACATTTCATGCAAATATGGGCACAATAAAGGACAGAAATGGTATGAACCTCACAGAAGCAGATGATATTAAGAAGAGGTGGTAACAATACACAGAACTATATAAAAAAGATCTTCATGACCCAGATAATCACAATGGTGTGATTACCCACGCTCACCTAGGGCCTGACATCCTGGAATGTGAAGTCAGGTGGGCCTTTGGAAGCATCACTATGAACAAAACTAGTGGAGGTGATGGAATTCCAGTTGAACTATTTCAAATCCTAAAAGATGATGCTTTGAAATTGCTTTAGTCAATATGCGAGCACATTTGGAAAACTCAGCAGCGGCCACAGGACTGGAAAAGGTCAGTTTTCATTCCAGTTCCAAAGAAAGGCAGTGCCAAGGAATGTTCAAACTACTGCACAATTGCAGTCATCTCACATGTGGCTCAGATGGTAAAGCGTCTGCCTACAATGCTGGAGACCCAGGTTTGATCCCTGGGTCAGGAAGATCCTCTGGAGAAGGAAATTGCAACCCACTCCAGTATTCTTGCCTGGAAAATCCCACGGACAGAGGAGCCTGGTAGGCTATAGTCTATGGGGTTGCAAAGAGTCGGACACGACTGAGCGACTTCACTTACACTTTCACATGCTAGCAAAGTAATGTTCAAAATTCTCCAAGCCAGGTTTCAGTAGTACGTGAACCATGAACTTCCACATGTTCAAGCTGGATTTAGAAAAGGCAGAGGAACCAGAGATCAAATTGCCAACATCTATTGGATCATTGAAAAGGCAAGAGTTCCAGAAGAACATCTATTTCTGCTTTATCAACTACAGCGAAGCCTTTGTGTGGATCACAACAAACTGGAAAATTCTTCGAGAGATTGGAATACCAGACCATCCTACCTGCTTCCCAAGAAACCTATATGCAGTTCAAGAAGCAACAGTTAGAACTGGACATGGAACAGCAGACTGGTTCCAGATTGTGAAGTGAGTGCATCAAGGCTGTGTATTGTCACCCTGCTTATTGAACTTAGGTGCAGAATGCATCATACGAAATGCCAGACTAGCTGAAGCACAAGCTGGAATCAAGATTGCTGGGAGAAATATCAATAACCTCAGATATGCAGATGTTACCACCCTTATGGCAGAAATCAAAGAAGAATTAAAGAGCCCCTTGATGAAAGTGAAAGAGGAGAGTGAAAAACTTGACTTAAAATTCAACATTCAGAAAACTGAGATCATGGCATTCAGTCCCATCACTTCATGGCAAATAGGTGGGAAACAATGGAAACAGTAACAGACTTTATTTTTTTGGGCTCCAAAATCATTGCTGATGGTGACTGCAACCACGAAATTAAAAGATGTTTGTTCCTTGGAGGAAAAACTATGACCAACCTTGACAGCATATTAAAAAGCAGAGACATTACTTTGCCAACAAAAGTCCATCTAGTCAAAGCTATGGTTTTTCCATAGTCATGAATGGATGTGAGAATTGGATCAGAAAGAAAGCAAAGAATTGATGCTTTTGAACTGTGGTGTTAGAGAAGACTCTTGAGAGTCCCTTGGACTGCAAGGAGGTAAAAGTGGCCAATCCTAAAGGAAATCAGTCCTGAATATTCATTGGAAGGACTGATGTTGAAGCTGAAACTCCAATTCTTTGATGGGAAGAACTGACTTATTGGGAAAAGACCCTAATCTGGGAAAGATGGAAGGCAGGAGAAGGGCACAACAGAGGATGAGATGGTTGGATGGCATCACTGACTCTATGGACATGAGTTTGGGTAAACTCCAGGAGTTGGTGATGGACAGGGAAGCCTGGTGTGCTGCAGTCCATGGGGTCACAAAGAGTCGGACATGACTGAGCAACTGAACTGAGCTGTAGTGATTGGAGCCTGCCCTCGATATTGAGTGGGCCCTCCTGGTTGCTCTGTCACTATCACTGCCCTGTCACGGGCGAGGTCTCCTCCCTAGTTTTGAAAGCAGAATATCCAAAATCTGTTTCCTAGCTGTGATTCTGATCTGCTCTGTGATGTAGGCAGGATTAGAGCACTCTCACTTGTAGGGAAGCCTCTGAGTTTTAATCTTTTAGAGCTGTTCACCTGTTATTGTACTCTGTTGTGTCCCCTTTCAGCTGTTTTGTGTGCTCACAACTTGTTATGAGTGCTGCTCTGGGTCCCACCTTAACTATAAGTATGCCTGCAGTTGGCCCTGATGACTCTTCAGGTATTGTTTTCACATGTCCTCCAGCATGGGTCCAGTGAAGTTAGGTATCAGTGCTGCAGTAGTCATTCAGCTGGTCACACTGTGTGAGCAGTGGACGCAGCTCGAACTCTGGTTTGTCCCTGTCTTCACATGTACCTGTCTACAGAGTTCACAGCTGCTATAGCCCATCCCAGTTGCAAAGTACTTGTTGTTCTTTTGGATGTTTCATAGGGGCTGAATTTAGGAAGTTGTCAGTGGAGGTGTAACTTTGCAGTTTGCATAGCCTTGAGGAGAGGTTTCAACTCATCTTTTTTAGTTACATAGCTGTTGGGGTTTCCCCTGGATCAGGAAATGGCAACCCACTCCAGTACTCTTGCCTGAAAAATTCCATGGATAGAGGAGCCTGGTGGGCCACGGTCCATGGGGTTGCAAAGAGTCGCACACGACTGAGTGACTTCACTTCCTGGGGCTTAGCTGTGGTTTTCAGCCCCTCCTCTGGGTGAATTTCCTAGTGTGTATGTGTGTGTGTTTGGTGGGGGTGGGGGTTGTGCTATCTGTGCCCTTCTGTGATAATGAGGTAGATCCCTGGACCCATTCAAAAATTTCCTAGTAATGAGGATTTTCTGTGTGCTCCCCGGACAACAGGGCAACTCTTGATCCTGATAATGGATTTCCTAGTGGAGGCTAGTTACCTGCACCCTACTGGGACAGTAAGGCAGGTCCCAGCACCCACTGGTGGACTTCCTAGTAGCAGGAAATATCCCTGCCCTCCCAGGACAGCAGAGTGGGTTCTGACATCCACTGATGGATTTCCCAGTTTTGAAAGCTATCCATGCCATGCCAGGACAGAGGGACAGGTCCTGGTACCCAATGACAGATTATGTACTAGAGAGATCTGTTTATATACTTCTGGGACTGTTGGGGGGATGTCAGCAACCACTGACATTTCCTGTGTGGAAGCTTCATGCGTCATCACAGGACAGCCTGGGCAGGTCATGGGGCCTGCTGATGAAATTCTAGTGGCTGGATCGTGCCCCTCCGGGTCAGCTGGGGTCGATCCTGTGTCCCCCACCCCCAGAAGAATTCCTCGTAGGTAAAGCTGTTTGTGCCCCTCCAGCCTAGCAGGGGTGGATCCTGTGACCTGCCTGTGGAAATTTTCCTTTTGGAAGCTGGCCACGCCCTTTCAGGTCGGCAGGGTGAGTCCTAGGGCCCCTGGTGGAACTGCTAGCGGCTGGATCTCTCTGTGCTTTTCTGCGTCAGCAGGGGCAGCTTCTGTGCCTTGCTGGCAGGACCTCTGGTTGGGGAGCTGTCTGTGCCCTTCCGGGACAGCCTAGGCAGGTCCCGGGCCCTCTGGGGGAGCTCCCTGTGGCTGGAGTGTCTGTGCCCCTCTAGGTCAGTGGAGGCGGGTCCTGAGCCCTCTGGGGGAGCTTCCTGTGGCTGGAGTGTCTGTGCCCCTCTAGGTCAGTGGAGGCGGGTCCTGGGCCCTCTGGGGGAGCTCCCAGTGGCTGAGGTGTCTGTGCCCCTCTAGGTTAGTGGAGGTGGGTCCTCTGGCCCACTGGTGCAATTTCCAGTAGCTCAGTCTCGCCCTTCTGTGTCAGCCAGTGGGGTTTCTAGTTTTGGAAGCTGTCTGTGCCCTTCCAGCTCTGCATGGGCAGGGCCTGGTGTCTGCCTGTGGGCCTGAAAGAGGTAGCCATGCCCGCCTCTGGATCCCAGGATGGCAGCAGCGGTGATTTGCACCCACACAAGGAGCCCATGTAGGTGAAGTCCTGTTGCTTGGGAGTGCTAACAGGAAAAGAAGCTTTTATGGTGATCCCGCTTCTCTCTCCCTCCATCTCCCAGTGAGGGTGTCTTGCCTCTTTGGGGAGCCCAGACTTCTTCCTAGTACACCCTCGGTTGCCATGGCCTGAACTCTTCAGCTGTTTCTGCACCTAACCTTTGTCCCCTCCCTGGGACGGAGCTTCAGAGTCTGAGCTTTACTTGGCACTTGACCCCCATCCTTACTGACAGAGGAGCATTTCACATTGAGGAGCATAGGCTGGCGGTGACTTCCACAAGCCAGTTGCTGCTCTCTTGTTTTTAGGCTCCAAAACCTCTGTCTCTATCCAGTCTAATTTCTTTGCTGGTGAAGAGCCTTTCCAAGGTGTGGGAGCCTTTCTTCCTTCACAGTTCTCTCCCTGGGGTGCAAGCCTGATTCCTTCTTTTTCTTTCTCCTTTTGTCCTACTCAGTTACATGGAGGTTTTCCTTGTCTTTTTGGAGGTCCAATGTCTTCTGTCAGTGCTCAGTAGCTATCTCTGTGAATAGTTCCACTTGTAGGTGTATTTTCAAATGTATTTTCAATGTTTCTGTGAAGGGAGTTTAACTGTTTCCTGTTCTCCCACCATTTTAAACCCCACCTCAGGAGTTCATTCAATATTGATTATTTTGAATTAAAGTTACTTGAGAAAGAGCTGATACAAGAAGGACACTTTGACCCCTCCTCTACCTTCCTGAAAACAGGGAATAAACCTCATAAAAGATGCAGTCCTTGTATCTTGAGATAGAAAGAAATTCTTATTACCAGGGATAGGGAATTTCAGGCCAAAAAGCCAGACCTTGTCACTCCTTCTTCCTTCTTGTTAATAATTGAGTTTTTTATTTTCGGCTATACTGGGTCTTTGTTGCTGTGTGTGGGCTTTTTCTAGTTGAGAGTGGGGCCTCCTCTCTAGTTGTGGTGCATGGGCTTTTCATTGTGGTGGCTTCTCTTGTGGACCACTGGCATGGTGTGTGGGCTTCAGTAGTTGTGGCATGTGGACTCAGTAGTTGCATTTCCAGGCTCTGAAACATATGCTCAGTAGTGTGACGTGTGGGCTTAGTTGCTCTGTGTTATGTGAGATCTTTCTGGATTAAGAATCGAACCCATGTCTCCCTCATTGACTGGTAGATTCTTTACCACTGAGCCACGAGGGAAGCCCTTCTGCTTTTTAATTGGAGTATAATTGCTTTCCAATGTTGTATTACTTTTTTTCTAAAATGAAGCGAATCAGCTATATTTACAGATATATTCCCTCCCTCTTGAACTTCCCTCTCTCCATCCCATCCAGGTAGGTCATCACAGAGCACTGAGCTGAGCTCCCTGTGCTATACAGAAAGTTCCCACTGTCTATCAGTTTTACGCATGGTAGTGTATTTATATTGAACCTAATCTCCAGTTCATCCCACCTTCCCTTTCCCCCTGTGTGGCCACGTGTCCTTTCTGTCCTTCTGTGTTTCTGTTCCTGCCCTGCAGGTAGGTTCATCTGTACCATTTTTCTGTATTCCACATACATGTGTTAATATATGATATTTGTTTTTCTAACTTGCTTCACTCTGTATGATAGACTTTAGATACAGCCACATCTCTACAAATAAGTCAGTTTTATGGCTGAGTAGTATTCCATTGTGTGTGTACCACATCTTTATACGGTCGTCTGTTGATGGGCATCTAGGTTGTTTCCATGTCCTGGCTGTTGTAAATAGTGCTACAGTGAACAATGGGGTATATGTTTCTTTTTAAATTACGGTTTTCTCAAGATATATGCCCCATAGTGAGATTGCTGGGTCATATGGTAGTTCTATTTTTCGTTTTTAAGAAACCTGCATACCATTCTCCACTGTGGCTATATCAATTTACATTCCTACCAACAGTGCAAGAAAGTTCCCTGTTCTCTGAATCCTTTCCAGCATTTATTATTTGTGGATTAAAAAAAAAATATTCTTTTATTTTTTTAATCTTTTGTTTATTAGTTTTTTGTTTTGTTTTTTATTCTTTTGTTTGTTTATGGATTTTTTGATGATGACCGTTCTGACCAGGATGAGGTAATACCTCATTGTAGTTGTGATTTGCATTTTTCTAATAATGAGAAATGTTGAGCATCATTTTATGTGCTTTTTAACCATCTGAAGGTCTTCTTTGGAGAAATATCTGTTTAAGTTTTCCACTCTTTTTTGATTGGAAATTTTTTTTTATATTGAGCTGCATGAGAAGTTTGTATATTTTGGAGATTAATCCATTGTCAGTTGCCTCATTTGCATATATCATTTCCCATCCTGAGATTCTTCTCTTTGTTTTGTTCATGGTTCCCTTTGCTGTGCAAAATCTTTGAAGTTTAATTAGGCCAATTAATTTATTTTTGTTTTTATTTTCATTATTTTAGGAGATGAATTGAAAAATATATTGCTGCAATTTTTGTCAGAGTGTGTTCTCCCTATGGTTCCCTCTAAAAGTTTTATAGTATTTGACCTTACATTTAGGTCTTTAATCTGTTTTAAGTTTTCTTTTGTGTATGGTGTTAGGGTATGCTCCAGATTCTTTCTCTTGGAGGTAGCTGTTCAGTTTTCCCAGTGCCAGTTATTGAAAAGACTGTCTTTCTGTTGTCGTATATTCCTGTTTCCTTTGTCATAGATTAGATGACCATATGTGGGTGGGTTTGTCTCTGGGCTTTCTATCCTGTGCCATTGATCTGTATGTCTGCTTTTGTGCCAGTACCACAACTGTCTTGATGACTGTAGCTTTGTAGTGTAGTCTGAAGTCAGCCTGTAGTATAGCCCGACCCCTCCAGCTCCATTTTTCTTTCTCAAGGTTGTGTTGGCTGTTTGTGACCTCTTTTATTTTCATATAAATTGTAAAATTTTTTGTTACAGATCTGTGAAAAATGCCATTGGTAGTTTTAATACGGATTTCATTGAACCTGTAGATTGGCGATATAGTCATTTTCACAGTATTGATTTTTCCATTCCATACACCAGAAACATGATGTATCTCTCTATCTGTGTCATCTTTTATTTCTTTCATCAGTATCTTGTAGTTTTCTCAGTATAGATCTTTTACGTTTTTAGATTGGCTTATTCCTAGGTATTCTATTACTTTTTTTGTGGTGGTGAATGGAATTGTTTCCTTAATTTTTCTTTCCAATCTTTCTTTGTTAGTGCATAGGTATGCATACAAGAGATTTCTGTGCAGTAATTTTGTATCCTGCATCTTTATCAAATTCTAGTAAATTAGTTCTAGTAGTTATCTGGTAGCATCTTTTAGGATTTTCTGTGCATAGTACCATGTCATCTGCAAACAGTGAATTTTACTTCTTTTCCAGTTTCAGTTCAGTTCAGTCATTCAGTCATATCCGACTCTTTGCAACCCCATGGACTGTAGCATGCTAGGCTTCTCTGTCTTTTACCATCTCCCAGAGCTTGCTCAAACTCACGACCATTGAGTCAGTGATGCCATCCAACCATGTCATCCTCTCTCATCTCCTTCTCCTCCTGCCTTCAATCTTTCCCAGCATCAGGGTCTTTTCTAACGAGTCAGCCCTTTGTATCAGGTGACCAAAGTATTGAAGCTTTTCAATTTCAATTTCTTTTTTTTTGATAGCTGTAGCCAGGACTTCTAATACTATGTTGAATAAACGTGGTAGAGTGGACATACTTGTTGTGTTCCTGATCTTACTGAAAATGCTTTCCACTTTTCACCTCTGAGTATGATGTTATCTGTAGGTTTGTCCTATATGGCCTTTATTATTTTGAGGCAGGTTACCTCTAAACCCACTTTCTGGAGAGGTTTTTTTTTTTTTTTTTCTTAATCGTAAAAGTGTGTTGAATTTTGTTAAAAATTTGTTTTGCATCTATTGAGATAATCATGTGGTTTTTATTCTTAAGTTTATTAAATACGATGTATCACATTGACTGATTTGTGTATATCGAGTAATCCTTACATCTCTGGGATAAACCCCACTTGATCATGATCCTTGTAATGTATTGTTGGATTATGTTTGCTAGCAGTTTGTTGAGGATTTTTGCGTCTGTGTTCATCAGTGATACTGACATGTAATTTTGCTTTTTTTGTGTGTGAGATCTTTGGTTTGGTATCAGAGTGATGGTGGCCTTTTAGGTGAGTTTTGGAGTGTTCCTCTAATTTCCTGAAAGAGTTTCAGAAGAGTTGGTTTTGTTTCTTCTCTAAATGTTGGATAGAGTTTGCCACAGTTTCAGTTTCATTTCCTTCCATTGATCTGTTCATATTTTCTGTTTCTTCATGGTTCAGTCTTGGAAGGTTGTATCTTTCTAAGAACTTGTTCATTTTTTCTGGATTGTCCATTTTGTTGACCTATAGTTGCTTACAGTAATCTCTTCTGATCCTTCGCATTTCTGTGGTGTCAATTGTAAGTTCTCTGTTTTCTTTTTTAATTTTATTGATTTGAGTCCTCTCTCTCTTTTTCTTGATGGGTCTGGCTAAAACTTTGTCAATTTTGTTCATCTTCCCAAAGAACCAGCTTTTAGTTTCAATGATTTTTGCTATTGTTTTCTTTGTTTCTGTTTCATTTATTTCTGCTCTGATTTTTATAATTTTTTTATTTCTACTAACTTTGGATTTTTTCTTCTTTATCTAGTTGCTCTAGGTGTAAGATTAAATTGTTTGAGATTTTTCTTGTTTCTCTTGGTAGGATGGAATTGCTGTAAGCTTCCCTCTTAGGACTGCTTTTGCTGTATCCCATAGGTTTTGGGTTGTTGTGTTGTTGTTATTGTTTTTCTCTATATTTTTTGGTTTCCTCTGATTTTTTCAGTGATCTCTTGGTTATTTAGTAGTATATTGTTTGGCCTCCATGTGTTTGTGTTTTTGACTTTTTTTTTCCTTGTAATTGATTTCTAGTCTCATAGTGTTGTGTTTAGAAAAGATGCTTGAAATGATTTCAGTTTTCTTAAATATTCAAGGGGCCTTCTCCTGATGTGGTAACCTCTCCTCTTCTTCAGCCACTCCCCCACCCCCACCCCGGCCCCACCACCCCAAGATTATGGATTCCATCTCGTTTCCTCTTTTGCTTTATGTCTCTCCTCTCCATCCTATCTGGTCATTTGGGGATCTTTTCTTGTCTTTTAATGTATCCAAGATCCTCTGCTAATGTTCAGCATGTGGTGTGTTCAAATTGTTTCATTTGTAGATGTAATTAGTGATGTGCTTGTGAGAAGAAGTGAACCTCAGGTCCTTCTGTTCCAGCATCTTGACTGGTCTCATCTCCATATATGTTCTTTAAGTTATATCTGAAGTAGTTTTTTTCCCCTAAAAAAAGCTAGGTGTGTACCTTTCTCAGCTTTAATTTGTTTTGAGGCATACTCTATTCTTTGTAGAAATCCAACTCGATTTTCATCCTGGTGTGTGACATTGTCCCCTGATATTATATTTATAAATAATTCTCTCCTTTTTTCATTTTTATGTAACTCTTTATAATAGTGATAAATACTCTTTTGATAAAATGTAATATTTGTTATGTTTATCTTCTCTTATCCTCATTTTCTTAGATTCCAGGTTTTTTAGGGTAGTTCTATTTTTATTTCTTTTTATTTGTTTTAAATATTTATTGTTAAAATTTATTTGACTGCGCTGAGTGTTGCATCACAGTCTTTGATTTTCATTGTGGCATGCAAACTCTGAGTTGCAGCATGCAAACTCTTAGTTATGGCATGCAGTACTTTTAGTTGTGGCATGTGAACTCTTAGCAACAGCATGTGGTATCTAGTTCCCTGATGGATCATATTTGGCCCCTCTACATTGGGAATCTAGAGTATTAGTCAGTGGAGCACCATGGAATTTCCCAGGTGTTTCTTTTCATTTTTCTTTTCTCATTATTGCAAAACTGTGCCTTACATATATAGGCACTCAAATATATGTTGAATTTTAAATGTACTTATGATTTTTATATGTTCAAACAATAATATGCAATTTCATAGTTACTGTAGTAGCAGTAAATATTCTGTTATAACCACATGAAAAGTACTGACATTTAATATTGCAATTGAATTTCAGTAGAAGATGGTGGTCTAAGCTGGCTAAGGAAGTCTTATCAAAGAATGAAAGAACAAGCTGAGAAACAAAATAGAAATTTTGAGGACATTGTAGCTGAAAGATACGGGGTAAGTCTTGGTATTTAGGAGATGAATTATTTTCAAAGTTATATGGAAATTGACTTTAATTTTGTTAGTGTTTTGTGCTAGGATACATTTTTTAATTGACTTGATATTAAATTTCAGTTCTAACTCTCTTCAACTGCTGAAGCCATGTTTTGCATTTCATTTTTAGATAAACCTATGAGCGTATTTAAATATAAAATTTAATGAATATGAAACTTAAGTAAGGACAGTTTAAGAATGTATGTTTTTAAAGTAAAAGCAGCATTTTCTTGTTGTGAAGAAATTTCAATAGTATAGGAAAGTCTCCATAGAATATCTTTTGATATTAGTACTGTTTTTTTTTTTGCTTTTAGAAAGTGATATTTATTCATTTTCTTCCAGTTTTATTGAGATATACTTGACATACAGTACTGCATAAGCTTAAGTTATGCAGCATGATCTGTCTTACTTAAAACATGGCATGATTACTGTGTGTGTGTGTGTGTGTGTATAAAACAATGGAATAATGAAGCAATATATTTTAGAACCAGCTCCCCCATTCACAATGTGTGAATAATCTTTCTGTTTCAGTAGCTGTTGATGTCCTGTTTTTTAAAATTTGAATAGAAAGAGGTTTAGAAAGGAGTAAACAAAAAGTGAGAGAATTGTTATTGGCAGAGACATTACTTTGCCAACAAAGGTCCATCTAGTCAAGCTGTGGTTTTTCCAGTAGTCATGTATGGATGTGAGAGTTGGACTGTGAAGAAAGCTGAGTGCCGAATAATTGATGCTTTTGAACTGTGGTGTTGGAGAAGACTCTTGAGAGTCCCTTGGACTGCAAGGAGATCCAGCCAGTCCATTCTGAAGGAGATCAGCCATGGGATTTCTTTGGAAGGAATGATGCTAAAGCTGAAACTCCAGTACTTTGGCCACCTCATGCGAAGAGTTGACTCATTGGAAAAGACTCTGATGCTGGGAGGGATTGGGGCAGGAGGAGAAGGGGAATACAGAGGATGAGATGGCTGGATGGTATCACCGACTCGAGGGACATGAGTTTGAGTGAACTCTGGGAGTTGGTGATAGACAGGGAGGCCTGGCATGCTGTGATTCATGGGGTTGCAAAGAGTTGGACACGCCTGAGCGACTGAACTGAACTGATACACATATATCCATACCTATATTTGCATGCTGTGCTGTGCTCAGTCACTCAGTCATGTCTGACTCTTTGCAACCTCATGGACTATAGCCCACCAGGGTCCTTTGTCCGTGGAATTTCCCGGAGAAGAATACTGGAGCAGGTTGCCATTTCCTTCTCCAAGGGATCTTCCTGACTCAGGGGTTGAACATGCATCTTCTGTGTCTTCTGCACTGCAGGCAGATTCTTTACCCATTGAGCCACCTGGGAAACCCCATATATTTGCTTTGGCACAGACAATTTTTGGAAGGGCACATATGAAGCTAAAATAGTTATTTCCAGGGAGTGAGATTGTTGGGGATTCTACTGATGAAAGAGACTTTTCCACTTTGGACCATTCTCCACTTTTTATGCATTCTTTAGAAAACAAATATGCATTTCTTTTGTAATTGTATAAAATGGATGTGAGCTTGAGTGAACTCCGGGAGTTGGTGATGGACAGGGAGGCCTGGCAAGCTGCATTTCATGGGGTCGCAAAGAGCCAGACACGACTGAGTGACTGAACTGATCTGAAGAGAATCTATATTAATGTTTTGAGATATATATATATATATATATATATATATATATAATTTTTTCCTAATTATTATATAATTTTAAAATAGTTTTACAAAAGTAGGCATATAGACTGGGCTTCCCTGGAGGTTCAGTGGTAAAGAATCTGCCTGCCAATGCAGAAGACCTAAGACACGCAAGTTTGATCCATGGGTTGGGCAAATCCTTGGAGCAGAAGATAGCAAACCACTCTTATTATTTTCGCCTGGAAAAATTCCGTGAACAGAGGAACCTGGAGAGCTTCAGTTCTGGGATCAGAAAGAGTCTGACAACAGACATAGCATAAGCTTACAGTCTACATTCTGTTTGTTTCAAACTTACACAAGCAGACATAGTTGGATGCCAGTAAATACATACATTTTAATGATCTCTTAATATTTATACATATATTTATATGGTGGAGGTGATGGAATGCCAGCCTAGCTATGTAAAATCCTAAAAGTTAATGCCTTTAGGATTAAAAGGTGCTTTTAGATTAAAGTGCTGCACTTAATGTGCCAGCAAATTTGGTTATTCTGCAGAGGTCAAGGACTGGAGAATATCAGTTTTTATTCTAATCCCAAAGAAGGGCAATGCCAGGGAATGTTCCCACTGCTATATAATTGTGCTCATTTTACATGCTAGCAGGTTAATACTCAAAATCCTTCAAGCTAGGGTTCAACAGTACATAAACCAAGAACTTCTCAGTATATCAGCTGGACTTAGAAAAGGCAGAAGAACCAGATTACCAAATTGCCAACATTCATTGGATCATAGGAAAAGCAAGAGAGTTTCAGAAAAACATTTACTTCTGCTTCACTGACTACTCTAAAGCCTTTGACTGTGTGGATCAAAACAAACTGGAAAATTCTTAAAGAAATGGATATACCAGACCACCTTACCTGCCTCCTGAGAGACCAGTATGCAGGTCAAGAAGCGACAGTTAGAACCAGACTTGGAAAAACAGACTGGTTCAAAACGGGGAAAGGAGTACATCAAGTCTATATATTGTTACCCTGGTTATTTAACTTAAATGCAGAGTACGTCATGTGAAATACCTGACTAGATGAGTCACAAGCTGGAATCAAGATTGCCGGGAGAAGTATCAGCAACCTCAGACATGCAGATGCTACCACCCTGATGGCAGAAAGCAAAGAGGCAAGAGAAACTTGATGAACATGAAAGAGCAGAGTGAAAAATCTGGCTTAAACTCAGCATTCAAAAACCTAAGATCATGGTATCAGTTCATGGCAAATAGATGGGCAAAAAATGAAACCAATGACAGACTTTATTTTCCTGGGCTCCTAAATCTCTGTGGAAGGTGACTGCAGCCATGAATTAAAAGATGCTTGTTCTTTGGAAGAAAAGTTACGACAAACCTGGACAGTGTATTAAAAAGCAGAGACATCACTTTGCTGACAAAGATCCATATAATCAGACCTATGGTTTTTCCAGTAGTCAAGTATGGATGTGAGAATTGGACCATAAAAAAGGCTGAGTGCTGAAGAATTGGTACTTTCGAACCATGGTGCTAGAGAATACTCTTGAGTCTTTTGGACTGCAGAGAGTCAAAACAGTCCATCCTAAGGGAAGTCATCCTTGAATATTCTTTGGAAGGACTGGTGCTGAAGCTGAAGCTTCAGTACCTAACTACCTGATGCAAAGTTCTGACTCTTTGAAAAAGACCCTGATGCTGGGAAAGGCAGGAGGAGAAAGGGACGACAGAAGATGAGATGGTTAGATGGCATCACCTATTCAGTGGACATGAGTTTGAGCAAATTCTGGGAGATGGTGAAGGACAGGGAAGTCTGGTGTTCTGCAGTCCATGGGTTGCAAAGAGTTGGACATGACTTAGTGACTGAACAACAACCCATTATTTATTTATATTAGTGGAGAGATATTTATATGTTTTTATTTTTTTCCCTGTTAAACAGCACTGTGATACCCATCTTTTCCAATGAATGTTGTATACTTACCTGGTTATTTTCTTAAAAGAATCACTAAAAGTGAAATTGCCAATTAAAGGATATGGATACTTACAGTGAGATATATATTGCAAAATTTCTCTGTAGAAGGATCGAAGGAATTACACTCAATAAAATTATTTTTTTTCATATGATTTTCAATAGTAGTAGTATGTTTTCTAGAGTCTATGCTACTGTGATTGGTAAGCAGATATTTTCTTTGCTTTTATTTTTATCATTTGTTTACTAATCAGGTGGATTCTTTTTTTTTTTTCATATACTTTTTGCCATTTGATATGATTATTTGTAGTATTTACTCTTTTGGGGATATTGACTTAAGACCTTTTAATAAATCTTCCTGTTAGTTTCATGTTTCCTTTTTACTTATATTTGCTATGCTGCTGCTGCTGCTAAGTCACTTCAGTCGTGTCCAACTCTATGTGACCCCATAGACGGCAGCCCACCAGGCTCCCCTGTCCCTGGGATTTTCCAGGCAAGAACACTGGAGTGGGTTGCCATTTCCTTCTCCAATGCAAGAAAGTGAAAAATGAAAGTAAAGTCGCTCAGTCGTGTCTGACTCTTTGCGACCCCATGAACCGCAGCACTCCAGGCCTCCCTGTCCATCACCAACTCCTGGAGTTCACTCAAACTCATGTCTGTTGAGTCAGTGATGCCATCCAACCATCTCATCCTCTGTCATCCCCTTCTCCTCTTGCCCTCAATCTTTCCCAGCATCAGGGTCTTTTCAAATGAGTCAGCTCTCTGCAGCAGGTGGCCAGAATATTGGAGTTTCAGCTTCAACATCAGTCCGTCCAATGAACACTCACGACTGATCTCCTTTAAGATGGACTGGTTGGAGCTCCTTGCAGTCCAAGGGACTCTCCAGAGTCTTCTCCAACACCACAGTTCAAAAGCATCAATTCTTCAGCACTCAGCTTTTTTTATAGTCCATCTCTCACATCCATACATGACTACTGGAAAAACCATACCCTTGACTAGATGGACCTTTGTTAACAGAGTTTTGTCTCTGCTTTCTAATATGCTATCTAGGTTGGCCATAACTTTCCTTCCAAGGAGAAAGCGTCTTTTAATTTCATGGCTGCAGTCACCATCTGCAGTGATTTTGGACAGTATGAAAAGGCAAAAAGATGTGACACTGAACGATGAACTCCCCAAGTCAGTAGATGCCCAATATGCTACTGGGGAAGAGTGGAGAAATAGCTCCAGAAGGAATAAAGAGACTGAACCAAAGCAGAAACAACGCCCAGCTGTCAATGTGTCTTGTGGTGAAAGTAAAATCTGGTGCTTTAAAGAACAATATTGCATTGGAATATTAGATCCATGAATCAAGGTAAATTGGAAGTGGTCAAACAGGAGATGGAAAGAGTGAACATCGACATTTTAGGAATCAGTGAACTAAAATGGTCTGGAATGGGTGAATTTAATTCAGATGACCTTTATATCTGCTACTGAGGGCAAATCTCTTAGAAGAAAGGGAGTAGCCCTCATAGTCCACAAAAGAGTCTGAAATGCAGTACTTGGTTGTAGTCTCAAAGACAACAGAATGATCTCTGTTTGTTTCCCAGGCAAACCATTCAGTGTCACAGTAATCCTAGTCTATGCCCCCAATCACTAATGCCAAAGAAGCTGAAGTTGAGCGGTTCTATGAAGACCTACAAGACCTTCTAGAGCTAACACCCAAACCATCATAGGTGACTGGAATGCAAGGAAGTCAAGAGATACCTGGCGTAACAGGCAGGTTTGGCCTTGGAGTACAAAATGAAGCAAGGCAAAGGCTAACAGAGTTTTGCCAAGAGAACACACTGGTCATAGCAAACACCCTTTTCCAACAACGCAAGAGATGGTAGACATCTGGTGGACATCACCAGATGGTCAGTACCAAAATCAGAGTGATTATATTCTTGGAGCAGAAGATAGAGTCAGCAAAAACTGACTGGTTCAGATCATGAACTCCTTGTAGCAAAATTCAGACTTCAAGTGAGGAAAGTAGGGAAATCCACTAGGCCATGGGTATATGACCTAAATCAAATCCCTTATGAGTATACAGTGGGAGTGACAAATAGACTCAATGGAATAGATCTGATAGAGTGCCTGAAGAGCTATGGACAGAGATTTGTAACATAGTACAGGTGGCAGTTTCCCCATCTATTTCCCATGAAGTGATGGGACCAGATGCTATGATCTTTGTTTTCTGAATGTTGAGCTTTAAGCCAACTTTTTCACTCTCCTCTTTGGCTTTCATCAAGAGGCTTTTTAGTTTCTCTTCACTTTCTGCCATAAGGATGGTGTCATCTGCATATCTGAGGTTATTGATATTTCTCCTGGCAATCTTAATTCCAGCTTGTGCTTCTTCCAGCCCAGTGTTTCTTATGGTGTATTCTGCATAGAAGTTAAATAAGCAGGGTGACAGTATACAGCCTTGACGTACTCCTTTTCCTATTTGGAACCAGTCTGTTGTTCTATGTCTAGTTCTAACTGTTGCTTCCTGACCTGCATATAGGTTTCTCAAGAGGCAGTTCATTCTGAAGAAGATCAGCCCTGGGATTTCTTTGGAAGGAATGATGCTAAAGCTGAAACTCCCATGCTTTGGCCACCTCATGGGAAGAGTTGACTCATTGGAAAAGAGTCTGGTGCTGGGAGGGATTGGAGGCAGTAGGAGAAGGGGATGACAGAGGATGAGATGGCTGGATGGCATCACCAACTCAATGGACGTGAGTCTGAGTGAACTCCTGGAGTTGGTGATGGACAGGGAGGCCTGGTATGCTGCGATTCATGGGGTTGCAAAGAGTTGGACACACTGAGCAGCTGAACTGAACTCAATTGACAGGTGACAGTGATCAAAACCATCCCCAAGAAAAAGAAATGCAAAAAGGCAAAATGGTTGTCTGAGGAGGCCTTACAAATAGCTGAGAAAAGAAGAGAAATGATAGTCAAAGGATAAAAGGAAAGATATACCCAATCTGAATCAGAGTCCCAAAGAATAGCGAGGAGAGATAAGAAAATCTTCCTAACTGAACAATGCAAAGAAATAGAGAAAAACAATAGAATGGGAAAGACTAGAGATCTCTTCAAGAAAATTAGAGATACCACGTTTTTCCAGTAGTCATGTATGGATGTGAGAGATGGACTATAAAGAAAGCTGAGCACCGAATAATTGATGCTTTTGAACTGTGGTGTTGGAGAAGACTCTGGAGAGTCCCTTGGACTGCAAGGAGATCCAACCAGTCCATCCTAAAGGAGATCAGTCCTGGGTGTTCATTGGAGGGACTGATGTTGAAGCTGAAACTCCAATACTTTGACCACCTGCTGCAGAGAGCTGACTCATTTGAAAAGACCCTGATGCTGGGAAAGATTGAGAGCAGGAGGAGAAGGGGATGACAGAGGATGAGATGGTTGGATGGCATCACTGACACAATGGACATGGGTTTGGGTGAACTTCAGGAGTTGGTGATGGACAGGGAGGCCTGGCGTGCAGTGCTTCATGGGGTTGCAAAGAGTTGGACACGACTGAGCGACTGAACTGAAGTGAATTGAAGGGAACATTTCATAAAGAGGTGGGCACAATAAAGGATAGAAATGGTGCAGACCTAACAGAAGCAGAAGATAGAAAGAGGTGACAGGAATACACAGAAGTATACAAAAAAGATCTTAATGATCCAGATAACCACAATGGTGTGATCACTCTCCTAAACTCAGACATCTTGGAATGCGAAATCAAATGGGCCTTCGGAGGGATTGCTACGAACAAAGATAGTGGAGGTGATAGAATTCCAGCTGAGCTATTGCAGATCCTAAAAGATGATGTTCTGAAAGTGCTGCACTCAATATGCCAGCAAATGTGGAAAGCTCAATAGTAGCCACAGGACTGGAAACAGTCAGTTTTCATTCTAGTACCAAAGAAGGGCAATGCCAAAGAGTGTTAAAACTACTACACAATTGCACTTATTTCACATGCTAACAAAGTAATGCTCAAAATTCTCCAAGCGAGGCTTCAAGAGTATATGAGCCAAGAACTCCCATATATTCAACCTGGATTTAGAAAAGGCAGAGGAACCAAAGATTAAATTTCTAACGTTCATTGGATCCTAGGAAAGCAAGAGAATCCCATTAAAACATCTACTTCATTGACTACGCTAAAGCCTTTTCACAGGAAACTGTGGAAAGTTGTTCAAGATACGGGACTACCAGACCACCTTAACTGTCTCCTGGGATACCTGTATGCAGGTCAAGAACCAACAGTTAGAACTGGACATGGAACAGTAGACTGATTCAAATTGGGAAAGGAGTACTTTATGTCTATGTATTGTCACCCTGCTTATTTAACTTAATATGCAGAGTACATCATGAGAAATTCTGGGTTGGATAAAGCATAAGCTGGAATCAAGAGAAATATCAATAACCTCAAGATATTCAGATATCAGATCACATATCACATCACCCTGATGGCTGAAAGCAAAGAGGAATTAAAGAGACTCTTGAAGATGAAAGAGGAGAGTGCAAATACTGGCTTAAAACTCAAATGTTCCAAAAACTAAGATCATGGCATTGGGTCCCATCACTTCATGGCAAATAGATGGGGAAACAGTGGAAACAGCGAGGACAGACTTTATTTCTTGGTCTCCGAAGTTACTGCAGATGGTGACTCCAGCCATGAAAATAAAAGATGCTTGCTCCTTGGAAGAAAAGTTATGACCAACCTAGACAGTGTGTTAAAAGCGGAGACATTGCTTTGCCTACAAAGGTCTGGATGGATAGTCAAAACTGTGGTTTTTTCAGTAGTCACGTATGAATGTGAGAATTGGACCATGAAGAAGGCTGATCACGGAAGAATTGATGCTTTTGAACTGTGGTGTTGGAGAAGACCCTTAATAGTCTCTTGGACTGTGAGGAGATGAAGCCAGTCAATCCTAAAGGAGATCAACCTGGAATATTCATTGGAAGGACTGATGCTGAAGCTGAAGCTGTAATACTTTGGCTACCTGATGCGGAGGACAGACTCATTAGAAAAAACCTTGGTGGTGGGAAATATTGAAGGCAGCAGGAGAAGGGCATGATAGAGGACGAGATAGTTGGATGGCATTACCGACTCAGTGGACATGAGTTTGAGCAAGGTCCAGGGGATGGTGAAGTACAGGGATGCCTGGCATGCTGCAGTTCTGGGGTCACAAAGAATCGGACATGACTGAGCGACTGAATAACAATACTGAATTATCTCATCCTAAAATACTGGTTATTCATCAGTTCAAATTTTCATTTATTCTTTTCAGTGTATTTCTCCATTTGTTGTTACATATATATCCTTATCCTCAGTATATTTTTTATTTTTTTCAAGTATATGTTGAATCTTTCTTCCTTTTATGTTTTCTGACTTGACTGGTATTAGTCTGCCCATTTTTTAAAAAACTCTTGTCATTACATCTATAGCTCTTTTAAACTGGCTTATCTGGGAAAATCAGTTCAGTTCAGTTCAGTTGCTCAGTCGTGTCTGACTCTTTGTGGAAAATAGTTACATGGAAATGTTGATTACTTTTTCCTGCTCAGTATTACAATATTTAAACTTTCTTGTATTTTTGAAATAGAATTTCAGGACTTTGATATAGACACCTTTCTTCTGTGTTTAAGTGCATTTAAGATGAAGATTGTCATGTTTAAAAAGTATCTTTGCATTCATGGTTTATTGAAAGGTGCTTTTTTGTTAATTTGCTTTTAAATTAGGAGTGAGTATCTAATTTTTATGAAATAACTGTTTTGATGTCCTTTGAGATAAAATTATATTTTTTCTTTTGTTAATGAGATGAATTGTTTGAACATATTTTCTATCTTCAGGCCATTCTTGGATTCTTTAACTCCTATTTGATCATGGCATTTACTTTAATATACTACTGAATTAAATTTGTTAATATTTTATTTTGCATTTATATCTTTATATATATTATCTTTGTTTTTCTTTTTATCTTTTAAGGGTTATTATAAGTTTATTTTTGAAACTTTGAAGTTTTATATAATTTCTTAATTCTCTGGAACAGTTAAGAATCAAAGAGTTAGGCATTTTGACATAATGGTTAAAAACATTTGCTGTGTAGTTAAAATAGTCTTGAATTTCAGTATCAAGTTTGTTACTCTTGCTCTGTGATCTTAAGCTTCATTTTATTTTTTATTTTAAAGACACGATTATTAGTATCATTCTCATAGAATTGTTGTGAGCACTAATAATAATTTGAATGCTTTTCATCTGCCAGCTACTGTTGTATTACTTCATGTATAATTAAATTTAATTAATAGCCACAATTATACTATTATTTTTATTTAGTAAATGAGGAAACTGAGGCAGAGTTTAAAGAACCAAGATTATGAAATTCATGAATAAATTTGAACCTAGACATTCTATGTAGACCCCATTTAAATGATTCAAAAGGGTAGTACAGTAAGCATTGGATAAATTGTGTCAGCTACTGTTCTTGTTGTTTTTGTTATTACCATATTCTATTGAATTTTAGAAGCCACTAATTATAAAGACATTGTTAATTTATGTATAACCAAGAAAGAAAAAAGTTGCCTATGAGGTAATGCTTAAATTGCGAAAATATCTGCCTTTACTGCCATCATTTTCATTCTGTTCACATTGTCATTAAATTTAAGAAACATGTTAAGCCTAGATTTTTTAAAAAATTTTATAAAATATAATGGATTATCTCTGCTTCGTCTAAGATAATGACTTTCCATCTCAACTCTCAGATTTTATGGAAAGATTTAAAAATGTTAATTACAGTTTACTATAAGTTTAAAAAATATGCCTGTTATCCTTGACAGTTGTATTCTTCACAACTATAAGAACAATTATTTAGACTTAACCATTACATTTGCCATTTAGTTTATGGCCTGAATTCCTTTTCTCAAAGATACCTGCCCTAACTCATTTACGGTTTGGCTTAATGATAAATTCTAAGGGAGTAATTTTTCCCTTAGAATTAGTAAGTAATGTACTTTCTGATATGTTGCATTTCAGAAAATGCCTTTCTTCTGTACATGTCAAGGAAAGATAATTTGACTGAATTGAATTTTTATTTAGAATTATTTTTCAAAATTTCATCTTCACTTCATTACCTTCTAGCACTTAGTGGAAAGTTGTTAACAGTCTTAACTTCCTTTCCTTTGTTGGCAGAATGTTGTTTACTTGTTCACATTCACTCCTTCCTCTGATCTGATCTTTGTGAAAAATTTATTTTCTGCACGAATTTTAAGACTCAGGAATTAGGATTTTTTTTATGTATGAGTTTCTGTATGCTTCACTTTCTTCCTTCCCCAAAGGCTGTTGGATGAGACCTTTGGATCTAGAAAATTAGCTGGGGAAATTTTTTTGTTAATGCTTCTACCATCTTTGGTTTTTCCTTCTGAAAGTATATGCATGTTCTGTAGAATTAATTGTCCATGTGTCTTTTTGCTATAACTTATATTTGTTTACCATCTTTTCCCAAGTATAGCAAATTCCTAGGCTAGTATTGAATTTGCAGATTTGGATTCAACACTTTCTGTTGTTCTATTCACTACCTGTCTATCTTAGAACATAGTTTTCTTTGTCTTTCTTGCTCTTGAACTGCTCTTCTTTTCATAAGAGTCTGTTTTGTTTTGGCAATGCAGTAACATCTTGAATCTCACTGATAGTAGGAAATATCTTTTAAAATATTATGTCTTTACTGATTTCTGAATTCTGTTTTATTTTAGTGCTGGGCATTTGGTCTAAATGGCTTTTTTTGAGCTCCCAGAATTTTTTTATTATTTGGTAATTTTTCTTTGATTATTCATATTTTTTAAAATATTCATTTTATAGCAGTGTGTTTCCTTGCTCTGGCTGCTGCAACACAGTTCCACAGAGTGGGTGATTTAAACAACAGCAATTTATTTTCCTAAAGTTCAGGAGAATTGAAGTTCAAGATCAAGATGTTAGAGGGTTTGGTTTCTTCTGAGGCCTTTCTTCTTATTTCATAAGTATCTGCCTTCTAGCTCTGTCCTCACATGGTATTTTCTCTGTGTGTGCATATTCTCTGTGTGTGTGCTTATCTCTTTGTGTGTCCACATTCTTCTCATTACAAGGATAGCAATCATACTGGATTAAGGCATAACCCAGTGACCTCATTTTAACTTACTTGAGTTCAGTTCAGTCACTCGGTCGTGTCCCACTCTTTGCGACCCCATGAATTGCAGCATGCCAGGCCTTGCTGTCCATCATCAACTCCAATCACCTCTTTAAAGATCCTTTCTACAAATGTCACATTCTGAGGTTCTATGGGTTAGGGGTTTGACATATGACTTTGGAAGGGGTACATATTTCAGCCTATGTCATTTAGGATGATTGTATAGGTCTTTCATTCCCCTTTTTAAGTTTTTTCTTTCATTGTACTACATGACAATGTATCATGACACAGTGGCATGTGGAGTACAAGTCATTGAGCCATTTTTAATTTTAAATATCTTGTTGAATTTTTCCTCCTTTCTAGTCAATGGAAGAATTTCAGTTGAAATTAAAAGAAGCTGAAAAAGCTGCATTTACGAAAGAAGATGGTAGACGAGAACGGTGGAAGAAACCAGCATACTCAGATAAAGCACACAGTAGTCAAGAAAGTGGAAAATCAGACTTGGTAAAATATAATAAAAGTTCAAGAGGTGGATATAATACAACGGATATTGCAAACAGTATCACTAAAGATAAGTTTAGTGGTGATGAAAAAGATGGTAGATCTGTGTTTTCAGAAACATATAGAAGAGAACCCAGTCCAAGGAAAAATCAAGAGTTTTCTTCTCATGTAAATTTAAGAGCTAAATTCTTAAGACCCTCTGATGATGAAGAAGTGTCATTTCATAGTAAGGACAGCAATTTTGAACCATGTAGTTCATCTTCAGCAGTAGTCGCTCAAGATTCTGTGCATCGTGGCTTTCGAAAACCCACAGAGAACAGTGAAGAAAGTTTATCATGCTGGAGTCGATTTGGGAGGGGAGACAGGAAACATTCAAATAAAAAACCACTAGAAACCAGTCACAGTATTGACCATGGATACGTTTCAGAAAACGTGAGAGAAAAATCACAGGAGGAAGGCTTGAGAGAGGACTCTGGGACGAAAGAACATCTACAGGATACAAAATCTTCACTTGCCAGGTATTCTGTCATTTGTTTTCTAAACCAATGAATGAATACTAAGGTCCAGAGGATTCAAGATACTGAACTGTACTTTTTAGAGCATTAGTTACTGATTAGGTATGTTATGATTTTTTTTCTTAAATTTGATGTAAGAGATAAGATATGCACCTTTTAACAGTTCAGTAGTTTCATTTTATATATTGTATTTCATTTCAGTTTATTTAACAAAAAGCTGAAAGATGAATTCAGTAGTGAATATTTTCTTAAAACTTGCTTTTTTGCAATCTATATAGTTAAATGACTTTAATAGTTCTTATAAATGGATACGCTACATAAAATATTTTGGTAGATTTTGTTCAGTTCAGTTCAGTCGCTCAGTCATGTTCAACTCTTTGCAACCCCATGGACTGCAGCATGCCAGGCTACCCTGTCCATCACCAACTCCTGGAGTTTACTCAAACTCATGTCCATTGAGTCGGTGATGCCATCCAACCATCTCATCCTTTGTCGTCCCCTCTCCTCCCCACTTCAACTTTTCCCAGCATCAGAGTCTTTTCAAATGAGTCAGTTCTTCACATCAGGTGGCCAAAGTATTAGAGCTTCAGCATCAGTACTTCCAGTGAATATTCAGAACTGAGTTCCTTGAAGATTGACTAGTTTGATCTCCTTGCTGTCCAGGGACTCTCAATAGTCTTCTCTAACACCACAGTTCAAAAGCATCAATTTTTCAGAGCTCAGCTTTCTTTATAGTCCAGCTCTCACATCCATATATGTCTACTGGAAAAAGCATAGCTTTGACTAGGCGGACCTTTGTTGGCAAAGTAATGTCTCTGCTTTTTAATATGTTGTCTAGGTTGGTCAGACTTAGTACTGCCATATTACTTTCAAATGAAATTCATACATATTTAAACACACAGTCATAACTGTCAATATCACATGCCTACTGGAGGTCTGGGAGACTGAAGGAAAATATGCTGCCATAGCCCAAATATGAAGTGAAAAAGATACGTGAAAGATCTTGCAGAGGGAAGCATGAATTTTGGTGGTGGTTTTGCAGAGAAGGAAATCCACTTTGATAGTTGACAGGATTTATAGCTAATGTTAGAGTTTTGAAAGCAAAATATAGTTAAGATAGTGATTGTACATATAATGATTAGAAAAATCAGTAGCACTAACTGCTTTTGTTATTCTTGTCCCTGTAGCACTTGTATATAGGGCTGAGTTATTCAGTCAGGAAACCCAGGTTCAGTGGGTCATTCCTAGGAAACTTGATTTAGCCATAGGGTTGACACTGTTTGAAATAGCCATAAGTAGAAAATGTGTATCCAAAGGATAATAACTAACCTGTACTTGAATGATTGTTAAAATATGTTTTAAAGTACCACCAAATGAATGGGACGCTAAAGGAAAAGATTTTAGGAAGTAATAGAATTGATTGGTGGCAGTAGTAGGTGTAAGCTTTGTGGTTTGGGGTCCTGAGTCTGATAAATCACTTTTGTTAGTTACTTCATCTGAAGCTGCGGATTATAAAGCCTGGTGTGTAGCTTTCAGTAGAAGGGAGGAAGGGAAGCTGGGAAAATCCAGACTGAGTGATGGGAGGCCCAGTCAGATGGGTTCTGGTTCAAATCAGGGCTTCGTTCCTAGGAAATGAAAGGAGAAATTCAGTTATACTGACTGGATAAACATGGCAGGGTTTAGAGAATGTCTGAGGCTATCCACATATATAATTGTCCAGGTTTCATTCCAGGTACTCTGGAAGGTAGACTATCTTCAGTCCCAGTTGCTAGAAACATGTAGAAGTGGGATGAAGCTCTTTATTTCCTGATATCATTAGGATTGGCTTAACAGTTGGGTAATCTGTAGGTATTTCTGTGACTGCTGCTAAGAAGAGCATATAAGCAGTCTCATATTGTTAGTATTCCTTTTGGTTCTATAATTGCTTCATGTTGGTATGTTGTATCTTAAGCTTCTGATAGAAACACTGTAATATGGGCACTCACTAAAAGCTTGTGTTGTGGTCTGAAGACAGTATTCTTTGTTAGCTGTGTTAATTTTGATGTTACAGATACTTTGAAGCTTTCTGTTAATTTCATAGTTGACTGGGAGAGGGAAATTATCCACATATATGTGAAACAAAAAAGAGAATTCCTGAGCATGTAGAGTGGTATAAAGTAAGAAAACAAGAATATGACCTTGAAGAATGCCTGTTTTCAGGGATTGGAAGGATTCAGTGAAGGATTATTAGAAGTTGTCAATTTGTCTGAACATTATCCTGGGTGTATGTTGAATTTTTTGTAAAATGCCAGAATTCTAGGGAGCTTTAAAACCTGTGAATTTTAGAACTAAAAAAAAAAAAATCATAGAACTGATTTTAGAACTAGAAGAAATCATAGACTGTCCCAGGTATTTTCCAGATGCAGAAACTGAGGCAACTGAACTTGTGCCTTGCACAATGTTATATAACTAGGGTTGCCAGATTTAACAAATAAAAATGTTTGGACATGCTTAAACTAAAAAAGTTTTTTAACCTGAAATTAAAATTTTACTGGGTGTCTTGTGTTTTATCTGGCAGCTGTATGTAACACTTGTCCATTTTCCGGGTCTGTGACCTTCGTACAAGAGATAACATATAATTGCAGTCATCTCTTGTTATCACCAGGAAGTTGGTTCCAGGACACTAACAGATACCCAAATCTAGGGATGCTCAAGTACTTTATATAAAGAGGCATAGTATTTTTACATACAACCTACATATGTTCTCCCATATACTTTAAATCATCTATAGATTACTTTTAATACCCAGTACAATGTAAATACTATGTAAATAGTTGTAAATACAGTGTAAATGCTGTGTAAATAGTTGCCAACTCTATGCAGATTAGGTTTTGGTTTTTTAAACTTTCTGAAATGTTTTTCCTAAGTATTTTCAATTCATGGTTGATTGAATGTAAACCCCGTGGATAGGAAAGGGCTGACTGCCGTTTTGCATAAGGGACTTCAGCATCTGGAGATGTTGGGTCTTCAGAGGGCCCTGGGATACACCGGTAGATGCCTCTACTGATCTGAATCTTGTTTCTTTCCAATCAGTGTATCTTAAAGATCTTTCCTTACCAGCCCATATGTATGTGCCTTTTTTTTTCATTGTAAAGTCTCTTTAATATTCTGTTGTAAGCCTTAGAGATAGGCTAATATTTCTCATCAGTTTTGTTTTGTTGGGCTTGGGTAGTTTCTAGTGTGTTGCTCTAAATAATACTGCAGTGAATAGTTTTGTACATTTATTTTTGCATACAAGTTAAATATAGCTGTAAAATAAATTCCAAGGAGTGGAATTGTATTTATATATTTCATTGTACTAACCAATTTACACTCTTACCTGTCATATATGAGAATGACTTTTCTCTTCCTTGCTTGTAGTATTATTGAGGTTTTTAATCTTTGCCATAGGTACATTTAAGGAATAGAAACTTTCATCAATTTGCACGTAAGTATGAGTGAAGTTTGGCCTATTTTTATAAATGTTATTCTAATTTTATTTCATTAGCTACTCATATATTTTTGCCTACTTTTTGAGGGTGTTTTATGAGCATTTTTATAGTTGTCATGTGATATATTTATTTTTTTCTCCTTTTTAGATTTCCTCTTTTCTCTTTTCATCTATTCTTTCTTTTTTTAAAATTTTATTTAATTTATTTATTTGACTTTGCCAGGTCTTAGTTGTGGCATTTGAGATATAGTTCCCTGACCAGGGATTGAACCCCAGCCCCCTGCATTGGGAGTGCAGAGTCTTAGCCCCTGGACCACCAGGGAAGTCCCTTCATTCATTCTTATGGTGATCAATTTATCATTCTTTTCCTTTGTTAATTTTAGGCCCTGAAGTAGCTGGAAAACATCCTCTAACAGTGGTCCATGTGATTAGTAATTTTAAGATTTTTATTCTTAGAAATGTGCTTGTATATAATTCTGTTTTATTGGAAAATATATTAGGTAATATGTTTTCAAAAGTTTGAAACCTAGAGTAGTACACAGAATGAGCAAAACTAATGTGATGTCCTTAATTTAGATTTTATCTATGTTAATATTAGGATCTAACTCATTTTATATAATAGAAAATATTACATAAGGTTAAAAAGGTTAAAAACCTTGGCAGAATTTTCTATGATAGCCTAGGACAAGAGGATACCAAGTTCTGAAGTGTTGAGTATTAGTCATGAGATCCTTGAAATGAAGTGAAGTCAAGTCGCTTAGTCGTGTCTGACTCTTTGCGACCCCATGAACTGTAGCCTACCAGGATCCTCCGTCCATGGGATTTTCCAGGCAAGAGTACTGAGATCCTTAGGGGAGAAAATTTGAGAATAGGTAGTAAGAAAAGAATTAAAGGGATGGGATCTATGAACACTGTCAGCAGGCAGAGAATAATTGCAGTATACTCAAGGTTTCTGAAATGTGGTTGGATTGGAGCTTTTAAAGTTACATTTTCCTCAAAAGTTTGAGCCAGAGTTTGTTGTGGGTGTGTCTGTGTATGTATGTGTGTTGTAAAAAGAGTACATTTAAGTGGGAAAATAGAATTTGCTTTTCAGAAAATAATTTTGAAGAGGGCTTATGAAATATAGCAGTAACCCTGAAAAATGAGAAATGCTTGTACTTTTTTCTTTTTATAGGATAGTTGCAGATGCCATGGTGGTGTTTTTTTGAGAGCATATGCTCACCATTATAAATGCTTAGAGTCTTCCATGATAAATAGAAGAGTCTGTCCCTGCTGTTTGTTGGAGAGCAGTGTCTTTACTGTGTTATTAACGATCATGTATTCTTCAGTCATTGATGCCCAACAGCTTTCATTGTAATGTCTTTATTTGATACCTATTATTGTTCTATTGTGTGTTGAATTATCTGTTAATACTGAAAATGCCAGAGATACTCGGAATTCTTGTGTATTGTCATATTTATCCTGATCTACATTTCAATACTAATAAACAATTATGTTAGAAATTATACCCCCTCCACAACCCCATCAAAACAACAAAAAAAGGAATGTTTGGAGTACAAATTTTACAACCATGAAAGGTGCCTCTTTTAAAGGTCTCTGAGATTTCAGTTACCTTCTTGAAACTTGTGAGTTTTGGTTGGAGTCTGCATACGTTCTTGGATGCTGTCTCTTGATTGATTCTTTGTATACTGAGAAGTGAAGAGAAAATGAAAGTTTCTCAAAAACAGAGAAGAGTCTGATAAGAATGACAAAGATGTGCCTTTGCGTAGGCAATAATAGAAATCTTTGGCAACTTAATCAAGAATATTATCATTGTAAAAGAGGATTTATAAGCCAGATTTCATGGATTAAATTATGACTGTGGGTTATGATATAATAGAGGTAGAAGTATATGTGGGAGACATGGGTTTAACAAAGTGCCTCCCTCACTCCCATATTTTTTAAGGTGCGGATACTTGGATATGTTTATATATTAGTGGAAAAGACAGTATCAGGTTTGAAAGGAGCTAAAAATATAGAATGATGACAGATGGGATAATTCAGCAGGAATTCAAAGTTAGTGTATATGTATGTATGATACAGTGTGCTCATGCAGGTAGGATTATCCTGAGTGCAAATGTTAGAGAAGAGGAAAATGTGGCTGTGGATGTGGGTGATGGGAGACAACTGTAGGAACTGCTTTTGGGGGAGGGAGTGTAGTAGTTGTCGGTCCCTGGCTTGCCCTCAGGGCATGTGGAATCTTCCTGGACCAGGGATCAAACCTGTGTCCCCTGCATTGGCTGTTGATTTCCTAACCACTGAAGCACCAGAGAAGTCTCCAGTTTTTCTTGTAAAGTCTAGTCCCTCTGATATGTGTTCTGCTACTTCTTTTGATTTCCATGCCTTCAGTTTTAGTCTGTATGTGTCTCTGGGTCTGAAGTGGGTCTCCTGAAGACAGGATATATACAGTTCTGGTTTTTCTATCCATCCAGCCAGTCTGTGTCCAGCAAATGGAATCTTCCATTGTTGTACACAAGCTCCAGATTATGCAGGTTCAGTAGTTGCAGTGCATTGGCCCACAGCACGTGGGATCTTAGTTTCCTGAGCAGGGATTGAATCCACATCCCCTGCATTGCAAGGTGTATTCTCAACCACTGGACCACCAGGGAAGTCCCAGCAGCATGCATCTTTAGCTTATCTACCTTCAAGTGATATTATGCCACTCCTGTAGGAACTTTATAGTAGTTTATTTACATTTCTCCCCATCCTGTCCTTTCTGTTAGTGTTTTCATACAGTTTACTTATACTTGTTATGAACTCTTGTTATTATTTTTCTTTAGTTAAAGAAACTTAAGTAATAAGAAACAAGTACATATTTACTCTTGCAGTCATCATTTCTGTTGCTCTTCCTTCCTTTGAGTTGATCCATATTTCAGGCTAGTATAATTTTTCTTCTATCTGAAGGCTTTTCTTTAACATTCTTTCAGCTTTTTATGTCTTCATTTCACCTTTTTTTTCACATTTTTAAAATTTATTTTAATTGGCACATAATTACAATATTGTGGGTTTTGCCATACATCAGTATGAGTCAGCCATAGGTATACATGTGTCCCCTCCTCCTGAACCCCCTGCCCACCTCCCTCCCCACCCGATCCCCCCAGGTTGTCCCAGAGCACCAGCTTTGGGTGCCCTGCTTCATACATCAAACTCGCACTGGTTGTCTCTTTTACATATGGTAATGTATATGTTTCAGTGCTGTTCTCTCAAATCATCCCACCATCTCCTTTTCCCACTGAGTCCACTGTTCTTTATGTCTGTGTCTCATTTGCTGTCCTGTACGTAGGATCATTGGTACCATCTTTCTAGATTCCATATACATGCATTAATATATGGTATTTGTCTTTCTCTTTCTGACTTGCTTCACTCTAAACAGGCTCTAGGTTCATCCACCTCATTAGAACTAACTCAAATGCATTCCTTTTTTATAGCTGAGTAGTATTCCATTGTGTATGTGGACCACTACTTCCTTATCCGTTCATCTGTCGATGGACATCTAGGTTGCTTCCATGTCCTAACTGTTGTAAATAGTGCTACAGTGAACATTAGGGTACATGAATCTGTTCTAATTCTTATTTCCTTGGAGTATTTGCCCAAGAGTGAGATTGCTGGGTTGTATGGAATTTTATTTCTAGTATTTTAAGGAATCTCCATACTCTTCTTCATAGTGGTTGTATGAGTTTGCATCAACAGTGTAACAGTGTTCCCTTTTTGCCACATCCTCTCCAGCATTTATTGTTGTAGAATTTTTGATGATGACCATTCTGACCCATGTGAGATGATGCCTCATTGTGATTTTGATTTGCATTTCTCTAATAATGAGTGATGTTGAGCATCTTTTCTTGTGTTTATTAGCCATCTGTATGTCTTCTCTGGAGAAATGTCTGTTTAGGTCTTTTGCCCACCTTTTGATTAAGTTGTTAATTTTTCTTGTATTGAAACAGTTCTTCATGAACTGTTTGTATATTTTGGAGATTAATCCTTTGTCAGTTGTTTTGTTTGCTATTGTTTTCTACCATTCTGAGGGCTATCTTTTCACCTTGTTTATAGTTTCCTTAGTTGTGCAAATGCTTTTAAGTTTAATTAGATCCCATTTGTTTATTTTCATTTTTATTTCCATTACTCTGAAGTGAAAAAGATACTTTGACTTGATATAGAATTCTAGGTTGACAATTTGAAGTACTTTAAAGATATTGCTACTCTCTTCTTGCTTATGTTGTTTCTGATGAGAAATCTGCTCTTCCTTTTTTTCTCTGTGCATAAATATCTTTTTTTCCTTTCCTATGGCTGCTATAAATTATTCTCTTTGTCATTAGTTTTGAACAGTTTGATTATGGTGTGCCTTGATGTGGTTTTCTTGTTTTGTTTTTGTACTAGGATTCTGTAAGCTCGATTTTTAGTTTTTACTAACTTTAGTAAACTTTGACCTTTGTTTCTTCTGGCTCCCATTTATTTCAGGGACTCCAATAATATGAATAGTAGGCTATTTGTGGTTGTTCTATACATCTCCATTGTTCTTTTCTGTTCTGAAATTCTTTTTTTCTGTGTGCTTCATTTTATATAGAAGTTAGGCATTGGAAACTAGTGTTACAATTTAATTTTTTTCTTTTGCAGTCTAATCTCTGTTAATCCTATTCAGTGTAGTTTTTATTTTGACCATTGTAATTTTCACTTGTAGAATTTAAATTCTAATCTGTTTTATGTCTTAGTTGTCTCTTACTTTTCAACCATGTGGAATAAATTTATATTAACTTTCAACGCCCTTGTCTTCTGTTTGTTAAATCTGTGTCAGTGCTTTGATTGATAGCTTTTTCTCCTAATTAAGGGTTTTACTTTTTTTCTGGTTTGCATGTCTGACATTCTTTAATTAGATACTGCTGCTGCTGCTGCTGCTAAGTCGCTTCAGTCGTGTCCAACTCTGTGCAACCCCATAGGCTCCGCCGTCCCTGGCATTCTCCAGGCAAGAACGCTGGAGTAGGTTGCCATTCCCTTCTCCAGTGTATGGAAGTGAAAGTGAAGTCTGTCAGTCGTGTCCGACTCTTAGCGACCCCATGGACTGCAGCCTACCAGGCTCCTCCGTCCATGGGATTTTCCAGGCAAGACTACCGGAGTGGGGAATTAGATACTAGATATTGAGACTTTTATTTTGTTCCATGGTAGATATTTTTGCATTCATGTAAATGTTCTTGAGTTTTGTTTTGGGAGACAGTTAACTGAATTGGAATCTGGTCCTTTTGATTCCTGTTGATACATGGCAGAAGCCAACACAATATTGTAAAGCAGTTATCCTCCAATTAAAAATAAATTTAAATTAAAAAAGGAGTTTTACTTTTTCAGTTTTAGATATATTTGTATTCCTGAAAGTATTCTTGAATTTTGTTTTGGGACAAGGTTAAATTAATTTAAAACTGGTCCTTTGGACTCTTGCCCTTAATATTTGTTGGGTGGGCCCAGAGCAGCATTTAGTCTAGGGTTTATTTCCCATTCATGAAAAAGGACCTTAATACTCTACCCACTGCTTTCATAATTATGAATTTTTCTAGTCTGCCTATTGGGACCTATTCCTATTACCAGGAATGCTGAATCCTGTTGCTCTAATTCTTTGAGATGTTATTTTCACAACTACAGGTACTTTCTGGTTATTACTCAAGGGGAACTCTCTACACTTTTCTGGAATTCTTTCACTGTGCAGCTCTCCCCTCTTTAGCCGCCTTGTACTCTTAACTATTTCTCTTTCATTAAGGAGTCCTTCATGCTCTGCGTAGGCTCACCCTCCTTGTATTGTAGTCTCAAATCTTTCTTGTGGCAGTAAGGCAAAGTTTCTTAGGAGAGCCAGGATATGCCAGGAATCTGACCTGGGCTGGAAATTTATCTTTCCTTCTTTGAGGCTTGCACACTATAGGTTTGATACGTCATCTTAGCTGTAAATTAGGTTTATGTTGTCTAATTGTGAGTTGTCTTTGCAAAAGAGCATGTGGTCACTTTTTATTCTTCAAATGTAGATAAATGTAACTTTCTGATGATAGTTTCTTGTATTATCAGTAAGTTACCCATTGAATAAGAAGAATTCCTCTAGATATGTAGAATTATGACCTGATTATAGTGTTAATTTTTGTTTCTTTTTTTAGAATGAGTATGGGAATATTCGGAGACAGCAATGGGAATATTAGGGGCTTCCCTGATAGCTCAATTGGTAAAGAATCTGCCTGCAATGTGGAAGACCTGGGTTCATCCCTGGGTTGGGAAGATCCCCTGGAGAAGGGAAAGGCTACCCATTCCAGTATTCTGGCCTGGAGAATTCCATGGTCTGTATAGTCCATGGGGTCCCAAAGATTTGAACACGACTGAGTGACTTTTACTTCACTTCCCAGGAATATTAAGTTATGATGAATATTACTTTTATTATTTTTCTCACTGCTACTAGGTCTTTGGTCAGGTATTATAACTGCCATAGGCCATGATGGCATTGTAACACAGTATCTTTAAGTAGTGATTTTTAGGGAAGCATTGAGGCTTTTAAATTTATTATTTCTGTTTGTGCTGATTGCTTTGTGAAGGCCATTTGAAGTAACATTTGAATCTTGGTGTTGTTATTTACAACAGCTTACATGTTGTTAATATGTACTTATATTTCATATGCTCTTTGTTTGTCCTATTCAAACAGAAGTAGTCCAGGGGATGAGTCTATCCACGTCTTGAGTGTTGATGAGAAGAACAAGTTAGGAGCCAAAATTATCAAGGCAGAGATGATGGGCAATATGGTAAGGCTTATATTTTGTTCTTTTGGAGAATATTACTAAATATTTAACTTCTTACAAGTAATTTTGGCAGTTCCTAAGCTATGGGGATGTAGCATCTTTTGACAATAATGCTGCTTATTCTTTGAAGAGAGTCCTGAGCACTCCTAAGAACAGTATTGTCTACTTCTAAGTAAACTATGTAATTTGTCAAATTTTTGAAATTTATGATTTAGGGAACTAAATGCTTTAAAATTTTCTTTTTAAGTTGGATATTTGCTTTATTCTTTTATTTATAACTTATTGAACATATTTGAGAGAAATACAGAAATGTCAGTGTCTTCCTTTGCTTTTTAGTCATATTTTATTAATAATGTGTTACTTTCTTAAATTCCCTTAGAAATTATAAATTTCCTTTAAAATTGAGCTACTAAAAAGAATGGTTAATTAATTTTTTCAAAATTTTAGGCAACATGTTTGGGCCTGACTGTGTTACATGCTTTGTGTAGCTCACTTAATTCCCATGATAATGTTGTGATTTGAGACTTAACCTGAGAATTGAATAGAAATGAAATTATTTGGTAAGAGTGGCATCTATCTATTTATTATTGTCACATTCCTTTTATACAAATACATGTTACATTGCACATGGCAGAATGGCTAAGTCAGACAGCTTTCTGTGTCTTGAAAAAATTGATTCTCTTGTGGTCATGTGTATGTACACAACTCAAATCCAAATATAAGTCATCTTAAGTAGTCTTCTGTTTTGGTGCACTATCTATGTGACACTCTGAGGTAGAACAAAAAGTGAACAAACCTGATACTTCTATTTTTATCAGTGTGTATCTCTAATAAAAATCATATCTTGCATATGCTGTGCTCTCTCTCTTTGAATCTGATCCTTAATGACACTGAACTTAAGCTCAACCCAGAAATTAGTAAGCGAGACAGACCACCACCAACAGCAAGAAAATAACATTTGTGTTTTGAAAGCACAAATAAATCGGTTAAAATAGTGAAAGGAAGGTAACCATGTTAGGAGATTAATTTATGTTAAAAGAAGTGTTCTGTGTTCATGGAACCACTGCAGTGGAGAAAACTGTCTTTGCTTGTCATAGTATTCTATTCATTTAATTTATTTCATTGTGATTTATTGTTTTATATGTTAGTATTTTTGATAAATTTTTATAGATTTCTTAGAAAAAAATGAAACGCATTCAGTTTCTATCTAAATTACCTATCAACAGTAAATAAGGTGTTATTTTAATACTATGATGGCTTTCTTTTTAGAAATAACTGAAATTCTGAGCATTGGAAGTTTATAGTATCTAAGGAATTATAAAAATTCCCTTCTTAAGGGTATGCATTTCTTTTATCTTCTCTAAACTATATGTCCTTTAATTATTTACTATCAAAATATAAATAATTTCCATAAGTATTTGAGAATTTTGTAACACAGATGAATGCATTAAAAAGTAATGCATTAGACGATGAGCCTGGTAAGTGAATTTAGGTGTTAGCTGCTTGAATGTTTAGGGCTTCCCAGGTGGCTCAGTGGTAAAGAATCCACCTGCCAATGCAAGAGATGCAGCTTTGTTCCCTGATCCGGGATGATCCCCTGAAGAAGAAAATGGTAACCCACTCCAGTATTCTTGCCTGGAGAACCCCATGGACAGAAAGCCTGCCGATCTACAGTCCAGGGGGTCACAGAGTTGGGCATGACTCAATGACTGAACATCATCATCATCATATGAATTTGAAATATTCTACAAATGAATTAAACTATATATCACACCTGTTTTTCTTATCTTTTCTATTTGAAGGAATTAGCTGAACAACTTAAAGCCCAACTTGATAAGGCAAATAAATTCCAAGACACTGTAACACAGATGTCATCAAAAACATCTAGGATAGAGGTAAGTAATAACAGTTTGATTATAGGTAGCCAATTACCTTGTGTAATACTTCTGCTTGGCAGTGGTACTATTTAATGTTAAATGTGTCTGTATCTCTTATTAATGTGTTTGTATATGTTTATGGTTGTTTGCTTGTTTTTAATATTTATTTTCATATGTATTCTCTTATCTTATACCATTGTGTCCTGATGGACAAAAAAGCCTATGTCTAGGGTCAAGGGGGCTTGGTTTTATTCTAGGCTCTGCCATTTACTGACTGACCTTGCACAAGTCAAGCTGGTCATTAACTTCTTTCTGTCCAGAATGAGACACTTGAATTTGGTATCCCTCTCATGTAAAATATTTTGTTCTAGGATTCGTTTGCCTGTCTATTGGTCAATAAAACAGATAAAAAAACATCTGTCTTTGTGGAGTATTATTTGAACAGGAAGAGAGAGATAATAAACTGATAAAGATAATAAACTATACAGCAGTGATAAAGATAATACAGTGATAAAGATAATAAACTGTACAGCATAGTAGAAAGTTACATATCCTAAGCAGGGTAGAGGGAATCTTGAGTGTCAGTTATGCTGTGTGTTTATGTGTGTGTGTCTTGGGATGCACAGGCTAATTCTCATTAGAAAAATGATGATGCAAGGCCTTGAAATAAGTTAAACAGTGATCTCTGTGTATCTGAGTGAAGAGCACTGTGGACATAAGGAACAGAAGATTGGATGTGTGTCCAGTATTTAGACAAAATAGCAAGGAGACCAGTGTTGCTGGAGTGAAATGAGTGAAGGAGAAGAAAGTGGAAGATCTAGATTAGAGAGTCTGTGGGAGGCCAGATCATATTAAGCTTAGAAGTCAAGGAAGTAGGTTTTTATTGTGGGTGAGAAGTAAAACTGTTTCAGATTTTTGAGCAGAAAATGTATTTTGACAGAACCATCCTGGCTTTTTTGTTAAGAGTAGATTTAAGGAGAATAGGGCAAACATGGGGTCTAATTAAGCTTTTGCATTAATACACATAAGAAAGAACAGTGAACTTGACTAAGATAGTAGCTGAAGAGATGTTTGAAGTAATTAGATTTTTTATATGCATAAATGTTTTCCATGTATATTTTGAAGGAGAGCTGACTTGATTATTGTGATGGTTTAGATGAGAGAGGAATATGAATTAGTGTTGAGAATCTTTGTATCTGTAGTCACCAAAGATATTTCCTGTTTTGGCAATGTCTTTGTCTGGTTTTGATTATCAGGGTGATGGTGGCTTTATAGAATGAATTTAGGAGTGTTTCTTCCTCTTCAATCTTTTTGAAGTGTTTGAGAAGGATCACTGTAAGCTCTTACTTGTGTATCTGGCAGAATTTCCCAGTGAAACCATCTGGTCCTGGACTTGTTTTTTGCAAGAAGGATTTTTATTTTTACAGATTTGATTTCAGTTCCAGTGAAATTCGTCAGTCTTTTCCAAATTATCTACTACATTTTTGTTCCGTTTTGGTAGGCTGTTTCTAGAAACTTGTCCAGTTCTTCTAGGTTGTACACTTTGTTGGCATGTAATTGTTTCTGGTATTTTCTTTTGGTACTTTTGTGTTGTGCAATATTGGTTCTTATTTCTCTGGTTATATTTCTTCTTATTTTTTTGGTGGGGGAGTCCTCTCTTTTCTTAAAGTTCTTGGTCAGAGATTTGTTGATTTTGTTTATTCTTCCAAAGAACCAGCTCTGGGTTTTATTGATATTTTTCTATTTAAAAAAAAATCCTTTATTTATTTATTCTGTGACCTTTATTATTTCCTTCCTTATCCTATCTTTAGGTTTTGTTTGTTTGTTGTGTAATTCTTTTAGGTGGCAAGTTGTGTTCCTTATTTGTGATTTTTCCTGTGTTTTGAGAAAGGCTTGTATCGCTGTGAACTTCTTTGTGCTTTGGCTGCATCCCATAGGTTTTCTGTGGTTGTGTTTTCATTGTCATTTATCTCAAGATATTTTTCAACTTCCTCTTGATTTCATCATGACCCTTAGTTTTTAAGTAGTATGTTGTTTAGTCTCCATATTATTGTTTTTTTCTTAGTTTCTCATTTAATATTTGATTTCTAGTTTCATGCAATTGTGGTCAGAAAAGATGCTTGAAATAATTATTATACTCAAATTTCTTGAGGATTGTTTTGTGTCTTAGTTTATAGTGAATTCTAGAGAGTGAATATAGTGAATTCATACTTGAAACGAATTTGTATTTTTTGTTTGTTTGTTTTTATATAGAGTCCTGAAAACATAAATGGCATTTAAGTGTTCTGTTGTATCATTTAGAGTCTCTGTTGCCTTACTGATTTTCTGTGTGGAGGCTCTGCCCATTAGTAGGAGTTCCGTATCAAGTCTCTTACTATTTTTGTATTCCCATCATTTTCTCCCTTTATGTCTGTTAGTATATGTTTATTACTTTGGGTGTTCCTATGTTGGTTGCACATATGTTAATGAGTGTAAGGCTTCCCTTGTGGCTCAGCTGGTAAAGAACCTGCCTGCAGTGTAAGAGACTTGGGTTCAAACCCTGGGTTGGGAAGATCCCTTGGAGAAGGGAAAGGCTACCCACTCCAGTATTCTGGCCTGGAGAATTCCATGGACTGTATAGTCAATGGGGTTGCAAAGAGTGGGACATGACTGAGTGACTTTCCCTTTCACTTTATCATTATATAGGATTCTTCTTAGTCTCTCTTTTAGTCTATTAAAGTCTGTTTTGTTTGAGAAGAGTGTTGGTACCCTGCTTTCTTGCAGTTATATTTGCATGAGCTGTCGTTCTCCAACCCATCATATTCCATCTATATGTGTCTTTTGCCCTAAAGTTGGTTTTCTGCAGGTAGTTTATTGTAGGCTCTTCTTTTATCATCTAGTCAGCCTTTCTGTATACGTATTTTTTTAAATTTATCTTTTTATTGAAGGATAATTGCTTTACAGAATTTTGTTGTTTTTTTGTCAAACCTTAACATGAATCAGCCATAGGTATACATATATCCCCTCCCTTTTGAAACTCCCTCCCATCTCACTCCCCGTCCTACCCTCTAGGTTGAAACAGAACCCCTGTTTGAGTTTCCTGAGCCACACAGCAAATTCCCACTGGCTATCTATTTTACATATGGTAATATAAGTTTACATGTTACTCTTTCCATATGTCTCACCCTCTCCTCCCCTCTCCCCATGTCCATAAGTCTATTCTCTATGTTTGTTTCTCCCTTGCTGCCCTGTAAATAAATTCTTCAGTACCATATTTCTAGATTCCATATATATGTGTTAGAATACGATATTTATCTTTCTCTTTTAGATTCACTTCACTCTGTATAGTAGGTTCTAGGTTCATCCACCTCATCAGAACTGACTCAAATCTGTTCCTTTTTATGGCTGAGTAATAGTCTATTGTGTATATATACCAAAACTTTTTTATTCATTCATCTGTTGATGGACATCTAGGTTGTTTCCATGTCCTAGCTATTGTAAATAGTGCTGCAGTGAACAATGGGATACATGAGTCTTTTTCAGTTTTGGTTTCCTCAGGGTATATGCCTAGGAATGGGATTGCTGGGTCATATGATGATTTTATTCCTAGTTGTTTAAGAAACCTCCATACCGTCTTCCATAGTGGATGCCTCAATTTACATTCCCACCAACAGTGCAAGAGTGCTCCCTTTTCTCCACACCCTCTCCAGCATTTATTGTTTGTAAACTTTTTGATGATGGCCATTCTGACCAGTGTGAGGTAATATCTCACTGTGGTTTTAATTTACATTTCTCTAATAATGAGCGATGTTGAACATCTTTCCATGTGTTTGTTAGCCATCTGTATGTTTTGGAGAAATGTCTGCTTAGGTCTTTTTCCCACTTTTTGATTGGGTTGTTTGTTTTTCTAGCATTGAGTTGTATGAGCTGCTTGTATATTTTGGAAATTAATCCTTTGTCAGTTATTTCCTTTGCTATTATTTTCTCCCATTCTGAGGGTTTTTTTTTTTTTTTTCCACCTTGCTTATAGTTGCCTCTGCTGTACAAAAGCTTTTAAGTTTAATCAGGTCCCACTTATTTACTTTTGTTTTTATTGCTATTACTCTGGGAGGTGGGTCATAGAGGATCTTGCTTTGATTTATGTCATCAAGTGTTCTGCCTATGTTTTCCTCCAAGAGTTTTATAGTTCTGGTCTTACATTTAGGTCTTTAATCCATTTTGAATTTATTTTTGTGTATGCTATTAGGAAGTTTTCTAATTTCATCCTTTTATATATAGCTGTGCAGTTTTTGCAGCTCCGTTTGTTGAAGAGGCTGTCTTTGCCCCATTGTATATTCTTGCCTCCTTTGTCAAAAATAAGGTACCCATAGGTGCATGGGTTTATTTCTGGGCTTTCTGTCTTGTTCCATTGGTCTATATTTTTGTGCCAGCACCATACTGTCTTGATGACTGTAGCTTTGTAGTATAATCTGAAGTCAGGAAGGTTGATTCCTCCATCTCCATTCTTCTTTCTCAAGACTGCTTTGACTGTTTGGGGTCTTTTGTGTTTCCATTTGAATTATGAAGCTTTTTGTTCTAGTTCTGTGAAAAATGTCATTGGTAATTTGATAGGGATCGCATTGAATCTGTAGGTTGCATTTAGTAGTATAGTCATTTTCAGAATATTGATTCTTCTTACCCAGAAACATGTAATATCTCTCCATCTGTTTATGTCATCTTTGATTTCTTTCATCAGTTTCTTATAATTTTCTGTGTATACTTCTTTTGTCCCCTTAGGTAAGTTTATTCCTAGATGTTTAATTCTTTTTGTTGCAGTGGTGAATGGGATTGATTCTTTAATTTCTCTTTCTGATTTTTCATTGTTAGTATATAGAAATGCAAGTGATTTCTGTGTATTGATTTTGTATCCTGCAGCTTTGCTAAATTCACTGATTATCTCTGATAATTGTCTGATAACTATCTTTATCTCTAGTAATTTTCTGATACTATCTTTAGGGTTCTCTATGTGCAGTATCATGTCATGTACAAACAATGAGAGCTTTATTTCTTCTTTTCTGATCTCGATTTATTTCTTTTTCTTCTCTGATTGCTGTAGCTAGGACTTCCAAAACTGTGTTGAATAATAGTGGTGAAAGTGGACACCCTTGTCTTGTTCCTGATGTTATGGGGAATGCTTTCAGTTTTTCACCATTGAGAATAATGTTTGCTGTGGGTTGATCATATATGGTCTTTATTATATTGAGATAGGTTCCTTTTATGCCCATTTTTTAAGTAGTTTTAATTGTAAATGGGTGTTGAATTTTGTCATAGTCTTTTTCTGCATCTATTGAGATTATCATATGGTTTTTGTCTTTCAGTTTGTTAATATGGTATATCACATTAATTAATTTGCATATATTGAAGAATCCTTGCATGCCTGGAATAAGCTCAAGTTGATCATGGTTAGTGAGCTTTTTGATGTGTTGTTGAATTCTTTTTGCTAAAATTTTAATGAGGATTTTTGCATCTGTGTTCACCAGTGATATTGGCCTGTAGTTTTCTTTTTTTGTGTTGTCTGTGTCTGGTTTTGGTTTCAGGGTGATGGTGCCCTAGTAGAATGAGTTTGTATATGTTCCTTCCTCTGCAGTTTTTTGAAAGAATTTTAGAAATCCTTCTAATGCCTATCTAGGCATTAGCTCTTCTCTAAATGTTTGATAGAATTCTCCTGTGAAGCTGTTTGGTCCTGGGCTTTTGTTTTTTTGGGAGATTTTTTGGTTACAGCTTTGATTTCAGTGCTCGTAATTGGGTTGTTCATAATTTCTATCTCTTCCTGATGCAGTCTTGGGAATTAACTTTTCTAAGAATCTGTTCATTTCTTCCAGGTTATCTATTTTATTGCCATATAGTTGGTCATAATAGTCTCATAATCCTTTGTATTTCTGCATTTTCTGTTGTAACCTCTCCTTTTTCGTTTCTAATTTTGTTGATTTGATTCTTCTCTCTTATTTTCTTGATCAGTCTGGTTAAAGGTTTGTCAATTTTGTTTATCTTCTCCAAGAACCGGTTTTTAGTTTTATTAATCTTTAGTGTTGTTTCTTTCATTTCTTTTTCATTTATTTCTGCTTGGATTATTATAATTTTTTTCCTCTGCCAATTTTGGTTTTTTTTTTTTTTTGGTTCTTTTGCCAGTTGTTTTAGGTGTAAAGTTAAGTTGTCCATTCGATGTTTTTCTTGTTTCTTGAGGCAGGATTGTATTGCTGTAAACGACCCCTTAGAACTGCTTTTGCTGCATCCCATAGGTTTTGAGTTGTCATGTTTTCATTGTCATTTGTTTCTAGGAATTTTTTAATTTCCCTTTTGATTTCTTCAATAACCTGTTGGTTGTTTAGAAACATATTGTTTAATCTCCATGTGTTTGTGTTTTTTATAGTTCTTTTCTAGTAGTTGATAATCTAGTCTCATAGCATTGTGGTCAGAAAAGATGCTTGATACAAATTTCAATTTTCTTAAGTTTACTGAGGTTTGATTTTTGACCCAAGATGTGGGTCCATCCTGGAGAATGTTCTCTGTGCACTTGAGAAGAAGGTGTATTCTTCTGCATCTGGATGGAATGTCTTGAAGATATCAGTGAGATCCATCTCATCTAATGTATCAATTAAGACTTGTATTTCCTTATTAATTTTGTTTTGATGAACTATCCATTGTTGTGAGTGGGGTGTTAAAATCTCCTATTATCGTGTTACTGTCAATTTCTCCTTTTATGTCTGTTAATGTTTGTTTTATGTACTGAGGTGCTCCTATCTTGGGTGCATAGGTATTTACAATTATAGCCTCCTCTTGGATTGATCCCTCGATCATTATGTAGTGTCCTGTCTTATCTCGTGTAACATTCTTCATTTTAAGGTCTACTTTGTCTGATATGAGGATTGCCACTCCACTTTCTTTTGCTTTCCATTTGCATGGAATATATTTTTCCATCCTCTCAGTGTCAGTCCCTACGTCTTCTTGGGTCTGAAGTGGGTTTCTTTTAGCCAGCATATATATGGGTCGTGTTTTTGTATCTATTCAGCCAGTCTGTGTCTTTTGGTTGGAACATTTAATCTGTTTACGTTTAAAGTAATCATTGATTTATATATTCCTATTGCCATTTTCTTCATTGTTTGGGGTTGATTTTGTAGATCTTTTTCTTCTCTTGCATTTCTTGACTATATAAGTCCCTTTAACATTTGTTGTAAAGCTAGTTTGGTGGTACTGAATCCTCTTAACTTTTGCTTGTCTGAAAAGCTTTTGATTTCTCCATCAGTTTAGAATGATATACTTGGTTTTACTCTCTCTGGTACAGTAATCTTGGTTGTAGATTTTCCCCTTTCAGTACTTTACATATATTCTGCCATTTCCTTCTGCCTTGAAGAGTTTCTGCTGCAAGATCAGCTGGTAAATGTATGGGGTTTTCCCTGTGTATTACTTGTTGCTTTTCCACTGCTGCTTTTAATATTCTTTCTTTGTGTTTAATCTTAGTTTGATTAGTATGTGTCTTAGCATGTTTCTCCTTTGGTTTATCCTGTATGGGACCCTTTGTGCCTTTTGGACTTGATTGACTATTTCCTTTTCCATGTTGGGGAAATGTTCATCTATAATCTTTTCAAAAATTTTCTCATACCCTTTCTTTTTCTCTTCTTCTTCTGAGACCCCTATATTTTGAATGTTGGTGTGTTTGATACTGTCCCAGAATTCTCTGAGACTATCCTCAGTTCTTTTCATTCTTTTTACTTTTTCTGCTCTTCAGAAGTTATTTCCATGATTTTATCTTCCGTCTCACTGATTTGTTCTTCTGCTTCAGATATTCTGCTTTTGATTCCTTCCAGAGTATTTTTAATTTCAGTAATTGTGTTGTTTGTCTCTATATGGTTATTCTTTAGTTCTTCTGGGTCTTTGTTAATTGATTCTTGCATTTTCTCCTTTCTAGTTTCAAGAATTTTGATCATCTTGTCTATCATTATACCAAATCCTTTTTTAGGTAGTTTGTGTATTTCCTGTTCATTTATTTGGACTTCTGTTTCTAGTTTGTTCCTTCATTTATGCAGTATTTCTCTGCCTTTTCCTTATTTTTTTTTTAACTTATTGTGTTTGAGGTCTTCTTTCCCCAGTCTTCAAGGTTGAGTTATTTCTTCCTTTTGGTTTCTGCCCTCCTAAGGTTGGTTCAGTGGTTTGTGTAAGCTTCCTATAGGGTGAGATTTGTGCTGATTTTTTTTTTTTTTTTTTTTTTTTTGCTTTTTACTCTGATGGGCAAGGCTGAGTGAGGTGGTAATCCTGTCTGCTGATGATTTGGTTTGTATTTTTTTCTTGTTGTTTGGATGAGGTATCCTGCACAGGGTGCTATTGGTGGTTGGATGATGCTGGTTCTTGTATTCAAGTGGTTTCATTTGTGGGAGTTCTAACTATTTGATACTTCCTAGGGTTACTTCTCTGGTAGTCTAGGGTCTCGGAGTTAGTGCTCCCACTCTAAAGGCTCAGAGCTTGATCTCTTAGCTGCAGGTCTTTTGGAATCTGAGACTGAGCCACATGAGCTTTCTGCCAAGTTTGTTTTTGTTGTCCTGGTTTCCAGCATGCTGGGCTTCTTGTCAATTCCACTGTGCTGGATTTCTTTTGTGTTTGACTTCCATAGCATGAGCTATTGCCAAATTTGGCTTCTGCCATGCTTGGTCTCTGCCTTGCAGGGGCTGAGCTGAGGTTATTTCAGCCAGGTTACATCCAGGTCACAGCACCAGATACATTAGGGGAGTGTATAATTTCCTCATTTCTGTCTTGCAGCAGCAAAGATTTGAAACAGTGGACCAGTGTTAACAGCTTGGTTACAGCTCAGAGAGCACACTTACTTTTTCAAGCATCAGAACCTTCTGGTTTAGTTTCTTTTTGATGCTCACATCTCTTCAGATTTTCTGCTGTTGATTTGTCACTGTGGAAATTCTGCCATCCCACCACCTGCTAAGCCTGCCCACCAGCCCACACATCTCTCTTTGAGATCTTGGGTCTTCTTTACTTTCATTACTCTAAATTTTTTTTCATATAAATTTCTTGTCTCTTTATTTGGTTGTTCTAGTAGGTTTTTATCTTTGTCCTTCACTTACAAGGTTGAAGGTATCTGTAAGCTGAGATATCCTTTAAAATATGACACTATTAATTAATACTAGTTGATTAATAGTGAAAATACATAATATTGTGTGTGCATGTAAATTTGAAAATTTGGATGCATTTTTTTCCCTTTCTGTTTCAACAGGGAAAGTAAATCTCTAGTAATGAAATTGAAATAGTTTTTTAAATAATTAATTCTCTTTGGAGAGATAGACTGAAATGCAAATAATTTGCTTAGTCTTGTTTTGAATTGATTTTTAATGAAGTTGTTAGCTAGTATACTTTATGTCATTTTTTATTAGGACCTTTTCAGTAAAATTCTGTTTTTATCATAGAATGCAGTTTGGTGTATATTCAATAAAAGTTCATGGGAATAACTTCTTTTGAAGAGAAGTAAAAATCATTTGAGGGCTGTTAATTGAAAGAATAGAAGTTACGAGGAATACCATTGTGGTAGATAATTCAACAGGTTCATTCTGTCATTTAATTGCTTTCAAGATTTGGTAGAGTCTTTATTCTTTTTTTGTACCTTAAGCCTGTACAGTCTTTGTCAGTATACTTCAGTTATAGTTTTCAGGGGACAACATGTAGAATTTCAGTCTCCTTCTGCTATGATAGAATTGCTATTCTTTTTTTTTATTAAAATTTTTTATTGTAGCGTAGTTGATTAACAATGTTGTGTTAGTTTCTAGTGTACAGCAGACTGATTCAGTTTATACATACACATGTGTCAGTTCTTTTTGAAATTCTTTTCCGATTTAGTTTATTACTGAATATTTAGCCGAGTTCTCTATGCTATACAGTAGTTCCTTGTTGGTTATCTGTTTTAAAAGTAGTGCATATATGTCAGTCCCAAGCTCCCAATCTATCTCTTCTGCCTGCCCTTCCCTACTGGTAACCATAAGCTTGTTCTTTAAATCTGTGAATCTGTTTCTGTTTTGTAAATAAATTCGTTGGTGCCCCCCTCTCTTTTTTTTTTTTTTTTAGGATTCCACATATAAGCAGTATTACATATATTGTTCTTTCAGTGTCTAACTTATTTCACTCAGTATGACATTCTCTAGGTCTATCTGTTTTGCTGCAAATTGCATTTTTTTTAAATTGCTAAGTGATATTCTACTCTATATGTGTATCATATGGTCTTATCCATGCTTTTGTTGATAGACATTTAGGTTACTTCCATGTCTTTGCTATTGTAAATAGTGGTGCAGTGTATATTGGGGTACATGTGTCTTTTTGAATTATGGTTTTCTCAGGTTATATGCCCAGTAGTGGGATTGCTGGCTCATATGGTGATTCTGTTTTTAGATTTTAGAGGAATCTACATACTTTTCTCCATAGTGGCTATATCAATTTACATTCCCACCAACAGTGCCTGTACTTTCTCCAGCTTTTACTATTTGCAGATTTTTTGATAATGGCTATTTTGACTGGTGTGAAGTGACATCTCATTGTAGTTTTGATTTGCATTTTTTCTAGTAATTAGCTGTGTTCAGCATCTTTTCAAACGTGCCTCTTTACCATCTTTATGTCTTCTTTGGAGAAATGTCTGTTTAAGACATGTACCCTTTTTTGATTTTGTGTGTGTGTGTGTGTGTGTATTTTAATATTGAGCCACATGAGCTGTTTGTAAAATTTGGAGATTAATCCCTTACTGGTCTCATTGTTTGCAAATATTTTTTCCCATTCTCTTGGTTTTCATATTACTCTGGGAGACAGCCTCAGGAAGATAGTACTGTGATTTACTTTAAAGAGTGTTCTGCCTATGGTTTCCTCTAAGTCTTTTTATAGAATCTGGTCTTACATTTATGTTTATAGTCATGTTAAGTTTATTTTTGTGTATGGTGGTAAAGAATGTTCCAGTTTCCTTGTTTTACATGTAGCTGCTCCGTTTTCTTGGGAACATTTTTTGAAGAGAGCATCTTCCTTCCCTCATATAGTCTTGCCCCCGTTGTAATAGAGTAATTGACCGTAGATGTGTGGGTTTATTTGTGGGGTTTTTATCCTGTTCCATTGATCTGTATTTCTATTTTTATGCCAGTACCATTTTTTGATGTCTGTAACTTTGTAGTGTAGTCTGAAGTCAAGGATTCTGATTCCTCCAGCACCATTTTTCTTTCTCAAGATTCATTTTGCTTTTCAAGGTCTTTTGTGTTTCCATACAAATAATTTTCTTTTCTTTTTGTTCTAAAAAAATGCCTTTGGTAATTTGGTAGGAATTGCATTCAGTCTTTATAGATTGACTTATGCAGTATTGTCATTTTGACAGTATTGATTCTTTCAAACCAAGAATGTGGCATATGTTCTCATCTGTTTGTGTAATCTTTGATTTCTTTCGTCATTGTCTTGTTTTTGAAATTTACGTCTGTTGTCTCCTTGGGTTGCTTTATTCCTGCCTGTTTGTTTCTTTTTCATGTATTGATAAGTGGGATTGTTTCTTTAATTTCTCTTTCTGTTTTTAGTGTGTAGATGTGTAACAAATTCCTGTGTTTTAATTTTGTATACTATTACTTTACCAATCATTGATGAACTCTAGAAGTTCTCTGGTAGCATCTTTAAGATTTTCTATGTATAGTATCATGTCATCTGTAAACAGTGGCAGTTTAATTTCTTCTTTTCCAATCTGGATTTCTTTCATTTCTTTTTCTTCTTCAGTTGCGGTGGCTTAGATTTCCAAAACTGTGTTGAATGAAAGTGGCAAAAGTGGACATCCTTGTCTTGTTACTCATCTCAGAGGAAATGCTTTCAGCTTTGCACCCATAAGTGTAATAATGTTGGCTGTAGGTTTGTCATAATTGTTTTTTATTATGTTGAGACAGGTTTCATCTATGCCCACTTTCTGGAAGGTTTTCTTGTTTTTTATCATAGATTGGTGTTGAATTTTGTCAAAAGCTTTTTCTACACCTGTTTATATGTCTGTATAGTTTTTATTCTTAAGTTTGTTGATGTATCACTGATTAATTTGAAAATATTGAACATTATTTGCAACCCTGGGAGAAATCCCACTTGGTCATGGTGTATGATCCTTTTAATATTTTGTTGGATTCAGCTTGCTAGTATTTTGTTGAGAATTTTTGTGTCTATGTTCATCAGTGATATTGGCCCATAATTTTCTCTTTTTTTGTAGTCAGCTGTGTCTCATTTTGGCATTATGGTTGTGGTGGTGTCATAGAATGACTTTGGGACTGTTCCTTTGCAGTTTTTCAAAATAGTTTTAGAAGAATAGATGTTAACTCTTTTCTAAATGTAGACATTAACTCTTCTCTAAATGTTTGGTAGAATTTGCCTATGAAGCCATTTGTTGCTGGAGCTTTGTTTGTTGGAAGATTTTTAATCATAATTTTAATTCATTAGTTGTAATTAGTCTGTTCATATTTCTGCTTCTACTATGGACAAAGATTCTTGGGAGATTGTACCTTTCTAAGAATGTCTTCATTTCTTCTAGCTTGTCCATATTATTGGCATCCAGTTGCTTGAGGCAGTCTCTTAAGAGAGTTTTAATTTTTGTAATCTGTTTTAACTTCTTTTTTATTTCTAATTTTATTGATTTGAACCCACTCCCTCTTTTTCTTGATGGGTCTGGCTAAAGGTTTATTGGTTTTGTTTTCAAAGAACCAGGTTTTAGTTTTATTGATCTTTCAATTTTTTTAAATTTTTATTTCATTTCTGCCCTGATCTTTATAGTTTCTTTCCTTCTACTAACTTTGAGTTTTGTTTGTCCCTCTTTTTCTGGTTGTTTTCATTGTAAGATTAGATTGTTTATTTGCAGGTTTTCCTTTTTCCTGCCGTAAGATTGTATTATCTTAAACTTCTCTCTTAGAACTTCTTTTCTCACATCCCACAGGTTTTGGATGGTTGGGCTTCATTTTCCTTTGTCTCTAGATATTTTTTATTTCCTGTTTGATTTCTTCATTGATCCATTGGTTGTTTAGCAACGTATTGTTTAGCCTGCATGTACTTGTGTTTTTTAGATTTTTTTTTTCTTGTGTTAATATCCAAAAGAAAAGATGCTTGATATGATTTTAGTTTTGTTAAGTTTACTGAGGCTTGATTTGTGCTCCACGATGTGATCTCTTCTGGGACATGTTCTTATGTAATTGAGAAGAAAATATATTCTACTGCTTTTGAATGCAATTCTCTATAAATACCAGCTAAGTCTATGCAGTGTAATCTGTCATTTAAGGCTTGTATTTCTTTTTGATCTTCTGTCTGGATGATCTGTTAATTGAGGAAAGAGTAAAAGTTTCCTAGTATTGTTGTTTTGTTGATTTCTCCTTTTATGACTGTTAATATTTATATTATTGGGGTGCTCCTATAGTAGATACATGTATATTTATAATTTTTATGTCTTCTTGGATTGATCATTATGTAGTGTCCTTTCTTGTCTCTTGTAACAGTCTGTAATTTAAAGTCTGTTTTGTCTGATATGAGTATTGCTACTCCAGCTTTCTTTTGATTAGCATTTCCATGGAATACCTGTTTCCATCTTCTTGCTTTCAGCTTGTACATGTTCCTAGATCTGAAGTAGGTCTTTGTAGACAGCATATATACTGATCTGTTTTTTAATATCCATTCAACCAATCTTTGTTTTGGTTGAAGTATTTATCCCATTAACATTTAAGATAATTATTGATACATGTTTCCTGTTATTATTGTTTTTCAGTCACTAAGTTGTGTCTGACTCTTGGAACCCCATGGACAGTATAGCACGCCAGGGACCTCTGTCTTCCACCATCTCCCAGAGTTTGCTCAAATTCTTGTTCATTGAGTTGGTGATGCTATCTAACAATCTTATCCTCAGCCACCCCCTTCCTTTTTTACCTTCAATCTTTCCCAGCATCAGAGTCTTTTTTCCAGTGAGTCAACTCTTTGCATCAGGTGGCCAAAGTATTGGAGCCTCATGCTGTTGAAAATCTGAGCCATAACTGCCACCCCCTAACCCCCTGTCCCTGGGAGACCCTCTAATATTAACAGGGACATCTGGTCCAGTCTCTTATGAGGTCATTATTTCTTCTCCTGTCTCCTGGTATGCATGAGACCCCCGAGTGTTCCCTTTAAAAGTGGAATTTGTTTCCCCCAGTACTGTTAAATCACTGAAGATTTGCCTTCAAAGCAAAATTTCTTGGGATCTCCTCCTCCCATTGCCAGACCTGCAGGCTGGGAAGCCTGATTAATGACTCAGGACTTTCACTCCTATTGGCGAACTTCAGTAGTATATATATTTTTTACACTTTGTGGGTTGGCCCACCCAGCGGGTATGGGATTTGATTTTATTGCTTTTGCGCTCCTCATTCCATCTCATTGTAGCTTCTTTGTCTTTGGGTTTAGGGTTTTTTTTTTGGTGGGTTTCAGCATTTTTTTGGTCAATCGTTCTTCAGCAATTACTTGTGATCTCAAAATTTCTGTAATAAGGGTTGAGCCCACTTCTTTCTACTCTGCCATGTAGATTTTTAAATTGCAGAAACATTTGTTAAATATAACATCTGCTCTGTAGGTAATGGGCATTCTCATACAGTGCCTGTTTGAACCATTGGTGTTTTGTCATCTTTTATATTATCTAAATGAAAGCTTAATTTAAAGTTTGCTTCTGTGATTATTTTAAAAGTTAAGTGAACTTTGGATATTTTTTCCCACCTTTTCTCTGAAAAGATTATGGTCACTTTACATGATAGTAGATAATGAAAGTTCAGGATGCTTTAAATAATCCATAATATTATCTGAAAATAAAATCATTTTATGCTTTTTTGGCTATTAAATATAAGCATTCAGTATTTTTTTCAATATTTTCAGTTGTTACCTCTAAAACTTTATATAGGATGAAGATCAGGAAGAAGTGATCCTTGTCAGAACAGATCATTCCGGAAGAGTCTGGCCTGTAAACACACCAGGAAAACAAGAAGGAAGAAGGAAAAGACAGATTGTATGTTTAACATATATCTTTTGTTTATTAATTTAGAATTCCTTTTTTCCCCTTTGTATCAGATTTACAGTTAATCCTTTAACTACCTGAGTTTGAATTGCTCAGGTCCGCTTATACAGAACTTTTTCAATAAATTACATATTGTAGTACTACATATTTGTGGTGGTTTGAACCTGTGGATATGGAGTATAGTTAAAGGATCAACTATAATCTGATACAAAGGGGAAAAAAAGGAATTCACTGCCCCTAACCTTTGCATTGTTCAAGGGTCAGCTGTCCTTTGAAATATTTTTAGACATGTAGTTAAATAATGAAAACACTGTTGGTCTTTCATCGCTCAGTAGCATATGACTCTTTGCAGCCTCATGTACTGTAGCCTGCCAGGCTCCTCTGTCCATGGCATTTCCCAGGTAAGAATATTGGAATGGGTTGCTCCAACCCAGGGGATATTCCCAACCTAGGAATCAAACCCACATCTCCTACATTGGCAGGCGGATTCTTTACCCCTGAACCAGCAGGGCAGCCCAATGCAAACATTAAAAGGTAGTAAATAGTGATGTTCCTTCTAATTATATCCCTTTGCCTTTTGCAAAATGTAATCTAATTCAACAGCAGTTGTGAACATTGAATTTTTAAGGAAGTCTTAATTTTAACATTTATTTCTTTGACATTGTTTCTAGTTTCTTTTTACATACTCATCATAGCTCTTAGGGAAAACCTTGGTCCCATAGATCTCTTATCTGTGTTTGATCCTTTATAAACCTAATTTTGTTTTCTACCTTCTAACTGCTGCAGTTAATTTATAGCACTGCCTTGAGGCTTTTAAAATGGCAAAAACAACATATTCAATTTTCTCAGGTTAGATTTTTTGTTTTAAATTTGAAAGATCTTATAAGCAGTAATTGAGTACACAAAAGAGTCATTTAGAATCTTTCTGTCAAATGTTTATAATATCCCTGTTGAGTGCAGATAGAAATGGGATACCTATTCTGATGAAATGGGAGGTATTCAGGTTTTGCAAGAAAAATGTCATAGGAAAATAGTAAAGGTTTGAATTGTATGAGATGACAGAACAGGCTTGGGGTTCATAGACCCATTGCCAGATGGCATTCAGTAGTGTTCTTGAATTTCTTACTACTGAATAGTCTAGGTACAGGAGTAAAGAGGTAGACACATTCATTCAGCACTGAGGTTTGCTTTTTGAGTGTAATGAAAGGATAAGAGGACCAGAAAGAGATTTGCATCTAAGGAGTGATTGAAGTCATAGAACGTGAGATACAAGGTTATGAAGATGAGAATAGTAACATGGGCATAAAATAATAAGAGGGTGGTTCCAAAGAAGTTCAACAGCAGGATTTATTTGGATAAGGGAATTTGAGATTAGTGTTGAGGAGAGTTGATTTGGTAGGTAAAATACATAGCACTTTTCTTTTCCTCTGATAGGTATGGAACCAACTGAAAGGAAAATCCAGAATTGTTTGGATGAGAGTCAGAATATCAGCTTTGCTTCTGATACAGCTGTTTGAAGTAGATTTGCTTAAAACTTGACTTTTGTTCTTGATATACTTTCTCAATCTCTGGATAACTCCTGACTTAACTCTACAGAGATAGGGATTTTTTACTACAAGGAGGGGAGAGAAAGCATAAAGCAATTCTGCCCTTTGCCTAAAACTCAAAAATCAGATACTATCATGCTTCCGTCCCTTGGGAAGAGAAAGGTAATGGTATAGAAGAGGTAGGAAGTGTCATTTTAATGGAAATTCTTCCACATGGATGCAGACAGAATAGAGAGAAACTAGAAGGAAAGATTATGATATATGTTGGGATTTTTACTTTTAATGTCAGATTTACAGGTAGTTCATTAAAATACTTAAGACTCGTGTTTTCACTAAACTTACAGTGTTCATTTTGTCATAGGTTTCAACTCATGAGGAAAAAGAAAGGGTCAGATACTTTCATGATGATGATAACTTAAGTCTAAATGATTTAGTCAAGAATGAAAAGATGGGAACAGCAGAAAATCACGACAAACTTTTCATGAGAATGACATCTAAGGTAAGATATATTGCTGGGATACCTTTGAATTTTGAGAAATTCAGTCTACAGTGATGTACTTTGCAGAGACAGCTGGTTCTCTCTAAACTTTGTTTTATTAAATTAAATCCTTTCTAAGACACATTAGAAACCTGCGTTTTAGAATTGGGCAGTATATTTTTGGGATTTAGTTTTTTGAAAAACAAGAATTCTGGGTTAATTTTATAATGTATTCTATGAAAATGTTAATTGTATATTTGATCTACCATTTAAGAGAACATTTGGGGCAAGACTTTTAAAAATGTTGACAACATGCTTGCTAGTTACCAGTCTTGTTTTGTCTTGATGTTTCATTGGTTCTTCATAATTATGCCACAGGTGTATAATTGAATTAATATATATTATAAAAAATATTATAAAGAGGGCATCTTGGAATAACCTTAAGTCTGTTCATATGAAAATCTTACATTCTTTTTAAAAGTATACCAATGTTTCATGGGTAGTAGGATGAACTTTTAATTTCACATAATTATCTTTGTTGCAAACCCTTCATTGCATTTCCTTTCAAACACTGCCATTATCAAACAGACATTTAAATTAGGATTTGACTCCACTAGAAAAATTAATCTCACTGTATTTACAAGTGAAGTTTTATTGGAACACAGCTATGTTCATTTTATTTCCATGTAGTCTGAGGCTATTTTCATTTTGTAACAGCTTCATTGACATGTAATCTAAGGTTGTTTTCACTTTACATGTAGTCTAAGGCTGTTTTATAACAGCTGAGCTGAATAATTGAGACAGAGACTTTATAGCCCACAAGACTGAAAATATTTACTGTCTGGCACTTGATTGAACAAATGGTCATCCTTGCTTATGATGCTGTTGGTGATGGGAACTTGAACCTAGGTATCTGAGGGATAGGAGGGAGACTTTTTACTGTATACCTTATTAGACTTTTATTTTTAGCTATATGAATATTTTACCTGGTGTAAAAAATTAACAATGAAAACTAGAACAAAGGTAATCAAGCTATCAGTGTGTATATGTGTGTGTCAGAGGGAGTAAAAGATACTTTGATTTAAATAGAAATGTTCATTCTTATCACCAAGAATTGTATGGGATTTTAATTTTAGCCTATTAGGTTAATTTTTCTTCTCTTTATTTGGGGGAAATACTAGAAATCTTCTAGGGTCTAGAAATTCACTGCAGAAAGGACATATTTTTATGGAAGTTTCCTTCTCAGAAACTTAGAAGTCTGAATGAAATATAGTTTTAGTAATTTTATCATAATCCATTCACATATATACAGAAAATAAAACGAAACCAAGCTAGAATTTTTAATTAAAAATAAATCACTTATGCCAGGGTCCAGCCTCGGTGGATCCAGGGAATTCAAAGGGTGGATGGTGTTGGCGTGAGAAAAACTTATTTATTGATTGATATAAGAAATATAAGATTAGATTAGGAAGAAATAGTGTAGTAGGAAGATTAAGTGGAGAAAGAGGGCTGAATAGCTTGGATTACGCGGAAGACCAATAAAATTCCAGAGAAGGAATTTGCACCATCTACGTTGGGCCACCAGCGCTTGCTTGAATATCTAAGGGTGCCTTGCATTAGGCTCCCTTTCGCGCGGGTCTTAACAGCCAGGGCAAGTAAGTAGACTTGGCGAGCCTCCGCGCGCCAGGTGGAAATTCAGCCTGAAATTAGAGTGAAGAGGAGAGGAAAAGGAGAGACACGGGGGAAACCAGTCCAGCAACTAGCTCCGGCCCCTATTGTTCAGAAGGCCTTTTATACTTTTGACAAAACATGGAGATCAATGGGTAACACAAAGTTATGCAGCATTAGCAGTCCAGACTCTTATCAAAACCAGGCTTTTCTCTCTGCCTACCTAATTGTATACATAAGTCTTAGGTAATTTACATCATCTTCCAGCCAAAAGGACCAGTTAACATTTTACAGCCTTTTTTCTGATAAGGGTTTGTCAACCAGAAGACTTATTTGTGTTGATCTTCCCAAGGTCTGGTGCCACTCTCAGAAAGCACTAAATAAAGTTACATTTTTACACAGCAAAGATACAGCAACTTATAACAAGTAGAGGGAGTACAGTGATTTACAGCAAAAGAGAAGCAATTAACTCAAAAGTCTAGTGTTGCTAACATCAAAACTACTATGTATCTTTTTCTACATCCTGCTTACATTGAGTAACATCCTTCCAGGTGCCTAAAAGATAAAGAATATGGAGGTCTGGCAGCAGTCCTTGAGTCAACAGTGAAAACCCGTCACCAATATAATTTTTAACTCTTTAGAAAAGGCTCTGTATCTTTAAGATGCTTTCAAGCTTTGTGCCTCTCGCGGTTGGGGGGCTGTAAGCAATTCACAAGCTGTAAGAGGTCTGGGGAACCTGTTAGGCAAGCTAGAGAGCAATCAGAGGCGGTTAACTGAAACATCCCTTTGAAATGCTGAAGACTAAAGCCCTGATTTGACTTTTTCCAGAGAATATTAGAAAAGTGGAAAAGCAGAGCACAAAAGCCGGCAGATTCTTATTTTTGAGGGGCTGGATGCTCAGGAAATTCCAGGGGGAAAACCTGAGGTCTGATTAGCCTTGCCATCAGAGCTCTTGCCACACGACCTTGTCACGGGTGGAATTCCTCACGCTGGCTCCCAGCACACTTATTAATTAAAAAGGTATTTATTGGGCATCTAATTTGTGCTGGTTACCATTTTAGGTGCTGGGTATAGTGAAGTAATAAAGTTCCCCAAGCCCAAGGAGCTTATATTTCTAGTGGATGAGATAGAAAATGAACAAATGCATGATATAAAAATTACATAACATAAATACTGTGTCACAAAATAGAAAATATTTTTGTAGAGAGTAAAACAAGATAAAAGGAGATAGGATGATGTTTTCAGTAGAATGCTGAAGGAAGATCTGCCTGTGAAGGTGATGTTTCAGCAGACTTCTGAACAAAGTGAAGGGGAGTGGTCTGTAAAAAATCTGGGGGAAGACCATGCAGCAGAAACAACAAATGCAGTGGATCTGAAGGAGAGACAAATACTACAAGCTTTAAAAGACAGCAGGATGACACATGTGACTCTGAATAGAGGGAGAAATGAAAAGAGGTGTAGAAGAGGAAATGGTCAGACTATGTCAGGTCTTGGCAGCCATGGTGTGAGAGCTTTTGCTTTTGTTTTACTTACTTGTTTCTAAAAGTTGCTTTCCCATTCTGCCTTACACCTACTCGGTCTTTTTTTTTTTTTTGGCTGTGCTGGGTCTTTGTTCTCCACAGGCTTTTCTCTAGTCGTGGGAAGTGAGGGCTGCTCTCTAGTTGCAGTATGTGGGTTTCTTTTGTTGCAGAGCATGGGCTGTAGGGTGCATGGGCTTCAGTAGTTGCAGCACATAAGCTCAGTGGTTGTGGCTATTGGACTTTAGAGCACAGGCTCAGTAGTTGTGTCACATGGACTTAGTTGCTCCATGGCATGTGGGATCTTCTAGACGAGGGATCAAACCCATGTCTCCTGCGTTGGCAGGCAGATTTTACTGCTGAGCCACCAGGGAAGCCCTTATTTGTTTTAAATGATAGGGAACCATTTGAAGGTTTTTAGTAGGACGGTATCATGACCTCATTTTGTGTTTTATTGTTGTCCCATAGCTTCCCTTGTGGCTCAGCTGGTAAAGAATCTGCCTGCAATCTGGAAGACCTGGGTTTGATCCCTGGGTTGGGAAGATCCCCTGGAGAAAGGAATGGCTACCCACTCCAGTATTCTGGCCTAGAGAATTCCATGGGCTGTATAGTCCATGGGGTCGCAAAGAGTTGGACACGACTGAGCGACTTTCACTTTCACATAGCTCTTAAATATTCCTTCTTGCTTTTTTTGTTTGTTTGTTTTTGTTCTCTCTGCTTTTCAGTTGTGGAAGTTTCTGTTGTCATATCCTCAAGCTCAAGGATTTTTTTCCTTAGCCTTGTCCAATTATTAATAAATCCATCAGAGGCATTTGTCATTTCTGTTACAGTGTTTTTCATCTCCAGCATCTAGTTTATTTTTTGGTTCTTTTCTTAGAATTTCCGTATCTGCTTACATTGTGCTTGTGCTTAGTCACTCAGTCATGTCCAGCTCTTTGGACTGCAACCTGACAGTCTCCTCTGTCCTTAGAATTTTTCAGGCAGGAATACTGCAGTGGGTTGGCACCTCTCTTCTCCAGGGGATCTTCCTGGCCCAGAGATCAAAGGTACATGTTCTGTGTCTCTTGCATCTGCTTACATTATCCATCTGTTTTGGGTGAGCCTGTGCTGCTGGACTGTGAATTTCCCCAGTACTTCACAGGTGTTTCTCCACTTAGTTGGAATAGAGTGGCTAGAAGGGGCTGGATTTGAATGTTTCCCTTCTTTCAGATAGATTAGGCTCTGCTAAAACTCCAGCAAGTTAAACTCTAGTATGGCAATTTCTGCTGAAGGGCTGGCCTTGTTAAGAAGAAAAGAATGCCCTGGTATATTTCAGGGTGTTTCCTTTTCCCTTCCCCTTGCTGAAAGTCATAGAGGATTTTTCTCTGATATTTACTCTGAGGACTGGGTAGAGCTCCAACAGGTAAAATTCACAAAATTTTGAGGAGGCCCTCTATGATTGGATTCCCCTGGGATTTTTAACTTGCATATTTGTCTACACTGAGCCTCCTGAAATTTATCAACTACAGTTTAGATTTTCCTACCCTGGCACTGGTTCTCACAGAACCACTGATTTTTCACAAATAAATTGAATTAGGATTCTTTGTATCAACCTGATCATTTCTCCAATTGTGGGGACAATTACTTTCCTGAGTCTAAGAAGTGCTGTCGAGTTTTCAGTTCACCTTTGTACTTGTTGTTGGGATAGAGTGATGACTTCCTAGCCCCTGAAATGCCAGTCTGGAGGCTGCTGGTTTATGTTTTGAAAGATTTTCCTGGTGACTCTTTTGAGAATGTAATGTAGATAGGCAAGAATGGAAGCAGGGAGAATGTTCAGGAGGATAATTTCCTTAATTCAGATAGAGCCTTGGGTTAGAGTAGTAAACTGATGAAAAGCAACAAGATTTGTGGCAATGCTGGTGCCATTCATTGTAACAGAAAAACTTTGGCAGGGGAGAAATATTTCAGGAGGTGGGAGATGAAGAATACTATTATGAACACATTAAATATGCCCATTAGTCATTCACATGATGGTGGTGTGGAATGACTGTGCATGGAGCTATGGGTATATCTTGGTTCTCCCATATAGATATAGATGCTGTTAACAGGGAGTTAAGAAATTATTTATGAGGAGAATCTGAAGACGGAGCTGAGCACTGTCTGAAAGAAGGAAAAAGATTCAACAAAGGGGGTTGAGAAGGTACGACCAGTGAGTTAGAAGGAAAACAGCATGTGATGTTTCAGCAGCCAGAGGAGACAAGAAAGATGTTGTGAATAACTGTCACCTGTTTCTGAGAGACAGTTGGATTTTCATAGATAGAAAAATGAGTATTCACTTGGCACTGGGAATGTTTCTGGTGACTTTTTTTTTTTTTTTCCACCATGTCATACAGCTTGTGAGATCTCAGTTCCCCAAGCAGGGATTGAACCTGGGCCATGGCAGAGAAAGTCCTACATCTTAACCATTGGCCCACCAGCAAACTCCCTTTGTGACTTTGATAAGTGTGGTTTCCTTAGTCTGCTAAAGAGAAAAGCTTGATTATGATGTGTTTAAAAGTGAATGTAAGAACAGTTGGTGAAGAGATAATCTTAGAAAGGAGCTGGTTACTGTCCATCAGTAGGAAAGGCACAGATACAGTTAGATTTGTAAATGTGGGAGTAGCAAATGAACTAGTTTTCCTCTTACTGCCTCTTAGTTGAATAAAAGGACTCAGGTATCCCCTGAGAGAGATGATGTAGAAGGGGTGTTAATTCCAACACGTACTGCTCCCAGTTAGATAATTCAACAGAAAACACATAATGTTCCATCAGGTTAGTACAAGACCACATGTTTTGATGATTGGGCAAAAATTGTTACAGCTTGGCTGGGAAGTTCTGATTCATCCCCCATATTCACCAGACATTGCACATTCAGATTTCCATTTCTTTTGGTCTTTACAAAATTCTCTTAATGGAAAAAATTTTAATTCTCTGAAAGACTATAAATGATACCTGGAACAGTTCATTGTTCATGAATAAAAAGTTTTGGGAAGATGGAATTGTGAAGTTGCCAGGAAAGTGGCAGAAGATAGTGAAAAAACTGGTGAATACATTTTTTCAATAAAGTTCTTGGTGAAAATGAGAATATATCCTTTGTTTCTTTAAAAACAGAAGGAACTTTTTGGCTGGCCCTATAAACCAGAAAGTGAGTAGAAGTAGGAAGTAGGAAGGGCGAAATTGAGGACAAAATTAGTCAGGGAGCAATATGTGCAAAGCCTGAAGAGAACAGTACTTTGGGGGACTAAAATAGGGGGGCAAAATTTAGAGTTTGAGTAGAGATAGGACCACATGTGACTGATTCTGTGGATCATAACAAACTGTGGAAAATTCTTAAAGAAGTGGGAATATCAGACCACCTTACCTGCCTCCTGAGAAAACTGTTTGCAGGTTAAGAAGCAACAGAACCAGACACAGAACAACAGACTGGATCCAAATTGGGAAGAGTACATCAAGGCTGTATATTGTCACCCTGCTTATTTAACTTTTATGCAGAGTACATCATGCAAAACGCCTGGCTAGATGAAGCTCAGGCTGGAATCAAGATTGCCGAGAGAAATATCAGTAACCTCAGATATTCAGATGACACCACCCTAATGGCAGAAAGTGAAGAGGAACTAAAGAGCCTCTTCGGTTCAGTCGCTCAGTCGCATCTGACTCTTTGTTACCTCGTGGACTGCAGCACACCAGGCCTCCCCATCCATCACCAACATCCAGAGCTTACTCAAACTCATGTCCTTCGAGTCGGTGATGCCATCCAACCGTCTCATCGTTTGTCATCCCCTTCTCCTCCTGCCTTCAATCTTTCCCGGCATCAGGGTCTTTTCCAGTGAGTCCACCTTGTCGTATCAGGTGGCCAAAGTATTAGAGTTTCAGCTTCAACATCAGTCTTTCCAATAAATATTCAGGACTGATTTCCTTTAGGATTGGCTAGTTTGATCTCCTTGTAGTCCAAGGGACCCTCAAAAGTCTTTTCCAACACCACAGTCTAAAAGAATCAGTTCTTCAGTGCTCAGCCTTCTTTATGGTCCAACTCTCACATCCATACATGATTACTGGAAAAACCATAGCTTTGACTATGAAGACCTTTGTTGGCAAAGTAATATCTCTGCTTTTTAATATGCTGTCTAAGTTGGTCATAGCTTTTCTTCCAAGGAGCAAGTGTCTTTGAATTTCATCGCTGCAGTCCCCATCTGCAGTGATTTGGGAGCCTAAGAAAATAGTCTGCCACTGTTTGCATTGTTTCCCTGTCTATTGGCCATGAAGTGATGGGGCCAGATGCCATGATCTTTGTTTTTTGAATGTTGAGTTAGAAATCATCTTGATAAATTGAAAGAGGAGAGTGAAAAAGTTGACTTAAAACTCAACCTTTTTGAAAACGAAGATCATGGCATTCAGTCCCATCATTTCACGGAAAATAGATGGGGAGAAAATGGAAATAGTGACAGACTTTATATCTTGGGCTCCAAACTCACTCTGGATGGTGACTGCAGCCTTGAAATTAAAAGATGCTTCCTCCTTAGAAGAAAAACTATGACAAACCTATACAGTGTATTAAAAAGCAGAGACATCACTGCCAACAAAGGTCCATATAGTCAAAACTATGGTTTTTTTCCATTAATTATGTGAGAGTTGGACCATAAAGAAGGCTGAGGACTGAAGAACTGATGCCTTCCAACTGAGGTGTTGGAGAAGACTCTTGAGAATACCATGAACAGTAAGGAGATCGAACCAGTCAATCCTAAAGGTAATCAACCCTGAATATTCATTGGAAGGACTGATGCTGAAGCTGAAGTTCCATTACTTTGGCCAATTGATGGGACAAGCTGACTCAGTGGAAAAGACTGATGCTGGCAAAGATTTAGTGAGAAGGGGGCAACAGGGATGAGATGGTTGGATGGAACCATTGACTCAATGAACAAGAGTTTGAACAAACTCTGGGAGTTTCAGAAGGACAAGGAAGTCAAGTGTGTTGCAGTCCATGGGGTTGCAAAGAGTCTGATACGACTGAGCAGCTGAACAACAACATGATAACATGTGACTAAGGTGACCCATATTTATAAGTCCTTATTGTGTGCCAGGCATGTGCGAAAGGATTAAGAAACATAACCTCATTAGATGAATAATATTGTTATAACCATTGTAAAATAGGGAAATAGACCATAGAGACGCTGCTGCTGCTGCTGCTGCTAAGTCACTTCAGTCGTGTCCGACTCTCTGCGACCCCATAGACGGCAGCCCACCAGGCTCCGCCATCCCTGGGATTCTTCAGAGAAGAACACTGGAGTGGGTTGCCATTTCCTTCTCCAATGCATGAAAGTGAAGAGTGAAAGTGAAGTCACTCAGTCATGTCCGAATCTTGGCGACCTCACAGACCGCAGCCTACCAGGCTCCTCCATCCATGGGATTTTCCAGGAAAGAGTACTGGAGTGAGAGACACTGCAGAAAGATTAAATAACTGCCTGATATTATAGAGTTTACCACAGTTATTCTGATTACAGTTCAGTTCAGTCACTCAGTCGTGTCCGACTCTTTGCAACCCCATGAACCACAGCATGCCAGGCCTCCCTGTCCATGACCAACTCCCAGAGACCACCCAAACCCAAGTCCATCAAGTTGGTGATGCCATCCAACCATCTCATCCTTTGTTGTCCTCTTCTCCTCCTGCCCTCAATCTTTCCCAGCATCAGGGTCTTTTCAAATGAGTTAACTCTTTGCATCAGTGGCCAAAGTATTGGAGTTTCAGCTTCAACATCTGTCCTTCTAATGAACATTCAGGACTGATCTCCTTTAGGATGGACTGGTTGGATCTCCTTGCAGTCCAAGTCTTCTCCAGCACCACAGTTCAAAAGCATCAAATCTTCAGTGCTCAGCTTTCTTTATAGTCCAACTCTCATATCAATACATGACTACTGGAAAAACCATAGCCTTGACTGGAGAAGGAAATGGCAACCCACTCGAGTACTCTTGCCTGGAAAATCCCATGGACGGAGGGTCCTGGTAGGCTACAGTTCATGGGGTCGCAAAGAGTTGGACACGACTGAGCGACTTCACTTGACTAGACAGACCTTTGTTGGCAAAGTAATGTCTCTGCTTTTTAATAGGCTGTCTAGATTGGTCACAACTCCTTCCAAGGAGAAAGCGTCAATTAATTTCATGGCTGCACTCACCATCTTCAGTGATTTTGGAGCCCCCAAAAATAAAGTCTGTCACTATTTCCACTGCTTCCCTATCTATTTGCCATGAAGTGATGTGACCGGATGCCAAGATCTTAGTTTTCTGAAAATTGAGCTTTAAGCCAACTTTTTCACTCTCCTCTTTTATTTCACCAAGAGGCTCTTTAGTTCTTTTTTGCTTTCTGCCATAAGGGTGGTGTCATCTGCATATCTGAGGTTATTGATATTTTTCCCAGCAGTCTTCATTCCAGCTTGTGCTTCCTCCAGCCCAGCGTTTCTCATGATGTACTCTGCATAGAAGTTAAATAAGCAGGGTGACAGTATACAGCCTTGACATACTCCTTTTCCTATTTGGAACCAGTCAGTTGTTCCGTGTCCAGTTCTAACTGTTGCTTCCTGACCTGCATACAGATTTCTCAAGAGGCAGGTTAGGTGGTCTGGTATTCCCATCTCTTTCAGAATTTTCCACAGTTGATTGTGATCCACACAGTCAAAGGCTTTGGCATAGTCAGTAAAGCAGAAATAGATGTTTTTCTGGAACTCTCTTGCTTTTTTGATGATCTGGCGAATGTTGGCAATCTGATCTCTGGTTCCTCTGCCTTTTCTAAAACCAGCTTAAACATCTGGAAGTTCACGCTTCACGTATTGCTGAAGCCTCACTTGGAGAATTTTGAGCATTACTTTACTAGTGTATGAGATGAGTGCAGTTGTGCAGTAGTTTGCGCATTCTTTGGCATTGCCTTTCTTTGGGATTGGAATGAAAACTGACCTTTTCTAGTCCCGTGGCCACTGCTGAGTTCTCCAAATTTGCTGACATATTGAGTGCAGCACTTTCACAGCATCATGTTTTAGGGTTTGAAATAGCTCCACTGGAACTCCATCATGCCCACTAGCTTTGTTCATAGTGATGCTTGCTAAGGCCCACTTCACTTCACATTCCAGGATGTCTGGCTCTAGGTGAATGTGAGTGATTACACCATCATGATTATCTGGGTCGTGAAGGTCTTTTTTGTACAGTTCTGATTATATGAACCCAAGTATTTAGCCATTATACCTTTCAATATCTGTGATTTAGTAGGCCAAATAATGGTTTGAACTTGATCCTGTTTCCAGTGTAGTGTTTTGAGGCTTTTAAGCTGGGACATGAATAAGTAAATAAAATTTTTGTTTTAAAAATATCCCCCTTGCTACAGTTTATTGTGAAGAAGGTTTAGAGAAAGTGCCTTGAGATACAACTGAAAACTGTTTCATATTGTATGTGGAGTGCATGCTTATTTAAAAATTTTTTTTCATGGTTGAGTTTCTTGGATTTATTTTTGTTAATAAAAATAAATTTTAATTACTAATTTAAGTAATTAGGAGTTTGGGATTAACAGATAAACACTCTTGTGTACAAAACAGCAAGCAAAGACCTACTGATTAACACAGGAAACTACACTCACCATTCTGTAATAACCTATAATGGAAAAGAATCCAGAAAGAACACACATATACACATACACATATGTGTGCACACATGTATATAACTGAATCACTCTGCTGCACACCTGAAATCAACACAATGTTGCTAACCAACCACACTTTAATAAGATAAATAAGCTTTTAACGAGCTTTCTAGCATTATCAAAACACCATTATCACACACCCCTAAATGAACAGTATGTTAGTGGTGTCTAGCCGAAGACCACTAGGGACACACAGAATTAAGTTGGGTTTATTATATAGCAGCAAAACAGAATGCACACCATGTTGAACTATGGGATATTCTCAATAAGAGAGTGTTAGAAAGACTCATTAAAAGAATTTGATTATGCCTAATTTTATAAATAATTGTTACCTCTATAAAAATAAATTTAAAAATTATTTTTTAAAGAGAAGGGAGAATATTGTGCTCCATATACTTATTAGCAAATTGGTGGTAAATTTAATAGAATGTATGGTAATTTTATAGTGAAAGTTGTTCTTAACCTCTGTGTGGTTTAGTTTTGACATTTATAAATCGAAATGATAATGATTCCCTCCTCATAGGAGTGTGAAAATAAAGTGTCAGTCTCTGTTGTGTCCAACTCTTTGCGACTGCCAGGCTCCTTTGTCCATGGAATTCTCTAGGCAAAATTACTGGAGTGGGTTGTCATTCTCTTCTCCAGGGAATCTTCCAGGCTCAGGAATCGAACTCAGGTCTCCTGCATTGCAGGCAGATTCTTTATTGTCTGAACCATCAGGGAAGCCCATAGAAGTATAAAACAGTCAAATTGCATAGAATTGCACATAGTAAATACTCAGTACATTTTATTTGTGATGATAATGATAATAAATTGACCCCTGTGATTCAAGCTTAAATTTTAATCAGTTTTTTCTTTTTTTAAATTTCATGTAATAGTTTTATCACAGAACTTATAGATGTAACTTCAGTATGCCATAGTATTATCAGACACAACTGAGTGACTAACACTTTGATTTTACTTTTTTCATGACACTGTACAATAAACTGAATAAACCACTGCCTTTTCTCCACTACCTTTATTTTCATTTTTTAGTTTATGGGAAAAACAGACGGAGATTATTATACTCTGGATGACATGTTTGTCTCCAAAGCAGCTGAGAGAGAACGTTTTGGTGAAGAGGAAGAGAAGCAGAGGAAAAAAGCTATTGCTGAGCACCGGAGTCTTATTGCACAAATGGAAAAATGTCTTTATTGTTTCCACAGCTCTCAGTTTCCCAAGCACCTTATTGTTGCAATAGGTGTTAAGGTAAGAAATACAGTGATTATTGTCCTAAGGAAATGCTTCTTTCTCCATATGCTTCTAAGGTTCTCAGTAATCCGTCTCTTACTCTGTGTTTTATATATTTTCTTTTCTAAGTTCCCATGATTCTTAGAATTTTCTTTAGATTGAGTATAAATATTCAAATGATATGAAACTTATATTTCATGTAATTCCATTCTACAGATAGGCAGCATTGAGTTGTGCTTCAGGCCCTAGACTTTGGATCCAGACCACGTGGATTCAGACCCTTGCTCCGCCATTTCCCATCTGTGTGATCTTACTTTCATGATTGGCACTTAAGTCTCAGTATTAAAATCACTTCAGAGCTACTTACTTTAAAGTAGCTTCTGCTTCTTCCCTTACATTCTCATGAAATCTTTTTATTTCTTTATAGACTATCTCATAATTTGAAGAAGTTTATTGTACAGTTTCTGCTTGGTAACCCACTGGGGATTGGTTTTGAAAATCCACAGATGGTCAAGTCCCAGTCAGCCCTTCATATTTGTATTTTGTTTTACTTGTTGAGTGTCTCTCTCAGTAGTCTGTTAGTTCCATGAGTATAGGTAACTTTTACTTACCATTGTATACTTGCATATATCTCATTATATACCAAACATGTATGTTTATAGTCACTTCTTTCGATATTCTTGTTGTTCAGTCACCAGTTGTGTCTGACTGTTTGCAACCCCATTGACTGCAGCACACCAGGCTTCCCTGTCCTTCACTGTCTCCTGGAGCTTGCTCAGGCTCATGTCCGTTTAGTCGGTGATGTCATCCAACCGTCTTGTCCTTTGTCGTCCCCTTCTTAATAAATACTTAATATCACTTATTTAATAGCCGGTAATAATAGTCATTTATTTCAGCATTTGGCAATTTAATCCTTATGTTAAGTAAATAGTTATCATGTACCAGATGTATGCCAGAACCTAATTAGTCACTGGGGAAAAGTAGAGAATCGGTTATACTTCTGTAGCTAGTTTTCCAGTGAAACAGAGCAGAGTAATGATTGCCCTGATTTAAGGAACTGTTGTTATGAAACAGATATAGAGAGGATATGTGGGAAACGATGGGAGGTTATTTTTTGAGAAGCTGATCTAAAAGGCTTCTCTGAGGAGATGTTTTAAAGGTATGAAAGTAAAGCTATGAAAGATGAGAAGAAGCAAGCAACATGAAGATCTGAATGAGTAATGTTTCAGAAAAAGGTGTCAGTCAGTGAGTGAAGACATGAGGAAGGCATTTATGGAACAGAAAAAAAAAACAAAAACCCAGAGTAGCTAGAGTGGAGTGAGTGAGAAAAAGTGGTAGGAAAGGAAGTTGAATGAATGAATGCTAGTTTCAGAAACTAATATTGTGGAGAATATACATATACATATTATTTGTTACACACACATACACAGTACCTGTGTAGCCAAAGAACTGGTATTGACTTTTTCATTCCAATTCTAGTCTTTAATACCTTTAGGTCATTAAGACCATCAGTTTATCAGTTTGAATTTTGGTTTCTTTGACTTTTAATTTTTCATTACCCTTCTTTTCCATTTCTTTGTTTTCCTCTAGACTTTATCAAAAGTGTGTGTGTGTGTTAGTTGCTTAGTCGTGTTTGAATCTTTGTGACCCCATGGACTGTAGTCTGCCAGGCTTCCCTGTCCATGGAATTCTCTAGGCAAGAATACTGGAGTGGGTTGCCATTCCCTTCTCCCAAGACTTTATCAAAAAGTAAAAGTAAAAAAGTCCATTCAAAATTTAATCAATCAAAAACCCTTAACCAACCTTACCAGTTACTTGTGTTAATTTTCCCATGTTCTTTTCTAGACCATTAAATAAACATTTATATTTTCATAATTAGGACATTTTATATAAATATTTCATTCCCCTCAGTCTGGCCCCTACCTTTACGAAATGTAAGGATAAATTCACTTTAGTTCAGTAGCTCAATCCGTGTCCGACTCTTTGCGACCCCATGGACTGCAACACGTCAGACCTCCCTGTCTATCACCAACTCCTAGAGTTTACTCAGACTCATGTCCATTGAGTCAGTGATGCCATCCAACCATCTCATCCTCTACTGTCCCCTTCTCTCTCCTTCAGTCTTTCCCAGCATCAGGGTCTTTTCAAATGAGTCAGTTCTTCGCATCAGGTGGCCGAAGTTTTTGAGTTTCAGCTTCAACATCAGTCTTTCCAATGAATATTCAGGACTGATTTCCTTTAGGATGGACTGGTTGGATCTCCTTGCAGTCCAAAGGACTCTCAGGAGTATTCTCCAGCACCACAGTTCAAAAACATCAATTCTTCAGCACTCAGCTTTCTTTATAGTCCAACTGTCACATCCATACATGAGTACTGGAAAAACCATAGCCTTGACCAGATGGACCTTTGTTGGCAAAGTAGTATCTCTCTACTTTTTAATATGCTGTCTAAGTTGGTCATAACTTTTCTTCTAAGGAGTAAGCATCTTTTAATTTCATGGCTGCAGTCACCATCTGCAGTGATTTTGGAGCCCAAAAAATAAAGTCTGTCACCATTTCCACTGTTTCCCCGTCTATTTGCCATGAAATGATGGGATCAGATGCCGTGATCTTAGTTTTCTGAATGTTGAGCCAAAGCCTTTGACTGTGTGGATCACCACACACTGGGCAATTCTTAAAGAGATGGGAATACCAGACCATCTGACCTGCCTCTTGAGAAATCGGTATGCAGGTCAGGAAGCAACAGGTAGAACTAGACATGGAACAGACTGGTTCCAGATAGGGAAAGGAGTACGTCCAGGCTGTATATTGTCACCCGACTTATTTAACTTAGCAGAGTATATCATGAGAAATGCTGGGCTGGATGAAGCAGAGACTGGAATCAAGATTGCTGGGAGATTGTCAGATATGCAGTTGACACCACCCTTATGGCAGAAAGTGAAGAAGAACTAAAGAGCCTCTTGATGAAAGTAAAAGAGTGAAAAAGTTGGCTTAAAGCTCAACATTCAGAAAACGAAGATGATGGCATCTGGTCCCATCACTTCATGGCAAATAGATGGGAAACAGTGGAAAAGAATAAATCAAAGTAACAAAGTTTTCAGTAATTCTATATAAAAAGTTTGGGTATTTTTCAGTGACTTCATTTTCCCAAATGCACTGAAGACATGCTAGGTCCACACAGGCATAGAGGTGTGAAGTATACAAAACTTCTGTTTGCCTCCTACTTCATAGACTGTGTCCCATAGTAGGCATTTCTCAATTAGTGAAACAAACTGTTGGCCAGCAAAGAGACGTTTTCTATTTTCAACTCATATATTTTTACACAAATTCCTTTTCCTCTTCTACTGTGAGGTAATACACATGTTTCAATTAGAAGGTATTAAATTTTAATTATAAAATTAATTTTCCAATTAAGGTTTTAAATCTTCTTTTTGTCTCTAACTTACTGAGCATCAGCTGATTTGTTTCTTCCTCTTGGGCCAGTCGTATAATTTTTGATTTCATTTTAACGCTATTTGAATCATGTTATTAACACTATTTGAATAGATCCTTTCTTGATCTGTGCTTTATTGTGCTATCTTAGCTCTAACAAAATACTCTCTTAATTAGTTTCAGACTTTCATCTGTGAATATTTTAATATAGAGATGTTTGAAATATTGATTTGATGTAATTTCATCTGTTTCCTACAATATCTGACTGCTTATCCTATCTGTTGTAGACAATAGATTATTTTATTAATCTGAGTAAGCAATAAGATAAGTAAGCAATAAGTAATTTCAAAGGAATTACTTTATGTTAGGTAGTAATAGTTAACAGTATTCTAAAGCAGTTCAGTCATACTCACTCTGCTTGAATTTCTAATATTTAAAGTTAATGTCTTAAATACAAATTTCTTAAGGAAGCTTTATTAGTACTCATTAGAGTCAGTTATTTTAGTTTCTGATCATAAATTGTCCCTATCTTTTCCTTTCTTAAAAATAAAAATGATCTATCCCCTTCTTGTCCTAACACTATCCTTTACTTAAAAAAGTGCTTTGATTTTTAATAAAAGACAGCATAAACAGATAGATTATTCCATGTTGCTGGAATCAATATTGTGAAAATGATCATACTACCAAGTGCAATCTACAGATTCAGTGTGATCCCTATCAAATTACCAGTGACATTTTTCACAGAACTAGAACAAAAAATTTCACAATTGATATGGATACACTAAAATAGCAAAACCAGCCTTGAGAGAGAAGAATGGAACTGGAGGAATCAACTTTCCTGACTTCAGACTACACTACAAAGCTAGTCATCAAGACAGTATGGTGTGGCACAAATACAGAAATATAGACCAGTGAAACAAGATACAGAGCCTAGAGATAAAACCACACACCTATGGGTATCTACTACTTTTTGACAAAGCAGGCAAGAATATACAGTGGGGCAAAGATAGCCTGTTGGATAAGTGGTGCTGGGAAAACTGGACAGCCACACAGCTACATATAAAAGAATGAAATTAGAATTCTTACCAACACCATAGACAAAGATAAAATCAAAATTAAAGACCTACATGTAAGATCAGAAACTATAAAGCCCTTAGAGGAAAACACAGGCAGAATACTCGATGACATAAAGCAAGATCCCCTATGACCCACCTAGTAGAGTAATGGAAATAAAAATAAACAAGTGGGACCTCATTAAACTTAAAAGCTTTCACACAGCAAAGGAAACTACAAACATGGTGAAAAGACAACCCTCAGAATGGGGGAAAATAATAGCAAATGAAACAATTGACAAAGGATTAATTTCCAAATACATAAGCAGCTCATCAACTCAATATCAGAAAAACAAACAACCCAATCAAAAAGTGGGAAAAAGACCTAAACAGACATTTCTCCAAAGAAGACATATAGATAGCTAACACACGAAAAGGTGCTCAACATCACTCATTATTAGAGAAATGCACTTGTTTGTAGGTTGTGACCTGGGGATGTATGTCCTAACCATAGTGTACCTTCAGGTTTTATTTGTCTTGTTGTGTTTTCTTCTTTATGTATTTAGTTGCAGAATATCATTTCTGCTAGTATTCAGGTTGTTCTTATAGATAGTTGCTCTGTAATTAGTTGTAGTTTTGTTAATGGCTGTAGGAGGAAGTGAATTCAGGGTCTTCCTGCTCCACCATCTTGGTCACCTCTCCAATGCTTATTCCTGATATTGCTTTTAATTGTGAATATTGTTGTGATTTAACTGTAAATTTAAATATATATACCCATATTCATACACACTCCTAGTTTTTCACTCAAATACCAAAGAATTTAAAATTTGCATTATTTTGTAAAGCAATTAATCAGTTAATAGATAAATATTATTCAGTTAATTCTCTTATATAAATTTTTTTAGCTAAAACCTAACCAAAAAGTTATAGAAAATAAGATCAAGCCACTTTGAAGGATATTTATGGCCCTTATGAATACCTTTTGCTTTCTATATGTATAGTAATTGACCTTTTTGACCTTTTTAAAAAAAAATACAGTTTGTGTAAAATGGAGAAATAGTGCCAGCTTCTAGGTAATGCATAGAACTTAACCAGTGCTGTAAAGCCATGTAGAAGTTATGTCTCTTTTCTTAGCTAATGATGAATAGGCATCAGTTTAACTTCCATTTCATTACCAGGTCTTGTATGTTTTTTTTTCTCCTTGCAAAATTTGTGTTGTTTCATGAGCTCTGAAGACATGTAGCTTTCTCAGATGAAGGATAGAATGTCAGTCATTCTCCCCTTTGGTAAGTTTCATCTTTGAGGTATCTTAGTCAAAATTGAGACTTCTGCAATAAATTTCTGGTTTATTAAAAGGTATCTTCATGGCTTTAAAAATTTTAAATAGTGAATATCTTCAAAATATTAAAGTATAGTATATTATGACCAGGTATATTTTATTAAATGTTAGCCATATTGACCTATGAGGGGCTCATCTTTCAGAACTGAGAATGAATAGCAATAGCATTTCACCTTTGCATCTTTTTTCCCCATAGGTTTATTTATGTTTACCCAATGTACGATCTCTTACTGAAGGGCACTGCCTGATAGTCCCTTTGCAGCATCATAGGGCAGCTACCTTATTGGATGAAGACATTTGGGAGGAAATTCAGGTCAGCATGATAATGCTCATAATCTTTGTTATGATCCAGAGCAATTTTTATACACTATTGTGACAAATTCTAACAAGTTTTATACCTTCATTCAATGATTTTACATTCTAAATTTAAACACATATACATTTCCACAGTTGTGTATACCTGTGGGTCATGATGTTTTCACCACTCACTACCTTTTTACTTTATTGAAAGTTTTAAACAAATATTTTTAATGAGGTATGATTGTCATATAATGTACTAGTTTCAGGTATACAACTGATAGCTTTTGGCTACTAAATGAACTTTGACCAACTAATTATATTTATTTAATATAAAAACCAGTGTAAGATTTCTAATATTTGTTTTTGTGGAACATGAAATAATCATTTTTGCCAAGGTAAGCTAATAAATTACAGCCAAAAAGAAGGATGTTTTCAGATAATAGAAAGTAATTTTTGGAAGATAGTGATTTATGCTTAGTGATTGTCATATTTGCCTATAATGGCATTGACATTTTCTGCTACTATGATGTTGTCATGATTTGTTACCAGGCTAAATTTCCACACTTTTCCCTTATAGCCTGGGTGACATTTGGATTTCAAGGATTTTGTGTGTGTGGTGGTGGAGGGGGGTTGGTGAATCTTCAAGTAATTGAAAGGCACAACATGGGTGAAATTGCTACTAAGTAATTTCAAGATCTTATACTCACCAAAACAGGAAGAGAGAAAAAAAGCAATTGTTTTTCCAATGGTTGACAAGTGAATAGGGGTTATAAGAACCCCTAATTAGAAATCATGAAAATTTTAAGACTTTGTAAGAGACTAGTCATGGGTCTCTTTAGAAAATGGGTCATGGTAGAGAATTCTGACAAAATGTGTTCCACTGGAGAAGAGAATGGCAAACCACTTCAGCATTCTTGCCTTGAGATCCCCATGAACAGTATGAAAAGGTGGAAAGATATGACACTAAAAGATGAACTTTCCAGGTCCAATAGCCCAATATGTTACTGGAGAAGAGTGGAGAAATAGCTCCAAAAGGAATGAAGAGGCTGAGCCAAAATGGAAACAGCACCCAGTTGTGGATATGTCTTGCGGTGAAAGTAAACTCTGATGCTGTAAAGAACAGTATTGCATAGGAAACTGGAATGTTAGGTTCATGAATCAAGGTAAATTGGAAGTGGTCACACAGGAGATGGCAAGAGTGAACATTGACATTTTAGCAATCAGTGAACTAAAATTGACTGTAATGGGTGAATTTAATTCAGATGACCATTATATCTACTCCTGTGGGTAAGAATCCCTTAGAAGAAATGGAGTAGCCCTCACAATGAACAAGAGAGTCCGAAATGCAGTACTTGGGTGCAGTCTCAAAAATGACAGAATGATCTCTGTTCATTACCAAGGCATACCATTCAATATCACAGTAACCCAAGTCTATGGCCCAACCAGTAATTGTAAAAAAGCTGAAGTTGAATGGTTCTATAAAGACCTACAAGACCTCCTGGAAATTAACACCACAAAGAGATGTCCTTTTCGTCATAGGGGACTGGAATGCAAAAATAAGAGGTCAAGAGATTCCTGGAGTAACAGACAAGTTTGGCCTTAGAGTAGGAAAGGAAGCAGGGCAAAGGCTAACAGAGTTTTCCCAGGAGAACACACTAGTCATAGCATACACCCTCTTCCATCAACACAAGAGACCTTTCTACACATGGAGATCACCAGATGGTCAATAGCAAAATCAGACCGATTATACTCTTTGCAGTCAAAGATCGAGAATCTCTACATAGTCATCAAAAACAAGATCAGGAGCTGACCGTGACTCAGACCATGAACTTACTGCAAAATTCAGACTTGAAGAAAGCAGGGAAAACCATTAGGCCATTCAGATATGACCTAAATCAAATCCCTTACCTTTATTCAGTGGAAGTGATAAATAGATTCAAGGAATTAGATCTGATAGACAGATTGTCTTAAAAATTATGGACAGAGGTAACATTGGATAAGAGTTGGTGATCAAGACCATTCCCAACAAAAATAAATGCAAAAAGGAAAATGATTGTCTGAGGAGGCCTTACAAAGAGCTGAGAAAAGAAGAGAAGCAAAAAGCAAAGGCGAAAAGGAAAGATAGACCCATCTGAATGCAGAGTTCCAAAGACTAGCAAGGGGGGATATTGTTCACCTTTCTAAGTGAACAATGCAAAGAAACAGGAAAACAACAGAATGGGAAAGACTAGAGATCTCTTCAAGAAACTTTAAGATAACCAAGGGAACATTTCATGCACAAATGGGCACAATAAAGGACAGAAATGGTTTGGAACTAACAGAAGCAGAAGATATTAAGAAGTTGCAAGAATACACAGAAGAACTGTACAAAAAAGATTTTCATGATCCAGATAACCACAATGGTATGATCACTCAACTAGAGCCAGGTGTCTTGGAGTGAAGTCAAGTGAGCCTTAGGAAGCATCACTGCGAAAGAAGCTAGTGGAGGTGATGGAATTCCAGCTGAGCTATTTCAGATCCTAAAAGATGATGTGTTAAAGTGCTAAATTCAGTATGCCAGCAAATATGGAAAAGTCAGCATGGCCACAGGACTGTAAAAGGTGTTTTCATTCAAGCCCCAAAGAAGGGCAATGCAAAAGGATGTTCAAACTACTGCACAATTGCATTCATTTCACATACTAACAAAGTAATGCTCAAATTCTCCAAACCAGGCTTCACAGTACATGAATTGAGAACTCCAGATGTTGAAGCTGGATTTAGAAAAGGCAGAGGAACCAGAGATCAAATTGCCAACATCCATTGGATTATAGGAAAAGCAAGAGAATTTCAGAAAAACATCTACTTTTACTTCATAGACTATGCTAAAGCTTTTGACTGTGTGGATTACAATAAACTTTGGAAAATTCTTAAGGAGATGGGAATACCAGGCCACCTTACTGCCTCCTGTGAAACCTATATGCAGGTCAAGAAGCAACAGTTGGAACCTGACATGGAAAAATGGACTGGCTCAATTTTGGGAAAGGAGTATGTCAAGGCCATCTATTGTCATCCTGCTTATTTAATTTATATGCATAGTACATCAGGAGAAATGCTAGTCTGGATGAAGCATGAGATGGAATCAAGACTGCTGGGAGAAGTATCAATAACTTCAGATATTCAGATGACACCTTTATGGCATAAAGGGAAGGAGAACTAAAGAGCCTCCTGATGAAAGTGAACGAGGAGAGTGAAAAAGCTGCCTTAAAACTCAACATTCAAAAAACTAAGATCATGGCATCTGGTCCCATCATTTCATGGCAAATAGATGGGGAGACAATGGGAACAGTGACAAACTTTATTTTCTTGGGCTCCAAAATCACTGCAGATGGTGACTGCAGCCATGAAATTAAAAGACATTCCTTGGAAGAAAAGCTATGACAAACCTAGACAGCATATTAAAAAGCAGAGATGTTACTTTGCCGACAAAGTAATAGTTAAAGTCCATATAGTCAAAGGTATGGTTTTTCCGGTAATTATGTATGGATGTGAGAGTTGGACCATAAAGAAAGCTGAGCACAGAAGAATTGATGCTTTTGAACTGTGGTGTTGGAGAAGACTCTTGATAGTCCCTTGGCCTGCAAGGAGATCTAACCAGTCCATTCTAAAGGAAAGCTGTCCTGAATATTCATTGGAAGGACTAATGCTAAAGCTGAAACTCCAATACTTTGGCCACCTGATGCAAAGAACTGACTCATTGGAAAAGACCCTGATGCTGGGAAAGATTGAAGGCAGGAGGAGAAGGGGATGACGGAGAATGAGATGATTGGATGGCATCACTGGCTCGATCGACATGAGTTTGAGCAAGTTGCAGGAGCTGGTGATGGACAGGGAATCCTGGCATGCTGCAGTTCATGGGGTCACAAAGAGTCAGACTCGACTGTGCAACTGAACTGAACTGAACCTGAAATTATACCATTAAACTAATATTTTTAAGTCTATATATATATATATATATATATGAGAAGTACATAAAAGTATGTGTGTGTCCTCCTTGAGGCTAATGGTATGATGTTTATACATTTTATAATATTGAACTATTTTTGCATCACTACTAGTTTAGTGATTTTAAGGTTTCATTTATAACCCATGATATCTTAAGTCTATCTTATTTGCTGTTGTCCAGATAGACACTAGAACAGTCATCCAACAGTTAAACCAGAAAAGACTTATGAAAAAATCTGAAGTAAAGAATTTATTAGGTAATCTTTAGAGTATCTAAATTTTTATTGTTGTTGCTGTTGTATTTAATCCACTTTTTCATTTTAAAAAAAAATTGGTTTTCAGGTATATAGTTCCATTCTAGTAATTATTTTCCTCTTTCTAATGTTATAAAATTCTCACCACAGAACTAAGTGATTATTCAATATATAACAGTTAATTGAAAATATGCATAATAAATAAAAATTCACAAATATGCTAAGTTAACAAAATAAAGACAATCTTTAAAATTATAAAGCCAAACATACTTTCCATTTGGCTGTTTTTTGTTTTGTATATGTATTATTAGACATGTGAAGATAACTATCTGGGATATAATTGAATGGGATAATAGAGTTATCTGTTGTCATTTTCTGATTTGTCTGAAACAGTTTGAGTTATATCACTGGTGTCTTCTTCACTGTTGTTGCAAACAGCACCTAATTCACAATATGTTGAGACAGCTGATTTCTTAGATCATCATCCATTGTGGAAGACTGCCTTGAAGAAGTAATTCAGGCATTCAGATTTCTTCCATGATTAGCTTCTCCTGTGGTGCAATTCTTCTCTTTCAGACCCTTGGTTTGAAGAAAATAGACGTGAGAACACACCTTTTTGATAACTTTTGATAACTCTTTCAACACATCATTTCCATATACATTACCCAGAACTAAATATAGCCCCACTTAAGTCCCAAACATATGGGGAAGTTTAGACTTCTTGTTTGCTCAAGAAGAAAAAAATGATACAATTTAGTGAACACAGCCTCTAGGGGGAAGCATTTTTATATACAGATAACAGATTGGAGGCATGGGAAGTATAAAACTTAAATGATCGATTTTATCATATAGATATTTATACCTATATTTTATTATTATTTTTATCATAATTTAACTATATTGTATGTACATTGTCACCATTAATGTGATTTTAGAAAGTATAATAACAAATTTTTAAAAGGTGAACCAATTGCATATAATCATCTATAATGATTTAGCTGACAGTCAGTCACCTACCATGAGATCATAGGTATTAGCTAAGACTTCAGCAGCAAATTATCTGAAGTAAAGAGACTATGCTGAACTTATACTGAGCTGTGGTTAGGAATGCATAGTGACTCCTCTATCTGTTGCTTCTTAGGTAACATTTTAGTTCATGTTAAATTACCATTATTTGATTTTTTTTTCCCTACTTGCTCTTGTTTATATATAAAAGGAGTGAAGTGGAAAATAGAATAGTGATGAAGGATCAGTATTAAATAGTCAGAGGAGACCTCATGGGAATCTACAACTCCCACTCCCTACCCAGCAGTAATTTGTATCCTTTCTCTGTTTTGGATGTCAAGAGAGGCTTGAATGGCAAACCTGAACTGCTGTCTCCACGTGGCAGTAATAAGGCAGGGTCTTAACATAACCTGGTTGAATCTTGAGGAAATTATGCTGAATGAAAATTTGCAAGTGAAGGGTTCAGTTCAGTTCAGTCGCTCAGTCGTGTCCAACTCTTTTCGACCCCATGAATCGCAGCTCGCCAGGCCTTCCTGTCCATCATCAACTCCCAGCGTTCACTTAGACTTATGTCCATTGAGTCAGTGATGCCATCCAGCCATCTCATCCTCCGTCATCCCCTTCTCCTCCTGCCCCCAATCCCTTCCAGCATCAGAGTTTTTTCCAATGAGTCAACTCTTCACATGAGGTGGCCAAAGTACTGGAGTTTCAGCTTCAGCATCATTTCCTCCAAAGAAATCCCAGGGCTGATCTCCTTCAGAATGGATTGGTTGGATCTGCTTCCAGGACACATATAAAGGGAACCAGCGAATGAAGTTACTTTGAGGTCAGAAAAACAACTGGAAGTGAATTCTGCTTGTCTCACTGAACTTTTAGGGATGCCTACCTGCTCAGAGTACTTATTTTTGGTTTTTGGTTGTTTTTGTATGAATTTACTGTTCAGTTCAGTTCAGTCGCTCAGTCGTGTCCGATTCTTTGCGACCCAAGGAATCGCAGCACGCCAGGCCTCCCTGTCCATCACCAACTCCCAGAGTTCACTCAAACTCACGTCCATTGAGTCAGTGATGCTATCCAGCCATCTCATCCTCTGTCGTCCCCTTTTCCTCCTGCCCCCAATCCCTCAGCATCAGAGTCTTTTCCGATGAGTCAGCTCTTCGCATGAGGTGGCCAAAGTATTGGAGTTTCAGCTTTAGCATCATTCCTTCCAAAGAACACCCAGGACCGATCTCCTTTAGAATGGACTGGTTGGATCTCCTTGCAGTCCAAGGAACTCTCAAGAGCCTTCTCCAACACCACAAGTCAAAAACATCAATTCTTCAGTGCTCAGCTTTCTTCACAGTCCAACTCTCACATCCGTACATGACCACTGGAAAAGTGATTTTACTGTTAGTTGTATGTAATTTACCATGTAATTTTGATTTTATCACTTCCTTTTCTTAGTTTACTGAAACTGTTTGTGATATATACATAATACTGAGCAGAGTGAGTTTCAGGTAAAAAAAATGTTGCTTAACTATGTGAAATGTGGTAGATTTAGAAAGTAAGGTAACTATAAGATAATATTATAGAATTCCAACATTGTTTAGTATTTCTTTTTTATTTTAAAAGAATTTGCTACACTTTTTATTGTTTTCATATTTTGAATCTCCTATCATTGCTTTATTTACCTAGCATTTTGCTTTCTTCAGATGTTTAGAAAATCGTTGGTGAAAATGTTTGAAGATAAAGGATTGGACTGTATTTTTTTGGAAACAAATATGAACATGAAGAAACAGTACCATATGGTTTATGAATGTATTCCTCTCCCAAAGGAAGTGGGTGATATGGCTCCCATCTATTTTAAGGTATTTATAATAGTCTTTACATACATATTTATTTTTTTACTGTATTACGGTTTTATGAATAGTTATATTGTGATATTTTTCTTCTATATACTTACTTCCCTGGTGGCTCAGATGCTAAAGCATCTGTCTACAGTGTGAGAGACCTGGGTTCGATCCCTGGGTTGGGAAGATTCCCTGGAGAAGGAAATGACAACCCACTCCAGTACTCTTGCCTTGAAAATCCCATGGATGGAGGAGCTTGGTGCAGGCTACTGTCCATGGGGTCGCAGAGAGTTGGGCACAATTGAGCGACTTCACTCATACTTATCAAATTTTATATCATTAAAAAATGATTTAAAGCACAAAAAATTCTGCTGTTTAAATTTTTGAAGAAAGAAATTTGAAATTTTGACCTTTAAAAGCATGCTTATTTGTAAGTGTGAATATACTATCAAATAGTAATTTATAACTTCTATGTTAATTTCTCAAATGAAAAATCAGAGTTTTACCTTGAAGTACTTTCAAGTTAAAATTATATTCATAACTCTAGAAAACTTAACATTGAAGTTCATCAGAGCCAGAGATGGTTATATGCAAACAGTACAAATTACAATTGCTGAGATAAGTTATTGCTGTAAGTCTTAGTATTTAATATTTCATCATGCTGTTTGTAAAAAGAAACCAAAATCTAACCTTGCCATGCATTTTTGAAGATTTCAATAAATGATTAGAGTTCTTAAACAATTAGGTTTCATTTTAATGTTCGAGCATGTATCCGTGTGTGCTCAGTCGCTAAGCCGTGTCTGACTGTTTTGTGACCCCATGGACTATAGCCTGCCGGGCTTCTCTGTCAATGGGATTTCCCAGGAGTGTGTTGTCATTTCCTTCTCCAGGTGTCTTCCTGACCCAGGGATCAAATCCGGGTCTCTTGCTTAGCCAGGTGGTTTCTTTACCATGGAGCCACAAGGAAAGCCCATAATGTTCAGGCAGGTTTAGCTAAATAACCTTTGTTTAATACTGACCTGAGTGCAGTATAATTTATAGACTAATATAAATTTGTAAATGTAGAACTATATATGGAATAGTAACATCTACATTTTAAAAAGATAATGTTTTGTTGAGGTGATATAGAAACTTGCCAAGTTTAGACAGTGTAGGATTGTAAAGTTGATTAATATGGACTACAAATCCCAGTAAAAAGGATTATTTTTAAAAAAGAATTATAAAACCTATTAAGGTTGATGAGGTGGTGAAATCTACTTTTCCTGTAGAAATTTTGAAAACCAATCTGATTATTTGCTTTGAAATGTCATACTATTAAAATACAGACAAGCCAGGTAATCTGCAACTCCATATCAGTCCTGTGTTAAACAAAATAAATTGAGAGATTATTATGCTTTTCTTCAGTATCTTTTCTTTTTCTCTTACACTTCCTCAGTAGAGTACTAGATTATGAATGTAAGTATTGAAGTATATAGGGCACAACATAAGCAGCTACTGTTGCTCAATGGTGGGTGACAGAAGTGTCATCTTTTAGAAGAATGATATATCACTTTTCTGTACTAACTCTTATATGATCATTAAAGATGTATTTATTTGATCTGGCTTCAGTTTTCTGTCAAATGTACTACATTATAGTATCAACACAAGAAACACATGTCTTTTAAATAGGGAATAGCAGTATACTGTGCTTATTTGAATATTAATTTCACATTTAAATTTGCTTCATTATAGTGATGTTATATAAAAATGAGAATATTTTATACTTATCACCCTAGTGCTTCTTTCTACTACATATTTTTTGCAATACATGTTAGTCATATTGATTAGCTTAGATAAGTCGTATAATTTCATTTCTATGTCTTTTTTTCCCCATACAATTTTGCTCCTTTTTTCTGTAACCAGAAATTGTTCAAGTATTTGGTTACCAGAAAGCACATAAATAACTTCTTATATTTCAAAGAAGAGCAATAAAGCAAATTGAATTTATTTGAGTTGATGTCTGTGAATGGAGTGGGCTTCCCAGGGCGCTCAGTGGTAAAGAATCTACCTGCCATGAGGGTGGGATGATTTGAAAGAATAGCATTGAAACATGTATATTAACATATGTGAAATAGATGACCAGTCCAAGTTTGAGGCATAAAATAGGGCACTCAAAGATGGTGCCGGGGACAACCCAGAGGGATGGAACGGGGAGGGTCATGGGAGGGGGTTTGAGACCGGGGGACACATGTCCAGCCGTGGCTGATTCATGTCAATGTATGGCAAAAAACTACCACAATATTGTAATTCAGTTCAGTTCAGTTCAGTCATTCCATCGCGTCCGACTCTTTGCAACACCATGGACTGTAGCATGCCAGGCCTCCCTGTCCATCACCAACTCCTGGAGTTTACTCAAACTCATGTCAATCGAGTCAGTGATGCCATCCAACCATCTTATCCTCTGTAGTCCCCTTGTCCTCCTGCCTTCAATCTTTCACAGCATCAGGGTTCTTTCAGATGAGTCAGTTCTTTGCATCAGGTGGCCAGAGTATTGGAGTTTCAGCTTCAGCATCAGTCCTTCCAATGAGTATTCAGGACTGATTTCCTTTAGGATGGACTGGTTGGATCTCCTCGCAGTCCAAGGGACTCTCAAGAGTCTTCTCCAACACCACAGTTCAAAAGCATCAATTCTTCTGCGCTCAGCTTTCTTTATAGTCCACCTCTCACATCTATACATGTCTACTGGAAAAACCATAGCCTTAACTAGACAGACCTTTGGTGGCAAGGTAATGTTTCTGTTTTTTAATATGCTGTCTACATTGGTCAAAGCTTTCCTTCCAAGGAGTAAACATCTTTTAATTGCATAGATGCAGTAACCATCTGCAGGGATTTTGGAGCCCCAGAAAATAAAATCTGTCACTGTTTCCCCATCTATTTGCCATGAAGTGATGGGATCGGATGCCATGATCTTAGTTTCCCGAATGTTGAGTTTTAAGCCAACTTTTTCACTCTCCTCTATTACTTTCATCAAGAGGCTCTTTAGTTCTTTGCTTTCTGATGTAAGGGTGGTGTCATCTGCATATCTGAGGTTATTGATATTTTTCCCAGCAATCTTGATTCCATCTTGTGCTTTACCAGCCCAGCGTTTTTCATGATGTACTCTGCATAGAAGTTAAATAAGCAGGGTGACAATATATCGCCTTGATGTACTCCTTTTCCTATTTGGAACCAGTTCCATGTCCAGTTCTAACTGTTGCTTCCTGACCTGCATACAGATTTCTCAAGAGGCAGGTCAGGTGGTCTGGTATTCCCATCTCCTTCAGAATTTTCCACACTTTATTGTGAACCACACAGTCAAAGGCTTTCGCATAGTCAATAAAGCAGAAATAGATGCTTTTCTGAAACTCTCTTGTGTTTTTCATTACATCAGTTGGCAATCTGATCTCTGGTTACTCTGCCTTTTCTAAAACCAGCTTAAACATCTGGAAGTTCATGGCTCACGTATTGCTGAAGCCTGGTTTGGAGAATTTTGAGCATTACTTTACTAGCGTGTGAGATGAGTACAATTGTGCGGTAGTTTGAGCATTCTTTGGCATTGTCTTTCTTTGGGATTGGGCTTCTTTTCCAGTCCTGTGGCCACTGTTGAGTTTTCCAAAATTGCTGGCATATTGAGTGTAGCACTTTCACACCATCATCTTTTAGGATTTGAAATAGCTCAACTGGAATTCCATTGCCTCCTCTAGCTTTGTTTGTAGTGATGCTTCCTAAGGCCCGTTTGACTTCGCATTCCAGGATGTCTGACTCTAGGTGAGTGATCACACCATCGTGATTATTTGGGTTGTGAAGATCTTTTTTATACAGTTCTTTTGTATATTCTTGCCACCTCTTCTTAATATCTTCTGGTTTTGTTAGGTCCATACCATTTCTGTCCTTTATTGAGCCCATCTTTGCATGAAATGTTCCCTTGGTATCTCTAATTTTCTTGTAAGAGATCTCTAGTCTTTCCCATTATATTGCTTTCCTCTATTTCTTTGCAGGGATCACTGAGGAAGCCTTTCTTATCTCTCCTTGCTATTCTTTGGAACTCTGCATTCAAATGGGTATAGCTTTCCTTTTCTCTTTTGCTTTTTGCTTCTTCTCTTTTCACAGCTATTTGTAAGGCTTCCTCAGACAGCCATTTTGCTTTTTTGCATTTCTTTTTTGCATTAATTTACTTGTATTCTTGTAAAGTAATTAGCCTCCAATTAAAAAAACAAAAACAAATCTGCCTCCCAATGCAGGAGATGCAAGAGACATGGATTTGATCGCTGGTTTGGGAAGATCCCCTGGAGGAGGAAATAGAAGCCACTCCAGTATTCTTGCTGGGGTAATCTCATGGACAGAGGAGCCTGTCAAGCTACAGTCCATGGGGTCACAAAGAGTCAGACACAGCTGAAAGGCTAAGTAAGCATGCACACATGCTATGAATGGAGTAGGAAATTTGTGAATTTTTATGTACAGGAGTATAGAATGAGCAATATAGAATCAATTTGGGTGAAGAGCAGACTTGTATGAAATCAAGAAATTCCAATTTTAAGTAACAGAAATTAAAGGGTTAATTTATTAAAAATAATGACCTAACATGTATAGTATACCCTATAGCTAATTCACCGTATTACTTTATTTTTAAGCTGCCTCTTTGTATTTACTTGTATATTTTCATTAACAAATGGCTATTTCTTAGAAAGCCATAATGGAATCTGATGAAGAATGGTCTATAAACAAGAAATTGATTGATCTCTCTTCAAAAGACATCAGAAAGTCTGTAAGTATTACTTTTTCTTAATAAAAGAAATAACCCTACTGTTAGAATCTTTGTAGTTTCCATATCTTATTTGAGAAAGAGACCATTTGGCTCAGTGACCAAAGGTGAAGTACATATAATTCTATAAATGAAGAAGAAATCATTTTCATCTTACCTGGTCTAGCAAATCCTTATTTGTCTAATGGTTTATATGAATATTTATTCCTGATTTTCCGGCCCTCTGCAGTAGTCCTTATAATTGGTTATGACAGCCATTATGAGATTCTCAGCCATGAAAGTTCTTCTTATGAGATTGTCAGCCTCTGTGGGACAAGTGAGGAAAGATGCTTTCTTGTTACTGAATTTGTAATGAGAAAAACATTGGTCTCTCCTAAAGATCCTGTTTTGAATTTAAAACTCTCTTTCTCGCTCCTTTTTTGTGGGGGGAGGGTGCCTATACATAGGTCTACTGTTATGTTCCTTTAAAATAGTAGTTGAGTTAGATTATGAATACATTTTTTCTTCTAGAGACCTTACTAACCATGCTTCATAGTTTAATCTTGATTTTCAAGTCAAATTTTAAATTGAGGTAAAACTTAAGGTGAGTGCTTCTGTAGTGACCTCCTTCTTTTCTAGAAATACACATTAAATGGAATAGATATATAATAGAACTCTAGATTTCTTTTTCTTTTTCTATGAAAAGAGTATTATATGAATGTATATTTGAATGCCTGCTATTTACCAGGCAGTGTTCTAGGTACATTTATACATAATGAAGCAGAGCAAAGACTTTTTGTAGCTTATATTCTGGTGCAAGAGTTGGCAACTGCATTCTTTGTACTAAATCCAGCCTGCTGCTTGTTTGTGTGAATGAAGTTTTATAGTAACATAGATATATCCTTTTATGAGTACTGTCTTTGGCTGCTTTCATGCTACAAGGGCAGAATTGAGAGTTACAATAAAAAGTTTATGATGTGCAATGCACAAATTATTTTTATTTAAGTTAAAACTTTTATTATAGGTTTTAAAAAGTTTTTTATAAGTTTTTAAAATTTTGCTGACCCTTATTATAGAAGATATCACTAGAATATTTCTATCGCATTTCTTTTGGAAATCCAGACTCCTGATACATGTGACTAATAGATCTCCTTTTTTATATCCTTTATTACCTTTATTATATCCCAGACAAAAGATTGAAATCTGCATTATTGGAGACAGTTTTAATTCAAAAGTAAAACCATTTATAATTCTTTTCTCTTTTTAAAAATTAAAAAGAAATTTAATACAATTTTAAAAGTTTACTTTCCATTTACAGTTATTACAAAATATTGGCTGTGTTTTCCATGTTGTACAATACATCCTTGAGCCTATATTACACATGATAGTTTGTATGTTCAACTCCCCAACCCCATATTGCCCCCGCTTATTGGTACTGGTAACCACCAGTTTGTTCTCTATATCTGTATGTCTGCTTCTTTTCCCCTTTATTCATTAGTTTGTTGCATTTTTTAGATTCCACGTATAAGTGATATCATGTAGTATTTGTCCTTCTCTGCCTTACTTCAATTCCCATAATGCCAAATGCCATCCAAGTCCATCCATGTTGCTGCAGATAGAAAAATTCTGTTCTTTTTAACATCTTTGTCCATTCATCTGTTGATGGACACTTAAGATGCTTTCATATCTTGGCTATTGTAAATAATGCTGCTATGAACATTTTCCAACCGGTCAATCCCAAGGGAAATCAGTCCTGAATATTCATTGGAAGGACTGATGCTGAAGCTGAAAGTCCAATACTTTGGCCATCTGATGTGAAGAACTGACTCATTGGAAAAGACCCTGAAGCTGGGGAAGACTGAAGGCAGGAGGAGAAGGGGATGACAGAGGATGAGATGGTTGGATGGCATCAGCAACTTGATGGGCATGAATTTGAGCAAGCTCCAGGAGTTGGTGATGGACAGGGACGTCTGGCATGCTGCAGTCCATGTGGTCGCAAAGAGTCAGACACGACTGAGCGAGTGAAATGAACTGATGAACATTTGGCTTTTTATACAGTTTATGGGGTTCTCGTAGCAAGAATACTAGGGTGGTTTGTCACGCCTTCCTTCAGTGGACCACATTATGTCAGAACTCTCCAGTGGAAACCATCTGTCTTGGGTGGCCCTGCATGGCATGGTTCATAGCTTCATAGAGTTACACAAGCCCCTTCAACATGACAAGTCAGTGACCATGAAGGAGTCTAGAGATCTCTTCAAGAAAATTGGAAATATCAAAAGAACATTTCATGTAAATACGGGCACAGTAAAGGACAGAAATGGTGAAGACCTAACAGAAGCAGAAGAGATCAAGAAGAGATGTCAGGAACACACAGAAGAACTATACACCAAAGATCTTTATACACCAAAGATCTTTATTGCCCGAGTCCAGCTCCAGCAGCCAGGGATTTAACCCGAAGGGAGGAATGGTGTCGGCAAGTATGATGCAGCCTCTGAATTTTCTTGGACTGCGTAACTTTATTTCAAGCTTAAGATTCTTTTTATACTTTTACAAAAGCATTAGGTCAGAGGTTTGACATTTTCAATTTCCACTCACCCAGATTTATTGTCTCCATAAATCATTGTTGCCCTTCAAACAGAGTTTCTGCTCCAGCGGTTCTCTCAGAATAGTGTTTTACTTTAACTCGTGATTACATTGTAACTCGTGCTTAAGTCTGGGCTGCATACCACAAACCTCAGCTTATATCTTATCTTTCTAACTCCTGTTTATCCCTAGTATCCTAAGCTCACTGTTTCTTCAAAAGGGCTTCTAGCTATTAATATTGCTAAAGTTCCTAATCTCTATGAGCTATAGTAGAATATGCTAACATTACAATATTCATTAAATCTTTAGCTTCTAACTATTTTAATTATTACTAAGCCCTAAATGCAGCAAACTCCTTCGCCAGAAAAACACCTTCCTCACAAACAGGCTTCAGATAGGAATCCCTCCCATGGCCTCAAGCTGCGGCCTACGTGCTCACCCTGGAACCCTCTTCTGCAAAAGTCCTTGATCAAATGTCAGTGATTAACTTTATGAATTATTCTCTGAGCACAGCTGCAGAAGGCTTTGTGCCTTCTCATGCTCCTCTCAAGAACAATAAGCACCTTAATATTCTTTTCAGTCAATTCAGCCGAGGAAGGGAAAAAACAAGTCAGAGTTACACGGCCTAACTCCTTCATCCCGGGTCCGTGCCTGCAGGACAAAGAGAGGGGGGTTGGGGCTGTGCCTCCATTTTGTCAGTAATGCCAAACGCGGCTCCTGACACTTAATGACCTGAATAACCACAATGGTGTGATCACTCACCTAGAGCCAAACATCCTGGAGTGTGAAGTCAAAAGGGCGTTAAGAAGCACTGCTGCCAGTAAAGCTAGTGGAGGTGATGGAATTCCAGCAGAGCTGTTTAAAATCCTAAAAGATGATGCTGTTAAAGTGCTGCACTCAATATGTCAGCAAATTTGGAAAACCTAACAGTATCCAGAGGACTGGAAAAGGTCAATCGATATCCCGGTTCCCAAGAAGGGAAGTGCTAAAGAATGTTCAAACTACCGGACACTTGGACTCACTTTCCATGCTAGTAAAGTTATGCTCAAAATCCTTCAGGCTAGGCTTCAGCATTATGTGAAACAAGAACTTCCAAGATGTACAAACTGGGTTTAGAAAAGGCAGAGGAACCAGAGATAAAATTGACAATTTTCACTGGATCATAGAGAAAGCAAGGGATTTCCAGAAAAACATCTACTTCTGTTTCATTAACTATGCTAGAGAATTTGACTGTGTGGATCATAACAAACTGGAAAATTCTTAGAGAGATGGGAATACCAGATCGTCTTACTTGTCTCCTGCGAAACCTGTATGAAGGTCAAGAAGCAACAGTTAGGACCTTATATGGAGCAATGGACTGGTTCAAAATTGAGGAAGGAGCACAACGAGACTGTTTATTGTCACCCTGTTTATTTAGCTTATACATGATGAGCTTAGCTTAGTACATCATGTAAAATGCTGGGCTGGATGACTTACAAAGTGGAATCAAGGTTGCCAGGAGAAATATCAGCAACCTCAGATATGCAGATGATACTGCTCAAATGGCAGAAAGTGAGATGGAACTAAAGAGCCTCTTGGTGAGGGTGAAAGAAGAGAGTGGAAAAGCCGGCTTAAAACTCAATATTAAAATAACTAAAATGGCATTCGGTCCCATCTCTTCATTGCAAATTGAAGAGGAAAAGGTGGAAGCAGTGAAAGATTTCTTCTTGGGCTCTAGAATCCCTGTGTATGGTAACTGCAGTCATGGAATTAGAAGATGATTGCTTCTTGGAAGGAAAGCTATGACAAACAGTGCTCAGTCGCTTCAGTGGTGTCTGACTCTTTGTCACCCAATGGACCACAGCTCACCAGGCTCCTTTGTCAATGGCATTCTCCAGGCAAGAATAGTGGAGTGGGTTGCCTTGCCCTCCTCCAGGAGGTCTTCCCCATCCAGGGATTGAACCTGCGTCTCATGCCTTGCAGGCAGATTCTTTACTGCTGACTCACCAGGAAAGCCCATGACAAACCTAGACAGTGTATTAAAAAGCAAAGACATCATTTTGCTGTTAATGGTCTGTATAGTCAAGGTTGTGGTCTTTCCTGTAATCATATACAGATGTGAGAATTGGACCATAAAAAATCGAGTAATTGATGCTTTTGAACCGTGGTGCTGGAGAAGACTCTTGAGAGTCCCGTGGACAGCAAGGAGATCAAACCAGTCAATCCTGAAGGATATTAACCCTGAATATTCATTGAAAGGACTGATGGTGATCCCGAAGTTTCAGTACTTAGGCCATCTGATGCAAAGAGCTGACTCATTGGAAAAGACCCTGATGCTGGGAAAGATTGAAGGCAGAAAGAGAAGAAGGCAACAGAGGATGAGATGGTTGGATGGCATCACCAAGTCAATGGACGTGAACTTGGGCAAACTCTGGGAGATGGTGAGGGACAGGGAGGCCTGGAGTGCTGCAGCCATGGGATTGCAAAGATTTGGACATGACTTGGCAACTGAACAACAGCATAAACATTCTATGCATATACCTTTTCAAGTTAGTGTTTTTGTTTTTTTCAGATATATATACCCAAGAGAGGAATTGCTGAGTTATATGGTAGTTGTATATTGAGTTTTTTAATAAACCTCTATACTGTTTTGCCTGGTGGCTACATCAATTTACATTCCCACCAATAGGGTTTTAGTGTTCTCTTTTCTTCATATCCTTGCCAACTTTGTTATTTGTTTTATTTTTAACAGTAGCCATAAAGGTGTGAGGTGATATCTCATTGTGGTTTTGGTTTTGATTAGCATTTTCCTGAAGTTAGTGATTTTGAGCATTTTTTCATATGCCTGTGGCCATCTTCATTTCCTCCTTGGTAAAATTCAGTTTTTTTATCCCCTTTTTAGTTGGGTTGTTTGTTTGTTTGTTTTTATATTGAGCTGTATTAACTGTTTATATATGTTGGATTAACCCCTTATTGGTCATATAATTTGCAAAATTTTTCTCCCATTTAGTAGGTTGTCTTCAAATTTTGTTGATAATTTCCTTTGCTGTGCAAAAGCTTTTAAATTTGCTTAGGTCCCATTTCTTTACTTCTGCTTTTATTTAATATACTCCAGGAGATGGATTAGAAAAGGCAATGGCACCCCACTCCAGTACTCTTGCCTGGAAAATCCATGGACGGAGAAGCCTGGTAGGCTGCAGTCCATGGGGTCGCGAACAGTGGGACACGACTGAGCGACTTCACTTTCACTCTTTACTTTCATGCATTGGAGAACGAAATGGCAACCCACTCCAGTGTTCTTGCCTGGAGAATCCCAGGGACGGGGGAAGCCTGGTGGGCTGCTGTCTATGGAGTCGCATAGAGTCAGACACGACTGAAGCGACTTAGCAGCACCAGCAGCAGGAGATGGATACAAATATTTTTGCTGTGATTCATGTCCCTGAATGTTCTCTATTTTCCTGTAGGTATTTTATAGTATCTGGCCCTAACTTTAGATCTTTAATCCATTTTAACTTTTATTTTTTGTATGATGTAAGAGAATGTTCTAATTTCAGTTCTTTACATGTATCTGTCTAGTTTTCCCAGCACTGTTTATTGAAGAGACTATCTTTTTTTCATTGTATATTCTTGGTTCCTTTTGGTGACCGTAGGTGCGTGAGTTTGTTTCTGGGCTGTCTATTCTGTTCCATTGATCTGTGTCTGTTTTCAATGCCAGTATCAAACTGTTCTGATGGGTGTAGCTTTGTATTAAAGAGTATGATCTGAAGTCAGGGAGCATAATTCTTCCAGCTTTGTTCTTCTTTCTCAAGATTGTTTTGGCTATTTGGGGCCTTTTGAAGGTATACTCTTCCAAAACTGAGCCAAGCACAAATAGAAAAGATGAATGGACGAATTACCAGTACTGAAATTGAGTCAGTAATTTAAAAATTTCCAGCAAACAAAAATCTAGAACCAGATGGCTGTACAGCTGAATTCTACCTAACATTTATCCTTCTGAAACTATTCCAAAAAATTGCAGAGGAAGAAATGCTTCTAAACTCATCTATATGAGTCCAGCATCACCCTGATACTAAAACCAGACAAAGATATCACAAAAAAGATTAGAGTTCAGTATCACTGATGAACATAGATGAAAAAATCCTCAACAACTAATAGCAGACTGAACCCAGCAATATATTAAAAAGATCATATACCGTGATCAAGTGAGATTTAACCCAGAATTGCAAGAATTTTCCACTGTTCAATCGATCAGTGTGATATACCACATTAACAAATTGAAAATAAAAACCATGTGATCATCTCAATAGATGGCAGAAAAAGCTTTTGATAAAATTTGGCATCCATTTATGATAAATTTCTCCAGAAAGTGGACATAGAGGGAATATATCTCAAAATAATGAAGGCCATGTATGGCAAACACACAGGTAACATCTGCCCCCTCCTGTTGCTCCCTGCTAAAGTCAAGGCTTCAGAGTGTACAACAAAATTAGAATTAGGTGTTAACAACAATTTAGAACACAATAGAATTGTATTTTTGGCTAGACTTCTGAAAGAAAGATACCTTTTAACCTTAGATAAGAAGAACCCACAAAGTTAGCAGATGTCATTGATTTCATTTAAATCTCTTCTCTCTCACTAACTGGGACAGATAAGACAGAGGTTAGGCTGTCTGGGGAGGCCTTACAAATAGCTGTGAAAAGAAGAGAAGTGAAAAGCAAAGGAAAAAAGGAAAGATATAAGCATCTGAATGCAGGGTTCCAAAGAATAGCAGGGAGAGATAAGAAAGCCTTCCTCAGTGATCAATGCAAAGAAATAGAGGAAAACAACAGAATGGAAAAGACTAGGGATCTCTTCAAGAAAATTAGAGATACCAAGGGAACATTTCATGCAAAGATGGGCTCGATAAAGGGCAGAAATGGTATGGACCTAACAGAAGCAGAAGATATTAAGAAGAGGTGGCAAGAATACACAGAAGAACTGTACAAAAAATATCTTCATGACCAAGATAAGCACGATGGTGTGATCACTCACCGAGAGCCAGACATCCTGGAATGTGAAGTCAAGTGGGCCTTAGGAAGCATCACTACAAACAAAGCTAGTGGAGGTGATGGAGTTCTAGTTGAGCTGTTTTGAATCCTCGAAGATGATGCTGTGAAAGTCCTGCACTCGATATGCCAGCAAATTTGGAAAACTCAGCAGTGGCCACAGGACTGGAAAAGGTCAGTTTTCACTCTAATCCCAAAGAAAGGCAATGCCAAAGAATGCTCAAACTACCACACAATTGCACTCATCTCACATGCTAATAAAGTAATGCTAAAAATTCTCCAAGCCAGGCTTCAGCAATACATGAACCGTGAACTTCCAGATGTTCAAGCTGGTTTTAGAAAAGGCAGAGGAACCAGAGATCAAATGGCCAACATCCGCTGGATCATGGAAAAGGCAAGAGAGTTCCAGAAAAATATCTATTTCTGCTTTATTGACTATGCCAAAGCCTTTGACTGTGTGGATCACAATAAACTATGGAAAATTCTTAAAGAGATGGGAATACCAGACCACCTGACCTGCCTTTTGAGAAAGCTATATGTAGGTTAGGAAGCAATAGTTAGAACTGGACAGGGAACAAAAGACTGGTTCCAAATAGGAAAAGGAGTATGTCAAGGCTGTATATTGTGTCCCTGCTTATTTAACTTCTATGCAGAATACATCATGAGAAACGCTGGTCTGGAAGAAGCACAAGCTGGAATCAAGATTGCCGGGAGAAATATCAATAACCTCAGATATGCAGATGACACCACCCTTATGGCAGAAAGTGAAGAGAAACTAAAAAGCCTCTTGATGAAAGTGAAAGAGGAGAGTGAAAAAGTTGGCTTAAAGCTCAACATTCAGAAAATGAAGATCATGGTGTCTGGTCCCATCACTTCATGGTAAATAGATGGGGAAACAGTGGAAAACAGTGTCAGGCTTTTTTGGGGGGGACTGCAAAATCACTGCAGATAGTGATTGCAACCATGAAATTAAAAGACGCTTAACTCCTTGGAAGGAAAGTTATGACCAACCTAGATAGCATATTCAAAAGCAGAGACATTGCTTTGCCAACAAAGGTCCGTCTAGTCAAGGCTATGGTTTTTCCTGTGGTCATGTATGGTTGTGAGTGGGACTGTGAAGAAAGCTGATCGCCGAAAAATGGATGCTTTTGGTGTTAGAGAATACTCTTGAGAGTCCCTTGAACTGCAAAGAAATCCAACCAGTCCATTCTAAAGGAGATCAGTCCTGGATGTTCTTTGGAAGGACTGATGCTAAAGCTGAAACTTCAATACTTTGGCCACCTCATGCGAAGAGTTGACTCATTGGCAAAGACTCTGATGCTGGGAGGGATTGGGGGCAAGAGGAAAAGGGGACGACAGAGGATGAGATGGCTGGATGGCATCACCGACTCCATGGACAAGAGTTTGGGTGAACTCCGGGAGTTGGTGATGAACAGGGAGGCCTGACATGCTGCAGTTCATGGGGTCACAAAGAGTCGGACATGACTGAGTGACTGAACTGAACTGAGCTGATATTGTTAATATTTAAAATACTTATAAATAGGGATAGAAAAGCCCCTTAAAACTTACCTAATGAATGGACTAAGGACTTGATAAAACATTTCACCCAAGAAGAGAGATATATAAAACACCTACCATGATAGCCTTAGAGCAAACCTTTATTAAATGCTTAGTAGCTCCAGGCCATTTATATGTTTATTTCTTGAACTGCTACTGCTGCTGCTAAGTCGCTTCAGTTGTGTCTGACTCTGTGCGACCCCATAGACAGCATCCCACCAGGTTCCGCCGTCCCTGGGATTCTCCAGGCAAGAACACAGGAGTCGTTTGCCATTTCCTTCTCCAGTGTATGAAAGTGGAAAGTGAAAAGTGAAAGTGAAGTCTCTCAGTTGTGTCCGACTCTTCACGACCCCATGGACTGCAGCCTACCGGGCTCCTCCATCATGGGATTTCCCAGGCAAGAGTACTGGAGTGGGGTGCCATCACCTTCTCCGATTTCTTGAACTCCCCCTTTTTCCCTATCTTATAGCTTAAGAAACAGCCATAGAGAAGTTGAATAATAGTAAAGAAATGATACCAGGCAGTATGAATATCATCAAAAATAAATGTTGGAGAAGGTGTGGAGAGAAAGGAACCCTCCTACTCTAGAGAGTGTCATACTGAGTTAAGTAATTTAGGTAGAGAAGGAGAAATATTGTGTGACATCCCTTATATGTCGAATCTAAAAGAAATGATACAAAAGAACTTCCTTACAAAATAGAAAGAGACAGACTTAGAGAACGTATTTGTGGTTGCCGGGAGGAAGTGATAATTAGGGAGTTTCGGATGGACGTGTTCACACTGCTGTATTTAAAATGGATAAGCAACAAATACCTACTGTATAGCACATGGAACTCTGCTCGGTGTTACATGAACATGACAACCTGGATGGGAGGGGAGTTTGGGGAAGAATGGATACATATGTATGTATGGCTGAGTCCCTTTGCTGTTCATCTGAAACTATCACATTGTTAATAAGCTATATCCCAGTATAAAATAAGAAGGTTTAAAAAAAAATCTCAAAAAGTAGAACTATTAGAGGGACTTCCTTGATGGTCCAGTGGTTAAGAATTCACCTTCAGATGCAAGTTCGACCCTGGTCAGGGAACAAAGATCCGACATGCCATGGGGTGACAAATCCCATATGCTGCAACTGGAGAGCCCTGGGCGCATGGCAGCAAAGATCCTGCATGCCGCAGCTAAGGCCCAATGCAGCCGAATAAGTATTTTTTTAAACTGAATTTTAAAAAAGTTAAAAGACAAAAATGATAAAATTAAGTATACCTAAGTAAACAGCTAAGGGATAGGCATAAAGATGTAAAATATGACATCAAAAATAGAAAACATGTAGGGGGAATAAAAAATAATAGATCTTTTAGAATGTCTTTGAACTTAAATGTCAGTTTAAAACAAGTATATATATTGATAGATATGTCAACATATATGAACTCCATGATAACTACTATATATGCAATATTTTATTGGTAAGCCATCTAGTACCTCTGGAGAAGAGAATGGCAAACCACTCCAGTATTCTTGCCTCGAAAAGCCCATGAACAGTATGAAAAGGCAAAAAGCTATGACACCAGGAGATAACGCCCTAGGCTGGAAGGTGCCTGATAAGCTACTGGGAGAGAGCAGAGAAATAGCTCCAGAAAGAATGAAGAGGCTTTAACTGTGTGGATCACAACAAACTATGGAACATTCTTAAGGAGATGGGAATACCAGACCACCTTACCTGCCTCCTGAGAAACCTGTATGCAGGTCAAGAAGCAACAGTTAGAACCTGACTTGGAATGACAGACTGGTTCAAAATTGCAGAAAGAATGCATCAAGACTGTATATTGTCACCCTGCTTATTTAACTTCTAAGCAGAGTACATTATGCAAAATGCCAGTCTGGATGAATCACAGGCTAGAATCAAGATTTCCAGGAGAAATACCAACAATCTCAGATATGCAGATGATACCTCTCTAATGGCAGAAAGAGAAGAGGAACTAAAGAGCCTCTTGGTAAAGGTGAAAGAGGAGAGTGAAGGAGCTGACATAAAACTCACCATTCAAAAAATGAAGATCATGGCTTCTGGTCCCATTGCTTCATGGCACATAGATGGGGAAACAATGGAAAGAGTGACAGATTTTCTTTTCTTCAGCTCCAAAATCACTGTGGATGGTTACTGCAGCCACGAAATTAAAAGATGCTTGCTCCTTGAAAGAAAAGCTGTGACCCACCTAGACAGTGTATAAAAAAAGCAGAGACATCACTTTGCCAACAAAGGTCTCTGTAGTCATAACTGTGGTTTTTCCAGTAATCGTGTACGTATGTGAGAGCTGTACCATAAAGAAGGCTGAATGCTGAAGAATTGATGCTTTTAAATTGTGGTGCTGCAGAAGACTTGAGAGTCCCTTGGACAGCAAGGAGATCAAACCAATCAATCCTAAAGCAAATAAACCCTGAATATTCATTGGAAGAACTGATGCTGAAGCTCTAGTCCTTTGACTACCTAATGTGAAGAGGCAACTCATTGGAAAATACCCTGATGCTGGGAAAGATTGAGGGCAGGAGAAGAGGGCGGCAGAGGATGAGATGGATGGCATCACCAGCTCAATGGACATGAGTCTGAGCAAACTTCAGGAGACAGTGAAGGACAGGGAAGCCTGGCTTGCTGCAGTCCATGGGGTCACAAAGAATAGGACATGACTTAGCACCTGAACAAAAACAGTCTAGTATCTACTGCAAGTTTATTTATTTTAATCTGAATATATACCTGAAATAAGTTCCTGGAGGGTTAATATTTCCACTTAACCAGTAAGAAACATACATACAGATTCTTCTTGCAATGGTTATTACATATTTAACTTTGAAGTGGTTTCTTTTCTAAATCGCCACGTAGTGTTTTATCTGAGACTGTTTGAGAGCCAGAGCAGCTTGGGAATGAACTAGATGACCTCTTGAAGTCCCTCTTAGCTTTAGGATTTAATAATTATGTGGATGGAATTGTGACGAGAACTTGAGTCTAAGAATAATTTCAAAGCAGGTCACTTTTTACAAAGTTAAGCTTTCCAGTGTCTTTTTAACATGATAATGTTTCTGAGCATGAAGTGAACAAACTTGATCTATTTTAACTTTAATTCTGAAGAAATCTCATTATGCTTCTTTTAAAAAAACTTTATGTCCATAAAAAAGCAGCCCTCTATCCCATCTCCTTAGTTTCATTAAGTATTTTGTATGTGTATTGAGGGTGGTGATTTTTTTCCCATAGTAGATTCTTGGCTATTAGTACAGATTTGCCTATTAATAATTCATTCTGATTCTCTGTTCATTTATGTTTTTATTTGTGTGAGTATAAACTTGTTTTAATGTCTATTTTATCTACTTTCTCTAGGTCTTTTGATTTATTTTCAGTATAGTGTGAAGTTCATGAATATATGCAAGGGAAAGATGTCTGAATGTTAATTGCAGAGGGGTTGCATGATGTTCACTAAGTTGTCAAGAAAATGATCTTTTTCACAAGATAGTTTTTTTTAATTCTCAAGACAGTTTATAGAGAGGTCACATGAATTCTTCTCAACTTTTTATTATGATTTTGAAATTTAATTCCATGATAACTGTAGCAGTTGAAAAACATCTAAGAGATCTTGGGTTTGACTTTCAAAACTAAGCAAAGACCACCTCAAGGAAAATTAGTGTTTACCCCGGGATCTTTAAATATGAGGACAATTATAGAAAGTCAGGATTAAAGACTGGAATGTTTAAAGCGGAAAACAAATACTACTGTTTTTCTATCATCAATAAAATATTTTGCTGTAATTCTGTCAGTACTCTTCATGGGTGGTACAAAGTTTCAACTTCTTTCACTCCTGCTGGTCAGGGCAAGAAAAGGGGAGTACTAACTGTACGTGTACTTTGATAATGGAGCCTTCGCAGTGCCTACTGACTAATAACTCTTCTAGCAAGAGCATAGGTTGTACCTTTTGCATCCTTCAGTGAGAGAAGAGTTGTTTGTGACAGCGTGTTCATCTTGGAAATTATACAATATGTTGTTGAGCTTTGCTGTGTATATACAAATTACCACAAACTTAGTGCTTTTAAAATAACTTACTTATTATCTCATAATTTTGGGAGTCACAAATATGAAATGGGTTTAAAATCAAGATGTCAGCAGGCCTGCTTTTTTTTGAGGCTCTTAGGGAGAATCCATTTCCTTGCTGTTTTCAGTTTCTGGAAGTCAGCTGCATTCCATGGCTTGTGGTTCTTTCAAAGCCAACCAGTATAAGATCTTCCAGTCTTTCTCTGACTCTGACCTTTCTGTCATATCCTATATAACCTGAGATAATCTTTCCATTTCAAGATCCCTAACTTAATCATATCTGCAAAGCCCTTTTTGCCTTATAATGTAATTTATTTATGGCAAATAGGGAATTAGAGCATTGACATATTTAGGAAGCCATTTTTCTGCAAAATACAATATCATACCAACAAAAAACATGGACACTGTTATCATAAGTTGATTTCTCAAGATCCCTTCCTGGAGAGTACTGTTCTTTATCCATGTAGTCTTCAATATAATTTTAGCCATTCATATTCATGTTTCACACGTTGATCTATTTAGATAGCAAAAATATTTTAATGGAGCCTTCCATTCTTTTTTGACTACTAGATTTGCACAAAGCAGTGTTAATAGGAGATGGAAATGAAAATATTTGAATAATATTCTCTTTGCCAAACATTAGTCTGTGTACTCAATATGCATTTTTCTATTTGATCCTCACAGCAGACTTCTGAGCTCTTCGTATTTATCATAAGACTCACAGATCTTAAATAACTTGTCTAAAGTTAGAAGTAACAGAAATGTGATTAGAGTCTTGTCCATCTATTTTTTGGCTAACTGTGTATGTCATATGTGTTTTAATTTTACTTTAAAATGTGAAAATATTTTTTAAAAAGCACGAGTAGTAACCATTTCTCTGCATTTTGTGTTATATACTAGTTTGTAAACTGATTTTTTAACTTAAACTTTTCCTATAACCTATACAACTCTTTATAGGCCCCAGTTTTAATTGCTTTATACTATTTCAAGATGACCACTCTTCTTCCACCCTATCACACTACACTATCTCTTCCCAAGGCATGCCTTCTGGAGGGCACAATACAAAATATATATAATTAAGTAGAAGGATGTAATTCAATGAAACTGAGTCATGCCGTTGTAGGGCCACCCCAGATGGACAAGTCATGGTGGAGAGTTCTGACAAAACATGGTCCACTAGAGAAGGGAATGGCAAACCACTTAAGCATTCTTGCCTTGAGAACCCCATGAAGGTGCTGCTGCTGCTGCTGCTAAGTTTCTTCAGTCGTGTCCGACTCTGTGTGACCCCACAGACGGCAGCCCACCAGGCTCCACCATCCCTGGGATTCTCCAGGCAAGAACACTGGAGTGGGTTGCCATTTCCTTCTCCAGTGCGTGAAAGTGAAAAGTGAAAGTGAAATCGCTCAGTCGTGTCCGACTTTTCGCCACCCCATGGACTACAGCCTACCAGGCTCCTCTGTCCATGGGATTTTCCAGGCAAGAGTACTGGAGTGGGATGCCATCGCTTCCTCCGCCCATGAAGGTATGAAGAGGCAAAAAGATATGACACTGAAAGATGAACTACCTTGGTTGGTGGTGTCCAATATGCTCCTGGAGAAGAGCAGAGCAATAGCTCCAAAAGGAATGAAGAGGCTGAGCCAAAGCAGAAATAGCGCCCAGTTATGGATATGTTTTGTGGGGAAAGTAAAGTCTGATGTTGTTAACAATATTGCATAGGAACCTGCAATGTTAGGTCCATGAATCCAGGTAAATTGGAAGTGGTCAAATAGGAGATGGCAAGAGTGAACATCGACATTTTAGGAATAAGTGAACTAAAGTGGACAGCAGTAGTCAAATTTAATTCAGATGACCATTATATCTACCACTGTGGGCAAGAATCCCTTAGAGGAAAGGGAGTAGCCCTCAGTCAACAAAAGAGTCTGAAATGCAGTACTTCAGTGCAATCTCAAAAATGACAGAATGATCTCTGTTTGTTTCCAAGGCAGACCATTCAATCAGTATCACAGTATTCCAAGTCTATGCCCCAACCACTAATGCCAAAGAAGGTGAAGTTGAAACGTTCTATGAAGAACTATAAGACCTTCTAGAACTAACACCAAAAAAGAGATGTGCTTTTCATCATAGGGTACTGGAATGCAAATGTAGGAAGTGAAGAGAAACCTGGAGTAACGGGCAAGTTTGGTCTTTGAGTACAAGAGGAAGCAGAGCAAAGGCTAACAGAGTTTTGCCAAGAGAATGCACTGGTCATAGCAAACACCCACTTCCAACAACACAAGACACTACTCTACACATGGACATCAGTTCAGTTCAATCGATCAGTCGTGTCTGACTCTTTGCAACCCCATGAACCACAGCACGCTAGGCCTCCCTGTCCATCACCAACTCCTGGAGTCCATCCAAACTCATGTCCATCAAGTCGGTGATGCCATCCAACCATCTCATTCTCTGTCGTACCCATCTCCTCCTGCCCTCAATCTTTCCCAGCATCAGGATCTTTTCAAATGAATCAGCTCTTCGCGTCAGGTGGCCCAAGTATTGGAGTTTCAGCTTCAACATCAGTCCTTCCAGTGAACACCCAGGACTGATCACTTTAGGATGGACTGGTTGGATCTCCTTGCAGTCCAAGGGACTCTCAAGAGTTTTCTCCAATACCACAGTTCAAAAGCATCAATTCTTTGGCATTCAGTTTTCTTTATAGTCCAAATCTCACATCCATCCATGACCACTGGAAAAACCATAGCTTTGACTAGATGGACCTTTGTTTGCACAGTAATGTCTCTGCTTTTTAATATGCTATCTAAGTTGGTCATAACTTTTCTTCCAAGGAGTAAGTGTCTTGTCATTTCATGGCTGCAGTCACTATCTGCAGTGATTTTGGAGCCCAGAAAAATAAAGTCAGCCACTGTTTCCACTGTTTCCCCATCTATTTGCCATGAAGTCATGGGACCAGATGCCATGATCTTAGTTTTCTGAATGTTGAGTTTTAAGCCAACTTTTGCACTCTCCTCTTTCACTTTCATCAAGAGGCTCTTTAGTTCTTCACTTTCTGCCATAAGGCTGGTTGTCATCTGCATATCTGAGGTTATTGATATTTCTTCCGGCAATATTGATTCCAGCTTGTTCTTCCTCCAGCCCAGTGTTTCTCATATAAGTTAAATCAGCAGGGTGACAATATACAGCCTTGACGTACTCCTTCCCTATTTGGCACCAGTCTGTTGTTCCATGTCCAGTTCTAACTGTTGATTCCTGACCTGCATACCAGTTTCTCAGGAGGCAGGTCAGGAGGTCTGGTATTCCCATCTCTTTCAGAACTTTCCACAGTTTATTGTGATCCACACAGTCAGAGGCTTTGGCATAGTCAATAAAGCAGAAATAGATGTTTTTCTGGAACTCTCTTGCTTTTTCAATGATCCAGCAGATGTTGGCAGTTTGATCTCTGGTTCCTCTGCCTTTTCTAAAACCAGCTTGAACATCTGGAAGTTTGCGGTTCACATATTGCTGAAGCCTGGCTTGGAGAATTTTAAGCATTACTTTACTAATGTATGAGATGAGTGCAATTATGTGGTAGTTTGAGCGTTCTTTGACATTGCCTTTCTTTGGGATTGGAATGAAAACTGACCTTTTCTAGTCCTGTGGCCACTACTGAGTTTTCCAGATTTGCTGTCATATTGAGTGCAGCACTTTCACAGCATCATCTTTCAGGATTTGAGATAGCTCAACTAGAATTCCATCACCTCCACTAGCTTTGTTTGTAGTGATGCTTCCTAAGGCCCACTTGACTTCACATTCCAGGATAGATATCTGGCTCTAGGTGAGTGATCACACCATCGTGATTATCTGGGTCATGAAGGTCTTTTTTATACAGTTCTTCTGTGTATTCTTGCCACCTCTTAATATCTTCTGCTCCTGTTAGGTCCCTCCCATTTCTGGCTTTTATTGAGCCCATCTTTGCATAAAATGTTCTCTTGGTATCTCTAATTTTCTTGAAGAGATCTCTAGTCTTTCCCATTGTATTGTTTTTCTCTGTTTCTTTGCATTGATCGCTGAGGAATGCTTTCTTATCTCTCCTGGCTGTACTTTCGAACTCTGCATTCAAATGGGTATATCTTTCCTTTTCCCCTTTGCTTTTCGCTTCCCTTCTTTTCACAGCTATTTGTAAGGCCTCCTCAGACAGCCATTTAGCTTTTTTGCATTTCTTTTTCTTGGGTCAATACCAAAATCAGATTGATTATATTCTTTGCAGCAGAAGATAGAGAAACTCTATATGGTCAGCAAAAATAAGACCAGGAGCTGACTGTGGCTCAGATAATGAACTCCTTATTGCCAAACAATAAGACTTAAATTGAAGAAAGTAGAGAAAGTGACTAGGCCATTAAGGTATGACCTAAATCGAATCCCTTATGATCGTATAATGGAAGCGATAATCAAGGGATTAGATCTGATAGAGTGTCTGAAGAACTGTGGATGGAGGTTTATGACACTGTACAAGAGGTGGTGATCAAAACCATCCCCAAGAAAAAGAAATGCAAAAAGACAAAATGGCTGTCTGAGGAAGCCTTACAAATATATAAGGAAAGAGAAGTGAAAGGCAAAGGAGAAAAGGAAAGACACGCCCCTCTGAATGCAGAGTTCCAAAGACTAGTAAGCAGAGACAAGAAAGCCTTCCAAAGTGAACAGTGCAAAGAAACGGAGGAAAACAATAGAATGGGAAAGATTAGAGATCTCTTCAAGAAAATTAGAGATACCAAGGGAACATTTCATGTAAAGATGGGCAAAAAAAAAGACAGAAATGGTATGGAAATAACAGAATTAGAAGATATTAAGTAAAGGTGTCAAGAATACACAGAAAAACTATACAAAAAAAAATATCTTAATGACCTGGATAACCACGATGGTGTGATCATTCACCTATAGCCAAACATCTTGGAGTGTGAAGTCAAGTGGGCCTTAGGAAACATCACTGTGAACAAAGATAGTAGGGGTGTTGGAATGCCAGCTAAACTATTTCAAATCCTAAAAGATCATACTGTTTGTTAAAGTGCTGCACTTAATATGCCAGCAAATTTGGAAAACTCAGCAGTGGCCACAGGATTGGAAAAGGTCAGTTTTCATTCCAATCCCAAAGAGGATAATGCCAAAAAATGTTCAAACTATTGCACAATTGCATTCATTTCACATGCTGTCAAAGTGATACTCAAAATTCTCCAAGGGAGGCCTCCATAGTACGTGAACTGAGAGCTTTCAGGTGTTCAAGCTTTATTTAGAAAAGGCAGAGGAGCCAGAGATCAAATTGCCAACATCTGCTGGATCATCAGAAAAGCAAGAGAGTTCCAGGAAAACATCTACTTCCATCTCATTGATTATGCTAAAGCCTTTGACTGTGTGGATCACAACAAACTACGGTAAATTTGTAGTTAGATAGGGCTGCTGCTGCTAAGTCACTTCAGTTGTGTCCAACTCTGTGCAACCCCATAGATGGCAGCCCACCAGGCTCCCCTGTCCCTGGGATTCTCCAGGCAAGAACACTGGAGTGGGTTGCCATTTCCTTCTCCAGTGCGTGAAAGTGAAAAGGGAAAGTGAAGCCACTCAGTCGTGTCCTACTCTTAGCGACCCTAAGGAGTGCAGCCTACCAGGCTCTTCCGTCCACGGGATTTTCCAGGCAAGAGTACTGGAGTGGGGTGCCATTGCCTTCTCCTAGATAGGGCTACCAGAGCACTTTACCTGCCTTCTGAGAAACCTGTATGGATGTCAAGAAGCAAAAGTTAACAACAGACGTGAAACAACAGACTGATTCCAAATTGGGAAAGGAGTACGTCACAGCTGTATATTGTCACTCTGCTTATTTAACTTATATGCAGAGTACATCATGAGAAATGCTGGGCTGGATGAAGCACAAGCTGGAATCAAGATTGTAGGGAGAAATATCAATAAGCTCAGATATGCAGATGACACCACCCTTATGGCAGACACCAAAGAGGGACTAATAGCCTCTTGATGAAGGTGAAAGAGGAGAGTGAAAAAGCTGGCATAAACTCAACATTCAAAAACCAAAAATCATGGCATCCAGTCCCATCACTTTATGGCAGATAGATGTGAAAACAATGGAAACAGGGACAGAGTTTATTTTCATGTGTTCAAAGTCACTGCAGATGGTGACTGCAGTCACAAAATCCAAAGATACTTGCTCCTTGGTAGAAAAACTGTGACAAACCTAGGCAGTGTATTAAAAAGCAGAGACATTATTTTGCTGACACAGGTCCATACAGTCAAGTGTATGGTTTTTCCAGTAGTCATGTATGGGTGTGAGAGTTGAACCATAAAGAAGGCTGATCGCTGAAGAATTGATGTTTTTGAACTGTGGTGCTGGAGAACTCTTGGACTGCAAGGAAATCAAGCCAGTCAATCTGAATGGAAATTAATCCTGAATATTCATTAGAAGGACTGATGCTGAAGCTGAAGCTCCAATACATTGGCCACCTGATGCGAAGAGCTGATTCATTAGAAAAGATGCTGGTCCAGGGAAAGATTGAAGGCAGGAGGAGAAGGGGATGACAGAGGATGAGATTGTTGGATGGCATCCCTGACTCGATGGACATGAGTTTGAGCAAGCTCTGGGAGATGGTGAAGGACAGGAAAGCCTGATGTGTTGCATCCATGGGCTCACAAAGAGTTGGCCATGACTGAGTAACTGAATGACAAATATAAATCACTGCCAAAATTAGCAAATACAACTTTATCAGGGGATTAAGGGAGGGAGATATTAATCACTGTGGATGGTGACTGCAGCCATGAAATTAAAGGACGCTTGTTCCTTTAGCTATGACAATCTGAGACAACATATTAAAAAGCAGAGACATCATTTTGCTGACAGAGTTCCATATTGTCAAACCTATGGTTTTTCCAGTAGTCAGGTATGGATTTGAGACTTGAATCATAAAGAAGGCTGAGTGCAGAGGAATTGATGCTTTGTAATTGTGATGCTGGAGAAGACATGATGTCCTTGGGCTACAAGGAGATCAAACCAGTCCTAAAGGAAATCAGCCTTGAATATTCATTGGAAGGACTGATGCTGAAGCTCCAATACTTTGGCCAGCTGATGTGAAGAGCCAACTCATTTGAAAAGACCCTGATGCTAGGAAAGATTGAAGGCAGGAGAAGGGGATGGCAGAGAATGTGATGGTTAGATGGCATCACCAACTCACTGGACATGAATTTGAGCAAACTCTGGGAGATAGTGGAGGACAGGGAAGCCTGCATGCTGCAGTCCATGGGGTCGCAAAGAATTGGACATGACTTTATGACTGAACAACTGCAATATTACTTTAAAAAAAATTATTTATTATTTGGCTGTGCTGGGTCTTAGTGCCATGCCAGAGCTTTAGTTGTGACATGTTAAGTCTTAGTTCGGCATGTGGGTTCAACCACAGTTCGAACTCAGGCCCCCTTCATTGGGAGTGCAGTGTCTTAGCCACTGGACCACCAGGGAAGTGCCCAATATTACTTTAAATTGACCAATTTGAATACTTTCTAGTAACATAATTAGGGCTTGGAAGAAAAACTTGCCAGGACAGAAGATCTACTTAATATAAAGCTAGAAATTATGACCTTTTCCAGTCAAGATAGTGTCTGAAATACTTCATGCCTGCACGTGTGTGTGTGTGTGTGTGTGTGTGTGTGTGTGTCTTTGAGTGTATGTAGTAAGAGGGAGGGAAAAAAGGTAGGGAAAGACAATACTTAATACTGGAAATATTTTAAAATGAGATTGATAAACTAAATTAGATTGATAAACTACCTTACCAGTTAATTAAAAAGCTATGATTGTTTGCATTTAATTTATTTTTGATCAATAAGTAGTAATAAAAGTTCAAGGATATTATAAACAAAGCTCTGAGTATATGACTAAGCCCCAGTTCCTTTTCTGCACTCTGAGAAAAAAACACAAGAAAGCATATCCTTAATCTCTATTTGCATAGTCTAAAGAAAATTATTGTGTTGTTAAATATTTTTAAAGCACCTTTTCTTTGCTGTTTTTCCCAAAGACAGAAAAATAATTGGTTCTGATTATAATTGCTGGATATTATGAAGCACTATCCAACTGAAAGCCAACAAAATGTTTTAGTTAAGATGTTAGGTTATTTTTTGAAGTATTTCTATAATTGTAAATTCATTGTATATGTTTGTCTTGAGGAATACTTAATTAGGAAGAGGGATTAAGCATAACTTCCTGATTTCATGCTGTATTCATGTGTGATTTATCTGTTTTTTAGGTACCCAGAGGCTTACCTTACTTCTCTGTGGATTTTGGCCTCCAAGGGGGGTTTGCCCATGTCATTGAAGATCAGCACAAATTCCCACATTACTTTGGAAAGGTATGCTCACAAATTGGTAAAATTCCAGAATTTAGCAATTTTGTAACATTACTTTTGAAGGGAAATAACTTTGGGCACAATGTACAGTGAAGTTGGTGACTGCTGTAAAACCCAGTTTTCAGAGGGAGTACCTAGAAGCTATTAAGAAATATATACCAGGATATTTATAACAGTCAGGAATGTCACTTTGGAGCGAAATGGTTTGTTGACAGTGTCAGCAGTGACTGTAGTGTTTTCCTGTGGAGACAGCCAGGCTTGTGCTGAGAATGTTAATTGATAATGATGATAACCTATTTGTTGAGGATTTACAGTGAGCCTGGTAATGTTCTCAGCACTCATTTAATGCTCATAATAACACTATCATGTAGACATTTTATACTTTCATTTTATAGATGTTGAAACCAATCTACATTTTATAGATGTTGAAACCAGTATAACTTCCCCAGGATCATGTGCTAGTAAGTGACAGAACCAAGGGGTGCATAAATTCTTGGTTGAACTAGAAAACAAATGATCTCACATATTCATTTATAACTAAGTACCGTACAGTCCGAGAAGAATATAGCAGTCATTTCACACAGTTTCTGGTCAGATACTAGAGTGTAGATGTTTCAGTTGCTAGTGGATTCTTTCCATTACTACAGATTGCCTTCTAGGGGTGTAGTCCTTAAATTTAAGTTCTATTAAATATCTGGGAAGTATATAAGTTAGTATCAGGGCCTAGAATGAAATTAATGTAGCCATAGGAGCAGTCAAAAGAAGTTTGGGCAATAATAGCTCAAGAAAGTGACCTTTCAATCTAGTGTAGGTCAGGCCTTTCTCTCTAAATTAGAGGAGCCTAGATGAACTTTGCCCGTGGTTCCCTGTTCCTACCCATTTTCATCCCATGTCAGATCATTTTCTACAATGATTAGGGACCTGTGAGAGGTTTGGACTCACAATTTTTTATACTGTTGTCCTTAAAGGCTAACGAGACCCCAAATCACGTTCATCTATGAACTGTTGAAATACGTTTTAGAAACTTGTCCGAGAGATTATCTTTTCCCAGAGTTAACTAGAAAGAGATTTGTTTTCGTTGCTCTGAAAAACATTGTTAAATTTCAGTAGAGTTTTATAACTCAGAACTTTTATGACTCTGCTTTTATTTAAAAAAATGATTCTAGTAAAAATGAAGTAAATACCTAGTTTTTAACTTGCATAACTTTAATTGGGAGATTGTCCTCCTCCAAATATTAAGCACGTTATGATTTATATGATACTGTTTTAGTGTTGAAAACTTCTTTAGTTAGTGTTACATCGCTGATCCATTTTCCTCGAAATTTCTTTCCAAGAAAAAGCCTGTGTACGCACAGACTCCCTCAGCCTGCAGTTAAGTTTAGACAGCAAGAAGGATTGGTCTCTTTGCATTAATATCTGCTTCAGTAACAGAACAAGAATCAATCCTTGTGGTATGTGTGCCTTAATGGTACACATGAGACGAAACTTGATGTTTTATAGAAAATTTTAAGTCAATTTTAGAAAATTTTAGGTCAAATTTTAGAAAAATTTAGATCTATAAAGCTAGGCTTTCTTAAACTACATTGCTAGTGATTGGCTGATGCTAAGAAATCTTGCATTAAATTTGTCCTCTTTTTATGCTATGTCTGTCTTGGCCCCTTTACTTCCTTTATCCAATGAAGAGATTTCCTTTTCCATGAAGCTTTTCTTGATTTATCCAGCAAATAGAATCTCCTTTCTTTTTGAGTCTCCGTATAGTCTACTTTGGCATTTACCTTATTCTGCTTTATAAGACAGTCCTTTATGTAGCTGGGTTGTTATTGGGGCTCCCACCACAGCTCTGCATTCTGTTTGAGTTTTCTGAAGACAGAGAAATGTATGTTAGTTATTTCTGTATCACCTACAATATTTGGCCATTGCTTGTATATAGTAGATCCCTTCATTAATAGAGTATTTGTTAAGATGAAGAACCTATGTCTTAGAGCAATTACATCCAAGGTCTTAACAGTCCTGTAGACCTAGACTGAATATGGAGAATTCTACCTCTAGCCCAGAGTTTTCCTGTATTACCATACTTCCCTTCCTTGAAGCATTATAAATCTCCCCCATATCTTTCTGTATATGGATACTCACTATCATGCATCTGTGCTCAGTCACTAAGTCACGTCCAACTCTTTTGCCACCCCATGGATTGTAGCCTGCCAGACTCTTCTGTCCACGGGATTTCCCAGGCAAGGATACTGGAGTGAGTTGATATTTACTTCTCCAGGGGATCTTCCTGACCCAGGGATCAAACCAGCACCACCTGCATTGGCAGGAGGGTTCTTTGCCACTGAACCACCAGAGAAGCCCACTCACTGTCATAAATTTAATTAATCTCTATAGCTGATATCATAGGAACAGGAAGATGATCATGAAAGAAATGATCTAGAATAATAAGTAGACCATTGAAAATATATTATTTCAGGACTTGGGAATATGGTTTTTTAAATGAAGGTGATTATAATTTTTAATTATTGGTTTATATGGATTGGTACTAAAATATGATTTCATTTCCTAAAAAAAAAGATCTCCAGCTAATAGAAGAAACTGGCTTTTAAATCTATTGGGTAGTAGAGAGAACATTAGCCCAAGATTCAACTGTAGTTGAACAATCAAGTTTATAATTGCTACATGTTGGTTAACTGTTTCTTCAGATTTTCTTACCAGAGCAGCTAATAAGGACCAAATTAATTAAATTTCATTTTCTCTTCTTCCCCTTTGCTGCTGTCTGACAGATGTACTAAGAAGCAACAAAATAGACAAATTGTTTGACAGGAGATACAACTAAGAACCTTTGGAATCACAGGGTTTAACATGGTTAGAATTAAATGAAAACAAGTTTTGTTTTTTAACTTGAAACTAATACTTATATAAAATTTGAGCATCCTTTAGAGAAGTACTTAATTATTACATTTAGTAACAGAATAAACAGGAATAGCTTCACTCCTGTTTTTCAGTCTTTATACATGTGTGTGTTTGTTTTTTTCTCATTCTTTAAAAGGAAATCATTGGTGGCATGCTGGATATAGAACCAAGAGTTTGGAGGAAGGGGGTGCGAGAAAGTTTTGAAGATCAGAGGAAGAAAGCACTGCAGTTTGCTCAGTGGTGGAAACCATTTGATTTCACCGGAAATAAAAAATGTTGAGGCAAAGCTTTCCTTTTTTATTTCCTTTTCAGATTTCTTTCAGTTTTATTTCCATTGCATCTAGCTAAACAACTAACCATCAGGTAATAGAAAAAGAGTGTCATGATCTGGGTTTCTGACAACTCTACATCGTTGAATTGTAGTGGTTTTCTTCACCACCTGCTCCTGTGGACTGCATTGTAGTAACCATGGAGACCAGTTATATTGGGTGACCTGTTCATGTTCTGTTCTGTACCTGTGTCTTCATGTTCTAAACTATTTAGTTAATCTGTAGAAAGACTTTTCTGAAGAATTATCTAGGAAGTATCACAAATCATTGCTTCAGAGGGAAATGCGTCTACTTCAAGTTTGTTAAATCTACTGACTAGTTTCTTTTGCATTTAAACTAAAACTTGGCATATTTAGTGAGAGTTGAAATTTCTTTTCACAGCATTTTATAGAAGCTCTTAATTTTCTTCGAATACCATATATATTACTGCTATTCTTTTTATTAAAGGGAAAAAGAATGTCCCCAATAATAAATAATTAAATGAATTATATTATACGTTTGTAATTTGTTTGTATTTCTGCAGTTTTAAATAGTGTGTTTGAATTTTGGTGATTTTACATGTACTTTCCAAAAATCATAGGTTGTTTGGGGTTTCTGTGAAAGTTAAAAATTTTAGCCAAGTCATCATTTTGGGGTTGTATTGATTATTACAAAATATTTAGTAATAAGTCACGTGTGTATTTTTAAGAGGCAGGAGCACGTTCTGTTGTCCCATTTGATCTAAGGTTCTTCATATTCCTTTATGCTTACACTTGGTATTAAGAGAAAAAACTGATAAGTAAGAGATATGGCCATCGTCTCCAAGAGTGTTGCTACTTTATTTTTAACATGGAAGATATTTTTGTAGTCACCCTTTTTCAAAGATGTTGTTTTTTTGGAGGCAAACCTTGACATTTTGCCATGAAATGTTGAATATTTAGAATCAATGTGACATGTACTCTAGAGTAACTCATAACCAGACAGTTATTTTTAATATTGATATCTTTCTTTAGTATCTTGAAAAAGGAAATATTTATGTTCTATCTCAAGTATTAAAATTTTAAAAAATTTGGAAGTTTAATCATTTCAAATTCTCAGTATTTGCAAATTGCATTTAACTTTTTTTTATCAAATTGATAATTGACAGTATAAATTTTTATTTATTGCTGTTTTCAGACTATTATGGCCTTGCTACAAAGTCTCAGACAAATCTTTAACATTCACTTATTCACTGAGTGTGTTAACAAACATTTGTTTACAGGGCATTTTATTGCATACTGGTAGTACAAAAATAAAAAATATATTTCAGTTCAGTCCCTAAGTTGTGTCCAACTCTGGGCCCCATGGACCGTAGCACGCCAGGACTCCCTGTCCGTAACCAACTTCTGGAGTTTACTCAAACTCATGTCCATTGAGTCAGTGATGCCATCCAGCCATCTCATCCTGTGTTGTCCCCTTCTCCTCCCACCTTCAATCTTTCCCAGCATCAAGGTCTTTCCAGTGAGTCCCTTCTTTGCATCAAGTGGCCAAAGTATTCGAGTTTCAGCTTCAACATCAGTCCTTCCAATGAATATTTAGGACTGATTTCCTTTAGGATGGTCTGGTTGGATCTCCTTGCAGTCCAAAGGACTCTCAAGAGTCTTCTCCAACACCACAGTTCAAAACCGTCTATTCTTCGACACTCAACTTTCTTTAAGGCCCAACTCTCACACCCATACATGACTACTGGAAAGACCATAGCCTTGACTAGACAGACCTTTGTTGGCAAAGTAATGTCTCTGCTTTTTAACATGCTGTCTAGGTTGGTCATAACTTTTCTTCCAAGGAGTAAGCGTCTTTTAATTTCATGGCTTCATTCACCATCTCTGGTGATTTTGGAGCCCCCCAAAATAAGGTGTCACTGTTTCCACTGTTTCCCCATCTATTTGCAGAGTGATGAGACTGGATGCCATGGTCTTAGTTTTCTGAATGTTGAGTCTTAAGCCAACTTTTTTCACTCTCTTCTTTCACTTTCAACAAGAGGCTCTTTAGTTCTTCTTCACTCTCTGCCATAAGGGTAGTGTCATCTGCATATCTGAGGTTATTGATATTCCTCCTGGAAATCTTGTTTCCAGCTTGTGCTTCATCCAGTCCAGCATTTCTCATGATGTACTCTGCATATACGATAAATAAGCAGGGTGACAGTATACAGCCTATACATACCCCTTTTCCTATTTAGAACCAGTCTGTTGTTCCATGTCCAGTTCTAACTGTTGCTTCCTGACCTGCATACAGATTTCTTAAGAGGCAGGTTAGGTGGTCTGGTATTGCCATCTCTTTCAGAATTTTCCACAGTTTATTGTGATCCACACAGTCAAAGGCTTTGGCATAGTCAATAAAACAGAAGTAGATGATTTTCTGGAACTCTCTTGCCTTTTCCATGATCCAGTGGATGTTGGCAATTTGATCTCGGGTTCCTCTACCTTTTCTAAAACCAGCTTGAACATCTGGAAGTTCATGAAGAAGGCTGAGCACCGAAGAATTGATGCTTTTGAACTGTGGTGTTGGAAAATACTCTTGAGCGTCCCTTGGATTGCAAGGAGATCCAACCAGTGCATTCTAAAGGAGATCCGCCCTGGGATTTCTTTGGAAGGAATGATGCTAAAGCTGAAACTGCAGTACTTTGGCCACCTCATGGGAAGAATTGACTCATTGGAAAAGACTCTGATGCTGGGAGGGACTGGTGGCCCAAGGAGAAGGGGACAACAGAGGATGAGATGGCTGGATGGCATCACTGACTCGATGGACGTGAGTCTGAGTGAACTCCGGGAGTTGGTGATGGACAGGGAGGCCTGGCATGCTGCGATTCATGAGGTCGCAAAGAGTTGGGCACGACTGAGTGACTGAACTGAACTGAACTGAATGGTCTAATGGTTTTCCCTACTTTATTCAATTTAAGTCTGAATTTGGGAGTAAGGAGTTCATCATTTGAGCCACAGTCAACTCCCAGTCTTGTTTTAGCCGACTCTATAGAGCTTCTCCATCTTTAGCTGCAAAGAATATAATCGGAATGATTTTGCTGTTGACCATCTGGTGATGTCCATATGTAGAGTCTTCTCTTGTGTTGTTGGAAAAGGGTGTTTGCTTTGACCATTGCATTCTCTTTGCAAAACTCTGTTAGCCCATGCCCTGCTTCATTTTGTACTCCAAAACCAAAATTGCCTGTTACTCCAGGTATCCCTTGACTTCCTACTTTTGCATTCCAGTCTCCTGTGATGAAAAGGACATCTTTTTTGAGTGTTAGTTCTAGAGAGTCTTGTAGGCCTTCATAGAACTGTTCAGCTTCACCTTCTTTGGCATTAGTGGTTGGGGCATAAACTTGGATTACTGTGATATTGAATGGTTTGCCTTGGAAACAGAGATCATTCTGTCATTTTTGAGATTGCTCTGAAGTACTGCATTTGAGATTTTTCTCGTGACTCTGAGGGCTACTCCCATTTCTTCTATTTTTTGATTGAGACATTTGTTTTTCTGGTATTGAGCTGCATGCATGAGTTGCTTACATATATTAGAAATTAATTATTTATCAGTTGCTTCTTCTGAAATTATTTTCTCACATTCTAAAGGCTGCTTTTTCCCCCTTGCTTATAGTTTCCTTCATTGTTCAAAAGTTTTTAAGTTTTAATTAGGTTCCATTTGTTTATTTTTTGTTTTTATTTTCATTACTTTGGGAGGTGTATCATAGAGGATCTTGCTGTGATTTGTATCATAGAGTGTTCTGCCTATGTTTTCCTCTAAGAGTTTTATAGTTTCTTGTCATACATTTAGTTCTTTAATCCATTTTGAGTTTATTTAGGTGTATGTTAGAAAGTGTTCTAGTTTCATTCTTTTACTGGTGTTTGACCAGTTTCCCAGCATTGGTTGTTAAAGAGATTGTCTTTTCTCCATTGTATATTTTTGTCTACTTGTCAAAGTTAAGGTGTCCGTTGGTGTGTGAATTTATCTCTGGACTTTCTTTTTTGTTCCACTGATCTATATTTCTGTCTTTGTGCCAGTACCATACTGTCTTGATGACTGTAGCTTTTTGAAAGTGAAAATAAAAGTTGCTCAGTTGTGTCCAACTCTTTGCAACCCCATGGACCATACAGTCCGTGGAATTCTCCAGGCCAGAATACTGGAGTCAGTAGCCTTTCCATTCTCCACGGGATCTTCTCAATCTAGGTGTCGAACCCAGATCTCCTGCATTGCAGGCAGATTCTTTACCAGCTGAGCCAAAAGGGAAGCCCTTGTGGCTAATACATATCTCTGGGCTTTCTGTTTTGTTTCATTGATCTATATTTCTGTCGTTGTGCCAGTACTACATTGTCTTAATGACTGTAACTTTTTAGTATAGTCTGAAGTCTGGCAGGTTGATTCCTCTAGTTCAGAGAACAAAAACAAATAATTTCAAAATTTGTATGGAAATACAAAAAACCTTGAGTAGCCAAAACAATCTTGAGAAAAAAGAATGGAACTAGAGGAATCAACCTGCCTGACCAATACCATTGGTAGCTAATAGGAATTGTGTTGAATCTATAGATTTCTTTGAGTAGTGTACTCATTTTTACTATATTGATTCTTCTGATCTACAAACATGGTATATTTCTCCATCTATTTGTGTCATCCTTGATTTATTTCATCAGTATTTTATAAGCTTTTGTTTCTTTGGTTAAACTTATTCCTAAGTATTTTATTCTTTTTGTTTTAATGGTGAATGGGGTTGTTTCTTTAATTTCTCTTTCTATGTATTAATTTTATATCCTGCAACTTTACTATATTCATTGATTAGCTCTAGTAATTTTCTGGTGGTGTCTTTAGGGTTTTCTGTGTAGAGGATCATGTCATCTGCAAATAGTGAGAATTTTACTTCTTTTTTTCCAATCTTGAGTCCTTTTATTTGTTTATTTTTTTCCTTCTGTTAATGCTGTGGCTAGGACTTCCAATACTATGCTAAATAATAGTGGTGAGAGTGGGCACCCTTGTCTTGTTCCTGATTTTAGAGGAAGTGCTTTCAGTTTTTCACCATTGAGGATAATGTTTGCTGTGCCTTTGTCATATATGGCTTTTATTGTGTTGAGGTATAGAGTTTTTATCATAGATTGGTGCTGAATTTTGTCAAATGCTTTCTCTGCATCTGTTGAGATAACCATATGGTTTTTATCTTTCAGTTTGTTAATAAGGTGTATCACATTGATTCATTTGTGAATATTGAAGAATCCTTACATCCCTGAGATAAAGCCCACTTGGTCATGATGTGTGATCTTTTTAATATGTTGTTGGATTCTGTTCGCTAGAATTTTGTTGAGGATTTTTGCATCTATGTTTACCAGTGATTGTGGCCTATAGTTTTTTTGTGTGGCATCTTCGTCTGGTTTTGGTATTAGGGTGATGCTGGCCTCATAGAATGAGTTTGGAAGTTTACCTTCCTCTGAAATTTTCTGGAAGATTTTGAGTAGAATAGGTGTTAGCTCTTCTCTAAATTTTTGGTAGAATTCAGCTATGGAGCCATCTGGTCCTGGGCTTTTGTTTGTTGGAAAATTTTTGATTACAGGTTCGATTTCTCTTATGGATCTGTTAAGATTTTCTATTTCTTCCCGGTTCAGTTTTGGAAGGTTATACTTTTCTAAGAATGTGTTCATCTCTTCCACGTTGCCCATTTTATTGGCATGTAATTGCTCATAGCAGTCCTGTGATCTTTGGTATTTCTGTGTTGTCTTTTGTGATTTCTCCATTTCTGATTTTATTGATTTGGTTCTGGTCCCTTTTCTTGATGAGTCTGGCTAATGGTTTGTCTATTTTAAGTATCTTCTCAAAGAACCAGCTTTTAGTTTTGTTGACTTTTGTTATAATTTTCATTTTTTTCATTTATTTCTGCTCTGATATTTATGATTTCTTTCCTTCTACTAACTTTGGGGTTCTTCTTTTATTTCTAGTTGCTTTAGATGTAAAGTTAGGTTCTTTATTTGATGTTTCTCTTGTTTCTTGAGGTAGGCTTGTACTGCTGTGAATCTCTCTCTTAGCACTTCTGTTACTGAATCACATAGGTTTGGGTTGTCATGTTTTCATTCTCATTCATTTCTATGCATGTTTTATTTCCTTTTTGATTTCTCCCATGATCTGTTGGTTATTCAGAATCATGTTGTTTAACCTCCATATCTTTGTATTTTTAATAGATTTTTCCCTGTAGTTGACATCTAATCTTACAGCATTGTGATCAGAAAAGATGCTTGGAATGATCTTTTTTTTTTTTTTTTTTTACTGAGGCTAGATTTATGGTCTAGGATGTGATCTCCCCTGGAGAATATTCCATGTGGACTTGAGAAAAAAGTGAAAACCTTTTCTGCGGGGAGGCAAAATGCCCTACAGTCATCAATTAGGTCTAACTGGTCCATTGTATCATTTAGAGTGTGGGTTTCCTTGCTAATTTTCTGTTTGGATGATCAATCCATAGGTTTGAGTGGGGTATTAAGGTCCCCCACTATTATTGTGTTACTCTTAATTTTCCCTTTCGTACTTAGCATCTGCCTTACATATTGATGTGCTCCTCTGTTGGGGGCATATATATTTATAATTGTTATACCTTTTTCTTGGGTTGATCCTTTGATCATTTTAGGACACAAAGTAGTGTCTGTCTTTGTTTCTTATCATGGTCTTTATTTCAAAGTCTGTGTTATCAGATACCTGCTACTCCTGCTTTCTTTTCATCCCCATTTGCATGAAATATCTTTTACCAGCCTTTCTCTTTCAGTCTGTATGTGTCCCTGGGTTTGAGGTGGGTCTCTTGAAGACAGCATATATAAGGGTCTTGTTTTTGTATCCACTTGGCCAGTCCTTGTCTTTTGGTTGGAACATTTAGCTCATTTACATTTAAGGTAATTATTGATAAGTTACTTTGTTGTTTTGAGTCCATTTTTATAAACCTTTACTGTGTTTTCTGTCTAGAGAAGATCCTTTAGCATTTGTTGAAGAGCTGGTTTGGTGGTGCTGAATTCTCTCAGCTTTTGCTTGTTTATAAAGCTTTTGATTTCTCCACATCTGAATGAGATCCTTTCTGGGTAGAGTAACCTTGGTTGTAGGTTTTTCTCTTTCATCACTTTAAGCATGTCCTGCCATGCCCTTCTGGCCTGGAGAGTTTCTATTGAAAGATCAGCTGTTATCCCTATGGGGATCCCCTTGTGTGTTATTTGTTGCTTTTCCCTTGCTGCTTTTAATATTTGCTCTTTGTGCTTGATCTTTGTTAGTTTGATTAATATGTGTCTTGGGGTATTTCACCCTGGGTTTATCCTGTTTTAGACTCTCTGGGTTTCTTGAAAAGGGAAGTTTTCAACTACTATCTGCTCAAGTATTTTCTCATGCCCTTTATTTTTGTCTTCGTCTTCTGGGACACCTATCATTTGAATGTTGGAGCATTTTACATTGTTCCAGAGGTCTCTGGGGTTGTCCTCATTTCTTTTCTTTTCTTTTCTTTTTTTCTCTCTGTTTCATTTACTTCTACCATTCTGTCTTCCATGTCACTTATCCTTTCTTCTGCTTCAGTCAGTCTACTAATATTTCCCTCTAGAGTGCTTTTGATCTCAGTTATTGCATTATTCATTATTGATTGATTTTTCTTTATTTCTTCTAGGTCCTTGTTAAACATTTCTTGCAACCTCTCAATTTTTGTCTCTAGTCTATTTATCTGTAGGTCCATTTTGTTTTCAAGATTTTGGATCATCTTTACTATATCATTATTCTGAATTCTTTTTCAGATAGACTCCCTATCTCCTGCTCTTTTGTTTGGTTTGGTGGTTTTCTTTTTTTTTAATCATATTCCTTCACCTGCTGAATATTTCTTTGCCTTTTTAAAAGAGGTTTTAAAATAATATTTATTTCTTAAAAGTTAACATGTGCATAATAGGAAACCAAAAAACACAAGAAGCAAAATACAAAGTCATTCATAATCACAAGCAGTTTAACCATTTGACATGTCCTTCTAGGTCTCATTCACAATTAAGCATCCATTTTTATGTAATTAAGATCATACAGTTATGTATCTTCTGTTTCACACATCAAGAATATCTACCATTTCAAAGTCCCAAAGCTATGAGTATTTTGATAACCAAGAATACACTACACCACCTCAATCTGGAAGGAAAAAAAAGTAATCTTGCCTTTCTTGGCAACAAAAATTTCAAAGACAAAAATGGCAACAGGCCTCTATATAAACATACTGGCAGAGCTATGATTTAAATACTACATTCCCTTAATGTTCAACTAAAAATGAGACATAAAGCAACAGAGAACACAAAGTATAATGCATGAAATCTAAACTATTAAGGTTTTAGCAAGGAGGTATGTTTCTGCTGAATTGTTTAACAATGCCATTTCTGCAGTACAGCCAGGAGATGCACACATCAATTGTTATCATCAAAAGAGAAACATGAACACATCCACATACAGCCCTCCCTCTATACTTCTTTCCACCCCTCAGCTGCCAACCTAAATGAACAAGTCCTGATGTACATGTCTCAGAGACAGTTTAATAGGTCCAAGATGCTCCCTTTTCTTTAAAAATCAATTATAACAAAGATATTTACAAATTGATTAATTCAAGAGTTCTACTTATCGTACATTGTCACCTCAGGACATCTAAAAAGCCTCAGTTCAGTTCAGTCCAGTCGCTCAGTCGTGTCCGACTCTGCGACCCCATGAATCACAGATCGCCAGGCTTCCCTGTCCATCACCAAGTCCCGGAGTTCACTCAGACTCACATCCATGCAGTCAGTGATGCCATCCAGCCATCTCAAACTCTGTTGTCCCCTTCTTCTCCTGCCCCCAATCCCTCGCAGCCTCAGAATCTTTCCCAATGAGTCAGCTCTTCGCATGAGGTGGCCAAAGTACTGGAGTTTCAGCTTTAGCATCATTCCGTTTTGTTGTTTTCCTCTATTTCTTTGCATTGATGGCTGAGGAAGGCTTTCTTATCTCTTGCTATTCTTTGGAACTCTGCATTCAGATGCTTACATCTTTCCTTTTCTCCTTTGCTTTTCACCTCTCTTCTTTTCACAGCTATTTGTTAGGCGTCCCCAGACAGCCATTTTCCTTTATTGCATTTCTTTTCCATGGGGATGGTCTTGGTCCCTGTCTCCTGTACAATGTCACAAACCTCAGTCCATAGTTCATCAGGCACTCTATCAGATCTAGTCCCTTAAATCTATTTCTCACTTCCACTGTATGGAGTTGATTTAGGTCATACCTAAATGGTCTAGTGGTTTTCCCTACTTTCTTCAATTTAAGTCTGAGTTTGGCAATAAGGAGTTCATGATCTGAGCCACAGTCAGCTCCTGGTCTTGTTTTTGTTGACTGTATGGAGCTTCTCCATCTTTGGCTGCAAAGAATATAATCAATCTGATTTTGGTGTTGATCTGGTGATGTCCATGTGTAGAGTCTTCTCTTGTGTTGTTGGAAGAGGGTGTTTCCTATGACCAGTGCATTTTCTTGGCAAAACTCTATTATCTTTGCCATGCTTCATTCTGTATTCCAAGGCCGAATTTGCCTGTTACTCCAGGTGATTCTTGACTTCCTACTTTTGCATTCCAGTCCATGCCCATGGGGCCACCCAAGACGGGTGAGTCGTGGTGGAGAGGTCTGACAGAATGTGGTCCACTGGAGAAGGGAATGGCAAACCACTTCAGTATTCTTGCCTTGAGAACCCCATGAACAGGATGAAAAGGCAAAATTATAGGATACTGAAAGAAGAACTCCCCAGGTCAGTAGGTGCCCAGTATGCTACTGGAGATCAGTGGAGAAATAACTCCAGAAATAATGAAAGGATGGAGCCAAAGCAAAAACAATACTCAGTTGTGTGACTGGTGATAGAAGCAAGGTCCGATGCTGTAAAGAGCAATATTGCCTAGGAACCTGGAATGTCAGGTCCATGAATCAAGGCAAATTGGAAGTGGTCAAACAGGAGATGGCAAGAGTGAACGTTGGCATTCTAGGAATCAGCAAACTAAAATGGACTGGAATGGGTGAATTTAACTCAGATGACCATTATCTCTACTACTGCGGGCAGGAATCCCTTAGAAGAAATGGAGTAGCCATCATGGTCAACAGAAGAGTCTGAAATGTAGTACTTGGATGCAGTCTCAAAAACGACAGAATGATCTCTGTTTCCAAGGCAAACCATTCAATATCACAGTTATCCAAGTCTATGCCCCAACCAGTAACACTGAAGAAGCTAAAGTTGAACGGTCCTATGAAGACCTACAAGACGTTTTAGAACTAAAAAGCCTAGATGCTGCAAAATAATGAACCTTGTCTGCCAGGGTCCAGCCCCGGTGGATCCAGGGTAATTTGAAGTGGGGACAGCGTGGGCGAGGAAAAACTTATTTATTTATTAATTATAAGGTTAGGAAGAAATAGTGCAGTAGGAAAATTAAGTGGAGAAAAGAGGCTGAATAACTTGGTTTACGTGGAAAGCCAATAAAACTTCGAGACAAGAAGTTTGCATCATCTACATTAGGCCACCAGCGTTCTCTTGAATAGCGGGGGTGCCCCACCTTGGGCTCTCTCCCGTGGATCTTAGAAGCTGGGGCAAGTAAGTAGACATGGTGAGCCTCCACGCCCCAGATGGGAATTCAGCCAGAAATTAGAGTAAAGAGAAGACACGGGGGAAACCAGTCCAGCGATTGGCCTGGCCTCTATTGTCTTGAAAGGCCTTTTATACCTTTTTGATTGTACATAGGGATCAATGCATAATATAAAGTTATGCAGCATCAGCAGCCCTGACTCATCAAAACCAGGCTTTTCTCTCTGCATACCTAGTTGTATTCACAAGTCTTAGGTGATTTACATCATCTTCTAGCCAGAGGGCCAATTAACATTTTACAGCCTTTTTTTCTGATAAGGGTTTGTCAACCAGAAGACTTATTTGTGTTGATCTTCCCAAAGTCTGGTGCCACTCTCAGCACTAAATAAAGTTACATTCTTACATAGCAAGGACACAGAGGAGTGCAGTGATATATAACAAAAGTAATTAACTCAAAATTCTAGTGTTGCTAACATCAAAACTACTACATTCCTATTTCTATATCCCTATTACATTGATTAATATCCTTCAGGTGCCTAAATGATAAAGAATATGGAGGTCTGGCAGCAATCATTGAGTCAACAGTGAAACCCATCACCAATATGATTTTTAGCTCTTTAGAAAAGGCTCTGTATTTTTAAGATGCTTTAAGCTTTGTGCCTCTCGTGGTTAGGGGGCTGTAAGCAATTCACAAGCTGTAAAAAGTCTGGGGGGAACCTGTTAGGCAAGTTAGAGAGCTATCAGAGGGGGTTTTAAGCTGAGACATTCTTTTGCAGGAGACTGAAGCCCTGAATTAACTTTTTCCAGAGTGTCAGAAGAGTAGAAAAGCACAATACAATAAGGCAGGCATATTCTGTTTTTTTTTGGGGGGGGGGGGGGGTAGATGCTCAGGGAAACTCAGGGGGAACTCCTGAGGCTGACTCGCCTTGCCCATCAGGCCTGTCCGCATGACCTTGTCATGGGTGGGATTCCTCACGCTGGCTCCCGGCACTTGTCCTCAATAATAGGTACTTCACAAAAATGCACATATAGACATGGTTATAACTTAAAACTGTCTTCTAGATAATGGAGATATTAACTAAGAGCCCTTCCCATCACCCTTCCTCTTATTCCTCCTCCAGCATTTCAGTGACTAAGTACCAGACTACATCTAGTTCCAAGAGATAGATTAACATAGATAATCCCAGAAGACACAGCTCTTCCTAAAAACCAATGAAAGAACATTTATTAAGGGGTTATTTTACTACCTCTACTTCTAATATACTTTGGGCATTAGGACTTGCTTGTTGTTTAATGCACAACAATATTAACTAAAATGTGCAAACAGAACAATGGCTAGATAATCTGAACTTGTCTAAAGACCAATGGGCACAGAGCCCTTCTCTCTCCACTTCCTTCCCTATCCCCTTCCCCCACCCCCACCACCCATTGAACAATCAGCTTATAGTCCCAAATTCCACTTCCTAAGTGAAACCATACCTATGAATTAACAGGAAAAAACTACTTAAAAGGTGTTTATACTTTCAAAATAGTTTGTGTATTTTCACACATCTAGAAAAGCTAGCTGTTTCAAATAAGGATTTAAATTTGTCCACTATACATACACGTGGTAGCACTGAATACACTGCATACAACGGCTGTAGCCTCAAAGTTTCATCTAAACAGGAATACTCTAGCCAAGAACCCTTCCCCTTCTCATCTCTATCAACCCACTGGACAAATCTAATAAGCATCTGTAATGTTTAGAGCGGATTTTAACAATTTCACTTCTGCCAGTTGTTTCAGAAGTCTTTCCTATGAATTTTAACATCAAGTGTACACAATGTATTTATTGGTTGTTTTTGTCCTACATTGGCATGTTTTGAATTTGGACTTTTGTCCCTTATGTACACTATATACACAGCTAAGTAAACCAAAATGCAGAGACAAGTATGCGACAATGGTTAACCTTGCTTAACATAAACATGCTGGTATAAACCCACTTGCAGTTTCTCCCTGAACCCACACAAATAATATGTACTTCTCAGAGAGGTGGTTTGAATATTTTGATCATTCCATTTCTAAATGAGTATTTCATGTGAATCTTAACAAAAGAATATATCTACAAAATGTTATTTCATTACCTCTACTTTTAACATACTTTTTGCACTTCTAAACATCTAGAAAGACTAGATGTTTCAAATAAGGACTTCAGTTTGTCTGCTATATACACAGTAGTGTTGAATACACAAGTGTAACAATGGTTATATCTGAAGGTGTCTTCTGTGATGGAACATTCTGGTCTAGAACCTTTCATTTCTCCCAATTCTTCCTTTTTGCCATCATCCATCCAGCAGTGGGCAGCGAGGACAGACATATGTATCATTTAGATGTGATTTACAATTTCACTTCCAAAAGTCCTTTTCAGAAGACAGCGCTTCAATGAATTTTAACACAGTGTACAAAATGTGTTAGTTTACTAACCCTACTTTTGTCTTACATTGGCAACCTCTTTAATACCTAGAGACTAGATATTATAAAATTGGGACCAATTTGTCCAGTATAGACATAATATATACAAAGTTAAATGAAATGCACTTCACATATAAATCAATGGTAAGCTGAAATGTTCTACTACACACTAGCAAAAGATCTTTTGCAAACTTCCCTCCCACCTCCCTCAGTCCAATGAAAAAGTACAGAGTATACTATTCGGAGAGGAGGTTTAACAATTCCAATTCCAATTACAGTATTTCCCATCAGTTTTAGAAAGCTATTTAAAAGAAGCATTATTATACTGCTTCTACTTTTAAATGCATCAAGCACTTCAAAATAACTAGAAAGGCTATGTATTTCATATAAGAACTTACTTGTCCAGTATGTACACAGTACTGTTAAATAAATTGCATACATGTAGCAATGGTTATAATTTGAAATGTCTTCTAAGTATGACCATTTTGGCTTGAACCATTCCTTCTCTCACTTCCTTCTCTCCACCACCAATCCAGTTGACAAGTACAGGCATGTGTAGCTTAGAGGTATTTGAATAAATTCATATCAAAAAATCATTTAGAGAAGACAAGCATTACTATGAACTTCAACACAAAGTGTGCAAAATGTGCTAATTTTACTAACTACTGTGTCATACACTGGCAACCTCTTTAACATCTAGAGACTAGATGTCACAAAATTAGGACTCGTTTGTCCATTACATACACTATATACACAGGAAAACAAAGTGCACATAACACATAAAAAGTAGTTTCATTTGAAAATGTGCAGGCACAAAGACACTAGCATATTACTTTCTGTAATTCTTTCCCTCCCACCTCCTCCAAACCACCGAATGAGTATAGACAATAGTATACTGCTCACAGAGGTGGTTTAACATTTAACATTCCCAAAGACAGTTTCAGTTCAGTCGCTCAGTCGAGTCCAACTCTTTGCGACCCTGTGAACTGCAACACATCAGGCCTCCCTGTCCATCACCAACTTTTGGAGTTAACCCAAACTCCTGTCCATTGAGTCAGTAATGCCATCCAGCCATCTCATCCTCTGTTGTCCCCTTCTCCTGCCCTCAATCTTTCCCAGCATCAGGGTCTTTCCAAATGAGTCAGCTCTTCGCATGAGGTGGCCAAAGTATTGGAGTTTCAGCTTCAACATCAGTCCTTCCAATGAACACCCAGGACTAATCTCCTTTAGGAGACAGTACTTCCTATGAATTGGAGCAAAAGAAATATTTACGAAGTGATAGTTCACTACCTCTACAGTTAACATACCGTCAGGCACTTCTAAACATCTAGGTGGACTGTTTCAAATAAGGACTTAATTTGTCCACTATATACAGGGAAGTCTTGAATAAACTGCCATATCTAACAGTTATAATCTGAAATTGTCTTCAAAATATGAGTATTCCAGCCTAAGACCCTTTCCTTCTCTCCCCTCTTCATCATACCCAGAAGGCTATAATGCTCAATTTTCAGAAGACAATCTGTCCTAGAAACGTTTACCAAAAAATATACAAAATGTATTATTTACTAACTTTTTGTCATACACTGACAACCTCTTTAACATCTAGAAAGACTAGATGTTATAAATTCAGACTAATTTGTCCATTATATAGACTATATATAAAGCAAAGTGAAACAAAAATGCACGAACAGAAAAAAAAACAATGGTTAATCTTGCCTTACTATAAACACACTGGCACAGATGTCTGCACATCCCTCTCCTACCCACCCCCACCCCCACCACCTCCCCAACCTTGAACTAGTGCACAAAACACAATGTGTACTGCTCCAGAAGGTGATCTGACCAATCCCCTCCACCCCCAACAATAACAAAAAGATATTTACAAAATCTCTTTTTACTACCTCTACTTTAACATATATCAGGCACATCAGAGCATCTAGAAAGACTAGATATTTCAAAAAAGCACTTGTTGTCAACTATATATACAGTAGTGAGAAATAAAATGCACACAGAAAACAAAGGTTATATGGAAATGTCTTCTAAGTATGACCAGTCTGGCATAGAACTTTCTATTTTCTTCCTCCTCAAGGTCTTCCATTCCACGTTCTCCAACCCACTGAACAAAATTCCACTTTGGTGGCTCTAGAAATTGCTTCTCAGTTCAGTTCAGCTCAGTTCAGTTGCTCAGTCGTGTCCAACTCCTTGTGACCCCATGCATCACAGCACGCCAGGCCTCCCTGTCCATCACCAACTCCGGAGTCCACCCTAACTCATGTCCATCGAGTCGGTAATGCCATACAGCCATCTCATGCTCTGTCGTCCCCTTCTTCTCCTGCCCCCAATCCCTCCCAGCATCAGGGTCTTTTCCAATGAGGCAACTGTTTGCATGAGGTGGCCAAAGTATTGGAGTTTCAGCAAGTTGCTTCTAGAGGTAATCAAACAACTCCATTTCAAAAAGTCATTTCCAGAAGACATTTCTTTATATATATATATATATATATGTGTGTGTGTGTGTGTGTGTGTGTGTATGTATGTATGTTTTTTTTAAACAAATGGGCATTTATAAGACATATGATTTTTCTAAGTATTTTATCATATGTCAGCAACCTCTTTACATCTAGGAGGCCTAGATGTAAAGACCTTTCTTTTGAAGGGTTTGGGGGTAATGTTGAGAACAGTTTTTTCTTATTATATACACAGGCCTTCTATCAGCGGCCAGTAAATTTTCCTAAAGGGAGGCAGACATTTTCTGTTGGCCGCAAGGTGTACGTTGTTCTACCATTTCTATCTTCCGACATCAAGGTCTTGGTAGAACGACGATCCGCTAACTTTCCACCCATCGACGACCATGGCTCTGCTCACCTCTCGGGCCACGTTACGTCCTTTGTCCGTTGTCGTCCGGACCAGGCGAGGTCTCGTCCAACTGGGACTGGGCCGTCACCTAATGTCGCGGATCTGCTCAGCCCCAAGGCCTAGGGGTGGAGGAGCTGGCATCTGCCATCTTCCCGGGCCCTCTGTGAGTTTGAGCAGCCGCCATTCTTCTAGTCCTGCCGCGTCCAACACCGAAAGGCACCAAGGTCTCAGTGGCCAGGAGAAGGCTTCGCCTAAGCCCAAGCCCTGTAGCCATGGGTGAAGAGACCCAGCAATCCTGGCTCGGAGGGACCACTGCCACTAGGTTGCAGCTGTGGGGGCGGGGGAGAGGTTCACGGCTGCTTCCAGTCTTGGGCCTGGCCAACTGGCAGCCTCAGCCACTGCTCGGCAAAACACAACAGAGACTGTCCCCGGGCCCCCCAGTTCACCCACCGACCAGAGGCCGGAGGGCCTGGAGGGCCCCCAGGGTAGCAGGCAGTCATCTGCTTCTAACCACTCTCTCTTGGAATGCTCTCTGCCTTTTCATTTTGTTTAGATTGCTATGTTTGGGGTGCCCTTTCTGCAGACTGGAAGTTCATGGTTCCTTTCAATTGTGGAGTCCACTCCCTGGGACTAATGGCTTGTCAAGGTTTCCTGGTTGGGGGAGTTTTTGTCTGTGTTCTGGTGTGTGAAACTGAATCTCTTCCCTCTGGAGTGCAAATAAGTGTCCAGTAGTGAGTTTTGGGGTGTTTATGGGTTTAGCATGGCTTTGGGCAGCCCGGCTTTTAATGTTCAGGGTTGTGTTCCTGTTTTGCTGGAAAATTATCATGCTGTGTCTTGCACTGGATCTTATTGACTCTTGGGTGGAGCTTGGTTTCAGTGTAGATGTGGAGCTTGGTTTCAGTGTAAGTGTGGAGACTTGAGTGAGATCTTGTCTGTTAAGTTTCCCTGGAGTCTGGAGTTCTCTAATATTCTAAAGTTTTGGAGTTAAACCTCCTGCTTCTGGCTTTCAGTCCTTCTCCTACAGTAGCCTCAAGACTTCTCCATCCATACAACTTAGAAGATAAAACCCCTAGGTTTATTGGTGGAACAGTTCTCCACAGCCAGGAACACCCAGAGAGGTTCACAGAGTTATATAGAGAAGAGAAGAGGGAGGAGGGAGATAAAGGTGACCAGAAGGAGAAAGTGAAAGTCACTCAGTTGTGTCCAACTCTTTGTGACCCCATGGACTATACAGTCCATGGAATTCTCCAGGCTAGAATACTAGAGTGGGTAGCCTTTCCCTTCTCCATGGGATCTTCCCATCCCAGGGATCAAACCCAGGTCTCCCACATTGCAGGTGGATTCTTTACCAGCTGAGCCACAAGGGAAGCCCAAGGAGGAGAAAAGGGGGAGTCAAAAGGGGAGAGAGCAATCTAGCCAGTAATCTAATCCCTAAGTGAAAATGGATACTGAAGAGTAGATTCTTAGAAGTACAAAATTGATAACAAATATCAAAAAGGAAAAATTAGAAACCTAGAATAGAGGTTAGACTCTCAAAAATACAATATAAAAAGTAATAATCATCATATTCAATCACAATAATTGTAAAAATATATGGAATTTGTTTTTTTTAATGGGGCTTTTTGGGAAAGGTAATAGTAGGCTATAAAAATGAAAGTTAAAGGCGTAATAAAGAACTAAATTTTTCTTAATTAAAAAGTGATAAAAGTAAAAATATGTCTAGGAATTTCTCTGGAGCTGTTGTGGGCAGTCTGGGGTCAGTTCAGAGTCAGATAGTTCCTTATTCCAGCTTGTACTTGTTCTCAAGGTCTATAGGTGACCCTCAACTGTCTCCAGTATTAAATGCAGGGTTTTTAATCTTTTGCACCTGTTGCTTCCAGAGCAGTTTCCCTTTCTTTCTTTATTTCTGCTTCCTCTGTTTGCAAGACTCTTCGGGGTCTAATTTCTGCCCTGACACAAGGGGGCAAAGGTGGCCACTTATTTAGGCTCACTTGTTCAGTTGTCTTGTTGGTGGGGAGGGATACTGCTAACAAATACCACTGGCATGTGTGGGGAGCGCTCGCAGTGGATGGACCACACTGGGTTTGCCACAGCCCGAGGTGGCGTGTGCTTCCCGGGTCTACCCTGCTCAGTCTCCAGGGTGCTCTGCAACGGCACTCTCCCAAGTAAGCCCTGAGTTTCAAGCACTTCCCAAGTTTAAGCTGCTCAGGTTCTTGGGTGTGCTGTGAGAGCACAGTCCCAGGTGTGCCATGTGTCTCCTCTGGGGAGCTGATCTCAGGCTGTGACATTCCTGGCAGATGTCAACCATCCAGGATCCTAGAAGCAACTGGGAGCCTGCTCACAGATTGGCAGAAGATGCGGTCTCTGGGGCTGAGATTGCAGCAGATCCTTGCCTTCCAGCTCTGTCACTCACCTACGTCTCTGCTTCCAAGGAATGAGGGCCCTATGTGCAGCCGGCTTGCTCTCCTTTCATATTTGCTCAATCTTTTGTCCTGTGAGCATGCCAGGAGTCATCGTGTTACAATAGAGCCTTTCACAGGAAGGTCTTTTTAAAATTTTTTTGGTCTCTCTGGCGATCCCACGGTTTGGGTTGCTAGCTCACATTAACTCCCTCAGATTGTCCTCAGGGCATTCAGGCCTGGTCTTTGCCCTAAGGACCAATGGTGCAGCCCTCCCTGCCCAGCTCCCACTCGCTGGTGGTGGACGCAAGTGTCTGGGCTTCTCCACTGGCAGTGCGGTTAGGCACATATGCTATGATTTTTTTTTTTTTCCAGTTATGTTGCCTTCTGAGATTCCAAAACTCCCCACTGACATGCCTGTGAGAGGGTTTCCTACTGTGTGGAGACTTCTCCTTCCCGACTCCCTCCCCAGCATGGGTCTCCATTCCTAAATCTTTTGCCTCAGTTTTTGTCTTTTATATTTTGTCCTACCTCCTTTCAAAGAGATTGGGCTGCCTTTCTGAGTGCCTGGTGTCCTTCGGCAGCATTCAAAGGTTGTTTTGTGAAAGTTGCTCAGCATTCAAATGATCTTTTGATGAATCTGTGGGGAGAAAGTGGTCTCCCTGTCCTATTCCTCTGACATCTTGGGACTGCCCCCTAATAGGAAATGTTTAATCTCAGTGTTTTTGAAATAAATTTCTTTGCATTGTGAATGGGATTGAGTTTTTTCTTTATGCTTGTAATTTTTTATATTTGCATCTTTGTGACTCTCTTTTCATGCATTTTAATTACTTTTATGTTGGTCATTCTTTTCATTATTGATTAATGTGAGTTCTCTGTCAAATTATTCATCTGTAAGTATGAGAAGTATGCCCTGTGATATTGTAACAAATGTTTCTCCATCCTGAAAATCTTGCTGTCCAGATTCAATTTTCAAGTACTCAAAAACAACAAAAATTTGTTTTTCATTGTGCCCAGATTTAAACCATGATTAAAAGACCTTCTTCATTCCTAGATTAGAAATATAAAAATAAAATAAAATAAACTTTATTTTCATCTAGAACTATTATTTTGAGTAGTTATAAGCAAGGAGATAATATGGCTGGATTTTATATTTTAAAAGTTCATTTTTGATTTTTGGTTCATTTTTTCTGTGTGATGTATGGATTTGAGGAAAGCAAGAGTGAATATAGAGATATTAGTTAGGTAGCAGTTACATGGAAAGAGATGATGGGGCTTGACTTAATATGGCATAATGGAGCAGAGAAGCTCTAGGAAAGTGGGTGGTTGAAAGATACTGTGGAGATTATATTGACAGAACTTTGTATTGAATGTGGATACTGCAGGATAGGGAGAAATCAAGGCCAATCTTCAGTTTTTTCTTCTGCAATTGGGTGGATGTCATGCTACTCATAGAAATGAGGAAATGAAAAAGGTTGGAGTTGGTGTTTTGTGAGAGCAAACCTAGAGTTCTAATATATCCATGTGAAATCTGACATCTTTGAAAGACATCCAATTGTAACTTTTCACTGTTAGATATTTCTAAAAATTTCCATCCTTGATTATCATGGCATTAATTTGTATTACCTATTACCACTCATTGCTCCTTTCAACTTCACACTCTTGAAGCATCCCCCCCCCCCCTTTTTCCAATTATTTTAGCTGCTGCCTGATTAGAATTTTCTAGTAAGTCTCATCATAATCCTTGTTTTATTCAGTATACTTGATCCATTTAATACCTGTACCATCATTCCTGAAGTTATCTTTTCCAGTGGTCTTGTCTTCTACTCTACCCGAGCAGCTCATTCCAATGTTCATACTCTAGATCTTGTTGTATTAATACATGCAACCTCTCTATCTCAATAGCATCCTTTCTTTCCATCTCATCCCTGTTAGCACTCCAATTCTAAGAATTCATTAGTCCCACTAGGATTACGAGTCCATTGACTGATCTTACCTCTTTATCACTGATCTTCACCTCCTTTATGTCCTCTTTTCCCTCTTTATTCAGCTTACATTTTAAAGTCAATTATTGTTGTCACTCTTTTGACTATTTCTTGACTTTCTTAACAGTCTTGTTAAATTCATACCTGTAAACACTAAGTGTTCCCTTAATATTGCTTGCAGTCTTACTATATTTTCCTAGTGTGTTTATTCTCATACTCCCTAGACAATTACTTCAGACCTTTCCTCTTCTCAAACATCCAATATCACCTTCCCCAATCTCTGCTCAGCTTAATGTTTTTTTACTTCAGTAAAAAATTGAAATACTCAGACAAGATCTTACATTAACTATTTTCCCTCATTTATTCACCATCTAACACTTAAACCTACATTTTCTGCTTTCTCCCTTATTACCATAATTGAGCTAGCCATCAGTTCAGTCAGTTCAGTCGCTCAGTCATGTCCGACTCCTTGCGACCCCATGAATCGCAGCATGCCAGGCCTCCCTGTCCATCACCAACTCCTGGAGTTCACTCAGACTCGCATCCATCGAGTCCGTGATGCCATCTAGCCATCTCATCCTCGGTCGTCCCCTTCTCCTCCTGCCCCCAATCCCTCCCAGCATCAGAGTCTTTTCCAATGAGTCAACTCTTTGAATGAGGTGGCCAAAGTACTGGAGTTTCAGCTTTAGCATCATTCCTTCCAAAGAAATCCCAGGGCTGATCTTCAGAATGGACTGGTTGGATCTCCTTGCAGTCCAAGGGACTCTCAAGAGTCTTCTCCAACACCACAGTTCAAAAGCATCAATTCTTCGGTGCTCAGCCTTCTTTCACAGTCCAACTCTCACATATATACATGACCACAGGAAAAACCATAGCCTTGACTAGACGGACCTTAGTCGACAAAGTAATGTCTCTGCTTTTCAATATACTATCTAGGTTGGTCATAACTTTTCTTCCAAGGAGTAAGCGTCTTTTAATTTCATGGCTGCATTCACCATCTGCAGTGATTTTGGAGCCCCCAAAAGTAAAGTCTGACACTGTGTCCACTGTTTCCCCGTCTATTCCCCATGAAGTGATGGGACCAGATGCCATGATCTTGGTTTTCTGAATGTTGAGCTTTAAGCCAACTTTTTCACTCTCCTCTTTCACTTTCATCAAGAGGCTTTTTAGTTCCTCTTCACTTTCTGCCATAAGGGTGGTGTCATCTGCATATCTGAGGTTATTGATATTTCTCCCAGCAATCTTAATTCCAGCTCGTGTTTCTTCCAGTCCAGCGTTTCTCATGATGTACTCTACATATAAGTTAAATAAACAGGGTGACATATACAGCCTTGATGTACTCCTTTTCCTATTTGGAACCAGTCTGTTGTTCCATGTCCAGTTCTAACTGTTGCTTCCTGACCTGCATACAGATTTCTCGAGAGGCAGGTTAGGTGGTCTGGTATTCCCATCTCTTTCAGAATTTTCCATAGTTTACTGTGACCCACACAGTCAAAGGCTTTGGCATAGTCAATAAAGCAGAAATAGATGTTTTTCTGAAACTCTCTTGCCTTTTCCATGATCCAGTGGATGTTGGCAATTTGATCTCGGGTTCCTCTGCCTTTTCTAAAACCAGCTTGAACATCAGGGAATTCACGGTTCACATATTGCTGAAGCCTGGTTTGGAGAATTTTGAGCATTACTTTACTAGCATGTGAGATGAGTGCAATTGTGCGGTAGTTTGAGCATTCTTTGGCATTGCCTTTCTTTGGAATTGGAATGAAAACTGACCTTTTCCAGTCCTGTGACCACTACTGAGTTTTCCAAATTTGCTGTCATATTGAGTGCAGCACTTTCACAGCATCATCTTTCAGGACTTGAAACAGCTCAACTGGAATTCCATCACCTCCACTAGCTTTGTTTGTAGTGATGCTTTCTAAGGCCCACTTAACTTCACATTCCAAGATGTCTGGCTCTAGATTAGTGATCACATCATCATGATTATCTGGGTCGTGAAGATCTTTTTTGTACAGTTCTTCCATGTATTCTTGCCACCTCTTCTTAATATCTTCTGCTTCTGTTAGGTCCATACCATTTCTGTCCTTTATCGAGCCCATCTTTGCATGAAATGTTCCCTTGGTATCTCTAATTTTCTTAAAGAGATCTCTAGTCTTCCCCATTCTGTTGTTTTCCTCTATTTCTTTGCATTGATCGCTGAAGTAGGCTTTCTTATCTCTTCTTGCTATTCTTTGGAACTCTGCATTCAGATGCTTATATCTTTCCTTTTCTCCTTTGCTTTTCACCTCTCTTCTTTTCATAGCTCCCCAGACGGCCATTTTGCTTTTTTGTGTTTCTTTTCCATGGGGATGGTCTTGATCCCTGTCTCCTGTACAATGTCATGAACCTCAGTCCATAGTTCATTAGGCACTCTATCGATCAAATCTAGGCCCTTAAATCTATTTCTCACTTCCACTGTATAATCATTAGGAATTTGATTTAGGTCATACCTGAATGTTCTAGCGGTTTTCCCTACTTTCTTCAATTTAAGTCTGAATTTGGTAATAAGGAGTTTATGATCTGAGCCACAGTCAGCTCCTGGTCTTGTTTTTGTTGACTGTATAGAGCTTCTCCATCTTTGGCTGCATGGAATATAATTAATCTGATTTCGGTGTGGACCATCTGTTGATGTCCATGTGTAGAGTCTTCTCCTGTGTAGTTGGAAGAGGGTGTTGCTATGACCCGTGCTATCCATAGCCTTTTTTAAAACTAGTCTTGCAAGTTGTTTAATATGCATGACTGTCACCTTCCTCACTTACTCAAGATATTACTCCAACGTCTCTTCTTTCCTACATAATAAAATGTTACTCTTTTCTGAAATGTTCTCATCAGCATACAAACAGTGTTATTTCTCCTTTTGTAAAAAGCGTGGAAAAGTAAAAGAAAAGCTCTCCTGTCGAGCTAATTATTTGCATCCCATCTCCAGGAACTCCTCACAATAGCTGTTCACACTCACTGTTTCCAATTATTTTTATTTCTCTCCTAAACCAATTTCAATCATCCTTTTATCTCCAGTACCTCCCCTAAATTACTCTTGTCAGGGTCACCAATGACATTCATGTTGCTGAATTCAATAGTAGTCAATTTTCATTCATTTTAATTGAATTTTCATCAACATTTGGAATTGCCCACTCTTCTGCTTCTTATGTTTTCTTTATTTGGTCTCTATAACACTGCAGTATTCTGATTTTCTTTGTGCTTCACTAATCATTCCTTTATAGTATCTTTTTGCTGAATCCCCCTTTTCCTCTTGACCTCTTAAAATTGGAATATCTCATCGCTTGTTTCTTTGTCTTCTTTATTTTTTATATGTACTTATTCCTTTGGTAATTTTGTCAATAAGGCCTACACACACACAAAAAAAAAACTCTATTAAAAATGACAGTCCCTTCACCTTGCTATCCGTCTCATCCTATCCTACCTATATTTTTCCCATAAACACTTAACATACTATAACATGCCATGTATAGTTACTTTTTTATAATAACTATTATTTATTCTCTCTCTTCTTGTTAGACTATAAACTTGAAAAGGATAGGAAGCTTAGTTTTGTTCTTTGTTGTATTGCAAGCACTTAAAATAGTGGCTAGTACACTATTAGCACTCAAGAAATTTTTGAATGATTGAATACAATTTTTCAAATTTATTTTTAATTGGAGGATACTTGCTTTAAGATATATTGGTTCCTACCCTACAGCAGCTTCAATAAGACATGAGCATACATATATCCCCTCCTTCTTGAACCTCCCTCCAACACCACCCTCATCCGACCCCCTAGGCTGTCACTGTGCACCAGGCTGAGCTCCCTGTGTCATACCACAAAATTCCCACTAGCTGTCTATTTCACACATGGCAATGCATATATTTCAGTGCTTACTCCCTCAATTCATCCCACCCTCACCTTTCCCTGCTGTGTCCACTTCCCTAATTCTGTGTCTCTATTCCTGCCCAGAAATAGGTTCATCAGTACCATTTTTCTAGAGCTTAATATACAATATCTATTTTACTCTTTTTCATTTACTTCACTCTATATAACAGGTTCTAAGTTCATCCACCTCAGTTGAACTGACTCAAATTTGTTCTTTTTATGGCTGAGTAATGTTCAGTTGTCTATATGTGCCACATCATCTTTATTCATATCTGTCAATGGACATCTAGGTTGTTTCCATGTCCTGGTTATTGTAAATAGTGCTGCAACGAACATCAGGGTGCATGTGACTTTTTGAATTATGATTTTCTCAGGGTATATGTCCAATAGTAGGATTGCTGGGTGATATGGTAGTTTTATTCCTAGTTTTTAAAGAAATCTCCATATTGTTCTCCATGGTGGCTGTATCAATTTGTATTCCCACCACCAGGGCAGTAGAGTTCCCTTTCCTCCACATTCTCTGTAGCATTTATTGTTTGTAGAGTTTTTGGTGATGGCCATTCTGACTGGTGTGAGGTCATAACTCATTGTAGTTTTGATTTGCATTTCTCTAATAATGAGCAGTCTTGAGCATCTTTTCATGTGTTTGTTGGTCCTTGTGTATCTTGTTTGCAGAAGTGTCTGTTTAGGTCTTCCGCCCATTTTTACATTGGGTTGCTTGCTTTCCTAAAACTGAGCTGCATGAGCTGCTTGTATATTTTGAAGACTGAATAATGTTTTTGAATGAATGAATAGTTTTAAAGTTAACAGGCACTGACAGAGTCAGAGTTCCATACTTGCAGTCAGGTGCTATAGCCCAAGCTCTTTCTCAGTGAATTTCACTTCTTTTCACAGCCTTTATTAGGCAAAATATAGATTGTTCATATGCAAAGGCAAAGGAAATTGGCCCATTTATTACTCTGTAAGACAGGACAGGCAGACCTACTTATCATTCATAAAACCTCTGAAATCTACTAAGCACTCTAAGGTCGGTTAGAAATAATAATTTTGGCAATATTTTAGAGATAAGAAAACTTTTCTGTGCTAATTGTAATGTTTATTCTTCTAATGACTTGGGTGTGTTTAACTGCACGTGATGGAGGATATGGCATGTGGGTCGGTGGTATTTGTTAAGAACAGAATATACTTGTAACCATTCCTTTTTCATAGTATCTCATAATGCACAATCTAATATTAAAAAATTCATATGCTCCCCGCGGGTAAAGTTTTTGTTGCTATTCATAGCATACTTGCTTGTAATGAGAAATATGCCTTGCTGAAGGATGTGTGTGTGTGCGTGTCTTGCAGAAGAGCTACTGAAGCTCGGATTTAGATCCTAAAGCATTTGGGTTGAGCAAAGCTGGATGGAATCATATACAAGATGTCTTTGAAAACTGTCATGAGATTAGCTGGTGGTGTTGGGGAATGCTGATGAAGGGAGGTTCTAGACTTAAATGTGGGGAAGAAGAAATGAAAATGTTTAGTAAATATTTCTTTAAAATAGTTTTTGTATCCATAAATGAATGAATAATTGGACATTCTCTGAGTCCAAAGAGTAATGCTAAAAATTATCTGACACATTCTACAGATGTCTGTGGGTATATTTCAAACACCACTGGTGATCAAAGTGTTTCTTTGGGAGTAAGCAGATAATTTTTGAAAAAGTAGTTTTACCTCAATTTTTACCCTCAGCTTTACAGACATTATTTTACCTGTCCTAATGTCTCTTCCCTTAAGAGAATTTCTCTTTAATGTCTTAAAATTTCTCTTAATTCTTGACTTGTATATCAAAAACATCAGATAACTTAGACCTAGTAATTTTAACTCGACTTCTTTGCAGGCAGTAGAGATAAAAGGGAGAGGACTTTAAAACTGCCTGTCTCCCAGTTTTGAAAAGCTGTATGGGGGCAAAAATAGAGAAAAAAATTTCATGTTCATTTTTTTTCTTGATGAGTAAATGAAGAAAAAAAAAAAGATACTTCTAATGAATGTTTATCAACATAGACATTACTGAGTCCACCAATTTAAGTGTTCAGTCAGTTCAGTCTCTCAGACCTGTCTGACTCTTTGCAACTCCACGGACTGCAGCACACCAGGCTTCCCTGTCCATCACCAACACCCAGAGCTTGCTCAAATTCATATCCATTGAATTGGTGATGCTATCCAACCATCTCATCCTCTGTCATCCCCTTCTCCTCCTACCTTCAACCTCTCCCAGCATCAGGGTCTTTCTAATGAGTCAGTTCTTTGCATAATATGGTTATAGTATTAGAGCTTCAGCTTCAGCATCAGTCCTTAGAATGAATATTCAGGACTGATTTCTTTTAGATTTGATTGGCTTGATCTTGTAGACCAAGGGACTCTCCAGAGTATTCTCCAACACCACAGTTCAAAAGCATCAATACTTTGGTGCTCAGCTTTCTTTATGGTCCAACTCTAACATACACACATGATTACTGGAAAAGGAATAGTTTTGACTATATGGACCGTTGTCAGCATATTAAAAAGTCAACTTTTTAATATGGTGTCTAGGTTGGTCATAGCTTTTCATCCAAGGAAATGAAGTTGTTCATTGTTTCCATTCCCCCCCATCTATTTGCCATGAAGTGGTGGGACAGGATGTCATGATCTTAGTTTTCTGATTTAGTTTTAAGTCAACAGTTTCATGCTCCTCTTTCACTTTCATCAAGAGGCTCTTTAGTTCTTCTTCACTTTCTGCCATAAGGGTGGTGTCATCTGCATATCTGAGGTTATTGATATTTCTCCTGGCCATCTTGATTCCATGCTTGTGCTTCTTCCAGTCCAGCATTTCTCATGATGTACTCTGCATATAAGTTAAGTAAGAAGGGTGACAGTATGCAGCCTTGATGTACTCCTTTCCCGATTTGGAACCAGTCTGTTGTTCCATGTCCAGTTCTAACTGTTGCTTCGTGACCTGCTGCCAGGGTCCAGCCCCGGTGGATCCAGCGTAATTTGAAGCGGGGATGGCGTGGTGAGGAAAAACTTATTTATTTAGAAATATAAAGAGAGATTAGGAAGAAATAGTGTAGTAGGAAAATTTAGTGGAGAAAAGATGCTGAATAACTTGGTTTATGTGGAGAACTAATAAAGTTCCAAGACAAGGAACTTGCACTGTCTACATTAGGCCACCGGTGCCCACTTGAATAGCAGAGGGTGCCCCACCATAGGTTCCCTCTCTCGTGGGTCTTAGAAGCCAGGGCAAGTAAGTAGACTCGGAGAGCCTCCACGCCCCAGATGGGAATTCAGCCTGAAAACAGAGTAAAGAAGACATGGGGGAAACCAGTCTTTCCAGTGACTTGCCCATCCTCTATGGTCTGGAAAGGCCTTTTATACTTTTGATTGTACATAGAGATCAATGGATAATACAAAATTATGCAGCATCAGCAGCCCTGACTCTTATCAAGACCAGGCTTCCTCTCTGCATACCTAGTTGTATACACAAGTCTTAGGTGATTTACATCATATTCTGGCCAGAGGGCCAATTAACATTTTACAGCCCTTTTCTGATAAGAGTAATAGTGTCGTTCTTCCCAAAGTCTGGTGCCACTCTCAGAAACCACTAAATAAAGTTACATTCTTACATAGCAAGGACACAATAATTTATAACAAGGAAAAGGATTACAGTGATTTATAACAAAGAGAAAATTCATTAACTCAAAAGTCTAGTGTTGCTAACATCAAAACTACTATATTCCTATTTCTGCATCTCAATTACATTAATTAATATCCTCCCAGGTGCCTAAAAGATAAAGGATATGGAGGCCTGGCAGCAAACATTAACTCAACAAACTCTTCACCAAACTAATTCTTAACTCTAAAAGGCCCTGTATCTTTAAGATGTTTTAAGCTTCGTGCCTTTCGTGGTTGGGGGGCTGTAAACAATTCAAAAGTTGTAAAAGTCCGGGCAGACCGGTCAGATAAGTTAGAAAGCCAACAAAGGGGTTTTAAGCTGAAACATTCTTTTTATATGCAAGAGACTGTTAACTGGAGCTCTGAGTTAACTCTTTCCAGAGAAAGATGGTAATGTCAGAAGAGTATAGTATAGCAGACAGTAAACAGACAGATTTTGGTTTCGGGGTAGATGCTCAGAAAGAGGACCCCTTGAGACCTGACTCGCCTTGCCCATCAGGTCTCTCTGCAAGACCTTGTCATGGGTGGGATCTCCTGTGCTGGCTCCTGGCAACCTGCATGCAGATTTCTCAAGAGGCAGGTCAGGTGGTCTAGTATTCCCATCACTTTCAGAATTTTCCATAGTTTGTTGTAATCCACAATTCAAAGGCTTTGATCTAGTCAATAAAGCAGAAGTAGATATTTTTGGGAATCGTCTTGGTTTTTTAATGATCCAGTGGACATTGGCCGTTTGATCTCTGGTTCCTCTGCCTTTCCTAAAACCAACTTGAATATGTGGAAATTCATGGCTCATGTACTGTTGAAGCCTGGCTTGGAGAATTTTGAATGTTATTTTGCTAGTGTGTGAAATGAGTGCAATTGTGTGGTAATTTGAACATTCTTTGGCATTGCCTTTCTTTGGGATTGGTATGAAAACTGACCTTTTCCAGTTCTGTGGCCACAGCTGAGTTTTCCAAATTTGCTGACATATTGAATGCAGCACTTTCACAGCATAAGCTTTTGGAATTTGAAATAGCTCAAATGAATTCCATCACCTCCACTAGCTTTGTTCATAGTGATGCTTTCTAAGGCCCACTTGACTTTGCATTCCAGAATATCTGGCTCTAGGTGAGTGATCACACCATCGTGATTATCTGGGGCATGAAGATCTTTTTTGTATAGTTCTTCTGTGTATACTTGCCACCTCTTCATATCTTCTGCTTCTGTTAGGTCCATACTATTTTTGTCCTTTATTGTGCTCATCTTTGCATGAAAGGTTCCCCTCAGTTCAGTTCAGTCACTCAGTCATGTCTGAATCTTTGTGACCCCATGAACTTCAGCGTGCCAGACCTCCCTGTCCATCACCAACTCCTGGAGCCTACCCAAGCTCATGTCCATTGAGTCGGTGATGCCATCCAACCATCTCATCCTCTGTCATCCCCTTCTCCTCCTGCCTTCAATCTTTCCCAGCATCAGGGTCTTTTCAAATGAGTCAGCTCTTCACATCAGGTGGCCAAAATATTGGAGTTTAAGCTTCAACATCAGTCCTTCCAATGAACACCCAACTGATCTCCTTTAGGATAGACTGGTTGGATCTCCTTGCAGTCCAAGGGACTCTCAAGAGTCTTCTCCAATCCCTCAGTTCAAAAGTATCAATTCTTTGGCACTCAACTTTCTTTATAGTCCAACTCTCACATCCATACATGACTACTGGAAAAGCCACTAGACTGACCTTTGTTGACAAAGTAATGTCTCTGGTTTTTAATATGCTGTCTAGGTTGGTCATAACTTTTCTTCCAAGGAGTAAGCGTCTTTTAATTACATGGCAGCAATCACCATCTGCAGTGATCTTGGAGACCAGAAAAATAAAGCCAGTCACTGTTTCCACTCTTTCCCCATCTATTTGCCATGAAGTGATGGGACTGGATGCCATGATCTTAGTTTTCTGAGTTAGCTTTAAGCCAACTTTTTCACTTTCCTCATTCATTTTAATTAAGAGGTTCTTTAGTTCTTCACTTTCTACCATAAGGGTGGTGTCATCTGCCTTTCTGAGGTTATTGATATTTCTCCCGGTGATCTTGATTCCAGCTTGTGCTTCATCCAGTCCAGCATTTCTCATGATATACTCTGCATATAAGTTATGTTAGAAGGGTGACAATATACATCCTTGATGTACTCCTTTCCCTATTTGGAACCAGTCTGTTGTTCCATGTCCAGTTCTAACTGTTGCTTCCTGACCTGCATGCAGATTTCTCATGAGGCAGGTTGGGTGGTCTGATATTCCCATCTCTTGAAGAATTTTCCACAACTTGTGGTGATCCACACAGACAAAGGCTTTGGCATGGTCAATAAAGCAGAAGTAGATGTTTTTCTGGAACTCTCATGCTTTTTTGATGTTCCAATGGATGTTGGTAATTTGATTTCTGGTTCCACTGCCTTTTCTAAATCCAGCATGAACATCTGGAAGTTCACAGTTCATATACTGTTGAAGCCTGGCTTGGAGAATTTTGAGCATTACTTTGCTAGCTTGTGAGATGAGTGCAATTGTGCAGTAATTTGAACATTCTTTGGCATTGTCTTTCTTTGTGATTTGAATGAAAACTGACCTTTTCCAGTCCTGTGGCTACAACTGAGTTTTCCAAATTTGCTGGCATATTGAGTGTAGCACTTTCACAGCATCATCTTTTAGGATTTGAAATAACTCAACTAGAATTCCATCACATCCACTAGCTTTGGGAGTGGATGGGAGTTTTCAGCACCATCCCTCTGACCTTGGGGGAGGGGAAAGGGAGTTAGAGATTGAATTAGTTGCCAATGGACAAGGATTTCATCAATCATGCCTAAGTAATAAGGCCTCAGTAAAACCCCAAAAGGACAGTGTTTTTAAAACCTGCAGGTTGGATGTGCTGATATGGTGAAATGCCTGGAAAAATTATGGAAGCTCTGTGCTTTGCCCTGTGTATCTCTTTCATCTGACTGTTCCTGAATTATATCTTGTAATAAGTTGGTAATCTGGTGAGGAAAATATTGCTATGGGTTCTGTGAGTTGCTCTAGCAAATTAATTGAACCAGAGGAAGGGGTCATTGGGCCTTATTATTTATAGCAACACTTAGGGGATGTAACTTCCATCTGAATTTAGTCTTGTAGTCTTGAATCTGTGACCTGTAGAATGTGATGCTGCCTCTGGGTAGAAAGTGTCAGAACTGAGTTGAATTCTCAGATACTGTCTTAGTAGCCTAGAATTGTTTGTTTTTGATGTGGTGGGAATTGGGTTCAAGAACCAAAAAGAGGTTCAAGAACATAGTTATTATATTTTGTTTTTGTACAGTTGAAAAGTAAAATTTTCCTAAATACTTAATCACAATTTAAAAGAAATAGCAACAATTTGGAAAAAGATATCCAAACTGGGAAAGGATCAAGTATACAAATCATACAATTAATTGCAAAAACGAAAGTGGGAATAATTTGCTGTGAACTTAGCAGGAAGCAAATCAATAAAGAAAACCGGTATAATTATTAGCTGGAAAGGTCAAGTGCTCTCATATATATATAATAGGGAATAGATTTACTGTGTGAAAGCTAGATTTTTAGAATATAATCATTGTCATGCATTGAAGACCAAAAATTTTAAAATGTGCAAAACTGTCTACTTTCATATTCAGACCAAGCTCTGGTGACCCAGATCTGCTCACCATTTGTTTAGTTTTGTTTTGACCACACATACTGCTTCTCAGTGTTGTTGCTCATTTTCAGCTTTGATCTACATAGAGAGAGCAATAGTGAGATTTCCTGAGATCACTGCCTTAAAAATCAGTCAAAAGATTAGTATGATTTGGTTCCTTGGTTATTTTAGTGGTTTTTAAAAAGCTTTTCTTTGGGGTCTTTTATATAGTGATTGTTTAGGAAGAATCTAGGAAAGAAAAGTGAATGGTGGTTGAGACAGGTTTAGTTTTTGTTTTGTTAATTTCCATCTGTCTTTAAAAGTACTACAAGCTCATTATCTTTAGAAAGAAATGAATAAAAATTGTTGTTGGAACCTCACATAAAATGACTGTTTTCATCTAGGTCTTATCGGTTTGACTTCATGCTTGTATAAACGACAGCAAAAGAACAATGTCTAGAGCTCAAAGTATGAGTATCTTGATGTCAAGATTACTGGTGTATTTAATATGCCCCTCAAAGTAGTAGTTTCACTTGTGATTGACTATGAACACTGAATCTTATCCTTCAAATGCAAATCATGGACCTGGCAGAGTGCATCGATGCTCTGTGCTAGAGCTCTTAAATAGCTTGTTTGTTTAATAGGACTGAATCAAATGTGGCATTAATAAATTGCTCCATGTGAACTGACAGAGTATTCAGTTTCTTAATAGTCGTGTATGACTGCCTAGTAAGTTGGTATGTAGGTGTTGCTTTCTTGGGAAGGGAACAAGTGCAAGTTTAAGGGCCTTCCAGAAAAAAATAAGCAAGCATAAAAGAAGCTTTACCAACCTCATTCCTGGGACTGGGAAGCTTCAATCTAATTTGCTACACTGCTCCTGTGTTTTCTATCAAATCATAGGCAAGTAGCTAAATCAATCTATCATTGATGTTTGTTCCACTATTGATGTGTCATATCTCAAGAGCATGAAGATGTTATAAAATGGACAAGGAGCTGAGGGTAATTTTGTACGTGCCAAATGGGAAGGTGTGATATGGTCTCACTTGACTTTGGCAGAACTAAATTAGAATACTGTTCTGCTGCAAAACTCATTACTATATTAAATTAATTACCTGACATCAGCTTATGGTTTGCTATAGTCAGAGATTTGTGTTCATTTGCATTTTTGAGAACCTTTTTTTTGGATATATACTCAGGAGTGGAATTGCTGGATCATATGGTAGTTCTACTTTTAGTTTTTTAAGGAACCACTATACTGTTTCCCAAACTGCTCCACCAATTTATATTCCAAGCAACAGTGTAGGAGTGTTTTTTTTTCCTCCACGCCCTCTCCAGCATTTATTAATTATAGGCTTTTTGATGATGACTATTCTGACTGTTGTGAGGTGACATCTCATGGTGCTTTTGATTTGCGTTTCTCTGATATAAGCAATGTTGAGCATCTTTACATGTGCCTGTTAGCCACCTATATGTTTTCTTTAGAAAATGTCTAGTTGGGTCTTTTGCCCCCTTCTTAATTGGGTTGCTTATTTAATATTGAGTTGCATGAGCTATTTGAATATTTTGAATATTAACCCCTTGTTGGTTGCATTGTTTGTAAATATTTTCTCCCATTCTATAGGTCATCTATTTATTTTGTTGATGATTTCCTTTGCTATGTAATTGCTTTTAAGTTTAAATGTCTCATTTGTTTATTTTTCTTTTATTTATTTTGCCTTAACAGGCCAATCTGAAAGTGTGTTGCTACAATTTATGTCAGAGTGTTCTGCCAATGTCCTCTTCTAGGATTTTTATGGTGTCATGTCTTAAATTTTGGTCTTTAAATCATTTTCACTTTAGTGTTGTATATTGTATAAGGAAAAGTTCTAATTTCATTGTTTCACATGTAGCTGTCCAGCATTCCGTGTACCTTTTCTTGAAGAGACTGTCTTTTATCCATTATAAAGTCTTGCACCCTTTCTAATAGATTGACCATAGGTGTGTGGATTTATTTCTGGGCTCTCTGTTTCTGTTCCATTGATTTATGTTCTGATGTTCTGTTTTTCCTGTGTGTGCTAATACCACCCTACTTTGATTACCATAGTTTGGGAGTATAGTCCTAAAGTCTGCAAGATTATAATTCCAGCTTTATTCTTTTTTCCCAAGATTGCTTCAGCAATTTGGGGTTTTATATAAATTTCAGAATTATCTGTTTTAGTTCTATGAAAATTATTCTGGGTATTTTGAGAGAAATTACATTAAGTCTGCAGATTTCTTTGGGTAGTTTAATAATATTTTAATACTATTGATTCTTCCAATCTAATCCAAGAGCATGGGATTTTTTTTTTCATTTCTTTGAATCACCTTCAGTTTTCTTTATCAATGTTTTATAGTTTTCAGTAAATATGTCTTTCATCTCCTTGGTTAATTTTATTCCTAGGTGTTTTTTAAATGGTATATATATATATTTTTTACTTTCCTTTCTGATATCACATTATAAATATATAGAAACAAAACAGATTTTTTATATTAAACTTGTATCTGCAAACTTGGTGAATTCATATATTAGTTCTAATAGTTTTAGGGTGGAGATTTTAAGATTCTCTATGTAGTGTATCCTGTCATCTGCAAACAGTGACACTCTTATCTCTTCCTTTCCAATTTGGAAAGCTTCTTTTTCTTGTGTGATTACTGTTGCTAGGAATTCCAATACTATGCTAAATAGAAGCAATGAGAGTGGGCATCTTTCTCTTGTTTCTAATTTTAGTCAGAAGGTGTTTAGCTTTTATTATTATAGTGTCAGTGAGTTTGTTGTAAAAGACCTTTACTATGGTGAGTTATGTTCTCTCACCAGAGATCAAATTGCCAACATCTGCTGGATCATGGAAAAAGCAAGAGAGTTCCAAAGAAACATCTACTTCTGCTTTATTGACTATGCCAAAGCCTTTGACTGTGTGGATCACAATAAACTGTGGAAAATTCTGAAAGAGATGGGAATACCAGACCACCTAACCTGCCTCTTGAGAAATCTGTATGCAGGTCAGGAAGCAACAGTTAGAACTGGACATGGAACAACAGACTGGTTCCAAATAGGAAAAGGAGTACGTCAAGGCTGTATATTGTCACCCTGCTTATTTAACTTCTATGCAGAGTACATCATGAGAAACACTGGACTGGAAGAAACACAAGCTGGAATCAAGATTGCCGGGAGAAATATCAATAACCTCAGATATGCAGATGACAGCACCCTTATGGCAGAAAGTGAAGAGGAGCTGAAAAGCCTCTTGATGAAAGTCAAAGAGGAGAGCAAAAAAGTTGGCTTAAAGCTCAACATTCAGAAAATGAAGATCATGGCATCTGGTCCCATCACTTCATGGGAAATTGGTGGGGAAACAGTGTCAGACTTTTTTGGGGGGTGCTCCAAAATCACTGCAGCCATGAAATTAAAAGACGCTTACTCCTTGGAAGAAAAGTTATGACCAACCTAGATAGCATATTCAAAAGCAGAGGCATTACTTTGCCGACTAAGCTCCGTCTAGTCAAGGCTATGGTTTTTCCTGTGGTCATGTATGGATGTGACAGTTGGACTGTGAAGAAGGCTGAGTGCCGAAGAATTGATGCTTTTGAACTGTGGTGTTGGAGAAGAGTCTTGAGAGTCCCTTGGACTGCAAGGAGATCCCACCAGTCCATTCTGAAGGAGATCAGCCCTGGGATTTCTTCAGAAGGAATGATGCTAAAGCTGAAACTCCAGTACTTTGGCCACCTCATGTGAAGAGTTGACTCATTGGGAAAGACTCTGATGCTGGGAGGGATTGGAGGCAAGAGGGAAAGGGGACGACAGAGGATGAGATCGCTGGATGGCATCACCGACTCAATGGATGTGAGTCTGAGTGTACTCTGGGATATGGTGATACACAGGAAGTCCTGGCATGCTGCGATTCATGGGGTCACAAAGAGTCGGACAGGACAGAGCAACTGAACTGAACTGAACTAAACCGAATTTACCTTGATTCATGGACCTAACATCCATGTTGCTATGCAATATTGTTCATTACGGCATCAGACTTTACTTTCATCACCAGTCACTTCCACAACTGGACATTGTTTTCACTTTGGCTCCCTTTCTCCATTCTTTCAGTAGTTATTTCTCCACTTTTCTCCAGTAGTATATTGGGCATCTACCGACCTGGGGAATTAATCTTTCAGTGTCATATCTTTTTGCTTTTTCATACTGTTCATGGGGTTCTCAATGTAAGAATGCTGAAGTGGTTGCCATTCCCTTCTCCAGTGGACCACGTGTTTTCAGAACTATCCACTATGACCTGTCCATCTTGGATGGCTTACACAGCATGGCTTATAGTTTTATTGAATTAGACAAGGCTGTGGTCCATGTGATCAGTTTCATTAGTTTTCTGTGACTGTGGTTTTCATTCTGTATGCCATCTGATGGATAAGGATAAGAGGCTTATGGAAGCTTCTTGATGGGAGAAACTGACCATGGGGGAAACTGGGTCTTATTCTGATGGGTGGGACCTTGCTTAGTAAATCTTTAATCCAATTGTCTGTTGATGAGTGGGGCTGTGTTCCCTCCCTGTTGTTTGACCTGAGACCAAACTATAGTGGAGGTAATGAAGATAATGGTGACCTCCTTCAGAATGTCCTGTGCATACACTGCCACCCTTAGTGCCCCCGACCCTGCAGCAGGCCACCGCTGACCCACGCCTCCCCTGGAGACTCCTGGACACTCACAGGCAATTCTGAGTCAGTCTTTTGTGGGGTCATGGCTCCTTTCTCCTGGGTTCTGGTGCATGCAAGATTTTGTTTGTGCCCTCCAAGAGTCTGTTTCCCCAGTCCTATGGAAGTTCTATAATCAAATCTCGATCCATAATTCCAATCTATTTATCTGTGCCTCTGTTTTTTTTTTTTTTTTTTTCTTTCACAATTTTGGTTCATCTTTACTCTCATTACTCTGAATTTCTTTTCAGGTAGACTGCCTATTTCCTTGTCCTTTATTTGGTCTTCTGGGTTTTTACTGTGTTCCTTCATCTGCTGCATGTTTCTCTGTCTTTTCCTGTCATTTAACTTACTATGCTTGGAGTCTCCTTTCTTCAGGCTAGAAGGTCTTAATTCCTCTTTATTGTGATTTCTGCCCCCGCAGTGGATGGGTTTGGACCATTGCCTTGTGAAGTTTTCCTTGTTGGCTAACTTGTTTGTGCCTGTGTTCTGGTAGGTGGAGCTGAATCTTCTCTCTCTGAAGGGCAGTGCCATGTACAGTAATGTTGTTTGGGCTATCGACGGGTTTCATATGGCTTTGGGCAGCCTACCTGCTAATGTGCAGGGTTGTGTTCCTCATTTGCTGAAGGATTGGCATGGGGTGTCCAGCCCCAGAGCTTGCTGGCTTTTGGGTAGGGCTTGGTCTTGATGTTGAGATGGTGGCCTTTTGGAGAGCTTTTGCCAATTAATGTTTCATGGGGTTAGGAGTTCTCTGGTGGTTCAAAGTCCTGGACTCAGATTTCTGCCTCAGGTGTTCAAGACTGACCCCTTACTGTAGAACAACTTCATAGGCCACAAAGCACAGAAGACAAAACCTCGAGGCCATTTCTGAAAGAAACATTCAACAGTCCATAACTCTGAAAGGAACTCATATCAAAGTCCTCCAATATTTCTAAGAAGTATTGGAACTCACATCAAAGTCCTCCAATATTTCTAGGTCTCTGGACCTGTTGTGGGCAGTGTAGGGTCTTCTCAGTCTCAGATATGGCCTTACTGCAATTTTACTGGCTCCCAAAGTCCACAGTTGCCCCTAAAATCCATCGTCTCAGGCTAATTGGGGAATTTAATCCAGCGTACCTGCTAACTCCCATTCTCTTCTTTGGTCATACAGCCCCTGATGCTCTGCTTTGATTTGGGGCCTGGCTCTGTTTGTAGGTCACCTTCTGGTTTCTGTTCCCTCCCAGACACAAGAGAGCCAAGGCTAAGGCTTGTTAGGGCTCACTTGCTCACTCAGGCTGGGGAGAGGGACGAATATCAAAGCCACAGTTGAGATGTACCAGGAGTGCCTGCAATGGTAGAGATTTGGCCTGAGGCGGGCAATGCACTCTCCTCGAGGAATTGGCTCCAAGTCATGGGTCCCTAAGGAAAGCTTAGGCCCCCAGGAAGGTGTGGGCGGCACCTGTGTCTGCTCACCACGTGGTGGCAGCTGCCACCTCTGGATCTGGGACTGCAGTGGCAATGTTTTGCCCGCTGCCTCAGGCACTTTCCCTGGCTTACATTTCCCTTTCTGAGACTGTAAACTGCAAATGCGTCTAATTCTGCCGTTGGCACTCCTACTGGTTTTGCCAGTTTTGGTGGCCATTGGGGCACACAGCCACTGTCTATGAATACACTGAGTTAGAGTGTCCCATCCACAACAATATCTTGCCTTTCTGGGACACCTAGTCTTTTCCCTGGTCTCTCTAAGCTATGTCCACTAGCCCTCTCAGAATATCTTCACTGCAGCCAACCCTGGTTCTCTCCCTGGGTCCGACACCCAAGCCTGAGCCTCAGCATCCCACACCCACTCTCTGCTGTGGGTGTGAGTGTGAGAGCCACTTTTGGCTGGAAAGTGCTGTTCAACAATGATCTCTGTGGTGAATTCTCTCCCTTTTGTCTCCTGAGCACCCACCATTGCACTCCCCTCTGAAGTTTGGAAGTTCCCTCCTGTCCTTACCTATGAGGTGGTTTCCAAGTGTGGGCAAACTTTTCCTGATTCATGTCTTCCTCCCTGGGGCACAGATCCCTGACCTGAAATTCTTTCTCTCTCTCTTTAAAATCTTTTTCTATATCTCATTCAAAGGAGATTGACTTGCTTTTGGGAAGTCTGGGGTCTTCTGCCAACATTTCAAAGGTATCCTGTAGGAGTTGTTCCATATGTAGATAAATTTTTGATGTATTTGTGGGGAGGAAGGTGATCTCCCTGTCTTATTCCTCTGCCATCTTGGAAATCCCAAGAATTTTAAAGGACAGAAAGGGTAAGTGATAATAACTGGCCTTGGGTGTAAACAGAAGCTGTACAAACTAAAATTGATTTTAAAATAGGGCAATTATCTAGAAGAACTTAATCAGTAATGATCTCTCCTATTCCAGAATATATAATGGGGATTGACATTTTGGCCAGCATGACTTTCAGTCTTAAAGCTAGAAGATATCAGTTTGAAGTGTGTGCTTTAAAACTGGCATCTCCTGAAATTGTGGGAAAGTTAGTTGTGCCCCCATAAAGTTGCTGGCCATTACAAAATTAAATTGAAGCAATACTGAATTCCCACAGGGAGATGAAATCACTAAAATTATACAAAACACGTTTGGTGAACTGAATAACTCTGTATGGCCTCTGGGTTTCCCAGGTAGGGCAAGTGATAAAAAACTCACCTGCCAATGCAGGAGAAGTTAAGAGATGTGGGTTCAATCCCTGGGTCAGGAAGATTCCCTGAAGGAGGGCATGGCAATCCACTCTATTATTCTTGCCTGGAGAATCCCATGGACAGAGCAACCTGTTGGACTACAGTCCATAGGATCACAAAGTAACTCTACCTCTGCTGCAAATCCCTGATACTATAGCTTTAATAGAACAAATACATGGCCACCTTTGACAATGATATGCAGTAATTGATCTGGTCAATGCTTTCTTTACTATAACCATAGAAGAACAATTATGGAGTTGATTTGTGTTCATGGGCAAGGGAGACAATATATGCTCAGCTGCTTTCCACAAGTTTGTATACATAAGTCTACTATTTGTCACAAATTTGTTGCTGAACATTCAGAGCACCTATAAGTGTCCGATGATGTACAAATATCTCATTATATTGATGATATGATACAAAGGCCAACAGAGGAAATATTGTTAAAAACTCTAAACCAATGTATTAATATCTTAAAAAACAAATGATGGAGATGAACTTTCTCTGCAGAGTTCAAGAACTCACCCACATTGTAAAGTTTTCTCAAGAATATAATGGGCTAAGGGACACAGAAAGATTTTGCCTAAGGCTAAACAAAACATAATGGAATTTAAAACTCCCCCAAAGAGGGAGACTCAGTAATTTGTAGGGCTACTTGGTTTCTGGAGACAGTATATTCTACATTTGGGCCAGATATTGAGTCCACTTTACAAAGAAACTAGGAACAAGCATGAATTTCAATGGGCTGTTCAGGAACAATAGGTTTTTGATATGACTAAAAGTGAAATACAGCATGCTTTAGACTTATGATCAGTATAACCTGGCAACAAATAATTGTATGTTTCTATAACTGAACAGTATACTACTTTGGAGCTCATGGCAAAAACAGCAAGACAAAAGAATACCTTTGGGCTTTTAGAGTCGAAAATTGCCAGTTCAGTTCAATTCAGTCACTCAGCTGTGACTGACTTTTTGTGACCCCCTGGACTGCAGTACACCAGACTTCCCTGTCCATCACCAACACCCAGAGTTGTTCAAACTCATGTTCATTGAGTCAGTGATGCCATCCAACCATCTTATCCTCTGTTATCCCCTTCTCCTCCTGCTTTCAATCTTTCCCAGCATCAGGGGCTTTTCCAATGAGTCCATTCTTCACATCAGGTGGCCAAAGTATTGAAGTTTCAGCTTCAGCATCAGTCCTTCCAATGAGTATTCAGGATTGATTTTCTTTAGGATTGACTGGTTTGATCTTGCATTCCAAAGGACTCTCAAGAGCGTTTTCCAACACCATAGTTCAAAAGCATCAATTATTTGGCACTCAGCTTTCTTAATGGTCCCTCTCTCATATTCATACATGACTACTGGAAAAACCATAGGTTTGATTATACAGATACCAAAGAAAGACAGTGCCAAAGAATGCTCAAACTATCGCACAATTGCAGTCATCTCACACGCTAGTAAAGTATTGCTCAAAATTCTCCAAGCCAGGATTCAGCAATATGTGAACCGTGAACTTCCAGATGTTCAAGTTGGTTTTAGAAAAGGCAGAGATCAAATTGCCAACATCTGCTGGATCATCAAAAAAGCAAGACCGTTCCAGAAAAATTCTATTTCTCCTTTACTGACTATGCCAAAGCCTTGTGTATGGATCCATGTGTGTGGATCACAATAAACTATGGAAAATTCTGAAAGAGATGGGAATACCAGACCACCTAACCTGCCTCTTGAGAAACCTATATGCAGGTCAGGAAGCAACAGCTAGAACTGGACATGGAACAACAGACTGGTTCCAAATAGGAAAAGGAGTACATCAAGCCTGTATATTGTGTCCCTGCTGATTTAACTTCTATGCAGAGTACATCATGAGAAATGCTGGACTGGAAGAAGCACAGGCTGGAATCAACATTGCCAGGAGAAATATCAATAACCTCAGATATGCAGATGACACCACCCTTATGGCAGAAAGTGAAGAGGAACTAAAAAGCCTCTTGATGAAAGTGAAAGAGGAGAGCGAAAAAGTTGGCTTAAAGCTCAACATTCAGAAAACAAATATCATGGCATCTGGTCCCATCACTTCATGGGAAATAGATGGGGAAACAGTGGAAACAGTGTCAGACTTTATTTTGGGGGGCTCAAAATTCACTGTAGATGGTGATTGCAGCCATGAAATTAAAAGACGCTTACTCCTTGGAAGGAAAGTTATAACCAACCTAGATAGTATATTGAAAAGCAGAGACATTACTTTGCCAACAAAGGTCCATCTAGTCAAGGCTATGGTTTTCCAGTCATCATGTATGGATGTGAGAGTTGGACTGTGAAGAAAGCTGATCACCGAAGAATTGATGCTTTTGAACTGTGGTGTTGGAGAAGACCCTTGAGAGTCCCTTGGACTGCAAGGAGATCCAACCAGTCCATTCTAAAGGAGATGAACCCTGGGGGTTCTTTGGAAGGAATGATGCTAAAGCTGAAACCCCAGTACTTTGGCCACCTCATGCAAAGAGTTGACTCATTGGGAAAGACTCTGATGCTGGGAGGGACTGGGGGCAGGAGGAAAAGGGGACGACAGAAGATGAGATGGCTGGATGGCATCACGGACTGGATGGACATGAGTCTGAGTGACCTCCGGGAGTTGGTGACGGACAAGGAGGCCTGGCGTGCTGCAATTCATGGCGTTGCAAAGAGTCAGACATGACTGAGCGACTGAACTGAACTGACTGATTATACAGACCTTTATCAGTAAAGTAATATTTCTGCTTTTTAATATGCTGTCTAAGATTTTCATAGCTTTTCTTCCAAAGAGTAAGTGTCTTTTAATTTCAAGGCTGCAGTCACCATCTGCAGTGATTATGGAGCCCCAAACAAAGTTTCTCACTGTTTCTATTGTTTACCCATCTATTTGCCATGAAGTGATGGGACCAGATGTCATGATATTAGTTTTTTGAATGTTGAGTTTTAAGCCAACTTTTTCTCTCTCCTCTTTCACTTTCATCAAGAGCCTCTTTGGTTCCTTTTTGCTTTCTGCCATAAAGGTGGTGTCATCTGCATATCTGAGGTTGTTGATACTTCTCCTGGAAATCTTGATTTCAGCTTGTGCTTCATCTAGTCTGACTCTGAATATAAGTTAAATAAGCAAGATGACAATATACAGCGTTGCCATACTCTTTTCCCAATTTGGAACCAGTCCATTGTTCCATGTCCAGTTCTAACTGTTGCCTCTTGACCTGCATACAGATTTCTCAGAAGGTAGGTAAGGTGGTCTGGTATTCCCATCTCTAAGAATTTTCTGCAGTTTTTTGTGATCCACAGAGTCAAGGGCTTTAGCTTAGTCAATAAAGCAGAAGTAGATGTTTTTCTGGAATTCTCTTGCTTTTTGGTGATCCAATGGATGTTGGCAATTTGATCTCTGATTCCTCTGCCTTTTCTAAATCCAGCTTGAACATGTGGACGTTCTTGGTTCACGTACTATTGAAGCCTAGCTTGAAGAATTTTGAGCATTACTTGGCTAGAATGTGAGATGAATGCAATTGTGCAGTAGTTTGAACAGAAATTTTCAAAGGTCAGGAGAAATTACACTACCTTAAAAAAAGTTTTTGGTTTGTTATTGACCTTTGGTTGATACAAAATAATTGACTATATTAATAGTAGTGTTAGTTGCTCAGCTGTGTCTGACTCTTTGTAACCCCATGAACTGTAGCCCATCAAGCTCCTTTGTCCTTGGGGTTCTCCAGGCAAGAATACTGGAGTGGATTGCCATTTCCTCTTCTAGGGGATCTTCCCAACCCAGGGACCAAACCTGTGTTTCTTGAGTCTCCTGCATTGGCAGGAAGGTTCTTTACCACTCGAGCCATCTGGAAAGGCCTAATTGACTATATATCACACTATAATATTGAGACCTTAAGTGCCAATCAGGCAATGGTACAAAGTTTCTTTGGTACAAAGTACCATTGGGTACCATCCTTGTACCACATGATTGGGCAAGTTGAAGTGTCCATCATAATAAAATGGAAATGGTATATTCAGGACTGAACCAAACCTGGACCACATGGAGTCACTGCCTTGCCTGAAAAGGTTTCTGAAATTCCTATAGAGGGCCTTGAGCAAGAAGCTATAATTAGGCCTAAGATAACTGAGTCACCTGTAAAATGGGGAAAGCCCTTTGACTCTTAAACCACACAAGAAAAACAACATACATGGTTCACTGATGGGTCAGCTAAATATATAGGATCCACTCGCTATTGGAAAATGGTGGCATATAATTCAATCACTACTAAATTGCTAACAACTACTGGGGAGGGTAAAAAGTAGCCAGTTTGCTGAGTTATATGGTGTTCATAGGCATTAAAGCCAGAAAATTTAACTGAATGTCATATATACACAGATTCATGGTCAGTAGCCAATTGACTGGGCACTTGGTTCCCTCTATGGGTAAAGAATAATGGAAAATTCAATCCAAAGGGCTATGGGGAAAGAAATTATGGTCTGACATTTGGGAAACTGTTCAAACTACTAAAGTTTCATTGTTTCATGCATATGCTCACAGTGTTCCAAATTCTACAGAACCAAGGTATAATTCTATTACAGATGAACAAACCTGAATCCAAGCTGTAGAAGTTGATCCAGACTCCAATGACTTAAAAGGCTTGACTTTGTGAGCATACCAAAAATGTGGCCATCTGGGAGTAAAGCAACATACAAGTAGGATCAGGATTGAGGTATTTCTGTAACTATGAATCTAATTAAATCTGTTACTTTACAATGTCCATTTTGTCAATATATTAAGTATAGAAGCTTGCCACAGCTTGCAAAAGGACAATTGGTATGTGGCAAGTTGCCTGGGCAAATATGGCAAATTGATTACAGTTCAGTTCTGTTCAGTTCAGTCGCTCAGTCGTGTCTGACTTTTTTGCGACCCCATGAATCGCAGCACACCAGGCCTCCCTGTCCATCACCATCTCCCCGAGTTCACTCAGGCTCACGTCCATCCATTCCGTGATGCCATCCAGCCATCTCATCCTCTGTCGTCCCCTTCTCCTCCTGCCCCCAATCCCTCCCAGCATCAGAGTCTTTTCCAATGAGTCAACTCTTCGCATGAGGTGGCCAAAGTACTGGAGCTTCAGTTTTAGCATCATTCTTTCCAAAGAAATCCCAGGGCTGATCTCCTTCAGAATGGACTGGTGGGATCTCCTTGCAGTCCAAGGGACTCTCAAGAGTCTTCTCCAACACCACAGTTCAAAAGCATCAATTCTTCAGCGCTCAGCCTCTTCACAGTCCAACTCTCACATCCATACATGACCACAGGAAAAACCATGACTTTGATTAGACGGATCTTAGTCGGCAAAGTAATGTCTCTGCTTTTGAATATGCTATCTAGGTTGGTCGTTAACTTTTCTTCCAAGGAGTAAGCGTCTTTTAATGTCATGGCTACAGTCACCATCTGCAGTGATTTTGGAGCCCCCCAAAATAAAGTCTGACACTGGTTCCACTGTTTCCCCATCTATTTCCCATGAAGTGATGGGGCCGGATGCCATGATCTTCGTTTTCTGAATGTTGAGCTTTAAGCCAACTTTTTCGCTCTCCTCTTTCACTTTCATCAAGAGGCTTTTTAGTTCCTCTTCACTTTCTGCCATAAGGGTGGTGTCATCTACATATCTGAGGTTATTGATATTTCTCCTGGCAATCTTGATTCCAGCTTGTGTTTCTTCCAGTCCAGGGTTTCTCATGATGTACTCTGCATATAAGTTAAATAAGCAGGGTGACAATATACAGCTTTGACGTCCTCCTTTTCCTATTTGGAACCAGTCTGTTGTTCCATGTCCAGTTTTAACTGTTGCTTCCTGACCTGCATACAGGTTTCTCAAGAGGCAGGTTAGGTGGTCTGGTATTCCCATCTGTTTCAGAATTTTCCACAGTTTATTGTGATCCACATAGTCAAAGGCTTTGGCATAGTCAATAAAGCAGAAGTAGATGTTTCTTTGGAACTCTCTTGCTTTTTCCATGATCCAGTGGATGTTGGCCATTTGATCTCGGGTTCCTCTGCCTTTTCTAAAACCAGCTTGAACATCAGGGAATTCACGGTTCACATAATGCTGAATCCTGGCTTGGAGAATTTTGAGCATTACTTTACTAGTATGTGAGGTGAGTGCAATTTTGCAGTAGTTTGAGCATTCTTTGGCATTGCCTTTCTTTGGAATTGGAATGAAAACTGACCTTTTCCAGTCCTGTGGCCACTTCTGAGTTTTCCAAATATGCTGTCATATTGAGTGCAGCACTTTCACAGCATCATCTTTCAGGACTTGAAACAGCTCAACTGGAATTCCATCACCTCCACTAGCTTTGTTCGTAGTGATGCTTTCTAAGGCCCACTTGACTTCACATTCCAAGATGTCTGGCTCTAGATTAGTGATCACATCATCATGATTATCTGGGTCGTGAAGATCTTTTTTGTACAGTTCTTCCATGTATTCTTGCCACCTCTTCTTAATATCTTCTGCTTCTGTTAGGTCCCTACCATTTCTGTCCTTTATCGAGCCCATCTTTGCATGAAATGTTCCCTTGATATCTCTAATTTTCTTAAAGAGATCTCTAGTCTTTCCCATTCTGTTCTTTTCCTCTATTTCTTTGCATTGATCTCTGAAGAAGGCTTTCTTATCTCTTCTTGCTATTCTTTGGAACTCTGCATTCAGATGCTTATATCTTTGCTTTCCTCCTTTGCTTTTCACTTCTCTTCTTTTCACAGCTATTTGTAAGGCCTCCCCAGACAGCCATTTTGCTTTTTTGTGTTTCTTTTCCATGGATAAGGTCTTGATCCCTGTCTCCCGTACAATGTCATGAACCTCAGTTCATAGTTCATCAGGCACTCTATCTATCAGATCTAGGCCCTTAAATCTATTTCTCACTTCCACTGTATAATCATAAGGGATTTGTTTTAGGTCTTACCTGTATGGTCTAGCAGTTTTCCCTACTTTCTTCAATTTAAGTCTGAATTTGGCAATAAGATGTTCATGATCTGAGCCACAGTCAGCTCCTGGTCTTGTTTTTGTTGACAGTATAGAGCTTCTCCATCTTTGGCTGCAGAGAATATAATCAATATGATTTCGGCGTTGACCATCTGGTGATGTCCATGTGTAGAGTCTTCTCTTGTGTTGTTGGAAGAGGGTGTTTGCTATGACCAGTGCATTTTCTTGGCAAAACTCTATTAGTCTTTGCCCTGCTTCATTCCACATTCCAAGGCCAAATTTGCCTGTTACTCCAGGTGTTTCTTGACTTCCTACTTTTGCATTCCAGTCCCCTATAATGAAAAGGACATCTTTTTTGAGTGTTAGTTCTAAAAGGTCTTCATAGAACCGTTCAACTTCAGTTTCTTCAGCGTTACTGGTTGGGGCATAGACTTGGATAACTGTGATATTGAATGGTTTGCCTTGGAGAGGAACAGAGATCATTCTGTTGTTTCTGAGATTGCATCTAAGTACTGCATTTCGGACTCTTTTGTTGACCATGATGGCTACTCCATTTCTTCTGAGGGATTCCTGCCCACAGTAGTAGATATAATGGTCATCTGAGTTAAATTCACCCTTTCCAGTCCATTTTAGTTCGCTGATCCCTAGAATGTTAACGTTCACCCTTGCCATCTCTTGTTTGACCACTTCCAATTTGCCTTGATTCATGGACCTGACATTCCAGGTTCCTATGCAATATTGCTCTTTACAGCATCAGATCTTGCTTCTATCCCCAGTCACATCCACAATTGGGTATTGTTTTTGCTTTGGCTCCATCCTTTCATTCTTTCTGGAGTTATTTCTCCACTGATCTCCAGTAGCATATTGGGCACCTAATGACCTGGGGAGTTCCTCTTTCGGTATCCTATCATTTTGCCTTTTCATACTGTTCATGGGGTTCTCAAGACAAGAATACTGAATGCCACTAAGAGTGGACACATATTCTTGATATTTGAGAACACCTATTTTGGATGTTTGGTGGCCATTCCCTTTGGGAAAGCCAATCAGACTAATACTATTAAAACTTTGGAGATAATTAATTTATATTATGGTGTTCTGCTTCAAATTCAAGGTGAAAATTGGTCACATTTTAAATGTAAGCGAATACAAGAGTTTGTCCAGGAACATAACATACAGTGGAATTTTTATATTCCTAATTATCCTCAAGCTGTTGATTTGAGTGAAATGAAGGGTTTTCTTAAACAGCAATTAATTAAACTTGGAAAGGGTTTGTATAAAAATTGGAAGACCTGCATTCTGCCCTCAATATTTTAAATAATGAACCTATAGGAAAATCAGAAATTCTTTTGATGAAAGTGACTCTTCCAAATATACAGATTCATGAAATAGATTTCCATTCTGAAACAGCTAAGAAATTAGCCCTTTCCAAGCTACTCCTGAGGCCACCAGACTGGATTTGTACTCTATATCTGAACATGTGCTTACTAAAAGATTGATATGTGTGATTTCAACTAGTGTTGGAATCAAATGCCTCCTGGACACTTTGAATTAATCAAAGGATGCTACAGTTTACTGTTAAAAGGGATCTGTGTCAATGGGGAGTTATGGACCCAGACTACCAAGGAGAAATCTGAGTAATTCTACAAAATGAGGGATGAGGGAAAGATTGCTCTATTTATTAATAAACATGATCAAATTGCCCACTTGCTGATTCTTCTATGTGTAATTGACAAAGTACAGAAAGGAGAACCTCTCACCTTACTGACATTTAGAGGTGAAAGAGTGTCTGGATCCGCAAATCAAATAACTGCAATTGGAACTAAAGTCTAGGTGAAGCAGCCCAACAGCACTCCTATAGCTGCTGATGTGACTGTGCATGGGAAAGACAATATCATATCAGTGATGATCCCCAGACAGGAAAAATGTGCCATTAACCCACTGTTATTCTCATGAATTGATTATTCTTGGAGGCCTGACCATAATATGTATTGACATTTACACCTCCATTTTTCAGGAGATACTGCAATTAAGAAGAAAAGACATAAGAGACCGCTATAGTATTTTCCACTGGAGAAATGCAAACCAGGTTCAAACTCAAGATAATTTCACTTGCCTGGAAAAGCAGCACTGTCCACTCCTAATGGTAACTTACTGTGGACAAAATTTATCTGTCTGGTCAGGGATAAATCCTGACAGCATATGTGACTGAGTCATACGCCTCCTCTTTGGTAACTGAATTAATTCCTTGTGCATTAATAATGTGCTGTAATGTCTTAAAAATTCCTCTTGATGATCCTGCTGCTCATCATATGCACAAAAGTATAAATTCCTATAAAAACATTGCTGCTTTGCAGCTATACAATGGAGATACTGCACAGAATGTGTCTTTAACACAGATTTCTGTCTTCGTATGATTGAATAATTCACAAATTTATGGAAGAGGTCACCGAGCAATCTCATTACCATCGTAAGCTATCCCCTGAAATGTATGCCCCACTTATTAGTCAAGATTCCTCACCATGTATACAACTAGCTCAACATTATCAAAAGTTTGCATTATATTTGTAACATACTTTTAAATTATAAAAGTATGATAACACATTTATAAGAGACTTGGAAAATATGGAATAAGTTTACATATAGTTCCACTATATATTGCAATTATATTTTTAATTAGATAAATTAATATTTTAGTTGGAGTTTCAGTATCAAACTGTCAAAAACTAATAGAATGAATGAATTAATTAATTTGATAGGATGAATTAATACAAAAAAGTAGAAGGATATAGTAGACCTGAAAAGCACCATGAACCAATTCAATACAATTAAGATTTATATGATTTTTAAATAACAGTAGGATACAAATTTTATTCAAGATACCATAGACTGTAGACTAGGAGACATTGGAACATAGGAGACTAGGGACTAGGGACAAAAAAACACAGTGCAAAATTTTCATAGTCTAAAGATTTGAAATCATACAGATGTTGTTCAGTTCAGTTCAGTTCAGTCGCTCAGTTTTGTCCGACTCTTTGCGACCCCATGAATCACAGCACGCCAGGCCTCCCTGTCCATCACCAGCTCCCGGAGTTCACTCAGACTCACTTCCATCGAGTCAATGATGCCATCCAGCCATCTCATCCTCTGTCGTCCCCTTTTCCTGCTGCCCCCAATCCCCCCCAGGGTGCTCAGGGCTGGTGCACTGGGATGACCCAGAGGGATGGTATGGGGAAGGAGGTGGGGGGGGGGGTTCAGGATTGGAAACACATGTACACTCGTGGCAGATTCAAGTCAATGTATGGCAAAACCAATACAATATTGTAAAGTAATTAGCCTCCAATTAAAATAAATAAATTTCTATTAAAAAATAAAAAAAATAAAAAGCAATTACAAATTTTTCTATTAGATGGTAGTTTTAGTGATATACAATTCTATTATTTTCTGTTGACCAATCACGATGCAATGGTATTAAGTGAATAATAGTTACATAATCACAATAGTTAGAGAAAATATGAGAACTAAGAAAATAATAGTTATATAATTGCAATAATAAAATAAAATATCAGTTTTCACAATCAATAGCCAGACCAAAAAAGATAATTACAATTGCAAGCCATAATGGAAACATAATTAACCAAACAATATGAAAAATTACATACAATATGAGCAGTTACATAGAGTGATGTGGTAAGTGGAAGTGCATATATGCTCATGTTCTCATTCCCTGATAGCTCAGTTGGTAAAGAATCCACCTGCAATGCAGGAGACCTTGGTTTGATTCCTAGGTCAGGAAGATACACTATTGCCGGGGTCAAGCCCCAGTGGATCCAGGGTAATTCGAAGGGGAGACAGCATCGGCGAGGAGAGACTTATTTATTTAGAGATATAAAGAGAGATTAGGAAAGAATAGTGTAGTGAGATAGAGGAGAGAAAATAGAGGGAAAAAGAGGCTGTATTCCTTGGTTTACATAGAAAGCCAATAAAGCCCCGAGACAAGGGGCTTGCACCATCTACGTAGGCCACAGGCGCCCGCTTGAATAGCAGAGGGTGCCCCACCTTGGGCTCCCTCTCGGGTGGTTCTTAGAAGCCCAGGCAAATAAGTAGACACAGTGAACCTCTATGCTCCAGATGGGAATTCAGCCTGAAAAGGGAGAATAAGAAAAGAACAACATGGGAGAGCCAAGCATTGGTGCAAGACCCACAACTTTATTTTCAAAGGCAGCTTATATACCCCATTGTACATAAAGAAATAATGGAATATGCAGGGTTATGCAGGGGCAGCAGTCCTGACCCTTATTGAGACCAGGCTTTCATTTTGCATACCTTCCCATATACAAAAGGTCTTAGGTGGTTTTACATCATCTTCTGGCCAGGGGGCCTGTTAATATTTTTATGGCTCTTTTCCTAGATAAATGTCTATCAACCATAAAACTCATTTTCCCTTGAAGTGTTTTTTCTTTAACCTGCATCACCCTCAAAGTACTAAATAAAGTTACATTCCTGTAGAATAAAGGTGCAGTGGGTTATAACAAAGAAAGTACTTAACTCAAAGATCTAATGTTGCTAATGCCAGGGCTGCTACCTGTTTTTTCTACATATCAACTATATCTACAAATAAAAGATATGAAAACTTGGCAGCAAGTATTGGCTCAACAATGAAACCCTTAATCAGTCCTATTCTAATGATTTTGACTCCTCGGAAGCCCCTATATTCTTAGGATGTTTTAAGCTTCCTGTGCCTCTCGCGGTTGGGAGGCTGTAAACAATCACATGCGCAGCTGGAAGAGTCCGGACAAACCTGTCACGGACAAAACTATCAGGCAGGCTAGAAAGCCATCAGAGGGGTTTTTGGATTGAAACACTCTTATTATGCCCAGGAGACTTATTATCTAAAAGTTCTATATTAACTTTTTCCAGAAAAAGCTGGTGAGGGGACAGCCCCCTGTAATGTAAGAAGAATAGGTGGAAAGCATAACACAGTAAAGCAGGCAGACTCCGGTTTTGGGAGTAGATGCTCGAGAAAGTCCAGGGGGACCCCTGAGGCCTGATCCTGCTTTTGTGTTTGTCAGGCCCCTTTCCTCATGACCTTTGCCATGGGCGGGATTCCCCATGCTGGCTCCTGGCACACTAGAGAAGAGATAAGCTGCCCACTCCAGCATTCTGGCCTGGAGAACTCCATGGACTGTATAGTCCATGGGGTCACAAAGAGTCGGACACAACTGAGTGACTTTCACTGTCTTTCACTCATTCTCCCAGCCACTCTATGTCTTTTGGTTGATGCATTTAATCCATTTACAGATAGGTAATTATAGAATGCAATGATGATCTAAAGAGCCCCTTGGTAAAGGTGAAAGAGGAGACTGAAAAGCCAGCTTAAAACTCAACATTCAAAAGACTAGGATCATGGCATCTGGTCCCATCACTTCATGACAAATAGTTGGAGAAACAATGGAAACAGTGACAGACTTTATTTTCTTGGGCTCCAAAATCACTGCAGATGGTGACTGCAGCCATTAAATTAAAAGATACTTGCTCCTTGGAAGAAGAGCTGTGACCAAAAGCAGAGACATTACTTTGCCAACAAAATTCCATATCATCACAGGTATGGTTTTTTTAGTTGTGTATGGATGTGAGAGTTGGACCATATGGAAGGCTGAGCACCAAAGAATTGATGCTTTTGAACTGTGGTGTTGGAGAAGACTCTTGAGAGTCCCTTGGACTGCAAGGAGATCAAGTCAGTCAATCCTAAAGGAAATCAACACTGAATATTCTTTGGAAGAACCGATGCTGAAGCTGAGGCTCCAATACCTTGCCCACTTGATGTGAAGAGCTGAATTATTAGAAAAGACCTTGATGCTGGGAAAGATTGAAGGCAGGAGAAGGGGATGACAGAGGATGAAAATGTTGGATGGGATCACCTACTCAATATACATGAGTTTGAGCAAGCTCTGATAGATAGTGAAGGACAAAGAAGCCTGGTGTGCTGCAGTCCATGGGGGTGGCAAAGAGTTGGACATGACTGAGCAACTGAACAACAATAATAAAATAAACCATTTTCTTAATTGTTTTGAATTTGTTTTGTATAGGTCGTTTCTTTCTCTTTTGTGTCTACCTAAAGAAGTTCCTTTAGTATTTGTTGTAAAACTGGTTTTGCGGTGCTTAATTTTCTTAATTTTTGCTTGTCTGGAAAGCTTTTGATTTCTCCAATAAACTTGAATGAGTCTTGTTGGGTAGAGTAGACTTTGTTGTAGGATCTTCCCTTTCACCACTTTAAATAATCATGCCATTCCTTTCTGATTTGTAGAGTTTCTGTTGAGAAATCAGCTGATAACCCTGTAAGGATTCTCTAGTATGCTGTTTGTCCTATTTCCCTCACTTTTAATATTTTATTTTCGTCTTTAATTTTCATCATTTTGATTACTATGTGTCTCGATGTGATCCCCCTTGGGTTTATCATAACTGCCTAGAACTCTGCGCTTTCTGAACTTGGTTGAATATGTTCTTTACCATGTTATGGGAAGTTTTCTCAAATATTTTCTTGGGTCCTTTTCTCCCACTTCTTCTTTTGAGGTCCTATAAAGCGAATGTTGGTGGTTTACAGTTGTCCCAGAGGCCTCTTACGCTGTCTTTATTTTTTTCATTCTTTTTTCTATTTTCTGTTCTGCAGCAGTGATTACCACCATTCTGTCCTCCAGGTTACTTTTCCATTTTCCCACATCAGATATTTTGCTATTGATTCTTTCTAGTGTATTGTTCATCTCTGTTTGTTCTTTAGTTGGTCTAAGTTTTTGGTAAACCTTTTTTTTGTATCTTCTCAATCTTTGCCTCCATTCTTTCTTCTGAGTTCCTGGATCATCTTCACTGTCATTATTCTGAATTCTTTTTCTAGAAAGCTGCCTATCTCCACTTCATTTTGATTGTTTTTCTGAGATTATGTCTTGTCCCTTCATCTTGGACAAAGCCCTCTGCTTTTTCATTCTGGTTAACTTTTTGTGATGTGGTTTTGGTTCTAGCTGTGAGGGATTGTGGTTCTTCTTGTTTCTTCTGTCTATCCTCTGGTGAATGAGACTAAGAGGCTTGTATAAGCTTCCTGATGGGAGGGACTGATGGTGAGGGAAATTGGGTCTTGCTCTGGTAGATGGGGCTGTGCTCAATAAAACTTGAATACAATTGTCTGCTGATAGGTGCAGCTGCTTTCCCTCTCTGTTATTGTTTTGGCCTGAGGCAATCCAGCCCTGAAGTCTCTGGGCTCTGTGGTAGGGTTAATGGTGACCTCCAAGAGGGCTTAAGCCAAGGGGACCCATCCAGGACTGTTGCTACTAGTGCCTCCATCCCCACAGTGAGCCACTGCTAACACACACCTCCACAAGAGACCCTCAGTCACTCACAGGCAGGTCTGCTTCAGTCTTGTGTGGACTCACTGCTCCTTTCCCCTGGTCTTGGCATGCACAAGATTTTATTTGAGCCCTTTCCAAAAGTGGAGTCTCTGTTTCCCCCAGTCCTGTGAAAGTCCTGTAATCAAATCTCACTGGTCTTCAGATTCCCTGGGATTCCCAGTCCTTTTACCAGTTCCCTAGGCTAGGAAGGCTGACATGAAGCTCAGAACCTTCACAAAAGTGGGAGAACTTCCTTGGTATTATTGTTCTCCAGATTGTAGGTCACCCACGTGGTGGGTATGGGATTTGATTTTACTGTGCTTGCACCCCTCCTACCATTTGGTTGTAGCTTCTTCTTTGTCTTTGAACATGGGGTATCGTTTTTTTTTTTTTTTTTAATGGATTCCAGCATCCTCCTGTCGACGGTTGTTCAACAGCTAGCTGTGACTTTGTGCCCTTGCAGGAGATGAGTGCATGTCCTTCTACTCTACCATCTTGAACAGGACTGTATCATATTTTAATGTTAGTTTTCCTGCCTGCCCTAAATGTAGGCTCAAACGACATGGTATGACATTCTGTTAGGACTGGTTGGTACTGGTAAGGGTATGAATAGTGCTGTCAACAGAGAAACCTTGGCCACTAGATTACATATGCTGGCAAGGATATAGCTCAGGCCTTAACCCTTAATGCTAAATGGAAACATGCCACATTAAAGCCACATGAACTCAGCTTAAGGTATGATAAAGACTTTTTATAGTTGATTAATGACTCAATAATAATTCAACTAAACCAAACTAATCCTTAATTATATGTTTGATTGGACTGTTTGTTCTATATAGCTATTATATTACCTAGCTCAAAGAGATAAAGCCCAGGGGATTTTGGTGTCTACTAATGCCTATGCTTGGACTTTCCTGGTGGCTCAGATGGTAAACAATCTACCTGCATTGCAGGAGGCCTGAATTTCATCCCTGGGTTGGAAAGATCCCCTGGAGAAGGGAACAGCTACCCACTCCAGTATTCTGGCCTGGAGAATTCCATGGATTGAGGAGCCTGGCAAGCTATAGTCCATGGGGTCACAAAGAGTCAGATACGACTGAGCAACTTTCACTTTCAATTCCTATGCATAAAAGGACTTATTTAAGGAATGGATTACTGACAATCATTGGGTTCTTATTCCCGAAAGTGAAAGTCATTCATTCGTGTCCAACTCTTTGTGACCCCAGGGAATTCTCCAAGCCAGAATACTGGAGTCAAGTAGCCTTTCCCTTCCCCAGCCTTCTTATTCTTGAAGGCATTACTAAGTGCACTGAACCATGTGCCAGGGAACCATATATTATTATAATATAGCTAACACAAGCATCATGGGCCAACTTCATGCATTACTCATTATTTTTAAGAAAGAATATTGGTTACATTAGGGGTTCCCTGGTAGCTTGGCTGGTAAAGAACCCATCTGCAATGCAGAAAACCCTGGTTCAATTCCTGGGTGGGGAAGATCCTTTGGAGAAGGGATAAGCTACCCACTCCTGTATTCTTGGGCTTCCCTGGTGGTTCAGACAGTAAAGAATCTGCCTGCAATGGAGGAGATCTGGGTTCGATCCCTGGGTTGGAAAGATCCCCAGGAGGAGGGCATGGCAACCCACTCCAGTATTCTTGCCTGGAGAATCCCCATGGACAGAGAATCCTGGCTGGCTACAGTCTGTGGGGTCGCAAAGAGTTGGACACGACTAAGTGACTAAGCACACCACACAGTATAGGTTACATTTTACTGGAAATTATTTGGAATTTGATAATAATATGCAGTTATGGACCATGATAAAACTACTGAAGGACTTCTATGTGGAGCAACTTTTTGCACCTGGGAAACCTATTTATTGGAACATCGCATCAAGCATTGTGAATGGACTATTATTCCTAAATCCTATAATATGTTTGTTTTTTTTTTTAAATAGCCCCTCAATTAGTGTGTATTGTGACTGATAATCTAAGCACAACTTCTGTGTATCAGTTAGGATCTCCTCTTTCCAGATGTCTAACACATATTGATCATTTATATTGGGAAAGGACCACTTACTACTTTCTCCCTATGAAAACTCAGGTATTGTGGCCCCAAATGTTATTCCCCTATGTTGTCTGTTTCTAATATTAGTTTCTCCTTAGAATACTTATGTAGCATTTTGTAGAGAATTAAAGGGTTCATAGATAGATGTACTTGTACCTTGATTGAACATTCTGTTTTTATTACTGTGACAGTCAATAAGTTCATGAATATGGGATTTAATATTCAAAAACATACTTCTCATTGATGGTGGGACTTTTTCTTCCCTACTGTTCACATATGGTTTTATACATTGTTTAACCCCTTACTTGTTTATTATATTATGTTTCTTCTATTTGAAATTGTTATTTTACTTAAGAAAACTGCTCATTTTGCCTTTTTCCTATGCTCTTCAGCCTAAACAATCCTGAGGCCAACTGTTAATAAAATTAAAATCAGATAGTCTTGTTCAGGCTTCAGAAATGGCACAGCAGACCTCTAACTTGGTTATGACCTGCATGAACACTGCCTGTGTGAGCACACCGTTGTTACCAGCAAGTCAACCGGCACTTTAGATAAAAGGATTGGGTCCTGGAATTTTCTTAAGGCTCAGGAGGCCTGGCCAGCCCCTCAGGCTCTGGAAAATTTAGTGAATCACAAGAAGAAATAAACAGCTGTAAAAGAGTTAAAGTAAAACCAGACCTGCATTTTTGTGTGGAAACTGATTATGATATTAATTTGTGGCCTGAGATTATAAATTGGAGTCCCCAAAATTGAAATTTGAAGTTTCACCAATGGAAAGAAAGCACACCCTGGGTCTGTTTCCCAGTTGGAGCTCCAAATTGCTGATAACAAGGGACTTTCCAGTGAGTACTGTTTAAGTCTGGATGTTTGTTGGCCCAATTTGGCTATGTATGTGCTGTTACTTTTTTCTATTGTTTCTATTTCTCTTCTTTTAGTAACTATGTATTGAAATCAAGTCCAACAATCCTCTATTAAATGTTGAACTTGTTTATTGTGTGTGTGATGAGTGGTTTCTTTTGTTAACAAATCCTTTGAACCTAAAACAAAAGCAAAACTTTCCTCAAAACACCACACTGACACAGTTCAAATAAAAGCCTTTCTGTGTGAATTACTAAGTATCTAATTCAGTTGAGTTCAGTTATGTATCCAAGTAATTTTCATTTAGATAATTATATATGAGTTATCATGATATTCAGAATGATATTATGGTTAACTGTCTAAATTAGATAGAAAGGAATTCTATTTTCAATTGCATAGAGAAAGTTTTATTTAGCATTTAAGGTCAGGTGACAGACATTTCTAAATGGCACTTCCAAAAACTGCGATGCTTTTATTGCCAAAGACAGATAAAAATTATATTTTCCACGTAATTTTGAAGGTAATAAAATGGAAAAAAAGAAGTAAATTCTAGCTTCATCTTTTAGCTGAATGCCACTGATCTGTATGAATCTTTGCTAAAATATATTCCTTAATAGCTTTGTATATTATCTTTTGCTTCAAAATTATAATGACTATAGAGATGGTAGAACAGCATCATGCTGTTCTTTTTTAAATGGCTCTCAAAATGTCTTTTGAGGTTTTTTTTTTTTTTTTTTTTTTTTTTTTGCTTCTGGTTTTCTAACCAAGTATTTACATGAAGATTTTCTTTATTTAGCACAAGTCTTCTATGAAAACAATTATACTGAAAGAAATGGTTTTTCTTTTTTTTTTTCAAGCAATCTAAAATAGTTCACAAACACTTTTGAGTGCTTTATAACTAAGAAGTAGGAAACCATTGACTTACTGACCACTTGTTTACCTTAGCCCAGTTTTGTTTGCCCTAACCATTACTAAGGAAAGTATCATTTATGCTTATAGTTTCAAAAATACAATGGGACAATGAGTGCTTTTATTTCCTTATTTTTAAATTTACTTTTTAAATGAGTTTTTATTGGTGTGTAGTTGCTTTACAATACTGTGTTAGTTTCCACTGTATACCAAAGTGAACCAGTTAAATATATACATATATCCCCATCTTTTTTCCTTCCCATTTAGGTCGTCACACAGCACTGAGTAGACTTTCTTGAACTATACAGTAAGTTCTCCCTATGTATTTTATATATCATATCACTAGTGTATATATCAATCCCAAGCACCCAACTTATTGCTCCCTCCAGTTCCCCCTTTTAGTGTCCATGCATTTGCTCTCTATGTCTGTGCCTCTGTTTTTGTTTTGAAAGATCATTTATACCATTGTTTTATAGATTTCATATATATGGGTTAATATACAATATTCATTTTTCTCTTTCTGACTTCACTCTGTGTGACAGGTTCGAGGTCCATCCATTTCTCTACAAATGATCCAATTTCATTCTTTTCTATGGCTGAGTACTACTACATTGTATATAGGTACATGTATATACCATACCTTCTTTATCCATTCCTTTGTTGATGGACATTTAGGTTGCTTCCATGTCCTGATGCTGCTGCTGCTGCTGCTAAGTTGCTTCAGTCGTGTCCGACTGTGCGACCCCATAGACAGCAGCCCACCAGGCTCCCCCGTCCCAGGGATTCTCCAGGCAAGAACACTGGAGTGGGTTGCCATTTCCTTCTCCAATGCATGAAAGTGAAAGTGAAAGGGAAGTCGCTCAGTCACATCTGAATCTTCCCAACCCCATGGACTGCAGCGTACCAGGCTCCTCCATCCATGGGATTTTCCAGGCAAGGGTACTGGAGTGGGGTGCCATTGTCTTCTCTGCTTCCATGTCCTAGCTATTGTAAATAGTGCTGCAATGAACATTGGGGTGCATGTGTCTTTTTTGATACTGACAAAAAGAAATCAAAGAGGCCACAAACAAATGGAGGCATATAGTGAGTTCTTGGAGTAGAAGAATCAATATTGTGAAAATGACTACACTACTCAAAGCAATCTACAGATTCAAGCAATCCCTGTCAAATTACTAATGGCATTTTTCACAGAACTAAAACAAAAATTTTTACAATTTGTATGGAAACAAAAAAGATCCCAAATAATGCAACCTTGATAAAGAAAAATGGAGCTTGAGGAATAAAACTCTTTGACTTCAGACTATACTATAAAACTACAGTAATCAAGACAGAATGGTCCTGGCACAGAAACAGAAATATAGACCAATGGTACAGGATAGAAAGCCCAGAGATAAACCCATCCACATATGGTCACCTAATCTATGACATAAAAGGCAAGAATATACAGTGGAGGAAAAACAGTCCCTTCAAACAATGGTGCTGGGAAAACTAAAGAGCTACATGTAAAAAAGTGAAGTTAGAACACTTCCTAATACCATACAAAAAATAAACTCAAAATGGATTAATGATATGAATGTAAGTCCACAGAGTATAAAACTCTTAGAGGAAAATGTAGGCATAACACTCTTTGACATAAATTACAGCAGGATTTTTTTTTTTTTTACCCACTTCCTTAAAGAGTGGAAAAAAAAATTGGCAAATGGGACCTAATTAAACTTAAAAGCTTTTGCACAGCAAAGGAAACCATATGCAAGACAAAAAGACTACCCTCAGAATGGCATAAAATATTTGCAAGCAAAGCAACTGACAAAGGATTAATCTCCAAAATACAGGAACAGTTTATGCAACTCAATATACAAAAACCCAATCAAAATGTGTGAAAGACCTAAATAGACATTTATCCAAATAAGATACAGATGGACAGCAAACATATGAGAAATACTCAAACACTAATTATTAGAGAATTGCAAATCAAAATACAGTGAGGTGTAACCTCACAGCTGTCAGAATCAGTTCCCAGTTCAGTCACTCAGTCGAGTCCTACTCTTTGTGACCTCATGGACTGCAGCAGGCCAGGCTTCCCTCTCCATCACCAACTCCTGGAGCTTGCTCAAATCCATGTCCATCGAGTCAGTGATGCCATCCAACCATCTTATCCTCTGTCAACCCCTTCTCCTCTTGCCTTCAGTCTTTCCCAGCATCAGGGTGTTTTCCAATGAGTCACTTCTGCACATCAGGTGGCCAAATTATTGGAGTTTCAGCTTCAGCATCAGTCCTTCCAATGAATATTCAGGACAGATTTCCTTTAGGATTGGCTGGTTTGATCTCCTTGCAGTCCAAAGGACTGTCAAGAGTCTTCTCCAACGCCACAGTTCAAAATCATCAATTCTTCAGTGCTCAGCTTTCTTTACCATCCAACTCTCATATTCATAGATGACTACTGTAAAAACCATAGCTTTGACTAGATGGGCATTTGTTGGAAAAGTAATGTCTTTGCTTTTTAATGTGCTATCTAGGTTGTTCATAGCTTTTCTTCCGAGGAGCAAGCATCTTTTAGTTTCATGGCTGCAGTCACCATCCTGTCAGAATGGCTGTTATCAAAAAAACTACAAACAATAAATGCTGGAGAGGGTGTAGAGAAAAGGGAATCTTCTTGCATTCCTGGTTGGAATACACACAGGTGCAGTCACTATGGAGAACAGTATGGAGATTTATTTAAAAACTAGAAATAACGCTACCATCGGACCCAGCAATCCCACTGCTGGGCATATTCTCAGAGTAAACCATAATTCCAAGAGAAAATGAGAGTTCAGTCACATCTTCCTTGACTACCACAAGATGGGGCTAAAGTGGACAGCTAACTCTTGCCTATCAGAGTAAGTAGTTACCTAATTTTATTTTTACTGTTGTTGCTGTTATGAGAGGGAAAATTAGTTTGTAACAATATAAAATTTATAAACTTAACTAGCAATTAAAATACTTATAAAATGACTGTGGAAGAAAATTTCCAGATAGTCTTTTTTAATGGATGTATATGCTTTTTGCTTGCCAAATAGTGAATCTAAGTTTTTGCATTTACTACGTAGGAAGACTTGATGCTTTTGAACTGTGCTGTTGGAGAAAACTCTTGTGAGTCCGTTGGACCGCAAAGATATCAAACAAGTAAATCCTAAAGGAAATCAGTCCTGAATATTCGTTGGAAGGACTGATGCTGAAGCTGAAGCTCCAATACTTTGGCCACCTGATGTGAAGAGCTGACTCATTACAAAAGACCCTGATTCTGGGAAAGATTAAAGGCAGCAGGAGTAGGGGATGACAGAGGATGAGATGGTTGGTTGGGATCACCAACTCAGTGGACATGAGTTTGAGCAAGCTCTGGAAGATGGTGATGGACAGGGAAGCCTGGTGTGCTACAGTCCATGGGATCACAAACAGTTTGACATAGCTGAGTGACTAACGACATACAGGTATTCTGAATTGTTGTACTGATTCACTGTATATCTGCATATATAACATACAATGATACTTAAAGGAATTTTTATAGGATTACTTAGGATAAAATACCTAAGTTTTTGTGTCTTCCTCTATCCCTTCTTCTCCTTCCCCCTCCTCCCTTATTTGTCTCCTTTTTTCCATATGTCTCCCATTTTAAATAGATGACTAACATGCTAAGTATGTTTTTACACTTCCTATACCTCTTCCCAACACTGTGAATGGCAAGGCTGGGCTAGAAATAAGATAGAACTAGTTTCAGATGGAACAAGAAATTGCTGGGTTGAAGAAATATATATCCAGAAGATTTGGATTCTGATCTTATGTGCCAGATATTGATGAAAATAAAAATATATGGACAATGATTTATTAAGCAATTGATTCTGGGCTAGGTATTATACTATATGTTAAAATATTATTTAATAAGTATTAAGTATAAATTGTTTAATTGTAGGGATTAAGCCTATATACCAAGATGATGGAGTAGAAGGATGTGTGCTGATCTCCTGTGGGAACACCAAAATTGCAACTAGCTGCTGACCAAACATCAACAGCAGGATGTTGGAACTCACTGAAAAAGATACCCCACACCCAAGGACAAAGAAGAAGCTGCAACAAGATGGTAGGAGGGGCGCAATCACGTGTAAAATAAAACCTCATCCCCACAAGTGACACTTGGAGGGCACAAACAAAACTTTGTGGCATCAGGACCCAGGGAAAGGAGCAGTGACTACCATCGCCTCCTCCCCGCCTCCCCGCACCCCCCACCCGGCGCCCAACATGAGAATGAACCAGCCCTCTCTGTGAGTGTTTGAGAAGCATGAGTCAGCAGTGGCCTGTTGCTGGGACAGGGGCTCTGGCAGCAGCAGTCTTGGGATGTGTGGCATGTAGCATACGTCCTCTTGGAGGAGGTCACCATTAGCTCCACTGTAGAGCTGCTGGGTGGGTGACCCACACTGGAGAACAATTATACCAAAGAAATTCTCATACTGTTGTGAAAGTTCTAAGCCCCACAGCAGACTTCCCAACATGGGGTTCCAGCAAAGGGACTGAAAACCCTCAGGGATTGTGACTTTGAAGGTCATCAGGATTTGATTACAGAACTTTCACAGGACTGGAGAAACAGACTCTTGGAGAGCATGAACAAAATCATGTGCACACCAAGACCCAGGAGAAAGGAGCAGTGACCCCACCTGGGGCTGAGCCAGACGTGCCTGTGAGTGTTTGGGGGTCTCTGACAGAGGCCCAGGTCGACAGTGGCATGTTGTAGGATCAGGGGCACTGAAAACAGCAGTTCTGGGATACACGGTGTGTTTTCTTGGAGGAGCTTGCCATTACTCCTACAATAGAGCCTATAGCCTACCATAGAGCTACAGAATTTAGGATTGGGCTGCCTCAGGCCAAACTACAGGAAGGGAGCATCGCCCTAACCATCAGCAGAAAATTGGGTTAGAGATTTATGGAGCATGACCCTGTCCACAAGAGCATGGCCCAGTTTTCCTCTCATCCAGTCCTTCCTATCAGGAAGCTTGCACAGGCCTCTTATCCTCATCCATCAGAGGGCAGACAGAATGAAAACAACAATTGCAGAAAACTATACTTAGTGATCACATGGATCACAGCCTTGTGTAACTCAGTGAAACTATGAGCCATGCTGTGAAGGGCTTCAAGTCATGTTGGAGAGTTCTGAAAAAGCATGGTCCATGGAGAAGGGAATGAAAAGCCACTTCAAGATGCTTGCCTTAAGAACCTCAGGGACATTATGAAAAGGCAAAAAGATATGACACTGAAAGATGAAACCCCAGATTTGTAGGTGTCCAATATACCAGACCACCTGACCTGCCTCTTGAGAAATCTGTATGCAAGTCATGAAGCAACAGTTAGAACTGGACGTGGAACAACAGACTGGTTCCAAATAGGAAAAGGAGGACGTCAAGGCTGTATATTGTCACCCTGATTATTTAACTTCTATGCAGAGTACATCATGAGAAACACTGGACTGGAAGAAACAAGCTGGAATCAAGATTGCCGGGAGAAATATCAATAACCTCAGACATGCAGATGACACCACCCTTATGGCAGAAAGTGAAGAGGAACTAAAAAGCCTCTTGATGAAAGTGAAAGAGGAGAGCGAAAAAGTTGGCTTAACGCTCAACATTCAGAAAACGGAAATCATGGCATCCGGTCCCATCACTTCATGGGAAATAGATGGGGAAACAGTGGAAACAGTGTCAGACCTTATCTTTTGGGGCTCCAAAATCACTGCAGATGGTGACTGCAGCCATGAAATTAAAAGACGCTTACTCCTTGGAAGGAAAGTTATGACCAACCTAGATAGCATATTCAAAAGCAGAGACATTACTTTGCCAACTAAGGTCCATCTAATCAAGGCTATGGTTTTTCCTGTGGTCATGTATGGATGTGAGAGTTGGACTGTGAAGAAGGCTGAGCGCCAAAGAATTGATGCTTTTGAACTGTGGTGTTGGAGAAGACTCTTGAGAGTCCTTGGACTGCAAGGAGATCCAAGCAATCCATTCTGAAGGAGATCAACCCTGGGATTTCTTTGGAAGGAATGATGCTAAAGCTGAAACTCCAATACTTTGGCCACCTCATGAGAAGAGTTGACTCATTGGAAAAGGCTTTGATGCTTGGAGGGATTGGGGGCGGGAGGAGAAGGGGACGACAGAGGATGAGATGGCTGGATGGAATCACTGACTCGATGGACATGAGTCTGAGTGACCTCTGGGAGTTGGAGATAGACAGGGAGGCCTGGCGTGCTGTGATTCATGGGGTCACAAAGAGTCGGACACGACTGAGCAACTGAACTGAAGTGAACTGAATATACCACTGGAGAAGAGTGGAGGAATGAAGGAATGAAAGACTCCACTCCAGAAGGAATGAAAGACTGAGCCAAAGCAGATATAACACACAGTTGTGGATATGGTTGGTGGTGAAAGTTAAGACCCATGCTAGGAACTTGGAGTGTTAGGTCCATGAATCAAGGTAAATTGAAATAGGTCAAACAGGAGATGGTGAGTGAATATTGATATTTTAGGAATCAGTGAACTAAAATGGATGGGAATAGGTGAATTTAACTCAGATGACCATTATATCTACTACTGTGGTCAAGAATCCTTTATAAGAAATGGAGTAGTCAACGAAAGTCAACTTAGCAACAAAGGAGTCTGAAATGCAGTTATTGGGTGCAATCTCAAAAACGACAAAATGATCTCAGCTCGTTTCCAAGGCAAACCATTCAATATAACAGTAATCCAAGTCTATGCCCCAACCACTAATGCAGAAGGAGCTGAAGTTGAACAGTTCTATGAAGATGTACAAGACCTCCTAGAACTAACACCAAAAAATTATGTCATTTTTATCATAGGGGTTAGAATGCAACAGTAGGAAGTCAAGAGATACTTGGAGTAAAGGCAAGTTTGTCCATGAGATGCAAAATGAGGCAGGGCAATGGCTAACAGAGTTTTGTCAAAAAACTCACTGGTCATAGAAAACACTGTCTTCTAACAACACAAGAGATGACCCTACATGTGGACATCAATACTGAAATCATATTGACCATATTCGTTGCAGACAAAGATGGAGAAGTCCTATACAGTAAGCAAAACAAAACTGGGAGTTGACTGTGGCTCAGATCATCAGCTCCTTATTGCAAAATTCACACTTAAATTGAAGAAAGTAGGCAAACCCACTAGACAAGAATACTGGAGCGGGTTGCCAAGCCCTCCTCCAAGGGATCCTCCCAACCCAGGGACTGAACCCAGGTCTCCTGCATTGCAGGTGGATTCTTTACTGTCTGAGATACCAGGGAAGTCCAGGACATTCAGGTGTGACCTAAATTAAATCCCTTTTGATTATACAATGGAAGTGGCAAATAGATTCAAGAGATTAGATCTGATAGACAAAGTGCCTGAAGAACTATGGACAGAGGTTCATAACATTGTATAGGAAGCAGTGACCAAAACCATCCCTAAGAAAAAGAAGCTCCACAAGGCAGAATGTTTGTCTGAGGAGGTCTTACAAAGAGCTGAGAAAAGAAGAGAGTGAATGGCAAAGGAGAAAAAGGGGGAGATATACCTATCTGAATACAGAGTGCCAAAGAATAGCAAGGAGAGGAAAGAAAGCCTTCTAAAATGAATAATGCAAAGAAATAGAGGAAAACAATAGAATGGGAAGACTAGAGATTTCTTCAAGAAAATGAGAGATAACATGGGAAAATTTCATGCAAAGATGGGCACAATAAAGGACAGAAACAGCATGGACCTAAAAGTAGAAGATATTAAGAAGAGGCGGCAAGAATACACAGAAGAACCAAACAACAAGGTCTTAATGACTCAGATAGCAATGATGGTGTGATCACCCACACAGAGCCAGACATCCTGGAGTGTGAAGTGAAGTAGTCCTTGGAAAGCATTATTTACAAACAAAACAAGTGGAAGTGATGGAATTCTAACAGCTATTTCAAATCCTAAAAGAGGATGCAGTTAGACTGCTGCACTCAATATGCCAGCAAATTTGGAAAACTCAGCAGTAGCCACAGGACTGGAAAAGGTAGTTTTCATTCCAATCCCAAAGAAAGACAATGCCAAAGAATGTTCAAGTTTGGTTCAGTTCAGCTCAGTCGCTCAGTCATGTCTCTCTCTCTCTTTTTTTTAATTTTTATTTTTACTTTATTTTACTTTACAGTACTGTATTGGTTTTGCCGTACATTGACATGAATCCCGACTCCATGGACTGCAGCAAGCCAGGCCTCCCTATCCATTGCCAACTCCTGGAGTTTACTGAAACTCATGTCCATTGAGTCAGTGACACCATTCAGCCATCCCATCCTCTGTCATCCCTTTCTCCTCCTGCCTTCAATCTTTCCCAGCGTCAGGGTCTTTTTGAATAAGAGTCAGTTCTTCCCATCAGATGGCCAAAGTATGGAGCTTCAGCTTCAGCATCAGTCCTTCCAATGAATATTTAGGACTGATTTCCTTTAGATTGGACTGGCTGGATCCCCTTGCAGTCCAAGGGACTCTCAAGAGTCTTCTCCAACACCACAGTTCAAAAGCATCAATTCTTCAGCTCTCAGCTTTTTTCAGAGTCAAACTCACATCCATACATGACTACTGGAAAAACCATAGCCTTGACTAGAAGGACCTTTGTTGGCAAACTAATGTCTCTGCTTCTGAATATGCTGTCTAGGTTGTCCATAACTTTCCTTCCAAGGAGTAAGCCTCTTTTAATTTCCTGGCTGCAATCACCATCTGCAGTGATTTTGGAGCCCCCCAAAATAAAGTCTGACACTGTTTCTCCATCTATTTCCCATGAAGTGATGGGACCAGATGCCATGATCTTAGTTTTCTAAATGTTGAGTTTTAAGCCAACTTTTTCACTTTCCTCTTTCACTTTCATCAAGAGGCTTTTTAGTTCCTCTTCACTTTCTGCCATTAGGGTGGTTTCATCTGCATATCTGAGGTTATTGATATTTCCCTGGCAATCCTGATTCCAGCTTGTGCTTCTTCCAGCCCAGCGTTTCTCATGATGTACTCTGCATATAAGTTAAATAAGCAGGGTGACAATATACAGCCTTGATGTACTCCTTTCCCAATTTGGAACCAGCCTGTCGTTCCACGTCCAGTTTTAACTGTTGCTTCCTGACCTGCATATAAGTTTCTCAAGAGGCAGGTCAGTGGTCTGGTATTCCCATCTCTTTCAGAATTTTCCACAGTTCATTGTGATCCACACAGTCAAAGGCTTTGGCATAGTCAATAAAGCAGAAATAGATGTTTCTCTGGAACTCTCTTGCTTTTTCCATGATCCAGCGGATGTTGGCAATTTGATCTCTGGTTCCCCTGCCTTTTCTAAAACCAGCTTGAACACCTGGAAGTTCATGGTTCACATATTGCTGAATCCTGGCTTGGAGAATTTTGAGCATTACTTTACTAGCATGTGAGATGAATACAATTGTGCAATAGTTTGAGCATTCTTTGGCATTGCCTTTCTTTGGGATTGGGATGAAAACTGACCTTTTCCAGTCCTGTGGCCACTGCTGAGTTTTCCAAATTTGCTGGCATATTGAGTGCAACACTTTCACAGCATCATCTTTTTGGATTTGTAATAGCTCAACTGGAATTCTATCACCTCCACTAGCTTTGTTCATAGTGATGCTTTCTAAGGCCCACTTGACTTTGCATTCCAGGATGTCTGGCTCTAGGTGAGTGAGCATACCATTGTGATTATCTGGGTCATGAAGATCTTTTTTGTACAATTCTTCTGTGTATTCTTCCCACCTCTTCTTAATATCTTCTGCTTCTGTTAAGTCCACACCATTTCTGTCCTTTATTGAGCCCATCTTTGCATGAAATATCCCCTTGATATCTCTAATTTTCTTGAAGAGATCTCTAGTCTTTCCCATTCTGACGTTTTCCTGTATTTCTTTGCATTGATTACTGAGGAAGGCTTTCTTATCTCTCCTTGTTATTCTTTGGAACTCTGCATTCAGATGCTTATATCTTTCCTTTCCTCCTTTGCTTTTCACTTCTCTTCTTTTCACAGCTATTTGTAACGCCTCTCCAGACAGCCATTTTGCTTTTTTGTGTTTCTTTTCCATGGGAATGGTTTTGATCCCTGTCTCCTGTACAATGCCATGAACCTCAGTCCGTAGTTCATCAGGCAGTCTATCAGGTCTGGGCCCTTAAATCTATTTCTCACTTCCACTGTATAATCATAAGGGATTTGATTTAGGTCATACCTGAATGGTCTAGTGGTTTTCCCTGCTTTCTTCAATTTAAGTCTGAATTTGGTAATAAGGAGCTCATGATCTGAGCCACAGTCAGCTCCAAGCCTTGTTTTTGCTGACTGTATAGAGCTTCTCCATCTTTGGCTGCAAAGAATATAATCAATCTGATTTTGGTGTTGACCATCTGGTGATGTCCATGTGCAGAGTCTTGTCTTGTGTTGTTGGAAGAGGGTGTTTGCTATGACCAGTGCATTCTCTTGGCAAAATTCTATTAGCCTTTGCCTTGGTTCATTCTGTATTCCAAGGCCAAATTTGCCTGTTACTCCAGATGTTTCTTGACTTCCTACTTTTGCATTCCAGTTCCCTATAATGAAAAGGACATCTTTTTTTGGGTGTTAGTTCTAAAAGGTCTTGTAGGTCTTCATAGAACCGTTCAACTGCAGGTTCTTCAGCGTTACTGGTTGGGGCATAGACTTGGATTACTGTGATATTGAATGGTATGCCTTGGAAACGAAAAGAGACCATTCTGTCGTTTTTGAGGTTGCATCCAAGTACTGTATTTTGGACTCTCTTGTTGACCATGATGGCTACTCCATTTCTTCTAAGGGCTTCCTGCCCACAGTAGTAGATATAATGGTCATCTGATTTAAATTCACCCATTCCAGTCCATTTTAGTTCACTGAATCCTAGAATGTCGACATTCACTCTTGCAATCTCCTGTTTGACCACTTCCAATTTGCCTTGATTCATGGACCTGACATTCCAGGTTCCTATGCAATATTGCTGTTTACAGCATCAGACCTTTCTTCTATTACCGGCCACATCCACAACTGGGTATTGTTTTTCCTTGGCTCCATCCTTTCATTCTTTCTGGAGTTATTTCCCCACTGATCTCTAGTAGCATATTGGGCACCTACTGACCTGGGGAGTTCTTCTTCCAGTATCCTATCATTTTGCCTTTTCATACTGTTCAAGGGGTTCTCAAGGCAAGAATACTGAAGTGGTTTGCCATTCCCTTCTCCAGTGGACCACATTCTGTTAGACCTCTCCACCATGACCTGCCCATTTTGGGTGGCCCCATAGGGCATGGCTTAGTTTCATTGAGTTAGACAAGGCTGTGGTCCTAGTGTGATTAGATTTACTAGTTTTCTGTGATTTTGTTTTCAAGCCTCTTACCCTTTTCCATCAGAGGGCAGACAGACTGAAAACCACAATCACAGGAAACTAACCAATCTAATCGAAGGACCACAGCCTTGTCTACCTCAATGAAACTATGAGCCATGCTGTGTAGAGCCACCCAAGACAGATGGGTCATTGTGGAAAGTTCTGACAAAACGTGGTCCACTGGAGAAGGGAATGGCAAACCATTTCAGTATTCTTGCCTTGAGAACCCCATGTATGAAAAGGCAAAATTATAGGACACTGAAAGATGAACTCCCTAGGTTGGTAGGTGCCCAATATGCTACTGGAAATTAGTGAAGAAATAACTCCAGGAGAAATGAAGATACAAAGCAAAAACAATACCCAGTTGTGGATGTGACTGGTGATGGAAGTAAAGTCTGATGCTGTAAAGAGCAATATTGCATAGGAACCTGGAATGTTAGGTCCATGAATCAAGGCAAATTGGAAGAGGTCAAACAGGAGATGTCAATACTGAAATCAGATTGATTATATTCTTTGCAGCCAAAGATGGAGAAGTTCTAAACAGTCAGCAAAAACAAGACTGGGAGTTGACTGTGGCACAGACCATGAACTCCTTATTACCAAATTCAGACTTAAATTGAAGAAAGTAGGGAAAACCACTAGATCATTCAAGTATAACCTAAATCTAATCCCTTATGATTATACAGTGGAAGTGACAGATTAAAGGGAATAGATCTGATAGATAGTGTGCCTGAAGAACTATGGACAGACATTCGTGACATTGTATAGAAGGCAGTGACCAAGACCATCCCCAAGGAAAAGAAATGCAAAAAGGCAAAATGGTTGTCTGAGGAGGCCTTACAAATATCTGTGAATAGAAGAGAAGCAAAAGGAAAAGGAGAAAAGGAAAGATGAACACATTTGAATGCAGAGTTCCAAAAAATAGCAAGGAGAGATAAGAAATCTTTCCTCATCATCAACACAAAGAAATAGAAGAAAACAATAGAATGGAAAAGCCAGGAGATCTCTTCAAGAAAATTAGAGACACCAAGGGAATATTTCATGTAAAGATGGGCTCAATAAAGGACAGAAATGGTATGGACCTAACAGAAATAAAAGATTTTAAGAAGAGGTGGCAAGAATACACAGAAGAACTATACAAAAAAGACCTTCATGGCCCAGATAAACACGATAGTGTAATCACCAACTTAGAGTCACACATCCTGGAATGCGAAGTCAAGTGGGCCTTAGGAAACATCACTATGAACAAAGCTAGTGGACATGATGGAATTCCAGGTGAGCTATTTCAAAATCTAAAAGATAATGTTGTGAAAATGCTGCACTCAATATGCCAGCAAATTTGGAAAATTCAGTAGTGGCCACAGGACTGGAAAAGGTGAGTTTTCATTCCAATCTGAAAGAAAGGCAATGCCAAAGAGTGTTCAAACTACCGCACAATTGCACCCATCTCACACACTGGCAAAGTAATGCTCAAAATTCTCCAAGCTAGGCTTCAACGGTATATGAACTGTGAACTTCCAGATGTTCAAGCTGGATTTAGAAAAGTCAGAGTAATCAGAGATGAAGTTGCGAATATCCATTGAATCTTTGAAAAAGCAAGAGAGCTCCAGAAAAATATCTACTTCTGCTTTATTGACTATCCCAAAGCCTTTGTGTAGACCACCACAAAGAATGTTCGAGTTCAGTTCAGTTCAATTCAGTCGCTCAATCGTGTCTGACTTTTTGCGACCCCATGAATCACAGCACGCCAGGCCCCCCTGTCCATCACCAACTCCTGGAGTTTAGCCAAGTTAATGTGCATCGAGTAAGTGATGCCATCCAGCCATCTCATCCTCTGTCGTCCCCTTTTCCTCCTGCCCCCAATCCCTCCCAGCATTATGGTCTTTTCTAGTGAGTCAACTCTTCTCATGAGGTGGCCAAAGTACTGGAGTTTCAGCTTCAGCATCAGACCTTCCAATGAAAACCCAGGACTTATCTTCTTTAGGATGGACTGGTTGGATCACCTTGCAGTCCAAGGGATTCTCAAGAGTCTTCTCCAACACCACAGTTCAAAAGCATAAATTCTTTGGCACTCAGCTTTCTTCACAGTCCAACTCTTACATCTGTACATGACCACTGGAAAAACCACAGCCTTGACTAGACGGACCTGTGTTGGCAAAGTAATGTCTCTGCTTTTGAATATGCTATCTAGTTTGGTCATAACTTTCCTTCCAAGGAGTAAGCGTCTTTTAATTTCATGGCTGCAATTACCATCTGCAGTGATTTGGGAGCCCAGAAAAATAGTCTGACACTGTTCCCCCATCTATCTGCCATGAAGTGATGGGACCAGATGCCATGATCTTCGTTTTCTGAATGTTGAGCTTTAAGCCAACTTTTTCACTTTCCTCTTTCACTTTCATCAAAAGGCTTTTTAGTTCCTTTTCACTTTCTGCCATAAGGGTGGTGCCATCTGCATATCTGAGGTTATTGATATTTCTCTCAGCAACCTTGATTCCAGCTTGTGCTTCTTCTAGACCAGCGTTTCTCACAATGTACTCTGCATATAAATTAAATGAGCAGGGTGACAATAAGCTACCACACAATTGTGCTCATTTCACATGCTAACAATGTAATGCTCAAAATCCTTCAAGCTAGCTTTAACTGTATATGAACCAGGAACTTCCATATATACAACCTGGATTTAGAAAAAGCAGTAGAATCAGGGATCAAATTGCCAACATCCATTGGGTCATAGAAAAGCAAGGGAATTAAAAAAAATCAAAACACCTACTTCTGCTTCATTGACTATCTAAAGCCTTTGACTGCGTGGATCACAACAAACTGGAAAATTCTTAAAGAGATTGGTATTCCAGACCATGTTACCTGCATCCTGAGAAACCTGTATGCAGGTGAAGAATTAACAGTGAGAACAGGATATGGAACAATGGGCTGGTTCAAAATTGGGCAAGGAGTATGTCAAGGCTGTATATTTTTGTCCTGCTTATTGAACTTGTATGCAGAGCAGATCATGAGAAATGCCATGCTAGATGAAATTCAAGATGGAATCAAGACTCCTGGGAGAAATATCAATAACCTCTTATATGTAGATGACACCTCCCTAATGGCAGAAAGTGAAGAGAAAGTAAAGAGCCTATTGATTAATATGCAAATGGAGAGTTGAAAAAGCTGGCTTAAAACTCAACATTCAGAAAATGAGTATCGTTTCATCTGGTCCCATCACTTCATGCAAATAGATGAGTAAACAATGGAAATAGTGACAGACTTTGTTTTCTTGCATTCCAAAATCAGCGCAGACAGTGACTGCACCCATGAAGTTAAAAGAAATTTGCTCCTTGGAAGAAAACTATGACAAACCTAGACTGTATATTAAAAAGCAGAGACATCACTTAGCCAGCAAACTCCGTATAGTCAAAACAATGGTTTTTCCAATAGTCATATACAGATGTGAGATTTGGACCATAAAGAAGGCAGAGTGCCAAAGAATTGATGTTTTTGAACTGTAGTGCAGAAGGCTCTTCAGAGTCCCTTGGACAGCAAGGAGATCAAAACTGTCAACCCTAAGGAAATCAACCCTCATATTCTTTGGAAGGATTGATGCTGAAGCTGAAACTCCAATACTTTGGCCACCTGATGCAAAGCGCCAACTCATTGGAAAAGTCTCTGTTTCTCTGAAAGACTGAGTGCAGGAGGAGAAAGGGATGACATGGTTGGATGGCATCATCGATTCAATGGCCATAAGTGAGCAAAAGCTGGGAGATAGTGAAGGACATGGAATCCTGCTGGGCTGCAGTCCATGGTGTCACAAAGAGTCTGACATAACAGAGCAACTGAACAAAAACAACAACAAGCATGTATTAATAAAACAGATGTGAGTTCTTTCCTAAGAAGTTTTTGTTAATGCACAGATCTGTTTTTACTTTGACAAGTTCTGACAAAAATAGTTAACTATGTATCTGATATCTAAGTCAAGATATGACATTTTAATCACCTTAGGGAATCCTATCATGCCCCTTTAGTTCAATTTCCCTGAGTAACCCCTGTCTCCATCAACCATTTTCATTTCTATCATTATAGATTAATTTGGCCTCCTCTTTAACTTTATATAAATGGAATGTGTTTATATGTATGTCTTGTTTCACTCAGCATGTCATTTTTGAAATTTGTCCGTGTTGTTGGATGTACTAATATTTTTATTGTGAATAGCATTTTATTGTATAAATATAACACAAATTGCTCATCCATTCTACTCTTGATGATCACTTCAGTTACTAACAATATTTTATTATGAATAGAGATGCTATGAACTTTCTTGTATACACTTTTTATAGACATATACCTTCATTTATTTTGGATATATACCTAAAAATGAAATTGTTGAGTTCTAATGTAGGTACATTTTTAACTTTACAAGAAATTGCCAAATAGCTTTCCAAAGTAGTTATACCATTTTATAGTCTCAACAATAATATAAGAAATTTCCAGCGTGCCACATACTGAACAACATTTGGTATGACCAGCCTTAATTTAGCCGTGCTAGTGGATATAAATGCTAATATTTCATTGTGAAGATGTGCACTTAACTCAATTATTAACAATACTACAAATACCCTAGAGAGTGTAGTGGGAAATTTTGAGAGGTAAAGAGTAAAAAGAGAAATCTTGGAGAGGAAAAAAAATAAGTAGCATATAGATGAGACTATATTGTGAGAATGAAAGTAACCAAGACTTTTCATTTTAAGTAGTTAAGAAAAAGAGGTAAGAATTATTAAAAGTGCAATTAGGAGCAGATATGTGGTGCATACTTTGCACTCTTTACCCAGAATCACTTATAAGATTTTGCCCTTTTTACCCAGAATCATTTATGAGATGAGATATTGCAATCTGAAACCTCTTTTTAAATATAATTGGAAAAGGAGGCTTTCTTTGATCTTCTCAGCATAATATGGACTAAATGCCTACTATAAGGAGAACACAGATTTTATTGTTACTATGGATCATCAAAATATTTTAGTGGACACATACTGGTCATAGATATGATGGATATTTAATTCTTGGCATTTGAAAAATCACTCATCACTGTGGTTGCATTTAATGATCTCAAATGCTAGATTCTGGATTTTAAAATTTGTCAACCAAGTTTATTAAAAACATTTTATTTTGGAATAATTTTAGATTTATAGAAAAGTTATGAAGATAATACAAGGATCCCATATACCTATCACCCAGATTCTCCTAATGTTAACAAGTTAATAATCATGGTGTATTTGTTAGAACAGAAATTAACATTGTATGTTACTACCAACTAAACTTCAGACTTTATTTTGATTTCACCTGCTTCTCCACTAGGGTGTTTTGTCTTTTTCAGGAGTCAATCTAGGATACCACATTGAAGTTAGTTGTCATGTTTCCTTAGATTCCCCAGGTCTGTGTCAATATCATAGTCTTTTAAAATTTTTTTATGGTCTTAATAGTTTTGAAGATCCTTGGTTATATATTTTGTAGAGCATCCCTCAATTTGGGTTACTTGATGCTTTTCAAATTATTAAACTGAAGTTACAGATTTGGGGGATAAGACCACATAGGTGGAATACCCTTCTCATCACATGACGTCGGAGATACATGATACCTACATGACTTATCACCAGTCATATTTGTATGCGTCAGATTTCTCTGTTTTGAGGTTACTATTTTTCCCTTTTCATATTCCATTCTTTGAAAACGTGTCATTAAGTGCAGTCCACGCTCAACACATGTCTGCCTCACAGGTGGTGAGGGTAAAGAAAGGATGGAGGTTAAAGGATAGAGGAAGGAGTATCTACATACATTACTTGGAATTTTTTGTAAGAAAGATATATATCTTCTCTCCATTTGTTTGTTTATTCAGTAATTTAATTGCATCAGTATGAACTCATGGATATTTATTTTATACTTTGGGTTATATCTAATAATACATTATTTAATCTTCAAATTCTTCCACCTTTGACCATTGGAAGCTCTTTTAGGCTGGCTCCAGTGTTCTTTTGACATACATACCTTTGACAAACATACATTTGTCTACTTTTCTGGTTAGTACTTCTTTATTTTCTGGCACTAGAAGATCCTGTAAGCTCATCTTTTATTTTCCCCTGAACTAGTTCTAGAATCAGCCATTTCTCTAAAGATCCCTAGTTCCTTTATTGAAAACTTGTACTTAGAATATCAAGATCTGAATACTGGCTGTGCTTATTGCTACTGGGATGTCATTGCCTCTAGGCTTTCTCTGAGGAGTGAACTAACACATGTGCATATACACTAAAAATATATAAATATATGTCTATCTATCTTTATCATATCCATCTTTGCATGAATGCTCCCTTGGTATCTCTAATTTTCTTGAGGAAATCTCTAGTCTTTCCCATTCTATTGTTTTCTTCTATTTCATTGCATTGTTCATTACTAAGACTTTCTTGTCTCTCCTTAGTATTCTTGGAACTCTTCATTCACCAGGGTCTTTTCCAATGAGTCAGTTCTTCACATCAGGGGGCCAAAGTATTGGAGCTTCAGCTTCAACGTCAGTCCTTCCAATGAATATTCAGGACTGATTTCCTTTAGGATGGACTGGTTTGATCTCCTTGCTGTCCAAGGGACTCTCAAGAGCCTTCTCCCACACCACAGTTCAAAAGCATCAAGTCTTTGCTCTCAACTTTTTTTATGGTCCAACTCTCACATCCATACATGACTACTGGAAAAACCGTAGCTTTGACTATATGGACCTTTGTTGGTAAAGTAATAGGTTGGTCATAGCTTCTCTTCCAAGGAGCAAGCATCTTTTAATTTCATGGCTACAGTCACCATCTGCAGTGATTTCTGAGCCCAAGAAAATAAAGTCTCTCACTGGTTCCATTGTTTCCCCATCTATTTGTCATGAAGTGATGGGACCAGATGCCATGTTCTTCATTTTTTGAATGTTGAGTTTTAAGCCAGCTTTTTCACTCTCCTCTCCCACTTTCATCAAGATGCTCTTTAGTTCCTCTTTGCTTTTTGCCGTAAGGGTGTTGGCACCTGCATATCTGAGGTTATTGCTATTTCTCCTGGCAACCTTGATTCTGGCTTGTGCTTCATCCAACCTGGCATTTCATAAGATGTACTCTGCATATAAATTAAATAAGTAAGATAACAATACAGAGCCTTGACATACTCCTTTTCCAATTTGGAACCACTCTCTTGTTCCATGTCTGGTTCTAAGTGTTGCTTCTTCACCTGCATACAGAATTTTCAAGAGGCGAGTTAGGTGATCTGTATCTCCAACTCTTCAAGAATTTTCCAAAATTTGTTGTGATCCACATAGTCAAAGGCTTTGATATAGTCAATGAAGCAGAAGTAGATGTTTTTCTGGAATTCTCTTTTTCTATGACCCAGCAGATGTTGGCAATTTGATCTTTGGTTGCTCTGCCTTTTCTAAATTCAGCTTGAACATCTAGAAGACATATGCCTTATATGGCAGCATATAAATTTCAGGGATTCAGATTTGGAGATCCTTGGGTGGTTTTGTTCAGTCCCATTGTACTCTTGTTCATTTCCTTCATTCTTATGGATTTGATGAATACCTAAATGCTAATGATGCTAAGAACTGACTCATTGGAAAAGACCCTGATGTGGGGAAAGATTGAAAGCTGGAGGAGAAGGGGACGACAGAAGAAGAGATGGTTGGATGGCATCACCAAATCAATGGACATCCTAGTTTGAACATACCAGGAGAGATAGTAAAGGACAGGAAAGCCTGGAGTGCTGCAGTCTATGGGGTCACAGTCACATATGACTGAGCAACTGAAAAACAACAACAATGATTCCCACATCTTCATCTCCTAACTAGCTTTCTCTATTGTATTCAACATCTATGTATCTAACTGCTTGCTAGATATTTTCATCTGGATCTATTTCAAATTCAGTTATAAGAAATAAACCTTATCATTTTCACCAGATCATTTCCTCCTCCTGTGTCCTCAATATCAGTTAATAGTCTCTAAAACTGAAACATGGGGGCATTCTTAAATCTCATCCCTCTCTCAGTCCCTATATGAAATCAGTTACCATGTCTTGCTAACTTAACTTCCATATACTTCTCTGAAACTATCTGAACTCTAATCCTTATTTCATCTATCAGTTTGCTCATTTGCAAAATGGGAAAATAGTGTATAATTCTTGTAGACATTTTTTATGCCAACTTTACTGATAAGAAATTGAAGCATAGTGATGTCAGGTTCTTGTGCAAAGTTACATCGAAGTGAGTTGGGATTTAAACACAGCGTTGAGCTTCTTCTACAACTCTATTTAAATTCTTCACATCCTTTCTAAGTTTTGTCTCTTCAAGTGTGTTCTTAAGATAGTTACATGATTTTTCTAATATGCAAAATGACTCTTCCATGAGGTATCTCTGCAATCTGGGACCTGTCTTACATTATTCTGTTGAGCCTTAACTCCACACTCTAGCAATTCTGAACTCCTTGTGTTTTTTGGTGTACATCTGTTGTTTCTCAATTTTATGATTTCCTCTGGCTAATCCCCTGTCCTTAACTCCTCTGTCTTCAAAGTTCTATTTTTTTATGATCATTTTTTAGTGGAATTTTAAATTTTATTTTTAATTGAGGGATAATATTTTACAGAATTTTGTGGTTTTGTGTCATATGTCAACAAGAATCAGCCATAGGTACACCCATGTCCCCTCTCTCCCAAACCTCCCTCCCATCTCCCATTCTATCCCACCCATCTAGATTGTCAAAGAATCCCTGTTTGAGTTCCCTGAGTCATACAGCAAATTCCCATTGTCTATCTATTTTACATATGGCATTGTAAATTTCATGTTATTCTCTCCATGTATCTCATCCTCTCCTTCCTCCCATGCCCTCATGTCTATTGATCTGTTCTCTATGTCTGTTTCCCATTGCTGACCTGAAAATACATTCATCAGTAGCAACTTAATTTAGATTCCATATATATGTGTCAAAATAAGATATTTATATTTCTCTTTCTGACTGACTTCACTCTGTATAATAGGCTCTAGGTTCATCCACATCATTCAGTTCAGTTAAATCACTCAGTTGCGTCCGACTTTTTGTGACCCCATGAATCGCAGCACGCCAGGCCTCCCTGTCCATCACCAACCCCCAGAGTCTACTCAAACTCATGTGCATCGAGTCAGTGATGCCATCCAGCCATCTCATCCTCTGTCGTCCCCTTCTCCTCCTGCCCCCAGTCCCTCCCAGCATCACGGTCTTTTCCAATGAGTCAGCTCTTCGCATGAGGTGGCCAAAGTACTGGCGTTTCAGCTTCAGCATCAGTCTTTCCAATGAACACCCAGGACTGATTTCCTTTAGAATGGACTGGTTGGATCTCCTTGCAGTCCAAGGGACTCTCAAGAGTCTTCTCCAACACCACAGTTCAAAAGCATCAATTCTTCAGAGCCCAGCTTTCTTCACAGTCCAACTCTCACATCCATCCATGACCACTGGAAAAACAATAGCCTTGACTAGATGGACCTGTGTTGGCAAAGTAAAGTCTCTGCTTTTTAATATGTTATCTAGGTTGGTCATAACTTTCCTTCCAAGGAGTAAGCATCTTTTAACTTCATGGTTGCAATCACCATCTACAGTGATTTGGGAGCCCAGAAAAATAAAGTCTGACACTGTTTACACTGTTTCCCCATCTATTTCCCATGAAGTGATGGGACCAGATGCCATGATCTTCGTTTCCTGAATGTTGAGCTTTAAGCCAACCTTTTCACTCTCCTCTTTCACTTTCATCAAGAGGCTTTTTCATTCCTCTTCACTTTCTGCCACAAGGGTGGTTTCATCTGCATATCTGAGGTTATTGATATTTCTCCTGGAAGTCTTGATTCCATCTTGTGCTTCTTCCAGCCCAGCATTTCTCATGAAGTTAAATAAGCAGGGTGACAATATACAGCCTTGATGTACTCCTTTCCCAATTTTGAATCAGTCTGTTCCATGTCCAGTTCTAACTGGTGCTTCCTGACCTGCATACAGATTTCTTAGGAGGCAGCTAAGGTGGTCTGGTATTCCCATCTCTTGAAGTATTTTCCACAGTTTCTTGCGATCCACACAGTCAAAGGCATTAGAATGACTCAAATGTGTTCCTTTTAATGGTTAAGTAGTATTCCATTGTATATATATACCACAGCTTCTTTATCCATTCATCTGTTGATGAACATCTAGGTAGCTTCTATGTTCCAGCTATAAATAGTGCTACAATGAACATTGGGGTACATGTGTCTTTTTCAATTTTGGTTTTCTCAGGGTATATGCCTAGGAGTGGGATTGCTGGGTCATATGGTGGTTTTATTCCCAGCTTTTTAGGGAATCTCCATACCATCTTTCATATTGGCTGTATCAGTTTACATTTCCTCCAGCAATGCAAGAACGTTCCCTTTTCTCTGCACCTTCTCCAGCATGTATTGTTTGTAGACTTTTTAATGATGGCCATTCTGACTGGTGTGAGGTGGTATCTCATTGTAGTTTTGATTTGCATTCTTCAAATAATGAGCAACAATAAACATCTTTTCATGTGCTTTTTAGCCATCTGCACATCTTCTTTGGAGAAATGTCTTTTTAAGTCTTTTTCCCTCTATTTGATTGGGTTGTCTGTTTTCTGGTGTTGAATTGTATGAGCTGCTTGTATACTTTGAAAATTAAATCTTTGTCAGTTGTTTCATTTGCTATCATTTTCTCCCATTCTGAGGATTGTCTTTTCACCTTGTTTGTAGTTTCCTTTGCTGTGCAAAAGACTTTAAGTTTAATTAGGTCCCACTTGTTTATTTTTGTTTTTATTTCCATTACTGTAGGAGGTGGGTCATAGAAGATCTTGCTTTGATTTATGTCATTGAATGTTGTGCCTATACTTGCCTCTAAGAGTTTTATAGTTTCTGGTCTTACATTTAGTACTTTTATCCATTTTGAGTTTATTTTTTGTGTATGGCATTTGTGTATGGCATCCTAAAGGAGATCAGTCCTGGGTGTTCATTGGAAGGACTGATGCTGAAACTGAAACTCCAATACTTTGGCCACATCATGCGAAGAGTTCTCATTGGAAAAGACCCTGATTATGGGAGGGATTGGGGGCAGGAGGGGAAGGGGATGACAGAGAATGAGATGGCTGGATGGCATTACCGACTCAATGCACATGAGTCTGGGTAAACTCCAGGAGTTGGTGATGGACAGGGAGGCCTGGTGTGCTGTGATTCATGGGGTCAGAAAGAGCGAGACACAAGTGAGTGACTGAACCGAACTGAACTGATGGCATTTGTAAGTGTTCTAATTTCCTTCTTTTGCACATAGCAGTCCAGTTTTCCCAGCACCTCTTGTTGAAAAGGGTATCTTTGCCCCATTATATATTCTTGAATCCTTTGTCAAAAATAAGGTACCCATAGGTGAGTGAATTTATCTCTGGGTCCTCTATCTTGTTCAAATGGTCTATATCTGTTTTTGTGCTAGTAGTCTATATCTGTTTTTGTGCTAGTAGCATACTGTCTTGATGACTGTAGCTTTGTAATGTAGTCTGAAGTCAGAAAGGCTGATTCTTCCAGCTCCATTCTTCTCTCTCAAGACTGCTTTGGCATTTCAGGGTCTTTTGTGTTTCCATGTGAATTGTGAAATTTTTTATTCTAGTTCTGTGAAAAATGCCATTGGTAGTTTGATAGGGATCTCATTCAATCTGTAGATTGCACTTGGTAGTATAGTCATTTTCACAGTATTGATTCTTCCTACCCAGGGACATGGAGTATCTCTCCATCTGTTTGTGTCTTTCATCAATGTCTTATAGTTTTCTGTATGCAGGTCTTTTATCTCCTTAGGTAGGTTTATTCCTATATATTTTATTCTTTTTGTTGCAATGGTGAATGGGATTGATTTCTTAATTTCTCTTTCTGGTTTTTCATTGTTAGTATATAGGAATGCAGTGATTTCTGTATTGACTTTGTAGCCTGTGACTTTACCGAATTCATTGATTTGCTCTAGTAATTTTCAGATAGTTTCTTTTGGGTTTTCTATGTGTAGTATCATGTCATCTTCAAACAGTTGAGAGGGTAACAAGCAGGAAGGCCAGGGGTCTCCAAACGGAGGAAATAGGCTGCAAGTGTCAGACATTTTTATCTCTCTTAAGCAGCAGGAGGAAACAAACTAGTGATATTTTTTTCCCTTCTCTATACAAATTTAAAAGGTTTCTCTTAAAATACTGTATTGCCATATGACACCTGTTTTCACCTGAAGTTAACTATTCTCAAACCTTGAGTTAACCAATGCATTTTTCATATGGAAATGTTTGTCTTAAGCTATGTGAGTACTATACATTTACCCCAGACTCTGTCTTCAAGTCGGTTCCGCATAATGGCTCAGAACCTACTGGACAAACCATTATGTTATACTCACGTATTGTTTCCCTAACCTATGAAAACAAAACTATTTGTATGGTAATCTGCCCTTCTACAAGACTCAAGTCAATCATTTTATGGCCTGGGATGACTCACCTGGTTCCAAGATTATCCCCAAATACATCTTATGGATGAGGGGCCTGGTGCCATTCTGAGTTTTAAGACATTCCTTTCTTTCATTAATAGAAAATGGCAACTCACTCCAGTACTCTTGCCTGGAAAATCCCATGGATGGAGGCGCCTGGTAGGCTGCAGTCCACGGGGTCCCGAAGAATCGGACACACCTGAGCAACTTCACTTTCACTTTTCACTTTCTTGCATTGGAGAAGGAAATGGCAACCCACTCCAGTGTTCTTGCCTGGAGAATCCCAGGGACGGCAGAGCCTGGTGGGCTGCTGTCTATGGGGTCGCACAGAGTAGGGCATGACTGAAGTGACTTAGTAGTAGTAGTGAATATATAACATCCAGCTGAAGACTAGCAGGGGGGTACTCTTTCTGCCCCCTTCTGATGCCTATGTCAGAAGCTTTCTCTATCTCCTTTCTACTTTAATGAAACTTTATTACATAAAAGCTCTGAGCAATCAAGCCTCGTCTCTGGCCCTGGATTGAATTCTTCTCCTCCGGAGGTCAAGAATCCCAGCATCATTTTGTGGGTCAGCAACAACCTTTCACAGTAAGAATTTTAATTCTTTTTTTTCCAACCTGGATTCCTTTTATTTCTTTTTCTTCTCTAATTGCTATAGTTAGAACTTCCAAAATTATGTTGAATAACAGTGATGAGAGTGGAGACCCTTGTCTTGTTCCTGATCTTAGAGGGAATGCTTTTAGTTTTTCAGTATTGAGAATAATGTTTACTGTAGGCTTATCATATATGGCCTTTACTATGTTGAAGTAGTTTTCTTCTATGCCCATTTTTTGAAACTTTTTTTGGTCATAAATGGGTGTTGAAGTTTGTTAAAGGCTTTTTCTGCATCTATTGGGATGATCATATGGTTTTTATCTTTCAACTTGTTAATATAGGGTATCACATTGATTGATTTGTGTATATTGAAGAATTCTTGCATCCCTAGAATAAACCCGATGTGATCATGGTGTATGAGCTTTTTAATGTGTTGTGGAATTCTGTTTGTTAGAATTTTGTTGAGGATTTTTGCATCTTTGTTCATCAGTGACACTGGCCTGCAATTCTTTTTTTGTGCTGTCTCTGCCTGAAGTATTCCTTCTTCTTCAGTTTTTTGGAAGAGTTTAGACAAGTCAGCAATAGGTCTTCTCTAAATGTTTGATAAAATTCCTCTGTGAAGCCATCTGCCCCTGGGCTTTTATTTTTTGGCAAATTTATTTTTTCTTTAAAAAAAATTTTTAAAAAAATATAAATTTATTTATTTTAATTGGAGGCTAATTACTTTACAATATTGTGTTGGTTTTGCCATACATCAACATGAATCCACCACAGGTATACATGTGTTCTCCAACCTGAACCTCCCTCCCTCCTCCTTCCCCATACCATCCCTCTGGGTCGTCTCAGTGTACCAGCAGAATTTTGATCACAGTTTTGATTTCAGTGTTTGTAATTGGATTGTACATAATTCCCATTTATTCCTGGTTCAGTCTTGGGAGGTTGAACTTTTCTAAGAATCTGTCCATTTCCTCTAGGTTGTCCATTTTGTTAGCATATCATTTCTCATAATATTATCTTATGATCCTTTGTATTTCTGTGTTGTTTGTTGTAATGTCTACTTTTTCATTTCTATTTCTGTTGATTTGATTTTTATCCCTTTTTTCTTGATGAGTTTGGCTAGTGGTTTGTCAGTTTGGTTTATCTTCTCAAAGAACCAGGTTTTAGTTTTATTAATCTTTGCTATTGTTTCTTTCATTTTTTTCACTTATTTCTGCTCTGATCTTTATGATTTTTTTCCTTCTGCTGAATTTGGATTTTTGTTGTTGTTTTTCCAGCTACTCTAGATGTAGAGGTAAGTTGTCTATTTGATGCTTTTCATGCTTCTTGAGGTATGATTGTATTGCTATAAACTTCCCTCTTAGAACTGCTTTTGCTGAATCCCAGAGCTGAATCATCATGTTTTCATTGTCAGTTTTTTCTAGGAATCTTTAGATTTCCCTTCTTATTTCTCCAGTAATCTCTTCATTATTTAGTAATGTATTGTTTAATCTCCATGAGTTTGTGGTTTGCGTGTGTGTGTGTGTGTGTGTGTGTGTGTGTGTGTGTGTGTGTGTATGAATTCTATTCTCATAGCATTGTGGTCATAGAAGACACTTGATGTGATTCCAACTATCTTAAATTTACTGAGCCTTGATTTGTGGCCCAAAATATGGTCTATCCTGGAGAATGTTCCATGTGCACTTGAGAAAAAAGGGTATTTTTCTGCATTTGGATGGAAAGTCCTGATGATATCAGTTTGGTCCATTTGATCTAATGTTTCGTCTAAGGTTTGCATTTCCTTATTGATCTTATTGATTCTCTGCTTTGATTATCTGTCTGTTGGTGTTAGTGGGATGTTAAAGTCTCCTACTATTATTGTGTTACTGTCAATTTCCCCTCTTATGCCTGTTAGGGTTTGTCTTTTGTATTGAGGCATTCCTATATTGGGTGCACAAGTTATGCAAATTATTATGTAGTGTCTTTGTCTCTTACAATATTCTTTATTTTAAAATTTATTTTGTTGAAATAAGAATTGCTACTCTGGCTTTCTTTTGGTTTCCTTTCACATGAAATATCTTTTTCCATCCTTTTACTTTCAGTCCATATGTGTCTCTAAGTCTGAAGTGGATCTCTTTAGGCAGCATACACATGGGTCCTGTTTTTGTATCCATTCAGGCAGTCTGTATCTTTTGGTTGGTGCATTTAATCTATTTACATTTAAGGTAATTTTTTATACATATGTTCCTAGTGGCATTTTCATGATTGTTTGGGGTTTGTTTTTGTAGGTCTTGCCTTTCTCTTGTGTTTACTGGCTATATAAGTCCCTTCAGTATTGTTGCAAAGCTGGTTTGGTGGTGCTAAATTCTCTTAACTTCTGCATGTCTATAAAACTTTATTTCTCCATCAGTTTTGAATGACATCTTTGCCAGATATAGTATCTTGGTTGTAGATATTTCTCTTTCAATACTTTAAATATATTCTGCCATTCCCTTCTGGCCTGCAGAATTTTTGCTGAAAGATCCACTGTTAATCATATGGGTTTTCCCTTGTATGTTACTTGTTGCTTTTCCCTTGCTGCTTTTAATATTTTTCCTTTGTGCTTAATCTCTGCTCAGCTCAGTTCAGTCACTCGGTCATGTCCGACTCTTTGTGACCCCATGAATCGCAGCACGCCAGGCCTTCCTGTCCATCACCAACTCCCGGAGTTCACTCAAACTCACGTCCATCGAGTCAGTGATGCCATCCAGCCATCTCATCCTCTGTCATCCCCTTCTCCTTCTGCCCCCAACCCCTCCCAGCATCAGAGTCTTTTCCAATGAGTCAGCTCTTCGCATGAGGTGGCCAAAGTGCTGAAGTTTCAGCTTTAGCATCATTCCTTCCAAAGAACACCCAGGGCTGATCTCCTTCAGAATGGATTGCTTGGATCTCCTTGCAGTCCAAGGGACTCTCAAGAGTCTTCTCCAACACCACAGTTCAAAAGCATCAATTCTTCAGCCCTCAGCCTTTTTCACAGTCCAACTCTCACAACCATACATGACCACAGGGAAAACCATAGCCTTGACTAAACGGACATTAGTCGGCAAAGTAATGTCTCTGCTTTTCAATATGCTATCTAGGTTGGTCATAACTTTTTTTCCAAGGAGTAAGTGTCTTTTAATTTCATGGCTGCAATCACCATCTGCAGTGATTTTGGAGCCCCCACAAGATAAAGTCTGACACTGTGTCCACTGTTTCCCGTCTATTTCCCATGAAGTGATGGGACCAGATGCCATGATCTTCGTTTTCTGAATGTTGAGCTTTAAGCCAACTTTTCCGCTCTCCTCTTTCACTTTCGTCAAGAGGCTTTTTAGTTCCTCTTCACTTCTGCCACAAGGGTGGTATCATCTGCATATCTGAGGTTATTGATATTTCTCCCAGCAATCTTGATTCCAGCTTGTGTTTCTTCTAGTCCAGCATTTCTCATGATGTACTCTGCATATAAGTTAAATAAGCAGGGTGACAATATACAGCCTTGATGGACTCCTTTTCCTATTTGGAACCAGTCTGTTGTTCCATGTTCAGTTCTAACTGTTGCTTCCTGACCTGCATACAGATTTCTCAAGAGGCAGGTCAGGAGGTCTGGTATTCCCTTCTCTTTCAGAATTTTCCACAGTTTATTGTGATCCACATAGTCAAAGGCTTTGGCATAGTCAATAAAGCAGGAAGAGATGTTTTTCTGGAACTCTCTTGCTTTTTCCATGATCCAGTGGATGTTGGCCATTTGATCTCTGGTTCCTCTGCCTTTTCTAAAACCAGCTTGAACATCAGGGAGTTCACGGTTCATGTATTGCTGAAACCTGGTTTGGAGAATTTTGAGCATTACTTTACTAGCGTGTGAGATGAGTGCAATTGTGCAATAGTTTGAGCATTCTTTGGCATTGCCTTTCTTTGGGATTGGAATGACAACTGACCTTTTCTAGTCCTGTGACCGCTGCTGAGTTTTCCAAATTTGCTGTCATATTGAGTGCAGCACTTTCACAGCATCATCTTTCAGGATTTGAAATAGCTCAACTGGAATGCCATCACCTCCACTAGCTTTGTTCATAGTGATGCTTTCTAAGGCCCACTTGACTTCACATTCCAGGATGTCTGGCTCTAGATGAGTGATCACATCATCATGATTATCTGGGTCATGAAGATATTTTTTGTATAGTTCTTCTGTGTATTCTTGCCACCTCTTCTTAATATCTTCTGCTTCTGTTAGGTCCATACCATTTCTGTCCTTTATCGAGCCCATCTTTGCATGAAATGTTCCCTTGATATCTCTAATTTTCTTGAAGAGATCTCTAGTCTTTCCCATTCGATTGTTTTCCTGTATTTCTTGGCATTGATCGCTGAGGAAGGCTTTCTTATCTCTCTTTGCTATTCTTTGGAACTCTGCATTCGGATGCCTATATCTTTCCTTTTCTCCTTTGCTTTTCACTTCTCTTCTTTTCACAGCTATTTGTAAGGCCTCTCCAGACAGCCATTTTGCTTTTTTGTGTTTCTTTTCCATGGCGATGGTCTTGATCCCTGTCTCCTGTACAATGTCATGAACCTCAGTCCGTAGTTCATCAGGCACTCTATCTATCAGATCTAGGCCCTTTAATTTATTTCTCACTTCCACTGTATAATCATAAGGGATTTGATTTAGGTCATACCTGAATGGTCTAGCGGTTTTCCCTACTTTCTTCAATTTAAGTCTGAATTTGATAATAAGAAGTTCATGATCTGAGCCACAGTCAGCTCCTGGTCTTATTTTTGTTGACTGTATAAAGCTTCTCCATCTTTGGCTGCAAAGAATATAATCAATCTGATTTCAGCATTGACCATCTGGTGATGTCCATGTGTAGAGTCTTCTCTTGTGTTGTTGGAAGAGGGTGTTTACTATGACCAGTGCATTTTCTTGGCCAAAGTCTATTAGTCTTTGCCCTGCTTCTTTCTGCATTCCAAGTAGATAATTGGAGATAATAGTACATATAATCTCTGTTAGCTTCCTTAATATGTGTATTGATGTGTTCTCCTTGGGTTTATCCATTAAGGAACTCTCTGTGCTTCTTGGACTTGATTGACTATTTCCTTTCCCATGTTGGGGAAGTTTTCAACTATAATTTATTTAACTATTTTCTCAGTGCATTTCTTTTCTTAGTCTTCATCTGGGACTCCTATAACTCGAATGTTGGTGTGTTTAATATTGTCCCAAAGGTTTCTGAGGCTATCATCGACTCTTCATTCTTTTCCCTTTATTCTGCTCTTCAGCAGTTATTTTCATCATTCTATCTTCCAGTGCACTTATCCGTTCCTCTGCCTCAGTTATTCTGCTATTGTTTCCTTCTAGAGTATTTTTAATTTCAGTAATTATTTTGTTTGTCTCTGAATGCTTATTCTTTAACTCTTGTATGTCTTTGTTAATTGCTTCTTGCATTTTCCCCATTTTGTTTTCAAGGTTTATGATCATCTTTACTGTCATTATTCTGAATTCTTTTTCAGGTAGTTTGCCTAATTTTCTCCACTTGAGGCATCGTTTTTCAAGGCTTTAGGGTTTTATTCCTTCTTCCTTTTGGTTTTTGTCCTTGAGGGAAAGGTTGGTTAAGTGGCTGGTGTTGATTTCTTGTTAGGGGTGATATGCCCGTGTTCTAATAGGAGGAGATCAAGCATATCAAGCAGGCCATTTCAGAAGTAATGGGACATATACACACATTTCCACACATACAGTTATAACCAAAGTATTCTAAAGAAAAGAGTATAGGAGATTGACCTGGTGAACAGGGAAATCAAAATTTATGTTGACCAATTAAAAGAAGAGCTAGCTAATGCTGAATCTGGAAAACTGAGCATGAGCAGAGTGCCAACTGGTGAATATAGGAAAGAGAACACATCAATTTAACTTCCTTGGTGAAAAAGGAAAGAGCACAGGAAAAAAGGGAGAAGAAAAATAAGAGAAAAAGAAAAGGAGAAGGCAGGGAAAAGTGAAAAGGAGGTGATGGGAAAGACAGGTAGAAAAAGAGAGAGAAAAGAAATAATAGAAAAGCAAAGATAAATAGACATATGTGAAAATTTTTTCTATATATTCAGGAATATCTACAGACTATAAAGAACTATAGGATAAGCAGTTGAATATAAAAAAATTAAAAAACTCATTAAAAAAGGGGTAAAAATATTTTTAAAATCTTGAAATGAAAAAATTTTTAACAAGAAAAGTACAGAGGAAAACTTCACAGCATCACAAAATGCTAATGTTCAGGTGGAAATATATAGGGGAGAAAACCAGTGTGATTTGTAAGAAAAAAAAGAAAATAGTATGGTTCTCAAGGTTATAGTTCTTGGTTGTGGAGTCTGCCCCCTTGGATGCTGTTGGGTTAGTGTCCCATGAGGTTTTCCTGGTTGGGGGAGCTTGCACCTGTGTTCTGGTTGATGGAGCTAGGTCTTCTCTCTCTGAAGAGCAGTGCAGAGTCCAGTAGTAGTAGGCTTTGGGCTATCAAAGGGTTCAGTGTGTCTTTGGGCAGTCCTTCTGTCTTTGACAGTGTTAGACATGTCCATCTCCACAGCTGCTTCAAAGTGGCTCTCTCAGCGTATCTTACTGCCACCAGCCCCCTACTTGTCCCTGGCATCATTGCTGATGCTTCTGTTCCCTGGTCCTACCCTACACAGATGGCTGAAGCTTGCTGGGTAGGGGCTTGTGTGGATATTTTCTCAGCTCCCTGACCAAGCCCTTTGCACTGTGGTGTCTTGTGTGGGGCTTCCCTCAGCCTGCTGAGCTCACCCTCTGTGTCATGGGGTTTGTGTGCACTTGTTTCAGCTCCCCAGGCCTGCCCTCTGCATTGCAGAGCTGGTGTGCACTGGTTTTGGTTCCGTGGACCCTCTCTCTGGGTTGCAGGGCTTGTGTGCACTTGTTTCGTCTCACCGGCCTGCCCTCTCTGTCTCAGGGCTTGTGTGTTCTTCTTTTGGCTCCTCAGGCCCACCCTCTGTGCGGCGAGAGTTGTGTGCACTGCCCTAGGTTTGTATCTCTTCTCAGCACCCTGGCCTGCCCTTTGCACCACAAGGGTTGTGCGCTGGGGAGGTTTGTATGCCATGCCACACTTGGCTACCCAGGCTTGCCCTCTGTGCTGCTGGATTTCTGTGGGCTTCTCTCAGTTCCCTGAGCCCTCAGTCTGGCTGGGGCCACAGTCTCCGAGTTGTTCAAGGGCTGAGAAGTGCAAGTTTTTCTGTTTTCCCTGCTCTGCCCTCCACAGCTCCCCCTTGGATCCACCTGCGACAGAGCTTCCCAGTGCATGGGCACTTCTCCTGTTCCAGGACTCCCTCCCTTCCTCAGGGCGCAAGCTCCTGTCCAGAAGTTCTCTGTCTTTTCTTTCTTTCATGTCATCATCCTATCTCTTACCTCATTTCAGGGAGCTTAGCCTGGTCCCCTGGAGGCCTGAGGTCTTCAGCTGTCGTCTAGAGGTTGCTTTGTAGGAGTTGTTACATATCTTGATGAGTTTTTGATGTATTTGTGGAAAGGTTGGTGATCTCCCTGTCTTACTCCTCTGCCACTTCTTCCTGACCACTTCAAAATTCTATTTATTTTTAAAACTCAGCTTAGACATCTTTACCTCCAAGAAGACATTTTAAAACTTCTTTTTATCTAAGTTTGTATTTGTTGTCTTTCTGTATCCCATGTATATCTCCATTATTAAACGTAACCCTTTAAAAATCTATATCAGTTGTTGTTTGTTTCTCCCAAAGTATTTCTTTTTTAACTCTATTACTGGGTCTTTGGAGAAAATGACTGTTTCATTCTCCTTTCCTTCACAATACCTATTACAGTACCTGACACAAAATATTACTGAATACATGCTTGTTGTTTTAAGGAATGAATTAATGTATATATGTTGGTTTTATTATTTTTCTCAGTAAAATCAGAAACATTTTTTTGTTTTTTCGTGTGAAGCCATTATCTCTAAGTCTTTAGATAATAGTCATAGTAGGGGAAACTATCATACTGAAGAAAAGAAAACTAATTCCATCTGTGATATGGTTCCTTGTTTTAATAAGAAATTGCTTTACACAGAATAGGAAAAATAAGTCATGATATGGTGATTAATAGAAAAAAGAATTCTTATATTACCTCTAAGAAAAGGTTCTCTATTTTTTCCTAATCAATATAAATAAGTGAAGGGATAATGAAGGTAGAGAATATTTATTTATGCAATTTAAACTCATAAATAATGATAGGCATGAAATCTTTCTTTCTTTGTATTTGCATTCATTCAAATATGAAAGTACCAATAACGTTTCAAATTGTCAGTTTACTCAACAGAAATATGTCTATTTTTTAATCTTAGGAACCAGGTATCAATAACTTGGGGGAAAATATTAGTTTTCTTTGTGAAAAGAATGTATGTCTTTGCTTTAAAACACTGGAATTTGCCACAAGTTGGTAGACTATCAATTTGGTATTGATTGCTGAATTTCAACGAATTTGAGTGACAGTCAAGTTTTGGCAATGCTCATGTTTATTTTAATTCCCAAGTATATGAAAAAGATGATAATCTATTTTATATATTTATAGTATTTTTGTTGATTAGTATCTGTCTTTAAAAAATCTGGTCAGACTGCCCAGAAATTATATTATATTATATATAATTATATTATACCATTTGAATAATTGATTTTCTTACTGATGGAAAACTACCAACGAAAGGAAAACAGCAAAAAGCAAAAAAGTGTTCATTTTATAAATATGACATCAAATAAACCAGGGAACAACTGAGAAAGGAATTCTGCTAAAGTAATTAGAAATCAAGAACATTGAGAATCCATGACTTCATCAGTCTGGGGACAATTAATTTTATTACAGGTTGTTAAATAACCTCCTGAAAATACAAGCATCATGTAAACTAAGAGACACACAGGAGCAATGAGATGAGCTATAGATAGAGAGTAAATGGAGCATTTCCCATGGTGACTTTTATGCTACTATGATTTCAAAATACTTTAGTTATCTTTAAAAAACATTAGAATTATTTAATTGTGATGTTTGAATGAGGCATTTACATTAAAACACTGTAATCAAAATATTTGAAGTATTTTTTGAGGTACTTCAAAAGTACAAAGTTGAAAATGGAAGCCATTGCCTTATAAAAATGGAGAATAAATATGGGGACTTTTGGAGATGATAATTTTGAAACGATTCTTTCATTTGTTTTCTCGTACACAGTAATTACTCTCAGTTGTGCTATCTCTAGACAAAGATCTCATTCATCAACATTTTCGTTCTTCATATTGTGTTCAGTTGACAGACTTGTATGCTTCAGTATCATCCAACAGGTTCATTTCAAATATTGCATCCTTATTGCTGTTGACCAGTTTGTTCTAGTATTGTATTGATCACTGACCATGCCCACCGCCCCCCCCCCCCGAATATTCTATAGCTATCTCTCCATCTTTTTCTAATCTCCCCTCTGACTCTATATCTCTTGGACCCAGTCAACAATGCTTTTAAAGTGTATATTTGGTCTGGTCCATTAACTGACAAGAAATTGCTGACGGCGAGTCTTCTTGGTTTGTATGGATGAACATTCTCTTTCAATTGTTGGAAACAAAGGTAGTAATTGAAAATCTTTCTCTGATAGAGAAAGAAAATGTATTCAATTGAATTTAAGAGCACAATATATTTTGCATGAATCAAAGTGGGATGATTTTTCTTGATCAATCCATTTTAGAATCTTCTTCATTGAATCAACCAAGTGACAATCTTAGGACATCAAATAAAGGATTTGGGGGGGTCTATTTGTTAAGGACAAGACACATCACTAACCCAAACACAGAGGTAGTACTTATTGGATATTTTGGGAGTTCACTTAAGACATAAATTTTAGAGAATATCTTTCCTTCTATTGATTTAATGACTGATATGCTTTGAAAATTGGCCATTTTAGAAAATTATAAGTTGAAATAGGGAAGCGATATATTTATTTTACTGATTCAGATTATATTCTAGGACAGCATCATAAGCACATAATACATAGCAAAAATGCCTCAAATTTGAATGATAAAGAAAATGGCTCTGTGTATGTGTGTGTTTGTGGAGAGGAAGAATCATGAAGAGGCCACATACCTTAGTTTTAATGGTATGGACAGATTTCTTGGACAAATGAAGGAGTCTGTCTGCTGGTTTATGTTCTTGGGAATAATCAACCGTATGGAGGAATTTTATGTATATAGGTAGATTTTCTTGACCCATAAAACACTCTCTTTATGTCACTTGCCAGGTCAAAAAGTTAATTTTTCACTGCCTACAAGAGAAAGTCCATAGTAAAGGCCTTGTCTAAACTGGTCTTTATTTTCTGATTCAACTTCTCATGATTCCTCAGTATTTATTCTCTGATCCAGTTTGGATGCCATACACAGTATTTCCAAACACAACATTCTCTCTCTTCTGCATGTCCAATTCATTTATTTTCATCTATTCAAATTTTGCCCATTCTGCAAAGATCAATTCAAGTCACATTCCCTTCAAAAGAAAATAGAGTTCACATTTCTTTTTCTTATAAAATATTATAACTGATTTTCCATGTGACATCTAATCTGGTTCTATTTTGTATGGCCATTTGTTTTTGATGTTATATAACTTTTCCTTAGGTTTATTAATGTAAATTTTCCAAAAGTGGGGATGATATCTTTAAAAAATCTACTGTGCTTGGTTTAATACTAAATTTTTAGTTACTCAAATATATGTTGAGATGAATGAATATGGATGAATTTACTTAGCCAATTGTTGTTCAGTTGCTAAGTTGTGTCTGATTCTTTGTGACTCTATGGACTACAGCACACCATGTTTCCCTGTCCCACACTATCTCCTGGAGTTTGCTCAGATTTATGCCCATTGAGTTGATGATGCTATCCAGCCATCTCATCCTCTATCTCCCCCTTCTCCTCCATGGTGGTTATGTGTAATTGGTATTCTTACTACCTGATAACACAACTCAAATGATATTCTTTACAAATAATGAACCAGACTTTTCTTTTCCTTCTCAAGGGATAGTCATTGTTATGTACAGTCTTCTACAACAGAAATATGGAATGAGATTTTGCCACGCTAAGAACTCTGAGAGTGAAAGTCACTCAGTCGTGTCCGACTCTTTGTGATCTCATGGACTGTACAGTCCATGGGATTCTCCAGGCCAGAATACTGGAGTGGGTAGCCGTTCCCTTCTCTAAGGGATCTTCCCAACCCAGGGATCGAACCCAGGTCTCCTGCACTGCAGGCAGATTCTTTACCAGCTGGGTCAGAGGGAAGCCCGCTGAGAGCTCTAACAGCTCTACCTGGGATTAACTGTGTGCCGTTGGACCATGGACAGGTCCCTCAGTCTTTGGATTTCTCTGTTTCTCTGTGAACAAAATGCAATGAAAGACTTTCTTTCCTTTTTTGACAACAGAAGTTATAGGGAATAAAGAACCTTACCCTTGTCTTTCTTGTTCTTTTCAAACAAAGGATAGTCATCAACATTTCAGGGTCAGTTTTGTTTGTTTATGTTTTTGGGTTTTTTTGGCCATCCTGTGTAGCTTGTGGGATCTTAGTTCCCCCAGAGCTCGAACTTGTGGCCTCTGCAATGGAAGCGTGGAGTCCTAACCACTGGACCACCAGGAATTCCTAAGGGTTAGTTTTTAAAAGTATAAATATTTTAAACTCTTTAAAAGTTTTGTGTGAGATAATATTGTTTTGCTATACTCTTGGCAAATACAACTCTTTGTTAAAAGATTATATGTATAAAAAATATAAAAAGCAAATATTCTATTGTCTTTTCAAATTATTTTGTTTCTTATGTATTCAAAGCTTAATTGACAGATGAGCAATGAGTTAAGACATAAAACCGATTTAAATTACAGAATAATGCACTCTACATAAATTATACTTTAGGTAGTATCCTGTATACAAACTTATTATATCAGAAAATATAATGTATAATTTCCATTTTACATTTTCAAGCTCTTATTGTCTATTTACTCAGACTGTAATTAAGATAAAAGACTTGAGAACTTTGGAATGGCTGAACAATCAAAGTTACAGTTTCCGAACTGTACACCAAGAAGGCCTGGGAGAATGTAATGAATGCATAGGAGTGCAGATATATTAAAATTTTGAGGGAAACACAGTAAAATTTGACGTCTGTTGAAAATTGAGAAAATATTGGCTTGAGGTAATCTAGTTTAACAGTGAATTGTGCTACATTGTGTTACATTTGCAAGCTAGGTTTATTAAAGTGGCTGCCACAAGAAAAAGTGTGGAGCAGGAAATGAAGTGGCAATGTTCAATCTCATCTCAAGTTTTGAGAAACTGTGCAATGCCCAGCTACAAAATAACTAAATAACTACAAATGTTTAAGAATGAAATACAAATTTCCACTTTATATATTTATACATTTTATTTTATAAAATTAATTTTTATTGAAGTATCAGTTCAGTTCAGTATTTCAGTCATGTCCAACTCTTTGTGACCCCATGGGCTGCAGCACGCCAGGCTTCCCTGTCCTTCACCAACTCCCGGAGCTTGCTCAAACTCACGTCCATCGAGTCGGTGATGCCATCCAACCATCTCATCCTCTGTCATCCTCTTCTCCTCCTGTCTTCAATCTTCCCCAGCATTAAGGTCTTTTCAAATGAGTCAGTTCTTCACATCAGGTGGCCTAAGTATTGGAGCTTCAGCTTCCGTATCAGTCCTTCCAATGAATATTCAGGGATGATTTCCTTTAGGATTGACTGGTTTGATCTCCTTGCAATCCAAGGGACTCTCAAGAGTCTTCTCCAACACCACAGTTCAAAAGCATCAATTCTTCAGCCTCAGCCTTCTTCATGTTCAAGCTCTCAAATCCATATATGATTACTGGAAAAGCCATAGCTTTGACTAGACAGACCTTTGTTGGCAAAGTAATATCTCTTGTTTTTAACATGCTGTCTAGGTTTGTCATAGCTTTTCTTCCAAGGAGCAAGTGTTTTTGAATTTCATGGCTGCAGTCACCATCTCCAGTGATTTGGGAGCCCAAAACAATAAAGTCTCTCACTGTTTCCATTGTTTCCCCATGTATTTGCCATGAAGTGATGGGGCTGGATGCCATGATCTTAGGTTTCTGAATGTTGAGTTTTAAGCCAGCTTTTTGCTCTCCTCTTTCACTTTCATCAATAGGCTCTTTAGTGCTTCTTTGCTTTCTGCCATAAGGGTGGTGTCATCTGCATATCTGAAGTTATTGATATTTCTCCCGGCAATCTTGATTCCAGCTTGTGCTTCATCCAGCCCAGCATTTCTCATGATGTACTCTGCATATAAGTTAAATAAGCAGGGTGACAATATACAGCCTTGATGTACTCCTTTCCCAATTTGGAATCAGTCTGTTGTTCCATGCCTGGTTCTAACTGTTGCTTCTTGACCTGCATACAGATCTTACAGGAGACAGGTAAGGTGGTCTAGTATTCCCATCTCTTGAAGAATTTTCCACAGTTTATTGTGATCCACATAGTCAAATGCTTTGGCATAGTCAATAAAGCAGAAGTAGACATTTTTCTTGAACTCTCTTATTTTTCCTATGATCCAACAGATGTTGGAAATTTGATCTCTGGTTCCTCTGCCTTTTCTAAATCCAGCTTGAACATCTGGAAGTTCATGCTTCACATACTGTTGAAGCCTGGCTTGGAGAATTTTGAGCATTACTTTGTTAGCATGTGAGATGAGTGCAATAGTTTGAGCATTCTTTGGCATTGCCTTTCTTTGGGACTGGAATGAAAACTGACCTTTTCCAGTCCTGTGACCACTGTTGAGTTTTCCAAATTTGCTGGCATATTGAGTGTAGCACTTTCACAGCTTCATCTTTTTGGATTTGAAATAGCTCAGCTGGAAACCCATCACGTCCACTAGCTTTGTTCATAGCGATTCTTCCTAAGGCCCACTTGACTTTGCATTCCAGGATGTCTGGTTCTAGGTGAGTGATCACACCATCGTGATTATCTGGATCGTGAGTATCCTTTTTGTATAGTTCTTCTGTGTATTCTTGCCATCTCTTCTTAATATCTTCTGCTTCTGTTAGGTCCATACTATTTTTGTCCTTTATTGTGCCCATCTTTGCATGAAATGTTCCCTTGGTGTCTCTAATTTTCTTGAAGAGATCTCTAGTCTTTCCCATTCTATTGTTTTCCTCTATTTCTTTGCATTGATCACCAAGGAAGGCTTTCTTATCTCTCCTTGCTCTTCTTTGGAACTCTGAATTGAGATGGGTATATCATTTCTTTTCTCCTTTGCCTTTAGCTTCTTGCTTCTCTTCTCAGCTATTGAGGTATAGTTACGTTGCAATGCTGGGTTAGTTTCTAGTGTACAGAAAAATGGATCAGCTGTAATCCTTCCCATTAGTTCACCACAGAGCACTGAGTAGAGTTTTCTGAGCTGTTCAGTAGGTTCTCACTAGTTATCTGTTTTACAAATAGTATCAATAGTATATATATATATATGTCAATCCCAGTCTCTTAAATCATCCCACCCCTCTTTTACCCCTTGATATCCATATACTTGTTCTCTACATCCATGTCTCTATTTCTGTTTTGTAAATAAGATCATCTATATCATTAAACTTTTTTTTATTTTTTAAAATTTTATTATTGGAATATAATTGCTTTACAAAGTTGCATTAGTTTCTGCTGTACAACAAAGTGAATCAGCTGTCCCCTCCTTCCTGAGCCTCCCTGCCACTCACCTCTTGTCCCACCCTTCTAGGTCATCATGGAGCACAGAGCTGAGCTTCCTATGATGTACAGCAACTAGCTATCTATTATGCATATGGTATTGTATATATGTCAATGCTACTGTCTCAGTTCTTCCTCCCCTCTCCTACTCCTGCTGTGCCCACATGTCCATTCTCTCTGTCTGCCTCTGGATTCCTGTCATGCAAACAGATTCATCGGTGCCATTTTTCTAGATATATGTTAATATATTATATTTGTTTTTCTCTTTCTGACTTACTCCCCTCTGTATGACATTCTCTATCTATCCATGTCTCTGCAAATGGCACTATTTCATTGCATTCAATGACTGTGTAATATTCCATTGTATATAGGTACCACATCTTATTCATCTGTTGATGTACAGTTAGGTTGCTTCCATGTCCTGGCTATTGTAAAGAGTGCTATAATAAACAGTGAGGTACATGTGTCTTTTTAAATTATGATATTCTCTGGGTATATGCCTAGCAGTATGATAATTCTATTTTTAGATTTTTAAGGAAGCTCCATTTTGTTCTCCAAAGTGGATGTATCAATTTACAGTCCCACCAACAGAGAAATTTTACAATTATATGGAAATACAAAAGACCCTAAATAGCCAAAACAATCTTGAGAAGGAAAAAGGGAGCTAGAGGAATCATGATCTCTGTCTTCAGGCCATACTACACAGCTATAGGAATCAAGATAGTATATATTGCTATCTTGCATAGAAAAAATGGCAAAAATATAAAAAGTACATATTTTAAATGCTACTAAGTTGCTAGGACATAAATCCCAATAAAACTGCCTTATACACTGAATTGCTAAGTATTTCTTTTGGTTTAGGGTACTATTAAAAATTATTTGAAAACCTAAAAAGCAAGAAAATTTGGGTCTTCTCTGAGAAAGAAGTGGAAAGACTTTTCCACTGGGCAAAAAGTAGAACTGGGAAAGATAGATTCAGCTTATGTCTACATAATCTGCAAGGAAACACAGAATCACTTGTGTGGTCTTGGTGTGCAGGCTTTGGAATGACTGTTTATGCAATTACATGCTACTTATCTGGAAACAAGGATGACTCTACTTATGTGACCATAATAAGTCCCTGTATGAATTCAAGAAAAGAATATTTTAATTTTAGTTCACAGTGGTGGTATAAGTGTCTGTCCATTTTAGTATACCAATAGAGGAATTACTGCTTATAGTGCTCATTAAAAGGAGAACTGTTAGAAATGAGTAAATGTATGTTTTACTTTAAAATTTCATGTCTTTTGGTGGATAAAAATTTTAGAATTATTTTAACTAATGTTTTTAGACTTGAACTGATCTATTAATTATTGTGATCAGTTATTTCAATATCACCCTGAAATCCTTTCCAAAGATTATCATGCAAATCAGTATAAATTGTGACTTTTTTCTTAATTTTAAACAAATATTTTTCTATTAATTACTTTAAGGGATCTAAGTACACTGCCATTTGATCATCATTAATAACACTTTACTAATGTTTATTTTATACCTAGTGACAATAGCATAATATTTCATTCTGAATGCTAAAACTTTTAAGAATTCTAGTATTTATATTAAAATTGGATTAAAAATAGATTATTAATTTAAAATAATGATTACATGATGGAGTGCGTCAGCTCAGTTGCTCGGTTATGTCTGACTCTTTGTGACCCCACGGACTGAGTGAATATGCACGACAAATTGAATATATTTAAGTAAATGTCTACTAACATTAACAAGATTATATAAAGACACACATTGATAATTCATACTAATTCTTGTTAGCTGTCAAGCTTAATAAGTTGCAGACAGGAAAATATGATTCCTTTTTATAATATAATAAAGCAGACAGAAGAATTAGGTTATGAAAAGACAGAGAGATAGTGAACATCTAACCAAATACAATTGAGTTGAAATTTTTTCTTTTTATCCATTTAATTCTGTGGACCATGTTTATGGCAGGTTCATTTAAAAAGCTCTCAGGCAATTAAAGAAGGGATTTGAGGAGAAATTGCATTCTCAGAAAGGATGTGTTCGGGAGGAAAAAGAGGAACTGACCCTATAATATGTGAGGTGAAATTTTTCTAGGCACAAGACATATCTGGAAATAAAATTAATAATTCCACAAATAGAAAAAAAGATTATTAAATCTTGGGGACTGATGATACTCTGAAGATTTTACTCAACTCTTTTAATTTATAGATGTGGGGTCTGTGACCCAGAGAGATTAAGCAGCTTGCTTTTGGGTCACATGGCTAGTCATTAGCCGAGTGGTTACTATGAAGTAAAGCTTCTGCACAAATCAGTGCTTTTTCATGATATTATGTTCCAGAGAATAATTCCAATGTATAATATGTATTTATAATGCAATAGCCACTCATCCAGCCATCTCATCCTTTGTCGTCCCCTTCTCCTCCTATCCCCAATCCCTCCCAGCATCAGAGTCTTTTCCAATGAGTCAACTCTTTGCTTGAGGTGGCCAAAGTACTGGAGCTTCAGCTTCAGCATCATTCCCTCCAAAGAACACCCAAGGCTGATCTCCAGGTAGCTCTTTACATATGAACAAAGCAGATAGTTGATCTCATTTTGATACTTAATGTTGTTGTTATTTATTAGCTCAGTCGTGTCTGACATTTTGTGACCCCATGGACTGTAGCCTGCCAAGCTCCTCTGTCTATGAGATTTCCCAGGCGAGAATACTGGAGTGGGTTGCCATTTTCTTCACCAGGGGATCACTCCAAGGCAGGGATCGAATCCACATCTTTTGCATCTCCTGAACTGGCAGATGGATTCTTTACCACTGAGCCACTGGGGAAGTCCTCTGAGCCACGAGGGAAGTCCTTATGCATGAATATGAAGCATGATATCTCTGCTTTTATTTGTTCAGTCTTTCACTGAGAAAGAATGCTTTCCCCCTTATAAAAAAGAGATTATGATAAAGTGGGAGAGACAGATCTTATTTATGAAATATGGACATAGAGTTAACCTGCAAATATGGAATATGTGTGTGTGTGGTAATTTTCTAAGTCAGGGATACAGAAAAATTTGTCCTACTCAAGAATTCACTAGCTGTTATATTTCTTTGAAGAACTTGCTTTACTATTACATGCACAGTTCCTGTAAATTGCCAAATTTATGTAAAGATTGACTACAAGGAGTGATTTCCTCCTTGTCTTCTGATATAAAGCAAGAACACTTATGTAGTTAGATGTTGCAGGTTTTCTTGCTGAAGACTTGGATGGAAGAAAAGAAATTAGGAAAGCGTTTGAAGTTCTGAATTGCAAATAATTTGGAGACTGAGGACTGATGTCAGGTTTTTGTTTTTGTTTTTTGTTTTTAACTTGACAGAGGTAATTTTTCTTTACTTTTCTGGACAGAATGAAAACCAAATCAAATGAGGCAATATAAGTGAAAAGACTTTATAAACAGCAATGTTGTACATGAAGGTAAGACATACACAACAATTTATTTTTATGTTTAAAGGGAAATTAGTCACCATTTTAATTAAGATGAGGAATTTACTCTCTTAAGGAATCCTTCCCAATGCTTGATCATTCTGAACTGAGTCCTCAACGGCCCTCACTGATTTCACAAACAAACCAAGTACATTACTGCGTTTTCCTTTTCCAATAGGATACTATACTTTGAGGAATTTATCAAAACACAATAAATTTAGCAGGACTGGATTTGTGGGAATGAGTCTGTGCAAGTTTTCCACCTAAAATCAGAGCACAAAATCTTTCATTTTCAGTGGTCTACTCTTTTCTAAAATATTTGGATTCCTTTTAATATTTCTAAAGCTTTAAAATTTTGTTTTATGGAGAATAGGTTATGTTGTCTTTTAAAGATGTTAATTCAAGTATAGCACATGGCATTGTTCATACAGAGAAGTTTTGAACCCTCCTCCTGAGCAGAAATATAAAGGAAACCCTTGAAAGTAAAATAGATTGATATACTATTTATATCTAGGGCACCATTTATTTATAGTTTAAAAATCAGTCGGGAAATTGTGATCACCAATTCATACAGAAAATTGTAAGACCCACTTCTTCTGGCTAGATACTATAAAGAGTCTGATTCAAATGGTTCACTCAAAGCAAAAATGTCCCATAGGTGCAGAATTCTTTCTGGCAACAAACTTTCAGTGTAAACAAGAAGGCTCTTGGGCTGCCTGTAAATTTTGGAAATGAATGATACTTATTGCCTTGAACTCAGGCATTTGACTTTGAGACAAGAGTATGAATGATTAGTAAAAGTTTTGGTTTAAGTTCAATGTAAAGGTTATTTGCCATTACCAAAAAAGAACATTTGTGTGAGTGTGTGAGCTACAGTAGTTATTAAAAGAATATAAAAGGCATATGCTGTTTAGTATCCAGAATAGAAGATCTAAAATTATATGACTGTAAAGAACTTGACAGTTATATCATTATTACTGAAAAAGAGAACTAAAAATTCCAGCATTATGCTATGATTGATAATGCACAACAAGAATATTAAACAGCTTTCCCAGTATTGTAATAATGTAGTTTACCCCCCACCCCCCCCAAAAAAGGAAAAAGGGCCAGTGAAAGTTTTCAGCAGAACTGATGAATAAACTTTATGATAAAAATATAATGTGTATCTAATTTCCAGTGGAAACAAATGCATATAGAATTAGGCAAAGTAGTGGGAAAATCAACAGTAGATACACCATAAAATCAAAATAATAATAATTACAAATATAACTATTATTATTATTTTTAAAGAGGCCTGATTTCGTCTGCTAAGAGGAGAAACTATGCAGTTAGCAATTAGCAGGCTGAGAAAGAATATATACATATATAGGACAACAGAGGATGAGGTGGTGGGATGTCATCACCTATTCAATGGTCATGAGTTTGAGTAAGCTCCACGAGTTGATGATGGACAAGGAAGCCTGGCATGCAGCAGTCTGTGGGACTGCAAAGAGTTGGACACTACTGAGCAACTGAACTGAGCTGAACTGATATATATATATATATATATATGTATTTGAAGGGGAGTATGTGAATGGTAATATGCAAGTTCATATCTTTAACACCTATTTAAAACCTGATTAAGGCATATCTCTGAGTCAATTTGAGGGCATTTTCCCCAGATGTAAAAGGAATCTTCAGACAGCATTTACATTTATTTGGGTTCTCATAAACAAATGGGAAGATTTAGAATTAAAAGCAAACTGAGGTTGTGTTGCAGCAAAGGGTTTTTGTTTAATCTGTTAGTTATAAAATAGACATAATCCAGAAACCTATCTGTCTTTACCTTGGAAGAACCTTTAAAAGAAAAACTGCTTTTGCTTTCGTATCTCTACAGAGTGAAAGCCAGAACCTGTCAACTTTTCTTTCCAGGAAAGGGGAATGGTGGGGAGCGTGCTCAGGTGCTTTGCTGCAGAGGGAAGCACAGCCAGGGACCCTTATTTGCCCATCTCAATTTTAGAACAAGTTCCAGGCTTTCCTGGAGCTAAAGCAAGCACAATGGGGACAGGCACTAAGCGCCACTGTTCTTTTGCCAAGAGGCAGGCTTTGGAATGGGGCTTCCCTGGTAGCTCAGTCGGTAAAGAATCCACCTGCAACGAGGGAGACCTCCGTTCGCCCCCTGGGTTGGGAAGATCCCCTGGAGGAGGGCATAGCAACCTACTCCAGTATTCTTGCCTGGAGAATCCCCATGGACAGAGGAGCCTGGCAGGCTACACAGTCCATGGGGTCGCAAAGAGTCGGACACGGCTGAGAGACTAAGCACAGCACAGCACAAGCTTTGGAATGAAGCAGCTCCACAGCAAGCCTGGGAGGCTGTTCTTGGGCTTTGAAAAGTCTTTCACTCCCCTTGGCTTTCCGAGCAGCGTTTGCAGCCTAGCCCGAACAGATCGCATATTTGGAGCAAAGAGCCAGGAGAATGAAGGACAGGGTAGTGTCATTCCTCGGCTCCCAGGTGGTGGAGTCTGTGGAGGATCTACGCCTGCAAAGGCGGCTGCAGGTGGCCAGCGGAGCTGTCCAGCACCAGCACAGAGACGGGAGGTCAGGAACCTGGGCTCCCCTCAACCAGGCCGATGCTGGGCAACAGGGCTCTTGCCCAAGCAGACGCTGTCCTCATTCCCTGCCTCTCGGCTTTGGGCTATCTACAAGCCCACGCAGCCTCGGCCGAGGAGGAGAACACCCGTCCTCACCAGCTGCTGCTCCAGCAGGGTGGGTACCAACACGTTGGCCCTCCCCTTCTCTTGTAAGCGACTCCTTGGGAATGGGCGGGCTGGACCCCTCGGCCTTCCCCCTTGGCCTCAGAACTTCCCAAATGAACTCGGAGGGAAAGGTCAATGATGGACTCTAAATGATGGACCCCCAGTCGACTCCACGCCCTCAGGCTTCCCTAAGGCGGCTGCAGAGGCAGGCGTTCCGTCCCGGCCGGGTGCCCCCCTGTCTCAGGGCCCATCGGGCCCCGTCTGTTCCTCAGCTGCCTCTTCTGCGAGGAGGTGGGGACGGCGAGAGCTAGGGTGGCGCTCAGAGGACGGCGCCGAAGTGTCCCCGTTGCTCCCGAAGCGTGGCGACAGCACAGAGGCAGAGACTTCCAGTGGGTGCGAAGGCGACACGTGACGGCTGCGGAGAGACGGCGCGGAGGAGGGGGCGCGCGGAGGGAGGAGGCGGGCGGCACGGCGAGGGGAGGCGGGAGGGACGGGCGGGCGGAGCGGGGGCAACAGGGGCGAGCTGGGCGCGCGGGCGGCGCAAGCCTCTGCCTCCGCGGCCGCCGCCTCCCAGCCCGGCCGCCCCCGGGCTCGCACTAGCAGCCTCCCCGCGAGCGGAGAGCAGCAACGGAGACGCGTCCAGGCGCGCGCCGAGGCGGCAGCGGCCGGCGAACGCGGGCCCAGGGCAGCGCGGCGCTGCAAGTTCCCGCCATGAGCAGTCGGCTCCCGAGGCTCCGCGGCTCCGGGGCCGCCCTCCCGGCCGAGCAGCCCTGCCCCGTCGCCCCCCGGCCGCAGAGCCCCTAACGCCGCCGGTGCAGCCGCCGCCGCCGCCGCCGCCCGTATTCCCGCCGCCGCCGCCTCGGCCGCCGCAGCGCCGACAGCATGTCTCGGAGGAAGATTTCGTCCGAGTCCTTCAGCTCCCTGGGCTCCGACTATCTGGAGACCAGCCCCGAGGAAGAGACGGAGTGCCCGTTGTCCAGGCTCTGCTGGAACGGCGGCCGCAGCGCGCCCGGGCCGCCCGAGCCCAGCGCGGCGCACGTCTCCGCCCGAGCCCCGGCGGCCGGCGCAGCCGCCGCCGCCGCAGTCAGCGCCGCCACGGCTGGGGCTAGGCGAGCGCAGCGCCGCAGGCGGGTCAACCTGGACTCACTGGGCGAGAGCATCAGCCGTCTGACGGCGCCCTCGGTGAGTAGAGACGAGGGGCAGGGCCGAGCCTTGGGTGGAAGGACGCGGACCGGGCAGGTGGGCGCCAGGCTGGTCCCGCCGCGTGCCAAGAGCCCCGCCGCCGGGGGGGTGGCGGGGCCTAGCCTGGCCTAGTTCCCGATGGCCCCCGGGAGAGACCTGGACTTTGGGCCCTGATGGAAGGGGGCACTGGGATACGGGCATGGAGTGAGACTTCACTCCTTCGAGGGGCTCCTGATTCAAAGATCGGTCTGCCCACCTCCAGCATTTGCAACCTCCTTCGTCGCAGTCACCCTGACGGCTCGACGGCTCCTTCTCACCCACCTGTTTTCTTTCCCCCAAACTTTCCCAGGCACTGTGTCTCCTCTCTTCTCCAGCATCCCACAGGAACCCCTACTCCCTTACAGGAAACTCTTCCCCTCTTCCCCCCCCCCCCCCGCCCCCCCCCCCCCACACACACTCTTGCTCTTAGCATGACCTTCTCTGACATTTTGAATTCTGCAGGCTAACTGCCTTCCCTAGGTTGTATTCCTTTTCTCAATCTTTAGGGACCGGTTGTCAGATAATTTTTTGAGTTGTCTTTTGATGAAGAGTCCTCTCATCTCTTGTTTTCTCGCCACCTCATGTATTTTTTTTCTTGGTTACTGGTCATTTATTGGCTCAATCTTCTTCTGTGGGTAACCCGGGTATTTGGTTTTCTAAACCTGTCTTCTGTTTCTTGCACCCCTACCTCATCCTTCACTCTCTGTCCCCTGGATTCTTTAGTGCATTCTGCCTCATTTTTTCAGTTTCCTTATATTAGGCCCTGCGTAACTATCTGTTGAATGAATAAATGCCTGCCTAGCTCTCTCTGCTTTTAAGTCACTTCAGTCGTGTCCGACTCTGTGTGACCCCATAGATGGCAGCCCACCAGGCTCTCCTGTCCCTGGGATTCTCCAGGCAAGAACACTGGAGTGGGTTGCCATTTCCTTCTCCAATGTATGAAAGTGAAAAGTGAAAGTGAAGTCACTCAGTCGTGTCCGACCCTCAGCGACCCTATGGACTGCAGCCTTCCAGGCTACTCCATCCATGGGATTTTCCAGGCAAGAGTACTGGAGTGGGGTGCCATCGCCTTCTCCATAGCTCTCTCTAACTTGTGCTCAATAGGGATGGCTGTATCATCAGTTCCAGGTGTACTCCAGACTCCCTATGATTCTTGGCATCTTTCCAGAGCACTCTGCCTCATTCCTGGTCAGGCATTTCAGCTACTCTTGACTTTTAATCTTTGCAGTAATGCCAGACTTCTGTTTCAGTCTTTCTTAGACTGTATGAGCTCTGTTTTGAAGGAACTCCATTGCAGACAGAATCCTAAAGAGATTCATCGTAAAACCAAAGCTGCTTTTTATTTGCATCTTGATTGGTTACAAGGATTTCAACTTCTGAAAGCACTTTTAGCTACTCATCTCTGAGACTTTTACTTCTTTAAAGTTTTCAAAGTGAATCTGAACATTGATCTTGTTTGCCTGCTCTTGAGTCTCCCTTCTGAAAGTACTCTTGCAGTTGATGGTAGGAGGGCCTTGAGAAAAAATTGGATCCAGAGAGACTGGGGACTTGTACCAGGCAGTCCTACAAATATCCTGCGGCTGTTGCCTTAATGGAGTATGGCCTTTTCCTTTAGCAATGAGACTACTGTTCCAGTCATCTTCCTTTTTTGTGCATTTTCCCTTCAATTACCTTTTGCCACTTCCCCAGGAAGCACACTTTTAGGAACTATTTGATGTTGCAAATTGTTGAACTTAAGCCTTTATAAAAGGAGTCCAGTAACCCTGTGCATATGTAGTTTTGTGTCAGTGCCCAAAGCAACATTTGTGCAATATACTAATTCTTCATTGTAACAGATTAATATCTAATATGATAATTTTACTAAAGATAAGTATTAGATTTTTGTGGGAATTGTTTTGATAATTCTGGAGGGTTTTTTTTTTCCCTATAAATCAGAATTTACAAATTTTTCAAAAGTTGTGGCAGTGCCTTTGGTAATGCCAGTTTATCATAAGACTACTCTCAGTGACTTATGTTACAAGTAGATAAAATAAATTGAATGCTACTGTTTACTGCCAAAATAAGAGGGAAGAAACAGTCTCTGACTTTTACCTTTTATAAACGTAAAATTTGAATGACTTTGGCTCTTTGCCAGACTAAAAAAACATGTAATCAGGTATTTAGATAAGAAATTTGAAAATAATTGTGATAATCAGAAATAAGCAACAGCTGTATGTACTTTCCATTCCGTAATTCTTTTCTATTTTGAAAAAGCTTTTTCACCTGTAATGCTGAAAACATATAGGTGAATATAGTATAACAATTCCAATTTCTTAAGACATGTATAAACCAGTTCTCATTGACTCACCAAACAGTATATTTCAAAGCAGTGACTATTCTGTGTTCTCTACCCCCTTTTTCTTTTGTTTGGCAAACTGGAACACTGCTTCAAAAAATTACTGTAAATTTGTTCTCCTACGCTGTCAGCATTCTAAACTTCTCTGGAAACACTTATGTCCTATCCAGTGTCCTTTCATTAGAGCTGAACAACTTAAAAACGAATGAACAAGCAAAATAACCCAAACCCAAAAAACTCTGAGGATAGCCATTATCAGAGCATTCTTAGATGGACATTTCTACTTGTTTTGAGTTTTGCAAACCTTCTTGCATTTCTGTGGAACTCTTGTCTTCTTAGTGGTCTCATTGTGAAATGTTGTCTTGATCACTGGAGATTTCTTTCTTTTTTATTCAGAATAATTTGCAAGTAGGGAAATGGAAATACATTTAATAAACACTATGATTGCCAAGTAATTCAGCTAGTAGTTTGGTCAATGGACTATTCAAATTCAGGTTTTCAGTATTTTAAGAGATACTAATAGCTGCATTGATAGCTATACAGGTTATGATACTTCATAACATTTTAATAATAAAAGTAAATTGAATTGATGAAATTGAAAAAAAAATGCAGAATTCAGGAGACCTGGTTCTCATTCATTGTACCTTGGATAACTAAATACATGTATATCACTGTGTATATCACTTTTACTATCTAGGGTCATTCTTTTCTGTAAATTATTACATTTAAAGCCTCTCCCTGTTCTGACATTCTATGAAGACAGGTATCATCAAGCTTTCACTGTTGTTCAGTCACTAAGTCAGTCACTCAGTCATGTCTGACACTTTGTGACCTCATGGACTGCAGCACACCAGGCTTCCCTGTCCTTCAGTTCAGTTCAGTTCAGTTCAGTCGCTCAGTCGTGTCCGACTCTTTGCGACCTCATGAATCACAGCACGCCAGGCCTCCCGGTCCATCACCAACTCCCAGAGTTCACTCAGACTCACGTTCATCGAGTCAGTGATGCCATCCAGCCATCTCATCCTCTGTCGTCCCCTTTCCCTCCTGCCCCCAATCCCTCCCAGCATCAAAGTCTTTTCCAATGAGTCAACTCTTCACATGAGGTGGCCAAAGTACTGGAGCTTCAGCTTTAGCATCATTCCTTCCAAAGAAATCCCAGGGCTGATCTCCTTCAGAACGGACTGGTTGGATCTCCTTGCAGTCCAAGGGACTCTCAAGAGTCTTCTCCAACACCACAGTTCAAAAGCATCAATTCTTTGGCACTCAGCCTTCTTCACAGTCCAACTCTCACATCCATACATGACCACAGGAAAAACCATAGCCTTGACTAGACAGACTTTAGTCGGCAAAGTAATGTCTCTGCTTTTGAATGTGCTAACTAGGTGGGTCATAACTTTTCTTCGAAAGAGTAAGCGTCTTTTAATTTCATGGCTGCAATTACCATCTGCAGTGATTTGGGAGCCCAGAAAAATAGTCTGACACTGTTCCCCCATCTATCTGCCATGAAGTGATGGGACCAGATGCCATGATCTTCGTTTTCTGAATGTTGAGCTTTAAGCCAACTTTTTCTCTTTCCTTTTTCACTTTCATCAAGAGGCTCTTTAGTTCTTCTTCACTTTCTGCCATAAGGGTGGTGTCTTCTGCATATCTGAGGTTATTGATATTTCTCCCAGCAATCTTGATTCCAACTTGTGCTTCTTCCAGCCCAGCGTTTCTCATGATGTACTTTGCATATAAGTTAAATAAGTTTTCAATAAGCTCTAACAGTGGCATATGAAATAAAAAGCAAGGACATATGAGTTTTAAAACTGAGGAAAGTAGATTATTTTCTCAAGTAGGGGCATCAAAGTACTAATTTTTCCACTTAGTTGTTAAAAAATATTTGAGGGTCTGTTATGTCACAAGTATTGTGCAAAGCCTTGGTGATACAAATGCCAAATAAGACTTTCCCATTCTTCAACCTCATGAAACTTTAATTATAGCTTTTATTCTAAGTAAACTGTATTGAGGGAAAATATAAGAACTCCAGTTGCTGCGGAGATGTTTAGGGGAAGTTTTATCCTCCACTTTGGTTGGTTTTGTTCACTGCAGATCTCTGGGGTGCAGCCATAAAGAGAAAAATAATCCTCAAGATCTGGTATAAATCACTTATTATGTTATTTATTTTGAAATAATTTACTTGGTAACACACACAAAGAAACAGCTGGGACTTTTTGCATCAAGGGTAAATTTGGGATCTCAGTTTATTTTCATTTTATTTTTATGAATGATTATTGCTTAGACCCCTATCACTTTGACCTCAGTTTTGGGTTTGCTAATGTCAGCCTATCAGTGAAGATACTCTCAGAAATCAACGAGAGTCAAGGCTTTCTTAGGTCTCTTGTGTGAGCACTACTAGCTGTTACAACATTTGTTTGCATGCTCAGTTGCTCAGTCATGTCCAACACTTTGTGACCCCCAGGACTGTAGCCCTCCAGGCACATTACAGATGGCTTTGAAGCCTTCAGAGCTATAGATAGCAGAATGACAGGAAGAAAAGTAACAGAATTGCAAGGATGGCATGTAAGGGGAGGAAAGCTACTTACGTGAGGATTAGTCCAAGAAATAAAGAACAGCAAGGAAAGAAAAAGGAAGGGAAGCTTGAATTTAAGTAGCAAAACAGCAAAATTGTTTTTGGAAAGGAAATTTTACTGATATATGCCAATGGAAAATTGAAAGAGCATAAAAATACATATTTAACTTCTCACTAAATAAAATGAACCCTGTGATGTATAAGGCCTTAAATAAAACCTTAGAAAGTGTAAGTGTAACTAACATGTAAATCATGAAAAGTATATAAAATATATTTGTGAGGTAAGGTATTTGACACGTTTATGTGTTTTAATTGAAATTTTAAGATTTTGAATTTAAATGTGGGTTCTAAACTTCTGAGCAATAGATTCATTAAAATTAAAAATGAAACAAAATGTATTCTAGTAGTTTAATGTTTTCACTTTTGTATAAATTAGATACTACAACCTGAAATCAGAATTAATGGCCTTTTCTATTTATATAGAAATATTTCTGTATTCTGTTTTCTATTTCTATTACTTTTCTCTGCTTCATCCCTAGTCATCAGAAACAGCATGGCAGAGTTGAAAGTACAAGGATATGTTTTTTGACAGACAATCTGAATAACTCCTTCCTGAGCCCTTTACTCTATCTAAGACCCTGGGAGAGCCAACTCCTACCTTCTCTGAGCCTTAGTTTTCTATTTTGTGAAGTAGGAATCATGACTACCTTAGAGCTGTGTTGTGAAGGAGGAGCAATATTTCTTGTAAAATTTCTTGAACTTGATAAATGATAGTTACAAGCTGCAATTCATTAACTTCAGTCAAATTTAAATGCCTCCAAATGACCTATAATTTTTTGTTTTTTTCTTGGTAACTTACTTATGAGTGCATGAGTGCTATGGACTGTAGCCTGTCAGGCTCCTCTCTCCATGGGATTTTCCAGGCAAGAATACTGGATTGGGTTGCCATGCTCTGCGCCAGGGAGTCTTCCTGACATAGGGACTGAACCCGCATCTCTTTTGTCTCCTGCGTTGGCAGGCAGATTCTTCACCACTAGTGCCGCCTGGGCAGACCTTACTTATTAATAACCTTATTAAAAAAGGCTTCCCTGGTGGCTCAGTAGTAAATAAGTGGCAACCCACTCCAGTATTCTTGTCTGAGAAATCCCGTGATTTCTCAGAGGAGCCTGGCAGCGTGGGGTCCCAAAGTTGGACATGACTTAGTGACTAAACAACAACAACAACCTTATTAAAAGAGCTCATTGGTCAACTGATGACATGTACCTGAAAGTATTGGTAAAAGTTTTTTAGGCATTGCCCAGTGTAAATTTTATTGGCATTGCCCAGTCTATCCATTAAAAAATTAAAAGTGGAGCCCATTTTTGGCTCCGTGGCTATGACTCATGTGAGTACATAAATATGTGTAATCATTACAGATTCAGAAATTTCTATCAAACTGTTGAATGTTATGTGGAGGTATGAGTACCATTACTATAAATTCCATAAAAATACTAGATATGTATTTGGTAGAATATGGGTATTTCAATGCAAATTATTTTTAACTTAGGAAAAATCATTAGATGAAAGAAAAGTTGTTTTTTCGCTTGCCTGAGAATTTCAAGAGTTCCCCATCCATTGCATTCAAAGTAATTTGTATGTATGTTCAAAGGCTTAGGCTGTGAGATACAGCAATTACCCAACTAATAACTTTTATGTTTTGTGTAAGGCACTCTATTCTACCAGCTCAGTTGTTGTACCTTCATTTTAAAGATACATTTTGACTATGGGAAATGACATCAGTGATTATTAGTTTGTGAGTAGAGGTTATGTAATTATATAATCATTTTTACTATATAGTTTATCTACCTTGAAGTAGATATACCTATAGTTTATCTACTCTGAGGTGTGTGAGAGGGGTTGCTATTGTTGTTCAGTTGCTAAGCTGTGTCCAACACTTTACAACCCCCATAGAGTGCAGCTTGTCAGTCTTTCCTGTCCTTTTTCACACTCATTAAGAGGCTCTTTAGTTCCTCTTCACTTTCTGCCATTAGGTGGTGTCATCTGCATATCTGAAGTTGTTGATATTCCTCCTGGCAGTCTTGATTCCAGCTTGTGCTTCATCCAGCCCAGCATTTTGCATGAGGTATTTTGGTTTTTCTATGATACAGTGGATGTTGGCAATTAGATCTCTGGTTCTCTGCCTTTTCTAAATTCAGCTTGTACATCTGGAAGTTCTTTGTTTATGTACTGTTGAAGCCTAGCTTGAAGGATTTTGAGCATGTGAAATGAGTGCAATTGTGTGGTAGTTTGAACATTCTTTGGCATTGCCCTTCTTAGGGATTGGAATGAAAACTGACCTTTTCCAGCCCTGTGGCCACTGCTGAGTTTTCCAGATTTGCTGTCATATGGAGTGTAGCACTTTGAAGTGAAGTGAAGTCACCCAATCGTGTCTGACTCTTTGCGACCCCATGGACTGTAGCCTACTACACTCCTCCATCCACGGGATTTTCCAGGCAAGAGTACTGGAGTGGATTGCCATTTCTTTCCCCAGAAGATCTTCCCACCCAGGGATTGAACCCAGGTCTCCTGCATTGTGGGCAGACACTTTACCATCTGAGCCACCAGGGTACTTTAACAGCATCATATTTTAGATTTGTAAATAGCTCAGCTGGAATTCCATCACCTCCACTAGCTTTGTTTTTATAATGCTTCCTAAGGCCTACTTGGCTTCACATTCCAGGATGTCGGGTAAGTGACCCAACCATTGTGGTTATCTGAGTCATTAAGACATTTTTTGTACAGTTCTTCTGTGTATTCTTTCCACTTATCTTAATCTGTCCTTTAGTGTGTCCATCTGTGCACGATATGTTCCCTTGGTATTGCTGATTTTCTTGAAGAGATCTCTAGTTTTTCCCATTCTATTATTTTCCTCTGTTTCTTTGCATTGTTCACTTAAGAAGGCTTTCTTATTTCTCCTTGCTATCCTTTGGAACTCTGCATTCATTTGGGTATATCTTTCCCTTTCTCCTTTGCCTATTGCTTCTCTTCTTTTCTAAGCTGTTTGTAAGGCTTCCTCAGATAAGCATTTTACCTTGTTTCATTTCTTTTTCTTGGGGATGGTTTTGGTCACCACTTCCTGTACAGTGCAGTGAACCTCTGTCCATAGTTCTTCAGGCACTGTCTATCAAATCTCATCCTTTGAATCCATTTGTCACTCCCACTGTATAATCATAAGGGTCCCATCACTTCATGGGAAATAGATGGGGAAACAGTGGAAACAGTGTCAGACTTTTACTTTTTTGGGCTCCAAAATCATTGCAGATGGTGTCTGCAGCCATGAAATTAAAAGACGCTTACTCCTTGGAAGAAAAGTTATGACCGACCTAGATAGCATATTCAAAAGCAGAGACATTACTTTGCCGACTAAGGTCCGCCTAGTCAACGCTATGGTTTTTCCAGTAGTCATGTATGGATGTGAGAGTTGGACTGTGAAGAAGGCTAAGCGCCGAAGAATTGATGCTTTTGAATTGTGGTGTTGGAGAAGACTCTTGAGAGTCCCTTGGACTGCAAGGAGATCCAAGCAATCCATTCTGAAGGAGATCAGCCCTGGGATTTCTTTGGAAGGAATGATGCTAAAGCTGAAGCTCCAGCTTTGGCCACCTCATGCGAAGAGTTGACTCATTGGAAAAGACTCTGATGCTGGGAGGGATTGGGGGCAGGAGGAGAAGGGGACGACAGAGGATGAGATGGCTGGATGGCATCACAGACTCGATGGACATGAGTCTGAGTGAACTCTGGGAGATGGTGATGGACAGGGAGGCCTGGCGTGCTGTGATTCATGGGGTCCCAAAGAATCGGACACGACTGAGCGACTGAACTGAACTGTAACTGAATGGCTCAGGGGTTTTACCTACTTTCTTCAACTTAAATCTGAATTTTGAAATGAGAAGCTCATGATCTGAGTGGCAGTCAGCTCCAAATCTTGTGTTTGCGAGCTTCTCCATCTTTGGTTGCAAAGAATGTAATCGATCTGCTTTTGGTGTTGACCATCTGTTGATGTCTATGTGTAGAGTCATCTCTTGTTGTTGGATGAGGGTGTTTGCTATGGCCAGTGTATTCTCTTGGCCAAACTCTGTTAGCTTTTTCCTTGCTTCATTTTGTACTCCAAGATCAAACTTGCCTGTTACTCCAGGTATCTCTTAACTTTTTACTTTTGCATTCCAGTTCTCTATGATGAAAATGACATCTTTTGGGGGTGTTAGTTCTAGAAGGTCTTATAGGTCTTCATACAATTGTTCAGCTTCAGCTACTTTGGCATCAGTGGTTGGGGCATAGACTTGGATTACTGTGATATTGAATGGTTTGCCTTGGAATTGCACAGAGATCATTCTGTAATTTTTGAGATTGGACCCAACTACTCCATTTCAGACTCTTTCATTGACTATGAGGGCTATTCCATTTCTTCTAAAGGATTCTTGCCCACAGTAGTAGGCAAGATGATAATGATATTCAGATGATACTCTTGCCATCTACTGTTTGACCACATCCAATTTACCTTGATTCATGGACCTAGCATCCCAGGTTCCTATGCAGTATTGTTCTTTACCGCATCAGACTTTACTTGCACCACCAGACACACCCACAGCTGGGCGTCAGTTAACTCTCTAGTTGCTGTGTGCAGCTTCTTATTGTAGTGGCAAGGCCTTCAGGAGTTGCAGCGCATGGGCTCTAGAATGTGCAGGCTTTAGTAGTTGTTGAGTATGGGCCTAATTGCCCGACAGAACATGTAATGTTCCTGGACCAGGGATCAAACCTGTTTCCCTGCATTGGCAGACAGATTCTCTACCATTGGACAACCAGGGAAGTCCTTTTTTGTTTTATCTTGTTGCCGCTAGCATATAGAGCTGAAGGTAAACCTACATGTTTTTTTGAATATGGTAGTAAAATTAGTGGGTTATCTCTAGACATAAACACTGTTTACTGTGAATTTCACACACATCTAGGAAGAAAAAAATTATGTGGCATAAGTAGGGAAAATATTTAGAAGAACTGGCTAGGCCTTTAAGGACTACACCTTTGCAGGCCCTTATTTGTTGCATAGACCAATGGTTAGGTCAAAAGTCAAACTTCTGTTGTTTAAATTCTGACTCATTTTAACATTCTTATTTTTATCTTGCATTTAGTATGGTACCTGATACTTAATGGATTTTCAAGAAAATGTTCAGAATAAGTGAAAGATGTTCTTAAGAATTATTATTATTCATAATATTTATTAATATTATTATTGTTTATCCAATTATAGTTGTTTCTCTTTTGTTTAATTTTTTCCTGTGCTATATTTGGTTCAATCAAATAAAATAGATTTCATACCCAGTCTCTGAGAGATACTTTCAAGTATGCAAACCTGTTTGAATTTTACTTACTCTTGCCATTTAAAGCAAAACTTCAGAATGAAGTTGTGCTAAACAGAAAGAAAATGGAAAAGGATCCCTCTGCTGGAACTCCTTGAGAGGCCCATTTATATTTTAAGAAATTAGATAAATGCAATAACTCTCTCAGTCTCCAGTAGAAGTCTGCTTATATTTTCTGTGCAGCTCTTTTTCTGGTGGGAAATGTTTGTCAGTAAGTGGGCTGCTGTCACCAAAAATCCATTGTTAGGGTAAAAAAATATTGCTCCTTAAATATCACTTCAAGACAGGATCTGAAGATCTAGACTTATGTGCTGTGAGCTCAGGGCATCTCATAAAATTGAAAATTTCAGGGTAGATTGATTTAGGAAGTAAGGGAGCCGGAAATATCTTGGAAGACTGGAGATTTGTTATGGCTGTTTGGTGGAACTGAGAAAGAGTGAACATTCTTATAAATAGAACAGTGAGAAATCACTTCCTGCCCAGGCTTTATTTGGGGTTTATTAAACAGTTCTTCATTTGAGCTAGAGGTTATCAAACGTCAGTGAACAAAAGAAATACCTGAGAACTATTGTTGGAATGCAGATTACTGGGCTTCTTTCTCAGAGGGCCTGTTGTTTTTTTCCACCTGTTTTTTTGGTTATCTAAATGTAGTTGATTTACAATCTTGTGCTGATTTCTGCTATACAGAAAAGTAATTCAGTTATATATACATGTCCTTTTTTAATATTCTTCCCCATTATGGTTTATCATAGGCTATTGAATATAGTTCACTGTGCTATACAGTAGGACCTTGTTTATCCATTCTGTATATACTAGTTTCCAATCCCAAAGAAAGGCAATGCCAAAGAATGTTCAAACTACTGCACAATTGCACTCATTCACACACTAGCAGAGTAATGCTCAAAATTCTCCAAGCCAGGCTTCAACAGTGTGTGAACCATGAATGTCCAGATGCTCAAGCTGAATTTAGAAAAGGCAGAGGAACCAGAGATCAAATTGCCAACATCTGCTGGATCATGGAAAAAACAAGAAAATTCCAGAAAAACATCTACTTCTGCTTTATTGACTATGCCAAAGCCTTTGGTTGTGTGGATCACAATAAACTATGGAAAATTCTGAAAGAGATGGGCATACCAGACCACCTTACCTGCTTCCTGAGAAATATGTATGCAGGTCAACAAGCAACAGTTAGAACCAGACATGGAACAACAGACTGGTTCCAAATTGTGAAAGGAGTACATCAAGGCTGTATATTGTCACCTTGCTTATTTAACTTATATGTAAAGTACATCATGAGAAATGCTGGGCTGGATGAAGCACAAGCTGGAATCAAGATTGCTGGGAGAAATATCAATAATCTCAGATATGCCGATGACACCACCCTTATGACAGAAAGTGGAGAGGAACTAAAGAGCCTCTTGATGAAAGTGAAAGAGGAGAGTGAAAAGCTGACTTAAAAGTCAACATTCAGAAAGCTAAGATCATGGCATCCAGTCCCATCACTTCATGGCTAATAGACGGGCAAAAAATGGAAACAGTGACAGACTTTATTTTCTTGGGCTCCAAAATCGCTGCAGATGGTGACTACAGCCATGAAATTCAAAGATGCTTGCTCCTTGGAAGAAAATTTATGACCAACATAGACAGCATATTAAAAAGCAGAGACATTATTTTGCAACAAAGGCCTATCTAGTCAAAGCTATGGTCTTTCCAGTAGTCATGTGTAAATGTGAGAGTTGGACTGTGAAGAAAGCTGAGCACTGAAGAATTGATGCTTTTGAATTGTGGTATTGGAGAAGATTTTTGAGAGTCCCTTGGACTGTAAGGAGATCAAAGCAGTCAATCCTAAAGGAAATCTGTCCTGAATATTCATTGGAAGGACTGATGCTGAAGCTCCAATACTTTGGCTACCTTATGCAAAGAAATGATTCACTTGAAAAGACCTTGATGCTGGAAAAGATTGAAGGCAGGAGGAGAAGGGGACGACAGAGGATAAGATGGTTGGATGGCATCACCGACTCAGTGGAGGGAAGCCTGGCTTGCTGACGTCCATGGGGTCACAAAGAGTCGGACACGACTGAATGACTGAACTGGACTGACATACTAGTTTGCATCTACTAACTACAAATGCCCCCTCCATCCTTCCTTCACCCTCCCTTCTCCTTGGCACCACATGTCTTTACTGTTAAATTGTAGTTTTGGTGATATAGAGTTCTATTATTTTTCTGTTGACCTATCATGATACAATGGTATTGAGTAATAATTACATAATCACAATAGTGAAAGATGTTTATCAGTTTTCACAATCAATAGCCAGGCAAAAAATAAAAGATAATTGCAATTGTAAGCCATAATGGAAACATAAGGAACTTAACAATGTAAAAATACTTAAACACAATTTGGGGGTCAGGCACAGTGATGTGGTAAGTGGAAGTGCATACATACATGCACATGTTTTCATATGCCCAGCAGTCTATATCTTTTGATTTGTGCATTTAGTCCATTTACTTTTAAGGTGATTATTGATATGTATGATCCTATTACTATTTTCTTAATTGTTTCGGGTTTATTTTCTGTAGGTCGTTTCCTTGTCTTGTGTTTCCTGCTTAGGGAAGTTCCTTCAGCATTTGTTATAAAGCTGGTTTGGTGGTGCTGAATTCTCTTAACTTTTGCTTGTCTGGAAAGCTTTTGATTTCTCCATTAAATCTGAAGGAGAGTCTTGCTGGGTAGAATATTCTTGGTTGTAGATTTTCCTTTTCATAACTGTAAATACATCATACCATTCCCTTCTGGCTTGTAGAGTTTCTGTTGAGAAATCGGCTGATAGCCTTATGGGAGTTCCCTTGTATGTTATTTGTCATTTTCCCCTTGTTGTTTTAATATTTTATCTCTGTCTTTAATTTTTGTCAGTTTGATTGCTATGTGTTTTGATGTGTTCCTCCTTGGGTTTATCTTTCCTGGGACTCTGTATGCTTCCTGGACTAGTTGACTATTTCCTTTCCCATGTTTGGGAACTTTTCAACTATTATCTCTTCAAATATTTTCTCAGGTCCTTTCTTCTTCTCTTCTCCTCCTGGGACCCCTATAATGTGCATGTTGGTGCATTTCATGTTGTCCCAGAGGTCTGTTAGGCTGTCTTCATTTCTTTTCATTCTTTTTTTCTGTATTCTGTTCTTCAGCAGTAATTTCCTCCATTCCATCCTCCAGTTCATTTATCCATTCTGCTATTGATTCCTTCTAGTGTATTATTGATCTCTGTTTGTTCTTTAGTTCTTCTGCTGCTGCTAAGTCACTTCAGTCGTGTCCAACTCTGTGTGACCCCAAAGATGGCAGCCCACCAGGCTCCCCCGTCCCTGGGACTCTCCAGGCAAGAACACTGGAGTGGGTTGCCATTTCCTTCTCCAGTGCATGAAAGTGAAAACTGAAAGTGAAGTCTTCTAGGTCTTTGGTAAACATTTCCTGCATCTTCTCCATTGTTTTCCCTAGACTCTATGTCATCTTCACTATCATGATTCTGAATTCTTTTTTGGTGTTTCGCCTATCTCCACTTCATTTAGTTGTTTCTCTGGGGTTTTGTCTTTTCCCTTCATCTGGGACATAACTATCTGCTTTTTCATCATGATTAACTTTCTGTTGTATGGTTTTTGTTTAGCTGCTATAGAATTGTGCTTCTTCTTCCTTTTTCTGTCTTCCTTCTGATGGATGAGGATTCCTGATGAGATGTACTGGCTATGGGAAAAGTTTGGTCTTGCTCTGGCCCAATCACTGCATGGCAAATAGATGGGGAAACAGTGGAAACAGTGACAGACTTTATTTTTTGGGCTCCTAAATCACTGCAGATGGTGACTGCAGCCATGAAATTAAAAGACACTTGCTCCTTGGAAGGAAAGTTATGACCAACCTAGATGGCATATTCAAAAGCAGACACATTACTGTGCCAACAAAGGTCCGTCTAGTCAAAGCTATGGTTTTTCCAGTATTCATATATGGATGTGAGAGTTGGACTATAAAGAAAGCTGAGAGCCGAAGAACTGATGCTTTTGAACTGTGGTGTTGGAGAAGACTCTTGAGAGTCCCTTGGACTGCAAGGAGATCCAACCAGTCCATCCTAAATAAAATCAGTCCTGAATATTCATTGGAAGGACTGATGTTGAAGCTGAAACTCCAATACTTTGGCCCCCTGATGCGAAGAACTGACTCACTAGAAAAGACCCTGATGCTAGGAAAAATTGAAGGAGGAAGGAGAAGGGGACTACAGAGGATGAGATGGTTGGATGGCATCACGAACTCAATGAACATGAGTTTGAATAAACTCCAGGAGTTTGTGATGGACAAGAAAGCCTGGCGTGCTACAGTCCATGGGGTTGCAAAGAGTCGGACATAACTGAGGAACTGAACTGAACTAAATTGGCGGGCAGGGCTTTGCTCAGTAAAGCTTTAATTCAAATTTCTGCTGACGGGTGGGGTGCACTCCCTCCCTGGTAGTTGTTTGGCCTGAGGTGACATGTGGTGAACCCCTGGTGGCCCTCACCTCCACAGGAGACCCTCCAACACTAGCTGGTAGTTTTGGTTCAGTCACCTGTGGGGTCCCTGCTCCTTTCCTCTGGATGTTGGTATGCACAAGATGTTGTTTGTGCCCTCCAAGACTGGAGTCTTTGTTTCTCCCAGTCCTGTGGAAAACCTGTAATCAAATCATGCTGGCCAGATTCCCTGGAGATTCAGTTCCTTTGTCTGATCCCCAGGCTGGGAAGCCTGATGTGGGATTCAGAACCTTCATAGCAGTGGGAGAACTTCTTTGTTATTATCATTCTCCAGTTTGTGGGTCATTCACCCAGCAGGTATGGGATTTGATTTTATCGTGATTGCGCCCCTCCTATCATCTTGCTGCAGCTTCTTCTTTGTCTTTGGACATGAAGTGTGTTTTGTTGGTGGGTTCCAGTGTCCTCCTGTTGATGGTTGTTCAACAGCTAGTTGCAATTTTGGTGTTCTTGCAGGAGGAGATGAATATACATCCTTCTACTCTGCCATCTTGAACTGGTGCTTGTATCTTTTTGAATTATAGTTTTTGTTTGGGTATGTGCTCTGGAGTGGGAATGTTGGATCATATGGCAACTCCACTTTTAGTTTTTTGAGGAACCTCCATAGTGTTTTACATCCCCACGAACAGTGTAGGGGGATTCCATTTTTCTCCATACCCTCTCCAGGATTTGTCTGTTTTTAATGATGGCCTGTCCAACTGCTCTGAGGTGGTATCTCACTGTAGTTTTTATTTGCATTTCCCTAATTATTGGGCTTCCCAGGTGGTGCTAGTGGAACCTACCTGCCACTGCAGGAGACATAAGAGACACAGGTTTGACCCCTGGGTCAGGAAGATCCCCTGAAGAAGTGTAATGTTGAGCATTGTTTCATGTGCTAATGGCCATCTGTATGTTATTTTTGCAGAGATGTCTGTAGGTCTTCTGCCCATTTTTTGGACTGAGTTATTTGTTTTTTTAGTTGTTGAATTTTATGAGCTGTTTGTATATTTTGAAAATTAAGCCCTTGTCAGTAGCATCATAAATATTTCTTCTCATTCTGCAGGTTGTCTTTTCATTTTGTTTATGGTTTCCTTTGCTGTGCAATAGCTTGTATGTTTCATTAGGTGCCCCTGTGGCACCCCCCTGCCCCGCCCCGCCCCACTGCTGGCTTTCATTTCTATTGCCTTGGGAGAGTGATCTAAGAAAACATCGGTACTATTGATGTCAGAAACTGTTTTGCCTCTGTTTCCTTCTAGGAGTTACATGGTATCATATCTTATATTTAAGTCTTTAAGCCATTTTAAGTTTATTTTTATGAATGGTATGTGTGTGTGTTCTGACTGCATTTATTGATATGAAGGTGTCCAACTTTCCCAACACCACTTGCTAAAGAGACTGTCTTTTTTACATTTTATATTCTTGCCTCCTTTGTTGAAGATTAATTGACCATAAATGTCTTGGTTTCTTTTGGGCTCTTTATTCCTGTGGTCATGTATGGATGTGAGAGTTGACCTGTGAAGAAGGCTGAGTGCCGAAGAATTGATGCTTTTGAACTGTAGTGTTGGAGAAGACTCTTGAGAGTCCCTTGAACTGCAAGGAGATCCAACCAGTCCATTCTGAAGGGGATCAGCCCTGGGATTTCTTTGGAAGGAATGATGCTAAAGCTGAAACTCCAGTACTTTGGCCACCTCACGCAAAGAGTTGACTCATTGGAAAAGACTCTGATGCTGGGAAGGATTGGGGGCAGGAGGAGAAGGGCACGACAGAAGATGAGATGGCTGGATGGCATCACTAAATCGATGGACATGAGTCTAAGTGAACTCCGGGAGTTGTTGATGGACCGGGAGGCCTGGCGTGCTGCGATTCATGGGGTCACAAAGAGTCGGACACGACTGAGCGACTGAACTGAACTGAACTGATTCCATTATTCCATATGTCTGTTTTTGTGCAAATACCATGCTGTTTTGACTCTTGTAGCTTTGTATTATTGTCTGAAGTCTGGGGAGGGTTATGCTTCCAGCTTTGGTTTTTCCTCACAATCTCTTTGGCAATGCTGGTCTTTAATGGCTCCATAAAAATTTTAGCATTTTGTTCCACTTATGTAAAAAATGTCATGGGTAATTTGATAGGGACCACATTAACTCTGTAGATTGCTTTGGATAGTATGGCCACTTAAATAATGCTAATTATTTTAATCCAAGAATATGAGATAGCTTTCCATTTCTTTAAATCATTCTCAATTTCCTTTGTTAATGTGTTATAGCTCTCAGTGAGTCTTTCACCTCCTTGGTCAGGTTTATTACTAAGTATTTTATTTTTGGGTTCAATTTTAAAAGTTTTTTGTTTTGTTTAAGATGGTGATAGAACAGAATTTAATTTCAAATTTTTAAATTTAATTTTAAGAAAACTACATTTTAAAAATGATTCTGTAGCTCTTATCTTAGGATCACCAGACTGGCCATTTTTTTTTTTCATTCAGTTTTTAAAAAATTAAATTTATTATTTCATTGAAGGATAATTGCTTTACAGAATCTTGTTGTTTTCTGTCAAACCTCAATATGAATTAGCCATAAGTATACGTTTATCCGGAGAAGGCAATGTCATCCCACTCCAGTACTCTTGCCTGGAAAATCCCATGGATGGAGGAGCCTAGAGGGCTACAGTCCATGGGGTCGCTAAGCGTTGGACACGACTGAGCAACTTCCCTTTCACTTTTCACTTTCATGCATTGGAGAAGGAAATGGCAACCCACTCCAGTGTTCTTGCCTTGAGCATCCCAGGGACGGGGGAGCCTGGTGGGCTGCCGTCTATGGGGTTGCACAGTCAGACACGACTGAAGCGACTTAGCATACATATATCCCCTCCGTTTTGAACGTCCCTCCCATCTCCTTCCCCACCCCACCCCTCTAGGTTGATACAGAGCCCCGTTTGAGTTTCCTGAGCCATATGGCAAATTCTTGTTGGCTATCTATTTCACATATGGTAATGTAAGCTTCTGTGTTACTCTTTCCATACACCTCACCCTCTCCTCCCCTCTCCCCATGTCCGTAAGTCTATTCTCTATGTCTGTTTCTCCATTGCTACCCTGCAAAAACATTCATCGGTAACATTTTTCTAGATTCCGTATATATGCATAAGAATATGATATTTATCTTTCTCTTTCTGACTTACTTCACTCTGTATAATAGGTTCTGCTGCTACTGCTGCTAAGTCGCTTCAGTCGTGTCCGACTCTATGCGACCCCGTAGACGGCAGCCCACCAGGCTCCTCCGTCCCTGGGATTCTCCAGGCAAGAACACTGGAGTGGGTGGTTCATCCATCTCATTAGAACTGACTCAAATGCATTCCTTTTATGGCTGAGTAATGTTCCATTGTGTATATGTACCAAACCTTCTTTATCCATTCATCTCTCGATGGACATCTATGTTTCTTCCATGTTCTAGCTACTGTAAACAGTGCTGCAATGAACAATGGGATACATGTGTCTTTTTCAATTTTGGTTTCCTTGAGTATTTGCTTAGGACTACTATTGCTGGGTCATATGGTGGTTTTATTCCTAGTTTTCTAAGTGATCTCCATACCATCTTCCATAGTGGCTGTGTCAATTTACATTCCCACCAACAGTGCAAGAGTGTCCCCTTTTCTCCACACCCTCTCCAGCATTTATGTTTGTGGACCTTTTGATGATGGTCATTCTGACCTGTATGAAGTGATATCCCAATGTAGTTTTGAATGCATTTCTCTAATAATGAGTGATGTTGAGCATCTTTTCATGTGTTTGTTAGCCATCTGTATGTTTTCTTTGGAGAAATGTCTGTTTGGGTCTTTTCCCCACTTTTTGATTGGGTTCTTTGTTTTTCTGGTGTTGAGTTGTATAAGCTGCTTGTATATTTTGGACATTAATCTTTTGTCAGTTGTTTCATTTGCTATTATATTCTCCAATTTGAGGGTTGCTTATACTTTCCTTTGCTGTGCCAAAGCTTTTAAGTTTAATTAGGTCCCACTTGTTTACTTTAGTTTTTATTTCCATTACTCTAGGAGGTGGGTCACAGAGGATCTTGCTTTGATTTATGTCGTTGAGTGTTCTGCCTATGTCTTCCTCTAAGAGTTTTATATTTTCTGATCTTATATTTAGATCTTTAATCTATTTTGAATTTATCTTTGTGTATGGCATTAGGAAGTCTTCTAATTTCATTCTTATATCTGTCCAGCCTTCCCAGCACCATTTATTGAAGAGGCTGTCTTTGCCCCATTGTATATTTTTGCCTCCTTTGTCAAAAATAAGGTACCCATAGGTATGTGGTTTTATTTCTGGGCCAGTACCATACTGTCTTGATGACTGTAGCTTTGTAGTGTAATCTTAAGTCAGGAAGTTTGATTTCTCCAGCTCCATTCTTCTTTCTCAAGACTGCTTTGGATATTTGGGGTCCTTTGTGTGTCCATATGAATTGTGAATTTTTTTTGTTTTAGTTTTGTGAAAAATGCCATTGGTAATATGATAGGGATTGTACTGAATCTGTAGATTGCATTTGGTAGTATAGTCATTTTCACAATATTGATTTTCCTATCCATGAACATGGAATATCTCTACATCTGTTTATGTCATCTTTGATTTCTTTCATTAGTGTCTCATACTTTTCTGTGTTTCCTTAGGTAAGTTTATTCCTTTTGTCTCCTTAGGTAAGTTTATTCCTAGATATTTAATTCTTTTTGTTGCAATGGTGAATGGGATTGATTCTGTAATTTCTCTTTCTGATTTTTCATTGTTAGTGTATAGAAATGCAAGTGATTTCTGTGTAGTGATTTGTATCCTGCAACTTTGCTAAATTCACTGATTAGCTCTAGTAATTTTCTGATCCTATCTTTATGGTTTTCTATGTACAGTATCTTGTCATCTGCAGTTACTGAGAGCTTTACTTCTTTTTTTCCAATCTGGATTCTTTTTATTTCTTTTTCTTCTCTGATTGCTGTAGCTGGGACTTCCAGAACTATGTTGAATAACAGTGGTGAAAGTGAACATCCTTGCCTTGTGCCTGATCTTAGGGGGAGTGCTTTCAGTTTTTCACCATTGAGAATAATGTTTGCTGTAGGCTTATCATATATGGCCTTTACTATGTTAACGAGGTCGGTTCCTTCTATGCCCATTTTTGGAAGTTTTAATCATAAATGGGTGCTGAATTTTGTCAAAGGCTTTTTCTGCATCTATTGATTTTATCATATGGTTTTTATCTTTCCATTTGTTAATATGGTGTATCACATTGATTGATTTGCATATATTGAAATATCCTTACATTCCTGGAATAAACCCACTTGATCATGGTGTAAGAGCTTTTTGACGTGTTGCTGAATTCTGTTTGCTAAAATTTTGTTGAAGATTTTTGCATCTATGTTTATCAGCGATATTGGCCTGTAGTTTTCCTTTTTCGTGTTGTCTTTGTCTGGTTTTGGCATCAGAGTGATGGTGGCCTCATTGAATGAGTTTGGAAGTGTTCCTTCCTCTGCAATTTTTTGAAAGATTTTTAGAAGGATAGGCATTAGCTCTTCTGTAAATGTTTGATAGAATTCTCCTATGATGCCGTCTGGTCCTGGGCTTTTATTGTTTGGGAGATTTTTGATCACAGCTTCAATTTCAGTGCTTGTAATTGGGTTGTTCATAATTTCTATTTCTTCCTGGTTCAGTCTTGGAATATTGAACTTTTCTAAGAATCTGTCCATTTGTTCCAGGTTATCCATTTTATTGCCGTAAAGTTATTCATAATAATCTCTTATAATCCTTTGTATTTCTGCGTTGTCTGTTGTAACCTCTCCTTTTTCATTTCTAATTTTGTTGATTCGATTCTTCTCTCTTTTTTTCTTGATGAGTCTGGCTAAAGGTTTGCCAATCTTATTTATCTTCTCAAAGAACAAGCTTTTAGTTTTATTATTACTCTCATTTCTTTTTCATTTATTTCTGCTTGGATCTTTATGATTTCCTTCCTTCTATTAATTTTGGGGTTTTTTTTGTTCTTCTTTTTCCAGTTGTTTTAGGTATAAAGTTAGATTGTTTATTTGATTATTTCCTTCTTTCTTCTGATTTTAGGTTTCAGTTCAGTTCAGTTGCTCAGTTATGTTTGACTCTTTGAGACCCCATGAACTGCAGAATGCCAGGCTTCCCTGTCCATCTCCAACTCCTGGAGCTTGCTCAAACTCATGTGCATTGAGTCAGTGATGCCATACAAGCATCTCATCCTCTGTCATCCCCTTCTCTTCCTGCCCTCAATCTTTCCCAGTGTCAGGGTCTTTCCCAGTGAGTCAGTTCTTCTCATCAGGTCACCAAAGTATTGGAGTTTCAGCTTTAGTTTCAGTTCTTCCAGTGAATATTGAGGACTAATTTCCTTTAGGATGGACTAGGTTGATCTACTTGTAGTCCAAGGGACTCTCAAGAGTCTTCTCCAACACCACAGTTCAAAAGCATTATTTCTTCTGTGCTCAACTTTCTTTATAGTCCAAGTCTCATATCCATGCAAGATTACATTGACTAGATGAACTTTTGTTGGTAAAGTAATGTCTCTGCTTTTAAATATGCTGTCAAGGTTGGTCATAGCTTTTCTTCTAAGGAGCAAGTGTCTTTGAATTTCATGGCTGCACTCACCATTTGCAGTGATTTTGGAGCCCCCCAAAATAAGGACTCTCACTGTTTGCATTGTTTCCCTGTCTGTTTGCCATGAAGTGTTGGGTCTGGATGCCATGATCTTTGTTTTCTTAAATGTTGAGTTTTAAGCCAACTTTTTCACTCTCCTCTTTCACTTTCATCAAGAGCTCTTTAGTTCTTCTTTGCTTTCTGTCATGTGGTAACAAACTAAACCTAAAGTCATATCTTTTTACAGTATGAAAAGGCAAAAAAATATGTCTTTAGGTTTAGTTTGTTGTACTTTGAATTATTGTAGTTAGTGTGCTAGGTTATTTATTTGAGATTTTTCTTGTTTTTTTGAGGAAGGCTTGTATTGCTATGAACTTACCTCCAAGAATTTCTTTTGCTGTGTCCCATAGATTTCAGATGGTTGTGTTCAGAGGGTCTGGTTTAATAACCCTAGGAAGAGGCCTGGACTATGTATTTTTAACAAATTCCAGGTGATTGCTAAGTCCAGCAAAATTATGCTTAAAGGTTAATGAATTACACACTTTCTGGGTCTTTGATCTAGGCTCAGTGAGTTATGTAGATTCATTTATTTGGAAAATAATAATCCTGGAAGTTGCGCCTTTGGAATGATGGTATCCCAGGCAATTATTGCCCTAATAGGGATAGAATAGAGAAGGTGACTTTCAGCCTCATCCTATTCCTGTATCTTTCATATTCAAAATGATCTTTTTTGCCTCTGTGTTGGAAACTAGTTGAAGTTTAAGCATTTGTACTTTTATTCACAGTCTCTTCTCATTTTTCCTGAGGATTCTCCCCTAAGGTTTATATTTAATAGATCACATGTCATTGGTGTACATGTCGTGTGGCCTCTTTATTCAAAAGAAAGAAATTGTTATTCAAAAACATTGGGGCTGATTGAGAAAAAAGGAGAAGGCTTGTCATGATTGTCAATCTGATATTATTATCAGTATCTGTGTTTTTTAAAGCAAGATCAACATAACATTTCACAAATGAGTCAACTGGATCATTTTGAAGTAATGTGACACACAAGTTCATGTGCCAATGAAAAGTTTTTTTAAAGGTGAAGAGAGAGGAAACATCTAGATGAAAAGGTTTTTTTTTTTTGCCTAGAAAGGAAGCAATAGGAGCTTCAGATATCAGATTATAGAACCACCTCTAAAACTACCAAAATATGACAGATATAATGTGTGTGTTAGTTGCTCAGTTGTGTCTGAATCTTTGTGACCCCATGGACTGTATGGACTGTAGCCCACCAGGGTCCTCTGTCCATGGGATTCTCCAGGCAAGAATACTGGAGGGGGTTGCCATTCTCTTCTCCAGGGGATCTTCCTGACCAAGGGATCAAACCTGGGTCTTCTGCACTTTCGGCAGATTCTTTACCATCTGGGCCACCAGAGAAGCTTCTGAATAATAGCCACTAAACTTTATATCCTTAGCTAATTAATCTTTCTTTCATTCAGTGGCTAAGGTGGGTAAGGGTCTAGTTGAACTTTCTAAATAAATCATGAGCCAACATTTGAAGAAATGTGCATTTGCAGAGAAATCTGGAACCAACCTATCATGGGAGGAGGCTGTCTGTATGGAAGTTCCTGTTGTTACCTTGGTTGCAAGTCCTTGAAGTCCACTTGAGTCCTTTAATGTTCACTGTCCTATATTCGTGATGTGTGAGTCTGTTGTGCCCAGTGGAGAAAATGAAAATGTTCTAATAAAGTACTTTTCTTTGCTTGCTTTATACCTATGCTTCTTCATGCATGGGCCTTTCAGTTTAATATTGGGACAGAATGGTTTTTCTGATTAGTTTTGTGCCCACACATACCCATACACATCTATCCTGTTTTCTGTCACTGCATATCTTCCTTATAGAATACTAAGTTATTACTTAAATCTGTATAATAGGACTTATTGTGTTGACTGGTGTTTTTGGTTCATTCTACCTTCTTAAGACAGAGATCTATGCATGCCCATGCCTAGCAGAAAGTCTGGTTTACAAAGGCACTAAATAAATATTAGGATGAATAAATAATTGCATAAATTCTTGTGTGGTATATAGTATATCTACTAATGCTCTGTAGGCTACAGTGATTTTGTGCTATCATATTTTAGTTGATTAACTGCTGTGTTTGTAGGTCTTTTCAGATACAAATAAGAGTAGAGATAATTAAAGCATTTTTTAGAAAGCTTTAAGACTTAAAAAAACTCACTTATTGGGCATTTTATTGGCGCTTCAGAAGTCATTAGACTTTTTTTTGCCAGTTATCTTTAACTTTGGTTAGTATGATTATCAGAAAATGCCCATAGACGTAGTGACTATTAGGGAGAGCATAATATGTTGCCACTGATAAGTGTTCTTATACAATACAGAGACAGTATCTCTATCATGCTTTTCTATTCATTATTATTTCAGTATAATAAGAAATCTTGTATTATCAAACATTGTATTAAAAATCTCTACAAACCAGCACATCCACATATCTATCTCATAGATACCATTATAGACGTAATAATGGTACTAGAATGTTAGAGTCCTTGGGAAAAATGGTAGGTTAGAAATTGTTGATTTAAAGAATGCGGCAGGAAACTGACCAAGAACAGGTTAATGTATTGTTGGGTATTTTTTGAAGACCCAGCTGCAGGTGACAATAGTGAATTTGTAGTCTAAAGTGAGAGGATTAGTATGACTTGGAACATATTGTTGGGTATTTTTTGAGGGCACAGCTGAGGTTGGAATGATGAATGTGTAGCCTAAACTGAGAGGATGAGTATGACTTGGAGAAGTATAAAAAGGCAAAAGTATTTATTGTATATTAAAATTGTACAAGCCAGTTTGAAGTATTAAGGAGCAATTGGTAGCTGCTGCTGCTGCTGCTAAGTTGCTTCAGTCATGGCTGACTCCATGCGACGGCAAACCACCAGGCTCCTCTGTCCGTGGGATTCTCCAGGCAGGAGTACTGGAGTGGAGTGCCATTGCCTTCTCCAGAGCAATTGGTAGAGGAGGGTTATATCTTGGAAATAATGGCAGTGAATATCAAATAGGCAAACCATAATACTCAAAAGCATTTCTAGCCTCTGGTATTGGACAGATACCTGACATTAAGCTTATTTATTTATGATGATTTATTTATTTATTTTTAAAAATATATATTTATTTATTTTAATTGGAGGTTAATTACTTTTCAGTATTGTGTTGGTTTGCCATATATCAACATGAATCTGCCATGGGTGTACACGTGTTCCCCACCCTGAAGCCCCCACCCACCTCCCTCCCCATACCATCCCTCTGGGTCATCCCAGTGTACCAGCCCCGAGCATCTTGTATCATGCATTGAACCTGGACTGGCGATTCGTTTTACATATGCTATTATACATGTTTCAAATGCCATTCTCCCAAATCGTCCCACCCTCACCCTGTCCCACAGAGTCCATAAGACTGTTCTATACATCTGTGTCTCTTTTGCTTTTTTAGTTTGAGCCTTTTGACTATCTTTCTTCATCCCACCTCTCGTAACTTGACTCTGGTAACCACAAATCTGATCTTTCTTTCAGAGTTTATTTTTGAAATATAATTGATCACAACACCATTGGTTCCTTTTATACAATATATTGATTTGATATTTCTATTACATTTAAAAATGAGCACCACAATAAGGCTAGTTACCATGTAAGTGAAATGTTTTAGATAGCCAAATGCTTTGTAATATGAAATTTCCTCTATATAGAGGTCCTTGTGGTCTGAAAGAATTAATATGCATGGTCAGTTTCTCCTTTTCCATCAGAGAGTCACAGGCAATGGGTGGCAAATTAGATGTGATTTGAAAAAGGTTGGGATTTAAAAAATATTTAGTGTTCTGTCTATAACTTGGTTAATGTGCATGTCTTATTTTTCTTGAAAAATGCCTGTTAGTGTATGTGTGTGTACACGATGGGTGGGGAGGTGGGATGCTGGTGGCAGAGGTTACAATGCAATTAATGCTGCATTCTGATTTTTGTTTTAATTTTACTAGGGGGGAATAACTTTTCTTTCTCTGTTTTACATCTCTGAAGTCATATATAATAATAATCTTACTCAAGGGTAAATACATTATAAACTGTGAATAGTGAACTGAAGACAATGTGTTTAACTGTTCATTCATCATGCTGATATGCTGATTCCTTGAAGACTAAGGCAGTGGTTCAGATTGCTCATTCTCTACATTCTGGGAAAATAACAGGTTTGAGTCAGACACAATGCTGGTCGTTATATTGTGCATTCTTGGATAAGCCTCTATAAGGCTTATTTTCTTATCTATAAGATGAAGATAATAATTAAAAATATTATGAAGATTAAAAGTATAATGCCTATATAGTAATTGGAATACAGAAAATGATCAATTAATTTTGGTGGCTTTTATTAATTGCTTTTTATCAGCTGTTTTACTGATCTGCATATTATAAATCACATCTCCTGATAACTTGAGCTACTTCCGCTGCTGCTGCTGCTGCTAAGTTGCTTCAGTCGTGTCCAACTCTGTGCGACCCCATAGATGGCAGCCCACCAGGCTCCCCTGTCCCTGGGATTCTCCAGGCAAGAATACTGGAGTGGGTTGCCATTTCCTTCTCCAGCCACATCTTTTCCAAAACCTGTAGAAATTTCTTCTTTATAGTTCTTGCTTAGCTTTCCCCGGCTTTTTATAGGAAATATTTTTAACCATCATGGGTACATAACATTTCAGAGTTATGAAATCTCCCAGAAATCTTAAAAATAAATGTGATCTTACTGGTTACTTGTTTATTCACTTATTCTCTAACCCCTCATATTCATTCTTTCAGACAGCATTTATTTAGCAAATGAGCATTTATTGATTCATTTATCATGCAATCAATATGCATTAAATACACACAAGAAATGGGGCATTCAGATAGAAATTTGACATGATCTGTTTGGATTTAAAAAATATAAGACTCCTTTTTAAAAACTGGCAAATAATGCGCACAACAGCTATTTCTGTCGTGCTGTCTCATCCTATCCCAACCTTTTCTTATTTGGCACATGAAAATATGGACAAAGGAGGGGTCTGTTTGCAAAAGGTTCAGTTGAAACTGAACTTTTTGATGATGAGAAAGATAGTAATAATAACAACAGCTGACTTACCAAGTTCTTACCATGTACTGGGCACTGTACTAAATGCTCTACACATTTTAATCTATTTTCATACTCACAACAGTAATGTGGGAGTGATGCCTTACCGTGGTCTACAAGTTACCAAGAGACTCCCTCTCTGATGTTACCTTATGAACTGTAATCCACACACACAGTTCGAACATTCCAGAAAAGTATTATCTTGCCTCAGAACTTTTCTTCTATATCCTTAATGTCAGAAATACCCCCTCACTCCAGTTCTGATTTTAGCTCAATGTCATCTCAACAGATGATAGCTCTCCTCTACCAATCATTCCCTTTCATGTCATTGTTTATTTCCATCATAGCACTCAGTATCAAAATTTATCTTTTTATTTATTTGCTCACTTATGTATTATGTGTCTTCCTTCATTGTAATTTAAGATGTTCAAGGGGAGGTACCTTGTCTGAGTTGCTCATAGTGGTCTTTGTAGTGCCTACAATAGCTCTGGCTAAAGGCAAGTTATCAGTACCTCTTTACTGACTGAATGAATGTATGTCATTTTGAAAGAACTCTTAATACCTGCAAGAGAAAGAGCATAGTTAAAAAAAAAAAAAAAACAGCATAGAAGAAGGAGAATTAACACATGTCAGGCAACTCCTGTGGATCCAGCATTAAGTGTTTTCATTGTATGTATCATTGAATTTTTAGAATATTTTTATAAGAAATTGAGAGAATTTGAGTAACTTGCCTGTGATCACAGTTAATTACTTAATGATGGGGATGAGATTAGAATCTTGGTCTGTTTAGCTCAAAACGCTATTTCTCCTGCCATATTTATATATTTCACACTTCAGTGAGTACGGTACACTGTGATGCGCTGCCTAGATGCCCCTACTTTAGTGCTGCTAACAGTCACCCTCAACTGTCAATCTCTCATATGTATTGCCTGGACTGAAAAGAGGGCTTCCCGGGTGGCTCCTTGGTAAAGAATCTTCCTGCCGCTGCAGAAGACATGGGTTTGTTCCCTGGGTTGGGAAGATCCCCTAGAGAAGGAATTGGCAACCCACTTCAGTATTCTTGCCTGGAGAATCCCATGAATGGAGGAGCCTGATGGGCTTCAGTCCTTGGGGTCACGAAGAGTCAGACATGATTTAGGGACTGAGCATGCACGCACGGACTGAAGAGAGATGCCTTGCCCAATGTACTTCCTCATTCCAGTGACTGATCAGCGCATGGAGATGAAGACTTTCCCCCTTTGCCCTAATTCAGCCAACTCTGAAGTTATAACTCCATGGAGGGTCAGCTGTGCCTCAATTGAGATGGCATGGCAGTCCAGCTTCTTCTTTCTTGGGTATTGATCCTTGGAGTATCCCTTAATAATCTTTCTGAATGCTAATCATCTCAGAGTCTGCTTCCCAGGGAACCCTGCCTGCAATGGTGAGTTTGAGAATTGTGATGGAATTGATACAAGTGCAAAAGTAGTATGGGAAAGTGGTATTTGGAAGGAGTATAATGATAACCTTGGATTCGTATTTTTTGAATTTATGTGGAAATGATTGGATCTGGACTGTCAGTTCTTTGTGAACTTGTTATTATTGGATCGCCAGCCTCTGAATAGTGCCTGTCACATTGTAGACCGGTCATTCAATAAACAGACCATTAAAGACTAAAGACTGGAATATGGGTGACAGCTCATGGAGGTCAGAGCAAATATCTTGAAAATTGACAACCTCTCTAATTGAAAGACTGGAAAAATAAGAACAATAGAGCATTGAGAAGCAGTGTACAAAAGGGAATCCGCAGGATATGGTGCGAGGATGCTTTTGTTTGTGTGGTGGGAGGTGGCTGGAGAGCAGCTTGGAGCAAGGATTGTAGTGGTTGATATTTGAAAAGTGATGTGAATTTAAGAATTTACTTTCAAATCCAGTATGAATGAGGTTTCTGGTAGTCTTCAAAAGTTATGTCAGTCCTGCAGCTGAGATAGAACTCTGTTTAATAAGATGAGTAAACAAAGGATATCATGGGCATACATTTGTCTTCTAAGACTTTTGGCAATACAAGTAAAGTGAGATAGTTGGCAGGGCCTGTGAGGCCACATCAAAGTTTATTAAAAAGAAATGGAAACTCATGTTTGAATGTAACAGAGTCATCAAAAAAGCTATAGATGAGTAAGATACGTAGGATTTGGGAAAGGATAGAGTTGAGCAAGAGACATTTTGTGGCTCTTTTGCAAAAATGAGGATACTTATTTCTCTTCTGTGCACCCTAGGGGAATGCAGTATTGCATGGTAGGAATATAATGCAAAGACAGCTATCAGACTTTGGTTTTATTTTCATCTAATTTATTACAGCCTTATCTTGATTTTATCACTGTAACTCAATGATGGGTCAGTAATTTTGTATATTTTAATGACTCTCAACTTTAAATTGCAGTTATCTAGGTATACTTCTGTGAGTATGGTAGCCATTGATGCACTCCCTAGATGCTTCCCTAGTGGCTCAGAAGGCAAAGAATCCGCCTGCAGTGTGGGAAACCTGGGTTTGATCTCTGGGCTGGGAAGATCCCCTGGAGAAGGGAAAGGTCACCCACTCTAGTATTCTTGCCTGGAGAATCCCCATGGACAGAGGTGTCTGGCGGGTTGCAGTCATGGGGTTACAAACAGTCAGACAAGACTGAGTGACTAAGCGCAGCACAGGCATACCTTAGCTGTAGCAGCTACACTCACTGTGGAATGTTAAATGAGGTCTGAAAGGTTAGTAATTCATTCTTTAGAAATTTTATATTTAAACTATGAAGTGTACATTATTGGGTATATTCCATTGTAGATCACTTTTTGAATGATTTTTCAAATCTTATTCTTATTCAGATTTTTTCTTATTCTTCTAAAGATTAGACTTTATAAATTTAACACCATGTGGAGGAAACTTCTGATTTGTGCTTTTACTAGCTTGTTCTTTTTTAGCTTTAAAGGTAATTTGATTTACACTTTATATATATAACCCATATGTATATATATAACTCATATGTATATATATATAACCCATATTCCTACCATCTCTGTGTCTGATATGACTTTGTTTAGCATTAGAGCTTTTTTTGACATTGTTGAAAAAGTCACTAAAGGAAGGAACTCCTGAGGTATTAGGAGCCAAGTGAATAGGAGTCTACTTTGTTGTTTATTGAATATATTTTATGCAGTGGAAAGGTAGTGTGGAAGGCAAAATAAGGCCAAGCAAGACATACACAATCAAACAGCTTCTTGGCCCTCTCCTTTTTCATTTTTGGGGGGCAACTTTACTAAATTTCAGCAAGCGAGTATTTTTATCTGTTTTTATATACTGCAAAATCCCAAGTCTGCCAGTGCCTGACACATAGTAGCTAATCAGTAAGCATTTGTTAAGTGATTGAATTTAGAGTGAATACTACACAAATAAGAACAAATAAGAAACAAGTAGGATAATAAATACAAATGCATTTTAGAAAAATAAAATTAATGTCAGTAACAAAAGCAAAATAGACAAAGCATATTATAGACATGTAAATAATTATATGTCCTATTATGCTTTATCATATGTTTATCATTCACCTTTTATGCATGTTTGACTTTATTATATCCTTAGCGAAAAGCATAAGATCTATGGAACACAAAATGGTTACACAACTCAGGGTTGAAAAATAAAATATACTGGATTTTCCTTAAATACTCTTGTAATTTGCTGCACTAGTCAACTTACATATTAGAAAAAAAAGAATAATTTTTTTCCTATATAATCTATATATATTTAAGAAAAAAATAACATTAGTTAGTAAGCAGATGGGGTACCATGATGGCTCAGATGGTAGAGAATCCACCTGAAATGCAGGAGACACGGATTTGATCCCTGAGTCCAGAAGATCCCCTGGAGAAGGGAATGGCAACCCACTCCAGTATTCTTGCCTGGAGAAGCCCATGGACAGAGGAGCCTGGTGGACTACAGTCCATTAAGTCAAAAAGAGTCTGACACTACTGAGTGACCAAGCAGACACATACACACATTAAGCAAATATTTGTTGTTGGCCTTTTCTGTGCCAGGAATTTGAGATATCTCATTTGTAGAAAATACTTATAATCTACCTTCCCTTTTCTCCCCTTACCATTTTTTTTCTTGTGATTCTGTTGAAACATTTCAGGAATAATATTTCAGAAAGGTTTTATATTTTTTTCAACCTCTTTATTATTATTATTATTTTGTATAGTTTTTGCTTGCCTTAACTTTTCCCAGGGAAGTAAGAACTTTTGAATGAAAAATTCACATAAACAGCAAATTTAGGGAGTACCTGTTGCTGCACTAGTAAGAAGCTTGTCATTGTAATTTAGTAAGTTTCTGTAGATCTTAAAAAAAGACAAAGATATCTAGTTTCAATGCTTGTTGACCAATTCTCTCAGTACAGGGTTACTCTGAGCCTGTCTTCCAATTTCATTTTTTCCCTCCTGTAATCAGTTTCATTTGCATGTGGGAGATGACTTGATTTTTGAATATTGTCTTACAAATTTTTGGTTTCTAATCTAAGGAATTTATTTGTTTTCAGAAAGGAAAGAATGCAGAGATTCTTACAGATTGTATTTTTATTATATATTTGTGATGTAAATTTTGAAATCTATCATGGACCTATTATTAATTTTATAGGGAAGAGAAGAAATTACTCTGATTCTATATTTAAAAATGTAATTCAATAGAGATCTGAAGTAGAAAAAATTTCTTTGACTTTGTCTTTTAAAGAATTTTCCACAGTAATGAAAATATCTTTTAACACGTTAACAAAGAATCTGCCCTCCCAAGGCATTTATTGTTAGCAGTGATAATGATGAGATTATGTTGTAATGAAACAACGACTGAGGAAAGAATACATTTTAGCTGCAAATTATTGTAATTCCATTTGAAGCTTCAGACAGACATGAGGAAGTTTCTAGTGTGGATGCTGGAAGAAAGATTTGTTGTTTCCTCCTGATATAAAGGTCAGTAAACACTTGGTAGACATGACAGCATTTGAAAGCTATAAATCCTCCCCCTTTTCCCCCTGTTGTGTTAACTCATTGCCGTTATAAACACATTTCAAAGAAAACCAATCTCTCCTTTCGTACTGAATTAAATTAGTTTTTCAAACGTGTGCTTGCAAAGTACAAAGCTAACATTCCTGCTGAAGGAGAATGGGTGAAATACATCCACTGCTTGCCAGGGGCTAACTGTGAGAACTACGGTTTGTGAGACTAGTGCCTGCTGCTCCTTTAAGCACTTAGGCAATTCTCTCCTTATTTAGCTGCAGTCTTGGCATGGGAGTGGGGGACTGTGGAGGAAATCAAGTAGTCCTTTAAGTTGTAATTTTTCACCATTAGCTTAGCGTTCTTGGCTATTGAGAAATATTTCAAACGCATAGTTAACATAAATTCCCAATTTTATTGTAGCAATGGGATATATCAGATTAATCAATGGCATCAATGATGACAAATTAAATTAACAATTCCATTGGATATATAGTTGGGAAAACATAGATACCCAATTATTTTGATTGGAAAAAGCATTTTACTACAAGTTATCATTGAAGAGGAACTAAAGAGCCTCTTGATGAAAGTCAAGGAGGACAGTGCAAAAGCTGGCTTAAAACTCCATTCAAAAAACTAGGATCATGGCATGTGGTCCCATCACTTCATGGCAAATAGATGGGGAAACAATGGAAACAGTGAGAGACTTTATTTTCTTGGACTCCAAAATCACTGCAGATGGTGAATGCAGCCATGAAATTAAAAGATGCTTGCTCCTTGGAAGAACATCTATGACCAACCTAGACAGCATATTAAAAAGCAGAGACATCACTTTGCTGACAAAGGTCTGTATAGTCAAAGCTATGGCTTTTCCTGTAGTCATGTATGGATGTGAGAGTTGGAGCATAAAGAAGGCTGTGAGCTGAAGAACTGATGCTTTTGAACTGTTGTGTTGGACAAGACCCTTGAGAGTCCCTTGGACTGCAAGGAGATCAAACCAGTCAATCCTGAGTATTCACTGGAAGGACTGATGCTGAAGATGAAACTCCAATATTTGGCCACTTGATGCAAAAATTGACTCATTGGAAAAAATCCTGATGCTGGGAAGGATTGAAGGCAGGAGAAGAAGGGGATGACAGAGGATGAGATGGTTGCATGACATTGCTGACTCAATGGACATAGTTTGAGCAAGCTCTGGGAGATGGTGAAGGATAGGGAAACCTGACGTGCTGGAGTCCATGGGGTGGCGAAGAATCAGACATCACTCACTGACTGAACAACAGTAATCCCAAGAGACATAAATTTTCAAAGGATACATATGAGTAAGTCACTTTCAAATGCAGGTCAATGAAATTGTTAAAATTATAAAATGTGAATCTATAAATATTAATCTAAAAATAAGACCAGACCAACAATTTTTGGCCATTAGTTATGGTATTCAGCCACTTTTTGTGATCTATAACTCATATGAAGATATACCTGCCTGGTTCTAGCTATTGTAAATAGTGCAGCAAAGAACAGTGGGATACATATGTCTCTTTCAGTTTTGGCTTCCTCAGGGTTTATGCCTAGGAGTGGGATTGCTGGGTCATATGGTGGTTTTATTCCTAGCTTTTTAAGGAATCTCCATACCTTGTTACATAGTGGCTGCATCAGTTTTCATTCCCACCAACAGTGCAAGAGTGTTCCCTTTTCTCCACACCCTCTCCAGCATGTATTGTTTGTAGACTTTTGATGATGGCCATTCTGACTGCTGTGAGGTGATATCTCATTGCAGTTTTGATTTGCATTTCTCTAATAATGAGTGATGTTGAGCATCTGTTCATATGCTTGGTTAGCCATCTGTACGTATTCTTTGGAGAAATATATTTTTAGATTTTTTCCCCAGTTTTTGATTGCATTGTTTTCCTGGTATTGAGTTGTATGAGTTGCTTATATATTTTGGAAATTAATTCTTTGTCAGTTGTTTCATTTACTATTATTTTCTCCCATTCTGAGGGTTGTCTTTTCACCCTGTTTGTAGTTTCCTTTGTTGTGTAAAACGTTTTAAGTTTAATTAGGTCCCACTTGTTTATTTTTGTTTTTATTTCTATTACTCTAGGAGGTGGGTCATAGAAGATTTTGCTTTGATTTATGTCATTAAGTGTTCTGCCTATGTTTTCCTCTAAGAGTTTTGTAGTTTCTCGTTTCACATTTAGGTCTTTAATCCACTTTAAGCAACCTAAGTGTCCATTGACAGATGAATGGATAAAGAAGCTGTGATACATATATACAAAGGAATACTCAGTTCAGTTCAGTTCAGTCGCTCAGTCGTGTCCGACTCTTTGTGACCCCATGAATCGCAGCACGCCAGGCCTCCCTGTCCATCACCAACTCTCAGAGTTCACTCAGACTCACGTCCATCGAGTCAATGATGCCATCCAGCCATCTCATCCTCTGTCGTCCCCCTCTCCTCCTGCCCCCAATTCCTCCCAGCATCAGAGTCTTTTCCAATGAGTCAACTCTTCGCATGAGGTGGCCAAAGTACTGGTTTCCAAAGAAACCCCAGGGCTGATCTCCTTCAGAATGGACTGGTTGGATCTCCTTGCAGTCCAAGGGACTCTCAAGAGTCTTCCCAAACACCACAGTTCAAAAGCATCAATTCTTTGGCACTCAGCCTTCTTCACAGTCCAACTCTCACATCCATACATGACCACAGGAAAAACCATAGCCTTGACTAGACGGACCTTAATCTCGGCAAAGTAAAATCTCTGTTTTTGAATATGCTATCTAGGTTGGTCATAACTTTCCTTCCAAGGAGTAAGCCTCTTTTAATTTCATGGCTGCAGTCACCATCTGAAGTGATTTTGGAGCCCAAAAAAATAACTGACACTGTTTCCACTGTTTCCCCATCTATTTCCCATGAAGTGATGGGACCGGATGCCATGATCTTCGTTTTCTGAATGTTGAGCTTTAAGCCAACTTTTTCACTCTCCTCTTTCACTTTCATCAAGAGGCTTTTTAGTTCCTGTTCACTTTCTGCCATAAGGGTGGTGTCATCTGCATATCTGAGGTTATTGATATTTCTCCCAGCAATCTTGATTCCAGCTTGTGTTTCTTCCAGTCCAGCGTTTCTCATGATGTACTCTGCAGAGAAGTTAAATAAGCAGGGTGACAATATACAGCCTTGACGTACTCCTTTTCCTATTTGGAACCAGTCTGTTGTTCCATGTCCAGTTCTAACTGTTGCTTCCTGATCTGCATACAGATTTCTCAAGAGGCAGGTCAGGTGGTCTGGTATTCCCATCTCTCTCAGAATTTTCCACAGTTTATTGTGATCCACACAGTCAAAGGCTTTGGCATAGTCAATAAAGCAGAAATAGATGTTTTTTTGGAACTCTCCTGCTTTTTCCATGATCCAGCAGATGTTGGCAATTTGATCTCTGGTTCCTCTGCCTGTTCCAAAACCAGCTTGAACATCTGGAAGTTCACGGTTCACGTATTGCTGAAGCCTGGCTTGGAGAATTTTGAGCATTACTTTACTAGCTTGCGAGATGAGTGCAATTGTATGGTAGTTTGAGCATTCTTTGGCATTGCCTTTCTTTGGTATTGGAATGAAAACTGACCTTTTCCAGTCCTGTGGCCACTGCTGAGTTTTCCAAATTTACTGGCATATTGAGTGCAGCACTTAGCCATTAAAAGGAATGTATCTGAGTCAGTTCTAAAGAAGTGGACAAACCTAGAGCCTATTATACAGAGTGAAGTAAGTCAGAAAGAGAAATACAAATATTGTATACTAATGCACAACAATAAGGCAAATAAATGGCTAAGAAATAGTATATAGATACAAATCTAGTTCTAATGTGAGCAAGTTTAATATTCTTTGCTGAGTTCTTCTACAGTGACCTCTTCATCGTTTCACATCATCATACTCAATTTTGAGATACATGGCTTATTTTGATTATTAGGTTGGTGCAAACGTAACTGTAGTTTCAGACTCTGAATTTTAAATCATTATACCTAGGCTCAAACACATGTTTATTGATCAAGATAGAAACCTTTACAATCAACAAATTTTTGCCAACAATAAATAAGTGAAAAGTTGCTGCTGCGAGCAATGTGCTAAGGCAGGATTTGTGACCTCTGGAGGAGAGGATTTTGGTCTGGGACCAGGGACCAGACTTGGCCACTGAAGATTTTTGTGTAACAGAATTTTATTACAGTATAAGAGAGAGAGAGAAAGCTTCTGACATAAACATCAGGAGGGTCAGAAAGTATGCTCCCTTGCTAGTTTTTAGCAAGGCATTTTATGTCTTTTAAGGAGCTTCTTCTAATTAGATAAGAGAAAAACCTCAAGGCTGAGGGACTTTCACCAGGCCCCTCTCCTGCAATATGCATTTTTGAGATAGGATGGCAGGAGGTGTGTCATCCCAGGCCGTAAGTAGAACAGTTGACATGAATAGTGGTTTGTTGAGCCCAAGGTTTGAGAGAAGAAAAAAAGGTTAACCTTAGGTGGAACCATTTTGAAGAAAGACAGATTCCAAATCAAATACATAGTTTCATTAACATAGCAAGGAAAACATTTCCATAAGAAAAATGCATTGGTTAGCTCAAGGTAGAATCAGGTGTCTTTTAATTTTGTGTCAAGAAGGAAGAAAATGTCTGCCACTTGCAGTTTTATTTCCTCCTGCTGCTTAGGACCTCTGGCCTTCCTACCTGTTACCCTTTCATAAGTTTGTTTATTCCTGTTGTGTAAAAATCCATGCTTCGGGATTTGACAAACTCATGGAAAGCATTTTCTGCATCTGGCTGGTTGTGGAAGCATTTTCCTTGCAAAAGTTGTCAAGATGTTTGAAGAAATGGTCATCAGTTGGCGAGAGGTCAGGTGAATATGGCAGGTGAGGCAAAACTTCACAGCCCAATTCATTCAACATTTGATGTGTTGGTTGTGTGATGTCTGGTTGGGTGTTTTCATGGAGAATTGGGCACTTTCTCTTGACCAATACTAGCTGAAGGTGTTGCAGTTTTCAGTACATCTCATTGATTTGTTGAGCATGCTTCTCAGATGTAATGGTTTCACAAGGATTCAGAAAGCTGTAGTGGAACAGACAGGCAGCAGATCATCAAACGTTGACTATGATCTTTTTTTGTGCAAATTTGTACTTTGGAGCTTCTTCTCAGTGCAATCCCTGAGTTGGTCATCACTGATTGTCACATAAAATCCACTTTTTGTTGCACGTTACAATCTAATCAAGAAATGGTTCCTTGTTGTGTAGAATAAGAGAAGACACTTCAAAAAGAGGGGGTTTCAGGATTGGGAACACATGTACACCCGTGGCGGATTCATGTTGATGTATGACAAAACCAATACAATATTGTAAAGCAATTAGCCTCTAATTAAAATAAATAAATTTAAATTATTAAAAAACAACAACAACAATTTTTTTAATGTTTGGTCAGGTCATGAGGCACCCACTTATTGAGTTTTTTCTCCTTTCCAGTTTGCTTCAAATGCTAAATGACCATAGGATGGTTGACATTGAGTTCTTTGGCAACCTCTCATGTAGTTGTAAGAGGATCATCGAAGCTGATCCTCTAAGCTGGTTGTTATCAAGTTCCGATGGCCAGCCATTGCATTCTTCATCTTCAAGGATCTCACTCCTTGGCAAGCTTCTTGAACCACCACTGCACTGTACATTCGTTAGCAGGTCTGGGCCAAATGCGTTGTTGATGTTGCAAGTTGTCTCTTCTGCTTTACAGCCCATTTTGAACTAAAATAAAATCACTCAAATTTGCTTTTTGTCTAACATCATTTCCCTAGTCTAAAATAAATGCAAAATGAACACAAAGTAATGTCATTAACCAAAAAAAAGTAATAATAATAAAGTGAGAAATGCACATTAAAATGATTTTAGCATAACCACATTTATTTACGAATATATACCAATATCAAGCAGAAAAATTCAACAGTGTAAAACCTCAGTTACTTTTTGCACCAACCTAAATAGTTAACTTTTAGTGTAAGTTAAATTTCCCTGTTTCAGGTCCTAAGCCCTTTTCACCTTGGTGTGTCTTGCAACATGTCCATGAATTATTCCATCTTCAATTTAGCAATATATAATACTGTTGAGAAGAGACTCCCTATTTGCTATTTCATTCCCTTTCTTTGTGACTTGCTAAGGAGTAGCTGATAGCAATTTCCTGTTGGTTTTCTTGAACCTTACCTCCTCTTAGCAATTGTTTAGTTCCTGACTGTGCTGAGTCCATATAACATAGACTTATGTTAGAAATGACAGCGGGTTCTTTCTTCAGCAGGGCTCTGCCTCTAGGCTGACCTAGTTTGCCTATCCACTGTCATGCTCCAGGCTCCCATGGGTTAGGCAGCTATGCAAAGAGTGACAGAAGCCATCCTCACTGCCAACAGCTTAACTTCTGCTGCAGAATCTGGGAACAGCAATTATGTTGCTTATCATTTGGTTTCTGAATATGAAGGAAGTCATATTATCATAGAAATGGTTATTCATAAGGGTATATATTTTTCTTAATAGGTTGTACATAATTATTCTGCAGAGAAGGAATGAGGAAGCAGTATAATAGATACTGTAAAATGGAGTGATACCTAGCTTAAAAAATGTGCTGAGATACTCAATGATCTGTGATGACCTATAGAGATGGGATTGGAGGTGGGTAGTTGGGAAGCTCAAAAGGGAGGGGATATATGTATACATAGAGCTGATTCAGTTTGTTGTACAGCAGGAGCTAACACAACACTATAAAGCTATTTTATTTCAATAATAAAAAATAAAATGCTAAAATAAAATAAAACCTCTAACACTAATGCCATAATCCAAGCAAGCCTTCACCTCTCGCCTGGAGACCTGCTTAGCTTCCTAACTCATTGAATTTTTTCAATTTTCCCACAACCAATCCCTGATAGTTGATCCCCCACAGCTGTTGGGTTGAATCTTCTAAAACTGAAACCTGATAGTGTTACTCCTTTATTCAGTTTCCCATTACTCCTAAAATTAAATACACATTTTGGATGATCTTACACATAAGGTGAGAGCATTCATTATTATTATTTTGTTATTATATTTTAGCTTGCAGTGTTTAACTTGATAAATATACCATAAAAATATATGTTCAAATACTTGATGTAGCAGAAATAACTTATATTAAAAAATGTGCTTGGATAGATTTAAATAAAAATAAAAGACTTTTCATGTCATGAAGTATTAGTATTCTTTGCCTTGCATATTTTTTTCCAGAAAGAAATGTGATTATTCTGTACCTCTAGTTAGAAATGTAGTTCATCATAAATACTGATGACATGGAGTCACTATCTGCCAAGCATCTGCCTAATAAGAAGATTTTGTATCCATTTAGATAATCAGATTATAGTCAATACTAGATCTGATTATATTTATAACCTTGCTGAGTTTTATCAGAGATTGAAGCAGTAGAACTGAGCAAGACTGTCCCTGGGTAGTATTTTGATGGTTTCTGTATGTTTCAATATCTGAAACTTTTAAACTCCAAGGACTTGGTCTGGTCAGAGTCCCAAAATAATCAGATTGTTAGCCACTGACTGGCTAAGCAAAATGTCTCCAGCACTTTGGTTGGTGTCTGAATGACATTTTACTTATTTACAGTGAGCGATAACTGTGAAATGAAGTTTATTACTCAATGTCTGCATGGTCAGCACATTTCTTATCTATTCGGGCTACTTGATGAAGCAAGTCAGAACCAAAAGTTTGCTTGAGACCAGGTAGAGCCAAAGCAAAAGGAATTTCATGCCAAATTCTTTAATCCAGTTTAGGGATCTATCTGGTTGTAAGGGAAGTCTTACAATGACAATGAGATCTGATGCTCCACATTCATTCATAAGACTCATTTTAGTTAAGATGGCTGAAGAATTTTCCTAATCTTAAGAATAATTTTTCTCAGTGTGATAAAGGACCAATATGCTCTTGAACAGTATTAGAGATAATGTTTCTATTATCTCTAATAAATATTCTAATATCTGTAATAAACTATTCCCCTTCATTCTCTTTCCTGTGGTTTGCTCTCTCTAATTTCACCTGGTTTTGTTACTCAATGGCCCACTTTGCCTGGAGCTATACCTTGGCTGGTATTTGAAGGTAATTCTCAGCCACCCATTTACAAATTATTGTTTAAGCTGGTGCATTTATGGTTGACAAAGCATTTCCCTGTTTTATGAGTTAATTTTATAACATCTGTCAGACAGAAATATCACTTCTCTTATTTCCAGACCCTTTTTGGAAAACACCTCACTGTAACTCCCAAGTACTGAAAACGAGGGAATTCTTTGGAAATGCTCAGGTGGAGGCTGCAAAGATGTTTTAAAAGCTAGAAATTGTTTTCTGACATGAAGACCTTTGCTCTGCGAGTTGAAGTGGCACTAATTAGCTTTGCAGCATATAGTTGTAATCTTTGGGCTATGAGGCATGCCTGGCAATAGTTCCAGGTGTTACACATGGTCAGTTTAGTTCAATTTAACAATTTTTTGACCAGTTCCTCATCAACAGATTTTTGCATGGAATTAACATATAACATTTGTTTGTATAGTACTTAATAGCTTTATTTCATTTTGCACTTACCAACCCCGAGAAACCATTATGGTAGGAATTCCCCAATTTTATAGTAAAGGAAAAAGAGGTTCAGAAAAATAAATGCTGCATCCAAAATCATATAATCTAGCTAAGGCTTAATTATCCCTTTCAACTGTAACCTTTTCTACCTTGGTGAATATAGAGCATTGTATTTCAATTTAGAGGAGCAGATTAATAGCTTAACTTTTGGAGGTAGTCAGATATAGATCAGACACTAAACAGATAATACTTTCTACTACCTAAGTGACTTTGGGCACTTTTCTTTTTCAACTTTATGGGTTCAGTTTTCACATTTATATAATTGGGGAAATATTTTGTTCCTCTCTTAGAGGATTTTTGTGGGGATTAAATGAGTTGGGGCATGTAACACGTTGGGCCAAGTGTTTGACAGTTAGTGTTCAACACATTTGCATTTAACTGATACTATAGTGTTGAATCCAGAAGACTTATTCTTATTTCATTTTGGAGACTGAGTCAGCCCTGTGCCATCTGTGGGGTCTTGTTTGATTTAAGGGTTTAGGACTAAATCATGTTTTCTCCAAAGATTTGCAGTAAAGCATTATCAATTTTCCTGAGATGTCTAGAAGTGGTACCATCTTGTCTCAAAGTCAGAATTTTTATTCAATTAGCCAAGATGGTAACCAGGAAAACATGTTTCTCCTGAAGTTTCTCTATTAATTAGTTAATGATCCCACCAGAACTTTTTAAATAACAATAACATTTACAAATTTGGGAAAACAATTTTCAATGTTGTTTTCACTTCCATCACTAAAAGGAATAAAAGGAAATGAGCTTTTAGTTAGGTATGTGGAATAATTTACCAATGGTCAGTAAAGTGAGATAAATTAACAATGCAGGCAGCAGCCTGTGGGAGAAAAAGCACAGGAGACCTAAGTTTTTGTCTAGTTAACATCTCTTTCCAGCATGTAACTTGAGCAAAACACCTGATCTCTTTAAATCTCAGTATTTTTATCTGTAAAATGTGGATAATTATATCTGAGACTTAAAAGGTTGTTGTGACTATATAATGACATGAAGGAAAAAAAAGTGATTTGTAAACTGTGAAATGTTGCACAAACGGAAGGTGGTGTTATTTTCTGTAATTCACTGAAAACAGAAAGTCTTAGATTACTTGAATGTGCTCTTTCCTGAGTTGGAGGAGAACTAATAAATAGCCCTTTGGCTCTATTTTAGTTCAAGGAATATATGTTTTCAGATTAAATCAGTATTGATGGTGTCAGTTCAGTTCAGTTCAGTTGTTCAGTCGTGTCCGACTCTTTGCGACCCCATGAATCGCAGCACTTCAGGCCTCCCTGTCCATCACCAACTCCCAGAGTTCACTCAGACTCACGTCCATTGAGTCAGTGATGCCATCCAGCCATCTCATCCTCTGTTGTCCCCTTCTCCTCCTGCCCCAACCCCTCCCAGCATCAGAGTCTTTTCCAATGAGTCAGCTCTTCACATGAGGTGGCCAAAGTACTGGAGTTTGAGCTTTAGCACCATTCCTTCCAAAGAAACCCCAGGACTGATCTCCTTCAGAATGGACTGGTTGGATCTCCTTGCAGTCCAAGGGACTCTCAAGAGTCTTCTCCAACACCACAATTCAAAAGCATCAATTCTTCGGCGCTCAGCCCTCTTCACAATCCAACTCTCACATCCATACATGACCACAGGAAAAACCATAGCCTTGACTAGACGGACCTTAGTCGGCAAAGTAATGTCTCTGCTTAGGTTCTGTCAAATTGAAATTCAGTGGCTCTTTTGGAAAGGCATTAAAAAAGTAACAAAGGGGAAATTACTGCAAAACAAAGATATTTTGTATAGAAAGCCTGATCACACTGAGTATATGTTAAGTCTGTAAGGGCTTCCCTGGTCGCTCAGAGGTTAAAGTGTCTGCCTCCAATGTGGGAGACCCAGGTTCGATCCCTGGGTTGGGAAGATCCCCTGGAGAAGGAAATGGTAACCCACTCCAGCATTCTTGCCTGGAGAATCCCAGGGACGGCGGAGCCTGGTGGGCTGCCATTTATGGGGTCGCACAGAGTCGGACAAAACTGAACAACTTTACTTCTTCTTAAGTATATTCAGTTTAAAGTCAATAATTAAATGATGATGAACACTGTGCTTTGCTAATTAGAACATAATTCTAATAAGGCTGAGGTTATAAGTTTGAATCCTTTTATGGGTCACTTAGCATGTCAGTCTTTACCGTAAGCGTTCATGAGGGAACTGACATGTACACCTGTGTTCTTAAGGAGGGTAAAGTGGAGACGAGATGAAATCATGCAGATTTTCAACCAGTATGTATAGAACTATATATTATAATGCATCTTCAACTTTTATTTTGTCTTTTAGCATACTTATCATTTTTTAATTTTGTAATTGTCTGTACTACCAATTTTGTTTAGCAAACTAGTATTGTAGTTCACAAATGGTATTCCAAGTTTCCTGAGAGGTGTTGTAATGACTGGTACATTCTGACCCTCTGTTTGCAAGTGCTTAACTTCACAATTCTTTACTTCAGAATGACCTTGAAAACTATGAACTTCTTATATGTGTTTTTTAGATGGGAAAATGGAGGCATTTCCCCAAGTTTCCTTACTTCCAGGTGAAGGGATTTGGGCCTGTTTTATAAAAAAAAAATGTCAGTGGCACAGCTGGGCTTGAAATACAGAGGTCTTGACTCAAAGTTTTATATTTAATTTGCAGTGTTTTTTTTTTGTTGTTGTTGTTTGTTTGTTTTTTTGGTTTATGTATAGTAAGCTTAGTCAGAAGCTAGGAAAATTCATATTATGCTGGGATCTTTAGCAAGACTGATGATTACCACAATTGCATGCCTTTCAGAAGTACTTATACTGGTTATTTGAAATGAATTATAATTTTGGCTAGTTTTATTAAAAATACCAACCATATATTTTGATCCATTTGTGTCCACAGACCAACCCCATAAATGTAAGATATTATAATTTTGATCACTTTAAGTGAAGGAATTTGACATATACAAATTCCTTATAAGCAAAGTGCTCTTTTGTTACAAAGAAAGTGATCTTTGGATTGTGATTTGGAAAGTGATGAAAAGAGTCCTTGCTCTGAAATTTATCTCTCACTGACAAGCCTATTTACAATTCCACCTTTAGTAGTTCAGATCATCTTATATAAAGTAGGAAAGCTCATTTATACTATCATCTACCTTAGTGAGGATTGAGGATCAAGTTTTTTAAGATATTAAGGTAAGATTTCTCCTGAGTACCATCTGGGGTCAGAGTACTAAGGGGATTTCAAATTTTGATGAAGGAAGAAAAGAATATGCAATGATGATTTTTGGAGGCCTGTTTTGGGGAGTTTAGATGATGGTGGTAGGGATTTATCCTATCAGAATGCAGCATAAACTGGACACTCAGAGGGTAGGGAAGAGGATGGAGAAAGCTAAAGAAGAAAAAGTGAAAGTGCATCAAAGGGTTTCCCTAGTGGCTCAGTGGTAAAGAATTTACCTGCCAATGTAGGAGACACGGGTTTGATCCCTGGTCTGGGAAGATATCACAGCCATGAAATGGAAAGATGCTTGTTCCTTTGGCATCATTGAAGAAACGCTATGACAAACCTAGGCAGCATATTAAAAATCAGAGACATCATTTTGGCAACAGAGGTCCATATAGTCTAACCTATGGTTTTTCCAGTAGTCACGTACAGATGTGAGAGTTGGACCATAAAGGTTGAGCACTGAAGAACTGATGTTTTCTAACTGTGGTCCTGGAGAAGACTCTAGAGAGTACCTTGGACTGCAAGATCAAATCTGTCAGTCCTAAATTAATTTGTCACAAAATTAGCCACAACAATCCTGACTATTCATTGGAAGGACTAATGCTAAAGCTGAAGTTTCAATAGTTTGGTCACCTGATACGAAGAGCCTACTAGTTGAAAAAGACCCTGATACTGGGAAAAACTGAAAGCAAAAAGAGAAGTTGATGACAGAGGATGAGATGGTTAGCTAGCATCTCTGACTCAATGGATATGAATCTGATTAAACTCTGGGAGATAGTGAAGGACAGGGAGGACTGGTGTTCTGCAGTCCATGGAGTCACAACTTAAACACTGAACAATCAGAAAACATTAAAAAAAACGCTTATATTAAAAAAAAAATAAAGTACATCTAAGACAAGACAGTCATGGTTTTTGTCTATGGTCTTTGTGTACATAGATTTAAAGAACATCAAGTGTGCTGTCAAGAAGCAAACAATTAGTTTGAATCCATGTAATTCTTCATTTTTATGTCAACTTTAAAATTTCTCTTTTTGTAAAGGAGGGCTTCTAATCTCTCTAGTTTTGATTCCTTTTTGGTCAAATGGTGATAGTATTAATATCAGTCTATTTCCCTGGATTGGTACATTAAAAACATGAAATGTAAAGTGCTCAACCAAATACAAGATGTTAAATATTATGTGTAGTTCAGGTTGGAGATTAAGTGTTTGGATTCTGGAACAGACTATCTGAGTTTCAACCCTGCCTTTGCCTGCTTTTACTTGTTTGACATAGGACAACATAAACTTTCTGTATCTCAGTTTTCTCATCTATAAAATAATAATCTCCCTCATAATGTTAATATGAAAATCAAATGAGTTAATATTTGTAATGGGTTTAAAGCCCAGTGCCTTGCATAAATTAAGTGCTGCTGCTGCTGCTAAGTCGCTCAGTCGTGTCCAACTCTGTGCGACCCCATAGACCGCAGCCGACCAGGCTCCCCCGTCCCTGGTATTCTCCAGGCAAGAACACTGGAGTGGGTTGCCATTTCCTTCTCCAGTGCATAAAAGTGAAAAGTGAAAGGGAAGTCGCTCAGTCATGTCCGACTCTTAGCTACCCCATGGACTGCAGCCTACCAGGCTCCTCTGTCCATGGGGTTTTCCAGGCAAGACTACTGGAGTGAGGTGCCATTGCCTTCTCCAAAATTAAGTGCAACAGTCAATATTACAATACAACACAGTACTAACTGTAATGTGTATGCTGGCACAAAATTAAATGCTGACATAAGTGTGTGGGACTTAGTTACCTGGAAAAATTTTAAAATCCTATGTAAATGCTTCAAACAATATAATTCTCTGTGTTTACAAATAATATTTAAATTTTACACTATAGTGAAATTGTGTTGATTTAGCAGTTAAATGTGAACATCTTTCAGAAGCTTGCTGCTTTTTATATTTGAAAAATGAAACTACTGTCATTACTGCTGATTTAGGTTATTTTTATAGAGTATTGGTCTTGATCATCATGTTTTTATCTTAAATGAAAGATTTTCAATCCTGACTAACATTCGAAGTAAATGGGTCCCCTTAGTTGCATTGGAAAATTAGGGGATGGTACTCAGCATTGGTATTTTTTAAAAGCTCCCCAGGGGATTTTAATGTGTCGGCAAAGCTGAAAACTGTTGGCCTATTTCTTGTTGTTCAGTTGCTCAGTTGTGTCCGACTCTTTGAGACCCCAGTGACTGCAGCATGCCAGGCTTCCCTGTCCTTCACTAACTCCTGGAGTTTGCTCAAACTTATGCCCATTGAGTCGATGATGCCATCCAACCATCTCATCCTCTGTCGCCTCATTCTCCTCTTGCCTTCAATCTTTCTCAGCTTCAGGGTCTTTTCCAGTGAATTAGCTCTTCACATGTTGCCTCGGGCAATAGTAATTAAATATATATGTATATCATTTAGTTTCTGACATTAAAATATAATTTTTCTCATATTTAAGTAAATCAGATAACATGGCTATTTCTGGATATTTCTTTAAAGGAAGATCTACTGTTTCCATTAATTCTCTAGCTTGTGGATATGTATTATAAAGCAAAAATGAGAAGTTTATTTGCTTTTAAATTATCTGTGGATTTTTGTTTTTGGCATGATAAATGCTATATATATTTATAGATGTATATAGAATATATATATTTATAAATGTATATAGAATCACATAATATTAAAGGTGAGAGGGACCTGCAAGGCATGTAGTAGAAAGATTGTACTCTTTGAAGCAAATCCTGCCTTGTGGCAACTCATTCATTTTTAAGTTTTATGACCTTGAGATACTTAATCAATTTGAACCATAACTTTATCTCTGTAGAGTTGAGATGAATGTGTACTTTGTATGATGTTGACTCCTTTTCATGTGACACACAGACACAATCTTGACACACACAATTTTCATTCCCTGCCTCCTGCCTGATCTGCATACTGTCTGGTGTGGATGTGTAGAGCAGGGATTGTATGGGAGCTTCTGAAGGGCTGTCTGAGCTTGCAGGGCCAGTTGCTGAGAACTTCTTCCTCCTGCCATTCATGGATCATTTCTCTGGCTCTGTTTGGGCTATTTCATGGCTGGCTGTTTGGATGCCATGACTTTTCATGAGCATAACATTTAGTTTGTGGGGGTCTGTCACTGCTGACTAACTAGAGTGAAGCTGTTAATGAGATGAGAGATGAAGATGGCTTCTTGTTGCCACATGGCAGAAGCTTTTGTGTACTTCGTCTTTGAGCCCTCGACAGTACATGTGCAGGACACAGATGGCTGCCTTCTCTTCCCAGCTATCTTCCTATGCATTGTTTCTTTGTGTTGAGTAGGGGCAGTAGGAAGTCGCTATCTCAATGTTAGTTTAGGGGAAGGAGAGAAAAACTACAGACCTCTTTGATTTTCTTTTCTGTGATAGGGACAGTGGGTTTTGTCTCATTCCCAACCCTTGTCTCTCTGATCTCGTGGCATGTACCTATGAAAGTATTTAGGCCATCTAACTCTCCTGTCACACATTCTTTATGTCCCAGGAAGGGGGTTCATGGATTGCTTCTTATTAGTTATGTACAGCATGATGCCTGAGGTCCTGATCTTATCTATGGTGCATCAGTGTCCTAAAGCCTAGGCCTGGCTTTATGTCTATTTTCAATCTCACTTTTGAGAATTCTGCTTTTGCTACCATCTCTCTGCACTGATCTGAAGGTTTTGTTGGAAATATTTGTAAATTCAGCTTCCATTTTCCTATTTTCCTCTATTGTGTAGGTACCATCTTCTCATTATTAGTCTTAGTGGTAAGTCTATTGATATTTTTAGGTGATGCAGACCTTAAAACATTACACTTGTGGGGTGGGTGTTCTAAGAAACTTTGTGCTCCTCCACTAGATTTTGAGACTCTTGAGGGTAGGATCCATGTTTTTCAGCTGAACAGAGTCATAACTATCATTTATTTAGCACCTGTTATGTACCAGAGACTTTGATTTATTTCAATTAATTACCATAAAAATAATATATACATGAGAAATCATTTCAGATAGCCTAAGAAAACTGTCCAAGGTCATTTAGTTTGTGAGTCGGAGTTGGATTTTGACTTAGTTTGATCTTAAATCCTCTTTTCTAAATTATCTTTCCAAACTCCTTCTTAAAGGAAAGGAAAGTCACTCAGTTGTGTCAAACTCTGGAATACCAGAGTGGGTAGCTGCTTCCTTGTCCAGGGGATCCTCCCAACTGAGAGATCGAACCCAGGTCTCCTGCATTGCATGCGGATTCTTTACCAGCTGAGCCAAAAGGGAAGCCCAAAGGAAAGGATGGATACAGGTAACAGGAATGGGATTTTGGCCTGTAGATGGTTGATGAAACTGATTTGGAGTTGCATTCTTAAAGAAAAGGAAAGGAGATCCATAGATCTTCAGAGCCCTTGCTTTTCCCACTAATCTACACTGACTTGCATTACTGGCATACATGGACATTTAGCAAACGTCCTTCAGCTTTTGAGGCAGAAGTCACGCCTCCCATGTTCATGTCTTCACTTTGTGCTTTTTAATTCATGTCAGAGAGACTCAAATTATGTGATGATGTCTCAGAAATAGGCAAACTCTGAAGAAAATTGGAGTGAATCCATGATTATAATCCATGGTGAAGAGTCAGGGCTGCATTGAGGTCACCCTTGACTTACTGAAGATCCAAGGATCTTTGCTCATAGTTCAGACCACCAGAATGTGCCCACTGGATTTGGCAAGTGATAGAAAGTATATAAATCTTTATGAAGTTGAAGCTTTGTTGAATATGCCCAGAGAACATTTTCCATTTAATGTATTTGGAGACTCTAAATATAATTCGTTTTGGGGAGTAGAAGTAACTGCTTCAGAAAAGAAAAAAAAAAAGTCAGTTCTTTAAAAGGCTTAACTCCTTTCATGAACATTTGCTTTTTAATGACTGGGAAATTCCTTTATAGGAAAAAAATGACCTTTGGCAAAAATTAGGTCATTCTGGTCTTAACTGTCCCTATGCACTCTGGTTCTTGCTTTATGTTCCAGGTTTTGTCACTAGAGGTTATTGGAAGGATAATCCCTCTGTGGATATTCACTGTTTTTAGAGCACATTGCCAAAGTGAAACTTCTCTTAGCTCAGAAACTGCCAAACCAGTACAAGAGACTCAGATCATAGAAGTTCTAAGCCAGTGACTGATAATGACTTGCTTTAGGTTGGCCATGAGTTGGATTTTTAAAACGTACTTTTCGTGTGCATTAGGATTGCTGTATCTGTTTCACTCTCTTCAGATTTTTCAAGAGCCTCTTTGCTTAGGTCAGGAATACTTTATCTTTTCTAGGTGTGTTATTCTGCTTTGATACTGTTCTGTTGAACAGAAACATCTATATGAGTTTGAAGCCTCATGAACATCTTGTCCCAGTATAAATGAAAAACAGGTTGAAAGAAATTATCCTGTACCTCTTTCCCTGAACAATTGGAAGCAGATTCTTCCTCAAATTAATTTCTGAAATGGCTTGACTGAAATGAAGAATATGTCTGAACTCTTAGATTTGCTCAGTGAAGATGTTCTTCTAAAAGATAGTGTAGAATAGTTCTCAGTGGTTGCTCTTGATTTAATTGAAACTCACTTTTCTCAAGCTTTTTAGAAAAACTTCTCCATGTAACCTTAAACAGGCTAAAATCCCATTCCTGTTTTCTGTCTGTCCTTTCCTTTAAGAAGGAGCTTGGAAAGATGATTTATAAAAGAGGATTTAAGATCAAACTGAGTCAAAATCCAACTCAGACTCACAAACTAGATGACCTTGGACAGTTTACCCTATCTGAAATGATTTCTCATGAATATATTATTTTTAAGGTAATTAATTGAAATAAAGTCTCTGGTACATAGTAGGTGTTAAGTAAATGATAGTTATGACTCTGTTCCATTAAAAACATGGTTCCTACCCTCAAGAGTCTCAAAATCTAGTTCAGTTCATTTCAGTCACAGTCATGTCTGACTCTTTGCTACCCCATGAATCGCAGCACGCCAGGCCTCCCTGTCTATCACCAACTCCCAGAGTTCACTCAGACTCACATCCATTGAGTCAGTGATGCCATCCAGCCATCTCATCCTCTGTCGTCCCCTTTTCCTCCTGCCCCAATCCCTCCCAGCATCAGAGTCTTTTCCAGTGAGTCAACTCTTCACATGAGGTGGCCAAAGTACTGGAGTTTCAGCCTCAGCATCATTCCCTCCAAAGAAATCCCAGGGCTGATCTCCTTCAGAATGGACTGGTTGGATCTCTTTGCAGTCCAAGGGACTCTCAAGAGTCTTCTCCAACACCACAGTTCAAAAGCATCAATTTTTTGGCGCTCAGCTTTCTTCACAGTCCAACTCTCACATCCATACATGACTACTGGAAAAACTATAGCCTTAACTAGATGGACCTTGGTTGGCAAAGTGATGTCTCTGCTTTTCAATATGCTATCTAGGATGGTCATAACTTTTCTTCCAAGGAGTAAGTGTCTTTTAATTTCATGGCTGCAATCACCATCTGGGGGTGATTTCAGAGCCCCCCAAAATAAAATCTGACACTGTTTCTACTGTTTCCCCATCTATTTCCCATGAAGTGATGGGACCAGATGCCATTATTTTTGTTTTCTGAATGTTGAGTTTTAAGCCAACTTTTTCACTCTCCTCTTTCACTTTTATCAAGAGGCTTTTTAGTTCCTCTTCACTTTCTGCCGTAAAGGATGGTGTCATCTGTGTATCTGAGAGTACAAAGTTTATCTTAGAACACTCACCCCACAAGTGTAATGTTTTAAGGTCTGCATCACCTAAAAATATCAATAGACTTACCACTAAGACTAATAATGAGAAGATGGTGCCTATCACAATAGAGGAAAATAGGAAAATGGAAGCTAAATTTACAAATATTTCCAACAAAACCATCAGATCAGTGCAGAGAGATGGTGGCGAAAGCAGAATTCTCAAAAGTGTGATTGAAAATAGACATAAAGCCAGGCCTAGGCTTTAGGACACTGATGCACCACAGATAAGATCAGGACCTCAGGCATCATGCTGTACATAACTAATAAGAAGCAATCCATGAACCCCCTTCCTGGGACATAAAGAATGTGTGACAGGAGAGTTAGATGGCCTAAATACTTTCATAGGTACATGCCACGAGATCAGAGAGACAAGGGTTGGGAATGAGACAAAACCCACTGTCCCTATCACAGAAAAGAAAATCAAAGAGGTCTGTAAATTTTTCTCTCTTTCCCCGAAACTAAGATAACCATTATCTACAAAGGAAGTTGTTGAAAGTTTTGAGTATTAGGTAGGGAGATTTTTACATATCTACTGGACATTTTCATGGGGATGTAGACATGGAAGAAGTTCAGGAGAACCCTGACAAAAAACTGTGTAGACTCCTTTAAATCATATACCTTAAAGAAAATCAGTTTCAAGGGTTCGAGATGGGAAATAAACAGATATTTATTAACTGCTTCTTCGTACCAGCATTGTGCTATATCCTGCAGATTGCCTTTTTTAGATTTACCTTGGTTTGTGTAGTTAATTAGTGGCAGCCCACAAGATTACCAAACTACCATGCTGCCCTCATATCTTGAAGGATCTGGGTTAGAGTCATTTTACTGTGTTGTTCAGCCAAGTTGTGTCTGACTCTTTACAACCCCATGGACTGTAGGATGCCGAGCTTCTGTGTCCTTCACTATCTCCCAGAGTTTGCTCAAACTCATGTCCATTAAATCTGTGATGCCATCCAACCATATTCATCCTCAATCATCCCCTTCTCCTCCTGCCTTCAATCTTTCCCAGCATCAGGGTCTTTTCCAATGAGTCAGCTCTTTGCATCAAGTGGCCAAAGTATTGGAGCTTCAGCTTTAGCTTCCAGTGAATATTCAGGGTTGATTTCCTTTAGGATTGACTGGCTGGATCTCCTTGCAGTTCAAGGGACTCTCAGAGACTTCTCCAGGATTACAGTTTAAAACATCAATTCTTCAGCACTCAGCCTTCTTTATGGTCCAACTCTCACATCCATACATGACTACTGGAAAAACCATAGCTTTAACTAGATAGACCTTTGTTGGCAAAGTGATGTCTCTGCTTTTTCATGCACTGTCTAGGCTTGTCATAGCTTTTCTTCCAAGGAGCTAATTAGTGGCAGCCCATGAGATTACCACACTACCATGCTGCCCGCATATCTTGAAGGATCTGGGTTAGAGTCATTTTGCTGTGTTGTCCAGTCACTAAGTTGTGTCTGACTCTTTGCAACCCCACGGACTGCAGGATGCTGAGCTTCCGTGTCCTTCACTATCTCCATGCTAATTTTTAATTCTTTAAATTTTGTGGCTGCAGTCACCATCTGCCATGATTTTGGAGCCCAAGAAAATATAAAATTCATCCATGGCTATAATGGCTCAGTGTTTTGATGAGCTTTTTTTCCTGCTTGACTGATTGGAGGTTTTTATTATTTAACAAATTCACTCTCTTGTCACTGAGAATTTGGTTCTTATAATTGGTTAATAAAATCTGTGCTTTAAGGTTTTTATTCCACTCATGCCTCCATGGGCCTGAGACTCCCCAGTTGAGGCTTCATTGCCTAAATACGTCTTGGAATAATTCTTGGTCTGAGTTTAGGAAACTGTGTTCAGCTGTTGTGAAGAGGAGGGGATTATAAAATTCAGTCTTGAGCTGCTTAGTTATTTTCTGCAGATCCTATTTCTTGCCCCCAAACACTGTGGCCCCTCCAGGAGGCTCTGGAACCATGGCTTGAGATCTCTTGAGAAAGTCAGGCTTGACCTGGGTATTACTCTTCTTCAGAACACCCTTTCTCCACTGTCCCCCTGCCCAATGTCTAGGTTTATTGTAGGTACTCAATAAGTATTTCTTTGAACTTAATAGCTGGTACAAAAGCTTTGGGGGAAATATGGCTAAAGAATACCATCATACTTGGAATTGGGAAATTCAGAGTAATTATTGAGTGTCTTATGTTCTTGTGGGGAAAATACATGGCAAAATTCACAATGAGTTAATATTGTAAAGCAAAAATTTTTATGAGATGATTCAGAAGCTACATATCTGCTTATGATACTCAGAATGGGGATGACACTGATTTGCTGATAATGTATTATTATTATTCTGTAGCCCCAGATGATACAGCAGACTCTCAAGAGGACACTGCAATATTATGAGCACCAAGTTACAGGGTAAGGAAAAATGGATTTTGGTTTTTATTGGGAACAAGTTAAAGATAATTCCTACATAGAGAACAGAGTTTTGGTTGCTAAGGGAGAGAGGGTTGGGGGAAGGATGGAGTGGGAGGTTGGTGTTAGGAGATGTAAACTATTATATATAAAATGGATAAACAACAAGGCCCTAATGTATCAAACAGGGAACTATGTTTAATATCCTGTTATGTCATAAAAATAATATATATATATAAAGGATGTATATATGTGTAACTGAATCACTTCTCTCTATAGTAGAAATTAACACATTATAAATTACTATACTAAATTAAAAAAGAATAATTACTCAAATGTAGTAGTGGAACATGTGGTTTTCTGCCACCCAAGTCAACCTTATTGCATAGTGGTTATGCTTAGTGTGGAGTGGGGGCTCATAGGGGTCCTGTGTTTATTGGGATTATTCCTGTCAAAGGATTATTTATGTTGAATCTTTTTAAATAAAATCCCTTTTGCTATTGCTTTCCTTTTTTTCATTCTATGCTCGTGCCTTCTCATTCTCATTCATTGAATTTCATATTTTGCTTTTGTAATATGGTAAGGCTTTAAAGGAAATTTTAGGATCCTTCAGTCAAGTTTAATCAAAATCACTATAAGCTTAATATAGTTGAGTGAGAAGTATTTGTTTTGTTTAGTTAGAGACCTGAGATACAGAGTTTCCTTTATTTATTCCCCTCTTTTTGAAGTAAGAAGATGTGTAAAGATGTGTAAAGATGGTGTAAAGTAAGAAGATTTAAGGTCATGAGACAGGAATTCAAGGTCTCACTAGGACATAGAACTTAAAAGTAACTTTATCTGTTTTAAAGGGTGATGATGATGATGATAACTAAATCAAGGATTATTTGTCATTATTAAATGAGGTAATTTTAATGAAAGTATTTTGTAAGCAGAAACCTCCAAATAAGTTGAAGGTGTACCTTTGATTGGCTATAGCAGAAAGCAGTTGGCAAATCCAAAAGCCTAAATTCACTTTCTGATGTAGTCTAGCTATTTAAATTAAATGTACAATGTACCACAGCTATTTAACTTTGTAGGGGTTTAAGAACTTCTGAACTGGACATGGAACAACAGACTGGTTCCAAATAGGAAAAGGAGTATGTCAAGGCTGTATATTGTCACCCTGCTTATTTAAGTTATATGCAGAGTACATCATGAGAAACCCTGGACTGGAAGAAACACAAGCTGGAATCAAGATTGCTGGGAGAAATATCAATAATCTCAGCTATGCAGATGACACCACCCTTATGGCAGAAAGTGAAGAGGAACTAAAAAGCCTCTTGATGAGAGTAAAAGAGGAGAGTGAAAAAGTCAGCTTAAAGCTCAACATTCAGAAAATGAAGATCATGGCATCCGGTCCCATCACTTCATGGGAAATAGATGGGGAAACAGTGGAAACAGTGTCAGACTTTATTTTGGGGGGCTCTGAAATCACCCCCAGATGGTGATTGCAGTCATTAAATTAAAAGACGTTTACTCCTTGGAAGAAAAGTTATGACAAACCTAGATAGCATATTGAAAAGCAGAGACATTACTTTGCTGACTAAGGTCTGTCTAGTCAAGGCTATGGTTTTTCCAGTAGTCATGTATGGATGTGAGAGTTGGACTGTGAAGAAGGCTGAGCACCGAAGAATTGATGCTTTTGAACTGTGGTGTTTGGGAAGACTCTTGAGAGTCCCTTGGACTGCAAGGAGATCCAACCAGTCCATTCTGAAGGAGATCAGCCCTGGGGTTTCTTTGGAAGGAATGATGCTAAAGCTGAAACTCCAGTACTTTGGCCACCTCATGCGAAGAGTTGACTCATTGGAAAAGACTTTGATGCTGGGAGGGATTGGGGGCAGGAGGAGAGGGGGACAGAGGATGAGATGGCTGGATGGCATCACTGACTCCATGGATGTGAGTCTGAGTGAACTCTGGGAGTTGGTGATGGACAGGGAGGCCTGGCGTGCTGTGATTCATGGGGTCGCAAAGAGTCGGACACCACTGAGCGACTGAACTAAACTGAGGAATCAAGATTCAAATCCTGGTATCTCTTGAAAGGCTATAACCCTATGGGTCATAGCCATTACCATAGGGATCAAGAACACATTTTTGGCTATTAGGATGTACTGTATTTTTTTTTTCTACAAAATAGAAGGGAGGAAATCATAGTAAAAATAATCTCAGTATCTAGTATAATGCCATAAGTGCTTGATTAGTATATTAAGTATCATTTCAAAGGAAATTGCCCTGAAACTTTGTCATATCAATCCTCAAGAGTGCAGTACTAGGGAAAACATTACTTAAACTCATGAATGGCTTTTAATTTGAGGCTAATGTCTAAATGCTTTATTTTAAGGGAGCTAAATAATGCAAATTAATCTCTTCCCATGTACTCTAAAATAAAGCAATCATTCTCCTTTGATTTGCTGCTTTCAAGGTGTGGTGTTTGGATTAAATTAGTCAATGTATTTAGAATAGTTCCTGGTGCATGATGAGCACAACATGTTGTTTAATCTTATATTTATTATCATGATGTTTTTTAATATTTTAATGACAGTATCAGTAATGCGACTTGACATTTGGGATCTTAGTTTCCTGAACAGGGATTGAACTCATGCCCCCTGCAGCAGAAGTGCGGAGTCCTAACCACTGGAACATCAGGGAATTCCCCATATTTATTGTCATTAAATTTTTTAATATTGTAATGACCATACACCAAAATGAATAACACCAAAAAAATGATGTCCGTGTCCTTTTCATAATGGGGGCTAGAATGCAAAAGTAGGAAGCCAAGAGATACCTAAATAACTGGCAAGTTTGGCCTTGGAATGCAAAATGAAGCACGGCAACAGCTAGCAGAGTTTTGCTAAGAGAATGTGCTGGTCATAGCAAACACCCTCTTAGAACAATGCAAGAGATGACTCTGCACATGGACTTGGATGGTCAATTCCAAAATCAGATCAATTATATTCTTTGCAGTTGAAGGTGAAGAACATCTATGCAGTAAGCAAAAAAAAAAAAAAAAAAAAGACCAGGAGCTGACTGTGGCTCAGATCATGAACTCATTTCAAAATTCAGACTTAAATTGAAGAAAGTAGGGGAAATGACTAGGCCAGATATGACCTAAATCAAATTCCTTAGGATTATGCAGTGGAAGTGACAAATAGATTCAAGGGATTAGATCTGATAGATAGAGTGCCTGAAGAACTGTGGACAGAAGTTTGTAACATTGTATAGAAGGCAGTGATCTAAACCATTCCCAAGAAAAACAAATGCAGCAAGGCAAAATGGTTGTCTGAGTAGACCTTACAAATAATTGAGAAAGAAGAGAAGTGAGAGGCAAAGGAGAAAAGGAAAGATATACCCATATGAATGCAGAGTTCCAAAGAATAGCAAGGAGAGATAAGAAAGTCTTCCTAAGTGAACAATGCAAAGTTTTAGAAGAAAACCATAGAATGGGAAAGACTAAATATCTCTTCAAGAAAATTAGAGATACCAAGGGAACATTTCATGTAAAGGTGGGCACAGTAAAGGACAGAAATGGTATGGACCTAATAGAAGAAGAAGATATTAAGAAATGGCAAAATACACAGAAGAAATATACAAATAAGATCTTAATGACACAGATAACCATGATGGTGTGGTAACATACCCAGAGCCAGACATCTTGGAGTGCAAAGTGAAGTGAGCCTAAGGAAGCATCACTATGAACAAAATAAGTAGAGGTGATGGAATTCCAGCTGAGCTATTTCAGATCCTAAAAGATGATGCTGTTAAAGTCCTGCACTCGATGCCAGCAAATTTGGAAAACTCAGTAGTGGTCAAGGACTGGAAAAGGTCAGTTTTCATTCCATTGCACAGAACGGCAATGTCAAAGAATGTTCAAACTGCTGCACAATTGCACTCATTTTACATGCTAGCAAAGTAATGCTCAAAATTTTCCAAGCCAGGCTTCAATAGTATGTGAACTGACTTCAACAGTACATGAACCAAGAACTCCCAGATGTTCAAGCTGGATTTAGAAAAGGTAGAGGAACCAGCAATCAAATTGCCAGCATGCATTGGATCATAGAATAAGCAAGAGAATTCTGGAAAAACATCTACCTCTGCTTCATTGACTATGAAAAAACTATGGGTCACAACAACCTGTAGAAAATTCTTCAAGTGACGGGAATACCAGACCTTACCTGCCTCCTGTGAAACCTTTATGCAGGTCAAGAAGCAACAGTTAGAACTGGGCATGGAAGAACAAACTGGTTCCAAACTGGTTCTAAATTGGAAACTGCTTCCAATTTTGTTCAAGTGCAAAATGTCAGGCTGGATGAAGCAGAAGGTGGAATCAAGACTGCTAGGAGAAATATCAATAACTCAGATATGCAGATGACATCACCCTTGTGGCAGATACAGAAGAGCCTCTTGATGAAGATGAAAGAGGAGAGTATAAAAGCTGGCTTAAACTCAACATTCAAAACCTGAAGATTATGGCATCTAGTCCCATCTTTTGTTGGCAAATAGACAGGAAAACAATGGAAATAGTGACAGACTTTGTTTTCTTGGGCTCCAAAATCGCTGCAGATGGTGACTGTAGCCACGAAATTAAAAGATGCTTGCTCCTTGGAAGAAAAGCTATGACAAACCTAGACAGTGTATTAAAAAGCAGAGACATCACTTTTCTGACAAAGGTCCGTCTAGTCAAAGCTATGGTTGTGAGAGTTGGACCATAAAGAAGGTTGAGTGCAAAAGAATTGATGCTTTTGAACTGTGGTGCTGGAGAAGACTCTTGAGAGTCCCTTGGACAGCAAGGAGATCAAACCAGTCAATCCTAAAGGAAATCAGTCCTGAATATTCATTGGAAGGACTGATGCTGAAGTTGAAGCTCCAGTACCTTGGCCACCTTATGGTAAGAGCTGACTCATTGGAAAAGACCCTGATGCTAGATGACTGCAGGAGGAGGGGATGACAGTACAAGATGGTTGGATGGGAATACCCAATGGGCATGAGTCTGAGCAAACTCTGGGAGGTGATGAAGGACAGGGAAGCCTGGCGTGCTGCAGTGCATGGGGTTCAAAGAGTCAGACATGACTGAGCAACTGAACAACAACCACCACCACCAGTAATGAAATGCAAGTTATGTTCTGAAATTATGAAGTTATCAAGTAATAACTGATGAAGTAGTCTTATTTGTGAACTAAACTATGTCTTTGTGGCAAGTTGGAGTGGGTATCTTAAAAATATGATAAAAACAACTAAACTGTATTTATATAATCAGCAGAAAATTATTTTTTCTATTAGTAAGATGGAGTTCTATTTTATCTAAATAACTCCCTCAACTATCCCTTCAATCTGTGTATTACCTAAATGGTCTTTCCCTAGTTCTGTTTAGTGCAGCCACAGTATTTAAAAAACAGACAGGGTATAGGACTTCCATATAAAGAGATATATTAATGTCCTACTGGTTCTAAGACCTAGTAGCATATTTTTGCTTAAGTGTTGGCTACCCTCTGAGAATTTGAAGTACCTTTACTCACTATCTTTTTTTTTTTTTTTTTGGTGCTCATACTGCTGAAGACAAAAGGGTCATGATTTCCTTGTCTAGTACCCTCTTTGCCTTTTTTTATTTAATTTTTTTCTTTTATATTGGGGTATAGCTGAATAACAATATTGTGATAGTTTCAGGTGGATAGCAAAGGGACTCAGCCATAGATATACATGTACCCATTTTCACCCAACTATCCCTCCTCCCATCTTACCCCTGCTGGGAACCATACATTTGTTCTCAAAGTGTGTTTTGTAAATAAGTTCATTTGTATTGGTTTTTCTGAGGTTCCACATACAAGAGATGTCATAGATATATTTCTCCATCTCTGTGTGACTTACTTCACTCAGTATGATAATCAAGGTACACCCATGTGGCATTATTCATTCTTTTTAATGGCTGAGTAATATTCCATTGTGTACATGTTCTACATCTTCTTTATCCGTTCCTCTCTCAGTGGATTTCTAGGTTTCTTCCATGTAATCATTTGTCACCATTTTCTGACACCCTATTGTAAACAGTGCTGCAGTGAATACTGGGGTGCTTGTACCCTTTCAGGCTATGTTTATCCCAGGAGTGGGATTACAAGGTCATATGGTAGCTGTATTTTCAGTTTCTTAAGAAACCTCCATACTGTTCTCCATAGTGGCTATACCAATTTACAGTCAGTGTGTAAGAGAGAGTTCCCTTCTTTCTGTAACCTCTCTGGTAATTATTGTTTGTAAATTTTTTTGATGACAGCCTTTTTGACTATGGAAAGGTGATATCCCATTGTAGTTTTGATTTATATTTCTCTAATAATTAGTGATGTTGAGCATCTTTTCATGGGCCTCTTTGCCACCTGTATGTCTTCTTTGAGTTATGTCTCTTTAGGTCTTCCACTGGATATTTTTTTGATATTGAGCTCCATAGGCTGTTTGTATATTTTGGAGATTAATCCTTTAACTATTGTTTCATTTGCAAACATTTTCTCCCATTCTAAGTGTTGTTGTCTTTTTATCTTGTTCATGATTTTCTTTGCTGTGCAAAAGGTTTTACATTTAATTAGTTCCCAATTGTCTATTTTTGTTTTCATTTTCATTATTTCAGGAGGTGGGTCAAAAAGAGATCTTGCTCTGGTTTATGTCAAAGAGTGTTTTCTATGTTTACCTCTAAGAGTTTTATAGTGTCCAATCTTAATTTATGTCTTTAATCCATTTTGAGCTTATTTTTGTGCATGGTGTTAGGTAGTGTTCTAATTTCATCATTTTACATGTTGCTGTCCAGATTTCCCAGCACCACTTACTCCAGAGGCTGTCTTTTCTCCATTGTATATTCTTGTCACCTTTGTCATAGATTAGGTGACCATAGGTGTATGGGTTTATCTTTGGGCTTTCTGTCCTGTACCATCAGTTTATATTTCTGTTTTTGTGCCAGTATCATACAGCTTTGATAACTACAGCTTTTCAGCATAGTTTGAAGACAGGGAAGCTGATTTGTTCAGCTCCATTTTTCTTTTTCAAGATTACTTTGACTATTCTGGGTCTTTTGTGTTTCCATGTAAATTGTTAATTTTTTTTTTGTTCTAATTCTGTGAAGAATGCCATTGGTAGTTTGATAGGAATTGCATTGATTCTGTAGATTGCTTTGGGTATTATATTCATTCTTCCGATTCAAGAACACTGTATTTTTTTCATCTGTTTGTGTTCTCTTTGGTTTCTTTCATCTGTGTTTTATAGTTTTCTGAGTACAGGTCTTTTGCTTCCTTAGGTAGATTTATCCCTGAAAGTGAAAAGTGACGTGTTAGTCCCTCAGTCATGTCCATGGACTGTAGTCTGCTAGGCTCCTCTCTCCATGAAATTCTCCAAGCAAGAATATATTCATTCCTTTCTCCATGGGGTTTTCCTGACCCACAGATTGAATCTAGGTCTCCTGCACTGCCGGCAGAGTCTTTATCATCTGAACCACCAGGGAAGCCCTAGCTTCATCCCATTACAACAACAAAAAAATAAGATTTATTTCTAGGTATTTTTTGTTGTTGTTGCAGTGGGAAATAGAATTTTTTTTCTTTTTTGTTGTTAGTGTGTTGGAATGCAAGAGATTTATGTGGTTTAATTTTGTATAGTGCAACTTTATCAAATTCACTGGTTGGGGCCAGTAGATTTTTGGTAGAATCTTTGGGATTTTCTATGTATAGTAACATATTGTCTGCAAACATGATGGTTTTACGTCTTCCTTTCCAATTTGTATTCCTTTCATTTATTTTACTACTCTGATTGCTGTGGTGAGGACTTCCAAAACTGTATTGAATAAGAGTAATAAGAGTGGTCATCCGTGTCTTGTTCCTAATCTTAGGGGAAATGCTTTCTGTTTTTCACAATTGTGTATGATACTTACTGTCAGTTTGTTGTATATGGCTTTTACTATGTTAAGGGATGTTCCCTCTATGCCCATTTTCTGGAGAATTTTTATTATAAATGGGTGTTGAATTTTTAAAGCTTTTCCTGCATCTATTATGATTATCATATGATGTTTTATTCTTTATTTGGTAATATGCTGTATCACATTGATTGATTTGTGTATATTGAAGAATTCTTGCATTTCTGGGACAAATCCAACTTGATCATGGTGTGTAATCCTTTTAATGTGTTGTTGGATTCTATTTACTAGTATTTTGTTGAGGATTTTTGGCTCCATGTTCATCACTGATATTGGTCTATAATTTTCTTTTTTTCTAATATCCTCATCTGATTTTGGTAACAGGGTGATGGTGGCCTTGTAGAATGAATTTGGGAGTGTTCCTCCCTCTGCAGTTTTCTGGAAGAGTTTTAGAAGGATCAGTGTTAACTCTTCTCTAAATGTTTGATAGAATTCACCTTTGAAGCCATCTGGTCTTGCAATTTTGTTTGTTGGAAGATTTTTTATTTACAATTTCAATTTCATTACTTGTAATTAGTCTGTTTACATTTTCTGATTCTTTCTGAGTCAGTCTTGGAAGGTTGTACTTTTCGGAGAATTTGTCCATTTCTTTCAGGTTATCCATTTTATTGGTGTATCATTGCTTATGGTAGTCTCTTATGATCCTTTGTATTTCTACAGTGTCAGTTGTAATTTCTCCTTATTCATTTCTAATTTTATTAGTTTGTGTCCTCTCTCTTTTTTTTTTCTCGAGGATTTGGGCTAAAGTTCTATCATTTATCTTCTCAAAGAGCCAACTTTTGCCTTTATTGGTCTTTGCTATTCTTCTTTTTTATTTCATTTATTTCTGCTCTAATATTTACGCTTTAATTCTATTGACTTTGGGTTTTGTTTATTCTTTTTTCTGTAGTTGATAATTTAGGTGTAATGTTAGATTGTTTATTTGAGACTTTTTTGTTTCTTGAGGTGACAGTGAATGGCTATAAACTACGTTTAGAACTGCTTCTGAGGCATCCAGTAGGTTTTGATTCATTGTGTTTTCTTTACCATTTGTTTCTATATATTTACCATTTCTTTAATTTTTGTAGTGATCACTTGGTTATTTAGCAGCACACTTTTTAGTTTCCATGTTTTTATTTTTTTCAACAACTTTTTTCCCTATGTTTGAATTCTAGCCTCGTAGCATTATGGTTCAGAGATGGCAATGGCACCCCACTCCAGTACTCTTGCCTGGAAAATCCCATGGACAGAGGAGCCTGGTGGGCTGCATTCCATGGCGTCGCTAAGAGTCGGACACAACTGAGCAACTTCACTTTCACTTTTCACATTCATGTATTGGAGAAGGAAATGGCAACCCACTCCCGTGTTCTTGCTTGGAGAATCCCAGGGACAGGGGAGCCTGGTGGGCTGCCATCTATGGGGTCACACAGAGTCAGACATGACTGAATCGACTTAGCAGCAGTAGCAGCATTATGGTTGGAAAATATACTTGATAATCTTCAATTTCCTTAATTTTTCCTAGGCTTGATATGTGACCCAAGATTTATTCTATCCTGGAGCATGTTCCATGTGTACTTGAGAAGAAAGTGTATTTTGCCACTTTTGGGTGGAATAACTTATAAATATCACTTGAATCTATTTGGTCTATTGTGTCATTTGATGCTTGTGTTTCCTTATTTATTTTCTGTCTGGATATCTGTTGATTGGTGTAAGTGGGATATTAAAGCCCTCCACTATTTTCATGTTAAAGGCCATTTTTCCTTTGATGATTGTTACCGTTTGCTTAAGTATTGAGGTGCTTTTATGTTAATTACATAAATAGCTACAATTGTTACATATTCTTGAATTAATCCCTAGATTGTTGTGTAGTACCATTTCTTATCCATTGAAACAGTTTTTATTTTAAAGTACGTTTTGGCTGATATGAGAATTGCTACTCCAATTTTCTTTTGATTTCCATTTGCGTGGAATATCTTTTTGCATCACCTCACTTTCAGCCTGAATGTGTCCCTAGATCTTAAGTAGATCTCTGGTAGGCAGCATATCCCCTTCATGAATCTCAGCTTTGTTGCTATGAAGGGTCTTTGTAGCTCAGTGAAATGAATCAAGATAAATAGATGTGGCCAAGCAGGAGATGGTAAGATTGAACATAGACATGTTAGGAATCGGTGAACTAAAATGGATGGGAATGGGAGAATTTAAATCAGATGACCATTATATCTACTACTGCAGGCAAGAATCCCTTAGAAGAAATGGAGTAGCCTTCATAATCAACAAGAGTCTGAAATGCAGTGCTTGTTTGTAATCTCAAAAATGAGAGTAATCTCGGTTCAATCCCAAGGCAAATCATTCAACATCACAATAATCCAAGTCTGTGTCCTAACCACTGATATCAAAGAAGCTGAAGTTGCCCAGGTCTTTGAAGACCTACAACACCTTCTAGAACTAATATCAAGAAGCGATGTCCTTTTCATCATAGGGGACTGGAATGCTAAAGTAGGGAGTCAAGAGATACTTGAAGTAACAGGCAAGTTTGGCCTTGGCGTACAAAATTAAGCAGGACAAAGGCTAACAGAGTTTACTCAAGAGAATATGCTGGTCATAGCAAATACCCTTTTCTAACAACTCAAGAGGTGACTCTATACATGGACATCACCAGATGGTCAATGCCCAAATCAGACTGATTATGTTCTTTGCAGACAAAAATGAATAAGCTTTATACAATCTGTAAAAACAAAGTCCTGAGATGACTGTGGCTTAGATCATGAGCTCCCTGTTTCAAAATCCAGGCTTAAATTGAAGAATGTAGGAAAACCCACTAGGCCATTCAGGTATGATCTAAATCAAACCCCTTATGATTATACAGTGAAAGTGACAAATAGATTCAAGAGATTAGATCAGGTAGACAGAGTGCCTAAAGCACTGTGGTCAGAAGTGTATAACATTGTATAGAAGCAGTGGCCAAAACCATCTGAAAGAAAAAAAAATACAAGAAAGCAAAGTTGTTGTCTGAGGAGGTTTACGAATAGCTGAAGAAAGAAGAGAAGAGAAAGGCAAGAGAGAAAGGGAAAGATATATCCAGCTGAGTGCAGAGTTCCAGAGAATAGCAAGGGGAGATAAAAACACTTTCTTAAATGAACAATGCAAAGAAATAGACAAAAACAATAGAATGGAAAATACTAGAAATATTTTCAAGAAAATTGGAGATACCAAGGGAATATTTCTTGCAAGTATGGGCATGATAAAGGACAGAAACGGTAAGGACCTAACAGAAGCAAAAGAGATTAAGAGGTGACAAGAATACATAGTAAGACTACACAAGGAAAGTCTTAACGTCCTGGATAACCACAATGATGTGGTCACTCACCTAGAGCCAGCCATGCTGGAGTATGAAGTCAAGTGGGCCTTAGGAAGCATTACTGTGAACAAAGCTAGTGGAAGTGGTGGAATTCCAGATAAGGTATTTAAAGTCCTAAAATATGATGTTGTTAAAGTGCTGCACTCAATATGTCAGCAAGTTTGGAAAACTCAGCAGTGGCCACAGAACTGGAAATGGTTAGTTTTCACTTCAATCCCAAAGAAGGGCAATGCCAAAGAATGTTCAAACTGCTATACAATTGCACCTATTTCACATACTAGACGGTTATGCTCAAAATCCTTCAGTTAGGCTTCAGCATTACATGAACTGAGAACTTCTGGATGTCCTAGCTGGATTTAGGAAAGGCAGAGGAACCAGAGATCAGATTGCCAACATTCGTTAGATCATGGGGAAAACAAAGATCCAGAAAAATATCTACTGCTGTTTCATTGACTGTACACAAGTCTTTGTGTGGATCACAACAAACTGTGGGAAATTCTTAAAGTGATAGAAATACCCAGCCACCTTACCTGTCTCCCGAGAAACCTATATCCAGTCAAGAAGAAACAGTTAAAACCGAACATAGAACAATTGACTGGTTCAAAATTGGGAGAGGACTGTGACAAGGCCGTGTATTGTCACCCTGCTTATTTAACTTATATGCAGAGACCATCATGCAAAATTCTGTGCTGGATGAATCACAAGCTGGAATCAAGGTTTCTGGGAGAACAACCTCAGATATGTGGATGATACCACTCTAATGGCAGAAAATGAAGAGGAACTGAAGAGTCTCTTGATGAGTGTGAAAGAGGAGAATGAAAAAGCTGACTTGAAATTCAACATTAAAAATACTAAGATCATGGCATCCAGTCCCATCACTTTATGGCAAATAAAAGGGGAAAAAGTGGAAGCAGTGGGAGATTTTATTTTGTTGGGCTCCAAAATCACTGTTTATGGTGACTGCAGCCATGAAATTAAAAGATGCTTGTTCCTTTGAAGGAAAGCTCTGACAAACCTAGACAGCATATTAAAAAGCAGAGACATCACTTTGCCATCAAAAGTCTGTCTAGTCAAAGCTATTGTTTTTCCAGTAGTCATGTATGGATGTGAGAATTGGACCTTAAAAAAGATTGCATACTGAAGGATTGATACGTTCAAATTGTGGTGCTGGAGAAGACTCTTGAGAATACCTTGGACTACAAGGAGATCAAACCAGTAAAAACTAAATTAAATCAACCCTGAATATTCTTTGGAAGCTGAAGTTCCCAAACTTTTGCCACCTGATGCAAAGAGCCAGGTAATTGGAAAATACTGTGATGCTGGGGAAGATTAAAGGCAAAAGGAAAATGGAATGGCAGAGGATGAGAAGGTTAGTAAGCATCACTGACTCAATGCACATGGATTTGCCCAAGTTCTGGGAGATATTGGAAGATAGGAATGTCTGGTGTGCTGCTTTCCATGTAGTCACAAAGAGGTGGACATGACTTAATGACTGAACAAGAATAACATTTTGCTGACAAATGTTCATATAGTCAAAGCTATGGTTTTTCTGATAGTCATGTAAGTTGTGAGAACTGGTCCTTAGAGAAGATTGAGTGCCAAAGAATTGATGCTTTCAAATTGTGGAAAAGACTCTTGAGAGTCATTTAGGGATACTGGCATGCTATAATACATGGAATGGCAAAAAGTTGGACATGACTTAATGATTGACCACCACCAACAACAAGGCAGCATATACACGGGTCTTGCTTTTCTGTCTATTCAGCCAATCTGTGTCTGTTTGTTGGGGCTTTTTAAATTTTTTTAATTAATTAAATTTTTCTTTCTTTTTTTTTTCACTTTACAGTTAAGGTAATTATGATGTGTATGTTCCTATTGCCATTTTCTTAATTGTTTTGGGTTTGTTTTTGTGGGTTATTTGTTTCTGTTGTGTTTCCTTCCTAGAGAAGTTTCTGTAGTATTTGTTGTAAAGCTGGTTTGCTGATGCTGAATTCTCTTAACTTTTGCTTGTCTGTAAAGTTTTTTATTTCTCCATCAAATCTGAGTGAGGTCATTGCTGGGTAGAGCAATCTTGATTGTAGATTTTTCCCTTTCCTCACTTTAAATTTATTCTGCCACTCCCTTCTGGCCTGCAGGGTTTTTTCTGAAAAGTCAGCTGATAGCCTTATGGGGATTCCCTTGTATTTGTTTTTTGCTTTTCCCTTCATGCTTTTAATATTTTTCCTTTGCATTTGGTTTTTGTTAGCTTGATTAATATATGTCTTGTGTTTCTCCTAGTGTTTCTCTTGTATGGGACTCTATGTACTTCCTGTTCTTTGGTGGTATTTCCTTTCCCATATTAGTGAACTTTTTTACTATAATCTCTTCAAATATTATCTCCAACCCTTTTCCTTCTTTTTCTGTACCTCTATAATTCAAATGTTGCCGTGTTTAGTATCGTTGCAGAATTCTCTGTGATTGTTCTCAATTCTTTACGTTCTTTTTTCTTTTTCTTGCTCCTCAGCCATTATTTACATCATTCTATCTTCCAGCTCAGTTATTGGCTCTTCTGCCTCAGTTATTCTGTCCTTGATTCCTTCTAGAGTGTTTTTAATTTCAGTTATTGAGTGGTTTGTCACTGTTTGTTTTTTTCTTTAGTCCTTCCAGATCCTTGTTAAATGCTTCTTGCAGTTTATCCATTTTATTTTGAAGGTTTTTACTTGAACTTTACTTTATTTTGAACTTGTTTTCTATCATTACTCTAAATACTTTTTGAGATAGATTTCCTATTTCCTATTCATTTATTTGGTATTGTAGGCTTTTACCTTGCTTTTCCATCTGTAACAGATTTTTTTTTGTTGCCTCTTCGGTTTTTGATGGGAGGGGCTGTATTCCCCAAGTGTTTGACCTCAGGTTTCCAGCAATGGGATGTGCAGGCTGTTGGGTAGAGCTGGGTCTTGGTGTTGAGATATGGACCTCTGGGATACTTCACTTTGATTCATATTTCCTGGAGCTTGACTTCATCTGTTACTCCAGTACTTTGGACTAATGTCTCCTACAATAGGAGCTCAAGCCTGATCTCTGGCCTGTGAGCTGGGATCCTGCTAGGTGCAGAGTGCAGCAACACCAACAATAACAAAAGAAACAGAACAATAATAAAGAAGAAAAAAATAAAATACATTTAGAAAACTAACAAATGTATTAGAAAAAATCAAGAAACTATATGAAACAAGCAGTGGAGGATAAAACTGAACTCCAATAGCAAAGAAGAAAGAGCATAGTAGTATTTAAAAAAATAAAAGTGAGCAGAACAATAACAAAGAATAAAAAATAAAATGTATTCAGAAAACTAGCAGATAAATTAGAAAAAATAAGACTACTTATGAAACAACCACTGAAGGGTGAAAGTAAACTCCACTAGCAAAAAATAAACCCCTCCCACCAAAAGAAAAGAAGGAAGAAAAAACCTTGTCTTTTGAGGGCTGGGGTTTAGGTGGGGAAGGGTTTAAGTGATGACTGGACTTAGGTGGTGTCAGAGTCTTGGTTCTTATTTCATGCCCCAGAAAAGGCCCTGGGTGAAGATAGGTGGTGAACTCAGGCTCAGCCTAGTCAGTGGGGCCTTCAGGATGCCTCTGGCTTCAGGGCATGGAGGGCCAGGCCTGGGGCCTCAGGAGGCTCCTCAGTGCCAAGGGGTGGGGAAATACCTGGCAGTTTCCCTGCTCCTTGAACCCAGAAGGACCATCCCCCAGCTGACTTGGATCCTTCACACCCTGACACCACCTAAACCTGACCAGTTCCTCCACTCATGCACACAGGAGCTACATGGGTGGAGGGGCCCCTGAAGGATGGAGGGGGGCCCAGGTGATCGAGGGGAACCTGTGTGGCAGAGTGGGCCCTGGAGTGTGGAGGCAGCCCTCATGTGTGGAGGGGCTCTGGAGGGCTGAGGGGCCCTGCAGGGCAGGATCCCAGCCTGGAGCCTTAAGAGGCTCCTTGGGACTGAGTGGTCGCAAAGAAGTACCAAGGAGCCTCCCAAGGGTATCCCAGGGGACCCTCCCCCAGCTGGTTTGGCTCTTTCTCCTTCTCTCCTCACTGTCATGCCCCAAAGACTTACTAGGGCAAAGAGTGCCCCAGAGGTTGGAGGACCAGGCCCAGGGATAAGTGGGTGGGGGAACATCAAGAGTGTTCTCCCCAGTTCTCCTACTCTGCAGGTCTTTCCTCCTCCCCACTGATCTGGAAGCAAGCATGCCTCTTCTGATGCTTGAACCACTGCCCTTCACTCCTTCAGCCACCTCTCACCTGTGCCAGGCCTGTTGAGCCTTCACTTCTCTCCCTGCTCCTTGCTCCCCCGCTACATCCTACCTGGTTGCTCAGGGGTTCCTCCCATCTGCCTGGTTGTTTGAGGTCCCCCACCAGAGTTTGGTGAGTGTCCTAGATGTGAGGAGACAGGAACTCCCTGTCTTCTCTCTCTGCCATCTTGGTTTTACCTCCAGGAGGTTTTAAATCTCAGTTTTAATTTCGGTTTTTGTGATTGGTCTGTTTATAGTTTCTATTTCTTCCTAATTCAGTCTTGGGAGACTACCTTTCTAAGAAATTGTCAATTTCTTCCAGGTTGTCCATTTTATTAGCATACGGTTGCTTGTAGTAGTCTCTTATGATTCTTTGTATTTCTATGGTGTTGGTTGTAACTTTTTTTTTTCATTTTTCATTTTAGTGATTTGAATTCCTTTCCTTTTTTTTTCTTGATAAGTCAGGCTAAAGGTTTATCACTTTTGTTTATGTTTTCAAAGAACCAGCTTTTAGTTTCATTGATCTCTGCTATTGTTTCCTTTGTCTCTGTTTCAATTGTTTCTGTTCCGATCTTTATGTTTTCTTTCCTTCTACTAATTTTAGATTTTATTTGTTCTTTCTCCAGTTGTTTTTGGGGTAAGGTTAGATTGTTTATTTGAGATTTTCCTTGTTTCTTGAGGTAAGGTTTTATTGCTGTAAACTTCCCTTTTAAAAGTGATTTTGCTGCATCCCATAGGTTTCAGATTATTGTACTTTCATTTTTATTTGTCTGTAGTAATTTTTTGATTTCCTGTTTGATTTCTTCAGTGATATATTGGTTATTTAGTAGCATATTTTACCCTCCATTTATTTGTGTTTTTGTAGTTTTTTCTCATAGTTTATTTCTAATCTCATAGTATTGTGATCAGAAAAGATGCTTGATATGATCTCAATTTTCTTAAATTTACATAGGCTGGCCTTGTGGTCGATCTTGGAGAATATTCTGTGTGCACTTGAGAAGAATGTGCACTGTGCTACTTTTGGATGGAATGCTCTATAAATCTGAGCTAATGTGTTATTTAAGGCTATGTTTCCTTCTTAATTTTCTGTCTGGGAGATCTGTTGACAAAGATGGGGGTGTTAAAGTTCCCCACTGTTGTTAGGTTACTGTTGATTTCTCCCTTTGTGGTTATTAGTATTTGTTTTACATATTGAGACTGAGGTGCTACTCTGATGGGTGCATAAGTGTTGACAATTGTTATGCCTTCTTCCTGGATTAATCTTTCGATCATCATATAGTGTCCGTCCTTGCCTCTTGTTATATTCTTATTTTAAAGTCTATTTTGTCTAATATGAGAATTGCTACTCTAGTTTTCTTTTGATTTCCAGTTGCATGGAGTATCTTTTTCCATCCCTCCACTTTCAGTCTATATGTGTCCCTAAGTCTGAGGTGGGTTTCCTGACTAGAAGAGTTCCTTTAACATTTGTTGTAAAGCTGATTTGCTGATGCTGAATTCTCTTAACTTTTGCTTGTCTTTAAAGTTTTTGCTTTCTCCTCAAATCTGAATGACAGCCTCACTGGGTAGATTATTTTTGGATCTGTGTTCTTTCACTTTAAATATATTATGCCATTCCTTTCTGCCTTGCTGAGTTTATGCTGAGAAATCAGCTGATAACTTTATGGGAATTTCCCTATATTTTATCTATTGTTTTTCTTAATATTTTATCTATTTTTGCTCTTAATATTTTATCTTTAATTTTTGTCAATTTGATTACTAGGTTTCTTGGCCTGTTCCTGTTTGTTTTTATTCTGCCTAGGACTCAGTGAGCTTCTTGGACTTTGTTGACTGTTTTTTCCCTGTGTTATGGACATTTTTGCTATATTTCTTGAAATATTGTCTCAGGTATTTTCTCTTTCTCTTCTCCTTCTTGGACCCTTATAATGCAAAATTTGGTGTGTTTAATGTTGTCTCAAAGATCTCTAGATTCTCTCCATTCTTTTTTTCTTTATTCTGTATTGTGGCGGAGATTTATACCATTCTGTCTTCCAGGTCACTTATCCATTCTTCTGCGTCATTAATTCTACTATTGATTCCTTCTAGTTTTATTAAAAAAATTTTTTTCAGTTTGTGTATTATCCATCCTTGTTTGTTTATGATTCTTCTAAATGCTTATTAAGCATTTCTTGCATTTTCTCAATCTTTCCCTCCATTATTTTTCAGAGATGCTGGATCATCTTTACTGTCATTATTCTGAATTCTTTTTCTGGAAGGTTGCCTATCTCCTCTTCATTTAGTTATTTTTCTGGTGTTTTGCCTTATTTCTTTATCTGGGACATAATCTTTTGCTTTTTGGTTTTCTTTAACTTTCTTTTATTGTGGTTTTTGTTCTGGAGTCTGCAGGATTGTAGTTCTTCTTGGTTCTTTTGTCTTACCTTTAGCGGATACAATTATCTCAGAGGCTTGTGCAAGCTTCTTGATGAGAGGAACTGTCTCTTTGCCTTTTAGAGTCCATTTTTCTGCTTTCAAGTTCCTTTAGCCATATGAAAATGGAGAGCATCTGTGATCACTAGCACTTAAATTTAACGTGTATTTACTCATATGTATTGTTCCTCTTTATGAAACATAGTTGTAACTCCATGAAAAGGAGTGTGTTTCTTCCAGTTTAAGGGATATCAGGCAATTGAGAGTAAATGCTGGCAAATATATTTTACATGTTTCTGGGGGAGGTGAAGTTGCTTTTCTTAATCTTTTTCTCCAAAATTTAAAACTTTTTATTTTGTATTGGGATATGGCTGATTAACAATGTTATGGTACTTTCAGGTGAACAGTGAAGGGACTCAGTCATGCATATACCTGCATCCATTCTCCACCAAATGCCACTCTCATCCAAGCTGGCACATGACATTGAATAGAGTTCCATGTGCTATACATTAGGTCTTTGTTGGTTATCTGGTAAATACAGCAGTGTGTACTTGACCTTCCCAAACTCCCTAACTATCCCTTCCCTCTGGCAACTATAAGTGTGTTTCCTAAGTCTGTGAGTCTCTTTCTGTTTTGTAAGTAAGTTCATTTTGTATCACTTCTTGTTAGATTCCACATATAAGGGATGTCATGTGATGTTTCTCCTCTGTCTGACATGCTTCACTCAGTATGACGCTGTAGGTTTGTCCATGTTGCTGCAGATGGAATTATTTCATTCTTTTTAATGGCTGAGTAATATTCCGTTAAATGTATATACCACTTCTTTATCCATTACTCTCTTAGTGGGCATTTAGGTTTCTTCCATGTCTTGGATATTGTCAACAGTGGTGTAATGAATGTTGGGGTGCATGTATCCTTTTGGATCATGTTTTTATCCAGATATATGCCCAGGAGTGGGATTGCAGGGTCATATGTTAGTGCTACTTTTAGTTTTTTAAGGAATCTCCTTGCTGTCCTCCATAGAGACTGTATAAATTTACATTCCCATCAACAGTGTAGGAAGGTTTCCTTCTCTGCACACCCTATACAGCATTTGTTGTTTGTGAGTTTTTTTGATGATAGCCATTCTAACCGGTGTGAGGTAATATCTTATTGTAGTTTTAATTTGCATTTCTCTAATAATTAGTGTGAAAGCCACTCAGTCATGTCTGACTCTTTGTGAACCTGTGGACTGTAGTCTGCCAGGGTCCCCTGTCCATGGAATTCTCCAGGCAAGTATACTGGAGTGGGTGGCCATTCAGTACTATTGGTTGGGGTTTTTCCAACCCAGGAATTGAACCCAGGTCTCCCACATTGCAGGCAGATTCTTTACCATCTGCATCAACAGGGAAGCCCTAATAACAAATGATGTTGAACATCTTTTCATGTGCCTATTGACCATCTGTATGTCTTCTGGAAAAATGTCTATTCAGGTCTTCTGCTCATTTTTTGAATGGGTTGTTTGCTTTGATGCTGTTAAGCATCATAAGCTGTTTGTAAATTTTGGAGACCTATCCCTTATTGGTCAAATAATTTGCAAATATTTTCTCCCAATCTGTGGGTTGTCTTTTTGCTTTGTTTATTGTTTCTTTTACTGTGCAAAAGCTTTTGAGTTTAAGTAGGTCCTCTTTGTTTATTTTTGCTTTTATTTCCATTATTCTGGGAGGTGGATCGAAAAAGATATAGTTGTGAGTTTTGTTAGAGAGTGTTCTACCTACGTTTTCCCTCTAGGAGTTTAATAGTGTTTGGTCTCACATTTAGGTCTTTAATCCATTTTGAGCTTATTTTTGTGTATGGGGTTAAGGAATGATCTAATTTCATTTTTTTACATGTGCTTGTCCAATTTTCCCAGCACTGTTTGTTGAAGAGACTGTCTTTCCAACATTGTGTAGTCTTGCCTCCTTTGTCATAGTATAATTGACCATAGGTACATGGGCTTATTTCTGGGCTTTCTATCCTGTCCTATTGATTTGTATATTTATTTTTGTGCTAGGACCATACTGCTTTGATAACTGTAGTATAGTCTGAATTTGGGAAACCTGATTCCTCCAGCTCTGTTTTTCTTTTTCAGGATTGCTTTGAATATTCTGGGTATTTTGTGTCCCCATACAAATTTTGAGATTTTTTTTTTTTGTTCTGAAAGTGAAAGTGTTAGTTGCTAAGTTCTACTCTTTGCGATCCCATGGACTTTAGCCCACCAGGCTCCTCTGTCCATGAAATTCTCCAAGCAAAAATACTGGATACTATTGGTATTGTCGGGATTGCACTAAATCTGTAGATTGCCATGGGTAGTATAGGCATTTTGACAATATTGATTATTCTAATCCAGAAACATGGTATATCTTTCCATCTGTTAATGACTTCTTCAGTTTCTTTCATCAGCATCTTATAGTTTTTGGAGTACAAGTCTTTTGTCTGATTAGGTCGGTTTATTCTTAGATATTTTATTCTTTTTGATGTAGTGCTAAATGGAATTGCTTCTTGAATGCCTCTTTCTGATCTTTTGTTGTTAGTCTATAGAAATGCAACTGATTTCTGTGTGTTAATTTTGTAACCTACAGCTTTACCAAATTCATTGATGAGTTCTAGTAGTTTTCTGGTAGCATCTTCAGGATCTTCTATGTATACTAAAATGTCATCCGCAAACAGTGACAGTTTAACTTCTTCTTTTCCAATCTGTATTCCTCTTACTTCTTTTTCTTCTCTCATTGCTGTAGCTAGGACTTCCAAAACTATGTTGAATAAAAGGGGTGAGATTGGACATCCTTAACTTGTTCCTGATATTAGAGGGATTGCTTTCAGCTTTTCACCGTAGAGTATGTAGGTGTAGGCTAGCTGTAGATTTGTTGTATATAGCCTTTATTATGTTGAGGTTTATGCCCTCAATCCGATTTCTGGAGAGTTATCATAAATGGGTGCTGAATTTTGTCAAAAGCTTTTTATGCATTGTTGAGATGATCATATGGTTTTTATTCTTCAGTTTGTTAATGGGTGTATTACATGGATTAGCTTGTGGATGTTGAAATATTCTTGCATCCCTGGGTTGAATCCCACTTGATCATGGTGTATGATCTTTTAAATGTACTGTTGAATATGAATTGCTAGTATTTTATTGAGGATTTTTGCATCTATGTTCATCAGTTTTATTGGCCTGTAAATGTTTTTTTGTGGTGTCTTTGTTTGGTTTTGGCATCAGGATGATGGTGGCCTCATAAAATAAGTTGGCAAGCTTTCCTTCCACTGCAGGTTTTTTGGAACGATTTCAGAAGAGTCAGTGTTCCCTCTTATCTAAATATTTGATAAAATTTGCCTGTGAAGCCATCAGGTCCTGGAATTTTGTTTTGGGGGAGGTTTTTAATCAGTTTCAATTTCAGTGCTTGTGATTGGTCTGTTCATATTTTCTGTTTCTTTCTGGTTCAGTCTAAGAAGACAATCTATTTCTAAGAATTGCTTATTTCTTCCAGGTTGTCCATTTTATTGGCATACAGTTGTTCATAGTAGTCTCTTGTAATCTTTTGTATTGCTATGGAGTCAATTGTAACCTCTCCGTTTTTATTTCCAATTTTACTGATTTGTGTCCTCTCCCTTTTTTACTTGATGAATCTAACTAAAGGTTTATCAATTTTATTTTTTCAAAGAACCAGCTTTTAGTTTCATTGATTTTATGATTGTTTACTTTGTTTCTATTTCATTTATTTTCTCTGATCTTTATGATTTCTTTCCTTCTGCTGATTTTAAATTTTATTTTTGTTCTTTCTCTAATTGTTTCAGATTTAAGGTTAGGTTGTTTATTTGAAATTTTTCTTGTTTCTTGCCATAAGATTGTATTGCTATAAACTTCCCTGTCAGTACTACTTTGGCTGCATCCGATAAGTTTTGGATGTTATGCTTTCATTTTCTTTTTTCTCAAGGGATTTTTAAATTCTTTTTTGATTTCTTCAGTGATCCAATGGTTGTTTGGTAGTGTATCATTTAGTCAGAATGTGTTTGTGTTTAGTCTTAGAGTTTTTTTTTTTTTAGTGTATTTCTAATTTCATGGTATTGTGATCAGAAAAAATGCTTGATATGATTTCAGTTTTCTTAAAATTGCATAGGCTAGCCTTATGGCCCAGCATGTGGTCAGTCCTGGAGAATGTTCCATGTGCACTTGAGAGGAATGTGTAGTCTTCTGGTTTTGGATGGAATGTTCTATACATATCAACTAAGTCCAACTTGTCTAAAGTGTCACTTAAGGCCTGTGTTTCGTTATTGATTTTCTGCCTGGATGATCAGTCCATTCAGGAATGTGGGGTATTAAAGTCTTTCACTGGTTACTGTTGATTTCTACCTTTATGTTTGTTTGTATTTCCTTGCATATTGAGGTGCTCTTATGTTGGGTGCATGCATATTTAGAATGGTTATATCTTCTCTTGAATTGAACCTTTGATCATTATATAGTGTCCTTTGTCTCTTATAACAGTTTTTGTTTTAAAGTCTATTTTGTCTGGTGTGAGTATTGCTGCTTTAGCCTTCTTATGATTTACATTTACATGAAATACCTTCTCCCATACTGTTGTTTTTAGTCTATAAGTGTCCATAGGTCTGAGGTGGTTCTCTGGTAGACAACATATATATGGATCTTGTATTTATATCCATCCAGCCAATCTATGTCTTTTGGTTGGTGCATTTAATCCATTTATATTTAAGGAAATTATTGATATGTATGATCCTATTACAATTTTGTCAATTGTTTTGGGTTTATTGTTTGTAGAACTTTTTCTTCTTTTGTGTTTACTGCGTAGAGAAGTTCCTTTAGCATTTATTGTAAAACTGTTTTAGTGGTGCTGAATTAATTTTTGTATGTCTGCAAAGCTTTTAGTTCTCCATCAAACCTTATTAAGAGTCTTACTTGGTAGAGTAGTCTTGGTTGTAGTTTCTTCCCTTTCATCACTTGGAGTATATCATGCCATTCTCTTCTGGCTTGTAGACTTTCCATTGAGAAATCAGCTTGAGATAACCACCTGGGATTTCTCTTGTGTGTTATTTGTCTTTTTCTCTTGTTGCTTTTAATACTCTATCTTTGTCTTTATTTAATTTTTGTCACTTTGATTACTATGTGTTTTGCTGTGTTCCTCGGGTTTTTCCTGCCTGGAACTCTCTGCCCTTCCTTGAATTGGTTAACTATTTCTTTTCTCAAGTTGGGGGAGTTTTCAACTATTATCTCTTCAATTATTTTCTCACGTTCTTTCTCTCTATCTTCTCCTCTGGGAACTTTATAATGTGAATGTTGGTGTGTTTAATGTCCCAGAGTTCTCTTAGGCTGTCTTCATTTCTTTTCACACTCTTTTTATATGTTCTGTTTCGTAGCAGTGATTTCCACCATTCTGTCCTCCAGGTCCATTATCCATTATTCTGCTTCAGTTATTCTGCTTTTGATTCCTTGAGTGGAGAAGGCAATGGCACCCCACTCCAGTACTCTTGCCTGGCAAATCCCATGGACAGAGGAGCCTGGTGGGCTGCAGCCCATGGGGTCTCTAGGAGTCGGACACAACAGAGCGACTTCACTTTCACTTTTGACTTTCATGCATTGGAGAAGGAAATGGCAACCCATTCCAGTGTTCTTGCCTGAAGAATCCCAGGGACGAGGGAGCCTGGTGGGCTGCCATCTATGGGGTCACACAGAGTTGGACATGGCTAAAGCAACTTAGCAGTAGCAGCAGTGTTGAAGAAAGTAGGGAAAACCACTAGACCATTCAGGTATAATGTAAATCAAATCCCTTATGATTATACAGTGGAAATGAGAAATAGATTTAAGGGACTAGATCTGATAGACAGAGTGCCTGATGAGCTATGGACGGAGGTTTGTGACATTGTACAGGAGACAGGGATCAAGACCATCCCCATGGAAAAGAAATGCAAAAAGCATAATAGCTGTCTGAGGAGGCCTTATAAATAGCTGTTAAAAGAAGAGAAGAGAAAAGCAAAGGAGAAAAGGAAAGATATTCCCACTTGAATGCAGCGTTCCAAAGAATAGCAAGGCGAGATAAGAAAGCCTTCCTCAGCGATCAGTGCAAAGAAATAGAGGAAAACAATAGAATGGGAAAGACTAGAGATCTCTTCAAGAAAATTAGAGATACCAAGGGAACATTTCATGTAAAGATGGGCTTGATAAAGGACAGAAATGGTATGGACCTAACAGAAGCAGAAGATATTAAGAAGAGGTGGCAAGAATACACAGAACTGTACAAAAAAGAGCTTCACGACCCAGAAAATCATGATGGCGTGATCACTCACCTAGAGCCAGACATCCTGGAATGTGAAGTCAAGCAGGCCTTAGAAAGCATCACTACTAACAAAACTAGTAGAGGTGATGGATTTCCAGTGGAGCTATTTCAAATCCTGAAAGATAATGCTGTGAAAGTACTGCACTCAATATGCCAGCAAATTTGGAAAACTCAGCAGTTGCCACAGGACTGGAAAAGGTCAGTTTTTATTCCAGTCCCAAAGAAAGGCAATGCCAAAGAATGCTCAAACTACTGCACAATTGCACTCATCTTACATGCTAGTAAAGTAATGCTCAAAATTCTCCAAGCCAGGCTTCAGCAATACATGAACCATGAACTTCCAGATGTTCAAGCTGGTTTTAGAAAAGGCAGAGGAACCAGAGATCAAATTGCCAACATCTGCTGGATCATGGAAAAAGCAAGAGAATTCCAGAAAAACATCTATTTCTGCTTTATTGACTATGCCAAAGGCTTTGACTGTGTGGATCACAATAAACTGTGGAAGATTCTGAAAGAGATGGGAATACCAGAGCACCTGACCTGTATCTTGAGAAACCTATATGCAGGTCAGAAGGCAACAGTTAGAATTGGACATGGAACAACAGACTGGTTCCAAATAGGAAAAAGAGTGCATCAAGGCTGTATATTGTCACCCTGCTTATTTAACTTCTATACAGAGTACATCATGAGAAACGCTGGGTGGAAGAAGCACAAGCTGGAATCAAGATTGCCTGGGAAATATCAATAACCTCAGATATGCAGATGACACCACCCTTATGGCAGAAAGTGAAGAGGAATTAAAAAGCCTCTTGATGAAAGTGAAAGTGGAGAGTAAAAAAGTTGGCTAAAGCTCAACATTCAGAAAACTAAGATCCTGGCATCTGCTCCCATCACTTCATGGGAAATAGATGGGGAAACAATGGAAATAGTGTCAGACTTTATTTTTTAGGGGCTCCAAAATCACTGGAGATGGTCACTGCAGCCATGAAATTACAAGACGTTTACTCTTTGAGAAGAAAGTTATGTGCAACCTAGACAGCATATTAAAAAGAAGACTATTACTTTGCCAACAAATGTCCATCTAGTCAAGGCTATTGTTTTTCCAGTGGTCATATATGGATGTGAGAGTTGGACTGTGAAGAAAGCTGAGCGCTGAAGAATTGATGCTTTTGAACTGTGGTGTTGGAGAAGACTCTTGAGAGTCCCTCAGACTGCAAGTAGATCCAAGAAGTCCATCCTAAAGGAGATCAGTCCTGGATGTTCATTGGAAGGACTGATGCTAAAGCTGAAACTCCAATACTTTGACCACTTCATGCGAAAAGTTGACTCACTGGAAAAACCATGATGCTGAGAAGGATTGGGGGCAGGAGGAGAAGGGGACGACAGAGGATGAGATGGCTGAATGGCATCACCGACTTGATGGACATGAGTTTGAGTAGACTCCGGGAGTTGGTGATGAACAGGGAGGCCTGGCATGCTGTGATTCATGGGGTTGCAAAGAGTCGGAAACAACTGAGCTACTGAACCGAACTGAACTGAAGTTATTGTTTATCTCTGTTTCTTTGTTCTTTAGAAATGTTTGGTAAACATTTTTTTGCATATTCTCCACTCTTATAGAGATCTTAGATCATGTTCACTGTCATTAATCTGAATAGTTTTTCTGGTAAGTTGCCCATCTCCATTTCATTTAGTTGTTTTTCTGGGGATTTATCTTTTTCCTTAATCTGGGACATAATTCTATTTCTTTTCATTTTGATTGGCTTTCTGTGATTGTGGTATTAGTTCTTCAGACTGTGGGCTTGTCGTTCTTGTTTCTTCTGTCTGCCCTCTGGTGGATGAGGATAAAAGGCTTGTGCAAGCTTCCTGATGGAGGGTTGGGTGTGGGGAAAACAGGGTCATTCTCTGGTGGGCAGGGCCTGGGTCAATAAAGCTTTAATCCTATTGTCTTCTGATAGGTGGGTTTAGTTAATTGTTTGACCTGAGGACACCCAGTTCTGGATTCTGGAGGCTTTATGGTAGGGCTAATGGCAACCTCCATGAGGACTTATGACATAATGCATCTCCCAGGACTGCTGCTACCAGTGCTCCTGTCCCCATGACAGGCCACTTCTGACCCATGCTTCTGCAGGAGGTCCTCAAACAGTCACAGGTTGACCTGACTCAGTCTCCAGTTGTGTCACTGTTCCTTTCCCCTGGGTCCTAGTGCACACAGGGTTTTGTTTGTGCCCTCCAAGAGTAGAGTTTCTGTTTCCCCCAGTCCTGTGCAAGTCCTGTAATCAAATCCCACTAGTCTTCAAAGTCAGATTCCCTGATGATTCCCAGTCTGTTTGCCAGATCCCCAGGCTGGGAAGCCTGATATGAGGCATAGGACCTTCACAACAGTGGGAGAACTTCCTTGATATTATTGTTCTTGAGATTGCTGGTCACCCACTTGGCAAACATAGGGTTTAATTTTATTGTTTTTGCATTCCTTCTACCATCTGATTGTGGCTTCCTCTTTAACTTTGGATATGGAATATCTTTGTGTGTGTGTGGGTTTCAGCATTCTCCTGTCAATGTTTGTTAAACAGCTATTTTGGTGCTCTTGCAGAAGAAGATGAGCACACATCCTCCTATTCCACTGTCTTGAACCAATCTCCCTCCCTAATTTCTGAAATTGTGCTTTGCCTAAAGCCAGTCTACGCAGCTGAAGTAATTCAGTTTTTAGGTGCCTTGGATTGGGATGAGGAATCAAAGTGGATAACAGAGAGTAGGAATTAGCCATTTTCTTTTTAATTTTTAGTTCAGTCTCTAACTGCTAACCTTCCTATCCTTCTTTTTCGCTGTTTTGATATTCTGCCTTTGGATCTGTGCTATTTATCAGAGCTCTAGGATTGTATAATCTAGCTCTTCAAAGAATTTTTAAAATAACAGTAGCCCATAGGAACTCTCTAAGGCTTTTTCAGTCTGTGAGACCTAGACTTGAATGCAGTGAGCAGCTGTTCAAAGGATCAGACAGATGGAGGACTGGGAGGGAATAGCTGATGGAGGCTCTTGTTAGGAAGTAAAATAACCTCTCAGTACTTCAGTGACTTTATCTTTAAACATTTCTTCTATGCCTTAACTTATTCATTCACTTGTTCATTTATTTATTCATGGACATCATTCAAGTTGGGAGAATAACTGCTTAAATAATTTATTCATGCAGTGTAATAAATCTTCACCTCTTTTAATCTCCACTGTCACCATCGTCTCTGAGAGAGAGGTTCCACTCTGTTAATAGTTTTCTGGTTTCTGCTCCTCTAGTTTCTGATTAAGCATGTCTGAAAGTGAAAGTGTTAGTCGCTCAGTCGTGTCTGACTCTTTGTGACTCCATGGACGGCAGCCCACCGGGTCCCCTGTCCATGGAATTCTCCAGGCAAGAATACTGGAGTGGGTTGCACTTCCTTCTCCAGGGGATCTTTCTGATTCAGGGATCGAATCCAGTGTTCCCACATTGCAGGCAGATTCTTTACCATCTGAGCCACCAGGGAAGCCCTGGGGCTCAAGAATTGATATTTCTAAAGAGTTCCCAGATATTCTGATGCAACTGGTTCAGGGATCATGTTTTGAATCCATTAAAAACCATACAATAATGTACTATGATAGAATAAAATCTGAGCTCTTCCTGTGAACTGGGCCTCTGCTTACCCCTCTGATTTCATAGTATTCTACTTTCCACGTTTCAGTCTACTCCAGCCATTTCCAGCCTTCTGTTTGTTTCTCTCCTATGCCAAGTTTGCTTAGCCTCAAGGCTTTTGCACGTATAATTTCATATTCCTGAAATGCTCTATCCTCAAATGTTTGCATGGATTATCCCTTATACAGGTAAGTCTGTGTTTAAAATCTTATATCCTGAGGAAGAAATGACAGTCAATCTGAAGTAGTCCTCAATCTCTGCCCCAAGGATTTTCTACTACATTATTCTATCTTATCTCTTTTTATAGTGCTTATCATTAGCTTATATTATCTTAATTATCTCTTTATTTTGTTATTTATCTTGTTTACTTCTATTATATGTAATTGTATCTTTGTAAGTGCTTGGTATATAGGAAGAACTAACAGTTTTTGTTGGGGAGTGGGAGGGCAGACGTGTGAATAAATGAATAAGTTGTACCTTAATGGTATGTACACAGAGGTATGTATATAGTGGATTGTTGTTTTTCAGTCGCTCAGTCATGTCTGACTCGTTATGACCCCATGGACTGCAGCACACCAGTCTTCCCTGTCCTCCACTATCTCCTGGAGTTTGCTAAAACTCAGGTCCATTGAGTTGATGATGCCATCCAACAATCTTGTCCTCTCTTGCTGCCTTTTCCTACCCTCAATCTTTCTCAGAATCAGGATCTTTTCTAATAAGCCAACTCTTCTCTTCCCTTGAATAAAGATTAAGCTACAGTAATTTCTGTAGAATATTAGAAGTGAAAGTAAGGATGAGTTAACCCTGATTATTCTAACTAACTTTAGTGATATTACTTAATATCATATCAATATCATAAGTTTGTCATGGTCAGATTTTGTGGCTGTACATTATTTTATCTAAAAAGTCATCTAGCTTATTTTTTATGTATTTACATAGACAATGTATCTTACTGAACAAAAACAATAAGTTAAATAAAAGATAATATTTACTGAGTGCTCTCTGTTTTTGGAGTAATATACGGGGTGCTTTATTGGCTTCCCAGGTGGCTCAGTGGTAACAAATCCACCTGCCAATGCAGGAGGCACAGGTTCAGTCCCTGGGCTGGTTTAATCCCTGGGTTGGGAAGATCCCTTGGAGGAAGAAATGGCAACCCAATCCAGTATTCTTGCCTGGATAATCCCATGGACAGAGGAACCTGGCGGGCTACAGTCCAAAGGATCACAAAGAGTTGGACATGACTAAGCACACACAAATGGGGTATTGTATTTTGTATTTTATTTAATACTAACAATCTAATTCATAGGATCATTGTATTAAGTTCATTTTTTTTAAGATGAGGAAATTGAGATTTTGAGAATAAATATTTTGTTTAAAGTCACTCATTAAAATGGTGGAGTTTGATTTAAAAATCAACCTCTATTTGTCTGCATTTAATGACTGTGCTCCCCATTCCACCTTTTACTGAGTAATTCCTGCACTCTAGAAACTGTAGTAAGCATTTTGCTTAACTGGTTTACTGGACTCTAATCTTAGTGAGGTGTACAAACATTAAGCCCTTTTATCTTTTCCCTCCATTCATTTCAAACATGCTAGAATAAGTCCTCTTTAATACTAGATTGGGAGAAAATTGCTCTGTTTTCCAAGTAATTTCAGGGAATATGAAGTCCACTCCAGACCAAATCAAATCTTCAGTCTCATATCCTATTTAATTCTCTGTCCCTCTCTGCCTGGGTCAGTCCTTGGCCTGAGAAACTTGGAATCCAATGTAGAGGTGATGTCATGTATTATTAAATCCTCTGCTTTAGGCCAATCTTTCTGATTCCTTTTCTCTTCTGATGTGTTATATCATACTTAGTCACTCAGTCATGTCTGACTCTTTCCTTTGTCCATGGGATTTTCCAGGCAAGAATACTGGAGTGGGTTGCCAGATCCCCTCCAGGGGATATTCCATATCCAGGGATCAAACATGCGTCTCCTGTATTCTTTAACACTGAGCCACCTGGAAAGGCATGAATAAAATGGAAAATAGTAGAACGTTGGTTTATTTCACTGGTGGTTGTAATAATCCTCTCTTGGCTGTGATGCCCTCAGCGAGATATGTATATAGGCTCTGCCTTTACTGCTTCAGATTCCCTGGTTCTTGGCTCTGTGGATTTCATTCCACAGTCTTGCTAGTGGTATTCCTGCCCCTGGCTGCAGAAAACAATAAGGATGGGACACCCCCAGCTCACCTTTCTTTAGTGGTATTTCCCTAGCTCTTGAGAAACTCGTATTTTTTTACCTTATCAAATGGTAGGACTGTAGGTCAGTCCCCGTTTGGTTCGATTTTCCCTGGATAAGTCTCTCTGGTATCTTCTTCTTTTCAGATATATCAGGATGTTCAGAAATTCCACCATGTCAGCAGATATTTATTTATCTATTTATTTATTTATTGTCAGCAGATATTTAATGAGGAATGAGATACTTAACCCTCAGTCTCTGTCAGAGTGGATCCCTCTTTCACCAACTGGGTTTCTGCAGGGAACATTCTCCTTCTCTCTTTTACTTGTGTTTGTATGAGGGTGTGATGGGGAGAACAGCTGTACTCTCCTAATTATTTTAACTCATTCTTCTGATTATTTTCTTTCAAACTGTTCCTATTCCTTTGCTTTTGTATGCTGGTGATGAGGTGGTAGTGACATTTAGTCACTTCTTAATTTCTGAAGGTGATGTCTGTTCTTTTTGGCTAATCTTTTGGAACATTAGGGCATTTGACCCTGACCACTGTTGTCTGCAGCTTTGGTGCCTTAGCTTTAATTCAAAGGAAACTGGAAAAGTTTCAGTCAACGCAGGCGTTTTATCTTTCAGTCCTCATAAGAAATTTAGGAGTTACCTCCATTTTATAAGGAGGAAAATTAGACTAACAGAGGTTATATAAGTTGCCCAAAGTCTCACAGATAAAGGTAAGACTATGATTCAAATTATGTCAGAGACCAAACACTTTGTTTGCTTGTTATCCATGCACCATACTTCTATCTTCTTGACTGTGATAGAAGTTAAGATGTGTTTACTTTCAACTCAGTGCCAATGCAAATTATCACGGTTAATTATTCTTTTTCCAGGAAAATTCATTGTAGAAACAAATTGCCAGTGTCTGCGGAGGACTCAAGTAAAGAAACATTAGCTATACAATCTGATATATTTTCGGGTTCTCACCATTTTTTTTACATGTTATTTTCTTATTAATAATTGCTTCAGGTTCCAGGTCCACATTCCTTATGCTGATATTATTGGTGGGTTATGCCAGATATTATGTTTTAAAGCTTCAGTGATTTTCAAATATTATCAAGCCAAGAGTATAAACTACATATGCTTGTGTGTATGTATAGGAATGCATTTGCAGAGGTTTTGAAAAATTTCTCCGTATGCTAATTTTGTTTTTTTCTTAGTTATAGGGATACAGAAAAGAATTTCTACAATATCTCTAACAGATGCTCCTATGCAGACCATTCCAACAAAGAGGACATTGAAGAGGTCTCAGGAATTCTTCAGTGTACTGCTAATGTACTCGGTATAGTAACTATATATTTATAAGATTGAGAGAGAATGAGTGAGGGGAGGAGAGGAAAGGAAAAGAGTGTTTCAGTTTCACTAAAATGAGATTTGAAGACTCTGGTGAACTGAGACCAAGACCTTGTCTTTAAGTGATTTAATTTCAATACTTCTGATGATGTTTAAATGAAAATTACCTGCAGGCCATTTACTCAGAGATTGGAAAATATTATATTAAAAACACATTCCAGGTATACTTTTCTAGATATTCATATGTTAGTATTATTAGCCTCTTGTAATCCATATTTCTCTGGCTCTAACTCTCAGTTGAAACTGGAGATCTTCCTCTTTTCTCAAAGCCTTTGCTTTATTCTTATTATTTATTTCACTATTTCTGGAAAGCCTGGTTGGTGCTGGAGGGTGGTTCACATGTACTCATAGTAGGCTCTGCAACTCAAAGGCAGTAAAGGAGGTCATCTATGGAAGTCTCTGTGTCCTACTTGTTGAGGAGTGTCTATCTTGAAAATACTAATATTTATGACAGAGGGCTGTTTTTAGAAGTTCCCACCATGATAAGGATTACTCTTATACTGCACTGATTCATGTGGCCATAAGGTACTGTAAGTGAGATGTACTGTCTTGTGATCTGAAGTTCTTGGGGTGTGAGAGCTATATTTTATTATATGCAAAGTAGATAACATAGCAGGAATACCTTTTGCTCTAATATCTTACAGAGTTTTTTTGGGGGGAAATAAACCTCTTTCAGTATTTTTTGCATTGTCTTTTTGCCTTATGACTCAGACAGAAATCCTTGGAGTTGTGGGGAGTGGTAGTGGGGAAAAACAAATCTTAGTGACTGACTCCATACAAAACTCAGAATCACCTCTCTTTCAGAATCAGATTTTGGAGACTAGGGAAAACTTGCTTCCCTTTCTTTCCCTTTAGGGTAAGTGCTTTCCTTGGAGACATCTGAGTCCCTCCTACAAACAGATTTCAAGTGACCTCAGCTCATGAGTTTATCAGAGTTTTCTAAAAACATATTAGAGGCACACCTAGCTTTAACACTCAAACTGGGACTACAGCTACACACTGACTACATTTTCTTCCTGGGAAACTTTCTTAAACATAGAATATTATAATAAGAATATGAAACTTTTGTGAGGGAAGCATAGAGTTCTAGGTGGCTTGTCCAAGACAGTATTGGGCAGTGAAAAGGAAGGCCAAAGATTTACTTATGTCAATCTTAGTGCAACTGCATGGTGAAATGCTATGCAGACAAACATTATTATTGGAGAAGATAAGGGTTGAGAGTGGGAGGGGGTTGGGTATCACCCAAGAACTGTTTATAGTTTTCTGATTCTGTATTTCCTAGGACTCTCTCATAAGCAATATCAATTACTTTTGATGCATTGTGATTTTTAAAATATAAATTTATTTATTTATTAATATTATAAAGTAATTATATTTATTTATTAATATTGTAAAGTAATTAACCTCCAATTAATAAATTGGAGGTTAATTACTTTACAATATTGTATTGGTTTTGCCATACGTCAACATGAATCTGCCACAGGTATACATGTGTTCCCCATCCTGAGCCCCGCTCCCTCCTCCCTCCCTGTACCATCCCTTTTGAATGAATGGGGTGAGATGGTGTCCCACTATGAGGAATGCATCAGAATCTTGGTCAAGCGATATTTATTATATTGAAAAAATGTTCTTTACTTGCCAGTTCTAAATGATTGCCTGAACCTCACATCTCCTTTCCTTTCCTTATGCTCCCCACTTTGAGAATTGCTATTAGAGGGAGTAAAAGGTGTACAAGATGAAGAGTATGTAAGAATTACTAAAGACTCTTTCTAACTATAACTTGCACATAAGTGTACACAATTCCTACAAGAAATTTTAGTTAGATAATTTGTTGCAATAACCAGCAGTGTCACCACTAGGTGACTCTGTTTGGGCTTCCTAGGTGGCACTAGTGGTAAAGAACCCGCCTGCCAATGCAGAAGGCATAAGAGATGCAGGCTTGATCCCTGGCCTGGAAGATCCCCTGGAAGAGGGCATAGCAACCCTCTCCAGTATTCTTGCCTAGAGAATCCCATGGACAGAAGAGCCTGGTGGGCTACAGTCCATGCTGCTGCTGCTAAATCACTTCAGTCGTGTCCAACTCTGTGCGATCCCATAGACAGCAGCCCACCAGGCTCCCTGTCCCTGGGATTTTCCAGGCAAGAACACTGGAGTGGGTTGCCATTTCCTTCTCCGGGCCTACAGTCCGAAGTGAAAGTGAAAAGTCAAAGTGAAGTAACTCAGTTGTGTCCGACTCTTAGCGACCCCATGGACTGCAGCCTACCAGGCTCCTCTATCCATGGGATTTTCCAGGCAAGAGTACTGGAGTGGGGTGCCATTGCCTTCTCTGGGCCTACAGTCCATAGAGTTGCAAAAAGTCAGACGTGACTGAAGCGACTGAGCACACACACACAGGTGATACTGTAGGCCTAGCTCAGGTTAGTTGCCTTTCAGAAGTTGCCATGAGGTAGATCAAGTTAGTGAGTGAAAACAACATAGGAAGTATGCTGCCTGATGGTATTGGAAGGAGTAGTTTTTAAATAAGTAAGTATAATTTAGAAGAGGGCTGTGTAACAGCGTTTAGAGTTTCATTACCATTAGGTTTTTCTAAAACAGAGATATTAAATCTGATTTTTTTCCCTGTAAGCAATGATGGGTAGTTCTCAAAATGCATAAAGCACAATCTTGTAGATGACTGACCTGTTCACTAGATGATGGCATGTGCCTAAGCTGTAGCTGTTCTCTTGAATAATGTCCTTTCATAATTCTTGAAATATAGACTGAAGACAAAGATAGCAGCTTTACTAGTCGTATTCAATGAAAGCTTTATTTTTAACAAGTCACTGAAATATGGGTTAATCTTGGTTTGCTTAGATCTTACCTTTTTAAAAAATTACATTTAAAGTCTCTTGTGCAATGATTATGCAAAGGTAAGAACTGATTAACTTGTTGGAAAGAAAAATACCATAAAGAAAATGAACCTGTTTTGAGTTGGAGAGATTAACATGGAGAAATAGAGTTTCAACTAAAGAAAGATGTTGTTACCTGGTACAACCAGATAACAACCCAGGTTTGATCTCTGGGGCAGGAAGATCCCCTGGAGAAAGGCACGGCAACCCACTCCTGTATTCTTGCCTGGAAAATCCCATGGATAGAGGAGCCTGGTAGGCTGCAGTCCATGGGGTCACTAAGAGTCAGACACGACTGAGTGACTTTACTTTCACTCCGGACTGTAGGAATTCTTGTCCATGGAATTCATGGAAAGAGGAGCCTGGCAGGCTATAGTCCATGGGGTTGCAAAAAGTCAGACAAAACTGAGCGATGTACACACACATGGTAGAGACTAGAATTGTGTTTGTTCACTCATATGAATGTTGCTTATATTTCACATGTCATAAAAAACATTTAAAATCATAGGTCAGAAAATATGATCAGAGTAGCAATTTTTTTGTCCTTTCAAAATGACCATCTCTATTGACTTGGTATAAACTCTAGTTTGACCATTTACTTGCTCTTCAGGTTAAAGTTTGAGATTAGTGACTGGCATGGTATAAAAAGAGAAACCTGAAGAGAAGGAGAAAGATCGTTGTAGAGGACCAGTTACACCTCTGTCATTCATTTTTCCATTGCTTCTTCCCTAGGACTCCCTGGAAATGTGCCCATTCCAGAGTAGTTTATACCCTCAGTAATGGGAAAGAACTATTTCTAGACATCAACATTTTTGCCATTGATTTTCCTTTGTTGACTTAGAAGCTAGTTTTTGTTATATTGTCTCATTATTTATAAATTAGGGATACTATACAGACTAGTCCTTATTTTGATACTCTGGTATTCACTGTGATATAATAAAGTCATCTAAAGAGCCTTTAAACTCTGTAAAAAGGATATTTAAAGAGAGATAGTTGTGAACAATGCCCTCCCTACTGGAGGCTTTTAGAAGTCTTAAAAGTATTGCTTTATTTAGTAAATAATTTGCATACCAAGGTGTATGATTTTATTTACTTTTCACTAAATTTGTTTTTGATTGAAGGATAATTGCTTTATATTATTGTCTCGGTTTCTGCCGTACATCAACATGAATCAGCCATAGGTATACATGTTCTCTCCCTCTTCAACCTCCCTCCCACCTCTCACCCCACGCCACCTCTCTAGGTTGTCAGAGAACCCAGTTTGAGTTCCTCAGTTGTACAGCAAATTCCCACCAGGTATCTATTTTACGTATGGTAGTGTGTGTTTCCATGCTACTTTCCCCATCTGTCTAACTCTCTCCTTCCCCTTTACCCTGTCCACGAGTCCACATGTCTGTGTCTCCATTGCTGCCCTGCAAATAGGTTCATTAGTACCATCTAACTAGATTCCATATATATGCATTAATATATGATGTTTGTTTTTCTGACTTGCTGCTACTGCTAAGTCGCTTCAGTCGTGTCCGACTCTGTGCGACCCGACAGACGGCAGCCCACCAGGCTCTACCATCCCTCGGATTCTTCAGGCAAGAACACTGGAGTGGGTTGCCATTTCCTTCTCCAATGCATGAAAGTGAAAAGTGAAAGTGAAGTTGCTCATTAAGTGTCTGACTCTTCGTGACCCCATGGACTACAGCCTTTCAGGCTCCTCCGTCCATGGGATTTTCCAGGCAAGATTACTGGAGTGGGGTGCCATTACCTTCTCCTTTCTGACTTAGTTCACTCTGTTTAATAGGTTCTAAGTTCATCCACCTTATTAGAATGGACTCAAATGCATTCCTTTTTATGGCTGAGTAACATTCCATTGTGTTTATATACTATAGCTTCTATATCCTTTCATCTGTCAATGGACATCTAGGTTGCTTCCATGTTCTAGCTATTGTAAATAGTGCTGCAATGAACATTGGGGTTCATGTATCTTTTTTGATTTTGCTTTTCTCAGGGTATATGCCCAATAGTGGGATTAATGGGTCATATGATAGTTTTATTCCTAGTTTTTTAAGGAATCTCTATACTGTTTTCCGTAGTGGTTGTGCCAATTTACATTCCCACTAACAATGCAGGCGGGTTGCCTTCTCTCCACACCCTCGCCAGCATTTATTGTTTGCAGATTTTTTTTATGATGGCCATTTTGACTTGCGTGAGGTGATACCTCATTATAGTTTTGATTTGAATTTCTCTAATAATGAACAATGTTGAGCATCTTTTGATGTGTTTATTAGCCATCTGTATATCTTCTTTGGAGAGATGTCTGTTGAGGTCTTCTGTGCCCTTTTTCATCAGATTGTTTGTTGGTCTGGTATTGAGTTGCGTGCTGCTGCTGCTGCTAAGTTGCTTCAGTTGTGTTCATCTCTGTGCGACCGCATAGAGGGCAGCCCACCAGGCTCCACTGTCCCTGGGATTCTCTAGGCAAGAGTGGGTTGCCATTTCCTTCTCCAACGCATGAAAGTGAAAAGTGAAAGTGAAGTCGCTCGGTCCTGTCTGACTCTTCACGACCCCATTGACTGCAGCGCACCATGAGCTGCTTCTGTATTTTGGAGATTAATCCTTTGTCAGTTATTTCATTTGCTATTATTTTCTACCATTATTATTGTCTTTTGCCTTTCTCTCATATCTTTTCACCTTGTTTATAGTTTCCATGACTCTGCCAAAGCTTTTAAGTTTAATTAGGCCCCACTTATCTATTTTTGTTTTTATTTCCATTACTGTAGGAGATGCATCATAGAGAATCTTGCTGTGATTTATATCATAGAGTATTTTGCCCATATTTTCCTCTAAAAGTTTTTTAGTTTCTAGTCTTGCACTTAGGTCTTTAATCCATTTTGAGTTTATTTTTCTGTTTGGTGTTAAAAAGTGTTCTAATTTCATTCTCTTACCACATAGCTGTCCAGTTTTCCCAGCACCACTTATTGAAGAGACAATCTTTTCTTCACTGTATATTATTGCTTCTTTTGTTAAAGATAAGTTTCCCATAGGTGTGTGGGTTTATCAGTGGGTTTTCTATCTTGTTTCATTGGTCTTTGTTTCTGTTTTTGTGCCAGTATCATATTGTCTCAATGACTATAGCTTTGTAGTGTAGTCTGAAGTCAAAGAATGATTCTTCCATTTCCATCCTTCTTTCTCAAGATTTCTTTGGCTATTCATGGTCTTGTGTTTTTCCATACAAATTGTGAAATGTTTTGTTCTAGTTCTGTGAAAAGTGCCATTTGTAATTTGATAGGGATTGCATTGAATTTGTAGGTTGCATTGGGTAGTATCATCATTTTCATAATATTACTTCTTCCAACCCAGGAACATGGAATATCTCTCCATCTGTTTATGTCATCTTTGATTTCTTTCATCAGTGTCATAGTTTTCTGTGTACAGCTTTTGTCTCTTTATGTAGGTTTATTCCTAGAAATTTTATCTTTTTGCACAGTGGTAAATAGGATTGATTCCTTAATTTCTCTTTTTGATTTTTGTTGTTAGTGTATAGGAATGCAAGTGATTTCTGTGTATTGATTTTGTATCCTGAGACTTTACTAAATTCACTGATTAGTGAAGTGAGTAAAGTTGCTCAGTTGTGTCTGACTCTTTGCGACCACATGGACTGTAGCCTACCATGCTCTTCTGTCTATGGAATTGTCTAGGCAAGAATACTGGAGTAGGTAGCCTTCCCTTTCTCCAGGGGATCTTCCCAATTCAGGGATCGAACCCAGGTCTCCCGCCTTACAGGTAGATTCTTTACCATCTGAGCCACCAGAGAAGCCCAAGGATACTAGACTGGGGGGATCTTCCCAACTGAGGGATCAAACTGGGGTCTCCTGCATTGCAGGTGAATTCTTTACCAGCTGAGCCACCAGGGAAGCCCCCAGATTAGCTCTAGTAGTTTTATGATGGTATCTTCACAGTTTTCTATACATAGTATCATGTAGTCTGTAAACAGTGAGAGTTTTTCTTCTTTTCCAATATGGATTTCTTTTATTTCTTTTTCTTCTCGGATTGCCCCAGCTGGTAGTTCTGATTGAAATGATCATGTAATTTTATCTTTTAATTTGTTAATATGGTGTATCACAGTGATTCATTTGCTTATGTTGAAGAATCCTTGCATCCCAACTTCATAATAGTGTAAGATCTCTTTAAGGTGTTGTTGAGTTTTGTTTGCTAGAATTTTGTTGAGAACTCTTGCACCTCTGTTCTTCAGTAATATTGACCTGTAATTTTGTGTGTGTGTGTGATGTCTTTGTCTGTTTTTGGTATCAGGGTGATGGTGTCTTTATAGAATGAGTTTGGAAGTGTTCCTTTCTCTCAAATTCTCAGAAGAGTTTCAGAAGCATAGGCATCAACTCTTCTCAAAGTGTTTGATAGAGTTCACCTGTGAAGCTATCTGGGCTTTTTTTTTTTTTGGTGGGAGGCAGATTTTTCATTATAGTTTTGACTTCAGTACTTGTGATTGGCCTGTTTATAGTTTCTATTTCTTCCTGGTTCACTCTTGGAAGGTTGAACTTTTCTAAGAATCTGTCCATTTCTTTCAGATTGTCCATTTTATTGGCATATAGTTGCTCCTAATAGTCTCTTTTGATCCTTTATATTTCTGCATTTTCTGTTGTAACCTCACCTATTTCATCTAATTTTGTTGATTTGTTTCTTCTCTCTTTTTTAATGATAAGTCTGCTAATGGTTTGTCAATTTTATTTATCTTCTTAAAGAGCCAGCTTTTAGTTTTATTAATCTTAATTGTTTCCTTCATTTTTCATTTATTTCAGCTCTGATCTTTATGATTTATTTCCTTCTACTAACTTTGGGGATTTTTTTGTTTTTCTTTTTCCAGTTGTTTTAGGTGTAAAGTTAGGTTCTCTATTTGATGTTTTTCTTATTTTCTGAGGTAAAATTGTATTTCTATAAGTTTCTTTCTTAGAACTGCTTTTTTTTTTTTTTTGCATCCCATAGGCTTTGAGTCATCACGTTTTCTTTGTCATTTCTTTCTGATAATTTTTTGATTTCCCTTTTTATTTCTTCGGTAACCTGTTCATTATTTTAAAGCATATTGTTTAATCTCCATGTTTTTTTGTTTTTTACAGTTTTTTTTTTATCCTGTAATTGATATCTAGTATCATAATATTGTGGTCTGAATAGATGCTTGTTATGATTTCAATTTTCTTAAATTTAATGAAGCTTGATTTGTGACCCAAGAAGTCGTCTATCCTGGAAAATGTTCCATTTTCATTTGAGAAGAAAATGTATTCTTCATTTGGATGGAATGTCCTGAAGTATCAATGAGGTCCATCTGTTATAGTGTGACGTTTAAGGCTTGTATGTCATCAATTTTCTGTTTTGATGATCTGTCCATTGGTGCAAGTGGGGTGTTAGTCTCCTACTATTGTTTTGTTACTGTCAATTTCCCCTTTTATGTATGTTAGTGTTTGCCTTATATATCAAGTTGCTCCTATATTGAGTGCATAAATATTTAAAATTGTTATATCTTCTTGGGTTCATCTCTTGATCAGTATGTAGTGTTCTTCCTTATCTCTTATAGTATTCTTTCTTTTAAGGTCTATTTTGTCCAATATGAGAATTACTACTCCGGCTTTCTTTTGATTTCCATGTGCATGGAGTATCTCTTTCCATCCTCTCACCTTCAGTCTGTATGTGTCTCTAGGTCTGAAGTGAGTCTCTTTAGACAGCACATATATGGGTCTTGTTTTTGTATCAGTTCAGCCAGTCTGTGTCTTTTGGTTGGCGTGTTTAATCAATTTGTTGTTGTTGTTGTTCAGTCATGTCCAACTCTTTGCGACCCCATGTACTGTAGCATGCCAGGCCTCCCTGTCCCTCACCATCTCCTGGAGTTTGCCCAAGTTCATGTTCATTGCATTGGTGATGCTGTCAAGCCATCTGATCCTCTGATGCCCTCCTCTTCTTTGCCCTCAATTTTTCCCAGCATCAGGGACTTTTCCAATGACTCAGCTGTTCACATCATATGACCAAAATACCAGAGCTACAGCGTTAGCATCAGTCCTTCCAGCGAATATCCAGGGTTGATCTCCCTGAAGATTGACTGGTTTGATCTCTTTCTATCCAAGGGACTTTCAGAAGTCTTCTCCAGCACTACAGTTAGAAGACATCAATTCTTTGGTGTTCTGCCTTCTTTATGGTCCAGCTCTCCCAACCACATGTGACCACTGGGAAGACCATAGCCTTGACTCTATGGACCTTGGTCAGCAGAGTGATGTCTCTGCTTTTCAACACGATGTCTAGGTTTGTTGTCACTTTCCTCCCAAGAAGCAGTCATCTTCTAATTTCATGGCTGCAGTCACTGTCCACAGTGATTTTGGAGCCCAAGAAGAGGAAATTGGATACTACTTCCACCTTTCCCCTTATGTTTGCCATGCAGGAATGGGACTGTATGCCATGATCTTAGTTTTTTTAATATTTAGTTTTAAGCTGGCTCTTTCACTCTCCTCCTTCACCCTCATCAAGAGGCTCTTTAGTTCCTCTTCACTTTCTGCCATTACAGTAGTATCATCCACATATCTGAGGTTGTTGATGTTTCTTCCACCTGTCTTGATTCCAGCTTGTAACTCATCCAGCCCAGCATTTCTGGTTATGTGGTCATCATATAGGTTAAACAAACAGGATGACAGAAGACAGCTCTGTCATACTTTTTTCTAAATCCTGAACCAGTCAGTTGTTCCATACAGGGTTCTGACTGTTGGTTCTTGACCCATATACAGGTCTCTCAGAAGACAAGTGAGATGGTCTGGTATTTCCATCTCTGTAAGATCTTTCCACAGTTTGTCATGATCCACACAAAGGCTTTACGGCAGTTGATGAAACAGATGTTTTTCTGAAATTCCCTTGCTTTCTCTATAAGCCAGTGAATGTTGGCAATTTGATCTCTAGTTCCTCTTCCTTTTCTAAACCAGCTTGGACATCTGGAAATTCTTGGTTTACGTAATGCTGAAGTCTAGCATGCAAGAGTTTAATCATGACTTTACTAGCATGGGAGATGAGTGCAGTTGTCCGATGGTTAGCACATTCTTTGGTACTATCCTTCTTAGGAACTGGGATGAGGATTAATCTCTTTCAATCCTGTGGCCACTGCTGAGTCTTCCAGATTTGTTGACATAATGATTGCAAAACTTTGATGGCATCATCTTTTAGGGATTTGAATAGTTTTGCTGAGATTTCATTGCAGCCACTAGCTTTATTAACAGCAGTGCTTCTTAAGGCCTGCTTGAGTTCACACTTCAGAATGTCTGGCTCTGGGTGACTAAATTAATCAATTTACACTTTAAGAAATTAAAGATACATATGCTTCTGTTAGCTTGTTCTTAATAGTTTTGGGTTTATTTTTGTAGATCTTTTCCTTCTCTTGTATTTCTTGCCTATAGAATTCCCTTTAACATTTGTTGTAATGCTGGTTTGGTGGTGCTAAATTCTTTTAACTTTTGCTTGTCTGTAAAGCTTTTGTTTTCTCCATCAATATAGATCCTTGCCAGTTAGAGTAATCTTGGATGCAGATTTTTCCTTTTCAGTACTTTAAATATATCCTGCCATTCCCTTCTAGCCTTCAGAGTTTCTGCTGAAAGATCAGCTGTTAATCACATGGAGTTTCCCTTGTTTGTTGCTTTTCTCATGCTTCTTTTAGTATTCTTTCTTTTTGTTTAATCTTAGTTTGATTAGTATGTGCCTTGGAGTGTTTCTTTTTGGGTTTATCATATATGGGACTCTTTGTGCCTCTTGGATTTGATTGACTATTTCCTTTTCCATGATAGGGAAGTTTTTGACTCTAATCTCTTCAAGAATTTTTTCATACCCTTTCTTTTTCTCTTCTTCTTCTGGGACCCCTATAATTTGAATGCAATTCAATTTAATATTGTTCCGGGAGTTTTTGAGACTATCTTCTTTTCATTTTCTTTCATTTATTTTGCTCTTCAGCAGTTCTATCCACCATTTTGTCTTCCAGCTCACTTTTTCATTTTTCTGCCTCAGTTATTCTGGTATTGATTCCTTCTAGAGTATTTTTAATTTTAGTAGTTGTATCGTTCACCTGTTTATTCTTGATTTCTTTTCTTTCCTTGTTAAATGTGTTAATTGATTCTTGCATTTTCTCCATTCTATTTTCAAAGTTTTGGATCACCTTTACTATCTTTACTCTGAATTCTTTATCAGATAGTTTGCCTTTTTCCTCTTCATTTATTTGGTCTTGTGAGTTTTTACCTTGTTCTTTCTTTTGCAAAATATTTCTCTTTCTTTTCATTTTTCTAAGTTACTGTCTCCTTTTTTCCAGTCTTTAGGGTCACATTCCTTATTGCTTTTGGTTGCTGCCTTCAATGGGCGAGGTTCATCCAGTGGTTTGTGTAGATTTCGTGTTGGGAGAGTCTTGTGCCTGTGTTCTGGTGGGAGAAGTTGAGGTTTATTTATTTATTTTTTCCTCTGATGGGCAGGGGTGTGTGAGTGCTATGTTTTGATATGTCTTTGGGAAGCCTTTCTGAGGATGATTGGCTTTGTGTTTTTGTGTTGTTTTTTGTTTGGGTGAAGGGTCCTGCACTGGGTATTGCCAGCAGGGGAGTGATTCTTGGTCTTGGATACACGTGAAGGCCTTTGTGGTAGTTCTCACTAATTAATACTCCATGGAGTCAAGAGTTCTCTGGCCGTCTAGTGTCCTGGACTAAGCGCTCCTACTCCAAAGACTCAGGCCTGGTATCTGATATCTTCCCAACAGCTGTACAAGATGCAGATTAAATCCACATGATTAATTAGACAGACTCTGTGTCTATGAAATATATAAAAGGACAATGAGAGTTCCCACAAAAGAAAACACACTAACTCTGGCAGCTGTGGACATTGGAGGCAAAAACATGCAGAAGTAGGGCCAGATTAGAGTCTGAGCTGTCTCTACAATAGGTCAAGAGACAGGCCACTATTGGAGGACATCCTAGGGAGGCAGACGGGGACTGTGACTCATAGTGAGGGAAAGAACGCTGACAGCTGAGATAAGAGAAAAACGTTTATTATTATTACAAAAGCCATTTGTTATGGCATTAAAGGGGATTAAAACAAACATACAAAAATATAAAACAAAACAAGAAACAAAAGCAAACCAGGACAAATAGTAAACACAAAATCAGACAAATAGGAACAAAACCAAGGAGCATAAACACATACCCATACACATACATGAGCAAAACCAAAGCAGTTCAAAGAAAAGAACGTACAAGATAGTGACTTGGTGAGCAAAGGAAATCAAAAATGATATTGCCCAATTAAAAACAAACTAACTAAAGCACAAACCAGAAAGTGAAACTAATGCAGAGTGCCAACTAGAGAATAAAGTAAAGAAAACAAAATAACAAACTTGGTGGGAAAAAAAAAAGAAAATCAAGAATAGAAAAAAATAGAAAAACAAAGTTAAATAGAAGTACATATAAAAGATTTATATGTGTTAAAGAATAACTACAGCAAGTAAAGAACAATAAGAAAAACAAAAAACCAAAACCAACCAAACACAAAGTTTTAAAAAGACAGAACTGCCCCCCCCCCCCCCACCGCCCCCCGCCACCAACAGGACCTCAGAAAGACAACACAGCAGTAAAAATATATAAGGACAAGAAAGTGTGATTAAAAAACTTTCAAAAGTTTAAATAGAGTTCATAGTAGTAATAAAATCAGCAAGCACAGTGTCAGAGGAAAAAAAATTCAAACAAATCAAAATATAAGCATAATAATAAATGTTTTTCTTGTATCTGAGCTGTTCGTGTCCTTTACCTCACCCTGAGTCACAGTCTGTCTTCACCTCCCTAGGATGTCCTCCAATATGGGCCTAGTCTCTTGACCTATTGTGGGGACAGCTCAGACTTTAATCTGGCCTTAATCTTGCATATTTTTGCTTCCAATGTCCACAGCTGCCAGAGTTAGTGTGTTTTCTTTTGTGGGAACTCTCATTGTTCTTTTAAATATTCCATAGACACTCTGCCTAAATTAATCATGTGGATTTAATCTGCATCTTGCACAGGTTTTGGGAAGATTTTCAGCCCTCCTCCTTAGCCACACTGCCCCTGGGTTTCAATTGTGGTTTTCTCCCCACCCACCTCTGCATGTGGGTCATCCACAGGAGTTTGCTCCTGAGGCTTCCCTGGAGGACTTGGGTCTGCCCTAGTGAGGGCTGGGTGTGGAGCAGCTGCCTGGATCACAGAGACTCTGGCAGCACCACGTATGCAGGGAAGCCAGTGGCCTAGGGAGCATGAAATATAGTACTCTTAGGGTTTTTTCTAGCCTCTGGCAGCTCTGTCTCAGTGGGATCAAGCATGGAGGTGGCACAGCTGCTTGGATCATGGGGACGCTCACAGTGCCAGGTACACAGGGGAGCTGGTGGCCATTGGTATAGGAGATACTGTGTTATTAGTATTTTTTCTAGCCTCTGGCAGCTCTGCCCCACTGAAGATTTGAGTGTGGAGTTGTATTGCTGCTTGGATTGCAGGACAGACTCTGGTGGCGTCAAGTGTGCAGGTATGCTGGCTGCCTCAGGTGCAGAAGTTATGGGACTATTAGCGTCTTTTTCTAGCTTCTGGCAGCTGGTGTTCAAATGACCTCTCTGTGGGGGTTCTCTATTGCTCAGTGCATCAGGCATTTAAAGGGCTACCCTCTCTGATGTCTTTCTCTCTTAGTCAGCTGCCAGTTCTGGAGTGATGTGGGGAGAGAGAGGCTACAGTGATGGCTCCACCCCCTTGTGTGAGTCAGTAGTATCACCTTGCCCCCGTGGCTGCTTGGTTTTCCTCCAAAGGCATTCCCCAGCACAGTCTCCTCCCTCATGTCCCTTTGGGCCATCTTTCCACAGTCAACAGTAGACTTCACCCTGGGATTGCTCTCCAATCCATATAGTCCAGCTCCTAACCACTGTGCATTCCAGGGGACTTGTGTTCCTGTCCAGAGTATGTAGGGCTGCACCAAGGATAGTCTGTGTGGTTCTCCATTTTGACTGTCACAGATCAGCTGCTTCACTTTCCAACAGCCTCAAATGCTTCTCCTCTGTCTCAAACAGTTGCCTCCATGTGGGGATCTGGCCTCTGCTTCTGTTCCCTCACCTCTGGGTGCAGGTCCAGTCCTGTTCACTCTCCTCTTTTTCCCTTCCCTCCTTTGTCCTACTAAGTTTTGCATTGATCTATATATTTCTTACCTGTGTTCAGGGACTCCTGCCCACTCTCAGTGTTGTTTTGAGAGATCTTCTGCATCTTAAGGTGTATTCCTGGTGCATTTGTGGAAAGAGATGTACTCCACAGCCACCTACTCCTCTGCCATCCTGTCTCTCCCCGATCTTCTAATTTTAGTTGTCTGAAAAATGGAAACCTTTCCAGCTATGATGTGCATTTTTTAGCTCAAATTAAGTATAAAATGTGCTTATAGTCTTATGAAGTATAGCACTGAGTATTTTCTTGAAAATTGTAACAGTTGATTGGTATAATGAAGTGTCTGTGATGAAGCATTAAAGGATCTGTACTGTACTTTATGCTGAAATGTTGCCGCCTGATCGTGTATCTTGGATTTGGGTAATCTTGAGGAAAGGAAGGCAGAATTGAATAGGGAGACTTAAGGGAAAAGGATAATTTAGCTCCCTTAGTGTAGTACAATTTAAAATAAATGAGGATTATGAGGGTTTCAGAAAAGGAAATGGCAACCCACTACAGTATTCTTGCTTGAAGAATCCATGGACAAGAGGAACCTGGTGGGCTACAGTCCATGGGGTCACAAAGAATTGTATGCAACTTGGAGATGAAACAACAGCAATAACAACATGAGGCTTTGATACTCAGTTTTAAAAGGTTTTGATACTCTTATAAGGGTTCTGGGTGTTACATTGTAGAATGTCAAGAGCCATAAAATATAGATGTGTAGATGGAGTAGGATAGTCATTCCTCAGTAGGATAGATATCAGATATAAATGAGAGATCTAAGGTAATTTAATAAGCTTATTAAAATATTAAAAGTTTGGCTTTATTCTGCCTTTACTAAGTGCATTTTCTCTCAAAATAATTAATGAAGGACATGAATTGTGAAAGAATATTCATTGAATTTTTTTTTTCTATTTCTATTTTCTGTTAGAGTGGGGATTTATTGTCTCTAAAATGTGGTGTGATTTAAAGTCAGTATTTGAGTAATGTTTTCTTGGGATTACTTGGGAAAATGCTAATGAAGAGGATATAGAAGATGACTTTTGGTACATAGGCCTCACAATATTTTCATGGTATCAGGGACTCTGAAATACTCTGAAATCTGATTCCCTATAAAGTGCCACTGCTTCCAGAATCACTAGCTGACATGAAACGTTTTTATTTTCACTTGTTTTTATATAAGCAATAGTTTATTGCTTGTATGTTAACTTGTATACACTTTTGTTTTTTGGTCTTAATGTGATTTGGACTGTGCAGTTAGCAGCTTTTTAGGTGGTCATAATACTGTAATGAGTTAGCATAACTTTAGGATTAAGATTACCCTAGGGTTTTCTTAGAATAACTCTAAAACATGTAGTTATTTAGTGAATTAGAATATAATTAACACATTTAGCATACTAGAGAGCTAGTTGATGTAATAAACACATATCATTTTATTGACAAATTAAAATTGATAGCAATACATTAATTCTTCCAATATAGTTCTTTTGGGGGAGGCAATGTTTTATTTAATTTATGTTTTATTGAAGTATAATTGATTTACAGTCTTGTGTTAATTACTGCTATACAGCAAAGTGGTTCAGATTTTCTTTATATTCTTTTATATGTATTTTTATGTGATTTATCATAGGATGTTGAATCTAGTTCAATATAGTTCTTGTTACTGTAACTTGGTAACTGATCAGTTTTCTCTTTCATGATGTATGGCAAAACCAATACAGTATTGTAAAGTAATTAACCTCCAATTAAAATAAATTTATATATTAAAAAAAGTACATTAGAAGTAAATAGTGTCAGTATTTCAATGAGTTAAGGTGACTGGAAGGGAACTGTTTTATTAACTGATTTAATAATGATATTATTATGTAGTAATTTTGAGCAAAGATTAGAGCCAGACTACATAGTTATGAGAACATACTAGTTGTGTGAACTGGAGTAAGTTCCTTAATTTTTTCTTACTAAATATTTCTCATTTGTACGATGGGGATAATATAATTATATACCTCCAAGAATTGTTACAAAGAGTAAGTAAGTTAATTTATATAAAATACTTATAGCAACCTGATAAATAACAAATGCTAAAGTGTTTGCACTTATTGAATATTCACAAAATAATGTTTATATCAGAACTGGGAGATAAATATTCCCTTTTGTAGATAAGGAAACATATTTTGAGAGATTAAGTTGTTAAGTTCCTTTGTCAATGCTGACAAGCCAGGAAAGCAGAATTTAAACCTAGGTCAATCTGATTCCATACCTTTCCCTGCTTCATGCTGCCTTCAAGGGTCATTGGACTGAGACCATTTTACATCACACCTCCAATGCTAATTACACAGATTTTCTAGTTCTCTGAATTATGAAAATTGTCATGTTTTTGCATTTGATTAGTTCATTACTAAGTAAAAAATTTTTTTTTCATAGTTCATGTGATGACAGTACAAATTAAGAGTAACAGTCTTTGGCTCATGACACAAATGTGGTTTCATAGTTACGCTATAGTAAACCCTAAGCCAGTCCTTTCGGCCCCAAGTTTAAATTCAAGCTGATCTTGGTAGTTTAATTTAATGTTAGACATAATTGGCCCAACACAAAGGTTGCAAAAGGCTATATTTACAATGCTATTTTTTTTTTAATGGTTAAATTTAGTAATGTTCTTGCTGCTGCTACTGCTGCTAGGTCGCTTCAGTCATGTCCAACTCTGTGTGACCCCATAGACAGCAGCCCACCAGGCTCCCCCATCCCTGGGATTCTCCAGGCAAGGACACTGGAGTGAGCTGCCATTTCCTTCTCCAATGCATGAAAGTGAAAAGTCAAAGTGAAGTCGCTCAATTGTGTCCAACTCTTAGCGACCCCGTGGACTGCAGCCTTCCAGGCTCCTCTGTCCATGGGATTTTCCAGGCAAGAGTACTAGAGTGGGGTGCCATTGCCTTCTCCAGTAATTCTCTTAGTAATGTTCTTACTGTATCTCAAATAGTAATTCTCTCTCTCTTTTTTTTTTTTATTGAAGAATAATTGCTTTAGAGAATTTTGTTGTTTTCTGTCAAACCTCAACATGAATCAGCCATAGGTATATATATATCCCCTCCCTTTTGAAGCTCCCTCCCATCTTCCTCCCCACCCCACCCCTCTAGGTTGATACAGAGCCCCTGTTTGAGTTTCCTGACCATACAGCAAATTCCCTTTGGCTATCTATTTTACATATGCTAATATAGGTTTCCATGTTACTCTTTCCATACATCTCACCCTCTCCTCCCCTCTCCCCATGTCCATAAATCTATTCTCTATGTCTTTTTGTCCATTGCTGCCCTGAAAATAAATCCTTCAGTACCATTTTCCTAGATTCCATATGTATGTGTTATAATATGATATTTATCTTCCTCTTTCTGACTTACTTTACTCTGTATAATAGGTTCTCGTTTCATCCACCTTATCAGAACTGACTCAAATGCATTCCTTTTATGGCTCAATAATATTCCATTGTGTATATGTACCACAACTTCCTTATCCATTCATCTGTTGATGGATATCTAGGTTGCTTCCATGTTCTGCTTCTACTGCTAAGTCACTTCAGTTGTGTCTGACTCTGTGATCCCATAGATGGCAGCCCACCAGGCTCCCCTGTCTCTGGGATTTTCCAGGCAAGAACACTGGAGTGGGTTGCCATTTCCTTCTCCAGTGCATGAAAGTGAAAAGTGAAAGTGAAGTCGCTCAGTCGTGTCCGACTCTTTGTGACCCCATGGACCGCAGCCAAGTTCTTCCATGTTCTAGCTATTGTAAATAGTGCTGCAATGAATAGTGGGATACATGTGTCTTTCTTAATATTGGTTTTCTCAGGGTATATGCCTAGGAGTGAGATTGCTGGGTCATATAGTGGTTTTATTCCTAGTTTTTAAAGGAATCTCCATACTGTCATCCATAGTGGCTCTACCAATTTACATTCCTACCAGTAGTGTGAGAGTGTTCCCTTTTCGCCACACCCTTTCCAGCATTTATTGTTTGTAGACTTTTTGATGATGCCTATTCTGACCGGTGTGAAGTGATATCTCATTGTGGGTTTTTTTTTTTTTTTTAATTTTTTTAGCTTTATTTATTTATTTATTTATTTAAATTTTATTTTAACTTTATTTTACTTTACAGTACTGTATTGGTTTTGCCATACATTGACATGAATCAGCCACGGGTGTATACGAGCTCCCAATCCTGAATCCCCCTCCCACCTCCCACCCCATATCATCTCTCTGGATCATCCCTGTGCACCAGCCCCAAGCATTCTGTATCTTGTGTCGAACATAGACTGGCGCTTTGTTTCTTACATGATAGTATACATGTTTCAATGCCATTCTCCCCAATCATCCCACCCTCTCCCTCTCCCTCACAGTCCAAAAGTCCATTCTATACATCTGTGTCTCTTTTGCTCTCTCACATACAGGGTCATCATTACCATCTTTCTAAATTCCATATATATGTGTCAGTATACTGTATTAGTGTTTTTCTTTCTGGCTTACTTCACTCTGTATAATAGGCTTGAGTTTCATCCATCTCATTAGAACTGATCCAAATGTATTCTTTTTGATGGCTGAGTAATACTCCATTGTGTATATGTACCACAGCTTTCTTATCCATTCATCTGCTGATGGATATCTAGGCTGTTTCCATGTCCTGGCTATTATAAACAGTGCTGCAATGAACACTGGGGTACACGTGTCTCTTTCAGTTCTGGTTTCCTCAGTGTGTATGCCCAGCAGTGGGATTGCTGGGTCATAAGGCAGTTCTATTTGCAATTTTTTAAGGAATCTCCACACTGTTCTCCATAGTGGCTGTACTAGTTTGCATTCCCACCAACAGTGTAAGAGGGTTCCCTTTTCTCCACATCCTCTCCAGCATTTATTGCTTGTAGACTTTTGGATCGCAGCCATTCTGACTGGTGTGAAATGGTACCTCATTGTGATCTTGATTTGCATTTCTCTGATAATGAGTGATGTTGAGCATCTTTTCATGTGTTTGTTAGCCATCCATATGTCTTCTTTGGACAAATGTCTATTTAGTTCTTTGGCCCATATTTTGATTGGATCGTTTATTTTTCTGGAGTTGAGCTGCATAGGTTGCTTGTATATTTTTGAGATTAGTTGTTTGTCAGTTGCTTCATTTGCTATTGTTTTCTCCCATTCAGAAGGCAGTATTTTCACCTTACTTATAGTTTCCTTTGTTGTGCAGAAGCTTTTAATTTTAATTAGATCCCATTTGTTTATTTTTGCTTTAATTTCCAGTATTCTGGGAGGTGGATCATAGAGGATCCTGCTGTGATTTATGTCAGAGAGTGTTTTGTCTATGTTCTCCTCTAGGAGTTTTATAGTTTCTGGTCTTACGTTTAGATCTTTAATCCATTTTGAGTTTATTTTTGTGTGTGGTGTTATAAAGTGTTCTAGTTTCATTCTTTTACAAGTGGTTGACCAGTTTTCCCAGCACCACTTGTTAAAGAGACTGTCTTTACTCCATTGTATATTCTTGCCTCCTTTGTCGAAGATAAGGTGCCCATATGTGTGTGGATTTATCTCTGGGCTTTCTATTTTGTTCCATTGATCTATATTTCTGTCTTTGTGCCAGTACCATACTGTCTTGATGACTGTGGCTTTGTAGTAGAGCCTGAAGTCAGGCAGGTTGATTCTTCCAGTTCCATCGTTCTTTCTCAAGATTGCTTTGGCTATTCGAGGTTTTTTGTATTTCCACACAGATCTTGAAATTATTTGTTCTAGTTCTGTGAAAAATACTGCTGGTAGCTTGATAGGGATTGCATTGAATCTGTAGATTGCTTTGGGTAGTATACTCATTTTCACTATATTGATTCTTCCAATCCATGAACATGGTATATTTCTCCATCTATTAGTGTCCTGTTTGATTTCTTCCATCAGTGTTTTATAGTTTTCAATATATAGGTCTTTAGTTTCTTTAGGTAGGTATATTCCTAAGTATTTTATTCTTTTTGTTGCAATGGTGAATGGAATTGTTTCCTTAATTTCTTTTTCTACTTTCTCATTAGTGTATAGGAATGCAAGGGATTTCTGTGTGTTGATTTTATATCCTGCAACTTTACTATATTCATTGATTAGCTCTAGTAATTTTCTGGTGGAGTCTTTAGGATTTTCTATGTAGAGGATCATGTCATCTGCAAACAGTGAGAGTTTTACTTCTTCTTTTCCAATTTGGATTCCTTTTATTTCTTTTTCTGCTCTGATTGCTGTGGCCAAAACTTCCAGAACTATGTTGAATAGTAGCGGTGAAAGTGGACACCCTTGTCTTGTTCCTGACTTTAGGGGAAATGCTTTCAATTTTTCACCATTGAGGATAATGTTTGCTGTGGGTTTGTCATATATAGCTTTTATTATGTTGAGGTATGTTCCTTCTATTCCTGCTTTCTGGAGAGTTTTTATCATAAATGGATGTTGAATTTTGTCAAAGGCCTTCTCTGCATCTATTGAGATAATCATATGGCTTTTATTTTTCAATTTGTTAATGTGGTGAATTACATTGATTGATTTGTGAAGAATCCTTGCATCCCTGGGATAAAGCCCACTTGGTCATGGTGTATGATCTTTTTAATGTGTTGTTGGATTCTGATTGCTAGAATTTTGTTGAGGATTTTTGCATCTATGTTCATCAGTGATATTGGCCTGTAGTTTTGGTTTTTTGTGGTATCCTTGTCAGGTTTTGGTATTAGGGTGATGGTGGCCTCATAGAATGAGTTTGGAAGTTTACCTTCCTCTGCAATTTTCTGGAAGAGTTTGAGTAGGATAGGTGTTAGCTCTTCTCAAAATTTTTGGTAGAATTCAGCTGTGAAGCCGTCTGGACCTGGGTTTTTGTTTGCTGGAAGGTTTCTGATTACAGTTTCAATTTCCGTGCTTATGATGGGTCTGTTAAGATTTTCTATTTCTTTCTGGTTCAGTTTTGGAAAATTGTACTTTTCTAAGAATTTGTCCATTTCTTCCACGTTGTCCATTTTATTGGCGTATAATTGCTGATATTAGTCTCTTATGATCCTTTGTATTTCTGTGTTGTCTGTTGTGATCTCTCCATTTTCATTTCTAATTTTATTGATTTGATTTTTCTCCCTTTGCTTCTTGATGAGTCTGGCTAATGGTTTGTCAATTTTATTTATCCTTTCAAAGAACCAGCTTTTTGCTTTGTTGATTTTTGCTATGGTCTCTTTTGTTTCTTTTGCATTTATTTCTGCCCTAATTTTTAAGATTTCTTTCCTTCTACTAACTCTGGGGTTCTCCATTTCTTCCTTTTCTAGTTGCTTTAGGTGTAGAGTTAGGTTATTTATTTGACTTTTTTTCTTGTTTCTTGAGGTATGCCTGTATCACTATGAACTTTCCTCTTAGCACTGCTTTTATAGTGTCCCACAGTTTTTGGGTTGTTGTGTTTTCATTTTCATTCGTTTCTATGCATATTTTGATTTCTTTTTTGATTTCTTCTGTGATTTGTTGGTTATTCAGAAGTGTGTTGTTTAGCCTCCATATGTTGGAATTTTTCATAGTTTTTCTCCTGTAATTGAGATCTAATCTTAATGCATTATGGTCAGAAAAGATGCTTGGAATCATTTCAGTTTTTCTGAATTTATCAGGGTTAGATTTATGGCCCAGGATATGATCTATCCTGGAAAAGCTTCTGTGAGCATTTGAGAAAAAGGTGAAATTCATTGTTTTGGGGTGAAATGTCCTATAGATATAAATTAGGTCTAACTGGTCTATTGTGTCACTTAGAGTTTGCGTTTCTTTGTTAATTTTCTGTTTAGTTGATCTGTCCATAGGTGTGAGTGGGGTATTAAAGTCTCCCACTATTATTGTGTTATTGTTGATTTCCCCTTTCATACTTGTTAGCATTTGTCTTACATATTGCAGTGCTCCTATATTGGATGCATATATATTTATAATTGTTATATCTTCTTCTTGGATTGATCCTTTGATCATTATGTAGTGGCCTTCTTTGTCTCTTTTCACAGCCTTTGTTTTAAAGTCTATTTTATTGGATATGAGTATTGCTACTCCTGCTTTCTTTTGGTCTCTGTTTGCGTGGAATATCTTTTCCAGCCCTTCACTTTCAGTCTGTATGTGTCCCTTGTTTTGAGGTGGGTCTCTTGTAAGCAGCATATAGAGGGGTCTTGTTTTTGTATCCATTCAGCCAGTCTTTGTCTTTTGGTTGGGGCATTGAACCCATTTACGTTTAAGGTAATTATTGATAAGTATGATCCTGTTACCATTTACTTATTGTTTTGGGTTCGGATTTATAGGCCCTTTTTGTGTTTCCTGTCTAAAGAATATCCTTTAGCATTTGTTGGAGAGCTGGTTTGGTGGTGCTGAATTCTCTCAGCTTTTTCTTGTCTGTAAAGCTTTTTATTTCTCCTTCGTATTTGAATGAGATCCTTGCTGGGTACAGTAATCTGGGCTTTAGGTTATTTTCTTTCATCACTTTAAGTATGTCTTGCCATTCCCTTCTGGCCGGAAGAGTTTCTATTGAAAGATCTGCAGTTATCCTTATGGGAATCTCCTTGTGTGTTATTTGTTGTTTTTCCCTTGCTGCTTTTAATATTTGTTCTTTGTGTTTGGTCTTTGTTAATTTGATTAGTATATGTCTTGGGGTGTTTCGCCTTCAGTTTATCCTGTTTGGAACTCTCTGGGTTTCTTGGACTTGGGTGATTATTTCCTTCCCCATTTAAGGGAAGTTTTCAACTATTACCTCCTCAAGGATTTTCTCATGGTCTTTCTTTTTGTCTTCTTCTTCTGGGACTCCTCTAATTCGAATGTTGGAGCATTTCATATTGTCCTGGAGGTCTCTGAGGTTGTCCTCATTTCTTTTAATTCGTTTTTCTTGTTTCCTCTCTGATTCATTTATTTCTACCATTCTATCTTCTGTTTCACTAATCCTATCTTCTGCCTCTGTTATTCTACTATTTGTTGCCTCCAGAGTGTTTCAGATCTCATTTATTGCGTTATTCATTATATATTGACTCTTTTTTATTTCTTCTAGTTCCTTGTTAAACCTTTCTTGCATCTTCTCAATCCTTGTCTCCAGGCTATTTATCTGTGCTTCCATTTTGATTTCAAGATTTGGATCATTTTCACTATCAATATTCGGAATTCTTTCTCAGGTAGATTCCCTATCTCTTCCTCTTTTGTTTGGTTTGGTGGGCATTTCTCCTGTTCCTTTACCTGCTGGGTATTCCTCTGTCTCTTCATCTTGGTTATATTGCTGCATTTGGGGTGGCCTTTCTATATTCTGGGAATTTGTGGAGTTCTCTTTATTATGGAGTTTCCTCACTGTGGGTGGGGTTGTATCAGTGGCTTGTCAAGGTTTCCTGGTTAGGGAGGCTTGTGTTGGAGTTCTGGTGGGTGGAGCTGGATTTCTTCTCTCTGGAGTGCTATGAAGTGTCCAGTAATGGGTTATGAGACGTCAGTGGTTTTGGAGTATTTTTGAGCTGCCTGTATATTGAAGCTCAGGGGTGTGTTCCTGTGTTGCTGGAGAATTTGCGTGGTATGTCTTGCTCTGGAACTTGTTGGCCCTTGGGTGGAGCTTGGTTTCAGTGTAGGTATGGTGGCGTTTGATGAGCTCCTATCGAATAATGTTCCCTGGATTCAGGATTTCTCTGATGTTCTCAGGCTTTGGACTAAAGCCTCCTGTTTTTGGTTTTCAGTTTTATTTTTACAATAGCCTCAAGACTTCTCCATCGATACAGCACCGATGATAAAACATCTAGGTTAAAGATGAAAATTTTTCCACATTGAGGGTCACCCATAGAGGTTCACTGAGTTACATGGAGAAAAGAGAAGGGAGGGGGTAGTTAGAGGTGACTGGAATGAGATGAGGTGGGATCAAAAGAGGAGAGAGCAAGCTAGCCAGTAATCACTTCCTTATGTGTGCTCCACAGTCTGGACTGCTCAGAGATGTTCACGGAGTTATACAGGGAAGAGGAGAGGGAGGAAGTAGACAGAGGTGTCCCGGAGGATAAAAGAGGGAAATGAAAAGGAGAGAGACAGATCCAGGCAGTAACCAGTTCCCTGAGTGTTCTCCACCATCTGGAACACACAGAGATTCACAGAGTTGGGTAGAGAAGAGAAGGGGGAAGGAGGAGACAGAGGCCACCTGGTGGGGAAAAAGGAGAGTCCAAACGAAGAGAGAGTGGTCAAGCCAGTAATCTTGCTCTCAGGTAAAATTGGGTACTGAAGATTGTAAATGTACAAAATTGACAACAAATACCAAAAAGCAAAGATTAAAAATATGGAATAGAGATTAGATTTTCAAAAATACAATATTAAAGAAAAGAAGAAGAAAACAAAACAAAACAAAACAAAAAAAACAAAGCCACAAGAATTATTAAAAAACAACATCAACCACAAAAAGACTATATACAGTGTTTGCTTTAAAAATAGGGTCCTTTTTTTTTTGAAAAGTAATAATAGGTTATGAAAATAATAATTAGAGAAATAGAGGACTTAAAAATTTAAGAAAGTTAAAAAAAGAAAAAACAATCATGTAACCACATCAGCTGAAAAAAAAAAAAGAATGATCATAAAAGTAGTAAAGTTATATCTGGCCCTTTCTCTGGTGTTGTGGGCTGTGTCACTTCCAAGGTGGTTCCCTCTGTTTAACTTCCTCTGCTGGCCTCTTCAGTGTCTGATTTTCGTCTTGACACAGGGAGGGTGGTGGTGGACACTTTCTTTCTTTTTTTTTTTTTGGGCTCACTGTTCAGTTGTGCTGTGTGTGGGGAGGGATGCTGCAAACTAATATTACTGGCGTGTGCTTGCAATATCTCATCCATGCTGGGCTTGCCCCTGCTCGCGGCACGCACCGCTCAGGCTCTACGTTGCTCCACTGGGGAACAGTCTGAGGCCGGCCCTAGGCTTCATGCACCTCCCCGGTCTAAGCCGCTCAGGCTCGGCGCTCAGGAAGCCCTTCATTGTGGTTTTGATTTGCATTTCTCTAATCATGAGTGATGGAGAAGGCAATGGCAACCCACTCCAGTACTCTTGCCTGGAAAATCCCATGGGTGGAGCCTGGTAGGCTGAAGTCCATGGGGTTGCTAAGAGTTGGACACGACTGAGCGACTTCACTTTGACTTATCACTTTCATGCATTGGAGAAGGAAATGGCAACCCACTCCAGTGTTCTTGCCTGGAGAGTCCTAGGGATGGGGGAGCCATCTGTGGGGGCTGCCATCTATGGGGCTGCACAGAGTTGGACACAACTAAAGCAACTTAGCAGCAGCAGCGGCAATAATGAGCAATGTTGAGGATCTTTTCATGTGTTTGTTAGCCATCTTTAGTCTTCTTTAGAGAAATGTCTGTTTAGGTCTTTTCCCCAGTTTTTGTTTTTTGTTTGTTTGTTTTTCTTGCAATAATTGTATGAGCTGCTTGTGTATATTGGACATTAATCCTTTGTCAGTTATTTCAGTTGCTATAATTTTCTCCCAGTCTGAGGGCTATCTTTTCGCCTTGCTTATAGTTTCCTTTGCTGTTCAAGAGCTTTTAAGTTTAATCGGGTTCCACTTGTTTACTTGGCATTTATTTACATTGCTCTAGAGCAGAGATGTTACTTTGCCGACTAAGGTTCGTCTAGTCAAGGCTATGGTTTTTCCAGTAGTCATGTATGGATGTGAGAGTTGGACTGTGAAGAAGGCTGAGCACTAGAGAATTAATGCTTTTGAACTGTGGTGTTGGGGAAGACTCTTGAGAGTCCCTTGGACTGCAAGGAGATCCAACCAGTCCATTCTGAAGGAGATCAGACCTGGATTTCTTTAGAAGGAATGATGCTTAAGCTGAAACTCCAGTACTTTGGCCACCTCATGTGAAGAGTTGACTCATTGGAAAAGACTCTGATGCTGGGAGGGATTGGGGATAGGAGGAGAAGGGGACAACAGAGGATGAGATGGCTGGATGGCATCACTGACTCGATGGACATGAGTCTGAGTGAACTCCAGGAGTTGGTGATGGACAGGGAGGCCTGGTGTGCTGCGATTCATGGGGTTGCAAAGGGTCGGACATAACTGAGCGACTGAACTGAACTGAACTGAGGAGGTGGGTCATAGAGGATCTTGCTTTGATTTATGTCATCAAGTGTTCTGCCTATGTTTTCCTCTAAGAGATTTATAGTTTCTGGTCTTACATTTAGGTCTTTAAACCGTTTTGAGTTTACCTTTGTGTATGGTGTTAGGAAGTGTTCTAATTTCATTCTTTAATATGCAGCTGTCCAATTTTTCTAGCATCATTAATTGAAGAGACTGTCTTTGCCCCATTGTATATTCTCGCCTCCTTTGTCACAAATAAGATACCCATAGATGCATTGGTTTATTTCTGGGCTTTCTGTCTTGTTCCATTGGTCTATATGTCTATTTTTGTGCCAGTACCATACTGTCTTAATGACTGTAGCTTTGTAGTATAATCTGAAGTCACGAAGGTTGATTCCTCCAGCTCCATTCTTCTTTCTGAAGACTGGTTTGGCTAGTCGGGGTCTTTTGTGTTTCCATATGAATTGTGAAATTTTTTGTTCTAGTTCTGTGAAAAATGTCATTGATCATTTGATAGGGATCACATTCAATCTGTAGATTGTGTTTGGTAGTATAGTCATTTATGCAATATTGATTCTTCCTACCCAGGAACATGAACTATCTCTTCATCTGTTTATGTCATCTATGATTTCTTTCATTAGTGTCTTATAATTTTCTGTGTACAGTTCTTTTATCTCCTTAGGTAAGTTTATTCCTAGATATTTAATTATTTTTGTTGCAATGTTGAATGGGATTGATTCCTTAATTTCTTTTTCTGATATTTCATTGTTAGTATACAGAAATGCAAGTGATTTCTCTGTCTTGATTTTTTATCCTGCAACTTTGCTAAATTCACTGATTAGCTCCAGTAATTTTCTGATACTATCTTTAGGGTTTTCTATGTACAGTATCATGTCATCTGCAAACTGAGAGCTTTACTTCTTTTCTGATCTGGATCCCTTTTATTTCTTTTTCATTTATGATTGCTATAGCTAGGACTTCCAGAACTATGTTGAATAATAGCAGTGAAAGTGGACACCCTTGTCTTGTTCCTGATCTTAGGGGGCATGCTTATAGGTTTTCACCATTGAGAATAATGTTTGCTGTAGGCTTATTGTATACAGCCTTTACTACATTGAGGAAGGTTCCTTCTGTGTTTCTAGTTTGTTCCTTCATTTGTGTAGTATTTCTCTGCCTTTTCATTATTTTTTCTTTTAAGCTTATTGTGTTTGAAGTCTCCTTTTCCCAGGCTTCAAGGTTGAATTTTTTTCTTCCTTTTGGTTTCTGCCCTCCTAATGTTGTTCCAGTCGTTTCTGTAAGCTTCGTATAAGGTGAGATTTTAGGGGTTTGTTTGTTTTTTTGTTTGGTTTTCCTCTGATGAGCAAGGCTGAATGAGGTAGTAATCCTGTCTGCTGATGACTGGGTTTGCATTTTTGTTTTGTTTGTTGTTTAGATGAGGTATCCTGCACAGGGTGCTACTGGTGGTTGGGTGATGCCAAGTCTTGTATTTGAGTGGTTTCCTTGGTGTGAGTTCTCACTGTTTGATGCTCCCCAGGGTTAATTCTCTGGTAGTGTAGGATTTTGGAGTCAGTGCCCCGACTCCAAAGGCTCAGGGCTTGATCTCTTCCCAGATCGTATCTGATGCCTCTGATGCCTCCCTCTCAGATCTTTAATCCATCACACCTCCAGGACTCTTCAGAAACCCCGACACTTCTGACCCTCTTGACCTGTCCAAGACCTCCACCCTCAATTAATAATTATTAATAGAAATATGAGTAGTGATTCTCTGAATATGAACAAATAACTTCTGTTTTCTGCTCTCTGCTTGCATACTTTTTTCTGAAATGAGACGTAGTAGGTAGGCCTGAAAAAGAATGAGACCACTGAAAGTGAACACTTGCTCCAATATGTGTAAAATTATAGGACATTTAAATAAAAATTGATCCTTAAATTATACAGGCCAGTTTTAGAAGATATAAACTATTGAGATGAAATGTAGATAGCTTTCTTTACTCCCCTAGATGATTTTCTTTTTCTCTTGGGAGCATTTTCTTCTGAATCTGTTGACGAACTTTTCCCCGTTTATCCTTCTAAATTTCCCATACTAAGCTTTCATTCCTTACTGGAAAAATGTGACAGTTGTCTTTCTTTTTTATTTATTTATTTTTTACTCTTCTTTATCTCTAATGCATTATTTCCCTATCACTAGCAGCTTTGTGTCCTGGACCTCTTCTTTGTGTGGGAGGGCAGCCACACACAGCCTTAATTCTTCAGACCATCTCTTGCTCTTTTCTGAATATTTTTTGTAAATAAATTTTTACTTTTCTTTTCCCTTTATGTTTTTAAAAATTATATACTTTTAATTTTAGTACAGATTCAAATTTACAGGACAGATATGACAATGGTACACAAAATTCTCATACATTTGGCACCAAATTCCACTATTATTGAGGTCTTACATAGATGTAGTGCTTTGGTCCCAATTAATGAACCAGTACTGATACATTATTATTAACTAAATTTCAGGCTTTATTTAGATGTCCTTAGTTGTTACCCATTTTTTTTTCTTTTCCAGCATCCCACTCAGGATATACTACATTAGTTGTTAGGTCTCCTTAGTCTCCTATTGGCTGTGACAGTGTTTCAGACTTTCCTTGTTTTTGATGGTGTTGATGGTTTTAAAGAATACTAGTCAGCTTGCTTTCATTTGCCTGCTGTGGTACTTTGACATATGTCCATCATTATTTTGTGTGTAAAAAATATTTTTTTACTTTATTTTACTTTACAATACTGTATTGGTTTTGCCATACATTGAAATGAATCCACCATGTGTGTTTTGAGGACTTCCAATCTTGTATTATAAGATGCTCCAAACTCATCTTGTATATTTTCTGCCTCTGTCATTTTACCATTCTATAGCTTTGCTTTTTCCAGACTGTTATATAAATGGAATCAAATAGCATGTAGCCTTTTCACATTCCTTTCTTTCTGTTTTTTTTTTTTTTGCTTAGCAGTGTGTGTTTAGGATTAATACATGCCTTTGTGTGGCTTGATAGCACGTTCCTTTTTTTCTCTCTGAATAGTATATCATCATAATAATATACTACAGTTTACTTATCCATTCACTGGTTGAGAGTCAGCTGGTTGCTTCCATTTTTGGGGATTATGGATACGCCTGCTATCAACATTCACCTGCAGGTTTTATATAGACATAGTTTTGAATCAGTTAGGTAAGTACCTAAGAATGTGACTGTTGCACTTTGTTTAGCTGTGTAAGAAAGTACCAAAGTGTCTTCCAAAATGATTGTATCACTTGCTCCTTATCCTCTTCAGAAACTGGTGGTGTCAGATTTCTTTCTTAATTTAGTCATTCTCTTACATGTGTACCCACTATCTCCTTATAATTTAAACATATACAAACTATAGATGAGAATTTTGTTTTTCTCTTTTTAATATGAGTGCTTTTCTAAGATTATATGAATGAATTTAGAAACTGTTTAAAAATTATTAAAAATCATAGTATGATTAAGAGTCATACCAGAAATTATCCATAGTGCTAACAGGCAGAATATTTCCCTCTGATTTGGTAAAAATAAGCCCTGGGAATGGAGTAGGCCACTCTTATATAGTGGAAAGTGATTATTGAGGGACATAGGTGGAACTTCAAAGTGATATGATTTGTAATACTGTTTATTGAAGATATTAAAAATATAAGATATTCACAAACAGTCTTTATCATTATGCTTATGCTCCCCTCATCATCAGATTGCTGCAGTTTGAATTCTTTTCAACACTATCAATGGCTAGTGAGTCACACTCATTTAATGAAAACTTCTTTTACTCATTTCATTCTCTTAAGCAGGTTTTGCAAGTCTCTTAAACAATCTCCTGTTGCTCTTTTCTCAGGAAACAGTATCACTTCCATTTAATATTGGAAAATTCCTAACCTAGAAAAAAATGATCTGTAGCTTAGAATAAGAGGAAGCAGAGTTAAGTCAGGCTTTTTGCGTGGGCCTGTGGGGAAGGTAGGAAGTCTGTGAGGTTGTGATGTAAGAGTGTGCTGCATTCCTTATTGACCTCTTTAGTGCTTCTATTGTGAAAGAACAATTTTGGTTTTTCTCTGAGTTAGAAAGAAGTTTATTCTTTTCTTAGTATGGAGAAAGATGGTTGTGGGCCCATACCACTTCCTATGTCAAAGTCATAGGTCATTTTTATTACCATCAGATGGAAAAAAATCACATTGATTTGGCATATTTACTTTTTAAATTTAAATAACATCTTTGTGTTCATTCCTTCTGAATATTTTAGTTCAGATGAACATATTGCCTTTTCTTCCCCCCTTTTTTCCCCTTTTTATTTTATGCCTTTTATTCATTAAATTTTTACTTAGGTCTACTATTTTTTTTTTTTCGATCCCTTACATTCTCTGTTATTATTCCTTACTACAGATCTCTAACTTTGACTGGACTATACATTTTATTAATTTGTTACTTAATTATTCTGATAATTAATGAAAATTTTAAGTAAGATTAAATTCAAATACCCTATGTTCTATGCTAGGTGAGTTGTCATTCTTATTAACCTTGAATTTAGATGTTCAGTCAATTTTAAGTGTTTTTGACAGTGTTTCTATCACCATTTATTTAAATTAATTTGGTGAATATAATTTTATGAGTCAGAATAAAGATGTTACTCAAATTGAGGTTTGTTGTATGTGATGTATCCACCTTACTATCTCACTTCAGTCTTATCTTTCAAAAATAAAATATTAATCTTTGCTTTTTTAATGAGCCTGTTCAGTTAAAATTCTCATATGTTTTATTTTCCATGTGGGGAGCTATGATTATGTAATATGGATGATTTTTATAAGTGTTTTGGAGTTCTCTTTCCCTGTTTCTGTTACCAGTAATGGTAGGTAGTTGAAGTGAGAGAAGAGATTCCTTTCAAATGTAGTTTGATGGAGCCCAAACTTCAAATTCCTTGCCTATCATGCTTTTCCACCAAGTCTGATCTTAATTTTATGATCAGTTCAGTTCAGTTGCTCAGTCATGTCTGACTGTGACCCCATGGACTGCAGCATGCCAGGCTTCCCTGTCTATCACCAACTTGCGGAGCTTGCTCAAACTCATGTCCATCGAGTCTGTGATGACATCCAGCCGTCTCATCCTCTGTCATCCCTTTCTCCCCCTGCCTTCAATCTTTCCCAGCATCAGGGTCTTTTCCAGTGAGTCACTTCTTCACATCAGGTAGCCAAAGTATTGGAGTTTCAGCTTCAGCATCAGTCCTTCCAATGATATTCAGGACTGATTTCCTTTAGGATTGACTGGTTTGATCTCCTTGCCATCCAAGGAACTCTCAAGAGTCTTCCCCATATACACAATGGAGTATTACTCAGCCATTAAAAAGAATACATTTGAATCAGTTCTAATGAGGTGGATGAAACTGGAGCCGATTATACAGAGTGAAGTAAGACAGAAAGAAAAACACCAATACAGTATGCTAACACATATATGTGGAATTTAGAAAGATGGTAATGATAACCCTGTATGCGAGACAGCAAAAGAGACACAGATGTATAGAACAAACTTTTGGACTCTGTGGGAGAGGGAGAGGGTGGGATGATTTGGGAGAATGGCATTGAAACATGTATACTGTCATGTAAGAAACGAATCGCCAGTCTAGGTTTGATACAGGATACAGGATGCTTGGGGCTGGTGAACTGGGATGACCCAGAGAGATGATATGGGGAGGGTGGTAGGAGGGGAGTTCAGGATTGGGAACTCATGTACACCCGTGGCAGATTCATGTCAATGTATGGCAAAACCAATACAGTATTGTAAAAAATAAATAAAAAATAAAGAGAGAGAAAAAAAAAGTCTTCTTCAACACCACAGTTCAAAAGCATCACTTCTTCAGCTCTCAGCTTTCTTTATAGTCCATCCCTTACATCCATACATGACTACTGGAAAACCCATAGCTTTGACCAGACGGATCTTTGTTGGCAAAATAATGTCTCTGCTTTTCAATATGCTATCTAGGTTGGTCATAGCTTTTCTTCCAAGGAACAAGCATCTTTTAATTTTATGACTGCCTTCATCTGCAGTGATTTTTGAGCCCAGGAAAATAAAGACTGTCACTGTTTCCATTGTTTCACCATCTATTTGCCATGAAGTGATGGGACATGATACCATGATATTCGTTTTTTGAATGTTGAGTTTTAAGCCAACTTTTTCACTCTCTTCTTTCACTTTCATCAAGAGGCTCTCAGTCCTGCTTCACTTTCTGCCATAAGGGTGGTGTTGTCTGCATATTTGAGGTTACTGATATTTCTCCTGGCAATCTTGATTCCAGCTTGTGCTTCATCCAGCCTGGCATTTTGCATGATATACTCTGCATATAAGTTAAATAAGCAGGGTGACAATATACAGCCTTAACATACTCCTTTCCCAATTTGGAACCAGCCCATTGTTCCATGTCTAGTTCTAGCTGTTTATTTACCTGCACACAGATTTCTCAGGAGGCAGGTAAGGTGATCTGGCATTCCTATTTCTTGAAGAACTTTCCAGTTTGTTGTGATCTACTAAATAAAAGGCTTTGGCATAATCAATAAAGCAAAAGTAGATGTTTTTCTGGAATTCTTCTGTTTTTTTTCTATGATCCAACAGATGTTGGCAATTTGATCTCTGGTCCCTCTGCCTTTTCTAAATCAATAAATAACTTTATCATAAGAAATGGCAATTTTCTTGTGTGAAGAAAGGTGATGTGGATATGGAAATACTCATCAGAATTTTTCCTTGTGGTACATGTTAATTTTCATGTAGTGCTTGTGGGCAGCTTCTACACTTTTTCCCCACCATTGTGGTCCAGACTTGGTTGGAGTAGATTTTTGGGAGATAGAGAATGGTTGGAGATAGGAAGGATTGACTTCCCTTCCCATGTAGAAAAAAAAAGTCAGAATAACCAGCTGTGAGTCCCCACAGGAGAGAAGAATAGTTGGTGGTATGAGATGCAATGTTTGATGTAAGCAGAGTGCTGTTGGTAGATATGAAAAGAAAGCAATGAGGCACATGTATCAGTCAGTTCAAGGAAGCAAAGAAGTGTGATATTCATAAACAAGAATACTGACATAATTACTGAGTTATACATATTGGTCAGGACTGAACATTTTCCAGAGCTAGATGAAGAAAAAGAGAAGAAAAACCAACTTTGAATATATGTATATTTATTTTAACATTTATGAATTTATGCTTTTGTCCTCCTGAGAGAGACATTTTTTTGGTATTATTGTTTTGAATTCTAATCTCAGAAGTAATCATCTCCACTCTAGATCTAGAAGAATAGATTATTCTAGTGAATTGAAAAAAAAGATCAGCTGGAAAAGAAGAGACTTGTGCACACTATATCTAGATATTCTCATTCACCATATCTAGAATAGGGACTGCAGATTTGTATGATCCTGAGCTCTCCTCCTCCCAAAGGCACACCAATGTTACAGCTATTTACTGAATAGCTATTAATGAGAAAGACCAGACGCTAGCAAAAATGATCTTCTACAATTAAAGATAATGAAGGAACCACAACATGATGGGTAGGAGGGGCTGAGATGCAGTATAGACAAGACCCATACTGGGGGGTGACCCACAAGTGAAAGCATAATTATAGTTGTAAAAGTTCTTCCCAAAAAGTGAGGAGTCCAAGCCCTATATTGGATTCTTCAGTCTTGGGGTCCTTACCAGGACAGACCCCAGTATGTTTGGCTTTGAAGACCAGCGAGGATTACCTTCAGGAAGCCCAAAGGGCTGTGGGAAATAGAGACTTCACTCTTTTAAAAAATCTTTTAAATTAAAGTAATTAATTTATTTTAATTAGTGGATAATTACTTTACAATATTGTAGTGGGTTTTGCCATACATTGACATGAAATCAGCCATGGGTGTACATGTGTTCCCTATCCTGAACCCCCCCCCCCCCCAACGCCGCCCCACCACCTCCCTCACCATCCCATCCCTCTGGGTCATCCCAGTGTTCCAGCCCTGAGCACCCTGCCTCATGCATTGAACCTGGACTGGCAGTCTGTTTCACATACGATAAGATACAAGTTTCAATGCTGTTCTCTCAAATCATCCCACCCTCGCCTTCTCCCAGAGTCCAAAAGACTGTTCTGTACATCTGTGTCTCTTTTGTTGTCTTGCATATAGGGTCATTGTTACCATCTTTCTAAATTCCATATATATGCGTTAGTACACTGTATTGGTGTTTTTATTTCTGACTTACTTCACTCTGTATAATAGGCTCCAGTTGAGACTTCACTCTTAAATGGTACACACAAAATCTCACAGCTTCTAGGACCCAGGGCAGAAGCAGTTAAATGAAAGGAGCCTGGGTCAGACACACCTGCTTATCTTGGAGACACTCCTGAAAAGGCAGGAGGAAATTGAAACTTACCCTGGGAATATATTATTGCCATCCATTTTGAGGAGCTTATTTTACCATGAGGATGCTGGTGCTGTCAGGTGCCATTTTGGAATCCTTACTCTGGATTATTAGCACTGGGAACTGGCCTTGCCTGCTAGTCTATCAGTGCCAGTACTACCCTGAGGCTAAGTAGCTACCTTGGCAAGAACACACCCCCACCCACCAGCAGGCCAGCTGCCTTAAGGCCTCCTGAGCTCACTGTCACCCCAGGACCCAGGTCTGTCCACTAGATGGCCTAAGACCTGGCCCTGCACAGTAGTGCACTGGCCTGAACCCTGATCAGTAACCATTAGGCTGACACCAGCTTTGGACCCTGTGAATCCCACAGTCAGCTGCATCCGGTATCATCAGCCCCAGCCATCAGCAGACTGACACTATATCTTGGAACCCCATCCACACAGCCACCCATGGGAGATGTTGCTCAGCACACTCATTGACTGATATCAGCCCTGGTACCACCTGGGACTCTGCAGCCACCCACCAGGGGCCAGCTGCTTCTGTACAAAGCATGGTGAAAAACCCAACTGGGATCCAGCCATGTCTACCAGACTACCCCTAGTAGTCAGCCTGCAACAACAGAAAGACCTATGCAGCCCACATAGGGGGTACCTTAAAACCTATAACTCTGGGGACCAGGAATGAGTGCACTGCTGGAAAGCATAAGAATTCCCCTATAAAAGGTCATTCTCCAAGGTCAGGAAATGTAACAGCCTACCTAATTCATAGAAGTTGGAACAAGTTAGGGAAAATGAGGCAACAGAGGAATATGTTCCAAATGAAAGAACAAGAAAAAACCCCAGGTGATGAATGAGGTGAAGTGAAGTGAAGTGAAGATAAGCAATCTACTTGATAAAGATTTCAAGGTAGTGACTGTAAAGTTATTTGAAAGATTCTGGAGAAGACTGGATAAACAGAGTGAAAAGTTAGAAATTTACAATAAAGAGTTAGAAAATATTAAGAACCAAACGGAGCTGCAGAATACAATAACTTAAATAAAAAATACACTGGGAGGAGTCAAGAGTAGGTTAGGTGATACAGAGGAACAGATCAGCAAGCTGGAAGACAAGAGTAGTAGAAATCACTGAAGTTGAACAGAAAAAAGAAAAAGAATAAACGTATTGAGAAAATTCAAGAGATTTCTACAACATCAATAGTACTAACATTTGCATTATAGGGGTCTGAGAAAAAGAAGAGACAGGGAAAGGATCAGAAAACATATTTGAAGTCATAATCACTGAAAACTTCCCTAACATGAGAAAGGGTAGATCCAGGCTGAGGAAGCACAGAGTGTTTCAAATATGATCAACTCAAAGAGGAAAATACCAAGGCATATTATAATTTAAATGGCAAAAATTAAAGATAAAGAGAGAATATTAAAAGTAGCAAGGGAAAAGCAACATTTTAGGTATAAGGGAACACTTGTAAGGCAATCAGGTGACTTTTCAACAAAGACTCTGTGGGCCAGAAAGGAGTGACTTGATATAGTCAAAGTGATAAAAGAGAAACACCTAAAACCAAGGATGCTTTATCTGGCAAGTCTTTCACTAAAATTTGATGGAAAGATCCAATGTTTTACAAACAAAAGCTAGAATAGTTCAGCACCATCAAATCAGTCTTATAAGAAATATTATTGAGATTTATCTACATAAAAAAAGGGCCAGGAGTAAACCTGCCTAAATGGACAAAAGACCTGTATGCAGAAAACTATAAGCCACTGATAAAAGAAATCAAAGATGACACAAACGGGTAGAAAGATATACTATGTTCTTGGACTGGAAGAATCAGTACTATGAAAATGACTGTGCTACCCAAAGCAATCTACAGAGTCAGTGCTATCCCTATCAAACTGCCAATAGTATTTTTCACATAACTTAGAGCAAAAAAAAAAAAAAAAAAATTCACAATAGGTTTAGAAACACACAAGACCCCAAATAACCAAAATAATCTTGAGAAAAGAAAACAGTTGGAGGAATCAGCCTTCTTGAATTCAGACTATACTACAAAGCTACAGTCATCAAGATAGTATAGTGCTGGCACAAGTACAGAAATATAGACCAGTGGAGCAAGATAGAAAGCCCACAGATAAACCCATGCACCTATGGGTACCTTATCTTTGACAAAGGATGAAAGAATATATAGTGGAGAAAAATCTGCCTCTGCAATAGTTGTGCTGGGGAAACTGAACAGCTACATATAAATAATGAAATCTCCTATCACCATACACAAAAATAAACTCAAAATATATTAAAGAATTAAATGCAAGGCCCCAAACTATAAAGCTCTTAGAGGAAAACATAGGCAACACATTCCTTGACATAAATCACAACAATATCCTCTGTAACCCACCTCCTAGAATAATGGAAATAAAACCAAAAATAAACAAATGGGGCCTAATTAAACTTGAAAGCTTTTGCACAGCAAAGGAAACTATAAACAAGGTGAAAAGACAGCCCTCAGAATGGAAAAAGATAGTAGTAAATGAAACAACTGACTAAGGATTAATCTCCAAAATATACAAGCATCTCTTGCAACTCAATACCAAAAAAAAAAAAAAAAAAGAATCTGATAAAAAGGGGAGAAGACCTAAACAGACATGTTTTCAAAGAAGACATACAGATGGCTAATAAACACATGAAAAGATGCTCAACATCATTCATTATTCAGTTCAGTTCAGTTCAGTCACTCAGTCGTGTCCGACTCTTTGCGACCCCATGAATTGCAGCACGCCAGGCCTCCTTGTCCATCACCAACTCCTGGAGTTCACTCAAACTCATGTCCATCGAGTCAGTGATGCCATCCAGCCATCTCATCCTCTGTCCTCTAAGGATGAGAGAGTCTTTTCCAATGAGTCAACTCTTCACATGAAGTGGCCAAAGTACTGGAGTTTCAGCTTTAGCATCATTCCTTCCAAAGAACACCCAGGACTGATCTCCTTCAGAATGGACTGATTGGATCTCCTTGCAGTCCAAGGGACTCTCAAGAGTCTTCTCTAACACCACAGTTCAAAAGCATCAATTCTTTGGCACTCAGCCTTCTTCACAGTCCAACTCTCACATCCATACATGACTAGAGAGATACAAACCAGAACCACAATGAAGTATCACCTCAGACTGATCACGATGGTCATCATCAAAAATTCTACAAACAATAAATGCTGGAGAGAGTTTGGAGAAAAGGGAACTCTCCTGCATTCTTTGTGGGAATGTAAATTGATACAGCAACTGTGGAGAACAGTGTGGAGAGTCCTTGGAAAACTAGGAATAAAACTTCCATTATTATGGTTGTTCAGTCACTGTCATGTCTGACTCTTTGTGACCTCTTGGACTGCAGCATGCCAGACTTCTCTGTCCATCACCATCTCCCAAAGTTTGCTCAAAATTCATGTACATTGAGTTGATGATGCCATCCATCCATCTCATCCTCTGTCACCCCTTTCCCCTCCTGCCCTCAATCTTTCCCAGCATCAGGGTCTTTTCCAGTAAGTAGGTTTTTCACATCAGGTGGCCAAAGTATTGGAGTTTCAGCTTCAACATCAGTCCTTCCAATGAACACTCAGGACTGATCTCCTTTAGGATGGACTGCTTTGATCTCCTTTCTGTCCAAGGGACTCTCAAGAGTCTTCTCCAACACAACAATTCAAAAGCATCAATTCTTTGGTGCTCAGCCTTCTTTATGGTCCAGCTCTCACATCTGTACAAAACTACCATATGGCCCATCAATCCCACTACTGGGAATATCCCCCAGGAAAGCCATAGTTGAAAAAGACACATGTGCCACAATGTTCATTGCAGCATTATTTACAATATCTAGGACATGGAAACAGTCTAGATGTCCATCAACAAATAAATGGATATAGAAGTTGTAGTACATATATACAATGGAATATTACTCAGCTACAAAAAGGAATGCATTTCAGTCAGCTCTAATGAATGAACCTAGAGCCCATTATCAAGAGTGAAGGAAGTTAGAAAGAGAAAAACAAATATCTTATATAAGGCATATATGTGGAATCTAGAGAGATGATACTGATGAACCTATTTGCAGGGCAGCAATGTTGATGCATAAATAGAGAACAGACTTATGGATTCAGTGTGGAAGGAGAGGGAGGTACAAGTTGAAGGAGCAACATTGAAACATATGTATTACCACATATAAAATAGTAGCCAGTGGGAACTTGCTGTATGACACAGGGGGCTCCAAGCCCACCCCATCCCATCCCTCTTTGACAACCAAGAGGGGTGGTATGGGCTGGGAAGTGGGCAGGAGTTTCAAGAGGGAGGGAACATATATATACCTATGGCTGATTCATGTTGATGTATCACAGAAACTGACACAATATTGTAGAACACTTATCTTCCAATTAAAAACAAATATATTTATTTAAAGGAAAAGAAAAGGTCACCTTCCAGCCTGGGCTCTGGCTCTCATGCACTTGGTGGCAGTCTCCCTCCAACCAGCCCAGCAGGACCCAGCTGAGCTGAGACAAGGGCTGATCCTGTCCAGCTATGAGTGCTGCCTGCTGCTGCATGGTGTATCCCTGCTTCCACTGCTGCAGTTACTGTTGCTGCTGCTGCAGGCCAGGAGAAGCTGAAGTGCCAGGCAACCCCACCCAGGCCTTTGATTCTATCACATAAGACAGTATACACTATAAGACCCAGAATAGCCAAAACAACCTGAGAAAGTAGAGCAGAGATTCAAGTATCATACTGTCTGATTTCAAATGCTACTACAAAGCTACAGTCATCAAAACAGTGTGGTACTGGTGCAAAACAGTTATATACATCCATGGAACAGAATAGACAGCCCAGAAATACACCAACATTTACATGAGCAGTTAATCTATGACAAAGGAGACAAGAATATACAGAGAGGAAAGTAAAACTTCATCAATAAATGGTGTTGGGAAAACTGGACAGCTATATTCTAAAAATCAATCTGGACTGTTTTCTTATTCTGTAGGCAAAAGTGAACTCATAATGAATTAAAGACTAAAATTAAAGATCTGAAAATATAAACCTTCTAGAAGAAAATATAGGCAGTATGTGCTTTGACATCAGTCTTAGTAATATTTTTTTGGATATATCTCCTCAGGCAAGGGAAACAAAATATACATAAATACATGAAGCTACATCAAACTATAAAGCATTTCGCAGCAAAGGAAACTATCAGAAAAACAAAAAGGCCACTTAATGAATGGGAAAGATCTTTGCAGATGATATATCTGATAAGGGGTTAATATCCAAAACATACAAAGAACACTTACAATTCAACATCAAACAAACAAACAACTGATTAGAAAATGTACAGAGGATCTATATAGACATTTTTCCAAAGAAGATATATAGATGGCCAACTGGAACATGAAAAGTTGTTCAGCACAACTATCACAGGTAAATGCAAATCAAAAGAGCATTGACATATTACCTCCCACCTGTCAGAATGACTATTCTCAAATAGACAACAAACAATTATTGTTGGTGAGGATGTGGAGAAAAGGGAACCTTCATTCTCTATTGGAACTGTTTTGGTCACTATGGAAAACAGTATGGCGAGTACTTAAAAAATTTAAAAATACAACTGTATATAATCCAGAAATTCCACTCCTGGGTATTTATCCAAAGAAAACAAAACCACTAATTAAAAACATATATATATATATGCACCCCTATGTTTATTGAATAGGTTCAAGAGATTAAATCTGGAAGACAGACTACCTGAAGAACTATGGATGGACAGAACTTTGTAACATTGCATAGGAGGCAGTGACCAAACCATTACAAAGAAAAAGAAACACAAGAAAGCAAAGTGGTTGTGTGAGGAGGCTTTACCAATAGCTATGGAAAGAAGAGAAACAAAAAGCAAGGGAGAAAGGGAAAGACATACCCAACTAAATGCAGAGTTCCAGAGAACAACGAGGAGAAACAAGAAGGGCTTCTTAAATGAACAGTGCGAAGAAACAGAGGAAAACAACAGAATGGGAAAGACTAGAGACTCTTCAAGAAAACTGGAAATATGGAGGATGGGCACAACAGACAGAATTGGTAAGGACCTAAAATAAGCACAGGAAATTAAGAAGAGGTGACAGGAATACACGGAATAACTATACAAGAAAAGTCTCAATGAACCAGATAACCATGATGGTGTTCACTCACCTCGAGCCAGACATTCTGGAGCATGAGGTCAAGTGGGCCTTAGGAAGCATTACTTCAGACAAAGCTAGTGGAAGTGATGGAATTCCAGGTGAGCTATTTCAAACCCTAAAAGATGATGCTGTTCAGTGCTGCACTCAATATGTCAGCAAATAGGGAAAATTTAGTAGTGGTCATAGGACTGGAAAAAGTCAGTTTTCATTTCCATCCCAAAGAAGGACAATGCCAACAAATGTTCAAACTATTGTACCACTGTGCTAATTTCACATGCTAGCAAGGTTATGCTCAAAATCCTTTAAGCTAGGCATCAGTTCATGAACTGAGAACTTCCAGATGAACAAGCTGGGTTTTGAAGAGGCAGAAGAACCTAAGATCAAATTCCCAGCATTCGTTGGATCATGAAGGAAGCAAGGAAATTTCAGAGAAAACATCAAATTCTGTTTTACTGACTATGCTGAAACCTTTGACTGTGGATCCCAACAAACTGGAAAATTCTCAAAGAGATGGGAATACCAGACCACCTTACTTTTTTCCTGAGAAACCTATATGCACGTCACGAAGCAACAGTTAAAACTGGACATGGAGGAATGGATGGGTTCAAAATTGGGAAAGGAATGTGACAAGGCTATATATTGTCACCCTGCTTATATATTTTATATGCAGAGTACATCATGTGAAATTCCCAGCTGGATGAATCAAAGCTGGAATCAAGATTACCAGGGGAAATATCAACAATTGCCTGTGTGCAGGTGATACCATTCTAATGGCAGGAAATGAAGAGAAACTGAGGAATCTCTTGATGAAGGTAAAAGAAGAGAGTGAAAAAGCTGGCTTTAAACTCAGCATTAAAAAAACGAAACAAAAAACAACTAAGATCATGGCATCTATTCTCATCATTATGGCAAATAGAAGAGGAAAAAATGTAAGCAATGAAAGATTTTATTTTCTTGGGCTTCAGAATAACTGTGGATGGTGACTGCAGCCATAAAATTAAGACACTTGCTCATTAGAAAGAATGCTATGACAAACCTAGATGTATTAAAAATCAGAGACGTCTGTTTGCACATCACATGTTAAAGCTATGGTTTTTCCGGTGGTTATGTATGAATGTGAAAGTTGGACCATAGAGAAAGCTGTGAGCTGAAGAACTGATGCTTTAGAATTGTGGTGCTGGGAAGACAGAGTCCCTTGGACTGCAAGGACATCAAACAAGTCAATACTAAAGGAAATTAACCCTGAACATTTATTGGAAGGACTGATGCTGAAAAACTTTGGCCGCCTGATGGGATGAGCCAACTCATTGGAAAAGACTTTGACATTGGCAAAGATTGAAGGCAAAAGGACAATGGGTTGGCAGAGGATCAGATGGTTAGATAGCATCACTGCCTCAATTGACATGAATTTGAGAAAAGTCTGGGAGATGTTGGAGGACAGAGTAGCCTGGCGTGCTGCAGTCCATCTTGTCATGAAGAGAAGGACACGACTTAGCTACTGAACAGCAACAAATTTTTATTGAAGTATTCTCTACAATAGCCAAGATATGGAAGCAATCTTAGTATCAAAAAATGTGAGACTCACACACACATGCACACACAGTGAAATATTCCCTAGCCATATAAAGAAGAGTGAAATATGGCCAGTTCCATCAACATGGATGAACCTATAGTTATTTTGCTAAGTGAAATTAGTACAACAGAGAAAGACAAATAATGTATGATATCACTTTTATGTGGAATCTAAAAAGCAAAATAAATAAGCATAAAATAAAAACAGAGTTATAGATTCAGAGAACTAAGAGACATTTATTGAGAGGGTGTGCAGAGGAAAGAAATAGATGAGAGAGATTTAGAGGTACAAACTTCGAGTTACAAAATAGACATGTCACAAGTATGAAATATACAGTGTGGGCAATATAGTTAATACCTACATAATACCTATGTATGGTGACATTTTAACTAGATTTATTATAGTGATCATTTGATATGAATAGAAATATCAAATCAGTATCTTGTATAACAGGAACTGGCTTAGTATTGTAGGTCAATTATACTTCTAAAACCAGCAAACAAAAACTCAAAGGGTAAAAGATCAGATTTGGTATGGCTGACTCCCTTTGGTGTCCCCCTGAAACTGTTACAACATTGTTAGTTGGCTATGTTGTTTTGTTGTTCAGTCACCCAGTTGTGTCCAACTCTTTGTGACCCCATGGACTGCAGCACACCAGGTCTCTCTACACCTCACCAACTCCTGAAGTTTGCCCACGTTCATGTCCATTGCATTGGTGATGTCATCCAGCCGTCTCATCCTCTGATGCCCTCTTCTCCTTCTGCCCTCAATCTTTCCCAGCATCAGGCACTTTTCCAATGAGTCTGCTGTTCACATCAGATGACCAAAATACTGGCGTTTCAGCTTCAGCACCAGTCCTTCCAATGGATATTCAGAGTTGATTTTCCTTAAGATTCACTGGTTTGATCTCCTTGCTGTCCAAGGGACTCTCAGTTGGCTATACTCCAGTATAAAATAAAAAGTTTTATTTAAAAAGCTCAGATTTGTGTATCAGACCAGAAGTGGCAGGTTGTGAGAGAGTGAGTTGGAGAAAGATGATAAAAAAGTACAAATTTCCAGTTATAAGGTAAATAAATACTAGGGATGTAATGTACAACAGGATCAGTATAATTAACACTAATGCTTTAATTATATACATATGATATGAAAGAATTCTCATCACAAGGAAAATTTGCTTTTATCTTTAATTTTGTGTCTATGTCAGATGGATGTTCATTAAACTTAGTGGTACTCATTTCATGATGTATGGAAGTCAAATTATTATGCTGTACATCTTAAGCCTATACAGTGCTCTGCATAAATTATATCTCAAGAAAGCTGGAAGAGAAAAAGCTCCCCTGATAGATCTTGCGTGCATCCATAACTTAACACTGAAACTCCAAATCTAACCTTGTTCTTCGGCAAGGATGCCTTGTAAGCTCTCTTTTAATTCTTAGAGAATTTGGTACCAAGTTGTACTTTCTGAAACAAGGGGTTCTAGAATCTAGGTTTCTCTCTGTATCTTATTCCTGATAGTGGGTTATTTCTTTGTACACCATTCGGTTCTTTTTACTTCTCTTTAGGACTTTTAGTTTTGCTTCTGAACTCTAAACAGGAACTGGAGCCCTGCGTCTATTCACTGCCCTTTGTCTTCTGGCTCTAGGTTTAATAGCTCCTGCTAGATCCCCTGTGCTCTAGTCAGGGTTTCTCCTTACCCTGGCCCTTTATCTCTTTGCAAAGTCTCCTTAATGTTGAAGACTGCTACCTTAGACTGCTACTATCTGTACCACACATTTATCATGTCTTTTTTTTTTTTTTTCCTGATTTTCTCCAGTGAGAAAACTGAGCAGACTAATTCTGGGTCATTCCCTCTGTTTCTTCATTTTATGTCTTTGCACAAATGTGTGGAAGGTTGTCACTTAATGAGTATCAGAAAGACTAGGTCACTCATAGTTTTAGTAGAATGCTGGCTTAAGTAACATTTTTCTCTCCACCACTGCTCAGATCAGAAATCCTATTGATGACCAGAGGACAGATTTAGCCTAGATGCGGAAATAGAGAGGGCATTAGGGTGAGTTTGCAGCTACTGTGGGAAAGGGAAGTTTTTATTTGTCTGTGAGCTTTCATAAAGCAAAGTTATTTTAGGCTTTTTCAAAGGAAAGATCAAGAGGGATTTCAGCCAGAGAGCAAGCATAGCCATGACAAATGATCCTGATTTTTGGGAATTACTCTACTGAGTAATTAACGCATAGAAGACTTTTGACTGAAAATACCTGATTGCCATAATTTTTCTACTTTTTGTCCTGATTTTCCTGATTCTTTGTACTTCCTACAAAATTTGACACCATTCACCTCTTCATTCACATCTAGTATTTAGGACTATTTTTCATTTATCTCTGTTTTTGTTTGTTTTTATACTTTCTTTTTTCATTGTTAATATACTCAATCCTTCATATTAATAAAAAGGAAAATGTAAATCTTCCAAGCATTTAAAAATTTGCTTCCTTTAATTTATCAGTACTTTTTGCTTTCATGCCATATTTTAGCTTAAATTTTTAGATGGCAAAATTAGTAATCAAGAGACTCTTACTTCTTGCAAATCTATAAAATTTCCTCAGTTTAAGGTTCTAAATGATAACCAAGGGTTTAGCTGAGCTAAAACTTATTATCAACTACCAGAAAAGGTTTATTTTATTAATCCAGTGATATGTGTATATAATGTTATAGAGAATGTTTTGCTTATTAAAGAAACAGTTTTCAAGTACTTTGCTCCATTGGCACACATATTTATTGAGTATCTACTTTTTTTCAGTTACTTTTCTAGGTTCTTGTGACTAGCAGAGAGAAAAACAGAGAGTGGAGAGATAGATAACAACAACAAAAAAACCCCATGAATAACACAAATGATTACATCAGAGTGATGCATTATGAAGAAAAATGAGACAATGGAATGTAAGAGAGAGTGATGAAGGGCTTAAATGATTAATATGTTAATAGTAATCATTTTTAATTAGTTTAAGCAGTCTAATAGGATTTATACATGACTATAATGTTTACATTGATTCAAAGATCATTGGAAAAAAATGGACATTTTCTTTTTAAACATCATTTATCTAATATGGAGGAGGTTGATGAAAGTTCTAGTTTTCCCGCCATTGTCTGAGTAGCAACGACCTCTGGAAGGAGCCAGTGATGCTGTGTAATAGTATTTTGAGCTGGGAAAGGTCCCAACTGGAGTTCACCATTTCATAAATATCATCTTCTGTATACCCAAGACTGTGCTGGTTCTAGAGATTTGACAGGGAGTAAGGCACGGAGAGCTCAAACAAACCTTGTGTGCACCAGGACCCAGAGACCCCAAACAGACTGAACCAAAACTGTGTTTGAGTGTCTCCTGTGGGTCAGCAGTGGCCTGCTGCAGGGGCAGGGGCTCTGGGTGCAGCAGACCTAGGTATGGCATAAGCCCTCTTGGAGAAGGTCGCCATTAACCCCACAATAGAGCTGCCAGAACTTACACAGGAATGGGGAAACAGACTCTTGGAGGGGACAAAAAAAACCTTGTACACACCAGGACCCAGGAGAAATGAGCAGTGACCCCACAGGAGACTGACCAAGACTTGCCTGTGAGTGTCTGGCGGAGGCGTGGGATGGTGGTGGCTTGCTGCAGGATCGGAGGCACTGAGTGCTACATGGTATGCATGGGACCTTTTGAAGAGGCCACCATTATCTTCATTACCTCCACCATAGTTTGGCCTCAGGTCAAACAACAGGGAGGGAACACAGCCCTGGTTATCAACAGAAAATTGGATTAAAGCTTTACTGAGCATAGCACCTCACATCAGAAAAAGACCATTCCTCAGTCAGTCTCTCCCATCAGGAGACTTCCATAAGCCACTTATCCGCATCATCAGAGGGCAGACAGAATGAAAACCACAATCATAGAAAACTAACCAAACTGATCACATGGACTACAGCCATGTCTAACTTAATGAAACTATGAGCCATGACATGTAGGGCCACCCAGGATGGATGGGTCATGGTGGAGAGTTCTGACAAAACGTGGTCCACTGAAGAAGGGAATGGAAAACCACTTCAGTATTCATGCCTTGAGAACCCAATGAACAGTATGAAAAGGCAAAAAGATAGGACACTGAAAGATGACCTCCCAAGGTTGGTAGGTGCCCAATATGCTACTGCAGGTTGGTGGAGAAATAATTCCAGAAAGAATGAAGAGATGGAGCCAAAGCAAAAACAACACACAGTTGTGTATGTGACTGGTGATGGAAATAAAGTCCAATGCTGTCAAGAGCAACACTGCATAGGAACCCGGAATGTTAGGTCCATGAATCAAGGCAAATTGGAAGTGGTCAAACAGGAGATGGCAAGAGTGAACATCAACATTTTAGGAATCAGTGAACTAAAATGGAATGGAATGGGTGAATTTAACTCAGATGAACATTATATCTACTACTCTGGAAAAGAATCCCTTAGAAGAAATGGCGTAGCCATCATAGTCAACAAAAGAGTCCAAAATGCAGTAAATGGATGCAATCTCAAAAACAACAGAATGATCTCTATTCGTTTCCAAGGCAAACCAATCAATATCATGGTAATCTAAGTCTATGTCCTGACCAGTAATGCTGAAGAAGCTGAGGTTGAGTGGTTATATGAAAACCTACAAGAGCTTTTAGAACTAACACCCAAAAAAGATGTCCTTTTCGTTATGGGGGTCTGGAACACAGAAGTAGGAAATCAAGAGATACCTGGAGTAACAGGCAAATTTGGCCTTCGAGTATAAAATGAAGCAGTGCCTAGGCTAACAGAGTTTTGCCAAGAGAATGCACTGTTCATAACAAACAGCCTCTTCCAACAGCACAAGAGAAGCCTCTACACATGGACATCACCAGATAGAATACAGAAATCAGATTGATTATATTCTTTGCAGCCAAAGATGGAGAAACTCTATATCGTCAGCAAAAACAAGACCAGGAGCTGACTGTGGCTCAGATCATAAACTCCTATTGCTAAATTCAGACTTCAATTGAAGAAAGTAGGGAAAATCACTAGACCATGCAGGTATGGCCTGAATTAAATCCCTTATGATTATACAGTGGAAGTGACAAATAGATTCAAGGGATTAGATCTGATAGGCAGAGTGCCTGAAGATCTATGGATGGAGGATCGTGACTTTGTATAAGAGGCCATGATCAAGACCATCCCCATGAAAAAGAAATGTAAAACGGCAGAATATTGGAAATAAAAGCAAAAATAAACAAATGGGACCTAATTAAACTTAAAAGCTTCTCCACAACAAAGGAAACTATAAGCAAGGTGAAAAGACAGCCTTCAGAATGGGAGAAAATAATAGCAAATGAAGCAACGGATAATGAATTAATCTCAAAAATATACAAGCAACTCCTGCAGCTCAATTCCAGAAAAATAAACTACCTAATCAAAAAATGGGCCAAAGAACTAAACAGACATTTCTCCAAAGAAGACATACAGATTGCTAACAAACACAAAAAAAGATGCCCAACATCACTCATTATCAGAGAAATGCAAATCAAAACCACAGTGAAGTACCATTTCACACCAGTCGGAATGCCTGCTATCCAAAAGTGTACAAGCAATAAATGCTGGAGAGGGTGTGGAGAAAAGGGAACCCTCTTACACTGTTGGTGGGAATGCAAACTAGTACAGCCACTATGGAGAACAGTGTGGAGATTCCTTAAAAAACTGGAAATAGAACTGCCATATGACCCAGCAATCCCACTGCTGGGCATACACACTGAGGAAACCAGAATTGAAAGAGACACGTGTACCCCAATGTTCATCGCAGCACTGTTTATAATAGCCAGGACATGGAAGCAACCTAGATGTCCATTGGTAGATGAATGGATAAGAAAGCTGTGGTACGTACACACAATGGAGTATTACTCAGCCATTAAAAAGAATACTGTAAGCAAGAAAATCCATTTGCTTTTGGCCTATGACTAAAATCGATTTCCCAATCCTCTCCAGGATATTTTCCACATTGTTGTAACCCAGGTTTCACTAGCTTTTCAGTCTTTGGGTTGTTTTTCTGACAAACCTCACATCTCTTAATAATGTTCTTTAAGGTTTTCATTACATTTTTGCCTTCAAATAAGCGAGAAGCCATCTGATAAGTATTCTCAATACCTAAGTGAAAACTCTGATGTAACCTTTAGGAATTTTCCATTGAGCATTTTCAGGAATCACCAATTGTCCTTCCTTGGACTATAACCATCCTTTATCAGTAATCTTTGCTCTTCCTTTTTTCATACCTTTTTAATTCTTTGATTTGATAAGCTACAGGTTTTTGATGAGGTCCTTGGGGTTGTGTCCTCACTCTCAAGGACATATCTTTCCTTTCAGTAACAAACAGATTAAACTCTGACCCCATGTGAAGGCTTAAAAGTAGGAGCCTGCAGGAGAACAGTTTGAAGAGTGTTAAAAACCTTTTTAGTCTCTGGAGACCAAACTAGCTTGTTGGTTTGGGCCATTGAGTTTCACTTGCAAGTTTACATAAAGGCTGGGTGAATTCCCCATAACTTGGAATTCAAATGTGGCAATAGCCCATAGACTAAAAATCCTCTCAATTGTTTTAAAGTTATAGGTAGGGGGAAAATATTTAGCTAGTTAAGAATATCAGACAATAAGGTATAAGGATTAGGCACCACAGACTGTAAATGAACCATAGCCTCTTTTATTGTCTGTAAATCTTGAACCAGTCTCCATTTTTATCATTTGACTTTTTTACACCCAAAAGAAGAGTGTTGTGTGGACTGTTACAGAGAATTGATAGCCCTTGTTCCTTTAAATGTTTAATGATGTGTTTTAACTTGGGTTTTAGTGGATACTGCTTTTTATGTGGAGTAGGTGAGGGTCTTTGAGCTTGATAATGACAGGAACAGCTTTTTTGCTTGATCCACAGTTTTTCCATCAGCTCACACTCTAGGATTTGCATTTTGTTTGATTAATGGGAGAAAACGAGAGGGCTCCATATTCATGAAAACAGAGGCATGGACCTTGCTCAGTATATCCCTCTCCAAAAGGGGTGAGGGAGACTCTGACATGACTAGAAACTCATGTGAAAACAGCACAGAGTCCCAGTTTTAGCTTAGAGGACAATTAGATAATAAAGTTTGGCTCGTCCAGACATTCCCATCACAGAATTGGACTGGGGAGAAAGTGGGCCAGGGGCTTTGGTAAGCACAGAGTATGTTGCCCCAGTGTCTAAAAGGAAACCGACTCGTTGGCCCCCCAGTCATTAATACCCAGGTTTCCTCAGGTGTAATTAGGACGGGAGCTTGTGTGGGGGCCACTGGGCACCTTCAGTCCTGATTGTCTTGAGAGTATGACCCCAGGGGCCTGTGCCTCTGAGGGTAGTCTCTTCTCCAGTGTAGTCCTTTGCAGACCAGACATAGAGCCAGGGGTGGCTTAGACACCTAAGGGCAATCCTACTTGAGACGCTCCTTCTTAATAACAAGCCCATCCCTTTTTTTACCTGCTCCCTTCTGGGCATTTTTCTTCTGGATATTTCAGAGTAATCTGACAGCCATCACTAAGGCTTCAGTCTTTCCCTAGTCACTTTTGTTTTTCTTCCTATTCTCTGCCATAATAAACTCTCTGAACCAGTTGTAAGTGAAAGTGAAGTCGCTCAGTCATGTCCTACTCTTTGCAACCCCATGAACTGTAGCCTACCAGGATCCTCCGTCCGTGGTATTTTACAGGCAAGAGTACTGGAGCGGGTTGCCATTTCCTTCTCCAGGGGATCTTCCTGACCCAGGGATCAAACCCAGGTCTTCCACATTGTAGGCAGACACTTTACCATCTAAGCCACCAGGGAAGTCCGTAAAAGCTTGTCTAAAGACTAATTTGGTCCATAAGCCTATTTTAGTGGCTTGCAGAGAATATCTGAGTGAGAAATCTCTTTTAAGATCACTCCTCCCTCTGTACTTTCGGGCTCAATCCGGTGAATCTGCCAAGGGCTTCCTGTAGTCCATCTAGGAATTTACCAGGAACTTCCTTCTCTCCCTTAACAACATATAAGTTGTTATATGTCAGCCAGACTTAGCATATTTAAAGTCTTAGCATGCACCCACTTGAGACTTTCAAGAATACATCTGGCAAAGTGGCTCTGATCCCACCTTCCTTTCGCCCTGTTATAGTCCCAGTCTGGCTCTGTTGTGGGGATGGTCTGATTCCCAGTAGGGAGGGGCATCCATCTCATCTTCCCTCTTTTTTGTTGATTTATTACCAAGCCACTCATCTCCATAGGCAACAGCTTTCCCCCAAAACTCAAGTTTTTGAATTAAGGGATAGCATCTGTCCCAGGATATATCCAAGTAAGGTTAACCTCTGGGGATCAAACTTATCCCAGTTTTAAAAATACATTTCAAAGGGTGGTCTGGAACTGCTAGCTCCCATTTGTAAGAGAGGAAAAAGCAACCTCTAGCACCCTTGTTTTTTCCCATGGGAGGTGTCCCTCCCTGTTCTACATGGGGGAGTGGGGGTGGAGACAGACTTTCCACTGAAGCTTTCCTTCTCTAGTCAGACTCAGTCTGATCTTACCCATGCAGGCTCTTTGCTCATTCCCCTCAGCTGTCCTCATTCTGCCATTGAGGCGGGGCAGTGCTGGACCTGACACATCCCAAATTGATTTCCAGTTCTTTACCATCAAGACCTCTGTTCCAGAATGTTTCCCAAGCTAAGACCCCTAGGGGAAGCATCCATCTTCCATGTGCCTGTGCACATTCCTGGGCATATTCCTGACTGCAGTAGAAGTGGTGAGTCATGAAGGGATGAACAACAAAAACAACAACGAAAAACCAAGATGTCTCTTCTGAGTGTTGCCGCACCAGTGTATGTGATAGCAAAAGAGGTGGTGGAGGATTGGCCAGTGAGGAAAAAGTGATTTTTGTACTTGTTTTTGTATGCCTCGGGCTCGCTATCAGTCACACACACAGACACACCATAGAGCTAGTAAAGTAAAGCAGAAAATGTGTATACTGAGAAGGCAGAGAGGCTAGAGCTCCAAGTGTCCTTGCCTTATCTTGAAGATCCTGATCACCCAAGATGATAGCTTATGGTAAATGGTGTTGGATTCATGAGCTCCGAAGGAGAGCATTTCACTTCAGGACCAAAGACACAGCTTCAGTCACTCAGAGCTTTGTGTGGCAAAGTTTTATTACAGAGAAGAAGGGAATAAAGAAAGCTTCTGATATATAGAATAAAATGCTTACTTTTTTCTCCTCCTTGAGGGCCCCCGACTCCTTACCAACCTGCCTAAGAATTAGCTCTCTGAAACGGATATACGCTTGAACAAACTCTGGAAGATAGTAAAGGACCAGGGAAGCCTGGCCTGCTTCAGTTCATGGGGTCGCACAGAGTTGAACAGGACTTAGCCACTGAACAACAACAGTGTTGAATTTGTTCATCTTTGTGATTTTACTGAGTTTATGTAAGGGAACATCCTTGTTCTAAGAAAACATACATTGAAGTGTTTCGTGGCATTAAGGACATAATGTCTGCTGTTGCTGCTAAGTTGCTTCAGTCGTGTCCAACTCTGTGCGACCCCATAGACGGCAGCCCACCAGGCTCCCCTGTCTCTGGGATTTTCCAGGCAAGAACACTGGAGTGGGTTGCCATTTCCTTCTCCAATGCATGAAAGTGAAAAGTGAAAGTGAACTCGCTCAGTCATGTCTGACTCTTCATGACCCCATGGACTGCAGCCTACCAGGCTCCTCTGCCCATGGGATTTTCCAGGCAAGAGTACTGGAGTGGGGTGCCATTGCCTTCTCCTAATGTCTGCCACTTACTCTCAATTGTTGTCTATGTCTTCACATGTTTGAGAGAGAGAGAGTATAATAAAGCAAATGGAGTAAATTTTTAACAACTCAGTGAATCGTGGTAAAAGAATATGGAAGTTCTTGTACTAATCTTGCAATTTTCTGCTAAAATTAATCAACATAAAACATTTCTAAAAGCTATGAATAAAATTATACTTAAAATAGATCACTGGTCCAAAGGGACCTTCTATTTTTACTTGGTTGTAACCCCAATTAAAAAAAAAATCCAAAACTAAAATAACAAAAATTAATAAGTTTAAGAGCTTTTGTAGTCTATTTTTATACTTGAGTATATTTTGCTCTTTCTAATGTCATCTATGAAAGCATCAGTTCTGTTAATATGTAATCCGTGCCCAAATTGATATCCAACTATAGATTTTATTTTCCTCAAAGTTTTTGGCCTTATGACCTGACTTAGTGATAAAACTACTGACTACTTCTACTGCTCAAGTTACACATTTTTGGATACTACAGTGAGTGGCATCTATACTAGGACCTGTTCCTTTCTTCTTATAATCCTCTTACTATTACATTATGACATTTTTGTCATTACAGTGATGTTATGATTTCATTGACATAATCTTTTCTTTAGATTCTGATTTTTTATTGCTTCCCTGACATTTTAAATACCAAAGATAAATATTTTTTTTAGTCTGTCATGAGTCATTAGATAATATTGCAATGTGTTATAAAAGTGTTTCTATATTTAATAACAGTGCTTTCTGTGTCTCTGCATTGTAGTTTATACAAAGTTAGCTAAGTAGAATCTTCATCTGAAGCAAGATATCACACTAAAGTAACTGTTTAGTTTTTTAAAATTGAATAGGAGTTAAAAGCAAACTATTTAGGAGATGATGGAAAGCCCAGTGACTATAGCTGTATAGGGTTAAAATCATTACCATAGCTCAAACTTTAGAATAAATATCAGGTCAAAGCATCCAGCATATACTAGATATTCATTTATTTCCTTATTGTAATAGATAAAGTATTTTATTAAATGGTTTTGTTTTAGATACATATACATATTTAATTCTTTAAAACTTGAATTAGGATTTAAGTGAATTATACTCAAATTTCAAACTTACTATGACCTTCAGCAAACATATGAGGCAGATGGATATCATCTCAGGTCTTACTTATGTCTAATGTCCCCTTAACTTTCTTTCCCCTCCCCTCAACACTACACTCAAATGTATGCTTTCATGCTGTTATGAATCACAATCTTGATTTTGGGGGTCCAAAAGTTTTAATTAAATGATGGGATGAATCTAATTGCTAATGGGAGGCAAACATCCAAGTAACAGTATTATTCACAAACCAAGGTCCTTGATTTCACCTTAGTGTAAATCTTAGGCAAATAGGAGGGATTTGTGAGATAGAGCAAATCTTGGTATTACCACATGGGAACTTGGCTTCGTGTGTCTTCATTTTTGGCTCATTTATATAAGTCTTTGGTTAGTTCTGATTTCCGAAACAGATGTTAGTGGTAAGTGTTACTGTAGTATAGATTTTGCAGACAGTGGAATTCAAATTTGGCTCATTGTTTAAAAAGAATACTGCCTACATCATGAGATTTGCACTTAGAGCAAAGTTAACATGGTCACAAGGCTAAAAAAATCTCAAATATCTATTTTCCTTCTAGCCCATCTGGCCAATCATTTCACTGTTAGTTGGATAGACGAACTATATTGACCTTTGATATTCTTCTGGAAGTTAGAATGGAAATAGCAGCAATATTCTGGGCAAGGTGTGGGAATGGACTGAGAAAAGTCAGCATGTGTTTTGACTTTTAATTATGACTTTTCTGCAGTGTAGTAAAGAAGTGCTTTGAAAAGAATAGGGCATTTTTCACTGTGTCTGAATTCAATATCTTATTGCTTTGTAGTATATTTTTCCTGTCAAGTGCTGAATGTGGTTGTCCTTTTGGATAATGCATTTTTGTTTGCTTTCAGATATTATGAAAGATCTCCTATATAACCTTTTGGTTTCTTTAGGACTTAAAGAGGGTTGGAGAAGTGACAAAAGTTTGTGGGGGAAAAAAAAAAGACCCAAATTCAGACACTTTTTGAGAAATGATTCTTGTTGAGGCATTTTAAGAGAGAAAGGAGATAAATCTTATGTTGTGTCTATAGTATTGCCAGTGCATCTCACTAGATATGCCAGGCCCTCATTGCTCATCTGCCCCACGTTTAAAATTTGAATATTCATTAATATCTTCTAGTCTTTGAGATTTCCCTCCGTGAATTTGTGACATATGTCCTGGTGTAATAATAAACTTTACTTACTCTTTTCTTGGTTGACTCTGAGTGCTTTTATTAGTTACAATTTTATTTTATTCCTCTTTAATTTTTCCATTTTAGTCCCTCTACTATCTTCTACATACTCACATATATTATTACTGCTACCACACCATCGAGTTTGCTTGTGAATGAGGACAGTTTAAGAACTTAAAGCTAAGTGTTTCTCAGTCTGTAGTCCATATTTTCTACATTACCTACGTTTTCTACATTTTTACATTAATGAGCTTTCCTGAATTTAAATTAAAATTTAAAGTGAACTGAATATTTATTTTTCATTCATACATAGATGTATTCAACAAATATTTACTATATGCTGGTTGCTAGTACTGTGTAGATTCTGATTTCTTCAGCCAAGTACAGGAGAATTAGCTGCAGAAGTTGATTATAGACCATTCTATTTGCTTTTTCTCTTTGGGATTTTCAAGCATCCTATTCTGAGTCTTAGATTACAGACACAATATATAAAAAATAGTATTTCTTAGTTCCTTAGAATTCTGGTGGTTTATCTTACTATTGCGTTTATGTTTGGGATGCTATGATTTATAAATCCTGTAATATCAGTGTGCTTCCCTTGTGTCTCAACTGGTAAAGAATCCACCTGCAATGCAGGTGACCTGGTTTTGATCCCTGGGTTGGGAAGATCTCCTGGAGAAGGGAAATGCTACCCACTCCAGTATTCTGGAATTCTATACAATTCCATGGATTGTATAGTCCATGGGGTTGCAAAGAGTCAGACATGATTGAGTGACTTTCACTTTAGTTTACTTCACTTTTCATATCAATGGAAAAACTTTATATCATAATCTTAATAATGGCCCACTCTTGATGTTTTAAAGAAATAGTTTAACATAATAAGTTATTGTTCAGTCGCTAAGTCATGTCTGACTCTTGTGACACCATGGACTGTAGCATGCCAGGCTTCCCTGTCCTTCACCATCTCCTGGAGTTTGCTCAGATTCAAGTTCACTGAGTCGATGCCATCCAACTATCTCATCCCCTGTTGCCCCCTTCTCCTTTTGTTTTCAATCTTTCCCAGCATCAGGGTCTTTTCCAATGAGTTGGATCTTAGCATCAGGTGGCCCAGAGTGTTGGAGCTTTAGCTTCAGCATCAGTCCTTCCAATGAATATTCAGGGTTGATTTCTTTCAGGATTGACTGGTTTGATCTTGCTGTCCGAAATAGTGAACATCAAAAATGGCTCAATCCTCTTCAGTTAATGCTATTTATTCTGACAAAATATTAGCAACAATCAACCGTCAAGCTATAAAGAAATGGTCAATTAAAATATGATAAATGGCTTAGTTCAGTTCAGTTCAGTAGCTCAGTCGTGTCCGACTCTTTGCAACCCCCTGAATCGCAGCACGCCAGGCTTCCCTGTCCATCATCAACTCCCGGAGTTCACTCAGACTCACGTCCATTGAGTAAGTGATGCCATCTAGCCATCTCATCCTCTGTCGTCCCCTTCTCCTCCTGTGCCCAGTCCCTCCCAGCATCAAAATCTTTTCCAGTGAGTCAACTTTCCGCATGAGGTGGCCAAAGTACTGGAGTTTCAGCTTTAGCATCATCCTTTCCAAATAAATCTCAGGGCTGATCTCCTTCAGAATGGACTGGTTGGATGTCCTTGCAGTCCAAGGGACTCTCAAGAGTCTTCTCCAACACCATAGTTCAAAAGCATCAATTCTTCAGTGCTCAGCCTTCTTCACAGTCCAACTCTCACATCCATACATGACCACTGGGAAAACCATAGCCTTGACTAGACAGACCTTAGTCGGCAAAGTAATGTCTCTGCTTTTGAATATGCTATCTAGGTTGGTCATAACTTTTCTTCCAAGGAGTAAGTGTCTTTTAATTTCATGGCTGCAGTCACCATCTGCAGTGATTTTGGAGCCCCCCAAAATAAAGTCTGACACTGTTTCCACTGTTTCCCCATCTATTTCCCATGAAGTGATGGGACCAGAAGCCATGATCTTCCTGAATGTTGAGCTTTAAGCCAACTTTTTCACTCTCCTCTTTCACTTTCAACAAGAGGCTTTTGAGTTCCTCCTCACTTTCTGCCATAAGGGTGGTGTCATCTGCATATCTGAGGTTATTGATATTTCTCCTGGCAATCTTGATTCCAGCTTGTGTTTCTTCCAGTCCAGCGTTTCTTATGATGTACTCTACATAGAAGTTAAATAAGCAGGGTGACAGTATACAGGCTAGACGTACTCCTTTTCCTATTTGGAACCAGTCTGTTGTTCCATGTCTAGTTCTGACTGTTGCTTCCTGACCTGCATATGGGTTTCTCAAGAGGCAGGTCGGGTGGTCTGGTATTCCCATCTCTTTCAGAATTTTCCACAGTTTATTGTGATCCACACAGTCAGAGGCTTTGGCATAGTCAATAAAGCAGAAGTAGATGTTTTTCTGGAACTCTCTTGCTTTTTCCATGATCCAGTGGATGCTGGCAATTTGATCTCTGGTTCCTATGCCTTTTCTAAAACCAGCTTGAACATCAGGAAGTTCATGGTTCACATATTGCTGAAGCCTAGCTTGGAGAATTTCGAGCATGACTTTACTAGCATGTGAGATGAGTTCAATTGTGTGGTAATTTGAGCATTCTTTGGCATTGCCTTTCTTTGGGATTGGAATAAAAAGTAACCTTTTCCAGTCCTGTGGCCACTGCTGAGTTTTCCAAATTTGCTGTCATATTGAGTGCAGCACTTTCACAGCATCATCTTCCAGGATTTGAAACAGCTCCACTGGAATTCCATCACCTCCACTAGCTTTGTTCATAGTGATGCTTTCTAAGGCCCACTTGACTTCACACTCTAGATGAATGATCTCACCATCATGATTATCTGGGTCATGAAGATCTTTTTTGTACAGTTCTTCTGTGTATTCTTTCCACCTCTTCTTAATATCTTCTGCTTTTGTTAGGTCCATACCATTTCTGTCCTTTATTCAGTCCATCTTTGCGTGAAATGTTCCCTTGGTATCTCTAATTTTCTTGAAGAGATCTCTAGTCTTTCCCATTCTGTTCTTTTCCTCTATTTCTTCACATTGATCGCTGAGGAAGGCTTTCTTGTCTCTTCTTGCTATTCTTTGGAATTCTACATTCAGATGCTTATATCTTTCCTTTTCTCCTTTGTTTTTCACTTCTCTTCTTTTCACAGCTATTTGTAAGGCCTCCCCAGACAGCCATTTTGCTTTTTTGCATTTCTTTTCTATGGGGATGGTCTTGATCCCTGTCTCCTGTACTGTGTCATGAACCTCATTCCATAGTTCATCAGGCACTCTATCTATCAGATCTAGGCCCTTAAATCTATTTCTCACTTCCACTGTATAATTATTAGGGATTTGATTTAGGTCATACCTGAATGGTCTAGTGGTTTTCCCTACTTTCTTGAATTTAATTCTGAATTTGGTAATAATGAGTTCATGATCTGAGCCACAGTCAGCTCCTGGTCTTGTTTTTGTTGACTGTATAGAGCTTCTCCATCTTTGGCTGCAAAGAATATAATCAATCTGATTTCAGTGATAAATGGCTTATAAGAACATTAAACAACTGTTTCATTGAGAACTGTGTGGCAGTATTATTCTTCAGCATAGGAAAATGTTTATAATGTTATTATAGGTCTGTTTCCCCAGTAAACAGGCTCTGAGATGGAGACCTATGCTCAGAAAGGCTATTGGATAGTGCTCTCAGGATCAATGACCTAACAAGACAAACCAAAGTAGGTTTCAGTACCTGGAAATAGTCCTTTGTGGTTCATAACACCACCCTTTAGTCACCCTTGCATGAAATTTTCGTGCAAGAAAGCATGTCTTCACAGCTTAGTAGTTTTATGACTATTTCCCTGTAAGTATGTGAAGAAAGTAGAATGGGGGAGAGAGAAGTTAAACTGCTCTGCAAAGGCACAATCACAACAAATGTCTCAGCTAATCCCTTTAGAATTGTCCCCCACTGAGGCAAGGATATCTTGCCTTTGTATTACAGCTTGCCACCTTCCAAACCAAACTAACTTCCGGATTCAGGCTGACCTGGGGAAAGGATGGACATTGGGCCAGGCAGTTCTCTTCAACTGAAAGCAGTTCCCAGAGCAAGACTCAGCCTGGAGCTGATACTTAACATGCTCCCAGCATCTACTACAGATGAAATATTACACAAAAGGAAAAAAACACACAAATGTTTTATGTACATTATTATATTATGAATTCCACTGTAATATATGTATGAGTGAGTGAGTGAGTGAGTGAGTGAAAGTCACTCAGCCATGTCCGACTCTTTGTGACCCCATGGACTATAGCCCACCAGACTCTCCTTTGTCCATGGGATTCTCCAGGCAAGAATACTGGAGTGGGTTGCCATTCCCTTCTCCAGGGAATGTATGTATGAGTACATACATATCATACATACATATTGGGAGAGGACACAGAAAAATGAACACAGCAGTACTGCAAAACTGAAGTAGGTGATCCAGTATTTAGGACGCTGCACTTCCACTGCAGCAGGGTGCACATTGACCTCTGGTTGCATGTTAGGCAATATGGCAAAAAAAAAAAGTGAGTGAATTCATAAGAACATAGCTTTTTGTCAAATAAGCCATTAAGTGAAAAATATTGTGTTTTCCATTACAGTATCAGAAGAACTCAAGTGTATATTGTCTTTTTATCTCCCAATTTTAAAAGATTACTATTTTTATTAATTATTGAATGTCTCAGGCTTTCTTCTGTGTTCTATTTGTGGAATATCTTCAGGTGTGGTATGACAAACATAGCTCGGTGTTGCTGTCAGATTCACTTTAAGATAGTAACACATATGAACAGTTGCTCTGCTTTGGCTAGTTTCAGCCATTCCTAGGGTGGCCTCACCTATGAGGCAAAAGAAGCAATGGTTATGGGTTCAGTCCCTATGTATGCCATTGATACGTTTTTCACAGCCTTAAATTACTTTCATACCCAACATAACATCTTATATGTATGTGATCAAAAGGAAATTAGTAATGAAAAATGTGAATGGAACAGGGTAAATAAATCAAATGTGATACTGAAAAAGAGTTTGAAGTTGTAAAATATACAGATTTTTGTTAATTTTATTTATTTTCAAGAACACAACTTTTATTCCAAAATTTAATCCTCTCTGTGCAAATTGGATAGAGGCATAGCTCCTAAGACTGTTAGAACAGTTGAGGAGGGTGAATCATAATTTAGTGATTATAAAAAGCATAGTAAAAAGTCATTAACAGTGATGAACATTTCTGAGTAAGCCCTCTTAGGATACATCATTGTGAAGATTATGCTCTTCTGGGCTTTTCTGGTGACTCAGTGGTAAAAATCCACCTGCAATGCAGGAGACCTGAGTTTGATCCCTGGGTTGGGAAGACCCCCTTGAGAAAGCAAAGGCTACCCACTCTAGTATCCTTGCCTAGAGAATTCCATGGACAGAGGAGCCTGGTGGGCTACAGTCCATGGGGCACAAAGAGTTGAAAACGACTGAACATCTAAGCACAAGTCATTCATTGTGGCCTCCAATTTGAATTGGGCCAGTTATCACTAGCAGAAATCATAATCCATTTATTTGCATAATAATTCTCTTCCTTAAATTCTTAGCCACCAAGTAAAAGACTGGTAAAAAGTGCAGGCATGAGAAATACCAAGAGTACATCTCTAGGGGAGATTTGAAAGCCTGTGAGACATTGACATATTTTCACAATGTGGCTGGTGCATTTCAGAAGTGGGGACCAGGTGTGGGTACAAGGCTGAGGCAGATGCTTCTGTAACTCCTCTTCTTAATTAGCTCATCTTTGTGCATTTTTTGAATCTGTACCACACTGTTGTGGGACTGTTGGCTTAGTGTCTTACACAGCAACATATCAGGATGCTAAGGAAGGAAGACTGTGAAATGTGATGAGCTCTTAGTCACCTGACAGGTGGGCACTTCTGATGGCAAGCATAGCACAGAGCCCTGATAAGGCCACATGATTATAGATGTGCTGCCCCGAGTCTGTCCATTTCTTCGTTCTCACTTGGGGCTGTTTATTGGCAAAGGGACAAGAATTTGTCAAAGGATAAGCATTCACACCTATTAAATTAGTCATTTAGTATAACTTGCCCACACTTACGTAAAAACACCTGCCAGTGAACATTGGAGGGCATGAAAAATAGCAGTGAAAAAGCTATATGTATGCTCATGCACCCATACAAGCATCTATATTCATTATAGATATTACATAATATATATCTTACGTGATATGTATATTTTATATAGAGATGTGGTCAGTCACACACAGCCATATTTATTTATTCATTAACTGATACTTTCATCTATTCATTCAAAAAAATTACTAGAAACAGGCACTGTGCCAGGAATTGGGATTACAATAGTGGTCTTTGTTTAGTATCTCAAATGTGTCATTTTAGTTTCTCTTCCAAGATGCTTGCATACATGTTCCTTTGGTCTAGAATGGATTTTCTTTTCTCCTTCTTGGCTACCTAGGTAAATTTTATGAATCTTTCAGATGTGTCACCTTTTAAATGATGTTTCCTTTGAACCAGTGATCATATTAGGTCCCAGTTATATGCTCTCATAGGATTCTGTACCTCATCATCCTAATACTTATCATAATGTGATTTCTCTGTACAGTTGTTGGGTTATGTGTACAATTACTGGATTACACTATCTTTCACATAGCTCAATACAAGTAAGATCCACATCTATTCTGAACACCATAGTTTCTTTAGTGCTCACTGAGACTGATACAGAACAGATGTTATCATTTTTTTAAAATAAATTAATGAATAGTCAAAAGGACATCACTTTTGTTTTCAAAGAGATTCTCTGGTTGAGGGGGTGGGCCTGCTAGTATCTGTTGTGTGATAAATATTAGGAAGTGCTCTGGAAATCAAAGAATTGGAGGCATCCATCTCAGCCTATGATTGTCAAGGAAAGTTTTCTGGAAGAATTTGGGTGTAAGTATCTGCAAGATCAGTTCAGTTGTTCAGTTCAGTTCACTGAGTCATGTCCAACTCTTTGCGACCTTATGAACTGCAGCATGCCAGGCTTTCCATCATCAACTCCCAAAGCTTACTCAAACTCATGTCCATTGAGTCAGTGATGCCATCCAACATCTAATCTTCTGTCGTCCCCTTCTTCTCCTGCCTTCAATCTTTCCCAGCATCAGGGTCTTTTCAAATGAGTCAGTTCTTCACATCAGGTGGCCAACGTATAGGAGTTTCAGGTTCAGCATCAGTCCTTCCAGTGAATATTCAGGGCTGGTTTCCTTTAGGATTGACTGGTTTGATCTCCTTGCAGTCCAGAGGACTCTCAAGAGTCTTCTCCAACACCATACTTCAAAAGCATCAATTCTTCGGTGATCAGCTTTCTTTATGGTCCAACTCTCACACCAATACATGACTACTGGATAAACCATAGCTTTGACTAGGCAAACCTTTGTTGGTAAAGTAATGTCTCTGCTTTTTAATATGCTGTCTTGTTTGGTCATAGCTTTTCTTCCAAGGAGCAAGCATCTTTGAATTTCATGGCTGAAGTCACCATCTGCAGTGATTTTGGAGCCCCAAAGAATAAAGTCTGTCACCATTTCCATTGTTTCCCCATCTGTTTGCCATGAAGTGATGGGACCAGATGCCATGATCTTAGTTTTCTGAATGTTGACTTTTAACTCTTTTAAACCTTTTCACTTTCAACAAGAAGCTCTTCAGTTATTTTTCACTTTCTGCCATAGAGTGGTGTCATCTGCATATCTGAGGTTATTGACATTTCTCCCGGCAATCTTGATTCCAGCTTGTGCTTCATCCACCCGCATTTCGCATAATATACTCTGCATAGAAGTTAAATAAGCAGGGTGACAATATACAGCCCTGATGTACTCGTTTCCCAATTTGGAACCAGTCTGTTGTTTCATGTCCAGTTCTAACTGTTGTTTCTTGACCTGCATACAGATTTCTCAGGAGGCAGGTCAGGTGGTCTGGTATTCCCATCTCTTAAAGAATTTTCACAGTTTGTTGTAATCCACACAGTCAAAGGCGTTGGAGTAGTCAATAAAGCAGAAGTAGTTTTTTTTTTTTTTTGGAACTCTCTTGCTCTTTCACATGTAACAACGAAGTCATTCAAAATTTGGAAAGTAGTATGTCCAAAATCATTGCAGATGGTTACTGCAGCTATGAAAATAAAAGACTCTTGCTCCTTCCAAGAAAAGCTATGACAAGCCTAGGCAGCATATTAAAAAGCAGAGACATTGCATTGCTTAAAGAGCTCCATATTGTGAAAGATATGGTGTTTGCAGTAGTCATGTATATCAATAACCTCAGATAGAAAGATGACACCACCTTTATGGCAGAAAGTGAAGAGGAACTAAAAAGCCTCTTGATGAAAGTGAAAGAGGAGAGTGAAAAAGTTGGCTTAAAGCTCAACATTCAGAAAACGAAGATCATGGCTTCTGGTGCCATCACTTCATGGGAAATGGATGGGGAAACAGCAGAAACACTGTCAGACTTTATTTTGGGGGGCTCCAAAATCACTGCAGATGGTGACTGCATCCATGAAATTAAAAGATGCTTACTCCTTGGAAGAAAAGTTATGACCAACCTAGATAGCATATTGAAAAGCAGAGGCATTACTTTGCCAACAAAGGTACATCTAGTCAAGGCTATGGTTTTTCCAGTGGTCATGTATGGATGCAAGAGTTGGACTGTGAAGAAGGCTGAGCACCAAAGAATTGATGCTTTTGAACTGTGGTGCTGGAGAAGACTCTTGAGAGTCCCTTGGACTGCAAGGAGATCCAACCTCTCCATTCTGAAGGAGATCAGCCCTGGGCGTTCTTTGGAAAGAATGATGCTAAAGCTGAAACTCCAGTACTTCAGCCACCTCATGCGGAAAGTTGACTCATTGGAAAAGACTCTGATGCTGGGAGGGATTGGGTGCAGGAGGAAAAGGGAACAACAGAGGATGAGATGGCTGGATGGCATCACTGACTCGGACGTGAGTTTGAGTAAACTCCAGGAGTTGATGATGGACAGGGAGCCCTGGCGTGCTGCAATTCATGGGGTCATAAAGAGCTGGACACGACTCAGTGACTGAATTGAACTAAACTGTATGGACATGAGAGTTGGACCATTAAGAAAGCTGAGTGCTAAAGTATAGATGCTTTTGAACTGTAGTGTTCGAGAAGACTCTAAAGTGTCCCTTGGACTGCAAGAAGATCAAACCAGTCAACCCTAAAGGAAATCAGTCCTGAATATTTACTGGAAGGGCTGATGCTGAAGCTGAAGCCCCAGTACTTTGGCCACCTGATGCAAAGTGTCGGCTCATTGGAAAAGACCCTGATTCTGGGAATGATTGAAGGCAGAGGAGAAGGAGACAGAGATGTTTGCATGGCATCACTGACTCCATGGACATGAGTCTTATCAAATTTGGGAGATTGTGAAGGACAGGGAAGCTTGGTGTGCTGCAGTCCATGAAGTCGCAAAAAGTTGGACATGACTGAGTGTCTGAACAACAACATGGAACTCAATATAAAAAAATAAACATCCCAATCCAAAAATGGGTTCAAGACCTAAAGTGGCAACTCTCCAAAGAACACAAACAGATGACCAATACACACATGCAAAGATGCTCAACATTAGTAATTATTAGAGAAATTCAAATGAAAACTGCAATGAATTATCACCTTACACCTCTTGGAATGGTCATCGTCAAAAAAAAGTCTGTAATGAATAATTGCTTGAGAGGGTCTGGAGAAAAGGGAACCCTCTTCCATTGTTGGTTGGAATGTAAATTGATACAGATACCATATAGAGTAGCATGGAGGTTTCTCAAGAACTAAAAGTAATCCCACTGCTGGGCATGTACCCTAAGAAAACAATATTTCAGCATGATGTGTGTACTCCACTCTTAATTGCAGCACTGCTTACAATAATAACCAAGACATGGAAACAAACCAAGTTGTTGCCAACAGATTAATTGATAAAGAAGAAGTGATATAAATATACAAAGGAATATTACTCAGCCATAAAAAAGAATGAAGTTGGGCAATTAGTAGAGATGTGGATGGACTTAGAGTCTGTTCTACAAAGTAAAATATGTCAGAAATAGAAAAACTATCATATTTTAATGCATATAAGTGGAATCTAGAGAAGTTGTACAGATGAACCTATTTCTAAGATAAGGATAGGGATGCAGACATGCAGAATAGACATGTGGACACAAGGTGGTAAGGGAATGATGGGACAAATTAGGAGTAGTTAGGGGTTGACATATATGCACTATAATGTGTAAAGCAGATATCTAGTGGGACATTGCTCTAGAGAACAGAGAACTCAGCTGCGAGGGTGTGGGAAGAAGGTCGAAAAGGGAGGGAATATCTGTATACATCGGAGAAGGCAATGGTGACCCACTCCAGTGTTCTTGTCTGGAGAATCCCGGGGACAGAGGAGCCTGATGGGCTGCCATCTATGGGGTCGCACAGAGTTCGACATGACTGAAGCGATTTAGCAGTAGCAGTGGCAGCAGCAGCAGCATGGGTATACATATTTCTGATTCACTTCATTGTACAGCAGAAACTAATGCAATGTTGTAAACCAATTATACTCCAATAATAATAATAAAAAAAAAGAATGTCAGGGGAGATACACCATATGCACACACACTCATACACACACACACACACGCACACACATTTATATTTTTACTAAAATATAATTGTGTTCTATACAATATTCTGACAGTTTTAACAGCTTTTTATTGTGAAATATCACATATATCTTTATGTCTTTTTGTGTATATATTTGCCAGTTCTGGGTAGGGCATACATAATTTTCTTCTAGATTTTCCTCTACAATATTTATTGTTTTTTTTTAAATTTTAAACTTTTAATTGATCTTAAATTTTATTTTTTTCAGTGCTGTGAGATGGCATTTAATTTTTAGTTCTTTAGATGGCTAATGCCATTTAGTAAATTTACCATTCTTTCTCCATTGATTTAAAACGCTAGTTTGTGATATGTTAAAAATTATATACACAGATTTGCTTTTGAATTCTTCCTTTTGACCTAATAATCTCTTTGTTTCTATAGAAATAAACATTTTTATTATAGTGCATTTTATTTATTCCAATATCTGATTCTTCTTTAGTAGTCCTATTCATGAATTTTTGGCTATAGGCATTTATTCCTTTATGGTAATCAGTAATTTTAAGATTTACTGTATTAATAAGATTTACTGTATTAAATGTATTCTTATGATTTCTATAGCTTTCATTGCTGCTTTGAATAGGCTGTTTTCACATTTTACTTCTTGGTCTTTACTGCTAATATAAAAACAGCTATAGATTCTCTATTTTATATTCAGCTACTTACAATGTTTACTTATTAGTTCTAGTAGGTGTTATTTCTTATAAAATAATGGGTTTTTTTTGACAAAAATGCAAGAAAGAGCGTTGAAATTAAAAGACTTTCTAGGTTTTCTAAGTGTACATTATTTATTAGCAAAAACAGATGATTTTAATTGTTTCTTATATCTCATAGCATTTGCTGGAACCTCCAAGATAATACTGAAGAACACTTGTGGTAACAAGCTTATTTGCCCATTTCTGATTTTATCTGGAATGTTCTTCTGATTTTTGAATAGCAGCATTTATTATATTTGGGCAGTTTCCTTATATCCCTGTTTTGCTCAGAATTTTCATTGGAACTGTTAAGTTTCAGAATTTTCAGAATTTACTGATAAAATAATATTTTCTCAGTTTTATAAATACCATAGTTTATTACGCCTATAGATTCTTTATTATTGGGCTTCCCTGGTGGCTCAGGTGATAAAGCGTCTGTCTGTAATGCAGGAGACCTGGTTCGATCCCTGGGTTGGAAAGATCCCCTGGAGAAGAAAATGGCAGCCCACTCCAGTACTCTTGCCTGGAAAATCCCACGGATGGAGGCGCCTGGTAGGCTACAGTTCATGGGGTCACAAAGAGTTGGACATGACTGAGCGAACTGTTAAGTTTCAGACTTTTCAGAATCTACTGATAAAACAATATTATTTTGTCAGTTTTATGCCATAGTTTATTATGCCTATAGATTCTTTAATATAAAACTATTTTTTCATTTGTGATATGAGTACTACTTGGTAATGATGCATCATTCTTTTTTAGATCGTTAAACTCTATTTGCTGCTATTTTATTAATATGAAATATTCATAAGAGAATATGAATACTGTATCAGTTCAGTTCAGTTCACTTCAGTCACTCAGTCGTGTCCGACTCTTTGTGACCCCATGAATCGCAGCACGCCGGGCCTCCCTGTCCATCACCATCTCCGGGAGTTCACTCAGACTCACGTCCATCGAGTCCGTGATGCCATCCAGCCATCTCATCCTCTGATGTCCCCTTCTCCTCCTGCCCCGAATCCCTCCCAGCATCAGAGTCTTTTCCAATGAGTCAACTCTTTGCATGAGGTGGCCGAAGTACTGGAGCTTCAGCTTTAGCATCATTCCTTCCAAAGAAAGGCTGATCTTCTTCAGAATGGACAGGTTGGATCTCTTTGCAGTCCAAGGGACTCTCAAGAGTCTTCTCCAACACCATAGTTCAAAAGCATCAATTCTTTGGTGCTCAGCTTTCTTCACAGTCCAACTGTCACATCCATACATGACCACTGGAAAAACTGTAGCCTTAACTAGATGGACCTTAGTCGGCAAAGTAATGTCTCTGCTTTTGAGTATGCTATCTAGGTTAGTCATAACTTTTCTTCCAAGGAGTAAGTGTCTTTTAATTTCATGGCTGCAGTCACCATCTGCAGTGATTTTGGAGCCCCCCAAAATAAAGTCTGACACTGTTTCCACTGTTTCCCCGTCTATTTCCCATGAAGTGGTGGGATCAGATGCCATGATCTTCGTTTTCTGAATGTGGAGCTTTAAGTCAACTTTTTCGCTCTCCTCTTTCACTTTCATCAAGAGGCTTTTTAGCTCCTCTTCACTTTCTGCCATAAGGGTGATGTCATCTGCATATCTGAGGTTATTGATATTTCTCCCAGCAATCTTGATCCAGCTTGTGATTCATCCAGTCCAGCGTTTCTTATGATGTACTCTGCATGTAAGTTAAATAAGCAGGGTGACAATATACAGCCTTGACGTACTCCTTTTCCTATTTGGAACCAGTCTGTTGTTCCATGTCCAGTTCTAACTGTTGCTTCCTGACCTGCATCCAGATTTCTCAAGAGGCAGGTCGGGTGGTCTGTTATTCCCATCTCTCTCAGAATTTTCCATAGTTTATTGTGATCCATACAGTCAAAGGCTTTGGCATAGTCAATAAAGCAGAAATAGACCTACACTTAAATATATGATATATGCTGTGTTCTTTGGAGAGGGAAAGAAATGCTACACATGCAATAAAGAAAGAAATTCCCCTAAAATTGTAGAAACTTTCTGTTTAACTAATGCTTCATAACCTTATATTAACTTTCATTCATAATAATCTTTCTTTTTTACTATTATCCCAACAGTTTTACTTATTTAATATTAAGTACTGGTGGGCTGCAGTCCATGGGGTCACTAGAGTTGGGCACGACTGAGTGACTTCACCTTCACTTTTCACTTTCGTGCATTGGAGAAGGAAATGGCAACCCACTCCAGTGTTCTTGCCTGGAGAATCCCAGGGACGAGGGAGCCTGGTGGGCTGCCGTCTATGGGGTCGCACAGAATCGACACGACTGATGCGACTTAGCAGCAGTAGCAGCAGCAGCAATCAAGCAAAAAGTTTTTATCCCACCTCACCAAGGTGCAAATGACTGTATTGATAGCTCAGATTCAAAACAGTTTCCTTAAAATTACACTTTAGGCAGTGAGATTTATTTTGTCTTTCTTTGTTATTATTTAGACATATATAATCAGTTCAGTTCAGTTTAGTTGCTCAGTCGAGTCTGACTCTTTGAGACATCATGGAGTGCAGCGCACCAGGCTACCCTGTCCATCACCAACTCCCAGAGCTTGCTCAAACTCATGTCCATGGAGTTGATGATGCCATCCAGCCACTTCATCCTCTGTCGACCCCTTCTCCTCCTGCCTTCAGTCTTTCCCAGCATCAGGGTCTTTTTCAATGAGTCACTTCTTTGCATCTGGTGGCCAAAGTATTAGAGTTTCAGGTTCAGCATCAGTCCTTCCAGTGAATATTCAGGACTGATTTCTTTTAGGATGGACTGGCTGGATATCCTTGCAGTCCAAGGGACTCTCAAGAGTCTTCTCCAACACCACAATTCTAAAGCATCAATTCTTCAGTGCTCAGCTTTCTTTATAGTCCAACTCTCACATCCATACATGACCATGGAAAAACCATAGCTTTGACTAGACGGACCTTTGTTGCAACGTAATGTCTCTGCATTTTAATATGCTGTTGAGGTTTGTCATAGCTTTTCTTCCAAAGAGCAAGCATCAAGCATATTTAATTATAGGGCTTCCCTGGTGGCCCAGATAGAATCTGCATGCAATGAGGGAGACCTGGGTTTGATCCCTGGGTTTGGAAGATCTCCTGGAGAAGGGAAAGGCTACCCACTCCAGCATTCTGGTCTGGAGAATTCATGGACTATACAGTCCATGGGGTGACAAACAGTTTGACATAGCTGAGACATATATGATATTTCCCCTTAAACTCTGAGATGTAGAGACTTATTTATTTGTAAATTGTCATGGCACTAGAGTTATATTCTTAAAAAGTGTCATCTGGGTCTCAAACATAGTTGAAAATTGTCTTATTGTCTTGCTAGATAAAATAATTTTTCTTGACAAATACTGTAAGCTGTCACTTATATGTGGAATCTAAAAAGCCAAACTCATATAGAGAGTAGAATGGTGGTTACCAGGGGATTAGGGGAAATGGGGAGTTATTCTAAGTTCCAGTTAGAAGGTGACTAGGTTTTGGAGATCTAATGCATTTCATTTCGATTATAGTTAACAATTTTGCATTATACATTGAAAGTTAAGAGCAGATTTTAAATATTCTCACCTCAAAAAGAAGAAATTGTAGTTATATGAAATGACAAAGGTTCAAACTGATGGTACAGTGCTGATCATTTTGCAGTATTTAAGTGTATCAAATCAACACTTTGTAGACCTTAAACTTGCACCATGTTATATATCTCAATAAAGCTGGAAAAATTGTTTAAGAAGATAGTTATTTCCTTAAAACGTTGAAATCTGTTGAACTTGAAATACAGTTATGGTATCATCTTCATAATGGCAGGAAGCAAAGAGGAACTTAACTAAAGAGCCTCTTGATGAGGGGTAAGAGAAGAGTGAAAAAACTAGCTTAAAATGAAACATTCAAAAAACTAAGGCCATGGCATCCAATCCATTACTTCATGGCAAATAGATGTGGAAAAAGTAGAAACAGTGGCAGAGTTTATTTTCTTGGGCTCAAAAAATCATTTCCAGGCTTCCCAGGTGGCACCAGTGTTAAGAACCCACCTGCCAATGCAGGAGACACAAGAGACATGGGTTTGATCCCTGGGTCGGGAAGATCCCCTGAAGGAAATGGTAACCGACTCCAGTATTCTTGCCTGGAGAAGCCCATGGACAGAGGAGCCTGGTAGGCTATAGTCCATATTGTCACAAAGAGGTGGACACAATTGAAGCGACTGTTAAGTTGGATACGACTGAAATGACATACACACACACAGATCACTGGATGGTGACTGCAGCCATGAAATTAAAAGACACTTGCTGCTTGGAAGAAAAAGTATGACAAACCTAGACAGTGTATTAAAAAAAATAGAGACACTGCTTTGCCAACAAAAGTCCATATAGTCACAGCTATGGTTTTTCCAGTAGTTATATATGGATGTGAGTGTTGGACTGTAAATAAGTCTGAGCACTAAAGAATTGATGCTTTCAAATTGTGGTTCTGGAGAAGACTCTTGAGAGACCCTTAGACTGCAAGAAGATAAAACCAGTAAATCCTAAAGGAGATCAACCCTGAATATTCTTTGGAAAGACTGACGTTGAAGCTGAAACTCCAATACTTTGGCCACCTGATGTGAAGAGCCAACTTATTAGAAAAGATCTTGATGCTGGAAAAGACTGAGGGCAGGAGAAGAAGGGGGTGACAGAGGATGAGATGGTTGGATGGCATCACTGACTCGATGGACATGGGTTTGAGCAAGCTCTGGGAGATGGTAGAGGACAGGGAAGCCTGGTGTGCTGCAATCCATGGGTTTGCAAAGAGTTGGACACAACTTAGCAATTGAACAATAACAACAAAAGTCAGGCACAATGCTAGGCATTGATGATATATCAATGAGCAAGACATGCATTTTTTTCTGCCATGCAAATGTTTTACTCATTTAATGTTGTACACAATATCACAGTTTATTACACATCATCTAGTATTAGACAGACTTCACTTTGAGACCTGGGTCTGTTACCTACAATTGTATGAACATGGTCAAGTTTCTTAGCGTTCCTTGCTTTTAAAATGAGAAGCATTAAAAGTATCCACTCGATGGGAGTTTTTAAAAGTATTAATCTATAAAAATATTTGGCATACCACTTGGCACTAATTTCTCCATTCTTACTGGAACTGCCTAATTCAATGAATATAATCTTATAAAGACTTTGCAGCATTTCTTTGGTATCTTTGACTCTACTCCTTTCACTCTGAAGTCCAGCTTCTACACTGCTGATTAATTAGCAACTCATCCCACTCTTTTTCATTTCCCCAACCATTTCACACATACTGCTTGCCCTCCCCTGACTATGCTGGGCTCTTCCACCTCCCTGCTTCATTCATATTTCATTACCATCTGTCTTTTAGAGTTCTTGTTCTCTCCCTGTTGGCCTTCTGAACACATACTTTTTCTACAAATTGCTTGTCAAACTCTATCGCCCTGGGGAGAAAGTCAGACGTTCATTTTCTCCATATTTCCATAGCTCCTGTGTACCTCTGTTACAGTCCAGTTATTTGTAACTTAATTATCTGTGGGGGCCCATGAGATAAAAGACTATGTTTTGACTTGGTATCCTTTGGTGTGGCACAACTGTAGCTTGATTCTAGATGAACGTTTAGTTTCTATGAATGAATGCTTAGTCACCCTGTGTTAGGCATTATGCTGGTGATAGTATGCAGCTCTGTATGCTCCAAGAGGTACACAATGTGAAGTTGGATGAGGAACATAAGATTCATGCCATGAATGAACGTACTATTTCATTTACAATGAAAGGATGTCAGATTTAGCCTATTCATTGTTTTGAAGAGAAAAATTAATAGTAATTTAAAATTCTTGGAACTTCCCTGATGGTCCAGTGGTTAAAAATCTATCTTGCAATGCAGGGGATGCGTGTTTGATCCCACATGACTTGGGGTAGGTAACTAAAGCTGCCCCAACTACTGAGCCTACGTTCTGCAATGAAAGATCCTATGTGCCGCAACTATGACCTGACACAGCCAAATAAATAAAGTTTTTAAAAAATATTCTTTCAACTTACCTGCTAGTGAAAACAGTTTCATTGTAAGTTTTGCCCCTTTAAGGAATGTATTTTTATATACCCAAATTTCAAACTGTCCTAGCTTCTTGTGATATAAGTAGATGAGCATTATCTCTATGTTTCAAGTGATTTACTATAATTAGAGGGTTTGCATCAATCATGAGTGGAATCCTGCATGTGACACTGAACTAAACTACTTGCTCTGTGCTTTCTAAGTTTTGAAATGTTTAATGTGGACATCTTGGGCATTGGATCATAGCATATTTGCAAAAGCTGAAGTGATCATTCCTTAGTTTTAATTTTTCAAATTGTAAGAATTTTTTTCTTTTATCAGCTTGCACAGTTTAACAAGTGTGAAACCAAAAATATTTATTAGTTTATTTAATATGGTGGTGTGTATAGAATTTCTATGTATAGTATTTGCATATAGTATTCAAAATAATTTAATTTTTCTTTATTGATACAAGTCACTTTAGCACAATGGTAGTCCTTAACATTATCATTTGAGTCTTAACCATTGTATCTTAAGTTCAGACGTGCTTTTTAGAGCAGCAAGAATTTCAAGTTCATAGACTGTTGTGCTTATAAAGTAGTTTTTAATTTGTTGCCTCTGATGAATTATACTTACTTGTTATTTTCTGGATGATTTTGGGTGACTATGGCATTGGAAATAGGACATAAGCTTACTGTATTTTATCTGTGTTCTTAACAATTGTGAGAGTATTTTTAATGTTATGAAAGATGCAAGTTAGAAGAAATTCTCATTTTCTCACCCGTGTATGAAGACCCTAAGTCCTTTTAAGATACAAATCTTCAAAATGTAGAAGAAAGCCTTGGGATATTTTCAGTGGTGCATGGAGTTTTGTTGTTCAGCAATGTAGTGAGATTATAAGAATTTTATTTACTCTGAATTTCATATTTAATAAGAATTAAATACTAAATAAGAAGATTAAACCAGTCAGTCCTAAAGGAAATCAACCCTGAATATTCATTGAAAGAACTAATGCTGAAGCTAAAGCTCCACTACTTTGGCCATGTAATGTGAAGAGCTGACTCGTTAGAAAAGACCCTGATGTTGGGAAAGATTGAAGGCAAGAGAAGGGGATGACAGAGGATGAGATGGTTGGATGGCATCACCAACTCAATGAACATGAGTTTAAGCACGTTCCAGGAGATGGTGAAGGACAGGGAAGCCTGGCATGCTGCAGTCCATGGGGTCACAAAGAGTTGGACATGACTGAGTGACTGAACAACAACAAGAAATTAATAATTAAAAAAAATAATAACAACAGTGAATATTGTCATTAAAGGAATGTAAGTTTAATTTGTATTAGAATTTTTTAGTTACAGTATAGTGGTGATTATGTAAGGATTTTATATAGGAAGAAGTTTTAGGGAAGGGCATTTCAGACAGCTGGTAATCCAACCAGGAGGTAATGGTTTATAATCCAAGAGAGAAGAGAGATTTAGGAGGAAGAGGAGATGAACACTGTTAAACTAAAGGGAAAAAAAGCAACCAAAGTTAAATAAGATAAGGACAAAATATGATATATTGGATTAGCTAATTACAAAAGCAGTTTCAATGGAGCAGTTGGAGAAGGAACCAAATTTCAATGAATATCATCTATCTTGTTTTCTTTCTTTCACACTTAAGAACTAGACAGAAAATTGCTATTATTACCATTTCTGACTGGCATTATTGTTAGTGAATATAACATATGTTGAAGTTCAGTGTTGTAACATGACAATATGAGATGAGTGGTGATGTTTTGATCCTAGCAGGTGACTTTCTCAGCTTCTGTCAAATCTATTAAACTAAAATGTATGTGAAATACTAATAAAGATACTGTTTTTAGCTTAGACTTTCTACTTCTCATTTTACATTGATTTTAAGAACTCCTTTGTCAGACCAACCTCTTAACTTGGCTCCCGCAATATTTAGACTCTATAGTAAGCTCTCAAAAATATATAATATATTTGGACTATGTTTTATTTTTTAACAATATTACTGACTCTGTTTTATCCCCTCACTTCTAGACGGGGAGAACTTATAGGGAATAGCACCCTAAGCCATAGGCAACATAGACTGGCTTGCATTCTAACCAGACACTAGCAAAGGGACCTGTCTTTTCCTGTCAGATTTTTGGGACCTCCTTATAAGATGAGATAGATAAGAAACAAAATACGAGTATATGTAAACAATATATAACTGATTTCAGCCAAAGTCAAAGGAGAAGCAATAGGGTAACTCTACAAAGAAGGTTTATTTACGATACAAACTCAACTCTTTCATCTGTGCAATGTTCTTTCTCAGGGCGGATCTTACTATTGATAGATCATATATGATCCTGCTTGAAATTACTATATAATGCATTGTGTATATTTATTTATCACTATAATTCCATTATTAAAAGGTATATTTCCTTTTGCCATGGCATCTGGGAATAAGTATGAATGGAGAAAACTTAACAAAGACTTTTAACTCTGTCTGGTCAGATTCCTATTCCAGTTTTGTCTGCTTTCATTTTTGTGAATGAAGGAATGAATGCAGATCATTCCACAGTATTAATTCCTTGTTTTGTCTCTTCATTCCTGGGGTCTAGCTGACCTGCATGATTTTCTTTGAGATTTCTATTGTAACTTAAGCAATTCTGTCTGTTCAAGATAACCTGGTGCTTGTCTCTGCTTGTGTACCATAGAGTCCCTCTCTGGTTATATTTCCCATTTAACAAATGAATTGTGATAATCAATAATATTGAATGGACATAATAGCATCTTAAAATTATTCAATGGTGAGGGAAATTGCTAAGTAAAATATAATATTCATGGTAATTACAGCAAATGGGATATAATATTGAAAAACAGCTAGATTAGCAGGTTTTAAAAAGATCATGCTCCAGGGGTTGAGGGGACCCAGGAATGAATAGGTGGAGCACAACAGATTTTAGGGCAGCAAAACTACTCTGCATGATACTAAAATGGTGGGCACATATTATTACACATTTGTCTAAACTCAAGGATATATAACATCAAGAGTGAATCCTAATGTAAACCATGAACTTTGGATGATAATGTTATATAAATATAGGTTCATTGATTATAACAAATGTACCACTGTAGTGTACAATATCAATAGTTTCCAGGGGAGGAGGTTGTGTCCGGGAAGTGATTGGGGGTACGTGGACAATATATTCAACTAAGTTTTCCTATGTATCTAAAACTACTCTAAAAATAGTATATTTAAAATTAAACAACAACAAAATGTTTATGCTCATTAACATCTTAGAAGCATCCAGAAGATGAACTGAAACTTACTTTCTCTAAATTAAAATGAATGACAACGTATTCGGGAAATTTGTGTACCCAAGGGGACTGCTTCTCTTGCTTTGGTCACTAGCTACTCTTCTGATAAACATTTAAAAAGCTATAAATTCAATTACTTAAAAAAAATAAATTCAGTTACTTGTATTATGTCTTATTAACACTTGCTTCCATTTACCTCTAGGTTTGAAGTTTGAGGAAATCCAAGAAAGATTTGGTGAGGAGTTCTTTAATATATGCTTTGATGACAATGAGAGAGTCCTTCGAGCTGTAGGTGGCACATTGCAGGACTTTTTTAATGGCTTTGATGCTTTGTTGGAACATATTAGAACTTCTTTTGGAAAACAGGCCACTCTAGAGTCACCATCATTCCTATGCAAAGAGCTCCCTGAAGGTACTCTTATACTCCATTACTTCCACCCTCACCACATTGTGGGGTTTGCAATGCTTGGAATGATTAAGGCTGCAGGAAAGAAGATCTATCGGCTGGATGTGGAAGTGAACCAGGTCGCTGAGAAACTGTGCTCCGATGGTTCAAACCCAGGCAATTGTAATGGCCTCGCTTTCCTTATCAGACAATGTGAAAATGCTAATATCACGAAGAACCTTCCTCAGGGAACATCCCAAGTTCCTGCGGACCTCAGAATTAGCATCAACACCTTCTGCAGAGCCTTCCCTTTTCACTTGATGTTTGACCCCCACATGTCAGTCCTTCAACTGGGGGAAGGCCTAAGGAAGCAGCTCCGATGTGACACTCACAAAGTGCTCAAGTTTGAGGACTGCTTTGAGATCATTTCTCCGAAGGTTAATGCCACCTTTGAAAGGGTTCTGCTGCGCCTGTCTACCCCATTTGTGATTAGGACCAAGCCTGAGGCTTCTAGCACTGAGAATAAAGACAAGGTAAGTGGCCATGTTGATATGGGTGAAAGGAACTGGGAGATTTCATAATTCTTTTAGTATATTACATGCTGGCAGTACTTATAATTATTTAGGCAAGAGAACCTAGAGTGCCATTTAGAAAATTACTGGTTTCTGGATATGTATAAAAAGACTTGACCCTATTCCCAGCTGTTTTGCATATTGTCTGCCTCTTTCATTAATCTATTTCATCACATAAAAAGCAGACATTTATTATTACTAGCCATAGTAATTACAAAAATGATAGGATTTACTAAAGACCTGATTCTATAAATCCACAAGTATTTCCACTGATTGAGTCAAGCTCTGAGAGAAATAGTAAGACTCACTTCAACATTGTGGGAATTGCTTGCCTTATCCTTAAATAAATACAAGTAAAAGCTAGCTACACTTTGAATATGTTATGTTCTAAATTTCACAACCTAGGAACTCTTGTTTACATCCTATTTTTCTTAATAGGCAGAACAATATATTAAGTGACTATATTAAAACTTCTAATTAAATTTTAGTGTTGAAAAATAGGCGTTTCTTTAGAACATTTTCACTCCTTGAGAGAATACACTGGAATTATTCTATTTTTTAAATTTAAGCAATGGCACCCCACTCCAGTACTCTTGCCTGGAAAATCCCATGGACGGAGGAGCCTGGTAGGCTGCAGTCCATGGGGTCGCTAAGAGTCGGACACGACTGAGCGACTTCACTTTCACTTTTCACTTTCATACATTGGAGAAGGAAATGGCAGCCCACTCCAGTGTTCTTGTTTGGAGAATCCCAGGGACGGGGGAGCCTGGTGGGCTGCCGTCTATGGGGTCGCACAGAGTCAGACACGACTGAAGTGACTTAGCAGTAGCAGTAGCAGTAGCAGCAGTAAGGAATATTAAAGCTGTGATTTTGCTTTCTAGAAGTACAGTATTTGGCTAGGAGGGATTGAAGCATTTTGGGCCTTAAAATTGAAGTTAATAGTATTGAAAATGTGCTTGAAGTAAAATATATTATTGTCAATGTTGATTGCTTTATATATCTTATAGATTTTAGAACAATCAATTCAATTTAAAGTAACTGCTTCAGGTTTCCCCCCCTATGTTTCATCTGGCTTGTATGTCTATTTAATTTGTATATCACAGTGAGAAATAGACAAAATGGGATGATGACTCAAATGTCAAGGCCCCCTGCAAGTTCCAATAATAAGAAACTGCTCATTAGGAAGATCCAATTATAATTTAAATACGTTAGTGGCTGTTTAAAAATAAACCAGCAATAGACAGCATTTTTATTTAAAATAGGGATAGCAATCCTCTTGTTCTGTTTACATTTCTGCTTATTCACCTGGGTTTGCTAGAATGAGACATTCAAGAGGCTACAGTTAGTCCAAACAAAATTATAGTCAATAAAGTTATGACACAGAATCTTAACCAGATGAGTAACATTTTTCAGTTATTTTAGTGTCAAAATTTATAGTTTTCTAAAACATGAAAAGAAGAAAATCAGAATTAAAAATTATGATCCTGTTGATAAATTTGGCCTTGATTCATGATTTTTTTCTGTAATTGCTAGCCTTGTTAATAGTTGTCTGAAGTTTCCAGGTTTATATTGGACTTTTATAAGAAAGTGCTATCTTTCAACAGTGTAAGATATTTATTCTTTAGTCTACAGTGAAGGCTTTCTTTGGAATGTAACTATTTTGGCTATGCACATACTACCAATTATCTACCACCCCCTTCCATCAAAAAGAAAAACAACAAAAAAACAAGAGCTAGTCATAAGCTGAATGATGGTAAATCATTTTCAGAGTGAACTGTATTGCTTTCACTAAACCATGATCTTTGTCATTTTGTGTTGTCAGTTAGGGTTAACTATGTAGCTAGAGGCAGAATACTCCTGTGAGCAATTTGGTGAGGTAGTCATCATCTTAGTTTCGGAGAATTTATATCTTTATTTTGCAGTAATAAGGTCTAAAGACATGTGTTGATTACCAGAAGCAAGAATGTCACTGAGGGGCATCGAATAGATTTCCAAAGAGAGGCAAAGGGGAATTTGATTTTCAACCAGGAAGAGCTCAATCTGTTATTAAGATTAAGTTAAATATTCCTTGACAACTTAGGCTGCCTATCTTAGACAGTTATTTGAAAAGATTAAATGATATAATCCATGTAAAATTTTTATATCCTTGGCTTCAGGGTTAAGAGTTGATTAAATGCTCATTATTATTAATTCTACCATTGTTATAATTATTGTTCCTTTCCTTTCATAATATTCTTCCTATCCATTCACCTCTTTTCTTGCCTTATGGAAGTAAGTCCTGGAGATCAGTAGGTTGAATAATTTTGGGAAAGTACCAGGTCTGCCTAACATCATCATGAAATATGATTTGGGTTTATCTTCTTAATAATGACTAGAAGACTATTTGTCACAAATTCTATAGCATTGTTGTTTGAGTCTGCTTTTTTAATAACAGATTATCATTATTTTAAACTCCCTAGCTTTTTTTCTTTTTCTTTTAAATTTATTATTTTATTGAAGGATAATTGCTTCACAGAATTTTGTTGTTTTCTGTCAAACCTCAACATGACTCAGCCATGGGTATACATATATCCTTCCCTTTTGAACCTCCCTCCCATCTTACTCCCCATCCCACCCTTCTAGGTTGATACAGAACACCTGTTTGAGTTTCCTGAGTCATACATCAAATTTCCATTGGCTATTTTACATATGCTAATATAAGATTCCATGTTACTCTTTCCATACATATCACCCTATCCTCCCCTTTCTCTATGTCCATAAGTCTATTATCTATGTCTGTTTCACCACTGCTGCCCTGTTAATAAATTCTTCAGTACCATTTTTCTAGATTCTGTATATATACATTAGAATACAATATTTATCTTTCTCTTTTTGACTCACTTCACTTTGTATAATAGGTTCTAGGTTCATCCACCTCATTAGAACTGTCTCAAATGCATTCCTTTTTATGGCTAATATTCCATTGTGTTTATGTACTACAACGTCTTTATCCATTCATCTGTCGATGGCTATCTAGGATGCTTCCATGTTTTAGGTATTGTAAACAGTGCTGCAGTGAACAATGGGATACATGTGTCTTTTTCAATTTTGGTTTCCTCTGGGTATTTGCCTAGGAGTGGGATTGCTGTGTCATATGGTGGTTTTATTCCTAGCTTTTTAAGGAATCTGCATACCATCTTCTGGGCTTCCCTCATAGCTCAGCCGGTAAAAAATATACCTGCAATGCAGGAGACCTGGGTTCAATTCCTGGGTCGGGAAGATCCATGGAGAAGGAAATGGCAACCCACTCCAGTATTCTTGCCTGGAAAATCCCATGGACAGAGGAGCCTGGCAGGCTATAGTCCATGGGGTCGTAAGAGTCGGACACAACTTAGAGACTAAACCACTACCACCATACCATCTTTCATAGTGGCTGTGTCAATTTACACTCCCACCAACAGTGCAAGAGTGTTCCATTTTCTCCACACCCTCGCCAGCATTTATTGTTTGTAGACATTTTGAGATGGCCATTCTGACTGGTGTGAGGTGAAATCTCATTGTAGTTTTGATTTGCATTTCTCTAATAATGAGAGATGTTGAGCATCTTTTCATGAGTTCGTTAGCTATGATTTATGTCATCAAGTGTTCTGCCTATCTTTTCCTCTAAGAGTTTTATAGTTTCTGGTCTTACATTTAGGTCTTTAATTCATTTTGAATTTATATTTGTGTTTGGTTATAGGAAGTGTTCTAATTTCATTCTTTTGCGTGTAGTTGTTCAGTTTTCCCAGCACCATTGATTGAAGAGGTTGTCTTTGCCCCATTGTATATTCTCACCTCGTTTGTCAAAAATAAGGTACCCATAGGTGCATGGGTTTATTTCTGGACTTTCTATCTCGTTCCATTGGTCTATATTTCTGTTTTTATGCCAGTACCAGACTGTCTTGATGACTGTAGCTTTGTAGTATAATCTGAAGTCAGGAAGGTTGATTCCTCCAGCTCCATTCTTCTTTCTGAAGACTGCTTTGGCTATTCAGGGTTTTTTTGTTTGTTTGTTTGTTTCCACATGAATTGTGAAATTTTTGTTCTAGTTCTGTGAAAAATATCATTGGTAATTTGATAGGGGTCACATTGAATCTGTAGATTGCCTTTGGTAGTATAGACATTTTCACAATATTGATTCTTTCTACCCAGGAACATGGACTATCTCTCCATCTGTTTATGTCCTCTTTGATTTCTTTCATCAGTGTCTTATAATTTTCTGTGCACAGTTCTTTTGTCTCCTTATGTAAGTTTACGTCTAGATATTTAATTCTTATTGTTGCAGTGGTGAATGGGATTGATTCTCTAATTTCTCTTTTGGATTTTTCGTTGTTAGTATATAGAAAGGCAAGTGATTTCTCTGCCTTGATTTTATATCCTGCAACTTTGCTAAATTTGCTGATTAGCTCTAGTAATTTTCTGATAATATGTTTAGGGATTTCTATGTATAATATCATGTCATCTGCAAACAGTGAGAGCTTTAGTTCTTTTCTGATCTGGATTCCTTTTATTTCCTTTTATTCTCTGATTGCTGTAGCTAGGACATCCAGAACTATGTTGAATAATAGTGATGAAAGTGGACACCCTCGTCTTGTTCCTGATCTTAGGGGGAATGCTTTCAGCTTTTCACCATTGAGAATAATATTTGTTATAGGCTTATCATATATGGTCTTTACTATGTTGTGGAAGGTTCCTTCTATGTCCAGTTTTTGAAGTTTTAACCATATATTGGTGCTGAATAATGTCAATGGCTTTTTCTGCATCTACTGAGATTATCATATGGTTTTTCTCTTTCAATTTGTTAATATGGTGTATCCATTGATTGATTTACATATAATGAAGAATCCTTGCATTCCTGGAATAAACCCAACTTGACTATGGTGTATGAGCTTTTTGATGTGTTGCTGAATTCTGTTTGCTAAAATTTTTTGAGGATTTTTGCATCTATGTTCATCAGTGATATTGGCATGTAGGTTTCTTTTATTGTGTTGTCTATGAATTGGTTTTGGTATCAGGTATCTACCTTGTAGAATGAGTTTGGAAGTGTTCCTTCCTCTGCAATTTTTTGAAAGAGTTTTAGGACAGGCATTAGCTCTTCTCAAAATGTTTGATAGAATTCTCTGTAATAGTCTCTTACAATCCTTTGTATTTCTACACTGTCTGTTGTAACCTCTCCTTTTTCATTTCTGACTTTGTTGATTTGATTCTTCTCTCTTTTTTTCTTGATGAGTCTGGCTGAAGGTTTGTCCATTTTTTTTTTTTAATCTTCTCAAGGAATCAGTTTTTAGTCTTATTAATCTTTACTATTGTTTCTTTCATTTCTTTTTCATTTATTTTTGCTCTGATCTTTATGATTTCTTTCCTTCTAATTTTGAGGGTTTTCTTTTGTTCTTCTTTTTCCAGTTGTTTTAGGTGTAAAATTAGGTTGTCATTCAATATTTTCCTTGTTTCTTGAGATAGGACTGTATTACTATAAACTTCCCTCTTAGGACTGCTTTTGCTGCATCCCATAGGACTTGAGTTCTCATATTTTCATTGTCATTTGTTTTTAGATTTTTTTTTATTTCCCTTTTGATTCTTTAGTAACCTGTTGGTTATTTACAAATGTGTTGTTTAATCTCCATGTGTTTCCGTTTGTTACAGTTTTTTCCTTGTAATGGATATCTTGTCTCATAGCATTGTGTTTGGAGAAGATGCTTGATACGATTTCAATTTTCTTAAATTTACTGAGGATTGATTTGTGATGCAAGATGATGTCTATCCTGGAGAATGTTCCATGTGCACTTGAGAAGAAGCTGTATTCTTCTGCATTTGGATGGAATGTCCTGAAGATATCAATGAGATCCATCCCATCTAATGTATCATTGAAGACATGTGTTTCATTATTAATTTTCTGTTTTGATAATCTGTCCATAGGTGTGAGTTGGGTGTTAAAGTCTCCTACTATTATTGTGTTACTGTCAATTTCTCCTTTTATGTCTGTTAGTGTTTGACTTTTGTATTGAGGTACTCCTATGTTGGGTGCATAGATATTGAAAATTTTTATGACTCCCTCTTGGATTGAACCCTTGATCATGATGAAGTGTCTTTCCTTATCTCTTGAAATTTTCTTTATTTTAAGGTCTATTTTGTCTGATATGAGGATTGCTACCCCAGCTTTTTTTGCTTCCCATTTGCATGGAATATATGTTTCTATCCTCTCACTTTCAGTCTCTATGAGTCTTTAGGTCTAAAGTGAGTTTCTTGTAGACAACATACATATAGTCCTTGTGATCTGTAAAATTTCTGTAGATAAATTAGCTGAAAGCCTTATGAGGGTTTATTTACATCTTTCATATAAATACATATGTATATTTATTATCATATATATATTTCATATGTATCTTTATTTTTATCTTGGTGTCTTTGGAATTCTCTTCTTAACTTTTGCCATTTCAATTATAATATATCTTGGTCCAGGTCTGTTTGGGTTCATCATATTTGGAACTCCATGATTCCTGTGCCTGGATATCTATTTCCTTCTATAGGTTTGGGAAATTTTCAGTCATAATTTCTCCAAATACATTTTCAATCCCCTTCCCTCTCTTTCCTTTCTGGACACCTGTAGTGTAAATTTTGGAATGCTTAATGTTGTTTTAAAAATCTCTTAATTTCTTTTTCTGAGATTTTTTTTTTTCTGCTCTTCTGATTGGGAGATTTCCATCATTCTGTTTTCCATATCATTTCCGTGTTCCTTCTGTATCATTTCAGTTCAGTTTAATTCAGTCGTTCAGTTGTGCCTGACTCTTTGTGACCCCATGGAGTGCAGCACGCAAGGCTTCCCTGTCCATCACCAACTCCAGGAGCTTGCTTAAACTCATGTCCATCAAGTTGGTGATGCCATCCAACCATCTCATCCTGTCATCCCCTTCTCCTCATGCCTTCAGTCTTTCCCAGCCTCAGGGATTTTTTAATGAGTCAGTTCTTCACATCAGGTGGCCAGAGTATTGGAGCTTCAGTTTCAGCATCAGTCCTTCCAATGAATATTCAGGACTGATCTCCTTTAGGATGACCTGGTTGGATATCGTTGCAGTCCAAGGGACTCTCAAGAGTCTTCAACACCACAATTCAAAAGCATCAATTCTTCAGTGTTCAGCTTTCTTTATGTATCACTTAGTCTGCTATTAATTCCTTGTAGTATGATTTTTATTTCAGCTATTGTATTATTCATTCCTGACTGGGTCTTTTTATGTTTTCTAATTCCTTGTTGAAATGATCAGTGTTTAGATAATTTCTTCTCCCTAATACAGTTAACACTTTTATTATCAATGTTTTGGATTCTTATCTGGTGAATTGTTTGTTTCAGTATTTTTTTTTTTCAATGGTTTACTCTGGCCCTTTCAATTAAGAGGGCTTCCCTGGTGGTGCAGAGGGTCAAGCATCTGCCCACAATGTGAGAGACACGGGTTCAATCCCTGGGTCAGGAAGATCCTCTGGAGAAGGAACTGGCAACCCATTCCAGTACTCTTGCCTTGAAAATCTCATGGACAGAGAAGCCTGGTAGGCTATAAGTCCATGGGGTTGCAAGGAGTTGGACACGATTGAGTGGCTTCACTTCACTTTCAATTAAGAGTAGTTCCTCTGCCTTTTAACTTTAGTTAACTTTCTCTACTTCTATGAATTTAGTTGAAACAGTTACCTATTGCAGTTTTGAAGGTATTTTCTTCAGTTCCATTCAGTCGCTCAGTCATGTCCGACTCTTTGCGACCCCATGAATTGCAGCACGCCAGGCCTCCCTGTCTATCACCAACTTCCGGAGTTCACACAAACTCACGTCCATCGAGTCGGTGATGCCATCCAGCCATCTGAACTTCTGTCGTCCCCTTCTCCTCCTGCCCCCAATCCCTCCCAGCACCAGAGTCTTCTCCAATGAGTCAACTCTTCACATGAGGTGTACTGGAGTTTCAGCTTTAGCATCATTCCTTCCAAAGAACACCCAGGACTGACCTCCTTTAGAATGGACTGTTTTTCTCTTATATAAAAACATATCTATGCAAAGTGTGTATGCTTAGCACCTTTGATGGGAGGACTGAGCTTGATATGGACAACAATCACACCTTTCCTAGATGTGTGCTAGTGTCTATCACCTTGATATTAATGACTGGTGGGGGTCCAGTAGAGTGGCTAGAGACAGCACTATGTACGAAGTGGGACTTCCTCTCTGCTCAGTGGCCATCACTGCTCTGTCAGAGGTAGAAGTTTTGTCTCAAGTTCCAGGAGCAGAGCCTTGAGGGTTGGCCTTGTTATGGCTCTGTTAGGCACATAGTTCCCCCTCTCTCTGCCCAGAGACTTTGCATCAGAGGAGTTGCATAGTGCCCAGAGGTCTGAGGCACTGCATCTGTAGGTGTCTACAGCCTTTGGTGCAAGTCCCCTTTGTTACTCACAGAAAATCATTACCCTTTGCTTCCTCCATCCCCACTCTGTTGTGAAGCTTCTTTCCTGGGCCGTTGGGGTCCTAGGTGGATTCTTGGTGTGTGTTGGGTTAGCTGTGGTCTAGTGCTCACCATCAGATATCTGGGCTACTTCTGAGGTACTGCTTGAGTAAGCACCAACTTCTTTCTTGGGACTAGGTTGCCTCTGTGTCCTATGGTCAAATATTTTCTGTGGTCCCTCTCACCCTAGATTCAGTGCCATGCTGTGACATGGAATAAGCAAGAGTAGGATGTGCACTTTGCTCATTTTGGGGCATGTTGAGAGTTAGTTGCAGGATCCCCAGCAGAGCAGACCTATCTCTGATCTGCCTCAAGGACTGGCTAGCGTGCGTGCACACTTCAGGAACAGAGTCCAGTCTTTTCCCTAACTTTCTGTTTGTTGCAGTGGACCTCCTCCTAGACTAGGGGGTGTATCTTCTCCACATAGGTCCAGGACTGGGATGCCCAGCCTGTGGCTTCACATGCTTACTCCCCAGTGTTTTCACCGGAGTGTTGGCTCATGTAATTGCCCTTTTTATCTGAGTCCCCTCCCTGGACACAAATCCCAACTCAATTGCTTCTCTTCCCTTTCTGCTCAATTGCATATTTATTTTCCTTACACTCCTGTTTGAACAGGATTCCTTCTGCTAGTCTAGAGTTAGTTTTCAGTGAGAATTTGTCAATATACATATTTATTTTTGATGTGTTTGTCGGGGAGAGATGAATGCCACATCCATTTACTCTGTTGCCTTGATATCACTACTTCCAAATTGAAATTCTGATGCAGATATTACTGCGGCTTATCCTGGTATTTTTTCTTGATTCTTTTTAATGCCAGTAATGTTAAAATTACTATATAGTAGATGTTACATTACTATATAGTTACTTATTCTGTATGTTATATTACTGTATAGTTACTTATTCTGTATATTTAAAGGACAAGGTAGGTGATTGCATGGTGAATTATATATTCCTTATAGTAATCCTCATGCTTAATATATGCATTTTGCCATGTTTTTAGTTTTGTTGTCAAGAAAGTCTAAATCTGTGAACTTACAAAAGAAAGTGCCCTTATTTTCAGATATTATTTAGTTCTAGTGTAGGCTCTGATGAGTGGGAAATTAGCCCCTTTAGTTAAAAATTGTTCAGGATTTTTCTCTAATTGTTCGTTTTGTTTTTAACAGTATTATTTCATTTATCTGGCAGATTTTAGATTCAGTAAATTAACAGTTGAACAGCTGTTTTGAATGTGTTGTCTACTTCCTAATTTTTAATGGTGCTCTCTATTTACACTACCATTTTTTATAAATATATGATACACTTATTTTTACCAAATGTATTTAATTGTGTAACTATGATAAAGACTCCATTTTAGAGTACTTTGTCACACCAAAAATCCTGTGCCCATTTGCGGTCAATCCCTGCTCTAACTCCCAACTCCAGGCAACTACTGGTCTACTTTCATCTCTAGAGATGCCTTTTCTACACATTTCTTATAAATGTTACTGTAAAATGTAGCCATTTTTTTTTTTTTTTTGGTCTGACATGATATTTTTGAAGTTTATTCATGTTGTACCATGTATCAGCAATTTTTTCCTTTTTAGTACTGAACAGTATTCCATTGCATGGATATACCACAGTTTGTTTAAGAGTTCATGGACACTGGATTGTTTTCACATTTTGGCTATTATTAATAATGTTTCAATGAACATTTGAATATAAGAGTCTTGTTGCATATATTTCTATTCTCTTAGGCCAATTCCTAGGAGAGGAATTGCTATGTGATAAGGTAAGTCTATGTTTTAGTTTTTAAAGAAATTGCCACACTGTTTACCCAAGAGGCCATGCCATTTCACATTTCACCAGTAATGTATGCAGGTTTGAGTTTCTTTATATTCTCACTCTTTTTGATCGTAATCATCCTAATGAGTTCTGAGTGGTAGGGGGTTTAATGTAGATTTCCCTGATGGCTAATGATGTTAAGCATCTTTTCTTGTGCTTATTAACTAGTCATATATATATATTTTTGTTAAATGTATAATCAATATTTTTCTATATTTAATTGTGTTTTTTATCTCCCTATTATTGAATTATAGTTTCTTAAAAATAATATACATTCTGGGTATTATATTGACTTCAAACAGTGCTGTCTTTGAAATACAAAAGCTTGAATTTTGATGGTAACATTATTTCCTTTTATGGATCATGCTTTTGGTATGATACCTAATAAAACTTTTGTGTAACTCAGGATCAAAGATATCTTAGCTCTTACATTTAGATTTTAGATCCATTTTGAGGTATATTTTATGTATGTCATGAGTGCCCCAATTTTTTTTTTCACATAGACATCAAATTGTTTCACCAGTTTTTGAGAAAATATCATTTCATCAATGAATTACCTCTGTAACTTTGTCAAAATTAATTGACTAAAATATTTCTAGGTTTCCTATTTTCTATTTTAAAATATCTGACCTTATACTAATAGTAAAATATTTTGATTACTATATCAAAATAAGTTTTGTAATTGGATATTTTAAGTCTTCCAAATTTATTCATTTTTGAAATTGTTTTGGCTTGTCTAGATCCCTTGTGTTTCCACATAATTTTATGACCTGCCTTTAGAGTCATAAAATACTTTTGTAATTTTGATAGGGATTGTACTGAATTTATAGATCAATTTGGAAAGTATGGTTCTCTTAACAATGTTTCCTTCCATTCCATGAGAATATTTCTCAACTCATTTAGATCTTTCACTTTGTCAAGAAATGTTTATGGTTTTCAGTGTACAGCTCTTGTACTTTTTTGTTTATTTTTATTCTTCATCTTATCATTAATGGGATGTTTTGAAATTTTATTTTTCTTAGAATAAGGGAATATATATTATATTTGTATATTGATCTTGAATCTTATGACCTTCCTAAACTCAGAATAGTTTGATATTGAATTGGAGGGGTCGATTCATTAGGACTTTTTACATACAGGGTCATATAATCCAAGAATTCAAATAGTTTCTTTATTTCTTTTTGATCTATTTTTCAATCTTTTATTTCCCTCCTCCATTCTTTACTTCTTCTTGTGATGTCTATGACTCAAAAAATTAGTTGAGAAGTATTTACTTTTAAAACTCTTTTCCAAAATACACTGGATTAATACCATTTCTTCTTTTCAAATTTGATATACAGTTAATGTTTTATGGTTTGTCTTCTTCTGCCCCTTTGCTTTGGACCTCTATTTTTTAATCTAAAGTGTGTCACCTCTTATTGACTCCTATAGTTGACTTTCACTTTTTTATACAGTCTGATAATCTCTGCCTTTTGATTGGATCGTAGCATATTCACATTTAATGCAATTGTTGATTTGGTTGGATTTTGTCCAACATATTGCAATTTAGTTTCTGTGTGTCTCATATCTTCTTGTTCCTATATTCCTTCTTTAATACCTTTTTGTATTTAACATTTTTAGAATGCCATTTTAGTTTCTTACTGTTTTTTAAATTTTATTAGCGGTTGCTCTACAGATTACAGTATATAATATCTCATGTGTTCATGCATGCTAAATCACTTCAGTTGTGTCCAACTCTGTGCAACCCTGTGGAATATAGCCTTCCAGGCCCCTCTGTCCAAGGGATTCTCCAGGCGGGAATACTGGAGTGGGTTGCCATGCCTTCCTCCAGGGCGTCTTCTCAACACAGGAATTGAACCCTGGTCTCTTATGTCTCCTGCATTGGCTGGTGGGTTCTTTACCACCGGTGCCACCTGGAAAGCCCATATAATATCACATAGGTATCTGTGGATGAGTGCTCAGTTGTGTCTGACTCTTTGTGACCCCACGGACTGTAGTCCACTGGGCTCCTCTGTTCATGGGATTTTCCAGGCAAGAATACTGCAGTGGGTTGCCATCTCCTCCTCTAGGGGATCTTCCTGACCCAGGGATCAAACCCACATCTCCTGTGTCTCCTGTATTGGCAAGTGAATTCTTTATTCACTGAGCCATTGGGGAAGCCCATGTAATATTGTAGTACCCTTCAAATTTGTGCTGACCTAGCACTCGTGTACTATAACAGTTTTACTCTTATATTGTTCCTTACTGCCCCTCCCTCCACTTTGTCCACTTTGTAGTATTATTCTGCACATTATAAATCCAATTACTTGTAATAATTGATATGATTGTTATATAATATAATAATTATATATATATAATGATCATAATTATATATTATGTATATCAGTTCAGTCACTCAGTCGTGTCTGACTCTTTGTGACCCCATGAACTGCAGCATGCCAGGACTCCCTGTCCATCACCAACTGCCAGAGTCCAACCAAACCCATGTCCAGTGAGTCAGTGATGCCATCCAACCATCTCATCCTCTGCTGTCCCCTTCTCCTCCTGCCCTCAATCTTTCCCAGCATCAGGGTCTTTTCAAATGAGTCATCTCTTTGCAGTAGGTGGCCAAAGTATTGGAGTTTCAGCTTCAACATCAGTCCCTCCAAAAAACATGCAGGACTGATCTCCTTTAGGATGGACTGGTTGGATCCCTTGCAGTGTATATACCTTAATTTATTTTTAATTAGATTGCCGGGAGAAATATCAATAATCTCAGATATGCAGATGACACCACCCTTATGGCAGAAAGTGAAGAGGAACTAAAAAGCCTCTTGATGAAAGTGAAAGAGGAGAGTGAAAAAGTTGGCTTAAAGCTCCACATTCAGAAAATGAAGATCATGGCGTCCAGTCCCATCACTTCATGGGAAATAGATGGGGAAACAGTGGAAACAGTATCAGACTTTATTTTTGGGGGCTCCAAAAATCACTGCAGATGGTGATTGCAGCCATGAAGTTAAAAGATGCTTACTCCTTGGAAGAAAAGTTATGACCAACCTAGATAGCATATTCAAAAGCAGAGACATTACTTTGCCAACTAAGGTCCATCTAGTCAAGGCTATGGTTTTTCCAGTAGTCATATATAGATGTGAGAGTTGGACTGTGAAGAAGGCTGAGCACTGAAGAATTGATGCTTTTGAACTGTGGTGTTGGAGAAGACTCTTGAGTCCCTTGGACTGCAAGCAGATCCAACCAGTCCATTCTGAAGGAGATCAGCCCTGGGATTTCTTTGGAAGGAATGATGCTAAAGCTGAAACTCCAGTACTTTGGCCACCTCATGCGATGAGTTGACTCATTGGAAAAGACTCTGATGCTGGGAGGGATTGGGGGCAGGAGGAGAAGTGGACAACAGAGTATGAGATGGCTGGATGGCATCACTGACTCAATGGACATGAGTCTGAGTGACCTCCGGGAGTTGGTGATGGACAGAGAGGCCTGGCGTGCTGTGATTCATGGGGTCACGAAGAGTCGGACATGACTGAGTGACTGAACTGAACTGAACTGAACTGAACATTCCACTGTACATAGTATCACAGCATCTAAAACCACTTATCTGTCAGTGGACATCTAGGTTACATCCATGTCTGAGCTATAGTAAATGGTGCTGCATTTAACATTTGTGTACATGTGTCTTTTTCAATCATCATTTCCTCAGGGTATATGCCCAGTAGTGAAGTTGTTGAATCATATGGTAGTTCTGGTTCTTGTTTTCTAAGGAATATCCATCTTGTACTTCACAGTGGTTGTATCAGTTTTCATTCCTACCAACAATACAAGAGGGTTCCATTTTTCTCCATACCCTCACCAGCATTTATTGTTCTGTAGATTTTTTTGATGGTGGGCATTCTGACTGGTGTAAGGTCATACTTCACTTAATTTTTATTTTCATTTTCCTAATAATTAGGGATATTGAGCATCTTTTCATGTGCTTTTGCTCATCTCTGTGTCTTTTTTGGAGGATTATCTGTTTGGGTCTTCTGCCCTTTTTTCATTGGGCTGTTTGTTTTCCAAATTGAGCCATATGACCTGCATATATATTCTGCCAATCAATCCTTTGTCAGTTTTATTTGCATTATTTACTCCTATCCTGAGGGTTATCTTTTAATCTTTTTATTGTTTCCTTTGTTGTGAAAAAGATTTAAGATTAATTTGGTACTATCTGTTTATTTTTATTTCCATTACCCTAGCAGATGGGTCAAAGAGGATCATGTATGTAAAAGAGTATACTGCCTATCTTTTCCTTTAAGATCTTTATACTTTCTGACCTCTCAATTAAATCTTTAATCCATTTTGAATTAATTTTCATGTATGGTGTTAGGAAGTGTTCTACTTTCATTCTTTTACATGTAGATGTCCTGTTTATCCAGCAATATTAATTAAGAGGCTTTCTTTCCACCATTTCATATTTTTGACTCCTTTGTCAAGATAAGGTGGCCATAGGTGCATGAGTTTATTTCTGGGCGTTGTTGTCTTGTCCCAGTTCAAATCAGTGCATCCACTCAGTCGTGTCCGACTCTTTGCCACTCCATGAATTGCAGCACGCCAGGCCTCCCTGTCCATCACCATCTCCCAGAGTTCACCCAAACTGATGTCCATCGAGTTGGTGATACTATCCAGCCATCTCATCCTCTGACGTCCCCTTTTCCTCCTGCCCCCAAACTCTCCCAGCATCAGGGCATTTTCCAATGAGTCAACCCTTCGCATGAGGTGGCCAAAGTACTGGAGTTTCAGCTTTAGCATCATTCCTTCCAAAGAACCCCCAGGGTTCATCTCCTTTAGAATGGACTGGTTGGATCTGCTTGCAGTCCATGTGACTCTCAAGAGGTTTCTCCAACACCACAGTCCAAAAGCATCAGTTCTTCATTGCTCAGATTTCTTCACAGTCCAACTCTCACAACAGTTCCTCTATACTTTCTGCCGCAAGGGTGGTGTCATCTGCATATCTGAGGTTATTGATATTTCTCCCAGCAATCCTGATTCCAGCTTGTGCTTCTTCCAGCCCAGCATTTCTCATGATGTACTCTGCATATAAGTTACATAAGCAGGGTAGCAATATACCGCCTTGGCGTACTCCTTTTCCTATTTGGAACCAGTCTGTTTTTCCATGTCCAGTTCTATCTGTTGCTTCCTGACCTGCATATAGGTTTCTCAAGAGGCAGGTCAGGTGGTCTGGTATTCCCATCTCTTTCAGAATTTTCCACAGTTTATTGTGATCCACACAGTCAAAGGCTATGGCATAGTCAATAAAGCAGAAAGAGATGTTTTTCTGGAACTCTCTTGCTTTTTCGATGATCCAGCAGATGTTGGCAATTTGATCTCTGGTTCCTATGCCTTTCCTAAAACCAGCTTGAACATCAAGACGTTCACGGTTCACATATTGCTGAAGCCTGGCTTGGAGAATTTTGAGCATGACTTTACTAGCATGTGAGATGAGTGCAGTTGTGAGGTAGTTTGAGCATTCTTTGGCATTGCCTTTCTTTGGGATTGGAATGAAAACTGACCTTTTCCAGTCCTGTGGCCACTGCTGAGTTTTCCAAATTTGCTGGCATATTGAGTGCAGCACTTTCACAGCATCATCTTTCAGGATTTGAAAGAGCTCACTGGAATTCCATCACTTCCACTAGCTTTGTTCATAGTGATGCTTTCTAAGGCCCACTTGACTTCACATTCCAGAATGTCTGGCTCTAAGTGAGTGATCACACCATCATGATTATGTTGGTCATGAAGCTCTTTTTTGTACAGTTCTTCTGTGTATTCTTGCCACCTCTTCTTAATATCTTCTGCTTCTGTTAGGTCCATACCATTTCTGTCCTTTATCGAGCCCATCTTTGCATGGAATGTTCCCTTGGTATCTCTAATTTTCTTGAAGAGATCTTTAGTCTTTACCATTCTGGTGTTTTCCTCTATTTCTTCACATTGATCACTGAGGAAGGCTTTCTTATCTCTTCTTGCTATTCTTTGGAATTCTACATTCAGATGCTTATATCTTTCCTTTTCTCCTTTGTTTTTCACTTCTCTTCTTTTCACAGCTATTTGTAAGGCCTCCCCAGACAGCCATTTTGCTTTTTCGCATTTCTTTTCCCTGGGGATGATCTTGATCCCTGTCTCCTATACAGTGTCACAAACCTCAGTCTGTAGGTCATCAGGCACTCTATCTATCAGATCTAGCCCCTTAAACCTATTTCTCACTTCCACTGTATAATGATAAGGAATTTGATTTAGGTCATACCTAAATGGTCTAGTGGTTTTCCCTACTTTCTTGAATGTAAGTCTGAATTTGGCAATAAGGAGTTCATGATCTGAGCCACAGTCAGCTCCCAGTCTCGTTTTTGCTGACTGTATAAAGCTTCTCCATCTTCGGCTGCAAAGTCCTTTTTTTTCCTATTACAAAGAGTTGGGCACAATTGAGTGACTGAGCAACAATGAGACTGCAGTGCATGAGAGAAAAAGAGGACATGATAAAAGACAATGGTGACATTCACCAGTAGAGAAAAGATGGGCTATTCAATAAATGTTTGGGGGCCAATTGGTTATCCATGTTAAAAAAATATGTAATTGCATCCCTAACTTCATGTGTCTGCACATAAATCAATTACAGGTGGGTTAAATATTATAGGATGTAGTATACAATTATTAATTTATAATTAGCAATTTATAAACTCAGTGATTTATTTACTAAATTATACATTCATGCAAAGATGGGCTCAATAAAGGACAGAAATGGTATGGACCTAACAGAAGCAGAAGATATTAAGAAGAGGTGGCAAGAATACACAGAAGAACTGTACAAAAAAGATCTTCACGACCAACATAATCATGATGGTGTGATCACTCACCTAGAGCCAGACATCCTGGAATGTGAAGTCAGTGGACCTTAGAAAGCATCACTATGAACAAAGCTAGTGGGGGTGATGGAATTCTAGTTGAGCTCTTTCAAATCCTGAAAGATGATGCTGTGAAAGTGCTGCACTCAATATGCCAGCAAATTTGGAAAACTCAGCAGTGGCCACAGGACTGGAAAAGGTCAGTTTTCATTCCAATCCCAAAGAAAGGCAATGCCAAAGAATGCTCAAACTACCTCACAACTGCACTCATCTCACATGCTAGTAAAGTCATGCTCAAAATTCTCCAAGCCAGGCTTCAGCAATATGTGAACCGTGAACGTCTTGATGTTCAAGCTGGTTTTAGGAAAGGCATAGGAACCAGAGATCAAATTGCCAACATCTGCTGGATCATCGAAAAAGCAAGAGAGTTCCAGAAAAACATCTCTTTCTGCTTTATTGGCTATGCTAAAGCCTTTGACTGTGTGAATCACAATAAACTGGAAAATTCTGAAAGAGATGGGAATACCAGACCACCTGACGTGCCTCTTGAGAAACCTATATGCAGGTCAGGAAGCAACATTTAGAACTGCACATGGAACAACAGACTGGTTCCAAATAGGAAAAGGAGTACGTCAAGGCTGTATACTGTCAGCCTACTTATTTAACTCATATGCAGAGTACATCATGAGAAACGCTGAGCTGGAAGAAGCACAAGCTGGAATCAAGATTGCCGGGAGAAATAGCAATCACCTGAGATATGCAGATGACACCACCCTTATGGCAGAAAGTGTAGAGGAACTAAAAAGGTTCTTGATGAAAGTCAAAGAGGAAAGTGAAAAAGTTGGCTTAAAGCTCAGCATTCAGAAAACGAAGATCATGGCATCCGATCCCATCACTTCATGGGAAATAGATGGGGAAACAGTGGAAACAGTGTCCGACTTTAATTTTTGGGGCTCCAAAATCACTGCAGATGGTGATTGCAGCCATGAAGTTAAAAGACGCTTACTCCTTGGAAGAAAAGTTATGACCAGTGTAGATAGCATATTGAAAAGCAAGTCATTACTTTGCCAACAAAGGTCTGTCTAGTCCAGGCTGTGATTTTTCCAGTGGTCATGTATGGTTGTGAGAGTTGGACTGTGAAGAAGGCTGAGAACCGAAGAATTGACGCTTTTGAACTGTGGTGTTGGAGTAGACTCTTGAGAGTCCCATGGACTGCAAGCAGATCCAACCAGTCCATTCCGAAGGAGATCAGCCCTGGAATTTCTTTGGAAGGAATGATGCTAAAGCTGAAACTCCAGTACTTTGGCCACCTCATGCAAAGAGTTGACTCGTTGGAAAAGTCTCTGATCCTGCGAGGGATTGGGGGGCAGGAGGAGACGGGGACGACCGAGGATGAGATGGCTGGATGGCATCACTGACTCGATAGACGTTGGTTTGTGTAAACTCCGGGATTTGGTGATAGATATGGAGGCCTGGCGTGCTGCAATTCATGGGGTTGCAGAGTTGGTCACGACTGAGAGCCTGAACTGAACTGAACTGATACTGAGGTCCCATTTGTTTATTTATTTATTTTTATTCCCCGCCCCCCACCCCCATACTCTGGGAGATGGGTCATAGAGAAGCTTGCTGTGATTTATGTTAAAGAGTGTTCTACCTACATTTGCCTCTTAAGAATTTTATAGTTTCTGGTCTTACATCTAGATATTTAAGCCATTTTCATTTTATCTTTGTGTGTGGTGCTGGAAAGTATTCTAGTTTCATTCTTTTACATGGTTGACCAGTTTTTCCAGCACCACTTTGTTAAAGAGACTGTTTTTTTCTCCATTGTATATTGTGCCTGCTTTGTCAAATATAAAGTGTTCATAGGTGCATGGATTTATCTCTGGACTTTCTATTTTGTTCATTGACCTATATATCTGTCTTTGTGTCAGTACCATACTGTCTTGATGACTAGTATAGTCTAAAGTCAGGAAGGGTTATTCCTCTAGTTCCACTCTTCTTTCTCTGGATTGCTTTGGCTGTTCAAGATTTATTGTGTTTCCATATACATGGTGAAATTATTTGTTTTCGTTCTGTGAAAAACACTGTTGGTAGTTTGATGGAGATTGCACTATATCTGTAGATTGCTTTGGGTAGTATACTCATTTTCACTATGTTTGTTTTTCCAATTCATGAATATGGTATATTTCTCCATCTATTCATATCATCCTTGATTTCTTTAATCAGTGTTTCATAGTTTTCTATATAAAGGCCTTTTTTTCCTTTAGGTAAATTTTTCCTAAGTATTTTATTCTTTTCATTGCAATGGGATTGTTTCCTTCATCTCTCTTTCTGATTTTTCATTGTTAGTAGATAGAAGTGCAAGGGATTTCTGTATATTAGTTTTATATCTTATAATTTTACTGTATTCATTGATTAACTCTAGTAAATTTTCTGGTGTCATCCACAATTACTGTATTACTGTTAATTTCCTCTTTCACACTTGTTAGCATTTGCCTTATATATGGTTTAGAATTAAGAGGAAATTTATGAAAATTAGTAATATTAAGAACAGAGTGAACTGCTTTGTGAGATAGTGAGCTATATAATACTTGGAAGTTCAAAATGATATTGAATATTTTATTGAAGATTCTTAGAGGAAACCTAGAAATCTTAAAATGTAAATAACATGATCACCTTGTTTTTATAATGCTATTTTCAGGTAGTAAGAATAGTACTCATTTTATAGACTTTCTGTGCTACAGTGACAAAAATATTTCTATATCATTTTATTTTCATAGTAATAGAGTTTAATCTGAAAAAACTAAAAAAGAATTTATATGTTAGATTGTAAAAGCTGAAGTTCTATTCAGCAATCCCTGTTCTTTCATATGTTTAATATGGTGCCCTTCAAAATTCTACTCAGTAGAGTATCTTTGAAATGCCATGTATTTTGGGTTCTGTGTTTTAAAAAGTTCTATTTCTCAAAATGAAATGAAAACTTGGTTTTTATGACCAATTGTGAATACTTAAATATTGGAAAGTCTGTTTTAGAAATATCTTCACCTCATAGGAGTGCTTTTTAAGAAAGCTATTTATGCTTTTTAGCATCTATGAAATTGGACCTTTAGGGAATTTCTGAAATAGTAAACATGTCTTTTTAGGAGATGAATCTTTGATGAGATTAATTCAGGCTTATTGGAAAATATGAAGTCAGTTTTGACATTTCTAGTAGTTAAAGACTAATTTCCTAGAAAATAGACCTGTTTCTATCATACTTGAAAATATGATCCAGAACCCTTGAGAATGTTTAAGATAATTTCCTTATTTTGTAAGAGAATGAGTAGAGTTTGCACATTTTCTTCAGAGAGGAATCAAGGTATTTATGTTTGAATCACATTATGGTCTCTGTTTGTTTTCATTTTCCCCTCAAGACAGTGTGTGTGTGTGTTTCATGAAGATTCAGTGGAGTCAAAATCAAAATCTGATCTTATTGCAGGAAATAAGCAGAGAAAGAAAGTTGATCCCCAGATTCTTTTCTTTTGAAGGAGAGGTCAAGAACTACATTTCTTGTGAAGACAGACTTATCTGTGATGTTAGCATTAAGAATGCTTATGATATTGTGTACAGCTCCATAAAGGGCTTGCCTGGTGGCTCAGATGGTAAAGAATCTGCCTGCAATGCAGGAGACCTGGGATCGATCCCTGGGTTGGTAAGATCCCCTGGAGGAGGGCATGGCAACCCACTCCAGTATTCTCACCTGTAGAATCCCCATGGATAGAGGAGCATGGTGGGCTACAGTCTATGAGGTTGCAAAGAGTCAAACATGACTAGCGACTAAGCTCAGCACAGCTCCATAAAAGGACTGAAATTTCAAGTCCATATGTCTCAAAATTATGAATGAATGAATAATTGTTGATCATTTAACATCAGCTTCAGAAATCTTTCCCTTTTAGGAAAGGTGTGAGAAAATCTATCTTCATGAGTGTGTATATATATATATATATATATATATATATATATATATATATATTCAATTATATGTTGTTAGAAATGTAATGATAAATGTAGCTCTCATGTTAGAATTTCAGTAAACAAGGCCTATAAAGAAATTCTTATAGAATGTTACTTTAAAAAGTTTCTGTGCTACTATGATGCATTGCCAACATAGCTTTTGATTTCTTCTAATCTTAAGATCTTTAAGAGCAAATTATAACAATTATTTTCAATGGTTTCATTACCATTGAACTCTGTTTTGTGTCTTTAGAGACCAATTCCCTATCATGAATTTATTATTCTGTGAAATAATATACATGCTCTTTTATACATGTTTACATTCTTGTTGTTCAGTCACTGAGTCGTGTCCGACTCTTTGCGACCCAATGGACTGCAGTACGCCAGGCTTCCCTGTCCTTCACTATCTCCCAGAGCTTGCTCAATTGAGTTGATGATGCCTTCCAATTATTTCATCTTCTGTCACCCCCTTCTCCTACTGTCCTCAATCTTTCCCAGCATCAGGGTCTTTTCTAGTAAGTCAGCTCTTCACATCAGCTGGCCAAAGTATTGGAGCCTTAGCTACAGCATCAGTCTTTTAAATGAATATTCAGGGTTGACTTTCTTTAGGATTGACTGGTTTGATCTCCTTGCAGTCCAAGGGGTTCCCAAGAGTCTTCTCCAGCACCACAGTTTGACAGCATCAATCCTTTGGTGCTCAGCCTTTATGATCCAACTTTCATATCCATGAATGACTACTGGAAAAAAACGTAGCTATTAATATATGAACTTGTGTTGGCAAAATAATGTCTCTGCTTTTTAATATGCTGTCTAGATTTGTCATAGCGTTTCTTCCAAGGAGCAAGTGTCTTTTAATTTCATGGTTACTGTTATCATCTGCAGTGATTTTGGAGCCTAAGCAAACAAAGTCTGTCACTGTTTCCACTGTTTTTCCACATCTATTTGTCATGAAATGATGGGACTGGATGACATGATCTTAATTTTTGAATGCTGAGTTCTAAGCCAGCTTTTTTTACTCTACTCTTTCACTTTCATGAAGAGGCTCTTTAGTTCCTCTTTGCTTTCTACCATCAGGGTGGTATCATCCGCATATCTGAGGTTATTGATATTTCTGCCAGCAATCCTGATTTCAGCTTGTGCTTCAGCTAGCCTGGCATTTCACATGATGTACTCTGCATATATGTTAAATAAGCAGGGTGACATCATACAGCCTTGACGTATGCCTTTCCCAAGGTGTACTGGTTCATTTTTGGAACCAGTCCATTGTTCCATGTAAGGTTCTAACTCTTGCTTCTTGACCTACATACAGGGGTCTTAGTAGGCAGGTAAAGTGGTCTGGCATCCCCATCCCTTTAAGAATTTTCCACAGTTTGTTGTGATCCACACATTCAAAGGCTTTAGCAGTCAGTGAAAAAGAAGTAGACACTTTTCTGGAATTTCCTTGCTTTTTCTGTGATCCAGCAGGTTTTGGCAACTCGATCTCTGGTTCCTCTGCCTTTTCTAAATCCAGCTGTACATCTAGAAGTTCTCGGTTCATATACTGCTGGAGCCTAGTTTAAAGGATTTTGAGCATTACCTTGGAGCATGTGAAATGAGTTCAATTTTAGGTACTTTGAACATTCTTTGGCATTGCTTTTCTTTGAGATTAGAATGAAAACTGATCTTTTCCAATCCTGTGGCCACTGCTGAGTTTTCCAAATTTGCTGGCATATTGAGTATGGCACTTTAACAGCATCATCTTTAAGATTTGAAATAGCTCAGCAGGAATTCTATCACCTCCAATAGCTTTGTTCATAGTAGTGCTTCCTAAGGCCCAAAGTTTCTGGAAGTGGTGCTTCCTAAAGCCCACTTCTGGAAACACAATACAAACTACAAGGATATATTGTAGTGCACATATAACAAATACATAATAGCTATAAATGGAGTATAATGTATAAAATATTTTGAATCACTGTGTTATATATCTGAAACTAATATGGTATAGTAAATCAAGTATACCTCAATTAAAAAAAAAAGGAATGCATTCTACATCTTACCTATTTCTTCTTCTTAGGCACCCCGTTCATTGGCTGGCATAAAATAGGGAAGCATTGATTAAATGAACAAACTGATGAAGATTTTTATCCTTTATTGCAAGGGCATGTATAAATTCAAATTTTTCTTTCACTATCACCTTTTAAAGTAGGAAGGCAGGTATTTTATTGTTGAGGAAACAGGGAAGCAAATGACAGAGATGATTCACTATACACTGTGGTAGGTGGAGCCAGAGGTAAAGAACCCGCCTGACAATGCAGGAGATGCAAGAGATACTGGTTTGATCCCTAGGTTGGGAAGATCCCCTGAAGGAGGAAATGGCAACCCACTCCAGTATTCTTGCTCAGAAAATCCCATGGACAGCCTGAAGGGCTACAGTCCATAGGGTCGTGAATAGTTGGATATGACTGAAGCAACTTATCATGCATGAAGTCTGCTAGCAGCCTGTCTGCTGACAGCTGTCCCCAAATCATGTTTATGAGAAAGCAACCTATGCAAAAAGCTAATTGTAGGAATGTTAAGGATTAATTTCCCAACTTTTATGAAATAAATGCCTTTTTTTTTTTTTTTTTTTTAGGGTTTAGTCAGTGTATACCTGATGACAAACTTCTACCTGGAGTTGGAAACAACAGTTTTCTTGTTAAATTCAATAGCTTCATTAATTCTTGAGAACCTATTTTGTACTAGTGACTGTATGGTGGTGGATGTTAAGGACTCAAATGAGTCATGTCTTGTTAATGAGCTCCCATCCTGGTGAAGGAGACCAAATTAATTGTGGTAAATATCTAATACATTGTAGCAACTGCTTAAATAGAAGTTGTTTTTTGCTTGTTAACTTAGTGTTTATCAAGTGCTTACTATGATCAAAGTCTTAGACTACACAGTTTATATGCAAAGTCTCATTTAATAATTCCATCAGTCCTATAAGGTCAAATCGCTATTCTCATTTTAGAGATGAAAAGCTAGAAATAAGACAATTGTGTTATGAGAGTATCTGATTGGTTCTTTATAGAAGAAATCAGAGAAGGAATTTAGGAATAGAATGAACTGATCATAGTGGTCAAGGAAGAGCCCTAACATATTTTAAGACTATTCTTAATAAAAGAGTGAATATTCTCAATAAAAACAGAATTTTTGTCTTCCAGTCACCTTTGAAGCTTTTTTGGATCACATTTTGTCATGAAAATTTTATGTCTGGCATGGGTGCCTGGATATATGAGGAAAGGATATTAGGATGCTTCTGGTTGGAAGTGGCTGGAAGTGTGGAAACATCTTCCAGATTTTCTGGTCAGGTCTAGCAAGAAAAGAAATCATGATACAATTTCTAGTACTGGAATACTTCAGAATAAAAGAAGTTGAGTTTACTGCACATGGGCTGAATGAAGCAGACTGTATAACAATAGACTTCATAATCTAATACCTTTCACTGCATTTTGTTGTTCAGTAGCTCAGTCATGTGCAGTTCTTTGTGACCCCATGAACTGCAGCACGCCCGGCCTGTCCTTCACTGTCTCCTGGAGCTTGCTCAAACTAATGTCCATTGAATCAGTGGTGACATCCAACCATCTCAGCCTCTGTCATCCTCTTCTCCTGCCCTCAATCTTTCCCAGCATCAGGGTCTCTTCCAACGAGTCAGTTCTTCACATCAGGTGGCCAAAATATTGGAGCTTCACCTTCAGCATCAGTCCTTCCAGTGAATATTCAGGGTTGATTTCCTTTAGGATTGACTTGTTTGATCTCCTTGCAGTCCAAGGGGCTTTCAAGAGTCTCCTCCAACACCACAGTTCAAAAGCATTGATTCTTTGGTGCTCAGCATTTGTTATGGCCCAACTCTCACATGCATACATGACTACTGGTAAAACCATAGCTTTGACTAGATGGGTCTTTGTCAGCAAAGTAATGTCTCTGCTTTTTAACATGCTGTCTAGGTTTGTCATAGCTTTTCTTCCAAGGAGCAAGTGCCTTTTAATTGCATGGCTGCATTCACCATCTGCAGTGATTTTAGAGCCCAAGAAAATAAATTCTGTCACTATTTCCATTGTTTCCCCATCTATTTGCCATGAAGTGATGGGACCAGATGATATGACCTTAGTTTCTTGAATGATAAGTTTTAAGACACTTTTTTTCTTTCTCTCTTCTTTCACATTCATCAAGAGGCTCTTTAGTTCCTCTTAGCTTTCTGGCATAAGGATGTTGTCATCTGCATATCTGAGGTCATTGACATTTTTCCTGGCAATCTTGATTCCAGCTTGTACTTCCTCCAGCCCAGCATTTTGCGTGATGTACTCTGCATATGAATTAAATAATCAGGATGACAATATAGAACCTTGGCATAGTCCCTTCCCAAATTGGAACCAATCCATTGTTTCATTTATGGTTCTCTTACTTTTTGATCTGAATATAGGTTTCTCAGAAGCAGCTAAGGTGGTCTAGTTTTGCCATCTCTTTAAGAATTTTCCTCAGTTTCTTGTGATCCACACAGTTAAAGGCTTTAGTGTAGTCAATGAAGCAGAAATAGATGTTTTTCTGAGATCCAACCAGTGTTGGCAATTTGATCTCCGGTTCCTCAGCCTTTTCTAAATTCAGCTTGTACATCTGGAAGTTCTTGGTTCACATACTGTTGAAGCCTAGCTTGGAGGATTTTGAGCATTACCTTGCCAGTATGTGAAATGAGTGCAATTGTGTGGTAGTTTGACATTCCTTGGCATTGCCCTTTTTTGTGACTGGAATGAAAACTGATCATTTCCAGTCCTGTGGGCACTGCTGAGTTTTCCAAATTTGCTGGCACATTGAGTGCAGCACTTTAACAGCATCATCTTTAAAGATTTGAAATAGCTCAGCTGGAATTCCATCGTCTCCAGTTAGTTTGTTCATAGTGATGCTTCCTAAGGCCCATTTCACTGACTTTAGCAAGTATTATGTTTATGACTTGATCATAAAATTTGAAAAGAAAAATTAAAATGAGGCTCATTGTAGAATTCTGAATATGATAAAAATTATCTGAGAAAGCAGAGGCTCCATTTGTTTTCATTATGATGATTTCATTGCTTTCATGTTTCATAGTTATTGAGGCACTGAAGTACCATTTTCATGCATGCATACTAAATCACTTCAGTTGTGTCTGATTCTGAGCAGCCCTATGGGATGTAGCCCTCCAGGCTCCTCTGCTTGTGGGATTCTCCTGGCAAAAATACTGGAGTCAGCTGCCATGTTCTCCTCTGTGGTATCTTCCCGACCCAGATATCGAACCCACATCTCTTATGTCTTCTGTGTTGGCAGAGAGGTTCTTTACCATGAGCATCACCTGAGAAACCCTGAAGTACCATTATTTGAGCGTGAGATCAATAAGGACTGTTTGAGTAAGCAGAACTCATAAAATCCAGATTGAAAAAAGAATACGACTTTATTCAGTATTGTGAAAGAGATCAATAATGTAATGTTCTCCTCTTCACTTGCATTGCTAACAAATTGTTAACAAAAGCAGCTTACCGGACTTTGCTCAAATTGGTATATGAGTCATATGTAATTATGTGGTATAAATAGCAAACAGTTGGAAACATTTAAGCCATTAAATCAGTTCAGTTTCTTTTAATAGATTAAAATTGCTGTGAAATACAATCTTATTTATACTTTTAATGAAATGAAATTTAATTAATTTATACTACTTCATCCACATTGATTTATTAAAATTTTTGAAATTGTGAGATGTGATTTAATGATTTATTCATTTATTTCCAAAGGTAAAAGTAAAGTGATTATTCTGCATTTTTGCAAGCTGATTAGTTTAGTTCTAGACAAGTTCTGGGTCAGTCTGTCTGTCTTGAATTTCTCTGTGTATATGAATTAAACCTAGGTGACTGTGGACAGTCTGATCTATTCTTAAGTTATCTGTTGAAAGATCATTAAAGCAGCTGTTTGTAACTCTAAAGCCTTTCTTTCTGAAAAGAATTGTTCGTTTCTAAAGCTCCTGACCATGTGATATGTTTTTCTGAGGTTGCTTCTTCCAGCTTGCCCTCTAACAGGTTTTCATTTGTCATTATATCATTAATCAAATACCATACTCTAGATATGATCTGGCCAAAAAGGATTGAGAGTGACTGATGTGGAAACTGGAATTTTGTTAACATGATTGGTGAGCTTTTCTTTCTTCAGGAGCATATGCTTTGGGTTCATGTTGAATTAGTAGTCAATTACCATGCCTTGATCATTTTGAAGTCATTCAGTCATGTCGGATTCTTTGCAACCCCATGGACTACAGCATGCCAGGCTTCCCTGTCCAGCATCAACTCATGGAGCTTGCTTAAAAACAACAGAGAAAAGGATGTGACCTCAGGCTGCTTCTGAGTAGAATCTCATAATGCCTACACAAGTGATGTATTCCATGCCTACACACTTGCTTCAGCAATCATCTTCTTTCGACCAAGGAACACACTCCAGGGCAGCAGAGCTTGATCAAACCTTATTTTCAGGGCTTCTAATCCAACAACTAGAGAGTGATAGTGCAGTGACAGCCAGGGAGCAGAGAGAAAGTACCACTTCACATCCTACACAGGCTCTAGATTCTCCAACATCAACCACATTTCCTATCGAGGGAATAATGGCCAGCACACCCTGAGGAAAGATATGATTAGTGTCCACATCAAAAGTAACCATCATGCCAAAATCAATGAACACTCACAGTCTACACAGGGGCACTCTGATATAAAATATCATATTAGAACCACAGTGGATAACTGATTTTTCTAAATTAGCATGGAGAGAGAAAGTTAAGTAAAATGAAAATGCAGAGAAGCTACTTCCACTTAAAAGAGCAAAGAATAGCCTCTGAAAGAACAGAAAATTAAACAGAATTCACCAGTCTACCAGAACCCAACTTCCAAAAGGTGGTAAGAAAAGTGCTAACTGAATTAAGAAAGATTATCTATGGAAATGTAGATCACTGTAAGAGCAGAGTAGAAACTATAAAGATAAATTAACTAAAAAGATAATTCAATTTCTGAGAATGAAAGGAATCTAGAAGCAATGAATAGCAGATAAATGACACAGAAAAACTAACAGGTGATCTGGAAGATAGAGTAATGGAAATCACCCAACCAAAACAGCAGCCAGAAAGGCAAATAAAAAAAAAAGAAGAAGAAGAAGAAAGCAACATATGATATCTATGAGATAAGATAAAACATGCCAAATATTCATAATACAGAAAGAGAACAGAGGGAGAAGGGGATCTGAAATGTATTTGAAAGAATTATGACTGAAAACCTCCCAAACCTAAAAAAGGAATCAGATATCCAGGTACTGGAAGCACAGAAGGTCCCAAACAAGATGAACCAAAGACCAAGACATAATTAAAATGTAAAAGTTAAACAGAGAATTATAAAGGCAGCACAAGAAAAACAGAGTTACAAGGGAACCCTCATAAGAATACAAGCAGATTTATCTGCAGAAACTTCACAATCTAGAAAGGATTGTCATGATATATTTAAAGTATCAAAAGGGAAAATCTTGTAAGCAAGGATTCTCTACCCAGAAAAATTAACATTGAGAATACAAGGGGAGAGAAAGAATTTCATAGACTAGCAAAAATTAAAAGAATCAGCAATACTAAACCTACCCTCAAAGAAGTAGTGAAGTGGCCTTTCTATATAAAAAAGATACTAGAATAAATAGGAAAAGGAAAATCACTGTAGGAAAGACAAATATTTAAAATAATCAAAAATCACTTAAATAAGCCAATACATAAATTAAAAAGCAATCAAAACATTTTAAAAAGCAATTATAACTATAATACAGAGTAAAAAAAGAAAATATGAACATTTAAAACAATACAAAAAAAAAACAAAATGGGGAGGGGAGTATAAAAATGTATATCTTTTAGAATGTGTTTGAACTTGAATGACTGTCAGCTTAAAGAAGCTACATAATATTGGGCCAAATTACTTGCACTTCATATTAACCACAAATGAAAAATATACAATGGATGCACAAAGACAGAACTCAAAAAAGTTGAAAACAAAATCATTAAACAACAAAAAAGAAATGAACAAAGAAGTGCAAAAAGAACTGGAAAATGAGGAATAAAATAGGAATACATACATCCTATCAATAATTATTTAAATTTCAATGGAGTAAATGCTCAGATCAAAGGAGATAGAGTGGCAGAGTGAATGAAAAACAAGAACCTAAATATGTTGCCTACAAGTGAGTCACTTGATGGCAATGACACACACGGACTGAAAGTAGATGGAAAAAGATATTTTATTAAAATGGAAATGATAAGAAATTCATGGTCACATACTCATATCAGGTAAACTAGACTTTTAAATAAATGCCATAAAGACAAAGAAGGGCATTATATAAAGGGTCAGTACAAGAAGGGAAGTTTACGTTCATTACCACGTAAGGACCCAGTATAGGAGCACCTAAATATATAAAACAAATAATAAAAATCATAAAGGGAGAAATTAACAATAAGAGTAAATAATAGTAAGAAGCTTCAATACCCCACTGACATTAACAGTCAGATTATTCATACAGAAAATCAGATCAATATGGCAACAAAGGTATTTTTTTCTAATCACAACCATTTGAAATAAACCACTGGCGGGGGTGGGGGGGGGCGGGAAGGAGAAAGAACAAGCACATGAAAACCTACATGTTATTTAAAAATGGGTAAATAATGAAATAAATCAATAAGTATCTCAACACAGAGGAACATGAAAATGAAAACACTTGCAAAATCAATAAGATGCAACAGAAGTAGTTTTAAGAAGCAGGTTCATAGTGATACACACCTTCCAAAAAAGGGCTATTCCAAAAAAAAATTGAAGAGAGGAGTACACTCAAATTCATTCTGTGAAGCCATAATCACACTGCTATTAAAACCAGGCAAAGACAACAATAAAGAAAATGACAGATCAATACTTTTGATGAATATAGATATAAAAATCCTTAATAATATTAACAAACTGAATCCAACAATATATAAAAAGGATTATACACCATGATCAAGTTGGTCATGAGAATGGTTCAACATGGAAATCAACCAATGTGATACACCAAATTAGCAAACAAAAGATATACCACATGATCATAGACAGAAAAACATTTGATAAAATTCAACATGCATTCATGAAAAATCTCTTACTAAAGTGGGCATTGGGGGAACATAACGTAATAAAAATCATGTATGACAAACTCACAGCCAACATTATATTCAATGCTAAAAAGCTGAACGCCTTCCTGCTAAATTCAGGAACACGATAAGGATGCCCATTCTCACTGCTTTTATTCAACCTAGTATTGAAAACCTTAGCCACAGCAATCTGACAAGGAAAAGAGATAAAATGTTTCCAAATTTGAAGGGAAGATGGAAGACTTTATTTGCAGCTGACATGATATTCTATATAGAGAATCCTAAACATTCCACCTGAAGTCGATTTGAACTGACAATGGATTCAGTGAGGTTTCAGGATACAATAAACCTAAATCAGCTGCACTTTTTACACTAGTCTATTTCTGATAAGGAAATATCAGAAAGAGAAAAAAATTTCATTTAAAATTGCATCAACAAAATAAAATGCCTAGTAGTAAACTTAACCAAGGAGGTGAAAGACCTTTATGTTAAAAACTATAGAACATTGTTAATTAAAACTGAGGATGATTTAAAGAGATGGAAAGAAATCTCATAAATTAAAAGAATTACTATTGTTAAATGGCCATAGCAGGTAAAGCAATCTACAGATTTCATGCAGTTTCTATACCCGGGACATTTTTCACAAAACCAAAACAAATGAAAGTGACAGAATTGCCAAAGATTAATGTAGGAAAGAAGAAAGCTGGAAGTATTACCCTTCTATACTTCAGACTATATTACAAACCTACAGTAATCAAAACAGTGGCATATTGATACAAACAATGGAGCACAAAAGAGAGCCCCCAAATTAACCTGCATTCCTATAATCAATCTATAAGGAAGGTGCTAAGAATATTCATTGGAGAAATGGATTCTCTTAAATAAGTGGTGTTGGGAAAACTGGACATTACATGTAAATCAGTGAAATTATAACACCCTCTTATACCCTATACAAAAATAAATTCAAAATGGTTTAAAGATAAAACTCCTAGAACGTAACTTAGGCTAAACATTCTCTGACACAAATCATAGGAGTAGTTGGCTCAAGTGGTAAGAATCTGCCTGCCAATGCAGGAGCTGTGGAGATGCAGATTCGATCCCTGGCTTGGGAAGATCCTGTGGAGGAGGAAATAACAATCTACTCAAGTATTTTTGCCTAGAAATCTCTGGACAGTGGAGCAAGTCCATGTGGTCACAAAGACTTGGACATAACAGCATGCATCGATCAAGCCTCAAGATGCACCCATGGCAAAAAGAAATAAAAGCAAAAACAAAAACAAAAACAAAAAAACCCTACGTGGGGCCTTTTAAAACTTGCAAGTTTTTGAACTGCAAAGGCAACAATCAACAAAAAGACAACCTGCAGAATGGGAGAAAATATTTGCAAATGATTTCACTAACAAGTGGTTAATACCCAAATAGTTCATACAAACAGCTCATACAATTTAATATGAAAAAGCAGACAATTCAATCAAAAAATGGTCAGAAGACTTAAATATTGTTCTTTAGTTGCTCGGCCATGTCCAAATGTTTGCAACCCAATGGACTGCAGCACACCAGGCTTCCCTGTCCTTCTCCATCTCCCAGAGCTTGCTCAAACTCATGTCCATTGAGCCAGTGATGCCATCCAACCATCTCATCCTTTGTCATGACCTTCTCTGGCCCTCAATCTTTCCCAACATCAGGGACTTTTCCAGTGGATCAGCTCTTCACATCAGGTGGCCAAAATATTGGAACTTTACCATCAGCATCAGTCCTTCCAGTGAATATGCAGGGTTGATTTCCTTTAGCGTTGACTGGTTTGATCTCCTTTTAGTCCAAGGAAGTCTCAAGAGTATTCTCCAACACCATATTTTGAAAACATCAATTCTTCAGTGCTAAGCCTTCTTTATGGTCCAAATCTCACATGCATATATGACTAATGGAAAAACCATAGCTTTGAATACATCTTTGTTGGCAAAGTGATGTCTCTGCTTTTTTAACATGCTATCTAGGTTTGTCATAGCTTTTATTCCAAAAAACAAGCATCTTTTAATTTCATGGCTGCAGTCACTGTCCACAGTGACTTTGGAGCCCAAGAAAATAAATTCTGTCACTGTTTCCAATGTTTCCCCATCTATTTGCCATGAAGTGATGAGACTGGATGCTATGATCTTTGTTTTTTGAATATTGAGTTTTAAGCCAGCTTTTTCACTCTCCTCTTTGACCTTCAAGAGGCTCTTTAGTTCCTTTTCACTGTTTGCCACAAGGGTGGTGTCACCTGCATATCTGAGTTTATTGATATTTCTCCCAGCAATCTTGATTTCAGGTTGAGCTTCATCCAGCCTGGCATTGCACATGATAAGTTAAATAAGCAGGGTGACAATATACAGCCTTGACATACTCCTTTCCAAATTTTGAACCAGTCTATTGTTCTGTGTAAGGTTATAACTCTTGCTTTTTGACCTGCATGCAGGTTTCTCAGGAGGCAGGTAAAGTGCTTTGGTATTCCCATTTTTAAAAGAATTTTCTCCAGTTTGTTGTGATCCAAATGGGCTTCCCTCATATCTCTTGGTAAAGAATCTGCCTGCAATGTAGGAGACCCATGTCTGATTCTTGGGTCAGGAAGATCCCCTGGAGAAGGAAATGGCAATTCACTCCAGTATTCTTGCCTGGAAAATCTCATGGACAGGAGTCTGGTGGGCTACAGTCAATGGGGTCGCAAGAGTTGGACACGGCTTAGCGACTAAACCACCACCACCACTGCACAGTCAAAAGCTTTAGCATAGTCAATGAAGCAGAAGTAGATGTTTTTCTGGAATCCCTTGCATTTTCTATGATCCAATGTATGTTGGAAATTTGATCTCTGATACCTCTGCCTTTTCTAAATCCAGCTTGTACATCTGGAAGTTCTCAGTTCACATACTGTTGAAGCCTAGCTTGAAGGATTTTGAGACCCAGGTACCCACAATGATGTGATCACACACCTAGAGCCAGACATCCTGGAGTGTGAAGTCAAGTAGACCTTAGGAAGCATTCCTATGGACAAAGCTAGTGAAGGTGATGGAATTCCAGCTGAGGTATTTCAAATCTTAAAATATGATGCTATTAAAGTGCTGCACTCAGTAAGACAGCAAACTCAGCAGTGGCCACAGGACTGTAAAAGGTTAGTTTTCATTCCAATACCAAAGAAGGACAGTGCCAAAGAATGTTCCAGCTACCACATAATTGCACTAATTTCTCATGCTAACAAGGGAATTCTCAAAATCCTTCCAGCTAGATCTAAATGTGCTTTTCTCCAAATAAGATATACCAATGGCCAACACTCATGTGAAAGATGATCAACAGTTTTAATTATTAGAGAAAGGGAAGTCAAAAGTAAAATGAGGTATCACTTCACACCTATCAGAATGGCTACCATCAAAATGTTTACAAATAAATGCCAGAGAGGGTGCAGAGAAAAGAGGGAACCCTTCTGTACTGTTGGTGGTAATGTAAATTGGTGCAGCCACAGTGGAAAACAATATAGTGGTTCCTTAAAAACTGACTAGAAATACAGCTTTCATGTGAATCAGCAATCCTATTTCTGGGTACATATCCAGAAAAAAAAAAACCCTATAATTCAAAAGGATTCATGTACTTCAATGTACTTGTATGTGATGTCTAAATAATAAAATGAATGAGTAATAAAGCAGATAGACTCATGTATATACAGAACAAATTAGTGGTTACCAGCACAGAGAGGAGAGGGGGAGGAGATAGGCTAAGGGATTAAGAGATACAAACTACTGTATAAAGTAAATAAGCACCAAGGAAAATATAGCCATTGTTTTATCATTTTAAATGGAGCATAATATATAAAAATACTGAATAACTATGTCATATATCTGAAACTAATATTATATTGAGAATCAGCTATACTTCAATTAAAAAAAGAGAAAATGATGACTTTTAATTTAGGAATCAACAGGGTAGGAGCCTAGCTAGTTGTTAGGACAGAGTGATGAATAACTTTGTGAGTTACCTTCTAAGAAATACATATGCCTAAATAGGCTGTACTTCTAGTTGGCTAGGAGAAATAATTGCTAACATGTAGCAGAGTTTAGCGTATGAGAGCTGTGACCTTGATATAAAGGTGGTGTTTGCAGAAGTTCAGCATTCCTGTGGTAAACAGGTGCAGCAAATAGGCAATTTTCAGGGAGCAATCTGACTAAATTCAGCCGAGGCACTGTGGGGATGGTCACCAAGGGAGGTTTTTGAGTGACCGAAGTGTAAGCCATTACTTCCTACACAAGGCAGTTACCAGCCATGTGTTCGAATCAACTCTGTAACAAAAGTTAGGTAAGTGGAAGTAGGTGACATAAATTACAAGAAAAGGGATGGAGGGAATGAAATCATTAAAGGATGGCCCCCTGCCAAGCCCTTAGTTCATTCAACATATACTGAGTATACCCTATGGGCCAGGAAATGGTAGCTACAGAAATTGTGACTAATTTAATTCTTGCCACATAAAACCACAATGTTATGCAGTTTGAAATATTCTTTTTCTTTTCCGTTACAAATGTTGAAGCTGGAGCTCAGTGAACTGAATTAATTTCCCCAGATAACCTGTAGTATCATGTTTTTGGCCCTAATACTGGCTGCCCTCACTTACAGAATTACAGAAGGATTTATGAGTACTAGCATTTGTAAGGGATCATTTTCCCAACTCTGGAAGGAAGAGGTACTAATAATGGTGTGTGGTTTCCTTTTGAGAGCCACGAGGCACTGAAATACAGCTTTGGCTTGGAATAGTGCATAGTCCTCCTGAGATTCGTTGACACTACTGACTGCTGATCATTTCTGATAATTCAAGGGAGCCAAATTGAAGTCATAGAAGAAAAGACTGTAAATATGTTAAAATCTATTTTCATTCTTGCTTCAGCCAAGTCAATGCTTATAAAAGGAAAAGGAAGCATTATGAGAAGAGTCAGGTATAAACAAAGGTGCTGAGGACCAGGATTGTGTTTTATACACTGTGGCTCATGACATATGGAACTCTGTTTAGGAAGGAATAGAGTACAGCTCACAGAGACTAAAAGGATTGTGTTTAATAGGCTACTCAGTGATCTAATCATGAGGTCTTTTAAATGAAATTTAAGATAGCAGTTAAAATGAAGCTTCAGCAAGTTTGGACAATTAAATATCAAAAGACATTGAAAGAAAATACCTTTGTACAATCAGTTCAGTTCAGTTCAGTTGCTCAGTCATGTCCAACTCTTTGTGACCCCATGAATTGCAGCACACCAGGCCTCCCTGTCCATCACCATCTCCCGGAGTTCACTCAAACTCACGTCCAACGAGTCGGTGATGCCATCCAGCCATCTCATCCTCTGTCATCCCCTTTTCCTCCTGCCCCCAATCCTTCCCAGCACCAGAGTCTTTTCCAATGAGTCAACTCTTTGCGTGAGGTGGCCAAAGTGCTGGAGTTTCAGCTTTAGCATCATTCCTTCCAAAGAACACCCAGGGCTGATCTCCTTTAGCATGGACTGGTTGGATCTCCTTGCAGTCCAAGGGACTCTCAAGAGTCTTCTCCAACACCACAGTTCAAAAGCATCAATTCTTTGGAGTTCAGCTTTCTTCACAGTCCCACTCTCACATCCATACATGACCACTGGAAAAACCAGAGCCTTGACTAGATGGATCTTTGTTGGCAAAGTAAAGTCTCTGCTTTTCAATATGCTATCTAGGTTGATCGTAACTTTTCTTCCAAGGAGTAAGCGTCTTTTAAATAACTGACAATAAAAAGCAGCAGGAAAGAGGAATCAAGAACAATTGTTGAGGTCTGTGATACATATACATTGATACATATTTCATCAGCAATAAATTGAAATAAGCTTAATACATTACAGTCCCATGAATACTATCACTAATACTTAGCAGTATTGTGATGCAATGGAAGAGTAAACTCTTTTCTTAGAAAATAGATTTAAGAGAAATATAAGATTAGTGAAGGAGATCTCTATGTAAACCAATCAATCAAAACATGAAAGCATTACAGATAGATTTTAAAAGATAGGTGGTTTTACGTCAATGAGTGTCTTTCCTATGTTTTCCTCTAAGAGTTTTATGAGGTACCACCTCACACTGGTCAGAATGGCCATCATCAAAAAGTCTACAAACAATAGAGAGGTCCACAAATGCTAGAGGTCTACAAATGCTAGAGAGGGTGTGGAGAAAAGGGAACCCTCTTGTACTGTTGGTGGGAATACAAACTGGTACAGACACTATGGAGAACAGTATGGAGGTTCCTTAAAAAACTAAAAGTAGAACTACCATATGACCGAGTGATTCCACTCCTGGGCATGCACCCTGAAAAAAACCATACTTAAAAAAAGGAAAAAAAAAAAACCCACATGTACGGAAATGTTCATTGCAGAGCTATTTTACAATACCCAGGACATCGAAACAACCTAAGTTGTCAGCAGATAAACGTATAAAGAAGATGTGGTATATACATGCAATGGAATAATACTTTGCTTAGCCATAAAAGGAACAGAATAGGGTCCTTTGTCAAGACGTGAGTGTACCTACAGTCTGTCATACAGAGTGAAGTAAATCAGAAGTGAAAGTTGCTCAGTCATGTCCCACTTTTTGTGACCCCATGGACTATATAGTCCATGGAATTCTCCAGGCCAGAATTCCAGAATGGGTAGCTGTTCCCTTCTCCAGGGAATCTTCCAAAACCAGGGATTGAACCCAAGTCTCCTGCATTGCAGGCAGATTCTTTACCAGCTGAGCCACCAGGTAAGCCCAAGAATACTGGAGTGGGTAGCCTATGCTTTCTCCAGTGGATCTTCCCAACCCAGGAATCGAACTGAGGTCTCCTGCATTGCAGGCAGATTCTTTACCTGCTGAGCTACTAGGGAAGCCCCAAGAGAACAATAAATATTGCATATTAGTGGAGAAGGAAATGGCACCCCACTCCACCACTCTTGCCTGGAAAATCCCATGGACGGAGGAGCCTGATAGGCTGCAGTCCATGGGGTCACGAAGAGTCGGACATGACTGAGCGACTTCACTTTCACTTTTCACTTTCATGCATTGGAGAAGGAAATGGCAACCCACTCCGGTGTTCTTGCCTGGAGAATCCCAGGGACGGGGGAGTCTGGTGGGCTGCCATCTATGGGGGTCGCACAGAGTCAGACACGACTGAAACGATTTAGCAGGAGCAGCACCAGCACATTTATGAGGAATCTAGAAAGAATGATACAGATGAACCTATTTACAGGGTGGAAATAGGAGTGCAGATGTAGAGCAAGGATGTGTGAACACATGGAGGAAGAGGCAGGTGGGTTGAATTGGGAGATTAGGCTTGACATAAATACACTACTGTGTGCAAAATAGATAGCTAGTTAGAACCTGCAGTATAGTACAGAGACCTCAGATCTGTGCTTTGTTCTGACTTAGATGGATAAGATAGGGGGGTTGCAGTGGGAGGGAGGTCCTACAATAAAGGGATATATGTATACATATAGCTGACTCACTTGGATGTATAGCAGAAACTAACACAACATTGTAAATCAATTATACTCCAATAAAAACTTTTTAAAATAAAATAAAAGGTTAGACCAACCTAGACAGCATGATAAAAAGCAGAGAAATTACTTTGCCAACAAAGGTCCATCTAGTCAATGCTATCATTTTTCCAGTATTCATGTATGGATGTGAGAGTTGGACTATAAAGATAGCTGAGTGCCAAAGAATTGATGCTTTTGAACTGTGGTGTTGGAGAAGACTCTTGAGAGTCCCTTGGACTGCAAGGAGATCCAACCAGTCCATTCTAAAGGAGATCAGTCCTGGATGTTCATTGGAAGGATTGATGCTAAAGCTGAAACTCCAATACTTTGACCACCTCATGCGAAGAGTTACTTCATTGGAAAAGACCCTGATTCTGGGAGGGATTGGGGACAGGAGGAGAAGGGACAACAGAGGATGAGATGGCTGGATGGCATCACCGACTCGATGGACATGGGTTTGGGTAAACTCCAGGAGTTGGTGATGGGGCCTCAAAGAGCAGGACATGACTGAGCAACTGAACTGAACTTCCTAACAGAAACTGTTAAATTAAGACAAAATGAAGATACATGTAGCACCTTAGTTTTCCAGATGTCAGTTGACAGTCTCTTGGCATTTTGCTGAGAGCAGAGCACTTGATATAATGTTTTTACTTGCTTTGATGACAATTCCATCTTCTAGAACACATGTAAAAAATTATGGAAATTGATGGATTAATTCTCTGAATATATTTCTTTCTAGCAAGGATGGTTGCTTGTGAAAATGTAAATGATAGAAATCTCAGAAGAACATGATCATATCATCCTAGAGTTCATTATAGCCAAGAAAAGAAACAATGGGTAGACTTAGACAAGCACCCTGAGCTTTCAAAAAGTAGAAACCAGAAGTTCTTGAAAAGATTAAAGCTTAATTTCATGAAATAAAATTCTAAAATACTATTAAATGGAAGATAGTATCTCTACAGACACACACACACAAACACAGAGAGAGTGTTTTCACTCTCCATATATTTTTGCAGTAAGAGTGATGTTAACCATGATATATAAAAATGTGCTGGGTATAGAAGCTCCTATATTTTGGATTAGGTTCTAAAAGTTGTTTTTTATCTTTTTCATTGTTAATAAATCCAAAGTGTCTTAAGGGAATTCAGATTCCAATGCCCAACTGAGTTTCCAACAAATAGGTGTGAGATTTTAAATATACAATTAGTGTGGAATCTTAAAATCAGGCATAATCCTTTTTCACTTGATTCACATAATCCTCTTTCACTTGAACCAGGTATGGTTCATCTATATCAAAATTAGGCTGAAACAAGAAATCTCTTCTTTCAGTGATCTCCAGAAATGATTTAGAAATGCTTTAGTAGCTACTGAATCCGGAGCAAGGCAGTCACTATGTTTACTTCATGTTCTTAAATAAGCATTTACCTTACCTAGGATTAATACTAAGCCCACAGATATGCAGTGTTCTAGCCACACAGTCAAAGGTTTTTTTCTGCCTCTCATTGATAAATTGTCAATTGCATAAACATAACACTTTTTGCATGTGTTGTAAATTAACGTTAGTAGTTACCATAGATTTTGCAAAATATAGTTACAACTAATTGAAGTCCACTTTCAAATGACACACTATGCTGCTTCATGACTAGTATATGATATTATAATATATATTTGTAGTCTGTAATATAGTGAACATGGGCTTCCCAGGTGGCACTAGTGGTAACAAACCCACCTGCCAGTGCAGGAGACATGAGTCAGGGCTTTGATCCCTGGGTCAGGAAGGAGATCATGGTCACCTACTCCAGTATTCTTGTTTGGAGAATCCCATGGACAGAGGATCCTGGTGGGTTACAGTCAGTAGGGATGCAAAGATTAGGACATAACTGATGTGACTTAGCATGCATGCCTAGTGTATAAATATAATAGTATATATATACACATATATATAATAGTATATATATGTATCAATGTATTATAAATAGTGTATATATATAATAGTATGTATGTGTGTATATATATATGTACATATATAATAGTATTACAGCTGATTATGCCCCATTATTTCCTCCTTCTTCCTTGTGCCATTGCTGTCATTCATTTCTCTTATTTATGTGCTATTATCACACAAGACATTTCTATTATTACTTTGTAGAACAAAGATAGCTAGTAGAAGAGTTAAGGAGATGTATGGCAAAACCAATACAATATTGTAAAGTAATTAACCTCCACTTAAAATAAATAAATTTATATTTAAAAAAAGAAAAACGGATTTGTTTTATCTTTTTTCTTTCTCCATTGCTCTTCCTTCATATAGATGCAAGTTTCTGACCTATGTAATTTCTTTCTTCCAGAAGAACTTTTGCATCAAATTGGTTACTCTTAAATCTATATAGAGTATTTAGAAGAACTGATATGTTTACTGGTAAGAATTAGCCTACTGGTAAGAAACCCAGAGTTGCAGGAAGTTTGTTTTCCAAAGTCACTTGCCTATTCTTGTTTCTTTAAGCTCCAGCAAGCTAGCTGCTGAAAAAAAGATGGTAATGATAACCCTGTATGCGAGACAGCAAAAGAGATACAGATGTATAGAACAGTCTTTTGGACTCTGTGGGAGAGGGAGAGGGTGGGATGATTTGGGAGAATGGCATTGAAACATGTAAATTATCACACGTGAAACGAATCGCCAGTCCAGGTTCGATGCATGATAGAGGGTACCTGGGGCTGGTGCACTGGGATGACCCAGAGGGATGGGATGGGGAAGGAGGTGGGAGGGGGGTTCAGGATGAGGAACACATGTACACCCGTGGCAGATTCATGTCAATGTATGGCAAAACCAATACAATATTGTAAAGTATAAAAATAAACAAATAAATAAAAAATAAAAAATTTTAAAACAAAAAACTGAAGGAAAAAAAAAAAAAAAAAGAACATACCTGCCAGTACAGGAGATGTAAGAAACATGCATTCTATCCCTGTGTCAGGAAAATCCCCTAGAGGAGGAAATGGCAACCCACTCTAGTATTCTTGCCTGGAGAAACCCATGGACAGAGGAACCTGGAGGACTGCAATCCATGTAGTTGCAAAGAGTCAGACACAACTGAAGCCACTTAGCAAACAGCATTAGAGAATAAATTTACTCTGGCTATTAAAAACTTCAGAAATTAGTAATGGAAATTTTTTAAAATTTCAGAATGTTCTAATTATTTACTTAGTACTCTCCTGTGCTTGGGAATTTTGTCATATCTGTTTAATATTATACAATAAATTAGAATTAATTTTTCTCCTTTGGAAGTTTACACTCTAAAGAATGAAATCAGTGTTTTAGGACAGAATGTCATTGGACACATGTTGGAAGTTGGATTAATTTTTATATTTGAACACTCTTTGCCAGGCATAGGTTCATAAGAAAAATATATGTAAATACTCTCATGCTTATAATGGAAAATTGCAGACATCTGGTACAGTTTGGAGTCACTCCCTTGATATGTTTTGAGGTACCAGCAGGTTTATCCATCATTGCCTTTGCACTCTTTGTAAAAATGTTAACTCAGTGAAAAACACAACTAATTCTTGATATTATTTTTGAAAACAATTTTGATATTATGGATTCCCTTACATGATTTCTAAAATTCCTGGACGTTTGAGGACATATTTTAAGTATGACGGTTTTAGGCCTAGTATATCCAAGGGAAAGAGAGGGTGTACTCTTTTTCACTTTAACCGTTTGATCTAAACTGTAAATTCCTTGCTTAAAAAGTAACTAAATTCCATAGCACTAAGAATATTTATTTATTTTCTTCAATGTTAAAATTTCCAGTTTTCTCTTTTAGAAGGATTACAATACCTTTTTGGAAAAATATTACTTACACAGTGTTTTAATTAAAGGTAAGAATAAATAATGATTTTTTGTCAATGTTGATGAAAATAAGCTTCATATATTTTCTTAAAATGTGCTGTGGGAAAATACAGAAAAAAACCTGGAGATGTTTAAAATGTCTTCAGAAATTATCCAAAAAAGAAATTCTTTCTTAGAAACACCACAGTACTTTTGATTTATGAGAGATATCATATTTTTATTTGAATACAGATATCTTATTACTACTTTCTTTGCTAAATTGAGATTTGCAATTATGGCTAATAGATTAATAGATGGTTATGCTTGGTTTTTTGTCAAAACATTATATCAGTTACCAGATATCATACATTAATTGACTACCTTTATCATAGGTTCTTTTTTTTTCTTTTTTTTTACTGTTCCACATTTACTACAAAAGTCCCAACTACCTCTCCAAGAGATGTAATGGGACCCTGATAGAATTCATTCATAACACTTTTGTGAGCCCTTTATTTTTTATTTTAATTGGAGGATAATTGCTTTATAATATTGTGATGGTTTTTGCCATGAATCAGTATGAATTAGCCATAGGTAGACATGTGTCTACTTCACCCTGAGCCCTCCTCCCACCTCCCTTCCCACTCTGTCCCTCCATGTTGTCACACAGCACCAGCTTTGGGTGCCCTGAATCATACAACTTCCATTGGTTATCTATTTTACATATGGTAATATATATGTTTCAGTGCTACACTCTCAAATCATCCCCCCTTCTCCTCCCACTGAGTCCAAAACTGTTCTTTATATTGCTGCCCTGTATGTATGTAAGATCATTGGTACCATCTTTCTAGATTCTGTATACATGAGTTAATATACAGTATGTGTCTTTCTCCTTCTGACTTACTTCACTCTGTATAATAGGCTCTGTGTTCATCCACCTCACTAGAACTGACTCAAATGTGTTCCTTTTTATAGCTGGATAATATTACATTGCATATATGTACCACAACTTCCTTATCCATTCATCTAGCTATGGACATCTAGGTTGCTTCCATGTGCTAGCTATTGTAATAGTGCTGCAATACACATTGAGATACATGTGTTTTTTCACTTGTGTTTCCATGGCATATATGTCCAACAGTGGGACTGTTGGGTCTTACGGTAGTTTTATTCCTAGATTTTTTTTTTTTTTAAGGAATCTCCATAGTGTTTATATCAGTTTGCATTCCCTTTTCTCAACTCCCTCTCCAGCATTTGTAAACTTTTTGATGATGGTCTTTCTAAATGGTGTGAGATGATACTTCCTTGTGGTTTTGATTTGCATTTCTCTAATAATGAGCAATGCTGAGCATCTTTTCATGTGTTTATTTTCCATCTGTATGTCTTATTTGGAGAAATGTCTGTTTAGGTCTTCTGCCCACTTTTTGATTGGGTTGTTCATTTTTCTGGTATTGAGCTGCATGAGCTGCTTGTATATTTTGGAGATTAATTCTTTGTCGGTTGTTTTGCTTGCTATTATTTTCTCCCATTCTAAGGAATGTCTTTTTACCATGCTTATAGTTTCCTTAATTGTGCAAAAACTTTTAAGTTTAATTAGGTCCCATTTGTTTATTTTGTTTTTACTTCCATTTCTCTGGGAAGTGGGTCATAGAGAATTTTGTGTGAATTATGTCAGAGAGTGTTTTGCCTATGTTTTCCTCTTAAGAGTTTTATAGTTTCTGCTTTTACATTTATGTATTTAATCCATTTCAAGTTTATTTTTTTATGTATGGTGTTAGATAGTATCCTAGTTTTATTCTTTTGTGTGTAGTGACGAGTTTTCCCAGAACCACTTATTGAAGATTGTCTTTTATCCATTGTATATTTTTGCCTCATTTGGCAAAGATAAGATGTCTACAGGAGCATGTATTTATCTCTGGGATTTCTAATTTGTTGCATTGATCTATATTTCTGTCTTTGTGCCAGTACCACACTGTCTTGATGACTGTAGCTTTGTAGTGTAGTCTGAAGTTGGGAAGGTTTATTCCTCTAGTCTCACTCTTCTTTCTCAAGATTCCCTTAGATATTCATAGTCTTTAGTGTTTCCATACAAACTGTGAAGTTATTTGTTCTAGTTCTGTGAAAAACACCATTGATAGTTTGATAAGGGTTGCACTGAGTCAATAGATTGCTTTGGGTAGTATGCTCATTTTGACTATGTTGATTCTTCCAATCGAAAAACGTGGTATATCTCTCCATCTATTTGTGTCATCTTTGAATTCTTTCATCAGTGTTTTATAGTTTTCTGTAAATTGGTCTTTTGTCTCTTTAGGTACGTTTATTCCTAAGTATTTTATTTTTTTGCTGTTGTCACAAAATTGAATGGGACTGTTTCCTTAATTTCTCTGATTATTCATTGTTAGTGCTTAGGAATGCAGAGGATTTCTGTGTATTAATTTTATACCATTGAATTTACTATATTCGTTGTGGTGTCTATGGGTTTGGTATGACTTTGGGCAGCCTGTCTATTAATATTCAGAGTTGTATTCCTGTTTTCACTGGAGGATTAGTGTATAGTGTCTTGCACTTAAGCTTGCTGGCTCTTAGGAGAGGTTGATCTTAGTATATGTATGGAGGCTTTTGGGTGATCTTTCATCTATTAATGTTCCCTGGGGTCAGGAGTTCTCTGATGGTCCAAAGTCTTGCAGTTGAGCCTTCTGCCTCTGGGTTTCAGTACTGACTTCTTACAGTAGCATCAAGACTTCTCAGTCCATACATCATAGAGGAAAAAATCCCTAGGTTAGTGGTGAAACAACTCTCCACATCCAGGAACACACAAAGAGATTAACAGTGTTATATACAGAAGAGAAGAGGGAGGAAGGACAGAGAGGTGACAAGGAGGACAAAAGGGAGAGTTAAAAGGGAAGAGAGCAATCAGATCAATAATCAAATCCCTAAGTGAAAATGGATACTAAAAATTAGACTCTTAAAGATACAGAAGTAATAAGAAAACATCAAGAAGTGAAAATTGAAAACCTAGAAGGAAAATTAGACTCTCAAAAGTACATGCTCAGTTGCTTCAGTTTGTATCTGACTTCTTGAGACCCTGTGGACCATAGCCCACCAGATTCCTCTGTCCATGGGATTCTCCAGGCAAGAATACTGAAGTGGATTACGATGCCCATCTCAAGGGATCTTCCAAACCCAGGAATTAAACTCGTGTCTCTTACATCTGTTGCATTGGCAGGCAGGTTCTTTACCATTAGCACCACCTGGGAAGCCCCCAGAAGTATAATGTAAAAACACAGAATCAAACACAGAAATAGAAAAATATGGAATTTATTTTAAAAATAATGTGTTTTTTAAGAAAGGTAAAAGTAGGCTATATTTTTAAAAGTAGGCTATAAAAAATATAAAGAACCATATTAAGACAGTATGAGGGGAAAAAAGAAAAAGGGGAAGAAAGTAGTATAAAATAAAATTCTTAAAAATTAATAGAAATAAAAAATAATAAAGAAAAAAATTTAGAGGAGATAGAGAGTATGTAATTATATATGGTGGTAGTGAGATGAATGTTCCTTCTTTTTCCTGCTCCAATCTAGTTGCCTCCTCAGAAGGTCCTCCAATATATCCAGGAAGGTCTTTGGATCTCTTGTGGGCAGTGTGGAGTCAGATCAGCCTCAGATATTCCCTTCTCTGGCTTGTACGTGTTTTCGAAGTCTCCAGTTGCCCCTAAAGTACACAGTCTCATTTAACTGCAGGATTTGAATCTGTTGTACCTTGCACTTCTGGGGCAGTTCTCCCTTCTTTCCTTTGCTCATGTTGGCCACCTCTGGTTGCAAGTCTGTCTTCAGTGTCTGACGTCTGCCCTGACACAAGGGAGCAAAAGTGGCCACTTATTCGGGCCCACTTGCTCACTTGTGCTGTGGAGAAGTAAGGACACTGCAAATGCCACTGGCGTGTGTGGGGAGCACTTGCAGTGGCTGGACCACATGGGAGTTGCCACAGCCAAAGCGGGCGTGCACCTTCCAGGTCCAAGCTGCTCAGTCTCCTGAGTGCTCCACAAGGGACAGTTGCAGGTGGGGTGTGTCTCCTCAGGGGAGCTGATCTCAGGCTGTGACACTCTTGGAAGATCTGAGCCATCCAGGATCCCAGGAAGACGTGGGTAGTGACTGGCAGTCCACTCACAGCTTGGCTGCAGATGCAGTCTCTGGAGCTGAGATTGCAGTGACTCCTTGTCTTCTGCCTCGAGCTGTCTCACTCCTACCTCTCTGTCTCAGGGGCCATAAATGACAGCTGGATCATTCCCCTTCAGTATTCACTAGCACGCCATTCTTTGTTCTGTGAGCACGCCAGGAGTCAGAGTGTGGTGTTAGGGCCTTTCCTTGGGAAAACTCCTTTGTTTCTGTGTCCACAGTTCTCTAAGTCCACGGTTTCCCCCATTCTGTCTGTGCTAAGTCCCATTAGTTCCCTCAGTGTCCTCATGGCATTCAACCCCAATCCTTCCCCTAAGGACTGAAGATAACAGCCCATACCTCCACATCCAGCCCTCACTTGCTTCAGGTGGGCGTGGACATGTAAGCAGGTTCTCAGCTGGTAATTGCCATTCAGCATGATTTCTGTGGTGAATTTTCTCAGTTATGCTTCCTCTTGAGGTTCCTTAAGTCCCCACTGACCTCACCTGTGAGAAGGTCTCCTATTGTGTGTAAGCTTCTCCTCCTTCACGACTCCCTCCCCAGGAAAGAGTTTCCATTCCCAAAAACTTTGTCTCCCTTTTCGTCTTTATCCTTTGCCCTACCTCATTCTGAGGAGATTGTTTTGCCTTTCTGTGCATCTGGGATCCTATGCCAGTGATCAGTTGTTCTGTGGGAGTTGCTCCAGATGCAGATGATCTTTTGATGAATTTGCAAGGGAGAAAGTGGTCGCTTTTCCTATTCCTTCGCCATCTTAGGACCACCCCTCAACATAGGTTCTTAATTTAGATGTATTTCAGGAGCTCCCTGAATCCCCTGAATTACTAATATAAAAAGTTTGGTACATGATTATGTTTATGGGGTGAAGGTCTATTAGATTATCTAAAAGTTTCCCTAGAAGTACTCCTAGTTATTCTGTATTTATGGGATTGTCTACAAATACCGTATTTGAACTCTGTGGGGAGGAAAATATACTTTTTAATATAAGAGATTAAACATCTGGTTACTTCAATTAACTGTCTATAACTGTTAATTTGACATTATATAGACAAAGCACAAGTCCTTTAATTGTCTGAATTAATTTACAATAAATGAAATTCACTCATTCTTCTTCTATGTATTACTCCACGGAAACAGCATGCTTTAGGCTGATACTAAATTTTCCACATGTAGGACACTTCCTCTTTTATATTTAACAATATATTCTTCTTGATTATTTTGTTTCATTCAAACTCTTTTTGAAAATGTGAAATAAAAAGTGAAAGTGAAGTCGCTCAGTCGTATCCGACTCTTTGTGACCCCTACCAGGCTCCTCCCTCCATGGGATTCCCCAGACAAGAGTACTGAAGTGGGTTGCCATTTTCCTTTTCCAGGGGATCTTCTCGACCCAGGGATCGAACCCGGGTCTCCTGCATTCCAGGCAGATGGTTTAACCTCTGAGCCACCAGGAAAGCTAGTTTAATTGTATTGAAAAACACATTTTGAATGAGTCAAGTTTCCATCGTATAGATTAATTTCCTTGTCGTGTATTCATTTTTTTGTTGTTGTTTGCATATTTTCTAATGATATTTCCTGGTATCCTCTTTAAAAAAAGTTTCATTTTGAGGGATTCATTATAAAGTGTTTATTACATATTGCATGATACATTTAAATTTTTTAAGATGTAACATATTTAAAAATATGCTGATCATATTAAATGCATGGCTTGATCTATTTCCTTATTAACATATTATTTTTTCAAAACATTTTAAATTCCCAGCAAAACCAAGTACCTTGATTTGCCATATACTTCCTGCCTCAACACTTGTATAGCCTTCCCCATTATCAGCATCCCTCATCAAAGAGGTACATTGGTTATAACTGATGAACCTATCTTGACACATCATTATCCCAAGTTCACAGGGCTCACTAGATGTTGCATGTTCTGTAAGTTTTAACAAATTCATAACAACATGCATCCACAATTATAGGACCATATAAAGTAGTTTCGCTGCACTAAATGTCCTCTATGCTCTACTTATTCATCCCTCCCTCCAAACTCCCACAAACCCTGGCAACCACTTCTCTTTTTACTATCTCCATACTTTTGATTTATCCAGAATGTCATGCAGTTGGAATTTTCAGTATGTAGCCTTTTCAGATAGACATCCTTCAGTTAGTAATAAGCCTTTAAGTTTTCTCCACATCTTGTCATGGCTTTACAATTCAGAAGTTTTTGGCATTAACTCTCAATTGTCTGAATTAAGTACAGCTTATTATCCATTCACCTGCAGAAGGACATCTTGCTTGTATTTACAGTTTGCCAGTTATGAAAAAGGCTGCTATAAACATCCATGTGCAGGCTTATGTGTGAACATACGTATTCAACTTCTTTGGGTAAACACCAAGGAATGTGGTTGCAGGATCAGTGTGTGTCAAGATTATGTTTTCTTTATGTAAGAAACCACCACAGTGTATTCCAAAGAGATAGTGCCATTTTGTAGTCCCACCAGCAATAAGTGAGAGTTCCTGTTGTGCAACATCCTTACCAGTATTTTTAGTGTCAGTGTTCTGGATTTAGGCTAGTTGTAAAAGAGTTAAACACGATTTAGTGAATAAAAACAACAAATGGGTGTATGGAAATCTCATTGTATCAATAATTTCAATTTGCATTCCCTTGATGGTATATGATGTGGATCATCTTTTCATATACTTAGTTGCTACTTGTACATCTTCATTAAAGAAATATCCGTTAAGGAATTGGCCAGTTTTTATATGGGTTATTTGTAGTCTTGTGGTTGACTTTTAAGTTGTTTATTGTTTTTTTTTTCTTTTATAACTTATTATCTTGCTTACTGTAGCTTTATAATAAATCTTAAAGTTGGGTCGTGTCAGTCCTCCAAAGCTTTTTGTCTCCGTCAGTATTGTATTGACTATTCTGGGCCTTTTCCCTTTCCATAGAAACTTTAGAATCATTTTGTTGGTCAGCAATAACTTGCTGGGATTTTGATTGGGAATGCACTGAATCTGTAGATCAAGTTAGGAGGAACTGACATCTTGGCAATATTGAGTCATCCTACTCATAAACATGGAATATCTTTCCATTTATTTAGTTCTATTTTGATGTATTTTATCAGAGTTCTTTAGTTTTCCTCACAAATCTAACTATATATGTATATATATACTTTACATATATATTCTTGTATGTTTTAAAAATATTTATACATAAGTATTTCATTTTTTAGGTGCCAGTGTAAGTATGGTGTTTTTAATTTTGAATTCCACTTGTTTATTACTGGTAAATAGGAAAGGGTTTGGCTTTTGTGAGAAAACCTTGTATCCTGCCACTTTGCTATAATTGCTTATTAGTTCCAGGAGTTTTTTGGTCAGTTCTTTTATATTTTCTCCATAGACAGTTTTCTCATCTATGAACAAAGATAGATTTATTTCATTTCTAATCCATATAATTTTTAACTTATTTCTCCTCTCTTATTTCATATAGCTAGGACTTCCAGTATAATGCTGAAACAGAGTGGTGATAGGGGCTGTGCATCCCTTGTTCTTGGTCTCAGAAGGAAAGAATCTCTTTTGCACCAGTATGATGTTAGCTGTAAGGGTTTATAGATATTTTTTGTCAAGTTGAGGAAATTCCTCTCCATTTCTCATTTGCTGAGAGTTTTATCATGAATAATATTGGGTTTTGTCAATTTTTTTTCCATCTATTGATATGAACATGTAATTTTTTCCACTTTGTATGTAGCCTTTTAATTGATTTTGAAATGTTGAACCTGGCTTATATACCTGTTATAAATTCTACTTGGTTGGGGTGTGCAATTCTTGCCCTACATTCTTTTATTTAATTTGCTAATATTTTGTTGAGGATTTTTGCATGTGTGAACATGAGAGATATTGGTCTACAGTTTTCTGGTAATGTCTTTGTATAGTTCTGGTACTGAGGTGTTAGTGAACTGCAGCTTCATGGAATGAGTTAGATAGTATTCTCTCTACTTCTGTCTCCTGCAAGAGTGTAGAGAATTTTTTTTTTTTCCTTTAAATGTTTGGTGGATTTACCAGTTACTTATCTGGGCTTGATGCTGTCTGTTTTCAAAGATTATTCATTATATCTTTAATACATATAGATTTCATATTTCTTCTAGTTGAAGTTTAAGGAACTGATCCGTTATGAAATGAACCACTTATCAAATGTGCAGATATAGAAATTTGCGTAGTATTTCTGTGTTATCCTTTTAATGCCCATGGAACTGTGTGATGCTTCCATTTTCATTTCTGATATAAATAATTTGTATGCTCTCTCTTTTTTTGCTTAGCCTGAATAGAGCCTTATCTATTTTATTAATCATTTCAAATAACCAGATTTTGGTTTTGTTGATTGTTCTCTATTGATTTCTTTTTATAATTTCATTTTTTATTTAAAATTTTTATCTAATTTTTATTTTTTTATACTTTACTCTGGATTTAATAAGCTCCTCATTTCATGGATTCCTATAGTAAAGGCTTGGATTATTAATTTTAGATCTTTCTTCTTTTCTAATATATACATTGTATTCAATACTATGTATTTACTCTATGCTCTTCTTTATTTGCATCCCACAAATTTGGATAATTTGCATTCTCATATTCATTTAGTTTAAATATTTTAAAATTTATGTTGAGAGTTTTCATTTGTGTCATGTGTTATTTAGAAGTGTTTTGTTGATCTTCAAGCATTTGGAGATTTCCAAGTTGATTTGATTTGGAAATTGATTTCTAGTTTAATTCCATGGTGGCTCAGAGGTTAAAGCATCTGCCTGCAATGTGGGAGACCTGGGTTCAATCCCTGGGTCAGGAAGATCCCCTGGAGAAGGAAATGGCAACCCACTCCAGTATTCTTGCCTGGAGAATCCCATGGATGGAGGAGCCTGGTGGGCTACAGTCTACGGGGTTGCAAAGAGTCGGACACGACAGAGGGACTTCACTTTCACTTAATTCCATAGAGGTCTGAGAGCTGACATGATATGGTTTTCGTTATTTTAAATTTGTTAAGGTGTATCTTATGGCTCAGAATGTGAATGTTCCATGAGAGCTTAAGAAAAACATGTATTCTGCTGTTGTTGGATGAAGAAATCAATTGATATCAATTATGTCTAGTTGATTGATATTGTTATTGAGTTCAGCTATGTCCTATCAAGTCTGATTGCTGAATTAATCCATTTTTAATAGAGGAATTTGAGATCTCCAACTATGATGGTGGATTCATTTATTTCTCTTTACTGTTCTAGTAGTTTTTGTCTCACTATTTTTGATAGGTGCATAAATATTAAATATTGTTATGTCTTCTTAGGGAATTGATCCCTTAATCACAATGCAATCCCCCTCTTTATCTCTGATAATTTTACTTGCTATGAAGTCTTCTGTCTGAAGTTGATAGAGCTATTCCTACTGACTTTTGAATAATGTTAACTAGTATGTTTCTCCTTCATTTACTTCAGTACGTTTCTATTTAAAGTGAGTTCCTTGTAGACAACACACAGTTAGATTTAGTTTTTGATCTATCCTGACAACCTTTGTGTTTTAATTAGTGAACTGATGCTCAAAATGACTGTTGATATGGTTAGACTGGGGCTCCCCAGGTAGCCCAGCTGGTAAAGAATCTGCCTGCAATGCAGGAGACCCCAGTTCAATCCCTCATGGACAGAGGAGCCTAGAGGGCTACAGTCCATGTGGTTCCAAAGAGTCAGACACAACTGAGCGACTAAGCACAGCGTGGTTAGATTAATACTTACTATATCTATTACTGTTATTTATTTGTTGCCCTTGTTCTTCATATTTTTCTTCCAGTCTTTTTCTGAATTTTGTTCTTTTAATAGGGCATTTTGTGTGATTCCATTTTACTCTATCTCTTAGTATAGCAGTTATTTTTAAGAAAATTTTAGTGGCTGTTTGATTCTACAGTATGCTTTTACAACAAACCCAAGTTCACTTTCAAATAACCCTATATTGCTTCAAGGGTAATATGGGTACTTTATAATAACAAAATATTCCTCATTCTTTCCTCTCATTCCTTATGTCACTGCTATTATTTATTTCACCTGTACATGAGTATATAAAATTGGAAACATGTTACTGTTATTATTTTCCTTTCTTTATGTAGACCCAAGTTTGTGACATATATTTGTTGCCTTCCATCTAAAGGATTTCTTTTAACAGGGATGATTTACTGGCCACATGTTTCCCATTTTTGCCTGAGAGAAAGTCTTTATTTTTCCTTCACTTCTGAAGGATAACACTGCAGGGCACAAAATTCTTGGTTAGTGGATTTTTTTTTCTCTCAGTGCTTTAAATATTTTATTCCTCTTTCTTCTTTCTTGCATGGTTCCTGAGAGAATGTGTGTATATTAGTCACTCAGTCATATCCAACTCTTTGCAATTCCATGGACAATAGTGTGCCAGGTTCCTCTGTCCTTGGAATTCTCCAGGCAAAAATACTGGAGTGGGTTGTCATTCCCTTCTCGGGGGAATCTTCCCGACTTAGGAATTGAACCCAGATATCCTGCACTGTGGGCAGGTTCTTTATCATCTGAGTCACCTGGGAAGCCCTTTCTTCTTTCTTGTGTGATTTCTTCTCTTCTTTTGAGAGAAGTCAAATCTTATTCTTATCCTTGCTTCTTTACAGGTAAAACTTCCCCCTAACCCTGGCTTCTTTCAGCACTTTTTCTTTAATCTTTGTTTTTCTGTAGTTTGAATATGATATGACTGTCCTTTTTTGGCATTTATCCTTTTGGTGTTTTCTAAACTTCCTGGGTCTGTGGCTTGATATAAATTCTCAGTTATTATTGTTTCAATATTTCTTCTGTCATTTTTTCTGTTTCTTCCCTTTCTGGTATTCCAATTACATGTGTTTTATACTATTTGTAGCTGTCTCTCAGCTTTTGGATAAAACTGAACAAAGCTATTAGTAAGTCCATCAAAGACATTCTTCATTTCTGTTACAGTTCTGTTGATCTAGCACTTCTTTTTCATTCTTTCCTGAAATTTCTATCTCTCTGCTTACATTCCCATCTGTAGTGGCCTTACATGACATCTACTTTATCCATTAGCACTCAGCATGTTTATCATAGTTTTTTTTTAAATCCCTTGCCTGATGATTCCAAAATCTCTGCCATATCTGAGTCTGGTTATGATTTCTGCTTTGCATCATCAAACAATGGTTTCTTTGCTTTTAGGATGCTTTGTAATTTTTCCTTGATATATAGATACCATATACTGAATAAAAGGAACCACTGTAAGTAGACTTTTAGTAATGTGATGGAAATGGATGAGAGAGGAAGGATTCTATCTTTCTATGATTATGACTTGGTCTTTTAGTGAACCTGTGTCTTTGAACTGTGAAGTTCACAGTTCTTAGTTCTGTCTCCCTGACTTTACCCTTAGCAGGGACAGGATGATTCAAGTACACAGGAGATAAACATTCTCTTTTTTCCACAAGGAAGGTTACAGCTGTCTAGAGTTGGGTATTCCCCTTCTCCCCAGGTCATTTAGGCTCTGGTAAAACCTCATTTGGCTAAGCTCAGGTAAAATCTTATCCTGTAGGTCAACTTTGTTAAAAAGAACAGAATGTTCTGGTGTGTTTTAAAATGGCTCCTTTTCCTCTTACCAATTAAAAGCAACGGGGGATTTTCCTCTGATATTCACTGTGAGAAACTAGTAAAGCTTCAGAAGGTAAAACTCACAAAATGTTTCCCTTGCCCATGATTGAATTGCATACCCCATCCCCATAGTTTTTCATCAGTCAGATTTGAACAGATTGAGTCTCTAGCAATTTGTCAAGTATAGTTCAGATTTTCCTACTCTGGCACTTGTTTTTGTGGAGGTTTCTATTTATGAGTTTCTTCTCTGGTTTGTTAGCATTCTCTATAGTTACCTGTCTCTTTAATTTTGATAGCAGCAATTTGCCATATGATGTCATGCTTCATGGATCTAAGAAGAGCTGTTGATTTTTCCATTTGTTCAGCTTTTTTCATGTTGTCAGGGAAGAGTGACAACTTCCAAACACCTTATATTCTGCACCAGAAACTTTAAGTCACCTTAAAGTATATACCTCATGTTGTAATTTACAATTTTGTATTTCAGTAGATGCGACATTTGGCTTAGAGCTTAGAGATATTATGTGATACAAATAATAAAACAAAGAGAACTTATTGGAAACTTTTCTTCCAGATATTGAAGACGTTTTAAAAAATACGCTACTTTGTCTTTTATTTTGTGAGAGTTTGTATATACTGAGTTCAACCGAATGTCATGTAGCATTCTTATGACACATACTTATGTCATATGTGTAATGCTAGTTCTCAACTCTATAGAGAATATCAGGAATAGTCTTTTAACATTATGTATTGGTTTTGGCTTGGATACTCAAAATGTCAAAAAGAACAAATCAAATTAAAGCACCCCATAAATGTTGTTCCTAGTCTTTTCTGGAAAGAAGCATTTGATAAGGGAGTATTCTTGGGAAAGCTGACTTATCTCAATTAAGAAAGAAAACAAAAACAAAAACAAAAACGTAATTTCAGTATTCAGGTGGCAAGTCTGAAAGCAATAAATGATTATAAAAGTTAAATTTAATGTATCCAGAATGATGTCTGTAAATATTAACAGCCCAGAGAGATAGAATTAATATTAGTCAAATATCCTTAAATTTTAGTTAATATTTACTGTGTCACCATGGACAAGTCTATGTTACCAGCAAACCATTGAAACATGAAAATAAATAACAATAAGTGAATAGGTGCCAGTCTCCTCACATTGATCTATAGTATCCCAATCAAAATCGTTACTTTTTGTAAAAGATAATTCTAAAATTTATATGAAAATACAGAATGCCTAGAATAGCCAAGAGCATCTTGAAGCAAAAGAACAAAGTTGGAGAATATGCCAGACTCAATACATTATAAAGTAGCTGTAGTTAGTAAAGTGTGCTACAGCAATTGCCACAGATAAATAGGTGAATGAAACAGAATTGAGAGATCAGAAATAGGCCCAAACATATATTATATTTTTTATAATGGCAACAGAACAATTTAATAAGTAGAACTTTAAATAAAATAGTGTTGCTGTGACTGGCTATTTATGTGGGGAGAAAATGAATCTTGACATTCATCTCAAATATAAAACAAAAATTAATTCAAGGTGGATCATAAAGCATAAATAAAACTGCTAAAATTGTAAAATTTCTGTGGATGGGTAAGGTCGTGAATATTAGTTATAGAATAAATTAGAATCTTGAATTTCCTAAAGAGTAGAGAAGCAATGCAATATGTAAGAGACACAGGTTTGATCCCTGGGTTGGGAATATCCCCTGAAGAAGGAAATGGCAACCCACTCAGTATTCTTGCCTGGAAAATCCCATGGATGGAGGAGCCTGGTGGGCTTCAGCCCATAGGGTCCCAAAGAAGTGGACACAACTGAAGCAAGTTAGCGCACATAAAAAATAGAAGCTTTAAGTGGAAAGAGTAAAGAGGAATTAACCAAAGAGCCAAAACCAACATTCTTGAAGAGTATCAGCAGGGAAAAAAAACAAAAGAAAAAAATTGTATTACTAGGGTCCTCTAAGTATTGTTATTAAGTAAAAGATTGAGAAGCATGATAAAGAGAAATTATTTTGAATAGCTAGGATAGATTACTAATTATCCATAAACAAATCCATTTAAGACTAATGAAACATATAATGGGGAGTTGAATTGTAATGGAGTAGATTTGGGGGTCACTTCAGTTCAGTTCAGTTGCTTGTTCGTGTCCAGCTCTTTCTGACACCATGGACTGCAGCACCACAGGACTCGCTGTCCATCACCAACTCCCAGAGCTTGCTCAAAGTTATATCCTTTGAGTCGGTGATGCCATCTAACCATCTCATCCTCTGTCATCCTGTTCTCCTGCCTTCATTATTTCCCAGCATCAGGGTCTCTTCAGATGAGTCAGTTCTTCCCATCAGGTGGTCAAAGTATTGGAGTTTCAGCTTCAGCATCAGTCCTTCCAATGAATATTCAGTACTAATTTCCTTTAGGATAGACTGGTTGCATCTCCTTGCTGTTCAAGGGGCTCACAAGAGTCCTCCTAGCCTGCAGTTCAAAAGTATCAATTCTTTGGCGCTCAGCTTTCTTTATAGTCCAACTCTCATATCTGTACATGACTACTGGAAAAACCATAGCTTTGACTAAATGAAATTTTGTTGGCAAAGTAATGTCTCTGCATTTTAATAAGCTGTCTAGGTTGGTCATGCCTTTTCTTCCAGGGAACAGGTGTCTTTTAATTTCATGGCTGCAGTTACCATGTGCAGTGATTTTGGAGACCCAAAAAATAAAGTCTGTCACTATTTCCACTGTTTCTCCATCTATTTGCCATGAAGTGATGGGACCGGATGCCATGATCTTCGTTTTCTGAATGTTGAGCTTTAAGCCAACTTTTTCACTTTCCTCTTTCACTTTCCTCAAGAGACTCTAGTTCTTCTTCGCTTTCTGCCATAAGGGTGGTGTCATTGCATATCTGAGGTTATTGATATTTCTCCCAGCAATCTTGATTCCAGCTTGTGCTTCATCCAGTGCAGCATTTCTCATGATGGACTCTGCAGAAAAGTTAAATAAGCAGGATGACAATATACAGCCTTGATGTACTCATTTCCCAATGGGAAACCAGTCTGTTGTTCCATGTCCAGGTCTAACTGTTGCTTCTTGACCTGAATGCAGATTTCTCAGTCAGCTGGTCTGGTATTCCCGTCTCTTTCAAAATTTTACACAGTTTTTGGTAATCCACACAGTCAATGGTTTTAGCATAGTCAATAAAGCAAAAGTAGATATTTTTCTGGAACTCTCTTGCTTTTTCAATGATCCAACAGATGTTGGCAATTTGATCTATGGTTCCTCTGTCTTTTATAAAACCAGCTTGAACATCTGGAAGTTCACGGTTCGTGTACTATTGAAACCTGGCTTGGAGAATTTTGAGCATTACTTTGCTAGTGTGTGAGATGAGTATAATTGTATGGTGGTTTAAGCATTTTTTGGCATTGTCTTTCTTACGGATTGGAATGAAAACTGAACTTTTCCAATCCTGTGTCCACTGCTGAGTTTTCCAAGTTTGCTGGGATATTGAGTGCAGCACTTTCACCGCATCATCTTTTATGATTTGAAATAGATCAACTGGGATTCCATCACCTCCACTAGCTTTGTTTGTAGTGATGCTTCCTAAGGCCCAGTTGACTTCACATTCCAGGATGTGGCTCTAGGTGAGTGATCACACCATCATGATTATCTGGGTCATGAGGATCTTTTTTGTACAGTTCTTCCATGTATTCTTGCCACCTCTTCTTAATATCTTCTGCTTCTGTTAGGTCCATACCATTTCTATCCTTTATCAAGCCCATCTTTGCATGAAATGTTCCCTTGGTATCTCTAATTTTCTTGACGAGATCTCTAGACTTTCCCATTCTGTTGTTTTCCTCTATTTCTTTGCATTGCTCACTGAGGAAGGCTTTCTTATCTGTCCTTGCTGTTCTTTGGAACTCTGCATTCAAATGGGTGTATCTTTCCTTTTCTCCTTTGCCTTTCCCTTCTCTTCTATTCCTCCAGTATTCTTGCCTGGAGAATCCCATGGACGGAGGAACCTGGTGGGCTACAGTCCACGGTTTTGCAGAGTTGGACATGACTGAGCGAATTCACTCACTCACTCACTCACTCTCTTCTATTCAAAACTATTTTTAAGGCTTCCTCAGACAACCATTTTGCCTTTTTATATATTTTTTTCCTTGGGGATGGTCTTGATCCCTACCTCTTGTACAGTGTCACAAACCTTCGTCTATAGTTCTTCTGGCATTCTGCCTATCAGATCTAATCCCTTGAATCTATTTGCCACTTCCACTGTATAATCATAAGGGATTTGATTTAGGTCATACCTGAATGGTCTAGCGGTTTTCCCTACTTTCTTCAATTTAAATCTGAATTTGGCAATAAGGAGTTCATGCTCTGAGCCACAGTCAGCTCCTGGTCTTTATTTTGCTGACTGTGTAGAGCTTCTCCATCTTTGGCTGCAGAGAATATAATCAATCTGATCTCAGTATTGACCATCTAGTGATGTCCATGTGTAGAGTCTTCTCTTGTGTTTTTGGAAGAGGGTGTTTACTTAACCAGTGTGTTCTCTTGGCAAAACTCTATTAGCCCTTGTCTTGCTTCATTCTGTACTCCAAGATCAAATTTGCCTATTACTCCAGGTGTTTCTTGACTTCCTCCTTTTGCATTCCAGTCCCCTATAATGAAAAGGACATCTTTTTTTGGTGTTAGTTCTAGAAGTTCTTGTGGGTTTTCATAGAACCATTCAGTTTCAGCTTCTTCAGCATTATTGATTGGGGCATAGGGTTGGATTACTGTGATATTGAATGATTTGCTTTGGAAATGAATAGAAATCATTCTGTTGTTTTTGAGATTGCATACAGTTACTGCATTTCAGACTCTTTTTGTTGACTATGATGGCTACTCCATTTCTTCTAAGAAATTCTTGCAACAGTAGTAGATATAATGGTTATCTGAGTTAAATTCACCCATTCCAATCCATTTTAGTTCACTGATTCCTAAAATGTCGATGCCACTCTTGCTATTTCCTGTTTGACCACTTCCATTTTCTTGATTCATGGACCTAACATTCTAGGTTCCTGTGCAATATTGTTCTTTACAGCATCGGACTTTACTTCCATCACCAGTTACATCCACAACTGGGTGTGTTGTTTTTGCTTGGCTCTGCCTCTTCATTCTTTCTGGAGTTCTCCACTGATCTCCAGTGGCATATTGGGCACCTACCAACCTGGGGAGATCATTTTTCAGTGTCCTATCTTTTTGCCTTTTCATACTGTTCATGGGGTTCTCAAGGCAAGAATACTGAAGTGGTTTGCCATTCCCTTCTCCAGTGGACCACATTCTGTCAGACCTCTCCACCATGATTTGTCTGTCTTGGGTGGCCCTATACGGCATGGCTTATAGTTTCACTGAGTTAGACAAGGCTGTGGTCCGTGTGATCAGATTGGTTCGTTTTCTGTAATTGTGGTTTTCAGTCTCTCTGCCCTCTGATGGAGAAGGATAAGAGGCTTATGGAAGCTTCCTAATGGGAGAGACTGACTGAGGGGAAAACTGGTCTTGTTTTGATGGGTGGGGCTGTGCTCAGTAAATCTTTAATCCAATTTTCTATTGAAAGCCAGGGCTGTGTTCCCTCCCTGTTATTTGACCTGAGACCAAATTATGGAGAAGGCAATGGCACCCCACTTCAGTACTCTTGCCTGGAAAATCCCATGGGCAGAGGAGCCTCATAGGCTGCAGTCCATGGGGTCGCCAAGAGTCAGACAACTGAGCGACTTCACTTTCACTTTTCACTTCCATGCATTGGAGAAGGAAATGGCAACCCACTCCAGTGTTCTTGCCTGGAGAATCCCAGGGACGGGGGAGCCTGGTTGGCTGCCGTCTATGGGGTCGCACAGAGTCGGACATGACTGAAGCGACTTAGTAGCAGCAGCAGCAAATTATGGTGCAAGTAATGAAGACCTTCAAAAGGTCTGCATGCATGCACTGCTACACTCAGTGTCCCCACCCTGCAGCAGGCCACCACCAACCTACGCCTCCACCAGAGACTTCTGGACACTCGTGGACATGTCTGGGTCAGTCTCTTGTGGGATCACTGCTTCTCTCTCCTGGGCCATGGGGCACACAAGGTTCTATTTGTGCCCTCCCAGAGTCTGTTTCCCCTGTCCTGTGTAAGTTCTGGTGGCTCTGTGGTGGGCTTAATGGTGACCTCCTCCAAGAGGGCTTATGCCAAACCCAGGTCTACTGCACCCAGAGCCCTTGCCCCCACAGCAGTCCACTTCTGACCCATACCTCCTCAGGAGACACCCAAACACAGGTCTGTCTTAGTCTCTGTGGGATCCCTGGGTTCTGGTGCACACAAGGTATGTTTGAGCCCTCTGAGCATCTCTGGCGGGTATGGGGTTCAATTCTAAATGTGATTTTGCCTCTCTTACCATCTTGCCGGGGCTTCTCTGCCCTTGGACATGGAGTATCTCCTCACAGTTGCTACAGCACCATGCAGCCACTGCTCCATGGGGTCACAGATATTTAAATTAGGTGTCACAGATTAGTAATTCATAGATTGTGTCCTTAAAGACAGGACAAAATATACAGTGATAGATTTAATTGCAATGGAGGTCAAATGATAATTTATTTTTACATAATTGGGATGATTACAAATAGAAGAGGCAGTCTGGGGCAGGTAAAATTAATGAATTTGGTGAGAATGTATAGAGTATAAAATACAGTGGAAGCATTTGTGGCATCCAACTGAAGATGTATCCAATAGCATTGAGGGTTTAAGGAATTAAGAGATTTTTATTGATGTGACATGTGCTTTTAGTATGAAAGTTTATGCAAGCTAGTTTATTTGGTAACTTTTTATATTGTAAATTATAAAATCCTCATTAAAAATCCTCTGAAGATAATAAATTACACATTGCTTACAATTAATATGTTTTGTCACATTAAAGGAACTTTAATACAGGCTTCTGTTTCTTTTGACACTTTTCAGCAAATATGTAAAGTCACAGGTATAAGGTATAAGGTATCAGTTACTGATACTGCAAAATGACCAGATTTTTTTTATTGGACAGCAGCAGTGAAGAAGTACAGTAGTTTTGTGGACATGTGAAGAGATTTCAATTTAAAAAATGTTAGCACTTGAATAAAATAAAATGATGTTTCATCTTTGGTCTAAAATTTCTTCAGGTTTCAGAGGTCCTGTAATAAATGTGTTAGTACTGGATTTTTCCTTGTTACAGAAGTGGGCTATGAGACATTAGAATTAGATTTTGAGAGAGCTTGCCACATAGGTTGAATTTACACAGTTTCAAGACTAGGAAGCCAAGATTCTATGTATACCTCTTCAGAAGGTTATGAGAATCTGTTATGACCAAGTGATTTACTTTCTGTCCATGACTTGCTGACTGATTTGGCCTTCTTTCTGAGCCTTTTATCATTCTAGGTCTTTTTGAACACATGGAAGCTCATCCTAGAGAAAAAAATAAAAATACTAAAAATACTATGTCTAACCTTCCATGAAATGCAATTATCTTCTGAGAGACAGGAGTTAAAGCATATTTTACCTGAGAATATTGTTAAATGACTTTAAATGATCAAGAAGAATAAGAGATAGAAAATGCAAGCCAAGAAGTATGACAAGAAAAAGACATTCATGGAATACAGCTTTCACTTAATTTATATGTATTATGTGAAGAAGAGGCACACTGCATTGCACATAATTTCTTTTTATGTAATGGAAAGTTTTCAATATTTTTAAATGAAGAGTACTTAGTTAAAGTATAACCTTATAAGTTGTACTTTTGAAGAGAACTTTTGTTGCTGTTTTGAGTAACCATTTTGTACTATCTACAGCTTACCTGGTCTTCGGTAAATCTTACAAGAATATGTTATTTTAAAGTAGGGAATGGGCCAAAGTAGGAGTATATATCATGATGCCAAATTGGAAAGGAAATCAATTGCTTTTCCAACAATCAAAGAGAATATAACACCAAGGAAATGAGTTTTTCTAACTATTCTTTTGGGAGAAGCAAGTAATTGCTTTAACCATTCTAAACCATTCTAAATCATTCTTTAACCAGTTCTAACCAGAAATGATTAATTAAATATTTACTAAATCATTATACTGATGATGGAAGAAAGACCTGTTGGCTGTAAAACAAAAGTACGGCCCTTAAAAAAAAGCAGAAGACAAGGGAAATAAAAACAACTGTGCTGCTTTTCTGACAGCATGTGTTGATGAATTTATATGCAAAGCCTGTACAATAAAAATGGATTTCTCATTCAGAATCAGTTTTAATTCTCAGCATCTTTAAAAGACATTTTTAGACAACTTACACTCAGGACACAGTAGCAAGGCACAGGTGATTATTTATTTGTTCATTTATCCCTTCAAAGAGAAGCCTCCTCAGGCAACTTTTAAAGTGATTTATATACAGAATCACTGTGGTAATAACCTTCAGAGACTGATGAAAAATGAGGTAGGATTCTGGCCCTACTGGCAAAATATAAAAATGACATTATGAGTTGCAGTAGTTGCACCCGTGGCGGATTCATGTTGATGTATGGCAAAACCAATACAGTATTGTAAAGTAAAATAAAGTAAAATTAAAAAAAAATAAAATTAAAAAAAATCTCTAGTGGAATAATGGCAATATAAGGCTGAAATTACTTCTGTCTTGAAAGGTCTAATTCTGTGGCTTTTACTCAGCTATCCTAGAATGTCTTAGAATGGAAAGATGTATTACTTTAGTCTTGATGCTTGCTACTTAAGCTGAAAGTCCACATCTCTGTCACAGGCTACCTTTTCTTCTCCCAGTAGCACCCAGCATTGTAAACAAATAATTAACTTGAACCAGTTGCAATGATTGAGTAGGTGTGACACAACATAAAGATGAGATAAATTGGGAATAAATAGTGAAAATGAAAGGAATTGAAAAGATTGGTATGAGATCCAAGCTGGATAATAAAGGAAAAGAAACAAGTGAGAATATGGTGTCTGGGGAAATGCATGAAATCAAGGAACTGTACAATTAAGTGGAGATTTTGTGGTTGAGAGACAGCTGGAGGAGTTATATGGATAAGTAAGACAGCTTTCAAATTTTGAGATTAAAGATATCTTTGTCTCTGGATAATAATGTCCAAATTGATTCCATGTAAGCAGAGAGAGGAAGGTCAATGAAATAAATGAAGTCAAGGAACTATGACAACAGGGTGCTGGATGTGTGATCTAGTTGAACTGTCGGTAAAGCTGACTTCCAATAATGAATTGGTTAATCAATTACTTAATATCTATATAGTGTGTTAAGGATGAAAGAAATGGGAAAATATACTATCTATATTCTCTGTAGCCCCATGAGTAACCGATTTTTAAGCATCAATTACAGTATATATGATGGTTATACTAAAGATAGACAGTGCTGGTTACTCAGCAGACATTTGTTTGTTGAAAGAATAAATATATGCACAATGTCCTAAGAGAGCATTACGGAACTAGCTCAGCAAGAGCAATAGAAGAATGAATGTGGAAGAGTGTCAAGGATAGACATCCAAAAGATATAAGATGACTTTGACTTTTCATGAGTTTGTTAGCCATCTGTATGTCTTCTTTGGAGAAATGTCTGTTCAGGTCTCCTGCCACTTTCTGATTTGGTTGTTTCTTTTTCTGGTATTGAGCTGTGTGAGCTGCTTATACAATTTGGAGATGATTTCTTTGTCAGTTGTTTCATTTGTTATTTTTTTCTTCCATTGTCAGGGTTGTCTTTTGACTTTGTTTATAAAGTCCTTCATTGTGCAAAAGCTATTAAGTTTAATTTAGCCCCATTTGCTTATTTTTGTTTTTATTTCCATTACTCTTAAGAGGTAGGTCATAGAGGATTTATGTCAGAGTATTCTGCCTATGTTTTCCTCTAATAATTTTATATTTTCTGGTCTTACACTTAGGTTTATAATCCATTTTTAGTTTGCTTTTGTGTATGGTATTAGGAAGTAGTCTAATTTCATTCTTTTACATGTAGCTGCCCAATTTTCCCAGCACTGTTTATTGGAGACACTGTCTTTTCTCTGTTGTGTATTTTTATCTCTTTTTTAAAAGATAAGATACTGATGAGTGTGTGAATTTATCCCTAGGCTTTCTTTCTTATCTCTGTGGTCTATATTTCTTGTTTGGTGACAGTATCATACTGTCTTGATGATTATAGCTTTAGTATAGTCTGAAGTCGGGAAAGTTGATTCCTCCAGCTCCATCCTTCTTTCTGAAGGTTGTTTGGCTCTTTGGAGTCTTTTGTGTTTTCATACAAATTGTGAAATTATATTTCTAGCTCTGTGAAAAATACCATTGATAGTTTGATAGGGATTGTGTTGAATCTATAGATTGCTTCTTTTTTCTTTTTTAAATTTATTTTTTTTAATTGAAGGATAATTGCTTTACAGAATTTTGTTGTTTCCTGTCAAACATCAACATGAATCAGCCATAGGCTTGGGTAGTATAGTAATTATCACAGTTTTGATTCTTCCAATCCAAGAACATGGTATATCTCTCCATCTGTTTCTGTCGTCTTTAATTTCTTTCATCAGCATCTTTTGGTTTTCTTGCATATAGGACTTGTGTACCTTTAGATAAGTTTATTCCAAAGTATTTGATTCTTTCTGTGGTAGTGGTGAATGTTATTGTTTCCTTAATTTCTCTGATTTTTCATTGTTAGTGCATAGAAGTGCAAGGGATATCTGTGTATTAATTTTGTATCCTGTGACTTTATTATATTCATTGATTAGCACTAGTAATTTTCTGGTGGTATCTTTAGGATTTTCTATGTAAATAATCATGTCTTTTGCAAATAGAGAGAGATTTATTTCTTTTTCTCCAATCTAGATTCCTTTCATTTCTTTTTCTTCTTTGATTGCTGTGGCTAGGACTTCCAAACCTATGCTGAATAATACAGGAAAGAGTCACCCATGTCTTGTTCCTAATTTTAGAGAAAATGGTTTCAGATTTTCACCACTGAGAATAATATTTGCTGCGGGTTTGTCATATATGGCTTTCATTATGTTGAGGTATGTTTCTTTTATGCCTACTTTCTGGAGTGTATGCTGGCTTAAGTCACTCTGGTCATGTCTGACTCTGTGATGCAATAGCCTGTAGCCTACCGGGCTCCTCTCTCCATGGGATCTTCCAGGCAAGAATATTTTCTGGAGAATTTTTATTGAAAATTGGTGTTTAATTTTTTTTCTAAAACTTTCTCTGCATCTATTGAGATGAACATACTGTTTTTATATTTCAATTTGTTCCTGTGGTGTATCACAGTGATTGATTTGTGTATACCGGCTGTATCCCTGGGATAAAGCCCACTTGATCATTACATATGATCTTTTTAATGTGTTGTTGGATTCTGTTTGCTAGAATTTTGTTGAGGATTTTGCATCTATATTCATCAGTGATACTAGCCTGTAATTTTCTTTTTTGGTGTTATATTTGTCTGGTTTTGTTATCAGGTTTATGGTAGCCTCTTAGAATGAATTTGGGAGTTTTCCTTCCTCTGCAGTTTTCTGAATGAGTTTGAGCTGCATAGGTATTAGCTCTTCTCTAAGTTTTTGGTAAAATTCACCTGTGAAGCCATGTGGACTTGGGCTTTTGTTTGTTGGAAGATTTTTGGTTACTGTTTCAATTTCCGTCTTTGTGACTGGTTTGTTCATATTTCCTATTTCTTCTCTGTACAGTTTTGGAAGTTTATACTTTTCTAAGAATTTGTCCATTTCTTCCAGGTTGTCCATTTTATTGGGATATGGTTGCTCATAGTAGTCTCTTATGATCTTTTGTATTTCTGTGTGTTTTGTTGTAACTTCAACTTTTTCATTTCTAATTTTATTGAGTTGAATTTTCTCTTTTTCTTGATGAATTTGGCTAATGGTTTTTCCATTTTGTTTATCTTCTCAAAGAACCTACTTGTAGTTTTATTGCTCTTTTCTATAGCCTCCATTCCCTTTTAATTTAAGCTCTGATCTTCATGATTTCTTTCCTTCTACTAACATTTTTTTTTCTTGGTACTTCTTTTCCTAGTTGCTTTAGGTGTAAATTTAGGTTGTTTATTTGATGTGCCTCTTGTTTCTTGAGGTAGGCTTCTATTGCTATACACTTACTCCATAGCACTGCTTTTACTGTATCCCAACATTTTGAGTTGTTGTGATTTCATTGTCATTTGTTTCTAGGCATATATTGATTTACTTTTTTATTTCTTTGGTAACATGTTGGTTAGGGTTAGCAAAAATAATTGCTCAGGTGACTAGATACTGGGCGGGTATGCTGTCCCAGGTGGGCCCTGGTGCACGTCCCTGGCCCAAGCTGCTCAGTTTCCTGTGTGTGCCATAAGGGCACTGTCCCAGGTGTGCCATATGTCTTCTCAGGGGAGCTGATCTCAGATTGTGACACTCCTGGCCAATGTGAACTGTCCAGGATCCCAGGAAGACATGGTTAACGACTGGCAGCCTGCTCACAGCTTGGCGGGAGATGCAGTCTCGGGGGTCAATTGCAGCAGCCCCTTGCCTTCCACCTCTGGCTGTCACACACCTGTCCCTCTGGCTCTGTGGGGAAAGGTCATAAACGGCAGCAGGCTTGCTTTCCTTTGGTATTTGCTATGGTGCAATCCTTTGTTCTGTGAGGGTGCCAGGGGTCACTGTGGGTTGTTAGAGCCTTCCCGAGGGAAAGGTCCTTTGTTTTTCTTTGTTTCTCTGGTGTTCCAATGGTTTGGGTTCCTCTGTCACATGCGCCTCCTCAGATTGTCCTCAGGGCATTCAAGCCTGGTCCTTACCCTAAGGACCGTTGATGTAGCCCATGCCTCCATGCCCAGCCCCACTTACTGCTGGCGGCTGTGAGCAACTGAGCTGCTTCTCTGCTGTAATTGCAGTTTTCATGAATTCTATGGTAGTTTTTTTTTCTTTCGGTAATGCTCTCTGAGATTCCAAAGTTCCCCACTGACCCAAACTATGAGAGGATTTCCTATCATGTGGAAACTTCTCCTCCTTCATGACTCCCTCCTCAGGATAGGTTTCTGTCCCTAAATCTTTTCTCTCTCCTTTTGTCTTTTGTCTTTTGTCCTACCTCCTTTCAAAGGGATAGGACACACCTACGCCTATACACCTTTCCTATATGCCTTTCCGAGTGTCTGGTGTCCTCTGCCAACATTCAGAAGTTGATTTGCAGGAGCTGCTCCACATTCAAATGATCTTTTGATGTATTTGTGGAAGAGAAAGTGGTTTCCCCATACTATTCCTCCACCACCTTCCCTCCAGTGTCTTTTTAATCTCAGTTATTGCATTGTTCATCACTGTTTATTTAATTTTTCTAGGTGCTTGTTAAACATTTCTTGCATCTTCTCAATCTGTGCCTCCAGTCTATTTATCCATGCCTCCATTTTATCTTCAATATTTTGGGTAAACTTTATTGTCATTACTATGGATTCTTTTTCAGTTAGAATGCTTATTTCTTCTTCATTTGTTTAATCTTTTGGTTTTTTACCATGTTGCTTTATCTGCTGCATTCTTCTCTGTATTTTCATTTTGTTTAATTTACTGTGTTTGGAGTCTCCTTTCTTCAGGCTGGAAGGTTGTAGTTCCTCTTAATTGTGGAGTCTGCCTCTTATGGGTGGAGTTGAGGCAGTGCCTTGTGAAGTTTTCCTGGATGGGGGGACTTGTGCCTGCATTCTGATGGATGGACCTAGGTCTTCTCTTCCTGGAGGGCAGTGCCATGTCTAGTGGTGTGTTATAGGGTACCTATTGGCTTGGTATGGCTTCCCTGTTTGAAGGATTGATATGAGGCTCCTGGCACTGGAACTTCTTGGCTTTTGGATGGACCTTGGTCTTAGTGTTGAGATGGAGGCCTTTGGGAGGGCTTTAGACTATTAATGTTCCATGGAGTTGGGAGTTCTTTGATGGTCCAAAGTCCCTGCATCACATCTCCTTCCTCCAGGATTCAGGCCTGACTCCTTAGCTGTACCATCAAGACTTTAAAGATCACACAACATAGAAGAGAAAACCCATAGACTAATTGTGAAACAATTCTCAACAGTCAGGAACACCCATAGAGATCCACACCCTTATATAGGGGGAAAAAAGAGGGAAAGAAGATAAAAAGTGGGAAAAAGAATAAGAAGAGGAGTCAAAAAGGAAAAGAGCAGTCAAGTCAATAATCAAACTCTCAAAAATACAAAATCAAAAACAAAAATATAAAACATGGATTTTATTTAAAAATAGTTTTTACTTTACAATAGTAATTAGCCTCCAAGTAAAATAAATAAATGTATATTAAAATAGTTTTTAAAGGAAAATATAGGTTATAAAATAATTGAAAGAGTAATAAAGAACCATATTAGGACAGTGAAATGGGGGAATAAAGAAGGGCTATATATAGACTGGTAGTGAGCAGAATGCCAAAATTATTTTTCCATTTTCCTGCTCCAGATTTACCTACTTAGAAAGTCCTCCAATATATCCAAGAAGGTCTCTAAACCTGTTGTAGGCACTGTGGGTCAGTTCAAACTTAGATCCTCCCTTGCTCCAGCTTGTACTTGTTCTCAGAGTCTACAGTTTCCCCTAAAGCACACAGTCTCAGGCTAATGGCAAGAAGTTAAAGCTTTGCACCTGCTACTTCCTTGGCCATTTCCCCTTCTTTTGTTTGCTTATGCAGCCCCTGGAATTTCACTCTGGTTTGGGGCCTGCCTCTATTTGTAAGTCTCTACAGTGTCCTGTTCTCCAACCAGACACGAGAGTGCAAAACTGGCTGCTTCTTAGGGCTATCTTGCTCAGTTGTGCTGGGAGAGGGGAGCAGTACAGCAGATGCCACAAGGGGTGTGTGGGGAGTACTCACCACAGCTGGTTTCTGTGGGAGGTCGCCCCAGCCTGAGGTGAGTCCTACACTTTGCCAGGCGAGTTGGTCCAGGTTGTGACACCCTTGGCAGAGCTGATACACTCAGGACCCCAGGCAGATGGGGGTGGCGATCTGCAGTCACTCACAGCTTGGCAGTAGTTGCGATCTCGGGCTGGGACCATAGCAGTCTCCTTCCTTTCACCTCTGGCCTTCCCACCTGTTTCTCTGCCTTTGAGTCCATAGACTGCAGAAAGTTTGCCCCCTTTTAGCATTCATTAGGGCGGGGTCCTTTGTTCTGTGAGCATGTGAATTAGAGCAAAGCATTAGAGCCTCCCTGTGGGAATGATCTTTTTCTTCTCTGGAGGTCCCAGGGTTTTCCTTGGGCTGCTTCTGTAGTGTCACATTATCCCCCTCAGAGTGCCTTCATGGCAGTCAGTTTTGGTCCTTCCCATGAGGACCGACCCCAGAGGCCTTAACCTCTGTACCCAGCCCCATCTCTCTGTGAGTGGACATGAGCGTGTAAGCCTCTTGGTTGGGAAGTGCTGTTTGGTGTGATCTCTGTGGTGAATTTTCTCCATTTTGCTTTCAGAACATCTGCTCACTGTGCTCCCCTCTGAGGTTCTGAAGCCCCCCACTGGCCCCACCTGTGAGGGGGTTTTCTAGTGAGCAGAAAGTATTCCTCCTTCATGACTCCCTCCCCTCGGATGAGGGCCCAGTCCTGAGCTCCTTTGTCTTCCATTTTGTCTTTATCTTTTTCACTGTCTCATTGCAAGGAGATTGGTTTGCCTTTCTGGAAATCTGGGGTCCTTTGCCAGCATTCAGAAGATATTCTGTGGGAATTGTCCCCCATGCAGATGATTTTTATGCTATATTTGTGGGGGAGAAGGCAGTCTTCTCATTCTATTCTTCTACCATCTTGAAGGTCTTCCCTGAAAATTAACTTTAAATGCATATTAACTGGAGGTTTTTATTATTACTACTACTTTTACCTGGTGACTGCTACTGCTAAGTCACTTCAGTCTTGTCCGACTCTGTGCAGCCCCATAGATGGCAGCCCACCAGGCTCCCCATCCCTGGGATTCTCCAGGCAAGAATACTGGAGTGGGTTGCCATTTCCTTCTCCAATGCATGAAAGTGAAAAGTAAAAGTGAAGTCACTCAGTCGTATCCGACTCTTAGCGACCCCATGGACTCCAGCCTACCAGGCTCTTCCATCCATTGGATTTTCCAGGCAAGAGTACTGGAGTGGGGTGCCATTGACGTTTACCTGGAAATGGTGAATAGTTAATTAGATAAGGAGTTAAAATTTCTGTGACTTTGGGGGAGTTGTGTCAAGGCTATAGAATTCTATTTTTTTTTTTGTTTATTCATGTATTTATTTAAATTGAAGTTAAGTTGATTTACAACGTTTCAGATGTACATCAAATTCATATAGATATAAATTTTTTTTGTATATATATATATATATATATATATATATAAAATTTGGATCTTCCCTCCCTTTGCCTATCCCTCTGCAGTATATGGTTATTCCAGAGTGAAGAGGAGAGTGAAAAAACTGCCTTAAAACTCAACATTAAAAAAACTAAGATCATAGTATCTGGTCCCATCTCTTCATGGCAAATAGAAGGGGGAAAAGTGGAAGCAGTGACAGATTTTCTTTTATTGCACTCTAAAATCACTGTGGTTGGTGACTATAGCCATGAAATTAGAAGTCACTTGCTTCTTGAAAGGAAAGCTATGGCAAACCTAGACAGCATATTAAAAAGCAGAGACATCACTGTGCCAACAAAGTCCGTATAGACAAAGCTATGGTTTGATAGTTGGACCATAAGGGAGGCTGGCTGGTGCTGGAGAAGACTCTTCAGAGCCTCCTGGACTTCAAGGAAATCAAACCAGTCAGTCCTAAAGGAAATCAACCTTGAATATGCATTGAAAGGACTGATGCTAAAGCTGAAGCTACAGTATTTTGGCCACATGCTGCATAGAGCCAAATCATTGGAAAAGATCCTGACTCTGGGAAAGATTGAAGGCAACAGGAAAAGAGGGTGGCAGAGGATGAGATGATCAGATAGCATCACTGACTCAATAGACATGAACTTGAGTAAACGCCGGGAGACAGTGGTTTATGGGAAAGTCTGACATGCTGTAGTCCATGAAGTCACAGAGTCAGACACAACTCAGTGACTCAACAACAGCAACATGCAGTATATGACTATTCAGAATTACCCTGCTTTGAGGTATTTGACAGTAACAGGGATAAGCAAAAGAAAGGAAGATTAAAACACTTTATTTTTGGATAAATAGACCACTTTAAAGTTAATATCAGGTGTCTGCATGTATACTAATGTTATTCCTCAACACTTATACCTACTATTTCTGTATTAATAAATTCCTAGACTATTTGGTTTCTGTTCAATCCTACTGGATATACAAAAGCTACATTCTATTGGATTTTAAAGATCATCTAAAGATTTTCAAACACAACATTCTATTCAGTAGGAGACTGCACTTGACACAATTTATTCATCATATTTTTATCACCTATTAATTAGCAAGCATTATGTTGGACATCAGTGATAGATAAAATCAAAACATCTTTTCCCCATTGAAGCCCATGATCTAGTAGGAAAGAAGAGTAAAGTCAACAGACTACTATAGTACCCTATAACAAAGAGTAAACTAGATGTATATATTCAAGCCATAACAACTCTGGAGTGGGATACTTGACACATGTGGTGAAAGCTGGAAAATTTGTTCTGAGAACTAACATTTGATACATGCCTTGAACAATAACAGTGAAGAGCATGCCAAGTAAAGTAGGTAATATTCAAAGACAGACAAGAAGAGAACACAGAAAATTTAAAGAATTATGAGTAGATTGACATGACATGAAATGGTAAAGACTAAACCACAAAAGACTATTTTTATCTGTACGTGTGCCATTCTGAGGAGCTGAGACTTAAACAGGTCATCCAGATACCATGATCACATCCAGAGTTCACAAAACAGCAATTATACGTTTGAATAGTGCTTATTGCCAGATATTTTTACCTATATATTTTGCTAAGATCTGCCTCTGATATTTATACACTGGTAATATTTTCAGCTGCATTACTTTAATTTTAGTCTTACACCTCACTTTATATATCCATTTTCCAGATATTTAAAGGTGACTCTTCCTTACCTTTTAATTCTCCAAACTTAAATTTCCAGTCATTTTACCTATTAATCATGTTCTTCTAAGAACATTTCAACCTTAAGCTTTGGCTAATGCACTAATATGTTGCCTAACTTGGTGTAGCATGTTCTGACCTTTTTCTGGATTCTACAAATAGGTCTATTAGTGCCACTTATAATTGTATTGTTGTTGTTGTTCAGTCACTAAGTCATGTTGGACACTTTACCACCCACCCTGGACTGGAGCATGCCAGGCTCCCTTGTCCTTTACTTTCTCCTGGAGTTTGCTCAAGTCTGCGTCCAGTGAATTGGTGAGCCTATCTAACCATCTTATCCTCTACTGTCCCCATACCTTTTGCCTTCAGTCTTTCCCAGCACCAAGGTCTTTTCCAATGATTCAGCTCTTTGCATGAGGTACCAAAGTATTCAAGCTTCAGATTCAACATCAGGCCTTCCAATAAATATTCAGGATTCATTTCATTTAGGATTGATGGGTTTGATCCCCTTGCTGTATAAAAGTTTCTTCTCCAACACAATTTGAAAGCATAAATTCTTCAGTGCTCAGCCTTCTTTTTGGTCCATTTCTCACATCTGTGCATGACTACTGAAAAAACCATACCTTTGACTATACGAACCTTTGTGGCAAAGTGATCTCTCTGTTTTCTCATATGCTGTCTAGGTTTGTCATAGCTTTCCTTCCAAGAAGCAAGCATCTTTTTATTTCATAACTGTAGTCACTATCCGCAGTGATTTTGGAGCCCAAGAAAATTAAGTCTGTCACTGATTCAACTTTCTCCCCTTCTATTTGTCATGAAATGATGAGACCAGATGCCATGATCTTCATTTTTTGAATGTTGAATTTTAAGTCAGCTTTTTTACTCTCTGCTTTGACCCTCATCAAGAGGCTCTTTAGTTCCTCCTCACTTTCTGTCATTAGAGTGTTATCATCTGTATATCTGAAGTTGTTGATATTACTCCCAGCAATCCTGATTCTAGCTTGTGATTCATCTAGGCCAGCATTTTGCATGATGTGCTCTGCATATGAGTTAAATAAGCAGGGTGACAATGTATTCTCTTCCCAATATTGAACCAGTCCATTGTTCCATGTCTGGTGATAACTGTTGCTTCTTGACCTGCTTACAGGTTTCTTAGGAGACAACTAAGGTGGTTTGATATTCTCATCTCTTTAAGAATTTTCCACAGTTTATTGTAATCCACAGCGTCAAAGGCTTTAGCATACTTAATGAAGTAGAAGTATTTTCTGGAATTCCCTTGTTTTCTCTATGATCCAGCAAATGTAGGCAATTTGATGCCTGGTTCCTCTGCCTTTTCTAAACCCAGATTGAACATCTGCAAGTTCCTGATTCAAGTACTGCTGAAGTCTACCTTGAAGGTTTTAGAGCATAAACTTACTAGCACATGAATTGCACACAATTATACTGTAATTGAACATTCTTTGGCATTGCCTTTCTTTGAAACTAGAATGAAAACTCATCTTTTCCAATCCTGTGGCCACTGCTGAGTTTTCTAAGTTTGCTGACATATTGTGTGCAGCACTCTCATGGCATTATCTTATAATATTTTAAATAGTTTAGCGGGAATTCAATCACCTCCACTAACTTTGATTGTAGTAATGCTTCTTAAGGCCCACTTGACTTCACATCCCTGGATGTCTGACTCTAGGTGAGTCACAATACCATTGTGGTTATCCTGGTCATTAAGACGTTTATTGTACAGTTCTTCTGTGTATTCTTGCCACCTCTTCTTAATTTCTTCTGCTTTTGTTAGGTCCTTTCCATTTCTGTCCTTGATCATTCCCATCCTTGCAAAAACTATTCTCTTGATACCTCCAATTTCCTTTAAGCGATCTCTAGTCTTTCTCATTTTATTGTTGTCCTCTGTTTCTTTGGATTGTTCATTTCTTAATTTTTGCTAGTTTTAATTACTTTGTATTACTGGTATATATGGGTCTCCTTGGTGGCTCAGGCAGTAAAGAATCTGCCTGCAATGTAGGAGACCTGGCTTTGATCCCTGGATTGGGAAGATCCCCTGGAGGATGGCATGGCAACCCATTCCAGTATTCTTGCCTGGAGAATCCTCATGGACAGAGGAGCCTGGCAGGCTACAGGCACAACTGAATGACTAAGCACAGCACAGCACACTGGTATAATATAAACTTTAGTTTCTCATGAAAAAAAAAATTCAAAAAGGTCCTTGTTGATTATACATTTTAAATGTGGTAAATGCACGTGTCCATCTCAGATTCCCTAACTCTCCCTTCCCCCTATCCTTACCCTTGGCAACCATAAGTTCATTCTCTAAATCTGTGAGTCTCTTTAATATTCTTTAATGAATATTAAAAAACGTAAAAGCTACAGTCCTCAAAATTGTATTATACTGGCACAAAAAGAGAAATGTAGATCAATGGAATAGGATGTAAAGCCAAAAAATAAACCCTGGCATCTATGATCAGTCAATCTACAACAAAGGAGAGGAGAGTTGAAAATAGAGGAAAGATAGTCTCTTGAATAGGTAGTGCTTGGAAAACCAGACAGCTGGGTGTAAAAAAATTAAATTATAACATTCCTTAATATCCCGCACAAAAAAGACTCAACGTGGATTAATGATGTAAATGTAAAACCAGATACTATCTATTAAAGGAAAATATAGGCAGAACACTCTTTGACATAAATTACAGCAATATCCGTTTTGATCTGTCTCCCCAAATAATGGAAATACAAACAAAACAAATGGGACCTAATTGAACTTGAAAGTTTTACGCAGCAAAGGAAACCATAAGCAAAATGAAAAGACAACTCACAGAATTGGAGGAAATATTTGCAAATGATGTGAACAACAAAAGATTAGTCTCCATAATTTACAAATTGTTCATTTTGCTCTATGTCAAGAGAAACAAACCACGCAATAAAAAATGAACAGAAGATTGAAAGAGACATTTCTCAAAAATAAAAAGACCTACAGATGGCCAAGAGACAAATGAAAAAATGCTCAGCATTGATAATTATTCAGTTCAGTTCAGTCGCTCAGTCGTGTCCGACTCTTTGCGACCCCATGAATTGCAGCATGCCTGGCCTTCCTGTCCATCACCATCTCCCGGAGTTCACTCAAACTCACATCCATCGAGTTGGTGATGGCATCCAGCCATCTCATCCTCTGTCGTCCCCTTCTCCTTCTGCCTCCAATCCCTCCCAGCATGAGAGTCTTTTCCAATGAGTCAACTCTTCGCATGAGGTGGCCAAAGTACTGGAGTTCAGCTTTCACATCATTCCTTCCAAAGAAATCAGGGCTGATCTCCTTCAGAATGGACTGGCTGGATCTTCTTGCAGTCCAAGGGACTCTTAAGAGTCTTCTCCAACACCACAGTTAAAAAGCATCAATTCTTTGGCACTCAGCTTTCTTCACAGTCCAACTCTCACATAGAGGAATGCAAATCAAAGCTATAAGATAATCACCCTACACCAGTCATCATACCTACTATAAAAAAGTCTTCCAACAATAAAAGCTGGGGAGTGTGTAGAGAAATGGGAACTCTTCTCCAGTGTTTGTAGGAATGAAAATCAGTGCATCTACAATGGAACAGTATGGGGTTTCCTTTAAAGAAAAAATAAAACTAAAGATACCATATAATCCAGCAATCTTACTTTTGGACATGAATCCAGAGGAAACCATAATTAAAAAGATCCATGCACCCCAGTGTTCACTGAAACACTGTTTACAATAGTCCAGACATGGAAATAACCTTAATGTCCATCCACAGATGAATGGCTAAAGATGTTTTCCATATAAACAATGGAATATTACTCATATATTATAAAGAAAACAATGTTATTTGCAAAAACATAGATGGATAAGATGAATGGATAAAGAAGGTGTGGTCCTTATATACAATGGAATATTATTTATCCATTAAAAAGAATTAAATAATGCCACTTGCAGCAACATGGATGGAACTGCAGATTATCATACTAAGTGAAGTAGGTCAGACATAAAAAGATAAATATCATCATATTTGGAATCTAAAAACAGAAAAATAAAGATCCAAATGAACTTATTTACTTATTTATTCCCGATGTGGAAGCTTGGAGAGGGGCAGATCTAGGAACACTAATAAACACTAAGATATATCAAGGACTGACTTTGTTTCAGAAGGTCCCTTTGGCCCTACTGGCACTCTGTGTGGACTCACAGGCAAGTTTTAGGGCTTTGCCTGTTTGGAGGTGACTATAGGGATTGGGGGCTTCCCTGGTGGCTCAGTGGTAAGGAATCTGCCTACACTGAAGGACTGAGATTCTATCCCTGAATTGGGAAGATGCCCTGGAGAAGGAAATGGCTACCTACTCCAGTTTTCTTGCCTGGGAAATCCCATGGACAGAGGAGCCTGGCGGGCTACAGGCCATGGGGTCACAAAGAGTTGGAAATGACTTAGCAACTAAACAACAACAAATATTACAATAAGGTGGAATTTTCATTAAAGGGCCAAACATTCAAATAAGCATCTTTCTTAGCAATTTCCTTGGCAGACAACACATTTGTTTCCACTAATAGTGCTATTATGCAAGCATTTCCTAAGTTAGGAAAATTTTCAGCTATTATGTCTTCAAATATATTTTTTTCCCCTTTCTCTCTTCTTCTGGGACCCTTATAATGTTAGTACATTTGGCATTGTCTTAGAGGTTTCTTAAACTGTCCTCATTTTTTAAATTCTATTTTTATTTTTTCTATTTAACTTTGGTGATTTACCTTACTTTGTTTCACTGGGCTATTTCTCTTCTAGTTATTTTTTTAAAACTTCAATTACTGTATTTTTCATCTTCGGTTTTTCCTTTGTTTTCTAACTTTCTGTTAAAATTTTTCTCATTTTATTCAATCTTCTCCTGAGTTCTTTGAACATCTTGATGTTTATTACCTTAGACTCTTTACAGGGTAGATCACTTATCTTCACTTCAGTTAGTTCTTCTTCTGGGGTTTTATCTTTTTCCTTCATTGGGAACATATTTACCTGTTACCTTATTTTGACTAATTTGCTGTTTTATATTTATATATTTGATATGTTGGTTACATTTCTTACAACATCACTTCCTTGGAGAAGTGGCTTGTAGAAGATTTCCTGTGTGTCTTAGTAGCACGCTATTCTCTGGTCATGAGGGCTATATGCTTTAGGAGTGCCCTACAGTTCCCACGTAGGCTACATGAGTCCTTCTACTGTGTCAGGCTGACTACCATGGGTGGAAGGATAGGTGTTCCTGATCTTTGCTCTGGTAGGTTTCCAGCTCCTGCCTGTGTGTAGAGAGCTAGACAGTGGTAGGAGGGGCCAGTTCACAAGGTGGATGACTGTATCTTCCTGAATAGTCCTGGGACTAGGGCTAGCCACTGGCTACTGGATCTGATTCTGCAGTGGTTGGCTGTGGTGCCTGGAGTCCTGGATCTACTGTCAGGCTGCTGGTGGGAATTTTGGCTCTTGACACAGATTGCTACAGTTTCTGGGTTGTCCCAAAGCTCATGTCAGTTCACTGGTGAGTCGTGCTGAATCTTGGGGCCTTTGGCTGAAAGGTCCAAGGTGTCAGATCTGGTACTGGCCTGCTGATGGGTTGGGCCATGACCTGGAATGGGAGTCATATTCTAGGGCTATTGTTGGCCTGGTTGTGATCAAGGATAAGTCCCAAGGGATCTTGGGTGTAGTGCTGTATCACTGGTTTGTAGATCCATATCACTTGGTTTCTGTCTGCAGGGCCCTGAAAGTTGCAAAGCTGATATCAGCTCTCTTGTAGGTGGGGCTGGTTCCTGACACAGCTGGCTGTGGTTTCTGTGGTTTCCTGAAGTTTGTGCCAGTCCACTGGCATGTGAAACAGGGTCCCTGGGTGGCTACCTGAGGTTCTTTAGATGTCCCAGACTTGGTATTGATCTATTAGTTGGTGGGGTCATGACCCAAGTAGTCTCAAGGCTGGTGCCAGCCCACTGGTGGATGAGGCTATGTTCTTAGGCTAGTCCTGGCTCTCTGTTGCAGGTAACTAGATCCTGGAGACCTCTGGTTGCAGGCCCCTGGGCATTCCGGAGTTGATATGTTAGACTGCTGCTGGGCAAGACCAGGGCTCTTAGGGTTCTTGGGCTGGTGCCTAGAGATGGATGTGTGGAGTCTCTGCCTGCAGGGCCCTGGGGTCCTCGACCTATTCCCAGCGTCTTGGGGTGCAGGACTGTATCCTAGGCCCTCTGGTGAACAAGGCTGTGTCTCAAGGAAGCTGTAGGCTCAGGGGTCTTCACATAGCTGACCTGCTGTTGAACGGTGCTGTTTCCCTGTCAGGCAGCTGCTTGGCCTAAGGTATCCCATTTATTGGGGCAGACATGTTGATGGGCAGATCTAGGCTCCAGGGATAAGCTAGAGGGATGCTTCCAAAATGGTGGTTTCCAGCACGAGTGACTTTATGGTAAACAAGCTCCCAAAACTGGCTACCACCAGTGTCTATGTCCCTAGGGTATAAGGACCAGTCACCTCCTGACTCTCTGGGACACTGTCCAAGATGAGCAGGTGGATATGGTCCTGGCTGTCGTTAAATTACTGCTTCTACCCTAGGTCCCAGAGTGTGTGAGATTTTGTGTGTGTCCTTTAAGAGTGGAGCATCTGTTTCCCATAGTCCTCTGGTGCTCCTGAAAGTAAGTGCCACTCACTTTCAAAGCCAAACTTTCTCAGGCCTCATCTTTCCAGTGTGAGACTCCTGGTCTGGGACTCAGAAACCTTGCTCCTTGGGCAGAACCTCTGCATTTGTAATTCTGCCATTTGTGGATTGCCTACCTCCCATTTGTGGGCCAGGAAGAAGTCAAGGATGGCCATTCTTGGCCCTTCTATTTAATGTAGTATTGGAATTCCTAGCCACAGCAATCAGACAGGAAGACAAAATATAAGGTATCCAAATGCAAAGACAAGAGATAAAATTGTTACTATTTCAGATAATACTTCATATGAAAACCCTAAAATTCCATCTCAAAATTATTAGAACTAATAAGTGAATTCTGCAAAGTTGCAGGATACAAGATTATATACAGGAATCTGTTGCATTTCTATATACTAATAATGATCAATCAGAAAGAAAAAGTAAAAAAAAAAATCCTGTTTAAAATTACATAAAGGAATAAACTTCACTAAGGAAGTGAAAGACCTGTACTCTGAAAACTATGAAACACTGATGAAAGAAACTGAAGATGATACCCCAAATTGGAAAGTGGACTGTTATGGTCCCCTACTATTATCGTGTTACTCTCAGTTTTTTCTTTCTTGTGTGGTAATGTTTGCCTTACATATTTAGGTTCTGTATTTGGATGCATTTTACAATTATTATATCTTCTTCATGGATTGATTCCTGGGTCGTTAGATAGTGTCATTCATTGTCTCTTGTAATAGTCTTTATTTTAACGTTTATTTTGTCTGGTATACGTATTGCTGTCTTGGCTTTTATAGGTTTCCGTTTGCATGGAATACCTTTCTCCATCCATCCCCTCACTTTCAGTTTGTATGTGCCTCTAAATCTAAAGTGACTCTCTTCAAGGCAGCATATATGCAGGTCATTTTTTTTTAAAATCCATTCAGCCATTCACTGTCTTTTGGTTGGAGCATTTAGTTGGCTTACCTTTAAGGTAACTATCAACGTGTATGTTCTTATTGTCATTTTGTTAATATTTTTGGGTTTGTTTTTGTAGGGGTTCCCCCCCCCCTTTTCTTCTTTTGTTCTTTTCTCTTCTGATTTGTTGACTATCTATACTGTCAGGTTTGGATTTTTTTTTTTTTTTGAAGGTATATCTATTATACAGTTTTGGTTTGCAGCTGAAATGAGGTCTTTGTATAACAATCTATATATAAACATGATTAAGTTACTGTTCTCTTAATTTCAAATGCATTTTATAAACCTTGCATTCATATTGTCCTCCCCTTACAATTACTGTTTTTGAGATAGTTTAGATAATTTAAAATTATATTTTACACACAATTATTTTGAATATGCCCCTGGTGGATCAGAGGTTAAAGTGTCTGCCTGCAATGCAGGAGACCTGGGTTCGATCCCTGGGTCTGGAAGATCCCCTAGAGAAGGAAATGGTAACCCACGCTAGTATTCTTGCCTGGAGAATCCCATGGACGGAGGAGCCTGGTGGGCTACAGTCTACAGGATCACGAAGAGACAGATACAACTGAGCGACTTCACTTTCTTTCTTTCTTTCTTTCTTTCTTTAACTACTTATTGTGGCTATACATGATTTTATACTTTTGTCTTTTTTCATTCTCTACTCGTTTTGTGTGTGGATGATATCCTGTCTTTACTGTATGTTTTCCTTTACCAGTGAGCTTTTTCATCTCTCATTTTCTTGTCTCTATTTATGGACTTTTTCACCTGGAAATTTTTGTATTTAATTTGTTCTAAAGCTTGTTTGCTGGTGCTGAACTCTGGGACCCCTATAATGTGAATGTGGGCTAGATGTTGTCCTGGAGGTCTCTTAAATTGCTCTCATTTCTTTTCATACTCTTTTGTTCTTTTTCTTTTCAGCAGCAGTGATTTCACTACTTTTCTTCCACTCACTGAGCTGCTCCTCTGTATATTTAGTCTAATTTTGATTCCTTCTATTTTATTTTTCTTTATTTTCCTAACTCTTTGTTGAATCTTCTAACTTCTCACTGTGTGCATCCATTCTTTTCCCAAGTTCTTTGATCATCTTTATGATCATTACTCTGAACACTTTCTCAGATAGGTTGTCTCTCTTGACTTCAGTTAGTTTTTCTTCAGGGATTTGATCTTGTTCCTTCATCTGATATGCACTCTTCTGCTTTGTTGTTGTTGTTTTTGTTGTTAATAAGTTGCCATTTGTATATTTATGTATGTGGTACATTTCTCAACCTTGCAAACAAGCCTTCAGTAGGGAACGTCCTATATTTCCCAACAGTGCACATCCTTCCTGTCACCAGGTTATATGCTCTAGGGATTCCCCTTGAGAGGGCTGTGGGTCCTTTTGTTGTGGCAGGCTAAATATGTGGGGGTCTAGTAGTCTTCATTTGCTCCTAGCCAGGTGGGTTGCCAGGTCCAGCCTTGTATGAATGCTGCTGGATGCTGTTTAATGGGGCCTGGCCATGAAGTGACTGTCTGTAGAACCCTGTGGAGCCCCAGGGCTGGTGCTGACTCCCTGTTGGGCTGAGTCAGGGTCTTGAAGATTCTTTAGTTGTTGCTCATCCACTGTCAGGCAAAACCAGGTCCTGGGGCTTATGTTGGACTACTGGCAGGCAGAGCTGGTCTCTGGAGTCAGGGATCACAGAGCTCATTTTAGATTGGTGGTGGTGGTGAGTGATGGTTCCTGACAGTTTGGTATTTGCTACATGGTGTTCCGAAGCTTGCATTGGCCTGCTAGTGCACTGGGCCCATATCTAGCTGGTCCCAGGGTTGGGTCTGTCCTGCTGTGAGTGGGCTGGTTTCTAGGTTGTGAGATCATAGTTTTGTTGCATCCTATAACTGCTCTTTGGTTAGTGAGACTGGTCTAGTGGCTAATACAGGATTCTAGGAGGGAAGTGCCAGTGCCTGCCCACTGGTGGGTGGGACTTGGTCTTGATCCCCTGGTGGTCAGGGCCATATCTAGGGGCATGTCTAGAGGTAGCTATGGGGTCAGGAAGTCTTTAGGAACCTTTTTGTTGATGAGTGGGACTGTGTCCCTGGCCAGTTAGTTGTTTGATCTGAGGAAACCCAGCAGTTGCCTACAGGGCAACTGGGTTTTAAGCGCAGCTAGGTTGGAGCCCTAATGAGTCACAATGGTAGCCACCAGTAGTAGTGTTTTGTGGTAGCATGTTCCCAAATATGGTTTCCACCAGTGTCTAATGTCCCCTGTATGAGCCATAGCCTCCCCCACCGTTTCTCTGGGAGACATTCCAAGTCCAGAAGCTCTATCTAGCCCAGGCTTCTATTAAATTATTGCTTTGGCCCAAAGTCCCAGTGTGCATGAAATTTTGTATATATCTTATAAGAGTGAAGTCTCTATTTCTCCCAGTCCTTTGGGACTCTCAAAATTAAACTCCACTGGAATTCAAAGCCAAATGCTCTTGAGAATCATCCTCCTGATGCAGGACCTATTGCCCAAGGGTGTCTGATGTGGGGCTCAGAACTTTCATTCATGTGAGAGAATCTGTGAATATAATCATTCTCCAACTTGTGTGTCACCCACCTTGGGGTATGGCATTTGATTATATCTCAAGTCCACCCCTCCTATTCATCTCATTGTGGTTCTTTCTTTATGTCTTTAGTTTTAAAAGATTTTTTTCTCACAGCTTCCAATCATTTTAACTGATGATTGTTTTGAAGATAATAGTGATTTTGGTGTGCTCATGAGAGGAGATGAACCAGGGTCTTTATACTCTACCACCTTGGGCACTTTCTGACTAATGTCCTTATAAAATGTGAAAATTTGTTCACAGAGACAGACATGTACATAGAGAGAGCACCATGTGAATGTTATGCTTATGCTGCCACAGCCAAAAGCTAGGAGAGGGAAGGCCCTGGCCCCACCAACACTTGGATCTTGGGCTTCTAGTTTCCAGAGCTAAGACAATAAACCTCTGTTGTTCAAACCACTCATTCTATGTTAATTTATTACAGTAGCCCTAGAAAACAAATACAGCCTGTATTCATTGTACTCAAAGCTTAAATTGTCTGTAGGACAATAGTAGATGATGAATTATAAAGTTCTAAAACTACTTATAACAACTACAAGCCAGGCAGTTTTAATTAAACATATACTTGTTTATTATATATTGTTGACTATTTTGAGTACTTTGCAAACATTTATCAATGTGTATTTTAATAACAATATTATTAGGTAGATTTAATTACTATTTCCATTTTTAAAGTGTGGAGTCAGTTGGTCATGCCATTTATTTATGAAGAGCAGGAAAACATTCAAGCAAACATTATATAACAGTGCAGAGATTCTTAAGTCTGATATAGAAGAATTGAAACTGAACTTTTACCAGGACCTGGTATATTAGTCAAGATTAATAATGCTAACTGCTCTAAGAATCTTCAAATCCCAGTCCATTAACTATGTAAAACTTTATTTCTTGCTCACATCATAGATCTGGGGCAGGTTAGGTGTCTTCTGAGCAGTCTTGTTGCAAAAGAGACTTTGGAACCCAGGCTCCATCTTCTGCTTCCTGCATCTTTGACATGTAGCTCTCATGGTAATAGAGGAAAGAGTAGAGAGGACTGGAGAATTATGAGGAGTAGGTTCATATTCCAATTATCATAACTTATTTGTATGGCCTTGACCTCACTAGACCCTGGTCATTCCCCCTTTGCTTTCTGTTGTAATCATATTGCTGCTGCTGCTGCTAAGTCGCCTCTGTCTTGTCCGACTCTGTGCGACCCCATAGATGGCAGCCTCCACCCACCAGTCTCTGCCGTCCCTGGGATTCTCCAGGCAAGAATACTGGAGTTTGGGTTGCCATTTCCTTCTCCAATGCATGAAAGTGAAAAGTGAAAGTGAAGTCGTTCAGTCGTGTCTGACTCTTAGTGACCCCATGGACTGAAGCCTCCCAGGCTCCTCCACCCGTGGGGATTTTCTAGGCAAGAGTACTGGAGTGGGGTGCCATTGCCTTCTCTGTGTAATCATACTGGTCCTTCATAAATGCCCCAAATATGCTATACTCTTCTTTCTCTCTGGAGATTTGAATTTTCCTTTACTCATCTTGGAATACTTCCCTTGCCATATTCCAGTAGCTATTACATGTTTTCACTATAATAGGCAGCCTCCAGGGCTTGTTTCTTCAGCTAAATGCTATTGTCTTGACAAGGAATTCTTATATATTGTTCATGTTCATGGGGAAGTTTGCAAGACAAATTCTGATAATGCATGTCTGAGACATTTTGCCAGCTCAAAGTCAACCTTCATTATGATATTTTAATTATTGTAGCATTTTGAATGGTTTGTGAAACTTTTTTCTTAACTGATAGATCATAAATCATTTAAGTAGAAATGCATTTATAAACATGAAAGTTGTTTATAGCTTTCAACTGTTACTGAAAATAATTTGTAAACCATGCCTATGTAATATAGCTTCATAAAGTATAACTATGATTTCTCTAACATAATTGCATTATTATTATTTCCTATTTGTAATATCTCTCTGGCACCAACCAAATGATCATTATCTTATATCATAATGATTAATAACAGTAACAATAATAACTGAGAGAAACTGAGTGAATGCTTATGTGGGTATTAGGCTAAACTTTTATATATATTATTTCATTTATACTTTATCCTAATGCTGTTCTATAAAATTACCTTTATTCCATCATTACATTACATCACTACAGATGATGCTACTAGACCTCTGAGAGGCCATGTGATCCACCTATGGTGACTCAGTGAGCAAGTGGTGAAACTAGGCTTTAAACTCTGAACATCTTTAGTTTCAAAGCTCTCACTCCTTTCAGCTCTTCACACTATGTATGAAAAGAACACTGGGTCAGGCAGTTCAAGGCTCTCTAACTCAACTGTGTGATCTCTGGCAACTCACTCAACCTTCCCTGGTCTTAGCTACCTCAATTATAACAACTTTGTGTGCCGCTTACACTGCCAAGAAGACAAAATGCAGCAATGTCTGTGGAAGAATTTTGAAAATGCTATGTGTTGTACCAACTAAGGGACAGTTAAGAGATATTATTGGGTTACAAATAGGATTTGTCAAGCAGACCTTTGGCAAGCATTTATGGGAGACTCAAATACCTAAATTGGATAACAAAATTACATAATTCCTCTCATAAAATGTAGTACCATGCCAATGAAAAAATGTAATGTGTCCTTTTACATCTTGAATGTTTCCACAGATATGAAGGAAAGTCATTTATAAACTTGTTAAAACAAAACTGCCTATAACATTTGTTGAAACAGTTTTGTGATTTACCTTTGATTGATATATTCATAGGGAATTTGATGGTCTTGTTCCTGTCCGAGCTTTAAGTCATCTCTGAACTTCATATTTCACTCTTTGTTTTATCCAAAATATTCTTTCTGACAGTCTACACTGTGGCTGTGTATATCAAGAGGTCTGGTTCAAGGTCAGATTCCATGCAATCTGTCTTTCCTTTCCATTCCTTATTTACTTTATTTATACTTCATTTACAATTAGACTGTGTAAGATGACATTTGAGACACTAATTCCTGTCTAGTGAAATTTCAGGATCATATGTACTCCTTATTTAAAAAAAAAAATCAGTTTCTGAGTTCAGCAACAAGGGATTCTGGTTTAGGAGGATTGAATTAGTTTCAAAACCCACAGTAAGGTCACCTAATATTTATCAAAGGCTCATTTGTGGCAGATATCACACTCAACATGGTAAACAGGCCTGTGTGTAATTATTTCACTACAATTATTTGAGTTAAATACTACTATCATTTACATTATGACCTGTTCTAAATTTTTAACTGCCTACTCCTTCCTTATAGTCTCTTGGTGCTAATCTTTCTCTGTTCAGTTCAGTTCAGTCACTCAATCATGTTCAACTCTGCAACCCCATGGACTGCAGCTTGCCAGGCTTCCCAATCCATCGCCAACTCCCAGAGCTTGCTCAAACTCATGTGTATCCAGTCGGTGATGCCATTCAACCAGCTCATCCTCTGTTGCCCCCTTCTCCTCCTGCCTTCAATCTTTCTCAGCATCAGAGTCTTTTCTAATGAGTCAGCTTTTCGCATCAACTGGCCAAAGTATTGGAACTTCAGCATCAGTCTTTCCAATAAATATTTAGGGCTGATTTCCTTTAGGATTGAGTGGTTTGATCTCTTTGTTGTCCAAGGGACTATCAGGAATCTTCTCAATACCATAATTCAAAAGCATCAATTCTTTGGCACTCAGCCTTCTTTATGGCCCAACTCTCACATCCATACATGACTGCTGGAAAAACCATAGCTTTGACTATATGGACCTTTCTCAGCAAAGTAATGTCTCTTCTTTTTAATATGTTGTCTAGGTTTGTCATAACTTTGCTTTTAATTTAAAAGGAATGAGCGTCTTTTAATTTCATGGCTGCAGTCACAATCTGCAGTGATTTTGGAGACCAATAAAATAAAGTCTGTCACTGTTTCCATGGTTTCCCCATCTATTTGACATGAAGTGATGGGACCAGATGCCATGATCTTTGTTTTTTGAATGTTGAATTTTAAGTCAACTTTTTACCGTCCTCTTTCACTTGCATCAATAGGCTCTTTAGTTCCTCTTTGCTTCCTGCCATAAGGGTGGTGTCATCTACATATCTGAGGTTATTGATATTTCTCCCAGCAATCTTGATTTCAGCTTGTACTTCATCAGCCTGGCATTTTGCATGATATACTCCGCATAGAAGTTAAATAAGCAGAGTGACAATATATAGCCTTGACTTAGTCCTTCCCAATTTGGAATCAGTCCCTTGTTCCATGTCCAGTTCTGACTGTTGCTTCCTGACCTGCATACAGATTTCTCAGGAGGCAGGTAAGGTGGTCTGATATTAACATCTCTTGAAGAATTTTCCAGTTTGTTGTGATCCACACAGTCAAAGGCTTTAGCATAGTCAATAAAACAGAAAAAGATGTTTTTCTGGAGCTCTCTGGCTTTTTCAATAACCCAGCAGATCTTGGCAATTGAATCTCTGGTTCCTCTGCCTCTTCTAAATCCACCTTGAACATCCGGAAATTCACGGTTCATGTACTGAAGCTTGGCTTGGAGAATTTTGAGCATTACTTTGCTAGCATGTGAAATGAGTGCAATTGTGCAGTAGTTTGAGTATTCTTTGGCATTCATTGCCTTTCTTTGGGATTGGAATGAAAACTGACCTTTTCCAGTCCTGTGGCCACTGCTGAGTTTTCCAAATTTGCTGGGATATTTAGTGAAGCACTTTCACACCATCATCTTTTATGATTTGAAATAGCTCAACTGGAATTCCATCACCTCCACTAGCTTTGTTTGTAGTGATGCTTCCGAAGGCCCACTTGACTTCGCATTCCAGGATGTCTGGCTCTAGCTGAGTGATCACACCATTGTGATTATCTGGGTCATTAAGATTTTTATGGATAGTTCTTCTGTGTATTCTTGTCACCTCTTCTTAATATCTTCTGCTTCTGTTAGGTCCATATCATTTCTGTCATTAATCTTTCTCTGTAATTGTATCTTTACTTATAAATAAATAGCTGCTGTATATTCTGAGGTTGACATTCCCATCACTCAGTTTTTGTCATCTAAATCTTATGTTCATTATTTGCTTTTGTTCATTGCTTGAGCTTAATCATATTGAGAGTCTTGAGAGCCTAAGATGAGGAAATTTTAGGTGCCAGTTGACTAAAGACCTCTTTAATTCTCTCTGAGGATGGGTCTTCAAGTCAAGAATCTCTGACCAGGCTCTCTAATCTTACAAATGTTCCAAGTCTCAGAATTCCAATAAAAGTGTTTTTTCCACATGACTCTCAGGACAACCTGGTTTCTCTCTGCTCCTGTTGGGGGTTCAGATCAAGGTTTCACTTTTTGTTTGTTTGCCTTATTTTAATTTGTTTGTTCCTTTTGCTAGTGCATGTATATGGGGATGTACTTGGAAACCTCTGCCTCTTAAGAGATGACTCATAAGTATTTTTTAAATAAGGGGCACAGGGATGATCCAGAGAGATGATATGGGGTGGGAGGGGGGAGGAGGGTTCAGGATTGGTAACTCATGTACACCCGTGGCTGATTCATGTCAATGTATGGCAAAATCAATACAGTATTGTAAAGCAAATTAAAGTAAATAAATAAATAATAAAAATAAAATAAGTATTTAATTGTTCCACAGCTCTCCATAACCTATTTCTTAAAAAAATATATATATATATATATATATATATATATATATATTTATATATATCATCCCCTCTGTTAGAATATAAGCTCCAGGAGGGCAGAGACCATAACTGTCTTAACCTCAACTCCATCTATAGTCCTGAGTAAAGTTCTTATACTTAATATTTTCTTAAACTTTCTATGGCATTGTTAAAAGAAAAAAACATGTGATCCAAGTATTAAATATTTTATTTTAATTATTTCATTCTGTCAGAAATTTATTTTCATTAATAAAATAAAAATAAAATTATTTTATTCTGTCATAAATTTCAAAAAAATGAACTATGCCATATATAAATTGGGAATATATTTATGGGTTTTTTTGAGATGAAATATAATATATTCCATTTTGCTTCTTTGTAAGTTAAAGAAAAACATATTTTTTACATATAGCAAGTAATATGTAATATTATTTATACCTATATACATATACTGATTCATATTTTAAATAAAAAGAGGTAGAAGCAAGGCAGAAAAGAAAAAGGTCAATTTATAATAGGAAATGTGAAGGTTAATACATAGGGAAAAAAAGAGAAACAAAAATGAAGAACCAACAAGGAAATGAAGTAACCAATGATGACAAAGAAAGCCAGGCAAGCAGGAGAGATAAAGAGTAAATGAAGACAGGATGTTGAAAAAGAAAACAAAAGAGTAAGTCCAAAGAGCAAAGGGAAGAAGGGAGAAAAAACAAGATGTAGAAGAAAAAGAAAATAATTAGAAAGAAATGTGAGAAGAAAGAGACCAGATGGAGGTCTAACTATATGGGTATCAGAGGTTTGCTTTTACCTTAAATCTTAAGAAAAAAATGATTGTAGTAATTTTCAAGCTATGAGGTTGCACATTTTGTGTATCTTCTTTATTACACTTCTAATAGTCTAACGAGTATGTATCATTAACAACGCCCCCCCCCCAAAAAAAAGCATACCCAGCATATATGAAATAATCTGGAAATACTTTTCAGGACAATTGCTTTCTTTGTATTCAAACCATAGCCTGCAGTCTTTTGATAGCCTATCTTAAATAGGGAATTGAAGTGTTTCTTCATTCTATTCTATGGGCTCTATAGTTGTGTCTCTCGATTCCATAGTGTGATATCTTTTAAAAGGGGAACCTTGTATTATCTTTTCATGGTTATCAGCCAGGGCAGTATTGATAAATAGAAAACACTCAATAAACACTTCAATGAATAAATTATGTATAAAATGATGAAATACTGAACATAAGCAGACTTTGTATAAAAAGTGAATATTTTGTTGCATACAACTTATAACATGAAGCAAGGATTCGTTTTTTCCTTGTATAGACTAGATCTTGGTAAATGGTGCAGGTGGAACAAAGTAAAATATTTGCAGGCTTAGAAGTCAAAATCTCTGTAGTTTTACCCCATTTTTGTTCTATGCCTGCAATTTCATCAACTAACCTAACTACTTCATGCTATGAAGGTCAAAAGAAAATGAATTTATTGAGCACATTCCATGTAGTTGCAGAAAATGACATAGATAAAACTGATACACAATCTCAGTTGGTCAATTTGTAGGCAGTCCTCTTCAGGGCTTCCCATGTGGCGCTAGTGGTAAAGAACCTACCTGCCAGTGCAGGAGACAAAAGAGACATCAGTTTGATCCCTGGGTCTGGAAGATCCCCTGGAGGAGGAAATGGCAACCCACTCCAGGACAGAGGACAGAGGAACCTGGCAGGCTACAGTCCATGTGGTCACAAAGAGTCAGACACAACTGACACAATTTAGCACATAGCACTCTCTTCAGGTAATGACAACAAGCTTCCTCTTGAGGTGAGCTGAAATATCCTATCTTAACCCAAGTAAGTATATTTGGATAAATATAGCCTAAGACTTCCTTTCTTGCTGATGTTCATCCCCTCTGAGGGTTCCTTAGGGCATTAAGCTAAGATAGCATGAGCCAGTGTTCATGAAGTTTTTCATTAAACATCAATTCTCTAAATTCTCCAAAAAGCACAGAAAGGAGGGATAGATTTAAATTACTATATATTCAGATTTTTTATCTTACTAGCTGGGTTTCTTTAATACTATCCTGACTTGGGGGAGGGGGCTTCTTTTAGCTTATATTGAATATGCTAGTTAACTGGTAGGCATTTTCTGCTAATACTTATTAATGAAATCTAGCTTAAATTTTTATTTTTAAGGCCAAATGAATTGTCAACTAATCTAGTCAATGCAAGAATCAATATACTTTCATAGGACTGCAACAGATAAAAAAAATGACTTACATATGACTAAACAATTATTTGTATTCATCTAGTCTCCTGGACTTATTTTCTGAGTTTTATTTTAATGACAATTAAATCTAGTATTTTGACAGGTGGAATTATCCAAATTTTATTATTACTAAGCAGGTTGAAAGTTTTTGAACTGGTTGGTGAACCAGTTTCATGATGTACCTGGGTAAAATTTCATTTTGAATGAAAATGTTTTTCTGTTTCAATTCTCATTGATCTCTTTTCCATTTGATCATTCTCTTAAGAAAGTGGCCAAGTGGGAAACAATAACAAATATTTCTATTTAGAATCATAAATTACATTGGCCCCAAATCATAGTTAGATTTGCCTATACAGAGAAAGTCTGTAAGGCTAATTTCTTATTCTTCTTCTCCATCTGATAATAAGTTAATTTTTGTGAACCTACTATGTGAAGTGTGCTGACTAAAATTCCATGTTAATTTTGCAGGTGATGGAAGTTAAAGGACAAATGATCCATGTCTCGGAATCAAATTCCATTTTATTCTTGGGTTCTCCATGTGTGGACAAGTTGGATGAACTTATGGGACGAGGGCTACATCTCTCAGACATCCCTATCCATGATGCTACTCGAGATGTCATCTTGGTTGGTGAGCAGGCAAAGGCCCAAGATGGGCTGAAGAAGAGGATGGATAAATTAAAAGCAACTTTAGAAAGAACTCACCAGGCCCTGGAAGAAGAGAAAAAGAAAACAGTGGATCTTCTATACTCCATTTTCCCTGGTGATGTAGCCCAGCAATTGTGGCAAGGGCAGCAAGTGCAGGCCAGAAAGTTTGATGATGTCACCATGCTGTTTTCAGACATTGTTGGCTTCACGGCCATATGTGCCCAGTGTACCCCCATGCAAGTCATCAGCATGCTGAATGAACTGTACACAAGATTCGACCACCAATGTGGATTTTTGGATATTTATAAGGTAATGGGGTTTGCTTATCTATATAAAAGTATTTTAGTGGTAAATTATCATCTTCATTAAATTAAAAGCATGCAATATTTTTTTCTATTTAAACAAGAATAAGTGATGGATAATTTTCATTTAGAAATATTCAGAATACAAGTATTTCTGATCTTTGAGTGAATTTTCGCTATGAGTTGATTTGTGTATTTGTCAGAAAGGAAAAATTCTATGGAATTAGTCCTTTAAATTCATTATTATCAAAAAGATAAAATAAGCTTGCTGAAATATAGGCAACTCTAAACCACATTGTTTTTATGACTGAGTAGTGTTCTATTGTCTACATAAAACACATCTTCTTTATCCATTCATCTGTTGTTGGACGCTTAGGTTGCTTCCATTCCTTGGCAATTATAAATAATGCTCCTAGGAACTTTGGGCTTCATGAATCTTTTTGTATTAGTCTTTTTGTTTCTTTCTGATGTATACCCAGGAGTGGAATTCCTAGGTCCTATGGTAACTCTTTAGTTTTTTGAGAAACCTCAAAATTGGCTACTGCTGTACCAGTTTACCTACAGAGTGGCTGCACCAATTTATCAATATTTTCCCACTAACAGTGTAGGAGGGATCCCTTTTCCCTGCATGCTCACAACTTTTATATTTTGTTTTCTTTTTAATGATAGCTATTTTGACCTCTGTGAGGTGATATCTTCTTGTGGCTTTGATTTGCATTTCCTTGTTGATTAGCAATACTGAGCATCTTTTCATGTGCTTGTTGATCATCCATTTTTATGAAGTTGCTAATATTTTTGATGTTGAGCTTTATGAGATGTTTATATATGTTGGATATTAACTCCTTATTGGTCATATCATCTGAAAATATCTCTTCCTGTTCAGTAGATTAGCAAAGAGGGGACATACCTCAACATGATAAAAGCCACTTATGAAAACCTGAGATCTAACATCATACATCATACTCAATAGTGAAAATATGAAAGTATTTCCTTTAAGGTCAAGACAAGACAAAGATGTTCGCTCTCACCACTTTTACATTTTTGGAAGTTCTGGCCACAACAGTCATATAAGAAAAAGAAATAAAAGGAATCCAAATTGAAAAAGAAGTAAAACTTTTACTGTCTGCAGATGATATGGTACTATACATAGAAAATTCTGAAGAGGCCACTAGAAAACTACTAGAGCTCATCAATGAATTTGATAAAGTTATACAAAGTTAATATACATAAATCTGTTACATTTCTCTACACTAACAGTAAAATACCAGAAAGAGAATTTAAAGAAGTAATCCTATTTATGATTGCATCACAAAGAATAAAATACCTAGGAATAAATGTGCCTAAGGAGGTAAAAGGCCCACACTCAGAAAACTGATGAAAAACACTGATGAAAGAAACTGAAATAGATAGAAAAATATATCATGCTCTTTAGTTGGAAAAATCAATACTGTCAAAATGACTGTACTATGCCAGGCAATCTACAGATTTCAAGCAATCCCTGTCAAAATGCCAATGACATTTTTTACAAAACTGGAACAAATGATCTTAAAATTCATGTCAAGAGATACAAAAGACCTCAATGTACCAAAATAATCTTGAGAAAGAAAAACAGAGCTGGAGGATTTGAGCTCCCTAACTTCAGACTATACTCCAAAGCCACAGTCATCAAAAGAGTATGATACTGACACAGAAACAGACAATCGATCAATGGAACAGAATACAGAGCCCAGAAGTAAATTCCAACAGTTTTGGTCAATGACTCTATGACAAGGGAGGCAAGGATATATGACAGAGAAAATAGTCTCTTTAATAAGTGGTGCTGGGAAAGCTGGACAGCTACTAGCAAGAGAATAAAACTAGAACATTCTCTAACACCATACACAAAAGTTAACTCAAAATGGATTAAGCTTTTAAATGTAAGGCAGGATACTATAAAACTCCTAGAGAAAAACATCAAACACTGTTTGACATAAATTTCAGCAATATATTTTTTTGAGATCCATCAACTAGACTAATGGAAACAAAAGCATAAAATAAGCAAATGATTAAACTTAAAATAGTTTGCACAGCAAAGGAATGTATCAACCAAGCCAGGTGTTTTTAGTTTATCCCTGATACTAGTATGTATATGTATGTGAGTCAGTTTCTGTTTTGTAAATAAGTTCATTTCTGTTACTGTTTTAGATTCCACATATAAGTGATATCATATATTATTTATCTTTGACTCACCTCACTCAGTAAGATAATCTCTAGTTCCATCCATGTTGCTACAAATGATAGTGTTAATATTTCATTCTTTTGATGGCATAATATTCCATTGTGTATATAAGCCAAATTTTCTTTATCCACTTCTCTGTTGGTGGACATTTGGATAGCTTCCATTTCTTGATTATTGGAGTGCATTGCTTTTTTTTTTTTTTTTTTGGCTTAGCATGTTACACTTTATTTGGAAGTGTTGCCAGATAAAAAGCATATATTGAGGTAACTGTAAATCTCACTCATATAATCAGAGAAAGAATTTGTGGTAAAACTATTTCCAAATATTGCATAGGACAGTTATACTAAAAATTAATTGTCATTTCTGTGAAATTCAAAAATCAAGTTCAGTTAAGCATTTGTTATTTTTATTTGCTAGTTCTGTCCACCCTATCCTTTCAGGTACTTTAAAATTTAAGAGACGGTAGAAAATTTTTGTTCTAGGACTCTAGTCCATGAACAGTGGAGCCATGATATCAGTACAAAGACAATCAGTTGAAATACACTCAGATATAGTGAAACGTATATGCTACCCATTCCAGTATTCTTGGGCTTCTCTTGTGGCTTAGCTGGTAAAGAATCCATCCACCTGCAATGCTGGAGATCTGGGTTTGATCCCTAGGTTGGGAAGATCCCCCAGAGAAGGGAAATTCTATCCACTCCAGTATTCTGGCTTAAAGAATTCCATGGACTATATAGTCCATGGGGCTGCAAAGAGTTGGAAACGACTGAGCAACTTTTTTCTTTCATTTTCTTTTTTCTTTTTTTTTTTTTTGAACTTATTCTTTTTTTTTTTTTAGTATTAAGTTTTTTATTTTTTTAATTTTAAAATCTTTAATTCTTACATGTGTTCCCAAACATGAACCCCCCTCCCACCTCCCTCCCCATAACATCTCTGTGGGTCATCTCCATGCACCAGCCCCAAGCATGCTGTATCCTGTGTCAGACATAGACTAGCGATTCAATTCTTACATGATAGTATACATGATAGAATGCCATTCTCCCATATCATCCCACCCTCTCCCTCTCCCTCTGAGTCCAAAAGTCCGTTATACACAGCTGCGTCTTTTTTCCTGTCTTGCATACAGGGTCGTCATTGCCATCTTTCTAAATTCCATATATATGTGTTAGTATACTGTATTGGTGTTTTTCTTTCTGGCTTACTTCACTCTGTATAATCGGCTCCAGTTTCATCCATCTCATCAGAACTGATTCAAATGAATTCTTTTTAACGGCTGAGTAATACTCCATTGTGTATATGTACCACTGCTTTCTTATCCATTCATCTGCTGATGGACATCTAGGTTGTTTCCATGTCCTGCCTATTATAAACAGTGCTGCGATGAACATTGGGGTACATGTGTCTCTTTCAATTCTGGTTTCCTCGGTGTGTATGCCCAGCAGTGGGATTGCTGGGTCATAAGGGAGCTCTATTTGCAATTTTTAAAGGAATCTCCACACTGTTCTCCATAGTGGCTGTACTAGTTTGCATTCCCACCAACAGTGTAGGAGGGTTCCCTTTTCTCCACACCCTCTCCAGCATTTATTGCTTGCAGATTTTTGGATCGCAGCCATTCTGACTGGTGTGAAGTGGTACCTCATTGTGGTTTTGATGTGCATTTCTCTGATAATGAGTGATGTTGAGCATCTTTTCATGTGTTTGTTAGCCATCCGTATGTCTTCTTTGGAGAAATGTCTTTTTAGTTCTTTGGCCCATTTTTTGATTGGGTGGTTTATTTTTCTGGAATTGAGCTGCATAAGTTGCTTGTATATTTTTGAGATTAGTTGTTTGTCAGTTGCTTCATTTGCTATTATTTTCTCCCATTCAGAAGGCTGTCTTTTCACCTTGCTGATATTTTCCTTTGTTGTGCAGAAGCTTTTAATTTTAATTAGATCCCATTTGTTTATTTTTGCTTTCATTTCCAGAATTCTGGGAGGTGGATCATAGAGGATCCTGCTGTGATTTATGTCTGAGAGTGTTTTGCCTATGTTCTCCTCTAGGAGTTTTATAGTTTCTGGTCTTACATTTAGATCTTTAATCCATTTTGAGTTTATTTTTGTGTGCGGTGTTAGAAAGTGATCTAGTTTCATTCTTTTACAAGTGGTTGACCAGTTTTCCCAGCACCACTTGTTAAAGAGATTGTCTTTACTCCATTGTATATTCTTGCCTCCTTTGTCAAAGATAAGGTGTCCATATGTGTGTGGATTTATCTCTGGGCTTTCTATTTTGTTCCATTGATCTATATGTCTGTCTTTGTGCCAGTACCATACTCTTTTGATGACTGTGGCTTTGTAGTAGAGCCTGAAGTCAGGCAAGTTGATTCCTCCAGTTCCATTCTTCTTTCTCAAGATTGCTTTGGCAATTCGAGGTTTTTTGTATTTCCATACAAATCTTGAAATTATTTGTTCTAGTTCTGTGAAAAATATGGCTGGTAGCTTGATAGGGATTGCATTGAATTTGTAAATTGCTTTGGGTAGTATACTCATTTTCACTATATTGATTCTTCCGATCCATGAACATGGTATATTTCTCCATCTATTAGTGTCCTCTTTGATTTCTTTCATCAGTGTTTTATAGTTTTCTATATATAGGTCTTTAGTTTCTTTGGGTAGATATATTCCTAAGTATTTTATTCTTTTCGTTGCAATGGTGAATGGAATTGTTTCCTTAATTTCTTTTTCTACTTTCTCATTATTGGTGTATAGGAATGCAAGGGATTTCTGTGTGTTGATTTTATATCCTGCAACTTTACTATATTCATTGATGAGCTCTAGTAATTTTCTGGTGGAGTCTTTAGGGTTTTCCATGTAGAGGATCATGTCATCTGCAAACAGTGAGAGTTTTACTTCTTCTTTTCCAATTTGGATTCCTTTTATTTCTTTTTCTGCTCTGATTGCTATGGCCAAAACTTCCAGAACTATGTTGAATAGTAGCAGTGAAAGTGGACACCCTTGTCTTGTTCCTGACTTTAGGGGAAATGCTTTCAATTTTTCACCATTGAGGATAATGTTTGCTGTGGGTTTGTCATATATAGCTTTTATTATGTTGAGGTATGTTCCTTCTATTCCTGCTTTCTGGAGAGTTTTTATCATAAATGGATGTTGAATTTTGTCAAAGGCCTTCTCTGCATCTATTGAGATAATCATATGGTTTTTATTTTTCAATTTGTTAATGTGGTGAATTACATTGATTGATTTGCGGATATTGAAGAATCCTTGCATCCCTGGGATAAAGCCCACTTGGTCATGGTGTATGATCTTTTTAATGTGTTGTTGGATTCTGATTGCTAGAATTTTGTTGAGGATTTTTGCATCTATGTTCATCAGTGATATTGGCCTGTAGTTTTCTTTTTTTGTGACATCTTTGTCAGGTTTTGGTATTAGGGTGATGGTGGCCTCATAGAATGAGTTTGGAAGTTTACCTTCCTCTGCAGTTTTCTGGAAGAGTTTGAGTAAGATAGGTGTTAGCTCTTCTCGAAATTTTTGGTAGAATTCAGCTGTGAAGCCGTCTGGACCTGGGCTTTTGTTTGCTGGAAGATTTCTGATTACAGTTTCAATTTCCGTGCTTGTGATGGGTCTGTTAAGATTTTCTATTTCTTCCTGGTTCAGTTTTGGAAAATTGTACTTTTCTAAGAATTTGTCCATTTCTTCCACGTTGTCCATTTTATTGGCATATAACTGCTGATAGTAGTCTCTTATGATCCTTTGTATTTCTGTGTAGTCTGTTGTGATCTCTCCATTTTCATTTCTAATTTTATTGATTTGATTTTTCTTTCTTTGCTTCTTGATGAGTCTGGCTAGTGGTTTGTCAATTTTATTTATCCTTTCAAAGAACCAGCTTTTGGCTTTGTTGATTTTTGCTATGGTCTCTTTTGTTTCTTTTGCATTGATTTCTGCCCTAATTTTTAAGATTTCTTTCCTTCTACTAACTCTGGGGTTCTCCAATTCTTCCTTTTCTAGTTGCTTTAGTTGTAGAGTTAGGTTATTTATTTGACTTTTTTCTTGTTTCTTGAGGTATGCCTGTATTGCTATGAACTTTCCTCTTAGCACTGCTTTTATAGTGTCCCACAGGTTTTGGGTTGTTGTGTTTTCATTTTCATTCATTTCTATGCATATTTTGATTTCTTTTTTGATTTCTTCTGTGATTTGTTGGTTATTCAGAAGTGTGTTGTTCAACCTCCATATGTTGGAAGTTTTAATAGTTTTTCTCCTGTAATTGAGATCTAATCTTAATGCATTATGGTCAGAAAAGATGCTTGGAATGATTTCGATTTTTTTGAGTTTATCAAGTTTAGATTTATGGCCCAGGATGTGATCTATCCTGGAGAAGGTTCCATGAGCACTTGAAAAAAAGGTGAAATTCATTGTTTTGGGGTGAAATGTCCTATAGATATCAATTAGGTCTGATTGATCTAATGTATCATTTAAAGTTTGCGTTTCTTTGGTAATTTTCTGTTTAGTTGATCTGTCCATAGGTGTGAGTGGCATATTAAAGTCTCCCACTATTATTGTGTTATTGTTGATTTCCCCTTTCATACTTGTTAACATTTGTCTTACATATTGCGGTGCTCCTATGTTGGGTGCGTATATATTTATAATTGTTGTACCTTCTTCTTGGATTGATCCTTTGATCATTATGTAGTGGCCTTCTTTGTCTCTTTTCACAGCCTTTGTTTTAAAGTCTATTTTATCGGATATGAGTATTGCCACTCCTGCTTTCTTTTGGTCTCTATTTGCGTGGTATATCTTTTTCCGGCCCTTCACTTTCAGTCTGTATGTGTCCCTTGTTTTGAGGTGGGTCTCTTGTAAGCAGCATATAGAGGGGTCTTGTTTTTGTATCCATTCGGCCAGTCTTTGCCTTTTGGTTGGGGCGTTCAACCCATTTACGTTTAAGGTAATTATTGATAAGTATGATCCCGTTATCATTTACTTTATTGTTTTGGATTTGGGTTTATACACCCTTTTCGTGTTTCCTGTCTAGAGAATATCCTTTAGAATTTGTTGGAGAGCTGGTTTGGTGGTGCTGAATTATCTCAGCTTTTGCTTGTCTGTAAAGCTTTTGATTTCTCCTTCGTATTTGAATGAGATCCTTGCTGGGTACAGTAATCTGGGCTGTAGGTTATTGTCTTTCATCACTTTAAGTATGTCTTGCCATTCCCTCCTGGCCTGAAGAGTTTCTATTGAAAGATCAGCTGTTATCCTTATGGGAATCCCCTTGTGTGTTATTTGTTGTTTTTCCCTTGCTGCTTTTAATATTTGTTCTTTGTGTTTGATCTTTGTTAATTTGATTAATATGTGTCTTGAGGTGTTTTGCCTTGGGTTTATCCTATTTGCAACTCTCTGTGTTTCTTGGACTTGGGTGATTATTTCCTTCCCCATTTTAGGGAAGTTTTCAACTATTATCTCCTCAAGGATTTTCTCATGATCTTTCTTTCTGTCTTCTTCTTCTGGGACTCCTGTAATTCGAATGTTGTAGCATTTCATATTGTCCTGGAGGTCTCTGAGATTGTCCTCATTTCTTTTTTTTTTTTTTAATTTTAAAATCTTTAATTCTTACATGTGTTCCCAAACATGAACCCCCCTCCCACCTCCCTCCCCATAACATCTCTGTGGGTCATCCCCATGCACCTCATTTCTTTTAATTTGTTTTTCTTGTTTCCTCTCTGATTCATTTATTTCTACCATTCTACCTTCTATTTCACTAATCCTATCTTCTGCCTCCGTTATTCTACTATTTGTTGCCTCCAGAGTGTTTCTGATCTCATTTATTGCATTATTCATTATATTTTGACTCTTTTTTATTTCTTCTAGGTCCTTGTTAGACCTTTCTTGCATCTTCTCAATCCTTGTCTCTAGACTATTTATCTGTGATTCTATTTTGATTTCAAGATTTTGGATCATTTTCACTATCAATATTCGGAATTCCTTCTCAGGTAGATTCCCTACTTCTTCCTCTTTTGTTTGGTTTGGTGGGCAACTCTCCTGTTCCTTTACCTGCTGAGTATTCCTCTGTCCCTTCATCTTGGTTATATTGCTGCGTTTGGGGTGGGCTTTTTTTTTTTTTTTTTTTTTTTTTTTTTTATTTTTTTTAATTTTTATTTTTATTTTTTATTTTTTTTAATTTTAAAATCTTTAATTCTTACATGTGTTCCCAAACATGAACCCCCCTCCCACCTCCCTCCCCATAACATCTCTGTGGGTCATCCCCATGCACCAGCCCCAAGCATGCTGTATCCTGCGTCAGACATAGACTAGCGATTCAATTCTTACATGATAGTATACATGATAGAATGCCATTCTCCCATATCATCCCACCCTCTCCCTCTCCCTCTGAGTCCAAAAGTCCGTTATAGACAGCTGCGTCTTTTTCCTGTCTTGCATACAGGGTCGTCATTGCCATCTTTCTAAATTCCGTAAATATGTGTTAGTATACTGTATTGGTGTTTTTCTTTCTGGCTTACTTCACTCTGTATAATCGGCTCCAGTTTCGTCCATCTCATCAGAACTGATTCAAATGAATTCTTTTTAACGGCTGAGTAATACTCCATTGTGTATATGTACCACAGCTTTCTTATCCATTCATCTGCTGATGGACATCTAGGTTGTTTCCATGTCCTGGCTATTATAAACAGTGCTGCGATGAACATTGGGGTACATGTGTCTCTTTCAATTCTGGTTTCCTCGGTGTGTATGCCCAGCAGTGGGATTGCTGGGTCATAAGGGAGTTCTATTTGCAATTTTTTAAGGAATCTCCACACTGTTCTCCATAGTGGCTGTACTAGTTTGCATTCCCACCAACAGTGTAGGAGGGTTCCCTTTTCTCCACACCCTCTCCAGCATTTATTGCTTGCAGATTTTTGGATCGCAGCCATTCTGACTGGTGTGAAGTGGTACCTCATTGTGGTTTTGATTTGCATTTCTCTGATAATGAGTGATGTTGAGCATCTTTTCATGTGTTTGTTAGCCATCCGTATGTCTTCTTTGGAGATGTGTCTATTTGCACAACAAAGGAAAATATCAGCAAGGTGAAAAGACAGCCTTCTGAATGGGAGAAAATAATAGCAAATGAAGCAACTGACAAACAACTAATCTCAAAAATATACAAGCAACTTATGCAGCTCAATTCCAGAAAAATAAATGACCCAATCAAAAAATGGGGTGGGCTTTTTATATTCTGGTAGTTTGTGGAGTTCTCTTTATTATGGAGCTTCCTCACTGTGGGTGGGGTTCTATCAGTGGCTTGTCAAGGTTTCCTGGTTAGGGAGGCTTGTGTTGGAGTTCTGGTGGGTGGAGCTGGGTTTCTTCTCTCTGGAGTGCAGTGGAGTGACCAGTAATGGGTTATGAGACATCAAGGGTGTTGGAATAATTTTGAGCTGCCTGTATATTGAAGCTCAGGGGAGTGTTCCTGTGTTGCTGGAGAATTTGAGTGGTATGTCTTGTTTTCGAACTTCTTGGCCCTTGGGTGGAGCTTGGTTTCAGTGTAGGTATGAAGGCATTTGATGAGCTCCTATTGCTTAATGTTCCCTGAATTCAAGAGTTCTCTAATGTTTTCAGGCTTTGGATTTAAGCCTCCTGCTTCTGGTTTTCAGTTTTATTTTTACAGTAGCCTCTAGACTTCTCCATCTATACAGCACTGATGATAAAACATCTAGGTTAAAGATGAAAAGTTTTTCCACATTGAGGGACACTCAGAGAGGTTCACTGAGTTACAAGGAGAAGAGAAGATGGAGGGGGTAGTTAGAGGTAACTGGAATGAGATGTGGTGAGATCAAAAGAGGAGAGAGCAAGCTAGCCAGTAGTCACTTCCTTATGTGTGCTCTATAGTCTGGACCGCTCAGAGGTATTTACGGAGTTATACGGGGAAGAGGAGAGGGAGGAAGTAGACAGAGGTGACCAGGAGGATAAGAGAGAGGAATGAGGAGAGAGACAAATCCTGCCAGTAACCAGTTCCTTAGGTGTTCTCCACCGTCTGGAACACACAGAGATTCACAGAGTTGGATAGAGAAGAGATGGGGGAGAAAAGAGACAGAGGCCACCTGGTGGAGAAAAAGGAGAGTCCAAAGGAGGAGAGAGTGGTCAAGCCAGTAATCTCGCTCTCAGGTAAACTTGGGTAGTGAAGTTTGGGTTTTTAAATGTACAAAATTGACAACAGAAACCTAAGAGCAAAGATTAAAAATCTAGAGTAGAGGTTGGATTTTAAAAAATACAATATTAAAGAAAAGAAGCAGAAGGAAAAAGGAAGAAAGAAAAAAAAACAAGAATTATTAAAAAAACAAACAAACAAAAAAACAAAACAAACAAACAAAAAAAAAACCAAAAAACCACCAACAACCATCCAAAGGCTATATATGGTGTTTGCCTTAAAAAAAAAAAAAAAGACTTTTTTTTTTTAAAAATAGTAATAGTAGGTTATAGAAATAAAAATTAGAGGAGAAATAGAAGACTTAACAATTAAAAAAAAAGTTAGAAAAAAAAAAGAAGAAGAAAAAAAGAAAAAAAAGGAATGATTTTAAAATTATTAAAAATATATCTGGCCCTTCTCTGATGTTTTGGGCCGTGTGGGATCACTTCCAAGGTGGTTCCCTCTGTTTAACTTCTTCTGTTTGCTGGTTTTTTAGGCTCACTAGTTCAGTCGCGCTGTGGGGAGGGGGGATGCTGCAAACAAATAGCACTGTCGTGTGCACAGTGTCTCAACCCCGCCTGACCTGTCCCTTCTCACGGCGCACAAACCGCTCCGGCTCTATGATGCTCAGCCGGGAACCGTCTGGGGCCGGCCCTAGGCTGCGTGCACTTCCCCGGTCCAAGCCGCTCAGGTTCGGCGCTCAGGCCACCCTCAGAGGCACAGATTTGGCTGGGACTGCTTTTTGTGCCCTTCCCAGGTCCGAGTAGCTCAGGAGTTTGGCAAGCGCGATCGCCGCGGCGTGTCACCTTTTCTGCCGCTGCTGCTCAGCTTTCTGGGTGGACCGCTGGCGTCCCCCGTGAGGCAGATGGTGAGTGTCCAGCACCCCCAGAAGTCTTAGCAAAGAGGCCTGCTTGCAGTTATGTAAGTAAAGTCTCTCCGGGTCTGCAATTGCCCCTTTCCAGTCCTTACGGCTCTGGCTGCCTGTCCCCGGCGGGGGATGGTCTGCAGCCGGCTTTTTCCGTTCCATCCTTTGTTCTGTGCTCGGTCCTGGCGGTGTCTTATGTTCGAGCTTTTCGTGCGGTAGCTATCCCACAGTCTGGTTTGCTAGCACAAGTTAGATCGTTCTGGTTGCGCGTGGGGCGTTCCTGCCCGATTCTTACAAAGCACTGCAGCCCGCGCCTCCCGCGCGTCCCTGCCCTGCCCCCACTTCCCAATGGCGGATGCAGGCGTCTGTGCTGCTTTTCTGCTGGGGAGTTACTGTTGGGCTTGTAATCTCTTGGTTTTAATTATTTCTTTATTTTTCCTTCCTGTTATGTTGCCCTCTGTGTTTCCAAGACTCGCCACAGACTCGGCAGGGAGAGTGTTTCCTGGTGTTTGGAAACCTCTCTTCTTAAAATTCCCTTCCCGGGACGGGCTTCCCTTCCCGGGACGGGCTTCCCTTCCCAGGACGGAGCTCCCTCCCCACCTCCTTTGTCTCCTTTTTCGTCTTTTATATTTTTTCCTACCTGTTTTTGAAGACAATGGTCTGCTTTTCTGGTTGCCTGATGACCTCTGCCAGCCTACAGAAGTTGTTTTGTGGAGTTTGCTCGGCGTTGAAATGTTCTTTTGAGGAATTTGTGAGGGAGAAAGTGGTCTTCCCATCCTATTCCTCCGCCATCTTTATCCCATCCAGTGCATTGCTTTTTGAACTAGAGTTCTTACCTTTTCCAGGTATATGTCCAGGATTGAGATTGCTGTCATATAATAACTCTATTTTTAGTTTTTGACAGAACTTCCAGACTGTTTTCCATAGTGGCTGCACTAATTTACATTTGCATCAACAGTGTAGCAGGGTTTTCTTTTTTCTACTCTCCAGCTTTTATTTGTATGATGATGTCCATTTTTATAGATAAAAGGTGATAAAACCTCATTGTATTTTTGATTTCATTTCTCTAATAAGTATTTGCATTTCTCTAATAAGTAGCAATGTTGAGGTTATCTGTATGTCTTCTTTGGAAAAATCAATTTAGGTCTTTCGTGCATTTTTTGGCTGGTTTGTTTATATATGTATATTTATAGTTCTATGAGCTATATATATGTATATATTTGGAAGTAAAGACTTTGTCAGTCACATTGTTTGCAAATATTTTCTCCCAGTCTGTAGACTGTCTTTTTGTTTTGTTTATGGTTTCCTCTATTATAAAAAACCTCTTAAGTTTGACTAGGCCTCGTTTGTTTATTTTGTTTCTATTCATTTTGTCTCGGAAAAATGATCTAAGAAAATATTGCTATGATTTATCTCAAAAAGCATTTTCCCTATGTTCATTTCTAGGAGTTTTATGGTATCATGTCTTATATATACAATTTTAAACCATTTTGAATTTATTTTTTATACAATATGAGAGAATGTTCTAACCTCACTGATCTACATGTAGCTGCCCAGTTTTCCCAACATCACATGTTGAAGAGACTGTCTTTTCTCCATTGTATTTTCCAACCTTTGTTGAAGACTAATTGAGTGGGTTTATTTCTAGGTTCTCTAGTCTGTTCCATTGATCCATCTGTTTTTGTATCTATACCACATTATTTTGATTACTGTGGCTTTGTAGTATTGTCTGGAGTCTGGAAGGATTTTCATCCAGCTTTGTTCTTTTTCCTCAATATTGTTTTGGCAATCCTGGTTCTTTTTTGGTTGCATATAAATTTTAGGATTATATGATCTAGTTTTGTGAAAGTTTCATGGGTAATTTGATAAGATTCACTTTAAATCTATAGATTTCTTTGAGTAGTATGGCCATTTTAATAACATTAAATTTTCCAGTCCAAGAGTATTGGATATCTTTCTGTTTCTTTGAATCACCTTCAGTTTCCTTTATATATGTTTTATAGTTCTCAGCATATCAGTTTCTCACCTCCTTGATTAGGTGTACTCCTAGATATTCTATTTTACTTTTGATCTTATTTTAAGCATTTTGTTTAACTTTCTCTTTCTGATGTTCTTTGTGAAAGTGAAAGTCACTTAGTCACGTCTGAATCTTTGCAACCCCATGGACTACACAGTCCATGGAATTCTCCAGGCCAGAATACTTGAGTGGATAGCTGTTCCCTTCTCTGGGGGATCTTCCCAACCCAGGGATCGAACCCATGTCTCTCACACTGCAGGCAAATTCTTTACCAGCTGAGCCACCAAGGAAGCCCTAGAATACTGGAGTGGCTAGCCTATCCCTTCTCCAGTGTATCTTCCCAACCCAAGAATCCAAACGGGGACTCCTACATTGCAGGTGGATTCTTTGCCAACTGAGCTATCAGGGAAGCCCAATATTTCATTGTAGTGCAAAGAAATGCAAAATATTTCTGTATATTAACCTTGTATCATGCTACATTGATTAATTTAGTTATCAGTTCTAGTAATTTTTGTGTGGAGTCTTTCAGGTTTTCTATATAGAGTATCATGTCATCTACATATAATGACAATTTTACCTCTTCCCTTCACATTTGGATATCTTTTATTTCTTTTCCCTGTCTGATTCCTCTGACTAAGACATCCACTACTATGTTGAATAGAAGTGATGGGAATGACATCCTTGTTTTGTTCCAGGACATAGCAGGAAGGCTTCTAGTTTTTCTGTGTTGAGTATTATTTTGGCTGTGGGTTTGTCATAAGTGACTTTTATTATGCTGAGGTATGTTCCCTCAGTACCCACTTTGGTGACAGTTTTTATCATGAATGGATACTGAATTTTATCAAATGCCTTTCTTGTACCTATTGAGATGATCTTGTGGTTTTTGTCTTTTCTTAATGTGGTGCACTACATTTATTGATTTGCATATATTTAGCCATCCTTGTGATCTGAAGTGAATTCAGTTTGATCATGCTGTATAATCCTTTTTATGTGTTATTGTATTTGGTTTGCTAATGTTGTGTTGAGGATTTTTTTCATCTATATTCATCAAAGATTTGGGGCTATATTTTATTTTTTAGTAGTATCTTTGTCTGGTTTTGATATATAGGGGATGGCCAACTTTGGGTCATTTTTTATTCCATTTTCTTGTTCTTTTTTCTGGGATTCCTACTAGGTGTAGATTCCATGCTTTATATTATCCCATAGGTCTCATGTGCTGCTTCCATTTTTAAAATTTTCTCTCTGCTTTCTGATTGGGTGATTTCTGTTATTCTATATACTTTTAATTGATTTTTTCTGCTTTTTTCCTCCATTTTATTTGTGTCCTCACTGAACTTTATTATTTCTTTCTGCTGAATTAATATTATTTGTTATTTTCATAATCCTTTGGATTGTACGGTTGGTTGTTTTTTGAGGAAGTCCTGTATTGCTATGAATTTGCCTCTTAAGACTGCTTTTGTTGAAGTCCATAGATTTTGTACAGTTGTGTTTTCATTGTCATTTGTCTTGAAGTATTTTTTGATCTCCTCTTTGATCTCATTGTTGGCCCACTGATATTTTGTTTAGTCTCCATGCATATCCCACTGTATATTCCTCCCTAGGAACTGTCCACTGGTACTGTACATCACTTACATATGAATCTTCAAACTATGAACTTTCAAAGACGGGAATTTGTGTTCACATGTCCAGTCATGTAAGTTAGTTCATGTGTCTGGCATACATTGTACCAGCATGCATCCTCTACAAGTGGTTGTGCTTTTGTGTACTATACTGGACAGTTGTATATAGAGTACAGTAGGATAGTATCTTTACTTCAAGCCCAAGATATCTGGAAATGTAAAAGCAAATGTAATAGCAATAGTGATATAGCTGGTACTGCTAAGAAGAACCAAGCAATAACAATGGAAACAAAAGTGAAATAATTGAGAGAGTGAAGTGAGGCAAAAAGATGGTAGACATCACTCATTCTTATAACATGAATTGTTGAACCATTGACATGATTCTAAAGAACAAGATCATGGAACATGTGAAGTCTGCTGTGCCAGTGATATTGAAAATAATATCAATGAAATGTGGAAAAATGATGGAGCAGATGGAGAAAATTCTCAGATGCAGAATCAGCATCAGCAATCAGTCCCACTCAGCTTAATGCTGATTCAAGAGAAAGCTAATAGTCTTTATGAAGACTTGAAGAATAAACATGGCAAAGAATCAGAGGGAACATTTTTTAATGTCAGCCATGACTGGTTTTATTGGCTTAAGGCTTGAGCCAAACTTCACAAATTAAAAGTAAGTAGCAAAGAAGAAAATACAGATATGATGGCTGCTCAGGAATTTCTGAAATGCTTTGAGAAATTATTGATTAAGGTGTGTATTTACCCAAGCATGTTTTTAATGTGGATGAGACAAAATTGTACTGGAAGAAAATGCCAGACCAAAGTTACACCAGCATGGAGGAAAAGTTGATGTCCGTCCATAAAGCAGCAAATGATATGCTGACTGTTGTTTGATGGCAATGCTTCTGTTGATATGAAGCTGAAGTCTCTTTTAGATTATTATTCAGAAAACCCCCAAATCATTAAAATTATAGCCAAGGAGTCTCTTCCTGTTGTGCAGAAGAGTAAGCCCAAAACCTGGTTACAAATGTCATTTTCCAGGACTGATCTTTAAACCACAGTATCCCAGAGATAGAAAAATATTGCTTGAAGAAGGGCATTCCATTCTGCATTATTTTGTTGCTAAATAGTGTTCCTGGTAACCCACCATTCATGGACTATTTTATTTTCATTTCACCATCAAAGTAGTGCATATGTCACTCAGTATTGCTTCACTTATCCAACCAATGGCATGTAGTTAGAAATACCATTTATGTCACATTTTTTTTGTCAGACAGTAAGTGAATGATAAAACATTCTTGTGACAATTTTAGATGGACTATTACATCTTGTTGTTGGTGTTCAGTCACTGAATCGTGTCTGAATCTTTGTGACCCCATGGACTGCAGCACACCAGGCTCTTCTGTCCTGGAGTTTCCTCAAATTCATGTCCATTGAGTCGGTGATGCTATCTAAATATCTCATCATCTGCTGCAACCTTCTCCTTTTGCCTTCAGTCTTTTCCAGCATCAGGGTCTTTCCCAATGAGTCAAAGCTTCACATCAGGTGGACAAAGTATCGGAGCTTTAGTATCAATCCTTATAATGAATATTCAGGGTTTATTTCCTTTAGGATTGGCTTGCTTGAAATCCTAGCTTTCCAAGGGACTTTCCAGAGCCTTCTCCAGCACCACAGTTCGAAAACATATATTCTTTGGTGCTCAGCCTTCTCTGTGGTCCAACTCTTACATTTGTACATGACTACAAGAAAAACCACAGTTTTAACCTTTGTCAACAAATGATATATCTGATTTTTAATATGCTGTCTAGGTTTGTCATAGTTTTCTTTCCAAGGAGAAAGCATCTTTTCATGGCTGCAGTCACTGTTCACAGTTATTTTGGAGACCAAGAAAATAAAATCTGTCATTGCTTCCACTTTCTCCCCTTCTGTTTGCAGTGAAGTGATGGGACTGGATGCCATGATCTTAGTTTTTTTTAATGCTGAGATTTAAGCCAGCTCTTTCATTCTCCTTTTTCACCTTCAGCAAGAGGCTCTTTAGTTCCTCCCTACTTTCCTCCACTAGGATAATATCATCTGGATATGCGAGGTTATTGATATTTCTTCAGGCATCTAGACTCCAGCTTGAGATTCATCCAGCCTGGCAGTTTGCATAATGTTCTCTGTATATATGTTAAATAAGCAGGGTGACAATATACAGCCTTGACATACTCCTTTCCCAATTTTGAATCAGTTCGTTGTTCCATGTCCAATTCTAACTGTTGCTTCTTGACCTGCACACACATCTCAGGCGGTAGATAAAGTGGTTTGGTATTCCCATCTTTTTAAGAGTTTTCCACAGTTTGTTTTGAGCCACACAGTCAAACGCTTTAGTTTACTCAGTGAAACAGAAGGAGATGATTTTCTGAAATGCCTTTGCTTTTTCTGTGATCCAGTGGATCTTGGCAATTTAAGCCCTGGTTGCTGTGCCTTTTCTAAATCCAGCTTGTACATTTGGAAATTCAATTCACATTCTGTTGACGCCCACCTTGAAGGATTTTGAGTATGACCTTGCTAGCACATGAAATGAGTGCAGTTGTGCAATAGCTTGAACATTCTTTGGTATTGCCCTTTTTGGGGATTGGAATGACAAATGACATTTTCCAGTCCTGTGGCCATTGCTGAGTCTTCCAAATTTGCTGACATATTGATTAACACTGTCATCTTTCAGTTTTTTAATAGCTCAGCTGGAATTCCATCACTTCCACTGTCTTTATTGGTGTTCATGCTTCCTAAGGTCCACTTGATTTCACACTCCAGGATGTCTGGCTCTAGGTGAGTGATCACACCATTGTGGCTACCATTTTGTATAGTTCTTCTGTGTGTTCTTGCCTCCTCTTTTTTCTGTTAGGCCCATACTGTTTCTGTCCTTTATTGAGCCCATCTTTTCATGAACTGTTCCTTTGGTCTCTACTTCTCTGAAGATATCTCTAGTATTTCCCATTCTATTGTTTTCTTCTATTTCTTTGCATTGTTCACTTAAGAAGGTTTTCTTACCTCTCCTTGCTACTGTTTGGAACTCTGCATATAGATGGGTATTTATTTCCTTTTCTCCTTCTCTTCTCTTTTCATTTCTCTTCTTTTCTTGCCACTATTTGTAAGATCTCCTCAGACAACCCTTTTGCCTTGTTGCATTTCTTTTTCTTGGGGATGGTTTTGGTTACCATTTCCTGTACGATGTTACAAATCTCCGTCCATTGTTCTTCAGATACTTTAAGATCTAATCCCTTGAATCTATTTGTCACTCATACTGTATAATCATAAGGGATTTAATTTAGGTCATACCTGAATGGCCTGGTGGTTTTCCCCACTTTCTTTAGTTTAAGCCTGAATTTTGCCAAAAGGGGATGATGATCTGAGCCACAGTCAGCTCCAGGTCTTGTTTTTGCTGACTATAAAGAATATCTTCAACTTTGGCTGCAAAGAATATAATCAGTCTGATTTTGGTAGTGACCATCTGGTGATGTCCATGTGTAGAATCATCTCTTGTGTTGTTGGAAGAGGGTGTTTGCTATGACCGGTGTGTTTTCTTGGCAAAATTCTGTTAGCCTTTGCCTGCTTCATTAGTATTCCAAGTCCAAACTTGCCCCCTACTTTTGCATTCCAATCCTCTATGATAAAAAGGACATCTCTCTCTCTCTCTCTCTCTCTCTCTCTCTCTCTCTCTGTTTTTGGTGTTAGTTCTAGAAAGTCCTGGTGGCTCAGTCATTAAAGTATCTGTCTGCAGTACAGGAGACATGAGTTGGCTCCCTGAGTCAGGAAGATCCCCTGGAGAAGAAAAGAAGAAAATGGCAACCCACTCCAGCCTGGAAAATCCAATGGACAGAACAGCCTGGTGGGCTATAGTCCATGGAGTCACAAGAGTCAGACATGACTTGGTGATTAAACCACCACCACCACTAGAAGGTCTTGTAGGTCTCATAGAACAGGTTAAATTTACCTTCTTCAGCATCAGTGGTTGCTGCATAGACTGGATTACTGTGATGTTGAGTGGTTTCCTTTGGAAATGAACCAAGATCATTCTGCCATTTTTAAGACTGCACCAAAGTACTGGACTCAGACTCTTTTGTTGTCTATGAAGGCTCCTCCACTTCTTCTAAGGGATTCTTGCCCATAGTAGTAGATATAATGGTCATCTGAATTAAATTTGCCCCTTCCCATCCATTTAGTCACTGATTCCTAGGATGCCAATGTTCACTCTTGCCATTTCCTGCTTGACCACATTCATGGACCTAACATTCCAGGTTCCTATGCAGTATTGTTCTTTACAGCATCAGATTTTACTTTCACTGCCAGATACAACCACAACTGAGCATCATTTCCACTTTGGTCCACCACTTCATTCTTTTGGGGGTTATTAGTAATAGCATCTGCTCTTCCCCAGTAGCATATTGGACACTTTCCAACCTGGAGGCTCATCCACTGATGTCTTTTTGTATCTTTTTTGTGTCTTTTGTATCTTTGTATCTTCTGTATCTTTTTACTCTTTTATACCGTTCATGGGTTTCTGGTGGCAAGAATACTGGAGTGGCTTGCCATTTCCTCCTCCAGTGAACCACATTTTGTTAGAACTCTCCACTATGACCTGTCTGCCTTGGGTGGCCTTGCATGGCATTGCTCATAGCTCCATTGAATTAAGAAAGCCCCTTCGCTGTGATAAAGCAGTGGTCCATGAAGGGGAGAAAACAGTAAGACAAGCTAACTGTATAAGAAGTAGGCAGGAGGTAGAATGTACAGGTATTTACTGAAATTTAACTATTTCCGTGTTTATGTTCTTAGTCATAAAAGCAAGATGAAGACATTGAAGAATTTTGAATACAGGAGTGACCCAAGTAGATGTGCTTTAAAAGAAATCATTTCAACAGTAGTATGGGAGGGGTGGGTGGGAAATAGTCAAACGTATTAATGCCATAATTCAGTTGAAGGATGGTGATACCATTACCTGGACTGGTTAGACATGTACAAGAGTCAGTGCTGGAATCTTGAAGTAAATGGTCAGTTTTGGCTACTTAATATTGGAAATATTTCTCTTTCATCATTCATGCAGATCACCTGGTCACCTGAATATGTTCTTGTTTTGGAATTATGTAGGCTTGAACTGTATTGACTGAATGTTTTAGAGCCATGTAACAATGACTATGATTTGGAAAGGTAATTCACACATTGTCTATATTGACCTAGCTCTTCCTATAAGCATTTATAGTGCAATTTGACTCAATCATAATTCTCTACATGTCCATTATGTTAGCAAGGTGCTAGGCCCTATTGGACTTAAAATATATCTTAAAACTAATTTTAAAAAACAGTACAGATGAACTTATTTGCAGGGTAGGAAAAGGGACAAAGATGTAGAGAACAGACATGTGAACCCATGGAGTTGTTGAAGGGTGGTGGGGCAATTTGGGAGATTGGGATTGACATATATATATACTGCCATGCCCAAGATAGATTGCTAGTGGGAAGCTGCTGAGGGGAAAACTGGGTCTTGTTCTGATGGTGGGGCCATGCTCAGTAAATCTTTAATCCAATATTCTGTTGATGGGTGGAGATACAGGAGACAGGAATCAAGACCATTCCTAAGAAAAAGAAATGCAAAAAAGAAAAATGGCTGTCTGAGGAGGCCTTACAAATAGCCATGAAATGAAGAGAAGTGAAAAGCAAAGAAGAAAAGAAAATATATACCCCTTTGAATGCAGAGTTCCAAGGAATAGCAAGGAGAGATAAGAAACCCTTCCTACATGATCAGTGCAAAGAAATAGAGGAAAACAATAGAATGGGAAAGACTAGAAATCTCTTCAAGAGAATTAGATTTAGAGACCAAGGGAATATTTCATGCAAAGATGAGCTCAATAAAGGACAGAAATGGTATGGGCCTAACAGAAGCAGAAGATACTAGGAAGATGTGGCAAGAATACACAGAAGAATTATACAAAAAAAGATCTTTACGACCCAGATAATCACAATGGTGTGATCACTCACCTAGAGCCAGACATCCTGGAATGTGAAGTCAAGTGGGTCTTAGGAAGCATCACTAAGAACAAATCTGGTGTAAGTGATGGAATTCCAGTTGAGCTATTTCAAATCCTAAAAGATGATGCTGTGAATGTGCTGCAGTCAATATGCTGTCAAATTTAGAAAACTCAGCAGTGGCACAGGACTGGAAGCTAAGTTCATGCCAATCCCAAAGAAAGGCAGTGTCTATTGATCTATATTTCTGTCTTTGTGCCAGTACCATACTGTATTGATGACTGTGGCTTTGTAGTAGAGCCTGAAATCAGGCAGGTTGATTCCTCCAGTTCCATTCTTCTTTCTCAAGATTGCTTTGGCTATTCGAGGTTTTTTGTATTTCCATACAAATTGTGAAATTATTTATTCTAGCTCTGTGAAAAATACTGTTGGTAGCATGATAGGGATTGCATTGAATCTATACATTGCTTTGGGTAGTATACTCATTTTCACTATATAGATTCTTCCAATCCATGAAGATGGCATATTTCTCCATCTATTAGTGTCATCTTTGATTGCTTTCACCAGTGCTTTATTGTTTTCTATATGTAGGTCTTTAGTTTCTTTAGATAGATATATCCTAAGTATTTTATTCTTTTCTTTCCAATGGTGAATGGAATTGTTTCCTTAATTTCTCTTTCTATTTTCTCACTATTAGTGTATAGGAATGCAAGGGATTTCTGTGTGTTGATTTTATATCCTGCCACTTTACTATATTCATTGATTAGCTCTAGTAATTTTCTGGTGGAGTCTTTAGGATTTTCTATGTAGAGGGTCATGTCATCTGCAAACAGTGAGAGTTTTACTTTTTCTTTTTCAATCCGGATTCCTTTTATTTCTTTTTCTGCTCTGATTGCTGTGGCCAAAACTTCCAAAACTATGTTGAATAGCAGTGGTGAGAGTGGGCACCCTTGTCTTGTTCCTGACTTTAGGGGAAATGCTTTCAATTTTTCACCATTGAGGATAATGTTTGCTGTGGGTTTGTCATATATAGCTTTATTATGTTGAGATATGTTCCTTATATTCTTGCTTTCTGGAGAGTTTTTATCATAAATGAATGTTGAATTTTGTCAAAGGCTTTCTGCATTTATTGAGATAACCGTATGGCTTTTATTTTTCAATTTGTTAATGTGGTGAATTACATAGATTGATTTGCAGATATTGAAGAATCCTTGCATCCCTGGGATAAAGCCCACTTGGTCATGGTGTATGATCTTTTTAATGTGTTGTTGGATTCTGATTGCTAGAATTTTGTTGCGGATTTTTGCATCTATGTTCATCAGTGATATTGGCCTGTAGTTTTCTTTTTCTGTGGCATCTTTGTCAGGTTTTGGTATTAGGGTGATGGTGGCCTCATACAATGAGTTTGGAAGTTTACCTTCCTCTGCAATTTTTTGAAAGAATTTGCCCAAAATAGAAAGCCCAGAGATAAATCCATGCACCTATGGACACCTTAACTTTGACAAAGGAGGCAAGAGTATACAATGGAGTAAAGACAATCTCTTTAACAAGTGGTGCTGGGAAACTGGTCAACCACTTGTAAAAAAATGAAACTAGAACACTTTCTAACACCATACACAAAAAATAAACTCAAAATGGATTAAAGATCTAAACGTAAGACCAGAAACTATAAAACTCCTAGAGGAGAACATAGACAAAACACTCTCCGACATAAATCACAGCAGGATCCTTTATGACCCACCTCCCAGAATACTGGAAATAAAAGCAAAAATAAACAAATGGGATGTAATTAAACTTAAAAGCTTCTTCACAACAAAGGAAACTAAAAACAAGGTGAATAGACAGCCTTCAGAATGGGACAAAATAATAGCAAATGAAGCAACTGACAAACAACTAATCTCAAAAATATACAAGCAACTGCTGCAGCTCAATTCCAGAAAAAATAAATGATCCAATCAAAAAATAGGCCAAAGAACTAAATAGACATTTCTCCAAAGAAGACATATAGATAGCTAACAAACACATGAAAAGATGCTCAACATCACTCATTATCAGAGAAATGCAAATGAAAACCACAATGAGGTGCCATTTCATGCCAGTCAGAATGGCTGCGATCCAAAAGTCTACAAACAATAAATGCTGGAGAGGGTGTGGAGAAAAGGGAACTCTCTTGCACTGTTGGTGGGAATGCAAACTAGTACAGCCACTATGGAGAACAGTGTGGAGATTCCTTAAAAAACTGGAAATAGAAATGCCTTATGACCCAGTAATCCCACTGCTGGGCATACACACTGAGGAAACCAGAATTGAAAGAGACACGTGTATCCCAATGTTCATTGCAGCACTGTTTATAATAGCCAGGACATGGAAACAACCTAGATGCCCGTCAGCAGATGAATGGATAAGAAAGCAGTGGTACATATACACAATGGAGTATTACTCAGCCATTAGAAGGAATACATTTGAATCAGTTCTAATGAGGTGGATGAAACTGGAGCCTATTACATAGAGTGAAGTAAGCCAGAAAGAAACACACCAATACAGTATACTAATGCATATATATGGAATTTAGAAAGATGGTAATGATAACCCTGTATGCGAGACAGCAAAAGAGACACAGGTGTATAGAACAGTCTTTTGGACTCTGTGGGAGAGGGAGAGGGTGGGATGATTTGGGAGATTGGCATTGAAACATGTATAACATAATATATGAAATGAATCGCCAGTCCAGGTTCAATGCATGACACTGGATGCTCGGGGCTGGTGCACTGGGATGACCCAGAGGGGTGGTACGGGGAGGAAGGTGGGAGGGGGGTTCAGGATGGGGAATACGTGTATACCTGTGGCAGATTCATGTTGATGTATGGCAAAACCAATACAATATTGTAAAGTAACCTCCAATGAAAATAAATAAATTTATATTTTTAAAAAAAGAAAGGCAATGCCAAAGAATGCTCAAAGTACTGCACAATTGCACTCATCTCACACTCTAGTAAAATAATCATCAAAATTCTCCAAGCCAGGCTTCAATAGTATGTGAACGATGAACTTTCAGATGTTCAAGCTGGATTGAGAAAAGGCAGAGGAACCAGAGATCAAATTGCCGACATCCTTTGGATCATTGAAAAAACAAGAGAATTCCAGAAAAAAACATCTATTTCTGCTTTATTGACTATGCCAAAGCCTTTGACTGTGTGGATCACCACAAATTGTGGAAAATTCTGAAAGAGATTGGAATACCAGACCACCTGACCTGCCTCCTAGGAAACCTGTATGCAGGTCAGGAAGCAACAGTTAGAACTGGACATCGAACAGACTGGTTCCAAATAGGAAAAAGAGTACATCAAGGCTGTATATTGTCACCCTCCTTATTTAACTTATATGCAGAATACATCATGATATACACTGGGTTGGATGAAGCACAACCCAAAATCCAGGTTGCTGGGAAAAATATCAATAACCTTAGATATACAGATGACACCAGATTTATGGCAGAAAGTGAAGAATTAAAGAGCCTCTAGATGAAAGTGAAAGAGGAGGGTGAAAAAGTTGACTTAAAGCTCAACATTCAGAAAACTAATATCATGGCATCCAGTCCCATCACTTCATGGCAAATAGATGGGGAAGCAATGGAAAGTGGCAGACATTATTTTTTGGAGCTCCAAAATCACTGCAGATGGTGACTGCAGCCATGAAATTAAAAGACACTTACTCCTTGGAAGAAAAGTTATGACCAACCTAAACAGCATATTAAAAAGCAGAGACATTACATTGCCAAGAAAGGCCCATCTAGTCAAGGCTATGGTTTTTCCAGAAGTCATGTATGGATGTGAGAGTTGTAAAGAAAGCTGAGCACTGAAGAATTGATGCTTTTGAACTGGGTGATGGAGAAGACTCTTGAGAGTCCTTTGGACTGCAGGGAGATCTAACCAGTCCATCCTAAAGGAAATCAGTCCTGAATATTCAGTGGGAGGACTGATTTTGAAGCTCCAATACTTTGGTCACCTGATGCAAAGAACTGACTCATTTGAAAAGACCCTGATGCTGGGAAAGATCGAGGGCGGGAAGAGAAGGAGACGACAGAGGAGGAGATGGGTGGATGGCATCACCGATTCAATGAACATGAGTTTGAGTAAACTCAGAACGTTGGTGATGGACAGGGAGGCCTGGCATGCTGCAGTCCATTGGGTTGCAAGGAGTCAGACATGACTGAGCCCCTGAACTGACTGGAAAGCTGCTGTATAAAATAGGGAGCTCAGCTTGTTGCTCTGTGAAGACCTAGAATGGTGGCGTGGGGGATGGGGCCAGACAGAGATTCAAGAAGAATGGGATATATGTATACATATAGCTGATTCACCTTGTTGTACAGCAGAAACTAATACAATATTGTAAAGCAATTATGCTTCAATGAAAATAATGGTCTAAAAAAGAAAACCAGAGTCTTGATAGTAAAACATAAAATAGAAAAATATTTTAAAAGTGAAAAGATAACTAAAGCATTGTTTCTGCCTTCAAAATTAGACTTAACAGTCTAGATAACATGATATTAAGAGAAAGTATGAACACAAATGACTGCAGAATAAAAGATGAAGAAACCAAGTTTTATTTTGGTTCTAAAAGAAGCAATGATGGCATCCTATTTGCATTGAAGGATTGCAAATACTTTCAGAAAAGATATGGCATTACGATGGATTTAGAAGTTTGACTCATGAAAGGTTGGGAAAAATGTATTTTTTATTTTTTTAAAGTAAACATGTATTTTTTTATACCATATTTAATTGAGGGGATAAAAGCTAGCATTTACATAGATAATCTGAGGATGGTAGGATTTACAGAAGTTTAATTATCTTTTAAAAATCAAATTCTTAGTGAAGTATTTCCATTTAATTTGCTAATTTGTCTACACTATTCACTTAAAAAAAGATTTTATATTTTTAGGGTAGTTTTAGCTTTACAATAAAACTGAGCAGAGGGTACAGAGATTTCCCATTATACCAGTAACCTTACACATGCATAGCCTTCTACACTATAAACATCACTCACTAGAATGATGAGTGATGAAGGATGAACCCATTGACAAGTCGTAATCACCAAGTTGGTAGTTTTGACATTGCATATTATATGGATTTGGGCAAATATATAATGATGTATATCCATCATTATAGTATTGTACAGAATATATCCACTGCCCTAAAAATCCTCTGTGCTTCATCTACTCATCTCTCTCAACAGCAACAAAATTTTATTGTCTCCATAATTCTGTCTTTCACAGAATGTTGTATAGTTGAAATCATATAATGTGTAGACCTTTCAGATTGACTTGTTTCACTTAGTTACATGCATCTAAGATTCCTCTGTCTTGTCATGATTCAATAACATTTATTTAATAATATTCCATGGTCTGAGTGTACCAGTTTGTTTATTTACTCACCTACTGAACGATGTCTCACTTGCTTCCATATGTAAATTTTTACATAGATATATCTTTTCAACTTCTTTGGGTAAATACTGATTGCTGAAAAGATTGTGTCATAAGAATTTGTATAGTAGTGTAAGAAAGAACCAAACTGTCTTCCAAAGAGGCTGTTGTTATTGTTGTTCCGTCACTCAGTCATGTCAGACTCTTTGCAGCCACATGGACTGCAGCATGCCAGACTTCCATGTCCTTCCCCATCTCCCGGATTACTTCAAACTCATGTCCATTGAGTCAGTGATGCCATCCAACCATTTTGTCATCTGTTGTTCCCTTCTCCTCCTGCCTTCAATCTTTCCCAGCATCAGGGACTTTTCCAGTGAGTCGACTCTTTGCCTCAGGTGGCCAAAGTATTGGAGCTTCAGCTTTAGCATCAGTCCTTCCACTGAATATTCAGGATTGATTTCTTCCACGATTGACTAGTTTGATCTTGCAGTCCAAGAGTCTTCTCCAACACCACAGTTCAAAAGCATCAATTCTTCAGCGCTCAGGCCCTCTTTATGGTCCAAATCTCACATCCATGCATGACTACTGGAAAAACCATAGCTTTGACTAGACAGACCTTTGTTGGCAAGGTAGTGTCTCTGCTTTTTAATATACTGTCTAGATTTGTCAGAACTTTTCTTCCAAGGAGCAAACGTCTTTTAATTTTATGGTTGTAGTCACCCTCCACGGAGATTTTGGAGCCCAAGAAAATAAAGTCTGTCACTGTTTCCATCGTTTCCCCATCTGTTTGCCAAGAAGTGATGGGACTAGATGCCATGATCTTCATTTTTTGAATGTTGTGTTTTAAGCCAGCTTTTTCACTCTCCTCATTCACTTTCATCAAAAGGCTATTTAGTTCCTCTTCACTTTCTGCAATAAGGATAGTGTCATCTGTGTAGCTGAGGTTATTGATATTTCTCCCAATGCAAAGAGGCTGTACCATTTTTAATTCCACCAGCAATGTCTGAGTTCCTGTTGCTCCATATCCTCACCAGCAACACAGTCAGTGTTCAGGATTTTTATCATTCAAATAAGTTTATAATGGTACCTCACTGTATTCAAATTTGCATTTCCCTGATGATATATCCCTGGGTCAGGAAGATCTCCTGGAGAAGAAAATGGCAACCCACTCCTGTATTCTTGCCTGGAAAATCCCATGGACAGTGAAGCCTGGCAGGCTAGATAGAGTTGCAGAGTCGGAATGACTGAGTGACTTCACTTTCACTTTGATGATATATAATATGGACCATCTTTTAATATGTTTATTTGCAATCTATATATCTTCTCTGTGAAGTGCGTATTACAGTCTTAGACTAATTTTTACATTGGATTTTTTTCTTTATTGTTGAGCTATTTAAATATTTTAGATAATAATCCTTTATTGGATATGTTTCCCAAGTATTTTCTCCGTGTGATGTGTCCTCTAATTCTTTAGACATTATCTTTCTCAGGACAGAAATTTTTAGTTTTAATATAGTCCAGTTTATCACTTCTTTCTTTCATAGATTGTATCTTTTGTGGTGTTATCAAAAAAAGCATCACCATAGCCAAGGTCATCTAGTTTTTCTCTTATGTTATCTTCTAGGAGTTGCATAGGTTTTTATTTTGCATTTAGGTCTACCCTCCATTTAATTTATTTGATAGGTGTCTAGATTCATATTTTTGTATGTAGATGTCCAGTTGTTACAGCACAATTTGTTAAAGACACTATCTTTGCTCCATTGTGTTTCCTTTGTCCCTTTGTCAAAGATCAGTGGACTATATTTATGGGGTCTGCTTCTGGACTCTATTCTGTTTCACTGATCTGTTTATGTATTCTTTTACTGATACCATATTGTCCAAATTACTGTAGCTTTGTAGTAAGTCTTGAAGTTATTCACTTTCGTGACATCAGCTAACATGATTTAGCACTAATTATGTATTTACTGAAAATGCAGCAGACATTCACTATTCTCTGGGGACACATTAAAGTTATGATAAGTCAAGAATCTCTGGAAAACTTTTTCTAAAAAATCATAAGCTCAGTAATTATTTTATAAACAGTGAATGTGTGGATTCCAGGGAGAGAAATAACTGGATATAAATATAGGTGGTGGAAGTACAGAAAGTTTGCAAATAACATTGAGTTATTCATATAAATTGAAGCATGGAATAAATTAGGATGACAGTGATGGATAAGGGTAGGATATTAGAGCCATATTATTGAAGGTCTTACAGGAGCGTCTGCTATGTAGCAGAAAGAAATTTTCAATTGCCACATCTAACTTGAGGATTTACAGCAAAATTTTGACCAGAAAAAAAATTATCTGTTAATCTGTCTATCATCTATATGTATCATAGTTATTTAGTTGCTAAGTCATGGCTGACACTTCTGCAACCTCAGAATCTATAGGCTGCCAGGCTTTTCCTCTGTCCATGGAATTTCCCAGGCAAGAATACTGGAGTGGGTTGCCATTTCCTTTGCCAAGGGAACTTCCCAACCCAGGGACCGAATCCATGTCTCCTGCATTGTAGGTAGATTCTTTATTACTGAGCCATCAGGAAAGCCCATCTATATCTATATATAAAATCCTAACATATCTCAATATTTAATAACCCTTGTGATAAACAGTCTAAGCCTTGGCAATATTGTTTTCCACATGATTGACATTCTTATGCAGGAACTGGAATTTGCATTAATAGATCTACTAGGAGTTTTATCAGAAGAGCTTTCTTTGCTAGGTAGGCATTTAGAACCCATTTCCCCTCATTTGGGAGTAGTTCCCAGGCTAAATCACTGTTCTATTTATATCCATGACCTCTTTTTCAATGTGCTGTATCACTTGAGCACTATAGAGGCATTCTTGAAAGAAGTAGTATTTGGGTCAGAAATACCAATCAAAATTAGTGTAATTAGATTTTTTTTAACGAAGGAGGAGTTTTTTGAAGTATTTTTATCAGTAATTCCTTAGTTAAACTTGTCTCCATTTGAACTGTTAAACCATTATGCACAATGAATATACTTGGATGTATGAAATAACAAACTTTGGGTCATTGAATACTTACTGTGCCACATGACTCGAAGCATTTGGTGTGTGTGTGTATAGGGTTGGGAGAGGTCAGCTGGGGGTTTTAATCTAAAGTTCTGAAAAATAAAGAAATATCTGGAGAAGATTTTACCCCCATGATTACAGTGAAAGTCAGAGGAGGGTTATATGGGAATGGCTGGAGTTCAGAATAGGACTGCTTTCCTCCATTCTGAAGGCTTATTGGCACTTTTTTAAAAGTCTGGGTAGATTTTGTATATTTTTAACTCACATCATACATCAGAAGTCTTCAGCATCGAGAATCATAAAATTTACCTGTTACCCGTGAGAATGCAGAAGTTGTTGTTCAGTCGCTCAGTCGTGTCCAACTCTTTGTGAACCCATGAACTGAAGTGTGCCAGGCTTTCCTGTCCTTCACCATCTCGGAAGCTTTCTAAAATTCATGTCCATTGAGTCAGTGACGCCATCCAACCTTCTCATCCTCTTTCATCCCCTTCTCCTCCTGCCTTCACTCTTTTCCAGTGAGTCAGCTCTTCACATCAAGTGGCCAAAGTTTTGGACTTGCAGCTTTAGCATCAGTGCTTCCATTGAGTATCCACAATTGATATCCTCCAGGATTGACTGGTTTGATCTCCTTGCAGTCCAAGAGACTCTCAAGAGTCTTCTCCAGCACCACAGTTCAAAAGCATCAATGCTTCAGCACTCAGCCTTTGTTATTGTCCAGCTCTCACATCCATACATGACACTGAAAAAGCCATAACTTTGGCCATACAGACCTTTGTAGGCAAAGTAATGTCTCTGCTTTTCAATATGCTGTCTAGGTTTGTCATAGCTTTTCTTGCAGCTTGTGCTTCATCCAACCCAGTATTTCTCATGATGTGCTCTGCATGTAAGTTAAATAAGCAGAGTGACAATATACAGCCTTGACTTACTTCTTTCCCAATTTGGAACCAGTCCATTGTTCCACATCCAATTCTAACTGTTGTTTCTTGACCTGAATATAGGGTTCACACAAGGCAGGTAAGGTGGCCTGGTATTTTGATCTCTTTAAGAATTTTCCAGTTTGTTGTGATCTACACAGTCAAAGGCTTTAGCATAATCATTGAAGCAGAAGTAGATGTTTTTCTGGAACTCTCTTGCTTTTTCTATGATCCAGCAGATGTTGGCAATTTAATCTCTGGTTCATCTGCATTTTCTTTCTTTTTTTCTTTTTCTTTCTTTTTTTTTAACCTGTTAAGGAGTTTATTAAGAATAGTTATTCAGGGTAGAGATAAAAGAGACTTGGACTAGAGTGGAGGGCAAAAGTGATAAAACCAACAGGTCTGCATTGGACAAGGAGAACAAAGGAATCAAAGGTCTGGTTAGAACCATGTGTCTAGATGAGAAAGATCAGGGTGGAGATAAAGGGGGTTAAGGTGAAGAGTTCCATTTTGGGTAGGTTCATTTAGATGCTGTTGAGCCATCTAAGATGAGATATCAGTAGACAACCAGCTATGCAGGATGAGATGACCATTCATCTAAGCTGTAGATGTGTCGATTCCTTGGGGGAGGTAGATTAATAAGCAAAGGAACAGTTAAGGAGGCCTGCAAAATTTCCACCCTATCTGGCTATCATCATATCATCACTTAGGAAACTACAAAGATACGTAGGTTCCTGTGGGCTAAGGATGGTCCCAAAGTGAAGTTCCCAGAGCCGAGTATAGCACAGGCCCGTGATTCTTTATTTCCTGGGTTTGCAACCCACATCTAATCTGGTTGAGTAACTGTAAACACTGCCAAAAAGCCCAGAGTACTCCTACGGAAGCAGGCAGTCACTGCACGCAAGAGGAGCCAGATAGAGTCGCCTGCAGGAAGTTGTAGGCTGACAGCCACGGGCGTTTACGCAACCTCCTTGAGAGGCCTGCAGGATGCTGGTCCACGTAGATTGAGCCTGCAACAGCTACTGCAGGACCATGGTTGGAAAACACAAATATGACCTTGCTTTCTTGCTCGGAATCATTTGGCAAGGACGAGTTCTCATCACTCAAAGGATAAATTCATAGTCCTAAAGTAACATTCAGTCTCTTTTTCATCATGATTTAGTACCCATTTAGCCTTAACATTTCCTAATTATTCTTCCAGATGATTCTGGATGCTTCCTCTGAGAAAGGGGCTTGCTTTGGACCTCTCTTTTCTGTGCTTCCACAGCACTATCTTACAATTATCTAATATCATTTACAATCACATCTAGGTTTCCGGAGCTCTTACATGGTCATTCTAGCTTAAACTATTTACCCTCACCAGCTCATTAATTTTCACACAACTGTCTGAGACAGTTGCTATCAGTCCCATTGTGCAGATGAGGAAACTCTGGCCTAGAGACATTCATTCACTACTCAGGGAGAGTCTCCCACTAGACTACGAGTTTCAGGCTGGCACCGATGGACCAGCCATTTGCTTTTCCATGGGCCATGCCCTGGGGCAGGGTCTGGTGACGAAATTGTGTCCCATGGTACTTTGCACACCAGTGCTGCCATTGGCCCAGCCAGTCGGCTCCTTTATAAAAGTGAGGTGCTGAGTGGTTGCTCAGTTTCTTGGGCTTGGAACAGAGACTAGGTTTGTGACTGGACGGCTCGGGCTAGTGCAGGCCAGACGCCACAATCAGTCATGGTTCCTGGGTGATAGTGATTTCCACAGGCACACCAGCATCAGGCAGGGGAGGAGGGCACCCAGGTCCATGCCGGCTGCCAAGCCACTCCATGCCCCATGGCACCCAAGTCCATGACCTGGCCTTCTTAGGGGACAGTTGTGGCATCTCAGCCAAATTCATCTGTGAAGAAGAAAGATGAAATGGGAAAGAACATCCAGGTGGTGGTAAGATGCAGATAGGGCGAGCTTGCAGGGTTCCGAGCCCTGGGCTTTGCTGCCAGGCTCCTTCCTACACGGTCCTAGGAAAGGGATTTTGTTCACAATTTTCTGAAGGAGCCAGACCTTCCTGTTTCATAGCTTCCTGCATTAATCAATTCCTGAAGTACAGTTTTGCTTTCTGCTGCTAATGACTATTCTTTCAATATCATATTAGACATCTGAGAAACAAGTGTAGACACATTTTCTGGAATCGATGTGAGAGATCCAAGTGCTGCCGCAGTAATAGTGTCTAATGCAGAGACACGGGACATCAGCAGGGTACCAAATGAGGTCTTGTGAACTTCTAGCATGGCCTTTTGTTTCGTGCTGCCATCCTTAATTAATTCTTCCATATTATTAAACAGACTATTCAAGTTTTTGCCAAAAACATCTTGAGCTTCTTTATTATGCTGATCAACTGCCTTCTTATGATCCAGTTTAGAATGGAGACCAAATACATCTTTTGTAGTTTCTTCGACTGTGTTAAGCAACCTGTTGGCAGCATCATGAAGTCTCTCTTCAGTATTTTCCAAAGCTGAGGTGATATATTCTTCTTCAACAAGCTGTAATTTCGTTTCCTGCAAATGTCTTTGAGTGGTTTCAAGTTCCAGTGTCTTACTTTGCAGGTCAGATTTGCACTGATTAAGTTCATTTTTACTATCCATAAACAATTCTGTAACCCTGTTTAGCTCTTCCTCAACAGTAGCAAGTTTTTCAGCCAATTCTACAATTTCTTCTTCTTGAACAGTTAGTTTTCCACTCATAGCTCTAAAATTTTCTTCAGAAATGTACACTCCATTTTTTTTCAAGAGTTGCAGCAAGATCGCATTTCAGACACTCTATCTCTTCTGTATATTCCTTAATTAGAGCTTTCTTGGTGAGTTTATGGTTAACCTCAGGCTTATTGAGTATATTCTTTGCTCTATGAGCATATTCCAATGTACTCAGAGTTTCCTCCAGATTGAGAGATGCAGGAGAAACTGTTGCAATGATAGATGTTCTTGTATGTCCCCCAAGAGAGTCCTGGAGGATTCTAGTCAGTTTAGATTCTCGATAAGGAACATGAAGTGTTCTTTCTACAAGAGCAGTAATAATCCTTCCCAGAGTCAACAGGGACTGATTGATATTTCCAGCTTCCTGAGATCTCTTGTCAACTGCTCCAGAATGGCCAATGTTCTCACTGCGTGCAAGATCAACCAACTTTCCAATTTTAACAAGCTCCTCTCCATCAACTGTAGTTTCTTTCATGTGTATTGTAACAAAGAAAACTGAGTGGGATCGACTAGAGTAGACATTCATCAAAGTTGCTGCGGCTGTCTTTTTTGCTGCTCCCTTCTCCAAAATTTGATAGACTTCATCCTTGTTGTGTACTGTAATTTCTTCTAAACCTTTGATTATCACTCCCCTCTTGTTACGGGGATCATCAAACATCTGCAGTCTCTCAGAAACATAAGAAGATGGATTAAGGTGATCAAAGAGCTGTTAATTATAGATTTCCAATAGTGACACTTTCACTGAAAATCCAGTACCATTATCAGTAAGTTTCTCAAAAATCTGATGAAGAGTATGTGGAATTATACCAACCAAAGGATCCTCCTCCCAAGTATACACTTCCTTAGGGGACCTTTCACCTTCCATTGTAAGGGTTTTTCCAGTGCCAGTTTGGCCATATGCAAAAATAGTGCAATTATAGCCCATGATAACTTCATCCAGAATTGGACAAACAACACTTCAGTAAACATCAATTTGTTTAGTACTTGCTCCAAAAACCATATCAAAAGTGTATGTTTTACTTGAGCTTTTGTCCGCCAGTCCTCCAGTTCGAACACTAACTTCCTTCCACACATAATCACATTCTACTACCAAATGCGCATTAGCTTTCCATTCTGCCAAATTAAATGGTTTGGGTTGCCTCTGCACAGCCTGCAAGCCCCTCTGCATTCGACTTCCAGGAAACCAGATGACCGTCGGGTCTCCGTCTCTCTTCTGCCTTTTCTAAATCCAGCTTGTACATCTGGAAGTTCTTGGTTCACTATTGAAGCCCTAACTTGAAGAATTTTGAGCATTACTTTACTATGCAAATAGCTTCGTCTTATACCTAAATTTTAACAGGCCTAAATGGGGTCTAGAGATCTAATTTTTAATAAGTACTATTTAGGTGATTCTTACTCTGCTGATTCTGAATTTTTGCATTCAAAAGACTTGCTTAATGGACAGTTTCAACCTCAATGAAAAAATTGGATGAATTTAGGGCTTCAGCTAAGACATCCTTGTTGAAGATAGTAGAGTAGAAGGACATTCACTCATCTCTTCCTGTGAGAGCACTAAAATCACAGCTAGCTGTTGAAAGACCATCAACAAGAGGACATGGAACCCACCAAAAAGTGATACCCCATGCCCAAAGACAAAAGAGAAGCTGCAGCAAGATGGCAGGGTGTGAAATCATTATAAAATCAAACCTCATACCCATTGTGGGGAAAGAGGTAACCCACAAACTAGAGAGCAATAATTCCAAAGAAGTTTTCTTAATATTGTGAAGGTTCTGAGCCCAATATCAGGCTTCCCAGTGAAGGAATCTGGCAAAAAGGCTAGGAATCTACAGAGAACCTGACTTTGAAGATCAGTGCAATTTGATTTCAGGACTTCCCAGGACTGGTGGAGAGACCGCACTCTTGGAGGACACAAGCAAAACATTGTGCACACCAGGACCCAGAGGAAAGGAGCAATGACCCTACAGAAGACTGTACCATACCTACCTGCTAGTGTTGGAGAATCTTCTGTGGAGGTGTTGGTTGACAGTGGCTCACCATGGGGTTGGGGACCTTGAAAGCAGCAGTCCTGAGTGGTTCCCCTTGGATGAGCCTTCTTCCCTATGGACTCCAGGGCTGGTTTGCTTCAGGACAAACAAATGACAAGGAAGGAGAGCAGCCCCATCTATCAGCAGACAATTGTACTAAAGTTTTATTAAGCATTACCCTGCCCACCAGAGCAACACCCAGTTTTACCACCACCAAGTCCCACCTATCAGTAAGCTTGCACAAGCCTCTTAGCCTCATCCACCAGAGGGCAGACAGAAGAAGCAAGAACTACAATCCCACATCTTCCTGATGAAAACTACAATCACAGAAAGTTAATAAAATGAAAATGCAGAGGATTTGTCCCAGATGAAAGAACAAGATAAAACCCCCCAAAAACAACTAAATGAAATGGAGATATATGACCTTCCAGAAAAAGAATTCAGAATAATGATAGTAAAGATGATCCATTATGTCAGAAAAATAATGGCTAAAATGCAGGAAAAGTTTACCAAATACCTAGAAGAACTAAATAAGAAACAAACAGATGAACAATATAATAGAAGGGATCGGTAGCAGAATAACTAGGCATAAGAACAGATAAGTGATCTGGAAGATAGGATGGTGGAAATTATTGCCTCAAATCTGAATACAGCAAAAATAATGTAAAGAAGACATCCTAAGAGACCTCTAGGACAACATTAAATACACCAGCATTCACATTACAGTGTTCCTAGAAGAAGAGAGAAAGGAGCCCAGAAAATATTTGAAGAAATAATAGCTGAAAACTTCCCTAACATGGGAAAGGAAATAGTCAATTAAGTTCATGAAGTGCAGAGAGTCCCTGACATGATAAACTGAAGGAGGAAGACGCCAAAAACATAGTAGTCAAACTTGGGAGTTTCTTGGGTTTTTTATTTTTTTGGAAAAAAAAAGATAAAGACAAAAATATAATATTAAAAGCAAAAAGGGGTAAATGACAAATAACATACAGTGGAGGTCCCATACTGTTATCAGCGCATTTCTCAACAGAAACTCTATAAACCAGAAGGAAATGGCATAATATATCTAAAGGGATGAAAGTGAAGAACCTACACCAGGAATACTCTGCCAAACAAGACCCTTGTTCAGATATGATGGATAAATCAAAAGCTTAACAAAAAAGCAAAAGTTAAGAGAATTCAGCACCACCAAACAAGCTTTACAGCAAATGCTAAAGGAAACAAAAGAGGAGGAAGAGACCTACAAAAAATAAAAACCCCAAACAATTAAGAAATAATAATAGGATCATACATATTGATGATTACCTTAAACTACCTTAAAGGTAAATGGATTTCCTTAAATACAAATGGATTAAATGCACCAACCAAAAGACATAGACTGGCCGGGTAGATACAAAAGCAAGATTATATATGCTGTCTGCAAGAGACCCACCCACCTTAGACAGAGGGACACTTGCATACTGAAAATAATGGAATGGGAGAAGGTATTTCACGCAAATGGAAATAAAAACAAAGCTGCAGTAGCAATATTCATATCAGACAAAATGGACTTTCAAATAAAAATGGTTATACAAGACAAGGACACTACATAATGATCAAAGGTTCAATCCAATAAGAAGATATAACAATAATAAATATATATGTACCAAGCATAAGGGTACCTCAGTATCTAAGGCAAATAAAAAAAAAAGACACTATAAAATGAGAAATCAACAGTAACACAATAATAGTGGGAGATCTTAACAACCCACTTTCATCAATGATCAGATCATCCAGAGGGAAAATTAATAAGGAAACACAGGCCTTAAATGACACGTTAGAACAATTGGATTTAATTGAAATTTATAAAGTATTCCAATCAAAAACAGCTGACTACATATTCTTCTCAAATGCACGTGAACATTTTCCAGGATTGAACACATGCTGGGCCAAAAGGAAAGCCTTTGCCAATTTGAAATATTTGAAATCATGTCAAGCATCTGTTCTAATCACAATGCTATGAGATTCGAAATAAACTAGAAGGAAAAAACTATAAAAAACAGAGACGTATGATGGCTAAACCATATGCTACTAAACAACCAGTGAATCACTGAAGAAATCAAAGAGGAAATTTAAAAAATACCTAGAGACAAATGAAAGTGAGAACACAGAAGGCCAAATCCTATGGAATGCAGCAAAAGAAGTTCTAAGAGGGAAGTTTATAACAATACAATCTTACCTCTGGAAACAAGAAAAATCTCAAATAGATGACCTAAACTTATACCTAACAAATAGAGAAGAAAAAAGCAAAACTTAAAGTTAGTAAAAGGAAAGAAATCATAAAGATCAGAGCAGAAATAAATGAAATAGAGGCCAAGAAAGCAATCTCAAAGGTCAATGAAACTAAAAGCTGGTTCTTTGGAAAGGTAAATACAATTTATAAACCTTTAGCCTGACTCATTAAGAACAAAGGGAAAGGACTCAAATAAATTAGAAATGGAAAAATAAGTTACAACTGACTCCACAGAAATACAAAGGATCATAAGAGACTACTATGATCAACTGTATACCAATAAAATGGACAAATGGAAGAAATAGACAAATTTTTAGAAAGGTGCAATCTCTCAAGACTGAACCATGAAGAAATAGAAAATATGAACAAACCAATCACAAGCACTGAAACTGTGATTTTAAAACTCCCAACAAACAAAAGTCCAGGACCTTATGGCTTCATAGGCAAATTCTATGAAACATTTAGAGAAGAGTTAACAACTATCCTTCTGAAACTGTTCCAAAATATGCAGAGAAAAGAAAACTTCCAAATTAATTCTGTAAGGCCACCATCACCCTGATCCTAATGCCAGACAAAGATTATATATATAATTATATATATATATATATATATATATAAATCAAAACAAAGCTCAGCATTTATGATTAAAAAAAATATATCTCCAGAAACTGGACATAGAGGGAACATGCATGCATGCATGCTGAGTTTCTTCAGTCTTGTCCGACTCTTTGTGACCCATGGACTGTAGCCTGCCAGGACTCTCCAGGCAAGAAGGCTGGAGTGGGTTAGAGGGAACATAACTCAACATAAGAAAAACTCCATATAAAACAGACCTACAGCTAACATTTGACTCAGTGGTGAAAAGCTGAAAGCATCCCCTCTAAGTAAGAAAACAAGGATGTCCACTATCACCACCATCACTCAGCATAGTTTTCAAAGTCCAAGCTTCAGTAGTCAGAGAAGAAAAGAAGTAAAGGGAATCCAAATTGAAAAGAAGTTGAACTGTCACTGCTTGCAATTGACATACTATACATAGAAAAAGTGAAAGTGAAGTCACTCAGTCGTGTCCGACTCTTTGCCACCCCATGGACTGTAGCCTATCAGGTTCTTCCATCCATGGGATTTTCCAGGCAAGAGTGCTGGAGTGGATTGCCATTTCCTTCTCCAGGGGATCTTCCTGACCCAGGAATCGAACCCGGGTCTCCTGCATTGCAGGCATATGCTTTACCGTCTGAGCCACCAGGAAAGCTTACTATACATAGAAGATCTTTAAAATGCTACCAGGAAATTACTTGAACTCATCATTTAATTTGGTGAAGTTGAAGGCTACAAAATTAATACACAGAAATCTGTTGCATTTATATATACAAATAATTAAAGATCAGAAAGAAAATTCAAGAAAAAATCCCATTTATCATGACATAAAAAAGAATAAAATAGGAATAAATCTATCTGGGGCTTCTCCAGTGGCTCAACAGTGAAGAATTTGCTGCAGTGCAGTAGCCACAGGAGCCGTGGGTTCTATATCTGGATCAGGAAGAACTCCTGGAAGAGGGCATGGCAACCCAGTATTCTTGCCTGGAGAATCCCATGGACAGAGGAGCCTGGAAGGCTATAGTCCACAGGGCCACATAGAGTCAGACATGACTGAAGTGACTTAGCATAGCACAGCACAAATTTACCTAAGGGTATAAAGACCTGTACTCTGATAATTATAAGATGCTGATGAAGGAAAACACACAGATGGAAAGATACACCATGTACATGGATTGGTAGAATCAATACTGTCAAAGTTACTATACTACACAAGGCAATCTTCAGATTCAGTGCAATCTCTATCAAATTAGCAATGACATTTTCTCCTCCCTACTGTGCCCAATTTTCCATGAAATTGCCCAGATACTACTTGAACATTCTCAGGGATGATATTCTAAAAGAAAGTCTAAAGAAATTATTTTAAATAATCTAAAGCTAAAATAATGTAATATATAATCTAAGAAGTTTATTTATATCATCTTTATTTCTGGAATAATGTGGGGACTTTGATTATAAAGTGTTGAGAAAATATACTGAGATAGATGAATTTTAAGTTTGATAAAAACAAATATAATGTGTGGGATAGCAGTTGTTATATAATATTTTTGGTATTTAAGCCTTCTCTTTTATTTTCAGAGAAGGATGTAAGATTTTTCTGACATTTGCATCAGCACTATCTTCTCCATCTCCAAACTTGGTTTAGTCATCTTTATTTTTATTTAATGTCATTTAAGAACAGGTTAGAGATACTGAAAGTAAATGAGATGCACTATTTTAGATGTGTCTATTAAGAAAGACTGGGATAATTATAAAGGAATACAGATCATAGTCATCTATTTGAACCGATTTTTATTGTTGCTGCTGTTATGTTTATAGTGTCTACTTGTTTAACTGTAACTCAAGAAAAGAGCCTAAAAAGCAAGTTAATTGGTATATAATTCTTTTACTTTCCCTGCTCCTTGTGAAAACAAAGTTGACATTGTTTTGAAGAGAATCCAGTAAAATTTTTTCACAAGTATTCAATTCCGCTGAGCCTGTATGGATCTGACTGATGTGAAGGAAGAGGAGAAAAGAATTGAGCTTTAATGGAAAGCTGCATTGCTAAGGTGTTTCATCCAAGATTTTCAGGTGAAAATGTGAAATATATCTTCAAGGAAAGAAAAACATCACAAGGATGTATTACTTGCACTTTACATACATCTATTTATTTGAAAACTTTTGAATGATTACATATCCATTCGTGTTCTCATTAATACTAGTTACCAAGTATTTCTGACTGTTCTCTGGGCACAAGGTTGGTTGCATTTCCCCATCTTCTTTCTGTTAAAAATGGTCATGATATAACTTACTGTTGTAAATTAATCATGAGAAAAGCTATATTTGTCACATTTGGGAGAAAACTATAAGAGCTAGTGTACAATCAGAACCTCTTTTCTTCAGCAATGGCAACCAACTTCAGATGAGGAGGTTCTGTTAGTATTATCCCTGGAGTGAAGAAATGTAGCCCCAGATTTCTCTCCTCTACCCCAATTCTTTAACCCACATGAATATGCAACATCAATCAGAAATAAACCTTTGTTATTTTAGTACATTATGATTTGAAGGTTGTATTGACACTGAAGCATAACCTAGGTTGGCATGATGAAAAAAACATCATTTATATATATATTTTTTTCTTTATGGTGGGTGTCTAAGAATAATTGTGGGACTTGCCTTGTGATTAAGAATCCACCTGCTAATGCAAAGGACATGAGTTTAAGCCCTGGTCCAGGAAAATCCCACATGCAACTAAGCCTGTGGACAGAAACTACTGAAGCCCACACACACAGAGTCTGTGCTCCACAACAAGAAAAAACCACTGCAGTGAGAAGCCTGAGTACCACAATGAAGCATAAACCCTGCTTGTCAGAACTAGAGAAAGCCCATGTTCAGCAATGAAGACCCAGCAAGGCCGTAAATAAATAATCTTTTTAGAGTAATTTTGAGAATTTCATATCTGAATGTATGTTTTTTTTAATGTCTATCTTAAACCAAGTTCTTGATCCTATTATTTCTGATAGCTAGTATGACTTTAAATATTTGGAAACTAAATATTATGAAATCTTACATGATCACGTATTGACTTTGATGTGAATTTCTTATATTTATGTTGTGCACTTCATTGGATTTATTTGTTATATCATTCTGTAACATATTAGTCTATCTCATCCATACTATTACAAGCTATATGCCTCAGACGAAAGTACAACATATACCTAACTAATCTTTATTTATTCCTGTGTTACAAATTCTAGAAATACACATTTAGATGCTGATAAGTTTGATGATGATAGAGACTCCAAAAAGAGATCATACTCCAGCAACATGCATGTTCAGAATGACTGCAGAGCAATTCAGTTTATACAAATAATTTACTGCCTATATGTTCTAATATTTGAAAATCAGAAGTAAGTTTATAATTATATAACTAACAGCATTCTAGGCTTTTTAATTGTATAGAAATACAAAGGTATGAGATAAATGTGGTGGTTAGCAAAAGACATGGAGTTTTTAAGGGAAAATGGTAAATGGCCACTCTTCCTGAGTGAGAGTTCTTTGGTGGAAATATATTTTAGTGTTTAGGACAAAACTTTTGCTGACTCACACTGCATCATCTCTCTGTTCTTATCATACAATCTTAATTTCCATTTTCTAGCATCAGATAATGGATCTTGAAGTGAAGATTCAAAAATTCATTATAGGTCCAAGGGTATCTGAATCATTTTTTATGCATATTTCCTGAATGATTCTGAAAATCAAGTGATAATTTTGGTATCCCTATTTCATGAGATTCATGTTCCTTTAAATGTAATAGAATTTAATGCAATAAAGCTTTTTAATGTTAAAGTGTTAGGATACATTCATATGAAATCTATATATTCCTATTAAGGGTCAAGAAGATCCCCTGGAGAAGGAAATGGCAACCCATTCCAATATTCTTGCCTGGGAAATTCCATGAAGAGAGGAGCCTGGCAGCTACAGTCTATGGGGTCTCAAAGAGTAGGACACAGTTAGCAACTAAACAACGGTAACAGCAAAATTAAATCTTACCCAATAGAATATATTGTAATTCTTATCATAATAGAAGCATCTCCAGTAATTTAGAGGTATCTTTTATCATACCCAGATCTCCGTTGCACACAAGACTAATTGGTGTTTATAAAATAAATGGGGCAAATGAGCAAATAATTGGAATAACTTATTTTAATTATATTTTGTTTTTAAATTTTATAATTATAGTTTTAAAATTATATTGTGCATTATAGTTTATCATTTATAATTATGTGTTATTTTAATTATATTTAATAATTCAGTATGCTTCCCTGAGAATTCCATGAACAGTATGAAAAGGCAAAAAGATATGACACTGAAAGATGAACTCCTCAGGTTGGTAGGTGCCCAATATGGTACTGGAGTGGAGAAATAGCTCCAGAAAGAATGAAGAGGCTGAGCCAAAGTGAAAAAATGCCCAGTTGTGGAAGTGACTGGTGATGGAAGTAAACTACGATGCTGTAAAGAACGACATTGCGTAGGAACCTGGAATGTTAGGTGCATTAGTCAAGGTAAATTGAAAGTGATCAACCAAGAGATGGTAAGAGTGAATATTGACATTTTAGGAATCAGTGAACTAAAATGGATTGGAATCAGTTCAGTTCAGTTGCTCAATCATGGCTGACTCTTTGTGACCCCATGAACTGCAGCATGCCAGGCCTCTTGTCCATCTCCAACTCCCAGAGCCTACCGCAAATCATGTCCATTGAGTCAGTGATGCCATACAACCATCTTATCCTCTTTTGTCCTCTTCTCCTCCTGCCCTCAATCTTTCCCAGCATCAGGGTCTGTTCTAATGAGTCAGCTCTTCACATCAGGTAGCCAAAGTATTGGAGTTTCAGCTTCAACATCAATCCTTCTAATGAAAACCCAGGATTGATCTCCTTTAAGATGCACTGGTTGGATCTCTTTGCAGTCCGAGGGACTCTCAAGAGTCTTCTAAAACACCACACTTCAAAAGCATCAATTCTTTGGCGCTCAGCTTTCTTTATACTCCAACTATCACATACACATATGACTACTGGAAAAACCATAGCCTTGACTAGTTGGACATTTGTTGGCAAAGTAATGTCTCTGCTTTTTAATATGCTGTCTAGGTTGGTCATAACTTTCCTTCCAAGGAGTAAGTGTCTGTTAATTTCATGGCTGCAATCACCATTTACAGGGATTTTGGAACCCCCCAAAATAAAGTCAGTCACTCTTTCCACAGTTTCTCCATCTATTTGACATGAAGTTATGGGACCAGATGCCATGATCTTAGTTTTCTGAATGTTGAGCTTTAAGCCAACATTTTTACTCTCCTCTTTCACCTTCATCAAGAGGCTCTTTAGTTCTTCTTCACTTTCTGCCATAAGGGCGGTGTCAACTGCATATCTGAGGTTATAGATATTTCTCCCAGCAACCTTGATTCCAGTTTGTGCTTCATCCAGTCCAGCATTTCTCATGATGTACTCTGCATAAAAGTTGAATAAGCAGGGTGACAATATACAGCTGTGACGTACTCCTTTTCCTATTTGGAACCAGTCTCTTGTTCCATGTCCAGTTCTAAATGTTGCTTCCTGACCTGCATACCGGTTTCTCAAGAGGCAAGTCAGGTAGTTGTGTATTCCCATCTCTTTCAGTATTTTCCAGAGTTTATTGTGATCCACACAGTCAAAGGCTTTGCTTTGGCATAGTCAATAAAGCAGAAATAGATGTTTTTCTGGAAATCTCTTGCTTTTTTGATGATCCAGCAGATGTTGGCCATTTCATCTCTGGTTCCTCTGCCTTTTCTAAAACCAGCTGGAACATCTGGAAGTTCACGGTTCACGTATTGCTGAAGCCTGGCTTGGAGAATTTTGAACATTACTTTACTAGCGTGTGAGAGGAGTGCAATTGTGTGGTAGTTTGAGCATTCTTTGGCATTGCCTTTCTTTGGGATTGGAATGAAAACTGACCTTTTCCAGTCCTGTGGCCACTGCTGTTTTCCAAATTTGCTGGCATGTTGAATGCAGCACTGTCACAGCATCGTCTTTTAGGATTTGAAATCATTCAACTGGAATTCCATCACCTCCACTAGCTTTGTTCATAGTGATGCTTTGTAAGACCCACTTGACTTTACATTCCGGGGTGTCTGGGTCTAGGTGAGTGATCACACCATCACGATTAACTGGGTCGTGAAGATCTTTTTTGTACATTTCTGTGTATTCTTGCCACGTCTTCTTAATATCTTCTGTTTCTGTCAGGTCCATACCATTTCTATCCTTTATCGAGCCCATCTTTGCATGAAATGTTCCCTTCATGTCTCTAATTTTCTTGAAGAGATCTCTAGTCTTTCCCATTCTATTGTTTTCCTCTATTTCTTTTCATTGATCACTGAGGAAGGCTTTCTTATCTCTCCTTACTATTTTTTGGAACCCTGTATTCAAATGGGTATATCTTTCCTTTTCTCCTTTGCTTTTCACTTCTCTTCTTTTCACAGCTATTTGTAAGGCCTCCCCAGACAGCCATTTGGCTTTTTTGCATTTCTTTTCCTTGGAGATGGTCTTGATCCCTGTCTCCTGTACAATGTCACGAACCTCTTTCCATAGCTCATCAGGCACTCTGTCTATCAGATATAGTCCCTTAAATATATTTCTCACTTCCATTGTATAATCATAAAGGATTTGATTTAGGTCATACCTAAATGGTGTAGTGGTTTTCCCCACTTTATAAGTCTGAATTTGGCAATAAGGAGTTCATGATCTGAGCCACAGTCAGCTCCTGTTCTGGTTTTTGCTAACTGTATAAAGCTTCTCTATCTTTGGCTGCAAAGAATATAATCAATTTGATATTGGTATTGGCCATCTGGTGATGTCCATGTGGAGAGTCTTCTCTTGCGGTGTTGGAAAAGGGTGTTTGCTATGACCAGTGAGTTCTCTTGGCCAAATTCTATTAGTCTTTGCCCTGCTTCATTCTATACTCCAAGGCCAAATTTGCCTGTTTACTCCAGGTGTTTCTTGACTTCCTACTTTTGCATTCCAGTTCCCTATAATGAAAAGAACATCTTTTTGGGGGTGGTAGTTCTAAAAGGTCTCGTAGGTCTTCATAGAACCGTTCAACTTCAGCTTCTTCAGTGCTACTGGTCAGGGCATAGATTTGGATTACTGTGATATTGAATGGTTTGCCTTGGAAATGAACAGAGATCATTCTGTTGTTTTGAGATTGCAACCAAGTACTGCACCTCAGACTCTTTTGTTGACTATGATGGCTACCCCATTTCTTCTAAGGGATTCCTGCCCACAGTAGTAGATATAATGGTCATCTGAGTAAAATGCACCCATTCCAATCCATTTTAGTTTGCTGATTCCTAGAATGTCAATGTTCACTCTTGCTATCTCTTGTTTGACCACTTCCAGTTTACCTTAATTCATCCACCTAACATTCCAGGTTCCTATGCAATATTGTTCTTTACAGCATTGGACCTTGCTTCTATCACTAGTCACATCTACAACTGGGTGTTATTTTTGCTTTGGCTCCACTCCTTCATTCTTTCTGAAGTTATTTCTCCACTGATCTCCAGTAACATATTGGGCACTTACCGACCTGGGGAGTTCATCTTTTGGTGTCCTATCTTTTTGCCTTTTCATACTGTTCATGAGGTTCTCAAGGCAAGAATACTGAAGTGGTTTGCCATTCCCTTCTCCAGTGGACCACATTCTGTCAGACCTCTCCACCATGACCTGTCCCTCTTGGGTGGCCCCACACCGCATAGCCTAGTTTCTTTGAGTTAGACAAGGCCGTGGTCCGTGTGATCAGATTGGCTAGTTTTCTGTGATTGTGATTTCAATCTGGCTGCCCTCTGATGTCCTCTCTCAGCCCCTACCATCTTACTTGGGTTTCTCTTACCTTGGACATGAGGTATCTCTTCACGGCTCCTCCAGCAAAGCACAGCCGCTGCTCTTTACCTTGGACATTGGGTATGTCCTCATGGCCACCGATCCTGACCTTGGACATGGGGTCCAAGGGGTCCTCTCTGCCACTCACTGGTCTTGCACCACCCAACCGCCGCTAGCCACTCCTGCGCCACAGCCACCACTCGCCAGAATAGGACTGGAATAGGCGAATTTAGTTCAGGTGACCATTATACCTACTACTGTGGGAAAGAATACCTCAGAATAAATGGAGTAGCTCTCATAGTCAATGAAAGAGTCCTAAATGCAGTACTTCAGTGTAATCTCAAAGGCAACCAAATGATCTCTGTTCATTTCCAAGGCAAACCATTCAATATCACAGTAATCCTAGTCTGTGCCCCCAACCACTAATGCTGAAGAAGCTGAAGTTGAAACGGTTCTGTGAAGACCTACAAGACCTTCTAGAGCTAACACGAAAAAAAGATGTCCATTTCATCACAGGAGAAAGGAATGCAAAAGTAGGAAGTCAAGAGATACCTGGAGTAACAGGCAAGTTTGGTCCTGGAGTATGAAATGAAGCAGGGCAAAAGCTGGCAGAGTTTTGCCAAGACAATGCACTGGTGCTAGTAAACACCCTCTTCCAACAATGCAAGAGATGACTCTACATATAGACATCACCTGATGGTCAATACAGATATCAGAATGAGTATATTCTTTGTAGCCGAGGACAGAGAAGCTCGATACAGTCAGTAAACACAAGACCAGGAGCTGAGTGTAGCTCAGGTCATGAACTCCTTATTGGAAAATTCAGACTTAAATTGAAGAAAGTAGGGAAAACCACTAGACCATTCAGGTACGACCTAAATCAAATCCCTTGAGATTATACAGTGGGAGTGACAAATAGATTCAAGGGATTAGATCTGATAGACAGAAGGCCTGAAGAACTATGAACGGAGCTTCATAACATTGTACAGGAGGCAGTGATCAAAACCATGCCCAAGAAAAAGAAATGCAAAAATGCAAAATGGTTGTCTAAGGAGGTCTTACAGATAGCTGAGAAAAGAAGAGAAGTGAAAGGCAAAGGAGAAAGCTTTGCCATATGAATGCAGAGTTCGAAGGAATAGCAAGGAGAGATAAGAAAGCCTTCCTAGGTGATCAACGCAGAGATATAGAGGAAAACGATAGAATGGGAAAGACTAGAGATCTCTTCAAGAAAATTCGAGCTACCAAGAGAACATTTCACTCAAAGATGGGCACAATAAAGGGCAGAAACAACATGGACCCAAAAGAAGCAGAATATATTAAGAGGTGGCAAGAATACACAGGAGAACTATCCAAAACACACTCTTCTTGTTGGAAGAGGGTGTTTGCTATCACCAGTACATTGTCTTGGCAAAACTCTGCCAGCTTTTGCCCTGCTTCATTTTGTACTCCAGGACCAAACTTGCCTGTTACTCCAGGTATCTCTTGACTTCCTACTTTTTCGTTCCAGTCTCCTATGATGAAATGGACATCTTTTTTTTTGGTGTTAGCTCTCTGGGTCATTATGTTAATGACCCAGATAACCATGATTGTGTGACCACTCACCTAGAGCCACTTCAAACTTCCTGGAGTGTGAAGTCAAACGGGCTTTAGGAAGCACCACTACAAACAAAGCCAGTGGAGGTAATTGGATTCCAGCTGAACTAGTTCAAATCCTAAAAGATAATGCTGTGAAAGTGCTGCACTCAATATGTCAGCAAATTTGGAAAACTCAGCAGTGGCGACAGAACTGGAAAAGGTCAGTTGTCATCCCAATCTCAATGAAAGACAATGCCAAAGAATGTTCAAACTACCACACAATTTCACTCATCTCACACTCTAGCAAAGTAATGCTCAAAATTCTCCAAGCTAGGCTTCAACAATATGTGAACTGAGAAATTCCAGATGTTCAAGCTGCATTTAGAAAAGGCAGAGGAAACAGATATCAAATTGCCAACATCCACTGGATCATAGAAAAAGCAAGAGAAGAAGCTATTCCAAGATGGGGAGTATGGGGAGACCACTTTCTTCCCCACAAATTCACCAAAAGATCAGTTGAATGTTGAGCCACTTCCACAAAACATCTTCTGAATGGTGGCAGAGAACACCAGGCACCCAGAAAGGCAGCCCAATCTCTTCAAAAGGAAGTAGGACAAAATATAAAGACAAAAACAGAGACAAAAGATGTAGAGATGGAGACCTATCCTGGGACAGAGTTTGAAGGAGGAGTAAATTTCCACACAGTAGGAAACCCCCTCACAGGTGTGTCTGTGGGGAGCTTTGGAATCTCAGAGAGCAACATAACCGGGGGGAAAAAAAACACAGAACACACACCTAACTTTAACTACTAGCAGAAAAGTAGCTTAGATGCTTGCATCTGGCAACAGCAAGTGGAGTCTGAACAGAAAAGTGTGGGTTCCATCATTGGTCCTTAGCGTAAGGACCACCTTTGAATGCCCTGAGGATAATCTGTAGGGCTCACGTGCCATAGCAGCCCAAACCATGGGATCGCCGGAGACACACACACAAAAAGGCCCTTTCCCGTGGAAGACCTAACACAGCATGGTGACCCCTGGCGCATTCAGAGAATAAAGGATTGTGCATGCCCTAGTGATTACCAAAGGAAAGCAAGCCAGCTGCTGTTTAGGGCCCTCCCTCCCCAGAGGCAGAGAGGCAGGTGTACAACAGCCAGAGACGGAAGGCAAGGGCCTCCTGCAATCTCAGCCCCAGAGACTGCATCTTCCACCAAACTGTAAGCAGGCTGCGAATTGATAATGACGTCTTCCTGGGATCCTCGATGGTTCACATCTGCCAGGAGTGTCACAGCCTGAGATTAGCTCCCCAGAGGAGATACATGGCACACCTGGGACTGTGTCCTCATGGTGCATCCAGGAAACTGAATCACCAAGATCGGAAAGTGCATGGATGCAAGGCCCACCTGGGACAGTGCGCTTGCCAACCACCCAGTTGCCTGACCAATTTGGACCTGGGAAGGTCACAAAACCCACAGCCCATCTGGGTCTGTGCCCTTGCAGAACACCCAAGAACCTGAGCAGCTTAGACCTGGGAAGTACATGAAACACAAGGTCCACTTGGGACAATACCATTGCAGAGCACCGTGGAGCCTGAGCAGTGTGGACCCAGGAAATTCATTCTGCCTTGGGCTCTGGCAAGCCCAGTGTAGTCCATCCACTGTGAGCACTCCCCACACATGCCAGCGGAATTTGTTTGTAGTGACCATCTCTCTCCACAGCACAACTGAACAAGTGAGCCTAAATGAGTGACCACTTTCATCCCCTCGTGTCAGGGCAGAAATTAGACTCTGAAGAGACTTGCAAAAAGAAGAAGCCAAAATAAACAAAGAAGGGGGAACTTCTCTGGAAGTGACAGGTACAACAGATTAGAACTGCAGTTAATGTTGAGACTGTGCATTTAAGGGGCAACTATAGACCTTGTTTTAGAACAAGTACAAGCCTGAACAAGGGACTGATAGCAAACTGACACCACACAGCATCTCCAAAGAAATTCCTAGATATATTTTTACTAACAAAACTTTTTAATTTAAAAAATATTTTAGTTCTTTAATACTCCTTGTAACTTTCATTTTTATAGCCTACTATTTATTACCTTTCCAAAAAAACCCCTATATTTCTTAAAAAACAATTACATATATATTTTTTAATTTGGGGGATCAATTTTCTTTTGTATTTATTTTATTGTATTTTCGAAACTCTAATGTCTATTCTAGGTTTTTAATCTCTGCTTTTTTATATTTGTTATCAATTTTGTACCTTTAAGAATCTTTTTTTTAAAATTTATTTATTTATTTTATTTTATTTTATTTTCTTCCTTTTTCTCCCCAGTTTTTTTTTTTTTTTTTTTTTTACTTTATTTTACTTTACAATGCTGTGTTGGTTTTGCCATACATTGACATGAATCCACCACGGGTGTACATGCGTCCCCAAAGATGAACCCCCCTCCCACCTCCCTCCCCATAACATCTCTCTGGGTCATCACCGTGCACCAGCCCCAAGCATGCTGTATCCTGCGTCGGACATAGACTGGCGATTCGATTCTTACATGATAGTATACATGTTACAGTGCCAGTCTCCCAAATCATCCCACCCTCTCCCTCTCCCTCTGAGTCCAAAAGTCCATTATACACATCTGTGTCTTTTTTGCTGTCTTGCATACAGGGTCATCATTGCCATCTTTCTAAATTCCATATATATGTGTTAGTATACTGTATTGGTGTTTTTCTTTCTGGCTTACTTCACTCTGTATAATCGGCTCCAGTTTCATCCATCTCATCAGAACTGATTCAAATGTATTCTTTTTAACAGCTGAGTAATACTCCATTGTGTCTATGTACCACAGCTTTCTTATCCATTCATCTGCTGATGGACATCTAGGTTGTTTCCATGTCCTGGCTATTATAAACAGTGCTGCGATGAACATTGGGGTACATGTGTCTCTTTCAGTTCTGGTTTCCTCGGCGTGTATGCCCAGCAGTAGGATTGCTGGGTCATAAGGTAGTTCTATTTGCAATTTTTAAAGGAATCTTCACACTGTTCTCCATAGTGGCTGTACTAGTTTGCATTCCCACGAACAGTGTAGGAGGGTTCCCTTTTCTCAACACCCTCTCCAGCATTTATTGCTTGCAGATTTTTGGATCGCAGACATTCTGACTGGTGTGAAGTGGTACCTCATTGTGGTTTTGATTTGCATTTCTCTAATAATGAGTGATGTTGAGCATCTTTTCATGTGTTTGTTAGCCATCCGTATGTCTTCTTTGGAGAAATGTCTTTTTAGTTCTTTGGCCCATTTTTTGATTGGGTGGTTTATTTTTCTGGAATTGAGCTGCATAAGTTGCTTGTATATTTTTGAGATTAGTTGTTTGTCAGTTGCTTCACACACATATGGACACCTTATCTTTGACAAAGGAGGCAAGAATATACAATGGAGTAAAGACAATCTCTTTAACAAGTGGTGCTGGGAAAACTGGTCAACCACTTGTAAAAGAATGAAACTAGATCACTTTCTAACACCATACACAAAAATAAACTCAAAATGGATTAAAGATCTAAATGTAAGACCAGAAACTATAAAACTCCTAGAGGAGAATATAGGCAAAACACTCTCCGACATAAATCTCAGTAGGATCCTCTATGATCCACCTCCCAGAATACTGGAAATAAAAGCAAAAATAAACAAATGGGATCTAATTAAAATTAAAAGCTTCTGCACAACAAAGGAAAATATAAGCAAAGTGATAAGAATCTAATCTTCAGTATCCATTTTCACTTAGGGATTTGATTACTGGCTTGATTGCTCTCAAAGGTCCAACAAGTCAAAGCTATGGTTTTTCCAATAGTCATGTATGGATGTGAGAGTGGGACTATAAAAAAAGCTGAGTGCAGAAGAATTGATGCTTTTGAACTGTGGCGTTGGAGAAGACTCTTGAGAGTCCCTTGGACTGCAAGGAGATCCAACCAGTCCATCCTAAAGGAGATCAGTCCTGGATGTTCATTGGAAGGACTGATGCTAAAGCTGAAACTCCAATACTCTGGCCACCTGATGCAAAGAACTGGCTCTTTGGAAAAGACCCTGATGCTGGGAAAGATTGAAGGCAGGAGAAGGGGATGACAGAGGATGAGATGGCTGGATGACATCACCAACTCAATGGCATGAGTTTGAGTAAGCTCTGGAAGTTGGTGATAGACAAGGAAGCCTGGCGTGCTGCAGTTCATGAGGTCTCAATGAGTCAGACACGACTGAGCAACTGAACCTGATTGCTCTCTCCCCTTTAGGCTCTCCCTTTTCTCCTCTCGGTCACTCTATCTCTTCCCACCCTCTTCTCTTCTTTGTATCTCTGTGAATCTCTCTGGATGTTCCTGGATGTGGAGAGTGCTGCATGGAGAAGTCTTGAGGCTACTGTAACAGAAGGGCAGAAATCCAGAGGCAGGAGGCTTAACTCCAGAACTTGAGAACATCAGAGAAGTCTAGAATCCAGGTAACATTAATAAACAAGAGCTCACCCAAAAGTCTCCATACCTACACTGAAACCAAGCTCCATCTACGAGCCAACAAGTTCCACTGCAAGACACACCACGCTTATGCTCCACCAAACAGGAAAACAACACTGAACATTAAAAGATGGGCTGCCCAAAGCCATACAAAACCCGTAAAAACACCCCAAAACTCACTACTGGAACTTAATTGCACTCCAGCGAAAAGAGATCCAGCTATGCCCACCAGAGCACAGACACAAGTTCTCCCAACCAGGAAACCTTGACAAGCCACTGGTCCAACCCCACCCACAGGGAGCATACTCGACAACTAAGAGGAACCACGAACTTCCAGCCTTCAGAAATCGCACCCCAACACAGCAATCTAAACAAAATGAAAAGACAGAGAAATATTCAGCAGGTGAAGGAACATGATAAAAACCCACCAAATCAAACAAAATAGGAGTAGATATGGAGTCTACCTGAAAAAGAATTGGATCATAGTAAAGATGATCCAAATCTTGAAGACAAAATGCAATTACAGATAAATAGAGTAGAGACAAGGATAGAGAAGATGCAAGAAATGTTTAACAAGGACCTAAAAGAAATAAAGAAGTGGCCATCAATAATGAACAAAGCAAAAACTGAGACTAAAAGCACTCTGGAGAGAACCAACAGTAGAATAACTAGGCAGAAGAGAGGGTAAGTGAGGTGAAAGATAGAATGGTAGAAATAAATGAAGCAGAGAGGAAAAAAGAGCTAAAAGAAATGAGGACAACCTCAGAGACCTCTGGGACAATGTTAAATGCCCCAACATATGAATCATAGGGGTACCAGAAGAAGACCAAAAGGAAGGACATGAGAGAACACTTGAGAAGATAATAGTCCGATAGTTCCCTAAAATGGGGAAGGAAATAGCCACCCAAGTCCAAGAAACCCAGAGTGTCCCAAACAAGATAAATCCAAAGTGAAGCACTCCAGTTCAGTTCAGTCGCTCAGTCATGTGTGACTCTTTGTGACCTCATGAATCACAGCATGCAAGGCCTCCCTGTCCATCACCAACTCCCAGAACCTACCCAAACCCATGTCCATCGAGTCAGTGATGCCATCCAGCCATCTCATCCTCTGCCATCCCATTCTCCTCCTGCCCCCAATCCCTCCCAGCATCAGGGTCTTTTTCAGTGAGTCAACTTTTCACATGAGGTGGCCAAAGTATTGGAGTTTCAGCTTCTGCATCAGTCCTTCCAATGAACATCCAGGACTGATCTCCTTTAGGATGGACTGGTTGGATCTCCTTGCAGTCCAAGGGACTCTCAAGAGTCTTCTCCAACGCCACAGTTCAAAAGCACCAGTCCTTTGGCACTCAGCTTTCTTCACCATCCAACTCTCACATCCATACATGACCACTGGAAAAACCATAGCCTTGACTAGATGGACCTTAGTTGGCAAAGTAGTCTCTGCTTTTTGATATCTTATCTAGGTTGGTCATAACTTTCCTTATTAATCAAACTAATAAAAATTAAGCACAAAGAGCAAATATTAAAAGCAGCAAGGGAAAAGCAACAAAAAACACAAAAAGGGATCCCCATAAGGATAACAGCTGATCTTTTAATAGAAACTCTTCAGGCCAGAAGGGAATGACAGGACATACTTAAAGTGAAGAAAGAGAAAAATGTACAACCAAGATTACCCAGGAATTATATCATTCAGATATGAAGGAGAAATCAAAAGCTTTACAAACAAAGCTGCACCGCCAAGCCAGCTCTTCAGCAAATGCCAATAGATTTCCTCTAGACAGGAAACACACACACAAAAGGTTTATTAAAATGAACCCAAAACAACAAAGTAAAAGATAATGGGGTCATACTTATCAATAATTGCCTTAAATGTAAATGAGATTAAATGCTCCGACCAAAAGACAAAGACTGGCCAAATGGATACAAAAATAAAACCACTATATATGCTGTCTACAAGAGACCCACCTTAAACCTAGGGACACATACATACTGAAAGTGAGGGGATGGAATAAGATATTTCATGCAATTGGAGACCAAAAGATAGCAGGAGTAGCAATACTTATATCGGATAAGACAGACTTTGAAATAAAGACCATGATAAGAGACAAAGAAGGACACTACATAGTGATCAAAGGGTCAACAGAAGAAGAAGATATAGCAATTATAAATATATATGAACCTAACAAAGGAGCACTTCAATATGTAAGGTAAATGCTAACAAGTATGACAGGGGAAATTAACAGTAATACAATAATACTAGGGGCTTCAATACCCCACTCACCTATGGATAGAACAACCAAAAAGAAAAGTAGCAAGGAAACACAGGCTTTAAATGATACAATGGACCAGTTAGAGCTAATTGATATCTCATGCAGCTCAATACCAGAAAAACAAACAACCCAATCAAAAGTGGACCAAAGAACTAAACTGACGTTTCTCCAAAGAAGACATACAGATGGCTAACAAACACATGAAATGTTGATGATGCTCAACACCAAAACCACAATGAGATATCATCTCATGCTGGTCAGAATAGCCCCCATCAAAAATCTACAAACAATAATTACTGGAGAGGGAGTGGAGAAAAGGGAGCCCTCTTACACTGTTGGTGGGAATACAAACTGGTACAGCCACTATGGAGAACAGTATGGAGATTCCTTTAAAAACTGGAAATAGACCTGCCATAAAACCCAGCAGTCCCACTGCTGGGCATACACACTGAGGAAACCAGAATTGAAAGAGACACATGAACCCCAATATTCATTGCAGCACTGTTTACAATAGCTAGGACATGGAAGAAACCTAGATGTTCACTGGCAGATAAATGGATAAGGAAGTTGTGGTGCATATACATATTGAAATATTATTGAGCTTTAAAAAAGAATGCATTTGAGTCAGTTCTAATGAAGTGGATGAAACTGGAGTCTATTACACACAGTGAAGTAAGTCAGAAAGAGAAACACCAGTACAGTATATTAACCCATGTATATCGAATTTTAAAAGATGGTAACAATGTTCCTATATGCAAGGCAGCAAAAGAGACACAGATGTAAAGAACTTACTTTTGGACCATGTGGGAGAAGGCGAGGGTGGGAAGATGTGAGAGAATAGCATTGAAACGTGATTTACGATATGTAAAATAGATGACCAGTGCAATTTTGATGCATGAAGTAGGGCACTCAAAGCTGGTGCTCCAGGACAACACAGAGGGATGGGAAGGGGAGGGACATCAGAGAGGGCTTCAGGATGAGGGGACATATGTGGACCCGTGGCCGATTCATGTCTATGTATGGAAAAAACTACCACAATATTGTAAACAAATTAGCCTCCAATTAAATTAGTTTTAAAAAAAGAAAAAGAATTCCAGAACTTCTGCTTCATTGACTATTCTAAAGCCTTTGATTGTATGGATCTCAAAAAACCTGAGGGAAGTGCTTAAAATAATGGGAAAAGCAGACCACCTTACCTGCCTCCTGAGATATCTGTATGCAGGTCAAGAAGCAACAGTTAGAACTAGACATGGAGCAACAGACTGATTCCAGATTGGGAAAGGAGTAAGTCAAGGCTGTATATTTTCACCCTTCTTATGTAACTTCTATGCAGAGTGAAAAATGAAGTGAAGTCACTCTATCGTGTCCTATTCTTTGCGACCCCATGGACTGTAGACTACCATGCTCCTCCATCCATGGGATTTTCCAGGCAAGAGTACTGGAGTGGATTGCCATTTCCTTCTCCAGAGGATCTTCCCAACCCAGGGATTGAACAAAGGTCTCCCACATTGTGGGGAGATGCTTTACCATCTGAGCCACCAAAGAAATCCAATGCAAAGACTTCAAAGTCTATGCAGAGTACATCATGTGAAATGCCAGGCTGGATGAAACACAACCTGGAATCAAGATTGCCAGTAGAAATATCAATAACCTCAAATATGTAGATGACACCACTCTTATGGCAGAAAGTGAAGAGGAACTCAAGATTCTCTTGATGAAAGTGAAAGAGGAGAGCGAAAAAGTTGACTTAAAACTCAACATTCAAAAAATGAAGGTCATGGCATCCTGTCCCATCATTTCATGGCAATGGAAACAGTGAGAGACTTTATTTTCCTGGGCTCCAAAATCCTGCAGATGGTGACTGCAGCCATGAAATGCAAAGACGTTTGCTTCTTGGAAGAAAAGCTATGACCAACTTAGACAGCATATTAAAAAGCAGAGACATTGCTTATTACTTTACCACAAAAGCCCATCTAGTCAAAGCTATGGTTTTTCCAGTAGTCATGTATGAAGGTGAGAGATGGACCATAAAGAAAACTGAGCACAAAGGACTGATGCTTTTGAACTGCAGTGTTGGAGCAGACTCTTGAGACTCCATTGGACTGCAAGGAGATCAAGCTTGTCAATCCTAAGTGAAACCAGTCCTGAATATTCATTGGAAAGACTGATGCTAAAGCTGAAGCTCTGATACTTTGGCCACCTGATGCAAAGAACGAACTCATTGGAAAAGACCCTGATACTGAGAAAGATGAAAGGCGAGAGGAGAAGGGGATGACAGAGGATGAGATGGTTTGATGGCATCACTGACTCAATGGACATGAGTTTGAAAAAGCTCCGGGAGTGGGTGATGGACAGGGAAGCCTGGCGTGCTGCAGTACATAGGGTCACAGAGTTGGACATGACTGAGTGACTGAACTGAGATAAACTATTTTAATTATATTGATAGTTAAATATAATAAATTTATGTATTCATTTGATATATATTTACTAAATAGTTATATTTAAGACACATTGATGATCACTATGAATACAGGCATTAAAAATACATGATCCTTTTCTTAAGGACCTTACATTTAGGTCTTTTATTCATTTCGAGTTTATTTTGTAGGTGGGGATATATATTGTTTATGCATTGATACATATTGATTAAAACATAATGAAAGCTCTAGTATAGAGGTGTGAAAAGTGTTGTTGAAAGTAAAAGAAAGGATTAGTTTTGCTACTAAGAACTAATGGAAGAGCCATGGAGTGATTCACAGAAAAGGTGATATTGGAACTGGACATTTAATACAATATTTCATCACTTTGCTCTAATTAAAATATTAGATTTTTTAGGATTTAGTCACCATATTTGACACCACCTTTATGGCAGAAAATGAAGAGGAACTAAAAAGCCTCTTGATGAAAGTGAAAGAGGAGAGTGAAAAAGTTGGCTTAAAGCTCAACATTCAGAAAACGAAGATCATGGCATCTGGTCCCATCACTTCATGGGAAATAGATGGGGAAACAGTAGAAACAGTGTCAGACTTAATTTTTTGGGCTCCAAAATCACTGCAGATGGTGACTGCAGCCATGAAATTAAAAGACGCTTACTCCTTGGAAGAAAAGTTATAACCAACCTAGATAGTATATTCAAAAGCAGAGACATTACTTTGCTGACTAAGGTCCATCTAGTCAAGGCCATGGTTTTTCCTGTGGTCAAGTATGGATGTGAGAGTTGGACTGTGAAGAAGGCTGAGCACTGAAGAATTGATGCATTTGAATTGTGGTGTTGGAGAAGACTCTTGAGAGTCCCTTGGACTGCAAGGAGATCCAACCAGTCCATTCTGAAGGAGATCAGCCCTGGGATTTCTTTGGAAGGAATGATGCTAAAGCTGAAGCTCCAGTACTTTGGCTACCTCATGCGAAGAGTTGACTCTTTGGAAAAGACTCTGATGCTGGGCGGGATTGGGGGCAGGAGGAGAAGGGGATGACCGAGGATGAGATGGCTGGATGGCATCACGGATTCGATGGACATGAGTCTGAGTGAACTCCAGGAGATGGTGATGGACAGGGAGGCCTGGCATGCTGCGATTCATGGGGTGGCAAAGAGTCGGACACAACTGAGCAACTGAACTGAACTGAGTCACCATATTTACCTTGATAATTAGAAAATTTTCCTCTAGAAATGAGTTATTCCTAACTCATATATCATGTTCTATGCTTTGAAATTTGGGGAGTTTTGAGCTTCCCTTGTGGCTCAGATGGTAAAATCGTCTACTTGCAACGCTGGAGATGGGTTCGATCCCTGGGCTGGGAAGATCCCCTGGAGAAGGAAATGGCAAACCACTCCAGTATTCTTGCCTGGAGAATCCCACGGACAGAGGAACCTTGTAGTCTACAGTCCATGGGGTCAAACCATGAGTAAATACTTAAATATTTAAGAATCACAAAGTATGCTGAAATCAGAATTAAGCACACCAGTCAGAATGGCCATCATCAAATAAACTACCAACAATTATTGCTGGAGAGGAGGTGGAGAAAAGGGAATTTTTCTGCCTTGTTTGTGGGAATGTAAACTGATAGAGTCATTATGGAGATTCCTTTAAAAACTAGGAATAGAGGCAGTCCTAAGATGGTGGAGGAATAGGACAGGGAGACACTTTCTCCTCCACAAATTCATCAAAAATTCATCAACATTTGAATGCTGAGTAAATTCCACAAAACAACTTCTGAATGCCGATACAGGACATCAGACACCCAGAAAAGCAGCCCATTGTCTTCAAAAGGAGGTAGGAAAAAATATAAAAGATAAAAAGACAAAAGGGGTGGGAAAGAGTTCTGTTCTGGGAAGGGAGTCTTAAAAAAGAGAAATTTCCAAACACCAGGAAACACTCTCACTGGCGCGTCTGTGGCAAGCCTTGGAACCTCAGAGGGCAACATAACCTGGAGGAAAAATAAATAATTAAACCCCACTGATTTTGTGCCCAATGGTAACTCCCAGCGGAGAAGCAGTGCAGATGCCTACATCTGCTGCTAGCAAGCGGGGGGGCTGGGCAGGGAGGCGTGGGCTGCGTTGCTTAGAATAAGGACCAGGCCTGAATGCCCTGAGGGCGGTCTGAGGGAACTAACTTGAGATAACAAACCAGACTGTGGGATAGCTACCCTGCGAAAAGCCCTAACCTAAGACACCACCAGGCCCACTCACAGAACAAATGACTGACTACAGCTAGCTGGCTTCAGACCAGCCCATTCCCTGCTGGAGACAGGTAGGTGAGGGCACCTAGAGCTGGAAGGGGGCAATCACGGCCCCAGAGAGCCATCATCTACTAAACTGCAAGCAAGCTTCATTGCTAACCAAGACCCCTTGGGATTCTGTACGGTCAACATCCACCTGAGAAGGTGTGCTGGTTGTACACCCAGAAAACCGAGCAGCAGGGATGGGGGAGGTGATAAGTCGCAGCAACCATGCTCACCAAACTGGTCATCTGAGCTGCTTGGACCTCGGAAGTGTACAAATGCAGGCCCAACCAAGTCTGCGCCTCTGAGGACTACTCAAGTGCCTGAACCTGAGCGACTTAGACCTGGAAAGTGCATACAATCCAGGGCTGACCTCAGACAGTTCCCAGCAGAGCAACCTAGAGCCTAAGCAGTGTAGACAGGGAAAACACAAACACCATGTGTGGGGGCAAGCCCAGTGTGGCCAAGATACTGTGAGCACACACCAGTGATATTTGTTTGCAGTGTTCCTCCCTCCCCACAGCACGACAGAACAAGTGAGCCTAAAAAAGTGTCCACCACTGCCCCCTTGTGTCAGGGCGGAAATCAGACACTGAAGAGACTAGCAAACAGAAGAAGCGAAAACAGGAAAATGCTTTGGAAGTGACAGATGGAGAAGTCTTGAGGCTACTGTAAGAATAAGACAGAAAACCAGAGGCAGGAGGCTTAAGTCCAAATCCTGAGAACACCAGAGAACTCCTGACTCCAGGGAACATTCATCAATAGGAGCTCATCAAATGCCTCCATACCTACACTGAAACCAAGCACCACCCAAGGGCCAACAAGTTCTAGAGCAAGACATACCACACAAATTCTCCAGCAACACAGGAACATAATCCTGAGCTTCAATATACAGGCTGCCCAAAGTCACTCCAAACCCACTGACATCTCATAACTCGTTACTGGACACTTCATTGCACTCCAAAGAGAATAAATCCAGCTCCACCCACCAGAACATGGACACAAGCTTCCCTAACCAGGAAACATTGACAAGCCACCCATAGAAATCCACACACAGTGAGGAAACTCCACAATAAAGAGAACTCCACAAACTGCCAGAACACAGAAAGGCCACCCCAAACACATGAATATAAATAAGCTGAAGAGGCAGAGAAATACCCAGCAGGTAAAGGAACAGGATAAATGCCCACCAAACCAAACAAAAGAGGAAGAGATAGGGAATCTACCTGATAAAGAATTCTGAATAATGATAGTGAAAATGATCCAAAATCTTGAAAACAAAATGGAGTTACAGATAAATAGCCTGGAGACAAGGATTGAGAAGATGCAAGAAAGGTTTAACAAGGAACTAGAAGAAATAAAAAAGAGTCAATATGTAATGAATAATGCAATAAATAAGATCAAAAACATTCTGGAGGGGACCAACAGTAGAATAACGGAGGCAGAAGATAGGATAAGTGAGGTAGAAGATAGAATGGTAGAAATAAATGAAACAGAGAGGAAAAAAGAAAAATGAATTAAAAGAAATGAGGACAATCTCAGAGAGCTCTGGGACAATGGTAAATGCCCCAGCATTCGAATCATAGGAGTCCCAGAAGAAAAAGACAAAAAGAAAGACCATGAGAAAATCCTTGAGATAATAGTTGAAAACTTCCCTAAAATGGGGAAGGAAATAATCACCCAAGTCCAAGAAACCCAGAGAGTTCCAAACAGGATAAACCCAAGGCGAAACACCCCAAGACACAGATTAATCAAATTAACAAAGGTCAAAGACACAAAAACAAATATTAAAAGCAGCAAGGGAAAAACAACAAATAACACACAAGGGGATTCCCATAAGGATAACAGCTGATCTTTCAATAGAAACTCTTCAGGCCAGGAGGGAATGGCAAGACATACTTAAAGTGATTAAGGAAAATAACTACAGCCCAGATTACTGTACCCAGCAAGGATCTCATTCAAATATGAAGGAGAAATCAAAAGCTTTACAGACAAGCAAAAGCTGAGAGAATTCAGCACCACCAAACCAGCTCTCCAAAAAAGCTAAAGGATCTTCTCTAGACAGGAAACACAGAATAAACTCAAATCCAAAACAATAAAGTAGATGGCAATGGGATCATACTTATCAATAATTACCTTAAACATAAATGGGTTGAATGCCACAACCAAAAGACAAATACCGGCTGAATGGATACAAAAACAAGACCCCTATATGTGTTGTCTACAAGAGACCCACCTCAAAACAAGGGACACATACAGACTGAAATTGAAGGGCTGGAAAAGATATTCCATGCAAATAGAGACCAAAAGAAAGCAGGAGTGGCAATACTCATATCCGATAAAATAGACTTTAAAGCAAAGGCTGTGAAAAGAGACAAAGAAGGCCACTACATAATGATCAAAGGATCAATCCAAGAAGAAGATATAACAATTATAAATATGTATGCACCCAACATAGGAGCACCACAATATGTAAGACAAATGCTAACAAGTATGAAAGGTGGAATTAACAATAACACAATAATAGTCGGAGACTTAAATACCCCACTCACATCTATGGACAGATCAACTAAACAGAAAATTAACAAGGAAACACAAACTTTAAATGATACAATAGACCATTTAGACCTAATTGATATCTATAGGACATTTCACCCCCAAACAATGAATTTCACCTTTTTCTCAAGCCCACACAGAACTTTCTCCAGGATAGATCACATCCTGGGCCATTAATCTAGCCTTGGTAAATTCAAAAAAATTGAAATCATTCCAAGCATCTTTTCTGACCACAGTAGAGTAAGATTAGATCTCAATTTCAGGAGAAAAACTATTAAAAACCCCAACATATGGAGGCTGAAAAACACGCTTCTGAATAACCAACAAATCACAGAAGAAATATAAAAAGAAATCAAAATATGCATAGAAACAAATGAAAATGAAAACACAACCCAAAACTTGTTGGACAGTATAAAAGCAGTGCTAAGAGGAAAGTTCGTAGCAATACAGGCATACCTCTAGAAACAAGAAAAAAGTCAAGTAAATAACCTAATTCTACACCTAAAGGAACTAGAAAAGCAAAAAATGAAGAACCCCAGGGCTAGTAGAAGCAAAGAAATCTTAAAAATTAAGGCAGAAATAAATGCAAAAGAAACAAAAGAGACCATAGGAACAGTCAACAAAGCCAAAAGCTGGTTCTTTGAGGGGATAAATAAAATTGACAAACCATTAGCCAGACTCATCAAGAAACAAAGGTAGAAAAATCAAATCTATAAAATTAGAAATGAAAATGGAGAGATCACAACAGACAACACAGAAATACAAAGGATCATAAGAGACTACTATCAGCAATTATATGCCAATAAAATGGACAACTTGGAAGAGATGGACAAATTCTTAGAAGAGTACAACTTTCCAAAACTGAACCAGGAAAAATAGAAAATCTTAACAGACTCACCACAAGCACAGAAATTGAAACAGTAATCAGAAAACTTCCAGCAAACAAAAGCCTAGGTCCAGACGGCTTCACAGCTGAATTCTATGAAAAATTGAAAGAAGAGCTAACACTTATCCTACTCAAACTCTTCCAGAAAATTGCAGAGGAAGGTAAACTTCCAAACTCATTCTATGAGGCCACCATCACCCTAATACCAAAACCTGACGAAGATGCCACAGAAAAAGAAAACTACAGGCCAATATCACTGATGAACATAGATGCAAAAATCCTCAACAAAATTCTAGCAATCAGAATCCAACAACACATTAAAAAGATTATACACCATGACCAAGTGGGCTTTATCCCAGGGATGCAAGGATTCTTCAATATCCGCAGATCAATCAATGTAATGCACCACATTAACAAATTGAAAAATAAACGCCATATGATTATCTCGATAGATGCAGAGAAAGCCTTTGACAAAACTCAACATCCATTAATGATAAAAACTCTCCAGAAAGCAAGAAAAGAAGGAACATACCTCAACATAATAAAAGCTATATATTACAAACCCACAGCAAACATTATTTTCAATGGTGAAAAATTGAAAGCATTTCCCCTAAAGTCAGGAACAAGACAAGGGTGCCCACTTTCACCACTACCATTCATCATAGTTCTGGAAGTTTTGGCCACAGCAATCAGAGCAGAAAAAGAAATAAAAGGAATCCAAATTGGAGAAGAAGAAGTAAAACTCTCACTGTTTGCAGATGACATGATCCTCTACATAAAAAACCCTAAAGACTCCACCATAAAATTACTAGAGCTAATCAATGAATATAGTAAAGTTGCAGGATATAAAATCAACACACAGAAATCCCTTGCATTCCTATACACTAATAAGAGAAAATAGAAAGAGAAATTAAGGAAACAATTCCATTCACCATTGCAATGATAAGAATAAAATACTTAGGATATATCTACCTAAAGAAACAAAAGACCTATATATATATATAAAACTATGAAACACTGGTGAAAGAAATCAAAGAGGACACTGATAGATGGAGAAATATACCGTGCTCGTGGATCAGAAGAACCAATATAGTGAAAATGAGTATACTACCCAAAGCAATCTATAGATTCAATGCAATCCCTATCAAGCTACCAACGGTATTCTTCACAGAGCTAAAACAAATAATTTCAGAATTTGTATGGAAATACAAAAAACCTTAAATAGCCAAAGCAATCTTGAGAAAAAAGAATGGAACTGGAGGAATCAATCTGCCTGACTTCAGATATACTACAAAGCTACAGTCATCAATACACTATGGTACTGGCACAAAGACAGAAATATAGATCAGTGGAACAAAGTAGAAAGCCCAGAGATAAATCCATGCACCTATGGACACTTTATCTTTGACAAAGGAGGCAAGACTATACAATGGAGAAAAGACAATCTCTTTAACAAGTGGTGCGGGGAAACCTGGTCAACCACTTGTAAAAGAATGAAACTAGAACACTTTCAAACACCATTCACAAAAATAAGCTCAAAATGGATTAAAGATCTAAACGTAAGACCAGAAACTATAAAACTCCTAGAGGAAAACATAGGCAAAATACTCTCCAACATAAATCACAGCAGGATCTTCTATGATCCACCTCCCAGAATATTGGAAATAAAAGCAAAAATAAACAAATGGCACCTAACTAAAATTAAAAGCTTCTGAACAACAAAGGAAACTATAAGCAAGGTGAAAAGACAGCCTTCAGAATGGGAGAAAATAACAACAAATGAAGCAACTGACAAACAACTAATCTCAAAAATATACAAGCAACTCCTGCATCTCAATTCCAAAAAAATAAACGACCCAATCAAAAAATGGGCTAAAGAACTAAACAGACATTTCTCCAAAGAAGACATACAGATGTGTAACAAACACATGAAAAGATGCTCAGCATCACTCATTATCAGAGAAATGCAAATCAAAACCACATGAAGTACCATTTCAAGCCAGTCAGCATGGTTGCTATCCAAAAGTCTACAAGCAATAAATGCTGCAGAGGGTGTGGAGAAAAGGGAACCTTCTTATACTGTTGGTGGAGAAAAGACAATCTCTTTAACAAGTGGTGCTGGGAAAACTGGTCAACCACTTGTAAAAGAATGAAACTAGAACACTTTCTAACACCATACACAAAAATAAACTCAAAATGGATTAAAAAATCTAAATGTAAGACCAGAAACTATAAAACTCCTAGAGGAGAACAGTAGTTTGTACTACTGCAAACTAGTACGGCCACTATGGAGAACAGTGCGGAGATTCCTTAAAAAACTGGAAATAGAACTGCCATACGACCCAGCAATCCCACTGCTGGGCATACACACAGAGGAAACCAGAATCGAAAGAGACACGTGTATGCCAGTGTTCATCACAGGACTGTTTATAATAGCCAGGACACGGAAGAAACCTAGATGTCCATCAGCAGATGAATGGATAAGAAAGCAGTGGTACATATACACAATGGAGTATTACTCAGCCATTAAAAAGAATACATTTGAATCAGTTCTAATGAAGTGGATGAAACTGGAGCCGATTATACAGAGTAAAGTAAGCCAGAAAGAAAACACCAATACAGTATACTAACGGATATATATGGAATATAGGAAGATGGTAACGATAATGCTGTATGCGAGACAGCAAAAGAGACACAGGCGTATAGAACAGTCTTTTGGACTCTGTGGGAGAGGGCAAGGGTGGGATAGTTTGGGAGAATGGCATTGAAACATGTATATTATCATATGTGAAATGAATCGCCAGTCCAGGTTTGATGCATGATACTGGATGCTCGGGGCTGGTGCACTGGGATGACCCAGAGGGATAGTATGGGGAGGGAGGTGGGAGAGGGGCTCAGGATGGGGAACACATGTACACCTGTGGCAGATTGAAGTCAATGTATGGCAAAACCAATACAATATTGTAAAGTAATTAGCCTCCAATTGAAAAAAATAATATTGAAAAAATAAAAACTAGGAATAATTATACCATATGACCCAGCAATCCCACTACTGAGCTTATATGCTGAAAGTCACAATTCTAAAAGACACATGCACCCCAGTGTTCACTGCATCACTAGTTACAATAGCTAGGACATGGAAGCAACCTAAATGTCCACTGACTGATGAATGGGCAGAGAAGTTGTGGTACATGTATACAATGGAAGATTACTAGGCCATAAAAATAAATTCGTTATATGGAAGCACGAAAGACCCTGAATAGCCCAAGCAATCCTGAGAATGAAGAATGGAGCTTGAGGAATCAATCTTCCTGTCCTCAGACTCTACTACAAAGTTAAAGTCATCAAGATGGTATGGTACTGACAAAAAAAAAAAAAACTAGAAATATATACCAATGGAACAAGGTAGAAAGCCCAAAAATAAACCTACGCTCCTATGAGCACCTTTGCTTTGACAAAGGAGGCAAGAATATCCCATGGAGAAAAGACAGTCTCCTCCATAAATTGTGTTGGGAAAACTGGATAGTTATACATAAAAAAAAAAAAAAAAGAAATTAGAATACTTCCTAACACAATACACAAAAATAAATTCACAATGGATTAAAGACATAAATGTAATGCCAGAAACTATAAAACTCTTAGAGGAAAACTTAGAACACTCCTTGACACAAGACATAGAAAGATCTTCTTTGATCTACCTCCTAGAGTAATGGAAATAAAAACAAAACTAGACAAATGGATCATGATTAAATGCTTTTGCACAGCAAAGGAAAGCATAAAGAAGATGAAAGATAACCCTCAGATTGGGAGAAAATAATTGTAAGTGAGATAGCTGACAAAAACTTAATCTGTAAAATATACAAGAAGCTCATGCAACTCAATATCAGAAAAACAATCCAATAAAAAATGGGCAGAACACTAAAACAGACATTTCCTTGAAGAAGACATACAGATGGCTAATAACACATGAAAAGATGCTCAACATCACCTATTATTAGAGAAATGCAAATCAAAGCTTCAATGAGCCATCACCTCACACCAGTCAGAATGGCTATCATCAAAATATCTACAAATAATAAATGCTGGGAAGGATGTGGAGAAAAGAGAATCTCAGCACACTGTTGAGAATGTAAATTAATACAGTCACCGTGGAGAACAGTGTGGAATTTTCTTTAAAAACTTGGAATAAATCTACCATATGACCCACTAATCCCACTACTGGGTACATACTCTGACAAAACCATAACTGGAAAAGTCACATGTACTCCAATGTTCATTGCAGTACTATTTATGGTAGCCAGGACATGGAAGCAACCTAGATGTCCATTGAGAGATGAATGGTAAAGAAGTTGTGATACATATGTACAATGGAGTGTTATTCATCTATAAAAAGGAACAAAGTTGAGCCACTTTTAGTGAGATGGATAAACCTAGAACCTGTTACGCAGAGTGAAGTAAGTCAGAAAGAGAAAAACAAATGTTATATATTAATGCATATATATGGAATCTAGAAAACTGATACTGATGAACCTATTCCTAGGGCAGCAATAGAGATGCAGACATAGAGAACATACTTATGGACACAGAATGGGAAAGAGGGTGGGATGACTTGAGATAGTAGCATTGAAACATGTACATTACCATATGTAAAATAGATAGCCAGTGGGGATTTGCTATATGATGCAGGGAGCTCAAACCAATGCTCTATGACAACCTAGAGGGATGGGATGAGATGGAAGATGGAAGGGAGGATCGAGAGGGAAGTGACATACGTATAGTAGTAGCAGTAGTGTTGGTCATTTAGTCATGTCTGACTGTTTGCGACCCTGTAGACTGTAACCCATCAGGCTTCTCTGTCCATGGGATTCTTCAGGCAAGAATACTGGAGTGGGTTGCCATTTCCTTCTCCAGGGGATCGTCCCAACCCAGGGATTGAACCCAGGTCTCCTGCCTTGCAGGCAAATTCTTTACCACCCGAGCTACAGGAAAGCCCACATGTATACCTATGGCTGATTCATGTTGATGTGTGACAGAAACCAACACAACATTATACAGCAACTTTCCTCCAATTAAAAAATAAATTTAAAAAAGAATTACAACAGGATCTGGAAAGACTCTTGACAGTGTCTGCAAACTCTTTAATTGTAAGATTATGGAGGGGTTTCTCTGCATCTATTTGTAATCCCTCAAATATAACCAATACTAATTCTTCCACTTAGGATATTTATGAGGATTAAATCAACTGCATGTTAAGCAGTCGATGCTATTAATGGTAGAGAGTATGAATTCAAGAAGTGTTCAGTGTTAGAATTATTAAGAGTTAAGAATAGGCTAGACAATAAATTATAGATATATCAAACATAGTGATACCTGAAATTAATACAACATTGTAAATCGACTATACTTCAATTAAAAAAATTAATACTAAAATAAAGTGTGGAGTATTTTGGGAAAACTGCAGAGAATTACTTTCCAGTGAAGGTCTACTTGAAGGTTTGAGGAGATGAGAGTGTCTTTGTAAAATATCATTATTTGGAAAATTTCCAGGCAAAATAGTGACAGTCCTATTTTTGTGGAGGATAATTATTTTATATTGTAGTTTTTTCTGGTTTTAATGATCATCTACAGTGATGTTGATGAACAAACAGCTCTGGATGTTAGTATTTGACTCTGCTATGATTACACTCAAGTTTTCTAATTGTTTAATTATCGGTGCTTTGCTGATACATTTTCCAGCAACATTTGTGATCACAGATAGTTAAATATTTCTATTTTGGTTCATTATCATACATTTGCTTTTAATTTGTCTGATTGCTGCAGGTGGAAACAATAGGTGATGCATACTGTGTTGCTGCAGGGCTCCATAGAAAAAGCCTTTGCCATGCTAAACCCATTGCTCTGATGGCCCTGAAGATGATGGAACTTTCAGAAGAGGTGTTGACACCTGATGGAAGACCAATTCAGGTAAGCCTCTCAACAATCTTGTTTGAATAGTAGTGAAGAAGGTGAGAAATTCCCTTCTGAATTCTACTTACTATAGTTTACAGATCTAGATAAGCCAGTTGCTTAAGATGGAGGGATTACTAGAGATAACTTATAAATCCAGGAAAGGAACAAATGAAATATGACCCACACAGAATAGGAAAAAGTGTGAGGAAGACAAATTACCATGGGGGAAAAAAGTTAAAGGATTAAACCAAGGAAGGAACCTGCTGTCAGTGACCAGTTCACCCCCAATAAGGAAGGGTGATGATGAGAATTGGTCCTGAGAGATAATCCATAGAGCAAAAAATAAGAAGCGAGAAATTGGAGGACCTGGACAACTTTTTGTGGATAGTGTACAGGTGTTCTTATGAACCTCAGGGCTCAGGGTTACTTTTGAATTGTATTTTGTTTCAGAGCTTGAACACTGGAACCTTTAGACTTAAAAAAAAAGCACAACATGAAAGTTGTGAGTTTAGTTTTATTTGAGGCAAAATGAGGACTGTAGACTGGGATATAGCACCTCAGATAGCTCTGAGGAACTGCTCCAAATAGGCAAGGGCAAAGGTCAGTATATATGTGATTTTGGTGAAGGGGGAATACATACAATCAAGCACATATTTTTTGGCAGATGGTTTCTGCTAGTCACAAGGAGCAATCATCACCGTGAAGGAATTTAGTGCTTTTCTAGATATGAGGAGATACAAGAATTGGGCTAATAAAATCATCTCCTGAAATATATATAGCTATCTGAAGATCTGCTGGTCAGTTTTTTCCTGAGCACAGAGTGTTTCATTTCTCCTCTCCCCCTTGAACTCTTCAGGGAGTGTTGAAAATCAGCAGCTGCAGCAGCACATGTTTCAGTCCTCATAGAGGTAGATGGCAAGTGCCCATAGCAAGTGCCAATTTGTGGTTGACAAGCTCAAGACTGAGGAAATGTCAAAAGCTGGAAAATGTATTTTCCAGTGTATTGTACTCTTTTTGATGCTGATAGCTGTCTGCAATTTGGGGTTTACATCTGAGAATGGATGAAGTCACTCAGCTATATTTCTGAAAGCACCTGCTAGATCCCAGAAATACTTTTACTATGAATATGTATAAACCAAAATTTGTATCTGGCAAAGTAACCTTGAATTCAAGCCATCTCTTTAATAACTGTTCATCAATGATGGGTTAAAAAATACAGAAAATGCCTCAAAATAAGAATATATTTCTAGTTTGACATTATGGCAAAGTAGATACTCTGACTGACCCTTCTGAATAAAATTATTAAAATATAGTGTTAAATAGTTTACAAATAGTAGCTTTTTGGAAACTACTAAGCATATTGCTGAACACACACACACACACACACACACACATATATATATATATAATCAAAATTTAAGAGGTGAATTAAAGTGCTCTATCATTAGAAGTGATAACAAGACACTAGAAAACACTATCCCTCCACGAGGAAAGTCAACCTTGATTCCATCTTCAAAGAATTTCCACAGATAAATTTCTCTAAAAAATGAGTATCTAATACTAAATACAAAACAAAATAAAACAAAGGGGAAAAAAACACACACACTCACATAGGAAAGCAAAGTGCTATGAGTAAGAACCAATAGAAACAGGAGATGAGAAGAACAGACCTTGAATGTTGTCAGATATCAAAATTATTGTACATAATCTAAATGACATTACTTAGTATAATTAAAGAAATAAAGAGAAGCTAAAAAATCCAAGGCTGCGCCAGCCCCAAGCATCCTGTATCCTGTATTGAACATAGACTGGCAGGTGCTTGGGGCTGGTGCATGGGGATGATCAGAGTGATGATATGGGGAGGGAGGTGGGAGGGGGATTCAGGATTGGGAGCTTGTATACACCCGTGGTGGATTCATGTCAATGTATGGCAAAACCAATACAGTATTGTAAAGTAAAATAAAGTAAAAAGAAAAAAAGAAAAAAGAATCCAAGGCTGGAAAAGCTAGATTTGAAAATGAGCCAGAGAATTTCTAAGTAATCAACACTATACTAAAACAAACAAAAATAAAAAATCAAGCAAATCAAAAAAATACTCTCAGTAGACGAGTGTAGAAGCAGATTAGATACAGCTAAAGAAAATATCCATAAATTTGTCTAGAGAATTAAAAATGGGGAAATATGAATAAAAGAATATAAAATATATAGGAGACATTATAAATTCAGTTGGAATTACTTGCACATGAAGATAATAGAGAAAATATTTTTTTAAATTTCTCTGGAATTATTGAAAGACACAAATCAGGTCTCAGACACAGTAATCTTAAAGAATTCTACAAAAGAGAAATGGTAATTCAAAGCTATATCTTTCTTTTACATTAATGTGTTTTTTTACTTTTTAAATAAAAAGTATTTTAGCTTACTTTTAATGTTTTACTTCATTTGTACTTAATTTCATGATACATCTGCAATGTGCATAATGGGATATGTATATATTTTTGAGATATAGTTGATTTGCAATATTTTATTATTTTCAGGTATATAACATGGTGATTCAAAATTTTTACAGATTATGCTCCACTTATAGTTATTATAGGTATTGGCTATATACTCTGTGCTGTACAATATATCCTTGCATGCTTGTGAGTGCTAAGATGCTTCAGCCATGTCAGATTTTTTGCAACCCTATTGACCACAGCCCGCCAGGCTCTTCTGTCCATGGGATTCTCCAGGCAAGAATACTGGAATGGGTTGCCATGCCCTCCTCCAGGGATCTTCCTGCTGCTGCTGCTGCTAAGTCGCTTCAGTCGTGTCCAACTCTGTGCGACCCCACAAACGGCAGCCCACCAGGCTCCCCCGCCCCTGGGATTCTCTAGGCAAGAACACTGGAGTGGGTTGCCATTTCCTTCTCCAATGCATGAAAGTGAAAAGTCAAAGTGAAATCGCTCAGTCGTGTCCGACTCTTGGCGACCCCATGGCGACCCCCTACCAGGCTCCTCCATCCATGGGATTTTCCAGGCAAGAGTACTGGAGGTGGGTGCCATTGCCTTCTCCAGGGATCTTCCTGACCCCAGCTTAGAACCCATTTCTCTATGTCTCCTGCACTGGCAAGTGGGTTCTTTACCGCTAGCACCATCTGGGAAGCCCAGTTTATATCCTTACAGCTTATTTATTTAATACATAGTAATGTGTACTTCTTACTCCCCTATTTTTCCCCTCCATTCTTCCTTCTCCCCACAGGTAATCAGTAGTTTTTTTTCTATATCTGTGAGTCTATTTCTTTTTTGTTATGTTCACTAGTTTGTTTCAATTTTTAGATTTCACATTCAAGTGATAACATACAGCATTTGTATGACATTTCACTAAGTATAATATCCTCTGGGTCCATCCATTTTGTAGCAAATGGCAAAATTTTATTCATTTTTTTACGTCTGAGTAGTATTCTGTAGTATATATATACCACAATCTGTTGATTGACCCTTAGAATATTTCCATATCTTCATAATTGTAAATAATGCTGCTATGAACATTGAGGTGCACATATCCTTTCAAATAAGTGTTCTGGATTTCTTTAGCTATATACACCCAGGAGTTGACATGATGGGTCATATGATACTTCTATCTTTAATTTTTTGAGGAAATTCCAAACTGTCTTACACAGTTGCTACACAAATTCACATTTCCATCAACAGTATACAAGAGTCTCCCTTTCTCAACATCCTCACCATTTGTTACTGTGGTCTTTTTGATCAGAGCCATTCTGACAGGTATGAAGTGGTTTCTCCCTGTGGTTCTAACTTGCATTTTTCTGATGACTAAGGATGTTGAGCATTTTTTTCATGTGCCTGATGGAAGTGTATCTGTTCAAGTTTTTTGCCCATTTTTAATTGAATTGTTTATATTTTGACATTGAGTTGTATGAGCTGTTTGTATATTTTGTTTATATATTTTATACATTAACTGCTTATTAATCATTATATGTAAATATTATATTATATGCAAATATTTCTTTCACTCAGTAGATTTATTTTTCATTTTATCCAAGGTTTCCTTTGCTATGCAAAACCTTTTAATGAAACTAGACATATCTTAGTGAGACTGCTTGCTCCTTGGAAGAAAATCCACGAAAACTTAGACAGCATATTAAAAGGCAGAGATAGCCCTTAGTCGACAAAAGTCAGTAGTCAAAGCTATGGTTTTTCCATTAGTTATGTAGGGATGTGAGAGTTCGACCGTAAAAAAGGCTGAGCATTGAATTGATGCCAAACTGTAGTGCTGGAGAAGACTCTTAAGAGTCCCTCGGATAACAAGGAGATCAAGCCAGTCAATCCTAACAGAAATCAACCCTGAATATCCATTGGAAGGACAGATGCTAAAACTGAAGCTCCAATACTTTGGCCACCTGATGCAAAAAGCCAACTCATCTGAAAAGACCCTGATGCTCAAAGAGACTGAGGGCAAGAGGAGAAGCAGATGATAGAAGATGAGATGGTTGGATAGCACCACTGACTCAATGGACATGAGTTTGAGCAAACTCTGGGAGATGGTGAAGGAGAGGGAAGCCTGGCATGCTGCAGTTCATGGGGTCACAAAGAGTTGGGCACAACTGAGTGACTGAGCAACAATGAGACTGCAGTGCATGAGAGAAAAAGAGGACATGATAAAAGACAATGGTGACATTCATCAGTAGGGAAAAGATGGGCTATTCAATAAATGTTTGGGGGTCAACTGTTTATCCATGTTAAAAAAATATGTAATTGCATCCCTACTTCATATGTCTGTACATAAATCAATTACAGGTTGATTAAATATTGTAGGATATAGTATACAATTCTTAATTTATAATCAGGAATTTATAAACTCAGTGATTTATTTACTAAACTATATATTTCATGCAAAGATGGGCTCGATAAAGGACAGAAATGGTACAGACCTAACAGAAGCAGAAGATCTTAAGAAGAGGTGGCAAGAATACACAGAAGAACTGTACAAAAAAGATCTTCATAACCAAAATAATCACGATGGTATGATCACTCATCTAGAGCCAGACATCCTGGAATGTGAAGTCAAGTGTACCTTAAAAAGCATCACTATGAACAAAGCTAGTGGAGGTGATAGAATTCCAGTTGAGCTATTTTCAAATCCTGAAAGATGATGCTGTGAAAGTGCTGCACTCAATACGCCAGCAAATTTGGAAAACTCAGCAGTGGCCACAGGACTGGAAAATGTCAGTTTTCATTCTAATCCCAAAGAAAGGCAATGCCAAAGAATGCTCAAACTACCACACAATTGCACTCATCTCACACGCTAGTAAAGTAATGCTCAAAATTCTCCAAGCAAGGCTTTAGCAATACTTGAACCGTGAACTTCTGATGTTCAAGCTGGTTTTAGAAAAGGCAGATGAACCAGAGATCAAATTGCCAACATCTGCTGGATCATCGAAAAAGCAAGAGAGTTCCAGAAAAACATCTACTTCTGCTTTATTGGCTATGCCAAAGCCTTTGACTGTGTGGATCATAATAAACTGTGGAAAATTCTGAAAGACATGGGAACACCACACCACCTGACCTGCCTCTTGAGAAATCTGTATGCAAGTCAGGAAGCAACAGTTAGCACTGGACATGGAACAACAGACAGTCCAAGTAGGAAAAGGAGTATGTCAAGGCAGTATATTGTTACCCTGCTTATTTAACTTATATGCAGAGTACATCATGAGAAACTCTGGGCTGGAAGAAGCACAAGCTGGAACCAAGATTTACGGGAGAAATATCAGTAACCTCTATGCAGATGACACCACCCTTATGGGAGAAAGTGAAGAGGAACTAAAAAGCCTCTTGATGAAAGTGAAAGAGGAGAGTGAAAAAGTTGGCTTAAAGCTCAACATTCAGAAAACTAAGATCATGGCATCTGGCCCCATCACTTCATGGGAAATACATGGGAAAACAGTGGAAACAGTGTCAGGCTTTTTTTGGGGGGGTCTCCAAAATCACTGCAGATGGTGACTGTAGCCATGAAATTAAAAGACACTTACTCCTTGGAAGAAAAGTTATGACCATCCTAGATAGCATATTGAAAAGCAGAGACATTACTTTGCCAATAAAGGTCTGTCTAGTCAAGGCTGTGGTTTTTCCACTGGTCATGTATGGATGTGAAGAAAGCTGAGCACTGAAGAATTGATACTTTTGAACTGTGGTGTTGGAGAAGACTCTTGAGAGTCGCTTGGACTCCAAGGAGATCCAACCAGTCCATTCTAAAGGAGATCAGCCCTGGGGTTTCTTTTGAAGGAATGATGCTAAAGTTGAAACTCCAGTACTTTGGCCACCTCATGTGAAGAGTTGACTCATTGGAAAAGACTCTGATACTGGGAGGGATTGAGGGTAGGAGGAAAAGGGGACAACAGAGGATGAGATGGTTGGATGGCATCACCGACTCGATGGACGTGAGTTTGAGTGAACTCTGGAAGATGGTGATGGACAGGGAGGCCTGGTGTGCTGTGATTCATGGAGTCGCAAAGAGTCGGACATGACTGAGCGACTGAACTGAACTGAATTAACATACAACATGTCAGTTTCAGGTGTACTACATAATGATTTGACATTTGCATACAATATGATATAATTAGAAATTTGAATGAGAATAGAGAACTTTTTGGCGACTAGGCAGGCCAAAACCTTTCATATCATAAAAGAAAATATGGATAAATTTTACTACATTAAAATTAAAACCTTTCTGTTTGACAAAGAACACCTAAATAGAATGAAAATTTAACCACAGCTAGGATAATTTTTTGCAATACATATAAGCAATAAAATATTATTGGTTAACCTCATCAGCATTCACATTAGATATATTAATAACACTATAATGTAGCTTTCCTACCTATGAGTTTAGCACAACTTTGAAGGTCTGACAGTGACTTAATAAAGTCACTGAGGAATTGGAGTAGCAGGAAGTTTCATACACAGCTGGTGGGAGTATAAATGGTATGATTTGCTTGGCATTAACTAGCAAAATTTAACTTGTGCCTTTCTTACAACCCAGTAATCCCTCTCTCAAATGTTTGCTCCAAGAAAGTTGGTGTGCATATGCAGCCGAAGTCACAGACAAGATTATTCACAGTGATACTTTCATAAAGGCCCCAAAGAGTCTTGAGATAACTCAAATATCCATTTAAAAATAGAATAGATAAACTATGATACATTTATACCTCAGTATACTAATACAGCAAGGAAAAAGAATGACTTCAGCTACTGAACATCAACATGGATGGATGTCAAAAACATAATATTGTGCAAAGGAAGCAAGTGATGGAAGAATCATCATCGTTCAGTCACTCTGTTGTGTCCGACTCTTTGCAACCCCATTGACTGCAGCACACCAGGCTTCTTTGTCCTTCACCATCCCCCAGAGTTTGCTCAAACTCAGTCCACTGAGTCAGTGATGCCATCCAACTTTCTCATCCTCTGTCATCCCCTTCTCCTCCTGCCTTCAATCTTTCCCAGCGTCAGGGTCTTATCCAGTGAGTCAGCTCTTCACATCAGGTGGCCAAAGTACTGGAGCTTCAGCTTTAGCATTAGTCCTTCCAATGAATATTCAGGGTTGATTTCCTCCAGGACTGACTGGTTTTGATATCTTTGCTGACAAGGGATTCTGAAGAGTCTTCTCCAACACTACAGTTTAAAAGCATCAATTCTTTGGCACTCAGTTTATTTGATAGTTCAGCTCTCACATCCATACATGGCTACTGAAAAAATCATAGCTTTGACTATATGGATCTTTGTCAGCAAAGCAATGTCTCTGTCTTTTACTACACTGTCTAGGTTTGGCATTGCTTTTCTTCCAAGGAGCAATCATCTTTTAATGTCATGGCTGCCGTCACTGTCCACAGTGATTTTGGAGCCCAAGAAAATAAAGTCTCTCACTGTTTCCATTGTTTCCCCATCTATTTGCCATGAAGTGATGGGATCAGATGCCATGATTTTCATTTTTTGAATGTTGAGTTTTTAACCAGCTTTTTCACTCTCACCTTCAAGAGACTCTTTAATTCCTCTTTGCTTTCTGCCATAAGGGTGGGGTCACCTGCATATCTGAGGTTATTGGTATTTCTCCACACAATCTCAGTGCCTCAGGTGGTTGCAAGAATGCCCTGCAGTGAAGAAGACTTGGGTTCGATCTCTGGGTTGGGAAGATCCCCTGGAGGAGGGCATGGCAACCCACTCCAGTATTTTTTTCTGGAGACTCCCCATGGATGGAGGAGCCTGGCAGGCTACAGTCCATGGGGTTGCAAAGAGTCAGAAGTGACTGAGAGACTAAGCACAGCATACGGCACACAGCAATCTTGATTCCAGCTTATGCTTCATCCAGCCCAATATTTCTCATGATGTACTCTACATAGAGGAGAAGGGGACAACAGAGGATGAGATGGTTGGATGACATTGCCGACTCAATGGACATGAGTTTGAGTAAACTCCAGGAGTTGGTGATGGACAGGGAGGCCCGGTGTGCTGCAATCCATGGGTCACAAAGAGACGGATATGACTGAGCAACTAAACTGAACTGAACTCTACATATAAGTGAAATAAGCAGGGTGACAATATACAGTCTTGACATACTCCTTTCCCAATTTGGAACCAGTTTGTTGTTCCATGTCCGGTTCTAACTGTTGCTTCTTGACCTGCATACAGGTTTTGCAAGAGGCAGATAAGATGGTCTGGTGTACCCCTCTCTTTAAGAATTTTCCACAGTTTGTTGTGATCTATGCTGTCAAAGGCCTTAGCATAGTTAATGAAGCAAAAGTAGGTGTTTTTCTGGAATTCTCTTTCTTTTTCTGTGATCCAACAGATGTTGGCAATTTGATTTCTGGTTAAATGCTATAGTATTATAAACAATACTATAGCATTATTCTATTGAATTAAAATTTGAAACTAGAAAGAAATGAAAAATATGTTATTTTGCAATACCTTTATGGAGAATGTGGAAAGTGAGGAATGATTTATACAAAATTCAAAATGTTGCTTATCTCCTAGGGAAAGAAAACAGTGATTGGATGAAGGGGCATGCAATAAGGAAGGTTAATATAGAGATTATAGTGAAAATTATTAATTTTATTACTATGCTTAATATGTGGGGCTTCCCTGGTGGTTCAGCAATAAAGAATCCACCTGCAATGCAGAAGCCGCACAAGCCGCGGATTCAATCTCTGGGTTAGGAAGATTCCCTGGAGGAGAAAATGGCAACCCACTCCAGTATTCTTGCTTGGAGAATCCCATGGACAGAGGAGCCTGGCAGGCCACAGTCCATAGGGTCGCAAAGAGTCAGACACAACTAAAATGACTTACCACAACACATGCTTAATGTGTACATGTATGTTTACATTTGAAAATTTTTAAACATGGAGAAACAGTTTTCAAACCACTCCCAACAATGGTGAAAACAGAAAAGCATGCAGCAACATTTTTTAAAATCTAAGTTTAAGTTCCCTCAATGTAATTATTGAAATATTCAAGCGTGTGACTGACACTCCTACCACTGCCAGGAAAACAAACAAAAGAAATGATGTCTCAAATGCGAAGCAAACGGCAAAAATACACATTCCAGATTGAATTGATATCACATCTTACATTTTCAAGGCTACCAGCTGAGCAGATTTATCGTTTGGGATTGTTTATCTATGTTGGGTTTTCTTTTATAGGAGATATAATGTTTATATTGATGCAGCATTGTCAAAGCAAACTTAAATTACTGTAAACCAAACCAAAGGAATTGTGTTCTACAGTGTGCTCATCCCTATTTTCTTTTTAGGGGTGTAAAACTGGTTCTGACTATGAATTACTTTATCAAATCAAAGAGGACATGCCAATAAAAGTTTAATATAGTTTCAGATAATTCAAAATAATAAAACCCCCTTAATCATTTTGAAATCATTTGGTGATATTTCAGGGAGCTCCAAGGAGCTCTAGTCCTTAATGTCTCAGCACAGAAAGAATTCAGCAAGAGGTAAAGTGATAGATAAGAAGTGATTTATTAGAATAGGATGTTTGTGATATTTACAAGTGGAGGGTGAGAGGGTGCACCTGAGAACCTGGGCTACAGTTTTAGAATCAAAGGAAAAGTAAGGAGAGAGAAAAGACCACTGTCTTCTTCATTCTTGAGTAGATGTCACACTTCTATCATCAACTCCTCCACCAGTTTAAGCAGGGGAGTTTCTTGGCCTTAGATGGTCAAGCCTAAACTATCATGGAACTATGGCAAAAAATATTTTAAGTCTCAGTACAATGAGAATCTTTATTTTTAAATATCACCCTTTCATAAAGTCTTGTTTTTTATGTGTGCAGAGAGCATATGCTAGGGGTCACTAACTTACTGAGCTCTGTAGGCAGAATGTGGGTCTTGTGCCACATTGCTTTATTGTTCGGGGTCATGTCTCTTGCATCTGCTGCATGACTTGTTGCTAAGCAAGCTTGCTTGGTTTTGTGGTTAGCAAAGCTGCTTTCTTGAGTAAAGGTTAACTTAGAGGAGTCTCCCATACTTTTTCCCATTACTTACAGTCCCCTAGTGAGATTACCCTGCTTTGTCTCTTTACTCTGTCCCTCTCAATTTTAGCTTCATTACTAACTTATATTATTTGCAAAGTTTGGAGTTGCTTTCTGTCATCTTTATTTGATTTTGATTTGGCTACTATCTTGTTACCATGGGTATGTTTCTAGGTTTATTGGAAGAAACTTTCATTAAACAAGTTTGTTACAGTAGCTTTTATGTGATCAGTTGACTGTTTATTTCAAAATATCTAAGTTTTTAGGCTTTTTAAAATTTAAGTTATTTGAGTTGCAATACTTGCTCAAGACAAAGGAAAATTCCCCAAGTCTCTCAAATTTTGAAAGACAAATTACAAATTTTATATGGTTTTACACACCATTGAGGCACCTGTCACGATAGGAGATAGGAACTGGAATTATCAGTTATAATTGCTTACAAATGTTTTGTTATGTCCTTGAATCAACAAGTGTAAAATTGATTGGCTAAAATTCTAATTTTAAATATTACCAGAGAATATAGTATTTTACTTATTCAGTTTATAATACTCAATCAAATTATCTTTTCTATAAGCACTCTGTAAGTATTTTATGTCTATTAAAGATGCAGATCAAAAGAAACACAACAATGAACATTAGAAGGGACATCAAAAGAGATTGTAATCAGGATTTTGGAGATCCAAGACATGTTTCCAGACAGTTCCCAAATCAGAAAGAGGGTTACGGGTTATGTAGGGCCTCAATTTTTTGTGTGTGCATGTGTTTTAACATTTGAGATACATTAATAGATTCATCTGGAATGAAAGGGCAACATTTTGTTTTGATGATAGCACAGGTCTCTCCCTAAGAAGCTGTAATGATGTCCAAGACCATCCTCTTTTATAGAACAGCTTTTCTCATTAGAGACATTTCATCATTTAGAGGGATTTGGCATTATTGCTATCATGGAAGGCTCCTTGAATAAATTTTGTTAGAGCCTCAATGTGAAATACATTTTCAAAACCTAGTCCTGGCATAAGGATGTTGGCTAAATGATCATACCATTGAATGACAGACCAAGTCCATCATAAGGAGGTTGACTGGAGAGTGGCTCAAAGAAGTTAACATATGTCCTTGCACCCAAGAGAATCCTAGAGTGCATTTTAAGCCTCCTTTCCCAGTTTGTTTTAAACCATTCAGTATCTCTAAGAACTGTGATGTGGTGACAGTCATCCCTAGGTAACCATCCCATATCTCTAGTAAAATATTCTTTGTTTCTCCAAGAGTGATTTTTCTGCTCCCAGCACAAAAGGGTTCTATCATTTACTCTACCATATCCTATAATGAGCCAAATAAACCTGTCCCAAATTTGGAATGTATTTCCAGCCCATAGACTTTGGTTTTGTCTTTAACTTTAGGTTAGGCTTTCCAGTGAGCCTGAGAAACTGTCTTACTATATGAAAATTGCATAGGATGTCCAGGATTTTATGTGGTGGAAGCTCTTCCAGCTAAGGTGATCCCATAAAGTGATGGATTTTTTCTTGGAGGATCATACTAGCATTTTTTTTTTTTCTAAAATTAAATGTCTTAAAGCTAGCCAATCAGCATGCTGGAGTGGGGAGACCCACTGTGGCAATCCAGAGCTGATGGAAAGGGGAAGTTGACCACATATTCAGCAGTTAGAGTTATCAGTAAAATCTGCATAAGACTTAGCCCAGAATAGGAAAACATTTGAACTCTCCTCAGCGCTTATGGAAGGAACATTGTGAACTAAGCTAATAATCATATACCATCTTATAATTTTTTAATGGAAATTTTGACTAAGTACTTATCTGTTTTGGAGGCTGTAGAGGGATTTTTCAATGTTTTTCCAACAAGTGTGACACCTCAATATCTAGAGGAGAGGTACAAATAAAACAAGGAGTAAGGAAATCACTTATCCACGTAGGTTCCCTAGATAGACTCAGCATATCCCATCTATGATTGCCTTTTATTTTTTTAATTTAAATTTATTTATTTTAATTGGAGGCTAATTACTTTACAATATTGTATTGGTTTTGCCATACATCAACATGAATCCACCACGGGTGTACATGTGTTCCCCATCCTGAACCCCCCTCCCACCTCCCTCCCCACACCATCCCTCTGGGTCATCCCAGTACACCAGCCCCAAGCATCCTGTATCCTGCATCGAACCTGGACTGGCGATTCATTTCACATGTGATAATTTACATGTTTCAATGCCAATCTCCCAAATCATCCCACCCTCTCCTTCTCCCACAGAGTCCAAAAGACTGTTCTATACATCTGTGTCTTTTGCTGTCTCGCATACAGAGTTATTGTTACCATCTTTCTAAATTCCATATATATCTGTTAGTATACTGTATTGGTGTTTTTCTTTCTGGCTTACTTCACTCTGTATAATCAGCTCCAGTTTCATCCACCTCATTAGAACTGATTCAAATGTATTCTTTTTAATGGCTGAGTAATACTCCATTGTGTATATGTACCACTGCTTTCTTATCCATTCATCTGCTGATGGGCATCTAGGTTGCTTCCATGTCCTGGCTGTTATAAACAGTGCTCTGATATACATTGGGGGTACATGTGTCTCTTTCAGTTCTGGTTTCCTTGGTATGTATGCCCAGCAGTGGGATTGCTGGGTCATAAGGCAGTTCTATTTCCAGTTTTTTAAGGAATCTCCACACTGTTCTCCATAGTGGCTGTACTAGTTTGCATTCCCACCAACAGTATAAGAGGGTTCCCTTTTCTCCACACCCTCTCCAGCATTTATTGCTTGTAGACTTTTGGATCACAGCCATTCTGACTGGCGTGAAATGGCACCTCATTGTGGTTTTGACTTGCATTTCTCTGATAATGAGTGATGTTGAGCATCTTTTCATGTGTTTGTTAGCCATCTGTATGTCTTCTTTGGAGAAATGTCTATATGATTGCCTTTTCAACAGAAACTTAAGATCTTTAACAAGTTTATAAGAGTAAGTGTGCTCATTTTGGTTGGTTGGTTTATAAGGTTTAACTCTAGAGAGGTGGACCAAGAAGAATGTCCCTCTATTATTTATTGCAGTGAGATTTGTTAATATAACTTTTTATCTTTATTTTTTTTAGTTTTTTAATTGAAGGATAATTGCTTTACAGAATTTTGTGGTTTTCTTTCATTCATCAACAAGAATCAGCCATAGGTACACCCATGTCCCTGCCCTCTCCATCCCACCCTTCAGCCTGTCACAGAGCCCCTGTTTGAGTTCCCTAAGTCATACAGCACATTCCCATTGTCTATCTATTTTACATATGGTATTGTAAGTTTCTATGTTACTCTTTCCATACATCTCCCCTTCTCCCTCTCCTACCCCATGCCCATAGGTTTGTTCTCTGTGTCTGTTTCTCCATTGCGGCCCTGAAAATAAATTCATCAGTTGCCATCTCTTTAGATTCCATGTATATGTGTCAGTATATGGTGTTTATATTTCTCTTTCTGACTTACTTTACTCTGTATAATAGGTTCTACTTTCATCCACGTCATTAGAACAGATTCAAATGTGTTCCTTTTTATGGATCAGTAGTATTCCATTGTATATATGTACATATATACACAGCTTCTTTATCCATTCATCTGTCAGTGGACATCTAAGTTGCTTCCATGTTCTAGCTATTGTAAATAGTGCTTCAGTGAACACTGGGGTCCATGTCTTTTTCAATTTTGGTTTCCTCAGGCTATATGCCTAGGAGTGGGATTGCTGGGTCACATGGTAGTTTTATTCCTAGCTTTTTTAAGGAATCTCCATACTGTCTTTCATAGTGGCTGTATCAGTTTCCATTCCCACCACCAGCGCAAGTGTTCCCTTTTCTCCACACCCTCTCTGCATTTATTGTTTGTAGACTTTTTGAGGATGGCCATTCTGACTGGTGTGAGGTGGTATCTCATAGTAGTTTTGATTTGCATTTCTCTCAAAATGGTTGATGTTGAGCATCTTTTCATGTGCTTATTAGCCATCTGTATGTCTACTTTGGAGAAATGTCTCTTTCAGGTTCCTTTCCTACTTCTTCATTGGATTGTTTGCTTTTCTGGTGTTTAGTTGTATGAGCTGTTTGTATTTTTTGGAAATTCTTTATCAGTTGTTTCCTTTGTTGTTATTTCTTCCCATTCTGAGGGCTGTCTTCTCACCTTGTTTATAGTTTCCTTTGCTATGCAAAGCTTTTAAGTTTAATTAGGTCCCATTTATTTATTTTTGTTTTTATTTTCACTACTCTAGGAGGTGGGTCATAGAAGATCTTGCTTTGATTTATGTCATCAAATGTTCTTCTTATGTTCTCTTCTAAGAGATAGTCTCTGGACAGAGGATGAGATATTGGGATGGCATCACTGACTCAATGGACATGAGTCTGAGTAAACTCTGGGAGTTGGAGATGGACAGGGAAGCCTGATGTGCTGCAGTCCATGGGATTGCAAGGAGTTGGACACGACTGAGCAACTGAACTGAACTGAACTGATCTTAAATTTAAGGCTTTAATCTATTTTGAGTTTATCTTTATGTTTGGTGTTAGGTAGTGATCTAGTTTCATTCTTTTGCACGTAGCTGTCCAGTTTTCCCGACACCATTTGTTGAAGACACTGTCTTTGCCCCACTGTATATTCTTGCCTCTTTTGTCAAAAATAAGGTACCCATCTCTGCATGAGTTTATCTCTGGGTTCTCTATCTTTTTCCATTGGTCTGTATTTCTGTTTTTGTGCCAGTACCATACTGTCTTGATGACTGTAGCTTTCTAGTATAGTCTGAAGACAGGAAGGTTGATTCCTCTAGCTCCATTCTTCTTTCTCAAGACTGTTTTGGCTATTCAGTGTCTTTTGGGTTTCCATATGAATTGTGAAATTTTTTGTTCTAGTTCTGTGAAAAATGAACTTGGTAATTTGATAGGGATCTCACTGAATCTGTAGATTGCATTTGGTAGTATAGTCATTTTCACAATATTGATTCTTCCTACCCAGGAACATGGAATATCTCTCCATCTGTTTACATCATCTTGGATTTCTTTCATCAGTGTCTTATAGCTTTCTGTATACAGGTCTTTTTTCTCCTTAGATAGGTTTATTCCTAGATATTTTATTCTTTTTCTTGCAGTGGTGAATGGTATTGGTTCCTTAATTCCTCTTTCTGATTTTTCATTGTTAGTATATAGGAATGCAAGTGATTTTTCTGTATTGACCTTGTATCCTATGGCTTTGCTGAATTCACTAATTAGCTCTAGTAATTTTTTGATAGTTTCTTTTGGGTTTTCTATGTATAGTATCATGTCATCTGCAAACAGTGAGGGTTTTATTTTTTTATTTTCTGATCTGGATTTCTTCTATTTCTTTTTCTTCTCTAATTGCCATATCTAGGACTTCCAAAATTATGTTGAATAATAGTGGTGAGAGTGGACACCCTTGTCTTGTTCCTGATCTTGGGGGGGATCTTAGGAAAAGCTTTCAGTTTTTCACCACTGAGAATAATGTTTGCTGTAGGCTTATCATATATGGCCTTTACTATAGTGAGGTAGGTTGATTCTTTGCCCATTTTTGGAAGCACTTTTATCATAAATGGATGCTGAATTTTGTCAAAGGCTTTTTCTGCATCTGTTGAGATCATCATGTGGTTTTTATCTTTCAATTTGTTGATATGGTGTATCACGTTGATTGCTTTGCATATAGTGGAGAATCCTTGTATCCCTGGAATAAACCTGAGTTGATCATGGTGTATCAGCTTTTTAATGTGTTGTTGAATTCTGTTTGCTAGAATTCTGTTGACGATTTTTGCATCTATGTTCATCAGTGATATTGGCATGTAATTTTCTTTTTTCATATTGTCTTTGCCTGGTTTTTGTATAAGGGTGGTTATGGCCTCGTAGAATGAGTTTGAAAGTGTTCCTTCCTCTGCAACTTTTTGAAAGAGTTATAGAAAAATAACCATTAAGTCTTCTCTAAAGGTCTGCTAGAATTCCCCTGTGAAGCCATCTGGCACTGGGCTTTTATTTGGGGGGAGATTTTTTTAAAAAATAATTTATTTTAATTTGAGGCTAATTACTTTATAATATTGTAGTGGTTTTTGCCATACATTGACATGAATCAGTCATGGGTGTACATGTGTCCCCCATCCTGAACCCCCCTCCCACCTCCCTCCCGATCCCAACCTTCAGGGATGTCCCAGTGCACTGGCATTGAGTGCCCTATTTCATGCATCAAACTGGGACTGGTGATCTACTTCACATATGGAAATATACATCTTTCAATGCTGTTCTATCAAATCATCCCACTCTCACCTTCTCCCACAGAGTCCAAAAGTCTGTTCTTTATATCTGTGTCTCTGTTGCTGTCTTGCATATATGGTCATTGTTACCACCTTTCTAAATTCCATGTATATACCTTAATATACTATATTGGTGTTATTCCTTCTGACTTACTTCACTCTGTAAAATAGGCTCCAGTTTCATCCATCTCATTAGAACTGATTCAAATGCATTCTTTTTAATAGCTGAGTAATATTCCATTGTGTATATGTACTACAGCTTTCTTATCCATTCATCTGCTGATGAACATCTAGGTTTCTTCATGATGAATGTTGGGGCACACGTTTCTCTTTCAGTTCTGGTTCCTTGGTGTGTATGCCCAGCAGTGGGATTGCTGGGTCACATGGCAGTTCTATTTCCAATTTTTTAAGAAATCTCCACACTGTTCTCCAGTTTGCATTCCCACCAAAAGTGTAAGACGCTTCCCTTTTCTCCACACCTTCTCCAGCCTTTATTGCTTGTAGACTTTTGGATCACAGCCATTCTGACTGGCGTGAAATGGTACCTCATTGTGGTTTTGATTTGCATTTCTCTCTTGATGAAAGTGAAAGAGGAGAGTGAAAAAGTTGGCTTAAAGCTCAACATTCAGAAAATGAAGATCATGGCATCCAGTCCCATCACTTCATGGGAAATAGATGGGGAAACAGTGGAGACAGTGCCAGACTTTATTTTGGGGGGCCCCAAAATCACTGCAGATGGTGACTGCAGCCATGAAATTAAAAGATGCTTACTCCTTGGAAGAAATGTTATGACCAACCTAGATAGCATATTCAAAAGCAGAGACATTACTTTGCCGACTAAGGTCTGTCTAGTCAAGGCTATGGTTTTTCCTGTGGTCATGTATGGATGCAAGAGTTGGACTGTGAAGAAGGCTGAGCACCAAAGTATTGATGCTTTTGAACTGTGGTGTTGGAGAAGACTCTTGAGAGTCCCTTGCACTGCAAGGAGATCCAACCAGTCCATTCTGAAGGAGATCAACCCTGGATTTCTTTGGAAGGAATGATGCTAAAGCTGAAACTCCAGTACTTTGGCCACCTCACGCGAAGAGTTGACTCACTGGAAAAGACTCTGATGCTGGGAGGAATTGGGGGCAGGAGGAGAAGGGGACGACAGAGGATGAGATGGCTGGATGGCATCACTGACTCGACGGACGTGAGTCTGAGTGAACTCTGGGAGATGGTGATGGACAGGGAGGCCTGGTGTGCTGTAATTCATGGAGTCCCAAAGAGTCGGACAAGACTGAGTGACTGAACTGAACTGAACTGATAATGAGTGATGTTGAGCATCTTTTCATTTGTTTGTTAGCCATCTTTATGTCTTCTCTGGAGAAATATCTGTTTAGGTCTTTGGTCCATTTTTTGATTGGGTTTTTTATTTTTCTGAAATTTAGCTGGGGGAATTGCTTGTATATTTTTGTGATTAATTCTTTGTCTGTTGCCTCGTTTGCTATTATTTTCTCCCATTCTAAAGGCTTTTTCACGTTGCTTATAGTTTCCTTCATTGTGCAAAAGCTTTTAAGTTTAATTAGGTCCCATTTGTTTATTTTTGCTTTTATTTCCATTACCCTGGGAGGTGGGTCATAGAGCATCCTGCTCTGATGTATGTCAGAGAGTGTTTTGCCTATGTTCTCCTCTAGGAGTTTTATAGTTTCTGGTCTTACATTTAGATCTTTAACCCATTTTAAGTTTTTTTGTGTGTGGTGTTAGAAAGGGTTCTAGGTTCATTCTTTTACAAGTGGTTTACCAGTTTTCCCAGCACTATTTGTTACAGAGATTGTCTTTTCTCCATTGTATATTTTTGCTTCCTTTATCAAAGATAAAGTGTCCATAGGTGCATGGATTTCTCTGGGGTTTCTATTTTGTTCCATTGAATCTATATTTCTGTCTTTGTGCCAGTACCATACTGTATTAATGACTGTAGCTTTGTAGTATATCTGAAGTCAGGGAGGTTGATTCCTCCAGTTCCATTCTTCTTTCTCAAGATTGCTTTGGCTATTCGAGGTTTTTCATATTTCCATACAAATTGTGACATTATTTGTTCTAGTTCTCTGAAAAATACCATTGGTAGCTTGAAAGGGACTGTGTTGAATGTATAGATTGCTTTAGGTAGTATACTCATTTTCACTATATTGATTCTTCTGATCCATGAACATGGTATATTTCTCCATCTATTTGTGTAATCTTTGATCTCTTTCATCAATGTTTTACAGTTTTCTATATATAGGTCTTTTGTTTCTTTAGGTAGATTTATTCCTAAGTGTTTTCTTCTTTTCATTGCAATGGTGAATGAAATTGTTTCCTTTATTTCTCTTTCTGTTATCTTATTGTTAGTGTATAGGAATGCAAGGGATTATTGTGTGTTAATTTTATATCCTGCAACTTTGCTGTATTCATTGATTAGCTCTAGTAATTTTCTGGTTGGGTGTTAAGGGTTTTCTATGTAGAGGATCATGTCATCTGCAAACAGTGAGAGTATTACTTCTTTTTTTCCAGTCTGGATTCCTTTTATTTCGTTTTTGGCTCTGATTGCTCTGGCTAAAACTTCCAAAACTATGTTCAATGGTAGTGATGAGACTGGGCACCTTTGTCTCGTTCCTGATTTTCAGTTCAGTTGAGTTCAGTTCAGTCACTCAGTCATGTCTGACTCCTTAAGACCCCATGAACCACAACACACCAAGCCTCCCTGTCCATCACCAACTCCTGGAGTCCACCCAAATCCATGTCCAGTGAGTCAGTGATGCCATCCAACCACCTCATTCTCTGTTACCCCCTTCTCCTCCTGCCCTCAATCTTTCCTAGCATCAGGGTCTTTTCAAATGAATCAGCTCTTTACATCGGGTGGCCAAAGTATTAGAGTTTCAGCTTCAACATCAGTCTCACCAATGAACACCCAGGACTCATCTCTTGTAGGATGGACTAGTTGGATCTCCTTGCAGTCCAAGGGACTTTCAAGAGTCTTCTCCAGCACCACAGTTCAAAACATCAATTCTTCGGTGCTCAACTTTCTTCACAGTCCAACTCTCACATCCATACCTGACTACTGGAAAAACCATAGCCTTGACTAGACAAACATTTGTTGACAAAGTAATGTCTCTGCTTTTTAATATGCTGTCTAGATTGGTCAAAACCTTCCTTCCAAGGAGTAAGCGTCTTTTAATTTCATGGCTGCAATTACCATCTGCAGTGATTTTGGAGCCCAGGAAATAAAGTCTGCCACTGTTTCCACTGTTCCCCATCTATTTCCCATGAAGTGATGGGGCCGGATGCCATGATCTTCATTTTCTGAATGTTGAGCTTTAAGCCAACTTTTTCACTCTCCTCTTTCATTCTCATCAAGAGGCTTTTTAGTTCCTCTCCACATTCTGCCTTAAGGGTGGTGTCATCTGCATATCTGAGGTTATTGATATTTGTCCCAGCAATCTTGATTCCAGCTTGTGCTTCTTCTAGCCCAGTGCTTCTCATGATGTACTCTGCATACAAGCTACATAAGCAGGGTGACAATATACCGCCTTGATGTACTCCTTTTCCTATTTGGAAACAGTCTGTTGTTCCATGTCCAGTTCTAACTGTTGCTTCCTGACCTGCATACAGGTTTCTCAAGAGGCAGGTCAGGTGCTCTGGTATTCCCATCTCTTTCAGAATTTTCCACAGTTCATTGTGATCCACACAGTCAAAGGCTTTGGCATAGTCAATAAAGCAGAAATAGACGTTTTTCTGGAACTCCCTTGCTTTTTTGATGATCCAGCAGATGTTGGAAATTTTATCTCTGGTTCCTCTGCCTTTTCTAAAACCAGCTTGAACATCTGAAAGTTCACGATTCACGTATTGCTGAAGCCTGGCTTGGAGAATTTTGAGCATTACTTTACTAGCTTGTGAGATGAGTGCAGTTGTGCAGTAGTTTGGGCATTCTTTGACATTGGCTTTCTTTGGGATTAGAATGAAAACTGACTTTTTCCAGTCCTGTGGCCACTGCTGAGTTTCCAAATTTGCTAACATATTGAGTGCAGGAGAATGATTTCAATTTTTCTCCATTGATGATAATGTTTCCTGTGGGTTTCTAACATATGGCTTTTATTATGTTGAGGTATGTTCCCTTTGTGCCTGCTTTCTGGAGGGTTTTTGTCATAAATGGGTGTTGAATTTTGTCAAAGGCTTTCTCCACATCTCTTGAGATAATCATATGGTTTTGATCTTTCAGTTTGTTAATGTGGTATATCACATTGATTGATTGTTAGACCAATGCCCACTTGGTCACGATGTATGATCCTTTTAATATGTTGTCGGTTTCTTTTTGATAGAATTTTGTTGAGAATTTTTGCATCTATATTCATCAGTGATATTGGCCTGTAGTTTGTGTGTGTGTGTGTGTGTTTGTGTGTGTGGCATCTTTATCTGGTTTTGGTATTAGGGTGATAGTGGCTTCATTAAATGAGTTGGCAGTTTACCTTCCTCTGTAATTTTCCAGAAGAATTTGAGTAGGATAGGTGTTAGCTCTTCTCTAAATTTTTGGTAGAATTTTCCTGTGAAGCCATCTGGTCTTGGGTTTTTGTTTGTTGCAAAGTTTTTGATTACAGTTTCAACTTCCATGCTTTGATGGTTCTGTTTAGATTTTCTATTTCTTTCTGGTTCAGTTTTGGAAACTTATACTTTTCTAAGAATTCATCCATTTCTTCCAAGTTATCCATTTTATTGTCATATAGTTGCTGGTAGTAGTCCTTTATGATTCTTTGTATTTCTGTTTTGTCTGTTGTGATTTCTCCATTTTTATTTCTAATCTTGTTGATTTGATTCTTCTCCTTTTTTTCTTATGAGTCTGGCTAATGGTTTGTTTATTTGTCTTCTCAAAGTACCAGCTTTTAGTTTTGTTGATTTTTGCTATAGTCTCCTTTGTTTCTTTTTATTTGTGCCCTAATTTTTATTATTTCTTTCCTTCTACTAACCCTGGGGTTCTTCATTTCTTCTTTTTCTAGTTGCTTTAGGTGTAAAGTTAGGTTATTTATTTGATTTTTCTTTTGTTTCTTGAGATAAACTTGTATTGCTATGAACCTTCCCCTTAGCACTGCTTTTAGTGAATCCCATAGGTTTTGGATTGTTTTGTTTTCATTTTAATTTGTTTAAATGAATATTTTGGTTTCTTTTTTTATTTCTTCTGCGATTTTTTTATTTATTCAGAGGTGCATTGTTTAACCTCCATATGTTTGTATTTTTAATAGGTTTTTTTTTTTCCTGTAGTTGACATCTAATCTTACCGCATTGTGAACAGAAAAGATGCTTGAAATTATTTCAATATTTTTTAATTTACCAAGACTAGATTTATGGCTCAGGATGTGATCTAGCCTGGAGAATATTCCGTGTGCATTTGAGAAAAAGGTGATATTCATTGTTTTGGGGTGAATTGTCCTATAGATATCAATTAGGTCTAACTGGTCCATTGTATCATTTAAAGTTTGTATTTCCTTGCTAATTTTCTGTTTGTTTTATCTATCCAGAGGTGTGAGAGGGGTGTTAAAGTCTTTTGGGGAGATTTTTGATCACTGTTTTGATTTCAGTGTTTGTAATTGGGTAGTTCATAATTTCTGTTTCTTCCTGCTTCTTGGGAGGTTGACCTTTTCTAACCACCTTGGTCATAACTGATCATTGGATGACCCCTCTTTCTAACTTTTAATTAGAACCTAATCTCTTAGGTTGATGTTAACTGTTTTGATGAATCTCTGTCTTATCTGACAATATATTTTCCTATGTTTTTTTAGAGCCCATTTTACTTGTCCTAGATTAATAGCACAATCTTTAAGTACAGTTGCTTTTTCATCTAACACAAAGTCATTTGTTAAGAAAGTTCTCCCATACATTAACTCATAGAGACCAACCTTTAGTTATTCCTTAGGGTCTGCTCTTATTCTCATTAGAGAAACTGGTAATACTTGGACCCATTTTTCTCCAGTCTCTTGGCATAATTCAACTATAGCTCACTTCACTGTGAGCTAGCTCATTCATCTTTTCTACTTTCCTTGAGGATTGGGATCTCCATGCAGCAAGAAAGAAATACCTTACTTCCAAAGTTTTATATATTTCTTGGGTGATTTTAGAGAAAAATGAAGGCCCTTTGGGCTACCTTGGTGGCTCAGCAGTAAAGAATCCACCTGCAATACAGGAGGCACAGGAGATGCAGATTCGATCCCTGGGTCGGGAAGATCCCCTGGAGGACAGCATAGCAATCCACTCCAGTATTCTTGCCTAGAGAATCCTGTGGAAAGAGGAGTCTGGGGGTCTACAGTCCATAGGTTGCAAAGAGTCAGACATGACTGGTGACTAGGTACCTAGGCACTCACGTGGGCTGATTATCACTTTGTATAGATTGAGGTAAACAAAACCAAGGGATTATTTCCTTAAGTAAATTTTTTGTTACTTTTGAAGCCCACTTGGTTCATATAGGGAATGCCTTTATGCAACTTGTAAATGTGTCTACCATCAATAACAAATATTTATATCCCTGGGACCTGGGCATTTGAGTAGAATCAATCTGTCAATCCTCTCCTAGATAGCTTCCTCTGTGTTGATCAGGTTTAACTAATACAGGGGGTAGTGGCAATTTTAGGGTTATTTTGTAAGTAGGTGTCACATGATTTGGTGATCTGCACCACCACAGTCTTCATTTCCCTTCCCATAAACAAATATATTAACAAATTCCAAAAACTTCATATTCATAATGGAAATTTCGTGTAAAGCCTTAATTAGTTTTTACTGTTGGACTTGTGGAATCATAATCCTTTTATTTAGCATGTCCCATCCTCTTTGATTTATTAATCCTCTACTTTTAGCCCAGTCCTCCTCTTCCTTGAAGTAGCAAGTTTGTAGCATTTCTTCTACTAGGCTTGGGAATTTTTGTGTGGCAAAACCAACACAATTTTGTAAAGTAGTTAGCCTCCAATTAAAATAAATAAATTTAAATGTTAAAAAAAGCTAAAAAATAAAAATAAAAAATAAAACTGCCTGAATGTTATCTGTTAATTTACAAGCTGCTCTCTTTGTTTCTCATAAGCTCAGTGATTTCCCTTTCCATTTTCTAATCCAGAAGCTAGAGGTTGGTGTCCCTTATAGTGCACCACAAGTATTTATTTAGGGTCCTACACTGCCTTTAATAATTTAAGGATTCCCTTTTCATACTTGAGGGGACTTCTTAGCATTTAGCATATGGCTTTCCCTCCAAATAGTGACAAGAGCACAGAGAATCAAAAAGCAATACTTAGAGTCTATATGTTACTCAGAAAGAGTGGAGAAATAGCTCCAGAAAGAATGAAGAGCCTAGGCCAAAGTGCAAGTGACTCTTAGTTATGGACCTATCTGGTGGTGAAAGTAAAGTCTGATACTGTAAAGAACACTATTGCATAGGAACCTGCAATGTTAGGTCCTGGATATGAATCAAGGTAACCTGACATTATCAAGCAGGAGATGGCAAGAGTAAACATCAACATTTTAGGAATCAGTGAACTAAAATGGAGGGGAATGGGAGAATTTAATTCATATTACCATTATATCTACTACTGTGGGAAAGACTCCCTTAAAAAATATGGAGTACCCTCATAGTGAAGAAAGAGTCAGAAATGCAGTACTTGGGTGCAGTTTCAAAAATGACAGAATGATCTCTGTTCATTTCCAAGGCAAACCATTGACTATCACAGTAATCCTAGTCTATGCCCCAACCACTAATGCTGAAGAAGCTGAAGTTGAATGATTCTATGAAGACAAGACCTACAAGACCTCCTAGAACTTAGAACTATACGTAAAAAAGCCTTAAGCCAGATAGCCATGACGATGTGGTCGCTCACCTAGAGCCAGAAGTCTTGGAATGTGAAACCAAGAGGGCCCTAGGAAGCATTACTTCAAACAAAACTAGTAGAGGTGATGGAATTCCAGCTGAGCTATTTCAAACCCTAAAAGATGATGCTGTTCAAGTGCTGAACTCAATATGTCAGCAAATTTGGAAAACTCAATAGTGACAACAGGACTGGAAAAGGTCAGTTTTCACTCCCATCTCAAAGAAATGCGATGCCAAAGAACGGTCAAACTACCATACAATTGTGCTCATTTCACATGCTGTAGAGGTAATGTTCAGAATCCTTCAAGCTAGGCTTCAACAGTAGGTGAACCGAGAAATTCCAGATGTACAAGCTGGATTTAGAAAAGACAAGGACCAGAGATCCAACTTCCAACATTCATTGGATCATAGAATAACCAAGGGAATTCCAAACATCTACTTCAGTGACTACACTAAAGCCTTTGACTGTTTAATTCTTTGCAATCCCATGAGCCACAGCATGCCAGGCAACCATGTCCATCACCAATGCCCAGGGTTCACCTGACCCATGTCCATTGAGTTGGTGATGCCATCCAACCATCTCATCCTCTGTCATCCCCTTCTCGTCCTTCCCTCAATCTTTCCCAGCATCAGGGTCTTTTCAAATGAGTCAGCTCTTTGCATCAGGTGGCCGAAGTATTGGAGTTTCAGCTTCAACCTCAGTCCTTCAAATGAACACCCAGGGTTGATCACAATTAGGATGGACTGGTTGGATCTCCTTGTAGTCCAGGGGACTCTCAAGAGTCTTCTCCAACACCACAGTTCAAAAGCATCAATTATTTTGCACTCAGCATTCTTTATAGTCCAACTCTCACATTCGTACATGACTACTGGAAAAACCATAGCTTTGATTAGATGGACCTTGGTTGACAAAGTAATGTCTCTGCTTTTTAATATGCTATCTAGGTTGGTCATAACTTTCCTTCCAAGGAGTAAGTGTCTTTTAATTTCATGGCTGCAATCACCATCTGCAGTGATTTTGGAGCCCCAAAAAATAAAGTCAGCTACTGTTTCCACTGTTTCCCCATCTATTTGCCATGAAGTGATGGGACCAGATGCCATGATCTTCATTTTCTGAATGTTGAGCTTTAAGCCAACTTTTTCACTCTCCTCTTTCACTTTCATCAACAGCTTCTTGAGTTCTTCTTCACTTTCTGCCTTAAGGGTGGTGTCATCTGCATATCTGAGGTTATTGATATTTGTCCCAGCAATCTTGATTCCAGCTTGTGCTTCTTCTAGCCCAGTGCTTCTCATGATGTACTCTGCATACAAGCTAAATAAGCAGGGTGACAATATACAGCCTTGATGTACTCCTTTTCCTATTTGGAAACAGTCTGTTGTTCCATGTCCAGTTCTAACTGTTGCTTCCTGACCTGCATACAGGTTTCCTAAGAGGCAGGTCAGGTGCTCTGGTATTCCCATCTCTTTCAGAATTTTCCACAGTTCATTGTGATCCACACAGTCAAAGGCTTTGGCATAGTCAACAAAGCAGAAATAGATGTTTTTCTGGAACTCTCTTGCTTTTTTGATGATCCAGCAGATGTTGGAAATTTTATCTCTGGTTCCTCTGCCTTTTCTAAAACCAGCTTGAACATCTGAAAGTTCATGATTCACGTATTACTGAAGCCTGGCTTGGAGAATTTTGAGCGTTACTTTACTAGCATGTGAGATGAGTGCAATTGTGTTGTAGTTTGGGCATTCTTTGACATTGGCTTTCTTTGGGATTAGAATGAAAACTGACTTTTTCCAGTCCTGTGGCCACTGCTGAGTTTTCCAAATTTGCTGACATACTGAGTGCAGCATTTTCAGAGCATTATCTTTCAGGATTTGAAATAGCTCAACTGGAATTCCATCACCTCCACTTTCTTTGTTCAGAGTGATGCTTCCTAAGGCCCACTTGACTTCACATTCCAGGATGTCTGGCTCTAGGTGAGTGATCACACCACTGTGATTATCTGGGTCATGAAGGTCTTTTTTGTACACTTCTTCTGTGTATTCTTGCCACCTCTTCTTAATATCTACTGCTTCTGTTGGGTCCATACCATTTCTGTCCTTTATCGAGCCCATCTTTGCATGAAATGTTCCCTTGGTATCTCTAATTTTCTTGAAGGGATCTCTAGTCTTTCTCATTCTATTGTTTTCCTCTCTTTCTTTGCATTGATCACTGAGGAAGGCTTTCTTATCTCTCCTTGCTATTCTTTGGAAGTCTGCATTAAGATGGTTATATCTTTCCTTTTCTCCTTTGCTTTTCATTTCTCATCTTTTCACAGCTATTTTTAAGGTCTCCTTGCACAGCCATTTTGCATTTTTGCATTTTTTTTTCTTGGGTATGGTCTTGATCCCTGTCTCCTGTACAATATCATGAACCCCCATCCATAGCACATCAGGCACTCTGCCTATCAGATCTAGTCCCTTAAATCTATCCTCACTTTCACTGTATAATTATAAGGAATTTGATTTAGGTCATACCTGAATGGTCTAGTGGTTTTCCCTACTACTGCAATTTAAGTCAGAATTTAGCAATAAGGAGTTCATGATCTGAGCCACAGTCAGCTCCAAGTCTTGTTTTTGCTAACTGTACAGAGCTTCTCCATCTTTGGCTGCAAAGAATATAATCAATCTGATTTCAGTGCTGGCCATCTGGTGATAGCCATGTGTAGAATCTTCTCCTGTGTTGTTGGAAGAGGGTGTTTGCTATGACCAGTGCATTTTCTTGGGAAAACTCTATTAGCCTTTACCCTGCTTCATTCTGTATTCCAAGGCCAAATTTTCCTGTTACTCCAGGTGTTTCTTGACATCCTACTTTTGCATTCCAGTCTCCTATAATGAAAAGGACATCTTTTTTTGGTGTTAGTTCTAAAAGGTCTTGTATGTCTTCACAAAACTGTTCAACTTCAGCTTCTTCAGCATTACTGGTCGGGGAATGGACTTGAATTACCGTGATATTGAATGGCTTGCCTTGGAAATGAACAGAGATCATTCTGTCATTTTTGAGATTGCATCTAATTACTGCATTTCAGACTCTTCTGTTGACTATGATGGCTATTGCATTTGTGCTAAGGGATTCCTGCCCACAGTAGTAGATATAATGATCACAACAAACTGTGAAAATTCTTAAAGAGATGGGAGTACCACACCACCTTACCTGTCTCTTGTATGCAGGACAAGAAATGATAGTTAATACTGTACATGGAACAATGGACTGATTCGAAGTTAGGAATGGAATTCATCAAGACTCTGTATGGTCACCCTGCTTATGGAACATATATGCAGAGTATGTCATGCAAAATACCAGGCTGACTGAGTCACAAGCTGGAATCAAGATTACTGCAAGAGATATCAATAACCTCAGATATGTAGATGATACCACTCTAATAGAAAACAGAAAGGAACTAAAGAGTCTCTTGATGAAAGTGAAAGAGGACAGTGAAAAAGCTGGCTTACAGCTCAGCATTCAAGAAACTAAGATCAGGGCATCTGTTCCCATCAATTCATGGCAAGTAGGAAAAAAGTGGAAAGAACAGCAAATTTTATTTTCTTCAATTCTGAAATTATCGGCTTCCCTGGTGGCTCAGGGGAAAGAATCCACCTGCAGTGCAGGAGCCTAAGGAGATGTGGGTTCAACCCCTGGGTCAGAAAGATCCCCTGGAGAAGGGAATGGCAACCCACTGTAGTATTATTGCCTGAAGAATCCCATGGACAGAGGAGCTTGGTGGGCTACAGTCCGTAGGGTCGCAAAAAGTCAAACACAACTGAAGCAACTTAGCACACAAAATCAATGTGGATTGTGACTGCAACCATGAAATTAAAAGACGCTTGCTCCTTGGAAGAAAAGCTATGACAAACCTAGACAGCATATTAAAAAACAAAGACTTCACTTGGCTGACAAAAGTCCGTGTAGTCAAAACTATAGTTTTTCTGATAGTCATGTATGGATGTGAGAGTTGGACCATAAAGAAGGCTGAGCATTAACGAATTGATGTTTTTGAATTATGGTGCTGGAGAAGACTCTTCAGAGTCCCTCGGACTGTAAGAACATCAAGCCAGTCAATCCTAAAGGATATCAACTTTGAATATGCATTGGAATGACTGATGCTAAAGGTGAAGCTCCAACACTCTGGCCTCCTGATTCAAAGAGCTGACTCATTGGAAAATACCTTGATGCTGGGCAAGATTAAGGGCAGGAGGAAAAGGGGGAACAGAAGATGAGATTCGTTGGATGCCATCACCAACTCAATGGACATGAAGTCTGAGTGAACTCTGGAATATAGTGAAGGACAGGGAAGCCTAACATGCTGCAGCCCGTGGGGTTGCGAAGAGTTGGACATGGATTAGCTACTGAACAACAACAGTGTCTGTATAAATTGTGGCTTTCTTCCTTTTGCCAGTTTAAGTGCCATGATTAAGGTTATAAGTTCAGCCCTCTGGAAAGAGGGAAGAAAGCCACTTGGGAAGAAGTCCATATTTTACAGTGTCATAAACACTATTACAGGATATATCCTGCCTTGCTCTTTCCTTCTTCAATAAAATTGCATCATCTGTATACCATTCAACATCAGGATTATCAACTGGAGCTTTTTTAAAGTCAGGTCTACTAGAATAAATTTGTTTAATAGGCTGTTACAGTCATGAAGCAAAGGTTTTTCTTTCTCATCTCCTTCTATATGTAAATTGGGGAGGAAAGTCACTGGGTTTAAAATTTGGCATACCTTTAGATCTACTTCTGGCGGTCCAAGAGAAGGGCATGATCCAGGGCTTAATGATGTGTCCTCCAGTCATCCAGTGGTTTCCTTTTGCTTGTAAAACTGAAACTACTTGATGGGGTGTGAATACTGTCATCCTCTTGCCCTGTGTCAGTTCAGTAGCCTCAGTTACTAGTAAGACAGTTGCTGCAACCACCTGTAAGCAAGGTGGCCATCCTATTGTTGTTTGGTCCGGACTCTTAGATGGATATGCAACAGGTTGATAGGTAGGGCCTACATGCTGGGGAGCTGCAACCCTACCTTCAGTTACAAATAGGAAAAAAAAATTGTTTTTTTTTTCTAAATTAGGCAACCCCAGAGCTGGAAGATAGTAATTTTTCCTTTAGAGTGTGAAAGACCTGTTCTTCTATTTTCCCCCGATTTAATGGACCAGTTTCTGTGCTTTGTTTTAGCAATGGTTTGACATCTAACCCATAGCCCGGAATCCAAATCCGATAATATTCAGTCACCCCCAAAAAGACTGTAAGCTGTTTCACTGTTTTTGGTTGGCTTCAACTTTTGAATTATTATTCTATCAGCAGCCACAGATTTTTTTCCTGTGATAAGCATGCATCCTTGATAATGTACTTTTGTTTAGAAATTTGTGCTTTAGATTTTGATATCCAATAGCCCTTTTCCCACAAATGAATTAGGGCCTTAACAGTAGTTTAATCTGATTTTTGTTTTTTTAGAAGAACTTGCTATTTAAAATCCTACATATTATTGTGAGTGAATCCATTCAATAAATTTATTCCTTTCAAATCTTGTGCTAAGGCATTTCCGAAAATATGTGGGCTGTTCCTGAATCCTTCAGGAAGTCGGGTCCAGGTGTATTGTCAGGTTTCTTTTTGTTTTGGAGTTTGTCTGCTGAAAGACAAAAAGGAATTAATATTCCTATGCCAGGGGAATGCAGAAAAAGACATCCTTTAAATCTAACACAATAAAACAATTTGCTTCCTCTGGGATCAGAGTCAAGATAGTATAAAGATTAGGAACAATAGGATAAATCAGTTCCACAGCTTCATTAATAGCCCTTGGGTCTATTATAAATCAATATTCTTCAGTAGGTTTAAAAATGGGTAATATCAGAGTATTACATGGTGACTGACAGCATACCAATAATCCATATGAAACATACTTCTTCACTACAGGAGAGATTTCTGTCTGGGGCTTCTAGCTTTGAAGGATATTGTTTTTTACATGGATATTTTCATCCAGGTCTTAGCCTGATAACTACTGGCTGAATGTCTTTGGCTAAGCCTGGAACCTCAGTGTTTTAAACTTCAGGATTTGCTAAGGTTTCTATCTCAATTGTAGACTCGGTCTGTTACTTTTTATTCTCTGTTTAAATCATTTGATGATGAATAAGTTTTCCTTGTCCCTTGAGGAACAGAGTGGCCCCAAACTTGATTAATGAATCTCTTCCTATTAAAGGGGTAAGACATTCAGGCACAAACAAAAAGGAATGTAAAAGTTGTTGCCGTTAATGTTACCTACAAGGGTTTCCAGGAAAGTGTGCCCCTGTCTTTTTCTTGATACGTTCATAACTTATGCCTTATGACCACAAAGATTTCTAATCATTTGGGTTAATACTGATAAGGTTGTATCAGTGTCTATAAGAAATTCTTTCAAGTGGCCTGCCACTTCAGTGATAACCCAAGGCTTGGTGTTAGTTATGTAGAAGGAGTCTCTCGGCACGGCCACTTCTGATCTTGGGTCCTGTCAGTCTTCTGACTGTGAAATTTTAAGAAGCCAAGGGGGCCCCATTGCTTACTGGCATCTGGGGCATTCCCTCTGCCAGTGTTTTAGCTGTTTGCAAAGAGTGTATTGACCACAGTCTTTCCTCCAGTGTCCCTTTTATACACACAGGGCACACTGATTTTATCTGGGTATCCATGGGCCTTGTGGTCCACCATGACCAGATTGGCCCACAAAGCCTGGCCTCTTATTTGGTGGTCCCTGAGTGGACTGAGTGGACAAAATCCATTGCACTCATTTAAGCCTTTTGTTTCTCTCTCTGCATCCATTCAGCCTTTTTGGTCATATCCCTGTTATTGAAAACTGAATAAACCAATTAGAATAAATCATTCATAGAGGTCTGGGACTAGAAGTCTCCTTTTGAATTTTGTGCCTGGTATCTGGGGCAGATTGGGCTATGAAATATATAGCCAAAGGGCCTGTCCCTTGGGGGGAGGATGGATCCACGTATGTATACTTTCTAAAAGCGTCCATTAATCTCCTTTCAAAAACTGCCAGATTTTCCTCTGGTCCCTGTTGGACTTCTTTTACTTTCTCATAGTTAACAGACTTTACTGTAAGTTTCTTCATGCCTTCTTTCAAATAGTTAGTCATATGGTTGCATCTGTGCCTATCAATAGAATTTATCTGGTAATTCCACTGTGGATCAGCCGCAGGGATGGTGTAATTCCCCACATGAAAGACTGCATGTCCCTGTTGGGCTCTAGTTGCCATTTGGTCAGGATGACCTCTGGCTGCTAGTACTATATGCTGTTTTCATCTGGGATGCAGCAGTGGAATACTAAAATTTGTAAATCTCCCCAAGTGGGATCAAAGGATCTCATTAACCTGGTAAACTGCTTAGTAAAGTTCAGGGTCCTCAGAAAAACTTCCCAATTTATCCTCTGCCAGCCTTAGATCAGACATCAAAAAGGGCACATGGACTCTTATTGTTCCTCGATTCCTATCTGGAACTTCCCTCAGAGGCAAGAGTGTACGGGCAGTTGGCTGGTAACTTAGGCCAGTATGGGTGTAACGGCTGAGATGGGGTCCCTTGGGTAACTCAGGATATAGAGAAGGAGTTCTAGAATGTGGTACTGGCCTCTCCTCACTGTTGGGTACAGTTTCCTCTGGGATTTTAGCTTCAACAGGAGTAGAAGCTCTCGAAGATAATGGGAGCCTCTGTTGGCACAATAGCTTCTCCAGGAGGGTGGGGAATGGCTCCTGCCAGGATAGCTGCTGCTGCAAGAGCAGCAGCTTCTTCCTGTGGGGGATCTGGTCTTTGCATGGCCCCATAAGCTGCATCAGCTAAAATGTTCTCTGATTCCTTCCTTAAATTAGTTTTCTGGGTTACACATATATTAGATTCCCTTCCAGTTACATTTTCTAAATGCAGGTCATAAAAATCTGAACATATGGTATTTCACTCCATTTTCATTCCCTTCTACAGTGTAAATCTAATTGCAATATAGTAGTATAATTTCGAGACCCATTCAGTGGTCACTTCTCTTGGCTTCCTAACTTACATTGCAGCCAAACCTGGTTATATATTCTGATAAGCTTTTTCTTTTTCAAATCTTATTCAAAATTTTTCCCAATCTTGGAGTAAATGTCCCAGAGGGGTGTCAACTGGAATTGATTCAGTTTGACCCATCTTAGACCCAAACCTGGGGAGATGTCTCTCATTCCTGAGCTATCCAAAAGTTTTGGTCATGTGTAATTTGATCAAGACTTGCACTTATGACTTTAGATTGTATCCCTTCCAAAGTAGTCTCCCAACCAGATGTTAGTGCTGTAGAAATTGCTGCAAATGAATATACCGAAGATGTCCCTAGCAGTTCCAACAATAATCTGAAATTGTTCTGGCTTCAAGTCAGATATAAAAGAGTTAACATTTGCAAGAGCCAGAGGGAGGAAAAGACTGACATCAGAGCCTGGTAGGTCCTCCTCAGTTGGGCACTCCTAGTAATTATGGAAAAGTACTTTAAGTCTTATAAGCTGGTTCCATGACAAACTAAGAAGAATGAATTGTTACACTCTGGTGATCATACAGGTCTTGGAATTAAAAGAAAAGAAATGGAACAGAAACAGATGTAGAACTTACTGTAGAAGGAAAATGTCAGAGTGAAAGAGAAGATTATAAATTGCTAAATCCTGCATCCTATAGTGACTGGCTTTATTCCCGGCTAGCTGTTTGATGTGCACAAACATCAAAACTGCCTTTTTAATGTTTCTTTGTAGCCAGGACTCAAACCTGGTCAAAGCATCCCAGACAGTGAAATTTCTTTCTTTCTATATGCCATTTCCCTTATCTCCTGTACCAGCACTAAGATACTTCCCATATTTCCATACCACTTTCCTATGGCAACTCATACAGACTGCCATCATTCCTCCAGTTCCATATCTTTAAACTTCCATAGCTTCATTCCCCTGGCCTGTACCTAGGAACCCAATCAGAGCTCCAAAGCATTTGAGGTTGACTGGCTTGAGTGAAAGGGGCTGTCATCAGTGGAGCATCCTCCCTGGAACTCCTGGCCAGAGGTATCCCATGGCCCTTCTAGGACTAGACCTCAGACCTTATCTTACCACGATCCTGCCACAGTCACTAGCTGAAGCTGTTAGGTGTCACTTTCAGAGCTCCAAAGAGCTCCAGCACCACAGTCCTTTATGTCTTAACATAGAAACAAATTCAGCTTGAGGCAGAGTGATAGATAAGAAGTGATTTATTAGAACAGGGTGCTCGTAAGGTTTACTAGCAAGCAGGCAAGTGTTGTACTTCCCCAAGTACTCAGTGGGTTACAATTTTACAAAGGAAGAGAGGGAAGGGGGAGAAGAACTTCTTTGTCTTTCTTGACTAGATGTCACATTTGCAACATTTAGTTCCTCCCCCAAGGAGGGCAGGGAAGTTTACTTGTCCCTATACAGGCATGTCAGGCCAGAGAAGGCAATGGCACCCCACTCCAGTACTCTTGCCTGGAAAATCCCATGGGCAGAGGAGCCTGGTAGTCTGCAGTCTATGGGGTCGCTAAGAGTCAGACACAACTGAGCGACCTGACTTTCACTTTTCACTTTCATGCATTGGAGAAGGAAATGGCAACCCACTCCAGTGTTCTTGCCTGGAGAATCCCAGGGATGGGGGAGCCTGGTGGGCTGCCGTCTATGGGGTCGCACAGAGTCAGACACGACTGAAGTGACTTAGCATAGCATACAGTCAGGCCAGGACTATCATAGCACTTTGGAAAAAATATTTTCAGATCTTTCAATTTGAAAACTCACCTTTCCATAAATGATTGTTTTTTGTGTGTGCACAGAGCTTGTTTTGGGAGTCATTATCTTGATGATACCACTGGGCAGATCATAGGCCTTATTTTCTAGTATCATTTTATTGTTTGGGGGGCACTGTGTTAAGAATATATTTTAGGGGACAAAGAGCATGTTCGGGTGGTGATTAACTCACTGAGCTCACTGGGCAGGATGTAGGCCCCATTCCACCATTATTTTATGCTTTTGAGACATGCCTCGTGCTTCTGTTGCATGGTTTTGTTGCTAAGCAAGTTAGCTTGATTTTATTGTTAAGCAAGCCAATCTGACTTTGGTTTTACTTGACTTGTTTTGCTTTATGAGTCAAGCAAGCCCACATTATTTCAGAATTTTTCCTTCTTTTTTGAGTAATCATTAGTCTGAATGTGGTCTCCCAAAGCCCCAAAGAGTCCCTCTCTATCTACAATTCCCTAATGGGGTTTCTGAGTTAATTATTTTATCATCCTATTCTACCCATGTTAGTGTTGCTGGTCACAATCTTATCTCAAAGTGTGGACGCTCTTACAGGCCTCTCACTTGGCGATATTGAACTCTAATTTTTGTCCCTGTTTTAAAAGCACCGTTTACTTTCTCAACTTCTCAGGCACTTCTGAGGTCAGAAGTAGTCATAACAGAAAAGCACTCTCAAATTTAGTGCTCACCTTTACTCAGGTTCATCTTCACCCATTTTTTGTTGTTGTTATTGTTCTTTGCCTTGTGACCTGACCTACAGAGGGTTTTATTCAGATTATACAAACTGCTCTTACTATTAACAAAATCAAGCAGGAACTTATGTAATCAAATAGGATCTTATGGGACCTTCCTGGGATAGACCCATCCCCCATAGTCTCTGCTTTAGCTCCTCTCTTAAGTACCTAGATAACAGTATATGATGTACATTTACTGAGTTGTTGCAGAGATACTAAAACCACCACTAAATGGAAGACATTAAATACTTGATGACCATAAACACATAGCACCCAGGCCTACTTGAGTTTAAAAATTAACCATTTAAACCCTGTGGCACCACCCTGTTTTTTCACAATCAATAAAACAAAGAGTTGTGCATGAACTGATCACATACTTTATGACACTTTTCCCTCCTTACTGTTGCCGTTCAGTCTTAAAGTCCTGTGAAATTCATTGTACCCCATGAACTGCCGCATACCAGGCTTCTTTTCACTGGATCATCGAAAAAGCGAGAAAATTCAAGAAAAACAACTACTTCTGCTTTATTGACTACGCCAAAGCCTTTGACTGCGTGGATCACAACAAACTGTGGAAAATTCTTCAAGAGATGAGAATACCAGACCACCTGACCTACCTCCTGAGAAATCTATATGCAAGTCAAGAAGCAACAGTTAGAACTGGACATGGATCAACAGACTGGTTCCAAATAGGGAAAGGAGTACATCAAGGCTGTATATTGTCACCCTGCTTATTTAACTTATATGCCAAGTACATCATGTGAAATGCCAGGCTGGATAAAGCACAAACTGGAATCAAGATTGCCAGGAGAAATATCAATAAGCTCAGATATGCAGATGACACCACCCTTATGGCAGAAAGCAAAGAGGAATTTAAGAGCATATTGATGAAAGTGAAAGAGGAGAGTGAAAAGGCTGGCTTAAAACTCAACATTCAAAAAATGAAGATCATGGCATCCAGTCTATCACTTCATGGCAAATAGATGGGGAAACAATGGAAACAGTGACAGACTTATTTTCTTGGGCTCCAAAAATCACTGCAGATGGTGATTGCAGCCATGAAATTAAAAGCCGCTTGCTCCTTGGAAGAAAAGCTATGACCAAACTAGACAGCATATTGAAAAACAGAGACATTACTTTTCCAACAACTGTCCATCTAGTCAAAGCTATGGTTTTTCCAGTAGTCATGTATGGATATGAGAGTTGGACTATAAAGAAAGCTGAGCACTGAAGAATTGATGCTTTTGAACTGTGGTGTTGGCGAATATTCTTGAGAGTCCCTTGAACTTCAAGGAGATCAAACCAATCAATCTTAAAGGAAATCAGTCATTGGAAGGACTGATACTGAAGCTGAAACTCTAATACTTTAGTCACCTGATGTGAAGAACTGACTCATTTGAAAAGACCCTGATGCTGGGAAAGACTGAAGGCAGGAGAAGGGGAAGACAGAGGATGAGATGGATGGATGACATCACCGACTCTATGGACATGAGTTTGAGTAAGCCCCGGGAGTTGGTGATGGACAGGGAAGCCTGATGTGCTGTAGTCCATGGGGTGGCAAAGAGTTGGATACAGCTGAGCGACTGAACTGAACTGAGAGAATATGTGATAAAAATGTGATTTTTAGAGTTAGCTAAGTAACTTGAAGTAATTTTTAAAGGACGTTTTAAGAGATAGAGCATCATATGTGGTTCAATTGTTTATTTTTTTCCTTCTTAATCGAAATTAAAATTAATCCTTGGATTTTATAATTTGCAGAGTCTTTGATTCTATGAAATGCAGTATTTTTCAACCAGTAGTAAAAGAGAATGAATAAGCAAAGGACAAAACATTTACACAGGTTTATAAGATATTCTTAGTATGTCCTAAAGTTGTGGCAGGCCACGGGCTATGAGGTAAGCAAAATGTACCTTTAATTTTTGTTTGCTCTCAAATGGAAAAGCAGGTTAATGCAATCAAAGTGTAAAGGATTTAGAGTGCAGTCTCAGATTTTAGTTTTGCTCCAGTAATTGCTAGGTTTGTGAATTTATGCGATTCATAACTACTCTGATTTTTATCTGGGGGTAATAAAATATTGGCTTTAGGTTCTTCAGCAAGTGGTTATTTTAAAAACACATTAGAAAAACACTCTACAATATTACTTCCTATTAACTGATATTGGTCTTTTTTTTTCTGTTGTTTTATAGATAAAAATGGAACTCCAGTATATTTGTCTAGAGGAAATGATATGGAGGGCGATTAATATATTGTTATCTATCATTGCTAAAATTATTCACTATGGCAGAACAGTTATAATCTACAGACTACTTGTAGCCAAACATTTCAGTATCCAGAAGTTAGAGTATTCAAGTTTGAGCATCACACTGCCAAGGTCCTCCTTCTCCTGGCCCTATATCCTTACTCTTTCCTTCTGGCTTTGAAGGACCATATTTCCTGTCCAAGCTCCTCCTCCTTTCCCAGTTAGTGCCCATTGCTAGTCCCCTGTCACTCAACTTACTGGCTGTCTCATTAGGAAGTCATGGTATGTGTGCCCTGTATCTCTTATCCCCTCAAAGCCAGTCTTTCTGTGGCTTCATTCTACTATTAATAAAATAGCTAATATCATAACTAGACTTAAAATTTATCTTATTTTGATAAAAATTCTTTCTTTAAAATGATCTGAAGCAGTTTTTTTTTATAATCTTTAAGAAGCATTGATGGAAATGAACAGATATTGCACAAAGGGTAGAGACTTACAGTTATAAAATTAACATATGGAGATCTAATATATAGCATGGTGACTTTAGCTAGTAATACTATATCATATACTTAAATGTTCCAAGAGAGTACAGTTATTCCTGGGTATCTGCAGGGGATTGTTTCCAAGACCCACTTGGTATATAAAATCTGTGGATGTTCAATTCCCTAAGGCTGAGCACTGAAGAACTGATGTTTTTGAACTGTGGTGTTGGAGAAGACTCTTGAGAGTCCCTTGGACTGCAAGGAGATCCAACCAGTCCATTCTGAAGGAGATCAGCCCTGGGATTTCTTTGGAAGGAATGATGCTAAAGCTGAAACTCCAGTACTTTGGCCACCTCATGCGAAGAGTTGATTCATTGGAAAAGACTCTGATGCTGGGAGGGATTGGGGGAGGAGGAAAAGGGGACGACAGAGGATGAGATGGCTGGATGGCATCACTGACTTGATGGACGTGAGTCTGAGTGAACTCTGGGAGTTGGTGATGGACAGGGAGGCCTGGCGTGCTGCGATTCATGGGGTCGCGAAGAGTCGGACACGACTGGGCGACTGAACTGAACTGAACTGAACTGAACTATTTGCATATAACCTATGCACATCCTCCCATATACTTTAAATCATCACTGGATTATTTATTTTATATTATCTTTTTAATTAAACTTTTTATTTTGTACTGGAGTATAGCTAATGAACAATTTTGCAAAAGTCTCAGATGCATAACAAAGGGACTCGGCCATGAATATACATGTATCCATTTTCCTATAAATTTCTCTTTCACCCAGGCTGCCACATAACATTGAGCAGAGTTTCCTGTGCTATACAGCAGGTTCTTGTTGGTTATCCATTTAAAATAGAGAAATGTGTACCTGTCCATCCCAAATTCCCTAACTGTCCCTTCCCTCCATCCTTCCCTCCTGGCAACCATACAATGTAAATGCTTTTTTAATTTTTGATGATACATAGCAAATTCAAGTTTCACCATTTGAAACTTTCTGAAATTAGATTTTTCCAAATATTTTTCATCCATGGTTGATTGATCCATGAATACTGAAGGCAAATTTTTAGATCTGAAATGTGCTGATCACAAAAAAGAAATAGTAACTATGTGATGGGATGTCAATAATAGCTAAAACTATGGTGGTAATGATTTTGCATTTAAAGATGTAGCACGTCAACACATTGTAAACACACACAATATGTCAATTATATCTCCATAAAACTGAAAAAAACAAGTATAATGATGAGACTTTAAGGAAAGAGTGTGGTGCTTTGGCCACTATTTTAGGAGTTAAATTCCTGAGGAAATATTGCTTATATTCCTCAGTCAGCATGTTATAAGCATTCATTTATTTCATTTATACCTTGAGTTAATCTTGCCTCAGGGAATTCAAATGTTTCCATATGTAGTCAAATTACTCAGGCTCTTTAATATGATAGCTTCCAATATTTTTACTAAAACAACAACAACAACAACAAAAAATGCATTTGACACAGAGCACACATTTGTGTTTATTTATATATATAAAATATACAAAATTAAAATAAAAGCTTAATAAGGCAATGCTAAATCTTACAACTCACTAAAAGATTATGACCAACAGCTTATTTATTTTTTGGAGGATAATTGCTTTACAGTTTTGCAGTGGTCTCTGCCATATATCAATGAAAATCAGTTATACATATATATATATCCCCTCCATCATGAGCTTTCCTCACAGTCCCTGCCTCCAGACCAGCAGTTTAAAAAACACTGATTTAGAAAAGAAATCCTTTTGACAAGCTTGATCACAAATATGTTTGGTAGCCTATAAGTTACTTTGCTGAAAAATAAATATTTCAGAAAGCATTACAGTGCTAAGAGAAAGTATAGCAAATAATCTTAGACTGTAATTGTCTGATTTTTCCAAATCTGAATTTTCCATTTCTATGTTATTTGTCTTTCAGGAACCAATTTTCTACACATGATTTTGTAGCAAATGAATGAGGAAAGGAAAGTAAAGATATTTTTATTATAAAATCTAGTCCATATTTTCTTCCTGTCCTTTTTATCTTATCTTGGACTTCCTTATCACTTAGGTTTAGTTAAAAATTATTTCTGTATCCACTTGACTTGTTCACAAATAAGCCAGTTGTTTGCCATTTCTTACTTTCTGTAGTGAGACAAGTTGTCCATCCTAAATATAGAGCTTAAAGAATTTCCTGCTCCCAATATGGTTTTTTGCTGTCAAATCCCATTAAGTATTTTATTGTTAAGGATAACATATTTGTTTTCCTTCAAGGAAATACTTCGTCATCATCATTATCATCATTGCCTCAATATGTTGCTGTCAGTACGGAAAGGCAACTATAATATTTGATATTAAAATATTTTATGATACATTAAAATGTATTAAATATTCGATTTCATCATACTGAACAAATTTGATAAAGATAAATAAGTGCCTTATGGAGTTAATTTTACCCACGTGAAATTGAAGAACAGAAACATAAAAATATATAACCTTAATTAAGTAATGTTATTTATCAATTTTAAAAGTGACTTTTTAAAAAAAATCACTTTAGAATAATATGCTTGCTAATGCAAATATAGACAGTAGACTATAATTATTTATTCCATTCACTGCAGAAAGATAACTTCTGGAGATTTATGATACACATGGACTCAAGAAGATTACAATCGAGGAACATTTATAAAATATAATTAAAATGCAATGTATTCTTTGAATTAGTGGAACTTTCTATAAAGTACATTAGTAACTGAGGAAAGAGTAAATGTTTTGAGAAAAGGGTTCAGAAAAGGAGTTCACAAAAGATGGGTTCCCTAAGCTGGATCTTGAAGGACATGTAGAGGGGAAATTATTCCAAGTGAGAGAGTAATTATGAGAAACTGTCATGATATTTTTAGTCTTCCTAGCCTGCCATAATTAATTGTGACAACTCTGGCAGGTATGACATTTTCTGAATTTATAAAAAGAGGGTTTTTGTCATTGAAGGAATCTTTTTTTTTTCCCCGTGCTGATTTTTCAGTAGTAGGCTGACACATGTCATTGCAGAAAATGGTCTCTGATTAAATTTTACTGACTTCTAAAGAGCAATTTTCACTCTAAAGCTGTATATTTTTCCCTTCAGTTTTCTCAGTTAGGACATGGTCTCTATTATAAGACTAAGACCTTTTAAAATATACCTCTCATCAGTTTCCTGGCAAAGTTGCTCATTTGCAAAGTCATACCTCCCGTCCACATAAATGAACAATTATTTTAGGCATTCATTTGGTATTGCTTTTTATACAAACAGATTAAGAAGACTACAAAGATTTGAAAAATCTTCAAATTCTGAAATTGCAAAGCTCAAAGACTGTATCATGTAGTGGCAGCAATGAGGAGCAGAACACACCAGTTCTTCCTTGCTAACTTCAGCCTCCATATCTAAATCATTACCAAGTTTAAAGAAGAACAAAGAGACATTTAAAATAATATAAATTTGTGGTAGTATGGTATTTTTATTTATTTGTTTATTGTGTGTCTCCATAAGAATGAAACCACTGTAAAAGCAGAGTCCTCATCTATTGTGTATATTCCTCTATCCTCAAAACACAGAACAATGTGTAGCATATATTAAGAAATTGACAAATATTTGGTGAGTGAATGAATAGATGGGTGAAATAATTCACTATTGAATGAAGTAAATCTTTTCCTCCAGCAATCATAGATTTTTAAAATAGGAAGATGTTACCATGTCATTCTCAAAAGCATGGAAAATGGGAATGAATATTTTGTGGTTGTTTAGATAGTGTAACTGAATTTCAGGTATATGATTCACTCTTTGAATATTTATTGAAAATTTATTTCTAACAGAAAAAATAATAGATATAGTCTCTTTCCTCATAGGATATACATTTACATGGGGGTGAGAAATGCATAAACAAGAAAGTGCTTTAATATTGGCCCTTGGTATTTTGTAAAATTTGCACTCACAGTATCAACAATTCACAAGTGAGCTCAGAGCTGTGATACAGACAAAAAAGGTTTTTGCCAAGAGATGCATTTAAATCATCCATGCTGCAATGTAAGGATCTAGTCAGTGAACTTAGATTACTGTTTACCATCTGCACATCCACGTGGGTTGCATTGTTTCATTCTTAGATAAGCATTTTGGGAAAAACTTCTTTGATGTTGTGGCATTGTGAATTCAGAGCTTTTCACAGATTTGTTTGGATTTCCAAAGATATTTCCTCTTCACTTCATCTCTTCAGTAGAGTTTACAGTCTATTATTGCGTGTTAAAATAAAGAAATGTAAAAGATATCAAGATAGCAGAGAATATGCTATCACTGTGGCTGAGGAAATGTGGGAGACCAAAAGGCAATGTGTTGGGGAAGTTTTTATTAAGAGGGAATATGAAGTGAATATTGAAAATTAATAGATTAAGTAGGAGTTTGTCAGGTGATTTAGGTAAGGAAGACAGTACAAACAGAAGAAATAGCATGTGCAAAAGCCCAGAAGTGTGAAATTATTCCATGAATTTAGAAAGCAACAGGCATCTGGTGTTTTAAGAGCAAAAATTTATAAAGTTTTGGAAGTGTCAGATGAAATGGGACATTGACTAAGAGCCAGGCCATAGGGATCATGAAGTGCTTACAAAGAGATCTGGATATTATGCAGTAGAAAATTATGAATCATTGAGAGATTCTAACTGGGAAAAACCTTATTGGGGTGAATGTATTAGAATATTTTAGAAAGTACCATCTGCAGCTACATACTGGAAGACTGAAGAAGAACTAGACTAGAGACAGATAGACAAGTCAGGAGATTAATGTGATAGTCCAAGGAGAGAAGGAGATCCCCCAGCTAAGGTTAAAACAGTAGAAATGGAGATGAGAAGTCATTTAGAAAGAGAAACAGGAGGTTGAATTGACAGGACACTTCCCAAGTGTTCCAGTGTTCACAGTTTCTGAATATGAGTTGTTTCTATTTTATGGGTTTCTTCTTGTGTTGAATTATGTTGAAATGACCTGGGCAATAGATTACTACAAAAAGGTGACCTTAAAACTATGTTCAGTAGAATGAAATTTTTTCAAACTCTTCAGATATTAAGAATACTTGTGGTTTCCTGACAAGCTGAGAAGCTTATGTCATCCATTGCATATTCTCACCTTGTGCTGTGCTGTGCTTAGTCACTCAGTCGTGTCTGACTCTTTACAACCCCATGGACTGTAGCTTGCCAGGCTCCTCTGTCCATGGGGATTCTCCAAGTAAGAATACTAGAGTGGGTTGCCATGCCCTCCTCCAGGGGATCTTCCCAACGCTGAGACTGAACCCATATCTCCCAGGGATTGAACACAGGTCTCCCACATTGTGGGCAGATTCTTTACCATCTGAGCCACCAGGAAAGACAAAGAATACTGGGGTGGGTAGTCTATCCGTCCTCCAGGGGCTCTTCCTGGCCCAGGAATCAAACCAGGGTCTCTTGCATTGCTGGCAGATTCTTTACTAGCTGAGCTACCAAGGAAGCTCACCTTGTTGATGTGGCAAAATGCCAGTGGCTAGATTATTTTTCTCCTGCCTGCAATGCAGGAGACCTGGGTTCTATTTTTGGGTCAGGAAGATCCCCTGGATAAAGAAATGGCAACCTACTCCAGTATTCTTGCCTGGACAGAGGAGCCTGGCATGTTATAGTCTATGGGGTAGCAAGAGTCAGACATGACTGAGCGACTAAGCACACAGATTATTTCTGCCAGACTCGGTGAGTCTGACTCAGAGGACTCAGCAGAGAAATTCAAGATAGACTGTTCCTCTCAGGACATCTCATGAATGTGGTCTCTCCTTGTTAGGAGAGGCCCCTGACTTCACTCACCATAACATGCATGTCCTTCTACCTGCTTTCTTCTTTCCCCAGATTCTGCTAAGGGGCTGACTATTGTCCTAACAGGTTTGTTTTACTATTGAGGTCTCTTTTTTTTTTTTTAATTGTCTCAAACTTAATAACTTCTTTATGCATCTCCTAATTCCTGGTTTGTTCCCTCTATTTTGCTCTTACCTACGAGCTCTACTGTCTGCTTTAAAATTTCAGACTCTTGACTTGTCTTCAAATCCTTTGTTTCAGTTTGATTGTGAATCTTTTAAATATTTTCTTTCTTCAAACTTATTCACCCAACTCTTTTTTTCCCCATGTTATACACGCTGGTAAGTCTGACACAGCCATGGTTTCTAGAACCAATTCAAAGCTGATATCTCCCGAATCAAATTTAACTCATATTTAACTCTCCCATCCAAAATTAACTGTCATCTTAGTCCCACCAAAAGAGAACTTACACTTTCTCTTTTACCCCTTATTTCAATGCATGAACACAGCACACTAATCCAGCATTTTGAGCATCCTTCCTTGTAAATCTCTTTTTAATTTTTTTTTTAACATCCAATCACCAAATCTTGTCAACTTGCCACCTACGTATCTCTCTAAAAAGTTCCTTCCTTTCCATCAGCATTACCACTCAACTTCCACTACGAACTTGTTTAGTATATAATCTTTCTGGTCAGTCTAACTCTAAAGTAACCCATAATATTCTAACACAGAAATAGGGCATGCCAATGTGCCAATGTGAGTTTTGCTGTGTTGTTTCTATTCAGTCGCTAAGTCGTGTCTGATTCTTTGCAGCTCCATGGCCTGCAGCATGCCATTCTACTCTGTCCTTCACTATCTCCTAGAGTTTCCTCATATTCATGTTCATTGAGTCAGTGAGTCTTTCTAATCATCTCATCCTCTGCTGCAACCTTCTCCTTTTGCCTTCAATGCTTCCCACCATCAGGGTCTTTTCCAGTGAGTTGGCTTTTTGCATCAGGTGGCCAATGTATCAGAGCTTCAGCTCCAGGATGAGTCTTTCCAATGAATAATCAGGGTTGATTTCCTTTAAGATTGACCAGTTTGATCTTCTTGTGATAAAAGGGACTCTCAAGAGTCTTCTCCAGCAATACAATTCCAAAGCATCAATATTTCAGGACAGAGCCTTCTTTATGGTTACATTTGTACATGACTACAGGAGAAACCATAGCTTTGAATATACGGGCCTTTGCTGGCCAAGTGAAGTCTGCTTTTAAATATGCGGACTAGATTTGTTTGTCATAGCTTTCCTTTCAAGAAGCAAGTGTATTTTAATTTCATGGCAGCCGTCACAATCCACGGTGATTTTAGAGCCCAAGAAGAGAAGACCCGCCACTATTTCCACTTTTATCCCCTTCTATTTGCCATGAAGTGATGGGCCTGGTGCCATGATCTTAGTTTCTTGAATGTTGAGGTTTCAGCCAGCTTTTTCACTTTCCTCTTTCACTCTCATCAAGTGGTTCTTTAGTTCCTCTTCACTTGCTACCACTGGAGTGGTTTTACTGCATGTCTGATATTATCGATAATTCTCCCAGTAATCTTGATTCCAGCTTGAGCTTCATCCAGCTTGACATTCACGAGAGGTACTCCGATATAGACAGAGTGCCTGATGAACTGTGGACAGAGGTTCGTGACATTGTACAGGAGACAGTAAGCAAGACCATCCCTAAGAAAAAGAAATACAAAATAGCAAAGTGGCTGTCTCAGGAGCCCTTACATAGCTGTGAAAAGAATAGCAAGGAGAGATAAGAAAGCCTTCCTCAGTGATCAGTGCAAAGAAATAGAGGAAAACAATAGAATGGGAAAGACTAAAGATCTCCTCAAAAAAATTAGAGATACCAAGGGAACATTTCATGCAAAGATGGGCTCAATAAAAGACAGAAATGGTATGGGCCTAACAGAAGCAGAAGACACTAAGAAGAGGTGGCAAGAATACACAGAAGAACTGTACAAAAAAGATCTTCATGACCCAGATAATCAGGATGGTGTGACCACTCACCTACAGCTGGACACCCTGGACTGTGAAGACAAGTGGACCTTATGAAGCATCACTACGAGCAAAGAGAGTGGAGGTGATGGAATTCCAGTTGCGCCCTTTCAAATCCTAAAAGATGATGCTATGAAAGTGCTGCATTCAATATGCCAGCAAATTTGGAAAACTCGACAGTGGCCACAGGACTGGAAAAGCTCAGTTTTCATTCCAATCCCTAAGAAAGGCAATGCCAAAGAATGATCAACATACTGCACAATTGCACTCATCTCACAATTGCTAGTAAAGTAACGCTCAAAATTCTCCAAGCCAGGCTTCAAGAATATGTGAACCATGAAGTTCCAGATGTTCAAACTGGCTTTAGAAAAGGCAGAGGAACCAGAAATCAAATTGCCAACATCCATTGGATCATTGAAAAAGCAAGAGAGTTCCAGAAAAGCATGTACTTCTGCTTTACTGACTATGCCAAAGCCTTTGACTATGGGGATCACAATAAACTGTGGAAAATTCTGAAAGAGATGGGAATATCAGACCACCTGACCTGCCTCTTGAGAAATCTGTATGCAGGTCAGGAAGCAACAATTAGAACTGGATATGGAACAACAGACTGGTTCCAAATAGGAAAAGGAGTACGTCAAGGCTGTATATTGTAACCCTGCTTATTTAACTTCTATGCAGAGTACATCGTGAGAAATGCTGGGCTGGAGGAAGCACAAGCTGGAATCAAGACTTCCAGGAGAAATATCAATAACCTCAGATATGCAGATGACACCATCCTTGTGGCAGAAGTGAAGAGGAACTAAAAAGCCTCTTGATGAAAGTGAAAGAGGAGAGTGAAAAAGTTGGCTTAAAGCTCAACATTCAGAAAACGAAGATCATGGCATCTGGTCCCAACACTTCATGGGAAATAGATGGGGAAACAGTGGAAACAGTGTCAGACTTTATTTTGGGGGGCTCCAAAATCACTGCAGATGGTGATTACAGCCATGAAATTAAAAGACGCTTACCTCTTGGAAGAAAAGTTATGACCAACCTAGATAGCATATTCAAAAGCAGAGACATTACTTTGCCAACAAAGGTCCATCTAGTCAAGGGTATGGTTTTTCCAGTAGTCATGTATGGATGTGAGAGTTGGACTATAAAGAAAGCTGAGCACCAAAGAACTGATGTTTTTGAACTGTGGTGTTGGAGAAGACTCTTGAGAGTCCCTTGGACTGCAAGGAGACCCAACCAGTCCATCATAAAGGAAATCAGTCCTGAATTCATTGGAAGGATCATGTTGAAGCTGAAAGTCCAATACTTTAGCCACCTGATGCGAAGAGCTGACTCATTAGAAAAGACCCTGATGCTGGCAAAGACTGAAGGCGAGAGGAGAAGGGGATGACAGAGGATGATATGAATGGATGGCATCACCAACTCAATGGACATGAGTTTGAGTATCTCCGGGAGTTGGTAATGGACAGGGAGGCCTGGAGTGCTGCAGTCCATGTGGTCGCAAAGAGTTGGACATGACTAAGCAGCTGTACTGAACTGAACTGACTCTGCATGTATGTTAAATAAGCAGGGTGACAATATATAGCCTTGATGTACTCTTCTCCCAATTTGGAACCAATCTGTTGTTCCATGTCCGGTTCTGACTATTGCTTCTTGACCTGAATACAGGTTTCTCAGGAGACAGTTAAGGTGGTCTGGTATTCCTATCTGTTTAAGAATTTTCCACAGGTTACTGTGATACACACAGTCAAAGGCTTTAGTGTAGTCAACATAGTAGAAGTTTTTCTATTTTCCCTTGCTTTGTCCATGATCAAACAATTATTGCCATTTGATCTCTGCCTTTTCTAAATCCACTGCCTTTTCTAAATCCAAATTATACATCTGGATGTTCTCAGTTCACATATTGCTGAAGCTTAGCTTGAAGGATTTTGAGCATAACCTTGCTAACACATGAAGTGAGCACAATTTTATAGTAGCATGAACATTCTTTGGCATTGCCTTTCTTTGAGATTAGAATGAAAACTGAGCTTTTCTAGTCCTGTGGCCACTGCTGAGTTTTCCAAATTTGCTGACTTATTGAGCTCATCACTTCAACAGCATCATCCTTTAGGATCTTAAATATCTCAGCTGGAATTCCATCTCCTCTGCTAGCTTTGCTCATAGTATCACTTCCTAAGGCCCATTTGACTTCACACTCCAGGTGTCTGGTGAATTATACACAATCATGGTTATCTGGGTCATTAACAATTTTTTGTACATTTCTTTTGTATATCCTTGCCACCTCTTCTTAATCTCTTCTGCTTCTCTTAGGTCCTTGCTATTTCTGTCCTTTATCATGCAGACTCTTTTATGAAATATTCCTTTGGTATATTCAGTTTTCTTGAAGAGATCTCTAGTCCTTCCCACTTACTGTTTCCTCTATTTGACATTATTCATTTAAGAAGGAATTCTTGTGTCTTCTTAGTATTCTCTGGAACTCTGCAATCAACTGGATATGTCTTGACCTTTCTCCTTTGCTTTTTGCTTCTCTTCATTCACAGCTCTTTGTAAACCCTCCTCAGATAACCACTTTGCTTTCTTGCATTTCTTTTTCTTTTTTATGGTTTTGGTCACCACCTCCTGGACAGTGTTGTGAACCTCCATTCATAGTTCTTCAGGCACTCTGTCTACCAGATCTAGTCCCTTGAATCTATTCATCACCTCCATAAGGGATCTGATTTGGGTCATACCTGAAAGGCCTAATGGTTTCCCTACTTTTCCAATTTAAGCCTTGTTTTGAAATAAGGTGCCCATGATCTGAGCCAAAATCAGATCCAGGTCTTGTTTTTGCTGACTATATTTAACTTTTCTAACTTCGGCTGCAAGGAATATAATCAATCTATATGATTTTGATATTGACCATCTGGTCATGTCCATGTGTAGAGTTGTCTCTTGTATTGTTGGAAGAAGGTATTTGCTATGATCAGTGCATTCTCTTGACAAAGCTCTGTTAGCCTTCGCCCTGCTTCATTTTGTACTACAAGGCAAAACTTGCCTGTTATTATGTCTGTCTCTTGATTTCAAACTGTTGCATCCAATCCCCTATGATGCAAAGGACATCTTTTTCTTCCTGTTCATTTTAGAAAGTCTTATAGGTCTTCATAAACCAGTCAACTTCAACTTCTCAGAATTAGTGGTTGAGGCATAGACTTGGATTACTATGACATTGAATAGTTGCCTTAGAAATGAATCAAGATCATTCTGTTGTTTTTGAGATTACACTGAAGTACTGCTTTTCAAATTCGTTATGATTATACAGAGGCAGTGACAAATAGATTAAAGGGATTACAGCTAATAGAGTGCCTGAGGAACTGTAGATGGACGTTCATAACATTGTACAGAAGGCAGTGCCCAAAACCATCCCCAAGAAAAAGAAATGCTGCAAGACAAAATGGTTTCTCAGGTGGCCTTAGAAATAGCTGAGAAAACAAGCAAAAGTCAAAGGAGAAAAGGAAAGATACACCCATCTGAATGCAGAGTTCCAAAGAATAGCAAGGAGAGATAAGAAAGCCTTCCTCAGCAATCAATGCAAAGAAATAGAGGAAAACAACAGGATGGGAAAGACTAGAGATCTCTTCAAGAAAATTAGAGATACCAAGGGAACATGCAAAGATGGGCTCGATAAAGGACAGAAATGGTATGGACCTAAAGTAGCAGAAGAGATTAAGAGGTGGCAAAAGTATGCACTGGTCATAGCAAACACCGTCCTCTAACAACACAAAAGACGACTGCACATCATGAAAAGATGGGCACATAAAGGACAGAAATGGTATGGACCAAACAGAAGCAGAAAAGATTAAGAAGAGGTGGCAAGAATACACATAAGAACTGTACAAAAAAGGTCATAATGCCCCAAATAACTACGATGGTGTGATCACTCACCTTGAGCCAGATATCCTGGAGTGTGAAGTCAAGTGGGCCTTAGGAAGCATGACTACAAATAAAGCTAGTGGAGGTGATGTAATTCCAGCTGAGCTATTTAAGATCCCAAAATATAATGCTGTGAAAGTGCTGCACTCAATATGCCAGCGAACTTGGAAAACTCAGTAGTGGCCACAGGACTGGAAAAGGTCAGTTTTCATTCCAATCCAAAATAAGGACAATGCCAAAGAATGTTCAAACTACTGCACAATTGTGCTTATCTCACATACTAGCAAAGTAGTGCTCAAAATCCTTCAGGCTAGGCTTCAACAGTACATGAACCAAGAACTTCCAGACGTGCAAGCTGAATTTAGGAAAAGCAGAGGATCCAGAGATCAGATTGCCAGCATCTGCTGGATATAGAAAAAGCAAGGGAATTCCAACTGTGACAGACTTTATTTTCTTTGGCTCCAAAATCACTGTGGATAGTGACTGTGCTCAGTCACTTCAGTGGTGTCCAACTCTTTGTGACCCTATAGACCATACCCTGCCAGGCTCCTCTGTCCATGGGTTCTTCAAGCAAGAATACTAGATTGGGTTGCTGTGCCCTTCCCCAGAGGATCTTTCTAACCCCGGGGTTGAACCTGTGTCTCCTGTGGCTCTTGCATTACAGGTGGATTCTTTACCCACTGAGCCACCTGGCAAGCAGGACAATGACTTCAGCCATGACATTAAAAGTCGCTTGCTCCTTGGAAGAAATGCTATGACAAACCTAGACAGCATATTAAAAAACAAAGACATCACTTTGCCAACAAAGGTCTGTATAGTCAAAGCTATGGTTTTTCCAATTGTCATGTATGGATGTGAGAGTTGGACCATAATGAAGGCTGTCAGTTCAGTTCAGTCGCTCAGTCGTGTCCGACTCTTTGCGACCCCATGAACTGCAGCATGCCAGGCCTCCCTGTCCATCACCAACTCCCAGAGTTCACCCAAACTCTTATCCATCAAGTCGGTGATGCCATCCAGCCATCTCATCCTCTGTCGTCCCCTTCTCCTCTTGCCCCCAATCCCTCCCAGCACCAGAGTCTTTTCCAGTGAGTCAACTCTTCGCATGAGGTGGCCAAAGTACTGGAGTTTCAGCTTTAGCATCATTCCTTCCAAAGAAATCCCAGGGCTGATCTCCTTCAGACTGGACTGGTTGGATCTCCTTGCAGTCCAAGGCATTCTCAAGAGTCTTCTCCAACACCACAGTTCAAAAGCGTCAGTTCTTCAGTGCTCAGCTTTCTTCACAGTCCAACTTTCCCATCCATACATCACCACTGGAAAAACGATAGCCTTGACTAGACAGACCTTTGTTGGCAAAGTAATGTCTCTGCTTTTGAATATGCTATCTAGGTTGGTCATAACTTTCCTTCCAAGGAGTAAGAATCTTTTAATTTCATGGCTGCAACCACCATCTGCAGTGATTTTGGAGCCCCAAAAAATAAAGTCTGACAGGATCACAAAAATTGATGTTTTCAAACTGGTGCTACAGAAGACTCTTGAGAGTCCCTTGGACAGCAAGGAGATCAAACCAGTCAATCCTAAGGGAAATCAACCCTGAATATTCTTTGGAAGGACTGCTGCTGAAGCTGACGCTCCAATACTTAGGCCATCTGATGTAAAGAACTGACTCATTGGAAAAGACTCTGATGCTGGGAAAGATTGAGGGCAGGAGGAAAAGGGGGTGACAGAGAATGAGATGGTCGGATGGCATCACTGACTCAATGGACTTGAGTTTGCACAAACTCCAGCAGAGAGTGAAGAACAGGGAAGCCTGGCATGCTGCAATCCATTAGGTTACAAATTGTCTGACATGACTGAGGGACTGAACAACAACTGCATTTCAGACTCTTGTTGAATATGAGAGCTACTCCATTTTTTCTAAGGGGTTCTTTCCCACAGTAGTAGATTTAATGGTCATCTGAATAAATTTGCCCATTTCGATCCATTTTAGTTCACTGATTCCTGAGATCTCGATGTTCCTGCTTGCCATCTCCTGCTTAATCATGTCCAATTTACCTTGATTTATGGATGTAACATTCCAGGTCCCTGTGCAGTGTTGTCTTTACAGCATCAGACTTTAGTTTCATAACTAGATAGATCCACAGCTTAGCATCATTTCTGCTTTGACTCAGCCTCTTCATTCTCTCTTGAGCTATTAGTAATTACCCTCTGCTCTCCCCAAGTAGCTTATTGAACACCTTCCAACCAGGGAGGCTCCACTTCAAGTATCATATCTTTTTGCCTTTTCATACTGTTCATGTGGTTCTGCTGGTAAGCATACTGGAGTGCTTTGCCATTCCCTCCTCCAGTGGTCACATTTTTCCCAGAACTCTTCACTGTAGCTTGTCTGTCTTGGCTGACCCTCCATGGCATGGCTCATAGCTTTCTTGAGTTATGCAAGCCCCTGTGCCATAACAAGGCTGTGATTCATTTCGGGGTAAGTTTTGCTAGTTTATCTATATGCACGTATATTTATCCATCACTTATTTCTTTGCCAGGCACTGGGAAAAGATATAAGGTTACTACAATAAACAAAATAGACATGGTCAAGTCCAATATTCTTGATGGCTTTCTGAATCATATCAAAAGTCCTTATAATTCTTGATATCCATGGTCTGCCCTTTCCTACCAATTGAAAAAAATGGGAATCTTACTTGAAAAGATGTGTTTTTATTTGCATTTTCCTCCTTTTCCTCCTAGTATTCTTTATTTGCTCCCTAGTCCATGCATGGCTATATAAAAGGTAGACTGAAATGATTTGGTGAAAGAAGCTAAGGACCACTGCTGTCATTGTGATAGCCACTGGTGATGCAAGCATCTCATTAAGCATGCTAATGTCTGTCATTAACTACTCTTTAGATTCATAAAATAAAATAACAAATGTCTTTTCATTTTTAGTATTTTGTCAAACTACTCTGAAATATTTGTAAATCCTTTCACTGAGAGCATACTCTTAATGGTATGGTGCTTTCTAAGACATTTTCAGACATTCACCTCAATGATGTAAGGGTTGCCTGTTAAAGCTGTATACCAGAAGCCAAGCACACAGCAAAATGAGGCCAATATCTACCTCTTATTGACACTACCCACTAAAATATTATGACATCTGTGTGAATAGGTATTTAGGAAGACATGTATATCCTACAGTTATCAAAATTATGCCAAATACTTCAATTTTAAAAATTATTTCAGTTAGCTAAGTGTATTAGTAAAATAAAAAGCAAGTCATTTTTTAGTATAAAGTGATGCATTTCAATATGCAAATACTTAGGTGGTCCCACAGGGCAAGAGCAATTGCTCAGACACACACATTTAACCTGATTTGGCTTGTTTAGTTAATGTGTTTTCTTTAATTTGACAGAAAAAGTAGCAAAAGGGAATGGAGGAATACCTTAGACAAGTTTATGACAAATTATTCTTTGCTTAAATGTATTTTTATGATATCTTTTATGAAAAGGAATAAAGAACACAAAGTACATTTCAAATATCCAATTCAAAATATTCTAAGGTTTTAAAAAAAGTGGTTACATTTATTTTTTACTTCAATATTTATTGAGACACTATTACATGTAGGAAGTTTCTGGTAGGTGCTGAGGCTATAACAGTGAGTAAGACATGGATCCTTGTTTTCTCGGAGCTTAGCACTACATAAAGGACACAGATAGAGGAAAAACATTAAAATAAAGTATATTAGCTGCTTAGGGAACAGGAAATGCAGTGAATAAAGTTCATACCAGGGATACCTAACTTCCTAATGGGAAGCTTCCTGGAGGAAGTGGCTTCTAAAGTTCAGTCTGAAGCATGGAAAGCCATCCAGATAGATCAATAATTGAGGAAAACACCTACACTGTTGGTGGGAATGTAAATTGTTGTAGCCAGAGTGGAAAACAGAATGGAAATTTCTTTAAAAATTAAAGATAGAGCTGTAATATGATCCAGTAACTCCTGGAACTACTCCTGTGCATATATCCAGCAAAGACAAAAACTCTAATTCAAAAAGTCACATATACTCCAATTTTCATAGCAGCACTATTTACAATAGCCAAGACATGGAAACAACCCAATTGCCAATCAACAGACAATTGGCTTCAGAAGATGTGAGATATATATTCATATATATGTGAATATTACTTAGCCATAAAAAAGAATGAAATACTTCCGTATGTAGCAACATGATGGGTCTAAAGAATATCATGCTTAGTTAAGTAAGTTAAGCAAAGATAAATATTATATGATATCACTTATATGTGGAATCTTTGAAATAATACAAATGAATCTGTGTACAAAACTGAACGGACTCATAGGCATAGAAAACAAGCCCATGGATACCAAAGGGGAAAGGAAAGTGGTGAGGTAAGTTAGGAGAATGGGATTTACAGATACAAACTGCTATACATAAAATAGATAAACAACAAGGATTTACTGTATATCACAGGGAACTATATCCAATATCCTGTAATAACATATAATGGAAAATAATCTGAAAAAAAAAGTATGTATAACTGAATCACTTTGCTATATACCTGAAACTAACATGTTACTGTAAATCAGCTACACTTCAGTTTTACTTTTTGGCCTTCTATTTATTTTTTCAGCCAAGCTGCCAGTTTCAAACATAATCTGAAATATATAATGTATAAAAGATTCTTTGAAATGTTAAAGAAATAACAAGTTCTGATGGCAATTGTTACCATCCTTGCCTCAATCACCATCTCATTGGCCCAGAGAAGAAACCGAAATATATGGCATTCAGGGCAATCTAAAATGGGCAGTGTTATTGTATACATCGTGATCTTTGATGAGCTTCTTCCACATTTTAGACCCAGAACTAAACTGTTCAGGGAAATGTCATATAAATTGACACCTGAATTATGTTAGAAATTACTGCTCACCCAGATGATACCCTAGCAATGCTACAGGGTAGCTTTGGGATATTAGACAAATCACCCTACATTCTGGGTTATTCTTTATGCAACTAATATTCCTGGATTGTAAACAAATGTTGTACAATGGAAATTAGAAAAATTACTTAAACATTTTAACATAATCTAATATTTATAATCAACTCAATCAAGATCTGAATATCCCAGTTTTAGAATATTAATGCCCTTTGTTGCTGGTATTGTTTCTACTTTTTTTGTAATTGTATATTTTCCTGACACTAAGGAAAAAGAGGTTAAAATATGCAACATACCATTCCACTTTTTATAACAAATCCTAAAATATTTAGTAAGGGGGAAAGTTGAAGCTAAACATCCTAAAGTGAGGTATGAGGATTCAGTATTCCATTTATTTGTATTTTTACCTTATACATCTGAGAATCTCAAATTTTTAAAAAAATTATTTGTTATTTTTTAATTGAAGTACAGCTGATTTACAGTATTAGCTTCAAGTGTACAATATAGTGATTAAAAGGTTTTTAATAGATAATACTCCATTTAAATCTATAAAATATTGACTATATTCCCTGTTCTGTACAATATATCCTTGCAGATATTTTTAAGTATACAATACAGTATATATATTAGTGTCAATGTACAGCAAAATGTACAGCAAAGTTAGACAGCTATGCATATATTTTTTTCAGATTCTTATCCCTTATAGGTTTTATTACAAAAACCCCTTATAGGTTATATTACAAAACATTGAGTATAGTTTGTACTATACAGTAGGCCCTGGTTGGTTGTCTATTTTATATATGGTACTGTGTATAGGTTAATCTGAATCTCCTAAATTAGCCCTCCCATCATTTTCTCCCTTTTGTTTGTTTTGTCTGTGGGTCTATTTCTGTATTTGTATGTAAGTTCACTTGTATCATTTTTTATATTTTATATATTTTTATATTCCACATATGAGCTATATCATATGATATTTGTATTTCTATGGCTTATTTCACTTAGTATGATCATCCATTTATGTTGCTGCAAATGGTAATATCTCATTCTTTTTATGACTGAGTAAAATTTCATTGTATAAATATACCACATCTTTACCCATTCACCTTCAATGCACATTTAAGTTACTTCCATGTCTTGGCTACTGTAAGCACTACTGCACTGAACACTGGGGTGCATGAATTTTTTCAAGTTATTATTTTCTCCAGATATATGCACAAGAGTTACTGGGCCATATGGTAGCTCTATTTTCTAGTTTAAGAAATGTCCATACTCTTCTCTGTAATGGTTTTATCAGTTTACATTATACCAACAGTGGACAAGTGTTCCCTTTTCTTCACATCTTCTCCAAAATTCATTGCTTGTAGACTTTTTGAGGATAGCCATTCTGACAAGTGCAAGGTAGTGTACCTCACTGTAGTTTTTATCTGTATGTCTTTTTGTTAGAAATGTTGAACATCTTTTCATGTGCCTTTTGGCCATCTGTATGTCTTCTTTGGAGAAATGTCTATTTAGAATTTTTGCCCATTTTTGGATTGGATTGTTTTAATAAATGAAGCATAGAGTAAGAAAAAATAGAAAAGATAAATGAAACTAAAAGCTGGTTCTTTGAAAAGATAAAGCTTATGACCTTTAGCCTCATCAAGAAAAAAAAATGGAGAGGACTGAAATCAATAAAATTAGAAATGAAAACATAGAAGTTACAACTGACACCAAAGAAAAACAAAGGGCCATAAGAGACTACTGCAAGCAACTTTATGCCAATAAAGTGGAAATCATAGAAAAAATATAAAAATTCTTAGAAAGGTACACTCCCAAGACTGAACCAGGAAGGAATAAACTATGAACAGATGAATTAGAAGTACTGAAATTGAATCTGTGATTTAAAAACTTCCAAAAAACTGAAGTCCAGAACTATATGCCAATAAAATGGACAACTTGGAAGAAATGGACGAATCCTTAGTAAAGTATAACCTTCCAAAACTAAACCAGGAAGAAATATAAAATTTTAAAAGACCCAGCACAAGCACGGAAATCGAAACAGTAATCAAAAATCTTCCAATAAAATAAAGCCCAGGACCAGATGGCTTCACAGGTGAATTCTACCAAAAATTTAGAGAACAGCTAACACCTATGCTACTCAAACTCTTCCAGAAAATTGCAGAGGAAGATAAACTGTCAAACTCATTCTATAAGGCCAGTATCCCCTTGATACCAAAACCAGACAAGATACCACACAAAAAGAATACAAGCCAGTATCACTGGTGAACATAGATGAAATAATCCTGAACAAAATACTAGCCAACCAAAGCCAACAACACAGTAAAAGGATCACATAGCATGATCAAGTGAGATTTATCCCAGAGAAGCCAGGATTTTTCAAAATCTGCAAATCAACCATTGTGATATATTACATTAACAAGTTGAAGAATAAATACCATATGATCATCTCAATAGATGCAGAAAACGGTTTTGACAAAATTCAACACCCATTTAAGATAAAATCTCTCCAGAAAGTGGGAATAATAGGAACATGTGTATGTGTGCTATGTCGCTTCAGTCATGTCCAGCTCTTTGCAACCCGGTGCACTATAGCCTGCCAGGCTCCTCTGTCCATGGGATTCTCCAGACAAGAATACTGGAGTGGGTTGCCATGCCCTTCTCCAGGGGATCTTCCTGACCCAGGGATCAAACCCACATCTCTTCAGTTCAGTTCAGTTCAGTCACTCAGTCGTCTCCGACTCTTTGCGACCCCATGAATCACAGCACGCCAGGCCTCCCTATCCATCACCAACTCCTGGAGTTCACTCAGACTCACGTCCATCGAGTCTGTGATGCCATCCAGCCATCTCATCCTCTGTCGTACCCTTTTCCTCCTGCCCCCAATCCCTCCCAGCACCAGAGTCTTTTCCAGTGAGTCAACTCTTCGCATGAGGTGGCCAAAGTACTGGAGTTTCAGCTTTAGCATCATTCCTTCCAAAGAAATCCCAGGGTTGATCTCCTTCAGACTGGACTGGTTGGATCTCCTTGCAGTCCAAGGCACTCTCAAGAGTCTTCTCCAACACCACAGTTCAAAAGCATAAATTCTTCAGCGCTCTGCCTTCTTCACAGTCCAACTCTCACATCCATACATGACCACTGGGAAAACCATAGCCTTGACTAGATGGACCTTAGTCAGCAAAGTAATGTCTCTGCTTTTGAATATGCTATCTAGGTTGGTCATAACTTTTCTTCTGAGGAGTAAGCGTCTTTTAATTTCATGGCTGCAGTCATCATCTGCAGTGATTTTGGAGCCCCAAAAAATAGTCTGACATTGTTTCCACTGTTTCCCCATCTATTTCCCATGAAGTGATGGGACCGGATGCCATGATCTTCGTTTTCTGAATGTTGAGCTTTAAGCCAACTGTTTCACTCTCCTCCTTCACTTTCATCAAGAGGCTTTTTAGTTCCTCTTCACTATCTGCCATAAGAGTGGTGTCATCTGCATATCTGAGGTTATTGATATTTCTCCTGGCAATCTTGATTCCAGCTTGTGTTTCTTCCAGCCCAGCATTTCTCATGATGTACTCTGCATATAAGTTAAGTAAGCAGGGTGACAATATACAGCCTTGACGTACTCCTTTTCCTATTTGGAACCAGTCTGTTGTTCCATGTCCAGTCCTAACTGTTGCTTCCTGACCTGCATACAGATTTCTCAAGAGGCAGGTCAGGTGGTCTGGTATTCCCATCTCTCTCAGAATTTTCCACAGTTTATTGTGGTCCACACAGTCAAAGCTTTGGCATAGTCAATAAAGCAGAAATAGATGTTTTTCTGGAACTCTCTTGCTTTTTCGACGATCCAGCAGATGTTGGCAATTTGATTTCTGGTTCCTCTGCCTTTTCTAAAACCAGCTTGAACATCAGGGAGTTCAGGGTTCATGTATTGCTGAAGGCTGGCTTGGAGAATTTTGAGCCTTACTTTGCTAGCCTGTGAGATGAGTGCAATTGTGCGATAGTTTGAGCATTCTTTGGCATTGCCTTTCTTTGGGATTGGAATGAAAACTGACCTTTTCCAGTCCTGTGGCCACATCTCTTAGGTCTCCTTTATTGGCAGGTGGATTCTTTACCACTAGATCCAACCAGTCCATTCTGAAGGAGATCAGACCTGGGATTTCTTTGGAAGGAATGATGCTAAAGCTGAAACTCGAGTACTTTGGCCACCTCATGCGAAGAGTTGACTCATTGGAAAAGACTCTGATGCTGGGAGGGATTGTGGGCAGGAGGAGAAGGGGATGACAGAGGATGAGATGGCTGGATGGCATCACAGACTCGATAGACGTGAGTCTGAGTAAACTCTGGGAGTTGGTGATGGACAGGGAGGCCTGGCGTGCTGCGATTCATGGGGTCGCAAAGAGTCGGACATGACTGAGCAACTGAACTGAACTGAACTGAGCACCACCTCGTGGAGAAGGCAATGGCACCCCACTCCAGTATTCTTGCCTGGAAAATCCCATGGGCAGAGGAGCCTGGTGGGCGGCAGTCCATGGGGTTGCTAGGAGTTGGACACGACTGAGCAACTTCACTTTCACTTTTCACTTTCATGCATTGGAGAAGGAAATGGCAAGCCACTCCAGTATTCTTGCCTGGAGAATCCCAGGGATGGGGGATCCTGGTGGGCTGCCGTCTATGGGATCGCACAGAGTCGGACATGACTGAAGCGACTTAGCAGCAGTAGCAGCAACATCACCACCACCTGGGAAGCCCTAGAAGGAAGCTACCTCAATATAATAAGTGCTTCCCAGGTGGTGCTAGTGGTAAAGAACCTGCCTGCCAATGCAGGAGAAATAAGAGACACAGGATTGATCCCTGGGTCAGGAAGCTCCTCTGGGGGATGGTATGGCAACCCACTCCAGTATTTCTGCCTGGAGAATCCCAAGAACAGAGGATCCTGGCAGGCTACACTCCATAGGGTCACACAGAGTTGGACACCACTAAGCGACTTCGCACATATGCACAGCACCACCTGGGAAGCCCTAGAGAGAACATACCTCAATATAATAAAGGCCTTACATGAAAAATCCACAACTAAGCTTTTGATCAATGATGAAAAGCTGAAAGCATTTCCTCTAAGTTCAGGACCAAGAGAAAGATGTTCACTCTCATCCCTTTTCCTCAACATAGTTTTGAAAGTCCTAACCACACTACTCAAAGAAAAAGAAATAAAAGGAATTCAAGTTGGAAAGGGAGAAAGAAAACTAACACTGTTTGCAGATGACATGATAATATATATAGGAAATCCTAAACATGCTGTCAAAAACTAGTAGAGCTCATCAGTGAATTTTGTAAAGTCATAGGATAAAAAAATTAATACCCAGAAATCTGCTGCATTTTTCTACACTAACAACAAAAAAGTTATAAAGAGAAATTAAGGAAACAATCTCATTTACCATCTCATCAAAAAGAATAAAACTCCTAGGAAGAAAACCTAAGGGGGCAAAAGACCTGTACCCTGAAAACTGTAAGATGCTGACACAAACACATGGAAAAATATATACCATGTTCTTGGATTAGTAAAATCAGTATTTTCAAAATGACCATGCTACACAAGGGAATCTACAAGATTCTATGCAAGTTCTATCAAATTACCAATGACATTTTTTCACAGAACTAGGACAAAGAAAAAAATTTTCAATTTGTGTGGAAACAGAAATTCCTGAATAGCCAAAGCAATCTTGAGAAAGAAAAGCAGAACAGGAGAAATCAGGCTCCTTGACTACAGAGTATACTATAAAGCTACAATAATCAAGGAAGCACAATACTGGCACAAAAACAGAAATATTGATCAATGGATGAGGATAGAAAGCTCAGAGATAAACCCACACACTTATGAAAAAGGAAGCAAGAATATACAGTGGAGAAAACACAATGTCTTCAATAAATGGTGCTGGGAAAACTGGACAGCTAAACATGAAAGTATAAAATTAGAACATTCTCTAACACCATACAGAAAAATAAGCTCAAAATACATTGTTGAATATAAGATCAATGCTATAAAACTCCTAGTGGAAAATGTGGCATAATTTGACGTAAATCACAATATCATTTTGGACTAATTTTCTAGAGTAATGAAAAGAAAATTAAATTAATGGGGCTTTGGCACCATTGAAAAGCTTTTGCACACAAAGGAAATCGTAATCAAAATGCAAATACAGTTTATAGAATGGGAAAAAATATTTGCAGGTGATGCAGCCAATAAGGGATTAATCCCCAAAACATGCAAAAATCTCATACATCTCAATATAAAAAAAGGCAACCTAGTTGAACAGTGAGCAGAAAATATATTTGAATTTTTTTTAAGAGGAAGAATTGAGGAAAGCAGCGGGAAGAATTTATACATAGGCATGGACCAGAAATGATGGCTATGCTATGAAGAAAATGGAAATAAGTCCTATGGAAATTTAAAAATCAAAAATATTTCTATTAAGAAAATGGAAATTACCTCCAGAGAAATGGTAGAAGGCAATCTAAGCAGATAAGCAGCAACAATGCAAGCCCAGGGGAACAAAGTAGCTTGAATATGTTTAGGAATCTGCAAGTGACTTTGTACCATAATAAAATATATCAAAATGACTGTATATCTTGTAAAGTCATATGTTATTAAACAAAAAGTAATAATCAGAAATTCATCTTTCATTAAAGAGGTTTGTTTGCTTAAATTAAAGATTTCTTGTTCTGAATTTCATGTGTCAGAGGGAATGTAGTCAAAACCAATAGTACACACTTGGCTATTCTAGTTCATGTGTGAAGAGATTCCTTAAAATTGACCTTCTGGCACAGGCAACATATACAGAATTAGTCTTTGCTGATTACTTTGTGTAGGTTCTTCATTTACCAAGTTCACTTTTTGAAGGGGAAATTTCTAATTTCTGATCTCTCTTTTTTGTTTCCTTGGATGAGATCAGTGGTATACTAATTACAAATAAATAATACATTCATATACATTCATACACTCATTTCAAACTTCCAAACTTTTTTTCTCAAAGTCCAGGTTAAAAGTAGAGCTAATTCACTCTACCAATACAGTGTACTAATGCATATATATGGAATTTAGAAAGATGGTAACGATAACCCTGTATGCGAGACAGCAAAAGAGACACAGATGTATAGAACAATCTTTTGGACTCTGTGGGAGAGGGAGAGGGTGGGATGATTTGGGAGAATGGGACTGAAACATGTATAATATCATATATGAAACAAATCGCCAGTCCAGGTTCGATGCATGATACTGGATGCTTGGGGCTGGTGCACTGGGACGACCCAGAGGGATGGTATGGGGAGGGAGGTGGGAGGGGGATTCAGGATGGGGAACACATGTATACCTGTGGCAGATTCATGTTGATGTATGGCAAAACAAATACAATATTGTAAAGTAGTTAACCTCCAATTAAAATAAGTAAATTTATGTTTTAAAAAAGTAGAGCTAATCCAGATGATTTAGTCTATTCCATGGGTTCATTGATTAGTGAGAATCATTGCTTTTTTATTTTGTACTAAAATACACCATCAAAACAAAAAGTGGACAGCTAGACTAAAGCAGCACTAAAAGAAGTCTTGAGTGTTGAGTGATTTTAGCATCAGTTGCTAAACTTTTAATTTTCTTCTTGCAGCGTTGGAGATGATATGAAATGGTATAGATGAGACTGGATTTCTACTCATCCAAAAACAGATGTGCTGAAATTTCAAGGAGTATTCACAATTCTATCATATTTTCTAACATTTTAGTTATACATATCATTTTTTAAAAGTCTTTAAGAGGTATCTAGGAATACTGTGTTTTCTGGGAACAGGGTGGAATACTGTGTTTCATTTCCCAAATTGAAAAGCAGCATATATCTGTGTATACATTATGAAGGGAATTTACACAGTGTTGGCTAAAACTATTTGCTAAGAAAGGGTAGAGCTGTAAACTACTTCACTCCTGCAGTTGTGATAGTTTGTAAAAATATCTGTGAAACTTACAAAAATGCTTCTATGCTTGTGGTTCTCAACTTTGGATGCACGTTAGAAACCTTAGAGAGGGCTAAAAATCCTAATGTCCAAGCCTTATTCCAGACTTGTTAAATCAAAGTCTCTTGAAGGGAGAGCCAAAAAGCAGTTTTATAGTTCCCCAGTTCATTAAAATATGTAGCTAAGAAATCTACATTGTAACTCAGAAGTAATGTGTTTATGCTATTGTCTTATAAAATCAGTCAAAAAAAGGTATGGCTTACAAAAGATAACAATTTTTAATGTTTAATAATCAAACTCAATTTTTAAAGTCTTTTTTATACTTCTATCAATGCATTGCTTTCTGTCTGAGATACAGAACTTTTGAGACCTCAAATGAACTAAATTTTCCTTGAAAAAATTCAGTTATCAACAGTAAGCATGGACATCGTTATAATATATGCCACTTTCTCATACAGGTGTAGTATTTTTATTAAGTAGTATCTAATCAAAAGCAGAGACATTACTTTGCCAACAAAGATCCGTCTAGTCAAGGCTATGGTTTTTCCAGTGGTCATGTATGGATGTGAGAGTTGGACTGTGAAGAAAGCTGAGCGTCGAAGAATTGATGCTTTTGAACTGTGGTGTTGGAGACTCTTGAGAGTCCCTTGGACTGCAAGGAGATCCAACCAGTCCATCTTAAAGGAGATCAGTCCTTGGTGTTCATTGAAAGGACTAATGCTAAAGCTAAAACTCCAATACTTTGGCCACCTCATGTGAAGAGTTGACTCATTGGAAAAGACTCTGATGCTGGGAGGGATTGGGGGCAGGAGGAGAAAGGGACAACAGGATGAGATGGCTGGATGGCATCACCAACTCAATGGACGTGAGTTTGAGAAAACTCCGGGAGTTGGTGATGGACAGGGGGGCCTGGCGTGCTGCAATTCATGGGGTCTCAAAGAGTCGGAAACAACTGAGCAACTGAACTGAACTGAACTGAAGTGGAAAATAATATATTTGAAGGTTTTATTTTTAATTTTTATAAAATTGTAAAATAGAAATTTTAATATCTGAAATTTTGGATATTTGTTGAACACATATACCATTTTTCTTAAAGAATAAGATTTTCATCTTATCTTTTTAAGATTTCAAATTCTTTGAAGGAAGAGAATAGTCTTTTTTTCTTTTTATCATTCACAGTGCCTAGCAAGTGTCTGAGATTGTGTTGCCCTGTAATAATCTTGGGAAGAGCGATGGGGATATGAAAGGGAGGGGAGCAAAGGAAAAGTGTGGTTGAAAGGTGAACAAGGTCCCACATTTTATAGTTCACATTTCCTTCATGGGATGACAGAGCAAAGATTATTTTACATTCTTTAAATTTGTGCATCTCTCAGGTTACCATTCCGAGAAGGCAATGGCAACCCACTCCAATACTCTTGCCTGGAAAAGCCATGGACGGAGGAGCCTCGTAGGCTACAGTCCATGGGGTTCCTAAGAGTCAGACATGACTGAGCGACTTCACTTTGACTTTTCACTTTCATGCATTGGAGAAGGAAATGGCAACCCACTCCAGTGTTCTTGCCTGGAGAATCCCAGGAATGGGGGAGCCTGGTGGGCTGCCGTCTGTGGGGTCTCACACAGCCAGACACGACTGAAGCGACTTAGCAGCAGCAGCAGCAGGTTGCTATTTAAAAAGACTCAAATTAGAGGTTTTTTTTTTTTTTTTTAGGAAAGTTATTCTGCTGGTTGAATTTAGTCCTTGATCTTGAGAATAAAATTCAAATAAATGAATGAATACATACATACATACATAATGTGTATGTTTGATAGTTTAGATGGATTAGCTCATAATTGATAAATGCACACTTCATAATAATGGAATTCTTTCTAAATCCCTTTATTCATTTCAAAGGATTATATTTCTACATGCTTGAGCTTTTTAAATCATTTTTCTGAATCCACAATATTGTACAGTTTCTTTTGTACTGGAAATTTATTCCAGATTGCTTGTTACTAAGGTCTTCATTTTGACAGAAAAGGATTTCTGTCAATTAAAAGAGAAAGTTAGGAAGTCAGTGGCAATATTTTCTAGTAGTAGTTTCAAAATAGAAACTTCTAAGAGCTTTGATGTTTTATCAGCTAACAGACTTTGTTAAAAATTAACAAAGGGATGCCTTTGTGATATTAGTAAAAATATATTTCAATTTGTACAATTTAATGATGATGTGTTTAATAGACTAAAATATCATAGAATATTTTGATTAATATTTTAGATAAGGTTAGTAGAATAAACATTTCCTTAGCATCACTGGTAATAGATAACCAAAGACTGGTTGTCAGAAAAGTGTTTTTAATTCCTTTCTACATATCAGAAAAAAGTCAAATGCTAATAGAAAATAGTGTCAGTGACTTTCTTAAATTTCTTTAGTATCTTTATCATGTTTTAATTTTGCTGGTAGTCTTTACTACAAAAAAAGCATTTCCATATGTTTTTAAAGTATGACACTATGCTGTTAAATGATTAATCAATGTTTGATATTTCTAGCATAAAATAGTATGTTCTGTGAAATGATATGCTAGTAATTTCTAAATATTTGCATAGTTAAGTATCTCAATTAGTTTATCAACTTCATATTTTGAAAAACATTTCCTTGAACATTTTTTATACACAAAGTAAATTTCAGATTTAGCTTATAGGCCTTAATAAAAATACTCTTAAAAGTTGGGGCAAATTTAAATCTTTCATCAGATATCACATGTACTTAAATAACCGCATAAGCATATTTAACGTCTTGTAAGAAGGCAGTAGTGAAGTTGAGCCATATTGCTATATCTCCCAGCAGTCTCTAATATTGTTTTCAGTGCCATCCACAATAAATTCTAGGCATGCCCTCCTAATCATCTTTCATAGGGTAATATCCTCCCTATTGAAAATGTAGAAATTGTATGTTGCCATACCAGTGATAAGAATCACTTTTTGGTCAAATATTCCCTATAAAGTGAAATTTATCTATGATTGGCACCTCTGTAATAATAAAAATGAACCCAGTAAGATATTTTGCTTTAAGTGCTGCTTGTTCATACCACTAGACTGGATACTGAGGCCACTGACAAAAGAAAAAATGTCACAAGAAAATATTTCCCCATTTTCTTCCACATCAGAGAAACAAGAGGAAATTATAAAAGCTACATAGATTATGTGGGTTGATAGCATTGTTCCTAAGAATTCTGAGCTTTTGAAATTAGAACTTAAAACATTAATTGATGGTTTCTTGTCAGAAATATACTGTTATGACTTAGAGTATAAGATAAAACTATGTAAAAGGAAGTTTTATTAACCTGATTTTATGGGTGAAAGGAGAATTTTATGATAAAGCTTTATAATAAATAAATGTTAACCAATTCTGGTATAAGGATGAAGTACTTGTTTTCCTCAATCTTGCCTAAGAATGTTAATAATCTATTTAATCTCCTTACTATTCAATAGCTTGAAATCTTTTTTCCCAGTTTATTTATATATAATTGATATACAGCACTGATAAGTTTAAAGGATACAGTGTATGTCAAATCATGCTGTAATGATTTAGTGAACATGTAAGTTTAGTGAACATCTCATATATATATATATATAAATTTTTAAAAGAGAAAAAAATCCTTGTGATGGGAACACTTAAAATTTAGTCTGTTAACAGCTTTTGTAACATAGAGCAATAGTAACAATATTGATCATATCTTGATCATGCTGTACATTACACCTCTAGTACTTATTTGTCTTACAACTAGAAGTTTGTAATTTTTGGTTCTCTTCATCCAGTTCTCACTACTCCAATTCCTACCACTGGTAACCACAAAAAATGATCTGCTTCTGAGGTGTTTTGTTTTGTTTTGTTTTAACTATAATTGACCTTCAACAGTATGCAAATTCCTGTCACACAACACAGTAATTTTGGCTGTTCAGAACCTTTGGTGTTTCCACAAATGCCATTGATGTTTTGATAAGAATTGTGTTGATCTGTATTATCCAATTGCCTTGGATAATATGATCATGTTGACAATATTCAGTCCTCCAATCCATGAATATGGTATATCTTTCCATCTGTTTGTGTCTTCCTCAGTTTCTTTTATCAGTGTCTCATAGTTTCTGAGTACTTGGTTAGGTTTGTTCCTAGGTATTTTATTCTTGACAGGGAAGCCTGGCATGCTGCAGTCCATAGGGTTGCAAAGAATCAGACACGACTGAGTGACTGAACTGAATTGAACTGAATGCAATTATATATAGGATTGTTTTCTTAATTTCACTATATGTGATTTAGAACATAGAAATGCAACAGGTTTTCATATATTAATTTTATCTTCTGTTACTTTTCTGAATTCATTGATGAGTGCTATATAGGTTTTGGTGGCATATTTAGAATTTTCTATGTAGAATATCATATCATCTGCCAAAAATAATAGTTTCACATCTTACTTTCCAATCTGGAATCCTTTTATTTCTTTATCTTACTGATTGTTATAGCTAGAACCTCTAATAGTATATTGAATAAAAGTGGCAAGAATAGGTATTCTTGTCTTATTCCTAATCTTAGGGCAATACTTTCATCTTTTCACTGTTGAGTATAATGTTGGTTATGGGTTTGTCATGTGTGTGTGCTCAGTCGTTTCAGTAGTGTCTGACTATTTGTGACCCTGTGAATTTTAGCCTGCCAGGCTCTGTCCATCAGGTTCTCCAGGCAAGAATACTGGAGTGGGTTGCCATACCCTCTTTCAGGGGATCTGCCCGACCCAGGGATCAAACCTGTGTCTCTTACATCTCCTGCATTGGCAGGCGGGTTCTTTACCACTAGTACCACCTGGGAAGCCCATAGGTTTGCCATATATTGAAGGGTTAATAGGGTAGCAGAGATGTGCCTGCAAATGGGTCTCTCTGCTCAGGCTGAGCATCCTTGCATACGAGGCGTTCTGCCAAAGAGTCTGGACACAGCCTTGAGTTTAATGGTCCCTTGCAAATGAGGGAGCATTCCCTTCTTGAGATAAGAAGGAGATGAGGGCTTTGGGCAGACTCTTCAATAGACAGAGATTTCACTCCCCTTTGCTATACAATAACATGTATGCACCTGCACTGTACTGAAAAGGCTTATTCTTACAATCTGGAATTCTGCCTAAGGATGGCTTTATAATAATAAATGGCAATTAGTTTGCCCAGTTGTTCCTCTGGCCAGAGTGGTGTCCTGTCTGTCTTTTGTATGTCTTGTATGTTCTGTGTCATTTCACTCGTAGTAACCAACAATATATGACCTTTACTATGTTGAGGTATAGTCCCTCAATAACCACTCTATTGAAAATTTTTATCATCACAAATGAATGATGAATTATGTCAAAAATTTTTTCTGCAGCTACTGAGATGATTATATGATTTTATTCTTCAGTTCGTTAATATGGTATATCATATTGATTGATTTGCAGATATTGAGCCACCCATGCATCCCTGGGATAAATCCCACTTGATTTTGGTGTGTCATCTTCTTGAATTCTGTATGCTAACATTTTGTTGATTTTTTTTTTTTTTTGCATCTATGATCACCAGTGATATTGGTCAGTAATTCTTTTTTATATAAGGTAGATTGCTTATCCAGCTTCTCTTAGTTCTGGGACTTTATCTTGTGCCTCTGTTTGGATCATAATCCTCTGCTGTCTCATTTTGCCTAATTTGTTGTTTTTATTTCTATGTGTTAATATTGAGTAGATTGATAACATGTTCCCACCTTGGGGAAGTGGCCTTGGTAGGAGACTTTATATGTGTCTTAGCAGTATACTCCCCTCTGGTCACCAGTTCTCTATGCTCTAGGGGTGCCCCCTTTGTGGGCTATGTAAATTCTTTTCTTGTGACTGGCTGACTACTGTATATGGTCTGGTAGGCATGATTGGCCTTGTTCTGGTCAGTTGCTGGGCTCTGCTTTTGCAGTGGCTACCAGCCCATGGCAGGCAGGGTAAGGTCACAAAGTGGCTAGTGACAGGGTCCTGCAGGGCCTCAGCGTTAGTTCTGGCCCACTGGAGGGTGGAGCTTGGTTCCAAGATTGGTGGTAATGGAATTGGAAGATCCAGATCTCGTGTCAGCCTGGTGTTGAGCAGGGCCAATTCCTCACACAGCTGGCTTCAGCATAGGTGTCCCAAAGCTGGTGTAAGTCTGCTAATGGGTAGGACTGGATCCTAAGGATTGTGGAGCCCAAGATTACCCCAGAGCTGGTTTTCTCCTGCTGGTGGATGAGACTGAGGCCCAAGGGGTCCTTGAGCTGATTCAGCCTGCTAGTGGATCGGCTAGGTCTTAACAGAGCAAGTTGTGGGATTGTGGTAGTCCTGATGCTGGTGTCTGTCCACTGGTGAGCAGAGGTATGGCTTGGTTGCAGGAGAATTTGGAGGCTGGTTTTAGCCCACCAGTGGGAAGAGCTTGGTTTTAACAGTCTCTAGCTACAGGGTCCTGGTGGTCTTGAAATAGTTGTCTGACAGCTGGTGGCAGGACTGGGTCCCACAGTGGCTGGGGGTTCAGGGGGTCTTAAGGCAGTGCCCTGCTGGTGAGAGGGTCTCTGTCCCTGGCCAGCTAGCTGCTTGTCCTGTGGTATCCTAGTCTTAGTGCAGACATGCTAGTGGGCAGAGCTGGGTCCTAATGCTAAGAAGCTAAACGGAGGGTCCCAAAATTGTGCTTACCAGCACCACCATTTTTCTCCTAGAAACAATCCCCCCGGATTGCTGCTACAGTGTTTGTTTATGTCCCTAAGGTGAGACCCAGTTGCCTCATGCCTCTCTCCATAATCAGTAGGTGGATCTGAACCAGGCTTTTTTCAGATTACTGATTCTGTTCTGGGTCCCAGAGCATGTGAGATTTTGTGTGTGCCCTTTAAGAGTAGCATTTACATTTTCCATAGCCCTCTGGCTTTTGCAAAAGTAAGCCCTTTCAACCTTTGAAGCCATGTATTCTGGTGGCTTGTCATCCTGGTGTAAGACCCTCCAGACTGGGGAGCCTGGAGTAAGACTCACACTTCTCACTCTTTGGGGAGAACCTCTGCCATGTAACAACCCTTTGATTTGTGAGTTGCCCACTTGAGGTATTGATCTTGACTATTCTGTGCATCTGATCTTCCTACCTGTCTTGTTGTGGTTCCTTCTTGATACTTTAGTTGTACACAATCTTTTCCATTAATGGTCTTTCTTATCAATGGATAAGTTGCTCTGTAATTTTGGTATGCCCATGAGAAAATGTGACCTCAGAGTCCTCCTACTCTACCATCTTGGCCACTCTTAAAAGCTAAAAATCTTAATCACATAAATCTAAGTGAAGTGTGAAGTCACTCAGTTGTGTCCAACTCTTTGGGACTGTAGCCCACCAGGCTCCTCCGTCCATGGTATTCTCCAGGCAAGAATACTGGAGTGGGTTGCCATTTCATTCTCCAGGACATAAATCTAAGGACCATATTTAAATGCATACATCTAGTAAACAGTTAACTGGCAATTTTCTGCTAGAAATGATCCTTCTTTTTCTACAGCATATTTTCTATTTTGATTTGAGTATTTCGTCTTGCTCAAACAGGACTATTTCAGGATCATAATGTTAATCATGATTTTAATTTCTCTTTGACATTCCAGAATTAGTAAATCTATTTGTTGTTGTTGTTGTTCAGTCGCTCAGTCATGTCCAACTCTTTGTGACCCCATGAACTGCAGCACTCCAAGCTTCCCTATCCTTCACGTCTCCCAGAGTTGACCCAAACTCCTGTCCATTGATTCTGTGATGCCATCAACCATGTCGCCTGTTGTCGTCCTCTCCTCCGCCTGCCTTCAGCCATTCCCAGCATTGATAGCTGATGGTGAATGGTGCCAGTAGTCATGGTCTCCAAAGGAGAGGGATTCCCTGAGATGCAGTCTCAGTCACTCAGAGCTTTGTATAACAGTTTCATTAAGGAGAAAAAGGATTAGAGAAATCTTCCAGTAAAAGGCACTGGAAGAGCGTAGGAGAGGACCCACCTCACTAGTTTAAGCAGGGCATCATATAATTTTAACTGGCTACTGAGAATAGATACAAAGAAAGTCTCAAGGTCAGAAAAGTTCCACCAGACCCTTTCCCAAGGCATACATCCTGAGACACCTTTAGTACAAGATTAACCAGAAGGAATGAGTTCTGTATAACTGTGTTTCTGGGTGAGATATATTGTTGCTGAGAAACAAGCTCCCAGGCAAGATTTGTTGCCATTATAATTATTAACATAGAGACTAAGAAAAACATAATGGGGTGTAAGAAAAGCATTTTCCATGAGTAACATGTATGATTGCTGTGTATTCATTAGCCCCAGATCTAAAGAAAAGCCTGTTCTCTCAGGGAAGATACATTGTTGCACAAGGCTTAAGGAAGAAGGTGAGGGAGAATCTTCACCTCCTCCTTAAAGGACCCTGGACTGCCTATCAACCCGCCTAAGTTAGCTCTCTCAGCACCAGGGTCTTTTCCAATGAGTTGGCTCTTTGCATCAGGTGGCTGAAGTATTGGAGCTTCAGCTTCAGCATCAGTTCTTCCAGTGAATATTCAGGTTTGATTGGTTTGATCTTTTTGCTGTCCAAGGGACTCTCATGAGTCTTCTCCACTGCTGTCTATTTACTAAATTATAAATAAGCATGTGACTTTATCCTTCACACTTTAAGCATTGCAATGGCTACCTACCGCCAAGTGTGGAAAGGGAAATTTTTGTTTTTGGTGCCTACTGTTGTCCTATAGTTTACCTCATTTGATTTTGCCAGCAGCCCCTCTGAAAAGGTACTATGATTATTATCTTATACATAACTTTTGATAGGCTAGTTAACTTGACTAAAACCATATAGCTAGTGAACAGAAAGACTTGAGTCCTTGTTTTGCAAATGACAGAATAAAAAAGATAACACAATTAAGGGATGCATTGACTCATTACTGAAAATCTAAGAGGTAGGACTAACGTCACCTGAGGCTAGAGACAACTAAAAATGTGATGTTACTATGACTTTGGTTTCTTTTTTCCCTTTGGTTTGCCTACTCAATGTTAGCTTCCTCCTCAGGTTCCATAAGGTGGTCTCCTGAAGCTCCAAGCCTCAACATCATAGTTCCAAAATGGAACATTGTGTTCTGTTCAAAATGTGTAACACACCATCTTGGGGAAAAGAGGTCTCTTCTTGTAGCTCTCACATAATTTCTAAGATTCTCTCTCTCTCCCATTAGCTTAAATTTGTTCATGCTTCTCCACACTAAATCCTTCTGACTGGCCTACTCACCACATCCTCAAATTGCCTAGTACATCCAATGTCTCTGTGTTTTTATTCATGTTAATGACCACGCCTAAAGTGCCATTTTAAATTTTTTAATTAATTATTTAAATTGTTTAAATTAATTACTAACACTGGAGGACTGACACACACTTACCAGTCAGGACCTACTCCTGGACCTGGAGTAGGAGAAAGAAAATGGCCTAAGGAAAATCATAGTGCTATTGGCTTGAGAATGCTTTCCATTATTAAGTAGATAATGGAATTAGGAATGCTTCTTACTGTGGTTCATGATTGTCAATAGAGATTTTCTGATAGTGGATTGGTGGGCTCATAATTACATAGGTAACAGAACAAAGATTGCTTGCAGTTAAGTGCTATAATCATTGCAGTTTGCTGTAGTTCCGAGTTATTAGAAACAATAGAAAGCTGGGCTTTATTTGTATTGAGTGATCAGATAATACAGTGTTTTGATTAAGATTATTCGTGTTGTAAGTAACAGAAATAAAGCCAAATTAGATAAGATATAAAGGATAAATTACGAATGATACTGATTTCATGAGAAGCAAAATCTCAGTGAACATACAGGTGTTCTAACAACATGTGTTTGTGGATTTTTTCTCTAGTCTATTTCCATTATCCAGTGCTGTTAGCTCCCAACTGTGTCAGTCCCTGAGCCTCTTATTCAAATTCTTAAAAGAGAAAATATCATTGATTTTTGATTGGCCAGTGAGTCAGCTCCCTTAGGGTTGGGTTATTAAGATAATATACACATAATATACAAAGGCATTATACCAATATTGAGATATGTTTTAGGAGTCATACAAAGCAAATCAATCTGTAGGAGTCTACTTTTTGGGAAAGAGAAATTCGCAGAAGAAAAAAGTGAGCAGTCACCCCAAAACATATACTTTCTCATGTTTCAGAGTAAAACGATATGTAAAAAGAAGCCAGCATCATTTCTAACAAGTATAACAGAATGTGGAAAGATGACCCTTGTAGCCAAGTGTATTTTTATATGCTGAAATTTATTTTCACTGTCCATTCAGAACATTCAGACCATTTTGAGTGACTGCATACTCAGTACAGTTAAGAAGCTAGCCATTAAAAAAAGAAGAAGCTAGTCATTAATTTCAAAAACCTGTGATTAGTTTTCTTAATTTCCTTTTTCTTCAGTGAATCAATTGATTTCTCTTATGTAGCCATAACCTCAATGACATATTGGTATATGAAGGTAATTATACATCCTCTTTAGTAACTAACTATTGTAAATAAAGTAGACTAAATATTGTCCTTCAGTGTTTGAAGACCCTAGGCCAGCAGTAGGCAGAATTGCAAAGTAGAATGCATTCTTGGGGCCTTTGGTGCTTACCTACTTTTTCTTTCTGACTGTTTTTGAATAGTAAGATCTTGACCAACCCTTCTATTTTCCCTCACATCTCAGTTGAAAAGCCATTCCTTACTTCTCCATCCTAGCTTCAGAGAGAAGTAGCTGGAAGATCAAGAGATACAAAAATATTAAAAGAATAAGGGTTCTTCTAGGGGTATTTCTGTTCTAAAAGAAAATGACCATCTTATCATCTTGAGGTAATGTTTCCCTGTTGGTGGAGTTGTGAATCTGTGGCTGAAGGGTGTTGGAGCTTCCTCTCATCATGCTGTGTCAGTGACCACCCATTCTGACACGCTGGCCCCACATTTAGCTTTCAAGGAAACGGCTAGAAAAAAAATTAGTAATGTTGTCAGTATATGGATCACTCAGTAAAGTTTTCCCATGAAGAAAAGTGCTTTGCTTAGTCTCAGAGAAAGAGAGAGAATAAATTTCTACCTATTATTGGTCAGTTTTGATAGCATATAAAGATTTCTTAACAACTTAGCCTCCATAGCCATTTTACTTAAACTTGAAAGAACAACTTCTTGGAATGATCTGAGATTATTTATTTTGATGTTTTAAAGAGCCAGTTATTCTTATCCTAACTGAGTTAGAAGAAATCTGCATTCTTCCAGTCTGTTCTGTGAAGTAGTGGAAAAGAAAGGTGAACCACTCAAGTAATACTGAGGTACACACACACACACCAAAGAACATCAGATTTTACTTCAATAAAATATTTTCATTCTTTCTGAAGTGAAATTCTACAAAGCCTATACTTTATGATACTAATAACTCTGCCTCCAAATGTCAGTAACTTTTATTCAATTCTGACAATATGTAATTCAGAGTTCATTTAAAAATTATTACCCAACACAGTCTACCTCACTTAGCATGAAACAAATAGCATTAAAAACCCATTGTTTTCTAAAAGGAATCACTTCATGTAATGAAGTACTATTCTGAGCTATAGGAGTTCCAGAAAAATGTGAAACAGAGGTCCAGTACACTTCAAAGTTAAAAGTATATTTTTAGTTTAAGCTGTGGAAGAGTTTCAAAATAGCGATAGTAATTCTGTATATCAGAGTTGGACGCAACTGACGCAACTTACCATGCATGCATGCATCGGAGAAGGAAATGGCAACCCACTCCAGTGTTCTTGCCTGGAGAATCCCAGGGACAGGGGAGCCTGGTGGGCTGCTGTCTATGGGATCTCACAGAGTCAGACACGACTGAAGCGACTTAGCAGCAGCAGCAGCAGCATAAAGTCTATACCTTTTAGGTTGTTCAACAAAACTATCCAAACGTAATCTCTGCTTTCGATCTACAGCTAACATTTAATGGATAGAGGCCAGGGACTCTTAGCATCCTACAATGTACAATACAACTTCTCCCTGAAAGGAATTATCTGACCCAAAATGTCAATAGAACTAAGACTGGGAAATCTTATTCTGTGTGATCTGCCAGGCATACTCCCTCAGCTTTATTGCCTGTCTCTCTCTCTTACTTTTTCTTTAAGCAAGAGCCACACTGAATTGCCTTCCTTCAGTGCTGAAATGTACCAAATCTCTTTAGGTTTTAGGATCTTTGCCTGTTTTTTTCATTTTACCTCCCACTCCTCTAACTACAAGTGTGCCACCCCTCTCCACCAAGCCAAAATCATTCCTTCTTCAGCACGAACCTCAAAGATTATTTAAGGGTGATTTCATGTCCCTGACTTGGTCAACCCTACCCCTCTACTGCCTACACATTTCCTTCTTTTTTAAAAACTTTTTTTTAAGTTCTTTTAAAAAACACTTCAATTGTTTACAATTTACTATAATTTCAATTAGCTACTCTTTTACTTCAGATGAAAACTCCCAGAAGAAAGGGTACACACACTTTTGGTTCTTCTTTATACTCTGAGTATCTAGTAAAGCATCTGGATAGCATTTCAGATGAGGCTATTAACATGAGTAAAAACTCAGAGGCATGGGTATACTAGGCATTTGGGGGATATGATGAGTAGGCCAGTTAGAAAGATTTAGTGTGGAGAAGCCAGGTGGCACTAGTGGTAAAGAACCCGCCTGCAAATGCAGGAGACATAAGAGATGCAGGTTTGATCCTTGGGTCAGAAAGATCCCCTGGAGGAGGGCATGGCAACCCACTCCAGTGTTCTTGCCTGGAGAATTCCTATGGACAGAGAAACCTGGCAGGATACAGTCCATAGGGTAGCAAAGAGTCAGACATGACTGAAGTGACTGAGCACACACACAAGCATGAACAAGGATGGAAGAGAGGTGTAAGTCTTCTGATCCTGGACTTAATGAATGCATAACTTTTTTTTTTTTAGTTTCAATTTTAAAGTGCTAGGCGTTCTGTGTATGTAAAGTAGGCAAACCAGTTTAAATCTTTTTTTTTTTTTTTTTTTTTTTACTGTCTTCTTTGGTCTGATAGGCCTTGTAAAAACAGCCCAAGAATATATAAATTTTTCGTTTGGGTGTTTTTTATAGTGCACTAAACCCAGAGTCAACTAACCTATGGTCCATAGCTAGCTCTAACACTAATTTGTTCTTTTCATTATGCTTCTTTTGACTTTATTTATAAACTGAGGGAGCTAGACTAATGGATCTGTGCTGCCCTCCCAATCTAAACATTCCTACTTAACTAAATCAGAACAGTCTTGACTAGCTGAGGTTGAACTATGTAAGTCTTCTCTTTTTAAGAGTCTTCAAAGAAATATTATCTTAAAATGCAGTTGCTTATGTTCCTTGGCAAATAATCAGTAGAGTATAATGAAAATAACTGGACCTTTTGATTATTGGGAATTTTGATATACCCCTAAGTTTTCCATTATTTCATACATTTCATATAAGTATGGAAGATTGAGTAATAGATATGCTAATTTCAAGATAGATCTTAAAGTTATTGTGTTTTTCAATAAATCCCTAGGACAAGCACAATTTTTTTCATAAACTTTCTCTAAAAAGTGAAGTCTAGTGTTATTCACCAAAGCATTGACCTTATTAAAGCATGTATTGTATATCTGTTTAATGCAGGGTTTCTCAATCTCAGCACTATTGCTATTTTGGACTGGAAAATTCTTTCACATGAGGAAGGTATCCTGGGAATCTCTGTGAATGTGAAAGTTGCTCAGTCATGTCTGACTCTTTGTGACCCCATGGACTATACAGTCCATGGAGTTCTCCAGGCCCTAATACTAGAGTGAGTAGCCTTTCCCTTCTCCAGGGGATCTTCCCAACCCAGGGATCGAACCCAGGTCTCCTACATTGCAGGCGGATTCTTTACCAGCTGAGCCACAAGGGAAGCCCTAGCTCTACTGAAAAGATGCCAGTAGTAGTTCTCCATCCCAGCTGTGGGGAAAAAAAAAAAGTCTCCAGACATTGTCAAATGTCTACTGAGGGGCACAGATGGCCCCAGCTGACAACTACTGGTTTAGTGCAAAGCAATCCTCTTTAACTAGGGTATACTGACTAGATGGATGTAAATGTTACTGATGGTTAACCAATTGAAGTTTAATCTTGCCAAAATAAATCTAAATCCCTCACTGCCAGTTAAAAGTAGCTCTCTCCTTTGCCTACCTGCTGCATGCTTTTGGCAGATTCTGAATGTGGCAATCAGTGATTTCTTTATAAGGTAGCAATTACTAGGAAATCTCAAAAAGCTGTTTAAAAAAGTAAAAATAAAATAATGAATAGAGTCTTATGATTAAGCTTGTAAGTTCTTAATGGTATCTCCTTACATCCAAGAGTAAATAATTTTCTGAGTCCTGTTCCATTATAAATAGTGATAGAAATAGTGAATCTGAGCAATTTTTATGTTTATTGATATTCTTATGCATATTTTATAGTAGTCTTCTAAGAGACAAGGGTTTTTCAAAATGACCATTTCGCTATCAACCTTTCTCAAGAATACTGGGGGTTTTGTCTTCAGTACTTTTTATGTTATAATAATTATCACTATGATAATTTGGTTTTAAAACAAGAAACAGCTTCAGGTCTTTTGAAATGAGGCAGAAGTGGAACCATATAACCCTTCAATATAGTTTGTGTGAGGTATGGAGTCTTCTTCTGAGACTAAAAACACAGAGTATAGAGGCTGTACAATGTGTCTGTTTGATTATTTCTGCTGTCTTTCCACTTAAAAATATCACAGGTCCAACCTGACATCTTTATTTGTCAACTTTAATTATCAATAACTTGACAATATTTAAGGTCTGGGTGTTTTTAGGCAGTCCTAAAATTAATTTAATATAATAAACCCTCTGAAAGCAAATAGAAGCCCAAAGATATATAATAATATTTTGTCAAAATGCTTTGCTAATATTAGGAAACACTGCTTTGTGCTTGTTTATAAGGAATACTACCATTCATTATATAACTGAGCAGGACCCTATGGGGCTTTCCTGGGACAGGCCTTCCCACATGTCCTCTCTGAGGTACCTAGATAATAATGTTTGATGTGCATTTCCTGAGTTTTACAATTATGAACCCCTGCCCCTCACCAAATGGAAGCTGTTAACTACTTCATGATCATGAACACATAGCCTGGTGCCTCCTAGTGCCTGATAATGTTAACTGTTGTGACACCACCCTGTTACCTCACCATCAGCCAGTCAGAGAACTGTGCATGAACTGATCACATACATATACCTTGCAAGCCCCCTTCTTCACCTACTTTTAAAAATGCTTTGCTGAAACACTTTGTGGATCTTGAATTTTTTTTGGAGCATGAGCTACCTGTCTCCTTGCATCACTCAGCAACAAAACTTTCTCTGCTCCAAACTCCAGCATTTCGGTTTGTTTAGCCTCACTTTGTGTCAGGCATAGGAGCTTATGCTAGCAATTGCCTTTTTTAACTTTTAAATCCAAATAGACAATCTCTCATCAGATATAGGCCTAAATTTTTAAGGTAACTTGCATTCCTAAAATAAAATATGTCTCATCTCTGCTTCCACCAAATGTGGAAAAACAGGGGCTGCATTTATACTCCCACCATCAACAGTTAAAAATATGGACAAATTGTACAAAAGAACAGTTTCATGACATTGGACATTAGGCAATGGAAGGCAGTGATGCCTGAGAGTCAAGAGAACAAGAGGAAACATATGATTTCCCTGGCATATTTTTGGGGGGGATATGTTCAAGTTGTTTAGGGAAAGACAAATCAGGAGGAACTCAACAAACTCCCCAAGTTGAAGAGTTGAAGCTGAGAGTCTATGAAGACCAAGAAAGCTAGAATTCATGGACAGAGTACCACTAAGAGAGTTGTACAGAGACTACCAGAGATCTTCAAATGGGCCTCCTATATGTTCCTTAAATTACTGACAATTGTTTGTACATGACAAAACTACCTTAGCCCAGTGGGGAAAAAACACCTGAAAAGCTTAGGGGAAAAATTTCCCACAATTCACACAGGACTTGGAAAAAATGTCTAATCCCACCAGGAAGACTGAAAAACCTCATAAATCATAGGCGTTTGGTATAATACTCAGAAGGTTCTTCCCTCAGTAGTGGGAAATAATTAGTCCATATGAAATACAGCTCATGACTTGCCTAACAAATTTTAAAAAGCAAGACTTGGAAGAAAAAAGAAAAACTGTTTCCAAGTACCTTGACCCCATCCAAGGACAAAGCTCAAGAATATATATAAGAATATAAAAATAACCAGCATTCAATAAAGTCAATTCATGATATCTAAAAAAATTACTAGGCAGAAGAGCTGAAAAATATAACCCATAATACTGAGAAAAATTGCTCAATCAAAATTGACACAGAACTGGAGCCTATGTTAGAATTAGTAGGCAAAAGTATTAAAACACTTATTTTACTAGTATTCTGTATGTTCAAAAATTAATTTGATACCTGAAAGATTTTTTTAATGTTCAAATTGAATATTGAGGAATGAAAATCACAATATCTAAAAAAAAAAAATGCAGTGGATGTGATTAGCAAAAGATAAGGTTTTACAAAGAGAAGATTAGTACATTTAGAAAAAGAAATCTAAAATAGGAAAATATTTTAAATGAACAGATAAAAAGAAATATAAACATTTAATTTACAATTGTGTTTAATGCTATAAAGGAAAAAGGAAGGTTTTATGTGAGAATAACTGGAGGGAGAACATTTAGAGCATATTAGGTACATATAAACCTGATTTAACATAAAACACAACGGGATTCATGTAGAAAATTAAATGTAGTGTTTTTTCTTATAATAAACCATTCATTCATTTTTTTCCACAACATCTGTGTTCACTGATAGTAAAATAGTCCAGATATGGCTGATAAAAATGACTAAGACCCCCAGTTCCTGTCTTTGAGAAGCTAGGAGTCTAATAGTTCAGCAGTACCTAGACAGTGTATTATAAAGCAGAGACACCACTTTGCCGATAAAGGCTTCATAGTCAAAGCTATGGCTTTTCCAGTAGCCATATATGGATGTAAGAGTTGGACCATAAAGAAGGCTGAGCACCAAAGAATTGATGCTTTCAAGTTCCAGTGCTTGTGAGCACTCTTGAGAGTCCCTTGGACAGGAAGGAGATAAAATGAGTCAATCCTAAAAGAAATCAACCCTTTCAGATTCATTGGAAGGACTGATGCTGAAGCTGAAGTGAAATTCCAGTACTTTGGTCACCTGATGCAAAGGGCCAACTCACTGGAAAAGACCCTGATTCTGGGGAAGATTCAGGGGAAGAAGGGGCTGAGATGGTTGGATGGCACCACTGACTCAATGGACATGAGTTTGACCAAACTCTGGGAGATGCTGAAGGACAAGGAAGACTGGCATGCTGCAGTCAATGGGGTCACAAAGATTTGGACATGACATAGCAACTGAACAACAGTAACAACCTCTCATTAAAATAATTGCATACCAAATGAAAACATAAACATATCCTTTTTCTTTTTCCTTTTCTTTTTTAGATGAGGATAGGCATTCACTCAGGCTCTGTGCTGGCTGGAGTTGTTGGGGTAAGAATGCCACGATATTGCCTGTTTGGAAATAACGTCACTCTGGCAAGCAAATTTGAATCAGGAAGTCATCCTCGACGCATCAATGTCAGCCCAACCACTTACCAGTAAGTGTTCTTTGCCATTGCCTAATGCTAATAGCCTATCACTTGTGACACCCTATTTTTTTCTTGATCCTGTTATTCTCTAAGATAATAATGAGTAGATCCATCCAGTCTGAAAGATACCAATTATGACACAAAATTTAAATTGCACCCTAAGAAAGGACACAGAAAACTTGTCTTGATTGAGTGGTAAATCAGGTTTGTCATTTCCCACAGTCTCTGTCCTTCTTAGGTATTCCTGTTTAAACACAGGAGAGAAAATATTAAGAGTCTGCATCACATTGGAAATTCTAATACTTTCAAAATGTTTCTCAATGTTTATAAAAGTCATTTGACTTTGGATAGAAAAGATACGTCTCTTTTTATCTTTCTGGATAATGAATATAAATAGGGACTCTAAATATATACTGGGTACAGAGTAAAACTTCAAACTTTATCTATCTTAAAGGTCATATCTGACAACTCTACACATTTTGACAGCTGAAATCAACTTTATTTTGTGCCTGGTAGATGTCATCTCACCCACTAGATATTAAGCTTCATATGGGCAGAGACCAAGTCTGTTCACCACTATATCTCCAAAACTCACAAAAAATGTTTAGCACATAATAAGCTCTCTATAAATATTTATCAAATTAGTAAACAAATGCATTGGTAAGATAAACATCTCTATACTAAGAAAGCAGTATGACTATCTCCTGATTGGTTTTGGCTAAATGTTAAGTAATATGTGTGTGTGTCTGTGTGTGTGTGAGTAAGTCACTCAGTCGTGTACAACTCTTTGTGACCCCATGGACTATACAGTGCATAGTGCATGGAATTCTCCAGGCCAGAATACTGGAGTGGGTAGCCTTTCCCTTATCCAAGGGATCTTCCCAACCCAGGGATCGAACCCAGGTCTGCCACATTGCATGCAGATTCTTTACTAGCTGAGCCACAAGGGAGGACCAATGTTAAGTAAGCTTTGGTATAAAAGCTGTTTCACTAGTTCCATGATTTAAATGACTCAGATATCAAGTTCTTAAAACTCTAAAGTAGAAATAGTGCCATTGATATTTATTAACATGGCTACCACATTTACTCAGGCTAACAACAATAGCAAAAGCCCCAGGATCAGGAAGCTTAAATATATACATAATAAATGTTGATTTATAGTAAGAAACAAAATGGTGATATTTTGAAGCTCTTGATACCACATCTATATAAAAGGAAATTAAGTTTTTTTAGATGAAAGAGAAATATTTCCTGATTCCTGGGGAGCACATGAGAAAAGGAAGGAATTACAAATATAAAAGCAAGAAAATGTTTCCTAAGAACTACATGTCATTTTAGGGTATTTATATAAGGGTATTGCCTCTTTTCAATTTCTCCCAATTTTTCTGACACAATTTTGGGCATAATATAGATGATGTCACAAAGATTTCTATATTAAATCTCTTCAAAAGCTTCAGCACTGATCTGAAGCTTCTCTAGATCTGTGCACTTTGGGCTCTAGACCACACGGTAATGAAAATTCCTGAAGATCAACCCCCAAACATATATCCTTTTACCATGGTTATGACTTTTCCCATCATGGAGCTAATATTTATGTTTCCTGTTAGTATAAGTCAGTGTAGATTTACAGAAACTCCATTATTTAAAAAATGATGTGTAAAGAATGGATCAACCATGCAAGGAGCTCATATCTTGAGCTTAACTGTCATTGCTGTGGCTGGCTTTGTTTACATGTAACCAATAAAGGAAACCCCACAAGTCACAGAGTCTGAGCATTTTGGTGCTGTCTTTAAATTTTCATAACCTTTATCACATTGGTGGAAGTTTGTAATGATACTTGGTGATCCATAATGTCTAAAACATCGAATCATTTCAAATATAACAAGCATTGAAACCTTTTATTCTATTATGATCTGCCCCACCTCCAACAACTTCCCCCTGATAAAAACAAATGGGACATAGATGAACACGTTGAGCTGCCATCTGTGTAGACTGTAAAAGATACTTTCTCCTACTGGTCCCAAATCTTATCATTTCTACTAATGCTTTATTTTATATCCCAAGCACTATGATAGGCACTAATGTTACAACAATAAACAGCATAAATATGATCTCCATCTTCATGGAGGAGACCACAAAAGGTAGTTGTATGAAAGTAAACACTTTGTTACAATAGACTAGTACTGAGGTCAAGAAACCCTGAACACAGTATTAAAATAACAGGAGGAATAGACTAAAATAAGGATGAAGAAAGAAATAGACTGAAATCAGACCAACTGAAGCTATAATACATGTTAAGAAGTTTCAACTTAACCCTAAGAGCAAAGAAAGACATTGAAGAGTTATAAGCATAGGTGTGACTTGGCCAGATTTGTACTTTAAAAAGATTTCCAAGGTTGTAAAAAAGAGAACAGTGATTGAAAGGAAGTAGTCATTCCCATTTCCTTGATGGAAATGTAGCTAATTATTGAGATCCTAGAATCCAAACTATTTGATGTTTCAACTTGTCTTCCTAAGTTTTAGAAGAGCAGTTGGACCAGTGACTGTTAACATCCATTTTTATCTGCATGCTGCATGCTAAGTCACTTCAGTCGTGTCTGACTCTTTGCGACCCTATGGACTGTAACTTGCCAGGCTCCTCTGTCCATGGGATTCTCCAGGCAAGAAGACTGGAATGGGTTGTCATGCCCTTCTCCAGAGGATCTTCCCGACCCAGGGATCAAACCCATGTCTTTTATGTCTCCTGCATTGGAAGATGGGTTCTTCAAGACTAGGGCCACCTGAGAATCCCATTTCCGTCTGAAAGTGAAAGTGAAAGTCGCTCTGGCATGTCCGACTCTCTGTGACTCCATGGGCTATAGAGTCCATGGAGTACTCCAGGCCAGAATACTGGAGTGGGTAGCCTTTCCCTTCTCAGGGGATCTTCCCAACCCAGGGATTGAACCTGGGTCTCCCACATTGCAGGTGGATTCTTTACCAGCAGAGCCTCAAGGGAAACCCAAGAATGCTGGAGTGGGTAGCCTATCCCTTTAGCGGATCTTCCCAACCCAGGAATCGAGCAGGGTCTCCTGCATTGCCGGCAGATTCTTTACTAACTGAACTATCAGTGAAGCCTTTTTTCTCCCCCTTGGATACCATCAAAAACAATTCACTTTGGTTCTTGATAAGTTTCTAGAACACTAAATTTAGGTATATGATCTCAGTTGACTGGGTTTTCAGATTATGGATGTATTTGTGACTAGGTGCGTTCTGTTGGTTTTATACACACCAATGTATACACTTCAGTTATGTATAATTGTTCTATTTCACACAGTATAGGTGACTTATGAATCCACAAGTATAGAGTATACTTCCCTTTCCATTTTACTCATGGTGAAATGTCTGATGGACTTTTCAGGGACATTACCTCTGAGGAAATATAAACATAAAACTGAAGTTAAAGCAAATAGGAATTTGTGACATAAAACCAAGTATTAAGCTCCTAAGAGCTGGAAATTTCCAATTGTACTTCCTGAAATTAAATGCTGTAAAGTGTCCAATGTTGGCTGATTATTTTGAAATTTTTAGACAACCTTTTAAAAAAAAATTTTTAACATTTTAATTTTATTGGAGTATACTTGATTTACAGTGTTGTGCTAGTTTTAGATGTACAGCAAAGTGATTCAGTTATATATATAAATATATTCATTCTTTTTCAGATTCCTTCTCATATAGGTTATCACAGAATATTTGATAGCTTCCTGTGTCTTGCTGGTTATGAGTTTCCTATGTCTTGTTGGTTATCTATCTTATATATAGTAGAGTGTATGTGTTCATCTTAAGTTCCTGATTTATTCCCCCATGCCCCCATGTTTCCATTTGATAACTGTAAGTTTGTTTCCAATATCTTTAGGCCTGCTTCTGTTTTGTAAATAAGTTTATTTGTATATTTTTAAAAACTAGATTCCATATGTAAGTATACCTTATGTACCACCTCTTTATTCATTCCTCTGTTGATGAACATTTGCCTTGCTTCAATGACATGGCTGTTTGTAAATATTGCTGCAGTGAACATTGGAGTGCATGTATGCTTTTGGATTATGGTTTTCTATGGATATTTACCCAAGAGTGGAATTGATAGGTCATATGGTAGTTCTATTTTTAGCTTTTTAAGGAACTTCCATACTGTTCTCCATAGTGGTTGTACCAATTTACATTCTCACCAATAGTATAGGAGGGTTCCCTTTTCTCCATACCCTCTCCAGCATTATTTGTAGATTTTTTTTGACAAATTCTTTTAATTGGAGTATAGTTGCTTCACAATACTGTGTTAGTTTCTGCTGTACAACAAAGTGAATCAGCTATAGGTATATATATCCCCTCCTTCTTGGACCTCCTGCCCACTCCCTCCCCAACCCACCCATCTAGGTCATCACAGAGTGCCAAGCTAAGCTCCTTGTGCTGCAGAGCAGGTTCCCACTAGCTCTCTGTTTTACACATGGTAAAGTGTATGTGTCTCTTTTAATCTCCCAATTGATCTCACCATCACCTTCTCCACCTATATCCACTTGTCTGTTTTCTACATCTGTACCTCTATTCCTGCCCTGCAAATAGGTTCATCTATACTAGTTTTCTAGATTCCAAATATATGCCTTAATGTATGATATTTTTTCTCTCTGTTTGCCTTGTTTCTTCTGTATGACAGTCCCTAGGTATATCCGCATCTCTGAAAATGGCACTATTTTCCTCCTTTAAATGGCTGAGTAAATTTCCATTGTATATATGTAACAAATCTTCTTCATCCAGTCTTCTGTTGATGGCCATTTAGGCTGCCACCATGTCCTGCCTATTATAAATAGTGCTGCAATGAACATTGTTATACATGTGTCTTTTTGCTTTGTGGTTTTCTCAGGATATATGCCCAAGAATTGGATTTCTGGGTAATATGGGAGTTTTATTTTTAGTTTCCTGAGGAACTTCCATCTGTTCTCTGTAGTAGGTTTATTAGTTTACATTTCTACTAAAAAATGCAAGAGGGTTCCCTTTTTTCCACACCTTCTCCAATATTTATTATTTGTAGTTTTTTCTTTTTTTTTTAAACTAAGAGACTCCCTTCCAGAATATCTTTTTTAAAAAATAATTTAATTTATTTTTGGCTGTGCTAGGTCTTAGTTGCTGTGCATGGACTTTCTCTAGTTGCGGCATGTGGCTTCTCATTGAGGCGGCTTCTCTTGCTGTGGAGCACAGGCTCTAGGATGCCTGGGCCTCAGAAGTTGTGACACATGGGCTTAGTAGTTGTGGCTCCTGAGCTCTAGGTCACAGACTCAGTAGTGTGGTGCATGGGCTTAGTTGCATGTGGGGTCTTCCCAGATCAGGGATCAAACCTTGTCTCCTGCACTGACAGGCAAATTCTTTACCACTGAACCACCAGGGAAGCACTACTGTTCGTAGATTTTTGGTGATGACCATTATAAATGATATGAGATGATACTTCTTTAGTTTTTATTTACCTTTCTCTAATAATTAGTGATATCAAATATCTTTTCAGATGCTTCTGACCATCTGTATGTCGTCTTTGTAGAAATGTCTACTTATGTCTTCTGCCCATTTTTTTGATTGGGTTTTTTGTTGTTTTGGTATTTTGCTGCATGAGCTGTTTGTATATTTTGGAGATTAATCCTTTGTCAGTTATTTTGTTTGCAAAATAACTAAAGTCTGTCTTTTTACCTTATTTATGGTTTCCTTTGCTCTGTAGAAGATTTTAAGTTTAATTAGGTCCAGTTGTTTACTTTTGCGTGGTTTTTTTTTTTTCATTACTCTAAGAGGTGGTCAAAAAGATCTTTCTGTGATTTATGTCAAAGTGTTTTTCCTTTCTTTACCTCTAGAGTTTGATAGTGTCCAGTCTTACATTTAGGTCTTTAATTTATTTTGAGTTTATTTTTGGTTATGGTGTTAGGGAGTGTTCCATTTTCATTCTTACCTGTTCAATTTTCTCAGCACTACTTATTGGAAAGACTGTCTTTTCTCCATTCTATAGTCTTGCCTCCTTTGTCATACATTAAGTGAGCACAGGTATGTGGGTTTATCTCTGAGTTTTCCATCCTGTACCATTGATCTCTGTTTTTGTGACAGTACTGTACAATCTTGATTATTGTAACTTTGTAGTATAGTCTGAAGTCATGGAGCCTGATTCCTCCAGCTCCATTTTCTTTCTCAAGATTTCTTTGGCTACTTGGGGTCTCATGTTTCCATTCAAATTGTGAAATTTTTTGTTCTAATTCTGTGAAAAAATGCCATTGGTAGTTTGATAGATTGCACTAAAATCTGTATATTGCTTTGGGTAGTAATAGTTCTTTTTATAATCTTGATTCTTTCAATCCAAGAGCATAGTATATCTCTTCATCTCTTTGTGTTGTCTTTGATTTCTTTCATCAGTGTTTTATAGTTTTCTCAGTAAAGGTCTTTTGCCTCCTCTCATAGGTTTATTCATCAGTATTTTATTATTTTTGATGCAATAGTAAATAAGATTCTTTCCTTAATTTCCTTTTCTAATCTTTTGTTGTTAATGTATAGCAATGCAAGAGATTTCTGTGCATTAATATTTTATCCAACTTTAGCCAATTCACCAATTAGCTTTAGTAGTTTTCTGGTGGCATCTTCAGGATATTCTATGTACAGTTTCACATCATCTGCAAACAATACCAGCTTTATTTCTTTTCCAATTTGTATTCTTTTTATTTCCTTTTTTCTCCTCTGGTTGCTGTGACTAGGACTTCCAAAATTATGTCGAATAAGAGTGGCAAGAGTGAACATCTTTCTCTTGTTCTGATCTTAGAGGAAATGTTTTCAGTTTTTCAGCATTGAGAATGATATTTGCAGTGGTTTGTCATATATGGCCTTTATTATGTTGAAGTAGGTTCCTTCTATTCCCAATTTCTGGAGAGCTTTTATCATAAATGTGTGTTGAATTTTTCCCAAAACTTTTTCTGCATCTATTGAGATGATCATATTGTTTTATTATTTATTAATATGGTGTATCACACTGATTGATTTTCATATGTTAAAGAATCCTTGAATTACTGGGTAAATCCCATTTGATCATGGTATATGATCCTTTTAATGTGTTGTTGGATTCTATTTCCTAGGATTTTGTTGAGGATTTTTGTGTCTATGTTCATCAGTGTTATTGATCTGTAGTTTTCTCTATTTGTTATATCTTTGTCTGATTTTCCTATCAGGATGATCATTGCCTCATAGAATGAGTTTGGGAGTGACCCTCCCTCTGCAATTTTTTAGATGAGTTTGAGGACACGTGATATCTCTTCTCTAAATATTTGATAGATTTTGCCTGTGAAGCCATCTGGTCTCAGACTTTAGCTTGTTGGAAGACTCTTAATTAGAGTTTCAAACTCATTACTTGTAATTGTGGGTCTATTTATATTTTCTGTTTCTTCCTGGTTCAGTCTTAGAAGTTTTTACCTTTCTAAGAATGTGTCCATTTCTTCAGGTTTGTCCATTTTATTGGCTTCTATTAGCCTCTTATGATCCTAGATATTTCTGTGGTGTTGGTTGTAACTTCTTTTTCATTTCTGATTTAACTGACGTGAATCTTTTCTCTGTTTTTCTTGATGATCTGTCTACTGTTTGTCAATTTTCTTTATTTTCTTGAAAACCAACTTTTGATATATTTAATTTATTATTTTAGGTCTTGTTATCCTTTTATTCATTTCTAGTTCATTTATTTCTACTCTGATTTTATGATTTATTTCTTTCTGCTAACTTTGGTTTTTTTGTTTTTTATTTTTATTTTTACTTTATTTTACTTTACAATACTGTATTGGTTTTGCCATACATTGACATGAATCCACCATGGGTGTACATGAGTTCCCAAACATGAACCCCCCTCCCACCTCCCACCCCATATCATCTCTCTGGATCATCCCAGTGCACCAGCCCCAAGCATCCTGTAACCTACATCAAATATAGACTGGCGATTCATTTCTTACATGATAGTATACATGTTTCAATGCCATTCTCCCAAATCATCCCACCCTCTCCCTCCCCCTCTGAGTCCAAAAGTCTGTTCTACACATCTATGTCTCTTTTGCTGTCTCACACACAAGGTCATCATTACCATCTTTTTAAATTCCATATAAATGTGTTAGTATACTATATTGGTGTTTTTCTTTCCAGCTTACTTCACTCTGTATAATCGGCTCCAGTTTTATCCATCTCATTAGAACTGATTCAAATGTATTCTTTTTAATGACTGAGTAATACTCCATTGTGTATATGTACCACTGCTTTCTTATCCATTCATCTGCTGATGGACATCTAGGTTTTTCCCATGTCCTGGCTATTATAAACAGTGCTGCGATGAACATTGGGATACATGTGTCTCTTTCCATTCTGGTTTCCTTGGTGTGTGTGCCCAGCAGTGGGATTGCTGGGTCATAAGGCAGTTCTATTTGCAATTTTTTTAAGGAATCTCCACACTGTTCTCCATAGTGGCTGTACTAGTTTGCATTCCCATCAACAGTGTAAGAGTCTTCCCTTTTCTCCACACCCTCTCCAGCATTTATTGCTTGCAGACTTTTGGATCGCAGCCATTCTGACTGGTGTGAAGTGGTACCTCATTGTGGTTTAGATTTGCATTGCTCTAATAATGAGTGATGTTGAGCATCTTTTCATGTGTTTGTTAGCCATCCATACGTCTTCTTTGGAGAAATGTCTATTTAGTTCTTTGGCCCATTTTTTGATTGGGTAGTTTATTTTTCCTGGAATTGAGTTGCATAAGTTGCATGTATATTTTTGAGATTAGTTGTTTGTCAGTTGCTTCATTTGCTATTATTTTCTCCCATTCAGAAGGCTGTCTTTTCACCTTGCTTATAGTTTCCTTTGTTGTGCAGAAGCTTTGAATTTTAATTAGATCCCATTTGTTTATTTTTGCTTTCATTTCCAGAATTATGGGAGGTGGATCAAAGAGGATCCTGCTGTGATTTATGTCGAAGAGTGTTTTGCCTATGTTCTCCTCTAGGAGTTTTATAGTTTCTGGTCTTACATTTAGATCTTTAATCCATTTTGAGTTTATTTTTGTGTGTGGTGTTAGAAAGTGATCTAGTTTCATTCTGTTACAAGTGGTTGACCAGTTTTCCCAGCACCACCTGCCAAAGAGATTGTCTTTACTCCATTGTATATTCTTGCCTCCTTTGTCAAAGAGAAGATGTCCACACGTGTGTGGATTTATCTCTCGGCTTTGTATTTTGTTCCATTGATCTATATTTCTGTCTTTGTGCCAGTACCATACTGTCTTGATGACTGTGGCTTTGTAGTAGAGCCTGAAGTCAGGCAAGTTGATTCCTCCAGTTCCATTCTTCTTTCTCAAGATTGCTTTGGCTATTCGAGGTTTTTTGTATTTCCATACAAATCTTGAAATTATTTGTTCTAGTTCTGTGAAAAATACCGCTGGTAGCTTGATAGGGATTGCATTGAATTTGTAAATTGCTTTTGGTAGTACACTCATTTTCACTATATTGATTCTTCTGATCCATGAACATGATATATTTCTCCATCTGTTAGTGTCCTCTTTGTTTCTTCCATCAATGTTTTATAGTTTTCTATATATAGGTCTTTAGTTTCTTTAGGTAGATACATCCTAAGTATTTTATTCTTTTCGTTGCAATGGTGAATGGAATTGTTTCCTTAATTTCTTTTTCTACTTTCTCATTATTAGTGTATAGGAATGCAAGGGATTTCTGTGTGTTGATTTTATATCCTGCAACTTTACTATATTCATTGATTAGCTCTAGTAATTTTCTGGTGGAGTCTTTAGGGTTTTTTATGTAGAGGGTCATGTCATCTGCAAACAGTGAGAGTTTTACTTCTTCTTTTCCAATTTGGATTCCTTTTATTTCTTTTTCTGCTCTGATTGCTGTGGCCAAAACTTCCAGAACTATGTTGAATAGTAGCGGTGAAAGTGGGCACCCTTGTCTTGTTCCTGACTTAGGGGAAATGCTTTCAATTTTTCACCATTGAGGATAATGTTTGCTGTGGGTTTGTCATATATAGCTTTTATTATGTTGAGGTATGTTCCTTCTATTCCTGCTTTCTGGAGAGTTTTTTATCATAAATGGATATTGAATTTTGTCAAAGGCCTTCTCTGCATCTATTGAGATAATCATATGGTTTTTATTTTTCAATTTGTTAATGTGGTGAATTACACTGATTGATTTGCGGATATTGAAGAATCCTTGCATCCCTGGGATAAAGCCCACTTGGTCATGGTGTATGATCGTTTTAATGTGTTGTTGGATTATGATTGCTAGAATTTTGTTAAGGATTTGTGCATCTATGTTCACAGTGATATTGGCCTGTAGTTTTCTTTTTTTGTAGCTCTTTGTCAGGTTTTGTTATTAGGGTGATGGTGGCCTCATAGAATGAGTTTGGAAGTTTACCTTCCTCTGCAGTTTTCTGGAAGAGTTTGAGTAGGATAGGTGTTAGCTCTTCTCGAAATTTTTGGTATAATTCAGCTGTGAAGCCATCTGGACCTGGGCTTTTGTTTGCTGGAAGATTTCTGATTACAGTTTCAGTTTCCATGCTTATGATGGGTCTGTTAAGATTTTCTATTTCTTCCTGGTTCAGTTTTGGAAAGTTGTACTTTTCTGAGAATTTGTCCATCTCTTCCACGTTGTCCATTTATTGGCATATAATTTGCTGATAGTAGTCTCTTATGATCCTTTGTATTTCTGTGTTGTCTGTTGTGATCTCTCCATTTTCATTTCTAATTTTATTGATTTGATTTTTCTCTCTTTGTTCCTTGATGAGTCTGGCTAATGGTTTGTCAATTTTATTTATCCTTTCAAAGAACCAGCTTTTGGCTTTGTTGATTTTTGCTATGGTCTCTTTTGCTTCTTTTGCATTTATTTCTGCCCTAATTTTTAAGATTTCTTTTCCTCTACGAACTCTGGGGTTCTCCATTTCTTCCTTTTCTAGTTGCATTAGGTGTAGAGTGAGGTTATTTATTTGACTTTTTTCTTGTTTCTTAAGGTATGCCTGTATCACTATGAACTTTCCTCTTAGCACTGCTTTTATAGTGTCCCACAGGTTTTGGGTTGTTGTGATTTCATTTTCATTCATTTCTAGGCATATTTTGATTTCCTTTTTGATTTCTTCTGTGATTTGTTGGTTATTCAGAAGCGTGTTGTTCAGCCTCCATATGTTGGAATTTTTAATAGTTTTTCTCCTGTAATTGAGATATAATCTTAACACATTATGGTCAGAAAAGATGCTTGGAATGATTTCGATTTTTTTTTTAATTTATCAAGGTTAGATTATGGCCCAGGATGTGATCTATCCTGGAGAAGGTTCCGTGAGCACTTGAGAAAAAGGTGAAATTCATTGTTTTGGGGTGAAATGTCCTATAGATATCAAGTAGGTCTAAATGGTCTATTGTATCACTTAAAGTTTGTGTTTACTTGTTAATTTTCTGTTTAGTTGATCTGTCCATAGGTGTGAGTGGGGTATTAAAGTCTCCCACTATTATTGTGTTATTGTTAATTTCCCCTTTCATACTTGTTAGCATTTGTCTTACATACTGCGGTGCTCCTATGTTGGATGCATATATATTTATAATTGTTATATCTTCTTCTTTAATTGATCCTTTGATCATTATGTAGTGGCCTTCTTTGTCTCTTTTCACAGCCTTTGTTTTAAAGTCTATTTTATCTGATATGAGTATTGCCACTCCTGCTTTCTTTTGGTCTCTATTTCCATGATATATCTTTTTCCAGCCCTTCACTTTCAGTCCGTATGTGTCCCTTGTTTTGAGGTGGGTCTCTTGTAGGCAGCATATATATAGGGGTCTTGTTTTTGTATCCATTCGGCCAGTCTTTGCCTTTTGGTTGGGGCATTCAACCCATTTACATTTGATGTAATTATTGATAAATATGATCCCATTGCCATTTACTTTATTGTTCTAAGTTCAGGTTTATATACCCGTTTTGTGTTTCCTATCTAGAGAAGATCCTTTAGCTTTTTTTGGAGAGCTGGTTTGGTGGTGCTGAATTCTCTCAGCTTTTTCTTGTCTGTAAAGCTTTTTATTTCTCCTTCATATTTGATTGAGATCCTTGCTGAGTACAGTAATCTGGGCTATAGGTTATTTTCTTTCATCACTTTAAGTATGTCTTGCCATTCCCTCCTGGCCTGAAGAGTTTCTATTGAAAGATCAGCTGTTATCCTTATTGGAATCCCCTTGTGTGTTATTTGTTGTTTTTCCCTTGCTGCTTTTAATATTTGTTCTTTGTGTTTGATCTTTGTTAATTTGATTAATATGTGTCTTGGGGTGTTTTGCCTTGGGTTTATCCTATTTGGAACTCTCTGTGTTTCTTGGACTTGGGTGATTATTTCCTTCCCCATTTTAGGGAAGTTTTCAACTATTATCTCCTCAAGGATTTTCTCATGGTCTTTCTTTTTGTCTTCTTCTGGGACTCCTATAATTCGAATGTTGGAGCTTTTCATATTGTCCTGGAGGTCTCTGAGATTGTCCTCATTTCTTTTAATTCGTTTTTCTTTTTTCCTCTCTAATTCACTTATTTCTACCATTCTATCTTCTATTTCACTAATCCTATCTTCTGCCTCCGTTATTCTACTATTCGTTGCCTCCAGAGTGTTTTTGATCTCATTTATTGCATTATTCATTATATATTGACTCTTGTTTATTTCTTCTAGGTCCTTGTTAAACCTTTCTTGCATCTTCTCAATCCTTGTCTTCAGGCTATTTATCTGTGATTCCATTTTTATTTCAAGATTTTGGATCATTTTCACTATCAATATTCGGAATTCTTTCTCAGGTAGATTCCCTATCTCTTCCTCTTTTGTTTGGTTTGGTGGGCATTTCTCCTGTTCCTTTACCTGCTGAGTATTCCTCTTTCTCTTCATCTTGGTTATATTGCTGCGTTTGGTGTGGCCTTTCTATATTCTGGGAATTTGTGGAGTTCTCTTTATTATGGAGCTTCCTCACTGTGGGTGGGGTTGTATCAGTGGCTTGTCAAGGTTTCTTGGTTAGAGGAGGCTTGTGTTGGAGTTCTGGTGGGTGGAGCTGGATTTCTTCTCTCTGGAGTGCAATGTAGTGACCAGTAATGGGTTATGAGACATCAATGGTTTGGAGTAACTTTGAGCTGCCTGTATATTGAAGCTGAGGGGTGTGTTCCTGTGTTGCTGGAGAATTTGCGTGGTATGTCTTGCTCTGGAACTTGTTGGCCCTTCAGTGGTGCTTGGTTTCAGTGCAGGTATGGAGGGGTTTGATGAGTTCCTATTGATTAATGTTCCCTGGATTCAGGAGTTCTCTGATGTTCTCAGGATTTGGACTTAAGCCTCCTGCTTCTGGTTTTCAGTTTTATTTTTACAGTAACCTCAATACTTCTCCATCTATACAGCACCAATGATAAAACATCTAGGTTAAAGATGAAAAGTTTCTCCACAGTGAGGGACACCCAGAGAGGTTCACTGAATTACATGGAGAAGAGAGGAGGGAGGGGGTAGTTAGAGGTGACTGGAATGAGATGAGGTGGGATCAAAAGAGGAGAGAGCAAGCTAGCCAGTAATCACTTCCTTATGTGTGCTCCACAGTCTGGACCGCTCAGAGGTATTCATGGAGTTATACAGGGAAGAGAAGAGGGAGGAAGTAGACAGAGGTGGCCAGGAGGATAAAAGAGGGAAATGAAAAGGAGAGAGACAGATCTGGCCAGTAACCAGTTCCCTGAGTGTTCTCCACCCTCTGGAACACACAGAGATTCCCAGAGTTGGGTGGAGAAGAGAAGGGGAAGGGAAGAGACAGAGGCCAACTAGTGGAGATAAAGGATAGTCCAAAGGAGGAGAGAGTGGTCAAGCCAGTAATCTCGCTCTCAAGTTAAAACTGGGTAGTGAAGTTTGGGTTTTTAAATGTACAAAATTGACAACAAAAACCAAAAAGCAAAGATTAAAAATCTAGAGTAGAGGTTGGATTTTCAAAAATACAACATTAAAGAAAAGAAGAAGAAGAAAAAAAAAAGCCACAAGAATTATTAAAAACAACAACCACAGATAGACTGTATATGGTGTTTGCTTTAAAAAATAGGGTCTGTTTTTGAAGACAATGATCCGCTTTTCTGGATGCCTGATGCCCTCTGCCAGCATTCAGAAGTTGTTTTGTGGAGTTTGCTCAGCGTTGAAATGTTCTTTTGATGAGTTTATGAGGGAGAAGGTGTTCTCCCCGTCCTATTCCTCTGCCATCTTAGGACCGCCCTAACTGGGTTTTAGTGGTTTTTGTTTTTTGGGTTTTTTTGCTTTTATTATTATCATTGATGTTGTTTTTGTTCTTCTTTACTCTAGTTGCTTTAGGTGTAAAGTTAGGTTGTTAATTTGATTTTTTTTTTTTTTTTTGAGGTAGGATTGAATTGCTATCAACTTTCCTTTTAGAACTGCTTTTGCTATGTCTCATAAGTTTTGGGTCATCATGTTTTATTTGTCACTTTATTCTTTTTTTTTTTTTTCAATTTCCCCTTTGAAATCCTTGGTGAATTTTTGGTTACTTAGTAGCATATTTTTTAGCCTCCATATATTTCTATTTTTTAATAGTTCTGCTTCTTGTAACTGATTTCTAATCTCATAGTATTGTGGTCAGAAACGATATTTGATATGATTGCAGTTTTCTTAAACTGACCAACACTTGATTTTTGACCGAAGATGTGATATATCCTAGAGGATGTTCTTTGCACACTTGAGAAGAATGTATTCTGCTGCTTTGGGGTGGATTGTCCTGTAAACATCCATTAAGTTTATCTGGTCTATTGTGTTATTTAAGGCTTGTGTTTCCTTATTTATTTTCTGTCTGAATGAGCTGTCCATTGGTGTAAGTAGGATATGAAGTCCTCCACTATTATTGTGTTACTCTTGATTTCCCCTTTTGTGGCTGTAGTGTTTACCTTGTGTATTGATATATTCCTATGTTGTGTGCATAAATATTTGTAATTGATATGTCTTCTTCCTTGACTCTTATAACAGCATTCTTTTCATAATCTATTTTGTCTGATATGAGTATTGATATTCCAGCTTTCTTTTGATTTCCACTTGCATGGAATACCTTTTTCCATCTCTTCACTTTCAATCTGTTTGTGTCCCTAGATCTGAACTGGGTCTTGTGTAGACAGCATATATACTGGTCTCATTTTTATGTCCATTTGACCAGCGTGTCTTTCAGTTAGAGCATTTAAACCATTTACATTCAAGCTAATTATCCATATGTATGTTTTTATTAACATTTTCTTAATTGTTTTGGATTTGTTTTGGGGGGTCTTTTGTTTCCCACCTAGAGAAGTTCCTTTAGCATTTGTTGTAAAGCTGATTTGATGATGTTGAATTCTTTTATATTTTGCTTGTCTATGAAACTTTTGATTTCTCCATCAAATTTGAATGAGTTCCTAGATGTATGGCGTAATCTTGATTGTAGGTTTTTCTTTTTCACCACTTTAAATATATCACCCACTCCCTTCTGACCTGCAGAGTTGCTGTGGAAAAATTGCTAACCTTTTGGGGATTCATTTTTATGTTATTTGTTGCTTTTCCCTTGATGCTTTTAATACTTTTTTTCCCCTCTGAGCTTAATTTTTGGTCAATTTGATTAATATGTTTCTTTGGTTGTTTCTCCTTGGGTTCTGTATGGGACTTGGCACTTCCTGGACTTGAGTGAGTTTTTTGCTTTCCCATCTTAGGGAAGATTTCATCTATAATCTCTTCAAATGTTTTCTCAGACCCAATCTTTTTTTTCTCTTCTTCTGGATCTCTGTAATTCAAACACTGGTGCATGTTGTGTTGTCCCAGTGGTCTCTGAGACTGTCCTCATTTCTTATCATTCTTTTATCTGCTTAACTGCTCTGTGGCAGTTATTTCTGCCATTTTATTTTCCAGTTCACTTATTTGTTCTTCTGCTTCAGTTATTCTGTTATTGATTCCTTCTAGTGTATTTTTCATTTCAGTTACTGTGTTGTTGTTTACTGTTTGTTCTTTAGTTCTTCTAGATTCTTATTAAATATTCCTTATATTTTCTCAGTCTTTGCCTCCATTCTATTTCCAAGATTTAGGATTATCTTTACTATCATTACTCTGAATTATTTTTCAGGCAGGTTGCCTATTTCCTCTTCATTTATTTGGTCTTGTAAGTTTTTCCTTCTCCTTTGTACCATCAGTTCAGTTCAGTCACTCAGTTGTGTCTGACTCTTTGTGACCCCATGAATCGCAGCATGCCAGGCCTCCCTGTCCATCACCAACTCCCGGAATTCACTCAGACTCATGTCCATCGAGTCAGTGATGCCATCCAGCCATCTCATCCTCTGTCGTCCCCTTCTCCTCCTGCCCCCAATCCCTCCCAGCATCAGAGTCTTTTCCAGTGAGTCAACTCTTCGCATGAGGTGGCCAAAGTACTGGAGTTTCAGCTTTAGCATCATTCCTTTCAAAGAAATCCCAGGGCTGATCTCCTTCAGAATGGACTGGTTGGATCTCCTTGCAGTCCAAGGCACTCTCAAGAGTCTTCTCCAACATCACAGTTCAAAAGCATCAATTCTTCGGTACTCAGTTTTCTTCACAGTCCAACTCTCACATCCATACATGACCACTGGAAAAACCATAGCCTTGAAGACAGATCTTAGTCAGCAAAGTAATGTCTCTGCTTTCGAATATGCTATCTAGGTTGGTCATAACTTTCTTTCCAAGGAGTAAGCGTCTTTTAATTTTATGGCTGCAATCACCATCTGCAGTGATTTTGGAGCCCCAACAAATAAAGTCTGACACTATTTCCACTGTTTCCCCATCTATTTCCCATGAAGTGTTGGGACCAGATGCCATGATCTTTGTTTTCTGAATGTTGAGGTTTAAGCCAACCTTTTCACTCTCCACTTTCACTCTCATCAAGAGGCTCTTTAGTTCCTCTTCACTTTCTGCCATAAGGGTGGTGTCATCTGCATATCTGAGGTTATTGATATTTCTCCTGGCGATCTTGATTCCAGTTTGTGTTTCTTCCAGCCCAGCGTTTCTGATGATGTACTCTGCATATAAGTTAAATAAGCAGAGTGATAGTATACAGGCTTGACGTACTCCTTTTGCTATTTGGAACCAGTCTGTTGTTCCATGTCTATACATATATTTAATTCAGTCCTTTTGATGACTGGGGCTGTGTTCCTGTCTTGCTGGTGTTTTTCCTAAGACTTTCAACACTTCAGTTTGTAGGCAATTGTGTAGAGTCAGTCCCAGTGCTGAGGTGAGGTCTTCAGGGAGTACTCACACTGATTAATATTCCCTAGGATCTGAGGTTCTATGTTAGTCCAGCCATTTGGACTCAGCACTCCCACTACAGGAGCTCAGGCTCAACCCCCAGACTGGGAACCAAGATCCCACAAGCCACTCAATGTGACTAAAAAGAAAAGGAAACAAACAAAAAGGAGCAGAACTACAACAATGAAAAATAAAATTAGAAAATAGAAAAAATATTATAAAAAATAAAAAGGAAAAACACCAAAGCAAAACAGAACCACAACAACAAAAATAAATAAATAAATAAGTAAAAGCCAAAAAGGGCTTGGCAATGAAGAGAGGTGGGGCTCAGACCTGGAGCCCTCTCAGCTGGAAGAGGCCCTGGGGAAGCAAATCTTAAGCTCAGAACCCACATGGCTATTAGGGGCCCCAGAAGATAGAGATTCAGGCCCAGGTCCCTAGCAGACTTGCTGGGGCCAAGTGGGCAGTGAAGACACTGGCCATTATCCCCTCCAATCTCTGATCCCCTGAAGATCTCTAGCCATCCCCACTGATTCCCACACTGTATGGTGGCTCCTTTAAGTATGGGAAACACTCTCAGTCCCCTGCTGCCCTTCAGGCATTCTGGGTCCTCTCCTGCCTCAATCTGTCCAGCTCTAAATCATTCCCAAGCCTGCAGGACCTGTACAGACAGAGGGCTGATATTCACAACCGGGACCCCAGTAGGGTTGCCAGGACCTGACCAGGCAGGGGAAACACTGTGTTCCTCTCCAATTCCCCAGTCTTTCCCTTTCCCTGTTGATCCCAGCAATGTGGGTGGACACCTCCCAGCATGGAAAACCCTCACTGCTCCCATCCAACCCTCAAGAGTACTGGAACTTTCACATCTCAAATATTCATCCTCCTCATGTTGTACTAGGTCATGTAGAGATTCCTCCCATCCCCTTAGATCACATGTCACCCACAGGTGTCACCCACAGGTGACTTGTAGGTGCTTTAATTGTGAGGAGATATAAACTTCTCATCCTCCTACTGTACCAACTTGACTCTGCCATTGGTAGATTTTTTGATGATGGCTACTCTCACAAGTGTGAGATGACAACTCGTTATAATTTTGACTTGTGTTCCTTTGATAATTAAGGATGTTGAGTATCTCTTCATGTACCTTTTTGTCATCTCTCTGTCTTCTTCCAAAAACTTTTTAGATTTTCTGCCCATTTTTTGTTTGGGTTGTTTGTTTTATTGGCATAGAGTTGCATGAGCTGTTTGCATATTTTGGAGATTAATCCCTTTTTGGTCACATCGTTTGCAAATATTTTCCCCTACTTTGTAGGTTGTATTTTTGTTTTGTTGACAGTTTCCTTTATGGTGCAGAAGCTTTTAAGCTCAATGAGTTACCATTTGTTTATTTATTGTTTCATTTTCATTACTGTCACAGTGAAAATCACTCAGCAGTGTCCAACTCTTTCCAACCCAGTGGACTGTAGCTCCTCAGGCTCCTCTGTCCATGGTATTCTCCAAGAAAAACTACTGGAGTGGATTGCCTTTCCCTTCTCCAGGGATCTTCCCAACTCAGGGATCAAACCTGGGTTTCTTTCATTGCAGGCAGATTCTTTACCATCTGAGCCACCAGGGAAGCCCATTGCTATCAGAGATTGATCAGAAAAGATCTTGCTGCAGTTTGTCAAAGAGCCAAAGAGTGTTCCATCTATGTTTTCCCCTAAGAGTTTTATAGTATCTGCGTTTACATTTAAGTTTTTAATCCATTTTAAGTATATTTTTCTGTACACTGTCAGGTGATACTCTAATTTCATACTTTTCTATGTTTTCCAAGAACCATTTACTGAAAGATTGTCTTATCCATTGTATATCCTAGCCTCCCTTGTTGTAGATGAACTACCATAGGCTTGTGAGTTTATTTCTGGGATGTCTATCCTATTCCATCCATCTATATTTCCTTCTTTGTGCTGCATCATACTGTTTTGATTATTGTATCTTTGTAGTATAGTCTGAATTCAAGAAGTCTGATTCCTGCAACTTTTTTTTTTTCTTTTTCAGGGTTGATTTGACAATTTAAGGTCTTTTTTTTCAGCATTAAAAAGAAAATTCCTCTAGTTCTGGGAAAAATGATGTTGAACTTTGGGTAAGGATTTCACTAAGTTTGTAGATTGCATCAGATGCTATAGTCATTTTGAAAATATTGATTCTTCCAATCCAAGAAAATCTGCTTATGTCATTTCTGATTTATTTTATCAGGATCTCATACTTTTCAGAGTAGTGATTTTTGTTTGCTAACATAGCTTTATTCCTGGGTATCTTATTCTTTTTGAAGGAATGGTAAATGGAGTTATATCCTTAATCTCTATTTCTGATCTTTTGCTGATGGATGTGTGCAGTCACCCAGTCCTATCTGATTCTTTGCAACCCAATGGAGCCTGTCAGGCTCCTCTGCCCATGGGATTCTCCAGGCAAGAATACTGGAGGGGGTTGCCATTTCCTCCTCCAGGGAATCCTTCTGACCCAGGGCTCAAGCACATGTCTCCTGCAGCTTCAGCATTGGCAGGCAGATTCTTTACCTCAGAGCCACCTTGGGAGCCTAATCTTGTGTTGGTGTGCTGAAATGCTATAGATGTCTGTGTTTTAACTTTTTATCCTGCAACTTTACCAAATTCATTGATAAGCACTAGTAGTTTTCTGGTAACAGCTTTAGATTTTTCTATATATAGTATAATGTACAGGAGGCAGTGACAAAACCATCCCTAAGAAAAATAAATGCAAAAATGGTTGTCTGAAGAGACCTAACAAATAGCAGAGAAAAGAAGAGAAGTGGAAGACAAAGGAGGAAAGGAAAAATAGACCCAACTGAATGCAGAGTTCCAAAGAAGAACAAAGAGAGATAAGAAAGCCTTCCTAAGTGAACGACATGAAGAAATAGAGGAAAACAATAGAATGGGAAGGACCAGGGATCTCTTCTCTATGCCAGAAGTGAAGAGGAACTAAAGAACCTCTCGATGAAGGTGAAAGAGGAGAATGAAAAAATGGCTTAAAACTCAACATTCAAAACATGAAGATCATGGCATCCAGTCCCATCACTTCATGGCAAATAGATGGGGAAATAATGGTAACAGTGACTGACTTTATTTTCTTGGACTTCAAAGTCACTGTGGATGGAGACTGCAGCCATGAAATTAGAAAAGGCTTTTGCCTGGGAAGAAAAGCAATGACAAACCTAAATATTCAAAAACAGAGGCATTACTTTGCCTACAAAGGTTCGCATAGTCAAAGCTGTGGTTTTTCCAGTATTTATGAATGGATGTGAGATGGACAATAAGAAAGGCTGAGCACTGAAGAACCGATGCCTTCAAACTGTGGTGCTGGAGAAGACTCTTGAGAGTCTCTTGGACAGCAAGGAGATCACACCAGTCACTCCTAAAGGAAACCAACCCTGAACATTCATTGGAAGGAATGATGTGGAAGTTGAAGCTCCAATACTTTAGCCACCTGATGTGAAGAACCAACTTATTGGAAGAAACTCTGATGCTGGGAAAGATTGAAGGCAGGAGGAGGAGACAACAGAGAATCAGATGGTTGAATAGCATCACTGACTCCATAGACATAAGTTTGAACCAACTCCAGGAAATGGTGAAGGACAGGGAGGCCTGGCATGCAGCTGTTCACGGGTTGGAAAGAGTCGTACACGACTGATAGACTGAACAATAACAAGAGATGCCTTCAAGAAAATTAGAGATACCAAGGGAACACTTCATGCAAATATAGACACAATAAAGGACAGAAATGGTATGAACCTTACTAAGCAGAAGATATTAAGAAATGGTGGCAAGAATACACAGAAGAACTATAAAAAAAGATCTTAATGATCCAGATACCATGATGGTGTAATCACCCATTTAGAGCCAGATTTAAAGTGGGCTTCAGGAAGCATCACTACAAAGAAAACTAGTGAAGGTGATTGTATTCCAGGTGAACTCTTTCAATCCTAATAGATGATGTTGTTAAAGTGCTGCACTCAATATGCCAGCAAATTTGAAAAACTCAGCAGTGGCCATGGGACTAGAAAAGGTCAGTTTTCATTCTAACCCCAAAGAAGGGCACTGCCAAAGAATGCTCAATCTACCATCCAATTACACTCATTTAACATGCTAGCAATGTCATGCTTAAAATCCTTCAAATTAGGCTTCAACAGTGTGTGAACCTCTGAGAACTTACAGATGTACAAACTGGATTTAGAAAAGGCAAGGAACTAGAGATCCAATTGCCAACATACATTGAATCATAGGAAAAACAACAGAATTCCAGAAAAGCATCAACTTCTGCTTCATTGACTACGTATGCTAAAGCCTTTTACTGTGTGGATCACAACAAACAGGGAAATTCTTAAAGAGATGGGAATACCAAACCACCTTACCTGCCTCTTGAGAAACCTTTATGTAGGTCAAGAAGCAACAGTTAGTCATGGAACAGCAGACTAGTTCCAAATTGGGAAAGGAGTATGTCAGGACCATATATATTGTCACCCTACTTATTTAACTTACATGCAGAGTACATCATGTGAAGTGCTGGGCTGGACGAATCACAAACGAATCAAGATTGCCAAGAGAACTATCAATAATGTCAGATATGCAGATGGAACCACCCTTATGGCAGAAATCAAAGAGGAACTAAAGAGTCTCTTGATGAAAGTGAAAGAGGAGAGTGAAAAAGCTGGCTTAAAACTCCACATTCAAAAAAAATATGATTATGGCATCCAGTCTCATTAATTCGTGGTAAACAGGTGGGGAAACAGTGGAAACCATGATATATTTTATTTTCTTGGGCTTCCAAATCACTGAGGATGGTGACTGCAGCCATGAAATTTAAGAACGCCTGCTCCTTGTAAGAAAAACTATGACAAACCTAGACAGCATATTAAAAAGCAGAGACTTACTTTGCTGACTAAGTTCCATATAGTCAGACCTATGGTTTTCCAACAGTCATGTATGGATAGGAGACCTGGGCCATAAAGATGGCTGAGCAACAAAGAATTGATTCTTTTGAACTGTGGTGGAGAAGACTCTTGAGAATTCCTTAAACTGCAAGATCAAACCAGTCAATCCTAAAAGAAATCAACCCTTTGAAATTCACTGAAGGACTGATGCTAAAACTGAATTTCCAATACTTTGCCCACCTGATAAGAAGAGCCAACTCATTGGAAAAGACCCTGATGCTGGGAAAGATTGAAGGCAGGCAGAGACAGGGACAACAGAGGATGAGATGGTTGGATGGCATCACTGACTCAATGGACATGAGTTTAAGCAATCTCTGGGAGATGGTGAAGGACGCAGAGGCCTGGCGTGTTGCAGTCTATGTTGTTGCAAAGAGTCCTGCACAACTAAGCGACTTAACAACAAAAATCTGCAAACTGTGACAGTTTTACGTCTTCTTTTCAATTTGAATTTCTACTATTTCTTTTCTGATTGCTGTGTCTAAGACTTTCAAAACTATGTTAAATAAAAATCATGACAATAGACATATTTGCCTTGTTCTTCATCTTAGAGGGAATGCTTTCAGGATTTCATGATTGAGAAGGATGTTAGCAGTGGGCTTGTTTCAGTTCAGTTCAGACGCTCAGTTTTGTCTGACTCTTTGCAGCCCCATGGACTGCAGTACGCCAGGCTTCCCTGTCCATCACCAACTCCCAGAGCTTGCTCAAACTCATGTCCATCAAGTCGGTGATGTCATCCAACCATCTTGTCCTCTGTCATTCCATTCTCCTCCTGCCTTCAATCTTTCCCAGCATCAGCATCTTTTCCAATGAGTCAATTCTTTGCATAAGGTGCCAAAGTGTTGGAGCTTCAGCTTCAGCATCAGTCCTTCCAATGAATATTCAGGACTGTTTTCCTTTAGGATTGACTGTGTTTGATCTCCTTGCAGTTCAAGGGACTCTCAAGAGTCTTCTCCAACACCACAGTTGAAAAGCATCAATTCTTCGGCACTCAGCTATCTTTATAGTCCAACTCTCACATCCATACATGACTACTGGAATACAATAGTTTTGACTAGACAGACCTTTGTTGATCAAGTAATGTCTCTGCTTTTTAATGTGCTGTCTAGGTTGGTCATAGCTCTTCATCTAAGGAACAAGCGACTTTTAATTTCATGACTACAGTCACCATCCCAGTGATTTTGGAGCCCAAAAAACTAAAGTCTGTCACTGTCTCCATTGTTTTCCCATCTATTTGCCATAAGTGATGGGGCCGGATGCCATGATCTTTATTATTTGAACGCTGAGTTTTAAGCCAGCTTTTTCACTCTCCTCTTTCACTGTCATCAAGAGACTCTTTAGTTCTTCTTCACTTTCTGCCATAAGGGTGGTGTCATCTGCATATCTGAGGTTATTTATATCTCTCCCAGCAATCTTGATTCCAGTTTGTGCTTCATTGAACCCAGCATTTCACAAGATGCATTCTGCATATAAGTTAAATAAGGAGGGTGACAATATACAGCCTGGATGTACTCCTTTTCCTATTTGGAACCAATTTGTTGTTCCATGTCCAGTTCTAATAGTTGCTTCTTGACCTGCATACAGATTCCCCAGGAGGCAAGTTAGGTGGTCTGATATTCCCATCTCTTGTCTCATATGGCCTCTATTATGTTAAGCTCCCTTTATTCCCTCTATCTTGGAAACTTTTCCTTAAATAGTTGTAAAATATCTCAATAGCTTTTCTGCATCTATTGAGATGATCACATGTTTTGATCCTTGTTTGTTACTTTGGTGTATCACAGTGACTGATTTTTGAATATTGAAGCTCTCTGAATCCCTGGGATAAATCACACTTGGTCATTGTATATCATTCTTTAATGCATTTTTGGATTCTGTTTGCTAGTATTTTGTTGAGGATTTTTGCATCTGTGTTATCATTGATACTGGCCTGTAATTTTTTTTTTTTTATGTCATCACTGATTTTGGTATCAGAGTGGTGGTGGCCTACTAGATTGAACTTGGGTGTGTTTCTCCCTCTGCAGTTTTTTGGGAGAGTTTTGGAAGAATAGATGTTAACTTTTCTACAAATATTTGATAGAATTGACCTGTGGAGCCTCTGGTCCTAGACTTCTTTTTGGAAGATTTTTAATCATAATTTCAATTAATACTTATGTTTGGTCTGTCTTTATTTTCTCTTTCTTCCTGGTTCAGTCTTGGAAGGTTGTATCTTTCTAAAAAGTTGTTCATTGCTTCTAGGTTGTCCATTTTATTGGTCTATTGTTTGCAATATTCTCTTATGATTTTATGTATGTCTGTGGTATCTATTGTAATTTCTCCTTTTTCATTTCTAATTTCATTAATTTGAATCTTCTCCTTCTTTTTCCTGATGAGTCTGAAATGTTGTGACTGTGAGCCATGTGTTATACCGAGATTCATGACCTCTGAAGGAGAGGATTTCAATCTGGGCCCAGAGAGAAGACTTGACTGCTCAGAGCTTTTTGTGTAGCAAAGTTTTATTAAAGTATAATAGAGATAGGCAAACCTTCTGATATACATCAGAAGGGGCAGAAATAGTGCCCTCTTGCAAGTTTTCAGTAAGGCATTTTATGTCTATTATGAAGCTGCTAATCAGATAATAGAGACACCTCAAGACTGAGGGGAGTTTCACCAGGTCCCTCTCCCACAATATGCATTTTTGAGGTAGGATGGCACAAGGTCTGTCATCCCTGGCCATAAAATGATTGACATGAATACTGGTTCATTGAGCCTTTATCAGCCCAAGGTTTGAGAAAAGAAAAAAGGTAGTCTTAGGCAGAATTGATTTGAAGAAAGGCGGATTCCAAAGCCAATACATAGTTTCATTAACAAGTTTAAGAAAAACATTTCCATAAGAATAGCGCATTGGTTAGCTCAAGGTTTGAGAAAAGTTAAGTTCAGGTGGAACCAGGTGTTGTAAATAGAGAAGGGGAAAACATCTGCCACTTGCAGTTTATTTCCTCCTTCCACTTGGGTACCTCTGGCCTCCCTACCGAGGCTGTTAACACTCTCAAGTTTGGTGAAACTTTTATCAATTTTGTATATTTTCTCATATAATTAGCTTTTATTTTCATTGATCTTTGCTATCATTTTCTTCATGTCTGTTTCATTTATTTCTGCTCTGATCTTTATGATTTCTTTCCTTCTCCTACCTTTGGGTTTTGTTTGTTTCCTTTCTCTAGTTGCTCTCAATGTAAGCTTAGTTTCTTTACTTGCAATATTTCTTATTTCCTGAAGTAAAATTTTATTGTAGCAAGTTCCATTTTAGAGCTGATTTGCTGTATCCCACACATTTTGTTTTATCATGTTTTTGTTGTCATTTGTCTTGAAGTAGGGGTTTTTTTTTTTCATTTTTCTTTTATTCCTTCAGTGATCCATTGGTTGTTTAGTAAAATATTGTTTAGCCTTCATGAGTTTGTGTTTTTTAGTTTTGTTTTTTTCCTGTAATTGATTTCTAATTCCATAGGCTTATTGTCAGAAAAGATACTTGGTATGGTTTAGTTTTCTTCAGTTTACCAAAGCTCGATTTATGGTCCCAGAGGTGATCTATCTTGGATAATATTCCAGTTTGCACTTGAGAAGAAAGCGAATTCAACTACATCCATATTGAATGTTCTGTAATATCTATTAAGTCTCTCTGCTCTTATGTGTCATTTTAGTCCTGTGTTTCCTTATTGATTTTCTTTCTTGATGATCTGTCCCATGGTTTAAGTGGGGTATTAACCCCCCCCCCCCAACTACTACATTATTACTGTTGATTTCTTCTTCTGTGTCTGTTAGTGTTTGCCTTATATATTGAGGTGTTCTTGTGTTGGGTGCATATATATTTACAATTCTTATATCTTCTTCCTAGATTCATCCCTGGATCATTATGAAGTATCCTTATTTTCTCTTATAACATTCTTTATCTTAAAGTCCATTTTGTCTTATATGAATATTGCTATTCCAGCTTTCTTTTGATTTCTATTTTCATGGAATACCCTTTCCATCTTCTCACTTTCAGTCTGTATGTATCCCTAAGATTTGAAGTGTGACTCTTTTAGATAGAATATATATGGTTTTTGTTTTTGGACCCATTCAGTCATTTGGTTGAAACATTTGATCCATTTATATATTAGATAATTGTCAATATGAATTTTCTTATTGCTATTTTGCTACTTGTTTTGAAATGGTTTCAAAGGCATTTTTTCTTTTCCTTTTTTGTTTTCTTGTGATTTGATGCCTAATATTAGTGATGTGTTTGGATTGCTTTTTTTTTCTTTTGTGTGTGTTGTCTATTATACATTGTTAGTCTGCAGTTCCCATGAAGTTTAGATATAGCAGTCTATATATATATACATATATATATACACATCAGATTGTTTCAACTTACTGGTCTCTTAGTTTACACTGCATTTCCTGCATTTGTACTCTCCCCTTCTCATGACTGCTGTTTTTGATATCATATTTGTCTGTGAATGAATTCCTACCTATACTTTATGTTTGCCTTTCCCAATAAGCTTCCCCATGCATAATTTTCTTGATTCTATTTGTGGTTTTTTCTTTACTGGCTAGAGAAATTCCTTTAGGATTTGTTGCAATGCTGGTTTGGTGTGCTGAATTCTGATAGCTTTTATCTGTCTGAAGAACTGTTGACTTCTCCTTTGAATCTGAATCAGAGCCTAACTTGGTAGAGTATTCTTGAATATAGGTTTTCTTCTTTACAACTTTATATATATGATGTCACTCTCTTCTGGCCTGCAGAGTTTCTGCTAAAAAATTCGGATTTTTTAGGCTTCCCTTGTATTTTTTTTAAATTATCTTTACTTTCATTGGGCATTTTTATGGTGGTAAAGTATACATAAAAATTGCCATCTTAACAATTAAGTATACACTCCAGTGGTATTACATACATTCAAAATGTTGGGCAACCATTACCACCATCTGTTTCCAAAACTATTTTTGTCTTGTAAAACTGTATATCCATTCAATCAAAATGTCATTGTGCCCTCCACCTAGCCCCAGGCAACCACTATCTTACTTCCTGTTATGATTTTAATGATTATAAGTACTTTGTGTAAGTGGAACTATTCAGTTTTTGTCTTTTTGTGTCAGTCTTACTTTACTTAGCATAGTGTCCTCAAGGTTTATCCATGGTGTAGCATATTGCAGAATTTCCTTCTTTAAAGCTGAATAATATTTCACTTTACACATTCCATATTTTGCTTATTCATTCACCTGTCAGTGGTATCTCTTCTAGACCCTGCTTTTGATTCTTTTGGGCATATATCCAGAAGTTCAATTGATGGATCATATGGTAACTCTATTTTTAAGTTTTTAGGAATAACTATACGGTCTTCTAGTGACTGTACCATTTTAACTTCCCATCAATAGTGCACAAAATTTCTAATTGCTCCGCATTCTCACCAACACGTGTTTTCTGTTTTATTTTTTTTAATTTATTTATTTTAATTGGAGGGTAATTACTTTACAATATTGTGGTGGTTTTTGCTATACATCAACATGAATCAGCCACAGGTGTACATGTGTTCCCCTCATCCCAAACCCCTCTCTCACCTCTCTCCCCATCCCATCCCCCTGATCATCCCAGTGCAACAGCCTTGAGTGCCATGTTGCATGCATCAAACTTGGACTGGTCATCTATTTCACATATGGTAATATACATGTTTCAATGCTATTCTCTCACATCATCCCACTCTCACCTTCTCCCACAGAGTCCAAAAGTTTGTTCTTTATATCTGTGTCATTTTTTCTGTCTAGCACATAGAGTCATCATTACCATCTTTCTAAATTCCATATGTATGTGTTAATATACTCTATAGATGTTTTTCTTTCTGACTTACTTCACTCTGTATAATAGGCTCCAGTTTCATCCACCTCATTAGCACTAACTCAAATGTGTTCTTTTTAATAGCTGAGTAATATCCCATTGTGTTTATGTACCACAGCTTTCTTATCCATTCATTTGCCGATAGACATCTAGATTGCTTCCGTGTCCTAGCCATTGTAAACAGTGCTACAATGAACATTGGGGTAAACGTGTCTCTTTTAATTTTGGTTTCCTTGGTATGTATGCCCAGCAGAGGGATTGCTGGGTTGTATGGCACTTCTATTTCCAGTTTTTTAAGGAATCTCCACACTGTCTCCATAGTGGCTGTACTAGTTTGCATTCCCACCAACAGTGTAAGAGTGTTCCCTTTTCTTCACATCCTCTCCAACACTTATTGTTTGTAGGCTTTTTGATGGCAGCCATTCTGATCAGTATGAGATGGTACCTCATTGAAGTTTTGATTTGAATTTCCCTCATAATGAGTGATGTTGAGCATCTTTTCATGTGTTTGTTAGCCATCTGTATATCGTCTTTGGAGAAACGTCTGTTTAGTTCTTTGACGCATTTTTTTGATTGGGTCGCTTATTTTTCTGGAATTGAGCTGCAGGAGTTGCTTGTATACTTTTGAGATTACGTCTTTGTCAGTTGATTCATTTGCTATTATTTTCTCCCATTCCGAAGGCTGTCTTTTCACCTTGCTTATAGTTTCCTTTGTTGTGCAAAAGCTTTTAAGTTTAATTAGGTCCCATTGTTTATTTTTGCTCTTATTTCCAATACTATGGGAGGTGGGTCATAGAGGATCCTGCTATGATTTACATCAAAGAGTGTTTTGCCTATGTTTTCCTCTAGGAGTTTTATAGTTTCTGGTCTTACATTTAGATCTTTAATCCATTTTGAGTTTATTTTTGTGTATGGTGTTAGAAAGTGTTCTAGTTTCATTCTTTTACAAGTGGTTGACCAGTTTTCCCAGCACCACTTGTTAAAGAGATTGTCTTTACTCCATTGTATATTCTTGCCTCCTTTGTCAAAGACAAGGTGTCCATAGGAGCATGGATTTATCTCTGGGCTTTCTGTTTTGTTCCATTGATCTGTATTTCTGTCTTTGTGCCAGTACCATACTGTCTTGATGACTGTAGCTTTGTAATATAGCCTGAAGTCAGGCAGGCTGATTCCTCTAGTTCCATTCTTCTTTCTCAAGATTGCTTTGCCTATTTGAGGGTTCTTGTGTTTCCATACAAATTGTGAAATTATTTGTTCTAGTTCTGTGAAACATACCGTTGGTAGCTTGATAAGGATTACATTGAATCTATAGATTGCTTTAGGTAGTATGCTCGTTTTCACTATATTGATTCTTCTGATCCATAAACATGGTATGTTTCTCCATTTATTTGTGTCCTCTTTGATTTCTTTCATCAGTGTTTTATAGCTTTCTATATATATAAGCCTTTTGTTTCTTTAGGTAAATTTATTCCTAAGTATTTTGCTATTTTCACTGCAATCGTGAATGGGATTGTTTCCTTAATTTCTCTCTGTTTTCTCATCATTAGTATATTAGAATACAATGGATTTCAGTGTATTAATTTTGTATCTTGGAATATTCATTGATTAGCTCTAATAATTTTTTGGTGGTGTCTTTAGGGTTTTCTATGTAGAGGATCATGTAACCTGCAAACAGTAAGAGTTTTACTTCTTCTTTTCCAATCTGGATTCCTTTTCTTTCTTTTTCTTCTCTGATTGTTGTGACTAAAACTTCCAAAACTATGTTGAATAGTAGTGATGAGACTGGACATCCTTGTCTTGTTCCTGACTTTAGAGGAAATGCTTTCAGTTTTTCGCCATTGAAAATAATGTTTGCTGTGGGTTTATCATATATGGTTTTTATTATGTTGAGGTATGTTCCTTTTGTGCCTGCTTTCTGGAGAGTTTTTATCGTAAATGGATGTTGAATTTTGTCAAAGGCCTTCTCTGCATCTATTGAGATGATCATATGGTTTTTATCTTTAAATTTGTTAATCTGGTGTATCACATTGATTGATTTGTGAATACTGAAGAATCCTTGCATCCCTGGGATAAAGCCCAGTTGGTTATGATGTATGATCTTTTTAATATGTTTCTGGATTCTGTTTGCTAGAATTTTGTTGAGGATTTTTGCATCTATGTTCATCAGTGTTTTTGGCCTGTAGTTTTCTTTTTTTGTGGCATCTTTGTCTGGTTTTGGTATTAGGGTGATGGTGGCCTCATAGAATAAGTTTGGGAATTTACCTTCCTCTGCAATTTTCTGGAAGAGTTTGAGTAGGATAAGTGTTAGCTGTTCTCTAAATTTTTGGTAGAATTCACCTGTGAAGCTATCTGGTTCTGGGATTTATTTTGTTGGAAGATTTTTGTCTATTGTTTCAATTTCCATGCTTGTGAAGGCTCTGTTAAGATTTTCTATTTCTTCCTGGTTCAATTTTGGAAGATTATACTTTTTTAAGAATTTATCCATTCCTTCCAAATTATCCATTTTAATGGCATATTGTTCTGGATTTGTTTGATAGTAGCCATCCTAATATGTGTGGAATGTTATCTCATAGTTTTATTTTGCACTTCTCTCATGATTATTAACCTTCCCTGGTGGCTCAGAGGTTAAAGCGTCTGCCTCTTATGTGGGAGACCTGGGTTTGATCCCTGGATCAGGAAGATCCCCTGGAGAAGGAAATGGCAACCCACTCCAGTATTCTTGCTTGGAGAATCCCATGGATGGAGGAGCCTGGTGGGCTACAGTCCATGGAGTCGCAAAGAGTCAGACACGACTGAATGACTTAACTTTCACTTTCTTTCATTTTCATGATTGTTGATGTTGAGCATCTTTTTATGTGCTTATTGGCAATTTGTCTGTCTTCTTTGGAGAAACATCTATTCAAGTTCTTTGCACATTTTTGAAGTGTTTTTTTTTATTATCAACTTATCAGAGTTCTCTCTATTATCTGGATATTAATCCTTTATCAGATATATGGTTTGCAAATATTTTATCCCATTCTGTGGGTTGCCCTTTTATTCTCTTGATAGTGTCCTTTGATAGAAAAATTTTGAAAATTTTCATAAAGTTCACTGTGTATATATGTACACATATATAATTCAGATTATTTTCCATTAGATTATTACAAGATATTGAATATAGTTCCCTGTGCTGTACAGTAGGTCCTTGTTTATCTATTTTATATATAGTAGTTTGTATCTGTTAATCCCACAGTCCTAATTCAGTCCTTCCTACCCTTTCTCCTTTGGTAGCCATAAGTTTGTTTGCTATGTCTGTGATTTTATTTCTGTTTTGTATATAGATACATTTGTATTATTTTTAAAATTCCACATATAAGTGATATATATTTGTCTTTCTCTGTATGATTTACTCCACTAAATATAATATTCTCTAGGTCCATCCATATTGCTACAAATGGCAATATTTCATTCTTTTTACGGCTGAGTCCTCTTCCATCATATATATATTCCACATAATCTTAAGCCATTTATCTTTTAATGGATACTTATGTTGTATCCATGTCTTTGCTATTGTAAACAGTGCTGCTTGCTGAAAGATTTTTGATTACTGATTTAGTGTCCTTACTTGTTACAGGTCTATTCAAATTTTCTATTAGCTTGTGATTTAGTCTTACCAGGTTTGGTGTTTCTAAGAATTTATTCATTTCATCTAGATTATCCAGTTTTTTTGGTGTACAGTACTGTCTTATCATGCTTTTCATTTCTGTAGAATATGCAGTAATTCTTATTTTATTTAATTTTATTAATTTTTGCCACCCCTTATAGTCTATAGCGATTCATGGGGTCACAAAGAGTCGGACATGACTGAGCGACTGAACTGAACTGAACTGATAGTCCATAGGATCCTAGTTCCCCATCCAGGGATCAAACCTGTGCCCCTTGCAGTGAAAGCATGAAGTCCATTGGACTGGAGGGAACTCCCTCGTTTCTGATTTTAGTAATTTGAATCTTCTCTCTTTTTCTCTTAGTTCACCTAATTAAAGTTTTGTCAATATCCTTGGTCTTTTCTAAGAACCAACTTTTGGTTTCAATGATTTCTCCATCATTTTCCTGTTATCTATTTTGTTTATCTTTGCCATAATCTGTATTATTTACTTCCTTCTGCTAGCTTTGGGTTTAGTTTGTCCTTTTTCTAGTTCCTGAAGTTGTAAACTTAGGTTGTTGATTTGAATTTTTTTTTTAATGTATAGATAATCTGCTGTAATATTTTCTCTTAGTACTACATTCACTGCATCCACAAAATTTTAGTATGTTGTGTTTTCATTTACATTTGTCTCTAAGTATTCTATAATCTCTCTTGTGGTTTCTTCTCTGATCTATAAGTTTTTTTAAAAAGTGTTGTTCAATTTCTACAATATTATGAATTTTATAACTTTCCTTTTGTTATTACTTTCTGACTTTATTCCATGGATCAGGAAAGATACTTCATATGATATCTATAGTTTTAAATCTATTTAGAGACTTCTCTTGGGGAAGACAATGGCAACCCACTCCAGTACTCTTGCCTGGCAAATCACATGGACAGAGGAGCCTGGTAAGCTGCAGTCCATGGGGTCGCTAGGAGTCAGACACAACTGAGCAGCTTCACTTTAACTTTTCACTTTCATGCATCAGAGAAGGAAGTGGCAACCCACTCCAGTGTTCTTGCCTGGAGAATCCAAGGGATGGGGGAGCCTGGGGGGCTGCTGTCTCTGTGGTCATACAGAGTCAGACACGCCTCAAATGATTTAGTAGCAGCAGCAGCAGCAGAGACTTCTCTTGTAGTCCTGTGGTCAAGATGCCATGTTTCCACTGCAGTGGGAAAGGACCCAACTTCTGGTCAGGGGACCAAGATCCCATGTGGACGGCTGTAAAGTAAAAAGAAAAAATTATTGAGATTTAATGTTATGCCTGACTTATAGTCCATCCTGGAAAATGATACATATATAGTTGAGAAGAATGTATATGCTGTTGTTGTAGGGTGGTGTTCCATATATGTCTATTAACTCTAGCTGGTTTATTGTGTTAGGTCCCCTGTTTCCTTACTTACCTTTTGTCTTGTTCTATCATTATTGTGAGTGGAGTATTGACATCTCCAGTTATGATTTTAGAACTGTTTATTTCTCCTTTTAATCCTGTCAGTGTTTGTTTTATAAATATTACTAGTCTGTCATTAGGTACATGTATGTTATAATTATTATATCTTCTTGCTAAATCAAACCTTTTGTTAATATTTAATGTCCTTTGTCTCTCATAACCTTTTCTGATTTAAAGTCTATTTCGTCTGATATTAGTGCAGTCACTCCTGATTTCTTTTGGTTACTTTCAACCTGGTTAGGGATTCTCTGATGGCTCACAAAGTAAAGAACCTGCCTGCAATGCAGAAGACCTAGTTTCAATCTCTGGGTTTGGAAGATCCCCTGGAGAAGGGAATGGCAACCCACTCCAATGTTCTTGCCTGCAAAATTCCATGGACAGATGAGCATGGCAGGCTGTAGTCCAAGGGTCACAAAGAATCATTATGTCTTTGGATTTCAAGTGGGTCTCTTGTAGATAGCTTATAGTGGGGTCATGTGTTTCTTTGTTTTCTTGTATGTTTCTTGGGAGGATGAGTGGTTGTCGTGTCAGCAGGATCCTACCTCCCTGACCAGGGACCAAACCCACACCCTTGGCAGTGAAAGTGAAGAGTCCCAACCACTGGACTGGCAGGGAATTCTTTGTTTTTCTCCTGCTGTTTTTAAAGACTCTCTCTTTGCCTCTGCCTTTTGAAAACTTGATTATAATGTGTCTCAGTGTGGATCTCTTTGAGTTTATCTTACTTGGAATTCATTGAGTTTCTTGAATGTGTATATTCATGTCTTGACACCAAATTTGGAAAGCTTTCAGTCATTATTACTTCAGATATCCTCTCTGCCCCTTCTCTGTCTCTTGGCCTTCAGGGACTCTCATGATGTGTATATTAAACCTCTTAATAATTTCCTACAAGTCCTTTAGGCTCTGTTAGCTTTTCTTCAATCCTTTTTTTTTTTCTTGTTCTTCAAATTTGAAATTTTCCATTGCCCTATTTTAAAGTTCATTGACTCTCTTTGCCTGCTTAAATCGGTACTTGAATCCCTCTAGTGATTTTTTTATTTCAGTTATTTTAATTTTCAGTTCCAGAATTTAAGTTATCTTTAGGTTTTCCCTTTTTTCATATATCTGTTTTGTTTATACATTGTTTGCTTTACTTTCTCCACATCTTTCCTATATTTTTTTGAGTATTTTTAAGACAGTTGTTTTATAGTCTTTGTCTAGTATAGTTGCCATTAGGTCTTTTTCAGGGACAAAGTTGATCTATTGTTGATTTACTTTTTTCTTTAAATGGGCAGTTCTTTTCTGTAACTTTGTGTGTGTTGTAATTTGTTGTTAATCACTAGATATTTGAGTCTAATAATACGTTAAATCTGGAAATCAGATTCTTAACCTTCCCCAAGGTTTTCTGTTTTCTCTTATTGTTTGTTGTTTTTTGGTTGCTGAGAATCAGTTGAAGCATAAGCTTAAATCTCCTCAGGTCTTTCCTGAGCCTTTCTCTGGGCATACATTGTCACTTTCTAATTCTCCCATATATGCAGCTGTTCTTTAATGTCCTAGACTTTCATGTCTGGCTCTGTGATTTACGTTTATGGGGGTTTGCTTTTTCTCTCTCACACACACAAAAAGCCCAGAAGTAGGCGCTCACTGTTCAATGTACACTGTTTAAGGTGCTCAGCTGCTCAGTGATGTTTCACAAACCAGGTTTTTTTCTTCCAGAACTTCATCCTCAGAGAATTGGCTTTTTATTTCTGTGGCCTTTCATCATGATAAAAAGATGGTTGATAGAGCTCAGGCATCATATCCTCACACAAACATTCCTCAAACAAGAAAGGACAAGGAAAGCCAAAAATTTTCCTAATGATGCTTTTTATCCTGAGACAGAATACATCCCTGTACCTGTCATTGGCCAGAAGGGATCCCATGCTTATCCCAAACTAATTCCCAATTCCTAGCAAAAGGAAATAGGTTTGCTGGTCCCTGAAACTGGGGGAAGGGCTTCCCTTCCTGATATCAAGGAATTCCTGCCCTAGTACAGAAATAGGATTCTGTCCCTAGGAATGGTGGAGAATTCTGTCGGGTGGGTAGCAGGAAAGGTCCACTCAGCTGTCAATGTGAACCACTCCATCTTTTGAAAAGAGAAATTTTACTTACCCCAGTATCAAAAATCTTCACCTCTCCCACTGCAGTACCCTACACTTATTCCACATATCTCCCAAAGAACTGCACCCATGGCCTTGCACTAACGTCCTATACCCACAGTGACATTGACAGGACTCAGTTTTGGCTTTCTCCTCCATATGGTATAGGAGTGCAGATCTCTTAAATCATATGAAGTGGCTGTGGCTGTTACTGTGGAGGTTGTGGAAGGCCTGGAATGGGGGTGGGGGTTTCCACAAAATCGTGGATGGGATCTGGGCCTAGAAGCAATGGCACTCTGGGTGCTTCTTGGTCCCTTCCATGGCCATGCAGGTGCAGATCAGGGCAGTTCACACTCACAGAACCTCCTCTACAACCCAGACAATGACTCAGGAAATACTGAGGCTCCTGGAGCACTTCATGCCTTCTCTGTGTGTTATCTGTCACTCTTGTTGTTTTTATTATTATTATTTTGGCTACAATTTTTACCAGTTTGGTTAACATGTGTCTTGGCATGTTCCTCCTTGGATTTTCCTTGTATAGAATTCTCTATACTTCTTGGACTTGAGTGATTTTTCCCTTTCCCATGTTAGGGAAGTTTTCAACTATAATCTCCTCAAATATTTTCTCTGACCTTTTCTCTCTTCTCCTTCTGAGAGCCTTATAACGTGAATATTGGTGTGTTTAATGGTGTCCCAGAGATCTCTGACACTGTCCTCATTTCTTTTCATTCTTTTTTCTTTATTCTGTTCCATGGCAGTGATTTCAACCATTCTGTCTTCCAGCTCACTTATTCATTCTTCTGTCTCAGTTATTCTGCTATTGCTTTCTTCTAGTATATTTTTCATTTCACTATTATATTGTTCATCTGTTTGTTTGTTCTTTAATCTTCTATCCTTTGTTAAATACCCTTGTAACTTTTCAATCTGTGCCTCAATTCATTTTCTAAGATCTTAGACCATTTTTACTATCATTAGTCCAAATTCTTTCCCAGATTTCCTATTTCCTCTTCACCTAGTTGTTCTTATGGGTTTTCATCTTGTCCCTTTGTCTGCAAATTCTTTCTATCCTATCTCATTTTCTCTAACTTTTTGTATTCTCCTTTTTTCTGGCCAATGGGCCATAGTTCTTCTTGCTTCTTGTATCTGCCCTCTGGTGGTTGAGGTTGGTTCTGAGACTTGTTTAGGCCTCGTGTTGGGAGGGACTGCTGCCTGCTCACTCATTGGTTGATCTAGTGGGCAGGGCCACATCAATAGACATGTTTAAAGGTGGCTGTGAGCTCCATATGGCTTCAGGCACCCTGTCTGCTGATAAGCAGGTCTATATTCCTGTCCTGCTGGTTGTTTGTACTGAAGCCTGCAGGTTGCTGGCTAGGGCTGGGTCTTTGTGCTAGCACAGTGATCACTATTCTCTGGGACTTCCTTCACCAGTGTCTTTGTCCCCTCACAGCCCCCACTCCCAGTTAGCCACAGCCAACCCCCACCTCTCCAGGCTACCCTCCAATTTTCATATGAAGATACAGCCCTGGCCCCTATGGAGTTAGTTTTTTGCCAGATTCCAGTGTATGTGAAACCTTGTTTTTGCCCTCCAAGTGTAGAGTCTTTGTTTCTCCCAGTCTTGTGGAGCTCCTGTCCTCTAATTCTACTGGCCTTCAAAGCCAAATGCTTTGGAGATTATTCTTCTTGCTGCCACACTCTGGGGAGCCTGATATGGGGCTCAGAACTCTCATTTTTATGGGAGAACCTCTGTGATTTTTTTTCCAGTTCATGAGTCACTCACCCAGTGCAAATGAGATTTGATCATGTCATCAAAATATTCCTCCTTTCATTGCATTGTGGCTTCTTAGTTTTTTAATGCAAAATATCTTTTTGGTTAGTTCCAGTTATTTTTATGGATGGTTATTCAGAAGTTTTGATTTTGGCATTTTTCTGAGAGGAGATGAGCTCAGATCCTTCTACTCTGTCCTCTTTTCCAGAATCAAGGGGCTGCTTTCAGTTTGGATGCTTGCTGCCTCTTTCCTCAGCATGTGCTGGCCATTATCTCCTTGATATGCAGTGTTAAGGTACAGCAGCCCTTCCCTAGACAGTGGGGCCAAGTCCTGGCTCCTGCTCATGGATTTCCTAGTGGCAAGGGCTATCTACATAATCCTGGGACGATGGGAGGAAGCTCTGGTGCCTGTTTGCAAATTTTTTTAGTTGTGAAATCTATCCATACCATCCAGGGGCAGCTGGGACAGGTCCTGACACCTGCACATGGATTTTCTCGTAGCAGAAGCTATGGACTCTCCTGGGACAATGAGGGCAGGACATGGCATCTACTCACAAGTCTGACAGAGGCAGCCAGTGCCTGCCTCTGGAGCCTAAGATGGCAGTAGTGACTCACACCTGCCCCTAGAGCCCCTGTATGTGGTGCCTTGTTGCCTGGGAGTGCGAACAGGGAAAAAAGCACTTATAGTGGTCCTGCTCGTCTCTTTGTGAGCCTTTTTTTTTTTAATAATGGTGGTGCTGCCCGTCTCTTTGTGAGCCTTTTTAAAAATAACGGTGACTTGCCTCTCTGGCAGGCCCAGGCTCCTTCAGATCATACCCTCAGTTTCCACAACCTGACCTCTTCAAACTGTTTCTACACATCTAACCCTAGTACTTTCCCTGGATCTGACCTCCAGATCCTGAGCTTCAGCACTTGGTCCCCACCTGTACTGACAGAAGAATGTCTCAGGTTGGGAACTGAAGGGCAGAAGTGCTGAATCTCTGTGCAGGGTACTCTCCATTTTTCTTTCCGTAAACCTGTCGCTGCTCTCTCCTGATAGGCTGTGAAGCTCCCCTTCCATTTAGGCTGATCTCCCCATTAGTGGGAAGACTTCCCAGGGTGCAGGGATCTTTCCTCCTTCACAGCTCTATCCTTAGGGTGCAAGCTCTGTTCTGATTCCTTTTGTCCTACCCAATTATGTGGAGGTTTTCTTCTTTTCCTGGATGTGGTGAAGTCTTCTGCTGACTATCAGTAGCTGTTCTGTGTGAATTATTCCACTTGTAGATGTATTTTCAATGTTTCTGAGGGAGACGGTGAACTCTATGTCTTACTCTTGAGTAGGACAAGATCAAGCCTATTATCTTTATCCCCTTCCCTCATTCAGAAAAGTTTATATTTATTTTTAGGAAGATTATATAATTATCATAAACTTTGAGAGGGTATATATTTTGCATATTATGATAAATTGAAATAATTTCCTGAATAATTCACTCCAAATATATTTTGCCTGAAATGTCTAAGTATTTGATGAAAATAACACTTTTATAAATATTTTTAAAGTGTTAAGTTTAAAATGAATAACATAATACTATGATTTCACCACTGGTTTGAGAATTTATATTTGTTTCAAATCTTATTTAATAAAAATAAAGACATTTCCTTTGAAAATTTTCCTTCCTTTCTTTGTGACAAATACCCTAGTGAATTTGGTATCTTTCAAAGCCTAGTGTCTTATACATTGACTTTCTCATGTGTATCCATAAACAATAGAATTTTATTTATTTTAATTTACATACATGATTTTTCTGTATAAACCTTTATTTGACCTTTTTAAAAATTTCATGTTTTAGCATCCATCCTTGCTGAGACATATATAGCTCTAGTTCATCATTTTAATCATGCTTCAACTTTCCAGGGTATGACTGTGCTGTGTTTCAATTTTTAGTCATCTATTCATGTATTGATGAACACTTAGGTTCTTTTTAATTTTTAATTATTACAAAGTATGTTCCTATGAACATGACATGATCATATAATATTACATAAGTTTAAGCTACTTACATTTCATGTGATATAAATAATTGAGTTTCCTCTAGGTTACTAGAATTGGAATGATTAGATGTTGTTTACTTCAATATTCATTTTAAACAAAAAACCATCCTGGATGTTTATCCAAAGAAAACAAAAGCACTAATAAGAAAAGATATACACTTCTATTTCTTTGCAGCTTTATAACAATGACAAAAATATGAAAGCAAACTAAGTGTCATCGATAGATGAAGGGATAAAGAGGATATGGTATATGCATACAATGGAATATTAGTTATAAAAAACAATGAAATCCTGTCATTTGGGACAACATGGATGGCTCTAGAAGGTATTATGCTATGTGAAATAAATCAGACAATGAAAGGAAAATACTGCATAATTTCACTTTTGTATGGAATCTAAAAAACAAAACAAGTGGCCAAACATAACAAACAAAAACAGCATTATGGATACTGTGAACAAACAGATGGTTACCAGAGAGGAAGATGTTGGAGGCAGGAAGAATAGTTGAAGAAGATTAAGAGACACAAAGTTCTCACTATAGAATAAATGAGTTATGATTATCGAATGTACAGTGTAGGCAATATTTCAATAATTATGTAACATCTTTATATGATGGCATATGGTAACTAGGCTTATCATGTCATTATTTTGAAATGTATAGAATATCAAATCACTACTGTGTGTAGCAGAAGCCAAAATAGTATATTGTAGGTCTACTATACTTCAAAACTAAACATAGAAAAAGAGATCAGATTTGTGGTAACCAGAAGGGGTCGGATGGAGCAAAAATGGTATCAGTCAGTCAAGTTCAGTTGCTCAGTCGTGTCCGACTCTTTGTGATCCCATGAATTGCAGCATGCCAGCCCTCCCTGTCCATCACCAACTCCCAGAGTTTACCAAACTCATGTCCATCAAGTCAGTGATGCCATCCAGCCATCTCATCCTGTGTCATCCCCTTCTCCTCCTGCCCCCAATCCCTCCCAGCATCAGGGTCTTTTCAAATGAGTCAACTCTTCACATGAGGTGGCTAAAGTATTGGAGTTTCAGCTTCACCATCAGTCCTTCCAATGAACACCCAGCACTGATATCCTTTAGGATGGACTGGTTGGATCTCCTTGCAGTCTAAGGGACTCTCAAGAGTCTTCTCCAACACCACAGTTCAAAAGAATCAATTCTTTGGTGCTCAGCTTTCTTCACAGTCCAACTCTCACATCCATACATGGCCACTGGAAAAACCATAGCCTTGACTAGGCAGACCTTTGTTGACAAAGTAATGTCTTTGCTTTCTAATACGCTGTCTAGGTTGATCATAACTTTCCTTCCGAGGAGTAAGCGTCTTTTAATTTCATGGCTGAAATCACCATCTGCAGTGATTTTGGAACCCCAAAAAATAAAGTCTGACACTGTTTCCCCATCTATTTCCCATGAAGTGATGGGGCCAGATTCCATGATCTTCATTTTCTGAATGTTGAGCTTTAAGCCAACTTTTTCACTCTCCTCTTTCACTTTCATCAAGAGGCTTTTTAGTTCCTCTTCACTTTCTGCCATAGGAGTGGTGTCATCTACATATCTGAGGTTATTGATATTTCTCCTGTCAATCTTGATTCCAGCTTATGCTTCTTCCAGCCCAGCATTTCTCATGACATACTCTGCATAGAATTTAAATAAGCGGGGTGACAATATACAGCCTTGACATACTCCTTTTCCTGTTTGGAACCAGTCCATTGCTCCATGTCCAGTTCTAACTGTTGCTTCCTGACCTGCATACAGATTTCTCAAGAGAGAGATAAGGTAGTCTGGTAGTCCCATCTCTTTCAGAATTTTCCACAGTTTATTGTGATTCACACAGTCAAAGGCTTTGGCATAGTCAATAAAGCAGAAATAGATGTTTTTCTGGAACTCTCTTGCTTTTTTGATGATCCAGTGAATGTTGGCAATTATGTAGTCAAAATGGACAAACTAAGAGTTATAAGATAAATAAGTACAGAGGATGTAAGATACAACATGAAAAATGTAATTAACAGGGCTGTATGTTATATTTGAAAGTTGTTAAGAGTAAACCCTCAGTTCTCATACTCAGTTCTCATCAAAGGGATTTTTCTTTCTCTAATTTTGTATGTTTATGATATGTTCACTGGGCATCCCCAGTGGCTCATGATAAAGAATCCACCTGCAATGCAGGAGCTGCAGGTTTGATCCCTGGGTCCAGAAAATGCCCTGGAGGAGGGCATGGCAATCTACTCCAGTATTCTTGCCTGGAGAATCCCATCGATAGAGAAGCCTGGTGGGATACAGTCCATAGGGTTGCAAAGAGTTGAACACAACTGAAGCAACTGAGCATGCATGCATAAGATGTTCACTAAACTTATTGTGGTAGCTATTTTATGGTGTAAGTAATTTCAGCTGTTCACCTTATACTTATACAGTGCTGTATGTCAATTATACTGCAATAACACTATTTAAGAAAAAATATCTTAGTGTAGTTTTATTATTTATTGTAGGACTAAGCTTGATTAGGAATTAACAGGTCTGGATTCTACTTCCAGTGCCAACACTGCCTTACCCCTGGGCATATATCTGGAGAAGAGCATAATTCAAAAGATACAAGCACCACAATCTACACTGCAGCACGGTTTATAATAGCCAAGACATGGAAGCAACCTAAATGTCCACTGACAGATAAATGGATAAAAAAAATGTGGTAAATATATGCAATGCATGTTACTGAGCCATACAAAAGAATGAAATATTGCTAATTGCAGCAACATGGGTGAACCTAGAGATTATCACAAAATGAAGTTTGGCAAAGACAGGCAAATATCATATGATATCACTTCTATGTGGACTCTAAAAAAATGCAAATGAATTTATCTACAAAATAGAAACAGAATCAGAGACTTCAAAAACAATCTTATGGTTACCAAAGGAGAATGATGAGGCAGACTGGTAAATTAGGAGTTTAAGATTAACATATATATACTACATGTATAAAATAGATTATCAACAAGGATCTACTTATAGCACAGAGAATTTTACTCAATAGTCTATTATAACCTATGTGGGAAAAGAATCTGAAAAAGAAACACTTCGTTATATACCTAAAATTAATGTATCATTGTAAATCAACTATACCCTATATATATATTTCTTATATGAAATAAAAATTAAATAAATAAATTGAACAAATAAGAATAAAATATTAAAAAATACTTTTTCAAGACAAAATACTTCAACTGTCATTCATGAAAGTGAATTTAGGTTACTCATATTTTAAGAATTCTTAATACTGCCAACTATTATTTTCAAATAATATTTTTATCCATAAGAACATTTGAGAAGACATGGTTTTTCCCTCTTTAGTATAAAAATTATTATTGTTGTGTAATGAGCTTACATTTTTCAAACATTGCTTGTTCTCATTGCACTAAGTACTTTTTTGACTTTGCCTTTTCTCTGTCACAATGGTTCCTTTTTCTCAATCTATCTCATATCCTGCATAACTTCAATCTCCTGTTAACATTTACCTGTATTAGGAAAATGAGTTGTTTTTAGGGAAAAGGTAATAGGTTTAGCTCTATTGTGCCTCCAAATAAAGTCTAAAGTTTTAGTTTCAGACTTCGAAGTTTGTCTAAACCTACTGCTTCAGCTTTAATTCTCACTCTTACCTCATTCTAAAATAAAATCCAATGATTGGAACATGTTGATCCTGATCATAATTTTCTTGTATCTAAATCTTTGATTATTTTGCTCCCCACGTTCATTTGTTGAAGTTCTGCCTATTTTTAAATACCATTTCATTCATGAAAGTTTAATAGCCCTCCCACTGTAAACCCTCTCTGAACTTCAACACCTTTGCAGATTAACCTTTTTTATGGCATCTAGCCTTTTGGTCATTTTTAATTAATTAATTGGGCTTCCCTGGTGGCTCAGAGGTTAAAGCATCTGCCTGCAATGTGGGAGACCTGGGTTCGATCCCTGGGTCGTAATTGGGGTGTGTGTGTGTGTGTGTGTGTGTGTGTGTGTGTGTGTGTGTGTTAGTTGCTCATTCGAGTCTGACTCTTTGTGACCCCAGGGAACTGTAACCCACCAGCCTCCTCTGTCCACGGAATTCTCCAGGCAAGAATACTGGAGTGGGTTGCCATTCCCTTTTCCAGGGGCTCTTCCCAACCCAGGGATTGAACTGGTGTCTCCTGCACTGCAGGAGATTCTTTACCACCCAAGCTACAAGGGAAGCCCATATGTGTGTGTGTGTGTGTGTGTGTGTGTGTGTGTGTGTGTGTAATATATATATAGGCTGTGTTGAATCTTAGTTGAGGCACTGAGGATCTTTGTGGCATGCAGGATCTTCCATTGTAGAAGGCTCTTCGTTGCAGCACATGGGCTTCTCTCTCATTGTGGTATGGGCTTCAGAGTGCCTGGGCTTCTCTCTCATTGTGGTATGGGCTTCAGAGTGCCTGGGCTCAGTATTTGCAGTGAGCAGGCTCTCTAGTAGAGGCACGCAGTCTCAGAAGTTGTGGCATGCAGGTTTAGTTTCCTGACAGCATGCCGAATCTTGGTTTCCCAAGTGGGGATCAAACTTGTGTCTTCTGCATTGGAAGCTGGATCCTTAACCACTGAGCCACCAGGGAAGTCCCTAGTGTCTTGTGTTACATTACTTTTATATTACTGGGACTTTTCTTTGCTTATTTAGTTTTTACTTTCTGTTTCTTTTTTTCTCTGTGTCTTTCTCTGGTGACAAAACTTTAAGCTTCTTAGGTTGTTGTGTTATGCCTATCATTATATTCACAACAGTGTCTAGGATACTTTTCTAGGGCAATAATTAGTTGGTGATGGACAGGGAGGCCTGGCATGCTGCGATTCATGGGGTCACAAAGAGTCGGACACGACTAAGCGACTGAATTGAACTGAACTGAACTGAATTAGTAACCCATAAGAGTTGTTGAAATAAATTGAATTGCTGGGGACTTTCCTAGTGGTCCAGTGGTTATGAATCTGCCTACAATGCAAGGGATGTGGATTTGATCCCTTGTTGAGGAACTAAGATCCCACATGCCCTGGAGCAAATAACCCTGGAGCTGCAACTATTGAGCCCATTTCCTTTGGAGTCCGAATGTCACAACTAGAGAGTCCACATACCGCAAGGAAATATCCTGCAGGATGCAGTGAAGATCCTGTGTGCTGCAACCAAGACCCACTAAATGCAGTCAAATAAATAAATAAATAATTTTAAAAATTGAAATGCTAGGACACTTTTCTATGTATGGCTATTAAACTGAACCTTTCCTAGAATTGGACAAGAATAAATCTCCAATATTAGTGTACTAGAAAATTGTCTTTATGACTGGAAGAGTCAATCTGTTTGACAAATAAAGCTGGTAAGTTTACAAAATATGCATTGCTAGAAAATAGTAACCAGATATCACAGATACATTGAGTTAATGACTGTTCTACAAAGCTAAAAACTTGATTTACATGAATGACACATAGGATTTAAAGCTTACTCAGAGTCTAAAAAACTTTGAGGGAATGTTCCAGACTTTAGGCAGATTTTTAAAACAGAAAGGGTGAATCTTGCATATTTGAATAAAAACATTTACTATGCAGTTTCTTTAGCCTTTTGTTTAGGAAAAAAAAATCGACTTTGAACAAATATGGTCAAGTAGTACCAGGAACAACTTTGCGTTTTAATTCATTATTATTGGGCTTCTCAAGTGGCTCAGTAGTACACAATCTGCCTGCCAACGCAGGAGACACAGGTTCAATCCCTGGGTTGGGAAGACACCCTGGAGGAGGAAATGGCAACCCACTCCAGTATTCTTGCCTAGAAAATCCCATGAACAGAAGAGCCTGGGGGACTACAGTCCATGCGCTAACGAAGAGTTAGACACTCTTGAGCACAAATCCACGCACAGTCTTTTATAGGCTTCCTGATTCTCTAAAGTTTATGTCCATTTTTTCTCATCTCTCCTGCCCATATGGGCTTCCTGATTCTCTAAAATTTGTGTCCATTTTTTCTCATCTCTCTCACATTATATATTTTCTTCTTAGATTATTAAAACGAGAAGAAAATTTCACATTCATTCCTCGGTCCCGTGAAGAGCTTCCAGACAACTTTCCAAAAGAAATCCCTGGTATCTGCTATTTCCTGGAGGTAAGAACTGGTCCTAAGCAGCCAAAGCCTTCTCTTTCTTCATCGAAAATAAAAAAGGTTTCCTACAACATTGGCACTATGTTCCTCCGGGAGACAAGCCTCTGAGACCTGCTGCAGATCAAAGACTCCTCCAAAAAGCACAAGCCCGGAACATGGGTCATGACAGGAGAATGAAGAGAGATATTTCTCTTTCACTGCGTTGTTGAGAAAACAGTGGAATTTCTGTTATGTCAGGCAATAATCCTGGAAAAAGATAGATTATGACTATCAATAAAAACCCTGGAGAGCAAGGGGGCAATGTATTCGTTCTTATGAGTGATTTTGGTCATATATATATTATATATGTATAATACATATATATGTATTTTAATTAATTACAAATGTGGGGCCCATTTAAAACTAATCAACAGTCTATGTTTTCTTGTTTGTCACACATATAGGTATCTTTATATATTTGTATTGCTTTTGAAAGCCAGTTTTGATTATATATTCCTACATTTAGTGAGTTGGTATGAGAGGAATATTTTCTAATTTTGTTTTTCTGAGCAGACATTTCATACATATATCTTGGCCGTGTGATAAACTTCCCAGCAGGAAAAACTGTAACTGCAAAATATTTTAGGGATATTACCTATTTTTATACATACCTCTATATAATTTCATGCAGTACTATTAGATTTTTCAGAATATGCTACTGTATTGTTGATACATCGTATAATTCTAACTTATGTTAAATATAATTTCACTTAGACTTAAACATAACCTAGGATGTCAGATGCCAAGAAAGCATTGTATATCTACTTAGTAATTATATCTTTTAGATTTCATTAATGTAGCACAGAATCCAAAGGAAATGGAATTTCCTAATAGCAAACGTACGTATCTGTAACCAAGATTAAAGATCTTTTTGCTATTGTCTAAGAAATATCAGTGAAAATAAAATGCTTTGCTAAACTGGACCCTTTCAACTTAGCACTTCTAAATATACATAGTTTTTACAATATACTAACTTATAATAAACAGCATCCTACTAAATTACATGTAAGTCTTTCCCCCTTGCCCTGTCACCTTCTTCAATGTATGCTTCCTAAAGGCTAACTGCCACACTTGGGGATAAATTACTAAACACTGGCATTAGTGAGAAAGAAGTGTAGGTTATTTTGCGAAGGATGTTGTTTATGCTTGCATAATAAAAACAAGGGAAAATGTGCTTTATGAATTTGAGATTTTTTAATGTTCTTCCATAGTTTATTTGCTGTGACTTTTAAATTCAGTGAATCACCTTCATTAACACTGAAGTGTGCCTAACCTTCATACTTAGTAATCACAGTAGTTACAGATAGGCTTCCATTGCATGTTCTGATTAACAATGCATGAAAATATTATCACAGACTCACCCTGAAATTAAGAGCACAGTGTGTCCAGAATTTTCCTAATTTGGTTCAGATATAAAAACTAAATTTCTCTTCAGTCTAATTAGTTGGAAAGTATTGTTTCCTTGAAACCTTGTGGTGGCCAATTTCTTACTCCAGTAAGTATATTCATTGGTAGCTTATGTCTGCTGAATAAAGCACATTTTTCTGTTTAGGGTTTTAACTGCATTATGATTTGCTTGTCACATAACTCAGTTAAGGAATATATTAACTAGTGTCCAATATAGTCTGTGAGGATTAATTAGTGTTTTCAAGCTCCCTAACTATACAGCTAGGAAATACTTCTAGATATGCAAAATATTTGTTATAATGGTTATCATTTTTATAACTATTGAACTCTGTCTCTCCTTGGAGCATAAGAGGACACTAGTGTAACACTTTTCATGTGGGGATAGGACCTAGATCCTGAACTCTCTGAATCCTTGCCTGTCCCTCCATTCCTTGGATCTAGGCCTCTGTGTTTAACCACATCTGTGCAAGAAGGCCAGGGTGTTTATAAGAGGCTGTGGAGGCAGAGGACAAGGTGCTCTCATACGAATAATTACTCACAAAATAATTTCTTTAGTGGAATAGAAGATTAACGCACTTCTTCCATAGGGAATAGAGGGCAAGCTTACAGTCAGTGTGGAAAGAATAGACTCTGGGAGCACTTTAATCCTCTTGCCGATACTAGGAATGCCTTAGCTATGGTCTTCTTATAGCGCAGGAGCATGCAGAAAGAACCAAACTCACTGAAGTCATTAATGGTTATTCTGCACAGTCACTTAAAGCATATTGTGAAATAGTAAATTGTAAGCATTTTAATCACAACCAATGTGTTTTGTGACCATAAGGCTGAAAGGGACTTCCAAGAATCATCCAATCTATTTCTCTGCTTTTTGTAAAGATTTGTCTAAGCAACTATTCTAAACATATGTTTATTTTCTCTATACTTAAAACTATCTGTGGGAAGCATATTTTAAAAGCATCCTCAGCAATCTACTTCATTATCTAGTAGTTGCTGATAGAGCTTGGGATAAGAATTGTATATATTCAATTTGTGAGAATAAGCTCTTTCTTAGTTTATATGATTTTACTTAGAGAAAAGTAGCTATTTACATTGTCACAAATGTCACAATGAAGAATATGCCAGAGATCTATTCAATATCACAAAGAGAATGTAAACTACATTTTTCATATAATATATATCTTTGAATATATAGTCTGAGGCAATATTCTGACCTATCACCATTTTTCCAACCTAGTACAGCTGACTTATTATAGCTACACTCTTCCTATATGTATTTGCAAAATATGGTATAAAATGGCAGTTCATTCTAGCTGCAATCATAGAATTTAGAGGCTGTGAAAAAGCATTATTTTTTTATTTGTCCTATAGAGTACAATACATGTATCCTCCATTAGCAATTGTGATTGTAATAACAGGTGGTATTTGGTATTTCATTTGACAAATATCTATACAGTATTTGCATGGACAAACTATTACATCCATCATGTCTTTTAGTGTGGCAGATTGGAAGGAATTTAAATGAACGTCCCTTTAGAAATCAAGTGGTATTAAATTGGGGAAATGGCTTTACCCACTCTAAAGGGGATACTTTAAGAGGGAAAATGGCACCTATAGTCCTCTGTTTCAGTATTCTTTCAAGCAACTGATTTGAAGAAGTTACTTTATGACTAGCCATCATTACCAAACCTTTATGTTGGCATCAATATGATTTTAATGGCGAGAATGTCATTGTTTACAAATAAATGAGTTATATAACAAAGCCAGAAACCCTCCATAGGTACCCAAAACATACTGCACATATGTGCTTTGTGAACCTTAATAAATAAGTAACAGCCATAATAAAAAGAATAATAATGCCTGAAGAACACATATAGTTGGGACTCGACTATGTAGTGTTGAGCAGAGATGGGAAGGAAGAAACAACTTCTAGAAAACAGTTTAGTCCAACTGTCTAAAATCAGCCTTGATACTCATCTCTTCTCTTAAAATTTTAAAATATTTTTTGATTTCCCTTTTAATGTCTGATTATGTGTGAAATCCAGTGAGCTGTGTATGACCAATGGTGACTCTGAGAGAGGCACTGATAGCCTAAGACTTGAGAGTGGGTTTATGGGGGATTCAGTTGGAGAAGGCAATGGCACCCCACTCCAGTACTCTTGCCTGGCAAATCCCATGGACGGAGGAGCCTGGTAGGCTGCAGTCCATGGGGTCGCTAGAAGTCGGACACGACTGAGCGACTTCACTTTCACTTTTCACCTTCATGCATTGGAGAAGGAAATGGCAACCCACTCCAGTGTTCTTGCCTGAAGAATCCCAGGGATGGGGGAGCCTGGTGGGCTGCCGTCTCTGGGGTCGCACAGAGTCGGACATGACTGAAGCGACTTAGCAGCAGCAGCAGCAGCAGCAGTGCTTCAAGTATGTATTCTCAAGATCTCACACTTTTCTTATCTAGTAACAATAGTGGCAGGACCATAGCGTTTTATTGCCAAAATGCAAAGTTATGTGTCTCTCCAGGAGCAAAATAGAACAACAACTTAAGCAAAATCTCATTCACAAGTCTTAATTTGGCAAATTCCTCGAAAGAGTTATAGCAATAAAGCAAAATTAAACTGATGGATAGAGAACACAAAATCCAGAGAATTTGGAAAACTGCCAGGCTGTCTTTTTCTACAGAATCATACTGATATCAGTTGAAATGGTATATTTGATATCATGAGGAATAAAGAGGGAGTTCAAGATTATGAATGTCATTAAATATATTTACTGAAGACTCCTTGTATTCCTAACTCACTCAAGGCAAGTTTGTGGATTATTAGAGAAGACAGTAAAACTTCTATTTGTTTTTGTTTGTCTGCATTTTCAGCACAACTTAACACATGTCCAGATCCTCTCTTTCTCCATGCTGTCATTGGAAACCATCTTACCAAGTCAAGTTTGGCTCCATCAAACCCCATTTTCTCTGTACCTCTGAACCTAACATGGCCATAGAAAGAGTTGCAGATGCCTATTTTAGGCAGATTGGAAGATACACAAAACTCCAGGCCCAAGTAACAAAGCACATCTCAAGTGAACTAACCATTCTTAGTTGAGCTGGAGCATTGCTTATACCTGTAGCTTCTTTCTCTGCTCTCTTTAAAATACAATCTGGCTCTAAGCACTTTGTGCAATTTCAGTGAAAATTGATGTATGGCAAAACCAATATAATATTGTAAAGTAAAATAAAGTAAAAAAAAAGTTGGAAACAGCTTACATGTCTATCAATAATAAAATGGTTAATAAATTGTGGCATAAAAAAATAAATAAATATTCCTTCAGAATGAATTACACATAGGTCTGAATAGGCTCTGGGTGGCATCAGATGTCTTTCATCCAACAATACCTAGAAATTCAAGTCTAAGACCTAAGCCCTATATTATAGCCTGGGTATTTCTCTTAGATTATACCCTGATGCTAGGAAAGACTGAGGACAAGAAGAGAAGGGGCAACAGAGGATGAGATGGTTGCATGCCTCACTAACTCAAAGGACATGAGTTTGAGCAAACTCAGGGAGATAATGAAGGACAGGGAAGCCTGGCGTGCCACAGTTCACGGGGGTAACAGAGAGTCGGACACAACTTGGTGACTGGAAAACTATAGCATATCTTCAGCTACAAAAATTATGTCATTTCAGAGGCTTCTATGAGCATATCTTATTAGATGTAATCTGAAAAACACAATGCACGAGAGGCTTCATTATTGAAGTGTAACATACTACATTCTGCATGATGATTCTTTAAGGGTTGCTCTTGATATGAATACACTTAATTTACAACCAGCTGACTTAACATGTACATAAATTGTGTTAACATGATTGAAGGAATGTTATTGTTAAATGGATAAACTGACTGCAGCTGTGGACTCAATTTCACGTTCCTCATGGTCTTGAATAAAGAACAGACACTGATATTATATACGGACTAACATAAATTTTGTCAGAGCATTTTGAGACAGTGTGCAAAATTCCTTATACTTCATTCAAAAAGTTGAAGCCTGAGTATTATGTTACCTTTCTGTTTACTTCCTTCTTTTGTTCCTTTTTTCCTTTCATAAAAGTCATTGCTCCTTCTTTTCTTTCTTTTTCGTTTCATTAAAAAGTCATTGATACATTTCTAAACAGGAAGAATCACAGCTAATCTTATGTTATAGAATAGTTTTATAAAGTAATAAACAATATGCATTTGTGTGCAGTGAATGTAGATATTACATGATTAAAAGAAATGACATTTTGGAAGGACTTGGGATATAGAAAAGTAAAGTTTGTGTCTTTATTTCTGTTGTGCTGTGACACACAGACCACAGCGTCAGCAATGTGCCTCATTGCCAGTTCCATCCTTACTAAGAAATGATCCTGTTCAGTGTTTCAGCTCAGCGCTTGGCAGTATCTGACTGCCTTAGGAAGCTTTTAGTACTGGTAGTAGTTTAGTCACTAAGTAATGACCGACTCTTGTGACCCCATAGACTGTAGTCTGCCAGGCTCCTCTGTCCTTGGGATTCTCCAGGCAAGAATACTGGAGTGGGTTGCCATTTCCTTCTCCAGGGGATCTTCCCCACCCAGGAATTGAACCCAGGTCTCCTGCATTGCGGGCAGAGTCTGTACCAACTGAGCTATGAAGGAATACCTGAGGAAATTTTAGGGACACAAATTACTGGCTTTACCTTTAAGATTTGGATTCAGTAGGTTTCAGGTGAAGACCTAGGAATTTGTATTTAGAAAATCACTCTAGGTTATGCTAATATACAGCCAGATGTGGGGATCGCTGAAGAATATTCAAATAATCCCAATTACTAGGAATAAATACAAGCTGACTGAGATAGAAATATATTATTTTATTTGTAGTTATTTTGAAAAGCAAATGTGCCAGGCTTCATAACATTATTTCTTTCACAAGTTTTAATTTTTCAGCTTTGGTTTCAAATTTATAGTCGACTTTTTGAGCATAAGTCTTTAAATTTACTGTAGACTTAAGTCAATATTGATAAGCATGAGAGATGAATATTGCTCACTATTAGGCATTCTAGACACAGTAAGATTTTCTTAGAAACTGCCAGAGCTGTGCAGAGAACATCACAATATTTGCTGACCCTTACCACCAAGATATGAACTATGAATGTTTGGACAGAGAAGTAAATGTCAAAGTAACAGCCTTACTTCTGAATGCTTTGATTTTTATGTTCTAAAACATCACCAACTTGATGCTTAGTCTCACTCTACTTTTCGCATTGAATCGTACACTCATTTAAAAATTATTTCCTAGCAATATTTTATAACAACAACCTTTAAGCAATAATCTAAGCCATGATGATGATGATGTATGAAACTTGCACTCCTATGCAAGTTTAGGGAAATAAAGACATGTCTTACATAAGCAATAATATAAGTAGTGTGGACTTTTAAATGACGTTCACCATTCTACTACAGCAAAATGAGCAGCAAGGGATAGATAAAAAATTATCTGAGCAGGTAACATGCTTAATCTCTCTCATAAATCCTTCATTTGCACACATGCTATGAAGTAATTGATATATTCTGATCAGATTGTTTCTGATGTATAATTATTGATATCTATCATAATATGATTTCTATTCCTCTGAAAGCATTGTGAATGTTTTGTGCCCAGATTTTCAGATCTTTGTAGTATATAATAAATAGAAGTATTTAACTATAGATAAATGAGCAAAAATATAGAATGGGTTGGATGAACTAATTGAGAGTGTAGGCTTGGCAAAAATATAGATACACCTTGGGATAAGGTAATTAATTCAACTATTCATTTTATTAGGTCTGATAAGATAAAAGATTAAAGAGTCATTTTCACTGTTTTCTGTGATACTGAATGTTAAGTAGGTACAATAATATTTTGGCTTTCAGAATGTGATTGGCTGAAATTCATCTGTAGTATAATTTTAAAATGTCTGAAAATTATTGTGTAATTATATTTAAAATAGCTTGTACTTTTCATTTGACAATTACACTAAAGCTCACAGGCTTCAAAATGATTAATTCATATTTCTATTTTCTTAAAATATAATTTTAATCAGATACAGCATGGTTAATAATAATCAGTCCTTTAGTAGTTAAATTGCTCCTCCCTCATTTAGAATCATGTATCAGGATTACAATTAAAAGTAACAGGGAAATTTATGATACACGGAGGTACTTCTAATCATCTGATTATTATTTAGCAAAATCATATAAGGTCAGAATCCATTCCTAAGCCTTTAAATAAGATTCTTGTTTAGTCACTAAGTCATGTCTGACTCATTGTGACCCCATGGACTTTAGCCTGCCAGGCTCCTCTGTCCATGAGATTACAGCTTCTATTATTGTCTAGATGGATAAACTCCCTTATAATCTTGAATCTGAACACAATTGGAATCGTGAGTGAACTTGCTAGTATTTTACCTTTCAACTACCAACATCAAAGCTTAAATTAACATCCTCCTACACAGTTTATAAAATTCCCCTATAAAAATTAAGCAGGGTGCGTTGAGTCACTGGGAAAGTTGTTTATTTTTTCCTACTGAGAAAGCATTTGATGATCATCTTTTTGTATATCATTGGAAGCTTATATCTTAATATGCTTTTGATAATAAATAATAAAAATATTTGAGTCCACTAAAAATTACAGTAAATTTATTTCCTCAGTTATGTAGTTGCTAATCAGACCACTCTTAATGTTAGACTTAAGTACTATTGCTAACTATTTGAAAGCAGAAGAGACAAGAAAAACTAAATGATGAGCTTAAGTAACAGCTTGTTTCTAATTCTTTTGATATATATTTTTTAAATAAAGGAATTGGTTTATATTTAATCTTCCTCTGTGGCCTTTTGGCTAGTTGGAGATAAGGAAGGGATTCTACTAAATGAATTTTTACTGGGGGCTATTAAGTGTAATTAATAAGTAGAACAGTAATGTATTAATTGGGATAAAATCAGAATTCTGCAAAATTGTTTCCTCACACTCCTTACTTTTTTTTTTTAAATCAGTGTTTATTACATAGTCTTTTAGTTTATTTTTTTAAATATAAATTTATTTATTTTAATTGGAGGTTAATTACAACAAATACAATATTGTAAAGTAATTAAACTCCTTACTTTTTAGAGACAGTTCTTCCCATTTTGCTGCCTGGCATCAGACTCAGTACACAGGGACAGATGGAGGGGTGGGATGAGCAGGAGCTTTAGATGAGATCGGTTAGAGATTGAACTGTTTTCTTTGTGAAGGTATACATACTCCTAAAGGGAGGCAGTTTTCATAATAGACACATGTAGTTTAGTGAAAACCAAATGATTTGCTCATTTTTATTTTAAAAAGAAAATAGAAAAAAATCCTTCATGAACTATTTTCAGTTTTCTTAGGAGGTAGTGACAACTCTTAGCAGGGGCACACATCTGTGAAACTGGAATTAGAAACTCACAAAGCTATATATAGAGACTCTGAAGGTGGTAGATAGAGCTAGTTTTGGTTATGATGATTAGGATTAATGGAAGTGTCAGAATGTCTGGACTTAAGGAGCAAAGAAGAAAAAAATATCAGATCAGATCAGATGTATATCACAGAAAGCCTGTGAAAATTAGCACAAAAGACTGTCTGTGTTTAAGTAATACTAGAGCAAAATATTTTTTTTTCCTTTTATAACAGGCCTGGTTGAGCTAACATTCAGAGAGAAGAATACAATTTGATTTTGTACTTCATTTTTTGTTGTTGTTGTTCTGACATTATAGAAGTTATATCATTCCCTAGTTGGAAAATCTAATCCCAAAGATTAGGAAATATTTATTCTGTGTAGTTACATCTATAAAATGGCTTGGGGGATCTATACTATATTCTATATTCTTCTTCACATTGCTTTCAATTTGGGCTTTAGCTGCAAGCAAAACAGGTGTTCAACTTTAGAGGACATACAAGATTTTATGACACCAGGCCTTTCCATCTTATTCTGGGATGCTCCAGAGTCCTGGAGCTGGGGAAACAATTACCTCACAACATTTGATGATGTTCTGAAGGAGAGATGAAGGTGTACTCCCAGTCTTTTAAAATTAAACGGGTTAGATAGTCTCTAAACATCATTTAAAGATGTTTCACTTTACATGAAGCTAGTTAATTCAAGCAGAGTTTGTTTAGAACTGAAATTTTAAAAGGAAGAAACAAACGAGCAATTTTTAATCAGAATTACTAGACTGTTTTTTAAATTTATTTTTAAGTGGAGAAAAATTCCTTTACAATATTGTGTTGGTTTCTGCTGAACAACAACACAAATCAGCCATAAGTTTACCTATATTCTCTCCTTGAACCCTCTCTCCCTCCCACCAAGCCCCCATCCCACCCCTCTAGGTTGTCACAGAGCACCAGGTTAAGCTCCCTGTGTTAGAAAAATAATTTAGGACAAAAAGTTGCTGTCTTGAAAGCCAGGTTACTTACAGCAAAATTTCAGAATGCTAAAAATTTTTGAAAGTTTTCTAAAGGTATGAAGTGCTTCAGCACTGAGAAAGAAAAAGATAACAAAGAAGTATAAATCACATTTCATTTTTTTTTCTCTACATTTTCCATTTGTTGCAAGAAAGAAAGATGTAGAAGATGTCATGAATGTGACAAAGGTATTAATTTTGGCAATGAGCTTTGGTTTGTAAATTTGGCAGCATTCTTTTACTTAAAATAATAAGCTGTTTTTAATAATATGAGGGTTAAGGGTAACAGTCAGGTATACTGTATTCCCATTCATCTATATATTGATCAAGAGCAAAGTATCTCAACTTCTCAGAATAAAATCTAAATGAAAAATAATTTATGTTCAAAATTTTGAATAATAAATATGTTATTCTATATGTTTTCTGACTAACAAGAAGGTGTGCATTTCTATACTTAATGAAATCTCAATTCCTAGAACAATTCCATTTTTATTGACTCCCAAGAAGCTTTCCTTTATGGTCAATATCACTATTGTTGAAAGCTGGCAGGAGAGTATGGGATGATATATAATACCTGAGACTAGGATGATCTGCACCAATTATTTCTGTAAAATAATTTAAAATCTGCCCCCCCCAACTTTGTAAGCTTTTTTATAGTTCAAATATCCATAGTTAAAGAAAACTCCATGCTGGAGTGGCTAGATGTTATCAACATGAAACCCCTCTCTCCAAATTTTATTGATATAAATTACCAGGTTAAAATCAGATTGGCTTGAAGTCTCAGATAAATTGTTTTTGTATTATTTGACTAGAAAGTATTATCAAGAATAAGAAATTTTTAAAAATAAGAAATTTATTCTTATGTTAGATTTCATTCTAGCAAAACAGGTATAGATAAACTGGATAACTGTAATTATCTACAATAATTCAAGGAATTTTTAAAACATTATTTTTGCTCTTGTTGTACAAAGATAATTACTAGTGAATGGTAGCCAAAATTATTATTCTTATCCTTTTAATTTGTTTCAAGTATGTTACCAGACAATTATAAAATCCATCCCTTTCCGTTGTTATGCAATTCAGTGACCTGAAATGGTACTCATTGCTTTTTCTTTTAATCCTTAAAATACTCTTTTTTCCTGTCTAAAGAGAAATTCTCCTACTAAAATGCAAATGAATATCTGACTATAGGAAGTATCCCATTTTACTTCAGCTGGACTGCAACCACAAAAAAAAGGACACCTACATAGAAGATTACAAGAGACAAACATCACTTTGCCTACATTAAATTGTCTAAAAATAACTCAACCCTCTTAACTTAGAAGAAATTTGAAAATAGATGGGAAGGCTAACTGATTATAGTTTATTTTTAGAACACTATTAATACATAACAGAATATCATGAAATGCAACATGTCAGAATTTTGATCAAGAAACAGGAAATATGCTAATCAGAATAAAAAGATTTAAAGGAACAAAATATCTTGTTTTATATGTGCCCATCAGTGCAGAATTTGGGAATATTTGGTACTATGTCTTTAATCAATATTTGCATTATGATCTAATTTAATATTAGCATAGTCTTTATGCTGATAAGAAACCATGCAAGAGTCCAAATATCAAGTGTGGCTATTACGTGAATAAACAATAGAGTTTGATGTTATTTCTGAATAAGATTATTGATGAATGTAAAATGAATGGGCTATATCTATAGGGGTTATGTGCACTAAAATATTTAGGTTCTGAAGTTTGTCAGCATCCTCAGCTTCTCTTTTCTATCTCTCCCTCCCTCCTTTCCTTTCTTTTATCCCTCCCTCTCCCTCTCACTGCTTCCTTCCTTCCTCCCTTCCTTTTTTTCTTTTTCTTATAAAGTATATGAAAAATAATATTTTATTATTATGGTTGAGATTGCTTTTTCACTTTCACATGATTGGACACTTCATGAATTCATGAGGTAAGGAAAAGAAGGTGACTATTCAGATACAGACCACTGGGGTATAGAAATGATTGAGACATTGAGACCTTGGCTTCTATAGACATTTCATCAGTTAAGAGAAACATAAGGTTTTGTTTTCTTTTTAAAATGCTCTTCTTTTATTGAATTTTAACACGATTTCAAGAAATATCAGGGTCACCCTTTTCGGACAATCTCCTCCTACAAACATTTTAATTTGAAAAAAATCCTCTTGTTTTCAAATGGTAAGTCTTCCCTTGGGTACCACACTGCTAAAGATAAAAATAGAAAAGAAGCTTCTTCTACCTATAGGGAAATTTTTTTTTCAAAAACTACTTCCCAGGTACTACTTGGTTTTATTGGCTCTTTGTCTAGAGATGACAGATACACTGTGTTGCTTCCTGTATACCCTTCTGTAAGGGTATGACATAGTATGGTGTTTGGGTTCTTTTTAGAGGGTTTTGAAAATGTTTGCTATCAATTTCATGTCTACTGTATTGAAAAAGTAATATGTATTCCAAATTTCTTAGCTCTATGCCTTTAAATTTTGGCATTTTAGATAGTTATTTATAACCATAGTTTTGAGTTATTCACTAGAATTAACAAATTACCATAATCTTAAGTATAAAAACGCAGGTTGGATCTTTTTATGGTAGCTATATTGAGGGATCAATCATTTACAAATCCCAATCCAAAACCGTATTTTCCAGGGGAAATTCAGTAATTTCTAGCAGATAATATGATTCATAAAGGAAAAGAAATGAAACATCTCATTTAAAGGAATAATGAGAAAGACAGAGAGTATGTTCTTCTATTTTAGATATCCCTAATACCACAATAATTTGAACAAGTCTTGAACAAGATTTAAAGAATATTAAATCTCTAAAACTGAAAATTTTATTAATTTTTGTTGTTATTAATATTACATTCAAGCTCTTTTATAAGTTTTCTATGTGACATACATTTGTTTGTGTTCATTAACAGCAAATTATGTAGAAATGATATAGCTATGTTTTCTCTCTGGAAAGATTTGCTTCAGTAAGTCAAATACCTTTGAATTTTGGTACTTATTTCTCATCTGAACTTCGTTGAACACCTCAGGGATCTTTTACTATAACAAATCAGGTAGTCTGTCAAAGGAAAGGATATGAAAAATTCAGAAAATTTAAAACTTCAAAGGGAAGAATTTCCATGTCAATCAATTTTTATTTATTCCACATTGATATTTATTTTGAAATTGTGAAAAAATAGGCAGCTTCCATATAAATTGACATCTATGAAAATGCGAATTTCTTTCTTCCTATATTTTTCAGTGTTAAGAAAACCTTCGTCTTGAAATGATAGAACTTAATACTTTTTTTTTGGTGGGGGGTAGAAATATGACCTTCAGTATCTTTGTCATTTTTATTTGTTGAGGGAAATGTTTTCAGTAATGAATGTAAAAATAGAAGAAATATGGTTGAGGAATACAGATGAAATATCAGATGACATTTGAACAGCTGTGAGCTACAGTGCCATTTTCTCCCTCTATTTTGTTGCCTCTTACTAAATTTATATTGAAGGCCCAGACTGGCAAAAATAACAACTACTAGTCATTGTCTCCTTTTATTATTTAGAGATAAGCAAAAATTATTCCAACTATGTGGAAATTGATTCACATAATAATGGCAGCTTATTACTACTAGGAAAGTCAGGTTAAGTTCAAATAGAAAAACAGTTAATGGGCAAAACAACTTTCTGATTTTCTTAGAGTTGAATTAACAGCTTTTTTTCTTTAAAAATAAAAACTTCCTGAAAAGTTTTCCTTGGACAAACTGTAATTTTATAACTGCCTTTAATCACATTATAATTTTGGTAATCAAGTGACAAAGCTGTCTCATTATGCTTTTAAAATTTATCAATTAAGTGCATTTAGAAGAAATCGGGCATGTTCAGGGTGGTATGGCTATAGACAATTAAGTGTATTTCAGAAATAATACATATCATTCTTCATTTCAAAATCAATCTACCTGAATTCTGACAATTCAACTGTGAATAGCCATTTTATCAAGCCAAAGGTTTTCATTTCCCTAACAGTGTTTAGATAAAAACAAAAACAAACAAAAATCTGCCTGCTCATTTTAATATGTAAGTAGCCAATGTATTTCTATCAAATATTCAAATGCTATATAAATATAAACAGGTTTCCCCAACCCACTTAATAAAATCACATGAGTATACTGTGCTAGGCCTTCATTCAGTTCCTCTGCATGGGGTAGGTTTTACTTAACCAGATAACAGAATTATTTTAATGTTTTGTCCAATTCATTTGCTATAATTTCATGTGTCTAAATTTTTGGTTTGACCTGCAATGTAAATAGTATTTTCCATTTGCTATTTTATTATCAAATTATAATTTGTAAATCATTACTTTAAAAAATCTAGTTATCACAAACTTAAATTGCAATGTCATAAAGTAATACTAAGATATATACTAATATATTTATAGGGCATGGTTAAATTACATATGTTTTGAATGTCAAGCTATTTTTGAATTTTAAAGATGATTGCATCCTTTAAACATGTAGCATTAATTTTAAAAGTTTGTTTGATGTTTCATATTATATTTTAAGGTATTTTTCTTTACTCAGTAGTACTAGTTTAGAGAAGCTTTCTGATTGAAAAGATGAAATATGACTCATTTCACTAAAAGTTTAAGAATACTAGTGTGTGTAAAAGTATGTAAGCACTTATAGGATTATAAACGTCTTTGCTTTTGATGTAACACCACTTTTTATTCATTTGATTGTGCTTATTTATAGTTATTCTAAATTGTGCATGATGTAAATAGTATGTTTCATTATGTAAAATGTCTTTGTATTTACAGACCGAAAAATAATATAAATTTGTATATGAAAAATCAGTGATTAAAAATTTGGGATTCTTATAAAACAAAGTAGAAATAACAGTTGTGTGTTATATTTACATAATTCATTACAAAACTCTCTGTTTAAACCAAATGTTTATTTACCTTATAAGTCAAACTGTTGCTTATATAATAATTTAAATCAATAAACAATACCAAAACAGACAAGTCTATAGATCCTTCTTAGTGTATTTTTTCACACCATGACTGACAATGACTTAGAATATGAATGGATAGTAAATGAAAGAATGGGGAACCAGTAAATGAGTGAATGGAGTGTTCACAATGTGTTATCATTATGACTAAAGATAATGCTACTGACACAACATCAGGCAATGCCAATTTTTAATTATTTTTATAATATGAAAACTCTCCTTAATTATTAATATCTTCCAGAACTTCAGTGTCCACAGTACTGGGGAGAAGACTTGGGAGGGAAGGCTTAAGAGGGAGGGCAGTACTCTTAATTTGATCTTTGCCACAGGGCTCTGTAAACTGAGGAGCTGTATGGGTCTCCAATGCTTGTTTCAGTCTTGTCTTTTTCTTACTCTTTTCCAATCTATCTCCTTTTTTCTTTTTTCTTTTCTTTTTTTCTTTTTTTTGTTTTTGAGTGCAGAAGTCATTAGCCTCTCCAAATTTTGTGTGCAAACCACACAGCTCTGTCCTAAACTTGACTCCTTCTCTTGGTACTTGATGAAATGCAAGGAGAAAAAGCCAATACACAGTATTCTGGCTCTCCATGTTACCAAATTCTTGTCTGGGTGCTTGCCGCTCAAAATCCAATAATTCGAGGAGCAAGTGTCAGCAGAAAGGAAAGATGCTTTAATCAGAAAAGTCTGCAACTTGGAGAGATGGTGAATTTATTTCCAGAAATCAACTCCAAGAATTCTGCTCAACCATGACAGTCTTTAAAGAAAAAAAATGATGGAAGGGAAGAAGCTCAGTGAATCACTGAGGCAGGGTTTGGGGTTCTTTATATATAGAAAAGCAGAGACATCACTTTGCTGACAAAGCTTCCTATAGTCAAAGCTATGGTTTTTCCAGTAATCATGTGCGGATGTGAGAGTTGGTCCATAAAGAAGGCTGAGTGCCAAAGAATTGGCACTTTTGAACTGTGGTGCTGGCAGAAGACTCTTGAGAGTCCCTAAGATTGCAAAGAGATAGAACTAGTCAATCCTAAAGAAAATAAACCCTGAATATTCATTGGAAGGACTGCTGCTGAAGCTGAAGCTCCAATACTTTGGCCACTTAATGTGAAGAGCTGACTCACTGGGAAAAAACCCTGATGCTGTGAAAGATTGAAGGCAAAATGAGAAGGAGGTGGCAGGTGATGAGATGGTTATATAGCATCAGTGACACAATGGAGAGTAATCTGAGCAAAGCCCTCTTGCTAGTTTTTAGCAGGGTGTTTTATGTCTGTTAGAAAGCTTAATCAAATAAGAGAGGCACCTCAAGGCTGAGGAAGTTTCACCTGACCCCTCTCCAACAATATGCATTTTTGAGAAAAGATGGCACAAGGTGTGTCTTCCCAGGCCATAAAACAATTGACATGAATACTGGTTTGTTGAGCCATTATCAGCCCAAAGTTTGAGAAAAGGAAAAAAAAAAAAAAAAACAACTGTTAGTCTTAGGCAGAGCTGGTTTCATCAGCAGAGAAGGAAAAAAAAGTCTTCCACTTGCAGTTTACTTCCTCCTACTTCTTGGGGATCTCTGGCCTTCCTACCTGTTACCCTCTCATTCCACCTTTTTCTTTTAGGAGAATTATGTTGCCTAGGGAAAGGGGCGGCTTTCTCGTTCCATAACTGCCTCTGAGCTGATAAGGGGTGTCATTCCTAAATTGGTGAGGCAACATATTCTCCTAACCCTCATATTGAGGGTCTCTGATCCAGAGGTCTTAAGTAGTAGCTGGAAGAAGCTGTGGCACTTGATGGAGTTTGGACAACAATTTGTAACTTAAAAGCCTTCATGCAGCTAGAGGCAAATCCAGCTACACAGTTACAGATGCAGGGAGCAAACAGCAAAAACAGAAAAATCAGAATTATTGCAATTAAGATAGTTTTCCACCATGTGGAACTAGTTGATATCTTCCAAACTGAAGCTTCAGGATTATCCATAGCCTGAATCATTGTGTCAATGTGTTTAGTAAAGTGAGTAACATGAGTGCCGCTACCTGGTATATATGCACAACATTGGGTATGAATAATGGCACAAGTTACTCCTTGTGTGACTGTTAGAATATCTAAGGCCAGTCTGTTTTGTAAAACCACCTTTCTAATTTGTATTTGTTCAGCATTAAGGGCTGAAATAGCTTTTTGAGAATCTTGTAAGGCTTGTTGAGTAGTTAGAGCTCAACTCGTAACATAACCTCTGTAGTTCCCAGGGAGGAAACAAATATTGCAGCCAAATAACCATACCCATGAAATACAGACCTTATCCAGTGAGTGCTAAGGTATGGCAAATTAGCAGGTTTCTCTGGAGGCTCTGAAAATGTGAAGCCATGAGTAAAAGACGTAGGGTCCATCTTCCTATCCAGCCAGGGGGACGCCACACCCATAGGTAAGAGCCCCACATATCCAGTAGGTCCCTTTTGGAGCAAGCCAGTGTGACTGAGGGATCCAGTCCCAGTGAGTGCCTGGCCAGGCAAAAAGAGGACCTGAACTGGGGTTAGAAAACACAGAAATGATTATATTGCATATTTCTTGATGCAAAAACCCCAATTGTTTCCAGTTATTATAATTAAGTTGTCAGCTAACTTCTGAGGATGGCTCTGTTTGTTCCCAGCATATGGGGTAGACAATAGGCGTCCCTTTTCAGGAGTTAGCCATATAACCTCATATTTGATAAACATTAGGCAAAAAACCATCAGCTCTAGATCCATTTGTCTTCTTATGTGTAGCAAAATAGTCATTACACCAAGACAAAGTATCAGTTCAGTTCAGTTCATTCGCTCAGTCGTGTCCGACTCTTTGCAACCCCATGAATCGCAGCACGCCAGGCCTCCCTGTCCATCACCAACTCCCGGATTTCACTCAGACTCGCGTCCATCGAGTCAATGATGCCATCCAGCCATCTCATCCTCTGTCGTCCCCTTCTCCTCCTGCCCCCAATTCCTCCCAGCATCAGAGTCTTTTCCAATGAGTCAACTCTTCGCATGAGGTGGCCAAAGGACTGGAGTTTCAGCTTTAGCATCATTCCTCCCAAAGAAATCCCAGGGTTGATCTCCTTCAGAATGGACTGGTTGGATCTCCTTGCAGTCCAAGGGACTTTGAAGAGTCTTCTCCAACACCACAGTTCAAAAGCATCAATGCTTTGGCGCTCAGCCTTCTTCACAGTCCAACTCTCACATCCATACATGACCACAGGAAAAACCATAGCCTTGACTAGACGGACCTTAGTCGGCAAAGTAATGTCTCTGCTTTTGAATATACTATCACTATCTAGGTTGGTCATAACTTTTCTTCCAAGGAGTAAGCATCTTTTAATTTCATGGCTGCAATCACCATCTACAGTGATTTTGGAGCCCCCCAAAATAAAGTCTGACACTGTTTCCACTGTTTCCCCATCTATTTCCCATGAAGTGATGGGACCAGATGCCATGATCTTTGTTTTCTGAATGTTGAGCTTTAGGCCAACTTTTTCACTCTCCTCTTTCACTTTCATCAAGATGCTTTTTAGTTCCTCTTCACTTTCTGCCATAAGGGTGGTGTCATCTGCATATCTGAGATTATTGATATTTCTCCCAGCAATCTTGATTCCAGGTTCTGTTTCTTCCAGTCCAGCATTTCTCATGATGTACTCTGCATAGAAGTTAAATAAGCAGGGTCACAATATACAGCCTTGACGTACTCCTTTTCCTATTTGGAACCAGTCTGTTGTTCCATGTCCAGTTCTAACTGCTGCTTCCTGACCTGCAAAGTTAAAAGTCACATTATGTCTGTAGTTAAGGTAAAAACTGTAACACCAGTCCATTTTAGGATTGTTAGATGTCATTAGATTAAGAAGAGGCATCACATATAATTGTTGGTGAAGGTAGTTGCAGACATGGAGAAAGTCCTGTCCCTGAAGTGGAAACGGCCAAGATGGGAAGCCTTCAACCACTGAGGAAGGGTGTGCTCCACAGACCCAGCAATCAGACTGATTATGGAATGCAGTGGAGGAATGGGCCCAAGACAGGAAGGCCTTAAGGATCAAACTCAAATGGCAGACTCAGAAATTTTGGAGTCAACAGAAGCAGGCCCATATAGACTATCAGGCCCACTAATAACCTTAAGAGCTTACAGTACTAGTAAAGCAATAGCAAAAAATACTCTTAGACAGTGTGGCCAGCCATATGCCACTTCGTCTAATTCTCTACTCAGGTATCCTATAGGTTGTTGGTGAGACCCTCGGGGTTGTGCCATAACTCCCCAGACCATAACTTTTCTTTCAGTGACAAACAAACTCTGACCCTGTGGGCAAGCTCAGAGTGGGAGCTTACTGAACAGTTTGAAGAGCCTTAAAAGCCTTTCGAGTATATGGAGACCAAACCAGTTTGTCGGTTTGGGCTTGTTGAGTTTCAGTTATAAGTTTATCTAAAGGCTGGGCAAATTCCCCGTAACCTGGAATCCAGATGCAGCAGTAGCTTGTGATGCCCCCAAATCCTTTCAATTGTCTTAAAGTCATAGGTAGGGGATGTTTTAGTTTAGGCTTAATTCTCTTGAGGCGTACGGCCCTCACCCCTTCGAATATGATTCAGTTCAGTTCAGTTACTCAGCAGTGTCTGACTCTCTGACCCCGTGGACTGCAGCACGCCATGCCTCCCTTTTCCATCACCAGCTACCGGAGCTTATTCAAACTCATGTCCATCGAGTCAGTAATACCATTCAACCATGTCATCCTTTGTTGTCCCCTTCTCCTCCTGTCTTCAATCTTTCCCAGCATCACTGTCTTTTCCAATGAGTCGGTTCTTTGCATCAGGTGGCCAAAGTATTGGAGTTTCAGCTTCAGCATCAGTCCTTCCAATGGATTTTCAGGACTGATTTCCTTTAGGATTGACGGGTTGGATCTCCTTGCAGTCCAAGGGACACTCAAGAGTCTTCTCCAACACCACAGTTCAAAAGCATCAATTTTTCAAGGCTCAGATTTTTAGGCCCAGATATTTAACAGATTGTTGACAAAGCTGAGCCTTTTCCCTTGATGCTTTATAATTGCAGTCAGCCAAAAAGTTAGGCAGTCTTCTGAGTCTTCTGAGCAAACTCCCTCCGTCTCAGCACAGAGCAGGATATCATCTATGTATTATAACACCACTGTCTCAGGGCTTTTGACGTTTTGTAGATCTCATGACAAACACTGTCCAAATAAGTGAGGGCTGTCACAAACCTGTGGGACAAAACTATCCAGGTTAACTGAGAAGCTGACTGGATAGGGTCTTCAAAGGCAAATAAAAATTGGCTTCCCTTCATCAATGGTATAGCGTAGAAGGCATCTTTTAAATCAATTACTGAAAAGTATTTGGCTCATTCAGGAATTTCAGACAGTAGAGTATAGGGATTAGGCACGAGGAGGTGTAAAGAAAGCACAGCCTCACTTATATTTGTCGATCTTGAACTGGTCTCCATTTATCGTTTGATTTTTCACTCCAAAAACAGGAGTGTTGCATGGACTGTTGAGATCAGTTCAGTTCAGTCACTCAGTCATATCCGACTCTGCAACCCCATGGACTGCAGTATGCCAGGCCTCCCTGTCCATCACCAACTCCCAGAGTTTACCCAAATTACCCAAATTACCTAAACTCATGTACATTGAGTCGGTGATGCCATCCAACCATCTCATCCTCTATCATGCCCTTCTCCTCCTGCCCTCAATCTTTCCCAGCAACAGGGTCTTTTCAAATGAGTCAGCTCTTCACATAAGGTGGCCAAAGTATTGGGGTTTTCAGCTTCAACATCAGTCCTCCTGGGAGTCCAGGGGACTCTCAAGAGTCTTCTCCAACACCACAGTTCAAAAGCATCAATTCTCTGCACTCACCTTTCTTTATAGTCCAACTCTCACATCCATACATGACTACTGGAAAAACCATAGCCTTGACTAGATGGACCTTTGCTGACAAAGTAACGTCTCTGCTTTTTAATACACTGTCTAGGTTGGTCATAACTTTTCTTCCAAGGAGTAATCGTCTTTTAATTTCATGGCTGCAATCACCATCTGCAGTGATTTTAGAGCCCAGAAAAATAAATAAATAAATAAAGAGCCATTGTTTCCACTGTTTCCCCATCTATTTGCCATGAAGTAATGGAACCAGATGCCATGATCTTCATTTTCTGAATGTTGAGCTTTAAGCCAACTTTTTCACTCTCCTCTTTCACTTTCATCAGGAGGCTCTTTAGTTCTTCTTCACTTTCTTCCATAAGGTTGGTGTCATCTGCATATCTGAGATTACTGATATTTCTCCTAGCAATCTCGATTCCATCTTGTGCTTCATTCAGCCCAGCGTTTGTCATGATGTACTCTTCATATAAGTTAAATAAACATGGTGACAATATACAGTCTTGATGTACTCATTTTCCTATTTGGAACCAGTCTGTTGTTCCATGTCCAGTTCTAACTGTTGCTTCCTGACCTGCATACAGATTTCTCAAGAGACAGGTCAGGTGAGTTTATTGTGATCCACACAGTCAAAGGCTTTGGCATAGTCAATAAAGCAGAAATTGATGTTTCTCTGGAACTCTCTTGCTTTGCCAATGATCCAGCAGATGATGGCAATTTGATCTTGGGTTCGTCTGCTTTTTCTAAAACCAGCTTGAACATCTGGAAGTTCACAGTTCATGTATTGCTGAAGCTTGGCTTGGAGAACTTTGAGCATTACTTTACTAGCATGTGAGATGAGTGCACTGTGTGGTAATCTGAGCATTCTTTGGCATTGCCTTTCTTTGGTATTGGAATGAAAACTGACTTTTCCAGTCCTGTGGCCATTGCTCAGTTTTCCACATTTGCTGGTATATTGAGTGCAGCACTTTAACAGCATCATCTTTTAGGATTTGAAAACACTCAGCTGGAATGCCATCACCTCCACTAGCTTTGTTCATAGTGATGCTTCCTAAGGCCCTCTTGACTTCACTCTCCAGGATGTCTGGCTTTAGCTTAGTGATCACACCATCATGGTTATCTGGGTAATGAAGATCTTTTTTGTGTAGTTCTCCTATGTATTCTTGACACCTCTTCTTAATATCTTCTGCTTCTGTTAGGTCCATACCATTTCTGTCCTTTTTTGACCCCATCTTTGCATGAAATGTTCCCTTGGTATCTCTAATTTTCTTGAAGAGATCTCTATTCTTTCCCATTTTGTTGTTTTCCTCTATTTCTTTGCACTGATCACTGAGGAAGGCTTTCTTATCTCTCCTTCCTTTTCTTTGGAACTCTGCATTCAGGTGGGTATATCGTTCCTTTCCTCCTTTGCTTTTCACTTCTCTTCACAGCTATTTGTAAGGCCTCCTAACAGAGAATTAATAGCCCCTGTTTCTTTGAAGTTTTAATGATAAGTTTTAACCCTTCCTTAACCTCAGGTTTTAGAAGATACTGCTTCTGATGTGGAAACATGTGTGGGTCTTTGAGCTTGGGAACAACAGGAATAGCATTTTGTGCTCAACCCACAGTTTTTCCATCAACCCACACCCTAAGATTTACATTTTGTTCAGTTCATGGGAGAGAAAGAGGAGCCTCCATATTCATGAAAACAGAGGCATGGACTTGCTCAGTGTATCCCTCCCTAAAAGGGGTGAGAGATACTCTGTCATGATCAGAGAAACTCACATGAAAACAGCACAGAGTCCAGTTGCAGCTTAGAGGACAACTGAAATGCTAACATTTGCCTTGTCCCATTACAGTAGCGGACTGGGGAGAAAGTGGACCAGGGGCTTCCGTAATCACAGAGTAAGTAGCCCAAGTGTCCAAAAGAAAATCGACTGATTTTCCTCCCACAGTTATTAATACCTGGGTTCCTCAGTTATAATTAGGAACAGAAGCTTGTGTGGGGACCCCCAGGCACCTTCAGTCCTGATTGTCCTGAGAGTCCAATCCCTGGGGCCTACACCTCTGGGGGCAGTCTCTCCCTCAATGTGGTCCTTTGCAGACTGGACATGGACCCAGGGGTGGCTTAGAAGCCTGAGGGCAATCCCACTTGAGGTGCCCCTCCTTTCCATAGTAATAGCAAATCCATCCCTTTCCACCTGGGTCCCTCTGGGCACTTTTCTCAGGCTGTCTCAGAACTGTTCTGACCACCCTAATAGGGCTTCAGTCTGTTCCTTGGTCTTCCTCTGCCTTTCCTTCCTCTCCTCATATTCCCTGCCATAATTAACTCTCTGAGCTAGTCGCAACAGACTATCTGAAGACGATTTGGTCCATATGCCTGTTTTAATAGCTTACGGCGGATATCTGGAGCTGACTGAGAAATCGTATCCTTTAAGATCATTCTTCCCTCTTCACTTTGGGGATCAAGCTCAGTGAATCTGTGAAGGGCTTCTCAAAGTCTATCTAAGAATTTACCAGGTAATTCCTTCTCTTCCTGTTCTATGTTTGCCAATTTGGCATCGTTTAAAGTCTTAGCACATGCTCGCCTGAGTCCTTCAAGAGTACATCTGACAAAATGACTCGTCCCATCTTCCTTTAGCTGTGTTATGGTCTCAGTCTGGGCCACTGCACTTCCAATCTGACCAGATCCTGGGACTCCCAACCTATGTCCTCAAAAACCTCATGGTCACCAGCAGTGCTTCTATTATGATAAAGACTCACACTCAGGTGGCAAGCCCCTGAGGCAGGCAGCCCCTGAGAGATGTTCTTGGAGCTAGAGCTCCGCCTAGCTACCGAACAACAACAGCATGGGTCGAAGTCCCTTGAAAGTCTGTGATCCGACAGGTTTGGTTAGTAGTTCTAATTTCTCAGGCAGTTATGAAGTAGTCAAAGAGACCAGGAAAAGGTGACTGAGAAAGGAAAGTTTGGTCCACACACCTCGCCCATTTCTGGCCACTCCCCTTGCAGAGACGTTGGATGCCTCTTGGCACTGGCTGCTGCTGCTGCAAAGTCACCTCAGTCATGTCCGACTCTGTGAGACCCCATGAACAGCAGCCCACCAGACTCCCCCTTCCCTGGGATTCTCAAGGCAAGAACACTGGAGTGGGTTGCCATTTCCTTCTCCAATGCATGAAAGTGAAAGTGAAGTCACTGGTCATGTTCGACTCTTAGTGATCCCATGGACTGCAGCCTACCAGGCTCCTCCCTCCATGGGATTTTCCAGGCAAGAGTACTGGAGTGGGTGTAAACCCCCAACAAGGCTCCCCTTGGAGCTGCTTTCAGTCATTATGAGGCACCACAAAACCACAAACCAGGATTCAACGCTCACTTCCTGGCCAATTCCACGTTTCATTCATGCTGCTTTTACACAGCCAGGCACAGCGTAGAGTTAGTAAAGTCCAACAGGAAACGTGTTTACCAGGAGAGCAAAGAACTAGAGCTTCAAGCATCCTGACCTTGTCTTGAAGATCCCAGATAAGCCCTCAAGATAAAAGGTTGCTGCTGCCAGCTCTGTGTTATGCCAGGATTCGTGACCTCCAGAGGAGAGGATTTCCATCTAGGGTCACAGACGAGGCTTGACTACTTGGAGTCTTTTGTGTAGCAAGGTTTTGTTAAAATATAATAGAGATAGGGAAAGCTTCTGACATAGATATTAGAAGGGAACAGAAAAGTGCCCCCTTGATAGTTTTTAGCAGGGTGTTTTATGTCTGTTAGAAAGTTATTAATCAGGTAAGAGAGACACCTCAAGGCCAAGGGAGTTTCACCAGGCCCCGCTCCCACAATATGCATTTTTGAGGTAGGATGGCACAAAGTGTGTCATCCTCAGCCATAAAACAATTGACATGAATACTGCTTTGTTGAGCCATTATCAGCCCAAGGTTGATCAGCATAAATGTGTATTGCCTATACCATTATGAAGAGGTTCTAGGTCATAGTAAATCTGAATTCTCTAACAATTCAGGGACCCAGTTTGATGGTTGCTTTGCCTGGTAGGATTTTATAGGCTAGCCATTGTAACTGTATACATGACTTTCATTTACATTCCTGCCCATGAATTCAATTTACACAGTTGCATCTAACAGCAAGATAGGATTGAAAATACATCCCAATTTGTATCTACTAATTTTGATAAAGATTTATCTATTTCTGCCACAATAATTTTTTTAGAATGACATTACTTATTACCTTATTTTGGGGGAAACTTAACCATCTCAAGCTTAAGATGGTGTTTCTCTATTTAAAACAGCTGAAATATTTTAGAAATCATGCTTTTAATATTAACTGTGGGGTTGTCTTATTTCTCTAATTCTCATGGAAAGAGATATTCTAAACAAATTAATGATTCATATCTTCAAGCAAATCCCCCAGTGACATCAACTGACCAGATCACAGATTCCCACCAAGCTCCCAGATTTCTGTTGAGTGAACTCTGATAATCAAGAAAGGATCCACTGCAAAATGTCATCATTTCCATGATCAAATAAAAAGATGAAAATGACATAAAAACCTCAGGAGGAACGCATATGTGCCAGGCATGCAAAAAGGGACACATGATCTAGTTGAAAGGAAAACCTGGAATATGCAACGTGCCAAAAAGGGGGTTCCTACATTATTTTAAATAGAATTACAATGACCGGAAGAACAAGGGAGGTAAGAAATCCCCAGTCTCAGTACTGTTCAAGTTTTATACACTTTGGTATTTTTAGTTTTGGACTTCAAGCTAAGCCCAGGACATTTTCCATTATGAAAAAGTCAATGCCCATAAGATTTCAATTCTCAAAATAGAGAAGTTATACAAAAACACTTCACTAAATTTTGATCAAAATTTATGCCTTTTATTTGAAGTTTATTATAGAAACATAACATCTTTATTTTATTAATATTACTATTATTACAGAAACACCTGGTTTCCCAGATGGCCCTGAAGGGGGAATCTGAGTTCTTGTTTATGAAGCTGAAGAATGAGCCTCATGAACACACAAATACTCACAGTAGGAAGTGAATAGGATTTGTTTTAGAGAAAAGAAAAGTACAAAGCTCTCAGCATAGACACTGAGAGGGGGTAAAGTGTTCCCCAAAAAGGTTTGGGGAGATTCTCCCCTACAGCAGTTTGGGAGAATCCTTATGGACGGAGGAGACAGGTGAGCTACAGTCCATGGGGTAACAAAGAGTCAGACATGACTAAGCAACTAAGCATGGCACAGCACATTTCCTTACTAGTATTGATCTGTACATTTTTGGTTGGCTCCTGTCCTTAAAATATGTTATTTCTAACCAATCAGTTTAAAGGTCACAGTGTTTAACATCTTTATGGCTTCTCTTGATCCTTGGATTAAGTTGCGACCCTTTTTCATACCCCTTGGCCATTTTACAATGGACCAGACTAAAGATTAACAGTCACCAGTTGTTGTTCCATCCGGCATATGGAACAGAAGTTAATTATTGCCTTTTCTGGGATCTGAGTGCTGATAATTTATCAGACCAAGGACACATTCCAGGAATTTGGGACAAAAGATATGGTTTTAGGTTAATGGAGCAAGATGTTTATTGAAAACAAGATAGAAGTCTCAGAGTCCCACACTGACTGCCTACCAATTTCTACCTCAGCACTTGTGGTAAAGAACCCACCTGCCAATGCAGGAGGCATAAGACATGGGTTGGAAGATACCCTGCAAGAGGGCATAGCAACCAACTCCGGTATTCTTGCCTGGAAAATCTCATGGACAGAGGAGCCTGGTGGGCTACAGTCCCTGGGATCACAAAGAGTTGAACACTACTGAAGTGACAGCACACACACACACACACACACACACACACACACACACACACACGCACAGAAATATATATGCAAAGAAGTAAGCACAAATTATTTTTAGTATGTGACACTTGGAATTATGCCTGTTGCAGAGTGGAAACCAATTTTGACTCCATGTTGGAAACTGTTTTATTGACTTGCTTTTCATTGCTTTTATTATTATAATCATACTTAATAGATTGCCTCTTCCCCTCTGTCTGACTGTAAACTAAAGTGCCTTTTTCAGCTCATAGGGAGATAATCTGATCCAGCCTACCTGTGAATAGAAGAGCTTAGCACACCCCTTCCAAAGGCTAGCCATTCTCTTGAAGATATTTTGTAAGACTGAAGACTCTTTCACTTTACTTCCCCACTGTCTCCCATTCTCTATATTCTGCCTTTTGATTTTAGTTCCTCACTGCTTCTTTCTCTCTAACTCTACAAAAGAACCTGACATCCAGACCCTGACAAGATGGTTATTTCAAGGTGCCAACCTGCCATCTTCTCAGTCAGCTAGCTCCCCAAATAAAGTCCCTTCCTTGTCTTAAACCCTCATCTCTCAGATTTATTTACCTATTGTGTGATGAGCAGAGTGAGTTTGGACTTGGTAACATACAGACTGGGACCGATCCCAGCTGTGTGATTAGTGGAAACACTAAGAAAACATTCCTGTTCAGTTTGACAATTTTGCTTCTCTCAGCCTAGATTTCCACTGAAGGAAAGAAAACTTTTTTCCCATCCTTCTTGCTAAATCCCAACATGAGAAGAACAGTATGTCTCTTTGTTATGACAAGACAAATCTCTTTTAGAAGTTATAAATTTCCTTATCTTAGCATGTAATTTATCTGATGTTTTCACCTTAAAGGAGGTAATTGCTTACATTTCAAATGATCTTTTGAAATAGGAATCTGTTTGTTTTTTTTTTACTACTTAAGTGTAACTTTATTAATTGTTTAAAAAGTACATCACATGGACAGAGATAGTGGGTATACACATCAAGTCATGACCTGAACTCCACAGGTTACATATGTGTTCCATTCAAGCAGAGTAGTAACAGAACGTCTTCACATGTACATGCTGTTGGAAATAGCTATTATTCTACACTTTTGAGTTTTCAGAAACTGATGAAGGATTTATGTCGAAGGTTTGGGAGTTGGTGGGTCAGCTCGGCGGGTTCTGAGGATGAACTGCATAGACTGAGGCAAGCAAAGTAGTGGCTTATGTTGAAACCAGAATCCATATAAGCCCATATTCCTCTGTTTGGCTACCTGAATAGATTTATCGTGGAGCCATCAATTATTCATTTCTAAAACTGATTGCTTATCCAAACTGATATATGTCAATTTTCAACTATGTCTGTCATTCCAAAAGTGTATGTGTGTATGTGTTAGTTCCTCAGTCATGTCCAACTCTTTGTGACTCCATGGACTGTAGCCTGCCAGGCTCCTCTATCCATGGAATTCTCCAGGCAAGAATACTGGAGTGGGTAGCCATTCCCTTCTCCAGAGGATCTTCCTGATCCACGGGTCAAACCCAGGTCTCCTGCATTGCATCTGATTCTTTTTTTTTTTTTTAATTTTTATTTTTACTTTATTTTACTTTACAATACTGTATTGGTTTTGCCATACATTGACATGAATCCACCACGGGTGTACATGCCATCCCAAACATGAACCCCCCCCCCACCTCCCTCCCCACAACATCCCTCTGGGTCATCCCCATGCACCAGCCCCAAGCATGCTGTATCCTGCATTGGACATGGGAATCTGGCTTCTTGTTCATGGAGCTGAAGAATGAACTTCATGAACACACAAACACAGTAGCAAGCAAATAAGATTTATAAAGAAAAGTACAAAGCTCTCAGCACAGACACTGAGAAGGGGTAAAGTGCCCCCGAAAGGCAGAACTTAGAGCAGTTTACATCCTTACTAGTATTGACCTGTACATTTTTGTTTGGTTCCTGTCCTTAACATATGTCATTTCTAACCAATCAGTTTAAAATGCTTAACTTGCCATTTTTATAGATTCTGTTGATCCCCAGTTTCTAAGTCTTCTCAGGCATTGAATCACCATACCATGACCCTATCTTATTTAGATAGAAAATCATTAGGTAGGAGTTAAGGCCTGGGTTTCTCCTCCTAAAAATTCAATTCCAATATCCACCTATTTTTTCAAACAAGTGTCTCACTCCAGTGCTCCAGTAAACTACAGCGGTACTTACTGTCCTGTTCCTTGACATTCAGAGGGATGCCTTCCTGGCCCAGAGGCCATAAAACACTCAAATCCAGGATAGGACAATCAGTAACTGGTATCCAGCTCATCAAGGGGAAAAACACCAGGTGGGCCATTAACTTACAAATATGTATATACATCTGGTTCTTGAACAATGGCCTGAGGTCATGAGAAAAGGTCAGGTGCTGGAGACTCAAAATCTTAGAGAAATCCAAGGACTGGAAAATCAAAGAAAGCCACAAAATTTAAAAGCTGGACATGCTGATTTTTAAGCTCATTGGTCAGGGACCCCTGAGCCAACCCACAATGATCAGGTCAAATTTGCTAAAGATATAAACTGTTGTGATTCCTGTGGTTTCAGGACACTTTTCCTCCCTCTCAGTGTCTATGCTGGGAGCACTGTACTTTTATTCTCTGAAGTCAAACTCTGCCTGTGTGAGTGTCTCAATGTTTGTGGAGTTCATTCTTCAGCTTCGTGGGTGGAACTCAGAATACCATTTCATTATGACCCCTTTCGCAAATGACCAGATATGGGCCAAAAGTTGATGGTTTGCCTGTTGTTTTTCTTATAGATAAGAGGGCCAAGAGTTAATGGTTGTCCAGTCCTGAATCTGGACATTTTGTGATCTACCAGACCAGGGATACATTCCTCTGAAAGTCAGGAAACTGCAACAAAGGGTATAGCTTTAGGTTAATGGAGTGAGATGTTTATTGAGATAAAGATTGAGGTCTCAAGAGTCCTACACTGACTGCCTAGCAATTTCTACCTCACTCTGATGATATGTTGATGATTAATAAGCCTTTGAGTCTCAAAGTAGCATTCTTGAGGGGCAATTTAAAATCACATGTTAGGTTTTTAAATTACAAATGAATGTGAAGGAATCATGATTTTAAGTGAATTATGTGCAAATATCTTTTGATAACATTAGAAATTCAAGTGATCACTATCTCAGGATTCCTCATTAAATTTATTATAGTTGATGTGAAAAGAGTGAACTATGCAGGACAAGACCAATTACATCTCCTTTCAAGGCTTAGTTTATAATACTGGCTGTCTATAAACTATAAGCTCTAAGATTTATTTATATGATATACAATTAAATAAGTGCTGATTAGTAGTAAATAACCAGCAGTATATTCATCAGAATATAAGTGCTTCCCAGTCATCATTTCACTATAGTCTTGGTTCTAATATATTAATGCATTTCTGCTGGATAAATGCCAAATAGGCCAGAGATTATTCCATATAAACTTAAGAAGTCATTGTATAAATGAACCTGTATATTTTCAAGAGTTGATTTATATAAACAAATTTATATACTAAAGATGGGTAAAGATATACTACATATGCTAAAGATACACTGTACATGGGTTCTGGCAACTAAAAAAAAATACACACAACCTGACAGTAGAGAGTTATTTTATTTGGTGGGGATGTTTAGGACTCTGAGCCCAGGAGACAGCATCCCAGTAGCTCTGAGAAAACTGCTCCAAGGAGTCCAGAGGGGAAGTCAGGCCACATACAGATGTGCAACAAAGGGAACAGACAATCTGAATATCAAAGCTCAGGTGTCATATTAAGAAATTAACATTCTGTGTATAGAAAGATGCAAGCCTCTGGTCTCACTGAATTCATTCCTTTCATAAGGACCTCAGCTATCTGGGGCCAATCCTGTTTCTTTATACACCTTAAAGAGTGGCCCGTGGCTGCTTCTAGAATTCCCCCAGCTTGTCATCAATCACCATGGAGGGCAGCAGTACCTACTGGATCAGTTTTGGGGACCCTCATTCAGATTTGGAGAAATCACTGATGGCTGTTACATTTTTTGTTTATTGACATGGCAAGAGATACTTTCACAGTTCCAAGAGAAAAGACTGATGAAAATTAGAAACTGAGAAAACAATATGGCTTGTACCCCCCAATCTGGCTCCAGAGCATAAATATGAGCTCTTATAGGAAGAAATGCAAAAAGCCAAAGCTGAAAGAGCTGTTCTACTGAAGACCCATGTGAAAGCTGGTCCTCCAAATCTTAGTTGATGAATTTTACACCCATTTGCAGGAAGGGATGCCCTCTTCCATTTTAGCTATAAAACTCTGTTAAAACTCTGGAAAGAGGACTGGAATTTTTTTAATGTTGCTCAGTTAATAGAAATGAGGTCACATAAGATAAAATCAGTGAAATAAATTAATATAACATATAACATACATTTGCTACTACCAAATCCTAAAGTAACTGGTTTAGATATTTCTTCAACCTCACCAAAAGCATCTTAGTTCTTGCCCTTATTGATATTGCCCATGTAATTATCTCTTACATAGACAAATGCTTCATAAGCACTGGTCCTGGTACAACTCTTGTCTGTAAAACTTTATTCATAAAACATTTTAGAAAAGGAAAATTTTTTCATGTATCTAAGTCAAGTGTTTGAAAAAAATTTTTAATTTGGAGATTAACAGATAATTTAGTTTAGCTATATTGAGAGGTAATGTTGGCAAGAGTTTTTTTCCTTTTTATATATTTTATTTTGAGAAATATTTTTTTATTTTAAGGGAAGATAAATTAATTTACAATATTGTAATGCTTTTTGCCATACATCAGCATGAGTCAACTATAGGTATACATGTGTCTCCCTCATCCTGAAGCCCTCTCCCACCTCCCTCCCCACCCTATCCTTTTGGGTTGCCCCAGAGAACAGGTTTGGGTGCCCTGCTTCACGCATTGAACTTGCACTGGTTATCTATTGAGCATATGTCAATGTATATGTTTAATGCTATTCTATCAAATCATCCCACCTTTTCCTTCTCCCACTGAGTCCAAAAGTCTGTTCTTTATGTCTATGTCTTCTTTGCTGCCCTACATGTAGAATCATTGGTACCATGAAGGATAGCTGTCCCTTGCCCCAAGGACATTGTTCATTCCTTAGAGTGACCAGTTGAATTGGTTCCTTTAAGAAAATTTCCCTATCTACTCCCCAGCACCCTTTTCTGCCACTGTGGAGTATGATTGAAATAACAGTAATAACAGAGCAGAGCCACCATTTATCGATAACCAATAATTAAAAACCAAGCCCTTTCTCTTTAAATGGGCATACTGGAAAATATAAAATTCAACTTCAGTGGGCTTTAAAGGTAAAGAAACCAGACTTCCCTGGTGGTCCAGTGGTTAAGAATATATCAGCCAATGCAGAGGACATGGGTTTGATCCTTGGTCTGGGAAGATTCCACATGCTACAAGGCAACTAAGCCCATGAACCACAACTACTGAAGCCTGTATCTCTAGAGCTATGCTCTGCAACAAGAGAAAGCCCACACACCACAGCCAGATAGTAGCTCCATCTGCCACAACTAGAGAAAGCATGTGTGTAGCAATAAAGACCCAGTTCAACCAAAATAAAATTTATTAATTAATATTAAAAATGGTAAAGAAAACCTATTGATTCATAAAATTAAAAATTCAGGTATCAGGTGTGGTAAACACAGACTGTATTTATCTATGACTTTACTCTTCTTTGTGCATTGACTTGTTCCTTAGACTGGCTTCCCTCGTGGAAACAAAATGGCTTTGGTAGTACTTTTGTTCAGTCATTGAAGTTAAAGAAGACTGTCTTCTAGATCATTTTCCATGTAGATGTATTGACTGAAAGGAAAAAATGCACAGCATAAAAGTTGTAAATTGAGTCTTATTCAGGGACTGTACTAAGGAAGGCTAGGAAACACACTCTCAGACAGCTCTTAGGTACCATACCAAAGAGGTAAAGGAGAAACCAGGAATATATAATGTTTTTGCTGGAAAAAACATTTAAAACATAAAAAGACTACTGCTAATCAGAAAATTAAGTTAATGATTTTGAGGCTTTTCTATGTTTGGGAAGATGCAAGAATCTGGGGTTATTGAAAATTTTCCTTAGATTTGTATTTTAACTATCAAGGGACCAATATACCCAAAGTAGAGAATGCATCTTGTTTTTTTACATACTGAATTCCTTTCAGGCCATACTGTCAGTGGGTGATTGCACAGGCTAATGGTTTGACTTTTGTAGAACTGGAATGCCAGGCAACAATTCTTTTTTCTTTACAGATGTAAGGCCTGAAAAAAAACTAAGATAATTGCTTTGACATGAGGGGGGGGTGGGGCGGGGGGGGTGGTTTCTGTGCTCTTATTGTGCTTTTAAACCAACCATAGTTTAAAGAGGCAGCAAATTTTACTGTTAGTTTATGGCAATAAGAGACATCCATGTAGTTTTTGATTCCCAGTATCCAGTGGGAAATGTTTAGAGTGGATTCAGGTAGCCATAATGATGCAAAGTATTTCAGGGTTATTAATCTCCTTATGGATCACCTAGAAGAGCAGTCCCCAAACTCTTTGTCACCAGGGACTGATTTCATGGAAGACAATTTTTCCACAGATGGGTGGGGTGGGATCCCTTGCATGTGCAGTTCACAGTAGCGTTTGTTGTTCTATGAGAATCTAATGCTGCCTCTGATCTGACAGGAGGTGGAGTTCAGGCAGTAATGCCAGTGGCTGCAAATACATATGAAGTTTTGCTTGCTGTCCAGTGGCTCACCTCCTGCTGTGCAAGTTCTAGGGGACCCCCAACCTAGAATATACAACCTATTTTATACAAATATTGTATCACAGTGTAGCCAGTACAATGTATTAGAGATATTTTCATTTGCAAAGTAGGAATGAACCACAGTGGTAAAATATTGCATGGAGATTAATATTTCAGGATGAAGGGATAGTTTCTGATGGCCTCTGTATCATATCATGTAGGTATCTTTCTGCTCTGTGTATGCTTAAAATCAGTTCTGTGAGCAGACAAAATGTAATGAAAGATTTAATATCACTGCTAAATCATACATCTTTTAAAATATTAATCACATTGAGGCGTTTAGGGTAGAAACTACCATGTAAAGAGATAATAAAATTTTAAACAGATGTTTGAAGATTCTCTCTCTTCCTTCCACTCTTCATCTTTCACAAGGAATGATGCATTCTCCTTCTGGAAGTAGGTTTACATTCAATGGGAATGCTGAACTTGTGGGAACAGCTGTCCCCCTATAGGGTCAGAAGGCTTTTTCTTGTTCAATGTTATAGGTGAAGCACTTCATTATCAATATGCTTCATTATGGTAATTAACTCTGAGCTTATTAATGCTAATGTGAGAGAGTAAGAAGTGGTTTAAATACCTGATACTGACTGCGTAACACTTTTAAATATAGAATAATCTTTTCAGCCAATTAAGGGAGAAAGAAATCTTCAAAGAACCTTTGCTGTTCTCACTGGTTGTGTGCAATTGATTGAGTTTCCTAGGTAGGAAAGGGGTCACCTAATCCACCCCCTCTACCATAAGACAAGATGACTCGAGCCCACTGCACGTAATCTCAGTGACTCCATATGGAAGTGTCCAGCAAAAACGTACAAATCGCCTTCAATATTGCTGTCCAATTCTTGCATATCTTTATACTTAGGGGGGATTTCTAAAGGATAAGCCTATTAATTTTTTGCATCTGAGAAAATTCTGTTTTAAAGCTTCCAGGTAGAAAAGGGCTATGGTTATTAGTGAATCTGAACTTTGTGCTAGGTCCCATTCAAATATTTGCTGAACATAAATGTTATGCCTGGATTTGTGGTAGTTTCTGGGACCATGATAAGGAAACAAAATATTTAATCAACTTAATGGACTGTAGGGGACACAAAGATTAATTACAGTTGTACAATATATAAATAGAAATTGCAAATAATATGAAGTGGAAGACTTACAATGTACTGTGATAGCATATGATAGGGATGAAAACATACATCATTGAGGATGTAACTTATGAGCTGAGATCTGAAGGGTAAGTAGGAATTCTACAGAAAAATATTGGGAGAAAACCTATATCTCTAGCACTGTGATAGAGGAGGAAACCTGAAAACACCCCTCTAAAAAAGAGCTAGAAATGAAGGGCAAAATTGATAATTTAGTGAAAAAGCAAAAAGATGAACTAGAAAATAAAAGAAACATTTGAGTTGATTCTGCCACCGAAAAGCTGGGTTCACCTCTTAGTCATTTGACCAATAGATATAACCAAGCCAAAGACTGGGAGAAGAAATGATTGATTATTACTTGCATCAAGTAAGAAGAACACCAGGGATCTCTCCCAAAGCAGTGTCTTCCCAAACAGCAAAATTGGAGAAGCTTTAAGGTAAGTGTACATGAATATTTATGAAGATACTTGAGTGGAGGAGAATTCAGTATAGAACTCAGACAAAGGTTGACCAAGCCCAAGTTTTAGTTGATTGACATTAGGAAGTTCATCACTATTTCATCATGCAGGTGGATGGGGGCCTTAGTTCCTATAGAACTTAAAGATATGTTTTTAGGTTTATCCCTTGAAGAGGAACTAAACTCTACTTTGCTGTTTAGTCTCTCAGTCATGTCTGACCCCTTGCGACCCCATGAAGTGTAGCCTGTCAGGTTCCTCTGTCAGGTCCATGGGATTCTTCAGGCAAAAACACTGGAGTGGGTTACCATTTCCTTCTCCAGGGGATGTTCCCAATTCAGGGACTGAACCTGGGTCTCCTGCATTGTACAGGCTTCTTTACCAACTGAGCCATCAGGGACTCTGCTTTATCATTGCACTATTGTTTGACTGCTTTTTCTCTGTTCTTACATTCCTGTGTAAGATCACATTAATTAATTAATTCCTGTGTAAGATCATTAATTACCAAAGCCTGTTCAAGAGCGGGCATCTGTGGTCAGGCTTAGGGCTGCTCTGGTGACTCAGACAGTAAGAATCTGCCTGCAGTGTGGGAGACCTGCGTTTGATCCTGGGTCAGGAAGATCCCCTGCAGAAGGAAGTAGCTACCCACTCCAGTATTCTTGCCTGGAGAATTCCATGGACAGAGGACCTGGCAGGCTACAATCCATGGGATCGCAAAGAGTTAGGCAGGACTGAGCAACTAACACTTTTTTTCACTTAGGTCACAAAGGGTTTAGACCAAAACGGCTTATTTTACATCAAAAAAAGATGTCATGTCTGATTCTCTTCCCCTGGAGACCCCCTGCCCTGTCTGCCTACAAGAGTGCAGAAGGCCTATGGTGGTAGGAGGAGGGGGAACAAGATTAAGCAAAGAGGCTCTCATTAAACAAGGGACTTTAGCTGTTTAACACCCAATAGGCATATAAGGATAGGCCATAGGAAACTGGATACTCTAAGGATAAAGCCAGCAATCACATGGGATTGCACTGTCAGTAAAAAAGTGAATCCAAAAAAAAAATCCACCTTCTGCTTGAAAGTTGAATGTTGGAAGTTTTTCTGTCTCAGTATTGTTCACATGAGACAAAATTTTCTCCTAAGAACTGATAAATACAGATCACAAGATTTTTAAATTAAACTACTATAAAATTTTTTCCTGTACTGCTGTACTGATGAGATGCCTTATATGCCTATCAAAAGAAAATCTCTGCAAAACATCTCTGCAGTTCCTGCAACCCAGAATAAATTAATATTTATCAATAAAGCATTGCCAAATCTAGAATTTTATAATATAGAAGAAGGGGGGAAATTGTCACCAAGAAAAAGCAAATAAACAATGGGGGCGGTGGGGGGGGAAGGAGGGTGTTATTGATCTCAGTTAACAGAATGGAACCATCTTACACAAGAGCATAATTTAAAAGCAACCTAAGGAAATATATTTCCTTCAGTGGAAAAAATTAGATAGATATCACATTTCTCTATAGTGATAACATTAAGCCATAAAAAAGCATATTTAATGTGAAGAAGATTGTGACTTTAGAATTCAAAAATTAGGGCATGTGAACTTATCAAAAGAGGGACTTCAAAATATAATGTTAAATGAAAGGATTTCAGAAAGACTTTCTGAGATATAAAAAGAATAAGGAGCAAAGATAAAAATATATATGTTGATCAATCCCAACAAATATTGGCTATATAAATAGATATGAATTATAATGCATTCAAGACATTTTAAAAATCAAGGTGAAAGAATATAAGAAGTAATGACATAAGATGGGAGTAAATGATGTCATATTGTTTGTGAAGAAGATGTGTGTTGTTTGACATTAAATTTTCTATATTATTTATTTCTGTTAAAATTTAAAGAGATTTCAATAGCAATGAAAGTAAGTTGCAAAACTATCAAATATAAAAAGTAAAAAATAAAAGAGAGAAGGATTAAAGAAACAGATCAATACAAAGAAATAGGAAAAGAGAATAAAAAGGAGTAGTTAAAAAATACAGTGTAAAATGTATATGATCCAAATATTGAAGTAATTAATAACAATGATGCAAATCAATATTACCAGTTGATATAAAGAGAACTTTTACCCTAGATACTAAAGAAAAATGACTTGTTCAACTTCTGGAAATATGGCAGTTTATGTACCTGGGCCTTCTTCTGAGAAACTAAAAATTAGTGCTGTTTTATTTGTACTATATTTATATTTTTTAAATATAACAATATTCATACATGCATATGAAATAAAATTATATTCTTAAATAGAGCCAACTTTCCTATTGAACACTTTGCTATGCCCAGTGAAACTGAACATTTGTGAGTTGAAGACTTGTATCATTAGAGAGCTTAAAACTCAACATTCAGATAATTAAGATCCAGTCCCATCACTTCATGGCGAATAGAAGGGGAAAAAGTAGAAGCAGTGACAGATTTTATTTTCTTGGGCCCTAAAATCACTGTAGATGGTGACTGCAGCCGCGAAATTAAAAGACACTTCCAAAAAAAAAAAAAAAAAGACACTTGATTCTTGAAAGGAAACCTGTGACAAACCTAGACAGCATGTTAAAAGCAAAGACATCACTTTGCCAACCAAGGTCCCTATAGTCAAAGTTTTTGTTTCTCCAGTAGTCATGTGCTGATATGATAGTTGGACAATAAAGAAGGCAGAGCACCAAATAATTGATGCTTTTGAATTGTGCTGCTGGAGAAAACTCTGGAGAGTCGCTTAGACTGCAAGGAGATCAAACCAATCAATCTTAAGGGAAATCAACCCTTAATATTCATTGGAAGAATTAATACTGAAGCTGAAACTCCAATACTTTGGCCACCTGATGCAAAGAGCTGACTCACTGGAATAGACCCAATGCTGGGAAAGACTGAAGGCAAAAGGAGAAGAGGGTGGCAGAGGATGAGATGTTTTGATAGCATCACTGACTGCATGGACATGAATTTAAACAAACTCCAGGAGATAGTGAAGGACAAATAAGCCTAGCATGCTGCAGTCCATGGGGTCAGACACAATTTAGTAACTGAACAACAACAACAAATCATTCAGTTCATTCAGTTCAGGTCTGACTTTTTGCGACCACATGGACTGAAGAATGACAGGCTTCCCCATCCATCACCAACTCCCAGAGCTTGCTCAAACTCATGTCCCTCAAATTGGTGATGCCATCCAACCATCTCATCCTCTGTCTTCCCCTTCTCCTCCTGTCTTTAATCTTTCCCATCATCTTGGTCTTTTCTAATGTCAGCCCCTTGCATCAGGTGGCCAAAGTATTGGAGCTTCAGCTTCAGTCCTTCCAATGAATATTCAGGATTGATCTCCTTTAGGATTGACTGATTTGATCTCCTTGCAGTCCAAGGGACTCTCAAGAGTCTTCTCCAACAACACAGTTCAAAAGCATCAATTCTTTGATGCTCAGCCTTCTTTATGGTCCACCTCTCACATCCATACATAATTACTGGAAAAAGTATAGCTTTGACTATCCTTTGACAGCAAAGTGATGTCTCTGCTTTTTAATATGCTGTCTAGGTTTGGCATAGCTTTTCTTCCAAGGAGCAAACATCATTTAATTTAATGGCTGCAGTCACTATCTGCAGTGATTTTGGAGTCCAAGAAAATAAAGTTTGTCACTGTTTCCATTGTTTCTCCATCAATTACCATGGAGTGATGGGACCGGATGCCATGATCTTCATTAGAGAGCAGAATTTGAATCCAGGGCCTTGCCTTTGCTCCATGAACTCAAACTGGAAAGAGCTATATATACCTTTTAATGTAAGGATAAACTAAAATGTGGCTTTTTCTCCCCTGCCAGATCTTACTACCCAGAAAATAATAAAAACATCTGTTTCATTCATTGGTATTGATTGGAAGAGGAAATAAAAATCTCTTTTGAGAAATTATAACTACATTATGGTTATAATGCAGGTGTCCAAGCCAAACTGATACTACATGGGTTGAATAAATAACGTTAAAGCAAGAATTCGTTTTGTGTCATTTCAGACTGGCTGCAACCCAAGCACCTGAGAAGCAAACAGAAGACCTTTCTAGGGGAACTTATCTTTGCATTTGCCATATGTAGGTAAAGAGTAAATTAGTCAAGATTCTGTGGTCAGGCTTTTTGCCCCACACCCTCTCACTCTTGCCCCATGTTTTGTAAATAATGGTTGTGTAACAGCTGAGATCACTTATAGCACTGTGCACCTGCATCATGAGATACTAGCTGGGCTACTGTTGTTCTCTAAGCATATACAAGCTTCACCTGGAAAGCCAGGAGGTTAGGTTGGGGCTAACCTAATGGTGCAGAGAAGGCATGGCATCCCACTCCAGTACTTTTGCCTGGAAAATCCCATGGACGGAGGAGCCTGGTAGGCTGCAGTCCATGGGGTCACGAAGAGTCGGACATGACTGAGCGACTTCACTTTCACTTTTCACTTTCATGCGTTGGAGAAGGAAATGGCAACCCACTCCAGTGTTCTTGCCTGGAGAATCCCAGGGATGGGGAAGCCTGGTGGGGTGCCGTCTATGGGGTTGCACAGAATCAGACACAACTGAAGCTACTTAGCAGCAGCAGCAGCAGCAACAACAACATAATGGTGATTCCAGCCATGAAATTAAAAGACGCTTACTCCTTGGAACGAAAGTTATGACCAATCTAGACAGCATATTAAAAAGCAGAGACATTACTTTGTCAACAAAGGTTTGTCTAGGCTATGGTTTTTCCAGTAGTCAGGTATGGAAGTGAGAGTTGGACTGTGAAGAAAGCTGAGTGCCAAAGAATTGATGCTTTTGAACTGTGGTGTTGGAGAAGACTCTTGAGAGCCCCTTGGACTGCAAGGAGATCCAGCCAGTCCACTCTACAGGAGATCAGTCCTGGGTGTTCATTGGAAGGACTGATGCTAAAGTTGAAACTCCAATACTTTGGCCACCTCATGCGAAGTGCTGACTCATTGGAAAAGACTCTGATGCTGGGAGAGATTGAGGGCAGGAGAAGAAGGGGACGACAGAGGAAGAGATGGTTGGATGGCATCACTGACTAGATGGACATGAGTTTGAGTGAACTCTGGGAGTTGGTGATGGACAGGGAGGCCTGGTGTGCTGCGGTTCATGGGGCCACAAAGAGTCGGACACGACTGAGCGACTGAACTGAACTGAACTGAACCTAACAAAGCTTTGGGGCTATGTTATGATTAGGTTATGTTATGGCTGCTGCTACAGCTACTGTGTTAGCCAGGAGAGAAGTTTATGTTATGGTTACATTATGTTATATTATGTTATGCTATGTTATATTATGAGATGCAATATGATGTGATGCGACGTTATGTGAAGTGACGTAATGTGACGTGATGGCTGCTGAGTCAGCCAGAAAAGAATGCTGCCATGGCTGCTGTGCCGTCCAGGAGACAATAAAGTGTTTAGAGTTCCTATGGTTCCTCACAATTTCTTCCAGCCACTTAGCTCACACCTTGCCTACCCTGGGTTGTAGGGTACGAACAGTGTGCACAATGAGATACAGTGAGTCACCATAAAAACATTTGACAGATAAGTTTCAAGGAAAGTAAATATTTAACAGATAAGAATAACTAAATATGCAAGGAAATAAGAAATTACAAGATAGAAACAGGCGAAAAAGAGGCACAACTAATATTGTAAAAGCTTTCAGATGTAGGAATAAATGTAACAGAATATAAAATGAGTATATTTAATATGTTTCAAGAAATTTAAAGAGGATTTTCAATAAGAATAGACACCAAGCACAATTTAAAGGTAAGAAAATTTTATGGAAATTCCTAATAAAATGATGAAAAATAAAACAATCTTTAGGCCTAACAGCAGATAAAATACAATTTAAGAAAGAATAGTGAAAGGGAAGATAGAATAAAGAAATTAAGGGAAATTATGCTTTAGAGACAGATGAAAATGTAAAATAAAAATAAAAGGGCATGGAAGGTGGAGTTAGAAGAGCTCACATGATTCCTGTGTTGAATAAAAGTAGCAAGAGTAGGCACCCTTGTCTTCCTGATCTAAGAAGAAAAGCATTTCAGCATTTCACCATTGAGTATGTTAGCTGTGGATTTACCATGTATAGCCTTTATTATATTGAGATATTTTCCTTCTATATGCATTTTGAGATTTTTTTGTTATAATGGATGTTGAATTTTGTCAAAAGCTTTTTCTGCATCTATTGAAATGATCATATAATTTTATCCTTTGCTTTGTTAATGAGGCATGTCATGATTGATTTGTTGATGTTAAAACATCTTTCCATTCGTGGAATGAATCCCAGTTGTTCATGTTGTATGATCCTTTTAGTACTAATATATTCCTGAATTCAATTCGCTAATATGTTGTTGAGGATTTCTGCATCTATTTTCATAAGGAATATTGGCCATTAATATTTTTATGGTGTCTTTGGTTTTCATATCGGGGTGATTCTGGCCTTATAAAATGAGTTTGGAATGTTCCTTTCTCTTCAATTTTTGGTAATAATTTGAGAAGGATAGATATTAATTCTCCTTTCAATACATGGTAGAATTCACCTATGAAGCCTCTGGACCTGCACTTTTGGGTATGGAAGTTTAACTGATTCAGTTTTGTTACTAGCAATTGGTTTATTCCATTTTTTTCATGAATTTATGCATTTCTTCAAGGTTGATTTGTTGGCATATAATTGTTGATGGTACTCTTTTATGATCCTTTGTATTTCTCTGCCATCGGTTGTAATTTCTCCTCTTTTGTTTATGATTTTTATTATTTGGTCTTTCTTTTTTCCCCTGATAAGTCTGGCTAAAAATTTGTCGATTTTATCTTTTCAAAGAACCAACTCTTTATTTTATTGATATTTTCCATTATTTTTTAGTCTCTGTTTTTGTTTGTTTTTCCTCTGATTTTTATTCCTTCTGCTAACTTTAGGTTTAACATTTTCCTGTTTCTCTAGTTTCTTTAAATGTATGTTTAGATTGTGTATTTATGATTTTTCTTGTTTCATGAAGTAAGGCTTTATAACTATGAACTTCATCCTTAGGATTTTTCTGTATCCCATAGATATTGGAATGTTGTGTTTCCATATTCACTTATCTCAGGGTATTTTTTATATCCTCTTTGATTTCTTCATTGACACATGGATTGTTTAATTGCATGTTGTTTAGTCTCCATGTGTCTGTCTTTTTTCTAATTTTCTCCTTGTAATTTATTTCTGCTTTCATATTTTGTGGTCGGAGAAGATGCTTGATATGATTTCAATCTTCATAAATTTATTGAGTCTTGTGACATAACATGTGACCTGTCCTGGAAACATTTCTTTTATACTTGAAAAGAATATGTGTTCTGTTATTTATGAACAGAAAGTTCTATATATTATTTTTATATTAATTTCATCTAGGCTAGTGTATTGTTTTGGTTTTTTTCAGATTTTATTTTATTGTTTAATATCAGTGTTTCCTTATTGATTTTTCTGTTTGGATTATCTATCCATTAATGTAATTGGGGTATTAAAGTCCACCACTTTTATTGTACTGCTATTTCTGCCTTGAAATCTGTTAATATTGCTTTATGTATACAGGTGCTCCATGTTGGTTATACATCTATCTACATAGATATTTACAAAAGTTATATCGTCCTGTTGGATTGACCCCTTTATTATTATGTGAAAGTGAAAGTGACTGAGTCGTGTTCAACTCTTTGTGACTCCATGGGCTATACACTCCATGGAATTCTCCAGGCCAGAATACTGGAGTGGGTAGCCTTTCCTTTCTCCAAAAGATTTTCCCAACCCAGGGATCAAACCTAAGTCTCCCTCATTGCAGGCAGATTCTTTATCAGCTGAGCCACAGGGGAAGCCCAAGAGTACTAGAGGGTGTAGCCTACTCCTTCTCCAGCAGATCTTCCAGACCCAGGAACTGAACCAGGGTCTCTGTCCTTCATTGCCATTGGAGTGGTATCATCTGCATATCTGAGGTTGTTGATGTTTCTCCCACCTATCTTGATTCCAGCGTGTAATGGATCACTACCTTGTGGCAAAGGGGCTTGCATAACTCAATGGAGCTATGAGCCATGCTCTCTACAGCCACCCAAAACAGAAGGGTCATAGCAGAGACTTCTGGCAAAATGTGATCCACTGGAGGAGGGAATGGCAAAGCAACCCAGTATGCTTGCTGTGAGAACCTCAAAAACTGTATAAAAGGACAAAAAGATACGTAGTAGTATATGTCAATATACACTATATATATAGTGTATATGTCAATCACAATCTCTCCATTTATCCCTCACTTCCTTATTCTCTGATAACCATAAGTTTGTTTTCTAGATCTGTGATTCCACTTCTGTTTTGTAACTAAGCTCATTTGTACCTTTTTTTAGATTCCATGTACAGGCAATATCATGTTACATTTGTCTTTCTGGGTCTGACGTACTTCATTCAGTATGACAAGGTCTAGGTCCATCTATGTCACTGCAGGTGGTATTATTGTGTTTCTCTTTACAGTTGAATAATATTCCATTGTATTTATGTATCACATCTTTTTTATCCTTTTCTCTGTTGATAGACAATTAGGTTGCTTCCATGTTCTGGCTATTGCATATAGTGGCACAATGAATATATTTCAATATTCCAGCCTGTATCTTTTTGAATTATGGTTTTCTCTGGGCATATGCCAGGGAGTGGGATTGCTGGGGAATATGGTAGTTCTATTTTTAGGTTTTAAGGAGCCTCTATACTGTTCTCCATATTGACTGTACCGATTTATGTTCCCACCAACAGTGTAGAAGTGGTTCCTTTTCTCAACACCCTTCCCAACATTTATAGTTCACAGATATTTTGATGATGGCCACTCTGACTGGTATAAAGTAATATCTCATTGTAGTTTTGATTTGCATTTCTCTATTAGATCTTCTGCTCATTTCTTGATGTTTTTTTGGTTTGTTTTTGTTTGTTTGTTTTTTGTTTTGTTTTGACATATAATTGTATGAGTTGCTTGTATATTTTGGTGATTAATACCTTGCCAGTTTCTTCATTTGCAAAAATTTTCTCCTATCCTGGAAGTTGTCTGTTTGTTTCATTTCTGGTTTCCTTTGCTATGCAGAAGGTTGTAAGTATAATTAGATTCCATTCATTTTTTAAAAAATTTTATTACTCTAGAAGGTGGTCAAAGAATATCTTACTGTGATTTATGTAAAAGAGTGTTCTACCTATATTTTCCTCTAAGGGTTTTATAGGGTCTGGGCTTACATTTAGGTCTTTAATTTATTTTCAGTTTATTTTTGTTGCATAATGTTCGAGATGTTCTTTCACCTGTAGCCATCTAGTTTTCTCTACACTTACTAGAGAGGCGGTCTTTTCTCCACTGTGTATTCTTACATCCTTTGCTGTATATTAGGCGACCACAGGTGCATGGGTTTATCTCTGGAATTTCTATCTTGTTCTATTGATCTATATTTCTGTTTTTGTGCAGGTACTATATTGTTTACATTACTGTCACTTTGTAGAATAATCTGAAGTCAGAGAACCTGTCTTCTCTCATTCTGTTGTTTTATTTTTCTCAAGATTGCTTTCACTAGTCAAGGTCATTTATGTTTCAATACATATGGTAAATTTTTTGCTGAGTTCTGTGAAAAAAATGCAATTGGTAACTTGAGTACATTATATGAAATACCAGGCTAAATTAATGACAAGCTGGAATCCAGATTGCTGGGAGAAATATCAACAACCTCAGATATGCAGATGATACCACTTTAACGGCACAAAGTGAAAAGGAACTAAAGAGTCTCTTGATGAAGGTGAAAGAGGAGAGTGAAAAACCTGGCTTAAAACTCAGCATTTAAAAAACTAAGATCATGGCATCCAGTCACATCATTTCATGGCAGAAAGACAAGGAAAATGTGTAAACAGTGTCAGATTTCATGTTCTTTGGCTCCAAAATCACTACAGTGACTGTGGCCATGACATTAAAAGACACTTGCTCCTTGGAAGAATAGCTATGTCAAACCTAGACAGTGTTTTAAAAAGCAGAGACTTCACTTTGCCAACAAAAGTCCATATATATAGTCAAAGCTATGATTTTTCCAGTAGTCATGTATGGATGTGAGATTTGGACCATAAAGAAGGCTGAGCACCAAAGAATTAACACTTTCAAACTGTGGTGCTGGAGACTTCTGAGAGTCCCTTGGACAGCAAGGGGAAAAACCAGTCAATCCTAAAAGAAATCAACCTTGAATATTTGAAGGACTGATGCTGAAGCTGAAGCTCCAATACCACCTGATGTGAAGAGCTCATTGGAAAAGGCCCAGATGCTGGGAAAAATTGATGGCCAGAGGATAAGGGGGCAACAGAGGATGAGATGGTTGGATGGTATCATTGACTCAATGGGCATGAGTTTGAGCAAACTCAAGGAGACCGTGATGGACTATCTAGCCTGGATGTGATAGTGATAGACTATTGCCGGGAGCCAGTGTGAGGAATCCCGCCCGTGACAAGCTCATGAGGAAGGAAGCTGACATACGCAAGGCGTGCTCAGACTTCAGGGGCCCCTCTGGAAATTCCTAAGCATGTACCCCAACAAAAATCTGCCAGTTTTTGTGCTCTGCTTTTCCACTCTTCTGACATTTTCTGGAAAAAGTCAATTCAGGGCTTTAGTCTTCTGCATTTGAAAGAGTGTTTCAATCCAAAAAACCCCTCTGATGGCTTTCTAGCCTGCCTGCAGGACTCGTACATCTGCGCGTGTGATTGTTTGAGGCCTCCTGACCGCAGGAGGCACAGGAAGCTTAAAACATCCTAGGAATGCAGGGGCTTCCGAGGAGTCAAAATCACTAGAATAGGACTGATTAAAGGTTTCATTTGTTGAGTCAATGCTTGCTGCCAAATTTTCATATCCTTTATTTTTAGATATAGTTGGTATGTGGAAAAACAAGTAGTAGACCTGGTGTTAGCAACATTAGATCTTTGAGTTAAGTACCTTCTTTATTATAACCCACTGCACCTTTGTTCTATAGAGATGTAACTTTAGCGCTTTAAGGAGATGTAGATTAAAGAAAAACACTTCAGGGGAAACAAATTAACATTCATTAAGGAAGAGAGCCAAAAACTGTAGACAAGCCTCTTGGCCAGAAGATAATGTAAATCACCTGAGACCTTTTGTATACAAAATGATATACGGAAAGAATCTGGGTTGCGAATGCTAAATAATTTTGTGTTACCCATTGATCTCCATGTTTTATTAAAAGTATAAAACGCCTTCTGAACAATAAAGGATGGGACCAGCTTCTGGGACCAGCTTCTCGGACCAGTTTCTCGAACTAGTCTCTCGGCTTGGTTTCTGGGGAATCTGGCTCCCCCCGTGTCTCTCTCTCTCTCTTTTTCTCTCCCTTTCCCTCCCTCTGCTCTTTACTTTAATTTCAGGCTGAATTCCCATCTGGGGCGCGGAGGCTCACCAGGTCTACTTATTTGCCCTGGCTGTTAAGACCAACGCGAAAGGGAGCTTAAGGCAAGGCACCCTTAGATATTCAAGCAGGCGCCGGTGGCCCAACGTAGATGGTGCAAATTCCTTGTCTGGAATTTTATTGGTCTTCCGCGTAAACCAAGCTATTCAGCCCTCTTCCTCCACTTAATCTTCTTACTACACTATAGTTTCTTAATCTAATCTTATATTAATAAATAAACAAGTCTTTCCACGCCAAAGCCGTCCACCCTTCGAATTCCCTGGATCCACCGGGGCTGGACCCCGGCAGACTATTTACACTAGCCTGGTGTACTGCAGCTCATGGGGCTGCAAAAAGTCGGCCGTGACTTACTGACTGAACAACAACACAAATTTGATTGGGATTGCATTAAATCTGTAAATTGCTTTACATACTATAGTCATTTTCACAATATTCAGTCTTCCAGTAGAAGAATATGGTATAATTCTCCATCTGTTTGTGTCATCCATGATACTTTTCATCAGTATCTTATAGTTTTCTGAGTGCAGGTGTTTTTGTCTCCCTAGGCGAGTTATTCCTCAACAGTTTATTCTTTTTGATGTGATGATAAATGAGATTGTTTCCTTAATTTCTCTTTCTGATCTTTCATTGTTAGTGCATAAAAATGCAAAAGATTTTTGTGTACCCTGCAACTTTAACAAATTCATTTATGAGTTTTAGTACTTTTCTGGTAGTGTCTTTAAGAATTTCTATGTATAGTATCATGCCATCAGCAAACAGTGAATATTTTACTGTTTCTTCCCAATTTGGATTCCTTCTATTTTTTTTCTTTGATTATGTGGGTAGGACTACAAAAATTATGTTGAATAATAGTGACATGAGTGACAAGCATCCTTTTCTTGTTCCTGTTCTTAGACGAAATGTTTTCAGTTTTTCACCATTGAGAATGATGTTTGCTATGGTTTTGTTATATATAGCCTTTATTATGTTGAGATCAGTTTTCTCTATGCCCACTGTCTGAGATTTTCTGTCATAAATTGGTGTTGAGCTTTGTCAAAAGTTTTTTCTGTATCTATTGAGATGATCATATGGTTTTTATTCTTCAAATAACATTCAGTTGTTATTATAGGTTTTTATCTTGCTCCTTCCTCTGCAACATAGTTATATTGGCCCCATTTTGTGAAACTTACTGTATTTGTGTTCTCCTTTCTGCCAGCTGCAGAATCATAGTTCCTCTTGCTTCTGGTATCTGCCCCGTGGTGCATGGTGTTGGTCCAGAGGCTTTTGCCACTATCCCCTTTGAATGGGGCCTCCCCTTTGCTCTGTGGTTGTCACTGCCCTGAGAGGGGCAGCATCTGTTTCCTACTTATTTGAGTAGAGGCCTTCAGATCTGTTTCTTGGCTGTGTTTCTGATCTACAGTGCAAGGTACGTGGGATATAGCACTCTCACTGGGAAAGAAACCACTGTGTATTCCTCTGCTAGATGTGTTCAGCTGTGAATGTGGTCTGTTGTGTCCCTTTTTGCTCATTGTGCAGGCTCACAAAGTACACTGTTGTTTGTACCACTCTCAGTCCCACCTTAAATGGGTAGGCCTGCAGTTGGCCCTGGTGTCTCATAGCATTGTTTTCATTAAGCCACTGGTGCAGATGAACTGAGGTCAGGTCCCAGGACTGCAGTAGTCATGCACCTGGACCCACTGTGGGAGCTATGGATGTGACTCAGACTCTGGCCTGCCCCCCTCCTTAGGTCCATGCCCACAAAACCCCCACCTGCTAAAGCAAGATCTGTCCCAGCTGCAGGACAACTTGTTGTCCTTTCAGATGTTTTGCAGATCCCAAATTTAGGAAGCTGTTGGTGGAGGTGTACCTCCGTGGTTCATGCAGTAATGAGGAGAGATTTCAGCTCTTCTTCCTTAGGCACACAGCCTCTGGAAATCAGCTATGATTTCAGTCCCTCCTCTCAATGGATTTCCTAGTGGAAGGAGCTATCTATGCCCTTCTTTGACAGCAGGGAAGATCCCAGCAACCGCTGGAGGATTTCCTAGTAGTAAGAGCTATTCACACCTCCTGGGACACTGGTGCAGATCCTGATGCCCACTGGTGGATTTCCTACTGGTGGGAGCTGTCCATACCCTTTCTGGCCAGTGGGGTCAGGGCCTGGCCTCTGCCCACAGTTTTGGAAGAAGCAGCCAGTGCCCATCTCTGAAGCCCAAGACTCACACCCACACCTGGAGCACCTGTAGGCAGTGTCCTATTGTCTGGCAGTGCTCAAGGAAAGAAGACTTTATGGTGGTCCCTTTCCATTCTGTGTTTGCCTCCCAATAATGGTGCTTTACCTGTCTGGCAGGCACAGGTTTCCCTTCCAAGTACACCCTCAGTTGCCACAGTTTGACCTCTCCAAGCTGTTTCCACACCTCTCCCTGGGCCTGAACTCTGGAGCTTGAACTTCAGGACCTGGCCCACGTCCCAACCAACAGAGCCGTGTGTCAGGTTGGGGAGAACACGGTGGCAGTGCCGTCCCTCTGTGCAGGTGACTCTCCGTTTTGCCTTCCTCAAGCTGGTTACTGTTCTCTCCTCTTAGGCTCCAAATTTCCCCTTTGTCCAGGGTTGTTTCCCTGACAGTGAGGAAATTTCCCAAGGTGCAGGAAGCTTTCCTGCTTCACAGCTCCCTCCCTGAGGTGCAGGCCCCATTTCTGATTCCTTCTGTTTCTTTTTCCTTTTGTCCTACTGTGTTATGTGGAGTTTTTCTTGTTGTTTCATACATCTAACATCTTCTGTCAGTGCTCAGAAGCTGTTTTGTGTGAATCATTTCACTTGTAGATGTATTTTCAATGTTTCTGTGAAAGAAGGTGAACTCTGCTTCCTACTCCTCTGCCATCTTAATCTTTCTCCAATAATCACTTGATTTTAAAAGCATTCTAAAAGTACTACATTTTTTCTCTCCCTCTTATTTTATGTTTTTCATGTCATATTTTGCACTTTTATTTTGTGTATCCCGACTGCTTACTGTAGTTAACGTTGATTGTGATAGTTTTGTCTTTTGAGTTTCATACTAGCTTTTTAATTAGCTGATCTACTATTTTTACTGCATATTTACCCTTACCAGTAAGATTTTTCCTTTGATATATTTTCTTACTTCTAGCTGCTATGTGGACTTTTATTTTCTCCTTTAACCTTTCTTAAAAGGCCATTTTCGTGGTAATGAGTTTCTCTATCTTTTGCTTGCCTGGGAAAATTTATCTCTGTTTCAATTCTGAACAATAAGATTGAAGCATAAAGTGTTTTAGGTTTAAGTTTTTTTGTTTGTTTGCTTGTTTTTACTTTCAGAACTTTAAATATATACTGCTACTCCCTACTGATCTGTAAATTTTCTGCAGAGAAATGAACTGATAGTCTTATGGGGTTTTCCTTGTATTTGATTAGTTGTTTTTCTCTTGGCATTTTTAAGATTCTCTCTTTAACTTTTGCCGTCTTAAATATAGAGTGTCTTGGTGTGAATCTCTTTGAGTTTGTCTTGTTTGAAACAAGTTTGTGTTTGTGCTTCCTGTTTGAAACAAGTTGATTTTGTGCTTTCTGGACCTGGATGTATGTTTCCTGCCCCACAATAGGGAAGTTTAAGCCTTTATTTCTTCAGGTATGTTTTCTCTTTACTCTTTTTCTTCTTCTGTAACCCTACAAGGCAAACATTAATATCCTTGATATTCTCCCAGAGATCCCTTAAACCTTTTACTTTAAAAAAAATTCTTCTTTTTGCTGTTCTGACTGGATGGTTTCCACTATTTTATCTTCTAGATTTCATATCCATTCTTCTCTATTATCTAATCTGCCGATGATTCCCTCTAGTGTATTTTAATTGTGTTATTCAGTTATGTTTGATTCTCATAATTTCTAAATCTTTGGTGAAATTTTCACTAAGTTCCTACATTCTACTTCCGTATTTGGTGACTATCCTTATGACCATTTCTTTGAACTCTTTGTCAAATAAATTATCCCCATTTCATTAGGGTTTTTTTTCTGGAATTCTATAGTGTTCTTCAGTTTGGAACATATTTCTCAATCTCCTCATTTTGTTTAACTTTAGGATTTTGTTCCTATTAATCAAGTGAAATAACTATCACTCATAGTCTAAAAGATGTGGGCTTATGTGGAAGCATTTTTTGTGTAAATTGCTTGTGCCTAGCACCATAGGCCAAGGCATTTCTGGAGGGTGCTATGCTGAGATGCCTTGGCAGAGCAGCTGGAGCTGGAGGAGGCACAATCTAGATGCAGCTCCTGGGGAGCACTATGCCAGAGTCACCTTCATGAAGTGACTGAGGCTGGATTGGATCCAGGCTGGGGGTAGTCCTTGGGGAATGCTGTACCTGACACCAACTTGGCAGGTTTGCTTGGGCTGGATCAGACCTTAATCAGGGGCAGACTAGGAGTGAGGGGAACTCTCAAACAATCATGCTTACTGGTGCTTCCAATTCTGGAGCAGACTCCATCAGTTCATTACTCATTTGACCAAATTTGTGTGTCTAGCAAAAAATATCCTTCCCCTACATTCTAGATACCCTTAAAATTAATTTTGTTTTTATTGGGTCCCAGGAGTGTGAATCTGTACTCTGGCCCTTCAGCAATATTCCTTTCCTTTCTACTGTCGGTTGCTGCATTGGGATGGGATTCCCATGGATACTCTGTTTCTGTCTTTCCTACTCATTTCTACATCATCCTTATATGTGTAGTGGCTATTAAATCAGCCCTCAAGTCTTTTTCAAGAGGAATTTCTCTATGTGTATGTATAGATTTGGTGTGTCCCTGAAATGTGAGCTCAGTAGCTTACTATGCTGCCTTCTTGACTCCTCCCATTAAAATAAAAACTTTTAAATAAGGCAACAAAAAAATGGGCCAAATTTGTCTCTGGTAGAGCTTTATTAAAAAAAAAATTATAAAAGGTGTATTTCAGGTGAGAGGAAAATAAGCCCAGGAAACATACTTGAGACTCTACAATAAGTGAAAAAAAAAAAAAAGTAGAAAGCAAAAAATGTGGATTAAAAAAAATTGACCACTTAAAGCAATCATAATACTAGAGGGTTATAAAATATGGCAAAATCAGAATATTCAACAACAATAGCATATAAGTTCGGGTATGTTAATCAGAGATAATATAGAAGACATTTACACATCATTATGTGCTTTAAGATTATATCCTTGTGTTATTGCTAGAGGCTTTTATTTAGATATTGATTAACCTGAGGTTTTGTAAGTAATGCAAGAATTTTTAAGTGAACATCATGACATTGAAATAATACAAAGGACCAGCTATAAAATTATATGCATATGTTCTATTCTAAACAGGGTTGGCATTCCTAATCCCCAATTTTAGTGGCATATCATGCAGACAGATATGCCAACAAAATTGGAAAAACAGGGAGGTAAAACAGGAAAATCAACAACTATAACAAAAGATTTTTCTTTTAGGTATTTCATTTAGCAGTTAATGGATCAAGCAGATAAAATATCCATATGTGTGTGGAATATTTAAATAACATACTTAACCCTGTGTAACACTTTACCAAGTTGTTACAGAGTACATTTTCTTTTCAAGTTCATAAAATAGGTTTAAAATTGTACCACATGGTGCCATAGACATATGTTTACAAATTCCGAAAGATTATCATCTTCTAGCTTTAAACACTGGTTAAGTTCCATTATGGCTTGTTCTTTGACCCATATATCATTGACTTTCATGATTTCAAAACTCTTAAATCTTTTTTTAGTGATCCTTATAATATTCACATACAAAGTAAGTCAGACCTCTATTTCATAAAACATAAGCATACATCCCAGGTAGGTTAAATATTTAAATGTACAAGATAAGACTATACAACATCTAGAGAAGAATAGAATGACAATCTTTATGCTATTGGCCAGGGAAGAAATTTTTAATGAGACACAGAAAGTATAAGTCATAGAGAAAAATACTGGTATATTCAACTACATGAAATTCTGTTCATTTTAAAAGCCATAAAGAAAATGGGAAAGCAAGCTCAAACAAAAGAACATATTTTATTATATAACCAATAAAACATTTATTTTCAGAATATATTAAAGAACTCCTACAAATAAGTGAGAAAATAGTTTACTACTTAATAAGCAATGAACAAAAAGAAGAGAATTTCACAGAAGAGTGTATAATTGACTTAACATATGAAGAATGTTGAACCTCATCAGTAATCAGTTCAGTTCAGTTCAGTCCAGTCGCTCAGTCGTGTCCAACTCTTTTGACCCCATGAACCGCAGCACGCCAGGCCTCCCTGTCCATCACCAACTCCCAGAGTTCACTCAGACTCACGTCCATCGATGCAGTGATGCCATCCAGCCATCTCATCCTCTGTCGTCCCCTTCTCCTCCTGCCCCCAATCCCTCCCAGCATCAGAGTCTTTTCCAATGAGTCAACTCTTCGCATGAGGTGGCCAAAGTAATCTTAGATACGCAAATCAAAACCACTGTGTATCATCATTGCCACCTTCAAATGAACAAAGTTTAAAAATCAAACAAAATCAAGTGATGGCTAGAGTGTATAAAGGAATGAAAATGTTTTCCCACTTCTGATGAGAATGTAAAATAGTAAAATTATTTTGAAAATCAATTTGGCATCACTTAGAAGGCAATGGCAACCCACTCCAGTACTCTTGCCTGGAAAATCCCATGGACAGAGGAGCCTGGTAGGCTGCAGTCCATGGGGTCGCTAGGAGTCGGACAGGACTGAGCGACTTTACTTTCACTTTTCGCTTTCATGCATTGGAAAAGGAAATGGCAACCCACTCCAGTGTTCTTGCCTGGAGAATCCCAGGGACGGGGGAGCCTGGTGGGCTGTCGTCTATGGGGTCGCACAGAGTCGGACACGACTGAAGCAACAGAGCAGCAGCAGCAGCAGTAAAGCTGAACATATGCAACATACTTGCAACTTCAGTTCAGTTCAGTTTAGTCGCTCAGTCCTGTCCAGCTCTTAGCGAAATGAACTGAACTGAACTGAAGTTACAAGTATGTTGCATATATTCAGCTTTACTAAGTGATGCCAAATTCCACTATTGCACATATATCTGAGGCAATTTTTTTTCCATGTGTACCAGAAGTCAAATTTCAAGATTATTTACTGAGGTCTTGTTCTAAAGCAAAAAAGTTAAAACTATCTAAATGTTCATCAGCAATGGAAAGATTGGCAATTATTGTATATTCCTAAAATTATCTAAAACAAAGTATGTAAAATTATTGAAATAAATAGGGTACAGCATTGATAAATCTCTAAAACATAATGTTGACCTAAGAAATAAGTTTTAAAAAATTATATTGTGTTATTTTAGTTACATAAAGTTCAAAAGCAAATAAATCTAAAAGTGTAATGTATATGGACAGACAAATATGAAGTTAGGTGCTAAAGCTACAAAGGAGAAGCAGGAAATAATTCAAAAGAAGAAATACAAATAGCTAATAAACTTTTAAAATGGGAATTAAAACACTACTAATCATGGAAATGCATACTAACAATTATATTCCATTTCAAATCAAGATGCTGGCAAAACTTTAAAGTTATTTTAAAAAGCAAGATTTGACAGGACTATAAAGGTAAATTAAAGGTTTAGAATTCACATCTCCTAAATCCAACCATTTCAAATGTAGGTTTATATCCAGGAGAAATTCATATAAAAAGGCCCCAGAACATGTGCAAAAATAAAGTGTCATATAGTTATACAATATCATTCTAACTAGCTAAAACTAGAATTATATGTATCAATATGGTTAAGTCTAAAATCCACAGGACTTCCCTGGTGGTCTGGTGGTTAAGAATCCACCTCGTGATGTAAGGGATCCAGGTTCAATCCCTGGTGAGGAACTAAGATCCCCCACGTTATGGGACACCTAAACCCATGCACCACAATTACCAAGCCTGTGTGCTCTAGAGCCCAGGCACCACAACTAGAGAGCCCTTGTACTGTAACTACTGAGCCTGCACAGAGCAACAAAACTTCCTATGTGCTGCAACTAGGATACAGTGCAGCCAAAATAAATAAACCATAAAATATTTTAAAAAGAAATTGAGGTAGTAAGTTGAGAAGTAAAGCAAATAGAATTTAAAAAAAATCAAAATAGTGGCTATTTGGTGAGGCTAAATGATCAGGCATAGGCAACCAGAAGGTGTCACTTTACCTATGTGGTTTAATATTTTATCTCTTAGAATGATCTTAAAGCAAATAGTGCAAAAATCATAAGATTTTATAAAGCTGAATGTTGGAATAACATGTGATATTCCTTGTGTTATTCTCTGCATAATTTTATTGCTTAAAATACATAGTAATAATAATGTATTAAGGGTAAAAATAAAAATAGAAAGAGTAGGATACAATTCCTAGGTATAAGGAGCAGCAAATACTATTCTGGTATCTTGGTTTCCTTACTTCTCTGATTTGTGAAATCTAACTCCTTCTCAAAATTTACCCTAAGTAACCCCCTCTGCTGTGACATATTTTCCAGACCCACATAAAGAAATACTAAGCACCTTAACTGTACCTAAGTAGTGTCTATCACACCAAGTTATGATTGTATAATTTGTTTGCAAAATACACAGTAGCTTCAAGAGGAGACTGTGTTCTCATTTTTATTTTTCTGGTGCCTAACACCCAATGTTTGGCACAAAGCAGATACCCAACAAACAATTGCTGCCAAAGTTGAAATTAATGAGGCTCTATTTCTGGATAATATAATGAAAAATAAAGAACTTTAAGACAGAGTTCACCTTAAGATCCTAGACCCATTTTCAAGTATGTTAGAAAAATTGATTAATTTCTCTGGATTTATTTTTCAATTAGGAAATTTAATTGGTATAGCAAAACTTAGAAGTCATTTGATAAATTATACACACATTTCATTTATTGGATGACACAGCTGTACACATAACAAAGTACATTCTGTGATCTATAAAAAGTCTTCAACTATCCTAAAGTGTTTTCACCAAAAATGTTTAAACATAGTGCCACTTAGTAATATATGTAGAGCCTAATTTGAGTAACATGGTAGTAAAGGAGATGGCTTACTATTAAAGCTGAAGAATGTTAAAGGTCAAAGTTCCAGGAAAAAGTATAATAGAAACTGAGTGGTGTGGTACTATCTGGTTTTTTATGACTGATAAGAGTTATTGCCTGTGTTCTACTGGTTGTTAAATATTTTAGCTACCACTGTTGTTTTCACATCACATGATTTAATCAAACATTTTAGTTAACAGTAAATTTCTATACACACCACTCAAAAATAGCCAGATTATAAATAGGTCAAATACAATATGCATGCGTGCTCGGTGCTTCAGTCGTGTCAGACACTGGGCAACTCTATGGACTGTAGCCGGCCTGGCTCTGCTGTCCATGGGATTCTCCAAAGCAAGAACACTGGACTGGGTTGCCATACCCTCCTGACAACTTGATATTCCTCCTGGGAATCTTCTTGACCCAGGGATTGAACCCACAATGTCTGCTGCATTTTCTGCATCATAGGCAGATTCTTTACTGCTGAGCCACCCAGGAAGCCCTTAATACAACATATTCAGTCCTAAAACTTTATCAAAATTAATGCAGATTTTATTTTTTAAAATTTTTTTGTGATTCCAATTATTTTTTCATTTCTTGAAGTGCTTCAGGGCAGTTTAACAAAGTTCAAATAGCACAATATAGTGATAGAACAGAAATGTATGCTGACAGAATCTCAGTTAATCCTAAGATTGTTGGATACATTTGCATTTTTATTATCTAAAGCTTATCCTTTATGTATACATAAACAAATGGAAATATTAATAAAATTTAACATACTAGTTTTTCTTGAATTCATAATTTCTTTATTAAAATGTTCACAGCTTCTTGGTAAGTACATGTATTGATGTGTGAAGGAAAGACAAAAGACCAGCTCTTTAATTATAGAAATTTGAGAAACTGAAGTGTAAGCTTTCCTCTGAAATCTAGAAAAACAATGAGATGTTAGTTTGAAATAAGAATCTGATATTCTAAAACCAGATTAAACTGTAGGGCTTCAAAGAGAATGAGAAGGATCAAGTGTTTCTAGAGACATACTAAAAGAAGAGGCTGGAAATTTCAAAAGTTTTATATACAGAAGACTAGGAACATGTCTGCTAAGAGGTGTTTGGAAAATACTTTGCAACAAAAGGATCTCTGAGATCTTTTTTCTGTTCAAAGCAAATGTTCTGCACACTGGTATAAATGACTCCCTTATGAATTCACATTTTAACACCCTGTCACCAGAACACTGTGTACAAAGAGAAATATGTTTCTAGACAGTCTGGGTGCAGTCTGTGATCATCATTTAAGCACAGAATTGTCTAGACTTTACTTACTTCAGTAAAATGCTGATATCAAAAGCAGCAACAATAACTTCTGTAGGCCAGAAAGGATGATTTCCTTTCACCACTTCCCTAATCCAGTGCTGGAACTGTTTGCATTTGAGTGGTGGTGTTTTATCTTCCATAGCATCTCTGGGACCTATACAGGAGAGGTTAGCATTCACAATCTGTAGGAAGGAACGGCTAAGGAATTTGTTTTGAAGCAACATGTGTATGCAAGCACATTGTTTTTATGCATTCCTTTCTTATAGGTAAACACCTACATCTTTATCTTTTAACATTATTATTATCTTCATTATTACTATTAATATCATTATTTGAGGGAAGCATGGTGCTGGTAAGTACAAAACATCTACTAACATTACCATGATTAGAGAATTTAAAAAGTTGAATCTCAGAGCTTAGCATGCTCAGAAAACATGTGAAGGAAAATTAAATGTTGAATGTTCAGTAATATAAATACAGGATTCCCAGTTTCTCAGTGAAGATGAGGAATAACATGACATTTGATTTTGAAATTTTGATCCATAAGTGTTTCATAAATATATGAGGTAGTAAGAGGTAGCACAAGGTAGGTTATTTATTTTCTTAAAGTGGCCAAAATTTTTTAAAGTATAGTTGATTTACAATATTGTGCCAATCTCTTCTGTACAACAAAGTGACTAAGTTTTACAGATATATACATTCTTATTATAAATATTCTTTTCCACTATGGTTTATCTCAGAAGATTGGACAGTATTGCCATTTTAACAATTTTAAGCCTTCCAATTCAAGAGCAAGGAATAGCTTTCCATTTATTTAAATCCTCTTTAATTTTCTTATTAATGTTTCATAGTTCTCAGTGTTTATGAGTCTTTCACTTCCTTGGACAGGTTTATTCATAGGTATTGTTTATTTTTGGTGCAATTTTAAAAGATTTTTTGCATCCTATTTCTGATATCTAATAGGTAGTATAAATAAATTCAACTGATTTCTGAATGTTAATCTTATACCCTGCTACACTGAAGAATTTATTTATTAAATTCTGTAGTTTTGTGTGGAGTTCTTAAGGTTTTCTATATGTAGTATTATGTCATCAGCACATAGTGACAATGTTACCTCTTCCCTTCCAATCTGGATAAATTTTATTTCTTTTTCTTGTCTAATTGCTGTGACTAAGACTTCTAATACTACATTGAATAGAAGAGGTAAGAGTGGCAACCTTGTCTGTTCCAGCTTTTATAAATAGTGTTTTCAGTTGAGTTTAGTATTATATTGGCTATGGGTTTGTCATCAATAGCCTTTATTATGTTGAGGTATGTTCCCTGTATACTCAATTTGGTAAGAGTTTATCATGAATGGATGTTGAATTTTGTCAAATGCTTTTTCTGAATCTATTGAAATGATCACGTGGGTTTTGTCTTTTGTTTATGTGGTATATCGCATTGATTGATTGGCATATGTTGAAACATCCTCATGATCTTGGGATGAATTTCACTTCATCATGGTGTATAATCTTTTTATGTGCTGTTGGATTCATTTTTCTAATAGTTGTTGAGGATTTTTGCCTCTATATGGACAAAAATATTGGCCTCTATTTTTTTTTTTCCTGGTGGTCGTCTTTGTCTGATTTTGTTATCAGGGTAATTGTGGCTACATAGAATGTCTTTGAGAGTGTTCCCTTCTCAACACTTTTTGAAGAATTTGATAAGGGTTGGCATGAGTTCTTTCTATGTTTGGTAGAATTTGCCTGTGAAGCCATCTGGTACTAAACACTTGTTTTTAGGAAGTGTTTTGTTTTAACAGATTCTATTTCACTACTAGTGATCAATAGTTCAAATGTCTATTTCTTCTTGATTCAGTTTTGGTGGAATGTATGTCTCTAGAAACCTTCCATTTTTTCTAGGTTCTCAAATTTGTTGTTGTATAATGATAGTATTCAGTTCAGTTCAGTCACTCAGTCGTGTCCAACTCTTTGCAACCCCATGAATCGCAGCTCGCCAAGCCTCCCTGTCCATCACCAACTCCCGGAGTTCACTCAGACTCACATCCATCGAGTCCTTGATGCCATCCAGCCATCTCATCCTCTGTCGTCCCCTTCTCCTCCTGCCCCCAATCCCTCCCAGCATCAGAGTCTTTTCCAATAAGTCAACTTTTCGCATGAGGTGGCCAAAGTACTGGAGTTTCAGCTTTAGCATCATTCCTTCCAAAGAAATCCCAGGGCTGATCTCCTTCAGAATGGACTGCTTGGATCTCCTTGCAGTCCAAGGGACTCTCAAGAGTCTTCTCCAACACCACACTTCAAAAGCATCAATTCTTCGGCGCTCAGCCTTCTTCACAGTCCAACTCTCACATCCATACATGACCACTGGAAAAACCATAGCCTTGAAGACGGATCTTAGTCAGCAAAGTAATGTCTCTGCTTTTGAATATGCTGTCTAGGTTGGTCATAACTTTTCCTCCAAGGAGTAAGCGTCTTTTAATTTCATGGCTGCAATCACCATCTACAGTGATTTTGGAGCCAAAAAAATAAAGTCTGACACTGTTTCCCCATCTATTTTCCATGAAGTGATGGGACCGGATGCCATGATCTTCGTTTTCTGAATGTTGAGCTTTAAGCCAACTTTTTCGCTCTCCTCTTTCACTTTCATCAAAAGGCTTTTTAGCTCCTTTTCACTTTCTGCCATAAGGGTGGTGTCATCTGCATATCTGAGGTTATTGATATTTCTCCCAGCAATCTTGATTCCACATTTCTGCAATATCTGCTTTATGTCTCCTTTTTCATTTCTTAGTTTGTTTATTTGGGTTCTTTCACTTTTATTCTTGGTTATCCTGGGCAGAAGTTTGTCAGTTTTGTTCACCCTTTCAAACAACCAGCCCTTGGCTTTATTGATTGTTTTCCTACTGTATTTTAATCTCTATTTTATTTATTTCCTCTCTGATCTTTATTGGTTCCTTCCTTGTGCTGAATTTAGACTAGTTTTTTTTTTTTTTTTTTTTAAATTTTTCTAAGTGGTAGGTTATTCTTGCCTGGAGAATCCCACGGAGACTGGCAGGCTATGGTCCATAGGGTTGCAAAGAGTCAGACATGCCGGAAGCAAACTTAGCACAGCACAGATTATGTTGTTTATTTGAGACTTTTCTCGTTTTTTGAGGAAGATTTGTATTGCTATAAACTTCCCTCCAAGAGCTGCTTTTGCTGCATCCCATAGATTTTGTGTGGCTGTGCTTTCATTGTTATTTGTCTCAAGGGAATTTTTTTTTTTTTTACTGGCATCAATTTTAACATTTTTTATTTGTATTAAGATGTAACATTTAGTAAGCCCACAAATCTTAATATTTAAAGCTTTATCAGTGTTTATGTACATTCATACTTGTAAAACTTTCAAGAAGATCAAGATATAGAACATTGCCAACACCCCAGAGGGCTCCTTGTGCCCCTTCCCAGGCAATACTCACCCTAAGATAAATACTTCTCTGACCACTATCACTGCATGTTAATTTAACCTGTCTTGACCTTCATATAAGGGGAATCAAATGGTAGGAACTCTGTCTGTGGCACCCTGTCTACCTCTCTTCTAGTCCTCCAGTCAGAAGATCACCTCTTCAGTTTTTCAAAGAAATACCCTCAATATGTAATTCAATTTTTAAAATATTCAACCAAAGAGACTGATGCCCAGAAAAACATAGGAGTTTCTTTTCTGAGGTTCCCCATCTTCCCTCTGGATGACTGGCAGAGAACATTTACCTCCTTGCAGCAGAGTCTCACTTTTCCCCCAACTCCACAAGACAACCATATCAGAGCACAGCAAAGTAAATTCAGTCTTAGCATACTTGAAGGATTGTTTCGTTACAAGGACTGTAGAAAGTGATTATTGCTGTCTATACAGTTTAGGGATGAGAAAGCAATCAACATTACTCATAAATGGAGTAGGTCACAGCATATAGAATTACCCATAAAGCTTTTGTTCTGAACATCATGGCAAGGTGGGATGCCTAAGAAAAAGGGCTTCTCATGATAACAGGACAGCAATATAGATAAGTTTACTTTGAATATATAATTCTATGCAGCTTAATTTTACCCCTAAGGCAGGTGAAGTAGGATTGTACTTAGAATCCCAGTAGGTGTCCATTAAAAATCAATTACTTTGACATACCACCCTAGAAAACATTATATGTTGATGCTCTCACTCAGAAGAGCTACAACTGAGAAGGTCCTTTCAATTCCAGCTACCATTTAACTTCCTACAGCTGGGGTGGCAAGAATTAAAGCTCAGAAATTGAAGGTTTTCACTCTAATAATACAGTATTTTTTTAAGTGAAGATAGAGATTTATAAAAATTTCTCTTGGTGCATGGTCTTCCTTGGTGGTTTTTTTTAAGTGGCTTTCGTTCCTTCAAAGTAGCAGCAATGTACATTTATTTATGAAGTACGTGCCTCTATCCGTGACCTGTGCACTGAGTAGATGTTGAAAAGACTTACCTTGAAGCAAATTAAGATAAAGTAAAAAGATCCCCTGTGATATAGTCAAATATTTAAAATTTACTATAATTGTACACTATAAATGAAATCACCTGGATCTTTGCTGCCCGTTTTCTGCTGTTCCTCCCTCTCTTACCTGGTTTTACCATTCTTCTACAAAGGGACTTAACACTTCTGTTTTGATTTTATGTTTTATTCTTCATGGTTCCTTTTTATAAATTCAAAGTTCTTTCAATTTCCTATTTTTGCTAATATTTAAAATATGTAAATTTGAGGTATTTGGATTTTTTAAAGAATATAGTTAATTTATTTTAATTGGAGGATAATTACTTTACAATATTGTGATGGATTTTGCCATACATTGACGTGAATCAGCCATAGGTGTACATGTGTCCCCCTCATCCTGAATCCCCCTCACACCTCCCTCCAGACCCTATTCCTCTGGGTTGTCCCGGAGCACTGGCTTTGAATGCCCTGCTTCATGTGCTGAACTTGCACTGGTCATCTATTTTACATATGGTAATATAAATTTTTCCATGCTATTCTCTCAAATCATCCCACCTTCACCTCCTACATAGTCTAAATATCTGTTCTTCACACTGTGTCTCTCTCTCTCTCTTTTTTTTTTGCCTTGCATATAAGATCATCATTACTATCTTTCTAAATTTCATTTATATGCATTAATATACAGTATTGGTGTTTCTCTTTCTGACTTACTTCACTTTGTATAATACACTCCTTTTTTTTTTTGCCTTGCATATAAGATCATCATTACTGTCTTTCTAAATTTCATTTATATGCATTAATATACAGTATTGGTGTTTCTCTTTCTGACTTACTTCACTTTGTATAATACACTCCAGTTTCATCCAGCTCATTAGAATTGACTCAAATACATTCCTTTTTATAGCTGAGTTGAGAAACCTATATGCAGGTCAGGAAGCAACAGTTAGAACTGGGCATGGAACAACAGACTGGTTTCAAACAGGAAAAGGAATATGTCAAGGCTGTTTATTGTCACCCTGCTTATTTAACTTCTTTTTATTATTATTATTTTTTTAATTTTTATTTTTACTTTATTTTACTTTACAATACTGTATTGGTTTTGCCATACATTGACATGAATCCACCATGGGTGTATATGCATTCCTAAACTTGAACCCCCCTCCCACCTCCCTCCCCATAACATCTCTCTGGGTCATCACCGTGCACCAGCCCCAAGCATGCTGTATCCTGTGTCGGACATAGACTGGCGATTCAATTCTTACATGATAGTATACCTGTTACAATGCCATTCTCCCAAATCATCCCCCCTCCCCTTCTCCCTCTGAACCAAAAGTCCATTATACACATCTGTGTCTCCTTTGCTGTCCTGCATACAGGGTCGTCATTGCCATCTTTCTAAATTCCATATATATGTGTTAGTATACTGTATTGGTGTTTTTCTTTCTGGCTTACTTCACTCTGTATAATCGGCTCCAGTTTCATCCATCTCATCAGAACTGATTCAAATGAATTCTTTTTAATGGCTGAGTAATACTCCACTGTGTCTATGTACCACTGCTTTCTTATCCATTCATCTGCTGATGGACATCTAGGTTGTTTCCATGTCCTGGCTATTATAAACAGTGCTGCAATGAACATTGGGGTACATGTGTCTCTTTCAATTCTGGTTTCCTTGGTGTGTATGCCCAGCAGTGGGATTGCTGGGTCATAAGGTAGTTCTATTTGCAATTTTTTCAGGAATCTCCACACTGTTCTCCATAGTGGCTGTACTAGTTTGTATTCCCACCAACAGTGTAGGAGGGTTCCCTTTTCTCCACACCCTCTCCAGCATTTATTGCTTGCAGATTTTTGGATCGCAGACATTCTGACTGGTGTGAAATGGTACCTCATTGTGGTTTTGATTTGCAACGCTCTAATAATGAGTGATGTTGAGCATCTTTTCATGTGTTTGTTAGCCATCCGTACGTCTTCTTTGGAGAAATGTCTATTTAGTTCTTTGGCCCATTTTTTGATTGGGTCGTTTATTTTTCTGGGATTGAGCTGCATAAGTTGCTTGTATATTTTTGAGATTAGTTGTTTGTCAGTTGCTTCATTTGCTATTATTTTCTCCCATTCCGAAGGCTGTCTTTTAACCTTGTTTATATTTTCCTTTGTTGTGCAGAAGCTTTTAATTTTAATTAGATCCCATTTGTTTATTTTTGCTTTTATTTCCAGAATTCTGGGAGGTGGATCATAGAGGATCCTGCTGTGATTTATGTCGGAGAGTGTTTTGCCTTCATTCTCCTCTAGGAGTTTTATAGTTTCTGGTCTTACATTTAGATCTTTAATCCATTTTGAGTTTATTTTTGTGTGCGGTGTTAGAAAGTGATCTAGTTTCATTCTTTTACAAGTGGTTGACCAGTTTTCCCAGCACCACTTGTTAAAGACATTGTCTTTACTCCATTGTATATTCTTGCCTCCTTTGTCAAAGACAAGGTGTCCATATGTGTGTGGATTTATCTCTGGGCTTTCTATTTTATTCCATTGATCTATATGTCTGTCTTTGTGCCAGTACCATACTCTCTTGATGACTGTGGCTTTGTAGTAGAGCCTGAAGTCAGGCAAGTTGACTCCTCCAGTTCCATTCTTCTTTCTCAAGATTGCTTTGGCTATTTGAGGTTTTTTGTATTTTCATACAAATCTTGAAATTATTTGTTCTAGTTCTGTGAAAAATATGGCTGGTAGCTTGATGGGGATTGCATTGAATTTGTAAATGCTTTGGGTAGTATACTCATTTTCACTATATTGATTCTTCTGATCCATGAACATGGTATATTTCTCCGTCTATTAGTGTCCTCTTTGATTTCTTTCATCAGTGTTTTATAGTTTTCTATATATAGGTCTTTAGTTTCTTTAGGTAGATATATTCCTAAGTATTTTATTCTTTTCGTTGCTATGGTGAATGGAATTGTTTCCTTAATTTCTTTTTCTACTTTCTCATTATTAGTGTATAGGAATGCAAGGGATTTCTGTGTGTTGATTTTATATCCTGCAACTTTACTATATTCATTGATTAGCTCTAGTAATTTTCTGGTGGAGTCTTTAGGGTTTTCTATGTAGAGGATCATGTCATCTGCGAACAGTGAAAGTTTTACTTCTTTTCCAATTTGGATTCCTTTGATTTCTTTTTCTGCTCTGATTGCTGTGGCCAAAACTTGCAGAACTATGTTGAACAGTAGCAGTGAAAGTGGGCACCCTTGTCTTGTTCCTGACTTTAGGGGAAATGCTTTCAATTTTTCACCATTGAGGATAATGTTTGCTGTGGGTTTGTCATATATAGCTTTTATTATGTTGAGGTATGTTCCTTCTATTCCTGCTTTCTGGAGAGTTTTTATCATAAATGGATGTTGAATTTTGTCAAAGGCCTTCTCTACATCTATTGAGATAATCATATGGCTTTTATTTTTCAATTTGTTAATATGGTGAATTACACTGATTGATTTGTGGATATTGAAGAATCCTTGCATCCCTGGGATAAAGCCCACTTGGTCATGGTGTATGATCTTTTTAATGTGTTGTTGGATTCTGACTGCTAGAATTTTGTTGAGGATTTTTGCATCTATGTTCACCAGTGATATTGGCCTGTAGTTTTCTTTTTTTGTGGCATCTTTCTCAGGTTTTGGTATTAGGGTGATCGTGGCCTCATAGAATGAGTTTGGAAGTTTACCTTCCTCTGCAATTTTCTGGAAGAGTTTGAGTAGGATAGGTGTTAGCTCTTCTCGAAATTTTTGGTAGAATTCAGCTGTGAAGCCATCTGGACCTGGGCTTTTGTTTGCTGGAAGATTTCTGATTACAGTTTCAATTTCCGTGCTTGTGATGGGTCTGTTAAGATTTTCTATTTCTTCCTGGTTCAGTTTTGGAAAATTGTACTTTTCTAAGAATTTGTCCATTTCTTCCACGTTGTCCATTTTATTGGCATATAACTGCTGATAGTAGTCTCTTATGATCCTTTATATTTCTGTGTTGTCTGTTGTGATCTCTCCATTTTCATTTCTAATTTTATTGATTTGATTTTTCTCTCTTTGCTTCTTGATGAGTCTGGCTAGTGGTTTGTCAATTTTATTTATCCTTTCAAAGAACCAGCTTTTGGCTTTGTTGATTTTTGCTATGGTCTCTTTTGTTTCTTTTGCATTGATTTCTGCCCTAATTTTTAAGATTTCTTTCCTTCTACTAACTCTGGGGTTCTCCAATTCTTCCTTTTCTAGTTGCTTTAGTTGTAGAGTTAGGTTATTTATTTGACTTTTTTCTTGTTTCTTGAGGTATGCCTGTATTGCTATGAACTTTCCTCTTAGCACTGCTTTTATAGTGTCCCACAGGTTTTGGGTTGTTGTGTTTTCATTTTCATTCATTTCTATGCATATTTTGATTTCTTTTTTGATTTCTTCTGTGATTTGTTGGTTATTCAGAAGTGTGTTGTTCAACCTCCATATGTTGGAAGTTTTAATAGTTTTTCTCCTGTAATTGAGATCTAATCTTAATGCATTATGGTCAGAAAAGATGCTTGGAATGATTTCGATTTTTTTGAATTTATCAAGTTTAGATTTATGGCCCAGGATGTGATCTATCCTGGAGAAGGTTCCATGAGCACTTGAAAAAAAGGTGAAATTCATTGTTTGGGGGTGAAATGTCCTATAGATATCAATTAGGTCTAACTGATCTAATGTATCATTTAAAGTTTGCGTTTCTTTGTTAATTTTCTGTTTAGTTGATCTGTCCATAGATGTGAGTGGGGTATTAAAGTCTCCCACTATTACTGTGTTATTGTTGATTTCCCCTTTCATACTTGTTAGCATTTGTCTTACATATTGCGGTGCTCCTATATTGGGTGCATATATATTTATAATTGTTGTACCTTCTTCTTGGATTGATCCTTTGATCATTATGTAGTGGCCTTCTTTGTCTCTTTTCACAGCCTTTGTTTTAAAGTCTATTTTATCGGATATGAGTATTGCCACTCCTGCTTTCTTTTGGTCTCTATTTGCGTGGTATATCTTTTTCCAGCCCTTCACTTTCAGTCTGTATGTGTCCCTTGTTTTGAGGTGGGTCTCTTGTAAGCAGCATATAGAGGGGTCTTGTTTTTGTATCCATTCGGCCAGTCTTTGCCTTTTGGTTAGGGCTTTCAACCCATTTACGTTTAAGGGAATTATTGATAAGTATGATCCCGTTACCATTTACTTTATTGTTTGGGGTTCGGGTTTATACACCCTTTTCGTGTTTCCTGTCTAGAGAAGATCCTTCAGCATTTGTTGGAGAGCTGGTTTGGTGGTGCTGAATTATCTCAGCTTTTGCTTGTCTGTAAAGCTTTTGATTTCTCCTTCGTATTTGAATGAGATCCTTGCTGGGTACAGTAATCTGGGCTGTAGGTTATTTCCTTTCATCACTTTAAGCATGTCTTGCCATTCTCTCCTGGCCTGAAGAGTTTCTATTGAAAGATCAGCTGTTATCCTTATGGGAATCCCCTTGTGTGTTATTTGTTGTTTTTCCCTTGCTGCTTTTAATATTTGTTCTTTGTGTTTGATCTTTGTTAATTTGATTAATATGTGTCTTGAGGTGTTTCGCCTTGGGTTTATCCTATTTGGAACTCTCTGTGTTTCTTGGACTTGGGTGATAATTTCCTTCCCCATTTTAGGGAAGTTTTAAAATATTATCTCCTCAAGGATTTTCTCATGGTCTTTCCTGTTGTCTTCTTCTTCTGGGACTCCTATAATTCGAATGTTGGAGCATTTCATATTGTCCTGGAGGTCTCTGAGAATGTCCTCATGTCTTTTAATTCGTTTTTCTTGTTTCCTCTCTGATTCATTTATTTCTAACATTCTATCTTCTATTTCACTAATCCTATCTTCTGCCTCCATTATTCTACTATTTGTTGCCTCCAGAGTGTTTCTGATCTCATTTATTGCGTTATTCATTATATATTGACTCTTGTTTATTTCTTCTAGGTCCTTGTTAAACCTTTCTTGCATCTTCTCAATCCTTGTCTCTAGGTTATTAATCTGTGATTCCATTTTGATTTCAAGATTTTGGATCATTTTCACTATCAATATTCAGAATTCTTTCTCAGGTAACTTATTTAACTTCTATGCAGAGTACATCATGAGAAACGCTGGGCTGGAAGAAATACAAGCTGGAATCAAGATTGCCGGGAGAAATATCAATAACCTCAGATATGCAGATGATACCACCCTTAAGGCAGAAAGTGAAGAGGAACTTAAAAGCCTCTTTTTTTTTTTCTTTTTTTAAATTTAATTTTATTTTTATGTTTACTCTATTTTACTTTACAATACTGTATTGGTTTTGCCATACATTGACATGAATCCACCACGGGTGTACATGCATTCCCAAACATGAACCCCCCCTCCCACCTCCCTCCCCATAACATCTCTCTGGGTCATCCCCGTGCACCAGCCCCAAGCATGCTGTATCCTGCATCGGACATAGACTGGCGATTTGATTTTTACATGATAGTATACATGTTTCAATGCCATTCTCCCAAATCATCCCACCCTCTCCCTCTCCCTCTGAGTCCAAAAGTCCGCTATACACATCTGTGTCTTTTTGGCTGTCTTGCATACAGGGTCATCATTGCCATCTTTCTAAATTCCATATATATGTGTTAGTATACTGTATTGGTGTTTTTCTTTCTGGCTTACTTCATTCTGTATAATCGGCTCCGGTTTCATCCATCTCATCAGAACTGGTTCAAACGTATTCTTTTCAATGGCTGAGTGATCCTCCATTGTGTCTATGTACCACAGCTTTCTTATCCATTCATCTGCTGATGGACATCTAGGTTGTTTCCATGTCCTGGCTATTATAAACAGTGCTGCGATGAACATTGGGGTACATGTGTCTCTTTCAATTCTGGTTTCCTTGGTGTGTATGCCCAGCAGTGGGATTGCTGGGTCATAAGCCACACACATATGGACACCTTATCTTTGACAAAGGAGGTAAGAATATACAATGGAGTAAAGACAATCTCTTTAACAATTGGTGCTGGGAAAATTGGTCAACCACTTGTAAAAGAATGAAACTAGATCACTTTCTAACACCGCACACAAAAATAAACTCAAAATGGATTAAAGATCTAAATGTAAGACCAGAAACTATAAAACTCCTAGAGGAGAATGAAGGCAAAACACTCTCCGACATAAATCACAGCAGGATCCTCTATGATCCACCTCCCAGAATTCTGGAAATAAAAGCAAAAATAAACAAATGGGATCTAATTAAAATTAAAAGCTTCTGCACAACAAAGGAAAATATAAGCAAGGTGAAAAGACAGCCTTCGGAATGGGAGAAAATAATAGCAAATGAAGCAACTGACAAACAACTAATCTCAAAAATATACAAGCAACTTATGCAGCTCAATCCCAGAAAAATAAACGACCCAATAAAAAAATGGACCAAAGAACTAAATAGACATTTCTCCAAAGAAGACGTACGGATGGCTAACAAATACATGAAAACATCACTCATTATTAGAGCGTTGCAAATCAAAACCACAATGAGGTACCACTTCACACCAGTCAGAATGTCTGCGATCCAAAAATCTGCAAGCAATAAATGCTGGAGAGGGTGTGGAGAAAAGGGAACCCTCCTACACTGTTGGTGGGAATACAAACTAGTACAGCCACTATGAAGAACAGTGTAGAGGTTCCTTAAAAATTGCAAATAAAAAGCCTCTTGATGAAAGTGAAAGTGGAGAGTGAAAAAGTTGGCTTAAAGCTCAACATTCAGAAAACAAAGATCATGGCATCTGGTCCCATCACTTCATGGAAAATAGATGGGGAAACAGTGGAAACAGTGTCAGACTTTTTTTTTTAGGCTCCAAAATCACTGCAGATGGTGACTGCAGCCATGTAATTAAAAGATGTTTACTCCTTGAAAGGAAAGTTATGACCAACCTAGATAGCATATTCAAAAGCAGACACATTACTTTGCCAACAAAGGTTTGTCAAGTCAACGCTATGGTTTTTCCAATGGTCATGTATGGATGTGAAAGTTGGACTGTGAAGAAGGCTGAGCGCCAAAGAATTGATTCTTTTGAACTGTGGTGTTGGAGAAGACTCTTGAGAGTCCCTTGGACTGCAAGGAGATCCAACCAGTCCATTCTGAAGGAGATCAGCCCTGGGATTTCTTTGGGAGGAACGATGCTAAAGCTGAAACTCCAGTACTTTGGCCACCTCATGCGAAGAGTTGACTCATTGGAAAAGACTCTGATGCTGGGAGGGATTGGGGGCAGGAGGAGAAGGGGACGGCAGATGATGAGATGGCTGGATGGCATCACTGACTCGATGGACATGAGTCTGAGTGAACTCGGGGAGTTGGTGATGGACAGGGAGGCCTGGCATGCTGTGATTCATGGGGTTGCAGAGTCGGACATGACTGAGTGACTGAACTGAACTGAACAGAATATTCCATTGTGGATATGTACTTCCTTATCCATTCATCTGCCAGTGGACATCTAGGCTGCTTCCATGTCCTAGCTATTGTAAAGAGTGCTGCAATGAACACTGGGGTACATGGGTCTCTTTCATTTCTGGTTTCTCAATGTATATACCCAACAGTGGGATTGCTGAATCATATGGCAGTTCTATTCCCAGTTTTTAAAGGAATTTTAAAGGAACAGACACTGTTCTCCATAGTGGCTGTACCAGTTTGCATTCCCACTAACAGTATAAAAGTGTTCCCTTTTCCCAACACCTTCTCCAGCATTTATTGTTTGTAGACTTTTTGATGGTGGCCATTCTGACTGGTGTGAGATGATTCCTCATTGTGGTTTGATTTGCATTTCTCTAATAACAAGCGATGCTGAGCATCTTTTCCTATGTTTATTAGCCATCTGTATGTCTTCTTTGGAGAAATGTCTTTTTAGCTCTTTATTCACTTAGATTGAGTTGTTCATTTTTCTGGCATTGAGCTACATGAGCTGTTTGTTGTTTTGGAGATTAATTCTTTGTCAGTTGTTTCATTTGTTATTATTTTCTCCCATCCTGAAGGCTGCCTTTTTACCTAACTTATAGTTTCCTTCATTGTGCAAAAGATTCTAAGTTTAATTAGGTCCAATTTGTTCATTTGGTTTTTTATTTCCATTACTCTGGAAGGTAGGTCATAGAAGATTTTGCTGTGATTGATGTCAGAGAGTGTTATGCCTGTGTTTCCCTCTCAGAGTTTTTTAGTTTCTGGTCTTACATTTAGATCTTTAATCCATTTTGAGTTTATTTTTGTGTATGGTGTTAGAAAGTATTCTAGTTTCTTTTACACATGGTTGACCAGTTTTCCCAGCACCACTTATTAAAGACTGTCTTTTCTCCATCATATGTTTTTGCTTCCTTTGTCAAAGAGAAGTTGTCCATACCTGCATGGATTTATCTCTGGACTTTCTATTTGGTTCTATTGATCTGTATTTATGTCTTTGTGCCAGTACTATATTGCTGATGACTGTAGCTCTGTAGTATAGTCTAAAGTCAGGAAGGTTGACTCCTCCAGTTCCATTCTTCTTTCTCAAGTTTGCTTTGGCTATTCGCAGTTTTTTGTGTTTCCATACAAATTGTGAAATTATTTGTTCTAGTTCTTTGAAAAATATCATTGGTAGTTTGATAGGGATAGCTTTGAATCTATAGATTGCTTCAGGTAGTATACTCACTTTCACTATATCGATTATTCCAATCCACAAACATGGTACGTTTCTCCATCTATTTCTGTCATCTTTGATTTCTCCCATCAGTGTTTTATAATTTTCAATATGTAGGTCTTTTGTTCCTTTAGGCAAATTTATTCCTAAGTATTTTATTCTTTTCATTGCAATGGAGAATGGAATTATTTCCTTGATTTCTCTTTCTGTTTTTTCATTGCTAGTATATAGGAATTCAAGTGATTTCTGTGTATTAATTTTATATCCTGAAACTTTACTATATTCATTGATTATCTCTACCAATTTTCTGATGGTAACTTTGAGGTTTCTATGAAGAGGATCATGTCATCTTCAAACAGTGAGAGTTTTACTTCTTTTCCAACCTGGATTCCTTTTATTTCTTTTTCGTCTCTGATTGCTGTGGCTAGGACTTCCAAAACTATGTTGAATAGTAGTGGTGAGAGTGGGCATCCTTGCCTTGTTCCTAATTTTAGAGGAAATGCTTTCAATTTTTTGCCATTGAGGATAATGTTTGCTCTGGGTTTGTCGTATATGGCTTTTATTATGTTGAGGTGTGTTTCTTCCATGCCTGCTTTCTTGCAAGGTTTTATCATAAATGGGTATTGAATTTTGTCAAAGACTTTCTTTGCATCTATTGATATAACATGGTTATTATCTTTCAATTTGTTAATATGGTGTATCACATTGATTGATTTGTGAATACTGAAGAATTCTTGCATCCCAAGAATAAAGTCCACTTGGTCATGATGTATGATCTTCTTAATATGTTGCTGGATTCTGTTTGCTAGAATTTTGTTGAGGATTTTTGCACTTATGTTCGTCAGGGACACTGGCCTGTAGTTTTTTTTCCTGTGGCGTTTTTTTCTGGTTTTGGTATTAGGGTGATGGTGGCCTCCTAGAATGAGTTTGGGAGTTTTCCTTCCTCTGCAATATTCTGTAAGAGTTTGAGTAGGATAGGTGTTATCTCTTTTCTAAATTGCTAGTAGAAATCACTTGTGAAGCCAAAATTTCCTTCATGGAAAAGTTCAGTTTGTCCTGAGTGTGCATTTTTCAGGCACTGCTGAAAAAGTGTGAATCTGCCAATTGTAGTCTGCTGGCAAAAACAGTGTTCTCACCCTGTGAAACCTATACTGTTTCACTTTCAAACCCACTTAAGAAAACTCTTTGTGTGCTGATTCTTTCTTCACTACAATCAATTCTTGGTGCAAGCAAGTTTTCTGAAACAAATACAGTGCTTGGATCTCTTTACTTGCAGCTCATGTACTAGAACACCTAGGTTTATAATGTGTTGTATGGGTATGCTTCTAAACAACCCAGAGAAACACCAGTTCACACAATTTCTTTTTTGGAAGGTTTAGTTACCCTAAGTGTGCATTTTCAGTCCTGGACACTGCAGGAAAATATGCTGGGCATGAACAAATATGCTGATTGACATCTGTTGGCAAAAACAGTGATCTCACCCTGTGAAAGTAGAATGTTTCACTCTCAAACCCACTTATGAAAACACTTTGTGTGCTGATTCTTCCTCACTACAGTCAATCCTTGGTGCAAGCAAGTGAGTTTTCTGAAGGAAACACAGTGCTTGGATCTCCTTACTAACTCATGTAATAGAATACCTAAATTTATAATGTGTTGTATGGGCATGCCTCTAATGACCCAGAGAATCATCAGTTCACACAACCACCTTTATGGAAGGTTCAGTTATCTTGAGTGTTCATTTTCAGTGCTGGGACACTGCAGGGAAATACACTGGCTGTGAATCTGCCAATTTCAGTCCACTGGCACAAACAGTATTCTCACCCTACAAATGCCAAAATGTTTCACTCTCAAAATCACTCAAGAAAACACTATGTGTGCTGATTTGCTTTTCACTAAAGTAAATTCTTTTCAAAGCAAGTGACTTCTCTGAAAGAAAATATATGCTTTGATCTCCTTGTTAGGAGCTCATCTAATACAACACGTAGGTCATAATGCATTGTATGGATGTGCCATTTACCCAGAAAACAACCAATTCATACAGCTTCCTTCATGGAAAGGTTTAGTTTGTCCCAACTGTGCATTTTCAGTTCTGGGACATTCCTGGAGAATATGCTGGGTGTGAACCTGCCAGTTGGGGTCTATTGGCACAAACGGTGCTCTCACCCTGGGAAAGCTAGAATGTTTCACACTAAGACCCACCAAGGAAACCACTGTGGGTGCTGATTCTTTCTTCACAACAGTCAATTCTTGGTGCAATCAAGTGACATTTCTGAAATAAACACTGTGCTTCAATCTCCTTTCTATGACCTCATCGGATCCCAACACCTAGGTTTATAATGTGCTCTATGGATATGCCACTGATTACACAGAGAACTGGAGGAGGAAATGGAAACCCACTCTAGTACTCTTGCCTGGAAAATCCCATGGACAGAGGAGCCTGGTAGGCTGCAGTCCATGGAGTTGCAAAGAGTCAGACAAAAGTGAGCAACTTCACTTTCACACAGCTTCCTTCATAGAAAGGTTCAGTTTGTCCCAAGTGTGTATGTTCAGTGCTGGGTACTGCAGAGAAATATGCCTGATGTGAATTGGGGTCAGCAGGCAAAAACAGTGTTCTCATCCTTTCGATTTCCCTGGTGGCTCAGATGATAAAAAGTCTGCCTGCAGTTGTGGGAGACCTGGGTTCAATCCCTGGGTTGGGAAGATATCCTGGAGAAGGAAATGGCAACCCACTCCAGTATCCATGCCTGGAAAATTCCATGGGCCAAGGAGCCTGGCAGGCTACAGTCCATGGGGGTCGCAAAAAGTTGGACACAACTGAGTGGCTTTCTTTCTTTCATCCTTTAAAGCTAGAGTGTTTCCCTCTCAAACTCACCTAGGAAAATTCTTTGGGTGTTGTTTCTCTCTTCACTACAGTCAATTCTTGGTGCAATCAGCTGACTTTTCAGACAGAGATACTGTGCTTGGATCTCCTTACTAGGAGCTCATCTAAAGAACACGTAGGTTCATAATGTATTGTATGGGTATGCCTCTCAACACACAGAAAACAACCAGTTCACACAATTTCCTGCTTGGAAAGGTTCAGTTTATCTCGAGTGTGTGTTTTCAGTGTTCAGACACTGCAGGGAAAAATGCTGCATATGAACCTGCCAATTGGGATCTTCTGGCAAGAACAGTGTTCTCACCTTTGAAAGCTAGACTGTTTCACTCTGAACCCCACATAGGAAAACACTTTGTGTGCTGATTCTCTCTTCACTACAGTCAATCCTTGGCATAATCAGGTGACTTTTCTGAAGGAAACACTGTGCTTAGATCCCCTTTCTAGGATCCAATCTAATAGAACACCTAGGTTCATAATGCATTATGGGTATGCCACTCACCACGCTGAAAACAACCAGTTCCCACTATTTCCTTAATGGACAGTTTCAGTTTGTCATGAGTATGCATTTTCAGTGCTGAGATATTTTAGGGTAATATGCTGGGTGTGAATTTGCCAACTGGGGTCTTTGCAAAAACACTGTTCTCATCCTGTGAAAGCTAGACTGTTTCACTCTCAAACCCACCTAGGAAAACACTTTGGGTGTTGATTCTCTCTTCACTACACTCTGTTCTAGCTGGAAACAAGCGATTTTTCTGATGGAAACACTGTGCCTGGATCTCCTTACTAGGAACTCATTTAATAGAACACCTAGGTCCAAAATGCATTGTATGGGTATGCCACTCACAACCCAGAGAACAACCAGTTCCCGCAACTTCCTTCGTGGAAATTTTCCATTTGTCCCAAATGTGTATTTTCAGTGTTGGAACATTGTAAGGAAATATGCTGAATGTGAACCTGGTAATTTGGGTCTGCTGGCAAAAGCTAGAATATTTCACTGTCATACCAATCTAGGAAAACACTTTGGGTACTGATTCCCTCTTCACTAGTCAGTTCTCAGCACAAACAAGGGAGTTTTCTGAAAGAAACACTGTGCTGGGATCTCCTTACTAGGAGCTCTTTTAATAGAACACTTAGGTTTGAAATACATAGTATGGGTATTTATTCAACACAAGCAGAACAACCTGTGAACACCACTTATTTCATGGAGCAATTCATTGTGTATACGCCATTTGTATTTCGACCTTGCACAGAAACTGCAGGCAAACATCTTGCGTGTGAACCCAGGTATAGTGTCCGCAGTTAACTATTGTCCCTTGTGAAGCTTGAGAGTTAATAGCTACTTGAAAAACACTATGCTTGCTTGTCTTCTCTTCACTGCAATAAACTCTTTACTCCAAGTATGTTTTCTGAAATGAACAGTGTGCTTGCCACTTCTTGCTAGGATCTCATTTCACAGAATCCCCAGGCTAAAGCAGCCTAGGATGGGTATCCCATTACCACCCACAGAACAACTTGTGCTCACAAGTTACTTCATGGACATGTTCACTGTGTCCCAGTTGTGTCTTTTCAGTGCTAGGAAACTGCAAGGAAACATTCCTGTGTGAACCAGGAAGTTAGGGTCTAAAGGCAAAAGCAATATGTTCACCCTTGAAAGCTAATATGTTGCCCTCTCAAAACTGCAAGAAAAACACTTCAGTTGCTTGGATTCTCTTCACTGCAGTTAACTCTTTGGTTTCTGAAGGAAACACTCTGTTAGGATCTCCTTTCTTGGTGCTTATTTAAAGGTAATACAGAGTATGTTTTCCTGTTTTTGTTCTGTTTTGTTTTTCTTGAGATGTGAAATGACACAATAGTGACACACTCAACCCTTCAATGGATAAACTTGTTCATACTACATATTTCTCTCAGAAAACTGACTTTTTTAAACAAAAGACATTCATGCAATGACTAGGAAACAAGCAACCAGAGTGTTTTTCAGGCATCTTCAAAACTGTGATTACCTAGCTATCACAAGTAGAAAATACTGTGATTGACTGCAGTCCCAATTTCCAAGTTGACACACAGCATGTTTCCTTGTTCTTTCCCTGTTGTAAGAGGGGACAGTATACTCTGAACCCATCCATGAAGAAACATATGTGCCCAGGGTGATCTGTGTGTGGTGATTGGAATACCCAACTTACTACTCTGATTAAGACCAGAAGTTCTGTTAGTTGTGTTCTTATAAAAGAGTTACAAGCAGTCTGGTCTTTTGTTTGGTTTTTCAGAACACTCATTTGACCGAGACATTTCTACAATGAATAGCAGACAAGCCACCAATGTAGCTTGAAGCCACAACTACATAGCTTTCACAGATGGAAAATACTGCTTTTGACTGAAGATCTCAAGCTTTAAGGTAACACACACCACGTTTCCCTTATGCATTTGACCTATAAGAAGACACAACTGGGACTCAACGAACCCTTCCATGAAGAAACTGGTGTACATGAAATTCTCTGTTTGGTGAGCAGAATATACACATTACTGCATTGGTTAGGCAGAGTTCTTTGAGGTGTCTCCCAGCGAAGAGCTGCAAACATCTTGTGTTTTTTCTAGAAGCTCATCTGTTACACCAGAGACACTGCTGTGGTGAATAGAAGATGAGGAACCAGAGTTTTTCAGGCAGCTCTGAACCTGCCACTACCTAACTTGCACAGGCGGAAAGTACTGCTTTTTGCCTAGAAGTTGCAATTTCCAACATGACACATAGTAAGTTCCTGTAGTCCAAACTGTGATAAAAAAAAAAACATTTAGGACACACTGGACCCTTCCATGAGGAAACTTTTATACACAGGGTTTTCTATGGGTGGTGAGTGGAATCTTTGTGTTACTGCTAGGAGTTAAGCCTAGGAATCCTGTGAGGTGTGCTTTAGCAAGGAGTTGCAAACAATTTGTTCCTCTAAGAAAACTCACTTGTTTAACTGAGTCATTGCTGCAAGGAACAAAAGACAAGCAACTAGCGTGTTTTTCAGGCAGCTCTAAGTCCACAACTAGCTAGCTGTAAGCAGGAAAAAAGACAAAATGTGGCTGCAATCCCAAATTTCAAGTTTGCAGAGTATGTTACCCTGCATATCTGAGTTGTGAAAGACACAACTGGGACACACTAAATGCCTCCATGAATAAACTTATGTGCCTGGAGTGTTCTGGATGTGGTGAGTGTAATACTTGAGTTACTACACTGATTATGCCCAGGAGTACTGTGAAGGGTGCCACACAGTTAAGGAGTTTGCCAAGTAACCTTTTTCTCTCAGAAAAGTTACTCGTGTAACCAAAACATTGCTACAGTGAATATCAGACAAGCAACCAGAGTGTTTTTCAGGCAGCTTTGAGCCACAGTCACCTAGCTCTCACAGTGAAAAAGACTGCTTTTCAAGCTGCAATTTACAAATCGACACACAGAGTGTTTCTTTGTCATTTTTGAGTTGTAACAAGAGACATTTAGGACCTGCTGGAACCTTCCATGAAGAAACTTTTGTGTGTGAGGCTTTCTGTGTGTAGTGATCGGAAAACCCAAGTTACTACACTGGTTAGGACCAGAAGTTCTGTGAGCTATTCCACTTGTAAGCAGTCGCAAACAACCTGTTTCTCTAAGAAAACTCAACTTGTTTAATCGCGATATTGCTGCAACGAATAGAAGACAAGTAACCAGATTGTTTCTCACAGGAAGCTTTGAGGCCACAACCACAAAGTTTTCACAGGTGGAAAATCCCATTTTCCCTGAATGCTGCAATATTCAAGATAATACATAGCATGTTTCTCTGTATTTCTGAGTAGTGAAAAGACACCATTGGGGGACATTAAATCCTTCAATAGAAAAACTTGTGTGCATGAGGTTTTCTGTGTTTGGAGTGGGATACCTTGTGTTACTACCCGCGTTACGCCTAGGAGTCCTGAAAAATATACTGCTAGCAACGAGTCGCAAGCATCTTGTTTCTTTCAGAAAACCCATGCATATTTAAGAAGTGACATTGCTGCAGTGAATTTAAGACAAGCAACCAGAGTGTTCTTCAGGCATCTTTGAGCCGCAGTCACCTAGCTTTCATGGTAGTACTGCTTTCTTTTGCTTCCAGGTTCCAACTTCCAAGTTGACGTATAGTGAGTTTTCCTGTAGTTTACATGTTGTAATAGGACACATTTGGGACACATGAAGAAACCTGTGTGCAGAAGCATGTTCTGTGTATGATGAATGGAATAATCAAGTTCCTACTCTGGTTAGGCCTTGGATTTTCTTGAGGTGGATTTTCTTGGGGTGTACTACTAACCTCTAGTTGCACACACCCTCTCTCAGAAAACTCACTCATTTCATATTGCTGCAATGAATAGAAGACAAGCAAACGGAGTGATTTCCAGGAGCTTCTTGCCACATATAACTAGCTTTCAAAGGTGGAAAATACTTGTTCCACCAGCAGTCTTCAATTTTCACTTGACACAGCATGTTTACCCATAGTTTCCTATCAGTGAAAAGACACACCTGGGACACATTAAACCATTACATGAAGAAACAAATTTGTATAGATATTCTGTGTGTAGTTAGGGGCATACTTGAGGTTCTACTGTTTGTAATGCTAAGAGTTCTATGATGCATGTTCCTACAAAGGAATTGCAAGCACCTTGTTTCTTTAAGAAAACACATGTTTAACCAGAGACATTGTTGCAATGAACAGAAGACAAGGAACCAGAGTGTTTTTCAGGCAACTCTGAGGGTGCAACTACTAGCTTTCATAGATGGAAAATACTGCTTTTGTGTGTAGCCACCAATTCCCAAGATTACAAAAAACATATTTGGTTTCAACATTGTGAAAAGACGTAATTGAGGCACACTTATCCTTCCATGATGAAACATGTGCAGCTTGTATTCTGTGTATGGTGAGTGGCATTCCAGAATTACTACTCTAGTTAGCCCTAGAATTTCTGTTAGGTGTGCTCCTAGTGAATTGCAGGCACCCTGTATATTTCAGAAAGTTCACTTGTTTAACCAGAGACATTATTGGAATGAATAGAAGACGAGAAGGCATGGGAGCTTGTTTTCTGGGAGCTTTGAAGCCATGGCTACCTAGATTTCATAGGTGGAAAGCACAGCTTTGCAGACCCCAATTTCCAAACATATAGATGGTTTCCCTGTCCTGCAGTTTCCAAGATGTGAAGACACCCATGTCACATTAAACCTTCAATGAAGAAACTTGTGTGTGCAGTATTTTCAGTTTTTGGTGAGTTGAATACCCAAGTTACTACTCTAGTAAGAATTAGGAGTTCTGTGAGGTGTGCTTGGAACAACGAGTTGCCAAGACCCTGTTTCCTTAAGAAAATTCACATTTAACCAGTGACATAACTACACTGGATACAAGACAAGCAACCACAGTGTTTTTCAGGCAGGTTTGAGGTCACAATTCCCTAGCTTTCACAGGTGGAAAAAACTGATTTTTTCATGCATACTCCAATTTCCTAGTTGACATACAGCATGTTGTTCAGTTGCTAAGTCATGCCTAACCTCATGCAAGAGTCGCTAACTCTGCAACCTCATGGGCTGCAGCATGCCAGGCTTCCCTGCCTTCACTGTCTCCCAGAGTTTGCTCAAACTCATTTCCATTGAGTCCTTCTAACTCATGTCCATCAAGCCATCTCATCCTCTGTTGCCCACTTCTCTTGCCCTCAATCTTTCCCTGCATTAGAGTCTTTTCCCATGAGTCAGCTCTTTGCATCAGGTAGCCAAAGTACTGGAGCTTCAGCTTCAGCACTGTCCTTCCAATGGATATTCAGGGTTGATTTTCTTTAGGATTGACTGGTTTGATCTCCTTGCTGTCCAAGGGACTCTAGAGCATGCTTCCCTTTAGTTTCTGCATTGTGAAAAAACATTTGGGACAAACAGGAAGGATCCTTCCATGAAAAAAACACTCGAGCAAGATATTCTGTGTGTGGTAAGTAGTATACCCCAGTTAATACTCTGATTAGGCTTACAAGTTATGTGAGTTGTGCTTTTAGCAAAAAGTTGTTTGTGCTCTATTTCTTTAAAAAAAAAAAAAATCACATGTTTAACCAGAGGCATTGCTGCAATGAATAGATGACAAGCTACCAGAGTGTTTTTTGGGAGCTTTAAAGTTGCAGCTACTCAGTTTTCACAAGTAGAAAATACTGCTTTGTGTCCAGGTCCAAATTTCCAAGTTGACACGGAACATGTTACACTATACTTTATGAGTAGTAAAAAGACATAATTGTGATACACTGACCCCTTCACTGAAAAATCTTGAGAAGGATATTGTGAGTGTGGTGAGTGGATAGCCCAAATTACTACTCTGGTTAAGTGTAGGAGTGCTGTGAGGGGTACTCCTTGCAAGGAGTTTCAGGATTCCTTGTTTCTTTCAGGAAACTCGTTTGTTTAACCACAGACATTACTGCAATGAATAGGAATCAGGCCACCAGAGTGTCTTTCAATCAGCTATAAATCCTCAACTACCTACCTTTCACAGGTGGAAAAGTATGCTTTTCCCAAGAAGCCCTAATTTTAAATTTGTCCCACAGAATGTTCCCTGCAGTTTCTCATCTATAAAAAGACACGTCTGGGACACATTAAACTGTTCCATGAAATAACTTTTGTCCAGGAGCTGTTCTCTATGTGTTGAGTAGCATACCGAATTACTATTCTGGTTAGATGTAGGAGTTATGTGAGGTTTGCTCCTAGCTAGGAGTGGCAAGCACACTGTTTCTTTTAGCCAACTCACTTGTATAACCAGACACATTGCAGCAATAAATAGAAGACAAGCAACCAGAGTGTTTTTCATGCAGATGTGAAGTCGCAACTCCATAGCTTTCACAATTGGAAAATACTGATTTGCAGTCAGACCCCAATTTCAGGTTGACAACCAGTGTTTCCTTATGGTTTCTCAGCTGTAAAAGACACACTTGGAACACGGTGAATTGGTCCATGAAGAAATGTGTGTTGTAGCTTGTTCTGAGTGTGGTGAATGGCATACCCCTGTTACTACCCTTGGTTAGGCCTGGGTGTTCTGTGAGATGAACTCCTAGAAAGGAGTTACATGCACCCTGTTTTATTCCTGAAAATTCACTGTGAAACAAGAAACATTGCTGCAGTGAATAGAAGACAAGCAACCAGAACATTTTCTAGGCAGCTTTGAGACATCAGCACATAGCTTTCACAAGGCTATGTTGTGAAAATGGCTTTTAACAGTTAGGTACTAGTTTTCAAGTTGACCTACAGATGTCTCCCTCCAGTTTCTTGGCACCCAGAAGAGGCACCTGGGAAATACTAATGCCTTCCATGAGTAAACTTGGGTTAGCAGGGCGTTCTGCATGTGGTGACTTTTATATCTGAGTTACTACCTTGGTTAGCAGAGAAGGAAATTCAACCCACTCCAGTATTCTTGCCTAGAGAATCCTGTGAACAGAGGAGCCTGGTGGGCTACTGTCTATGGGGTTGGCCTAGTTGTTCTGTGAGATGAATTTCTAGTTAAAAGTTGCAAGAACCCTGTTCCTTTCCTGATACCAACAGCTAACATAGATTCATGCTACTCAGGACACCCCTGCACCCCCCAGCCCCATTACAGACTTTCAGAACAGTTTTCTCCCAGGGAAAATGGTGAAGATGCAAGAATACTACAAGTCCTGAAAGGCACACTAGAGTTATTGCATTAGATTGAGTAAGTCTTCTTGGAAACTGCTGCACGTCTAATTTTGATGATGGAGAACCTGGACCATTTAGTTTGCCCTTTAGTTAGAGTGCTGTGAATGAGCTCCTAGCTATGAATTGCACATTCCCTGCTTCTTTGGAGAAAACTCATTTGCCTTTTTAGAGGTATTCTTGCAGTGAATAGAAGACAGGCTACAACAGTGTTTTTTAGGCAGCTTTGAGGCCATAACTATCTGGCTTTCAAAAGAGGAGAATATGACTTTTGCCCTCAGGCCTTAATTTCAAAGTTGACACAAAGCATATTTACCTACAATTTCTGACCAGTGAGAAGACACTTCTAGGACAAAATGAGATCTTTCAATTAATAAACTTATGCAGGCAGGGTGTTCTTCATGTGGTGAATGATACACTCTACTGACCTGCTTATGCCGAGGCAACTTTGGATCTTCCAAACACCTAGCAATATTCAGGGGGAAACTGCACCATTTTTTAGGCTGGATCTAAAGTGTAGTTTCTGTTTGAGGTAGAGAGATGTCGGGTGTGAGTTCACAGAATGAATTTTAAGCACAGTTTTCTATTTGTTTGTTTGTTTGTTTGTTTCATGAAGCTCAGGTTTACTCACTGAGGCTGACTGGCATCGCACATAAGAGCAACTAGAACTGTGTTTCTTGGGCTCTGTGAAAGCTGTGGAAATCTAACTAGCCAATGAAGAAAGCAGAACCTCCTAGGGTTCCATAGCTAGCTATCTCCTGGATTTGGAGGAGCTATTGGAATATCAAAAGACCTGCCAAACTACTTTTCCAATGTGTCGTGCATAGCTGAGTGAAGGTCTTTCTGCCATGGGAAAATAAGGGTGAGAGTTTTCAAAGGGATGGAAAGGGTTGGTTCCCACTCAATAAAGTATGTTGTTTCTCACAAGCTGGATTAAAGGAAGAACTTTTATGTGTGGTGTCCTTTCTATGGATGGAAGTTAACACAGTGGCTGAAGCAGGTAGGGTTTCATTTCAAAAACACGTAACACCCTGTTTCTGTAGGCTACATTCAGTCATTCCTCAAAACAGGAGCTGCATTGAGAATATAAACAAAGTGCTCTTCACTCCACTTACATCGTTAGAATCTCGCATAGTCCCCAGAAGACTTTTTTTTTAAAGCTAATAACACAAATGTGTGCATATGACTGCGTTCTGCTTGAAGGAAAGTCGTATTTTGCGTGTTGCATATGCATTCTGTAAATCTAACATTTTTGTCTTGTATGTCAGGTGGCACTTAAAGCTATGTGGTCACAGTGGGACCAGAAGGAAAAGATTTTCAGATGGCATACTTTCACTTGAAGCGCCTATAAGAAACCTCAGTCAGTTGTTTCTTACCATAAGAAAAGAGTACTGTGCACTGTGTTCTTTCATTGAGTGTAAGATATACCTGAAATGTGGATGCATGAATTATCCTGGCTAAGTCATCCATTGTACTGCTTTTTCCATGGGTACTGTATGAATTTGCACAAAGTTCTGCACTCTCAAAACAAGTGGAAGTGAAGGCCTTTCACACTGCAGGAAAAGACTTGTTTCCCATAGAGAACAAGAATGCATTTCTTATATGCTTGATGTACTAAGATTTATACAGCTTGTTCTTGCAGGATATGGAACTTGTACTTGAGATTTGGAGTAACTGGTGAAATATTTTCGATATATGCCAAACTACTTTCCCTGCATTTCCTTGAAGGCTGTAGTGGAGGTCTCTGTTCAATGGACAAATAAGAGAGAGGGGGGCAGGTGGTAGGTCGAGGGGGAGCATTTCAGAGTCTCCAAAGGGGCTTGCTTCCCATTAGAGTCACTGTGTTTCTCACAAGCTATGTAAAAGAACTTTTATGGACATGGGATGGAACTCAACCAAGTGGTTAAAGCTAGCAGTTTTATTTCATAGGCTTGTTACTCTCATGTTTCTGTCTATAAACTCTCATGTTTCTTTGAGTCATCCTCTAAGCGATAATGCACACAAAAATATATGAGCAAGGCTTCCTCAATGCATGGACAATGAAGTGTTCCCCATAGTAAGCAGAAGAACTTGTTACCAAGCATAAAGTTTCTTTAGCAGTTTTTCAGCTTCTATGAAGGGAAGTTATACCTACCTTGTGCATTATGTATGTGTGTAGATGGCTTCCATAATGTTGTGTATCTAGCATTGATCACTGTTAAGTGGCGCTGAGCTCCTCTCGGTGTGCTGAATGTGACTGAAAGGAAAAGTCTTTCATGGGACATAAATAAATGTGACTTTCATATGAGGAGAAGATAGTCAATTTTTTTCCTAATGTAAGGAAGAATGCCCTGTGTTCTTTCATTGAATGTAAGATATATTTCAAGTATGGTGTATATAATATATTGCTTCAGAGATCTGTAAAACTGCTCTTTCTTGAGGGTGCTTGAAAGCTGTGCAAAACTTTGTGTTCTAAAGATGTGTAAGAGTGAAGGCCTTTAATACTGTTAAAAAACCTTGTTTGTCAGAAAATATATATATTTCTTATAAGCTAGATAAAGTTTTATACAGAATTGTTCTTCAGTGTATGAAACTTGTATCAGGATTTGAGGTTGCTAGTGATATATTTGAGATTCCTACAAATCTGCCCTTTCTAATGTGGAGAGGTAGAAATGTCAATCACTGCCAAGCTGGTGTAAATCTGACCAGAATTTCTCTGGTGGTCTGTGGTCCACAGCAAGTTATTTTAAAAGCTATATATAAATTTTTGAACTTTGTTTTAAAGTTTTCTTTTGTAAATACAAATATTTAAAATAAATTATCTTGCTCTTTAAATATAAAAAAGAAAATCATCTATTTCATCTAGAAGCTAAAACTTCTTAACGTGCTATTGCTGTTGTTCGGTTGCTAAGTCACGTCCAACTCTTTGCAACCCTATGAACTGCAGCATGCCAAGCTCCTCTGTTCTCTATCTCCTGGAGTTTCCTTAAATTCATGCCAATTGTATTGATGATGCTATCTAACCAGCTCTTTCTCTGTCACCTCCTTCTCCTTTTATCTTTCTTAGCATTAGGGTATCTTACAATGAGTTAGTTCTTCCTATCAGGTGACCAAAGTATTGGAGCTTCAGCAATAGTCCTTAAAATGGTTACTCAGGGTTGATTTCCTTTAAGGTTGACTGGTTTGATCTCCCTGCTGTCCAGGGGACTCTCAAGAGTCTTCTCCAGCACCGCAATTCCAAAGCATAAACTTGTTGTCACTCAGTCTTTTTTATGGTCCAATTCTCATATCTGTACATACACTACTGAAAAAAACACAGCTTTGACTATACAGATCCTTGTCAGCAAAGTGATGTTTCTGCTTTTAATACATTCTCTAGGTTTGTCATAATTTTCCTTCAAAGGAGCAAGTGTCCTTTAATTTCATGGCTGTAGTCACCATCTGCAGTAATTTCGGTGCCCGTGAAAATAAAGTCTGTTACCATTTCCATGTTTTCCCCTTCTATTTGCCACAGTGATGAGACCAGATGTTATGATCTTACTTTTCTGAATATTGAGTTTCAAACCAGCTTTTTCACTCTTTTTCACTCTCATCAAGAGGCTCTTTAGTTCCTCTTTGTTTTCTGCCATTAGAGTGGTTATCATCAGCATACCTAAGGCTGTTTGTATTTTTCCCAGCAATTCCAGTTTGTGATTCATACAGCTCAGCATTTTGCATGAGGTACTCTGCATATAAGTTAAATTAGCAGGGTGACAGTATACAGCCTTGTCATATAAAAACAGTTCTAACTGTTTCTTCCTGACCCATGTAAGGTTTCTCAGGAGACGGGTAAGGTGGTCTGATATTCCCATCTCTAAGAATTTTCAGTTTGCTGTGATCCACATAGTCAAAGACTTTAGTATAGTCAATGAAGCAGAAGTAGATGATTTTTTGGAACTCCCTTGTTTTCTGCATGATCCAACCAATGTTGATGATTTGATCTCTGGTTTCTCTGCCTTTTCTAAACCCAGCTTCTCCATCTGGAAGTCCTCAGTTCAAATACTGCTGAGGCCTAGCTTGAAGGATATTGGGCATAACCTTGCTAGCATGTGAAATGAGAACAACTGTATGGTAGTTGGAATATTCTTGGCATTGCCCTTCTTTGCAACTGGAATGAAAACTGATCTTTTCCACTCCTGTGGCCACTGATGAGTTTTCCAAATTTGCTGAAATACTGAGTGCAGAATCATTTCTTAGGATTTTAAATGGCTCAGCTGTTAGTATATGCTGAACTTCAAATAAAAGTGAAAATGTTAAAAAAAAAAAAAAAAGCAAAAGTGTTAGTAATGTCTGCCTCTTTTGTGACCTCATGGACTATAGGCCACCAGGCTCTTTTGTCCATGGAATTTCCCAGACAAGAATAGTGGAGTGCGTTGCCATTTCCTTCTTCAGGGATCTCCTGCAGGGATCAAACCCAGGTCTCCTGCATTACAGGCAGACTCTTTACTGTCTGAGCCATCAGGGAAGTTTCAATTTGTGATGTAAAGTGCTATAATGCAAGTCAGAAATAAAACAGGTCACCTGCAAACAACGAGAGTTTTACTTCTTGTTTTATAATCTGGATTGTTTTTATTTCTTTTTCTAGTCTGATTGCTCTGGCTATGACTTACAAAAATGTCTTGTATAATAACAGTGAGAGTAGGCACCCTGGTTGTTCCTGATTTTGAAGGAAATGCTTTCAGGTTTTCACTATCAAGAATAATGTTTGCTGTGAGATTGTCATATATGACCTTTATTATGTTGAGGTAGGCTCCTTCTGGAGCCTATTTTCTGGAAAGTAACCATTTTCTGGAGAGTTTTGTTTTTTTTTTAATCATAAACTGGTGTTGAATTTTGTCAAAAAACTTTTTCTGCACCTATTGAGATTATCATATGATTTTTATCTTTCAATTTGTTAATATAGTGTATAAAATTGTTTGATTTGCATATAGTGAAAAATTTACACAACCTGGGATAAACTCCACTTGAACTTGGTGTGCAACGCTTTTAATGTAGCATCATGTGTTGTTGTTGTTGTTGTTTTCTTCTAGTGTTTTGTTCAAGATTTTTGCATCTATGTGCATCAATGATATTGCCTTTTTATTTTCTGTGTGGTATTTCTGTTGGTTTTGGTATCACTGTGATGGCAGTCTCACAGAATGGGTTTCGGACTGTCCCCTTGCTTGCAGTTTTTGAAAAACTTTGATCAGGATGGGTGTTGGCTCATCACTAAACCTTTGATAGCATTCACTTATGAAGCCCTGGGCTTTTGTTCATTGTATACTTTTGATCACAGTTAGTAGTGGTTGTGATTAGTTATTCATATACAGAGCTTGTGATGGGTGTTAGTGACAGGCTCACTCCCAAGGAAAGGGGGTTCCAATTTCCACTTCACATCCCAAGAGAGGCACTTTGTCTTCAAGAGGAATATATTTAGTCATAAAAATAAGGACCGCTTTATCTGCATGCCAGCCATGAGTTGTGACATACTGATCACATATTCAAATGATTTTTGTATGTTGGATTAAAATATGATTTGAATATTAATTTCCAATGCTTCTTTTTGCTTTTTAAATGTGAATACTAGAAAATTTAAGGTTTTATATGGAGCTTGAATTTGTAGTCCACATTACACCCCATGGACAGCTTTGGCCTAGAATGGAAGCCAAGTCAAGGTGACCTAATGACCATCATGCCGGGAGCTGGGCACACCTTTGCCCAGACAGAGTTAGACTCTCCCCATTAGAGCTGGGTGTGACTGAACTGGTTGTGGGCATAGAAAATCCTTGAGTGTAGTTTGCCTTCACAAAATTTTCATTGTTTGCTTTTTTTGGTTCTTACCAAATATTGGTGGGTTTTGATTGATGACAGAACAAACAGGCCTGGAGTGCATTTCTTGTTAAGCGTATTTGAGCTGGGGCTTCCCAGGTGACTCTAGTGGTAAAGAACCCACGTGCCAATGTAGGGGACATAAGGAACTGTCTGGAAGATTCCCTGGAGGGGGGCGTGGCAACCCACTACAGTATTCTTGCCTGGAGAATCCATGGACAGAGAAGCCTGGTGGGCTACAGTTTATGGAGTCACACAGCATCAGACATGACTGAAGCAACTGAGCACACACACGTATTTGCAGTTGAATTATGACAGCAGATTGAGACACATCAGTGGAGGCAGAATGGGGGTGGAATAAGGGTGAGTTGAGAAAGGTTCTAGCTTCTGGAAGCTGTACTGTATTGTCCTTTTATGCTCTTCTTTTTCTTGCTTTGGTTTTCAGATTGCATGTTGGTGGTGGCAGGACAACACTGACTGTGATTCCTAGAAGCAGATGTCCTGATTAATTTAGGTTTTAGAGACCAAAATTACAGAGGGTGCACTGTGCAATATGGAATAAGGAAACAAATATTTCATCAGCCAAGTTCAACCTCTTGAAAGCCTCCTGACTTCTGAAAACTATTTACAGAACTAAATTCTTGGAGAAGGGACATCTTTTCATAACTGCCAATATCTTAAACTCTCATCGTTTAGAACTAGGATTTAAGTTCTCTTTGATCATTCATTCCCTTCCTCCCCCATACTCCCTAACCTTCTAAAGTTTTGGGAAAGTCAAGAAACCTTAGTGAGAGCAAAGTAAATAAAAATTCAAGAGCATGTGGAGTCCAAGGGCTTGGTCTAAGGTTGAATAACCTCACCACTACACAGTTCCATTTACAATTCTAAGCCAACCACATCAACCCAGAGACTCAGCTTTTGCTGCAGGATCCACCTTCTGTCAATTTCCACTTTCCCCTCCAAGTCTCGCTACCCACTGATCATATTGCCACAGTGTCCCCCAGGTACTTAGTCACCAGGTAGAGGAAATGATCCCCAAGATGTCAAGCCAGTAGGAAGTTGCTGCCACTCAACTTAGCAGCCGGCAGTCTGGTGAATCTGGTGATAATTTCACTAACCCTCAGCCCTCCCTGACCCTAGGTCTTCTCATTGGCATTGTTATTGTTAATTTGAGGACTTGCATAGGACACGTGTGACACATGGCTCTTCAGTAAGAGGAGCTGATGTCCTTGGCTGGCAGGATGAGGCATGGGGTTGTGTGCCAAGTTCCATTTTCTGAGAAGGAAAAAATCCTCACTTCCAAGAAGCCTTGAGCTCTCAGACCTTAAGGAGACAGACCAAGAGTGTAGAAATGGTGGTAGGTGCTGAGCAGGAAAACTATGCAAGAAGATGTTGCTACTGGCTGTGTCCTGTCTCTCCTGGGTAGTTCAGGCTCATCTGGAGAGGGAAGAGTCAGACATGACTGAGTGACTGAGCTGAACTCAACTGGGGCAATGGCATCTGGCTTAGAGTTCTGCCAGGTGAAGCTGGAGGTTTGCCAGAAACTCATCCCCTGGAGAAAGGAATTCCACCCACTGCAATTTCTTGCCTAGAGAACTCCATGGAAAGAGGAGCCTTGTGGGCTACAGTCCATGGGTTCACAAAGAGTTGGATATGATGGAGCATCTACCACCACCACCACCACTACCACCACCACCACCACCATCATATGTGGTCATTGCCCCTTGTCCAAGACCAACGGGTCTAACTCCCCTCAGCCCATGGCACCCTTATTCTACTTTGTCTTTGCAGTAGACTTACATGGACACTTCATAATGCAATCATAGAATGTCTGTCCTTTTGTGTCTGGCTTGTTTCACTTAGCATAGTGACTTCAAGGTTTACTCACTTTGCAGCACATTTCAGAATTTCTTTAGTTGTTAATAATATCACATATGTTCAATATCATGTAAGATCTGGGAATTACAGATTAAAATCATAACATATCACACCACAACTATTAGGACTGCTAAACTCCAACTATATGATAAAACCAATCACTGGAGGGTGAGCAACAATTAGACCTATCCCTCATTGCTGGTGGAATGCATGTATAGTCACATTCTGAGGGGGTTTGGCAGTTTTCCCCAAAGTTAAATAAGTCTCACCTTGGGATCTGACAATCGTGCTTTCAGTATTTAGGTAACTGCTCTGAAAATCTATGTCCAAATTCAAACAAGGATGCAATTATGCACAGCAGTTCTATTCAAAATGGCTGTAGATTTTAAGAAATTGTGATATCCTTCAGTAGATGCATGTGTAGGTAAATTGAGTTACATCCAAGTCAAGGGGGGCAGAACATGTCACCCTAAGATATGTCTCTGACATAGGGTTATTTTGCTCTATTTAATTTAAAAAAAAAAGAAAGAAAGAAAAGCTGAGTAGAAGCTGCCCTTTTTTATTTTAAGATTTATTAATTTATTTTTGGCCATCCTGGATCTTCATTGCTTCAAGAGGGCTTTCTCTAGTTTTGGTGAGTGGGGGTTACTCTTCTTGCAGAGCGCGGGGTCTAGGTGTGCAGGCTTCAGTCATTGTGGTGCATATGTTTAGTAGTTGTGACTCCCAGGATCCAGAGCACTGGCTCAGTTGTTGTGGCAGATGAGTTTAGCTACTCTGAGGCATGTGAGATACTCCTGGGCCAAGAATCAAACCCTATTCCATGCATTAGCAGGCAGATCCTTAACCAGTAGAACACCAGGGGAGTCCGAGGTTGCCCTTTTGTGAGTTACATTTACGTTTAGTAGGGAAGTCTCTGTTTGCAAGGGGATGTCCCTCTTTGCACCTGAAATAGGATAGTTACATCTCAAGGAACTCTTATCAGTGAAGAGGTCCTGACGTAAATATGCAGAGAATCATATGCTTGTTTACTGTGCTTTCCATGATAACCTGCCATAACTGGCCCTCCCCTTTCCCCTAAGGTCTTTCATATGTTTTTAGCTGAAGACAGTATTTAAGGTGATGGCTTGGTCACTGCAGGAAGTGACTCAGTTTTCCTTGGCATTTCCCATGTATGCAAGAGGTATATATGTTATTAAACTTCTGTTTCTCTCCTGATAATTTGGCTTTATTATGGAGAAGGAAGGCTCAACCAAGAATCAAAAGGGCAGAGGAAAATTGTTTTTCTTCCTATACACATGCAAAGGAATAATACTCAACAGTGGACAGGAGCGAAAAGGCACCCCTTGAAAGACAGGGATAAATGTTAGATGCATATGACTAAGTGAAAGAATCCAGTCTGAAGAGGCTGTGCACAGTATGACCTCATTGATGACATTCTTGGAAAGGCAAATCTACACGGATGTTAAAACAGATATTGGGGTGGGGAATTTGAAGTGATCCTTTAGATGGATTCCTGTTAATATGGGAAATAGATGGGAAAACAGTGGAAACAGTGTCAGACTTTATTTTGGGGGGCTCCAAAATCACCGCAGATGGTGACTGCAGCCATGAAATTAAAAGACACTTACTCCTTGGAAGAAAAGTTATGACCAACCTAGACAGCATATTCAAAAGCAGGGACATTACTTTGCCAACTAAGGTCCGTCTAGTCAAGGCTATGGTTTTTCCTGTGGTCATGTATGAATGTGAGAGTTGGACTATGAAGAAAGCTGAGCACCGAAGAATTGATGCGTTTGAACTGTGGTGTCGGAGAAGACTCTTGAGAGTCCCTTGGACTGCAAGGAGATCCAACCAGTCCATTCTGAAGGAGATCAACCCTGGGATTTCTTTGGAGAGAATGATGCTGAAGCTGAAACTCCAGTACTTTGGCCACCTCATGCAAAGAGTTGACTCATTGGAAAAGACTCTGATGCTGGGAGGGATTGGGGGCAGGAGGAGAAGGGGACGACTGACGATGGGATGGCTGGATGGCATCATGGACTCGATGGACATGAATCTGAGTGAACTCCGGGAGATGGTGATGGACAGGGAGGCCTGGCGTGCTGCGATTCATGGGGTCGCAAAGAGTCGGACACAACTGAGCGACTGAACTGAACTGAACTGAAACATATCAATTCCTATAGTCCAAGGGGTCAATCATGATCTATTCAAATTTACTTTTTCAGGCTATAAGAGTGCATAGAATAGAATGCCAAATACAACAGAATCTAACCGTATTAGAAATGCACGGAAAAACTTCACCATAGGGGATGCGGAAAAGGTGCTGACCTAAGTGAATTTTAGAAATGAACAGACTCTCTAGACTAAAGGCAAAATGGACTATACATAAGCAGTAGTCTTCCCTGGTGGCTCAGAGGTTAAAGCGTCTGCCTCCAATGCGGGAGACCCGGGTTCGATCCCTGGGTCGAGAAGATCCCCTGGAGAAGGAAATGGCAACCCACTCCAGTATTCTTGCCTGGAGAATCCCATGGACTGAGGAGCCTGGTGGGCTGCAGTCCACAGGGTCACAAAGACTCAGACACGACTGAGTGATTTTACTTTACTTTACTTTACTTTACTTTTTGTTTTATGGAGTTCTTTCCAGAGTGTGAAAGTGAAAGGCACTCAGTCCTGTCTGACTCTTTGTAACCCCATGGACTGTATTGTCCATGGAATTCTCCAGGCCAGAATACTGGAGTTGGTAGCCTTTCCCTTCTCTAGGGGATCTTCCCAACCCAGGGATCGAACCCAGGTCTCCTGTACTGCAGGTGGATTCTTCACCAGCTGAGCCACAAGGGAAGCATAGTAGCTAACAATTCTGAAACCACTGTTTATATATTCTGGAAAGGTACAATGCACAGATGGTGGGAGCCTGATTCCTCACTGTGGGAGTGGAAGTTATAGATAAGCAAGGGGAGATAAGATATATAGATAAGCCCTCCACATCCTGGATCTAGGCTTCCTGGGAGGATGGTGTGGGGAGTTGACTACCCGGGGAAATGCACAGATCTCAATACCTGGAATGCCATGTAGATGTAGTAGCCTCACAACCCATCATTCCACCCACACTAGCTGGGAATGAGGCAGAAGAGAGATAGGCCCCAGACTGAGAACCTGGAGGCTCTCCTATGTGGACAGATACTACAAGGTGAAGACAATAGCAGGAGGGAAAAGGAGCTGATCCCTGTTCAAATAACAGATAAAAGGCCACAGAATCCTCATTCTCAAAGTCCAGGAGATCTTTTCCACTATACATGTGCAGAAGAGCTCCAAAGGGTCAAAGGATGAGAGTGTGCCAACCTACAGTCAGTAAGTGACATCCACTACCCTTAGGCTTCCTTGCTAGAACCTGACTTGGCTAAGAGATGCACACACATGGGAAGGACCCTGATATAAACCAAATGCAGACTCAGAACCAGGCAGAGCAACATGGTTGGCCAGAAAACCTGAAAGAAACACTGAATATAAGTGATTTAAGCCACCACAATGGTGAAACCTCTTTCTGAGTGCACAACGTTGTCTATTCACACATAGTGTTTTTCATCCTAATAAGCACTTTACTTGTTTCAATACTTTCTGCTTCTTTGTGGAAATTCATTTCTACAAAGCCACTCAGCCAGGGCCTGTCACTGACCACTGTTCCAGTGGTTAGGATTCTACTCTTTCACTGCCATTGGCTGACTTCTGTCCCTGGCTCAGAACAGAAATCCTAATTCAGGCAATGTTGGCCAAGGCTTCCCAAGATCAGAAACACTCAGACTCTTTTAGATATGCTCGTGTCCCAGCAGATACAGAAGAAAGAGGGTCCTGCTACCCCAAAGCCATTCCAAAATCCAGGCCCTGGGGGTGGAACGATGATGGTGTCTGGGCCTCTGATCAGCAGGTGAAAAGAAAGAGGTGGGCCAGTCCTGAAGGCAGAGATTCCCTTAAGTATGTGAGCCACGGTGCCCTGATGGGACTTATTCCTGGGGTGGACATGGGCATAGCTACATTGGTTCTCTTTTTAACCCAAGCCCCTCTGATGAAGCTAATGAAGGGCTAGGCCCAGAAAACTGGTGGTATCTCAACCTCTGACACAATAGCTTTACAAGGCACAATAGTATATACTTCAGAACCTTCTAAAATGAGGGCAAGAAGAGTGAAAGTCATAGAGGAGAACCTGAGGAGCTTTTCCTACAAACTGCACTTTTGCACTCAGCTTTCAGTTTTTTTGTTTGTTTTGGATTTGTTTTGGCCATGCTGCTTGCTGGATCAGTTTCCCAACCAGGGATTGAACTCTAGTCACAACAGAGAAAGAGTCAAATCCTAACCATTATGCTACTGGGCAACTAACTCTCTCATCATTAATTTTAACTGTCCCTCTGGCCACCCCCGAAAAGTGGACCTTTAGTAGCAATGAAGCCACCATTTCTCAGAATACATTATGAAAAATGCTGAGCTGGATGAAGCACAATCAAGATTTCCAGGAGAAATAACAATAACCTCAGATATGCAGATGACACCACCTTTATGCCAGAAAGCAAAGAAGAACTAAAGAGTTTCTTGATGAAAGTGAAAGAGGAGAGTGAAAAAGTTGGCTTAAAACTCAACTCAGAAAACTAAGATCATGGCATCCAGTCCCATCACTTCATGGCAAATAGATGAGGAAACAGTGGAAACAGTGACAGACTTTATTTTCGGGGGCTCCAAAATCACTGCAGATGGTGACTACAGCCATGAAATTAAAAGACATCTGCTCCTTGGAAGAAAAACTATGACCAACCTAGCCAGAGTATTAAAAAGCAGAGACATTACTTTGCCGACAAATGTCCGTCTAGTCAAAGCTATGGTTTTTCCAGTAGTGATGTATGGATATGAGAGTTGGATTATAATAAAGCTGAGTGCTGAATAACTGATGCTTTAGAACTGTGGTTCTAAAGAAGAAGACTCTTGAGAGTGCCTTGGATTGCAAGGAGATCTAACCAGTCCATCCTAAAGAAAATCAGTACTGAATATTCATTGGAAGGACTGATGCTAAAGCTAAAACTCCAATACTTGGCCACCTGATGTGAAGAACTGACTCATTTAAAAAGACCCTGATGCTGGGAAAGGTTGAAGGTGGGAGGAGAACGGGACAACAGCGGATGAGATGGCTGGATGGCATCACCGACTCGAAGGACATGAGTTTGAGTAAACTCCAGGAGTTGGTGATGGACGGGGAGGCCTGGCATACTGCGATTCATGGGGTTGCAAAGAGTCAGACATGACTGAGTGACTGAACTGCACTGAACTAAACTGTTTATAATAGTTTTACTTTAAATAGCCAAAACTTGGTGGGAAAAGAAGCAGTTGTTCAACGGATGAACAATATATGTATGAACAATGCAGAAGTAGCTTAATAAAGGAATGAAATGCAGATACATTAAAAAATTTTGAATATCAAAACATTATGCTTAGAGATCAAAGATGACACAAACAGATGGAGAGATACACCATATTCTTGGATTAAATGAATCAATATTGTGAAAATGACTCTACTACCCAAAGCAATCTAGAGAGTCAATCCCTGTTAAGTTACCAATGGCATTTTTCACAGAATTAGAACAAAAATTTTTACAATTTGTATGGAAATACAAAAGAACCCAAATAGCCAAAGTCATCTTAAAATTAGAAATGAATCTGGAACAATTAGCCTCCCTCACTGCAGACTATACCACAAAGCTACAATAATCAAGACAGTATGGGAGTGGCAGAAGAACAGAAATAAAGATCAATGGAGGCTGAAACACAGAAAACTTTGATGTCTTCCAAAGAAGACATACAGATGGCCAAAAACCCATGAAAAATGTTCAACATCACTCACTATTCTGTCAGTACTAGAGAAAGGCAAATCAAAACTACAAATGTGGTATTACGTCACACCAATCACAACTGGCATCATCAAAAAATCTACAAACAATGCAGGAGAGAATATAGAGAAAAGGGAACCCTCTTGTGCTCTTGCTGGGAATGTACATTGATATAGCCACTATGGAGGGCAGTATGGAGGTTCCTTAAAAATCTGAAAATAGACCTTATGACACAGCAATCCCATTACATGGCAATACCCTGAGAAAACCATAATTGGAAAAGACACATGCAACCTACTGTTCATGGGGTCACAAGGATTCAGACAAGACTGAGCAACTAAGCACAGAATATGTATATATATATAGAGAGAATCTAGAAAAATCATACTGATGAATCTATTTACAGAGCAGAAATAGAGGTAAGACATAAAAAATGAACTCGTGGACACAGCAGGGGAGGGAAAGAAGGGGACAAATTGAGAGAGTAGCATTGACGTATATACACTACCCATGTGTAAAATGCTAGCTAGTGGGAAGCTGCTGAACAGCACAGGGAGCTCAGCTTGGTGCTCTGGGATGACCTAAAGAGGAATGAGGGGTGGAGGGAGGATCAACAGGGAGGGTGTATATGTACACATACAAATGATTCACTCATTTTATAGCAGAGACTAATGCAGCGTTATAAAATAACTATAACCCAACTAGAAAAAAGGAAAAAGAAAGAACAAATAAAAATATGAATATCCAGGACTCCCCTGGTGGTCCAGTGGTGAAGATTCCATGCTCCCAATACAGAGATCCCAAATCCTGTACTAGTCAGGGAACTATATCCTACATGCCACAACTGAGACCAGAGCAACCAAATAAAAAAAACTAAATTAAAAAATACAAGCATCACGGACAGCATAAATAAACAAAATGTTATCTATATATTTCTAATGAACTTTATAAAGAATGGGTACATTTCCTTTTTTTTTTTTCATTTTTTTTTTTAATTTTAAAATCTTTAATTCTTACATGTGTTCCCAAACATGAACCCCCCTCCCACCTCCCTCCCCATAACATCTCTGTGGGTCATCCCCATGCACCAGCCCTTGAACATTAACAGAAATAAATTAAGGAAATTTAAAAACAAGCAAAAAGCAACCGAAAACTTACTATGCCAAACAATAGGTGTCAGACACAAAGGAAAATACATGATCCAATCCGTATGAAATTCTAGAAAAGTAGATCTAATCTCTGGAGATCAGCAGATTATTGGCTGCCTGGGGTTGATTGAAGTGGTTGGGAAAAGGACAAGAGAATATTTGGGGTGATAGATACATTTAGTATCTATTACATATATAGGTAACCCTCAACCAACACAGGTGTGAACTTCACAGGTCCTCTTACACCTGGATTTTTTGGATAAATACATACTATGACATGACCCATGGTTTTTGAATCCACAGATGTGAAACTGAGGCTACAGAGGGCTGACTGTAAAGTGTACACATAATTTTTGACTACATGGAGGGCCTTAATACTTTTTTGCTTTCAAATAACTAAACTTTCTAAAGAGAATGGTGCTCAGAGATATAAATTGTTACTTTCATCTCCACCTGCCTACCTCCCATCTTCATGTTGATATCTAAGAGATGCCTCAAGCTCGAGCAAGTCCACAGTCGTGATTTGTCACTTCCCGTCTGTTCCTCCAGGGGCCTCCCCCATAGTTGTCACTGCTTCTTGTTTCTCAGGCCCAAACAACGGTGTCATTCGTGGCTACTTCCTTTCCATCAACTCCAGATATGAAGATATGAATTGAAGAAAAATAAAGTTGATTGTGTCTTTCAAATGAATCTACTCTTACCCATATATGAGCACTTGCTTTATTACACTACTAGTACCAGTCAGCAGTGAAGTGGATTTGAAGTCAATGCTTTATTAACTGCCCATGTGCTGCTGCTGCTGCTGCTAAGTCGCTTCAGTTGTGTCCGACTCCGTGAGACCCCATAGACGGCAGCCCACCAGGCTCCCCCGTCACTGGGATCCTCCAGGCAAGAATACTGGAGTGGGTTGCCATTTCCTACTCCAGTGTATGAAAGTGAAAAGTGGAAGTGAAGTCGCTCAGTCGTGTCTGACTCTTAGCGACCCCATGGACTGCAGCCTACCAGGCTCCTCCATCCATGGGATTTTTCAGGCAAGAGTACTGGAGTGAGTTGCCATTGCCTTCTCTGAACTGCCCATGTAGATGGAATAAAATCAGTCCGACAAAAGTCAGTTCCAAGTGAATAGTGGATCTAAATGGGAAGGTAAGAAAATCTGGAAGACAACATAGGGGAATATCTTCACGATCTCAGGTAGACAAAAATCCAAGGACAGGAAATCATGTCTACTTTGTTCATGCTGCATTTCCATTGTGATGCCCAGTATTAACAGAAGGAACATAAAGGAAACTTCAACACCTTTTGGAGAAATCTACACACATGCAAGTACTTGAGTCATTGCGAAGATATACAGTGTTCTTCAGTTCAGTTCAGTCGCTCAGTCATGTCCGACTCTTTGCGACCCCATGAATTGCAGCATGCCAGGCCTCCCTGCCCATCACCAACTCCCAGAGTTCACTCAGACTCATTTCCATCAAGTCAATGATGCCATCCAGCCATCCCATCCTCTGTCGTCCCCTTCTCCTCCTGCCCCCAATCCATCCCAGCATCAGGGTCTTTTCCAATGAGTCAACTCTTTGCATGAGGTGGCCAAAGTACTGGAGTTTCAGCTTCAGCATCATTCCCTCCAAAGAAATCCCAGGGCTGATCTCCTTCAGAATAAACTGGTTGGATCTCCTTGCAGTCCAAGGGACTCTCAAGAGTCTTCTCCAACACCACAGTTCAAAAGCATCAATTCTTCGGTGCTCAGCCTTCTTCACAGTCCAACTCTCACATCCATACATGACCACTGGAAAAACCATTGCCTTGACTAGACAGACCTTTGTTGGCAAAGTAATGTCTCTGCTTTTGAATATGCTGTCTAGGTTGGTCATAACTTTTCTTCCAAGGAGTAAGTGTCTTTTAATTTCATGGCTGCAGTCACCATCTGCAGTGATTTTGGAGCTAAAAAAAATAAAGTCTGACACTGTTTCCACTGTTTTTCCATCTATTTCCCATGGAGTGATGGGACCAGATGCCATGATCTTTGTTTTCTGAATGTTGAGCTTTAAGCCAACTTTTTCACTCTCCTCTTTCACTTTCATCAAGAGGCTTTTTAGTTCCTCTTCACTTCTGCCATAAGGGTGGTGTCATCTGCATATCTGAGGTTATTGATATTTAATGATCAGATTGAATGTTAGAAATGTCACTTCTTATTAGTCTAACATCTAATGCAATCCTAATTAAATAACATTCAGACTGATTTTCAAGATAAACTGAGTCTAAGCTTCACACAGAAAAACTGAGCAAGAATACCTCAAGAAACCCCTGAGGGAAAAAAAATCAGGTCAAGTGATGAGATGTAAGGCTTACCAGGGGATGAGACAGATTTTAAAGCCATGATTATTATCATTTTGTTGAAGAATCCAGGCCACTGTGTAGTACAAGGTGCATTACTGGCTCATGAACCACCACTAAAAATATTGCCAATTATTACAGTTCTGACTTTTTAGGTGCCTCCCAATTCAGAGATCTCAGAAGTGTGAAGACATGTGTGGCTTGGACTGGCCTTGATGCATGGATTCTCAGAGAGATGAAGAGAACAATGAAAAAGCCAGATACAGACTCCTAAACATGCATAATTTTAGTAGATGATTAACATAATATTTCAGATAGTTGCAAAAGGGAGATCTTTTCTTGACTGATAGTGAGAAAACCAGGTAGTCATCTAGGAAAAGATATTTTTGTCTCACACTTTATACACAGACACACACACCCTACAGCTCTCCCAAAGGTGTCCAACCAAAAGCCAAGAGACAAACAGCTGTGTAGAAGCCAAGGGATAACAATTATTATATCTTCAGAATAGGAAGGCCTTTCCAAGTATGCAAAGAGTCTACAAGCCATACAAACTGATAATCTGACTGCATAAAAACAAAGCCCAGTGGTGAGGCCAACCCTGTCCCAGAACTGGAGTGAAAATCCAAAAGGAAAGATTGGAGGTAGCCTATCCCCTAGCCCCAACCCATCCTGTTTTCAGAGTCCTCATTCTCCCCAGAACCCCACCCACATGGCTGGTGTTGTTCCAATTTATATGGGACCTCAGTCAGTTCCTTGAAGAAGAGGGTCACTTTATATACAAAGCAGGTTGAATGGTGTCCCTGAAAGATCTGTGCCCCAGAAACTGTGAAGGGATCTTGTCTGAGAAAAGGATCTTTGATATCAATAGACTTGCTCCACAAAGGCCTGCTACAAACCATAGATTTGTTTAAAAAAATTTTTTTCAAGGGAATGATGTGTGAAGGGCAATAAATCGAGACTCAATAAACCAAGACATGCCTGCGCTTAGTGCAGCCTAGGAGGATGCCTCGGTGCCCCCTACCCACTGACCTCACAGAACAGGGTCATCCAGCATTGCAACATCGAAATCTCTTGGAGCTGGCCTGTGCTCTACCTCCACTGATGTCCTACAAGCTCTTCTGCTTTTAAGGGGCTCTTAAAGTAACAGCTCTATTGAGATTAAATTCATATTAACATGCAATTCATCCATTTAGAGCTTACAGTTCAGTGGCTTTTATTATATTCAAAAATAGCCATTCAGTTCAGTTCAGTCGCTCAGTCGTGTCCGACTCTTTGTGACCCCATGAATTGCAGCATGCCAGGCCTCCCTGTCCATCACCATCTCCTGGAGCTCACTCAAACTCAAGTCCATTGAGTTGGTGATGCCATCCAGCTATCTCATCCTGTCGTCCCCTTTTCCTCCTGCCCCCAATCCCTCCCAGCATCAGAGTCTTTTCCAATGAGTCAACTCTTCGCATGAGATGACCAAAGTACTGGAGTTTCAGCTTCAGCATCATTCCTTCCAAAGAACACCCAGGGTTCCTTTAGAATGGACTGGTTGGATCTCCTTGCAGTCCAAGGGACTCTCAAGAGTCTTCTCCGACACCACAGTTCAAAGGCATCAATTCTTCAGTGCTCAGCCTTCTTCACAGTCCAACTCTCACATCCATACATGACCAGAGGAAAAACCATTGCCTTGACTAGACGGACCATTGTTGGCAAAGTAATGTCTCTACACTATGTAATTTCAAAAACTTTCATCACCTCAAGATGAAAATCAGGGACTTCTCTGGTGGCCCAGTGGTTGAGAGTTCACCTTGCAATTCAGGGGACTCAGGAACTGGAATCCCACATGCCATGAAGTAACTGGGTCTATGCCCCACAACTACTGAGGCCTGCACACTCTGGAGGCCATATGACAAAACTGGAGAGTCTGTGCACCACAGCAAGTGGTCTGGCAAAAGCAGTGAAGATCTAACATGTAGCAACTAAGACTTGATGAAACCAAATACTTAAAATTAAAAAAAGAAATATCATACTTAAGAGTGTTTAAAATTTTGATATTTTTATAGAAAGATTTTTAAATTCTAAGGTGCTCTACAATTTTCAAAAGGTTCACACATGGTTTTACCTATTCTCCTATATTCCCATAATAACATTTTTTCTCCCCCACTCCTATATTGTTCTCCCCACCACTATATTTTATAGATATATAAAATAACGAACTGTGATTTTAAACACAGTTTAAAAAAACACAAACGCAAAAAAAAAAAAAAAAACACAAATTGATGTAGTGTGCCATCCTAACAGGGCAGGGTGATCCTTGACTTCCCTAGTGATTAGTGAGGCTGAATATCTTTAACTTGCTGGACATGTGTGTGTCTTTGGAGAAATGTCTATTTAACTTCTTTGCACATGTTCTAAACAGCTTGTTTATGTCCAGTTTTAGGAGTTCTCAATATTAAAGGTATAAATCCCTTATAAGATGTGATTTTATCACACTAGACTTAATATTGGGGTTGCTCAGCGTGGTCGGTGGTCACTATGGACTCAGCCCCTCCTCTGTGCTCACATTCCCTGTCCTCACATTCCCTGTCCTCAAAGAAACATGCATGGTTCACTACAGAGAACCCTCTGAGGGCATTCTGTATACTAGAAACTGGCAAAGGCCAAATGCAAGAAGACACAGAAAACGAAACCTGTCTCTGGGGTACGCCAGAAATTGCCAAAGCTCTGAAGTCCTTGCTACTTGGGATTTTGAAAAATGCTTCTTAATATGTAAATGGAGAGAGGAGGCCCATTGGGGCTATTTTGCCTCCATTGGGAAAGTAAGTTGGATCCCTGTCTCACAAAACACCACCAAAGCATTTAGACACATAATAAGAACCAACACCTGAAAGGAAACCTTGACAAATTTTACCACAATTTTTGATGAGTGAATATCTTTTTAATTGAGGTATTATGGATTTTTAAAGATTTGTTAGTTTAAGGTGTACAGCAAAGTGATTCAGGGATTCAGTGTCTCAAGTGCTTCCTTGGACAAAATTCACTCCATTTGAAGGGCCCCTGGGCCATGTCCTCTACTCAGAACAGGCAATAATCCTGAAAACACAGAGCAGCATGTAGTGGTGCTCATGGGTCTTTTTTGACTGAATCAATTATTCTAACATGGCACACAAAAGAAGCCTAGATGCTAAGAGGGGGATCCCCAAACCTGTCTTCAGACAGGAGGCCTTGCTCCCTTGAAAATGGGTGCGTGAAACTGCGCTTGGGAAGGGAAGAGATGTGTCATGAATATTTTGTCTGCAGAGGACAAAGCGGTGTGTAGAGAGGATGCGCAAGGTCGTTCCAGGACACTGAGCACATGGACACATTGACTGGATTCTCAGCCCCGCTTTTGGGGCATCGCACTGTCTCCACCCCTGACATACGGTGAGGCGCTCAAAGGTGTCCTGGAGAGTATGGTCACGTGACCTGGATCGGTCCAATCAGTGTGTTCCATACTCCCTGGCCACCGTGATTGGTTCAGGACTGGGGCGGTGACCAATCGGGGCCCAGGGCCCGTACTCATGCTGGAATCAAGGGGAAGAGCTCTTCGCTCTCGTTCTGCTGGAAGTGGCGGAGCAGGTGAGATCAGTCTACAGCGTGGGAGGTGCTTGAGGTCTCCCTGGGGCGATTGGTGACCTTCCTCCTCCCGTCAGGGCAGAGCCGCCGGCCTGAGGATGAGGGCGCTGCTGAGCCCAGGGGTTGAGAGCGCTGGTTCCTGCTGTGGTCCTGGAGCTCCACCTGAGACCTAAGGGAAGCTGTCTGCCTGTGAATCCTCCTGCTTATCTGTGAGCTTGTTTGAACCACGCTGGGTTTTCTGTCCAGCGGGCTAAGTGGAGACCCTAGAAATGCTAGTATGTGGGTTTTGTCTGGCTTTATCTTGAAAGTGAAGTGAAAAGTCCCTCAGTCATGTCTGACTCTTTGTGACCCCATAGGCTATATGATCCATGAAATTCCGCAGGCAAGAATACTGGAGTGGGCAGCCTTTCCCTTCTCCAGGGGATCTTCCAAACCGAGGGATTAAACGCAGGTCTCCCGCATTGCAGGCAGATTCTTTACCGGCTGAGCCACAAAGGAGGCCCAAAAATATTGGACTGGGTCGCCTGTCCCTTCTGCAGCCGATCAGGATTCCTGACCCAGCAATCAAACCCAGCAATGCAGGAGGATTCTTCACCAGCTGAGGTATCAGGGAAGCCCAACATCTCTTAAGACCAGCTACTAATTGTAGGATTACCCTAAAGAGTCTTCACAGGATTAAGGTAGCAACCTGCTAAGGTAGCAATCAATTTCCTTATTCTAGAGGACAAAACTGGGGCTCTAAGAAGGGGGTAACTCAGCTATAGCAAGGAAGTGTGTACCCAGACAAACCCCCCAGATCCTGCTGTTAGAACTCAGGGAGGCCACATGGTGAGGGGGCTTGTCTGTGTGACAGGGGCTAAGGTACCCAGCCCACACTGGGTGATGCGGGGACCTGACTTGGTAACTGCCGTCCGGCAGCTCTGAGACTCACAAAATCAGTTTGCACTGAAGAGAGGAAGGGCATCTCCCTTCATCCACCCGACTACACCCTCCGGGTACTCCCACACCGTTTCCTTTCTCTTGCTTTGTGAGGAAATTAAGAGTCATGCTCATGCGACTGACCACATTGGCCGTCCACTGTTCATAGGCTACCAACTGCAGCTGCTACAGCAGAGGCCAAGAGCCTTTGCCCCTGAGTACCTCTCTTTCCTTTGCACCATCGGGGCCCTCCTCCACACTTGCACACCGGAGGCCTTTTCTGAGACATGCAGGGACCCTCCCTCAGTTTGCAACAAGTTGTATCCACCGCTGTCCTTTCAATACCTCCCTTGAAACTCAGCTCATGAGCTCCTTTGCCTGCACCGTGGCCCACCTGGCTGCCAGGGAAGGGACAGAGCTGACTGTGAATCCAAAGCTCAGATCTGACAGCTGGGAATCTGTGTATAAAGAACCAGATTATTCTCGCTGTAAAGGCTGTAGTAGGCTCCAGGGGTCCAGAACTAGGGCTTGGGCCAAAGTGACTCCACAGGCAAACGTTTTGATGCCTGGGGAGGCTTCTGGCTATAGTGGGGCTGGGGCAAGTTTCTTGAGGTTCTGAAGGCCCACTGTGTGCAGGTTCACCATGCATAGAGAAGAGAAGGTGGAGTCTACCTTGGAGGTGGTCGCAGCTCATGGATGAGCCAGACAGGCAGGCAGGTCCCAAAAGCACCTGAGCTGCTTTCATGAGGGAGTGGTGTGGGGGCAGAGGAAGAGAACCAGGTCTGCTCCCTTGTGTGGTGCCCAGGGCAGGTTGTCACCAGACTAAACACCATGGTGATGACCATCGCTGCTGTCTGCAAAGGGTTTACACTGGCGTGTGTCTTCATCTGAGCGGTCAGGCCATCTCTAAACTACACTGGCCATGGGCATGGCCTGTCCTTGGACTTTCACATGTTTCTTCTCTTCCTTACTGAACATTCATTTCCAAGAGGGTTTTTGGGCTGTAGGATGTTGGGTTTTCTCTAGCTTTGTCCAATGAGGATTGCTTTTTGGTCATTGGTGTGGTTCATTTTTCCAGCTCTCTTTCTTGGCTTATTCTGTGAATTTATTTGTGCCAGAGAAAGAGCTCAGCATCTCCCTTCTGGCTGAGATGTCACACTTACAACAGTAATGTCTACCAGGAGATTCTGACCACATTTGCCAAAAGGGCTTCGTTTTGCAGATGACATCTTGAAAGTACCTATATTGTCCTTTCAGATACCCAAAGGCTACCACAAAAGAAATAAAAACAAGAATTCTCAAGTTTAGTTTTACAATATGTGGAGAGTCAGAAAAATCCCCTGGAGAAGGGAAAAGCTACCCACTCCATTATTCTGGCCTAGATAATCCATGGACTGTAAACTCCATGGGGTTGCAGAGTCTAACAAGATTAAGTGACTATAACTTTCACTTTCAGTCAGAAAAAATCCAGTTTTCTATCACTGCAGTGATTGGCATTGATTGTGGACACCCAAAGAATGGGGAGAAATGGAGAAAGAAGACTAAATGTTGTCAGGTGGGGGAGGGAGGAACGGGGAGTGCTTGACATGAATCCAGACTTTGCTGGGGAGTGGGGGTCGGGGGTGGGATGGAATAGAATGAGAGGGTCTGAATGTAGACAGTGGTGATGGTTACACAGCGTTGTGAAGGCCTTAATATTCCCAAATTGCATCAATTAAGGTAAAATTTATTAACAAAAACTTAACAGAAAAAAATACATAAAGCCATAAAAAAAAAAATCACAAGAAAGCTACACACAAACAAGATTAAAATAAGCTCAGAGGAAGGGAACTCAATCTTCCCTGGGTGGGGAGAGAGTTGATGGCATCCACGGGAAGCAGACAGGGATGGAGGCTGAAGAGCCAACCGTGCTCCTGGACGAGGTGTTTCCAGAAAAGGATCTGGGTCTCTGTCCAGAGCGAGGGCCCGTTCTCCCTGCAGGGGTGGGTCAGTCATCGTGGGCATCTGGGTTTTGGGCAGGAGCCAGGGCAGGCTCTCCCTGCAGAGGTGGTAACTCATCCCCTGACTTGGGTTCTCCTGCCAAAGCCCACACAGGTGCAGGTGCAGGTGGAGGTGGAGGTGGAGGTTCTCGCTGAGGGGGTGGGACATTGGTGCCTGGGCTGGGGTTCCTGCAGGCACAGAGATCCGATCTTCTTAGGGTGCTGGCCAGTACCCAGCTGGCCCAGTGTCTTTGGGAGGGGAAATCTCAGGTTTCGATCTCCCCTCAGTGGATCCCTGGGTCCTGCACCTGGAGCAAGCACCTCTGTAGGGACAGGTCTTGGAAGTGGAGCCTGGTTGAATTGAAGGTCACAGCTAGAGCTGGGAGAAAAGAAAATTTTGCCCACAGGCCAGCCTTGCCATGTGCCTAACTGGGCACTAAAGCTTCCTAGAGATTCCCAAAGAATACCCAGCATAGAAGTCTTCTCTGCAGTCTATAAGACGGGTGGTGTGAGGCCAGCCTTTGCTCCAGGCCCAGCCCCAGCTCTGGGGGACTCCTCCCTGTGTGGCTCAGCATCCCCTCCCCACACACTCACATGCACAGCCCCAGCCTCCTCACCTCTGTGCTCTGCCATGCTGGGCTCCAGGTCCTCCTGCTGCCTCAGAGGCAGGGGTTCTAGGGGCTCTGGGTTGGAGCTGGATGTGCTGAGCTCCGTGGCAGCCTGAGACTGGGCCCCAGGGTGTGTCCTGGGTGGTGTCTGGGCCACAGGCCTTCCCTGCTTCCTCTTCATTCCCAGTTGGGCTGACCCCTCCATGGGCATGCTCACCTGGAGTCTGCACTGGGTCTCAAGGGCACGGGGGTGGTGGTCCAACCCCTCCCTCAGGGAGGTGGATGGGGTGTCCCCTTCATCAGCCACATCCATTGGGAAGCTCTGCAATGATAGTGACTGTCAGCCAGCCTTGCTTGGAGTTTTCCAAGCTGGGCCTGGCCAGTATGGCTGCTGCTTCTGCCCGCTAGAACTTCTGCTTCCAGCAGAGACATGTGTCTGCTCAGATACCCACCCGGGAGGAAGGAGACCCACCTGAGGGTGTGAGGTCAGCCTGAGCAGCCGGCACTGCCTGGACTCTCCCCATCCCACCAAGCCAGCTCTCCCCTGGGGTGTGGACACAATGGGCCCACAGGCTTCTGACCCACATTCGCCTGGGCTTGCTTGAGGCAGACACAGCCCGAGAAGCCCCTATCCACGCACACAGGGAAAGGACTCAGGGTTACCTGGGTGGGATGGGAGAGGGGACCTGGCCTGGCCTGGTGATCCTGTGTTACCTTCCTGTTCCTTCGGGCAAAGGGCCAGAGGCCTCTCGGAAGTGGGGCTGAGCCAGCGTTGACCACGTTCCCACACACTCTGCCTATGAGCTCTCCCGAGGCCCTGGCCCCTGGGCAGGGGCAAACAGCAGAACATCTTGGCAGCAAGTGAGCTGGCTGGGGGCTCCTCTCTGCTGTGGAGGCCTGGATACCCAGGTTCCGGGTTCTGTTGGGTTCTGTTGCTGGGAAGTGACATCATTTCCTGGGTTCTTACTGAGGTCCCTTACACAAAGCTCCCCAAGGGAACCTCTGGGTTTCTGACTGTTCACCCACCCTGTTAGGCCATGTGCAGGCACAGTGACACCCACACAACCCACCCCACAGCCTTGAAAGGCCTGGGTGCAGCCAGGGCCTGAGCTCTGAGGACACAGCTGCTTTCAGACCAGGCTCCTCCTTCTCATCTGTGATGTGGCCCTGGACAAGCCATGTGCCCCTCAGGGTTTCCCCAGTCTCTCCCTCTGCAGAATGGGGGTCATTCTCCCATCTACTGCCTAGGTCTGTCAGCCTACAAGACCTCCATGCCTTTCAACCTGGGGCTGGTATCACATGGAGCTTGTGCACTGGGACTTCCCAAAGGAAGGATTCAATACAGGGCTGACCTAGCACAGAATGGGGCAGAAACAGCCCTGTATGGGCTCTGGGACCTAGGAAAAGGCACTGCCCTTCCTGCCTATTTCGAGACCCTGCCCCCGCAATAAGAGACTGAAAGGAAGACTTGAAGGTCACCTTCTCTTATACAAAAGAGGACCCAACTTTCTGGTTCTCTTTGCCATTGAGATTCTGGTTTAAGTGCCTCATCTCGGCTTCTGTGGGTGGCTGAGCCTATAATGGCTCCCTGCATTCTTCTCTTTTACTCATAACCTTGGGTCATTTTCCCCCTTCTGGGGTGAATGGGTACCGTCATTGCTTCTAACTTCCAGATAGATTTATGAAGTCTGTAAAAATCTACTCATTTCCTCTCTTTTGTTCAGTGTCTCTCTCTAGATGTTTCTCTTTCTTTTCCTTTCTGAATTCAGTCTATGTCTTCCTCTTTCTCTGTCTCTCCTGTGGAGGGAAGGATGCCTTTGAATGCACATGTATATTGTTAGATTAGGGTTAGGTTTTAGGGACAGGTTAGAGTGAGATAAAGGGTTTAGGTTGGAGTTGGTGTTGGGGGAGGGGACAAGGGTGGTGTGTTTTTTTTCTTGGAGACTTGAGTGCTGTTTGTTCTTAGTCTATTTTACATAGGAACCGCTTATCAGACACATGACTTGCAAGTAGTCTCTCATGTTCCGTTTACTATCTTTTTGATTTGTGAAAGCTTAGCTTTTCCATTGCGAAGCTGCTCAATTAGATGGAAACCCATTGGTGTACCTTGTTTTCCTGTTTCCCTTACTTGAAGAGAGACCCATTTCTGCTTCTGCCCACCAAATGTGAAGGAGACTCTGATGTTAAGGGGCCTACGACCTATGCTTATTTCTAGAAATCTCATAACATCAGTCTTTGAGTTGACATGTTTCACTGATATTCAGGTGGTATGAGATAAAAACCAATAGAATTCTTTGGATGTAGCTGTCCGGTTTTTCCATGGACATTTACTGAAGGCGCCTTCTTGTTCCCATTTGTATATTCTCCCCTTCTTTGTCACAGATGAGTTGACCATGGATGCTTGGATTTGTTTCTGGACCCTCAACTTTATGACATTTCTCCAAAGACACACAAATGTTCAACAAGTTTTAGATGCTCAGCCTCACTAATCACTAGGGGAGGCAAGGATCACCATCCCTCATTAGGATGGCACACTGCATAAATTGTGTTGTTATGTGTGTTATTTTTTCAGTGTTCACGATTTTTCAGAGATAACAGTTATTTATGGTACTGTGGAAACATTGGAAACATGCTGTCAGTATGAAATGATGACTGATTCTAAAAATAAAAGTGTTTAAATATGTATAATTATTTTATATCTTGTTTGATAAAGCAAAAAGTATTTAAGCTGAAGTTGATTGTTTTTTATGGATATTAAAGAATATAGCCATAAAGTTTTACTTTTTACTATCTTCAAATAAATAAAGGTAAATTTTTGTCTCCCATAATGTTGTTATATGAAGGTCAGTCTAAAGGGTTTATTTAAAGCTTGTTCAGATGTAGTCATAGCAGTGAAAATGCTGTTAACACCAGAAATGTTTTTCTATGATAGAAAGTCAAGCTGGTCTGTCTCAATAGCCTTAATTTTGTGTTTACTACATTGTGTTTCTTTTTATTTTTTTAATTGGAGAATAATTACTTTACAGTCTTGTGTTGGTTTCTGCCATACATCAGCATGACTCAACCACAGGTATACTTATGTCCCCTTCCTGCTGAAACTCCCTCCCTTCTCCCTGCCCATCCCACCCCTCCAGGTTGTCACAGAGCACTAGGTTGAGCTCCCTGTGTCACAGAGCAAATTCCCACTTGCTCTGGTTTTACATAAGGTCATATATGTCTCCATGCTATTCTCTCAATTGGTCCCACCCTCTCTTCCCCCACTGTGTCCACAAGTCTGTAGTCTGTTCTCTATGTCTGCGTCTCCATCTCTGCCTTACAAATAGGCTCATCAGTAACATCTTTCTAGATGCATTGATATACATTTGCCTTTCTCTGACTTACTTTTTTTTTTTTTTGGTGGTACTTTTCTTAATACTTGACCTAATTTGCAATGAAACAGTAAAAGGATTTCATGGGATGAAAATGGCAACAACTGAGTGTTACATCTTAGCCTAGCACTCCAGGCCCAAGTAAATCTAGGGTAAATTCATTTCTATGACAGCTTCTTTGACTGATCACATTCACTACTTTTCCCCGTTGTCATGTGTACAATTTTCTGTTCCCTACATAATTACATGTGTCAAGGATCATCTGTCAGAAGTTGTATAGCAATGAGGAAATATGTTCATAATGCAGACACCACAAACACCCTCCAAAAGGTGTATGTAATAAGAACACATTTTGTAATGAATTTCACTCCCTGAAAATATATTTAAAAAATGGAAAAAGTGACATTGATATGGGTTACAGATAGGTTTTCAGTGAAGGTGGGCTAGGCTAACAGCTAGGATCCCATCTTTCCTTAAAATGCAGAATTAAATATAAAAGGAACACACAATGGAGAAAAAAAAAGACGGTCTCTTCAGTAAGTGGTGTTGGGAAAACTGGTCATTGACTTTTAGAGATGGGGAAGCTGAAATTCAAGCAGACTTGCCGGGCACCAGGGCATCGTCTGGACCAGCCTCTCACCCTCCTGACCTGGCGGGTGCTCATCCCCTTCCTGACGTGCAGCACAGCAGTAACCCAGCCTGTAGGGGTGCATCGGGTCATCCAGACCTTGCCCCTGAATAGAGGTTCCCAAGGCCAGCCTGGCTCTCAGGGACTGAAACAGCCTGCTGGACTCAAGGTTGGGATGGCATTTGAGTGTTGCCAAATGAATGGGAGGGGAGAATAGAGCGGGCTATGACTGAAGTCCAGGGTTCCATCATCCTGGTGGGAAATGTATTGTCCTAGATTCCAAACATTCACAACATACACTCAATCTGTGGTCTGTGGCTCAGACTTCAGCCTTTCAGGTGGGTAATTCGGGTGACCCTGACTTGAGCAGACACAGCTCTGTGGCCCTGCCATTAGCCATCACATCCCTGTTGGCGAGAAAGGCAGCTGGACTGAAGGACAGGTGAGCTCGGATCACACCCTGGGGAGCGGGAGCAACAGGGCTGCCTTTGCGTTCCTTCCGTTTTATTACAGTTTCCAAGTGTCTAGTTAGGAAGGGTGAAGTTGACCCCATTTTTTTTGTGGTGGAATCCAGACAGGGGCAAGGTAGGAATTTTTCTTAGGGTAGGCATGTCTAGAGGCAGCTTTTTCATCGAACTTGCATCTTCAAACACAAGCCCTTCCATGGACTTCACTTAATGAACACATCTTCAGGAATGACAGAGGTTTGTATGTATCTGCTGTTTCACCTGTCTACTATCTGTTCTGCCTATCAGAGTGTTTGGGGGGTGCAAATTTGTTGCTTTTATTGTTCATTTGGTACCTGCACATGTATTTCAGCCCTCCTCATATTGTCTGTGACAATAAATTCCTAACAAATTAGGGTTCATTTCACTCGTTACTCAGTTGTGTCCAGCTGTTTGCGAACACATGGACTGCAGCACACCAGACCTCCCAGTCCTTCACCAACTCCCAGGGATTACTCAAAGTCATCGCCACTGAGTTGGCGATGCCATCCAGCTTCTCATCCTCTGTCATCTCCTTCTCCTCCCATCATCAGTCTTCCAGCATCAGGGTCATTCAAATGAGTCAGTTCTCCTCATCAGGTGACCAAAGTATTGGAGTTTCAGCTTCAGCATCAGTCCTTCCAATGAATATTCAGGACTGATTTCCTTTAGGATAGACTGATTTGATCTCTTTGCTGTCCAAAGGACTCTCAAGAGCCTTCTCCAACATCACAGTTCAAAGCATCAATTCTTTGGCGCTCAGCTTTCTTTATAGTCCAACTCTCACATCTGTACATGACTACTGGAAAAACCATAGCTTTGACTAGATAGACCTTTGTTGGCAAAGTAATGTTTCTGCTTTTTAACATGCTGTCTAGGTTGGTCATAACTTTTCTTCCTAGGAGCAAGCGTCTTTTAATTTCCTGGCTGCAGTCACAATCTACACTGATTTTGGAGTCCAAAATAATAAAGTTTCTCACTGTTTCCCTATCTATATGCCATGGAGTAATGGGACCACATGCCATGATCTTCGTTTTTTTAAATGTTCAGTTTCAAGCCAGTTTTTCTTTTTCCTTCATCAAGAGGCTCTTCAGTTCCTCTTTGCTTTCTGTCATAAGGGTGGTGTCATCTGCATATCTGAGGTTATTGATATTTCTCTCGGCAATCTTCATTCCATCTTGTGCTTCATCCCGTCCAGCATTTCTCATGATGTACTCTGCATAACAGTTAAATAAAGAGAATGATAATATACAGCCTTGACACTCCTTTCCCAATTTGGAACCAGTCTGTCGTTCCATGTCCAGGTTTAACTGTTGCTTCTTGACCTGCATACAGATTTCTCAGGAGGCAGGTCAGGTGCTCTGGTATTCCCATCTCTTGAAGAATTGTAGACAGTTTGTTGTGTTCCACACAGTGAAAGGCTTTGGTGTAGTCAATTAAGCAGAGGTAGATGTTTTTCTGGAACTCTCTTCCTTTTTTGATGATCCAAGGGATGCTGGAACTTTGATCTCTGGTCCCTCTGCCTTTTCTAAGTACAGCTTGAACATCTGGAAGTTTACGGTTCATTTACTCATACCTGGCTTGGAGAATTTTTAGCATTACATTGCTAACGTGTGAGATGAGTGCAGTGGTGTGGTAGTTTGAGCTTTCTTTGGCATTGCCTTTCTTTGGGATTGGAATGAAAACTGACCTTTTCCAGTCCTGTGGCCACTGATGAGTTTTCCAAATTTGCTGCATATTGAGTGCAGCACTTTCACAGCATCATCTTTTAGGATTTGAAATAGCTCAACTGGAATTCCATCACATCCACTTGCTTTGTTCATAGTGATGCTTCCTAAGGCCCACTTGACTTCAAATTCCAGGATGTCTAGCTCTAGGTGAGTGATCACACCATGGTGATTATCTTAGGTTGCAAAGATCTTTTTTGCATAATTCTTCTGTGTTTTCTTGCCACCTCTTCTTAATATCTTCTACTTCTGTTAGGTCCATACCATTTCTATCTCGGTGTGAAAATTTCCTTTAGTGTCTCTAATTTTCTTGGAGCTATCTCTAGTCTTTCGTATTCTCATTTTCCGTTTCTTTTCATTGATCACTGAGGAAGGCTTTATCATCTCTCCTTCCTATTCTTTGGAACTCTGCATCAAATGGGTATATCTTTCTTTTTCTCCTTTGCCTTTTGCTTCTCTTCTTTTCATAGCTATTTGTAAGGCCTCCTCAGATAGCCAGTTTGCCTCTTTGCATTTCTTTTTCTTGGGAATGATCTTGATCACTGCTTCCTGTACAATGTCAGCAACTTCTGTCCATAGTTCTTCAGGTACTCTGCCTACCAGATCTAATCCACTGAATCTATCTGTCACTTCCACTGTGTGATTGTAAGGGATATAATTTAGGTCATACCTGAATGGTCTATTGGTTTTCCCCACCTTCTTCAATTGAAATCTGAATTTGGCAATAAGGAGTTCATGATCTGAGCCAGTCAGCTCCCAGTCTTGTTTTTGCTGACTATATAGAGCTTCTCCATCATTGGCTGCAAAGAATACAATCAGTCTGATTTTGACATTGACCATCTGGTTATGTCCATGTGTAGAGTCATCTCTTGTGTTGTTTGAAGAGGATGTTTGCTATGACCAGTGTGTTCTCTTGGCAAAACTCTGTTAGCCTATGCCCTACTTCATTCTGTATTCCAATGTCAAATTAGCCTGTTGCTCCAGCTATTTCTTGACAAATTAGGGTGTGTGAGTGCAAAGTCACTTCATTCGTGTCCCACTCTGTCCGATCCTACGTACTGTAGCCTTTCAGGCTCCTCTGTCCATGGTATTCTCCAGGCAAGAATACTGGAGTGGATTGCTATGCCCTCCTCCAGGGGATCTTCCTGACCCACATAGAGCCACCTGTGAAGCCACACAAATTAGGGGGGTTATATGTATTTTCATTTTGTAATCTATAGCTCTGTACTACTGAAAGACTCTTAGTTCTGGAAGGATCTCTTTTGTATTGAAATGTTTCTGTGATGAGCTGTGAATGATACTGGGATTCTTGGCCTCTGGAGATGAGGAATTTGATCTGGTGCCAGTGATGAGGCTTGATTGCTCAGAGCTTTTTATACAATAAAGTTTTATTAAAGTATAAAAGAGATAGATAAAGCTTCTGACATAGAGATCAGAAGGCTAAATTTTTAGCCTATAATTCTTTCTTCTCATATCATGAACCTTACAAATTCATCTAAAGGGCAGTGTATAATCTTGTACTGAAATTCTATGACAAAAGTAATCAATATCTCATCTAAGATTTATTAATCACTACTGTTTCTGCAGGGCTTCCCTGCTGGCTCAGTGGCAAAGAATCCACCTGGCAGAGAGGAAGACACTGGAACCCACCAAAAAAAGATACCCCACATCAAAGGACAAAGGAGAAGCCACAGCAAAATGGTAGAAGGGAAACAATTACGATAAAATCAAATCCTATACTTGCTGGGTAGGTGAGTCACAAACTGGAGAACAATAATACCAAGGAAGTTCTCGCACTATAGTGAAGGTTTTAGGCCCCATCGACAGAGGAATGGGTAAAGATGTGGTATATATATATACACATACACACAATGGAATATTACCCAGCCATTAAAAAGAATGAAGTAAGGCCATTTGCAGCAACATGGATGGACCTAGAGAGTGTCATATTGAGTGAAGTCAGACAGAGAAGAAGAAATATCATATGAAAACCCTTACATGTAGAGTCTAAAAAGAAATAATACAAATGAACTTATAAAACAAAGAGAGACTCACACAGTTAGAAAACAAACTCATGGCTGCCAGGGGGAAGGGATGGTTAGGACTCTGGCAAGGTCATGTACACACTGCTATACTTAAAATGGGTAACCAACAAAAACCTAATGTATAGCACACGGAACTCTGCTCAATGTTATGTGCTAGCCTGGATGGGCCTCAGAGGGGTTTGGGGGAGAATGGATATAGGCATATGTATGGCTGAGTCCCTTTACTGTTCACCTGAAACTATTACAACATTGCTAATTGACTATGAAGTCACTCAGTCATGTCGGATGCTTTGTGACCCCATGGACTACACAGGCCACCAGGCTCCTCTGTCCATGGAATTTTCTAGGCAAGAATACTGGTGTGGGTTGCCATTCCTTTCTCCAGGGCATTTTCCTGATCCAGGGATCAAACCCCAGTGTCCTGTATTGTTTACTGTCTATCTTTCTTCTAGAATATAAGCTCAACAAAGGCATCAACTTTGCATTTTTCTTGTTCACTGTTCCCCTCCCAGAATTTAAAATAGTGACTGGTACATTGTACAATTTCTCTAAGCTTTTATTGGATGAAAACCCCTACCTTAATGTATGGGTACTATCCAACTGACTAAAATTTTACTGAGTACCTATGATGTGTCAAGCCCTGTGCTAGTAAAGCGCAGTGACAGAGTGGTTATCATCTGTGATTTTAGAGCTAACAATCACAGATAAAATTTCAGACAATTTTCTACTGAACAGGAATATTTTATTATTGATAAAATGTTATGTGATTACTTCATTAAGAGTCTACATAACTTAGTTCATTTATCAACACTTTATAACAAAAGTTTATCTTCAAAATGCTGTACTCTTACCCTAAGATCCCAAATATTTCACAAACTACTTCAATTACTTTTAAAACCATCCTTGTTCCTCCATCATGGATTTAAGTGATGTCAGCAATAGTAGTAGACTGAATATATCCTAACTAGTCTCTACTTTCAAATTTCTCCCAGGCACTCTCCTTTGATACTTTTCCACACATTTTCTCTTTAATTAAAAAATATAGGTAATTTAATCTCATTTTTAAAAAAAAAATGTCGAGCACTTCTTCCCTATATATAATATGTTCATAGAGATAATCAGACCTTTTGAAGAATTACACACCAGTTCCCCTGATCATAGTAACTTTGCAGTATGCTGATATTACTCAAAGTCCGGCAGGCAGCTTCCAATTCTCCCTCACAAAACACATGGTAATAACGATGAAACACAGGACCTGGGTCACAGGATCCTAATGGACCAAATGGCTCAACACGCTTGTCCTTACCAGGATTTCCCTTAAAGTGCCAGGGAACCAGTAAATCTTGAGAATGAAAAGAAGTCCTGTTAGTATGAATAGGCAACTTGGAATTAGCAACATTCCTTGAATTACATCCTCCATCTTGAAAGTCATTTATGGAGGAGACAGAATGTGCTGAGTCTTGATTGCCTACATTAGGCAACTGCTTCACAAGCAACTCTTGCACTGATGTATCATTGCTGATTTCCTCTTTCATGCCTTGGCTAGTTCTGTTTTCTCTAAGATACTTGGACTTCTTCTTATTATATTCTTGCTCCATAGCCCAAACATAGATGAGTGCCTTCCCACCAGGTCTTAGGAGTCGAACAAGTTCTTGGAGAGCTGCCACTCTACGCTCCTAGTGGAAAAAAAAAAAAAAACCAAAACTGTATTATCGTTTATCAGCCAGAAAGAGATACAGAGAGCAAATGGGAAATATGATTGACTGGTGTTCTTTGGAAAGAATGATGCTAAAGCTGAAACTCCAGTACTTTGGCCACCTCATGTGAAGAGTTGACTCACTGGAAAAGACTCTGATGCTGGGAGGTATTGGGGGCAGGAGGAGAAGGGGACGACAGAGGATGAGATGGCTGGATGGCATCACCGACTCGATGGACGTGAGTCTGAGTGAACTCCGGGAGTTAGTGATGGACAGGGAGGCCTGGCGTGCTGCAATTCATGGGGTCGCAAAGAGTCGGACACGACTGAGTGACTGAACTGAACTGAACTAACAGGACTGTTTTCAATTAAGATGGACAGCACAGAAAATCAAACATAAGACAAATCTTATATAAAACAAAAAAAAAAGAAGGAAAAAAGAAGAATTGTGTTCTGCAGTCAAGGAGGGTAAAAGGATAAATAGAAAAAAATTTTTTTCTTTCCAATAATAATACAGAGGCACAGAAGGTGTTCTGTTTTGTTTTGAATTCAGTTAAGGTGGCAGTAACTCCAGCACAGAGGAATCTATGTTACTGCCTAGATCAGGAGAAAATGAGTAACACTCAAGAGTAATAAATTTTTTTTTCCTATAAAATATTAAGTTCGCTTACTTTAAAATTAGAAGCATAGTGACTAATTAAAAACATCAGCATACCACTACTAGTTAAATACTTGAGTTTTGAAAAAAAAGAATATGAAAAGAAGAAAAATAGAATGGGAAGAACATGAAACTCAGATCTTGGGAATGAGAGAAAGAGCTGAGGAAGCAAGATGGGAAACAGAAACAGAGAAGAAGCTCAGAGGCTGAAGAGAGAGAACAAATCCTCAAGAGGCCTACAACTGATCTCTTAAAGTCTCTTATAGCTCAAGTTCTGCAACTCTGTGGATTTGAGAAAGACATTTAAAGATGAGTAAGACTCAGGCAGGAAAAAGGGGGAAATATGCAGCAGTAAAGCATAGTCACAACAGACCTCTGTTTAAGAAAGCACAACTCCCATGTAGCTCATCTCCATTCCACAGGCTTTCTTTAAAAACTGGGGTGCACTTTATGACATAGAAAGAAAGGAAAAGCTGAAATGTAGTCCAAATCAGTAAAATCTATGAACATTTCCTGCCACTTAGTATTATCCCAGAGGTCTCTGAGACTGCTGCTGCTACTGCTGCTAAGTAGCTTCAGTCGTGTCCGACTCTGTGCGACCCCATAGATGGCAGCCCACCAGGCTTCCCCGTCCCTGGGATTCTCCAGGCAAGAACATTGGAGTGGGTTGCCATTTCCTTCTCCAATGCATGAAAGTAAAAAGTGAAAGTGAAGTTGCTCAGTCGTGTCCAACTCTTAGCAACCCCATGGACTGCAACCTACCAGGCTTCTCCATCCATGGATTCTCCAGGCAAGAGTACTTCTCCACTCTGAGACTACCTCAGTTCTTTTCATTCTTTTACTTTATTCTTCTCTCCAGCAATTATTTCCACTATTTTATCTTCCAGCTCAATGATGCGTTCTTCTGCTTCAGATATTCTGCTATTGATTCCTTTTAAAGTATTTTTAATTTCATTAAGTGTGTTGTTTGCCTCTGTGTGTTTATTCTTTAATCCTTCTAGATCTTTGTTAATTGATTCTTACATTTTCTCCATTCTATTTTCAAGGTTTCTGATCATCTTTATTATCATTATTCTGAACTCTTTTTCAGGTAGTTTGCCTATTTCCTCTTCATTTATGGACTTCTGTGTTTCTAGTTTATTCCTTCATTTGTACAGTATTTCTCTGCCTTTTCATCATTTTTTTTTTCAAACTTACTGTGTTTGAGGTCTCCTTTCCCCTAGCTTCAAGGTTGAATTCTTTCTTCCTTTTGGTTTCTGCCTTCCTAAGGCTGGTCCAGTGGTTTGTGTAAACTTCCTAAAGGGTCAGATGTGTGCTGAGTTTTTTTTTTTTTTCCTCTGATGGGCCAGGGCTGAGTGAGGTGGTAATCCTGTCTGCTGATGATTGGGTTTGTATTTTTGTCTTGTTTCTTGTTTGGATGAGGCATCCTGCACAGGGTGCTACTGGTAGTTGGATGATGCCAGCTCTTGTATTCAAGTGGTTTCCTTTGTGGGAGTTCTCACTATTTGATACTCCCTACGATTAGGCATTCTCTGGTGGCCTAGGGTCTTGGAGTCAGCGCTCCCTTTCCAAAGGCTCAGGGCTTGATCTCTTTCCAGAAATGGAGATTTCACCGGTGGTTTGTTATGGCATTCAGTTCAGTTCAGTCGCTCAGTCGTGTCCGACTCTTTGCGACCCCATAAATTGCAGCATGCCAGGCCTCCCTGTCCATCACCAACTCCCGGAGTTCACTCAGACTCAACATCCATCAAGTCAGTGATACCATCCAGCCATCTCATCCTCTGTCGTCCCCTTCTCCTCCTGCCCCCAATCCCTCCCAGCAAAAGAGTCTTTTCCAATGAGTCAACTCTTCGCATGAGGTGGCCAAAGTACTGGAGTTTCAGCTTTAGCATCAGTCCTTCCAAAGAAATCCCAGGGCTGATCTCCTTCAGAATGGACTGCTTGGATCTCCTTGCAGTCCAAGGGACTCTCAAGAGTCTTCCAAGGCCACAGTTCAAAAGCATCAATTCTTCAGCGCTCAGCCTTCTTCACAGTCCAACTCTCACATCCATACATGACCAGAGGAAAAACCATAGCCTTGACTAGACGGACCTTCATTGGCAATGTAATGTCTCTGCTTTTGAATATGCTATCTAGGTTGGTCATAACCTTTCTTCCAAGGAGTAAGCGTCTTTTAATTTCGTGGCTGCAGTCACCATCTGCAGTGATTCTGGAGCCAAATAAAAATAAAGTCTGACACTGTTTTCACTGTTTCCCCATGTATTTCCCATGAAGTGATGGGACCAGATGCCATGATCTTAGTTTTCTGATTGTTGAGCTTTAAGCCAACTTTTTCACTCTCCTCTTTCACTTTCATCAAAAGGCTTTTTAGTCCCTCTTCATTTTCTGCCATAAGGGTGGTGTCATCTGCATATCTGAGGTTATTGATATTTCTCCTGGCAATCTTGATTCCAGCTTGTGTTTCTTCCAGTCCAGCGTTTCTCATGATGTACTCTGCATAGAAGTTAAATAAGCAGGGTGACAATATACAGCCTTGACGTACTCCTTTTCCTATTTGGAACCAGTCTGTTGTTCCATGTCCAATTCTAACTGTTACTTCCTGACCTCCATACAGATTTCTCAAGAGGCAGGTCAGCTGGTCTGGTATTCCCATCTCTTTCAGAATTTTCCACAGTTTATTGTGATCCACACAGTCAAAGGCTTTGGCATAGTGAATAAAGTAGAAATAGATGGTTTTCTGGAACTCTCTTGCTTTTTCGATGATCCAGTGGATGTTGGCAATTTGATCTCTGGTTCCTCTGCCTTTTCTAAAACCAGCTTGAACATCAGGAAGTTCACAGTTCACGTATTGCTGAAGCCTGGCTTGGAGAATTTTGAGCATTACTTTACTAGCAACGCAGTATTTGGATGCAATCTCAAAAACGACAGAATGATCTCTGTTCGTCTCCAAGGCAAACCATTCAATATTATGGTAATCCAAGTCTATGCCCCAACCAGTAACACTGAAGAAGCTGAAGTTGGAACAGTTCTATGAAGACCGACAAGACCTTTTAGAACTAACACCCCAAAAAGATGTCCTTTTCATTATAGGGGACTGGAATGCAAAAGTAGGAAGTCAAGAAACACCTGGAGTAACAGGCAAATTTGGCCTTGGAATGCGGAATGAAGCAGGGCAAAGACTAACAGAGTTTTGCCAAGAAAATGCACTGGTCATAGCAAACACCCTCTTCCAACAACAAAAGAGAAGACTCTAGACATGGACATCACCAGATGGTCAATACCGAATTCAGATTGATTATATTCTTTGCAGCCAAAGATGGAGAAGCTCTATACAGTCAACAAAAACAAGATCAGGAGCTGAATGTGGCTCAGATCATGAACTCCGTATTACCAAATTCAGACTGAAATTGAAGAAAGTAGGGAAAACCGCTAGACCATTCAGGTATGACCTACATCAAATCCCTTATGATTATACAGTGGAAGTGAGAAATAGATTTAAGGGCCTAGATCTGATAGAGTGCCTGATGAACTATGGACAGAGGTTCGTGACATTGTACAGGAGACATGGATCAAGACTATCCCCATGGAAAAGAAATGTAAAAAAGCAACATGGCTGTCTGGGGAGGCCTTACAAATAGCTGTGAAAAGAAGAGAAGTGAAAAGCAAAGGAGAAAAGGAAAGATATAAGCATCTGAATGCAGAGTTCCAAAGAATAGCAAGAAGAGATAAGAAAGCCTTCTTCAGCGATCAATGCAAAGAAATAGAGGAAAACAACAGAATGTGAATGACTAAAGATCTCTTCAAGAAAATCAGAGATACCAAGGGAACATTTCATGCAAAGATGGGCTTGATAAAGGACAGAAATGGTATGGACTTAACAGAAACAGAAGATATTAAGAAGAGGTGGCAACAATACACAGAAGAACTGTACAAAAAAGATCTTCATGACCTGGATAATCACGATGGTGTGATCACTCATCTAGAGCCAGACATCCTGGAATGTGAAGTCAAGTGGGCCTTAGAAAGCATCACTACAAACAAAGCTAGTGGAGGTAATGGAATTCCAGCTGAGCTATTTCAAATCCTGAAAGATGATGCTGTGAAAGTGCTGCACTCAATATGCCAGCAAATTTGGAAAACTCAGCAGTGGCCACAGGACTGGAATAGGTCAGTTATGGCATTAACTGAGATTAAAACAAATACACAAACATAAGAAACCAAAGATGATCCACAGACAAGTGCAGTTGCAAAATCAGGCAAAGAATAATTAAAATAATGGAATATACACATATATACCCAGAAGCAAACTCAAAACAGTCCAACAAAAATAAAGTACAATAAACTGATCCTGTAAACAAAGGAAACCAAAAATGATATCCACCAGTTAAGAACAAAATTAACTGAAGCACAAACTGGAAAACAAAACTAAAGCAAGATGTCAACTGGGGAATAAAGCAATGAAAGCAAAACAAACAAATATGGTGAGAAAAAGAAAGGAAAGAAAGAAAAGAATAGAAATGCAAAGTTATATAGAGGTAAACAAAGATTTATATATATTAAAGATTAACTGCAAAGGGAAAAGGACAAGAAAAGGATGGGAAAAGGATAGGAAAAAGATAGGAAAAGTAAACAAAGGAATAAATGTAGAAAAAAATAATAATAGATAAAAAAATTTTTTAAGTTAAAATTATGAAAAAAGAGAGAGAAAAAAAGGAAAACTCCACAGAACTTGAAAAGGCCAATGTAGAGGGAGAGGTTTATTATAACAGCAATACAGAGTGTGATTTTAAAAAACTCAAAAGCTTAATTAGATCTCACAGTGCTAATAAAACTGACAACTACAACACAGAGGAAAAAAAGGAAAAGTGGAAAAACATCCAAAATAAACTACAGAACAAATCAAAATATAAGAATAATAAATGTTTTTCTTGAGCCTCTGTTGTTAGCATCCTTTCTCTCACTGGGAGTCACAGTCCACCTCGCCTCTCTAGGATGCCCTCCAACACTGTGCTGGTCTCTGGACCTGCTATGGGGACAGCTCAGACTCTAATCTGGTCCTATTCCTGTGTGGTCTTGCCTCCAATATCCACAGCTATCAGAACGAGTACATTTTCTTCTGTGGGAGCTCTCAATGCCCTTTTATATATTCCATAGATGCAGAGTCTGCCTAGTTGATCATGTGGATTTAATCTACAGCTGGTATAGCTGTGGGAAGGTTTTGGGTCTTCCTCCACACTGCCCCTGGGTTTCAATTGTGGTTTTATTTCCACCTCTGCATGTGGGTCATCCACTGGGGTTTGCTCCTGAGGCTTCCCTGAAGGACTTGGGTTTGCCCCTGTGAGGGCCAGGTGTGGAGGTGTGGCAGCTGCTTGGGTTGCAGGGGTTCTGGCAGCACCAGGTACTCAGAGGAGATGGCAGCTAGGGCAGCAGGAAATATAGTGCTCTAGAAGGGTAGGGCAACCAGTATTGGCCAATACGCTCCAGTATTCTAGCCTGGAGAACCCCCTCCCTGACAGAGAAGCCTGGCAGGCCACAATCCACAGGGTTGCAAAGAGTTGGACAAAACCAAAGAGAACCCATGTGCATAGGTGCAAGTCTTTTTTTGCCTATGGCAGCTCTGCCCTAGTGAGGGTTAAGTGTGAAGGTGGCATGGCTGCTGCTGGTTGAGGGGACCCTGATGGCACCAAGTGTGCAAGGACACAGACTGCCTCAGCTTCAGGAGTTACAGCCCTATCAGAGTCTTTTTTCAAGCCTCTAGTAGTTGGCAATCAGAAGGCCTCTTTGGCTAGTCTTTCTCCATAGCTCCACCCCTTCAGGCACTTAGAGGGCTCCCTTGCCTGGGGTCCTTCTCTATTGTTTGGAGCATCAGGCACATAGACAGGCCCCCCAACTGGGATCCTGCTCTGTAGATTGGCGTGTCAGGCACTTAAAGGGGCACCCTGGGCGGGGTCCTATTCTGTTGTTCTGCATGTCAGGTGCTTGATGGGCCAGCCTCTCTATTGTTCAGCTACCAATGGTGGGGTATGGGGAGAGAGAGGCTACGGTGACTGATCTACTACGCATGACTCAGCAGTATCATCTTGCTTCCATGGCTGCCTGACTTTCCTCCACAGGCATGTCCCACCACTATCTCCTCCCTCATGTCCCTTTGGTCCGTCTCTACACAGTCAACAGCAGTCCTTGCCCTGGGATTGCTCCAGAACCCTTACACTCCAGCTCACAGCTGCTGCGGCTTTTAGGGGACCTGCGTCCCTGTCCAGGGCACATATGACTGCAGCAAGGACTGTCTGAGTCTCATTCCATTTAGGCTGTCACAGATCAGCTGCTTTACTCTAGCCTTAAATGCTGGACCTAGCAATTGCCCTGATGTGGGGATTGGACCCCTGCTTCAGTTCCCCTATCTGCTGAGGGCAGATCCAGCTCTACTAACACTCCTGTTTTTCCCCCTAGTTCCTTCATCCTACAGAGTTCTACATGGTTCTATATATAGTTTTCTGGTAGTCAGGTACTCTGTCCACTCTCAGCTGGTGTTCTGCAAGCACTTCTGTGTCTGAAGGTGCACTCCTGATGTATCTGTGGAGAGAGATGTACTCCATGTCCAACTACTCCTCCGCCATCTTGTTCCTGCTTCCTGCCACTTAGTTATAAGTTTTTAGAGCAAGAAAGATAATACTTACTGCTGTAGCAAAATGGTGAATAACAGCAATGGAAATGCAAGCATCACAAGATCCACTGCGGATTGGTACTGCCAAAGCATCACAGACAAAGGCCTGATATTGCCTCTCTCTACAAATGTCCACAAGGTTTTGGCTATGATCACAGCCAATCTGTAAGAGAAAAAGAATTTCAAACATCTTGTTTAAATGCCATAAAGTCATTAGACAGATTCCATATTCATTGTGAAAGGGTCTAAGACTATGATATTATCAGTTCTTACAGCCAATACAAAATCATTTATATAATTTACAAGGCAGCATTTATTATCTTAACAGATATTAGACAGAATTCAAATTAGTGAATGGAAACGAATGACTAGAATAAAAATAACACTGGTGGAAATGAGAAGTTCTAATTGGCATCTAATTGATCACCATTCAGAATTTTGAATTTTTTTGTAATATTTTATTTTTTATCTTATTTTATTTGCCACACCACATAGCATGTGGATCTTAGCTTCCTGACCAGGGATCAAACCTGTGCCCCCTGCAGTGGAAGCATGGAGTCTTAACCACTGACTACCAGGGAAGTCCAATATCACACATATTAAAATGGAAATTATGACATAAATAAAGACATTCAGTCTTTTGGGGGGGGGAGCTACAAATAATAGGTTCAAAGTATCTCTTATTAGGATATAAACTATTTAGTAATGATCCAGATGTCATGAGGATGGCTTATTTTTTCCTGCTTCTTTATACTTTTCAAGATGTATGACTTGTACCATCATAAAATAAAATCACCCTAAATAAAGTTAAATAACTTATTTCCTTTTTTAAAGCTATTGATTCTTGTTCTGCTAAATATGTATATCTCAAGAAAGCTAGGCACCAAAGAATTGATGCTTTTGAACTGTGGTGTTGAAGGAGATTCTTGAGAGCACTTAGACTGCAAGGAGATCAAACTGGTCAATCCTAAAAGAAATCTATCCTGCATATTCATTGGAAGGAGTGATACTGACACAGAAACCCAATACTATGGCCACCTGATGTGAAGAACTGACTCATCAAAAGACCTTGATGCTGGGAAAGATTGAATGCAGGAGGAGAAGGAGACGACAGAGGATGAGATGGTTAGATAGCATCACTGATGGACATGAGTTTGAGCAAGCTCCGGGAATTGGTGATGGACAGGGAAGCCTGGAGTGCTGCAGTCCACGGGATTGCAAAGAGTCAGACACAACTGAGTGATTGAACTAAACTGAACTGACAAGAATACAGTGTTGCATTTGAAATTTGTAAAATGCAATTGAATTAAATTTTTTAGTATAACCAAACCATTCTATGGCAATGAAAACAGTGAAGGCAGCTAACAGCATCCTTTAATCTCCCCAAGCAGGTGAGGCCTAACATACCTTATGGATATGTCCGGTTCTGTGGCAAGTATTTGTGGGTTAGGACTGCTTGTCTTTTCTCTAGTTTTGCTATTGTTTTGTACACAGCTTTGCTGTTCTAAAGATACCATATATAGAGGGAGTGACAGAGACAGAGAAAGACAAGAAAGAGAAAAAGAGAGAGACTGCATGCATGCACATGCAATGTGCACATATAAATTAGGGAAGGAATTGGAGGTTAAAGTTAAATCACTAATGATTATCTCCAGATATTTCTTCTTAACCCAATCTCTACAACAGAGAGGAGATATATATAAATAGATTTCATCTAACAGAAGTAGCCACATCAAGTTTGTATTTACTCATTGGAATTTTTGATGTGGTAAGTTTTGATGAATGCTGAAGGATCAGTATTCCCTCAATTCATGTGAGAATAAAGATGTGAGGCTTTTCATCAAAACAATTCTTTCTGAGTAAAGTCACACTGCCATGTCAGTCATGCTTAATATGAATTTGCTCAATTTCTAATTAACATTCAATAGCTTCAGTATTCCAGCCCACAGCTGCATTAATACCTGAGGTATAATAAAAGGTAACAAGCTAGAAGTAAAATACAGTAATGTCATTTTAATTACATTTTAAGATGGAAAAGTACTGAGTCCTTTAGTAACAACAGTGGCACAATTCCTAATTAACTGCTCTTGTTACCTGTGTAAGATATATAACTGGCCTTGTTGTTGTTCAGTGGCCAAGTCATGTCTGATTCTGTGACCCCATGGACTATAGCACACCAGGCTTTTATGTCCCTCATCTTGATATGTAGTTAGCAAGATAGTTTTTCTGACTTATTTGTTAAGCTACTGGAAACCTAAAAGTTTCCAATCTCTGGAAGGATCAGGTAGAGAGAAAAGGTAAATGTTTCAATTTGGTTTTGTTGTTCTTGTTCAGCCAGTCAGTTGTGTCTAACTCTTTGTGACCCCATGGACTGCAGCACACCAGGCTTCCCTGTCCTTCACTATCTTCCTGAGTTTGCTCAAATTCATGTCCATTGAGTCAGTGATGCCATCCAACCATCTCATCTTTGGTTGCCTCCTTCTCCTCCTGCCCTCAATTTTTTCCAGCATCAGGGTCTTTTCCAATGAGTCAGCACTTTGCATCAGGTGGCGAAAATATTGGAGCTTCAGCATTGGTCCTTCCAGTGGAAAAGAACCCCAAAGAACACAAGAAGAAGCCACAATGAGACAGTAGGAAGAGTGCATCTGCAACACAATCAAATTCCATTCCTACTGGATGGGCAACCTACAAACTGAAAATACATCACAGAGTTTCTCCCACAGGACTGAGAGTTCTGAGCCCCAGGTAAGGCTCGCCAGTCTGCAAGCTGGTATCAGGAGGAGGCCCCAGAGCATTTGGCTTTGAAGGCCAGCAGGGTTTGAGTGCAGGAATTTCAGAGGACTAGGGGAAACAGAAACTCCAGTTTGGAGAGGGCACACAAGGTTTCATGCATACCAAGACCCAGGAACTTGGTGACTTCACAGGAGCCTATGCTAGACATACATGTTGGTCTTGGAGGGTATCCTGCAGGGGCAAGTGTGTGTATGTAGGGGTAGGGAGGGATGTGGCTCATTGCGGGGATAAAAATCCTGGTGGCAGAAGTACCAGCTCACTGGTGTGAGCTCTCCTGGAGACACCAAAACCTGGCCCCACTCAACAGCCTCTGGCTCCAGGGCTGGGACACCTCAGGCCAAATAACCAACAGGGAGGGAACACAGACCCACCCATCAGCAGACAAGTTGCCAAAAGTTTTCTTGAGCCCACAACTACCTCTTAAACACATCTTTTGACACAGCCCTGCCCAGCTAAAGAACAAGACCCAGCTCCACCAGTGGGCAGGTACCAGTCTTTCTAACCAGGAAGCCCACATAACCCTCTAGACCAGCTTTACCCACCTACAATCCTGCAGCCTACAATCTACAATGCTGCAGCCTACAGAATAGAGATTGCAAACACAGAAAGTGTCAACTGCAAATTGGAGCTTGCCAAGGGCATTTGCCATTGCCTCTGCAAGACTGAATCCTGTGCTGCTGCAGTTGCTAATGTCTGACACACCCCAAAAAATGCAATTAAAAGACTCTTACTCCTTGGAAGGAAAGTTATGACCAATCTAGACAGCATATTAAAAAGCAGAGATATTACTTTGCCAACAAAGGTCCATCTAGTCAAGGCTATTGTTTTTCCAGCAGTCATGTATGGATGTGAGAGTTGGACTATAAAGAAAGCTGAGTGCTGAAGAATTGATGCTTTTTAACTGCGGTGTTGGAGAAGACTCTTGAGAGTCCCTTGGACTGCAAGGAGATCCAACCAGTCCATCAGGAGAACAGTCCTGAAAATTCATTGGAAGGATTGATGTTTAAGCTGAAACTCCCAATACTTTGGTCACCTGATGTGAAGAGCTGACTCATTTGAAAAGACCCTGATGCTGAGAAAGATTGAAGGCAAGAGAAGGGGACGACAGAGGATGAGATGGTTGGATGGCATCACCGACTCAATGGACATGAGTTTGAGTGGATTCCGGGAGTCAGTGATGGACAGGGAGGCCTGGTGTGCTGCAGTCCATGGGGTTGCAAAGAGTTGGACACGACTGAGCAACTGAACTGAACTGAACTGAAGGGAGTTCAGGGTGGAGAATGAGGCACTCAGTGCTCCAAAGAAACTTGTAGAACAGGTCTTTAGTTAGTTAGATATTTTCAGGAAATGATTTCACAATCCCAATCCTTGCATCTCCTCATTTTAGAAAGCACTAAGACAATGGCAACCCACTCCAGTACTCTTGCCTGCAAAATCCCGTGGATGGAATGAGACTGAAAGGCTGCAGTCTATGGGGTTGCTAAGTCGGACATGATGGAGCAACTTCACTTTCACTTTTCACTTTCATGCATTGGAGAAGGAAATGGCAACCCACTCCAGTGTTCTTGCCTGGAGGATCCCAGGGACGGGGGAGCCTGGTGGGCTGCCATCTATGGGGTCACACAGAGTCGGACACGACTGAAGTGACATAGCAATAGCAAAAAATCCCTACACAGTGACATTGTTGGTGCTGTTGTCACTAAGTTGTTTTTGACTCTTTGTGACCCCATGGACTGCAGCATGCCAGGCATCCCTGTCCTTCACTATCTCCCTGAGTTTGCTCAAACTCATGTCCATTGAGTTGATGATGCCATCCAAGCACCTCATATCTGTTGCCTCCTCCTGCCCTCAATCTTTTCCAGCATTAGGGTCTTTTTCAATGAGTTAGCTCTTTGCATCTGGTGGCCAAAGAATTGGAGCCTCAGCTTCAGCATCAGTCCTTCCAATGAATATTTAGCGTTGATTTCCTTCAGGATTGACTGGTTTGATCTCCTTGTTGTCTAAGGAACTCTGAAGAGTCTTCTCCAGTACCACAGTTTGAAAGCATCAATTCTTTGGCGCTCAGACATCTTTATGGCCCAAATCTCACATCCATACATGACTACTGGAAAAACCATAACTTTGACTACACAGACTCTGTTGGCAAACTAGTGTCTCTGCTTTCTAATACACTGCCTAGGTTTATCATAGCTTTTCTTCCAAAGAGCAAGTGTCTTTTAATTTCGTGGTTGCAGTCACTGTCTGCAGTGATTCTGGAGTCCAAGAAAATGAAATGTGACACTGTTTCCACTTTTCCCCCACCTATTTGCCATGAAGTGATGGAGTCAGATGCCATGATCTTTGTTTTTTGAATGTTGAGTTTTAAGCCAGCTTTTTGACTCTCCTTTTTCACCTTCATCAAGAGGCTCTTTAGTTTCCTCTTTGATTTCTGCCATGAAGGTGGTATCATCTGTATATCTGAGATTTTTTATATTTCTCTCAGCAATCCTGATTCCAGGTTGTGAATCATCTAGCCCAGCATTTCTCATGATGTACTCTGCATATAAGTTAAATAAGCAGGGTGACAATATACAGCCTTGATGTACTCCTTTCCCAGTTTTGAACCAGTCCACTGTTTTATGTCCACTTCTAACTGTTGCCTCTTGTCCTGCATACAAGTTTATCAGGAGGCAGGTAAGGTGGGCTGCTATTCCCATCTCTTCAAGAACATTCCAGTTTGTTGTGATCCACACAAAGGCTTTAGCATAGTCAATGAAGCAGAAGTAGATGTTTTTCTGGAATTCTCTTGCTTTTTCTGTGATCCAGCAGAAGTTGGCAATTTAATCTCTAGTTCCTCTGCCTTTTCTAAATCCAGTTTGTACATCTGGAATTTCTTAGTTCACTTACTACTGAAGACTAGCTTGAAGGATTTTGAGCATAATCTAGCTAGCATGTGGAATGAGTACAATAGTACAGTAATTTGAACATCCCTTGGCATCAGCTCCTCATAACTAGCTGAAAACCATTTGTAAAATAGGCACTTGATTGCACTGAACTCTCCCTTCACCAAAATCATATACATTGACCTTCCCCCACTACCATTTTGGAACAGTTTCTCAGAGCTGGCTGAGCTGCTGTCTCTGGAGCAGCAGTCCTCATTTTGCCCCAAACAAAACCTAACTTGCACTCTCATGTAGTGCATCATTTTTTAGTCAACAGTTATGGCAACCAGTGAAGCAACCCAGATGGACTTCCCCCTTCACCTGAACTCTACAAGGAACCAGAGCTTTGGTACCAGCAGCTGTCCCTTGGGGCCATCTGCTTCCTCAAGGAGTCCAGATAAATTTCACTAAGTCTCTCCTGGTTCTTTGATCTCCTGTACTGGTTGATGATACTGAATTTTATTTGGCAGTTGAGCAGGTTACCTGCCCCTCCGAGTTGAAAGATACCGGGGGGGGAGGAGGCCAGCTGAACTATACTCAGACATACCCACTTATGGTCTAGACACTAAGGGAGCTCAGTTGTAAGATACTAAGAAATACCCCTCCAGTAGAAAAATCTGGGGAGGGAGGGAAGGGATGGTTGAAAGACACCAGGAAAAACCCACCCAGTGGAAGAATACTGGTTGGGGGAGGCTCAGTTGGAAGATACTGTGGTTGTTCAGTTATAGGAGACTAAGTGGTCTGTGCTGAGTTAGGTAAGAGGCTGACATAAGGCTCTTCCTCAATTCAGGTGCCTTAAGAGAATTTGTTGGGATAAAAGTGAAGACTGAATTTTATCCACAACACATTCAACTTAAAATGGGAATAGAGCCTCTTAGAAACAAGGAGCATCAGAAAGCAGCTTCTAACACTCCAGCCAGGGTTATGTACATAAAAAACTTATACTTGCAGTTCAGTTCAGTCGCTCAGTTGTGTCTGACTCTTGGCGACCCCATGAATCGCAGCACGCTAGGACTCCCTGTCCATCACCATCTCCCGGAGTTCACTCAGACTCACGTCCTTCGAGTCAGTGATGCCATCCAGCCATCTCATCCTTTGTCATCCCCTTCTCCTCCTGCCCCCAATCCCTCCCAGCATCAAAGTCTTTTTCCAATGAGTCAACTCTTCGCATGAGGTGGCCAAAGTACTGGAGTTTCAGCAATAGGGAGTTCATGATCTGAGCCACAGTCAGCTTCCGGTCTTGTTTTTGTTGACTGTATAGAGCTTCTCCATCTTTGGCTGCAAAGAATATAATCAATCTGATTTCAGTGTTGACCATCTGGTGATGTCCATGTGTAGAGTCTTCTCTTGTGTTGTTGGAAGAGGGTGTTTGCTATGACCAGTGCATTTTCTTGGCAAAACTCTATTAATCTTTGCCCTGCTTCATTCCACATTCCAAGGCCAAAGTTGCCTGTTACTCCAGGTGTTTCTTGACTTCCTACTTTTGCATTCCAGTTCCCTATAAGGAAAAGGACATCTTTTTTGGGTGTTAGTTCTAAGAGGTCTTGGAGGTCTTCATAGAACCATTCAACTTCAGCTTCTTCAGTGTTACTGGTTGGGGCATAGACTTGGATTACTGTGATATTGAATGGTTTGCCTTGGAAATGAAAACAGAGATCATTCTGTCATTTTTGAGACTGCAACCAAGTACTGCATTTCAGACTCTTTTGTTGACCATGATGGCTAATCCATTTCTTCTAAGGGATTCCTGCCCGCAGTAGTAGATATAATGGTCATCTGAGTTAAATTCACCCATTCCAGTCCATTTTAGTTTGCTGATTCCTAGAACGTCAACATTCACTCTTACCATCTCCTGTTTCACCACTTCCAATTAGCCCTGATTCATGGACCTAACATACCCAGTTCCTATGCAATATTGCTCTTTACAGCATCGGACCTTGTTTTATGTAACTACCTAATTGAGGAAATTATAGTGAAGGAAACATCAACCTAAAAAGTTGGGATTCTTTTGATATTCAAAAATTGATATTTTTGCATGCATAGTTAGAAAAAGCCAGTCCATAAGATCAAACACACTGAATAGAACGCTTACTTTGTTATCATACAGTTCTAGAAAAGGAAATAATAGAGGAATTTCACTGGAAACCAACAAGAAATTGCTTGAAACTATATCAGAACTAAAAAAGGCTGCTAGCACTGACTCTGCCAGGTCATAGATCTAGTAGGACTGAGAAGTCACATTTGGCTTTTCTTCTGGGTATCTCTTGCCATCCTCTTGGGGCATTTTTTTGCGACATTTGGCTTTCATTTTGGGGCATTATATTGCTGTTTATTCCATTTGGCTTTTGATTTCTAGGCATCTTTTTGCCATTTGTTTTATTTGGAGTGTGACTTCCAGTTGGTGAGGTTCTGGTTTGCTTTGGTTACTTTGGTTTGAACACAAAGATTGTTTTGAGCATGCAGACATCTGGTATGAACAGCTCAAGCTGAAATGGGAAATGCTACCTCTAAGGCTCCACAACCAACCTGGGAACCCCTTGGGAAAAATTTTAAATGACTTGTTCTATAGCTCTGATCCAATGACAAAGAAAGTGAAGTCGCTCAGTCGTGCCTGAGTCTTTGTGACCCTATGGACTATAGCCCACCAGGCTCCTCCATCCATGGGATTTTCCAGGCAAGAGTACTGGAGTGGGTTGCCATTTCCTTCTCCAGATCTTCCCGACCCAGGGATTGAACCCAGGTCTCCTGCACTGTAGGCAGACAAAGAAAAATGGCCTAAAAATATTAGATCTTTACAATGGGTAAATGGACTGAAGTTCCCTTATGTTCAGGACTCTTCTCCTATAATCAACAGCCTGCTGCTACTGCTGCTAAGTCGCTTCAGTCATGCCCGACTCTGTGCGACCCCATAGACGGCAGCCCACCAGGCTTTCCCATCCCTGGGATTCTCCAGGCAAGAACACTGGAGTGGCTTGCCATTTCCTTCTCCAAGTCATGAAAGTGAAAAGTGAAAGTAAAGTCACTCAGTCGTGTCTGACTCTTTGCAACCCCATGGACTACCGCCTACCAGGCTCTTCCGTCCAAATGGAGTGGGTTGCCATTGCCTTCTCCAAATCAACAGCCTGGTGCTGGTCAAACTAAGATCTCTCACCTCCCCAAAGGGGCAGTCTCCACTGGGACCAGCTGCCCTTGTTATCAGGGCTGATTTGAGCACTATCTAGTCTAAATTTTGGCTATGAAACTATGACCATAGAAATATAAAGAGAATTTTTGATAGTGTGGCCATAATAGTCTTTAGACTCCAGAGAAAATTGGCTAAAACTTTTTTGAAATTTTCCTACTAGGAAAAGATGCTTTTCTCTCCCTGAGCCTTGAGACCATGGCTCTCAGGGACCTTGTCTAGATCATTACTAATTCTTGAAACTGAGAAAAAAAAAAAAGGAAAAGTCCTTATTCCAACTGTTACATATAAACTAGTGAGTTTTATATTGTGATATGTGACTCATGCCTAAGTTTGGAAAACAAAGTTATGAGATCTCTTGTTGAATCTATTTGGATATATGTATATCTCAGTATGTGTCTTTGTATTTGGATATTGTTGCTGAAGTTAATTTGTAAATGAGCTCTATTTAATTGGTTTAAAGAAAAGTAGGCACTTAAAAATCAAACAATTCTAAGTCCAAGAGAAATTAAAAGCTAAATGGATTTCAGGTTCATGTGAACTGGGAAATAATAAGGATCAAATTAATACTTGGTATTAATGTTTGTTTGTTGACATGTGTGGGTACTTACATTAACTTTGGTAAATAACAGGACAGGGCTCACATGTGACCACACCAGAGAATCCTTCCCTATTGCCTCAGGTTCTGCCTGTGGTGGAAAGTTCACTGGGATTTTCCCTTTTGGACTAGCCTTGTTATGGATAAGCTTTGTTCCATCTTGTAGACCCCCAAACACCCAGGGTATTTTTAGAAGACTGGGAGACCTTCAACTATGCTTCCATGAAAGCAACTGGTATTTTTCTCTCCGGTGCCCAAACCTTCAGGAAAAAAGAAAAAAAAAAGGGGGGGCAGGGGAGGTGGGGAGTGGTAGGGAAAAAGCCTTTTGAACTCAAGCAAAAAAAAAAAAAAACACTGAGATTTCTGGTTCGGTCTTTATGTAAAAGTTAACAGGTAAAAGGTAAAAGAATTGTTTGAACTGACTTGAAAGTAAGCACTCACAAATTAAATCTAAATATATAGAAAACTGGCCAAGATAAATTTTAGGACTTGTGATCTGGGAGATATTCAGTACTGAACTGATATCTGCTATTGAAGGTGGCTTAAGCTTGTTGGTTTGATTAATATAGATAGGTCTAAAGTTACCAATGTTAAGTATAATATTCCTGTTGTACCTAGGTTTACTAGTGGTCAAATAAAACCTTGTCTGTTACAAATCTGTTGACAAGGCAAGTAACTCAATGTGGAAAAAACTGTAAGGAAACCAAGATATGTGTTTTTAGTAAAAGAAAGTGTGAGAAATAAAAGAATACTGAAAGAGTTATGCATAATCAGGATTTTCTAAGACTGAACTGAATTTAGTTGGGTAAACCAACCTTGTTGAGACTAAGCTAACACTTGGATTTGGCTTTTTCCTTCTGTTCAGAGAAAAGTTTTCTTGGAATGACATTTTTGATAATATGATTTTCAAATCATATTATCAAATATACATTGATAACAGATTATATGAATTTCTTTGCCTTTAAATGATTTGTATTTGCTTTTGAGATCTCTGGTAACTTTTGTTAAGGAATAAGTATGGTCTCACAGTGACTGATCTTATCTAATCAAGTGTTTTTAAACTTTTTGACAAGTTTCCCAAATATCAAATTTTAATTAAAGCTCTTTTGATTTCTGGCTAACTTTGGGGTGTTTCAGAGGACCCCTGAAACACCCCAAAGAGAGAGATTTAATTAGGTTCATTTGGTATGCTGAATTGCATGGGAAGTATTGGTGAGTGAGTAATAAATCGCCTCAGATTATATACTATGGTAAATGTTACTAATACAGCTATCCTAGAAATTATATGGAGTGCCTAAAATTCTGATATGTCCTGGTTAATATGTTATCAGTCATAATTCTAGTTATAATAGTAAAATGCTGTCACAGCCATAACCAAGTTTCTTTGTCAATTGCATTGTAATCAGATTTTAAATGTGCCTTCAAAGTCTTTTGCCATTATAGACAGTTAAGGTTTTATTTTAATGTTTTTGCAAAAATGCTTCCTCCTCAAAAAGATTTATAGAAAGGACTTTTGGATAAATACAAGTTTCTGACTTTCAGCCTATAATGCTGAGCCAGGTAAGAAATTAAAGGATACTAATGGGAAATCTAATGGGACTGCAAGGAGATCCAACCAGTCCATTCTGAAGGAGATCAGCCCTGGGATTTCTTTGGAAGGAATGATGCTAAAGCTGAAACTCCAGTACTTTGGCCACCTCATGCGAAGAGTTGACTCACTGGAAAAAGACTTTGATGCTGGGAGGGATTGGGGGCAGGAGGAGAAGGGGACGACAGAGGATGAGATGGCTGGATGGCATCACTGACTCGATGGACATGAATCTGAGTGAACTCTGGGAGTTGGTGATGGACAAGGAGGCCTGGCGTGCTGCAATTCATGGGGTCGCAAAGTCGGACACAACTGAGCGACTGAACTGAACTGAACTGAATGGGAAATCTGATGGCTTCCCAAATGTTAACAAAAGGACTGAATGAACGGGTGAATATGCTTATAACTTTTATGGTTTTTATCTGAAAAACTACTGGTTTGCACCTGTGTTTTCCAGGTATAAGGAAAACCTTCCCCTCAAACTAATTATGACTTAGAGTAATTTGGTAAATTATACTTTTGCAACTTGAGGCCTTGCCTCCAGGCGCATGCAGAGGCAGCACAGTTCATGTTGAGATATTTACATTACACAAAGACGGCCAAGTAGAAGGGTATGCGCTCATCTTCTCCCGCGAGAACACCAAAATTATGACTAGCTGCTGAACAATCATCGATAGGAGAATGTTGGAACCTACCAAAAAAAGATACCGTACGTCAAAGGGCAAAGGAGAAGCTGCAACAAGATGGCAGGAGGGGCACAATCACATTTAAAATCAAACCTCATACCCACCAGAGAAGCTTGGAAAGCACAAACAAAACCTTGTGTACACAAGAACCGGGGAAAGGAGCAGTGACCCCCACAAGAGACTGAGGCAGACCTGCCTGTGAGTGTTTGAGGGTCTCCTGTGGAGGCCTGGGTTAGCAGTTGCCTGCCATTGGGGACAGGGACTCTAGCAGCAGCAGTCCTAGGAGGTGTGGCATGTGGTATCAGTCCTCCTGGAGGAGGTTGCCATTAGCCCCACCATAGAGCCACAGGGTGAAAGTGAAAGTGAAGTTGCTCAGTCGTGTCCGACTCTTTGCAACTCCATGGACTGTAGCCCACCAGGCTCCTCAGTCCATGGAATTCTCCAGGCAAAAGTACTGGAGTGGGTTGCCATTTCCTTCTCCAGGGGATCTTCCTGCCCCAGGGATCGAACTTGGGTTTCCCGCATTGCAGGCAGACGCTTTACCATCTGAGCCACAGGGTGGGCAATATCAAATTGGAGAACAATTATACCAAAGAAGTTCTGGCACTACTGCAAAAGTTCTAGGCCCCACAACAGACTTCCCAACCTGGAGATCCAACAAAGAGACTGAAAATCCCCAGTGAATTTGACTTTGAAGGTCAGTGGGATTTGATTATAAAATTTCCACAGGACTGGGGAAACAGAGACTCTTTGAGGGCACAAACAAAATATTGTGTACACTGGGGCCAAGGAGAAAGGAGCAGTGAACACATAAGAGACTGACCCAGACTTGCCTGTCAGTGTTTGGGAGTCCCCAGCAGAGGCATTGGGTCGACAGTGGCCTGCTGCCAAGTCAGGGCATTGACAGCAGCAATTCTAAGGGCATGGCATAAATCTTTTTGGAGGAGGTCACCATTATCCTTACTGTAATTTGGCCTGAGGCCAAACTATAGGAAGGGAACACAACCCCACCCATCAGTAGAAAACTGGATTAAATATTTACTGAGCATGGCTTTGCCCACTAGAGCAAGATCCAGTTTTCCTCACAGCCAGTCCCTCCCATCAGGAAGCTTGTATAAACCTCTTATCCTCATCCATCAGAAAGCAGACAGAATGAAAACCACAGTCACAGAAAACTAACCAAAATGATCACATGGACAACAACTTTGTGTAACTTAATGAAACTATTAGCCAAGCCTTGAAGGGCCACCCAAGCAAGACAAATGGGTCATGGTGTAAAGTTCTGACAAAACATGGTCTACTGGAGAAGAATGGCAAATCATTTTGGCATTCCTGCCTTGAGAACCCCATGCACAGTATGGAAAGACAAAAAGATATGTCACTGAAAGATGAACCACCCAGGTCAGTAAGTGTCCAATATTTTACTGGAGAACAGTGGACAAAAAGTTCCAAAAGGAATGACGAAGCTAAGTCAAAACAGAAATAACACCCAGTTGTGGATGTGACTGGTGCTGAAAGTAAAGTCCAATGCTATAAACAATATTGCATAGGAACCTGTAATGTTAGGTCCACGAATCAAGGTAAATTGGAAGTGGTCAAAAAGAGATGACCACCATTTTAGGAACCAGTGAACTAAAATGGACAGGAATGGGCAAATCTAATTCAGATGACCATTATATTTCTTAATGTAAGCAAGAATCCCTTAGAGGAAATGAAGTAGCCCTCATAGTCAACAAAAGTCCAAAATGCAGTACTTAGGTACAATCTCAAAAATGACAGAATGTTCTCCATTTGTTTCCAAAGCAAACCATTCTACCACAGTAATCCAAGTCCATGCCCCAACCACTAAAGCCAAAGAACCTTAAGTTGAACAGTTCTATGAGGACCTATAAGACCTTATAGAACTAATACCTGAAAAAGATGCCTATTTCATCACAGGGTACTGGAATGCAAAAGGAGTAAGTCAAGAGATACCTGGAGTAAGAGGCAAGTTTGGCCTTGAAGTACATAATGAAGCCAGACAAAGGCTAACAGAGTTTTGCCAAAAGTATGCACTGGTCATAGCAAACACCCTCCTCTAACAACACAAGAGACGACTGCCCATCATGAAAAGATGGGCACATAAAGGACAGAAATGGTATGGACCAAACAGAAGCAGAAAAAATTAAGAAGAGGTGGCAAGAATACACATAAGAACTGTATAAATAAGGTTTTCACGTCCCAGATAACCACGATGGTGTGATCACTCACCTTGAGCCAGATATCCTAGAGTGTGAAGTCAAGTGGGCCTTAGGAAGCATGACTATGAACAAAGCTAGTGGAGGTGATGGAATTCCAGTTGAGCTATTTCAAATCCTAAAAGATGATACTGCTAAAGTGCTATATCCAATATGCCAACAAATTTGGAAAACTCAGCAGTGACCACAGGACTGGAAAATGTCAGGTTTCATTCCAATCCCAAAGAAGGGCAATGCCAAATAATGTTCAAACTGTCACACAATTGCACCCATTTCACATGCTAGCAAGATTATGCTCAAAATCCTCAAGCTAGGCTTCAACAGTACATGAACCAAGAATTTCCAGATGTACAAGCTGGACTTAGAAAAAGCAGAAGAACCAGAGATCAAATCGCCAACATCTGCTGGATCACAGATAAAACAAGGGAATTACAGAAAAACATTTACTTCTGCATTATTGACTACACTAAAGCCATTGACTGTGTGGATCAAAACACAGAGTGGAAAATTCTTAAAGAGATGGGACTATCAGACCACCTTACCTGCCTTCTGATAAACTGGTGTGCAGGTCAAGAAACAACAGGTAGAACTGGACATGGAACAATGAACTGGTTCAATATTGGGAAAGGAGTACATCAAGGCTGTACATTGTCACCCTGTTCACTTAATTTATATGCAGAATACATCATGCAAAAAGCATGGCCGAATGAGGCTCAGGCTGGAATCAAGACTGCTAGAAGAAATACCAATAACCTCAGATATGCAGATGGCACCACCCTAATGGCAGAAAGCAAAGAGGAACTAAAGAATCTCTTGATGAAGGTAAAAGAGGAGAGTGAAAAAGCTGGCTTAAAACTCAACATTTAAAAATGAAGATCATGACATCCAGTCCCATCACCTCATGGCAGATGATGGGAAAACAGTGGAAACAGTGACAGACTATTTTCTTGGGCTCCAAAATCACTGCAGATGTTGACTGAAGCTATGAAATTAAAAGATGCTTGCTCCTTGGAAGAAAAGCTATGACAAACTAGACAGCCTATTAAAAGGAGAGGCATCACTTCATTGACAAAAGTCTGTATAGTCAAAGCTATGCTTTTTCCAGTAGTGTATTTGGATGTGAGAGCTGGACCATAAAGAAGGCTGAGAGCCAAAGAATTAATGCTTTCGAAGTGTGGTGCTGGAGAAGACTGTTGAGATTTCCATGGACAGCAAGGAGATCAAACCAGACAATCCTAAAGGAAATCAACTCTAAATAGTCATTAGAAGAAGTGCTGCTGAAGCTGAAGCTCCAATGCTGTGGCCACCTGATGAGAAGAGCCAACTCACTGGAAAAGACCCTATTGCTGGGAAAGATTGAGGGCAGGAGGAAAAGCGGGTGACAGAGGATGAGATGGTTGGATAGCATCACCAACTCACTGTACATGAGTCTGAGCATTCTCTGGGAGATAGAAAAGTCAGGGAAGGCCGGCGTGCTGTAAGTCCATGGAATTGCAAAGAGTTGGACATGAAGGAGCAACTGAACTGAAAGACAACACAAGAAGGCAAAATTGAAACATTTTTACCTTTTCTCTCTATCCTATCTCTCCAGATATTGGAAACTCTGTTTCCAGTAGCTTTTTCAGATAAATTAGAAAAACTATCTCAGTAATGGTCCATATAAAGAAATCTTGCAATTCTGGAGACCAGGAGAAGGGAAGAATTCACCTAGATCTGTTGGGTGAAATCTGTGATAAGCCCTTGGTGTGACTTTCCTAGCCCTGAGTTTTAAGTTCAGTCTGAGACTCTTTATAAAAGTTTCAGTGAAGCAAAGGAAAAAAAAAAAAAAAATATATATATATATATATATATATATGATAGTTATGGTTATATAAACCAACAGGCCAGTTTTATTGAAACCAGGCTTATTTTGCAAACAAACTTGTCCTAATTTAGTTATATGTGTTAAAAATGAGGTTAATTTTAGGGAGAAAAAGATAGTTTGATGAATGTTAAATCCTAGGTTGTTAATTTAGGTCTGTAACTACTAAGACTCATTTCCTAGATAGTTGTTTGCTGTTATGCTACACTAATATATATTGTCACCCTGCTTATTTAACTTATATGCAGAGTACATCATGAGAAATGCTGGGCTGGAAGAAGCACAAGCTGGAATCAAAACTGCCAGGAGAAATATCAATAACCTCAGATATATAGATGATACCACTCTTCTGGCAGAAAGTGAAGAGGAACTAAAAAGCCTCTTGATGAAAGTGAAAGAGGAGAGTGAAAACGTTGGCTTAAAGCTCAACATTCAGAAAACGAAGATCATGGCATCTGGTCTCATCACTTCATGGGAAATAGATGAGGAAACAGTGGAAACAGTAGCTGACTTTATTTTGGGGGGCTCCAAAATCACTGCAGATGATGATTGCAGCCATGAAATTAAAAGACGCTTACTCCTTGGAAGGAAAGTTATGACCAACCTAGATAGCATATTCAAAAGCAGAGATATTACTTTGCCAACAAAGGTCTGTCTAGCCAAGGCTATGGTTTTTCCAGTGGTCATGTATGGATGTGAGAGTTGGACTGTGAAGAAAGCTGAGTGCCGAAGAATTGATGCTTTTGAGCTGTGGTGTTGGAGAAGACTCTTGAGAGTCCCTTGGACCGCAAGGAGATCCAACCAGTCCATTCTAAAGGAGATCAGTCCTGGGTGTTCATTGGAAGGACTGATGCTGAAGCTGAAACTCCAGTACTTTGGCCACATCATGTGAAGAGCTGACTCACTGGAAAAGACTCTGATGCTGGGAGGGATTGGGGGCAGGAGGAGAAGGGGACGACAGAGGATGAGAAGTCTGGATGGCATCACTGACTCGATGGACATGAGTTTGAGTGAACTCCGGGAGTTGGTGATGGACAGGGAGGTCTGGTATGCTGTGATTCATGGGTTGCAAAGAGTCGGACACGACTGAGTGACTGAACTGAACTGAACTGAATATAAAATTTAATTGAATTATTAAAGGATATTCTAAGCTTGTTTCTGAGGCTTATCTCAGTAATCAATCTTTTGACAAAGATGAGATGCCTCACAACCTGCAGCAAGGACTGGAAAAAGACATAACTGGACCATAACTAGAAGACAAGTGTCTAGAGATCTTTGACTATTAAGACCTAATCCAGTAATAGCACGCTGAGTAGCTTTCTCCAGAACGAGGAATGAGTCTTCCTAGCAATGTGGAATGGAATGGTCATGAAATGCCTCCCAAAGTATGGTCAAATTTATTACCATGAAGGGGTCCTCTATTGGCACTTGCAAAGGGCATTTGCCATCTGCCTCTGCAGAGACTGAATCCTCTGTTGCTACAGCTGTTGACTTTCACAGTCTGAAGGGAATTCAGGGTGGAGAGTGAGGCACTCTGTGCTCCAAGGAAATTGGTGGAACAAGTCTTTAGACAGATATTTTCAGAACTGATTTCATGATCCTTATCTCCTCAGATCTAGAAAAGCACTAAATCCCTTCATGGTGACATCACTTCCTCATGACTAGCAGAAAACCTTTTGTAAGGTAAGCACTGGATTGCACTGAACTCCCCTTTCACCAAAATAATATATATTGAGCTTCTTTCACTACCAATTTGGGGCAGTTTCTCAGCTATCTGAGATACTGTTTCTGGAGCTGCAGTCTTCATTTTGCCCCAAATAAAACCTAACTTGCATTCTCACATTGTACATATTTTTCTAGTTGACAAAAGTGAGACAAAGTGAGATGGCAGAGAAATATGTTCCAGATAAAGGAACAAGATAAAAACTGAGAAAAACAAGTGGAGAGACAGGCAATCTACCCAAAAAAGAGTCCAGAGTAATGATAGTAAAGATGATCCAAGATCTTGGAAAAAGAATGGAGGCACAAACTGAGGAGATACAAGAAACATCCAACAGGCACTTCCCTGGTGGTCAGTGGTTAAGAATATGGCTGCCAATGCAGGGGACATGGGTTTGATCCCTAGCCTGGGAAGATCCTACATGCTGCAGAGCAACTAAGACTATGCACCACAGCTACTGAATCCCTTGCACCTGTGCTCTGCAACCAGATAAGCCACTGCAATGAGAAGTCCGTGCATTGCAATGAACAGTAGCCCCTGCTCACTGCAATTAGACAAAGTACAAAGATCCAAAACCTATGGGTAGCAGCAAAAGCAGTTCTAAAAGGGAAGTTTATAGCAATACAATCTTACTTCAAGAAAGAGAAAAATCTCAAATAAACCTAACTTTAAACAATTAGAGAAAGAAGAACAAACAAAACCCAAAGTTAGTGGAAGGGAAAAAATCATACAGATCAGAGCAGGAATAAATGAAATAGATGAAGAAAGAGAAAAAAAATCAATGAAACTAAAAGCTGGTTCTTTGAGAAGATAAAAAAAATTGATAAACCTTTAGCCAGATTTATCAAGGAAAAAAGGAGAAAGGACTCAAAACAATAAAATTAGAAATGGGGAAAAAATCACAACTAGTATCACAGAAATCCAAAGGCTCCTAACAGACTGCTGCTGCTGTTGCTGCTACTAAGTTGCTTCAGTCATGTCCAACTCTGTGCGACCCCATAGATGGCAGCCCACCAGGCGCCCCCGTCCTTGGGATTCTCCAGGCAAGAACACTGGAGTGGGTTGCCATTTCCTTCTCCAATGCATGAAAGTGAAAAGTGAAAGTGAAGTTGCTCAGTCGTGTCAGACTACTACAATTAAATAAACTCAAAATGGATTAAAGACCTAAATGTAAAACCAGATACTATAAAACTCTTACACACACACACACACACACACACACACACACACACACAACCAGGCAAAACACTCTTTGATATAAATTGCAGCCCTATCTTTTTGGATCCACCACCAAGAATAATGAAAACAAACAAACAAACAAAAGTAAACAAATGGGACCTAATTAAACTTAATAGTTTTTGGACACAAAGGAAACCATAAACAAAATAAGAAGACAGCTCAGAGAATGGGAGAAAATATTTGCAAATGAAGCAACCAACAAGGTATTTTGTATATCTCAAAAAAAAAAAAAAATCCTGACAATATATTTTGTATATCTCAAAAATATACAAACATCTCAGGCATCTCAATATCCAAAGAACAAACAACTGAATTAAAAAATTGGGCAGAAAATCTAAGTAGACATTTCCATACAGATAGACAAAAAGCACAAGAAAAGATGGTCAACATCACTAATAATCAGAGAAATACAAATCAAAACTATAATGAGGTATCACCTCACACCAGTCAGAATGGCTGTCATTAAAAAGTCTATGAACAATAAAGGTTAGAGTGTGGAGGAAAGAGAACTCTCCTACACTATTGTTGGGAGCGTAAATTGGCATAGCCACTTTCAAGAAGAGTACAGAAGTTACTTAAAAAAATAAAAATAGAACAACTATATGATCCAGCAATCCTTCTCTTGGGCATATATCAGAGAAAACCATAATTCAAAAAGATACATGCACCTTGATGTTCATTGCAGCATTATTTACAATAGCCAAGATGTGGAAACAACCCCAACATTCACAACATACAAATGGATAAGGAAGATGTGGTGTGTATATAAAAATGTTGGTGTGTGTATATATATTTATATATATATATGTATGTTTGTGTGTGTATATATATATACAAACACACAGCAGAATATTACTCAGCCATAAAAATGAAATAATGCCATTTGTGGCAACATGAATGAACCTAGAGGTTTATCATACTAAGTGAAGTAAGTCAGAAAGATAAATATATATATATTATTAAATACAATGTATATGTAAAATTCTTTTTAACGATACAAGTAAACTTATTTATAAAACAGAAACAGATTCACAGACTTAGAAAACAAACTTATGATTTCCAAAAGGGAAACATGGGAGGAGGGACAACTGAGGAGGTTGGGATTAACAGATACACACTCTCAATATATATAAAATAGAAAACCAACAGAAATCTACTCAATCCTCTGTAATAACCTACTGGGAGAAGAATCTGAAAAGGAATAGATATATGTACATGAATAACTGAATCACTCTGCTTTGCACCTGAAACTACCACAACATTATAAATCAACTACAATCCAACATAAATTTTTTAAAAAACACACAAGTAAACAATGTACTTAACTCTTCCATCATCTATTTTATACATATGTCAGTCCTAATTTCCCAGTTCTTCCCACCCTCCCCTTCCCTGCCTCCACCCAGTGTCTACACGCTCATTATCTACGTCTGCATCTCTATTCCTATTCTGCACATCTACTATTTTTCTAGATTCCACATATATGCATTAATATGATACTTGTTTTTCTTTTTCTGACTTACTTCACTCTGTATGACAGACTCTAAGTCCATCCACATCTCTACAAATGACCCAATTTCATTTCTTTTCATGGCTGCATACTATTCCATTGGATATATATATCACATCTTCCTTCATCTGTTAATGGACATTTAGGTTGCTTCCATGTCTTGGCTATTGTAAATAGTGCTGCAATGAATACTGGGGTACATTAACATAACATCATAAAGCAACTATACTTCAATAAAAAATGTACTTAACTCTGATAATACACTATGAGTCATATATTATTATTACTACATTCCTGATGAGGAAACTCTATCTCAAAGAATATAAGTAATTTGCCCTAAGTTGAGCAGTAGTAAAGTGGATGCAAGGATTTAAACCCAGGTCTGTTACACTCTAAAAATTCATGTTCTTCCTCTTGTCATATTGTATTTAATATACATGTTCAATACAGTGTTATTTAATCGCTCCAAACTGAACATAACCAAATGTCAAGTTATAGACACGTCTTAGAATATTATAAAGTCCAGGAACTAAGACTACATATCAAGACAGAAATATTAAGTGATATATTTGATTATCAAATTGTATATATACTCACGACTACATTAAACAAAATATTGGAAAGAAAACACTAAAAGGATATCCTCACAATAAACTTGTTTATTAGGGGACTAGGATTATAAGGGAATATATTTTACTTCACCCATTTTCTAAGTTGTGCTTATACTGTTTTTATTTCTTAAAAATATACAGCACATGAGCCACCTTCTCAAGTCTAGCTCCCACTGGTTCTGCGTTTTTTTTTCTGTGCAATCTGCCTTAGTTTTTGTTAAGCCAGCATTTTGTGGGCATAGACTAAGAGATTGTGGCGCAGGAAGAAGGAATGTTATTTCTGGCATGCTGGATTTAAATACCAAACTAAGCAGTGTTTTCTGAGTGTGGGTCCCTACAGTCCCCTCCAAGGCAGGCACCCTGGGAAATTGGTTTCGGCAGGGGACAGTCTGGGAACAGACCATCCAGCCTCTCCCATCTCCACTCTACTGGGGTCAGCATGAATTAGAAGGAGAGGTACCATGTCTCAGTTTCAGATGCTGTTCTCCAAATGGTCAGCCATGAGATCCGGAGCAGAGTTGGGGACTGTGGATGAAAAATCACTAAGAGGAAACATCAGGGCATTCCGGCTAAACCAACTTAACAAGGGTCATTGAAGATGACAGCATTATCCATCTAGCTGCTCAGAACATAAAGCCAGGCATCTGACTCCTCATTCTCTGGGGGACCTCACATCTAATCCATAACAAATACTACTAACTCTAGAAACAAATGACTATGAAAACATGACAACTCAAAACCTATGGGATGCAGCAAAAGCAGTTCTAAGTGGGAAGTTTATAGCAATACAATCCTACCTCAAGAAACAAGAAAAATACTGAATAGCCAACCTAACTTTACACCTAAAACAACTGGAAAAAGAAGAACACAAAAACCTCAAAATTAGTAGAAGGAAAGAAATCATAAAGATCAGAGCAGAAATAAATGGGAAAAAAATGAAAGAAACAATAGTAAAGCTTAATAAAACCAAAAGCTGGTTCTTTGAGAAGATAAACAAAATTGACAAGCCTTTAGCCAGACTCATCAAGAAAAAGAGAGAGAAGAATCAAATCAACAAAATTAGAAGTGAAAAAGGAGAGGTTACAACAGACATTGCAGAAATACAAAGATTATAAGAGACTATTCAGTTCAGTCAGAGAAGGCGATGGCACCCCACTCCAGTACTCTTGCCTGGAAAATCCCATGGACAGAGGAGCCTGGTAGGCTGCAGTCCATGGGGTCGCTAAGAGTTGGACACGACTGAGCGAATTCCGTTTCACTTTTCACTTTCATGCATTGGAGAAGTAAATGGCAACCCACTCCAGTGTTCTTGCCTGGAGAATCCCAGGGACGGAGGAGCCTGGTGGGCTGCCGTCTCTGGGATCGCACAGAGTCGGACATGACTGAAGCGACTTAGCAACAGCAGCAGCAGCAGCATTCAGCTCAGTTTAGCTGCTCAGTCATGTCCAACTCTTTGGGACCCTACGAACTGCAGCACGCCAGGCCTCCCTGTCCATCACCAACTCCCAGAGTCCACCCAAACCAATGTCCATTGTGTCAGTGATGCCATCCAACCATCTCATCCTCTGTCGTCCCCTTCTCCTGCCCTCAATCTTTCCCAGCAACAGCTATATGGCAATAAAATGGATAGTTTAGAAGAAATGGACAGATTCTTAGAAAAGTTCAATCTTCCAAGACTGAACCAGGAAGAAATAGAAATTATGAAAAACACAATTACAAGCACTGAAATTGAAGCTGTGATCAAAAATCTCCCAAAAAACAAAAGCCCAGGACCAGATGGCTTCACAAGAGATTCTATCAAACATTTAGAGAAGTGCTAATGCCTATTCTTCTAAAACTCTTCCAAAAAATTGCAGAGGAAGGAACACTTCTAAACTCATTCTACGAGGACACCATCACCCTGATACCAAAACCAGACAAAGACAATACAAAAAAAGAAAACTACAGGCTAATATCACTGATGAGCATAGATGCAAAAATCCTCAACAAAATTTTAGCAAACAGAATTCAGCAACATATTCAAAAGCTCATACACCATGATCAAGTTGGGTTTATTCCAGGAATGCAAGGATTCAATATATGCAAATCAATCAATGTGATACATCATATTAACAAACTGAAAGATAAAAACCATACGATAATCTCAATAGATGTGGAAAAAGTCTTTGACAAAATTCAGCACCCATTTATGAATAAATCTCTTTCAAAAATGGGCATAGAAGGAACCTACCTCAACTTGGTAAAGGCCATGTAAGTTAAGCCTACAGCAAACATTATTCTCAATGGTAAAAAACTGAAAGCATTCCCTAGTCGAAGATCAGGAACAAGACAAGGGTGTCCACTTTCACCACTATTATTCAACATAGTTCTGGAAGTCCTAGCTACAGCAATCAGAGAAGAAAAATAAATAAAAGGAATCCAGACTGGAAAAGAAGTAAAGCTCTCACTGTTTGCAGATGACATGATACTGTACATAGAAAACCCTAAAGACAGTATCAGAAAATTACTAGAGCTGATCAGTGAGTTTAGCAAAGTTGTGGGATACAAAATCAATACACAGAAATCACTTGCATTTCTATATACTAACAATGAAACATCACAGAAATTAAGGAATCAATGCCATTTACCACTGCAACAAAAAGAATTAAATATCTAGGAATAAACTTACCTAAGGAGACAAAAGAACTGTACATAGAAAAGTATAAGACACTAATGAAAGAAATCAAAGTGGAAATAATCAGATGGAGAGATATTCCATGTTCCTGGGTAGGAAGAATCAATACTGTGAAAATGACTATACTACCAAATGCAATCTACAGAGTCAATGCGATCCCTATCAAATTACCAATGGCATTTTTCACAGAACTAGAAGAAAAAATTTCACAATTCATATGGAAACACAAAAGACCCCAAATATCCAAAGCAGTCATGAGAATGCAACTGGAGGAATCAACCCTCCTGACATCAGATTATACTACAAAGCTACAGCCATCAAGACAGTATGGTACTGGCACAAAAACAGAAATACAGACCATTGGAACAAGATAGAAAGCCCAGAAATAAACCCATGCACCTATAGGTACCTTATTTTCAACAAAGGAAGCAAGACTATACAATAGGGAAAAGATAGCCTCTTCAATAAATGGTGCTGGGAAAACTGGACAGCTACATGTAAAAGAATGAAATTAGAACACTTCCTAACACCAAACACAAAGATAAACTCAAAATGGATGAAAGACCTAAATGTAAGAACAGAAACCACAAAACTCTTAGAGGAAAACATAGGTAGAACACTTGATGACATAAATCAAAGCAAGATCCTCTATGACCTACCCCCTAGAGTAACAGAAATAAAAACTAAAGTAAAAAAGTGGGACCTGATTAAACTTAAAAGGTTTTGCACAGCTAAGGAAACTATAAGCAAGGTGAAAAAATAACCATCAGAATGGGAGAAAATAATAGCAAATGAAAAATCTGACAAAGGATTAACGTCCAAAACATACAAGCAGCTCATATAACTCAATGCCAGAAAAACAAACCAATCAAAAAGTGGGAAAAAGACCTAAACAGACATTTCTCCAAAGAAAACATACAGATGGCTAACAAACACATGAAAAGATGCTCAACATCACTCATTATTAGAGAAAAGCAAATCAAAACTACAATGAGATATCACCTTATACTGGTCAGAATGGCCATCATCAAAAAGTCTACAAACAATAAATTTTGGAGAGGGTGTGGAGAAAAGGGAATGCTGTTGCACTGTTGATGGGAATAAAAATTGATACAGCCACTATGGAAGACAGTATGGAGATTCCTTAAAAAACCAGGAATAAAACCAGCAATCCCACTTCTAGGCATATACCGTGAGGAAACCAAAATCAAAAAAGACTCATGTATCCCATTGTTCATTGAAGCACTATTTACAATAGCTAGAATATGGAAGCAACCTAGATGTCCATCAACAGATGAATGGATAAAAACGTTGTGGTATGCATACACAATAGAATATTACTCAGCCATAGAAAGGAACACATTTGAGTCAGTTCTGATGAGGTGGATGAACCTAGAATCTATTATACAGAGTGAAGTGAGTCAGAAAGAGAAAGATAAATACCGTATTCTAATGCATATATATGGAATCTAGAAAAATGGTACTGAAGAATTTATTTATAGGACAGAAGTGGAGAAACAGACATAGAGAGTAGACTTATGGACAGGGGGGAAGGGAAGGAGAGGGTGAGATGTATGGAAAGAGTAACATGGAAACTTACATTACCATATGTAAAATAGATAGCCAACAGGAATTTGCTGTATGGCTCAGGAAACTCAAACAGGGGCTCTGTATCAACCTTGAGGGGTAGGATGGGGCAGGAGATGGGAGGGAGGTTCAAAAGGGAGGGAATATATGTATATCTATGGCTGATTCATATTGAGGTTTGACAGAAAACAATAAAATTCTATAAAGCAATTATCCTTCAATAAAAAATAAATTTAAAAAAGAGAGCATATTAAGAACTACTGAGAAAACATGCAATTATAGGAAAATCAGATTGTCAACATATAGTTTAAAGGGCAGAGGAATAAGCAAAGGCATAAAGTACAATGAAAAGATCATATTAAACTCTTGATCTGAATTCTGTCTTGAGTAATAATTAGCTAATCTCTCAGAGCCTCTGTTTTCTCATTATAAAAATACTTGCTTTTCAGGGTTAGCATGACAATCAAAAGATGATTCATATTAAATATTGAAATAACCATAAAAGCACTATGCAAAAGCTAGTTATTATTGCTATATGAAACAAAGGATGCACAAGATTCTTGTCCTGAATTCTAGATATGAAGAAAAGTCCATGTAACATACTCTGAGTTAGTGTACCACACTGAGTTAAAAAGACCATGCATTTTGAGGTTGTCACATTTCCTTCAAGATTACAGATCACATCATATATATATAGTCTGGTGTTCTTCAATTTCATGTAAGAAATTGAAGGTGAATTTACAGATTTGCTTCTCACTATTCAAAAACCATTAATAAGTTTCTATTATGTATAAGTAAGTGGACATCAGACAGCCCTGCTGTGTCTGAGCTAACAGCCTGGTGCTGTCACCATAGCTAGTCTCTAAGGTATCTCTCTTATTAGAATGCCACAAACTATGAAATCTCCAGTTGGAGATGAGGTTAAAACTTGTCCTGATACCTTGTAATCTTGAGCATGTCATAACCTGATCAAGTGTCAGTTTTCTCACTTCCTCATTATAGCACTTAGCACACAGCGGGTACTTGACACTTTAGTTCCTTTCTGTTCCTTCCTGTACTGGGCAGTCAACAGTTAAAAAGCAAAGCCAAACAAAAACAGAGATGTATGAAAGAAACCTATATAATCATATCTTCAATTCTTACCATTATAAATAGACACCTGACATTATCATTATTTTACTAAATTTGCAATCCCAACTATTTATAACAACCAAGAAAGTTCATACCAAATATTAATTATTTATCTAAGAAATACATCTGGACTAAAAGTACTTTAAGAACAATGCAGAAAACATCACTCGGTAAATAAGCTCGGCCAAGCTCTGGGTATGCATATCTCATCTATTATTGGTATAATTATAAAGCCCATAAGTTCCCTGAAGGTATAAAATCTTTTTTGTAAATTTTAACTCTGAAAATAAAGCCAACAGCTAATGCTGATGCTAGGAATGAGAAAGTCTGAAAAAAAAGTGTTTCTTAACCAGAATATAGAAATTTTGAGTTAAATAGCAAAAGAAAAAGTGCATGCATACCTAGGATCAGAAAAGAACAGATTTACTTCTAAAAGAAATGAATAGTTGTTCATAAAACTATTTCTAAGAGAACCCAAGCTAGGATTTTAAAAATATATTTTGTTAGAAATTATATAAAACAGTGATACTAAAAATTTTTTAGATTCTGAAACTATCCTACATTAGAATAGTTAAAATAATGTCTCAGATCACATCATCTCATGAATGTCAAGAAATGCATGTGTTTTCATGCTCAAAGATGCTGTTCAAAATACACTCAGATATCATTGCTCCATCCAGGCTGGAGCCTCGGCAGCTTAAAAAGGTAGGTTTCTCTTTTATCATACATAATTCCGTTTCTTGTATAATGAAAACCCTAACTCCAACCCAGACAAGTAGTTTTCATTCATTCATGACAACATCTACTGAGCCTTCTCTAAGGTCAGAAAATGGCAGTAGAAGAGCAGAAAGAAAAGAATACACGCAGCCTGCCACAGATGAAATGAATGCAGATAATGGAGAGTGAGGGCACTTATGATTTTCTAATTCTCCTGAATATGTTCCTTCTTGAATCAGCTTCAGATTCTTGGTTCAGATTATCAAGAAATCATTTGTCTCAACTGTAAAAGGATAATGTTATCATACGACTGAATCAGTATGGCTGACTTCAACCTAGTTTCACTGTCACAAATGACACCTGACTAGATAAAGCCACAGATTATCATCAAGAAAGTGTAAAAGCAGAATTCAGTGAAAAACATTTTTGGACAGTCCCTTAAGATTAAAACATCAGAAGATATATTGTTTGAAACTATGGTTAGAGCTGTGACAAATCTAAAACCTATTTCCTCTTCAAAATGAACCAAGTTAATTCACAAGACCTTATTCTTTATAAATTCAAATTTAGTTGTAAACATAATGGCAATATATGAACACTTATGTCTTATTTTGATGAAAAGCAATTCGTCTGCCTCTTAATGAATAAAGTCTACCTTTCCTCAACTGCAGTATTACCTTTCTTTATGTAGGTGTATAGTATCTAGGATGAGGTAAAGATTACAAGCAATCTGACATACTACAACAGCCCATGAGTGAACTGCTCTCATTCTCCTTACATAATCCCCTTACTCTAGTCCTTCCTTCCCTAACTTTGAGAAAGGGAAGCTCCAATCCTCAGGAAGTAGTATTGACAGGAGTATTTACAAACAACGCACTAATGCATGGAGAACTTCCTACTTCCTAACATAGCAGGAGAAAAAAAGGGATCCCTAAGGAAAGGAAATTGTAAAAACTGAAAACTCTGGCATCAGAAGAGAAGTGGGTTCAATCCTAGATTGAGCACTATAACCTTGGTCAAATTTTTAATCTACCTGAGGCTTAATTTTCTCAACAGAAAGACAATAAATACTAACCCTTTTTTCTATGAGTAAAAGAATACTAGATTTGGAGTCATAAGGCATGGGCTTAAGTTCTAGTTATCTCCTCTAAGACAGGGAAAGGCTACCCACTCCAGTATTCAGGCCTGGAGAATTCCATGAACTACACAGCCCATGGGGTTGCAAAGAGTCAGACACAACTGGGCGACTTTCACTTCTTAGTCGCTCAGTCATGTTTGACTCTTTGCAACCCCATGGACTGTAGCCTGCCAGGCTCCTCTGTCCCTGGGGATTCTCCAGGCAAGAATACTGGAGTGGGTTGCCATGCCCTCCTCCAGGGGATCTTCCCAAGCCAGGGATCAAACCCAGGTCTCCCGCATTGCAGGCAAATTCTTCACTGTCTGAGCCACCAGGGAAGCCCAATAATACAATACCAAGGAAATAATATAAAAACTCTGTGAGACTCAATTTCTTCAATTATTAAAGATGGATCAAAGTATCTATACTTCTTATGAGGAACTAAGCAAAGAAAATGTTTCCTATAAATAAAAATCCTTTTTATAACCTGTAAAGAGTTATATAAGATAGTTTTACTGATAAAGTAATCTTCTTAGAAAGCATAATCTAAAGAGAACAAAAAGCCAAAAAACTATAAATAATATAATGCCTATAAATTTCTAGGGGAATAAAAAAGAATAAGAATGTTCATTAATTTTCAACTTGGTGGTTATAAATTTTCTGCAATGACCTAAAAACACATCATTATAACATGAGGAAGGTGATGATAACCTTAAGAAATAAAGCAAAAATAAAGCCAGAAAAGATAATTACTTGCCATATATAACTCCTTATTGATGCCAAGATACTTTCCATTTCCACATCCAATATCAGCAACTAATGAACCACTCGGCAAAGCTTTCAAAAACTCTACTATATGTGGCCAGGGGGTGTGTCTCGTGCTGCTGAAGTGCCTAGCAATTTCTTCATAAACCCGATGGACATAATCTTGCTCTAGTTGTAAGGCTTCTTTATCACTCTCTGGAAATGATGCAGGAGTCTCCTTCATCTGGCTATCACAGACCAAAGGGTAACCTAATGAAAAAAATAAAGCAATATAAATCATTTATTTATTTATTTTTAGGCCATGCCATGTGGCATGTGGGATCTTAGTTCCCCCGAACAGAGACTGAGTCCATGCCTCCTGCATTGGAAGTGCAGAGTCTTAACCACTGGATTGCCAGGGAAGTCCCTAAACCATTATTTTTATCCAAATGAATCATAAAGTTATGACTGCTTTCACAAAAGGCAAATCAATCCACATTTGATGACTAGGGATAAGTAGGTTCTTATTTATCATTTTAAAAAAGTAGTTCTTACCAGTTATATATGTGAAGGGTCTAATATAAAAAGGGGTAAATCCATCTGCAACAAAACATGACTGTAATTCTGCATGCCTTATATTGAAGATGCTTATTTCATCTTTGGATTAAGGGTCCTGTTCAAGAAAGGATCTTGATGGGCCTGGCCTAACCTGAAGAAACTTAGCAATTAACAGGATTTAGGGGTCTTGTCTTAGTAGGAGTTCTGGGGACCCTAATACTCTCAGAAGAAGAACCAGACCTAGAAACAGTGTGTGATTTGGTAATAATCACAAGATTTAATAAATACTATTTGAAGTGGTTTATATATATTGTCTCACAGTAATACTGTGAGATAGGAACCAGCACATTCATTTTACAGATGAGGAAACTGACACAGAACATTAAATAATGATACTAAAGTGACAAAGATGATTAAGTCACAGAGTTAAGATTTGAACCCAGGCAACAGAAACTCTAAAACCCACATTCTCAATGACTACATTGTGCTGCTGCCTTCAAAAAAAAAAGAATAAATCCCAAGGAGAACACAAAGTAAAGGAGGTGACTGAGGAAATTTAGGATACAATATGTCAAATTAATTTTGAAGTTGTTCCCTGTTCTTTATAATAACATCTAATATTCATTTCAAATTCTTCCTATTCTCTGCTATGCTCTAAATTCCCTTTGTCTTCAGCCAGCCTGTGACACACAACATCTTTTTATGAGTAGTATACTGGAGAATAAAGGAAAAAGTAGTGTTCCCAGAGAAATCACAGACAAGACTTAAAGCAATATTTCATAAATCATATGGCAGCAAAGAATTGGACTATAGCATTGATGACTTTAGGAATTCTCCCTAAATGTAACTAGAAGATGCTGAATCTTAAATGGGGGTGGAACTATCTAGTCTCTACTAATGAGTAAAGTGAGGCTCTAAACACTTTATGCGGACAGTTAAGAAAAGGGTAGCCCTAGAAACTTTGAGGGCTCTAACACACGTGTGGCAACAGATGGGTTAGTATGTCAGTTACAACAGAATTACAATTACACTACAATATACAAATTACTTTTAACTAGTCTTGGTAAAAATTGTATTCTCGGAAACTATGAACATCTAAATTACGTAAAGGGAAGATCACTTAAATCCACAAATTTTGACTAAAAGTATCTAAAAGTTGGCCTTGAACTTTTAAAAAAAATCTGTAAACCGAATAATCAGAGCTTCTTACACCATCCCTTACACTAAATTAACAAATTCAGCACTCCCATTTCATTTAGTTTATGCTTTCCAATTTCTTGGTCTCTTGTTTTGTTGTTCTTTCTCAGGCCTTTATCAAGTGTAGTGGCAAAGCTTTTTGTATACACAAACACACATATATACATAAATAGTAAGTATAATATATACATTTTAGAAACTTTACAAATTTTCGCTTAGCTAAAAAAATTATGACATTTTGGTCCCATTTGCTTGACTAAGTATGAATAGAATGCTAGATTTCTAGCTTATATTCACTCAAAACTTTACATAGGTCCAATGATTCACAAAATGAAGATCATGGCATCTGGTCCCATCACTTCATGGCAAATAGATGGGGGAACAGTGGAAACAGTGTCAGACTTTCTTTTGGGGGGCTCCAAAATCACTACAGATGGTGATTGCAGCCATGAAATTAAAAAACGCTTACTCCTTGGAAGAAAAGTTATGACCAACCTAGATAGCATATTCAAAAGCAGAGGCATTACTTTGCCAACAAAGGTCCATCTCGTTAAGGCTACGGTTTTTCCAGTGGTCATGTATGGATGTGAGAGTTGGACTGTGAAGAAAGCTGAGCACCGAAGAAATGATGCTTTTGAACTGTGGTGTTGGAGAAGACTCTTGAGAGTCCCTTGGACTGCAAGGAGATCCAACCAGTCCATTCTGAAGGAGATCAGCCCTGGGATTTCTCTGGAGGGAATGATGCTGAAGCTGAAACTCCAGTACTTTGGCCACCTCATGCAAAGAACTGACTCATTGGAAAAGACTCTGATGCTGGGAGGGATTGGGGGCAGGAGGAGAAGGGGACGACAGAGGATGAGATGCCTGGATGGCATCACTGACTCAATGGATGTGAGTCTGAGTGAACTCCGGGAGTTGGTGATGGACAGGGAGGCCTGGCGTGCTGCGATTCATGGGGTCGCAAAGAGTTGGACATGTCGGACACGACTGAGCGACTGAACTGAACTGAACTGAACTGATGGGATCAAATGCTATGATCTTCGTTTTTTGAATGTTGAGTTTTAAGCCAGCTTTTTCACTCTCTTCTTTCACCTTCATGAAGAGTCTCTTTAGTTCTTCACTTTCTGCCATAAGAGTAGTATCATCTGTATATTCAAGGTTATTGATATTTCTCCCAGGAATCTTGATGGCAGCTTGTGCTTCATCCAGCCCAGCATTTCACATGATGTACTCTGCACAGAAGTTAAATAATAAGTAAGGTGACAATATACAGTCTTGATGTGCTCCCTTCCCAATTTGGAACCAGTCCATTGTTCAATGTCTGCTTCTAACTGTTGCTTCTTGACCTGCATACAGGTTTCATAGCAGGCAGATAGGATGGTCTGGTCTTCCCATCTCTTTAAAAATTTTCCACAGGTTGTTATAATCCACACAGTCAAAGGCTTTGGCATAGTCAATAATGCAGAAGTAGATGTTTTTCTGGAACTCTCTTGCTTTTTCCATGATCCAAAGGATGTTGGCAATTTGATCTCTGGTTCCTGTGCCTTTTTAAAATCCAGCTTGAACATCTGGAAGTTCTTTATTCACCACTGTTGAATCCTGGCTTGGAGAATTTTGAGCATTACTTTGCTAGTGTGTGATCATGAAAATTTTGCACCTGGTTTTATGTCCCTGGATATTCTAATGTCTCCTGCTTCATAGTCTATGGGAACTTAAATAGAATCTGTACCCTGCTGCTGTGTGAAAATTTGTATAAATCTTTAATTTTGTTGAGCTGGTTCATAGTGCTTTTCAGGTCTACTATATCCTTCTATTTTTCTGTATTCTGTTCTGTATTCTATTCTGTAGAATAGAATTCTGTATTCTGTATTCTATTGCTTTTTGAGAGTTTGATAATAAAACTCCAAATAAAAATCTTGATTTATCTACTTCAAAATACTTGTAATATATTGTAAAACTATATAATACTTTTTCTGTATTTTCCAAGTCTCCTGTAAATGTTGTCATACTTTTATAATTTAAAAAATAAAAATTACTTAGTTAATGTCCTTAACAACAACAAAAATATTGGCATAAGAAAACAAACTTTTCCCTCCTACTAGACTTCAAGTTCCTGGGGTACAAGAGCCATGCCTTATTTTTTTATAGCTTGTAAATCTATAGCTGTGTTAGACATTCATCAAATGCTAAAAAAAAAACATTTTTAATCAATGAAAAAAATTGTGATATTTTAAGTCTCCATTGCCACTTTTAGCAGAAGAATCAAAAATCTGTTAAAACCTATTTTAAGCTTTTCACCAACATGACAATATCAAATATGAAGCTTTCAAGTTTCCTAACATAATAATATCATGCACATATAAAAAGGATTTCTGATTTAAAACATAATTTTAAGATGATTAAGTCCAAAAGCTCCTGTTGTGATACCTCCCATAATTGAAACCACCAAAATGTAAAAAGAATCTTAACATCACTGTCATTATTTATAAAACAAAAAGGGGTTTTAATTCATTGAGTCCAAGAAAAACAGGTAATGATGCACCTGTAGAGACAATACGAAACAGCATCCTCCTGACAAGCTGTTGAACACTCCTTTCCAAATAAGACAAACCACTCTTTATCCCCCTAAAGTTATCTACTTATTATAGAACAATTTGTCATCCTCAATTTCCCTATTGCATTAATGAGAAGTAATTTAGAAATGTGATAAGCTGTTTCACAAAAAAAATCTATTTTTGTATAGTGATACTTTAATGTCCTCACACTAGTCCTCTTAACCATGAGTACAATAAATAAAACATTTAGAATCTAATAATGCTCAAGTACTATGTTTAAGGAAAATAAAGATGAGTAAGTTACAGTTCCTGCCCTCAAGAAATATAAACTCTAATGAGGGTGTCTAAGAAAATATATGTAAGTACAATACAAGGCAGAATAAGGTTAATGCCATTACAGGAGTTAAGATAAAGCTCTTCTCAGTTCTGATGGACTTTAAAAGATTTTCAAACTAGATTTACTCCATTTACAGTAGAAACAAATTATATACTTACTACAATTACAAGGTGTTTGCCTCACTTTCCTAAACGTAAATGATGTCCGTATTCCCCTCTTGTTTAAAGTTAAGTCTTCAACATCACTGGTGATAATTCCACTTTTGTGACCCTTGGATGCTTGAACAGTATCAAATTTTCTGGGTGTGATTCTAGAAACAACAGTTAAATTAATTTATTTAACACTGTATTCATAAAAAATATTTCAGGTCCTTTAAAAACATTAAGAGAATACAGTAAATTTACAAGAATTTGTTGCAAATGTTTATTGGATCCCCTGAATTACTGTATCATAGAAAAAACAAAGAAACAGAAGTCTCTGTCTCTTAGGAAATCATCTCCAGGGTAATCATTAAAAGAATTTATAGTTAACTAACTATTCAAGGGGGAAAACAGAATAATAACAAATGTTTAATTAATATCAATACCAAGAGGAAAAAAAATAAGAAACAGCTGGCAAAAGGGAAATAGCAAATTTCAATCCAATTATCAGTAATTATGTTGAATGTAAAAGGACTTCAAATCTAATTAAAGAACAAACAATTTCAGATTGGATTTTTAAAAAAAAAATCCAAGTACATGCTGATCACAAGAGATACACCTTATAATAAAGAGAATGATTGAAAAACAGATAGAGAAAAAGTACAACATACAAACAACAAATATTTTGCATACACTTAGCAAAGCATGTATCTTTCTCAGTAAGTGAAATCTAGCTGTGAAACAAAGACATCAACATCAGAAAACAACAGATAACAGAACAAAAAACATATGATTAACACAGATACAATAAGTAAAACAAAGATGCAAAATAAAAAGAGAAAAGTACAAGTCATTGTAAATTTTAAGAAAGTTTAAAGGGAGTCTTGGAAGTAAGATCAAGTTTTTGAATAGAAAAAAGAAATCTTTTGGTATGATTCCTGCTAAAGGTAAAAAAAATGATGGCCTTTTCAAAGCTAAATTTATAGAGTGAAATGCATAGATCTTAAGTGTATAGTTCATGTGTTTTGGCAAATGTATACAACCATGTAGCCACCATCCCAATCAAGATGTAGAATATTTCCAATTACCCATGAAACTCCCTCATGCCCTTTTCCAGTCAATCTTCCCCTCTCCTCAAAGCAACCACTAACCTGATTTCCATCAGCACAGTTTTGCCTGTTCTTGAATTTCATATATAGTTGGCACTACCTTCTCTCTGGCTTTGCCCATTCCACATAATTTGGAGATACAGCCATGTTTTTGTGTGTTTCAGTAGTGCATGTTTTTCTTTAATCACTGAGCAAAATGTCACTATATGAACATGCTGCAATTTATCCAAAATCTCCTGTTTACTAATATTTAGTATTCCCAGTCTGGGACTATTACAAATAAAGCCTATAAACATTTTTTTCAGATACATACTTTTATTACTCCTGGGAAAATACTGAAGAGTGAGATTGTTGGGTCAGAGGGTAAGAAAATACCAGTTTTCCAAAATGTTTGCACAGACTTTTATACTCCCACAAGCAGCATATGAGAGTTTCAGGCTCCTTGACACTCTCACCAAAACACTGTAAGTTTTAATTTTTAATACTTTTAGCAAGTGGCAATTGATATGAAATTGTAGTTATAATTTGTACTTCTCTGATGACCAATGATACTGTATTTCTTTTCATGTGCTTTTTAGCCATTCATAGATCCTTCTAGTAAAGGATATGTTGAACAGATCTTATGCCCAATCCTTTGTTAGATATATGTATTGTGGATATTCTTCCCCGAGTATAGATTGATTTTTCATTTGCTTGATGCTATCTTTTGATAAACAGAAGATTCAAATTTGGATGCAGTTATTTTGTCTTCTTTTTCTTCTAGTGTTCTGAAACCTTTCTCAAGGTGGGGGGAAAAAACTTTGCCTATCTCAGATTTGCCAAAGTATCCTCTTGTATTTTCTTCTAGACAGATCATAATTTGTGTTTACATTTAAAACTATGATCTACCCCATATTAATTTTTGTGAATGGCATGAGGTATAGCAAGGTTAATGCTATTTCCACACAGATCTCTGATTTTTCCAGTACCATCTGTTGAAAATTTTCTGTTCCATAATGAATTGTATTGGCATCTTTGTCAAAAATCAACTGACACTACATCTATGAATATATTCTGTCTCACTGATTTATCTGTACAATAATACTATACTCTTTTGATTAGGTAGCTTTATACACAGTAAATCTTAAACATCAAGTAGAATAAATCCTCCAACATTGTTCTTATGTTCAAGATTGTTTTGGTTATTCTCTATTACTCACATTTCCTGATAAATCTTAGGATCTGCTTATCAATTTCTACAAAAAAAAGTCCTTTTAAGATTGTGATTAGAATTACACTAAATCATTAGACCGATCTGGGAATAACTGCTATCTAACAATATTAAGTTTCCTATCCATGATTATGATATCTCTTATCTCCTCATTTATTTTGGCCTTCTTTAATTCTCTTAGCAATGTTTCATTATTTTTAGCATACATGTGTTGTGTATCTCTTGTTAAATCTACTCCTAAGACTTAACTCAGCTGAAGCCAAGTTTTCTGCTTGATTTACTTTAGCAAGGCTATCTGCCTATAGAAGTGGATTTCATGCTTACAAAGAATGTGCCAAGCCTGAAAGATTTCAGCAGATTTTTAAAAAGCATAAATTTATACTAAAGTTGTTGATATATCAAGAATCAAATGTTGACTATACACCTAGAAAAGAGAAAAATCGACCATATAACTAAAGTGGGCTTGATCCTAGAATGAAATAATATAATGTACTTCAATTTTCATTTGGTCATTGTTATACTGTTCACTTAGTCTGATGCTAGAACCAGTTTCCCAAAATGCAACAAAATTAAAAATAAGTGGGACTACATCAAACAAAAAAGCTTCTGCACAACAAAAGGAAATCATTAACAAAATGAAAAAGAAACCTATGGTATTCCTATGGCATGGGAATTCTTATGGAATGAGAGAAAATCTTTTCAGATTAAATATCTGATAAGGGTTAATATCCAAAATATATTAAGAACTGGTGGGGGCCAAGATGGAGGAGTAGGAAGACCCTGGGTTCACCTCCTCCCAGGGGCATACCAAAACTACAACTATGTATAGAGCAACTATCAGTGAGAACAGCCTGAGGATTAGCAGAAAAGATCTACAACTACAGACATAAAGAAGGAACCACAATGATATGGGTAGAGGGGCAGAGATGTGGTAGAGTCAGGATCCATACCCCAGAGATCTGAGCCCCACATCAGGCTCCCCACCTGAAGGTACAACATGGGGAAGATGAGGTCCCAAAACACTTGACTTTGGAGGCCAACAGGGCTTAATTTCTGGAAAGCCAAGGGCTAAGGGAAATAAGAGACTCCACTCTTAAAGGGAGTCTCACATGCTTCAGGACCCAGGACAGAAGCAGCAATCTGAAAGGAGCCTGGGTCAGACCCACTGACCAAGGGACTCTCAAGAGTCTTCTCCAGCACCACAGTTCAAAAGCATCAATTCTTCAGCGCTCAGCTTTCTTCACAGTCTGACTCTCACATCCATATATGACCACTGGAAAAACCATTGCCTTGATTAGATGGACCTTTGTTGGCAAAGTAATGTCTCTGCTTTTTAATATGCTGTCTAGGTTGGTCACAACTTTTCTTCCAAGGAGTAAGTGTCTTTTAATTTCATGGCTGCAGTCACCATCTGCAGGGATTTTGGAGCCCCAAAAAGTAAAGTCAGCCACTGTTTCCACTGTAGCAGATATGCTAGGATTTTCAAATCTACAAAGGGTTTTACTTTTTTCCTTTCAAATACATATATTTTTTTCTTAATATATATATTTTATTGAAGTATAGTTGACTTACAGTGTTTCAAGTGCACAGCAAGGTGATTCAGTTATATATACACACATATATTATTTTCAGATTCTTTTCCATTATAGACTATTACAAGATACTGACTATAGTTCCCTGTACTATACAATAAACCTGTATTGCTTGTTGCCTATTTTTTAAAAAAAGTAGAAACCTAGCATTGTATTCATACTAAGTTAAGCAAGTGGAATCAAAATGTCATAAATTTTTTAGCTAGGCAAAAATTCATATGTTTTCTAAAATATATCTATTATCTTATATATACTATATATATATATCTATATAATAGATATAGTAGATATGCTTGATAAAGGTTTGAGAAAGAACATCAAAAAGAAAAGAAGAGATGGAGTGGTTGGAAACAAACTAAATGAAATGGGAACACTGAATATGAAATAGAAAAAGTGAAACAAACTAGAAAAAAGATCACCATATAGTCTAGTTATTTTTAAACATGGCCACTCATTAGAAACACATCTGGAGCTCTGGAAAAACAAATGCAATACCTGGGCTTTGTATTTATGAAAAAATTCTAAGATAATTCTGATATGCATCTGGATTTTAAAAAATGATTATAGATTTTTCTATTAAATGATAGCTTTGGTAATATAGAATTCTACTATCTTCTGTTGACCAATCATGATACAATGGTATTAAGTGAATAATAGTTACATAATCACAATAGTAAAGATGTTTATTAGTTTTCACAATCAATAGCCAGACAAAAAATAAGAGATCATTAGGAAACATGATTAATCTAACAATATAAAATAATTACATATAATTTGGGGGGTTAAATAGAGTGATGTGGTAAGTTGAATTACATGCATGTACATGTTCTCATCTGCCCAGTCTATGTGTTTTGGTTGGTACATTTAATCCATTTATATTTAAGGTAATTATCCATATGTATGATCCTATAACCATTTTCTTGGCAGATGGCTGCAACCGGCGCACTAAGCGCAGGTGGCTGCGACCGGCACACTAAGCGCAGCCGAGAGGAGGTACCACACGTCCAAGATCAGAGGCAAACGCCGAGAGGACCCCATGCCTGAAGGGCGGTAGCCAAGAGGAGTTACCCCACGTCCGAGGTCAGGGGCAACGGCCTAGACAGCCAGGCTGCGACGGCACAGGAACTGCCGAGGGGAGCTACTATGCGTCCGAGGTTAGGGGCGGCAGCCGGGAAGAGCTACCTGCGTCCGAAGCCAGGGGCGGCAGCGGGGAGGAGCAACCCCATGTCCAAGGAGCGGTGGCTGCATGGGCTCAGGAGGGCCTAGGGGAGCCATCTCACATTGAAGCTCAGGAAGGGCGGCAGTGAGGAAATACCCCTCATTTATGGTAAGGAGCAGAGGCTGAGCTTTGCTAGAGTAGCCGAGAAGAGACACCCCATGCCCAAGGTAAGAAAAACCCAAGTAAGATGGTAGGTGCCGCAAGAAGGCATCAGAGGGCAGACACACTGAAACCATACTCAGAGAAAACTAGTCAATCTATTCACACTAGGACCACAGCCTTGTCTAACTCAATGAAACTAAGCCATGCCCATGGGGCAACCCAAGACGGGAGGGTCATGGTGGAGAGGTCTGATAGAATGTGGTCCACTGGAGAAGGGAATGGAAAACCACTTCAGTATTCTTGCCTAGAGAACCCCATGAACAGTATGAAAAGGTAAAATGATAGGATACTGAAAGAGGAACTCCCCAGGTCAGTAGGTGCCCAATATGCTACTGGAGATCAGTGGAGAAATAACTCCAGAAAAAATAAAGGGATGGAGCCAAAGCAAAAACAATACCCAACTGTGGATGTGACTGGTGATAGAAGCAAGGTCCAATGCTGTAAACAGCAATATTGCACAGGAACCTGGAATGTCAGGTCCATGAATCAAGGCAAATTGGAAGTGGTCAAACAGCAGATAGCAAGAGTGAACGTTGACATTCTAGGAATCAGCAAACTAAAATGGACTGGAATGGGTGAATTTAACTCAGATGACCATTATATCTACTACTGTGAGCAGGAGTCCCTCAGAAGAAATGGAGTAGCCATCATGGTCAACAAAAGAGTCTGAAATGCACTACTTGGATGCAATCTCAAAAACGACAGAAGGATCTCTGTTCGTTTCCAAGGCAAACCATTCAATATCACGGTAATCCAAGTCTATGCCCCAACCAGTAACGCTGAAGAAGCTGAAGTTGAACGGTTCTATGAAGACCTCCAAGACCTTTTAGAACTAACACCCACAAAAGATGTCCTTTTCATTATAGGGGACTGGAATGCAAAAGTAGGAAGTCAAGAAACACCTGGAGGTACAGGCAAATTTGGCCTTGGAATGCGGAATGAAGCAGGGCAAAGACTAATAGAGTTTTGCCAAAAAAATGCACTGGTCATAGCAAACACCCTCTTCCAACAACACAAGAGAAGACTCTACACATGGACATCACCAGATGGTCAACACCGAAATCAGACTGATTATATTCTTTGCAGCCAAAGATGGAGAAGCTCTATACAGTCAACAAAAACAAGACCAGGAGCTGACTGTGGCTCAGATCATGAACTCCTTATTATCAAATTCAGACTTAAATTGAAGAAAGTAGGGAAAACCACTAGACCATTCAGGTATGACCTACATCAAATCCCTTATGATTATACAGTAGAAGTGAGAAATAGATTCAAGGGCCTAGATCCGATAGATAGAGTGCCTGATGAACTATGGACGGAGGTTCATGACACTGTACAGGAGACAGGGATCAAAACCATCCCCATGGAAAAGAAATGCAAAAAAGCAAAATGGCTGTCTGGGGAGGCCTTACAAATAGCTGCAAAAAGAAGAGAAGCAAAAAGCAAAGGACAAAAAGGAAAGATATAAGCATCTGAATGCAGAGTTCCAAAGAATAGCAAGAAGAGATAAAAAAGCCTTTCTCAGCGATCAATGCAAAGAAATAGAGGAAAACAACAGAATGGGAAAAACTAGAGATCCTCTTCAAGAACATTAGAGATACCAAGGGAACATTTCATGCAAAGATGGGCTCCATAAAGGACAGAAATGGAATGGACCCAACAGAAGCAGAAAGTATTAAGAAGAAGTGGAAAGAATACACAGAACTGTACAAAAAAGATCTTCACGACCCAGATAATCACAATGGTGTGATCACTCACCTAGAGCCAGACATCCTGGAATGCGAAGTCAAGTGGGCTTTAGAAAGCATCACTATGAACAAAGCTAGTGGAAGTGATGGAATTCCAGTGGAGCTATTTCAAATCCTGAAAGATCATGCTGTGAAACTGCTGCACTCAATATGTCAGCAAATTTGGAAAACTCAGCAGCGGCCACAGGACTGGAAAAGGTCAGTTTTCATTCCAATCCCAAAGAAAGGCAATGCCAAAGAATGCTCAAACTACCACACTCACACACTAGTAAAGTGCAAAATTCTCCAAGCAAGGCTTCAGCAATACGTGAACCATGAACTTCCAGATGTTCAAGCTGGTTTTAGAAAAGCCAGAGGAACCAGAGACCAAATTGCCAACATCCGCTGGATCATCACAAAAAACAAGAGAGTTCCAGAAAAACATCTATTTCTGCTTTACTGACTATGCCAAAGTCTTTGACTGTGTGGATCATAATAAACTGTGGAAAATTCTGGAAGAGATGGGAATACCAGACCACCTGACCTGCCTCTTGAGAAATCTGTATGCAGGTCAGGAAGCAACAGTTAGCACTGGACAGGGAACAACAGACTGGTTCCAAATAGGAAAAGGAGTACGTCAAGGCTGTATATTGTCATCCTGCTTATTTAACTTATATGCAGAGTATATCATGAGAAATGCTGGGCTGGAAGAAGTACAAGCTGGGATCAAGATTGCCAGGAGAAATATCAATAACCTCAGATATGCAGATGACACCACCCTTATGGCAGAAAGTGAAGAGAAACTAAAAAGCCTCTTGAAAGTGAAAGAGGAGAGTGAAAAAGTTGGCTTAAAGCTCAACAATCAGAAAACAAAGATCATGGCATCCGGTCCCATCACTTCATGGGAAATAGATGGGGAAACAGTGGAAACAGTGTCAGACTTTACACTGCAGATGGTGACTGCAGCCATGAAATTAAAAGACGCTTACTCCTTGGAAGAACAGTTATGACCCACCTAGATAGCATATTCAAAAGCAGAGACATTACTTTGCCAACTAAGGTCTGTCTAGTCAAGGCTATGGTTTTTCCAGTGGCCATGGATGGATGTGAGAGTTGGACTATAAAGAAAGCTGAGTGCCGAAGAATTGATGCTTTTGAACTGTGGTGTTAGAGAAGACTCTTGAGAGTCTCTTGGACTGCAACAAGATCCAACCAGTCCATTCTGAAGGAGATCAACCCTGGGATTTCTTTGGAAGGAATGATGCTAAAGCTGAAACTCCAGTACTTTGGCCACCTCATGTGAAGAGCTGACTCATTGGAAAAGATTCTGATGCTGGGAGGGATTGGGGGCAGGAGGAGAAGGGGACGACTGAGAATGAGATGACTTGATGGCATTACTGATTCGATGGACGTGAGTCTGAGTGAACTCCAGGAGTTAGTGATGGAGAGGGAGGCCTGGCGTGCTGCGATTCATGAGGTCACAAAGAGTCGGACACAACTGAGTGACTGAACTGAACTGAACTGATGGCTCTCTGAAGTCAATTATTTCAGTTGCCTAGAGTTAAATCTTAGGCAGAAGTCAAGCAGTACTTACTGCTTTTGGAACCAATCTCAGACTTTTGGGAATAGGCAACCTATATGTTGAAAATAATTATTTAAATATCTCTGAACATCTTTTTTCCTGTACTCAAATTAAAATCTAGTTAGGAAAACATTAAATAAAAAGATAAAAACATTATTATAAATTTAAATAAGAGTTCAATACGATAGAAAAGATAGCACAAGCCAGTAGGAGACAACACAGTCTTTAGGAGTTAAGGGAGAAATTATTTCAGGCTATTGTCACCAGAAAAAACTTTATATATTATAAAGGAAACAAACAAACAAATAAGTTGAGCTATATGTTAAAAAGAAGTGAATTGAAAGGAAAAGGAAATTTATTCCATTAAGAGTTGACAAAAGTGTGACGGCTACAAGGCACCTGCATAAATTCAGATGAAAGGGAGCAAACAAATTTAGTTGTAATAGTATGGTTAAGAGCATAGATCCTGAAGGCAGACTCTGATCTTGGCTCTGCCCTTGACTCGTTTCACAACTTTGTACAAGTTATGGAACCTCTTTATGCTCCAATTTCCTTTAAAAATGTGGGCAAAACCATGAAAAAAATTTTCCACTGTGATTATATCAGTTACATGAGTTAATGTATGTAAAGCTTTCAGATAGTATCTAGCACAAAGGGCTCCAAAAATAATTTAAAAGAAGAGCTCACACAGATTCATGAACTAACTGAACCCATGGCTAGTCTAATAACATAAATGAGTGAAGCAGGTAGACTTTAGAAATACACTGTTTGCCATTAAATACATAGGAACTGTCTTCATTTCAAAAAAATTAAGCATTCTCTTCCATTTTTCTTAAAACACACATTCCTATTCCTTCTAGCTTCCCCCCCCCCACTTCTAAAACAGATATAAGTTTAAGAAATAATTTTCATTTAAGTCTGTTATAAGATAAAGATATTAGTATGAGCACAGTGATGAATGACAACAGATACTCAGTCATACTGCAGGCAATCATAGAAAGCAATAGGAACCCTAGAGAACCTGAAAATATAGTTGCACCTAAAGAAGGCCATTGATAGTCTCAGCTACTGCTGTCAAAAGATACTGTGGTCTAATGTTTTCAGATGTTGTCAATTTTCAAAAGAAGCTGAAAATTCAGAATCCTGTAAAAGCTGCTGATACTCATATACAATCATTTTTTTAAAATTCTACAGTGTTGACTACCAGTGCCCTAGCTAAACAGTTTGACTGCTATATTCTCATGTTCTGCCAGTCTGCCATCCCTGCTTTAGTGCATAGTAACTAGAACAGTAAACTTAACTATATCCAATTAAAAGTGTTTGGGGACTTCCCTGGTGGCATAGTGGATGGGACTCCACCTGCCAGTGCAGTAGACACAGGTTCGATACCTGGTACGGGAGGATTCCACATGCCTCAGAGCAACTAGGCCCATGTGCCACAACTACTGAGCCTGTGTGTCACAACTACTGAAGCCCACGTTTCAAATACTGAATCCTGCACACCTAGAGCCTGTGCTCTGCAATAAGAAAAACCACCACAATGAATAGTCCAAGCACTGCAACAAAGAGATCCCACTCTCCACAACTAAAGAAAGTCTGCACAAAAAGCAACAAAGACCCAGTGAAGCCACACACACACACACACAAAAAGTGTTTGAACTGGATATGTGAATCAATCTTCTTCAGTGGTGCTTTCTAGTGCTTTTTTAGCACAGATCAAAATATTTTTAATCAAAGTTTATTTCTAGAGTTTATATGTATTTTTAGTACACTAAGTGTGCTTCTTTGATTAATTCTCCCTTCCACTCAAATTCCAAGGAACCTTCCAATAGTTGACACACCATTTGTTTGGTCAGTCTCTCTCTGTTCCCATCACTGTCTCTTTCCTTCACTTTTCTCCCTTCTTCTCTCTTTTTTCTTAACACACACATACATACACACACACACAGGCAGGATAAACCCAAGGAGGAAAACACCGAGACACACAGTAATCAAACGGACAAAAATTAAAGACAGATTAATGAAACAACAAATAACATACAAGGGAACTCCCATCAGGCTACCAACTGATTCCTCAATAGAAACTCTACAACCCAGAAGGGAATGGCATGATATATTTAAAGTGATGAAAGGAAAGAACCTACAACCAAGAATACTCTACCCAGCAAAACTCTCCTTCAGATTTGAGGGAGAAATCAAAACTTTCCAGACAAGTAACAGTTAAGAGAATTCAGCACCACCAAACCAGCTTTACAACAAACACTAAAGGAATTTCTCTAGGAAGAAAACACAAGAGAAGGAAAAGACCTGCAGAAAGTAATCCCAAAACAATTAGGAAAATGGTAATAGGATCATACACATTGATACATATCTTAAATGTAAATGGATTAAATACACCAACCAAAAGATATAGATTGGCTGGGTGGATGAAAACATGTGCATGTATACAATTCCATGTATCACATCATTCTGCTTGACCCTCCCAAATTGGATGCAATTATTTACATTGTTAAGCTAATCATGTTTGCATTATGGTTTGCAAGTGCAACTTTATTTTTTGTCTGGCTATTGATTGTGAAAACTGATATACATCTTTTACTTTTGTGATTATGTAACTATTGCTTACTTAATACTATTGTATCATGATTGGTCAACAGAAAAACAACAGAACTCTATATGACCAAAACTAGGATCTAATAGAAAAATTTGTAATCAATTTTTAAAATCCAGATGCATATCAGAAAAATCTTGAAATTTTCTGAAAAATACAAATGCTCAGTTAGTTCAGTCTTTCAGTCATGTCTGACTCTTTGCAACCACATATACTGCAGCACACCAGCATTCCATTTGTTATCAACTCCCAGAGCTTGCTCAAATTCATGTCCCTCAAGTCGGTGATGCCATCCAACCATCTCATCCTCTGCCATCTCCTTCTCCTCCTGTCTGCAATCTTTCCCATCATCAGGGTCTTTTCAGTGAGTCAGTTCTTCACATCAAGTGGCCAAAGTACTGGAGCTTCACCTTCAGCATCAGTCCTTCCAATGAATATTCGGGCCTGATATCTTTTAGGAGTGATTGGTTTGATCTCTTTGCTGTCCAAGGGACTCTCAAGGGTCTTCTCTAATGCCACAGTTCAAAAGGATCAATTCTTTGATACTCAGCTTTCTTTATGGTCCAACTCTCATATCTATACATGACTACTGGAAAAACTATAGCTTTGACTAGACAGACATTTGTCAGTGAAGTAATGTCTCTGCTTTTTAATATGCTGTCTAGGTTTGTCATAACTTTTCTTCCAAGGAACAAGTGTCTCTTAATTTAATGGCTGCAGTCACCATCTGTAGTGATTTGGAGCCCAAGAAGATAGAGTCTGTCACTGTTTCCATTGTTTACCCAGCTATTTGCCATGAAGTGATGGGACTGGATGCCATGATCTTCGTTTTTTGAATGTTGAGTTTTAAGACAACTTTTTCACTCTCCTCTTTCACACTTCATCAAGAGGCTCTTTAGTTCTTCTTCACTTTCTGCAATAAGGCTGGTATCATCTGTATTTCCGAGGTTATTGATATTTTTCCCAGAAACCCTGATTCCACCTTGTGCTTCATCCAGCCAGGCATTATGCATGGGTACTCTGCATATAAGTTAAATAAGCAGGGTAACAATGTACAGTCTTGACACACTCCTTTCCCAATCTGGAACCAGTCTATTGTTCCATGTCCTTCTTGACCTGCATAGATATTTCTCAGGAGGCAGGTAATGTGGTCTGATATTCCCATCTCTTTAACAGTTTCCACAGGTTGTTGTGATCCACACAGTCAAAGGCTTTAGCATAGCCAATAAAGCAGAAGTAGATGTTTTTCTAGAACTCTCTTGCTCTATGATCCAAAGGATCTGGCAATTTGATCTCTGGTTCCTCTGCCTTTTCTAAATCCAGCTTGAACATCTGGAAGGTCTTGGTTCACATACTGTTGAAGCCTAGCTTGAAGGATTTTGAGCATGACCTTGTTAGCATGTGAAGTGAGTGCAACTGTGCAGTAGGTTAAACATTCTTGGCATTGCTCTTCTTTGGGATTGGAATGAAAACTGACCATTTACAGTCCTATGGTCACTGCTGAGTTTTCCAAATTTGCTGGCATATGGAGTGCAGCACTTTAACAGCATCATCTTTCAGGATTTGAAATAGCTTAGCTAAAATTCCATCACCTCCACTAGCTTTGTTTGTAGTGATGCTTCCTAAGGCCCGCTTGATTTCATACTCCAAGATGCCTGGCTCTAGGTGAGTGATCACACCACCCTGGTTATCTGGATCATTAAGATCTTTTTTGTATACTTCTGTGTATTCTAACCACCTTTGCTTAATATCTTCTGCTTCTGCTAGGTCCATACTGTTTCTGTCCTTTACTGTGCCCATCTTTGCATGAAATATTACCTTTGTATCTCTAATAGTCTTAAAAAGATCTCTAGTCTTTCCCACTGTTTTCTTCTATTTCTTTGCATTGATTGCTGAGGAAGGCTTCTTTACCTCTCCTTGCTATTCTTTGGAACTCTGCATTCAGATGAGTATTTATTTCCTTTTCTCCTTTGCCTTTAGTATTTTCAAAATTACAGGAACACTTTAAACTGTTGGATCAAATCACCATTTTCAATTGCTGAAAGTGAAAAATATTTTAAATGGCTGTGAAAAAAAAGTCAGGCAAATTGAATCTTTAGTGCACAAAATCAGGCTATCTGTTTTTATGGTTCATTTAGGACAGGTTACAAACTCATTTAAATGCTCATTTCTCTGAATTTTTAAAAAATGAGTTAAAAAAAGTCTCCAACCAGGGCAGCACTAATAAGTTCAGAATTCAGCAGTATTTTAAGTGACAATATATGTAAATTTTAGCAGAATGATGCTTCCACCTCAAAAGGCTGAGGATTTATTCCTGCCAAGAGTTAATAACTCATTTCATTTACATTAGATTCAATAAAAAAAAAAAAAACTCAGGGTCATTATGTAAAACAACTGGTATTCTTAAAAGTGTAAATGTCAACAAGACAAAGAAAAGTTGAAAAACTGCTTCAAATTAAAGAAGGCTAAAGAGAATTGACAACTAAATGTAATGCAGGATCATGGATCAAATCCTAGATCAGATGGAAAACTTACCATGAGGTACTGACAGACTCTCCTCAACCAAAGTTTCGGCAGGTTACTCTGAGCCCAGACCACCAGACCACCTTACCTGCCACCAGAGAAATCTGTACGCAGGTCAAGAAGCAACACTTAGAACCAGATATGGAAAAACCAACTGGTTCAAAATTGGGAAAGGAATACGTCAAGGTTGTATATTATCACCTTGCTTATTTAACTTATATGCAGAGTACATCATGCAAAATGCTGGGCTGGAAGAATGAAGCACAAGCTGGAATCAAGTTTTCCAGGAAAATATCAATAACCTCTGATATGCAGATGACACCACCCTTATGGCAGAAAGAGAAGAACTAAAGAGCCTTTTGATGAAGTTGAAAGAGGAGAATGAAAAACCTGGCTTAAAATTCAACATTCAAAAAAACTAGGATCATGGCATCTGATCCCATCACTTCATAGCAAATAGATGGGGAAACAATGCAAACAGTGACAGACTTTATTTTCTTAGGCTCCAGAATTACTGCAGATGGTGACTGCAGCCATTAAATTTAAAGATACTTACTCCTTGAAAGAAAAGTTATGACAAGCCTAGACAGCATATTAAAAAGCAGAGACATTACTTCACCAACAAAGGTCCATATAGTCAAAGCTATAGTTTTTCCAATAGTCATGTATGGGTGTGAGAGTTGGACCATAAAGAAGGCTGAATGCCAAAGAAATGATGCTTTCGAACTGTAGTGTTGGAGAAGACTCTTGAGAGTCCCTAGGACTGCAAGGAGATCAAACCAGTCAATCCTAAAGGAAATCAGTCCTGAATATTCATTGGAAGGACTGATGCTGAAGCTGAAACTACAATACTTTGGTACCTTATGAGAAGCACTGACTCATTGGAAAAGATGCTGATGCTAGGAAAGATTGCAGGCAGGAGGAGAAAGGGATGACAGAGGACCAGATGCACTGACTTGATGCATATGAGTTTGAGCAAGCTCTGGGAGTTGGTGATGGACAGGGAAGCCTGGCATGCTGCAGTCCATGGGGTCACGAAGTGCTGGACATGACTGAGCTACTGAACTAAACTGACTCTGAGCCCAAATAGGACCTGTCCTTAGGCATGTCTGCTGCTGCTGCTGCTGCTGCTAAGTCGCTTCAGTCGTGTCCGACTCTTAGCGACCGCATGGACTGCAGCCCACCAGGCTCCTCCATCCATGCAATCTTCCAGGCAAGAGTACTGGAGTGGGGTGTCATTGCCTTCTTCTGGGCATGTCTAGTGCCCTATTTTAGCAAGAATCCTGTTAAGTCACAGTTTAGCCACAATCCACTATCCTCCATTATATGATCATCCTTGGTAACTGACCAAATTCCTTACACCTATCTTTCCCCCAGGTGATGTTTGATCACTGTGGCGTGCCTTCAGGAAGAATCCTATTGTAGCCAGAATTCTCCCTTCCTACTGATGTTAGTAATATTCTACCCATGCACACTGCCCCACCCTCAAGCCCAGGCTCTCTGCCTATAAATCTCCATTTTTCCTTATTACATTTGAAATTGAGTCCACCGCTATACTCTCTTCCTTTATTCCGATAGTTCCTGAGTAAAATCTGTTTTTGTTGCTTTAACTACTGTCAAAGTCTGGTTTTCTTTGACAGTAGTATAAAGTGCAACTAGCAAATTTTCAAGATGGACTGTATGAGCATGATAAGAGCATTTGATCAATGTTGGACTTCCTGAATTTGAGGCACACACTGCAGTTTCGTAGAACAAGGGGCTGGAAAAGTTTTTCTGTGACAAGACCAGATAGTATGTATTTCAGGCATAGAAGGCGATCTATAGTCTCTATCACATATTCTTTTTTGTTTTTGTTCTTTACAATGCTTTAAAAATGTAAAACCACTTTTAGATCAAGAGCTGTGTAAAAATAAGGGCTGAAGTTGGCTCATGAGCCACAGTTTGCCAACCCCTAATACAGACAATGTTCCTGCTCTTTAAAAATATGCAATGAACCATGTAAAGATAAAAGGTCATCATAGCTGCAACTTCTTCTCAACAATTGAGCAAAAATAATAATGACAATAACACATTAGAGAAAAAATTATGCCAAACTTAGTGCAGACACCTGATCAGCATAGCGTACTACAGCCTAGAACTCCTGAGACTCAAGCAATCCTCCTGCCGCAGAGTCCCAAAGCTGGGACTACAGGTGTGCACCACTACATCAAGCAGAGGATTAAAGCCAAATTTCTATTTCTTCCAAACTCTTTCTTCGTATTTCTGTGCAGCATCAGTGGACACAGAGACAAGATTTTGGCAGCAATGAAAACAGCAAAATATTCACAATTGGTAAACCTATGTGAAAGGTGAAGGGAATTCACCATATTATGCTTACAATTTTTCTTTAAATCTGAAATTTTTTCAAAATAAAGAGTTTTTTAAAAAGCCATAGATGTCCCTGGGGAAGCCAGGACATGTGCAAGCTTCAATATGCAAGCCTGAAGCATGGTTCTGGCGGCTCAGAAAAGAATGAGACTCTCACAAGGCAAAAGGTATCCTGTCATCTGGGTCATCTCAGTACATACCCATGGGTCCAAAGGTATCTAGATTCTCCTGTCATCACCAGCAAACTCCGACAAGGCAGCATAACTGGCACTGTCATACCATCTGGGTGCTTAAAATCCATGACAATCTTGAAATACAGACAAAAGCATGAAGATCAATCAACCCAAAAAGTCATACACTCCAAAAATAAGAGTAATTCATTGATTCTATCTTTTTAAGCTAATAGAGATTAAAACATGGTAATGCTTAGAGGAGCGCATAGCACAGTGGCTCTCAAACTTCAGTGCACATAAGAATCAACTGAATGACTAAAAGTAGGTCTACACTAAGGCTCAGGAATCTGCATTTCTAACAATTACCTAAGGAAATTGTGATGCAGGTGGTCAGAGAAGCATTCATACTATGAAAAACATTAGTAGTCCAATTCAAGGACTTAGAACCTGAAACATTCATATCTTGGCTTTTTCACTTACTGGCCATATGATTCAGGACAACTCATTTAACACCTCTGTGTCCAGTTTCCTCAACTCTTATAGGATTGTCATAGTATCTGGTACATTGTAAACACAAAAACAGTAGATATTATTATTCATGTGCAGGCATGCAAAGTCACTTCAGTCATGTCCAACTTTTTGTGACTCTCTGGACTGTAGCCTGCCAGGTTCCTTTGTCCATGGGATTCTCCAGGCAAGAATACTGCAGTGGGTTGCCATGCCTTCCTCCAGAGGATCTTCCTGACCTAGGAACTGAACCTGCATCTCTTATATCTCCTGCACTGGCAGGTGGGTTCTTTATCACTAGTGCCATGTGGGAAACCCATTTTAGAATATTAACAATTTAAAGAGAAGTAACTATTAGATGCAGGTTTTCATATAATTCATTTTTCTTTTAAAGTGACACATTTTAGACTTAAATATTTTCTTATTTATTCATTTATTTATTTGGCTGCACTGGGTCTTGGTTGCAGCACATGGGATCTAGTTTTCTGACCAGGGATTGAACCTGGGCCTCTTGCATTTGGAGCACCATCTTAGCCATGGGACCACAAGGGAAATCTCCAAATGTGAATTTTAAAAAGGCACATCAAAGGGCTAAAAAAAATTTAAGCGAACAAATCAATCCATGTGAAAAATAAATATGCCAACTAAGTATCAGTGGGATGAACATTATTTAGCATAATACCTTCATCAAAGGTAAATTTAGGACAGCACCAGGCACCAAAGCAAGCATTCAGTAACTAATACCTATTAATAATAATAATGATATTGGGTAAAACAGATGATATATATGAAAATTCTTCATAAATTATATAGAATTATATTGATCCCTATTGCAAAATTCAGACTTAAATTGAAGAAAATAGGGAAAACCACCAGGCCATTCAGGTATGACCTAAGTCAAATACCTTATGACTATACAGTAGAAGTGACAAATAGATTCAAGGGATTAGACCTGGTAAACAGAGTGCCTGAAACACTATGGACGGAGGTTCGTAACACTGTACAGCAGTAACCAACCCCAAGAAAAAGAAATGCAAAAAGCAAAAATGGTTGTCTGAGGAGGCCTTACAAATAGCTGAGAAAAGTAGAGAAATGAAAGACAAAAGAGAAAAGGAAAGATACACCCATCTGAATGAAGTGTTTCAAAGAATAGCACACAGAGATAAAGCCTTTTTAAGTGATCAGTGCAAAGAAACAGGGGAAAACAATGGAATGGGAAAGACTAGAGATCTTTTCAAGAAAATTAGAGATACAAAGGTAACATTTCATGCAAAGATGGGCACAATAAAGGACAAAAATGGTATGGATCTAATAGAAGCAGAAGATATTGAGATGAGGTAGCAAGAAAACACAGAAGAACTATACAAGAAAGTCTTAATGACCCAGATAACCACGATGGTTTGATTAATCACCAACAGCCAGACATCCTGGAGCATGAAGTCAAGCAGTCCTTAGGAAGCATCACTACAAACAAAGCTACGGGAGGTGATGGAATTCCAGTTGAGCTATTTCAAATCCTAAAAGATGATACTGTTAAAGTGCTGCACTCCATATACCAACAAATTTGGAAAACTCAGCAGTGGCCACAGGACTGGAAAAGGTCAGTTTTCATTCTAATCCCAAAGAAGGGCTTGCCCTTCTGCACAGTTGCACTCACTTCACATGCTAGCAAGATTTTCATGCTCGAAATCCTTCAAGCTAGGCTTCAACAGTATGTGAACCAAGAACTTCCAGATGTACAAGCTGGATTTAGAAAAGGCAGACGAACCAGAGATCAAATTGCCAACAACCACTGGATCATAGAAAAAGCAAGGGAATTTCAGAAAAACATCTACTTCTGCTTCACTGACTATGCTAAAGCCTTTGACTTTCCACAACAACATGTGGAAAATTCTTAAAGAGATGGGAAGACCAGACCATCCTACCGGCCTCCTGTGAAACCTGTATTCGGGTCAAGAAGCAACAGTTAGAACCAACCGGACATGGAAAAACGAACTGGTTCCAAATTGGGAAAGGAGTATGTCAAGGCTGTATACTGTCACCAGCTTATTTAACTGCTATGCAGAGTACATCATGCAAAATGCTGGGCTGGATGAAGCCTAAGCTGGAATCAAGATTTCTGGGAGGAATATCAATAACTTCAGATATGCTGATGACACCACCCTAATGGCAGAAAGTGAAGAAAAAGTAATGAGCCTCTTGATGAAGTGTGAAAGAGGAGAGTGAGAAAGCTGGCTTAAAATTCAACATTCAAAAATCTAAGATCTAAACGAAAAACAGAAAACGAAGATCATGGCATCCAGTCCCATCGCTTCATGGCAAGCAGATAGGGAAAAAATGAAAACAGTGACAGAATTTATTTTCTTGGGCTCCAAAATCACTGAAGACAGTGATCACTATCATGAAATTAAAAGACACTTGACTCCTTGAAAGAAAAGTTATGACCAACCTAGACAGCATATTAAAAAGCAGAGTCATCACTTTGCCAACAAAGGTCCATATAGTCAAAGCTATGGTTTTTCCAGTAGTCATGTATGGATGTCAGAGTTGGACCATAAGGAAGGCTGAGTGCCAAAGAATCAATGCTTTCGAATCTGTGGTGCTGAGAAGACTCCTGAGAGTCCCTTGGACAACAAAGAGATCAAACCACTCAATCCTAAAGGAAATCAGTCCTGAGTATTTACTGGAAGGACTGATGCTGAAGCTGAAGCTCCAACACTTTGACCACTTGATGAAAAGAGCCAACTTATTGGAAAAGACACTGACACTGGGAAAGATTGAAGGCAGGAAGAGAAGGGGGTGACAGAGGATGAGACACTTGGATGGCATCACTGACTCAAAGGACATGAGTCTGAGCAAACTCCAGGAAACAGTGAAGGACAGGGAACTCTGGCATGTTAGTCCATGGGGTTGCAAAGAGTCGTAAATGAGTGAGCGACTGAACAACAATCATACTGGTCTAAAAAACTCTGTCTTTTTCACTTTCTAATATGCCCTTTCAAACTAAGTATGGAAAATAAAGTATGATGATAGACTTAGTTTTCCAATTACCTGTTCCAAATGATGATACATAATTCCAAACAGTCCATAAAGCATTCTCCACACTCCAAAAGCATTCTATTTTAAAAACACTGTAGATAAATTATGTTTTGGACATGAAACGTACTAAAACCTGCAACTTCCCTGAAATGTATAACTAAAAGAAGATGGGCCAACAGACTGAGGATCAATAGATGAACAGACATTTAATAAAGGAGATATATTAAAATGTTAACTGTAGTATCTAGGTGGTGAATTTAAAGATTTACTGTATAATATGATCAACTTTTCTGTCTAAAAAATTTTATTATTAAATGTTGAAAAAAGGGGAGAAAGTACCACTGTAGCCCATTTTCAAGCAAACATACATATAGGCTTTAATTTTCTGAATAAACACTAAGGTCCACAAAAAAGAAACAATAATAGATTATTATTAATTTGGCTCAGTGGTAAAGAATCTACCTGCAATGCAGGAGGCACAGGAGATGTGGGTTCCATCCCTGGGTCGAATCCCTGGGTTGGGAGGATCCCTGGAGGAGGAAATGGAAACCAACTCCAGTATTCTTGCCTGAAAAACCCCTAGAGAGGAGCCTGGAGGGCTACAGTCCAAATGGTCGCAAAGAGTCAGACACAACTGAGCACTGAGCACACACAAACATTAATTCCTTCATTAGAGATGATCAGCTATGACTCAAAGGAATGAAATCAATCTGGGTGAGAACGCTTGATGGGAAAATATCACCAAGTACTAGACTCAGACTCTACAGTGTTATCACTTCAGTTCAATCGCTCAGTTATGTCTGACTCTGCAAACCCAAGGACTGAAGAACCCCAGGCCTCCCTGTCCATCACCAACTCCCAGAGCTGGCTCAAACTCATGTCCATCGAGTCAGTGATGCCATCCAACCATTTCATCCTCTGTCGACCCCTTCTTCTCCTGCCCTCAATCTTTCCCAGCATCAGGGTCTTTTCAAATGAGTCAGTTCTTCGTATCAGGTGGCCAAAGTATTGGAGTTTCAGCTTCAGCATCATCCTTCCAATGAATATTCAGGACTGATTTGCCTTAGAACTTACTGGTTTGATCTCCTTGCAGTCCAAGGGACTCTCTAGAGTCTTCTCCAACACGAGAGTTCAAAAGCATCAATTCTTATGCACTCTGCTTTCTTTACAGTCCAACTTTCACATCCATACATGACATCAGGAGAAACCATAGCTTTGACTAGATGGGCCTTTCTTGGCAAACTAATCTCTGCTTTCTAATATGCTGTCTACATTGGTCATAGTTTTCCTTCCAAGGAACAAGTATCTTTTAATTTGATGGCTACAGTCACCATCTGCAGTGATTTTTGAGTCCCCAAAATTAAGTCTGTCGCTGTTTCCATTGTTTCCCCATCTATTTGCCATGAAGAAATGGGACTGGATGCCATGATCTTAGTTTTCTGAATGCTGAGCTTTAAGTCAGGTTTTTCACTCTCCTCTTTCATTTTCATCAAGAGACTCTTTAGTTCTTCTCTTTCTGCCAAAAGGGTGGTGTTATCTGTGTATGAGGTTATTGATATTTCTCCCAGCAATCTTGATTCCAGCTTGTGCTACATCCAGCCAGGCATTTCCCATGATGTACTCTGCACAGAAGTTAAATAATAAGGAAGGTGACAAAATACAGCATTGACATGCCCCTTTCTCAATTTGGAACCAGTCTCTTGTTCCATTTCCAGTTCTAATTGTTGCTTCTTGAACTGCATACATATTTCTCAGGAGGCAAGTAAGGTGGTCTGGTATTCCTATCTCTTGAAGAATTTTCCACAGTTTGTTGTAAACCACACAGTCAAAGCCTTGGGCGTAGTCAATAAAGAGGTAGATTTTTTCTGGAACTCTCTTGCTTTTGTGATGATCCAACGGAAGTTCACAATTTGACCTCTGGTTCCTCTGCCTTTTCTAAATCCAGCCTGAACATACAGGAGTTCATGGTTCACATACTGTTGAAGCCTGGCTGGAAGAATTTTGAGCATTACTTTGCTAGCGTGTGAGCTGAGTCCAATTGTACAGTAGTTTGAACATTCTTTGGCATTGCCTTTCTTTGGGATTGGAATGAAAACTGACCTTTTCCAGTCCTGTGGCCACTGTTGAGTTTTCCAAATTTACTGACATTGAGTGCAGCACTTTCACAGCATCGTCTTTTAGGATATGAAATAGCTCAACTGGAATTCCATCACCTCCACGAGCTTTGTTTGTAGTAATGCTTCCTAAGGCCCACTTGACTTCACATTTCAGGATGTCTGGCTCTAGGTGAGTGATCATATCATCCTGGTTATCTGGGTCATGAAGAGCTTTTTGTATAGTTTTCTGTGTATTCTTGCCACCTCTTCTCTTAATATCTTCTGCTTCTGTTAGGTCCATACCATTTCTGTCCTTTATTGAACCCATCTTTGCATGAAATGTTCCCTTGGTATCTCTAATTTTCTTGAAGAGATCTCTAGTCTTTCCCATTCTATTGTTTTCCTCTATTTCTTTGCATTGATCACTGAGGAAGGCTTTCTTGTCTCTCCTTCCTATTCTCTGGAACTCTGCATTCAAATGGGTATATCTTTCCTTTTCTCCTTTGACTTTTGCTTCTCTTCTTTTCTCAGCTATTTGTAAGGTCTCCTCAGACAACCCTTTTGCCTTTTTGCATTTCTTTTTCTTGGGGATGGTCTTGATCACTGCCTGCTGTACAATGTCATGAACCTCCATCCATAGTTCTTCAAGCACTCTACCAGGTCTAATCCCTTTAACCTAGTTGTCACTTCCACTGTATAATCATAAGGGATTTAATTTAGGTCATACCTGAATGATGTAGTGGTTTTCCATACTTTCTTCAAGTCTGAACTTTGCAATAAGGAGTTCATAATCTGAGTCACAGTCAGCTCCCATTCTTGTTTTTGCTGACTATAGAGCTTCTCCATCTTTGGCTGCAAAGAATATAATCAATCTGATTTCGGTACTGACCACCTAGTGATGTCCATGTGTAGAGTCATCTCTTGTGTTGTTGGAAGAGAGTGTTTGCTATGACCAGTGTGTTCTCTTGTCAAAACTCTATTAGCCTTTGTCCTGCTTCATTTTGTACTCCAAGGCCAAACATGCCTGTTACTCCAGGTATCTACTGACTTCCTCCTTTTGCATTCCAGTCTCCTCTAATGAAAACAATATCTTTTTTGGTTGTTAGTTCTAGAAGGTGTTGTAGGTCTTCACAGAACCATTCAACTTCAGCTTCTTCAGCACTACTGGTTGGGGCATGGACTTGGATTACTGTGATACTGAATGGTTTGCCTTGGAAACGAACAGAGATCATTCTGTTGTTTTTGAGATTGCACCCACGTACTGCTTTCAGACTCATTTGTTGACTATGAGGCTATTCCATTTCTTCTAAGGGATTCTTCTGAGTTAAATTTGTCCATTCCAGTCCATTTGAATTCACTGATTCCTAAAGTCAATGTTCACTCTTGCCAGCTCCTGTCTGACCTCTTGTAATTTACCTTGATTCATGGACCTAACACTCCAGGTTCCTATGCAATATTGTTTTTTACATCATCAGACTTTACTTCCATCATCAGTCACGTCCACAACTGGGTGTTGTTTTTGCTTTGGCTCCATCTCTTTGTTCTTTCTGGAGTTATTTCTCCACTCTTCTCCAGTAACATATTGGGCACCTACCAACCTGGGGAGCTACTCTTTCAGTGTCTTGTCTTTTTGCCTTTTCATACTTTTCATGGGGTTCTCAAGGCAAGAATACTGAAGTGGTTTGCCATTGCCTTCTCCAGTGGACCATGTTTTGTCAAAACTCTCTACCATGAACTGTCTGTCTTGGATGGCCCTACACGGCACTGCTCATAGTTTCACTGAGTTAGACAAGGCTGTGGTGCATGTGATCAGTTTGATTAGTTTTCTGTGATTCTGGTTTTCATTCTGTCAGCCACCTGATGGATAAGGATAAGAGGCTTATCAAAGCTTCCTGATCAGAGAGACTGACTGTGGGGGAAACTGGGTCTTGTTCTCATGGGCAGGGCCATGCTCAGTAAATCTTTAAGCCAATTTTCTGTTGATGGGCGGGGCTGTGTTCCCTCCCTGTCATGGTCTCAGGTCAAACAACAGGGAGGGAATATTATAAAATCTATAATATTTTCCTGAAAACATTGCTTGTTAAAGAACAAAAAAAAAAAAAAAAGACTTTTTCAAATGTTTGTTAAGGATTCACAATCAACAATCCTTGCCAGCAACTGCTGAATCATTCTGCCCTGTAACAGCTTTGCTCCACTGGAAGTTTTTCCAATTATTCTTTTTGGTTTTACATATTTTATTTTCTGAGTCAATAAAGATCAAGTTCGCAGCAAGCTCATGATGAGACAGGAAGAAACGCAACAGGACACAATCACTGTAACAATGACACAGTCATTGAGGATACAACAAAACTGGTTATAACCAATGTGGCCCAAGATGGCTGAAGATTCGAATTACAAAAGCACTTGAGCCTTATTATACTTTTATTGCAATGTATTAGCATGCTAAATCACACATTCTCAGACACCATGACAGGTCCCAGGCTGACCATAAAAGGACAAAAAGTGGGCTGTGGCCCACTTCCTAGAAACTTCTGCCCGTTCTCTCAAACAGTTACAATAGTCCTCCTACTTCTTAGCATATGTAATTACCCAGCCCATAAACTAAACACCCCACAGCCTGAAATCTGGTTCTCGCCTTCTGAGACTGACCACATTCTGTCTATGGAATGTATATCTCTCTAAAAGATCTTTTACTTTACTATGGCTTACTCTAGAATTCTTTTCCACATGAAGCCAAGAATCCTCACTTGGCAGCCATCCCAGGAACTCACCCAAGACCTGGGACATGACTATTCTTTCACACCCGCTTCTCCTGCAACAATGCAGCAAGATTAAGGATAATATTTAGTTCAAAAAAACACAAAAAACCCTAGACATTCTGCTCTTATAAAACCTTTAACACAATCAAATACAACAGAAAGGAAACTGCAGACATAGTTATCAAGTATTTACTGAAGTAAAGATGTGAGAAATGAAATATTTCCTGCTGAATCAGTAAACAAGGATGTCACAGTCATCAGCAATTGCAGTGACTCATTGGAAAAGACCCTGATGCTGGAAAGATTGAAGACAAAAGAAGGGGATGACAAAGGATGAGGTGGTTATAAAGCATCACCAACTCAATGGACATGAATCTGAGCAAACTATGGGAAATACTGGAGGACAGAGAAACCTGCTGTGCTGCAGTCCATGGGTCACAAAAAGTCAGACATCTCTTAGCAACTGAATAATAACAATGTGGGCTGGTAAGCTCTGGGGGCACTCAGAAAGGAGAAGAAACCTGTGATCTAGCAGCCATCAGACTGCAACCACTCCCTACAATGAGCCCCAAGGAAGTTCAGGATGTGAAAAAACTCAGGACACTGACCCCAGGATAGCAAGATGCATATTACAGGAATGATTTCAGTGAGCCCAGACACTTGCATCTTCCCATACACAGAAAAGCATTAAATTCCTTAACTTGGGATATCTGGTTTTCTTTCTATTAACAATCTTTTGATGTTCAGACTACTGTCTTTTGCTACAAAACTTCACTCCTCCTTTCACCTCCTCAGACCAATTCTCTCAGGGTTACTTGAGATGCTGTCTCCCAGACTTGAAGTCCTAAAAATTCCCACAGAATAAAACATAACTCTCAACTTACAGGTTGTGAATATTTTTTAAGTTGACAGATGCATAACCGAAAAGTACATGACACTGATCTCCTCCACGCTGGCTAAACAGGGAAATGAAAACATATAACACTACTGGGAGCACTTCTGAGAAAGAAGACAAATTTAATCCTGATCCTTATCGGTTAAAAATAGGCTGAGACCTTTAACCTTTTGAAACTCTTAAGGATATATCAACAAGAGACAATAAGACATAAAGAATGATGTGTGACTCATAGAGAATGGAGAAAACTGAGAGGATATATTTAGCTGGAGAAAATATTTCATGCCTGAGAATTTAGCAGACTACAAAGCAGCCTGCCAAATATAAATCTTCTGTAGTTGCACTAACTTTTCCATAGGATTCAAACTGCAACTGGGCAGGACCCTATTGGGCTTTCCTGGGACAGACCTCTTCCTGTAGCCTCTGTTTTAGCTCCTCTCAACAGTACCTAGGTAGTAGTATCTGACACATATTTCCTGAGTTTTTTAGATGCTAAAACCACCACAAAAGGAAGAAATTAACTACTTGATGACTATGAGCATGTAGCTCCCAAACTTCTGGTTCCTAAAGACTGATTATCATCAATCAGAGAACTGTGCAAGAGCTGATCACATACCCTGGGACACTCCCCTCCCTCACCTTGCCTTTTAAAAAGCTTTTCTGATACTCTTTGAAGACTTCAGGATTTTAGAGCATAAGCCACCCATCCTTGTATTGATGCCTTTAGAAAAAATGCTGCACTCTTCCTCACCACAATACAGTGTCAGCAGATTGGCTTTACCCTTTGCAGGCAAGCAGATACAAATTTGGTTCAGTAACAACCTGTAAGTAAGTTTTCTTGAAGTAAGTTTGCTTTTTATTTTAAACAGCACACAGAGGATTCCATATACCTCATCATGGCCATGTCTGCCACATTTGTGAGGCAGAAATTTTTAGGCAGTCACTGTAGGGCCAGGACCTCAGTTCATTTTTTTAACTTCAACTCCTTCTCCCATATAAACATTTTGCTCCACTGACTTAAAGCTATACTTGTTGCTCCAGATTCCAGGCATTCAGAGGAAAGTCTCCCTGGCACAGAGGGTCATAAAATATCCAGACTCAAGACAGAACAATCAGTAACTGCTGACTAACTTATCAGATAGGAAAACACTAGATGGACCATTAACTCTTAGCCCATACTTCTAGTCCTTATCCGGTCCTTAAATGATGGCCTGGGGTCATGAGAAAGAGTTATAGGATAGTGATTCAATGTCTAAGAAAACTCAAGGACAGAAGGATTTTTTTCAAAGTCATAAAAATGACAATCTGGACATAGGGACTTTCAAACTAATTCATCAGAAATTATATAAATCGGGAATGTGAGCCAACCAAAAACGAACAGATCAATACTGGTAAAGATATAAACTGCTATAATTGCTGCCCTTTAGGGGCACTTCACCCCCTCTCAGTGTCTATGCTGGGAACTTTATATTTCTCTCTCCTTTAAAATAATACTCTGCCTATGTGACTATTGGCATGTTTGTAAAGTTCATTCTTTGGCTCCATGAACAAGAACTCGGATTATTGTTTTACCCTGAGAAGTAGAAAAGGAGAAAAAGAAAAGAAGAGACAAACACAACTGTAAGGATACAAGACTGTAACAAATTACTTACAAAAAAAAATACAGCAATAACAAAAATGTCTGTTAACATGTTCCCTGGATTTATAAATACAGAATTCTACCATATCATTAGATAATTAGTCCACTGTTGGGGTGAAGAGGAACTCGGTACATTTTTAGTGAAACAAATACAGCTTTTTGTCACTCTACAAAAGATGATACTGCCAAAAGTATACTTTCCTAAGCTGAAAAGTACCTAGAGAGAAGCCTTCGGGTATACCATATTTTTCCAAAGCAGAGGAACTTAAACCTCCTACCTATACTACATAGGCTTCCCTGGTTGCTCAGATGGTAAAGAATCTGCCTGCAATTCAGGAGACCCACATTCAATTTCTGGGTTGGGAAGATTCCCCCAGAGGAGGGAATGGCAATCCACTCCAGTATTCTTGCCTAGAGAATTCCATGGACAAAGGAGCCTGGTAGGCAATAGTTCACGAGATCACAAAAAGTTGGACATGAATGAATGACTAACACACACATACACACCTATACTACACATGCCTGCTTAGTTTCCAACCTTTAATAAAAGTTAAAATCAAAGGCCACAAGAAACCAGTTTCCCTTCCTTGCCTCCTACCTGGGAGCTGCAGACCAGAAGGGAGTGACAGGATATACTTAAAATGATGAAAGGGGAAAACCTAAAAGCAAGATTACTCTACCCAGCAAGGATCTCATTTAGACTCAACACAGAAATTAAGAGTTCTACAGAAAAGCAAATGAGAAGAGAATTCAGTATCACCACACCAGCTTTACAACAAATGCTAAAGGAACTTCTCTAGGCAGAAAACACAAGAGAAGAAAAGATCCACCAGAACAATAAAGAAAATGGTAAGGGGAACATATATATTGATAATTAATTTGAATGTAAATGGATTAAATGCTCCAACCAAAAGACACAGACTAACTAAATGGATATACAAACAAAACCCTATATATGCTGTCTACAAGTGAACCACTTCAGACCTAGGGGCACATATTGACTGAAAGAAGGGGATGGAAACAGATATTCCATGCAAATGGAAATTAAAAGAATGCTGGAGTAGCAATACTCATATCAGATAAAATAGACTTTAAAGAATGTTACAGGAGACAAAGAACCATATTACATAATGATCAAGGGATCGATCCAAGAAGATATAACAATTATAAATGTTTCTGTACCCAACATAGGAGCACCTCAATACATAAGGCAGATGCTAACAACCACAAAATGGGAAATCAACAGTAAAATAATAATAGTGGGGGAATTTGTTGTTATTCACTTACTAAGTGACTAAGTACTCTTTGTGACACCATGGACTGCAGCACACCAGGCTTCCTTGTCCTTCACTATCTCCAGAGTTTGCTCAAACTCATGCCCATTGAGTCAGTGATGCCATCCAACCATCTTATCCTCTGTTGCCCTCTTCTCCTGCCCTCACTCTTTCCTAGCATCATGGTCTTTTCCAGTGAGTTGGCTCTTCATATCAGGTGGCCAAAGTATTGGAGCTTCAGCTTCAGCATCAGTCCTTCCAATGAATATTCAGGGTTGATTTCCTTTAAGATTGACTGATTTGATCTCCATGCTGTCGAAGGAACTCTCAAGAGTCTTCTCTAGCAACACAGATTCAAAAGCATCAATCCTTTAGCACTCAGCATTCTTTATGGCACAACTCTCATATCCATACATGACTACTGGAAAAATCATAGCTTTGACTATACAGACCTTTGTTGGCCAAGTGATGTCTCTGCTTTTCAATATGCTGTCTAGGTTTGTCAAAGCTTTTCTTCCAAGGATCAAGCATCTTTTAATTTCATGGCTGTAATAACTGTCCACAGTGATTTTGGAGTCTAATAAAATCTACCACTATTTCCATTTTTTCCCCGTCTATTTACCATGAAGTGATGGGACTAATGCCATGATCTTTGTTTTCTGAATACTGAATTTTAAGCCAGCTTTTTCACTCTCCTCTTTCAGCTTTTTCACTCTTCTCTTTCACATTCATCAAGAGGCTCTTTAGTTCCTCTTCACTTTCTGTCATTGTGGGGGCTATCATCTGCATATCTGAGGCTGTTGATATTTCTCCCAGCAATCTTGATTCCAGCTTGTGAGTCATCCAGCTTGGCATTTTTCATAATGTACTCTGCATATAAATTAAATAAGCAGAGTGACAATATACAGTCCTGACATGCTCCTTTCCCAAATTGAATTTTTGTTAAAATGGGGGACTTTAACAGCCTACTTACACCAATGGACAGATCATCCAGATAGAAAATAACTAAGGAAACACAATCTTTAAATGAAAAAAATGACACAATGGACCAAATAGATTTCACTAATATTTTTACAACATTCCACACAAAAGTGGCAGAATACACTTTCTTCTCAAGTGCACATAGAACATTCTCCAGGATAGGTTACATTTTGGGTCACAAATCAAGCCTCAGGACATTTAAGAAAACTGAAATTGTATCATACATGTTTTCTGACCACATTGCCATGAGATTAGAAATCAATTACAAGGAAAAAAAAAACTATTAAAAACACAAACACGTGGAGGCTACCCTACTAAATAACCAAGAGCTCATGAGAAATCAAAGAGAAAATTTTAAAAATACATAGAAACAAAAACACAGTGACCCAAAACCTATGGGACACAGCAAAAGCAGTTCTAAGAGGAAAGTTTATGGCAATTCAATCTCCCCTCAAGAAACAAGAAAAATCTCAAATATACAATCTAAACTTATACCTAGAGCAATTATAGAAAGAATAATTTTAAAACCCCAAATTGTAAAGATCGTAATAGAAACAAATGAAATAGAAAACAATAGTGAAGGACTTCCCTGGTGGGGTGGGGGAGTGATGAATTGTGAGACTGAGACTGACATACATGCAGTGCCATGTATAAAACAGATAGCTAGGGCGAACCTGCTATACAGCACAGGGAGGTCAGTTTGAAACTTTGTGGTGACCTAGATGGGTGGGACTGAGGCGGGGGGAGGCCCGCGGGGGGAGGCCCACAGGGAGGGGCCTGTGTGTATACATATAGCTGATTTATCAAGCTGTACAGCAGAAATTAATACAACATTGTAAAGCAATTATACTCCAATAAAACAACAACAACAAAAAACACTAAAAGTCATGAATTCCCTTGTTAAATTCCTTGAAAAATGGAATCTCAAGATTACCGAGTCTCCTGAAACTCAAAGGAAGGAGAGGCAATGGCAGTGATAACACACCGTGGAATCAATACAGAGGACACAGGACTTCCCATTTGAAAATGATTAAAGAAAGAAAATAAGCTCTGCTCCCTTGCTGCAGTCAGAAGCAATTTTCTAAAGTACAAGCCTTAATAGTCTTAAAACGAGGGGCAAAAATAAACTCATACATGATGATGATGGCATATAAGAGTGATCTGCAAGTAGTAGACAAAACAGCTAAATGCGGGCCAAAGGAACTTATTTCTCATTGCTTCTGAGTGAGGGTGTATGAAGCAGAGTATCATTTGGTATTTCTGGTGTGAAAATTTTCCTAGTTGATCAGATACTATGAACACATTTAAGCGACATACCTGGGAACTTGTCTACAATACTGCATGTGTGAAGCAAGCAATACAAGAGCCAATCAAAAGTTAAACAGAAAACACCACAAACAAATCTATTCCAGAGCACACATCAGCAAATTCCACATTTCAAACACAACTCTGCCTTACATAAGGCATAAACACAAACTTGAAAAGATACGTGCTCCTCCATGTGCATTATTTACAACAGCCAACACATGAAAGCAACCTAAGAGTCCATTAATGCATAAACAAAGTGTGAGACACACATACACACACACAAAGGTATTCAGCCATAAAAAAGGAGGAACCTTTGCCATTTACAGCAACATGGATGGACATAGCGTATATTAAGTAAAATAAATCAGATGAGAAAGACAAATATTATATGATCTCACTTATATGTGCAATCTAAAAAAAAAAAAAAAATGAGCAAATGTAACAAAACAGAAGCAGATCCAGATAAAGAGGATTGGTGATCCCAACAGGGGAGAAGGATAGGGGGATGAGTAAAATAGGTTAGGGAGATAAAGAGGTACAAACGTCCAAACTTACAAAACAAATTAGCAAAAGGGATGTAATGTACAGCACAGAGATCACAGTCAATAATACTATAATAACTTTGTGCAGCAACAGATGGTAACTAGTCTTATTGTGGTAATTATCTTACAGAATATAAAAATATCAAATTATTATCTTGTATCAGTTCAGTTCAGTCGCTCAGTCATGTCCGACTCTTTGCGATCCCATAAATCACAGCATGCCAGGCCGCCCTGTCCATCACCAACTCCCGAGGTCCACCCAAACCCATGTCCATTGTGTTGGTGATGCCATTCAACCATCTCATCCTCTGTCATCCCCTTCTCCTCCTGTCCTCAATCTATCCCAGCACAAGTGTCTTTCCCATTGAGTCAGCTCTCCGCATCAGGTCACAAAAGTATTGGAGTTTCAGCTTCAACATCAGTCCCTCCAATGAACACCCAGGACTGATTTTTAGGATGGACTGGCTGGATCTCCCCGTAGTCCAAGGGACTCTCAAGAGTCTTCTCCAACACCACAGTTCAAAAGGATTCAAAGTTCAGCTTTCTTTATAGTCCAACTCTCACATCATACATGACCACAGGAAAAACCATAGCCCTGACTAGATGCGCTTTTGTTGGCAAAGTAATGTCTCTGCTTTTTAATACGCTGTCTAGGTGGGTCATAACTTTCCTTCCAAGGAGTAAGCGTCTCTTAATTTCATGGCTGCAATCACCATCTGCAGTGATTTTGGAGTCCAGAAAAATAAAGTCAGCCACTGTTTCCACTGTTTCCCCATCTATTTGCCATGAAGTGATGAGACCGGATACCATGATCTTAGTTTTCTGAATGTTGAGCTTTAAGCCAACTTCTTCACTCTCCTCTTTTACTTTCATTGAGAGGCTCTTTAGTTCTTCTTCACTTTTTGCCATAAAAGTGGTGTCATCTGCGTATCTGAGGTTATTGATATTTTTCCCGGCAATCTTGACTCCAGCTTGTGCTTCCTCCAGCCCAGCATTTCTCATGATGTACTCTGCATCAAAGTTAAATAAGCAGGGTGACAATATACAGCCTTGACATATTCCTTTTCCTATTTGGAACCAGTCTGTTGTTCCCTATCCAGTGCTAACTGTTGCTTCCTGACCTGTATACAGTATTCTCAAGAGGCAGGTCAGGTGATCTGGTATTCCCATCTCTTTCAGAATTTTCCACAGTTTATTGTGATCCACACAGTCAAAGGCTTTGGCATAGTCAATAAAGCAGAAATAGACATTTTTCTGGAACTCTCTTGCTTTTTCCATGATCCAGTGGATGCGAAAAGAAGAGAGGCGAAAAGCAAAGGAGAAAAAGAAAGATAAAAGCATCTGAATGCAGAGTTCCAAAGAATAGCAAGAAGAGATAAGAAAGCCTTCTTCAGCGATCAATGCAAAGAAATAGAGGAAAACAATAGAATGGGAAAAACTAGAGATCTCTTCAAGAAAATTAGAGATACCAAGGGAACACTTCATGCAAAGATGGGCTTGATAAAGGACAGAAATGGTATGGACCTAACAGAAGCAGAAGATATTAAGAAGAGGTGGCAAGAATACATGGAAGAACTGTACAAAAAAGATCTTCATGACCCAGATAATCATGATAATGTGATCACTCATCTAGAGCCAGACATCTTGGAATGTGAAGTCAAGTGGGCCTTAGAAAGCATCACTATGAACAAAGCTAGTGGAGGTGATGGAATTCCAGTTGAACTATTTCAAATCCTGAAAGATGATACTGTGAAAGTGCTGCACTCAATATGCCAGCAAATTTGGAAAACTCAGCAGTGGCCACAGGACTGGAAAAGGTCAGTATTCATTCCAATTACAAAGAAAGGCAATGCCAAAGAATGCTCAAACTACCACACACCTGCACTCATCTCACATGCTAGTAAAGTAATACTCAAAATTCTCCAAGCAAGGCTTCAGCAATACGTAAACCATGAACTTCCTGATGTTCAAGCTGGTTTTAGAAAAGGCAGAGGAACCAGAGATCAAATCACCAACATCCACTGGATCATCGAAAAAGCAAGAGAGTTCTAGAAAAACATCTATTTCTGCTTTACTAACTATGCCAAAGCCTCTGACTGTGTGGATCACAATAAACTGGAAAATTCTGAGAGAGATGAGAATACCAGACCACCTGACCTGCCTCTTGAGAAATCTGTATGCAGGTCAGGAAGCAACAGTTAGAAATGGACATGGAACAACAGACAGGTTCCAAATAGGAAAAGGAGTACGTCAAGGCTGTATATTGTCACCCTGCTTATTTAACTTCTATGCAGAGTACATCATGAGAAACGCTGGGCTGGAAGAATCACAAGCTGGAATCAAGATTGCCAGGAGAAATATCAATAACCTCAGATATGCAGATGACACCACCCTTATGCCAGAAAGTGAAGAGGAGCTAAAAAGCCTCTTGATGAAAGTGAAAGAGGAGAGTGAAAAAGTTGGTTTAAAGCTCAACATTCAGAAAACGAAGATCATGGCATCTGGTCCCATCACTTCATGGGAACTAGATGGAGAAACAGTGGAAACAGTGTCAGACTTTATTTTTTGGGGCTCCAAAATCACTGCAGATGGTGACTGCAGCCATGAAATTAAGAGACGCTTACTCCTTGGAAGAAAAGTTATGACCAACCTAGATAGTATATTCAAAAGCAGAGACATTACTTTTCCAACTAAGGTCCGTCTAGTCAAGGTTTTCCCTGTGGTCATGTATGGATGTGAGAGTTGGAACTGAAGAAGGCTGAACACCGAAGAATTGATGCTTTTGAACTGTGGTGTTGGAGAAGACTCTTGAGAGTCCCTTGGACTGCAAGCAGATCCAACCAGTCCATTCTGAAGGAGATCAACCCTGGGATTTCTTTGGAAAGAATGATGCTAAAGCTGAAACTCCAGTAGTTTGGCCACCTCATGCAAAGAGCTGACTCACTGGAAAAGACTCTGATGCTGGGAGGGATTGGGGGCAGGAGGAGAAGGGGACGACAGAGGATGAGATGGCTGGATGGCATCACGGACTCGATGGACGTGTCTGAGTGAACTCCAGGAGATGGTGATGGACAGGGAGGCCTGGCGTGCTGAGATTCATGGGGTCACAAAGAGTCGGACACGACTGAGCAACTGAAATGAACTGAACTGAACTGAACTGAACTGAAGTGGATGTTAGCAATTTGATCTCTGGTTCCTCTGCCTTTTCTAAAACCAGCTTGAACATTTGGAAGTTCACGGTTCACTTACTGCTGAAGCCTGGCTTGGAGAATTTTGAGCATTACTTTACTAGCATGTGAGATGAGTGCAATCGTGAGGTAGTTGAGCATTCTTTGGCATTGCCTTTCTTTGGGATTGGAATGAAAACTGACCTTTTCCAGTCACTGCTGAGTTTTCCAAATTTGCTGGCATATTTAGTGCAGCACTTTCACAGCATCATCTTTTAGGATATGAAATAGCTCAACTGAAATTCCATCACCTCCACTAGCTTTGTTTGTAGTGATGCTTCCTAAGGCCCACTTGACTTCACCTTCCAGGATATCTGGCTCTAGGTGAGTGATCACACCACTGTGATTATCTGGGTCATCAAGATCATTTTTGTACAGTTCTTCTGTGTATTCTTGCCACCTCTTCTCTTAATATCTTCTGCTTCTGTTAGGTCCCTACAATTTCTGTCCTTTATTGCGCCCATCTTTGCATGAAATGTTCCCTTGGTGTTTCTAATTTTCTTGAAGAGATCTCTAGTCTTTCCCATTCTATTGTTTTCCTCTATTTCTTTGCATTGATCACTGAGGAAGGCTTTCTTATCTCTCCTTGCTATTCTTTGGAACTGTGCATTCAAATGGGTATATCTTTCCTTTTCTCCTTTGCTTTTCGCTTCTCTTCTTTTCATAGCTATTTGTAAGGCCTCCTCAGACAGCCATTTTGCTTTTTTGCTTTTCTTTTTCTTGGGGATGGTCTTGCTCCCTGTCTCCTGTATAATGTCACGAACCTCCATCCATAGTTCATCAGGCACTCTGTCTATCAGATCTAGTCCCTTAAATCTATATCTCACTTCCACTGTATGGTCATAAGGGATTTAAGTCATACCTGAATGGTGTAGTGGTTTTCCGTACTTTCTTCAATTTAAGTTGAATTTGGCTTGTATAACTGAAACTAATACTTTAAGGCAATCATACTTCATTTTTTTTTTCACTAGGAGAAAAAGTATGTAACTCCAGAGACACCAAATGGAGATAATGATTACAGTAGATTTTCACTGCAACTAGAGGCAAGTTTTCCCCTTCTTTATAACTTCTAGTTTAAAACTTTATAATCACCTGTTAGGGTGTTGGAGGAATATTTAGGCCCCATTTTTTATATTTCCCTAGGAATGGAGAGAATTTCTATAGGAGTGAAAGTAATAGGAAGACCTACTTTTCTCCATTTCTTTGCTTCCAACTCTCCAGAGAAGGAACACCTCAGCTGATTGGTTAGCCTAGAGACAAACCTGCCTCAGTGAGCCCTTTCTTCTCTTTTTCAAATCTAGCTAGTTTGCAGAATCTTAACTTATACATCTTCATGTCCTCTGTTATAGCCTCTGCCTTTATGGGAAAAGTCGTCAGCTGTACCAGTGTAAAGGACAGTATGTCTAATTCATAGTTGAAGTATTAATAAATCCAGTTGGTAACAGATTCAAAGCCATTATCTTCCATGTTTTCTCAGCAGCTGACATTCTGATATTCATTTATCTTTTATCTCACTTCTACACTGGTCACACAGTTAGGAGGAAAAAACAAAGATGTTTACTGTTCCCCTAAAGCTACAAGCCAGGATAAGAGGTAAAATGAAAATAAACAAGACAGAGAAGAGCTCTTTTCCCTTCTTGTCTTCATTATTTTTTAAAGCACTTAATAAGAAATCCACATGTGGAGAGGATAAGATGGTTTTGCCTTATCAAAGAAATACACTAGCTCTATAGACACAGTATCAACATCACACAAGCTCAGCAAAAGTTAAAAAGCCAAAGCAAAATTTAGCGATAGGAACTAAGCGAATGGAGTAACAGACTGCTTCCAAATAGGAAAAGGAGTACGTCAAGGCTGTATATTATCACCCTGCCTATTTAACTTATAGTCTGAGTACATCATGAGAAACTCTGGGCTGGGTGAAGCACAAGCTGGAATCAAGATTGCTGGGAGAAATATCAATAACCTCCCATATGCAGATGACACCACTTTTATGGCAAAAAGTGAAGAAGAACTAAAGAGCCTCTTGATGAAACTGAAAGAAGAGAATGAAAAGTTGGCTTAAAACTCAACATTCAGAAAACTAAGATCATGGTACCTGGTTCCATTAATTCATGGAAAATAGATGGGGAAACTCTGGAAACAGTGACAGACTTTATTTTCTTGGGCTCCAAAATCACTGCAGATGGTTACTGCAGCCATGAAATTATACTTGCTCCTTAGAAAAAAAGTTATGACCAAACTAGACAGCATAATAAAAAGCAGACATTACTTTCCCAACAAAGGTCCGCCTAGTCAAAGCTATGGTTTTTCCAGTGGTCATGTATGGGTGTGAGAGTTGGACTATAAAGAAAGTTGAGCTGAACTGAAGAACTGATGTTTTTGAATTGTGGTGTTGGAGAAGACTCTTGAGAGTCCCCTGGACGGCAAAGAGATAAAACCAGTCAATCCTGAAGGAAATCAGTCCTGAATATTCACTGGAAGGACTGATGCTGAAGCTGAAACTTCAATACTTTGGCCACATGATGCAAAGAACTGACTCCTTTGAAAAGACCCTGATGTTGGGAAAGATTGAGGGCGGGAGGAGAAGGGGATAACAGAGGATGAGGTGGCTGGATGGCCTCACTGACTCAATGGACATGAGCTTGAGTAAACTCTGGGAGTTGGTGATGGACAGGGAAGCCTGGCCTTCTGCAGTCCATGGGGTTGCAAGGAGTCAGACACAACTGAGTGACTGATCTGAACTGAACTAAGCATATGCAAAAAATACTAGAAAACAGTATTTACATACAGGAACATGATAAGATTTTGAAACAACCTCATATTTTAAAGACTCTTCTAGATTTGAAATTTTGATTTCCATCTAAAACTATCTTCAGTTTGCATAAAATAAAGTGAAAATCGCTCAGTTATGTCCAACTCTTTACAACCCCATGGACTGTATAGTCCCTGGAATTCTCCAGGACAGAATACTGGAGTGGGTAGCCTTTCCCTTCTCCAGGGCATCTTCCCAACCCGGGGATCGAACCCAGGTCTCCCGCATTGCAGATGGATTCTTTACCAGCTGAGCCACAAGGGAAACTCGAGAATACTGGAGTGGGTAGTCTATCCCTTCTCTAGCAGATTTTCCTGACCCGGGAACTGAACTGGGTCTCCTGCATTGCAGGCGGATTCTTTACCAACTGAGCTATGAGGGAAGGCCTCAGAGCTTCAGTTTGCATGGATTGCTTTAAATCATGCTTTTGATAGCTTCTACAGCATAGTTTAAGGGCGTCCCTTGTGGCTCAGCTGGTAAAGAATCCACCTGAAATGTGGGGGTCCTGGGTTCAATTGTTGGGTTAGGAAGATCCTCTGGAGAAGGAAAAAGCTACCTACTCCAGTATTCTGGCCTAGAGAATTCCATGGACTGTTATATGTATAGTCCATGGGGTAGCAAAGAGTAGAACATGACTGAGCAACTTTCAAATAGCAGATCAAATAAAGTACAACTATACTATAAAAATATATCAGTGAATAAACATGAACCTCTTCTTTATTTGTAAAGAAAACAACATTATCCATTACTGTTCAAAGTTTTTGAAGGGACTGAATCATAAAATATATGTGAACAAGTTTATCAAAATTCCAGACACATTTTAGTTTTATCTACAGACTGCAGCTACTATCTTTAGCCACTAGGTGGCAATGTTGCTACAGTAAATTATTGTAAAATGGCCATTTCAGTTTTACTTAACTTAAAAAAGTACCATGTATTTTACAGGGCTTTCCTGCCATCTAGTGAGCTGATACATAAAACTCTGGACACCTAAAAGAAGAGACTGTGATAATTTCACATTCTATTAGAAATTAAATGCTAATGGTGTCTTTACACTTCATTTTTAACTCTTAATTCATCTGAAATGAGAAATGTGAGAAATGCTATGATAAGGGCGTTGCATAAAGTAAGACATTTGTTGATAGCTAATAAAAGTGTTTGAAAATTTACCTCTGATCCCAAACTGAGAGAAATGATCTCATCCTCAAAAGCAGAATGTGTGTCAATATGAGCAGGAATTCCTGAGATTGAAGATAGGGTAACAGGTCACTTCACTTTTCTTTTTAGTACATTTAGGACATCTCTAAATATAGCCTCAAGGATTATAGTGAAAACATCATTTGATAAACAGTAATTTTAGGTAAAAGGAAACATTTAAGATGAATGTAAATAAAGTTAATTTGTTGTTGCTGCTGTTGTTGAGTATCTAAGCCGTGTCCAATTCTTTGTGACCCCATGGACTGCAGCATGCTAGGCTTCCGTGTCCTTCAATATGCCCAGAGTTTGCTCAAATTCACATCCATTGAGTCAGTGATGCTATTTAACCATCTCATTCTCTGCTGCTCCCTTCTTCTTCGCCTTCAACATATTCCCAGCATCAGGGTGTTTACCCAAGGGCCAGTTATTCCCATCTGGTGGCCAAAGTATTGGAGCTTCACTCTCAGCATCAGTTCTTCCAAAGAATATTCAGTATGGATTTCATTTAGGATTACTGCTTTGATCTCCATGGAGTCCACAGGACTCTCAAGAGCCTTCTGCAGCAGAGCAATTCGAAAGATTCAAATCTTTGGTATGCAGCCTTCTTTATGATCAAACTCTCACATCCATACATGACTAATGGAAAACCAATGCTTTGACCATACAGACCTTTGTTGGCAAAGTGATGCCTCTGCTTTTAGTACAATGTTTAGGTTTGTCATTGCTTTCGTTCCAAGGAGCAAGTATCTTTTAATTTCACGGCCGCAGTCACCTTCCATGGTGATTTTGGAGCCCAGAAAATAGTCTGTCACTGTTTCCACTTTTCCCCTTTTATTTTCCCTGAAGTGATGGGAAGAGATGCCGTGATCTTAGCTTTTTGAATGTTGAGTTTTAAGCCAGCTTTTTCAGTCTCCTATTTCACCCTCATCAAGAAGCTCTTTAGTTCCTCTTCAATTTCTGCCATTATCGTGGTATTATCTACATATCTGAGGTTGTTGATATTTCTCCCGGTAATCTTACTTCCAGCTTGTACTTCATCCAGCCTGGCATTTTGCATAATGTATTCTGCATATAAGTTAAATAAGCAGGGTGACAATACACAGTCTTTCCTAATTTTGATATATTCATTTCCCAATTTTGAACCACTCCATTGTTCCATATCTGGTTCTAACTCTTGCTTCTTGACTTGCATATCAGTTGCTCAGGAGACCAGTAAGGTGGTCAGAGATAAATTATCTCTTTAATAATTTTCCAGTTTCTTGTGATTCCAAAGGCAAAAGCTTTAGTGTAGTCAGTGCAGAAGTAGATGATATTCTGCAACTCCCTTGCTTTATAATCCAATGGATATCGGCAATTTGATCTCTGGTTCCTGTTTTTTCTAAATCCAGCTTATACATCTGGAATTTCTTGGTTTACACACTGCTGAAGCCTAGCCTGAAGGATTTTGAGCACAAGCTTGCTAGAATATGAAATGTGTGCAACTGTACAGAAGTTGGCTTTAGCATTGTCCTTCTTTGGGAATGGAATGAAAATTGATCTTTTCCAATACTATGGCCAGTGCTGACTTTTCCAAATTTCCTGACATACTATGTGCAGAACTGTAACAGCCTCATCGTTTAGGATCCGAAACAGCTTAGCTGGAATTCCATCACCTTTACTAGATTTGATCATAGTAATGCTTCCCAAGGCCACTTGACTTCACATTCCAGGATGTCTGGCTCTAGGTGAGTGACTATATCATCATGGTTATCAGGGTCATTAAGACTTTTTTTTTTCTGTGTATTCTTGCCACCTGTTCTTAATCTCTTTTGCTTCTGTTAGGTCCTCACAGTTTTTGTCCTTTATCGTGCCCATCCTTGCATGAAATGTTCCCTTGATATCCCCAATTTTCCTGAAGAGATCTCTAGTTTTTCCTATTGATTATTTACCTCTATTTCTTTGCACTGTCCACTTAAGAAGGCTTTCTTATCTCTCCTTGATATTCTCTAGAACTCTGCATTCAGATGGCTGTATCTTTCCCTATCTCCCTTGCCTTTCACTTCTCTTCTCATCTCAGCTATTTGTAAAGCCTCCTCAGACAATCACTTTGCCTTCTTGCACTTCTTTACTTTGCGATGGCTTGGTCACCGCCTCCTGTACAATGTTATGAACCTCCGTCCATAGTTATTCAGACACTCTATCAGGTCTAATTCCTTGAATTTATTCATCACTTCCACTGTATTATCATAAGGGATTTGATATAGGTTATACCTGAATGGCCTAGTGGTTTTCCCTACTTTCGTCTATTTAAACCTGAATTTTGCAATAAGGAGCTCATGATCTTAACCACAGTCAGCTCCCAGTCTTGTTTCTGCTGACTGTACAGAGCTTTTCCATCTTCAGCTGCAAACAATATAATCAATCTGATTTCGGTATTGAGCATCTAGTGATGTCCACATGTATACTCATCTTTTGTGTTGCTGGAAGAAGGTGTTTGCTATGACCAGTGCATCCTCTTGGCAAAACTCTGTTAGCCTTTGCCCTGCTTCATTTTGTACTTCTAGGCCAAACTTGCCTGTTAATCCAGGTAGCATGTAACTTCCTACTTTTGCATTCCAATCCTCTATAATGAAAAGGACACCTTTTTTTTTGGTGTTAGTTCTAGAAGGTCTTGTAGGTCTTCATAGAACCAATCAACTTCAGATTCTTCAGTAATAGTGGTTGGGGCATAGACCTGGATTGCTGTGATACTGAATGGTTTGCCTTGGAAATGAACCAAGATCAGTTTTGCACCCAAGTACTGCATTTCAGACCCTTTTGTTGATGATGATGGCTACTCCACTTCTTCTAAGGGATTCTTGTCCACAGTAGTAGATATAATGGTCATCTGAATTAAATTCTCCCACTCTCACCCATTTAAGTTCACTAATTCCTAAGATGTTGATGTTCACTCTTGCCGTCTCCTGTGTGACCACATCCAATTTACCTTGATTCATGGACCTAACATTCCAGGTTCCTATGCAATATTGTTCTTTACAGCATTGGACTTTACTTTCACCACCAGACATATCTACAACTGTCATTTCCGCTTTGGCCCAGCTTCTTCATTTTTTTCTGGAGCTATTAGCAATTACCTCCACTCTCCCCAGTAGTATAATGGACACTTTCTGACCTGTGGGGCTCATCTTCCAGATCACAGCCTTCATGGATCACAGCCTTGTTGTGGCGAAGGTGACTGTGTGACTCAATGAAGCTATGGCCATGCTGTGCAGGGTCACTCAAGATGGACAGGTCATAGTGGAGAGTTCTGACAAAATGTGGTCCACTGGAGGAGGGAATGGTAAACCACTCCAGCATTTTTGCCATGAATCCCATGAACAGTATGAAAATTAAACTAGGTTTAAACTAAAAATATAACTTTACATTAGAGCACCACTGTGACTTGATTGTAAAATCAAGACTTGAGAGTCACTGCTTAACCAGGGCATTTCCCAAATCTCATCCCAAGATTGCTAACAAAGTCATTCTGACCTATGAATCCTGGATTCCCAAGTACTTGTAGAACAAAAACAACAGCCAGGCATGAAGACTAATCTTAAGACTATTTAAGATATGGCTTCTTTCACCAGTCTCTCAATCGACACTGTTGTGGTTTTTCAGTTATATTGATCTCTTCATGACCCCATGGACTGCAGCATGACAGGTTTCCCTGTCCATCATCATCTCCCAGAGTTTGCTCAAACTCAGGTCCACTGAGTAGGCGATGCCACCCAACCATCTCATCCTCTGTTGTCCCGTTCTCCTCCTGCCTTTAATCTTTCCAAACATCAATGTCTTTTTCAACAAGTCAGTTCCTCCCATCAGGTGGCCAAAGTATTGGAGCTTCAGCTTCAGCACCAGTCCTCCCAATGAATATTCAGGGTTGATTTCCTTTAGGATTGACTGGTTTGATATCCCTGCTGTCCAAGGGACTCTCAAGAGTCTTCTCCAGCACCAAAGTTTGAAGGCATCAATTCTCTGGCACTCAGCCTTCTTTATGGTCCAGCTCTCACATCCATACATGACTACTGGAAAAAACCAAAGCTTTGACTATATGAACCTTTGCTGACAAAGTGATATCTCTGTTTTTCAATATGGTATCTAGTTTTGTCATAGCTTTTCTTCCAAGGAGGAAGTATCTTTTAATTTCATGGCTGCAGTCACTGTCCACAGTGATTTTGGAATCCAAGAAAATAAAAGTCTACCACTGGTTCCATTTTTTTCCCCATTTATTTACTGTGAAGTGATGGCACCGAATGCCATGATCCTCTTTTTTACATATATTGAGCTTAAGCCAGCTTTTTCACTCTCCTCTTTCACCTCCATCAAGAGGCTCTTTAGTTCCTCTTTGCTTTCTGCTATTAGGGTGGTGCCATTTACATATCTGAGATTATTGATACTTCTCCCATCAATCTTGATTCCAACTTGTGATTCATCCAGTCCAGCATTTCACATGATGTACTCTGTATATAAGTTAAATAAGCAGGGTGACAATATACACCCTCAATCTACATTGACTGAGTATCTGTCTTACTTGAAAGAAACTTCGCTACATCATGAAAGTATATAAGGCTAGTAAGACACAATCCCTGTCCTTAAGGAGTTTATAGACCAATGGAAAGACTAAGCTATCACAAAACATGATAAATGCAGAGGGAAAAAATGCCATAACTTGTCACTAATAAAGCCCTCAATATCATTTGATTAGTACAAATATCAGATGAAGATGCTAACAAGTGCAAAAAAGTTAATAACCTAAAACTTTTCCATTAATATGTCATCCTAGAATTATCTTCCACATTCTCTACAGAAGAATAAGAAGATCAAGATGATCTAACTAATTAGCCTTCTTCTTGATACCTATAAATTATTTGATTTCTTCCATTTTACATGGTTTGTTTTTAAAGCAATCTTCTTCCTCTCCAAAAAAACAATGTTGAGGGGGGAACAAAAGAAAATCACAAATAATAACATGTCAGTCTGTTTACACTTAAGATGCAAATTCCTCAAGAAACGGAGTGTAAAATTGCAAAGGGATTAAAATCAACACAGGTAATGGACATAAAGAAATTACTCCAAGAGTAAATTTAAGCAAAAAAATAATATCTTTGATCTTAGGGAGCTATGTAACCCACTAAGTTATGAAATTTATGACTGGAATTGTAAAAGAAGAAATACTCACCATGCCCAGGTTCATACTGGTTTATAGTCAATTGATCAGGTTTATGTTTAATGAATCCTTCCTTCAACCATTTCTCTAAAATGCTCTCACAAATGTCAGGAAGACCTGAAATCAGTAATGATAAAAGTGAAACATATTAAATTATTTACTTTTCATGTTTAACCCAAGAATGAAAACAACAGTCACTGTGATAAAAATCATAGAGCTCTTAGTTTAGTAGTCAAATCCAAACATAACAGTAAACTCACAAGCAAAGGAAAATAAAAACAAAATCTTAATAATCTTTTAAAATTATTTTGTTAACTTTATCAAATAAAATATACAAAAGTATTTTGCAGAAAACAATTTTGGTATTTTTTAAAGTAGCAATAAAATTATAAAATTTACTATATTATATCGAAACTAGCCTGACCAATTTCTTATTATCTTAAATTATTAACTTATTTTAAATTTAATTATTTGAAATTATTTCTTTTTAAAAAACACGTTTTTCAAAGTAGAACTAAGTTACTTTTATTGAGGTCATAAATGTTATCTCACGAGGCAAAGGAAATCCTTAAATAAGATGAAAGTCATAAATATACACATAAATTGAATTCCAACAAAGACGTCTACCAAAGGATTAATATCTAAATTATATGGTAAAATCTTATTAATACATTGGACTACTCATTAGAAAAAACTAGCAAAGAAGATGAAAAAAGAATTCACAGAAAAGGAAACAAAAATGGCCAATCTCACTAGTAATCGAATATAAAGTTAAAAGTGATATTTCACATGCCGCTGGGGTAGTGGGTAAGGAAGTAAGCACTTTGTGAGAGAATGTTAGTATAGCTCTTTCAGGATGCAGTCTGTCAGTGTCTACTGATATTTTTAAGTGAGCATAACTTTGACAGAATTCTAACCTAGCAGTTTCATTTCCCTTGAGCAACTCTGGCTTAATGCATAAAGAGGTGTGTACAAAGATATTTACTACAGCACAACTTGTAAAAGCCAAATACGAGAAATAACCTAAATGTCTAGCAAAAGGAAACTAACTGAATAAGCAATTACTGAATATTCAATAAAATGAAAACCTGTATAAGATCTCTAACATATACTGTGATAATGTGACAATATATGAATATATAATTCATGACATACAATATACTGTTACATGTTAACAACTATATACTTTAACAGGTTATTTGGATATAAATTCATTTATAAAGATTGAAATAATATACATTCAACTGTTAACTGTATTACTTCTGAAGAGGTGTATGGGAGTAAGGATAGTGCTCAAGAGAAATTAAATTTAGCTTTATTTGTATGTATAACATTTTTAACACAAAGCTACACTATTTAATCTAAATGAGTTACATTTAATCAACTGTTTTATATGTTAACATACAAATGACAAATGAAAAATAATCTCAACCATGATATCCTAATATTATATATTAATATTTTTTCCTGAACCAGCCCTTATTGTTTGCTAACAATTACTTACCCCCAGGTAACGGTTTATCTTTATCTACATTGTTGTTCTCATAGTGGAATTCATAGCCAAAATGCTTTACTCTTCTGTGTTTTAAGGATTTTTGAACTGTATGAAGAGAAGTAAACTATTTAGGGGAAAAAAAATTTCATTCCTTCATATATTTCAAAGTTAATTTTATGAATAAGGATTAATTTAGTAATGGTAATTTTTGTCAGCTGCTAAATCACTGTCTTCAGTAAAATTGAACGATCTACTTCATATCTGCTATTCTTTTAAGTCTAAAATTGAAACAAACTTTTAAGGGTTTCACCCAATCAATTTGAAAGAGCTAATCATATACCCTGCCGCTCACAAGATTGCTAATGATCTGGAAACAGAGTAACTAATTTGTAAATTTCTCCAGGACTTTCTTACTACATTATAATCATATAGTACTGAACAGCTAATTTCTCATTGTAAAAATTGCCTTAGGGTAGAGAGAACCAAATAAGACAATACACATGTGTCCCTGTGTATCCTTGGGGAATTGGTTCCCTCAAATGCCAAAATCCAAGGAGGATTAAGTCTCTTACATAAAATAGTGCAGTATTTGCATATAACCTAAACATATCTTTCACATCCTCCAGAATACTTTAAATCTTTAGATTACTTACAATACCTACAATGTATATGACATGTAAGACAGTTGCATATACAATACATATGTATACATGTACGTACATATGTATTTATGTATGTATACACATGTGTGTGTACATACACATGTGTATACATGTATGTATGCATGCATGTACATATGTGTGTATACATACACATATGTATTGTATATGCAACTGTCTTACATGTCATATATATATATATATATATCGCTTCCCTGGTGGCTCAGAGGTTAAAGCATCTGCCCGCAATGCAAGAGACCTTGGTTCAATTCCTAGGTTGGGAAGATCCTCTGGAGAAGGAAATGGAAACCCACTCCAGTATTCTTGCCTGGAGAATCCCATGGATGGAGGAGCCTAGTGGGCTACGGTCCACGGAGTTGCAAAGATTTAGACATGACTGAGCGACTTCACATTCATATATTATGAACTGTCAACATATTTTACCTTTTGGAACTTTCTAGAATTTTACTCAGATTTTTTCAATCCAGAGTTGATTGAATTCATGCATACAGAACCCATGAATACAGACAACCAAATGTATGTGAAACAGCTTATTAATGTTAGCTCTACAGTTCAGTTCAGTCGCGTCCAACTCTTTGCGACCCCATAGACTGCAGCACGTCAGGTTTCCCTATTCATCACCAACTCCTGGAGCTTGCTCAAACTCATGTCCATCGAGTCAGTGATGCCATCCAACCATCTCATCCTCTGTCATCCCCTCCTCCCACTGCCTTCAATCTTTCCCAGCATCAGGGTCTTTTCCAGTGAGTCAGTTCTTTGCATCAGGTGGCCAAAGTATTGGAGCTTCAGTTTCAGCATCAGTCAATATTCAGGACTGATATCCTTTAGGATTGACTGGTTTGATCTCCTGGCAGTCCAAGGGACTCTCAAGAGTCTTCTCCAACACCACAGTTCAAAAGCATCAATTCTTCAATGCTCAGCGTTCTTTATAGTCCAAATCTCACACCCATACAGGACTACTGGAAAAACCATAGCTTTGACAAGATCGACCTCTGTCAGCTCCACAAATGTTGGCTAATAAATATTCATCAATTTGGTGTTTTAAATTGATACCTACATATAAAAGCTACTTATTATTAATGCTCTTAAGAATTGTTGGTGTGACTTACCTAATAGTGGATCGAGAGCACTTTCAGGAATTTTGAGGAAACAGAATTTAATAAACTAAAGGAGAAGAAGACATTTTGCAGAAGCTTTTAAATATCAGATTTAAAGTTTTACTTACAATTTTGATTGTCTGTATCTTCTGTCCAGTTAACACTTTCCAAAAGCATTTTCTCATCCTCAGAAGAAATAATTTCTTCTATTACTTTGAGACCTGGAGGCAAGGCTTGAAGCCCCAACTCTTTCCACTGTGCTGTGGGCAACAAAATTAAAACAGTCAACATACAAAACTTAAAGTTCTCATAGACAAATAATTTTGTTCAGTTAGCCTTTTATCAGTTCACAAAACCCCTGTGAAATGGAGTATTTCTTGCCGTATCAGTAAATAAGGATGGCACAGTGATCAGCGATTGTGGGCCTCCAAATATAATAAATTGCTGAGCCCAGAGGGTGCCCAATGCCTGCAATCCAACAGCTATCAGCTGCTAGCAATTCCTACAGTAAATGAGGAACTAAGGAAATAACAAAATCAAGAAAGAGGATGCTGGCCCCAAATAGATGAAGTTTGTAGAAAGAAAGGATTTCAGCAAATAAGCCCCAGATGCTTGCATCTTGCCATACTTAGAAAAGCACTAAATTCCATGAGATACGTGGTTTTCCTTAATTAACAATCTTTTATGTCCAGACTACCTGCCCCTCTTTGTTGCAAACTTTTCTATAACCTGACTGCTTCCCCAACCTCGTCAAAGCAGAGCTTTGAGGGCTACTTGAGATGCTGCCTCCTGGGCTTGAAGTCCAAAGAATTCTCACTGAATAAAACAACTCTCTGCTTTCAGGCCGTGACTAATTTTTTTAGTTGACACTTGACTGACGGACAAGGGAACCAGAGCAGATTCCTCTTCTTCACCTGGACTCTACAGAGATCCAGTGCCTGATTCCTTTGCCCATTAGCCTGCTCAGCCAGTCCAGATGAATCTGGGTGAGTCTCTCCTGGTTCTAGGATTTCCCATTATTGGCTGATGATCCTAAGTTTTATTCAGTGGGGGAAAAAGTTATCCTTGAAACTTGGTTTCAAGGTGTACCTGGCTGCTCAGTTTAGACACAGGGTGGGATACCCTCAGTCAGAGGACTAGGAAGATTCTGCTCCAGCAGGGAACCCTCAGTGTTAAGGCACTGGGAAGGCTCAGTTTGGATACTGAATAGATAGCCTCAGTTGAGAGACTTTGCTCAGTTAAACACTGAGTAAGGTAAGACTGAGTTATTAGGGGTAAGACTGGCTTGTTTTTCCTTGATTTGGTTTACCTTAACAGAGTATGTCAAAATAAAAATCTTATGAGAACTTCTGAGCTCCGAAGGGACTCTTCCTTCCAGCCAGCGATGGCTTTCTCAGGTGACAGAACCTTGCAGGAGTGGAAGAGGCAGACCTCTAGGTCTGTAGGTGCACAAGGCTGCACTTACAGGGAAACCCACTCACATAATTAACAATCTGCTCAACCAGAGACGTGCATAAGAATTAGCCATTCCACAATTTGAGCACTTATGGAAGTCTTATACTTCACTGGGATACCCAAGGCACATAAGAGGGGGCTGAAACAACTCTGAGGCAAAACCAGAAGACGAAGCATTCAAGCAGCACACGCTGGTCTGCCACATGATCCTCATTAGCAATTTTATCTTGACAAACTGACTTCAAAATGGGAAACCAAGGTTTCAAAATAAAAAGGAAAGACAGAGTTCCAGTACCCTAGCTGGGCAAATGTATGTTACAAAACTTACAAGTGTTTACTTGATCGGAAATTGGAGAAAATCTCACCCTGGAAATTGAGGGGGCTCTTCACTGCAAACACAGTTAAAGTTAAAAGCTGGACTGGTAAAACCTTAAACAAAGGGCTTTAGTTTCTTTGTACAAAACGGTCACATCTCTTTTGCTTAAACTGTGAAATAGGCATGTTCCATTAGGGAATAATTTCCCTGTGTGGTATTATAAGACAAGGCACACAGATTGCTACCGCTGCTGCTGCTAAGCTACTTCAGTCGTGTCCAACTCTGTGCGACCCCATAGACAGCAGCCCACCAGGCTCCCCCATCCCCGGGATTCTCCAGGCAAGAACACTGGAGTGGGGCCTTTCCCTTCTTCAATGCGTGAAAGTGAAGTCGCTCAGTCGTGTCCGACTCGTAGTGACCCCATGGACTGCAGCCTTCCAGGCTCCTCCATCCATGGGATTTTCCAGGCAAGAGTACTGGAGTGGGGTGCCACTGACTAACTGTACTAACCAGCAGTTGCCTGAGCCACACAAATAAGCAAAAACTGGGAATGAACATGCAAAGGGTAATAAAAATAAAACTAGTGATTTTGCTTCGGTTTAACTCATAAACTCAGAATAGTCTTTGCTGAATGTTTTATGCAAACCTTTAAGGGCATGATAAATTAAATTCTGAAATTATAGAACACAGAACTTTGTAAAATACATTTCAGTCCAGTTAAAACCTTGTCACTGATTTCAGTAACTTTAGGTGACAGAACTGTTCTTCGTGGAGCTAAAAACAACTGTCTTTCTCTTCCAAATCTCTAAAACCAGAATGTGAATACAGGCCATGAGGACCTGAGACTGAGCCCAATTAACTCAGGCACACAAAACCTAAAACAAAGGGGAAAAAAATGGCAGTTTTAAAATTCAAACCACTGGAAATGCTCCCTTAGCCAAACTTACAGATAACAAGCCTTAGTCATCTGAGCAAGCAATCTTAATGTATTCTGTTTGTAAACTAGTAAGTTTATATTGTTACATGTGGTTTATATCTAAGCTTTTAGTAAAGCCATGAGATCTCTAGTTTGCCTGTTTATGTCTGTGTACACATTATACATATGAGATATCTCTACTTCTAGAAAGCACTATCAAAATTAAGTTTATAAATAGTTCTACTTAATTTTAATAAAAAGCACTTATATTTAAAATGGCAAAGACGACTTTCAGGTCCATGTGAACTGGGAAATATTCACTATTAGGTTGATATCTGATACTGATGTTTAAGATTGTTGATCTAATTAAGACATGTTAAGATTATTGTACCTAACCTAGGTTTAATAAATAAGACCTTACTAGATCTCTTGCAAGAAAAATAACTTGACATGAAATAACTTTAACGTAAAAGTAAATGAAATAAGAACTTTGGTATAAAAACTTTACAGTAATTCTATTTTAGAAATATCCACTTAAAATGATCTTTCCAGATATCTGGTAACTTAAAGTTCTAGAACTGTGTTAATTTAAGTGATGAAAGTTTATTAAATAGCTAAAAAGATACTGAGACATCAATTACTAAATAGAAAAACTAAAGGTAGTTGGAAATATTGTTGAAAATGTTTCATATCACCTGAGATGTTCTCTATGAGAAAACAAATGTTTTTAAAAATTATCACTGGTGTTTATGCTCACCAATTTATAAAATGCTTCCCTGATAGCTCAGTTGGTAAAGAATCTGCCTGCAATGCAGGAGACCCTGGTTCAATTCCTGGGTTGGGAAGATCTGCTGGAGAAGGGATAGGCTACACACTCCAGTGTTCTTGGACTTCCCTTGTGGCTCAGCTGGTAAAGAATCTGCCGGCAATGGGGACCTGGGTTCAATCCCTGGGTTGGGAAGATCCCCTAGAGAAGGGAAAGGCTATCCACTCCAGTATTCTGGCCTGGAGAATTCCATGGACTGTATAGTACATGGGGTCAAAAAGAGTCTGACACAACTGAGCCACTTTCACTGTCAATTTGAGGACAGTTCATAATTGCTTGTTCAGTTCAGTTCAGTTGCTCAGTCGTGTCCGACTCTGCGACCCCATGAATCGCAGCACACCAGGCCTCCCTGTCTATCACCAAATCCCAGAGTTCACTCAGACTCACGTCCATCGAGTCAGTGATGCCATCCAGCCATCTCATCCTCTGTCATCCCCTTCTCCTCCTGCCCCCAATCCCTCCCAGCATCAAAGTCTTTTCCAATGAGTCAACTCTTCGCATGAGCTGGCCAAAGTACCCGAGTTTCAGCTTCAGCATCATTCCTTTCAAAGAAATTCCAGGGCAGATCTCCTTCAGAATGGACTGGTTGGATCTCCTTGCAGTCCAAGGGACTCTCAAGAGTCTTCTCCAACACCACAGTTCAAATGCATCAATTCTTCAGCGCTCAGCCTTCTTCACAGTCCAACTCTCACATCCATATATGATCACTGGAAAAACCATAGCCTTGACTAGACGGACCTTAGTCGGCAAAGTAATGTCTCTGCTTTTGAATATGCTATCTAGGTCGTTCATAACTGTTCTTCCAAGGAGTAAGCGTCTCTTAATTTCATGGCTGCAGTCACCATCTGCAGTGATTTTGGAGCCCCAAAAAATAAAGTCTGACACTGTTTCCACTGTTTCTCCATCTAGTTCCCATGAAGTGATGGGACCAGATGCCATGATCTTCGTTTTCTGAATGTTGAGCTTTAAGCCAACTTTTTCACTCTCCTCTTTCACTTTCATCAATTGCTTGTTAGCTTTACTAAAAATCAAGGCTTTAAGAGTTGAGGATTCTAATTTAAACATGTAGTTAAAGTGAATAACACAGTAACATTTCAGTACACAATAAGAAGTAGAATGTATGATTTCATTAAAAAGGTATGAGAAATAGAATTACATTTTATTGAAAAAAAAAGTATGAGCTGGTTAATTTCATTTGGGTGGAAAATGAGACACAGGATAGATACAGAAAGTGATCAGAGATTGTGGAAACCAACGCTGAAGAAAAAGTTCTGTACACAGTCAGGATTAACCAAATTTAGATTGAAGTTGTTGAGTAAGTGGACTTCAAGTGAGCTAGTATAGGACTGGAATTTAATTTGTTAAAAGTGCTCCTTTTATAATAGATTGTGTGAGTTTCTGCGCCCTTAAATGATCTATATTTATTTTCTTTTAATAGTTTTTGTGACTTTGGTTAAATGAACAGGTATTGTTTCAGTGACCTATGATCCTGTTGTGCTTTAAAACCTTTATGATATTTCTAACAAACTTCCCAAATATCAAAATCTAACTAAAGCTCTTTTAGTCTCCAGCTAACTCTGGGATGGATGCTTTGAAGAAAAGTCTTTGAGACATCTCAGAGATGAATATTAAACTAAGTCTATTTGGTATTTTTATCTTCCCAACCCAGGGATTGAACCCAGGTCTCCCACATTTTATGCAGATTCTTTACTATCTGAGCCACCAGAGAAGCCCCAACTCGAAAACATTGTCAAGTGATTGAATGTGAACTTTAGGTTGTAGTGTATGGATAAATATCATTAATACAGATATTCCAAAATTTATATGACATCCCTAACATCTGGTATGTCCTGATATAACGTTATCAGTCATAACTGTAGTGATTATACTAACATGTTACATGTTGCAGAAATATCCAAGTTTCCTAATTACATTGTACTCAACTCTATAACCATGCTATTTTAAGTTTTGTCCTTTACAGACTATCATAATTTTGCACTGCCTTTACACAATAAAGATTTTCAAGAAGACACAGAAAGAATTTTTAAACAAACGTGTTTCTGATATGCTTAATGCTACTTAATTGCATAACAAATTACAAACTGTAATGGAAAATCTGCTTACTTCATACAGATTGAACTGATAAATGTGATTTGTAACTGACTTCAGAACATACTAACTTCAATCTGTTTTCCAGTAAACTTTTTTTTTATGCTGTGACCTACAAAATGTTGATAAAGAATGCCTTTGTAAACAAAGATAAAACATTTATATTTTTCTCTCTGCCTGCTGCTGCTGCTGCGAAGTCACTTCAGTCATGTCCAACTCTGTGCAACCCTATAGATGGCAGCCCACCAGGCTCCCCCATCCCTGGGATTCTCCAAGCAAGTACACTGGAGTGGGTTGCCATTTCCTTCTCCAATGCATGAAAAGTGAAAAGTGAAAGTGAAGACGCTTAGTCGACCTTGCCAAGATTTGGCTTCTCCAGCTGCCTTTCCTATGGACTTGATGGTTATTGCAACTTGATTACAACTAGTTATACAACTTGATTACAACTAGTTATAAATAATTTGTTCTTTAGCTTGTTCTCTGTTTCCAAATTGTTTATACCTTTATCTCTCTGTTACACTATGACTTTGTCAATGTTACTAACTACATTACTTATAAGATTTTTGTCTCTTTCAGTATGTAACCAAGCATGCAACAAATATAATGATGACTACATAACTTCAAGCAACTGGTCAAAAATGTAGTTCTATATGCCATCAGTAATTGTGATAGTGTGATCCTAGGTGTGGGAGGAAGCAGGCAAGGTAAAAGATCTCATGGATCCTAATAGGTTAAAAGATAGAGGATCCAGAGAATCTTTTGTTATCTGTCAATGAGTCTAATCTGGAAATTACCAGAAGTGACATATCAACAAGAAAGAACTTTGGTCCAATCTAGGATGGTCCGCCAAGTACCACAGGACAAAAAATGGTCATGAAATGTCTCTCAAATATTGGTCAAATTTCCGACCACGGGCAGGGACTGTAAAATGGAGTATTCCCTGCCATATCAGTAATCAAGGATGTAACAACCATCAGTGATTTCAGGCCTCCAAACATAAATTGCTGAGCCCAGAGGGCACCCAAAAGAGAGGATAATGCCTTTAATTCAGCAACTGTCAGCTGTCACCACTCCCTATGGAGAATGAAGAACTAGGGATATAATAAAATCAAGAAACGGGGTGATTCCAAGATGGCAGAGGAACAGGATGAGGAGACCACTTTCTCCCAACAAATTCATCAAAAGATCATTTGAATGGAGAAACTTCCACATAGCAACTTCTCAACACTGGCAAAGGACACCAGACACCCATAAAGGTAGCCCAATGTCTTCAAAAGGAGGTAGGACAAAAGATAAAAGATGAAAACAGAGACAGAAGATTTAGAGATGGAGACCTGTCCCAGGGAGGGAGTCGTGAAGAAGGAAAAGCTTCCACTCAATAGGAAACACTCTCACAGGTGTGTCAGTGGGGAGCTGTGGAGTCTCAGCTGGAGCATAACTGGAAAAAAAAAAAAAAAGAAACCCACAGAATACACACTTAACCACAACTACCAGCGGAGAAGTGGCTGAGATACTCGCATCTGCCACTAGCGAGTGGGGGCTGGGCAGAGAGGCACAGGCTGTATCATCGGTTCTTAGGATAGATATCAGGCTTGGATGACCTGAGAACAATCTGAGTAGGCTAATATGACATAGCAACCCAAACTATGGGATCGCCAGAGAGATGGGAAAAAAAAGGACATTTCCTACAAAAGGCTCTAATGACACGTGGTAACACCTGGTGCCTTCACAGAACAAAAGACTGCATCCTAGCAAATACCAAAGGAGAGGAAGCTAGCTGCTATTTAGGGCCCTCCTTCCCCGGAGGCAGAAAGGCAGGTGTGCGATAGCCAGAGTCACAAGGCAAGGGGCCGCTGCAATGTTGGCCCAAGAGACTGCATCTTCCACCAACCTGTAAACAGGCTGCCAGCTAACCACGTCTTCCTGGGATCCTGGAAGATTCACATCCACCAAGAGTGTCACAGCCTGAGATCAGCTTCCCAGAGGAGACACACGGGACACCTGGGACTAGGCCCTCATAGCACACACAGGAAACCAAGCAGCAGGGACCAAGGAGATGGTTAAGATGCATGGCCCACCTGGGACAGTGGGCTCGCCAAGCACTGGTCACCTGAGCAGCTTGGACCTGGGATGAGCACTAAACAGACAGCCCATCTGGGCCTGTGCCCTTGTGGGGCACCCAAGAACCTGAGAGGCTTAGACTTGGGAAGTGCACAAAACACAGGGTCCACTTGGGACAGGACCTCACGGAGCACCCTGGAGCCTGAGCAGTGTGAACCCAGAAAGTAGACAGCACCTTGGGCTGTGGCAAACCCAGGATGGTCCCTCCAATGTGAGCATTGCCCACACATGCCAGCAGTATTTGTTTGCAATGTTCCTCCCTCTCCACAGCACAACTGAACAGTGAGCCAAAATAAGTGGCCATCTTCACCCCTCATGTCAGGGCAAAAAGTAAGACACTGAAGAGACTTGCAAACAGAGGAAGCCAAAATAAACAAAGAAGGGGCAGCAACCCTGGAAGTGACAGGTGCAACAAATTAAAGCCCTGAAGTTAATGCTGATACTGTGTATTTTGGGGGCAGCTACAGACCTTGAGGACAAGTACAAGCCAGACCAAGGGACAATCTGACACAGAACTGAACCCACAGTGCCCACAACAGCTCCATAGAAATCCCTACATATATTTTTACTATTATCACTTTTCAATTTTGGAAAATTTGAATTCTTTATTACTCCTTTAACTTTCATTTTTATAGCCTACTGTCACCTTTCTAAAAAAAAAAGAAAGAAAGAAACTAGTTTCTTTAAACAAATTCCATACATATCTTAATTTTTGTGATCAATTTTGTATTTTCTATACTGGATCTTTGGGAGTTTAACCTCTAGTCTAAGTTTTTAATCTTTGCTTTTTGATATTTATTATTAATTTTCTGTCTTTAAGAGTCTAATCTTCAATATCCATTTTCACTTAGACATTTGATTACTGGCTTGATAGCTCTCTCCCCTTTTGACTCTCACTTTTCTCCTCCTGGTCACCTCTATCACCCTCCTCCTTCTCTATACAACCCTGTGAATCGCTCTGGGTGTCCCTGGCTGTGGAGAGCACTTAAGGATTTAATTACTGGCTTGACAGCTCTCTCCCCTTTTGACTATTCCCTTTTCTCCTCCTGGTCACCTCTATCACCCTCCTCCTTCTTCTCTTCTCTATATAACTATGAATTTCTCTGGGTATTCCTGGCTGTGGAGAGGACTTAGGGACTTTATTACTGGCTTGACTGCTCTCTCCACTTTTGTCTCTTTCCTTTTCTCCTCCTGGTTACCTCTGTCTCCCTCCTCCCTCCTCTCTACAACTCTGTGAAATTTTCTGTGGGTTTCTGGCTGTTCAGAGTTGTTTCACCATTAACCTGGGGGTTTTATCTTCTATGCTGTATGGATGGAGAAGTCGTGAGGCTATAGTAAGACTGGGAAAGAAACCCAGAGGCAGGAGGCTCAACTCCAAAACTTTAGAACATCAGAGAATTCCTGACTCAGGGAACATTAATAGACAAGAGCCCACCCAAAAGACTCCATACCTACACTGAAACCAAGCTCCACCAAAAGCCAGCAAGTTTCAGTTCAAGACACCACACTAATTCTCCAGCAAAACAGGAACACAACCCTGAACATTAAAAGATGGGTGGCCTGAAGCCATACCAAACCCATAGTCAACCCAAAACTAGTACTGAACATCTCACTGCACTCTGGAGAGAAGAGATCCAGCTCCAACCACCAGAATACAGACACAGGTTCTCCCACCCAAGAAACCTTGACAAGCTACTGGTCCAACCTCACCCACAGTGAGCAGACTCCACAATTAAGAGGAACCACAACCTTCCAGACTGCAGAAAGGGCACCCCAAACACAGCCAGCTAAGCAAAATGAAAACAGAGAAATCTCCAGCAGGTGAAGAAACATGATAAAACCCCACCAAACCAAACATAAAAGACGTAAACAGGGAATCTATCTGAAAAAGAATTCAGAATAATTACAGTAAAGATGATCCAAAATTTTGTAAACAAAATGGAGTTAAAGATAAATAGACTAGAGACAAGGATCGAGAAGATGCAAGAAATGTTTAACAAGGACCTAGGAGAAACAAAGAAGAGTCAATCAATAATGAACAATGCAATAACTAAGATTAAAAACACTCTGGAGGAAACCAACAGTAGAATAACTGAGACAGAAGAGAGGAAAAGTGAGGTGGAAGATAGAATGGTGGAAATAAATTAAGAATAGAGAGAAAAATATAAAGAAATGAGGACAACCTCAGAGACCACTGGGACAATGTTAAACGCCCCAACAGCTGAATCATACATATTCCAGAAGAAGACAAAAAGAAAGGGCATGAGAAAATACTTGAGGAAATAATGGTTGAAAACTTCCCTAAAATGGGGGAGGAAATAGCCAAGAAACCCAGAGAATCCCAAACAGGATGAACCCAAGGCAAAATACCCCAAGACACATATTAATCAAACTAACAAAAATTATACACAAAGAGCAAATATTAAAAGCAGCAAGGGAAAAGCAATAAATCATACACAAGGGGATCCCCATAAGGATAACAGCTGATCTTTCAAAGGAAACTCTTCTGGTTAGAACGGAATGGCAGGGCATACTTAAAGTGATGAAAGAGAAGAACCTACAACCAAGATTACTCTACCCAGCAAGGATCTCATTCAGATATGAAGGAGAATTCAAAAGCTTTACAGACAAGCAAAAGCTGAGACAATTCAGCACCACCAAACCAGCTCTTCAACAAATGCTAAAGAATCTTCTCTAGACAGAAAACACAGAGAAGGTTTATAAAAACGAACCCCAAATAACAAAGTAAATGGTAACAGGATCACATTTATCAATAATTTACCTTATACGTAAATGGGTTAAATGCTTCAACCAAGAGACGAAGACTGGCCAAATGGATACAAAAACAAAACCTCTATATGTGCTGTCTACAAGAGACCCACATCAAACCTAGGGACACATACAGATTGAAAGTGAGAGGCTGGAAGATGATATTTCATGCAAATGGAGACCAAAAGAAAGCAGGAGTAGCAATACTCATATTAGATAAAATAGACTTTGAAATAAAAACCATGATAAGAGACAAAGAAAAACACTACATAATGATCAAGAGACCAATCCAAGAAAAAGATGTAGCAATTATAAATACATATGCACTGAACATAGGAGCACCTGAATAATGTAAGGCAAATGCTAACAAGTATGAAAGGAGAAATTAACAGTAACACAATAATAGTGGGGGAATTTAATACCCCACTTACACCTATGGATATATCAGCCAAACAGAAAATTAGCAAAGAAACACAAGCTTCAAACTATGCAATGGACCAGTTAGACCTAACCGATATCTACAGGGCATTTCACCCCAAAACAATGGATTTTGCCTTTTTCTCAAATGCACACGGAACATTCTCCAGGACAGATCATATCCTAGGGCTAAAATCTAGCCTTGGTAAATTTTAAAAACTTGAAATTGTTTCAAGCATCTTTTCTGATCACAATGCAGTAACATTAGATAACAACTACAGGAAAAAAAAAACCTATAAAAAACACAAACATAAAGAAGCTAAACAACATGCTTCTGAATAACCAACAGTAATGGAAGAAGTCAAAAAGGAAATAAAAATATGCATAGAAACAAATGATAATGACAACACAACAGTCCAAAACGTATGGGATTCAATAAAAGCAATGCTAAGAGGGAGGTTCATAGCAATACAAGCCTACCTCATGAAACAAGAGAAACATCAAATAAGCAACCTAACTTTACACATAAGCAACTAGAAAAGAACAACAACCAAAAAATAGACAAAATAGACAAACCGTTAGACATACTCATCAATGAAAAAAGGAAGAAGAATCAAATCAACAAAATTAGAAATAAAACTGGAGATATCACAACAGACAATACAGAAATACAAGCGATCATAAGAGACTACTATGATCAACTATTTGTGAATAAAATGGACAACTTGGAAGAAATGGAAAAATTCTTAAAAAAGTATAACCTTCCAAAACTGAACCAGGAAGAAATAGAAAATCTGAACAGACCAATTATGAGCACAGAAATAGAAACTGTAATCAAAAACCTTCCAACAAACAAAAGCCCAGGATCAGATGGCTTCACAGGTGAATTCTACCAAAAATGTAAAGAGCTAACACCTATCCTACTCAAACTCTTCCAGCATATTGCAGAGGAAGGTAAACTCCCAAACTCATTCTATGAGGCCACCATCACCCTAATACCAAAACCAGACAAAGATGCCACAAAAATAAAAAAAAAAGAGGAAAACTCCAAGCCAATATCACTGATGAACATAGATGCAAAATCCTCAACAAAACTCTACCAAACAGAATCCACCAGCATATTAAAAAGATCATACATCATGACCAAGCAGGCTTTGTTCCAGGGATGCAAGGATTCTTCAATATTCACAAATCAATCAATGTGATATACATTAACAAAATGAAAGATAAAAGCCATATGATTATTTCAACAGATGCAGAGAAACCCATTTATGAATTAAAAAAAAAAAAAAACTGTCCAGAAAGCAGGAATAGAAGGAACATACCTCAACATAATGAAAGCCACATACAACAAACCCACAGTGAACATTATCCTCAATGGTGAAAAACTAAAAGGATTTTCTCTAAAATGAGGAAAAATGGGTGCCAACTCTCACAGCTACTTTTCAACATAGTTTTGGAAGGCCTAGCCATAGCAATCAGAGAAGAAGAAATAAAAGGAATCCAAATTGGAAAAGAAGTAAAACTCTCACTGTTTGCAGATGACATGGTTCTCTATATAGAAAACCCTAAAGATGCCACTGGAAAATTACTAGAGCTAATCAATTAATATAGTAAAGTTGCAGGATATAAAATTAATACATGGATATCACTTGAATTCCTATACACTAACAATGAAAAAACAGAAAGAGAAATTAAGGAAACAATCCCATTCACCACTGCAATGAAAAGAATAAAATATTTAGGAATAAATTTACCTAAAGAAACAAAAGACCTATATATAGAAAACTATAAAACAATGATGAAAGAAATCAAAGATGACACAAATAGATTGAGAAATATACCATGTTCGTGGATTGGAAGAATCAATGCAGAGAAAATGAGTACACTACCCAAAGCAATCTATAGATTCAATGCAATTCCTATAAAGCTACCAATGGTATTTTCAACAGAACTAGAACAAATAATTTCACAATTTGTATGGAAACACAAAAAACCTCAAATAGCCAAAGCAATCTTGAGAAAGAAGAATGGAACTGGAGGGATCAACCTGCCTGAATTCAGACTATATTACAAAGCTACAATCATCAACACAGTATGGTATTGGCACAAAGACAGAAATATAGATCAATGGAACAAAATAGAAAGCCCAGAGATACATCCATGCACTCCTGGACACCTTATATTTTTGACAAAGGGGGCAAAAACATACAATTGAGAAAAGACAGTCATCTCTCTAGCAAGTGGTGCTGGGGAAACTGGTCAACCATGTGTAAAAGAATGAAACTAGAACACTTTCTAACACCATACACAAAATTAACTTCAAAATGGATTAAAGATCTAAATGTAACACCAGAAACTATAAAACTTTTAGAGGAAAATATAGACAGAACACTTAAACCACAAGAAGATCCTCTATGTCCCACCTCCCAGAGTAATGGAAATAAAAACAAACATAAACAAATGGAACCTAACTAAACTTAAAAGCTTTTGCAAATGAAGGAAACTATAAGCAATGTGAAAAGGCAGTCTTCAGAATAAAAGAAAACAACAGCAAATGAAACAACTGACAAAGAATTAATCTCCAAAATATACAAGCAGCCCATGCAACTCAATACCAGAAAAACAAATAACCCAACCAAAAAATGGCCGAAGAACTAAACAGACATTTCTCCAAAGAAGACATACAGATGGCTAATAAACACATGAAAAGATGCTCAACATCACTCATTATTAGAAAAACGCAAATCAAAACCATAATGAGGTATCATCTCATGCCAGTCAGAATGACCACCATCAAAATGTCTACAAACAGTAAATGTTGGAGAGGGTGTGGAGTAAAGGGAACCCTCTTACACTGTTAGTGGGAATGCATACTGGTACAGCCACTATGGAGAACCATATTGAGATTCCCTATAAGACTGCAAATAGAACTGTGTATGCCCAGTGCTGGGCATACACACCAAGGAAACCAGATTTGAAAGAGACACATGTACCCCAATGTTCACTGCAGCACTGTTTACAATAGGTAGGACATGAAAGCAACCAAGATGTCCATTGGCAGATGCATGGTTAAGGAAATTGTGGTACATATACACAATGCAATATTATGCAACTATAAAAGGGAAGACATTTGAGTCAGTTCTAATGAGGTGGATAAACTGGAATCTATCATACAGAGTGAAGTAAGTGAGAAAGAGAAACACCAATTCAGTATAACAACACATATATATGGAATTTACAAAGATGGTAATGACGATCCTATATGCAAGGCAACAAAACAGACACCGATGTAAAGAACAGACTTTTGGACTCTGTGGGAGAAGGCGAAAGTGGGATAATTTGAGAGAATAGCACTGAAACATGTATATTACCATATGTAAAATAGATGACCATGCAAGTTCAATGCATGGAGCAGGGCACCCAAAGTCAGTGCTCTGGGACAACCCAGAGAGATAGGGTAAGGAGGGAGATGGGTGCGGGGTTCAGGATGGGCGGACACATGTGCACCTGTAGCTGACTCATGTCGACGTATGGCAAAAACCATCCCAATACTGTAAAGTAATATCCTTCAATTAAAATAGTTAATTTTTTTTTTAAAGTCAAGAAACAGGATTCTGGCCCCACACAAGTGAGGTACACATGGAAGAAATTATTTCAATATACCCAGACGCTTGCATCTTTCTAAACTTAGAAAAGTGTTAAATTCCTTGACTTGAAAGATATATGATTTTTCCCTAATTAACAGTAATCTTTGACATTCAGACTACCTGCCCCACTGTATTGCAAACTCCTGCATAACTTGACTGCTTCCCCCACTGCCTCAAAGCAGCTTCTCAGGACTACTTGAGATGCTGTCTCCTGGGCTTGAAGTCCTAAACATTCCCACAAAATAAAACATAACTGTTAATTTCTAGGTTATGACTGTTTTTTTTTTAGTCAACATTCTAAGCCTCATTTTTAGAAATAATAATGTTGAGAGGCATATAACATATCAGTATGTGTGCTGCCAAAGGGAGCCCAGCACACAACATATTAAAAATATAAAAATTAAGGCTAAGATAAAAGTCATGGTACATTTTATCCACTGCAATTACCAACAGCAAATACAACAGTATTTACTCAAGTATTTTGTTTGAACACAATCAGGCCACTTTTCTCATATCTACAGTATGCCCCTCCATAAACAAACCAGATTCTAAAAACTTAATATAAAATTTAAATATTCATTTTTGCTTCTATGGTCAAGTAATAGAAAAATGTGAAATAACAGTATGGTGGTTTCTCAAAAATCTAGAGTAGCTATATGTCCCAGAAATTCCACTCCTGGGCATACATCTGGACAAAACTATAATTCAAAAAGATACACACACACACCAATGTTCCCAGTAGCATTATTTACAACAGCCAAGACATGGAAGAAACATAAATGCCCATCGACAGATGAATGGATAAAGAAGATGTATGTGTATACACACACACACACACACATACACACACACACAACGGAATACTACTCAGCCATAAAAAATGAAAGAATGCCATCTGTAGCAACATGGATCGAAACAGAGATTATCATTCTAAGGTAAGTGAGAAAGAGAGAGACAAATACCATATGATATCTCTTATATATGTAATCTAAAATATGACACATATGATCTTATTTACAACACAGAAACAGACTTACAGATATAGAGAGCAGATTTTTGGTTGCTTGCCAAGGGCAGGGAAGTAGGAGAGGCATGGTTTGTGAGTTTGGTGGGGTTACCAGATGCAAGCTACTGCACATAAAATGGATAAACAACAAGGTCCTACTGTGTAGCACAGGAAACTATATTCAGTATCCCATAGTAAATCATAGTGTAAAATATATCACATATATATTAACTGAATCACCTTGCTATATACCAGAAACTAACACAACACTGTAAGTCAACTATACTTCAATTAAAAAAAAAAGAAAACCTCTGGATCTAATACAGGATTTCAAATAAAAATCATCCCAAAATTCATTTCATGCAATTTCTTACATTGTTCAACATGCTGGAGGAAAACCTAACGATAATATTCTCTGATTAAGATTTATTTTTAAACCACATAATTTTAAAAAACTGACCACAAAAACAAAATATGACAACAATCTGCTTTGCAAAATCTGAAAGCTTAAGTCAGATTTAAAATTAAGTACATATAGACACTGAGAATCATAACTTACAAAACATATCTTTAATAGAGTTATTTAAAATTTCCTTTGAGTCTTATTTTAAAAAACATAATTTTGACATACACTCACTTACTTACCCACAGCATATCTAGACAAAACTGTTTAACTGCCTAAACAGGTAGCAAATGAATATAATAGCAGGAGATGAGATGTTTAAACATCAAAGTTCATCTCAATATACTTCATTTCCATGGGTCAGTGGTGAAAAGATGGAATAACCCCTATAGCAATTTGGTAAATCAGTCTGTCAAACTTTTATTTAAATTAGTTAACTGAATTTATTTAAATAAAATCAAATTTTAAATTCCACAGAATCATGCTCGACAACACAGATATAAAATATGAACATATTTCTACCAACACAGAAAGTTCAACTGACTATCACCACTATAAAGCTTCACGCATCTTTGGTGGCTAAAGCTGTTCCTCCATAATTGTGAACCTTGGCACACAATCATTTGGATCACAATTAATTCCTAAGTGATTAATTGAAAGCTTCTAGGTAGACACTGTAAAATAAATCTGAACCCTTAACAATAAATACTGAAAAACACAATTAGACAGCAGGGTTCCAAAATAAATAACATATATAATAAAGATATTATTAGTTTGGTGGGACCAGCTCCTCAGAAATAATAAGCTATATCTAAATTATCTCCCTTCAACTACTAGTCCCATACTTATACAATACTAGGCATTTAAAGAATGTTATTAAAAAAAGAAGGGGGGGAGAGATTGCTTAAGCCCCAAATGGGATGTCCAAAAGTCAACAACTGAAACTTTTGACTTAGATATGAAAGAAAACTCACACAAAAGCAAAAACCATTTTTAAAAAGATACCTGTATGACATACCTTTTTCCACAAAATTCAAGTACAGGATGATCTTTTGTCCTAAATCATCCACTATTTCTTTGCCATTGAGCGTATCATAGGCTTTCTTGGATTCTTCTACAGTTTTGTATCTTACACATGAGTAGGGTTTATTAGGCGGCATTAAGAGAGCATCCACCAATCCACATTTCTCTAAAACTGGGAGCAGTTGGTTCCTACTCACTTGATTACCCAAACCACCATTGGCAACAATCAGACTCTAAAAAGACAAAAAAAAGAAAGTAACATGAGCAGTTGATATCAATCTGTTATTTTTAAATAACGTTTTAAAACAAAATATTGCAAACGATACTGATTTTTAAATAGCCTTTTAGTGACCATAAACACAAATTAAAAGTTAACTTTCACTGTTGATGAATTTAACATCATGAAACAGAAAGAAGAGGTAGAGAGGAGAAGAAACAAGGATTTACATAAATCCTGCTTTTTGGCTAGACACTGTGCTATATGAGTTTATACTCAATCTTCAGTAAAACAATCTTCACAACAATCCTGTGTGTGCTCAGTCACGTCCAACACCTTATGGCCCCACACACTGTAGCCCACCAAGCTCTTCTGTCCATGGAGTTTTCTAGGCAAGAACAGAGGAGCAGTTTGCCATTTCCTACTGCAGGGGATCTTCCCAACCAAGGGATTGAACCTGCATCCCTGAAACTCCTTCATTGGCAGGTAGATTCATCACTAGCACAACCCGAGAAGCCCTCACAATAATCCTACAAAGTGGGTAATATTAGTCCCACTTCATATGGTAAGAAACTAAAAATCAGAAAATGAGGTTAAAGTAGTAATTAGTTGGGGTTGAGTTTAAAATTTACTTCTGTCAGTTTCCAGAATCTATACTTTTTGATATAACCATTATACAATGTTTACTAAAAACTAAAGGTAAAGGTACTGGCTCAAAGGAAAAAAAAAAAAAAATTACAAGTTCTATTGAATATGAAATAGGAAAAGTTTCCTGTATTTGGATTATCCAGTCATTTTGCAATTAAATTTTTTTTCTTTGAAAATATCATGCTTACTTCCTTGTCATTTGCAATCCTGTTCAACTTTACTCAAGAAATTTGGTGGGGAAGAGGTCTCCTATTTTTATCCTAATGCTTGAAGCCTTATAGTCTCTGTACTTAAAAACATTCTTCACCATGTTAAGATCTTTAAATTCTGAAGCATAACAAAAGTAAACAACTAATGGCCTACCCACATCAGGTTCATCATTTATACCAGATATTGGCAAAGCTTTTCTGAAAAATGCCAGAGAGGAAATATTCTAGGTTTCACAGATCATATAAGGCTCTGTCACATAGTCCCATTAATTACTTTTTGTTGTTGTTCAGTCGTCCAGTTGTGTTCAACTCTTTGCAACCCCAGGGACTGCAGCATGCCAGGCCTCCCTGTCTCTCATCATCTCCTGAAGTTTGCCCAAGTTCATGTCCATTGCATCAGTGATGCCATCCAGCATCCCATTCTCTGACACCCTCTTCTTCTGCCCTCAATCTTTTCCCAGCATCAGGGACTTTTCTAATGAGTCAGCTGTTTGCATCAGTTGACCAAAATACTGGAGCTTCAGCTTCAGCATTAGTTCTTCCAAAGTGTATTCAGGGTTGATTTCCCTTAAGATTAACTGGTTTGATCTCCCTGCTGTCCAAGGGACTTTCAGGAGTCTCCTCCAGCACCACAGTTCGAAGGCATCAACTCTTTGATGTTCTGCCTTCTTTACAATCCAGCTCTCACAACCATGCATGACCACTGGGGAGACCACAGCCTTGACTATACAGACCTTTTGTCGGCAGAGTAATGTGTCTGCTTTTCAACACACTATCTAGGTTTGTCACAATTTTCCTGCCAAGAAGCAATCATCTTCTGATTTCATGGCTGCAGTTACCATCTGCAGTGATTTTAGAGCCCAAGAGAAGGAAAGCTGTTATTACTTCCACCTTTCCCCCTTCTATTTGCCATGTAGTAATAGGGCAGGATGCCATGATCTTAGTTTTATTAATATTTAGTTTTAAGCTAGCTAAATCACTCTGCTCCTTCACCCTCATCAAGAGGTTGATCAAGAGGTTCTTTAGTTCCTCTTCACTTTTTGCCATTAGAGTGGTATCAGCTGCCTAACTGAGATTGTTGATGTTTCTCCCACCTATCTTCAGTCCAGCTTATAACTCATCCAGCCTGGCATTTCTCATAATGTGCTCAGCATACAGGTTAAATAAACAGGGTGACAGCAGACAGCCCTGTCATACTCCTTTCTTAATTCTGAACCAATCAGTTGTTTTGTACAGGGTTCTAACTGTTGCTTCATGACATGCAGAAAGCTTTCTCAGGAGATAGGCTAGATGGGTCTGGTACTCCCATCTCTTTGAGAGCTTTCCAGAATGTGTTATGATCCACACAGTCAAAGGCTTTAGTGTAGTTGATGAAACAGAGATAGATGTTTTTCTGGAATTCCCTTGCTTTCTCTATGATCAGACGAGTGTTGGCAATTTGATCTCTGGTTACTCTGCCCTTTCTAAACCCAGCTTGGACATCTGGAAGTTCTTGGTTCACGTATTGCTGAAGCCCAGTATGCAAGATTTTAAGCATGACCTTACTAGCATGGGAGATGAGTACAATTGTCTGATGGTTTGAATATTCTTTAGTACTACCCTTCCTGGGGACTGGAATGAGGATTGACCTTTACCAGTCCTGTGGCCACTGCTGGGTCTTCCAGATTTGCTGATAATAACATTGAGTGTAGCACTGTGATAGCATCATCCTTTGGGATTTTGAACAGCTACTAGAATTCCATCACATCCACTAGCTTTCTTAACAGCAGTGCTTCCTAAGTAAGGCCCACTTGACTTCACACTCCAGAATATCTGGCTCTGGGCTCTGGGTAACTGACCACACTATCATACTTATCCAGTTCATCAAGATCTTTTTTGTACAGTTCCTCCATGTGTTCTTTCCATCTCTTCCTGATTTCTTCAGCATCTACTAAGTCTCTATTTAGTTATAATTTGTTAACAACCCTTAAAATGTAAAACTCATTCTTAGCTAACAAGTCAGATTTGACCTGAAGACAGTAGTCTGACAACATTTGATTTATATGAAGCTGGAGTTTACAACATAATGTATCAGTTTCATATGTATAAAATGAGAAGGTTCATATCTAGAACCTTGTTTTAAAAGAATGTAAAAGAAATTATTGTAAAATTGGATAATAAGCAAAGCTCTGCTCTGTTATGGGGCAGCCAATAGTTTATATGTACGGTGGCTCAATGGTAAAGAATCCACCTGCAGTGCAGGAGAAACAGGTTTGATCCCTGGGTGGGGAAGGTGCCCTGGAGAAGGAAATGTGAACCCACTCCAGTATTCTTGCCTGGGAAATCCCATGGACAGAGGAGCCTGGCAAACTACCATCCATGGGGTTTCAAAAGAGCCGAACAGGACTTAGTGATGAAAGAACATGTAAGTATACACACACACACACACACACAATAAACATACTAATACAATATTATAAAATATGGTATAAAATTTAGTCTCAGATGGTTTACCCTGGACCTCATTCAGTGAGATTATAAACTAAAGTACCAGAATAGCTTTGGTCATATGTAGCCATAATACAAAAATATTTCCAGTATACCCAAATCTAAGGAACTACAACAGTTTTGTAACTGACAAGGATCCATACCCCACCTAGGAATTGGCGAAGACAGTGAGAGGTGACCTGAGGAGTAACAGCAGTACTCAAAGATGCTTTCCAAGTGATTTGTGGGCAATGCTAAAGTCAAACCACACAAAAACAAGTGCAATGCAGGAGAGAAGGGACGAACTTACTTACTATTACATGTGGGCTATACAATTAATGCTTACTTTAATAAACAGTTGTTCAGTCAAGCAATTTTTCCAGTAATATGAAGAAAAGAATTCAGATTTTTTTAAAGTTATCTTCAGTCCTGATAAGCTGAGGACCATGGCTCTAGAAAAACCTAACAATCACTATAACATTGTACAAAGATACCTACATGCATGTGTGCTAAGTCACTTTAGTTGTGTCTGACTCTGTGTGACCCTAAGGACTACAGCCTGCCAGGCTCCTCTGTCCATGGGTTCTCTAGGCAAGATCACTGGAGTGGATTGCCATGCCCTCCTCTAAGGGATCTTCCTGACCCAGGGATCAAACCTACATCTCTTAAGACTCCTGCACCAGAAGGCGGGTTCTTTACCACTATCACCATTGGGAAGTCTGCAAAGATATCTGTATTTATGACATACGGTAAAAAGAGCATTTGTTCTCCTCTAGATATATAACATATAATTGGAAGTCCTTCTACAAATGTTTTCTCTTCCTTTAAAAATACTGAAATATACACAGTGGAGTATTACTCAGCCATTAAAAAGAATACATTTGAATCAGTTCTAATGAGATGGATGAAACTGGAGCCGATTATACAGAGTGAAGTAAGCCAGAAAGAAAAACACCAATACAGTATACTAACACATATATATGGAATTTAGAAAGATGGTAATGATAACCCTGTATGCGAGACAGCAAAAGAGACACAGATGTATAGAATGGACTTTTGGACTCTGAAGGAGAGGGAGAGGGTGGGATGATTTGGGAGAATGGCACTGAAACATGTATACTATCAGGTAAGAAACGAATCGCCAGTCTATGTTCAATACAGGATAAAGGATGCTTGGGGCTGGTGCACGGGGATGATCCAGAGAGATGATATGGGGTGGGAGGTGGGAGAGGGGTTCAGGATTGGGAACTCATGTACATCCGTGGCAGATTCATGTCAATGTATGGCAAAACCAATACAGTACTGTAAAGTAAAATTAAAAAAAAAAAAAAGGAAAAAAAAAATCCTGAGGAGGAAAAAATAATCAAATCCAAATAAAATGACACTTTAGGAGCCATGAAGATGAGGTTAAAACTTCTAAAGATCTAAAACAAAAGTTCATCTCAACCAGAAACAAGTTTCAGAGGCAGCAAAGAAACCCATTTCTTTTCTTACTACTTTTCTACACAACCCCTGTAAGGGGAGGAAAAAGCCAGTTATGCTTGAGAATTGATGAAAATAGAGTATGTCATTAATCTTCTGAAAGCCTCACAGCCTCAGTGGCTCTTGGCAGTAAGTGTGTACATATATATTAACTCTAATCTATTATCTACTCCATCCTTTTTTGTGGGACTTGGTTCAAATTATCTGAAGTTATTCATTTGTGTATGTGTGTGTATGTGCTTTTATCAAAGGTCTACTTCAGGAAAGGAAAAGTCCTCCATAGGCTGGTTTTTAGATGATGCCTTACAACTGTTTCTTCAGTGCTTAGTGCTTATAAGGATTTTGCATCTGCAAAGCACATTTCTAATCAGCCCCGTCTGGGCCCTCCTGCTGTCCACTACAGAACCAGGCCACAGGAATGCATCTCACACCACAAGCAGCTTGCCTAATTACATTAAACTGTATTTCATCGGTTGTGGAGCCCACGAGCCACCCAGCATCATCAGCACAGGCAGCGGGAGCAGGAGTACCTGGAGTCCCATGATCATGAGCGAACAGTACAGGAACCCGGGCGTGAGGCACACTGCATTGACACCACGGGTGGGTGAGCCTGAAGCTATTAATATGTAAGAAAATCAACGTAGGGCTAATATTAAACCTCCACTCATTCCTAAACTGTGATGCAGCACAGAAGATAGAACAAGAGTGACAGAAGAGTACTAGTCTGAGAATCAAGAGATCTAAGTTTTGATCTCAGCTTCACCTTCTAAACTCTATGTCTTTGGCCCTCAGTAGTAAGCTTCCTTACTATTCTTATCCTATTATCTTTACAATCAGAAAGAATATCATAAGAATACTTTATATTTATGTGGTATTTTAATGACTAGGAAGTACTATCATATACATGTTCTCTTTAGAATCTAACAACCCAATGGAATAAAAAGGTATGTAATAGTATGTCCTTACAAATAAAGAAAGCTGAGGTCAAAGAGTACTGAAAGTGAAAGTGAAGTCACTCAGTCATGTCAGACTCTGCGCCACCGTGGACTGTAGCCCACCAGGCTCCTCCTTCCATGGGATTCTCCAGGCAAGAATACTGGAGTGGGTTGCCGTTTCCTTCTCCAGGGGATCTTCCCGACCCAGGGATCGAACCCAGGTCTCCCGCATTGCAGGTAGATGCTTTAACCTCTGGGCCACCAGGGAAGCCCCCTCAAAGGGTACTGCTCATAATAAGTGGAGAAGCTAAGGGTTAAGCTAACTTCTCCTCATTCATAGCCCAGGAAGAGTTGTGTGTGTGTGTGTGTGTGTGTGTGTGTGTACATGCATACATATATATCATTTAATCATTGCCCATCAGATAATAAAAAGGTTTTATAAATAAAATCTCATAAATAAAAAACGTTTCACAGTGTATAATCAAAATACTTTATAATAGAGATGAAGTTAGGAATAGAAGAAAGAAGACTGCATTAGGGTACAAAAGATCTAGCTTTAGATTTCGATTCAGCACCTTATATCAGTGGACATATCACAACCTCTCCAAACCTTAGTTTTCTCACCTATCTCATAATGACTTCTAGGAAATTAAATATAATAATGAATACAAGTATGCTTTGTAAACTATAAATAGATGTATAGTGTTATTGTTATTAATGCAGAATTGCAGCTTCCTCTAGTTCAAACAACACAATCAATGGAAATTCAAACTATACTAGGCTATGTCCCAAAATAGAAAATTAGAAGGTCCTATCATATATATATATATACATTTAACAGATTGTAACACATGATGGAACTTCTTCTCTGAGCAATTATTAACAATGCTACTTAGAACACAATAACATGGCAATACATTTTTTTTTTATGGCAATACATTTAAATTCAAATTATAATAATAGTTCTAGGTTACCTGAGTAGCATAAGATACTGTCTCAATGCCTTCATGTCTCAGCAAAGTATGCCTGGCTTTAATTTGTTTCCTTAAGAGCTTCTTCTCAGTTTTACTGAGTTTGTAATTACTTTGGTGGTTGCTGTTCATGACAATACTGGGGAAAAAAAGGAAGGACAAAACGTCAAACTTAGGAGTCAGAAAGGAATAATTATAATACTGTTCATGTATTTTATACTTTATAACTGTTTCTATGTGACAATTTTTAAATGCCTACTATACTTTTCACCAACCAAGAGAAGTGAGAACAAACAGATCCATGAACAAAGGAATATTTAAGAAGGTAACAAAGAAGCAAGAACATCTAACAGCATCCCTGGTAGGTTCTACAAAACAAGTCAGTGCTTTAGTGCTATTAAGTGGGTTGTTTTCCCATATCCGATGTCTTTACTTATGAAGTCATAGGTAAAATGCGCCAGACAAATCTCACATGTTCTTGTTATTGTTGTTCAGTCACTAAGTTATATTCTACTCTTTGCAGCTTCATGGACTGCAGCACACCAGGCTTCCCTGTCCTTCACTTTCTCCTGGAGTTTGCTCAAACTCATATCCACTGAGTCAGTAATGCCATCCAACCGTCTCATCCTCTGCTGCCCCCTTCTCTTCCTGCCCTCAATCTTTCCCAGCATCAGGTTCTTTTCCAATGAGTCAGCTCTTTCCATCAGGTGGTCAAAGTACTGGAGCTTCAGCTTCAGCATCAGTTCTTCCAATAAATAGTCAGGGCTGATTTCCTTTCGGATTAACTGGTTTGATCTCCTTGCTGTCCAAAGGACTCTAAACAGTCTTCTCCAGCATCACAATCCAAAAGCATCAATTCTTTGGCACTCAGCCTTCTTTGTGTTCCAACTCTCACATCCATACATGACTGCTGGAAAAACCATAGCTTTGACTATATGGACTTTGTCAGCAAAGTGATGTCTCTGCTTTTCAATATGCTGTCTAGGTTGGTCAGAGCTTTCCTTCCAAGGAGCAAGTGTCTTCTAATTTCATGCCTACAGTCACCATCTGCAGTGATTTTGGAGTCCAAGAAAATAAAAGCTGTCACTGTTTCCACTTTTTTCCCATCTATTTGCCATGAAGTGAAGGGACTAGATGCCATGATCTTAGTTTTTTGAATGTTGAGTTTTAAGCCAGCTTTTTCACTCTCCTTTTTCACCCTCATCAATGTTAGGAAAGGAAAAAAAAGAAACAAAAAATTCACAGTAGAATATACAGTATAATTCCATTACATAAAGTTCAAAATTCAAAATTAAGCCATATGTTGTTTAGAAATACACATATAGCATAAAAGTAAGGAAATAATAAATACAAAGTACAGGAGAGAAGTTATTTCAGGAGAGAAGAGAGAACTGCGATATGAAAGGGACACACAGAAGTATTAAAAGTATTTAAGCTAGGTAGTGGTTTAGGTGTTTATTATTTTTTTAAACTGTGTATGTTAAATATTTGGTATCTATAATTTTTAAAATAACAGGTTTAAGAACACCACAGAATTATGTTTTCATTTTTTTAAAGATATGTCAATCAGTAAGTAGTTCCTGAGTGCTTTCCCAAAAAGGTCTTCGCACTGTCCAAATCAGCACCCTGCATCATGCTTTATTACAGAAGCCTATTTTATTTTGCTCACGGAATTTAACAAAATTTGTGATGATTAATTTGTTGGCTTAATTCCTCCATCAGGATGTAAACTCCAGGAGAGCAGAAATGCCAACACACAGCAGGTGCTCAACAAAAGTTTGTTGAAGGGATAATCAAACAATGAGTGAATACACACATGTCTACTTAAGGACTCAGCACTCTACAGCAAACAATACATGGTTTATGCTTTCAATACAGGTTTATAAGTTAGTTGAGGAAAACAGACAAACATTAAACAATGAAAAAATATGACATATCTTTAGGTAATTAAGTGTTAATGTTCTTTAAGAGTGATATAAATTAGAGACAAAAAAGATAAGATTGATGTTAACTGGGAAAGTTTGGGAGAACTTCAAAACAGAAGGGGACTTGAGATGAGTATCAAAGGACAAGAAGAATACACAGTCATACGGAAGGGAAGGGATCCAGCGAGGCAATAAAGAACAGAAGCTAAAAACAGAAATGGATGTGTCTGGCAAAGACACTGAGTAGCAGACATAATTTTTTAGAAGAAAGAATGCTGGCTGACCCACCAATTCCACTCTTCACCCACTTGAAAGTCTTCAAAGTTGGCAAACAAAATAAACTTATGAACTTAAATAAAAATCATTTCAAAGCAGTTCTTAAACAGTCAAAACTCTATTAGTTTTTATATACAGAATAAAAATGTTGAGACTATTGAAAAAACAGCAGTAATCCAGCTTAAATAATACATGTAGTACATGAGACAGGAGGTAAGGCCAGTAAAATAGGCAAGCTGGACAGCACAATAGGCAAATGAGAGGCAAAAGGACTTGCAATAATCCAGTTTAACAAGTAGAAATGCTGGTCTCATCTAGGGTGAAGCCTGTAGAAAGAAGGAAAAGGGAAATAAGGAGAGAGGGCAAAAGATAAGTTCAAAACAATCAATAAGCTGTGATGACTACTCAGACATGAGGAAGAGAAGAATCGGACTGGTGGCTCAGACAGTAAAGAATCTTCCTGTGATGCAGGAGACCTGGGTTCAATCCCTGGGTCAGGAAGATCCCCTGGAGAAGGGAATGTCTACCCACTTCAGTATTCTTGTCTGGACAATTCCACAGACAGAGGAGCCTGGTGGGCTACGGTCCATGGGGTCACAAAGAGTGAGATAGGACTGAGTGAGTATTACTTTCACTTTAACTTTGACTTTACTAACAGGACAGAGTGAGTGACAGAGAGGCAATACTAATGTCATTCCAAATTCTGACTGCAAAGTCAGAAGATGGTCAGGAAGAGCAGATCAGTAAGGGGAGGTGATGAGTCAGATTTAGGATATCATACGTTTGAATTACTGGTGAGATACAGTTTCAATGTCTGGCTGGTAGGTGAAAATATAAAGTGGAAAAAGGAGAAGAAATAAGGTTAGAAAGAAAGTTTTTGGAGTCATCATTAAATAAGAAGGAGATAGCTGAATATACATTTTTAACACTGCACTATTTGTTCTGTTTGTCCCCTTCCACTGGACTATGAGCTCTTTAATGACAAAAATTAAATCATATTTTTGTTTCCCCACAGCCTCCTCAAACAATATAACACAGTGTTTAGAGGTCAAAGTTCTAGTTCAAACCTCAGCTTTACCCTTTATTAGTTATAATGAACCTGTGTGAGTTACTAAGTTTTTTCTGTGCTTAGGTTTCTTCACCCATAAAATAGGAATAATAGTACCTATTCGTGGCACATAACTCCATCCAAACCCTGCACTAAAACATGTGACCAAACTCTACCATGGTTTACAGTAGCATAAAGCCATATCTTAGGATGATCCCAGCTTCTCATTAAAATGACTGCCTGAAACTAGAGGTATATCAACAGATGAATGGATAAAGAAGCTGCAGTACATATATACAATGGAATACTACTTAGCCATAAAAAGGAACACATTTGAGTCAGTTCTAATGAGGTGGATGAACCTAGAGCCTATTATACAAAGTCAGTCAGAAAGAAATATATATATATATATATTGTATTAACGCATATATATGGAATCTAGATGGATGGTACTAACAAACTGTTTTCACAGAGCAGCAATGGAGACACAGACATAGAGAACAGATTTATGGACAAGGGTGGGGGAGAAGAGGAAGAGGGTGAGATAAATAGAAAGAGTAGAGTGGATGCATCGGAGAAGGCAATGGCACCCCACTCCAGTACTCTTGCCTGGAAAATCCCATGGACAGAGGAGCCTGGTAGGCTGCAGTCCATGGGGTCACTAAGAGTCGGACATGACTGAGAGACTTCACTTTCACTTTTCACTTTCATGCATTGGAGAAGGAAATGGCACCCCACTCCAGTGTTCTTGCCTGGAGAATCCCAGGGACGGGGGAGCCTGGTGGGCTGCCGTCTATGGGGCCGCACAGAGTCGGACATGACTAAAGCGACTTAGCAGCAGCAGCAGCAGCAGCAGCAGCAGCAGCATGGATGCATATGCACTAACATATGTAAATAGATAACCAATGAGAATTTGCTGTATGACTCAGGGAACTCAAACTGAGGCTCTGTAACAACTTAGAGGGGTGGAAATGGGTGGGAGACAGGAGGGAGATTCAAGGAAGCAACATATGTACACCTAAGGTTAATTCAAGTTGATGTATGACAGAAATCAAACCAATATTGTACGCCAATCATCAATCAATTAAAAATAAATAAGTTTTTTCTTTTTTTAATGGATGACTAAGAAAACTTAAAATGCTGCCAGGAAATTTTATTATTTGTTCTAGCAACTCATAACAATAGGCCTCTGACCTTCCTTTTTTTTAAGGTACTTATTAAAAACAGCTTACAGTTGTGAACATGTATCTGTGCTACTCTCTGACACAATTTCATAACTTTCTTAAATGATTACATATGTCTATTACTAAATTACTGTTAATTTCCAGAAGAGCCAGATGAGACTGGTTTAAAGACCAAGAAGAGTTGAGAGGGCCTCAAAGAATTATCTTATTGCCATTCCATTCCAAGCTCATCATTTTTGCAGTCAGCAATGAAGAATGGGGATGAATCTAACAGTTTTTTCCTAAATATGTTACATGAGCAAAGACTGCAAAGTGGAAGAAATGAGAAAGAAAAGAATCTGAATACATTGTTTTAAGTCTGACAGTAAGAGTCCGGCACCAGTAGATGGAGCCTCATAATCACATTTCTGGTATCTCCTTTCCCTTCTCCTTCCCTCAGTCAGGCAATAGTACTACATGTGAAGACAGGTCTCAGTCACCTTAACAAGGAAAAGACTGATACCAGCTGCTGAGACCTGGAGGGGCCCCTTTCGAACAAGGCCAATTCCCTGGCCAAGGAATTTCCACTACTGCACAAAGATGTGCACATGCCTTGCCATGTTATGGGATGTGACAAGAGCAAGGTCACTATTTTATTAGAATATTAGCCATGTTGTATCTGGCCTAAGCACACTCCCCACAGGATAATAAGAATTTTGAGATCACATCTACTCTGTAAGAAAGTTTAACCCCAATACATTCTATTGGATACTGCCCTAAGTGGAAATAATAATATATGTGTTATGCTCTCCTTGAATAAGAGAGCCTATAATGAACCAAGTAGTATAAACAAATGTTCCTGTGCTTGTACATAAATTAAATTAATAGCAAAGATTGGAAACAATTTGAGGCCTGGCTATTAAGTATATGGTACAGATATATAAACTATACATACAAATTTCTGGGACATACAAGATTATCAGTAATATGGGTTGACTCAAGGAAGGGAAAATAGGAAGACTGGGTACAGGAATGAGGAGTGAAAGCTCCTCTTTTGCAACTTTTCAATTTAGTAGCTATTCAAATTGCACTATCTATTTAAGAAGAAAAAAAAAAGGATTAGAAAAAACTGACCCCATCACTTGTCATATCACTTCACTTTAATTCTTTGAAGAACTACTCTATATTTTTTAATGCCTTCATTAATGTGTTTATTCTGTTTTCCTCCTTTAACTTACTAAAATGGAAGAAAAGCTATAACAAAGATGACTTGTTGGAAAAGACCTTGATGCTGGGAAAGATTGAGGGCAAGAGAAGGGGACAACAGATGGTTGGATGGCATCATCAACTCAATGTATATGAGTTTGAGCAAACTCCCGGAGATAGTGAAGGGCATGGTAGCCAGATATGCTGCAGTCCACGGTGTCGCAAAATCAGACACCACTGAGCGACTGAACAATAAAATGATAGTAGAGATTTTTGTCCGTATTATTCACCCTGTAACACGCAGCACCTAGAGCAGGACCTAGCACATAGTAGCGAATCAATAAATCTTACTGAGTAAGCCTAAACTTACTGAATTTGCCATCTTACGTTCTAAACCTCTTCTTCAGAATTGAGTTTGGTGGCCCTCTTCAATGTTTTCATTAATATATGATGTGCAACTATATCCCTGCATTTTCACATCATATTATAACTACTTCGTTGTGTGCTGCGTTCACCCAGAAGGCTGTCGCCTAATTGAAGGCACAGAATTTGACTGTCTGGCATTCAGAAGGTACACAGCAAATATTTGCTAAATGAAATCAGCCAAAACTATTGGCTCACACCACGAAAAGCACAAGTCTCAGGTATTACTCAAAATAAAGGGCATAGGAAGATACAGTTTTGCAAGCTGTTAGGCCACCAGCAACACTCTCTTCACTGCACTGGCACGAATCAAAAAAACTCCTGAAGCTAACATCACAGACCAACACTCCCCAGATTATAGCCGCTTGTCTCCAACCCTCCAAACAAACAAAACAAAACAAAAAAACAGACACAGGCACCACGTGAGCACATGCACCTCAAACTCTAACAGAACCACCGAACGCACGGACACCCTACTGCCCACGGGCAATCCCTCCTCTCCCTGGTGAGGTCCGAAGCTCATGGGGCAGAAAGAGGACACCGGAAGAGGCAACAAGGGAAAGCGGAGATATGAAGCCTCCGTTCCCACCAATAAGAAGGGCCACAAATCTCCACCTTGACTCAGGCGCGGTTCTCAGCAAACGAGAGCCCTCTCCTTCGCCAGGTTCTCCCACTCTAACACAGAAAACCGCGGCGAGTACTCTCACACAACTCACCCTGGCGCCGCCATGTTGGAGAAAAACTGCACTACATTTCCCATGAGCCTGCTGGGACGATGAACGGCGCTCCCACAATCCCTTTCGCCTCCCAGAGACTAGCTGAAACTGTCTCTGCCAAGAGTCTTTGGTTACGGAGATGCCTCCTCTCCGTTCCAGTGAAAATTACTTTGTCTTTTGAGGGGGTATAGTAAGCATTGTGAGTGCAGCTTATTTGGAGTAGCTTCCCAAATGGACATGGTCAAACAGGTTTGTGTCCCTCGGGCCCTGATTAGTACCCATCTCCCCCTTGGACTGCGTGTATCTTTCTTCCTGAGTCTTATTAGGGGTATGGGAGGGAACTCTGGAGTCTGAAAGATGACTCGCAGGGACAAGAGAGAGGGAGGTGAATAGGTATGAAGGTGCCTCGGGAATGATGAATACCACAAAAAGATGTGTGGAAGAATGTTGAGGGAGGTAGGACAGGAAAGATGGGTTGTCCTACCTATATAATGGAAGACTTTCCACCATTCTGTTGTGTACGCCTAAGGGGATCCCTGAAAGGGACTAATATGATCAGAGCTTCTGGTGGAAGGTAGAAAGAGAGACTAAAAGAAGACTAGGTAACAGGCTATTGCAGTGCTGAAGTGAAAAGGGAAAAGATTTGGTAGCAGATCAGAAATAAAAGACACCAGGAGATGATTATGGTTAGCTATTGTTCCTGCTGTAATGTTATTTGTGTGATGTGAATGTATTATAACCACTCTGCTTGCATTGATTATGAGCTGTGTAAGTGCAGGGAAGGAAACTTCGGGGTAGGAAAGAAATTACTTCCTTATGGTGGTGGTGCTGCTGCTGCTGCTGCTAAATCGCTTCAGTCGTGTCTGACTCTGTAACCCCATAGACGGCAGCCCACCCGGCTCCTCTGTCCCTGGGATTCTCCAGGCAGGAACACTGGAGTGGGTTATGGTGCTGATGTGGTGCCCCCATTTGCACCATACCACAGTGGACTATCAATAAAACTTAAGGTTGGCTTCCCAGGAAAAGTGGCATTAATAAGAGTGTTGTTGAGTGGATGAATGATTTATATGGAGAAAAAATTAAAAGGAAGAGAGAACAAGACGCAAAGGCAGATAGGCGGCCACTGCGATAGTCCAGTAAAAAAGAAGGTGAGGCTAAAACTGAATAGCGAAAAGGAAGAGGTAACATCAAGCTAACGATATCAAATCAAGCTGATATTGCATATTGCAAACTACTGTAGAGGGCATAAGAGAAAACCTGTTCAATTTTCACATTGCAATCTTTCTTCTGCTCTACTGGATGTTCAAACAGACAAACAATAACAACAGCAAAAGGCATATACCAATAGGACTTTCTGTGAGGACACAAAGGCTTCAGTTGCCTGGTATGCTAGCCACTAGTGACATCTGACTTTTGAGCATTTCAAATGTAGCTAGTACAACTAAGGAACTGAAGTTTGATTTTTTTAGCTGATTTAAATGTAAAGAACTAGCTAGTGGCTACCAAACTGAACAATACAAAATATCACATTATGTCCTGCTAACCAATTTCAGTTTATTTCATCTCTATATCCACTCTGCTTGATGGTACTAGAGCTTTTAAAACTTTTGAATTTCTTAGCCTCTGTGAAACAACTCCTAGTTTTCTTTACACTTTCTGATCACTTGTTTTCAGAGATTTTCACTAACTTCTCTCTCTTTCCATGATTAAATGCAGGCAATCCTACGTGTTTTGTGTTTGGCCCTTTTATCTACAATCTCCCTGTCTGCGTCTTCAACAGATTTGTGAATCTTCTCCTAATTTTTATCTTCAATCCTTTCTTTCCTTTAGGAGGCAGTTTGATTTAGTAAAAACAATATGAAGACTGGAGCGTGTGACCTGAAGTAGAAATTGCAAAATAACATTTGCCATATCAATCAATGGGGATTGATGTAACAATTTGACTACCATATAGAAAGTAGCTATTAGTGGTTGTTCATTCTTTTTCTACCCTCCTGATCCTGAGCAGGGAGGCCCGGCGTGCTGCGATTCATGGGGTCGCAAAGAGTCGGACACGACTGAGCAACTGAACTGAACTGAACTGATCCTGAGCTATAGACCCAAATTTCCAATGACTTGCTGTCCATCCATTCCTCCTTAAAAAAAAAAAAAGTAGATACATATTTTTTTTTTAATTTGGCCACCGTCATGGCATGAGGGATCTTAGTTTCCCAACCAGGGATCAAACCCCAGGCCCCTGCAGTGAAAGTGCCAAGTCCTAACCACTGGACTGTCACAGAAACCCAATACAGAAAAAAATTTTCATTCAAAGACAGCCAATCCAAAAAGTGGTGCTGGGAACACTGGACAGATACATGTAAAAGAATGAAAGTAGAACATTGTCTAACACCATACACAAAAATAAATTCAAAATGGAGTCAAGATTTAAATGTAGGGCCCAAAATTATAAAACTATTAGAGGAAAAGATGCTCAACTTCACTCATTATTAGAGAAATGCAAATCAAAACCACAATGAGGTAACACCTCACACAGAATGGACATCATTAAAAAATCTAAAAACAATAAATGTTGGAGAGGGTGTGGAGAAGAGGGAACCCTCTTGCACTACTGGTGGAAATGTAAACTGATACAACCACTATGAAGAACAGTATGGAGATTCCTTAAAAAACTAGGAATAGAACTACCATATGACCCAACAATTAAACTACTGGGCATATACCCTGAGAAAACCATAACTGAAAGAGATGCATGCACCCCACTGTTCATTCAGCAGTTTTTTTTACAATAACTAGGACATGGACGCAACCTAGATGTCATTCAACAGATGAATGGATACAGAAATTGTGGTTATATACAATGGAATATCACTCAGCTGTAAAAAGAATGTATTTGAGTCAATCTTTGTGAGGTGGATGAACCTAGAGGCTGTTGTGAAGAGTGAACTAAGTCAGAGAAAGACAAATATTGTATATTAATGCATGTATATGGAATCTAGAACAATAGTATGGATGAACCTGTTTGCAGGGCAGTAATGGAGATGCAGACATAGAGAACAGACTTGTGGACACAGTGGGGAAGCAGATGGTGGGGAGAATTGAGAATAGCATGGAAACGTATACATTACCATATGTAAAACAGATAGCCAGTGGGAATTTGCTGTGTAACACAGAGAGCTCAACTCAGTGAGCTGTGGCAACCTAGAGGGGTGGGATAGGGTGGGAGGTGGGAGGGAGATTTATGAGGGAGGGGACATATGTATCCCTGTGGCTGATTCATGTTAATGTATGGCAGAAACCAGCACAATATTGTAAAGCAATTATCCTTCCATAAAAAATTTTTTTTAATTTTTTATTCAATACTTTTTATACAAGCCCTTATCTTTTGCTCAGAATATTGCATGGATCATTTTTCCCAGAGAAGATTACTCCCTGAAGTGATTTCCAGCTACATTAAGACCCTGATTTATTCATTGTGTAACTTCAGTGTCTTCCATAGTCTTGTAATAACAGAAATTCAATAAATGTTGAACTGAAAAGAAACCTAATTTGAAGACAGAACTCATTTTTACCTGAACCAAAAGCTTTACACAGTGATTTACAATAATTTTTCAAAGGTATTAAATGCTTGCCTAATAACTTACCTTAGTAAAACCCATTCTCAACTTCATTATAGGTGAGTCCTCTGTGAGACTAGTGCAGAGGTTGGCATGATCTTTCCATAAAGGCCCATATAATAAACTCTCAGCTTTGAGGTCACATATGGTCTCTGGTCAGATATTCCTCTTGTTGTTGTTGTTGTTGTTGTGGGGCGGCAGGTAGGGGGTGGGCACAAGTACAAATGCTTTAAGAATATGAAAACCTTTTGCATCTCTCTGTTAGTCCAGTGGTTAAGACTTTACTGTCCAAATGCAGGGGCACAGGTTCCACCCCTGGCTGGGGAGGATCCTGCATGCCATGTGGCACAGCCAAAAGCAAGAATATGAAAACCTTTCTTAGCTGCCTGGCTTATGCCAGCAGGATTTGGCTTATGGCTGTAGTTTGCTGACCCCTAGATCCTCTTTCCTGGACTCTATAATCCTGAATACAGTCTCAAGGTTAAGCTAAGATTGGCACCACAATATGAAGACCCTTATTACAAATTATAGTATAAACAAATTTAATCAGATTAGTCAATTACTACATTTTACAGGACGTGAGTTTGAGTGAACTCTGGGAGTTGGTGATGGACAGGGAGGACTGGCGTGCTGCAATTCATGGGGTCACAAAGAGTCGGACATGACTGAGCGACTGAACTGAACTGAACTGAAAGTAGAGATCTGTCCCACAGTAGAGTTCCAAAAATTAGGGATAGGAGCAACATGTTATTTAGAATTGCTTTTAGTTGCCAGTGACAGAAAACTGAACTGATTGCTTGTAAACAAATAGTTATTTTTCCTCAAATGACAAGCTCTCCAGACAAAAGCAGTCACTGGCACTGGTTCTGCTACTCCAAAATATCATCAAGAGGATCTAGGTGCTTTCTAGTCTCCTGCTCCACCATCCTTAGTATGTTGAGTTTAATCTTCATTCTTGATGTCCCCTGGTTACAAGGTAGCTGCTGCTACTCCAGACACCTTGTCCACCCTCCCCCACACACTAGCATCTCTAGCTGGATACAATAAGCCGAGTCTCCATCTTTTCATCTGGGAAATGGAATCCCCCTCATTTCTTTGACTACATATGGCTTCCATATAATGTTATGCATGATAATGGACACCCAGAGATATCCACAGTCTAATCCTGCGAACTTGTGAATATGCAGATATAATAAAGTTTGCAGAACTTAAAAGAGATTATCCAGGGGCCCAATATAACATGACTCCTTAAGAGCAAAACATTTACCAAAGCTGGAGCAAGAAGAGATCAAGCAGAAGAAGTCAAAAGTTTCAACTGTGAAGGATTCAACACACTTCTACTTTCTGAGATGTAATGGTCCATATGCAAAGACTGAAGAGAGGCTCCTATGAGCTAACAAGGAAATGGGGACCTCAGTCCTACAACCACAAGGAACAAGTTTCTACCAAAAACTGAAAAGTGTGGAAGCAGATCCGTTCCAGAGCATTTTCATAAGAGCTCAGCCAGTCAACACCTTGATTCTGTCCTTAAAAAACTCACAGCAGAGAGACCAGCAAGCCAACCCAAACTTCTGGCCTATGTAACGGTGAAATAACAAATTTGTGATAATTTGTTACATCAGCAATAGGAAACTCTTATTACACATGCTTATTCCAGACCAATCATTAGCTAAAGGGAGTGGAATTACCATGATTACTTTAAGCTAGTGATGATTAATTCTGAGGGGCTTGTATGAGCCCCAATACTCTCTGAGATTAAGAGGCCTTGATTCTATATCTGGAGAAAAATAAAATTAGGAGTCTATTAGCAAGAAAAAAAATAAGAGAACATCTGTTGGATAGACAGTTAACAGCATGCTCCATTGGGGATTGAAAATTTCATTCGGCTGGATTATCATAATATGGTCTATCTCAAAACCTAAGAGAAAAGGATGCTAGAAAGAGGAGTACTCTCATCAACTAATAAATACGCAAAGGTAGCATTCTAATAGTTATTATATTTCACTCAAGATTCCTCACTCAGAAAACACTGAAAATATTCCCAAAGCCTTGAAAATTGTTAATATTATGGTTTCAAAATACAATATGATTTCACTACAGCTTCAAATTCAATTCCTAGGACTTCCCTGGTGGTCCAGTGGTTAAGAATATGCCTGCCAACACCTGGGACATAGGTTTGATCCCACATGCCATTTGGCAACTAACAAGAAAAGCCACTACAATGAGAAACCTCCAAACAGCAACTAGAGTAGCCCTCACTTACTGCAGCTAGTATATTGTCACCCTGCTTATTTAACTTATATGCAGAGTACATCATGAGAAACACTGGGCTGGAGGAAGCACAAGCTGGAATCAAGATTGCCAGGAGAAATATCTATAACCTCAGATATGCAGATAACACCACCCTTAAGGCAGAAAGTGAAGAAGAACTAAAGAGCCTCTTGATGAAAGTGAAGGAGGAGAGTGAAAAAGTTAGCTTGAAGCTCAGAAAACTAAGATCATGGCATCCAGTCCCATCACTTCATGGCAAATAAACGGGGAAACAGTGGAAACAGTGGCTGACTTTATTTTTCTGGGCTCCAAAATCACTCCAGATGGTGATTGCAGCCATGAAATTAAAGGACGCTTACTTCTTGGAAGGAAAGTTATGACCAACCTAGACAGCATATTAAAAAGCAGAGACATTACTTTGTCAACAAAGGTCTGTCTAGTCAAGGCTATGGCTTTTCTAGTGGTCATATATGGATGTGAGAGTTGGACTACAAAGAAAGCTGAGGGCCGAAGAATTGATGCTTTTGAACTGTGGTGTTGGAGAAGACTCTTGAGAGTCCCTTGGACTGCAAGGAGATCCAACCAGTCCATCCTAAAGGAGATCAGCCCTGGGTGTCCATTGGAAGGACTGATGCTGAAGCTGAAACTCCAATACTTTGGCCACCTAATGCGAAGAGCTGACTCATGTGAAAGGACCCTGATGCTGGGAAAGATTGAGGGCAGGAGGAGAAGGGGACGACAGAGGATGAGATGATTGGATGGCATCACCGACTCAATAGACATGGGTTTGGGTGGACTCCGGGAGTTGGTGATGGACAGGGAACCCCTGCAGTTCATGGGGTTACAAAGAGTCGGACACGACTGAGCGACTGAACTGAACTGAACTGCAACTAGAGAAACTCTGCACACAGAAACAAAGACCCAGCCAAGTCAAAAAAAGAAATTTTAAAAAATTCAATTCCTATACTTTACTTACGAAGTTCCTAATTTCCCCTCCTCCCTCGACCCCCCACCACAGACCATCTGTTTTTTGCTACTTCCTGTGTTTCCTTCTCTGTCCCTAGTGACAAGTGTGTTTGTTTTGCTTTTTTTCTTTTTCCAATTTTTGATCTTTAAAAGACACAGTTTTATTTCTCAGTCTTTCCTCTCCACTTATTTCATCAATCCTGGATAACTGACAAATTTATATGAAATTTCCTTTCCAAACTTCACCTTCTCTGCTGCATCTTTGGATTGCTTTCTTCTTGAAACTCCATCAAGAACATATTATTTAAAACAACTTGATGTTCTTTGTGACATTTTGAGGACTGAATGCATTATTCATTGCTATAGTGATAAAAATTCAATGAAAAGTTTGCAGTTTTATAAGTCATATGATGAAAGTATTGCCATGCAGTAACAGAGGCAAAAGTAATAAAAAAGAAAAGGAGCCAGCCTTTAATATGTAATACAAAACATAAAATTTTGCTGGAGGATTGCGTTTTGGTCCTTTGCAAAGTATGTTAGCTATAAAGTATTGCCCAACTCCCACCACCACCCCTTCCCCACAAAATGGTTTATTCTTGATGCTGAAAAATCGCCTACTTCCAGAATATTTTTCTGCAACATGTTTTTCAAGTAGAAGAGAGTAGAAACATAACAGATATAGGGTTTCCCTGGTGGTTCAATGGCAAAAAAAATCTGCCTGCCAATGCAGGAGACTCAGATTCAAGAAGATCCCACATGCTGTGTAGCAACTAAGTCCATGGGTCACAACTATTGAGTCTATACTCTAGAGCCCAGGAGTCACAACAATTTGCCCACATGCCTCAACTACTGAAGCCCTCATGCCATAGAACCCATGCTCTGCAACAAGAGTGGTCACCACACTGAGAAGAGAGAACCCTGTGACTAGAGAGCAGTGCCCACTCACCACAGCTAGAGAAAAGCCAGTGCAGCAACAAAGACCCAGCACAGTCAAAAATAAATAAAGTTGTAAAAAAAAAAGAGAGAGAGAGAATTCAGGGTGCAGGAAAATCTTTAGGGTGGCCAAGGGAGTAGGATTCATGATTTTTTTAAGTTATGATAAAACAATTTCTGTAATGTTTGTCTTTACAAGAAGAAAAATTCTCTTAAAAATATATAAACAATTAATTTTAAAATGTCTACCTGCTTTAATGGCTTCATACTATCATTAATCTCTCAAAGACCCCAAAATACAAAGATACTTGCCCAGAGAGGGCAATTTCATCATTAACTATTCTGGGTATAAATCCATGTTTCATATAATCTTTATAATCAGTTCTACTCTGGGGAGACTTGCTAAAGCTGATTAGGTGACCTTAGCTTTTACTTACATTATGACTGAGACCTCTTATTAGGAGCATCCATTTTGCCATTTTCTGTTGGTTATTTGTGCTTAGATTATGATCTTCATCTTCACTGTAGAGAATTTACAGTTTTCTAACTCACTTGTCCATTTTGCAGAAATAGTTTTTGGGTTATATAAGCATTTACCATGGAATCATAAGTTATTTTGTCTGCTTCCACTTCATTCTCCTCATATGTCAGCTACTGACATTCACACCAATCTACAGATGTGTAGTGAGGATTAAATCATGTAATATTTTAAAGCATTTATTAATACAGCAATGTCTAGCATAGAGGAGGAGTCCAAACATGTTATATAATAATGCTAATGATAATAATCAGTATCTCTCACGTAATTGCATGCTCATCTGGTATTTATTTTTAAAAAACCTCAGAGAATTGAAAAACTTGTCTACATGGTGGAAAATCTACACTGCCTTGCCCACCTCACTTCTGGTGCTCCCAATAAACCATGTGAACTAACCTCATTGCTTCCTCTAAGACAAAATTCGGCACTGTGTTATATTTTCTCCACTATAAATACATAATATCCCAAAAGGCTTTCCCTGCCTGCCAGGCACAAGAATCATGTCTTGCTTAAAGCAAAGCAGGGAGGGGCCAGAGGCAGCCTCCCTGCCTGCGAACTCCCACTCTAATGTCTTCTTTTAGAGCACTTCTTAAAACCTGTGACATGTGACAATCAGATATGCAGATATAATGATACCCCCGGTATACTAAATGTAAGTAGAGATTAACTTGATTTAGACAAAACTATAGGTAGAATTCCAACATATTTTCCCAGATAACCTAAGCTGTTCACACTGCACATTAGAGGCCTGCACTTGAGCTTATGTCTCAAAGGATGGTCCTCAGACTAATTGCATCAGAATCACTGGAGTACTTGTAAAAACACCAAGGTCCATACCCCGTTAGATATAATGAATCAGCTAAAATCAATATATGTTTTAATAGTTTCTCCAAACCCCAGTGAATTATAGTGTCTGTTTCAAAATCTCTGGGGCCAGCACCCAACCATCTGCTTGCTTAACAACCAGTCTTGCTGCTAACCATTGAAGAAAATGATCAACATAGAGAAAAATCTGTTCCAGAGTAACAAACTGTCACGTTTCTAATGTATTTTGAATTTTTATTTCAGATGGAATGTAATTTTATAAGGTTCAAGGGACCAAGAAGATACAGATGATACAGTGCTCGGAATATCAAATTATTAAAGAACCCATATGTGGGGAAATTAACAAGATGGCATCAGTCAGGTTCTCTCACCCCACGCTCTGATGCCCTCTCACCCCATGTTCTGTAAACAATAACTTTGCACAGTTATGTAACAGCTGAGGTCACTTATAGCACAGCACTTGCACATCATGAGGTACTCTCTTGGCCACAGGCTACTTTTGTTTGGAAAGCATACACAAGCTTCAACTGAAAAGCCCTAGGATCTGCTGCATTGAGGCTACATTGGAGGAGCGCCATGGTTATGTTATATGAAGTAATGTTATGGCTACATTATGGTTTTGTTATGGTTTTGTATGGCTGCTGCTATACAGCTGCTACATCAGCCAGGAGAGAGGCTGTGTTATGGATGCCATGCCAGCCAAAAGAGAATGAATGTGCTGCTGTTCCTACGGCTCCTCAAGTCTTCTTCCAGCCTCTTAGCTCAAGCTTTGCCTACCTGGGGTTCAACAAACAGTGTGAACAGTAAGATAATTGGCGTTATGAAAAGGATCAATGACACACCATAAAATTATCTCACAATAATTCTAATTATTGACATTTCCACATCCCATTTTATAGATATAGCAACTTAAACTTAAAAGACAAACTATATAAGCTATTTAAGCAGGAAATAGTTTTTAAGACTGATTTGTATTCATGTCTGTGCTCTTATATGAATAAAAGGGCACAGTTTTATAAATTAAAACTTATCTATATACAGCTACCTTTTTGTGAGGTATTAAATATACTTAAGATACTTTATTATTTAATCCTAGAAAAAACAACCCTGGGAATAAATTTTATGTCCTCAATTTGACAAATATGGAATCTGAGTCTCAGCGAAGTTAAGCAACTTTTCCTAGATCACATAATTAGTGGTAGAAGCAGGACTCCAGCCCAAAGCTCTGCCTCTTTTCTAATTGCAATCATTATGCTCAGAAACACCATTGCAGAGAAAATGTCTTTGATATTTTAAAGTCTATCCAAGAGTTATGATTCAGATATAGACATGACAAATGAAAAAATGTTTTATTTAAATGGTTGTATTTCTTAAGCAAACACATGCAGAAATAATTTACACAGTATAACTTTAAACCTTCAATAAATACAGTGTACCCAGAATCTTATTTGAAAGCTTAGATGTTTTATTATTAATTTCTGAAAAAGACAAGCAGCATTAATTATCTTGTTTTCTTTCGTTGTTTCAGTTTGTGTCATAAATGATTGGCTGTCACCATTTTCTCAACCAATTTGAAATAGGGGCCATGTGGGTTACTAGAAAGTTAACTAGACCTAGAATTTAACTAGACCTTTCCAACATCTCTAAGAAACCTGTTGACATTCTCAGAATGAGAAATTAATAATTAGCATTGATTACTGAACCCTTCCCTGGTGGTGCAGAGGTTAAAGCATCTGCCTGCAATGTGGGAGACCTGGGTTCAATCCCTGGGTCAGGAAGATCCCCTGGAGAAGGAAATGGCAACCCACTCCAGTATTCTTGCCTGGAGAATCCCATGGATGGAGGAGCTTGGTGGGCTAGAGTCCACGGGTCGCAAAGAGTCAGACATGACTGAATGACTTCAATTTCACTTTCACTTTTCACTTTATGGAACACTTGATGAAATTTCAACATAATAGGAATAACTTTGAGAAGTCATTTGAAACAAGAAACTTAGTGAAACTGAATTATTGAGGCAATAATAAAGGTAGGCCATGATCTCAAGTTAAAATGTTTTCCATGCCTGTGAAAATAATTGCTTGGGGTTTATGAGTCTCTGACAGATTTCTTATGCTTCTATTACAAATTCCTCCATAGTTTTGAATGCTCTTCCAATTTATAGTCCAATGACTATACATATTATCATTGACAGTGGCTTCATGTTGTTGTTTATCGCTAAGTTTTGTCTGACTCTTTGTGATCCCATGGACTGTAGCCCACCAGGATCCTCTGTCCATGGGATTTCCCAGGCAAGAATACTGAAGCAGGTTGCCATTCGCTTCTTCAGGGGATATTCCTGACCCAAGGATCTAACCCACATTTCCTGCATTGGCAGGTAGATTGTTTACCAGTGAGCCACCTGGGAAGCCCAGCATAATGTTAATTGGTCTAATCTAACCCAAGGAGATTAGGGTGGGTAAGGTAATTAGACAAGCCTTGGATGAGAGTTCAGGAAACAAGAGGAGTTAATGACAAATTGTTAAAGAAATGGGAATCTAGAACCTAAAGAACTATAGTAAGCTCATAGCCATATTCCTTTAATATAGCATGTACTTTTGATCAGGAGATAGCAATAGTGGAAGCAGGAACTTGCAGAAACAAAAGAGATACCAACAATATTTGGAAGTCAGGAACTTGCCTCAAAAGTTCCATAATCATCAAAGTCTTCTGGCTGACATGGAGGTCTTTAGGAGGTTCCACTTCACTGAAGTGATCCCAGATATTCTCCCATTTAGAGAACAAATAGAAATCTAAGTACTAAAATCAAATTAGGAGTAGTGACCAACTGTTACCAAGCCACAGTAGCAAAAGTTTTCTCAGAAGTCAGCCTCATTTAAACCAAGAAAAATCAACTATAATTTGACCAAAGACAAAGAACTATAATAAGAAACAGAAAGATAACAAGGATTTAAGACTCAAGTAATAGAACAGAGCCAAAGCAAATCTGACTGGGAACAAAAGACGTTGACACAGTGGTCAGTGCCAAAAATCTAAACTAGGCACCTGGTTCTGACAATTACTAGAGTAGTGGTGGGGAGCATATGAACAGACTCCCTGGGAGGACTGAAATCAAGACTATGATGTTATTTTGGCAATGGAGAATGATTGTTTATTTAAGGGTAGTTCAGTTTCTTGGGTTACACTGAAGATGTCTATGAGAGTAGCTAAAAATGAATGCTGTAAATCACAAGCACCTCCTTCCTTTACCTTAGTTGTTGAAGTAAATACAGTGATGGAGGGATGAAACCATGGTGTTAAAATGAGTCAGATAAGACAAGGCAAATGAATTATTTTACCTGTATGTTAAAGAGACAGGTGAAAGTGAAAGTGAAGTCGCTCAGTCGTGTCTGACTCTTTGAGACCCCATGGACTATATCCTATCAGGCTCCTCTGTCCATGGAATTTTCCAGGCAAGAGTACTGGAGTGGGTTGCCATTTTCTTCTCTAGGGGATCTTCCCAACACAGGGATTGAACCCAGGTCTCCCGCACTGCAGGCAGACACTTTACTCTCTGAGCCACCAGGGAAGCCACGGGTAGGGAGAAGTTATCAGGCTTCATCACCAAATGGAAACACGTTACAGTAAAGAGTTCACTTCTAGTACAATGCCATGCATTCTTGGTTGTGCCTTTTTATAAAGCATGGTTTGGTCTCAAGATGATCTGGAATTGTCTTTAGTTCTAGACAAGTCTATCACAAAAATGGTGGTTGAAGCTATAAGTACTCAGGAATATTGAAAGTGGAGAAGTGGGTCAAACTAATAACTGAAGAACAGCTGAAAACCTTTGCTTGGTGTTCTAAATAAATGCTCATATTTGACTGATCATTTGCATTTCCTGAGTGAAAACTATGCCTCAGGATACTATTTCCTTCCCCTCGCTATACTTTTCTGTTAAAGCAGGGTTAAAACCACATATATTAGGTTGGACAAAGTAAAAATTAGTCACCTAGTCTTCTTTTAAGTTATAGGACATAGTGAAGTGAAAAAGAAAGTGAAGTTGCTTCAGTTGTGTCCAACTCTTTGTGACCTTTGTGACCCCATGGACTGTAGCCCACCAGGCTCCATAGGATTCTCCAGGCAAGAATACTAGAGTGGGTTACCTTTCCCTTCTCCAGGGGATTTTCCCAACCCAGGGATCAAACCCTGGTCTCCCATATTGCAAGCGGGAAAGGCAAGAGGGTCCTCAACTCTTGAGGCAGTATGGGCAGAACCTTGACATCAATGATCATGGCCAGCCCTGGATTGAGCAGAAGCAGCAAAGCACGGGGGCAGGCTCCGGTCTGGCCCTGGCTGGGCTGTGACATTAACTACAGGGAATGATGGGCCCGGGAACGAAGCTATGATCCATGCCATGCACGGCCACCCAAGACAGACAAGTCATAGTGAAGAGTTCTGACAAAACATGGTCCCCTGGAGAAGGAAACAGCAACCCGCTCCAATATTTTTGCCTTGAGAATTGACAATGTGAAAAGGCAAAAAGATATGACACCAGAAGATGAGCCTCCAGAGTTGGAAGTTATCCAGTATGATACTGGGGAAGAGTGGAGGGCAGTTACTAACAGCTCCAGTAAGAATGAAGCAGCTGGGCCAAAGCGGGAATGATGCTCAGTTGTGGATGTGTCTGGTGGTAAAAGTAAAGTTCGATGCTGTGAAGAACAATATTACATTGTGTCAGGGTCCAGCCCCGGTGGATCCAGGGAATTCGAAGCAGGGATGGAGTCAGCAAGGAAAAACTTATTTATTTAGAAATATAAAGAGAGATTAGGAAAGAATAGTATAGTAGGAAAATTAGTGGAGAAAAGAGGCTGATATTCCTTGGTTTACACGGAAAGCTAATAAAGTCTCAAGACAAGAAACTTGCACCGTCTGCGTTAGGCCACAGGCGCCCACTTGAATAGCAAAAGGTGCCCCGCCTTGGGCTCCCTTTCGCGTGGGTCTTAGAAGCCCGGGCAAATAAGTAGGCATGAGAAGCCTCCGCGTTCCAAGGGATCAGCCTGAAAAAGAGAGGGAGGGAGAGGGAGAAAAAGAGAGAGTCAACATGGGGGAGGCCAAGCTTGTGCAAAAACCCCATAACTTTATTTTTTAAAGGTGTTTATATACCCTAAGTTTTACATAATGGAAGATAAAGAGTCATGCAGGGGCAGCAGTCCTGACCCTTTCTGTATATCTTTTTGTATACAAAAGGTCTCAGGTGATTTACATTATCTTCTGGCCAAAAGGCCTGTTAACACTTTATGGCTCTCTTCCATAATGAATGTTAATCTCATTTCCCCTAAAGTGTTTTTCTTTAATCTGCATCACCCTCATAGCACTAAAGTTACATCCCTATAAAACAAAGGTACAGTGGGTTATAACAAAGAAGGTACTTAACTCAAAGATCCATGTTGTTATTTACTATATCAACAAATAAAAGATATGAAAATTTGACAGCAAGTATTGGCTCAACAAATGAAACCCTTAATCAGTCCTATTCTAATGATTTTGACTCCTCGGGAGCCCCTACATTCCTAGGATGTTTTGAGCTTCCTGTGCCTCTCGCAGTCGGGAGGCCGCAAACAATCACATGTGCAGCTGTAAGAGTCCGGCAGGCAGGCTAGAAAGCCATCAGAGGGGTTTGGGGATTGAAACACTCTTATTATGCCCAGGAGACTTATTATCCAAAAGCTCTAAATTAACTTTTCCAGAAAAAGGTGGGGGGGGGACAGCCCCCTGTTAATGTCAGAAAAATAGGCAAAAAACACAATGCAGTAAGGCAGGCAGACTCTGGTTTGGGGGCAGATGCATGAGCAGATTCAGCGAGGCTCCCTTAAGGCCTGACTCGCCTTTGCCTGTCAGACCCCTTAACATCATGACCTTTGCCATGGGCAGGACTCCTCGTGCTGGCTCCTGGCAACATTGGAACCTGGAATGTTAGGTACATGAATCAAGATAAACTGGACATGGTCACAGAGGAGGTAGCAAGATTGAACATTAACATCTTAGGAATCAGTGAACTAAAATGGACTGGAATGGGTGAATTTAATTCAGATGACCATTATATCTACTACTGTGGGCAAGAATCCCTTAGAAGAAACGAAGTAGCCCTCATAGTCAACAAAAGAGTCAAAAATGCAGTGCTTGGGTGCAACCTCAAAAACTGATATCAGTTCATTTCCAAGGCAAATCATTCAACACCACAGTAATCCAAGTCTATGCCCCAACAACTGATGCTGAAGAAGCTGAAGTTGACTGGTTCTGTGAAGACCTACAAGACCTTCTAAAACTAACACCACAAAAAAGATATCCTTTTCATCACAGGGGATAGGAATGCAAATGTAGAAAGTCAAGAGATACCCAGAATAAAAGGAAAACTTGGCCTTATCAGTACATAACTAAGCAGTACAAAAGGCTAACAGAGTTTTGATGAGAGAACACACTGGTCATAAAAAAACACCCCTTTCCAACAACACAAGAGATGACTCTACATATGGACATCACCAGATGGTCAATACCAAAATCAGATTGATTTAGTTCTTTGCATCCAAATATGGAGAAGCCCTATACAGTGAGCAAAAACAAGAGCTCAGGAGCTTGTGGCTCCAGGAGCTGACTGTGGTTCAGATCATGAGCTCCTTATTGCAAAATTCAGGCTTAAATTGAAGAAAGTAAGGAAAACCACTAGGTCATTCAGGTATGACCCAAATCAAATCCCTTATGATTATACAGTGGAGGTAAAGAATAGATTCAAGGGGTTAGATCTGGTAGACAGAGTGCCCAAAGAACCATGGACAGAAGTTCGTAACATTGTACAGGAGGCAGTGACCAAAACCATTCCAAAGAAAAAGAAATGCAAGAAGGCAAAGTGGTTGTCTGAGGAGACTTTACATAGCTGAGAAAAGAAGAGAAATGTATGGCAAGGGAGAAAGGAAAAGATAAACCCAACTGAATGCAGAGTTCCAGAGACCAGCAAGGAGAGATAAGAAGGCCTTCTAGACAGTGCAAAGAAATAGAGGAAAACAATAGAATGGGAAAGACTAAAGATCTCTTCAACAAAATTGGAGATATCAAGGAAACATTTCATTCAAGGATGGGCACAACAAAGGACAAAAATGATGAGGAGTTAACAAAGCAGAAAAGACTATGAAGAAGGGTCAAGAATACACAGGACTATACAAACAATGTTTTAATGATCTGGATAATTATGATGGTGTGGCCACTCACCCAGAACTAGACATCCTGGAGTGTGAAGTCAGTGATCTTTAGGAAGCATTACCATGAACAAACTAGTGGAGGTGTTGGAAGACCAGTTGAGCTATTTCAAATCCTAAAGATGATGTTGTGAAAGTGCTGCACTCAATATGTCTGCAAATTTGGAAAACTCAGCAGTGACCACAGGACTGGAAAAGGTCAGTTTTCATTCCAATCCCAGAATGGCAAATGATAAAGAATGTTCCAACTACCATATGATTACATTCATTTCACATGCTAGCAAGGTAATGCTCAAATCCTTCAAGCTAGCCCTCAGCAGTTCATGAACTGAGAACTTCCAGATGTACAAGTTGGGTTTCAAAGAGACAGAGGAACCAGAGATCAAGTTGCCAACATTCGTTAAATCACAGAGAAAGCAAGGGAGCTCCAGAAAATCATCTATCTCTGCATCATTGACTATGCTAAAGTCCTTGACTGTGTGAATCACAACAAACTGTGGAAAATTCTTAAAGAAGTGGGAACACCAGACCACTTTACTTGTTTCCTGAGAATCTTGTATGCAGATGAAGAAGCAACAGTTAGAAGTGAACCTGGAACAATGGACTGGTTCAAAATTGGGAAAAGAGTATGACAACGCTGTATATTGTCACCCTGCTTACTTAACTTACATGCGGAGTACATGATACGAAATGCCAGACTGGATGAAATCACAAGCAGTAATCAAGATTACTGGGAGAAATATCAGCAACCTCAGACATGCAGATGATAACAGTCTAATGGCCTAAAGGGAAGAGGAACTAAAGAGCCTCTTGATGAGGATGAAAAAAGAGAGTGAAAAAGCATATTTGAAACTCAGCACTCAAAAAACCAAGATCATGGCATCCAGTCTGATTACTTCATGGCAAATAGAAGGGTGAAAAGTGGAAGCAGGGACAGATTTTATTTTCCTGGGCTCCAGATCGTTGCAGATGGTGACTGCTGCCATGAAATCAAAAGACAGTTGTTCCATGACAAACCTAAACAGTGTATTAAAAAGCAGAGGCAACGCTTTGCCAACAAATATTCATATAGTCAAAGCTATGTTTTTTTCAGTAGTCATGTACAGATGTGAGAGTTGGATCATAAAGAAGGCTTAACACCAAAGAATTGATGCTTTCAAATTGTAGTCTGAAGAAGACTCTCAAGATTCCCTTGGACTGCAGGGAGATCAAACCAGTCAATACTAAAGGAAATCAACCCTGAATATTTATTGGAAGGACTGATGCTGAAGCTGAAGCTCCAATACTTTGGCCACCTGATGGGAAAAGCCAGATCATTGGAAAAGAGCCTGATGCTGGGAAAAATCAAAGGCAAAAGGAGAAGAGGGTGGCAGAGGATGAGATGGTTGGATAGCATCACTGACTCAGTGGATGTGGATTTGAGCAAAGGCCAAGAGATACTGGAAGACAGATGAGCCTGGCATGCTGCAATTCAAAGGGTTGCAAAGAGTTGGACACAATTTAGAGACTGAACAACAACAAACAGAGGATATCATAGTTCTAGGAGGAAGTGCCTGCAGAGAGGTCCTACATGGAACTGGAGGTTGATGCTGCAGCCAATAGTCAATCAATGAAGATGTAGCCAAGGTTGACAAAAATCCAGCTCTATTCAAAGAGGGTATGAAAAATGTAACCCCCATTTCTCCAAACCAGGTAGTTTCTATAATCAAGCATGGGCTGGGAAGCCACAGTTTCAGATTATGTACAGGTGTCCGAAAAGGAAACATAAAGCAACCCTGACAGGAGAGAACTTAAGGCCTTTAATGTGGAGCTGAGCCATCTCCACCCTTGGTGTATACTGGGCTTGTGACTGCAAAAGTCTGACTGCTACAACTGACATAGGTCAGCTGTAAACAGCTGGGGCTTGAGCACTTCTCTGCTGTGATACACCCCAATTTCTCTTGGAGAAAGACTTCCAGCCTAGGATTTAAAAACTGTTTTACTGCTCCTCTCTCACACTATTGCTGTTTTCTTCCCTACAACTTTGTCAGGGCCTATCCTTGAATGCCATCATGGGCATCGCACAGCAAGTTGCTTACCCCTTGAGGCAAATGATCTTCAGCCTTATTTTCATGTGACTGGTAAAAGAGTTCATGACTAGATTCTAGGCCCCCAAAAGCTAGAAAACAGTAATTCAACATCAAATAGCTAGACAAGATTTCTGTAACTTCCTCCTCACATGTCAAATCACCCAGGAAGTAGGCTTCACTGTGATGAGATGTCCCATTTGCTGGGTCTTCAGGAGTTGGTCCTCCTCAGTAAGAAAGGAATGTAAGACCTCACAGCAGAATTCTCTTTCAGCAACTGCTGGTTTAAATGCCCTAGAGCATATTGTTGGGCTTCCCAGGTAGCTCAGCTGGTAAAGAATCCACCTGCAAAGCAGGAGAACCTGGTTCTATCCCTGGATTGGGAAGATCCCCTGCAGAAGGATAAACTACCCACTTATCCCTTTTTGGACTTCCCTGGTGGTTCAGATGGTAAAGAATCTGCTTGCAATGTGGGAAACCTGGGTTCAATCCCTGGGTTGGGAGGAGGCCATGGCAACCCACTCCAATATTCTTGTCTGGAGAATCCCCATGGACAGAGGAGCCTGGTGGGCTACAGTCCATGGGGTTGCAAAGAGTCAGACTTGGCTGAGCAACTAAGCACAGAGCATATTGTTTCCAGGGTAAAGTCAAGGCCTGGAAGGCACAGGTGAGGCTCAGAGTCCACTCCTGTTATTATTTGCAAGTTAGGTTGTCAAAGGCAACTCTCCAACTCCCTAGTGGATGTAAAGCCCTAAAAGATACACATGTACTCAGGTAAGGATAAAATACATTTGGTAGTGTAGCAGCAGCTAAAAACAGGAGATGCCACCAGCAAGAAGAGTCTGGATCTCTTCAACTACTGTTAGCAGGGTCTGCTTAAACCCCAGGGGAAGGTACAGAACTGCACATAGAAATTAAACATCAGTCCACCAGTGTTGCTCGAAAACAGTATATTCACAAAGCAGGACAGGCTTGTAAGTGACATGCAAGCAACATAAGGTAGCAAAATCATCACAAATCAGTGACAAAAGGAAGAGAGATCCAACCGCAGGCAAACCTTAGAATTCCCAGCAGGCATCTTCACCAGGAAGTCCCTTCCTGACCCAGGGATAGAACCCCTGTCTCTAGCATCTCCTGCATTAGCAGTCAGGTTCTTTACCACTAGTGCCACCTGGGAAGTTACACCAGGAAGTCCACCAGGAGGTAAAGGGCTTGAAGAGTTTACAAGCAAAGTGCTCTCCTTTGGAGAACTCCTGAAAGCAAAGCAGGGTCTCCCTTCTCATAGAAAGCAAAATCGTTCCCAGGACATGGGTTCAGAAGTAGTGGACAGGAAGCACTTTCAAAGGGCTCCCAGACTAAATCTGAAACTGAGCAGCAGGTAGGAGCCTTACAGAGGCTTTCAAATCCCTGTTGGGGGGAGCAGCTGGGGCAACAGCTGCTTTGGGACTACAGGTACACTCCAAAGGCTCCCACTGGGAGAACAAGCCAAGCCTTCAGGTCACAGAGATGGAGGGGGGCATCTGATTTATACCTCTTAGAGTTGTCAGGTAGGCCCCATCTCCTGGTTTCTTTGAACTATTCATATTTTACATTGTTAATTCAATTTTTCTTAATCAAGCTATAAACTCTTTGAAGCCCACAGCTTATACTTTTGTATCTTACACTCTGGCATCCAGGATTAAGTACTGCACATAAGTAGTACTAATATATATTTGCTGACTCATTCTACTGCTGATTTAAAGGCAGCATGGTACAACAGAGAAGCACCCTGCATAGAAACACAAGTATTTAATTCTGGCAAATCTTGTCACTTTTCTGCACTTCAGTTCTTTCTGCCCCTTCATGAATATGCATGTACCATAAGCTTAAAACTTCCTCAGTTTTGTTATTCTGAGACACCCTGCTTTGGGAAGATCCTTGGTGTTCTCCCTACTTGCTGCAAGTAATAATAAATATTTCCTTCTCCTAATCTTTGCCTTACATGTGTCTTTTGGCTTGACACCTACCAATAGGTGAACCCAGTTTGGGGTAAAACTGTTAATTTTTAAATTATGTTTCTTTGAGACTTACAGTTTCTTAAACATGCCTCAGGTAGTCATCATGCACAATGGGAGTGCGAAGAGGAAAGGGACACTGGCCCATGACCACTTTATTGAGAGCAGATTCACTTTTGTTGGTTTTACATTTTGGAGTTCAGAGTTGAAGTTTTATTTGTAAGAACGTTGTTGAACCCAAGTTCAACAAACCATGAAGCCAAACAAACCAAAACATCAGAATCTGGAGCAGTGAAAGCCTTATTGCAAGGGCCAATAAATCAAGGAGACTGGAGAGGTGGGTGGGTGCTCATGGTCTAATGACCCAAACTCTCCATGACTGAGTTCTTACAGGCAAAATTTCAGGTGAAGTCTGACCTTCCTCTGAGTGATGGGTGGTAAGGTAACAGGGTGGTGTTCCTGAAATCCCAATCACAGCCTCTGGTTCCAACCAGTCTGGGGTCCTTGTGCTTATGCCCAGCCGGAAGTTATCATCCTCCACCTGGTGTGGGTGGGGGGCATTAGTCCCTATAGGAAAACTCAGAAGTGTATCCCGTTGTCATGTATATCCCTTGAAGAGGAACCAGGATCCTGCCTCATGGCTGCACTATTTTTCTTGACTGCCTTTCCTTAGTTTCTGTAATCCCTTAAACCCCTTACTCCCCTAACTCATAACTGTTTGAATCTGCCTTTGGAACTCAAGGAAGCTCTAAGAGGCTGAAACATTCCTACAAACAAGAAACAGGAGACACGGAAAGCCTTTTTAAAAAAAAATCTGGGTGGGCTCTACTGGGTCCTGCTTGGTTTCAAGAGTTCTGTGACTAAATTTTTTTGAGTCACCTAACTCAATTATTTCAAAGGTCCTTTTCACTTTAACATGATTTTGTAATTTCATAGACATTAGGTGGGAAGAGTCTTATTAATTGAATTCCGTCCTAGTGCACGAACTGTGCTTCCCTTTACCCTCACTTTCCATGTTTGCAGAGGTGAAATAAAGACAGCTGTGTTGTTTGCATCTAACCACATACCTCTTTCACACCCTTCAGTTCAGTCATTTCAAATGTGTGACAACTTCCCTTTCCTCCAGCCTAATTAGTGTTCTAATTTTTAGGAGCATTATCTGAGACACCTCTATTTCTGCTAACCTTAGATACATCTCTGCTTCTTTTGGTTTTTCCCTTTCAAGGATGTTTTTACCTCTTACTTCTCACTACTACTTCTTTGGTGGCATAATGTTTGTTTTTTTCACCCCTCTGCCTATTTCATACCCAAGGGTTCTCAAAACCACTAAGAAATTTATGTGAGTGATATCTGTAGACTAACAGACTCAGCAATGGAGAAGGAAAAATGATACAGGAAGAAGAAATGGAAAATACAAAAGGAAATAAAGAAAGCAAGAGGAGTGATAGAAGGAGGTATGTATGGTCTCTATGTAACCAAGCAGGACCCTATGTGGCCTTTCTGGGACAGACCTTTCCTTCCATGTCCTCTGCCTGCCTCTTGTTGTAGAAAAGCTATAGTCTCTCAGTCTTCCCCTGACTTACAAAAGCCTGTCTCAACAATTAATGGTTGAAAGTGCTACTGAAGAGTGAGTTCTTGTCTCATCACAAAAAGGATTCAGAGATAAAACATAGAGGTCAAGAAAAACAAGCAAGGATTTATTAAGCACTTTATTACACTCAAAAGGGAAGAGTGGGCAGACTCACATGAGTAGCTACCACGAACTTTTTTGGCAAACTAGTTGTATGGGGGTGTAAAAATGAATGGGCAGAATATTCATTGGGGAGGGATGGTTTGGGGGTCATATTTCTTGATTTTCATCCCAGCTCTATCTTCCCAAAGAGGGGAAGGATTTTTGTCCTTATTTACCCTTGGACAGCAAGGAGATCAAACCAATCAATCCCAAAGGAAATCAACCCTGAATAGTCATTGGAAGGACTGATGCTGGAGCTGATGCGTCAATACTTTGGCCACCTGATGTGAAGAGCTGACTCATTGGAAAAGACCCTAATGCTGGGAAAGACTGAAGGCAAAAGGAGAAGGGGACGACAGAGGATGAGATAGATATCATCTAACTAGATAGTCTAGTTAGATAGACTCATTGGACATCAATTTGAGCAAACTCTCTGAGATAGTGAAGGACAGGGAAGCCTGGCAAGTTGCAGCCCATGACGTCAGAAAGAGTTGGACACGACTTAATGGCTGAAGAACAACAAGAGCCTTGATCAGAACTGTTACCGCATCAGTGCATGATGGGTACTACTTATCTGCAAGGCTAATTCCTTTTAATGAGAGAATAAGCGAAAGGTTACATTAATGCAGGCTGAAAATTCCTGCATTTTCCCACCTATCTTTGTCTACCTCCAGGACACCTATCTCCTCAAAGTATATGGCTTCCTGTCAGTCCGAGGTTTCTGCTTTGTTTTGTTTGCCAAAAGACTCCTGTTGTTTACAAGATGTATGGTTTCCTGCCATTTAGCCTGACCCCCTTTCTCTGCTCATATTTAGTGATTGTTGTTTGTTGTTTTAGTTGCTAATTCATGTCTTACTCTTTTGTGACCCCTCCAACTGTACTCATCAGGCTGCTATGTCCATGGGCTTTCCCAGGCAAAAACCCAGGAGTGGGTTGCCATTTCCTTTTCCAGGGGATCTTCCTGATGCAGGGATCAAATGTGCATATCCTACATTGGCAGGCAAATTCTTCACCACTGAGCCGTCTGGGAAGCCCATATTTAGCTATATATCAGTTCTAGTAAAAAGATGTGAATATGTAGCAGCTGGGCAAGGAGAAGTGGTAACAATTTAAACATCAGAGAATCTTTAGTTCCTTTCTGAAATACATAGATAACAGTACCTGATGCACATTTCCTAAATTGTTTTACAGATACAAAAACATCATGAAATGGAAGTTAACTATTTGATGACTGGGAGCACATAATAGCCCGCAGACCTACACAAATCCCCAAACTGATAACATTAGCCCTTGTGACATGGCCCTGTTACTTCACCATAAACCAATCAGAATTGTACATGATTTGATTACATACCTTGTGAACCCCCCACGCCTGTTACTTTGCCTTTAAATTTGCATTCCTTAAACCCCTCAGGGAGTTCAGATATTTTGAGCATTAGCCGCCCTGGACACCCTGTCTACCACTTTACAATAAATACTGTACTTTCTTTCACCACATTGTGGTCTCAGACTGGCTTTACTGTGCATGGGTGAGAGAACACAACATCTTGGTATACAGTGATATTTATTCTTTTCTTCTGCTTCTCTAAAACATACTCCAAACTGCCATTAAATATGGCACTGCTTTGGCTAACAATTTTTAAAAACTCGCACTTTTTCTTTCATCTCATCAAATAGCAGTCAACTAGCATGATTTTGAAAGACAATATCACATAGTAGGTCACATGTGGACTCCATACATAAATGATCTGGAATCTTGCCAGCTCTGATCTTGATCTCTCTGTATTTCAGGTTCTTTAATATGGGATAATAATAGACCTCACCTTCACAACTGTCATGATGATGAAATAAGATGATACAAGTAAAATGTTCTGAGTAAGTCCTGGCACAAAGAACCTTATTCTGAAAAAAATGTTTTGCTTTACAGCTTTGCCCCCACCTTTTCCTAACACATCATGTTCCTTTGTAAATACATTGGCCCACTCTCTGTGGCCTTACCATGCCTACCACAGCCTAATAAATGTTAATGGTAAACAACAGCAATCATTGCTTCTCTCTGTGGAATGGCTATTACTCTTGCTGTTTTGCTAGAAAAATACTAGTTTCACTCAGGCAAAGAAAGGCGGTAACCACATCATAATATATCCACAATAGGCCTGTTTAGGAGGTTTAGCCTTGGGCAACAAACAAATTTTATAATTTTATTGCAAGAATATAAAAAACAAGTGAGCTACAGTTCATGCTTTTACATAACTTGGCTTATCTCCTATGTGTTTGACTCTTAATCAGCTGTGTACTTTAGAATCACCTGGGAGTTTTTAAAAACAATATATACCTGGGCTCTGTCCCTAAAGGATTCTGATTCACTAGGCCTAGGTGATGTTCTGGCATGTTTATTTGGAATTGTTTACCTAAGTGATTCTGATGTAAAACTAGTGTTCCTGGCTCATTGCCTTCCATTCAACAAAAGCAATTTCAACTACTGGAGTGAAAAAAATCACCCACAATTTTTATGGCCTCTCCATATAAGTAGGTATACCAGCGATTTCTTAACAAATTATCCAATCACAGAAGTAAATGTCTATAGTTTAAGTTTATAATCATGAAATTATGAATTATGTTCCATTTGGATTGAGGTACCAGCAACTCTTCGGATGAGATTTTCTGCCATTTTAATGAGTAGAAAAGGGAGCCTTTGTGGATAAGATGGCAGCTCCATCAAACCACCTGTAGACTCCAGTGCTGGGAAGCCTCAGACCAAACATTCAATTAGACCAGAACACAGCCCCACTCATCAGCAGACAGACTGCAAAGTCTCCATGAATAAACAACTGCTTGATAAAAAACACAGACCCAGACACAGCCCTACTCACTAGATGGACAAGACCCAAATCCACCCACCAGAGAGTGGGTGTAAGTCTCTCACATGAGGAAGCTTGCACAAGTCTCTAGACAGCCTCATTGACCAGGGGGCAAGGAGCAGAAGCTAGAAGAACTACAACCCTGAAGCTTGTGGAATGGAATATGCAAACACAGAAAGCTAGATACAATGAGACGGCAGAAGAATATGTCCCAGATGAAGGCACAAGATAAAAACCCCAGAAGAGTGTTGTATGAAAGGAGAGAAGGTTAGCACTCCCCTTGACGAGGATGGAAGAGGCTCTCAGGCCTGACAATATGTGTATGGTTAAGGCATTGCCTCCTACTTTGTGGCAGCTAAGCACGGTTTATTACAAACATACAATGGTGAAAAGACAGTCTCTTTTACAAGTGGTGCCGGGAAAACTGGTCAACCACTTGTCAAAGAAAGAAACTAGAACATTTTCTAACACTATATGCAAAAATAAACTCAAAATGGATTAAGGTCTAAATGTAACACCAGAAACTATTAAACTCTTAGAGGAAAACATAGGCAGAACACTCACTGACATAAATCACATCAAGATTCTCTATGACCCACCTCCCAGAGTAGTGGTAATAAAAACAAAAATAAACAAGTGGAACCCTAATTAAACTTTTTGCTATATTTCTCCAAAATATAAAAGCAGCTCATGCAACTCAATACTAGAAAACTTAACACCCAAGCAAAAAGGAAATCAATCCAGAATATTCACTGAAAGGACTGACGCTAAAGCTGAAACTCCAATACTTTGGCCACTGATGCGAAGCACTGACTCATTGGAAAAGACACTGATGTTGTGAAAGTGTGAAGGCAGGAAGAGAAAGGGACACCAGGGGATGAGATGGTTGGATGGCATCACTGACTCGATGGATATGAGTTTGAGCAAGCTTCAAGAGTTGGTGATGGACAGGGAAGCCTGGCATGCTTCAGTCCATGGGGTTGCAGAGTCGGACATGACTGAGTGATTGAACTGAACTGAACTGAATAGAATTAAATTTAAAAGATTTTGCATAATGAAGGTAACTATAAGCAAGGTGAAAAGGCAGTCTTCAGAGTAGGAGAAAATAATAGCAAATAAAACAACTGACAAAGAATTAATCTCCAAAATATAAAAGCGGCTCATGCAACTCAATACCAGAAAACTTAACACCCAAGCAAAAAGTGGGCCAAAAAAACTAAACAGACATTTCTCCAGAGAAGACATACAGATGGCTACTAAACACATGAAAAGATGCCCAGCATTGTTTATTATTAGACAAATGCAAATCAAAACCACAATGAGGCATCATCTCATGCCACTCAGGATGGCCGCCATCAAAAAGTCTACATAAAATAAATGCTGGAGAGGGTGTGGAAAAAAGGGAACCCTCTTACACTGTTGGTGGGAATGAAAACTGGTACAGCCACTGTGGAGAACAGTGTGGAGATTTCTTTAAAAACTGGAAACAGAACTGCCATACAACCCAGCAATCCCACTACTGGGCATACACATCAAGGAAACCAAAATTGAAAGAGACACATAAACCCCAAAGTTCACTGCAGCACTGTTTACAATAGCTAGGACATGGAAGCAACCCAGATGTCCAACCACAGATGAATGGATAAGGAAGTTATAGTACATATACACAATGGAATATTACTCAGCTGTAAAAGGGAACACAATTAAGTCAGTTCTAATGAGGCGGATGAAACTGAAGAATATTAAACAGTGTAGTAAGTCAGAAAGAGAAACACCAATACAATATATTAACACATATATATGGAATTTAGAAAAACGGTAATGATGATCCTATATGCAAGGCAGCAAAAGAAACACAAATGCAAAGAACAGACTTTTGGACTCTGTGGGAGAAGACAAGGGTGGGACGATTTGAGAGAATAGCATCTAAACATGTATATTACTATGTGTGAAATAGATGACCAGTACAAGTTCTATGCATGAAGCAGGGCACTCAAAGCTGGTGCTCTGGGACAATGCAGAGGGATAGGGTAGGGAAGGAGGTGGAAGGGACATTCAGGATGGGGGAACACATGTGTACCCATGGCAGATTCATGTCAGTATATGGCAAAAATCATCACAATATGTAAAGAAATTATCCTCCAATTGAAATAATTTAATTAAAAATAAACAAAAAATTTTTTTAAAAGAAAGAACATGTTGAAGTGCTGAAAGAATAAACAAATATTCACAGCAAACAAAAATAAAAAAAGGACAAATGGGTCTGCATCAAACTTAAAAACTTCCATTCATAAAAATACACAGCAAACAGAACAAAAGGCAACCTATGGAATAGGAGAAAATATTTACAATCATTTACCTGATAAAGGATATCTACAATATATAAAGAACTACAACTCAACAAGATATCACTTTGCCAACAAAGGTCCGTCTAGTCAAGGCTATGGTTTTTCCAGTGGTCATGTATGGATGTGAGAGATAGACTGTGAAGAAAGCTGAGCACCAAAGAATTGATGCTTTTGAACTGTGGTGTTGGAGAAGACTCTTGAGAGTCCCTTGGACTGCAAGGAGATCCAACCAGTCCATCCTAAAGGAGATCAGTCCTGGGTGTTCATTGAAAGGACTGATGCTGAAGCTGAAACTCCAATACTTTGGCCACCTCATTCGAAGAGCTGACTCATTGGAAAAGACCCTGATGCTGGGAGGGATTGGGGGTAGGAGGAGAAGGGGACAACAGAGGATGAGATGGCTGGATGGGATCACTGACTCGATGGACATGAGTTTGAGTGAACTCCGGGAGTTGGTGATGGACAGGGAGGCCTGGTGTGCTGTGTTTCATGAGGTCGCAAAGAGTCGGACATGACTGAGCGACTGAACTGAACTGAACAACTCAACAAAAAAAAACTAACTCAATTTAAAAATCAGCAATGGCTCTAAAGCAATTATCCTTCAATAAAAAATAAATTAATTTAAAAAAATCAGCAAAGGACTTGAGAAAACATTTTTCCAAATGTGATATACAAATGGTGAATAAGCATACAAAAATATACTCAAAATCACTAACTGTCAGAGAGATACAAACTCAAAGCGCAATGAGATATTACCTCCACACCATTAAGACAGCTGCTATTAAACAAAACGAAAAAGAAATAAACATTGGTGGGCATGTGGAGAAACTGGAACCCTTGCTCCAATCCTGATGATAAGATTGTAAAATGGTACAACTGCTATGGAAAACAATATAAGAGTACCTCAAAAAACAGAAAATAAATCTACCATATGACTCAGCAATCCCACTTCTGGGTAGATATACAAAAGAATTGAAAGCAGGGCCTCAAAGAAATATTTGCATATCTAAACTTAAAGTAGCATTACTATAATAGCCAAGAAGTAAAGTCAACCCAAATGTCCATCGAAAGATAAATGGATAACGTGTGGTATATACATAGAATGAAGCCTGAAAAAGGAAAGAAATTCTGTCACACGAGGTAACATAGATACATTTGAGGACATTATGCTAAGTGAAATAATCCAGTTACAAGAGGACAAATACACGTATGGCTGAGTCCCTTTGCTATTCACCTGGAATTAACACAGCACCGTTAACTGGCTATATATCCCAATACAAAATAAAAAGTTTAAAGTTTGGGGGGAAAAAAAAAGAGGACACATATTATATGATTCTACTCACATGAGATACCTCAAGAAGTCAAAATCATAGAAACAGAAAGTAGAATGGGTTTAGGCTTGGAAGAGGGGGAACAGGAAGAACTGTTTTTAATGGGTATTGAGTTTCAAATGTGTAATATGAAAAAGTTATGGAGATCTATTTTACAATCATGCAAATATATGCAACACTACTGAACTGTACACTTAAAATTTATTAGATAGTAAATTTTGTATGTGTTTTTAATCACAGTTAAAAAAAACAAACAAACAAAAAAAAAACAAATGTTAACCTAGGGGACAATGGTGGAAATCACTGCTGTGAAACAGAATAAAGAATGAAAAGAAATTAAGACAGTGTAAGAGAGAGGGGGGACAACATTAAATGTACAAGCATTTGCATTATAGAGATTACAGAAAGAAAAGAGAAAGAGAAAGGACCTCAGAAAATATTTGAAGAGCTGAAAACTTTCCTAACATGGGAAAGGAAACAGTTTTCCAAATTCCAAGCAGGATAAAACCAAGGAGGAACATGCTGAGACACATCATAATCAAACTGACAAAAATTAAAGGCAAAGAAAAATATTGAAATCAACGAGGGAAGACAACAAATAATGAACAAAAGAATGTCCATAAGACTGTCAGCTCATTTCTCAGTAGAAATTCTGCAAACCAGAAGGTAGTTTTACAATATATTTAAAATGACAAAAAGGAAGAACTTACAACCAAGAATACTCTACCCAGCAAGGCTTTCATTCAGATTTGACAGAGAAATCAAAAGCTTTACAGACAAGCAAAAGCCAAGAGAATTCAGCACCAACAGAACCACTATGAAATAAATGCTATAGGAACTTCTCTAGGCAGAAAAAAGAAGGACATAACTAGAAATAAGAAAATTATAAATGGAAAAAACTCACTGGCAAAGGCAAACATACAGTAAAGGTATCCACACACAAATGTGACATCAAAACCAAAAGTTGTGAAGAGAGAACAAATGTAAAATATTGGAAATGCATTTGATATTAAAAGACCAACAACTTAAAACAGTTTTTTTTGTATATAGACTGCTGTATCAATACCTCATGGTAAGTACAAACTGAAATTCTACAATAGATATACACAAAAAAGAAAAGGAATCCACACACAATACTGAAGTTGGTCATCAAATATCAAGAGGAGAGAACACAATAAAAAGGAAAAAAAAACACCTACAAAAAGAAATCACAAACAATTAACAAAATGGCAGTGGGAATATGCATATCAATAATCACCTGAAATGTAAATGGATTATATGATCTGACAAATAGATGAAGACTGAATAAAAATATATATATATATATATGAAACAATGTTCATAAAAATGCTGTCTACAAGAGAACCAATTCAGATCTAGGTACACATACTAACTGAAAGTGAAGGGATGGAAAAAGATATACCATCAAAATGGAAATCAAAAGAAAACTGAAATAGCAATACTCATATTAGATGAAATAGACTTGAAAATAAAAACTATGACAAGAGATGAAGAAGGACATTACATCATGATGATGAGATCAACCCAAGAAGAACCTATAGCAATTTTAAATACATACACACCCATCTAGAAGAATCTCAACTTACCACCATTAAAGGAGAAATCAACTGTATACAATAATACTGGTGGAATTTAACACCCCACTCTCATCAACAGACAGATCATCCAGACAGAAAATCAATAAGGAAAAACAGACCTTAAATGACAAAGTAAACCAGAAGGATTTAATTCACATTTCTAGAGCATTCCATCCAAAAACAGTAGAATACACTGTCTTCTCAAGTGTACAGAGTTGATCACATGCTGGGCCACAAGTCTCAGAATATTTAAGAAAATTTAAATCAATCAAACATCTTTTCTGACCCAAATGTTATGAAATTAGAAATCAACTACAAGAGAAAAAAAAAAACCTATAAAAAAACAAAAATACATAGAGGCTAAACAATCTGATAATAAACAACCATTGGATCAATGAAGAAATTAAAGAGGTAATCAAAAAAATACCTAAAGGCAAATGAAAATGAAAACAAGATGATCCAAAACCTATGGGATATAGGGCAGAAAGGGAAGATAGGATGAACTGACAGACTGGCACTGACATATATACACTACAATATATAGTCAGTCAGTCGGTCAGTTCAGTCACTCAGTCGTATCCAACTCTTTGCAACCCCATGAACTGCAGCACGCCAAGCCTCTCTGTCCATCACCAACTCCCGGAGTCCACCCAAACCCATGTCCGTTGAGTTAGTGATGCCATCCAACCATCTCATCCTCTGTCATCCCCTTCTCCTCCTGCCCTCAATTTTTCCCAGCATCAGGGTCTTTTCAAATGAGTCAGTTGTTTGCATCAGGTGGCCAAAGTATTGGAGTTTCAGCTTCAACATCAGTCCTTCCAGTGAACACCCAGGACTGATCTCCTTTAGGATGGACTGGTTGGATCTCCTTGCAGTCAAAGGGACTCTTAAGAGTCTTCTCCAACACCACAGTTCAAAAGCATCAATTCCTCGGTGCTCAGCTTTCTTCACAGTCTATCTCTCACATCCATACATGACCACTGGAAAAACCATAGCCTTGACTAGATGGACCTTTGTTGGCAAAATAATGTCTCTGCTTTTTAATATGCTGTCTAGGTTGGTCATAACTTTCCTTCCAAGGAGTAAGCATTTTTTAATTTCATGACTGCAATCACCATCTGCAGTGATTTTGGAGCCCAAAAAAATAAAGTCTGACATTGTTTCCCCATCTGTTTGCCGTGAAATGATGGGACCAGATGCCATGATCTTAGTTTTCTGAATGTTGAGCTTTAAGCCAACTTTTTCACTCTCCTCCTTCACTTTCATCAAGAGGCTTTTTAGTTCCTTTTCACTTTCTGCCATAAGGGTGATGTCATCTGCATATCTGAGGTTATTGATACTTCTCCTGGCAATCTTGATTCCAGGTTGTGCTTCCTCCAGCACAGCATTTCTCATGATGTATTCTGCAATATAAGTTAAATAAGCAGGGTGACAATATACAGCCTTGACGCACTCCTTTTCCTATTTGGAGCCAGTCTGCTGTTCCACATCCAGCTCTAACAATGTACAGAGCAAATAACAAATGAGAACCTACTACATGGCACAAGGAACTCGACTCAATGCACTCTGATGACCAAAATCGGAATGAAATCTGAAAAAGAGTGGATACATGTGTGTGTATAACTGATTCAGTTTGCTGCACAGAAGAAACTAACACAACATTGTAAGCAACCATAATCTAATAAAAAAAAAAAACCCATAGGATGCTGCAAAAGTAGTTCTAAGAGGGAAGCTTGTAATAATGTAATATTACCTTGGAAACTAGAAAAACTTCAAACAACCCAACTTTTTACCTAAAGCAACTGGATAAAAAAACAAACAAAGCACAAAGTTTGTAGGAGGAAAGAAATCATAAAGATCAGAGCAGCTATAAATGAAATGAAGATTAAAAAAAAACAATTGAAAAGATCAATGAATCTAAAAGCTGGTTCTTTGAAGAGATAAAACTGATAAACCTTTAGCCAAACTCATCCAGAAAGAGTGGGAAGGCTCAAGTCAATAAAATTAGAAATGAAAAAGGAGAAGTTACAACAATCACCACAGAAATACGAAGAATCATTAAAGATTACTACAAGCAACTATACATCAATACACTGGACAACCTAGAAGAAGTGGACAAATTTTTAAAAAGGTACACTCTACCAAGATTGAACCAGGAAGATAGTAAATATGAACCTTCAAGCAAAAGTACTGAAATTGCAATTGTGATTTTATAACTTCAACAAACAACAGTTCAGGACTTTTGCAGGTTAGTTCTATCAAACATTTAAAGAAGAGTTAACAGCTATCCTTCTGAAACTATTCCAAAAAAGGCTCAGAGGGAGGAAGTCTCACCAACCCATTCTTTGAGGCAACCATCAGCCTGATACCAAAACCAGGAAAAAATACAACAATAACAACAAAAAGAAAATTACAGGCCAATATCACCGATGAACACAGACACAAAAATCCTCAGTAAAATATTAGCAATCTGAATCCAGCCATATACTAAAATTATCATACACCATGATGCAGTGTGATTTATCCCAGGGATGCTAAATTTTTTCAGTAACTCCAAATCAACTCGTTTGATGCAGCTCATCAAAAACTCTAAGAATTAAAAACCATACAATCATCTCAATAGAGGCAAAAAAGCTTTTGGAAAAAATCAACACCCATTTATGATAAAGACTCTTCAGACAGTGGGTATAGAGGGAACATACCTCAACATAATAAAGGCCATATATGACAAACCTATAGCTAATAACATACTCAGTGGGGAAAGCTGAAAGCGATCCCTCTAAGATTAGGAACAAGACAAGGATGTCCACTCTCACCACTTTTATTTAACATAGTTTTTGAATTCTAAGCCACAGCAATCAGAGAAGGAAAAAAATAAATAAAAAGAATCCAAATTGGAAAATAAGTTAAACTGTAACTGTTTGAGGATGACATGATATTATAAATAGAAAGCTCTAGAGATGCTACCAGAAAACTACTAGTCTTCATCAACAAATTCAGTAAATTTTCAGGATACAAAATTAATACACAGAAACCTGTTGTATTTCTATGCACTAAAAACAAAAGATTAGAAAGAGCAATTGAGGAAACAATTCCATGTGTGCATGCTAAGTCACTTCAGTCATGTCTGACTCTTTGTGACCCCATGGATTGTAGCCTGCCAGGTTCCTCTGTCCATGGAAATATCCAGGCAAGTATGCTGGAGTGGGTTGCTGTCCCTCCTCCAAGGGATCCTCCCAACCCAGGGATGGAACCCCAACTCTTATGTCTCCTGCATTGATGGGTGGGTTCTTTACTACTAGCACTACATGTGGAGCCTGAAACAATCCCACTTACTATCATAGCAAAAAGAATAAAATACCTAGGAATAAACATACCTGAGGACACAAAAGACCTGTACTCCAAAATGAAAAGAATAGAAATCTTTCTTATTTTTGATGAAAGAAATAAAAAATATCACAAACAGGTGGAAAGATATACCATGTTCTTGGATTGGTAGAGTCAACATTGTGAAAATGAATATACTACTCAAAGCAACATACAGATTCAAGGCAACCCCTATCAAATTACCAATGGCATTTTTCATAGAACTAGAACAAAAAATCTTAAAATTTGTATGGAGACACCAAAGACCCCGAATAGCAAAACCAATCTTGAGGAAGAAAAATAGAGCTGGAGAAATCACACTCCCTGACTTCAAATTATACTACAAAGATACTAGTCATCAAAACAGTATGGTATTGGCAAAAAAAAAAACAAAAAACCAGAAATAAAGATCAATGGAACACCATGGGAAACCCAGAAATAAACCCATGCTGCTGCTGCTGCTGCTAAGTTGCTTCAGTCATGTCCAACTCTGTGCGACCCCATAGACGGTAGCCCACCAGGCTCCCCCATCCCTGGGATTCTCCAGGCAAGAACACTGGAGTGGGTTGCCATTTCCTTCTCCAATGCATGAAAGTGAAAAGTGAAAGTGAAGTTGCTCAGTCGTGTCCGACTCTTAGCGACCCCATGGACTGCAGCCTACCAGGCTCCTCTGTCCATGGGATTTTCCAGGCAAGAGTACTGAAGTGGGGTGCCATTACCTATGGTCAATTAATCTGTGACAAAGCAAACAAGAATATATGATGGAGAAAAGACAGTCTCTTCAACAAGCGGTGCTGGGAAAACTGGACAGCTACAAGCAAAAGAATGAAAGTAGAATATTCTCTAATCCCATACACAAAACTAAACTCAAAATTGATTAAAGCTCTAAATGTAAGGTCAGATACTATAAAACTCTTAAATAAAAACGTAAACAGAACACTCTTTGTTTTCAATTGCAGCAACAGATTTTTCAATCCATCTCCTAGAGTAATGGAAATAAAAATAAAAATAAGCAAATAAGACCTAATAAACTCTAAAGCTTTTGTGCAGCAAGGGAAACCATAAACAAAATGAAAAGACAATCCACAGAATGGAAGCAAACATTTTCATACAGTTCAACCAACATGAGATTAATCTCCAAACAGCTCATGCAGCTCAATATCAAAAAAAAACAAACAGTCCAATGAAGAAATGGGCAGAAGACCTAAACAAACATTTCAAAGACACTGAAATGGCCAAGAAACACATGAAAAAATGCTTAACGTTTCTAATTATTACAGTATTGCAAATCAAAACTAAAAGAGTTATTACCTCACATTAGTAAGAATAGCCATCATCGAAACGTGCGTGCTGCAGTCCGTGGGGTCACACAGAGTCAGACATGACTGAGTGACTGAACTGACTAACTTTAGTAGGTACTCAAGAACAGTTGTTGAAGTTAAAGAATTATGAATTTATAAATAATGTTTTTGCATTTCAAAAATGCTTCATAGAAGAAACTCCCTTTCTACAATAACAACAGAAAGGACAGAAATGCTAAACCCAACTGTTACATGGAATTTCAAGAACGAAAAGTCAGATTTTCAAAGGCTGCTCTAGATTTTCACTGAAATATTTAAATACACCATGCCATGAAATATAAAGTTATAGAATTTTATATGACACACCACTGAACTAAGCAGAAACATTCAATTCAGTGCAATATTTTTACTATATGTAGGAAATTTCTGGGCATACTAAAGAAAGATATATCAGTGACACTCCTTCCAAAGGGGTCCTATCAAAATCTGTTCATATCTGTAGTTTACCACTTTTTCTTCAGCATTAAATTCACCTTTTCCATGATGTTTTCTGCTTCTAGGGATTTTTGAGGGCAGGCTTCACATTATTTGTCTTCTATCTTCATTGCCCACCAATAAATGCTGAATGAAAATAGAGTATCATTGTAATCTTCATGTTTTTCAGTTTATGTATTAAATTTTAAAAAGAAATGTCTCCATGTATATGGTAACATATTTTATGAACCAAATATTGAGACTTATCATTTAAAATACAATCTGACAATGAAAATATTTGAGATCTGGAGAGTCTTACAAAATTCTGGACAGATGAATACCTCAGTCATGTTAACAAAATCCTAAATCAAATTCTTCTCCACCACATATATATCATGAAAAAAAACCAAACCCTGCTTTCTTTATTATATCTTCCCCTCTTTCAACAACAGGCTGATAGATTCTGAAGAAAAAAAAATTTATTTAAAGCACTAATGTCTATAACAAACTTAATCTTCAGTGCTGTGTTACTTGAAAATGAATTAAGTATATAGATTTTCAAAGAATCAAAATTATTCATCTTTGAAATATAAAAATTCTGTTTCACAGATGCAAATAAGCCTTCAGGTTTCATGTTGATTTTAAGATAATAGAATATAGAAGATGAAGCAAATGTATGATACATATGTGGGATAAACAGTACAAAAATATTTTTGGAAGAACAATTAATTCACAATATGTGTTAGAATAAGAAATTTGTTATTATGTTGTGTAATAGCTATTTGTTATAGCTTTTGTTACAGCTATATTTCAGTTGTATCTTTTCAAACCATCTGTTTTAAGTGTAATTATGCTTGACATTTTTTTCTTTCACCTTTTTTTTAAACTCTGGACTATATGTCCTGCAGAATTCTCTTAAATAAACTAGGTCCTGAGTTGAATTTTTCACTCTATCCATGATGATCAAATAGATTGCTCCCAAAATTCAACAAAATGCTGTTTGCTGGCAGATTTACCATGATAAAGAATATAAAACAAAGTAGGCCATTATTTAATGAAAGTTGTATGTGAGATCAGAATTATTTAAGCTACTTAGGTATCTAGTCCTGAAAAATGTCCAGATATAAAATTTTTGTTTATGATTCCTGACCCTCACTTATTTCCCCCCACTACCTCCAATGGACACTATTTTTTTCCTAGTGATAAGAACTGTCTCTTTTTTTAAGAATAGAGACTTCTATCCTGGAGAAGGCAATGGCACCCCACTCTAGTACTCTTGCCTGGAAAATCCATGGATGGAGGCGGCTGGTAGGCTGCAGTCCATGGGGTCGCTAGGAGTCAGACACAACTAGTGGGCTGCCTGTCTATGGGGTCGCACCGAGTCGAACATGACTGAAGTGACTTAGCAGCAGAAACTTCTATCCATAATGGATTAGAAACAGAGGAACCACTTCCTTGTCATGCTGGCCACAGATTTCCTGACTGCATCTTCCAAGTCAATGCCAGAAGTAGCAGGGAGTTGGATGTTGTTGAATATGCTCTGAGACTCTTGGACCTTGATTCCTTCAAGCCTGATCATCAGAGATGTGAGTTCTAGTTTTCAGCAGTCTTTGATGGTGTCATCAGTAATATTAGCAAATTTCACTATTCACCTTAGGATCAGCAATAAGCAATTAAAATATTTAATACACTTGAGCTTCCCTAACACTGAGATCCACGAAGTTGGCTGGGCTTTCACCATGAAGAGAACTGATGTCATATGGAGCAATGTCTAGCCCAGCACCATTCACAAAGCACATGGTATTTCCATTTAATTTTATGTATTTTAGGTCACATCTGATAACTTGTTAGTAGATGTATTTTTTATTTTTTGTCCATGGCAAATACATATTTTGTAGATATAGTGAATTGTCTTCAAAGTTTATCTTGGCATCAAAACAGAAAACGTGTCCTTCTGGAATTTCACCAAAAGGTTTCACTTCAACCTAAGTAAGATAAATTTCTAGCAAAAAATTACATAACAAATCTGATTCAGAGCCTGGTTTTCCTGGACCCATAGAAGCCTAAATTTTCTCCTTTCTGCTAAACTTGACTATTCTTCAAAACTGTTTTAAAAATGTAAATTTTTTCCCTTAAAAATAGATTCTGGTAAGTAAGTTACCACTGATTGAATGTCAATGTCCCTGCCTGAGGCTGCCCATCTGTACAAGCCTTTGTAAGATGAGCCCATTAAAATTTCCAAGTAGGAGCATCATACACAGTGTCAGTATATTTGAACTATTATCTTGTTGTCTAACACTAGTTTCTTATTCTTAGATTTCTGCAGGATTAACCATCTTTCAGAGATTAATAAAATTTTCTTGTACCTGAGAACCAAGACTCATAGAGTCTTGGTTCTTTGAGCCTACATTGTCATACTGGAATGACATATTAAACAAATGCCAAGCACAAAGGAGTCTGACTGGGTGACTGAGATGAGAGGCGAAAGAGGCTTAGTAGAGATTTAATTCTTTATTGGAAACAAATCTGAATAAAAATCCCAATTGTGTCTGTGTGTATGTGTGTGTGTGAATGTGCACATATGTTTGTGGTTACTTTTTGCAGGTTTTTTTTTTTTCCTTTGTAGTTGATTTCTAGTCTCATAGCATTGTGGTTGGAAAAGATGCTTGATATTATTTCAGTTTTCTTAAATTTTATTGAGACTTGTTTTTGACCTAGCATGTGATCTATGTTGGAGAATATCCCATGTGTACTTGAAAAGAATGTGTATTCTGCTGCTTTTTGATAAAATGTTCTACACATATCTAAGTCCATTTTGTCTAATGTGACTTTTAATGTCAGTGTTTTCATATTGATTTTTTTCTAGATGATCCATCTATTTATGTAAGTAGGATATTAAAGTCTCAGACTATTATTTTGTTATTGTCAAGTGCTCCTTTATGTCTGTATGTATTTGCTTTATGTGTTTAGGTGCTCTTATGTTGGGCACTATGTATTTACAATTGTTATATTTTTATGTTGGATTGATCTCTCAATCATTATGTATTATCTTTCTTTGTTTCTTGTTACAGTCCTTGTTTTCAAGTCTATTTTGTCTGGCATAAGTATTACTACTCCAGATTTTTAAAAAATTTCCATTTGCCTGGAACGTCTTTCTTCATCCCTTCACTTTTAGTCTGTGTGTGTCTTTAGATCTGAAGTGAGTCCCTTGTAGGCAGTAAATACATGAGTCTTGTTTTTGTATCCATTCAGCCACTCTATGTCTTTTGACTAGAGCGTTTTGTACTTTACACTTAAAATAATTTTTGATAGGTATGTCCCACTCCAGTACTCTTGCCTGGAAAATCCCATGGATGGAGGAGCCTGGAGGGCTGTAGTCCATGGGGTCGCTGAGGGTCAGACATGACTGAGCGACTTCACTTTGACTTTTCACTTTCATGCATTGGAGAAGGAAATGGCAACCCACTCCAGTGTTCTTGCCTGGAGAATCCCAGGGACGGGGGAGCCTGGTGGGCTGCTGTCTATGGGACTGCACAGAGTGGGACACGACTGAAGTGACTTAGCAGCACTGCCATTTTGTTAATTATTTTGGAGTTGTTTCTGTAGTTCTTTTTTTTTTTCTTTCTTTTTCTTTTGTTCTTTTACTTTGTGAATTGATAACTATCTTTAGTGTTATATTTGGATTCCTTTCTCTTTGGTATTTGTATCTATTATAGATTTTTGGTTTGTGGTTACCATGAGGTTTATTTATAGCAATTTAAATATATAGTAATTATTACTAGGTGCTGATCTCTTAATTTCAAGTGCATTTTTTAAATACTGCATTTTTACTCCCTGCAACATATTTACTATTTTTAACATCATATTTTATTGTTTTGTGTGTTCCTTAACTACTTATTGTAAAAATAGATGATTTTTACCACTTTTGTATGTAAGCCTTCCTTCTATTTTTGTACATGGTTGATTTACTACCTTTACCATATTTACCTTTACCAATGAGTTTTTCCTTTCATAATTTTCGTGCTTTTAGTTGTGGCCTTTTAATTTAGAGAAATTCCTTTAACATTTCTTGTAAAAGTTGTTTCATGGTGATGAACTCTTTTAGCTTTGCTTCTCTATAAATTTTTTTTCTCTCTCCTTAAAATCAGAATGAAAACTGTGCCAGGAATTCTTGGCTGCAGGTTTTTCCCTTTCATCACTTTAAATATATCATGCCACTTCCTTCTGACCTGCAAAGTTTCTGCTGAAAAGTCAGCTGATAGCCTTATGGGAGTGCCCTTGTATAAAACTTGTTGCTTTTCCCTTTTTGCTTTTAATATTCTCTATTTTTAAGTACTGCCATTTTAATTACTATGTGTCCTCTTTATGTTGATCTTATTTGGAACTCTCTGTGCTTCCTGAACCTGAATGTCTTGTTTCATTTCCCAAGCTAGGGAAGTTTTTAGCTCTTACATTTTCAAATATGTTCTTGTCCCCTTTCTATTCACTTTCTAGGACTGCTCTAATGTGAATATTATTATGCTTAGCATTGTCTCAGAGGTCTCTTAGACTATTTTCATCTTATTCTTTTTTCTGTTCAGCTTCAGTAATTTTCATTACTCTGTCATTCAGCTCACTGATAAATTCCTCTGTATCATTTAATCTACTGGTGATTCTTTCTAGCATGTTTTTCATTTTAGTTATTGTGTTCTTCATCTATTTGGTTCATTTTTATATTTTCCAACTCATTAAAAACTTCTAACTTCTCACTCTGTTCATCCATTCTTCTCTCAAGTCCTTTGATCATCTTTACATTCAATACCTCAAGTTCATGGTTCAAGGTATTTTATCCATCTTTGTATCTCCAACATCTAAGATAGTGTATTATACATACTAAGTAAAGTGTTAGTTGCTCAGTTGGGTCTGACTCTTTGCAACCCCATGGATTATAAATGCTGTCCATGGAATTATCTGTTAGGTAAAAGACCAGGACACCAAAAAAGTGTCTAACAGGCTTTTTAATGGCAAAGCGCTACCGGGCAGGGTTCCCGGACCAGAATGAGGCAGGTCGAGGAAGTCCGCACCTGGACCGTGTTGGGGGTGGCTTTTATATGTTCGTTGCGAGGGATGGTCAGGCTAGATGGACGGGGGTTCAGATAGGTCACCAAGCCGAGGCATCACGGGCTGACAGGTCCTTCTACGTGGCTGGGGTGGGGCAGCTTTAGCTGGCAAAGTGTGCTGTCATTGGTCCTGTTAGGGACTTCCCCCGCGGGTGGAAGGAAGAGGAGGGGTGGCCCATCATGGCCCCCAGGGTCCAGCCTTACATTATCCAAGTAAGAATACTGGAGTGGAGGCACTCAATAAATGATTATTAAGTGAATTACATTTTGGACCAGTCTTTAGGCCAACTGGAAAGCCTTCTCCAGCTCATGTTTTGAGAACTACTGCCATAGCAACATATCTATAACTCATCCTTTATTTTATTTAAAGCATTCCCTAGCAGAATGAATAACTCGTGTAATCTCAGTCACAGTTTTATCAACACAGACATTAAAAGCTATTCTGGGTCCAACTCTCACTTCTGTTTAGGACACAGAACTCCATAGGCCTATAAAATTTGTTCTATTAGAAAAGAGTGGCCTTAAATTAATTTTAAAATTTTACACAACAGTTAAGCAACAGCCTAATGGTTTTTAAGCCCATAGTTTTCATTTCTACTTTCATTATGAAACTGATACATTCAACACATACATGTTCTACTATAAATTCTTCAAGTAACAACACTTAAGACCAAAGCTAGATTGAAAATAAATAAATGGGCCATGAATCCCACTCCACCCACAAAATGATCCAAGCAGGAAATTTCTACTTACCCATTGCTCAACCTAACCTTGCTAAAGAAAGAGACCTTTGGGTGGAGAAGTTCTTATGCAAATAAATTCCTAAGGATGATGCTCAGTAAGAGAGTCACCTGTCTGGAAAAGACTAAGCCCTGTGTCACTTGTAATGGACCAATCTGGAGTCCAAATAGATGACAGAGCGTAGCATCTCCTAGGTCTTCCCTTCCTCCTCAGTTCCATTGCTGAGGCAGACTTTAGAGGCACAACTTCTTCCTCCAATTCCCTACTTATCATATCTAAATACTATATCAGGTGATTTCAGTTTCTTCAATTACCTCTCTGTGAATCTCATGATAATCTGGTAAATATGCTTTTTATGTGGAAATAGTGGCAGGTGGATTCATGGCTAACATTTATGGACCACTGCTGCTGCTGCTGCTGCTAAGTCACTTCAGTCGTGTCCGACTCTGTGCGACCCCATAGACGGCAGCCCACCAGGCTCCCCCGTCCCTGGGATTTTCCATGCAAGAACACTGGTGTGGGGTGCCATTGCCTTCTCCGTTATGGACCACTATAGGACAACAATTATGCTAAGCACTTAACATATAACTTAAGAATTTAATTCTGCCAGCAACAACACAGGGTAAATATCTTTTAGTTTATTATTATTATCATCCTCACTCTAGAGATAAAACTGAAAGAGGTTAAGGCCAGGTCGCTTAACTTCCAGGCTAGTACCTGAACATTATGTAACATTGCTGTAGCAAATGTCACCAAACACAATTAATTCAAGCAATTAACTGTGATACAGGATGGGACCTGGGACCTTTGCTGCAGTGATGTAATGCTTGCACCTAGACAAACATCTCCTTAAGCAACAAAATACAAAGAAACTATAAGAGACTAAAAATAACTGTAGGCATACATAATTGGGACAAATTGGGCACAAAAAGATATAAAAAGACCAAAAGACCCAAATGCCACTTCTGAAGAGCTGAGCACAAAAGCCAGGTGTCAGGAGCAGAAGCAAGGTACTGTGCATGGCCTCCACACTTAACACCACCTAAAGAGTAGACAAACGCTTAAGCTACCCCTCCTGCCTGACCTATGGACACACCCCTACCCTTATTCCATATAAGAAACTAGCTTGCCCCTTCTTTGGGAAGTGGGCAAGGAAAGCTATTACTTGTTTTCACTCCTTTCTGCAGCCACAGAAGCCTCAATAAAGCCTTCCCTGAGTTTCTTGTCTGGCACTTAGTCAACTTCTATTGATTGGGGAAGACCAAGAATCCTGGTTGGTATCAATTGCTTTCAAACTACCTAAGTATAAGTCCCTGGCAGTTTGGCAGCCCATGAGGACTTCCTGATTTAATTCAAAGATATATTAGTCCCAACAAGTCTATACCCTGAAATTCTATGAACCTTTCTATGTGTCATCCTACTAGGTTGTCTATTAGCTGTGTTTTCCCAAAGTTTATTAACTGATGAGAAATGCTTTGTTTTTCTTGTGATAAAGCTATGTATCATAGTAGTTTTCCTTGAAACAGTACCTAGTAGTCAGCTAAAAGATAAAGGATATTTTATGATGGGGATATTTTATTGGTATAGACTAGCTCAAGAAAGGAAGAGAATGCCTACTCTACTGAGACTGACTAGGAAAAGGAAAGAAAGGTTGGGCTTCCCTGGTGGCTCAGATGGGAAAGAGTCTGCCTGCAATGCAAGAAACCCAGGTTTCGGGAAGATCCCCTGGAGAAGGAAATGACAACCCACTCCAGTATTCTTGCCTGGAGAATTCCATGAAACAGAAGAGCCTGGTGGGCTACAGTCCATGGTGTCACAAAGAGTCGGACATGACTAAGTGACTAACTTACAATGAGAAGCTAATTCCTAGGGCGATGATGCTCAGTAGTCTTTTTTCTCTGGTGCACTGGGGAGAGCTGGATGTCCATTTTTAAAAACATGGTGGGTTGAGAATGTGGAAAAGAAAAAAATTTTAAGGATAGCTGCTGTGAATTGGAGGAGGTAATAGTAATACTGATTTATAGATGATAGATTGTGGCTCTAGCTAAAATACACAAATTTGTAATGAATTGTGGCTAGGATTTTCTTCCACAATGCTCTGTGGATCCTTAAGGGTAGAAATCTATGAATTTGTGACTGGAGGGAAATTAATAGAGTAGGAAAGGAAAACCTGTCTCTAATCCTAGGCTTATTAAGAAGACTAATAAGAAAAGATGTATATAGTCTAAGAAATTGAGAAGAGTTGAGAACCTGTATATATTCATTCATTATTTCACAATCTTTTATGGAGGATCTATCACATATTAGTTATCTGTTAAATTCTTTAATACAAGGATGAATGAGATCCTGCTCTGAGTTAAACATTAATACATGGCAAGGCTGTCTCTAAATACCATGGAATACATATATACAGGTATATTTTGGAAAAGTTGGTTCTAAGTGGTGCCAAGGCTGTCTCACATTCAGACTATAAGAGAAACAGAGAGAAAAGCTTAAATTATTCAGACAGTAGGTAGAACCAAACAATCAACTAATACATGACAGAGAATAACTAGGAACATAAGCAGAGGTCAAAGCTGGTAAGAAGGTGAAGGTTTAGGAGGTAAATGATCCTGGAAGAGATGTTTGAGATGTAGGAGCTATGAGAGTCCAGGTTGAATCTGGCCACTGGAGAAATGCTGTTATTTGAGGTTAGAAAAATAGATATAATTTGGTGTGGGGATTAAACTCTGTGGGCTTCCCATACCCCTTCCAATTCATCATTTGAATTGCAGGTCTCTACCTACAGGAGCTAGCTGAAGGAGTCAAATGAAAAGAATAAAAATAATTGGCAGGGATCCAAGTCCATGTAGTTTGGTTGACCAAGGGCTATCACTATTTTTATTGATATTTTTGAGAGAAGGAATCAAGGCCTATAGATTAATTTGATGAACACAAGGACAACTGCTTGGTTTGTGTTCTTGGAGATTATTTACTTTGTAGGTGTCTATTGCCAATCTTCTTCAAGCTAGATTTCAAGCGCTATGAGGGCAAAGACCATGTCTGTCTTGTTCATAATTGTTTTCCCAGAACAATGCCTGACAGTAAATTGTTTTACTTTGCTTCAACAATAGCAGTAGACTTTGATAAGTGCTGTAACATCAGAATGCATTGGTACTCTGGAAGCAGAGCATTAGCTTTACCTTGGAGTTAGGGGAAGCATTCTGAAAGAAGGTGGCATTTGAAGAATGGATAGGACTTTGTAAAGTGGAATGAAAAGAGAAGAGTCTTCCAGAAAGTTTGGAACACCATAAATAAAGGCAAAGCATTACAAAACACATGGAATGTTCGGGAGCTATTGAAAAGTTTATTTTTTGAGCACTGGTACTTTAAAATGTATGCAGTATCAGCGGAAAGTAAATTTCTTCCCATGCAAGTATACTTTACTTTATGGAATAGCAGTAAAATAAGAATATTAAATTACTTTAAAAATCGACTTTGGAGAGAAATTCTTTTGTCATGTGGATAAACCTGCCAACAGTGACTCTCCTAAAAAGCTTTTCCTTCCAAAGAGGACTCATATATGGCTGCCCAAAAGGTTTTATTTAAAATGTATGAAGAAACTGAAGAGTATAAAGGGAAGGATAATGCTTCTAACAACAGCAAAAAAAAAATTAGAAGGATAAAGGGTAATGGTCATATGATGTGAGGAAGGAACACAATTTGTTCACCATTTAAGGACTATCACTAACCTAACCTTTCATAAAAACTGTATGGTGGAGGTGGAACCTACAGGAATTTTACTCAGTGAACATTTACGATGTAACAGGTGCTTCGCAATCATTGTCTCACTTAATCTTCACACCAGTCCAGAGAGGAGTCCAGGACTCAACATTTTATAGATGAGGTAACAGAGAGGAAGAATAGTTGGGTAAACTACCTGAGCAGTAAATGAAACCGAAATCAAGGCCTACCTCCAAGGTCATAGTCTTTCCCCTACTCTATCCTGCTTCTAACTTAAGAAACTGTTTAATTAGAGAGAAAAACGTTCTTCCTTAATACGAAACACAATACAAAACAAAGGCACAGGTCTCCGTGTGTGTGTGAGTGTGTGTGGGTTAAGTGAGTTCAGAGCCAAGTCCTCCTGCACTGTGAAGCAAAGTTCCCCAAACAGCCCCAGGTCTTGTTGTTCATAATTCATCCTTATAATTAACCCCAGGGTTAAGGTATTGTTTCTGAAACCTGATAAAAATGCAAATATGTAACCTGAGAGGATTGATGCGACCTCAATTACAAACCGAACTAAAGAACTGGCTGTTTAACTTGACCGGACTGGTCTAGTAATCGGGAAAGGAGGGTACTGCTGAGGCATCCCTGCAGGTGAAGACCCCAGGCTCAGGAAAGCAGGTGAGGGGGTGAATGTCTGGATTGGAGAGATCTCACTTGGTAAAATAAGCTGAGCTAAAAAACAAACTTGGCGCTCTGAACAATTCTCTGAGAAGGGAGCGAGGAATACACCTTGCCTTCTGATTCCAGGATTCTTTAGGAACCCCATAGACAAGCCTCCTGAGGTTCACCATCTTCCAGCCTGTACTCCTTGCTTTCTGCCCAAGCAGCCAGGTCTGCAGATTTAACCCTTCCCCTCCAGACGCCCGCGCTCCCTCCCCCGCGACTGGGCATGCTCAGTGGCCTCCCGGGTTGTGCTTCCAGGGAAACCTCCGCACGCCCTACCCGGGGCTGCTCTCGGTTGCCTGCTCGCCGCCCGCCGCCCGGGGCCCATTCCAGCTTGCTTAGCTCCTAGCGACCCAAATTCCGGCCCTGCCCCCGCCCCGCCCGCGTCCGCAGCTAGTGCGGCAGCCGCGGCCGCCCTGGTCCAGACTCCGCGCTGGGACCGACCTCGTCCAGCGCCGGGCGGAGCGCGCAGCCGGAGCGCTTGGGAGAACAGAGATGGAGACCCGACTGCCGCTCGCCGGGACCTGCTGAGCTTCTGCGGCTGCCGAGTTCACGTGAGTAGCGGCGTCCTGGGGCTACCCACCGCGAGCGGAGAGGAGAGGCGCGAATGCCCTTGAAGAGGAACCAGGTGGCGGCGAGGACGCGAGGCATCGCGCGAGCTGTGCAGCGTGTGGGGCACAGCAGGAATGCTGCGGGTGTGGGCAGAGGGTGTTGGAATGAAAAGTGCATAGTACCTCGGTGCAGGGGCTTCGTGTTCATTGAGGACCATCTTCTGTCCCCACATCTTGCCACCCCCAATTAGCACCCGGGGGATGCAGGTAGGCAGGAGAGGCTGTTTATATCTTGGCTGGGGCGCTAATCACCTATTGACCGAACGCCGAAGGCTTTTGAGGAGGCATGGTCGGCAGAGACCAAAATAGGAGCGGAGACCAGCGCGGCCGGGCCGGGCGAGTGGCCCGTCGGGATCTCGGGGCCCCTTGCCCCGCTGCCTGAGGCCCCAGGGGCAGTGCAGGACTTCGGGTTGGCGAGCCGCAGAGCTGGAGGGTCACCAGCGCCCGGAACCCGGGGACCTGTCTTAGGAGCTGACGCGCGGTGCCTCCTACTACCAGGAAACCCCTCACTTATGAGAACATCTCTTTCCTAGGCAGGTAGAATTGAACAGGCGACTGGGGAGCGACGGCTGACAGAGCTATTAAAAGCAAAACAGTTAAGTGTGGTGGTGAGCTGTGCCATTGTGAGTGCCTTTCGCCCCCCGCCCCCGCCCCCCAAGTGTAGGTGCTCCTAGTCACCGTGTTTCCTCCCGACCTCCAAGTGGCGAGTCTGGTAACACACCTTATAAATATTTCAGGAACGACCTCGTAGGCTCGGTTGCCTCAGATCAAGTTTAATGAATATGTTTGTCAGCCTTTATGCTCTGCACAGGCAGGTAGAAGCCCCGTGCCTCAGTTTGCCAGATCTCATCCCTTTCCTATACCAGCTAGGAAAAAGATACTGCCAACCCCCCGGTGAGCTTTAGATTGGTACCGTAAATTTGAGTCTGTCGTTCGGAGAGACCTGTCTTGGGCAGATATCCAAGCGTTGTTCTGCATTTCTGCAGTGTGCGTGTTGAGCCTGGAGCTTGACAAACCGGAGCTTCCAATATGGTGGAAAGCAGGTAATATGCTTATGTTGGAATAAACGTCTTAATTCATTATCATCTTAAGACACCAAGTAGTTACACAGAATTAGTCATTCTCTCCCTAGAAGTTGAATCTGAGATCTAGTTGAAATTTTGAGGAAAGGAAAAATTTGTATTTTTCTACAACTGGAAGGCGTTTATCTCTCCTAAATTCTTCCATGGGAATAAGAAATGAAGGTCTTTTTCATAATCACTGTCAAGAATAATGAAAGAACACAGTAATGTAGGAAACTTTCAGGATTGGAACAAGCTGTAGGGCATCTTTCCTTACACTTTGGGTGATAACTTCCACTATAACACACACACCATTAATGCTCTACAGTGGTACTCCTTTGCTGAAGAAACCTGCTTTTTCCTCCCTTAGTGAGACCCTTGGTATATCTCTAAACAACTTGTGAGGAATTCCTCTGTTGACCAAGATTTCAAGCCTCTAAGATTTACATTATGCTGAAAGAGACAAGTCTCATCTCTTGTAAGACCATGCACATTGAAGCTGAACAATTCGGTGTACAGATATTTTTCATTTAGAGAAGACTTTTCTAGCAAAGACCCACTGCAGTTACATCACAGGCTCCACCTCCGCCTCCCAGGCTGCTTCTCCCCAGCCTGTTAGTGAGGACAGTATGTCTCACTGTGCTTGATGAAGAAAAGGAATCCCCGAATGAAAGACATATATTTCTCATACTGTGTTTTCAAAATTAAAATTTCAAAAAAATTTTTGTTACTAATACATAAATGTAAGGACTTAATTCAGAAATATTGATAATGACTCTGAATATCAGCTTTCAAAGAAATCTGGAGCAACATTACAATATTCTCTGCCCTGAAATTATTGATAGATGGTATTAGAAGGGAATTCTATGAAATTAATAAGATAAGTAAAAATTTTGTATAAGAAGCAGCATTTCCTAAAGTATGTTACTGACTTGCTCAGAAAGTAACCCAGTATCATTAACAGACATAAAATATGGCCAGTTGAGAAGTTTGCAGAGCTCAGATACAAGCCTCCAGGTGCTCTAAAGAAACATTCTTTGAGTCCTGTGAGAATTTTTAAAGAGTCACTGGTAAAGCTGTCAGATTTAGCAAATAAAAATATAAGCTGCTCATGAGTTAAATTTGAATTTCAGATAAACAATGAATAATTGTTTTTAGTACAAGTATATCCCGTCCACAATTTGAGGTATGCTTATACTAAAAATTGTTTTATTTGTTGTTCATTTGAAATTCAGTTTTGACTGAGCTGCCTGTATTTTATCTGGCAACTCTATACTCACTGGAAATGTTTCGGTCCTCTTTTTGGGGTCACTGTGTTTTGAAAAATGAAAGTGGAGCAGAAATCATATGCTTTTGTACAGACAATCTGGGACAAGTCCAGTTATGGTTCAGGCTATTGAAAATAACTCATGCTTCAAAGTGAGATGCATACACATTCTGATTCACCTTGTTGTACAGCAGAAACTAACACAACATTGTAAAGCAATTATATTCCAATTAAAAAAATTTTTTAATACTTTTAAAAAGTGAACGATTGAATACTTTTAAATCGTTCAACACATCTCTGCTTGCTAGATTTAGTGAGAGGTGCCAAAAGATACAAAGATGAGTAAGGGAAGTGGAGGTAGAGGAAGAGCTCTGTGTCATAAGATCTGAGACTTCCAGGGTCCACTCAAGGAGCCTAGGAACGCCACTGAATTCTGCTTAGCGGCTCTAGTCAAAAATGATGAGCAGTTTGACAGGTCTGACCTTGAATGAGAGAGATCTTACCCTGGGAGGCAAGGAATAAAGAAATTCATGCCTTTATACCTAATGGAGTGGAGCTGGAGGTTGACGCCTCAGTCAGAGGACAAAGAAGCCTGCTGAGAATGAGGAAAATGAAAAGAGAACGCGAAATGACATTACATAGTCGCTGATGGGAATGGAAAAGGGAGCTGAAAAGAGACAAGTCCAAGGATTGGTAAACGGTACTTGGGTGAATGCATCTCACTGCATTAAAAAAAATAGTTCATTTGCCTTTTGACTAATACTTAAAGGGCTTCTTCACAGTTCTGCTAACTTCTTGGTTTCCTCAGGTTAAAAAAAAATCATCATCAAACAAATCTGGTGTATAGCATTTTAAAGTTTTGTTATTTTTATGTAAAAGATGATATTTAAATTTGATATTTGTGATGCTGATCAATATTTGGTTGCTTTCGTGCAAATTCCTGAAATAAGCAGATGTTTTGGCTTTCGCAAGTCTATTGCTTCAAATAGGAAAAGATACTAAATTGCAATCGTTTTCTGATTTAGTCCAGCTATCTTTTAAGGAAGCAGATTCTGATAATGGAAAAAAATGTAGATTTTACAGAAACAGAACTATATGAAAATGGCTATATGCTTATAGTACTAGAGAATACCTACTCAGAATATTTCAAATGTAATTAATTCCCAAAACACACTGCTTATATTTGTGTCTTTGAAGACCCAGTGGGTACTTTCACTATTGATCATTATAGGAATTTTCCAGGGAAGTTGAAATCAAACCACTATGGTCCAAGTAGAGAACAGAAAATCTCCTTTTTCTGAAGGTTCCTGTTTGCCAGTCTCAAGCAAATGATGATAGAGTGCCATTCTAGATTGCACGTCTGTCAACAGATATAGTTATCTCTAGGGACCATCTTCAGAAAAGCTTCATATGATTGAATATCCATGCAGTGCTGTGCTGTGCTTGGTAGCTCAGTTGTGTCCAACTATTTGGGACCCCATGGACTGCAGCCTGCCAGGCTCCTCTGTCCATGGGGATTCTCCAGGTAAGAATGCTGGAGTGGGTTGCCATGCCCTCCTCCAGGGGATCTTCCCAAGCCAGGGATCAAACCCAGGTCTCCCGCATTGCAAACAGATTCTTTACCATCTGAGCCACCAGACCCAAGAATGCTAGAGTGGATAGCTTACCCCTTCTTCAGGGGATCTTCCTGACCCAGGAATCGAACCGGGGTCTCCTGCATTGCAGGCAGATTCTTTACTAGCTGAGCTACCAGGGAAGCCCTGAGTATCCATATGTATGGTTAAATTTCTACTTTATATTACAGTAAATAAGCATATAAAATATAAACTTTAAATTACAGTAAGTTTTTTAAATCACAAAATTACTCTATGCTAAAATGCATAGTGAAGCAATTAATTCAGGTTTTTCTTATCAAATGATTATTCCTTAAAAATAGAACAGAAAACACTCTATTTCAAGTATTTATATTGTTCCTCTTTGTAGTGTCTGGCAAACATATCCTGCCTTATAATTCTGATAGTACATGAGAAAAAGAATGATCAAAGACATATTGAAGTTGCCAAAATCTCAAAGCAATTAGACTACAGTTTCTATTTTCAGCAGGGTTTCACTTATTAAAGTGATATGACTTATTAAAGAAAGCCTTACTTCAGTGATCTCTAAAGACAGCTTATGCGAACTGTCACCCAGAAAGAGCTTTAACTGAAATTGTGTGCTCAGTTCACATTCTAAGTCTTCAGTAAATAGTCTGAATTTAGAGAATCTGAAGACAGTATGTTTTTGCATCCCAGGAACTTTTAGCCCTCCAGTTCATTTATGCTGACCATGAGCAAGTCTTATTTAACTTCAGTTTCTGTGCTGAAAAATGAAAGATATACACATTTCAAAAGACAATATTGTGTCAACTCCAATCATCTTTGTCTATAAAATAAACATTAACTGTGTTCTAAGGGATAAATAACTTCAATCTCAATGTAATTAAATAATTTCTATATTGTCTGTGTACAATCTGTAATGTTTCTGATGCCATCAGAATAATTCAGAATTTGCTATGTTTGATCTTTTGCTTTTTTTGATATAAATCGAGATGATTGTGGTAAATGTTTAAGGAGAGCTCATTAAGCCCCCTTAAAATCTGCTTCAAATAAGCTAATGACTACATATTCAAAATCTTTACATAACTTTTAAATGTAGTTTCCATTTTAATTATTGGGATTGGGACTTTGTTAATTAGAATGTGTGGTATAAGGTCTTATTTCAGCTGATATAACTCTCAGTCCTTTTTTCCCTTGTATACGTAAAGCTGCCATATGTTTAGAAGCTTTCATTCATGATAAAACTCATAACTTATTTGTACCATGGCTGCTTTTTGGTTTAGGAAATGTCATCAATGATAACATAAACTCTGTTCCCTATTTTTACATTACATTATAAATATTTTAAGTGTAAATCAGTCTCTGGCATGAATTAACTATACAAGTATATTTCTTCCTTTTGCTTCAGAAGAAGAATCAAGATGCTGTACCCTTCAGTATTTGAAAGCCAGATTTTCTGAAGATTCTGTATTCTAGTAGAGCAGTTACATTTTAATTTCAGATTTTCTGTGGTCTTAGAATCCATTTAGATTAGCAAAAATCTTAAAACAGTTGTTTTTAATTGAGAAGTTTTATCATATATTCTTTAAAATGGTAAACATTTATCAAAGCTATTTTAATTAATACATATTATGCACATCATTAATCATAACAGTTGTAAATATATATTCACCCAACATAGGACCACCTAAATACATAACTTAAAACTTTGAAAGCTTACATTAATATATCTGGCATAGAAATTTGATTTCATATTCTGTCTCATGGATGATCTGTATGTAGCCCAATATGTGAACTAGTACATGAAAATCAAGATATAAAACAGAAGGATTGGATTATAGTTTTTGATGTTTTGTATCAAGTATTTCTTCTATTATTCCTTTAAATTGTAGATAACCTAGAATATTTAAAATAGAGCCAGACTCATCAAATTTTTACATCTGCACCAACCTTCTGGAATACATCTGTCAACTAGACTCTTGAGTAATCTTTGTAGATGAAATGAAAAAATGAGATCTGGGATGAGATCTAATAGCTGGATTCATCAGCTGTAACCAAAGAATGTTTCTAAGTGTGAAAGCCACATAGAAGCTTGTTTCTTTTGGCCTGCTTCAGATCTCTTCCCTTGACCTTGATATTTCTACAATTTTATCAATGACTCAGATATACTTGGGCTTCCCAGGTGGCTCAGTGGTGAAGAAGTCCCCTGCCAGTGCAGGAGATGCTGGAAAGACGTCTGCTAAATCCCTGGGTCAGGAAGATCCTCTGAAGGAGGAAATGGCAAGCCACTCCAGTATTCTTGCTGGGAAAATCCCATGGACAGAGGAGCCTGGCAGGCTACAGTCCATGGGTTTGCAAAGAGTCAGACGCAACTGAGTGACTGAGCACATACACACAGAGATAGACTATACATATATCAGGTTTGTTGATAAGGCAAACCTCCAAGAACTAGTGAGTTTGAATGACAATCAGGGTTACACTTAATATCCCTTAGCTCAGAGCAAGAGCTGAAACAAAATTATGTGCAGAAAGAGTTGGTTTCATTTAGTTTCTAAAATTAGTTGCCTAAGGTCAGGGAGTGGAAGTCCTTCTTTAACAACAGTTTGAGTTGTAAAAGTTAGTTCACTTGACTATTAACCAACAGTACCGAAGAAATTAATACTTTGTTTGGTTGCATTCATAGAGTCCATATGGAAAAGATAAAAAATAGACACTATGAATGCACTGTACTGAAAGTGATGCATTTTGGGCCATCTATCAGGAAATGAAGGAAGGGAATGCCTGACTCTTGTGAGCCTGTGTAGGATGTTGGCTCATATGACCTTAAAAGCACCTCCTAAATCTGATTATGCATTTTACATTGAGTTCTTAGGCACTTATATATGAATCTGCCAACATAATGGAAGTAAAGGTGTCTGTATTAGACTGGGCTCTATGTTGTCATTTTAAGCATTATTTTTGTCTATGTAACCTCTAAACCCAGTTCTCCAGCCCTCCTGGAGATTCTGCAGATTACCTTCAAATTCCTTTTCTGCTTAAGGCAGAGCTAGTTTCCATTCCTTGTGATAATAAAAAACCCTAACTGGTACGAGGCAAACAAGTCCATACTTACATTGGCATCTTAGTCAGTCACTGGGACCTACTGAGTACAAAGTACTCTGAAAGGCTCAAAAGGAAATATTGATTCATTTTCTGAGTATTTCTGTAACAAGGCATCTTGCTTGGCATTTTGTAGGAGAGGCAAGCAAAACCGGTATTTTCAAATTAGTGCTATGAGGACAAGTAGAAGGTAGGGATGCCACTGTCAGACATTGATAAAGGCAGATATTCTTTGAATTCCTGACTCTCAAGATTGATTTAGTGTAGGGATGAAAGGTTGGGGTGAGAAAGCATGCTTTGGGGGAAAAATATATGTTTCATCAATTCTAAGAGTCAAATTGTTTTCTTCATCTTAACATTTATGAAATTAGAAAACATTAGAAAAATTAGAAAACAAGTGTGTCATGTTTTAATTGCCACCTTTTTCTCCTCAACCCATCTAACATATTTCACCAAATCTAAGATGTCACTGAATATATACTGCTACATTTTTACTATTAAGAAAAAAGGCTCTGTAAGTAATTACTTAAAAATAATGATATGTAACAGCATACTGGGGGGCTCTAGAGTAGATTTAAAGAGAACTTAAGATAATTAGGTCATTACCATCTTTTTAAACTGAGGAATGGTACGGGGAGGGAGGAGGGAGGGGGGTTCAGGATGGGGACACGTGTATACCTGTGGCGGATTCATGTTGATGTATGGCAAAACCAATACAATATTGTAATTAGGAGGAGTAATTAACCTCCAATTAAAATGAATAAATTTATATTAAAATAAAGAGTAAATAAAAAGCATTCATTTTTAAATACAAAACAAAAAGATAATTAGGCCAGTCATGGAAATGTTATGAGTTAAACACCAAATTCCGTTTCATTGTTCTAGTAGTTTCCCAAAGCTGTTAAAGAACAGTAGATTTATGTTATGAACAAATTCAGGCACTAATCATTTTAGCTTTGTTTGACTATAAAATATGCCTGATTCTCAGTTTGTGATTGCACATTTATTTTGACAACTTTTCTATTTGTACAGAAGTCAACAAAATAACATAATGGATCCTAGTATTCAACAATTATCAATTCATGATCAGTGCTGTTCGATTTTTAGCCCCTACTGTCTATCCACCCAATTTTATTTTGGAGCAAATCTCAGACATCATGCCATACCATTTGTAAATATTTCAGTGTATATCTCTAAAACACATACTCAAAATATTGTTTCTACTTTCCTCAAAATAAAATTTATAGTTTGCAGCACCTTTTTAAATAAATTGTGTGTTTATTTTAATTAGGTTTTAAGCTACCTTTTGGGGGAGGTTTTTAAAAAGAAAACCATATGAAGAATACTTCAGTGTCCAGTGATTTCTTTTTAAGACATTTATATGATGCTAGTAGATCATATCATAATCCTGCAGTAATATCTGTCTTAATTTTCCACTTTGCAACTTTCTTTTGAATATGTTCTCTAGTTGAAGATTTGTTTAAAGAATATACTGCTGTTCTTGCCATTTCCAAAGCAACCTTCAGAAATGTCATATCTATTCTGTTATTATTTTTGGCCCCAAGAGGAGGATTCCTAGTTATTATATCAAATGACTTGAACTGTGTCAACATTTGTCAGCTCAAACCCTTCCACTTTCCCATTAAATATTTTCAATACATTTTAATTTGTGTCAGATGCAACAAACAGCCTACAGTGTGTGATCTGGTGGCGTACTATTCTAAAGTAACTTGGTCTTTTTTAATCCATCTACTTGATGTAAGCAACTGACAAGTTCCTTGAATCTTAGTTTCTTCTTTTTTGCTTTTTTAAAGTGTGGGTTCACAGGGTTTAAGGCCATTGGACCTCAGGAGGCTGGAAATACCACCCTATGTATGTCACATTTTTTTTAAAAAAGTTTTTGTCTTTAATCAAAGTAATACATATCATTTAAAACACCGTATAATTATACAGTATTATAATGTAAAATAGACCCGTTGCCCAGTCCTTCTTCATTCCACAGGTGTTTCTCAAGTATACTCACTTAAATTCTTTTAGCTTATTCTTCTGTTGTATTCCACCTTACTTTTAAATAATATGCTAATATTGCTATTTCTCAATATTTAAAAATATCATATCTACTGATTTTCTACTATGGAAGTGAAGATTTAACTTTCATACCTAACATCTTTCCCTGATATACATTCTTTTCTCTTTCCTCAGTTCTCCCATTATCTCTGTTTTTCCCTAAGAGAGTTTCACATGTATCTTGGTTTGGATGGTTTTCTGAAGGGTAAATCTGAGGACTAGTCATCTGCCTGCCACTGTTCTGGGAGCTGAATGGGTGAAGAAGGCTGGAGAAATCTCACCTTTATCATGTAGACTTCCGTTTAACTTCCTGATATTCAGTATAGAGCTCAGCCTCATTTCTTGTTTCTAGAAGCTCAGAACCTATTTAGCTCATCCCCTTCAAGAGTTAATCTCACCTCTTCTGATGGAATGGAGCAGGGTTATGCCTATTCTCTTTAGGTGAGGAGGAGATCTAGGCCCTAACTTATCCTTATGAAAATTTTCAATCAAATTGTGTTGATTCATTCTGCATTCCCATTTTTAGAGCAGTATGGCACCCCTAACTCCTGAACATGACTGAGATTCTGTGCTCTGAATTATATTGCCTTTGGGTTACTTCCCTCACTGTAGATTTAGTCAGGTAGGTGAAGTAAATTACCATTTGCTTATCTTTCAGCTTCCAGATTCTGCTGACATCTCATGTGCACTCCTATTGCCCTTAGCCTTATGGATTCATGCTTTTTGGTTTCTTTACGTTAGTTGGATTCAGTTCAGTCTCTCAGTCGTGTCTGACTCCTTGTGACCCCGTGGACTGCAGCATGCCAGGCTTCCTTGTCCATCACTAACTTGGGAAGCTTGCTCAAACTCATGTCCGTTGAGTCGGTGATCCAACCATCTCATCCTCTGTCATCCCCTTCTCCTGCCATCAATCTTTCCCAGCATCAGGGTCTTTTCAGATAAGTCAGCTCTTCACATCAGGTGGCCACAGTATTGGAATTTCAGCTTCAGCATCAGTCCTTCCAGTGAATATTCAGGACTGATTTCCTTTAGGACTGACTGGTTTGACCTCCTTGCAGTCCAGGGGACTCTCAAGAGTCTTCTCCAGCACCACAGTTCAAAAACATCAATTCTTCAGTGCTCAGCTTGCTTTATAGTCCAACTCTCACATCAATACATGACTACTGGAAAAACCATAGCTTTGACTACATGGACCTTTGTTGGCAGAGTAATGTCTCTGCTTTTTAATATGCTGTCTAGGTTGGTATTAGTTGGATTATGTGTTGGATTACATGTGTTTTATTTGTCATGTTTAGACGGAAGTCTATAAACATGTTTAGATGGCAAGAATACACAGAACTATACAAAAATGATCTTAATGACCCAGATAACCACAATGGTGTGATCACTCACCTAAAGCCAGACATCCTGGAATGTGAAGTCAAATGGGCCTTAGGAAGCATCACTACAGACAAAACTAGTAGAGGTGATGGATTTCCAGCTGAGCTATTTCAAATCCTAAAAGATGATGCTGTGAAAGTGCTGCACTCAATATGCCAGCAAATTTGGAAAACTCAGCAGTGACCACAGGACTGGAAAATGTCAGTTTTCATTCCAGTCCCAAAGAAAGACAATGCCAAAGAATGTTCAAACTACCACACAATTGCACACATCTCACACACTAGCAAAGTAATGCTCAAAATTCTCCAACCCAGGATTCAACAGTATGTGAACCGTGAACTTCCAGATGTTCAAGCTGGATTTAGAAAATGCAGAGGAACCAGAGATCTAATTGCCAGCATCCGTTGGGTGATAGAGAAAGCAAGAAAATTCCAGAAAAGCATCTACTACTGCTTTATTGATTATGCCAAAGCCTTTGACTGTGTGGATCACAACAAACTGGAAAATTCTTCAAGAGATGGGACTACCATATGACCTTACCTGCCTCCTGAGAAATGTGTATGTAGGTCAAGAAGCAACAGTTAGAACTGGACAAGGAACAACAGACTGGTTCCAGATTGGCAAAGGAGTACATCAGGGCTGTATATTGTCACTCTGCTTATTTAACTTTTATGCAAAGTACATCATGCGAAATGCCAGGCTGGATGAAGCTCAAGCTGGAGTCAAGATTGCTGGGAGAAATATCAATAACTTTGGACATGCAGTTGATACGACCCTAGTGGCAGAAAGCAAAGAGGAACTAGAATCTCTTGACGAAAGTGAAAGAGGAGAGTGAAAAAGCTCAGAGCTTCTATATACTTCCAGTAAATCCCTTATGTGAGATCTGCTAGATTTTGCATTGCTTCTGGGCAGACTGTTTTACTTATTTTGAGTCTCTAGTGAACATAATAAGTGCACAATGATGTTTATTGACTAGAATTAAGAACTGAGGTCTCTTTCTACCAACTGGCTGTCTATCCTTGGATAAATCATTTATTGAATTTGTTTGAGGCCACACAAGGTCACTTAGGAAAGGTATAGCAGAAGAATAGGAACATTGGGGAACACCTATACTTAAAGGGCAGGCAGAGGAAGAGTGTGAGATAGACAGAAAATCAGGGGAACATGGAAACATGGAAGCCAAAAGCAGACCTTTCAAGCAGTAGCATCACATGAAATCATATCAAATGAAGATAAGAAAATAGAGCTTGGATTAGACCATGCTCTGCCTTCAACCAAACATTTATATACTCACTCAGTCTATGTATAGATAAATGTTTATCATTCCTGAGATGTTTATGGTCAGAGCGATGTTTGTAGTATAAGGAAGTAGTCTTGAACCCTGTGTATAGGTGAGAATGTGAATGGAATGACTGTGATGACTATGATAGGGGAAGGGAACCAGAGGTCAGAGAGACTATGCAGTATAGAGTTGGGAGGCTGTTTTTGAGGCTAAGAAGGAAGTGAGTTAATCATATGTGATCACCCTGTAACATATTATAGACTTAATTAACCTGATTTACCTGGAGAAGGAAATGGCAACCCACTTCAGTATTCTTGCCTAGAAAATCCCATGGACAGAGGAGCCTGGTGGGCTACAGTCCATGGGGTCACAAAGAGTTAGACATGACTTAGTGACTAAACAACAACCTGGTTTAACCTGAATAAAAATATTTGAGTCAGAGAATATGTTTTATGTTTCATCATACTGCGGATAGTGATTGTAGCCATGAAATTAAAAGACGCTTACTCCTTGTAAGGAAAGTTATGACCAACCTAGATAGCATATTTAAAAGCAGAGACATTACGTTGCCAACTAAAGTCCGTCTAGTCAAGGCTATGGTTTTTCCCAGTTGTCATGTATGGATGTGAGAGTTGGACTTTAAGGAAAGCTGCGTGCCAAAGAACTGATGCTTTTGAACTGTGGTGTTGGAGAAGACTCTTGAGAGTCCCTTGGACTGCAAGGAGATCCAACCAGTCCATCCTAAAGGAGATCAGTCCTGGGTGTTCATTGGAAGGACTGATCCTGAAGCTGAAACTCCAATACTTTGGCCACCTGATGCAAAGAGCTGACTCATTTGAAAAGACCCTGATGCTGGGAAAGATTGAGGGCACGAGGAGAAGGGGACGACAGAGGATGAGATGGTTGGATGGCATCACCGACTCAATGGACATGGGTTTGGGTGGACTCCAGGAGTTGGTAATGGACAGGGATGCCTGGCGTGCTGTGGTTCATGGGGTCGCAAAGAGTTGGACACGACTGAGCAACTGAACTGAACTGAAGCTTCATCAAGTTAAAGTCAGCAGGCTGGCATATAAATACTTGAGAAGTCTATCAAGGCTACTATTTTGTTAGAGTACTGTGCAAACAAAAAGTAAATTCAAATTTTCTCTGTGCTTAGGCCATGCCCAGCCACTTCAGAAATGCTGTTTTGGCTACAAAGGAGTAGATTAACTCAGCACCACTTATGGAAAAACAATTCAAAGGGCTTTTCTCACCAATAGTGTCTCAGAGTATCGTACATTGCATACCAATTATAATTTGTTCCTGTCTTTTATATAGATTTTCTAGTTAAGAGTAATTAGTATATTAACAGGTATGCCTCCTTTAAAACAAAGCTAGATTTAGAAAATAAAGTAATTCTTTTTGCTTTTTATAGAAAACATTTAGAGAAGTTATTTAATGAGCACCCAGTGAGCAGGGACTTAAATACCATTTGCAAAATGCTTTCATCTACCACCCAAAGCCATTTTTGGTGTTTCCTCTTTAGGGGCAGATAATTAGAACTAATTGCTATTTTTGTTTCCTGTTTGCAGAACAAATAGTTAAGACTAATTACTATCTTCCTTCCCATCACTTGTCCTACACAACCAGCAAGTCAGTTTGTTTCTACCTTTGAATTATTTTTTACTTCTTTTTTAAAAAATTTTTATTATTATTTTTTTTTTACTTTACAATATTGTATTGGTTTTGCCATATATCAACATGAATCCACCACGGGTGTACACGTGTTCCCCATCCTGGACCCCCCCTCCTACCTCCCTCCCTGTACCATCCCTCTGGGTCATCCCAGTGCACCAGCCCCAAGCATCCCGTATCCTTCATCGAACCTGGACTGGCAGTTCGTTTCTTATATGATATTATACACGTTTCAATGCTATTCTCCCAAATCATCCTACCCTCTCCCTCTCCCACTATTTGCTTCTCTTTATCACCATCTTTGGTGTGCCAGTTCAGGTCACAACCTGCCCGAATTTATCTAAACAGTCTCCTAAGTGATTCTTGACAAAATGAGCTTTTACTGTAGGGGAGGCTATAATAAGAATGACACAACATTAATAATAATACTAGAAATGAGTAGCAACTCATTGATTACATATTACATTTAACAATGCTATGCTTCAGTTAATTCACTTCTTAGAGCAACCCTTCTAAAGATAATTGTGACTTCTCTCCCCATCTAACTGAACCCCAGAGTGATTAAGCAACTTGTCTAAAGCCATTTGGCTATTGGTGAAACTCAGACATGAATTCTGTCTCCAAAACTTGTGCTCTTAACCACCATGCATATTCTCTGCCATGTTTGACAAATTTCCATTAAATAGTAAGGATCCATTGTAGTATTAAGCTAAGTTGCCTTACCCAGAAAGGGCTTCCCCTGTGGCTCAGTGGTAAAGAATCCACCTGCAGTTCAGCAGCTACAGGAGATTCAGGTTCAATCCTTGGAGGAGGGCATGGCAACCCACTCCAGTATTCTTGCCCGGGAAGGTCATTGGACAGAGGAACCTGATGGATTACAGTCCATTGGGTCACAAAGAGTAGGACACAACTGAAGCAACACAATTTAGCACACATGCACATGTTACCCAGAACAGTACTGGCACACAAATATTCAAGAAGTTTTTGTTTTGTTTTAATAGAAAGACTCAGGAACCACTATGTACAAGTCATGAAGCTGAAGTATTATGATACTTCATTTATCCTGCATCATTATGAATGAGTTTTTTTTTTTTTAGGTAAACCATTTTTCTAGCTAACTGAAATTAAACCATTAAGTATAATTTTTTATTTAAATTTATTTATTTTAATTGGAGGCTAATTACTTTACAATATTGTATTGGTTTTGCCATACATCAACATGAATCTGCCACGGATGTACACGTGTTCCCCATCCTAAACCCCAAATTTTTATAAAAATCTTTCTGAAATGTACTCTATTACTTTATTGCCTTAGTACTATGACAGTCCTAATTTAATATTATCCTGATGACAAAAAGCATTGTTAGGAACAACAAATGTTACATATGCTATTTATTTATCATTTCCTTTGGGCTGTAGTTTTAATTACCATTTATATTCCGAGGAGACCCAAATCTTTGTATACAACTAAGATTTCTCTCCTGACCTTTCTCTCCTGATAGGTATATCTACTATCCCTCTTGAGCCTGAAAATTCAAAATGAACCTAATATCCCCAGATACACCAAGACCTCTAAATCTTCATTTCCAAAATTCGATGTCTTATTGGAAAATTCCACTGTATACCTAGTTGCTAGCCATAAACATGGGCATAATATTTGACTCCTCCTTTTCCTTCACTGCTGCTGCTAAGTCCCTTCAGTCATGTCTGACACTGTGTGACCCCATAGATGGCAGCCCACCAGGCTCCACCATCCCTGGGATTCTCCAGGCAAGAACACTCAATCAGTCAGTTAACAAAAGTCCTATTGATTTTACCTTCTAAATATCTCTCAGATCCATCACAATTTGTCTCTGTCTTTTGCCTTATCCTGCCGTTATTATGTTTGCCTAGATGATTGTAACAACTTTTAAAATGATGCACCTACTTACATTTCACCACAATCTATTCTCCATACTACAGTGAGATTACATCTTTAAGACACCTCTGATCATGACACATTCCAGTCTGTAACTTTCAGTAGTTCTTTACTGCTCATGGGATAAGTTTCAGAGGTCTTTAATATCACATAAAGCTTTCAATGACCTGGTCCTTTCTTGACCATCCATATTTTGCCATCTCAGTTTTTACCTGTTCTCATTGAGCACTGCTACTGGTGCTAAGTCGCTTCAGTCGTGTCCGACTCTGTGTGACCCATAGACGGCAGCCTACCAGGCTCTGCCGTCCCTGGGATTCTCCAGGCAAGAACACTGGAGTGGGTTGCCATTTCCTTTTCCAGTGCATGAAAGTGAAAAGTGAAAGTGAAGTCTCTCAGTCGTGTCCAACTTTCTGCGACCTCATGGACTGCAGCCTACCAGGCTCTTCTGTCCATGGGACTCTCCAGGCAAGAGTCCTGGAATGGGTTGCCATTGCCTTTTCCGCTCATTGAGCACTACACTAGGTCATATTGAATGTTTTCCCCTCCATACATTGTGTATAATATATTCTTGCTTCAAGGACTTTGCATGTGCTATTCGGGGGAACCCCCAAACCCTGTATCTAAGGTAAGCACCTTTTACATTCACTGTCACAGCACCCATTTTCACTTGTAATATTGTGGTTAAGTACCAATTTGTTTTTGTATTGATACACCGTCTTCTCTCTTCCTTAAGACTGTTGGGTCTGGAGGATGGAATTCATACCTCTTGTTCACCCTGTATCCTTAGTGCCTAACTCTGTGTTTAGAGCATAGTAGGCACTAACATATTGTAATAATTTTTAAAAATAGCTTTAGATTCACAGAAGCATTACAAATATACTATAGAGTTTCCTTGTACTAGTGCCCAGTTTCCTCTGTTGTTAATTGTGTGTGTGTGTGTGTGTGTGTGTGTGTGTGTGTGTGTGTATGCATGTGTGCTCAGTTGAGTCCAACTCTTTGTGACCCCATGGACTGTAGCCTGCCACACTCCTTTGCCCATGGAATTTTCCAGGCAAGAATACCAGAGCAGGTTGCCATTTCCTTCTCCAGAGGATCTTCCTGACCCAGGGATCTAACCCACATCTCTTGCGTCGTCTTCATTAGCAGGCAGATTCTTTACCAGCTGAGCTGTTACTCAGCCACAAAAAAGAACAAAACTGGGCCATTTTTAGTGAGGTGAATGGATCTAGAGTCTGTCATACAGACTAAAGTAAGTCAGAAAAAGATAAATATCATATAATATCATATATTAACATATATGTGTGAAATCTAGGAAAAAGGGTACAGATGAACCTATTTGCAAGGGAGGAATAGAGACGCAGATGTAGAGAATGGAGGTGTGGAAACGGGAGGGTGGAACAAATTGGGAGGAGTAGCACTGACAGACATACACTCCATGTGTAAACAGATAGCTGGGGAGGCTGCTGTATAGCACAGGAAGCTCAGTTTGGTGCACCGTGATGACCTAGAGGGGTGAGATGGGGGGAGGACAAGGGGGAGGGGATGGATGTATGCACATAGCTGATTCACTTTGTTGTATAAAACAAAGAAACTAAACATTGTGAAGCAATTATACTCTAATTTTTTAAAATCTTATATTAATATGCTACATTTGTCACAACTAATGGACAGATACTGATCCCTGTTAACTAAAATCTCTGCTTATTCAGATTTCCCTAGTTTTAACTTAATGTCATTTTTCTGTCCTAGGATCTGATCCTTGATACCACATTGTATTTAATAATCATAACTCCATAGGCATCTCTTGACTGAGACAGCTCCTCTGACTTTCCTTGTTTTTGATCTTGAGAGTTTTGAGCAATACTGGTTATTTTCTGGTATATCCCTCATTAAGTATTTGTCTGATGTTTTTATCATGATTAATCTGGGTTTAAAGGAGGAAAACCACAGAGGTAAATTGCTGTTATTTTTCTTTTTTTAAAGGATTTAATTTTTGTCCCTCCAAATCTGAAATATACTGATGCTTCAAGAAAGTGCAAAGTTTTATCAGTTTTGTCAAAGATAAACATCACTGGTTAACAACTTTCATATATTCACAGACCTCATCTTCAATACTATGACATACTTTCTGACGATCACACTGCCTCGATTTTATATCTTTGTAGTTTCCTATTCACCCAGCATCCCAAACACTGAGTCTCACATTCAGCGACATCAAGGCCTTCCTAAGCCCAACCCTATTCCAAACACATATTCTAAGTACCTAGCCGAAGCTTTGTACATAGCTCACAGATCTCAGCTGTTCACCCCCCACAACTTCTGCATCCTAACTCCACAGGGTATTGACAAGTCACAAGTCCATGGAGAAAGTCCTACATCATGTATACTTTGGTCTGAATTTGGACATCTAGAAGCTGGACCAAAACTCTTAGGATTCCTTGGAGGTAGCCAGACAAGGTCAGTATGTCAGTGTGGACTGGGCAAACCAACACCTGAGAGAAGGGATGACCATCTCCCTTGTGGGTCCAGCAAATTTGTGGTTTTGGGCTGCATTTCTTAAAGTGCCATTTCATTACATTATATCAAGGGTATATACTGTCAACATGAATTATCAGTGTAATGTTAATCTTTATCATCCGCCCAAGTTAATATTTGTCAGCTTTCTCAACTGTAAAGTTACCTACTTCTCCACTTTCCATATTGTACTCAGGAAGTCACTACAGGCATACCTCAGAGATTTTGCGGGCCTGTTTCTAAACCAATGCAATTAAGTGAATTGTAAGAATTTTTTGGTTTGCCAGTACATATACACATTATGTTTATACTGTAGTCTATTAAGTGTACAATGGCATTATGTCTAAAAAATGTACATGCCTTATCATTAATATATTTATTGCTAAAAATGCTGGCCATCATCTGAGCCTTCTGTAAGTCATAATCTTTTTTCTGGTGGACTGTCTTACCTTGATGTTGATGGCTGCCAACTGATCACGGTGGTGGTTACTAAAGATTGGAATGACTGTATCAATTTCTTAAGACAACAGCAAAGTTTGGTGAATCAATTGACTCTCTCATCAACAATTTCTCTGTAGTGTTTGATGGCATTTTACCCACAGAAGAACTTCTTTCAAAATTGAAGTCAATCTCTCAAACCCTGCTTCTGCTTTATCACCTAAATTTATGTAATAATCTAAATCCATTGTTGTCATTTCAATAATCTTCGCAGCATCTTCACCAGGAGTTGATTCCTTCCCAAGAAACCACTTTCTTTGCAACTTCTCACCTGCTCAAGTTTTATGAGATTGCAGCAATTCAGTCATAGCCTCAGACTCCACTTCTAATTCTAGTTCTCTTACTGTTCCCACCATATTTGCAGTTACTTCTTCCACTGGAATCTTCAGCCCCTCAAAGTCATCCATGAAAGTTCAAATCAAATTCTTCCAAAATCCTGTTTATCATGAATGTTCTTAGTAACATCTGGAATGGTGAATCCTTTCCAAAAAATTTTCAATTGACTTTGCCCAGATCCATTAGAGGAATCAGCATCTATGGCGGCTATAGTGTTGCTAACATATTTCTTAGATATTAAGACTTAAAAGTTGGAATGCCTCCTTGACCCATGGGCTACAGGATGGATGTTGTGTTAGCAAGCATGAGAACAGTATAGATCTCATTGTATATCTCCGTCAGTGCTCGTGGGTGACCAGGTGTATTGAGTAGTAATATATTTAAAGGAATCCTTTTTTCTAGCAAAAGTTCCCAACAGTGGGCTTAAAAGAGTCAGTAAACCGTGTTGTAAGGAGATGTGCTATCATCCAGGCTTTGTTGTCCCACTTATAGAGCACAGGAATAGTAGATCTAGCCAAATTCGTAAGGGCCCTAGGATTTTCTGAATGATACATGAGCATTAACTTTAAGGTCACCAGCTGCATTGGCCCTTAACAAGAGAGTCAGCCTGTCTTTTGAAATTTTGAAGTCAGGCAATAACTTCTCCTCTTCATTTCTGAAAGTCCTAGATGGCATCTTCCAATAGAAGACTGTTCTGTCTACATTGAAAAACTGCTTCATGAAGCCACATTCATGAGTTACCTTAAGCTCCATACTTTTAAAAGACACAAAAGTACAAAGAACAGTATATAGTCCCACCACTCAAAATGAACACATTTACCATTTATTTTGCTTTTTAATAAATAAAATATTTAAAAAATTGGAGGCCATTATCTCACTCCCCAATCCTAAAACCCTCCCTCTTCTCAGAAGCAACCACAATCTTAAGTTGACACATAACATTTTTTTTCATGCATAAAATATTTACAGAAATTGCTGTGTATTAAAATACTGGCAAAACTCCCAACAAACAAAAGTCTAGCCACCAGATGGCTTCAAAAGTTCTACCAGACATTTAGAGAAGACTTAATATCTATCTTTCTTAAACTACTCCAAAAAATTGCAGAGGAAGAAATTCTTCTGATTCATTTGATTAACTCACCATGATACCAAAACCAGACAAAGATATCACACAAAAAGAAAATTAAAGCCAGTATCACTGATGAACATAGTTTCAAAAAGCTTAAGAAATTAGCAAATTGAATCCAACAATACACTAAAAGGATCATTTACCATACTCAAGTGGGATTTATCTCAGGGATGCAAGTAGCCATAAATCAATCAATGTGATATACCATATTAACAAATTAAAGAATAAAAATTGTACTATTGAGAGGGGCAAGATACAAGATGGTGGAATCTTAAGAAAGAAAAATGGATTCAGACTATACTACAAAGCTACAGTCGTCAAAACAGTGTGGTGCTGTCAGAAAAACAGAAATCACACACCTATGGTCAATTAATCTCTGACTAAGAAGACATTGAAGGTGGGGAGGAGAAGGGGATGACAGAGGATGGGATGGCTGGATAGCATCACTGACTCAATGGAGATGAGTTTGGGTAAACTCTGGGAGTTGGTGATGGACAGGGAGGCCTGGCATGCTGCAGTAGTTCATGGGGTCACAGGGAGTCAGACACAACTGAGTGACTGAACTGAACTGAACTGAAAGAGGTGAAAATATATGATGGAGATAATATTGTCTCTTTAATAAGTGGTGCTGGGAAAACTGGACAGCTGCATGCAAAAGAATGAAAGTAGAACATTCTCTAACACCATATATGAAAATAAACTCTAAATGGATTAAAATCCTAAGTTAAGGCCAGATACTATAAAACTCTTAGAGGAAAACATAGGCAAAGCATCCCTTGACATAAATTGCAGCAAGGTCTTTTTTATCCACCACGTAGAATAATGAAAATAAAAACTAAGCAAATGGGACCTAATTAAATTCAAAAACATTTGGACAACAAAGGTAACCATAAATGAATTGAAGACAGCCCACCAAATGGGAGAAAATATTTGCAAATGAAGTGACAACAAGGGATTAATCTCCAAAATCTACAAACAGCTCATGCAGCTCAATAAAAAAACAAACAAACAAATAGCCCAATCAAAAATGGGCAGATGAGCTAAATAAACATTTCTCCAGAGAAGACATACAGATGGCCAAAAACACATGAAAAGATGTTCAACATTGCTAGTTATTCATGAAATATAAATCAAAAATACAATGAGGTATCACCTCAAACTGGTCAGAATGGCCATTATCAAAAAGTTTACAAACAGTAAATGCTGGCATGAGTGTGGAGAAAAGGTAAATCTTGTCTACAGTTGATGGAAAAATAAATTGCTATAGCCACTGTGGAAAACAATATGTAGCATTCTTTAAAAACTAAAAATATTACTACCATATGACCCAGCAATTCCACTCCAGAGTATGTTCCCAAAAGATATGAAAGCAATAATTTGTAAAGATATATGCACTCAATATCATAGCAGATTATTTACAGTTGCCAATATATGGAAGCAACCAAAGTGTCCAACAGATGAGTGGGCAAAAAAGGATGTGGTGTATATACACAATGGAATACTACTCAGCCATAAAAATGAACAGAATTTTGCTATTTGCAACTTGGAGGGTGTTATGCTAAGTGAAATAAGTGAATACCATACTGCGTGATATCTCTTATACATGGAACATAAAAAATAAAACCAACTAGTAAGTAGAACAAAAGAGAAACATATTCAGATATAGAGAACATACTAGTAGTTACCTGTAGGGAGAGGGATGAGGGAAGAGCAAGAGAGAAGTAGAGGATTAAGAGAGATTAATATAAACTACTATGTATATAACAAGCTATGAGGATATATTGTATAGAACAGGGAATATATTGAATATTTTACAATAAGTATAAATGGAATATAACCTTTAAAAATTATGAATCACTATGTTGTACATCTGAAACTTATGTAACATTGTAAATCATCTATACTTCAACTTAAAAAGAGGAGACTGGCTTTTGTTTAGGCTGTTTCCACATTCCTAGGCTGTTGTAGTTGGTAATTGTGTCTCTACTGAAAGCCACTTGTCCACACATTTAGTTTCTTGCCTTGTCTTTGTTGCAACTAGTGTTGTTTTTCTCTCTTTCACTGAGGTAACTTCATTCTGCTGTTGCTCTCAGGCGCTCTCTCTTCTCTGTATGTTTCTTCCTATCTCATCCCAATATACTGCTTTGTAGGCAGCTGCTGGTGTCCTTCCTTGTTGGAAGAAGACCATTACCTTGATATTGTGGATTTTGTGAAAGTGTGTTGTAAACTGACATGCATGAAAGAAATATATAATTTCACCATTTTATTTAGAGTGCCCTCCAGAGATGGGGTTAGGGACATATTATTCATTTGTTTGGAGTACTTGCTTTTTATCAGCTTTTTTTTTTTTTTTAGCTTAAAAAAACATCACCAGTTGCTTCTAGTTATTTTTTGAGTTATACTTCTGAAAGGTTGAGGCTACCAGATTTAAGACCATCTGATATCTGGAAATCAGAATAATTAATTTATTGGTTCTTCGTTTTTATCTTTCATATAAATACTGTTCTTCAAGATATAGGAACAGTATCCAAAATAGATGAAAAGTTTACTATTGAAGAGATTGCTCATGAAACTAACAATTTCTCCAGCAAGTGACTTGAAAGACATTGTATAATTATAAAGTGACAGGCTTTAGCTTTAATCTCCACCCATTGAATTGCATTGCTGTGCGGTCAGTTTGGTTGTTAAAGTTTTGGGTACATAGCACCTTATCTGCTTACTAAGATTAGCAGAAGTTTGGGGTTTGATTTTTCTAGCCCCATTAACAATATATCTAATTTCTTCCCACAGTTTATATTTACTTTGACAAAGGCAAATTTGGAGACAATTACTTAAGAACAGTTTGTATAACATCTGGATAATCAAAATAGTCACAATGAAGCACTTCCTGAGGTGAGTATTTATGGTTTCCTGGATGAGCCCTATGAAATGGAGAGGTTTCCTTAACAATTAGTATAGTATTTCTGTTCACCATTTGTGATCCTATAAGCAGGTCTCTTTGGATTGCATGAAATAGCATTCTGTTTTGGCTAAGAATAATTTGGCCATAGAGTTCCTTCTGCTAACTTTATATGCATACTGATGCTAAGATAGAACACTTGCAAATAGAAAATTACAAGAGATTACAAGAGCACTTGCAAATAGGAGATTACAAGAGAATATAGGCACAAAAGCATGGGGCAGGTATACTTGGATGCTTTGTGTTTATAAAGCCCAAAGGTTTAGGTTTGAGGAATTAGTAGTCAAGGAATCAGTATAATTTGTATAGAATCATTTTCTTTGAAAAAAGTAATTTTGAATATAGATTTTGGTTGGCCGGCCAATCCATACAAGCATTTTCAAATCTTCATTTTTGGAGAAAAATATATATTCTAAGCTTTTGCTTTTCCTGCCTCAGTGATGCCTCTGAAATCTGCATTAATTTTTGGTTCCCTGAATATTTTGTTGTATAGGGTGCCATATATGTTTGTGTATTTTAGAATGATCTTGTTTTGTTTTGAAAGCCATTTAGTTGGACATATGGTCATAATTATTTTTAAGAGTATTGACTCATTCACAGTTCTATAAATAAAATGCTCAGAGAAATTTTACTTTAAATTAAAATATGACAAAATAAAGTTAATTTGATCCTGAATGTTACAAAATAAAACACACCTTCTACAATATTGAGTTTCTTTCCTGCAAGACGGTGACCTACCTATATTTCATCTCATCCCTTGTTCTGGCTATTTTCTCTAAGAAAATAATTAGTTGGCTTATTTCTTTTAGGAAATGATTTAATTCTTTCAGTAGATGCAATTTAAGATTTTATTTTTCCCACTGGTTTTCATTGCATTGTTATTTCTGGAGCACCTAAATCATTTGTGTGGAATTCACTATGTTTTGGTGTGGCTACTGGTGTTTATCCAATCTTAGAATTGTGAAAACCTCTCAGAAGGTTAGAATTAAATTATTTACATATATTAGCATTTATTTTGTTGTACAGAATATTCCTCAACCTGTTTATTTTAGATGTGTAAAAAGATAGTATTTGAAAAATCATCGGGACATTTACCATCAAAGGATTTAACTCATACATTTTTGGTTGCCATGGCAATTAACCTATCTGTTTACACATTCATGAAAAATTAGTAACTGTAAATCTCCCTTGAATGTAAATGTGGTATTTTTTAGTTGTAGAATCATATTAACAGAGAGCTTTAGTATTGGTTGAAGATTAGGAGTTCCTTTTGTAGATGGGGAGGGGGAAGTAGTGGTGAAGCATGTACCAAGCCTTGAACTACTGAATTTCTTCTTCAATGTTTTATTTGTTTTAAAAAACTTGAGTGGCCTCACAACCAGCCATTTAAAGAGAAATAGCATTTGTTTCTATTAGTTTATGTTAAATTGCATAGGTATAGAGATTATATTTTTAATATTAATTTGTATTTGATAATTTAAAACCGATACAGTGGAAAATCTACCACTCTAATTTCACACAGAGCAGCACCAAGGGTGATGGAACTGGCATATCCCTATCAGTTATGTGTTCTGATACAAATTGTTCTCTTTTAACTTGGCACACTTGTTTTATAAACATGACTTAACATTGAAACTGAAGCTAGGATAATAAGCTACACATCAAGAAAGAAACGAGGATTTTCTCTTTAATCCTTGGTTTTGAAATAACAAAAGGAAACTCAATCATCATTTCTTCTTAGTTGATTATTGCTTTTGACTTTAATTTTTGTTTTTAATTCTTTTTATTAAGTTATAACTTGTGTGTATTCATTATATGTTAATGTTTGTGGGATTTGGAGGAATAAGAGGGCAAGGAGCAAGAATCCTACATTACAGGCTCTATCAGATCATTTAGATTTCCTTCTGTTCCCTGTGGTCCATTCCTACAGATGCTGGACAATTTGGCAATCTTTTCATTGGAACCAAAGAGAAAGTTACATAAATATAACTTGAACAAATCATGTGTTAATTCCTGAGCTCAGCAAATATATTATGCAGAATAAGGTGCTGACTTTCACTGAGGAGAATCAGCGTCATTTAAAAGCCCACAGAGTGATTCATCGACTTCTGAGTTACTCTAGAATGAGCAATTTCTGAGGTCATGTACAGCCTCAGAAGAAATGAAGTTAATCTTAAAGAAACCAAGTGTGGGGAAAAAATGAATTTTAATCCACATTTAAGGTACATGGAACCCACACTCTTCTCTGTGACTACCTGCTACCATCACGTATGTTAATGGTGTAACTACTCAAAGCTTAAGGGAATAGAAAAACATTACATGAGATATTAGAAATAAATGCTATAGGATTAATACACCCAGCTGAAGGGTGTGTTTTAAATTGACATTAGATATGGGATATTGGATAAGTACCCCATAGTCATTCAATATTACTTTAGCCATGATCTACATTAAAAAACACAGGGAATAAAAGTGAGAAGAAAGTGTGTCTATGTGTGATCAGAAAGAGGGGACACTTGAGTCTGAAACAGAACTGAAGCTTAGAGTTTAGTTTATTTAATATATTTAATTAATTTCAATTCAATTGATGTTTATAATAGAGAGGACCTAACACTTATATTAAGATCTTTTCCTTTACTAGAATTTATTTATTGAGATTATATACATTTAAGATCACTGGAACATTACTAATTTTGAATTTTTCTAATAAAGGGGATGTTAGAAGTCACCCCATATAGATAATTGCTTCCAACTATTTCAGCCTCAAGATCTCAGTTTCTTGGCATGGACCTTACTGCTTACTTTTCCTTCCTTAGGCAGAAGAGAGGAAAATGAAAACATCTGCCAACCTCAAACCTCCATGGGAGAAACTGAGATATAGAGCAGACTTGTACCCAAATCCTGGCTGTGAAACAGCAGAGGGAAAAACAATATTTCAGTAGTATGATTAGTAGATCTAGGCTTCCAGTTCACAAAAATATCTGTAAGTGGGGTTTTAGAAGTCATTCACACTTGGTTAATATCTTCATCCACTGATTGAATTAGTAAGCAAGTGTTTAGTACTGCTAAAAATTCCAGTACTGTGCCACATTTTAACTTTCATTTTCTCTTCTTAACAATTGTAATAAAATAGGGATTAATACTTCATTTTATAGCACAGGGCAAAAAGCTTAGCAAAGTTAAAAACAAACTCATGCAAAGCACACAGATATCGAATGCACGCCTATCTGACTTCAAAGTTTTTTTTCTCTTAATTTTTGTATCATGTTACTCCCTTAACTGTATACCTGTTGTGAGGCATTCTGGGTGATACAAAAGTGAACATGAGGTGGCCCCTTCTCTAAACTAACATACCACTTGGTAACGAGATCAAGCCACACTTACAAAATTAAGGTGTAAGAAGGAATGTGATTGGTGACATGCTGCAGCTATTTTGTGACAGGAATATTCAGGCAAGGCTTCACTGAGTTGATGTTGAAGGAAAGAGATAGAAGTTGTAATAGATGGAGAAGGTGCTATGAGCAAAGCCTAAGGAAGTCTGACCGGCTGCCACAAGCATCATGTGGTCAAGGTTTATTGGAGGTAAATCCTGTTTACGGTCGGTACAAGATAAGGTGCGAAGATAAATTTGGGGGCAGTTCTTGGACACCTTTGGGAGTATGGCATGAAACAGCCCAGAAGCGTGGTAATACTTTTACCAAGAAATAATATGGACCTTAAAGAAAAAAATGAACCTGAAAGTGAAAGTTAGTCACTCAGTCATGTCCGACTCTTTTGTGACGCCATGGACTGTAGCCCGCCAGGCTCCTCTGTCCATGGAATTCTCCAGGCAAGAATGCTAGAGTTGGTTGCCATTTCCTTCTCCAGGGGATCTTCCCAACCCTGGGATTGAACCTGGGTCTCCTGCATTGCAGGTGGATTCTTTACTGTTTGAGCCACTAGGGAAGCCCTTATAGAAAAATATGTCAGACCAAAAAAAAAAAATCTTTTTCCCTTGTAACATATGTCTAACTTTATCTTAGAGCCAGATATCTAGTCCATTCCTTCCATTATGAGTAGCTTGTGCACAGTCACACAGCTCATAGTTTTATTGAGGCTAGATTTGAAGTCAGACTTCAGACACTTTCCTGTTTAATTGGGTAGCATTTCCACTGCTTTTGAAGGGCTGAAGGTGCAGGGTCATGTAGTTCTTCCAGAATTTGACTAGCCTCGCTTGAGACTTTAACTGAGCTTATTTTTTGGATGTTGAAGCAAAGTCCTGAAAAAATGGTAGATTTATGGTGCATCTGAATACCTCTCTCATTGTAGACTGGTACTTTTAGCCATAGTTTTCTCTTTTTTTTTTAGGACGCATACATACATACCACATATGTATATACATACATAAATATACATATGTATAATATATATACTCATGTATGTATGTATATATATTATATATAGACCCATACAGAGGTATACATGTTTACACATATATATTTCAAATTATTTTGTTTCCTGTATTAAAACAAAGTATCCATACCCTTGTTGAAATATGTTAACCTGAATAGTTTTCTAGGCAGTTTCCTATAGGTGATCTCACCAGAGCTTCCATGACATATTTTTTGAACCTGCAATATTAGTTCTCCTGCCCTGTCTGTTTACTTTCCCAGGTTAGGGAAGTTTTCAACTCTTATGTCTTCAGATATATTCTCTGTCCCTTTCTCTCTTTTCTCTTTCTGGGACCCATATAATGTGAATGTTAGTATACTTGATGTGGTTGCAGAGATCTCTTAAACTGGCCTCATTTGTTTTTCTTCTCTGTTTAGCTTCAGTGATTTCTACTACTGTGTTTCCAGCTCACTGATCTGTTCCTGTGTCTCATCTAAGCTGCTGCTGCTAAGGGTTGTCAGTCGTGTCTGACTCTGTGCGACCCCATAGACGGCAGCCCACCAGGCTCCTGTCCTGGGATTCTCCAGGCAATAATATTGGAGTGGGTTGCCATTTCCTTCTCCAGTGCATGAAAGTGAAAAGTGAAAGTGAAGTCGCTCAGTCATGTCCAACTCTTTGTGACCCCATAGATGGCAGCCCACCAGGCTCCCATCTTGGGATTCTCTAGGCAAGAATACTGGAGTGGGTTGCCATTTCCTTCTCCAGTGCATGAAAGTGAAAAGTGAAAGTGAAGTTGCTCAGTTGTGTCCAACTCTTTGCGACCCCGTGGACTGTAGCCTACCAGGCTCCTCTGTCTATGAGATTTTCCAGGCAAGAGTACTGGAGTGGGTTGCCATTGCCTTCTCCCTCATCTAAGCTACTGTTGATTCTTTCTAGAGCATTTCTTATTTCAGTTATTGTATTCTTCACCTCTGTTTGGTTCTTCTTAATATTTTCTAAATCTTATTAAAAAATTCTAATTTCTTACTCTGTTCATCCAATCTTCTGCCAAGTTCTTTGAATATCTTTAAAGTCATGAATTTTACCTCTTTATCAGGTAGATTGTCTATCTCTACTTCACCTAGTTCTTCTTCTGGGGTTTTATCTTATTCCTTTGGAAGATATTTCTCTGTCGTCTCATTTTGCCTGATTTGCTGTTTTAATTTTAATTTTTATTTTTTTAATATAAATTTGTTTTAATTGAAGGCTAATTACTTTACAGTATTGTATTGGTTTTGCCATACATTGACATGAATCCACCACAGGTGTACACATGTTCCCCATCCTGAACCCCCCTCCCAACTCCCTCTCCATCCCATCCCTCTGGGTCATCCCAGTGCACCAGCCCCGAGTACTCTGTCTCATGCCTCGAACCTGGACTGGCGATCTGTTTAACATATGATAATATACATGTTTCAATACCATTCTCCCAAATCGTCCCTCCCTCGCCCTCTCTCACAGAGTCCAAAAGACTGTTCTATACATCTGTGTCTCTTTTGCTGTCTCGCATACAGGGATCGTTACCGTCCCTCTAAATTCCGTATATATGTGTTAGGATACTGTATTGGTGTTTTTCTTTCTGGCTTACTTCACTCTGTATAATGGGCTTCAGTTTCTGCTGTTTTTATTTCTATGTATTTAGTAGGTTTGTTTTGTTTTCTGACCTTGGAGAAGTGGTCTTTCATAGGCGATGTCTTATGTATCCCAGCAATACACTCATCTCTTATCACCAGAGCTCTGTGCTCTTGGGGTGGCCCCTATGTGGACTACATGCATCCTTCTACTGTGTGTGTGTTAGTTGCCTAGTCGTGTCTGACTCTTTGCAAACCCCATAGACTGTACCCCACCAGGCCCCTCCGTCCATAGGATTCTCCAGGCAAGAACATCAGAGTGGGCTGCCATTTCCTCCCCCAAAAGGAACTATAGAAAGAAAGAAAGTGAAGTCGCTCAGTCGTGTCCAACTCTTTGTGACCCCATGGACTGCAGCCTACCAGGCTCCTCCATCCATGGAATTTTCCAGGCAAGAGTACTGGAGTGGGTTGCCATTTCCTTCTCCACGTTCTACAGTAGTGGGCTGAATACTGTAGGTGGTCTGGTTGGCATGGCTGTTCTCACCCCTCACCCCCACCCCTGCCTTGGTCAGTTGGTTGCAAAGCCTGCTTTGTGCAGAAGCTGCTGCAGCTGGGGGCAGGGATGGGTTACAAGACAGCTCGGTAGAGCACTTTGGGGATTCCAGAGGCTAGTGCTGGCCCTCTTGTGGGTTGACCTGGGATCTAGGACAAGTGTCTGTGGGGCTGGGGGTCTTTGATCAAATGTTGGCCTGTTGATGGGCAGAGCCTGTTCATTACATGGCCCACTGCATGGCCTGGAGTGTCCCCAAATAGTTTCAGCTCATTGGTGAGTGGGGCTGGATCCCACAATGACTGGCTGAGGGGTCCAAAATGTCTTAGAACTGGTATCCTATCAGCCTGGGGTAGGCAGAGCCAGGTTCTGGGTTCTCCAGCCGCACAGCCCTGGGGATCCTGGAGCCGATGTAGGGTGGTGTCTGTGTGTTGCTGGGTGAGGCCAACTCCTGACACAGCTGGCTGCAGGGTCTGGAGTGTCCCAAAGCTTGTATAAGCCCACTAGTGATCTAGGGGCTGAATCCTAGGATGCCTGGCTGAGAGGTCTTAGAACTGGTGTTGGCCTGCTGTTGGGTAGGCTGGGTTGTGACATGTTAGGCTGTGGGGGTACTGCTGTGGTCCTGGAAGTGATATCTGTCTCCTGGTGGGTGAGCCCTGGTCCTCGGGTCTCAGGCTGTAGGACATGGGGTCCTGGAGCTGGTTTCAGTGTGCTGGTAGGTAGGGCTGAGGCCCTGGGGTCCTAGGGCTAGTCCCGTTGCCCTGGTGTGTGAGGCCAGGTCCTGGGCCCTCTGGTGGGCAGGGGTCTTAAGGCAGGAGTCCTGTTGGTAGATGGGACTGTGTTCCTACCCAGCTGGTTGCTTGGCCTAAGGTATCCCAGTACTGGTGCTGACAGGCCGGTGGGTAGGGCCAGGTCCCAGAGCTAATAAGTCCCAGGGAGGATTCTAAAATGGCCCTTGGCGGCACACATGTCCCTGTGATAGCACACACTCCTCACAATGGCTGCTGCCAGTGTCTGTGTCCCCAGGGTGAGCTCCAGTTGCCTCCTGCCTCTCCAAAAAGGCTCTCCAAGATCAGCAGGTAGGTCTGACCCAGGCTCCTTTCAAATGACTGCTTCTGCCCTGGTTACCAGAGCATGTGAGATTTTGTGTTGTTGTTGAGTCACTGAGTCATGTCTGACTCTTTGGGATTCCATGGACTGTAGCCTATCAGGCTCCTCTGTCCATGGGAATTTCCAGGCAAGAATACTGGACTGATTGCCATTTTCTTCTCAGAGAGCTTCCTGACCTAGAAATCAAACTGGCATCTCCTGCATTAGCAGGCGGATTCTTTACCACTGAGCCACCAGGGAAGCCCCGTGAGATTTTGTGTGCACCATTTAACAGAGGTCTTTTTTCCTACAGCTCTCCAGGTCCCCTGACTGGCCTTCAGACCTTAACCTTTTGGTGACTCATCCTCCTGGTGCAGGATCCTCAGACTGGGGAGTCTAATGCTGGGCTTGAACTCTGTTCCTGTGGACACCCTCTGCAGTTGTGATAGTTCTCTCATTTGTGGCTCACCTACCCAGGAGTCTGACTGTGCTTCATCTCTACCCCTCCTACCTGTCTTGTTGTAGTTCCTTCTTTAGATCTTTAGTTGTAGAAGATCTTTTCTGCTAGTCTTCTGGTCTTTCTTATCAACTATTGCTCTGTAAATAGTTACAAGTTTGGTGTGCCATGAAGGAGGTGAGCAAACAGTCTTCCTACTCTGCCATCTTGGTCAGTACCTTTGTCTAAATGCTTCCTAAATGTCAAAGTATAATGTGTTTGCTGCTTCCCTTATAAATAGACTAGTAAATATGTTGTCCAAGTAGGGAAAAATCTGAATTTTAAAAATCACTCTTGTAAAATGTGTGGATTTAACATTGTTTTTAATTGAATAGTGACCTCATTAGTAATTTAAGAGAAGTTTATGTCTCTTTTCTTAGAAAGGAAAAGAATAAACCATTAATTTATTATTTCAGTTGTACCACAGTCAGCTATTGCTCTTTAATCCCTCATATAAAATGTTCCTGGAATTAAAAAATAGTGCCCTTTACTATAGCAATAGCATTTGGAATAATGTCTATTCATGATAGATTTATACCCACTACTTTTAGAAGGTAGCATGTCTCTTCAGATAAAGAATGATGGAAAAGAGCGGGGGATGGACTTCCTTGCTGGTCCTGTGGCTGGGACGTTGTGCTTCTACTGCAGGGCATGCAGATTCCATCCCTGGTCAGGGAACTAAGATCCCACATGCCACAAGGCCAAAAAAAAAGAAAGAATGATGGAATTCCATCCAAGGGACTGCACACTGCCTCACTGCTGCTCAGTGTGGGGGAAATAATCTTGTTTCTCTCAGTTCAGTTCAGATCAGTCGCTCAGTCATGTCTGACTCTTTGTGACCCCATGAATTGCAGTACGCCAGGCCCCCCTGTCCATCACCCTCCCAGAGTTCACTCAGACTCATGTCTATCAAGTTGGTGATGCCATCCAGCCATCTCATCCTTTGTCGTCCCCTTCTTCTTCTGCCCCCAATCCCTCCCAGCATCAGAGTCTTTTCCAATGAGTCAACTCTTTGCATGAGGTGGCCAAAGTATTGGAGTTTCAGCTTCAACATCAGTCCTTCCAATGAACACCCAGGACTGATCTCCTTTAGGATGGACTGGTTGGACCTCCTTGCAGTCCAAGGGGCTCTCAAGAGTCTTCTCCAACACCACAGTTCAAAAGCATCAGTTCTTTGGCACGCAGCTTTCCTTAAAGTCCAACTCTCACATCCATACATGACAACTGGGAAAAACCACAGCCTTGACTAGATGGACCTTTGTTGGCAACGTAATGTCTCCACTTTTTAATATGCTATCTAGGTTGGTCATAACTTTCCTTCCAAGGAGTAAGCGTCTTTTAATTTCATGGCTGCAGTCACCATCTGCAGTGATTTTGGAGCCCCCCAAAATAAAGTCTGACACTGTTTCCACTGTTTCCCCATCTATTTGCCATGAAGTGATGGGACCAGATGCCATGATCTTCATTTCTGAATGTTGAGCTTTAAGCCAACTTTTTCATGCTCCTCTTTCACTTTCATCAAGAGGCTTTTGAGTTCCTCTTCACTTTCTGCCATAAGGGTAGTATCATCTGGATATCTGAGGTTATTGATAGAGGCCCACAAATGGTTTATTTGTATGATTTCACATTTCTAATTCATGTATCAAGTCCTCCAGAGCATCTTTTCCTATGGATTCTCATTATTTAGAAGGGCCCATTTACTATGCCAAATACCTGTTGACAAGTTAATTTCCAGCTGACTGCCAGTGCTCCTTGGAGAAGGAAATGGCAACCCACTCCAGTGTTCTTGCCTGGAGAATCCCAGGGATGGGGGAGCCTGGTGGGCTGCTGTCTATGGGGTCGCACAGAGTCGGACACGACTGAAGCGACTTAGCAGCAGCAGCAGCAGCCAGTGCTCCTAATTGGGAACTTCAATAGAGCAACTAAAAATGTTTTAAATGTCATTTCAGAAAGTACATATGATGTTGGAAACATTTAGTAGTCTGCTGTTCTTTATGGCCATTCAGATGAAAAGTATTTTGTTTAATAAAGTTGTTTTGATCCAAGAATTGTGATTATTTTGTATGTGTCTTTCCTCACCAGTAGTGTACTTCTTGTTTATTATAGGACTCCTTCAAGCAAGAATTAACTTTCAGTAGCAAATTCATTGAAACTATTCAAAATAAGCTACTTTTCTCTTCCTGTTTCAAAAGAAGATATCAGAATCACAAATTTAAGATGACAGAGTAGCGTACAGGTACCCACAGCCCCACCCCACAAGCAGACTACATGGTCCTAGGTACATCTCCTGTTTTCAGGCCTTATCACTGCTGAATGGATTCCTCTAACAAAGATGCACAAGACAGGAGCTCACTTTTATTTGGTAGAGATATGATTCATTTTGAATAATTTACATTGGGTGGCTATTCTTGTGCAAACTAGAGGATCAATGTTAAATGATAAAAGTGATCATTTTTGCCTTATGGAAGGACATTGCTGTGAATTCCACCATAAACTTCACTCTGCAGTATATTAGTAAATAACAGTAACAGAAAATGTTGGAAATAGAACATGTGTAAGTAGCTCTTGTTTATTTATTCATTTTTCTCTTCTGGACAGGGACATGAACCCTGGGCCCTGTATAGGTAGCTGTATAAGACTGTATAAGTAGCTCTTATGTTAAATCAGGTTCTTCCAGTGCTTAAGCAAGGCATTCATCTTTGAAACTGCAGTAGCCCCTTTTGGAACATGATCAAAAAGCTGTGATTGAAAAAAGAGAAACAAACACACAAAACCTGCTATCTGTACATATAGTTGTTAAAAATAGAAGATGGTGGGAATTCCCTGACAGTCCAGTGGTTAGGACTCTGTGCTTTCAGTGTGGGCCTTGGTTCAATCCCTGGGCAGAGAACTATGATCCAGCAAGCTACACAGCATGGCAAACAAACAAACACACAGAAAAGCACACACATATAAAAGAACAGGAGATGTGACAGTATTGTCTTTTTTTAGTCTTGAGAATTTGATTGTTAAGTTCCTATAAAATATAGCAGATCTTTACAGTAGTGATTTGAGAATCTTCCATAAGAACTAAGAAAACCTAGGATAGTGTTATGAAGAATAAAAGCAAACTATTTTCCTAAATAAAACTAAGACTGTTGGTTTGATGATTCAAGTTGGGAGATAACAACACAAGCTGTGCTTTAAGCCCTCTGAACATAGGGTTCAGGTGGTAAAGAGTATATGGCAGTAATTCTTCTAAGAATAGGAACAGAAGGATAGGATTAAAGAAAGCAAATGGCATCTGCCACACAGGTATATTTGAGATGCCTTCACTCCAAGCATGCAGTCAGAAAGGAGATAAAAGAAGGAAAAGCACTATAAATCCAAAAGTTCCTATTCCTAAACACAGAATGGGAAGGGACACACCTTTCTCCCTTTTTCCCTCCTCCCTTTCTTTGTTTTTTCCTAAACCAACTACTGATTAGCTTAAGAGCATTTAAAGATCCACTTCTTAATTTCTTCCTTTTCAGGGTAAACATGACAAACCACTTTAACATTCTCCCCAAATATTTAATTATTTTTATTGTTTCTCTGGACCTTAAGCAGTTTTTTCACAAACTTTACAATTAATGCACTTAAATAGATTCAAACATTTAAGGAGTGACCTACTGGTAGGTGGCATTTGATGATGAAGAACAGCCATCCTGAGGTGCTCATATGGAGGTTTTGCTGATCTGGTCCTTTCATGAGGAAGCAACTTGGGTACTTGTTCTCATCAAAATAAGGCTTCCAAATTAAGAGGTAGCACTGATGTTTCCTTCTCTGACCATGCCTTATGATCTAAAGGCAAAATAAATAGTATCTGGCAAAACATAGTTTGATCTGATGATTGGCTGGAAAATACCTCACATAGAAAGAAAGTACAGTGTCTACCATAACAAGCTGGTTGCTTAATGAAATATTTGTAGGCATGTTGGCCAATTAGAAAAACAAGGGGGGAAAATCAAAATATATCCTGGATAGTATTGATAAATAGCATAATTGGACTATCAGCCCAGAAATTATGAAAGGGTAAGGAAGCAGTGTATTGGGTCTCCAATGCAGGAGACCCAGGTTCAATCTCTGGATCTGGAAGATCCCCTGGAGAAGGGAATGGATACCTACTCCAATATTGTTGCCTGGAGAATTAATGAACAGAGAAGTCTGACTACAGCCCATGTAGTCACAGAGTCAGACACAACTGAGTGACTAACACTTTCACAAATGAAAGGAACATTTCTCTTTCATGATTCGTGATATTCTTCCTGTGATTGTGATATACTTTACAGAGCAGTGAGCCCTAAGAAATGAGGGATCATCTTTAACCCCTCATTGTGGGTTTCCACCAGATTTTGTCATCTTTGACAGTGTGAATATCCTCAGGGGAACTGAAAAAAAGAAATGCATAGAACATGATATCTTTTCTCTCCTTTTGTGTAATACTGTCTGATGCAAAATAATTCCCCAAGCATTTTCTTCTCATGTGCAAGGAGGCCAGTGAGAGAAATTATAGATGGGCTATAAGTCACTCTACATCTGACTGTTTCCTGCCACCTAGAAGGACACCTCTAGGTCTCAAGCCACATCTTTGTATAGATCTGAGTTGGTGGTGGACAGGGAGGCCTGGCGTGCTGCGATTCATGGGGTCACAAAGAGTCGGACACGACTGAGCAACTGAACTGAACTGATGAAGAATTTGCATGGGGAAAATTTTCTGCAGTTTAATTTAATTGGCTTGTACTGTACCTAAACAGTAATTAGAACCTTTTCTCTAGGAAGATTTAGTACTACAAGAACCTGATTATTATGCATTCCTAATGTATAGACTTAAAGAGGTTTCATCTGAGTAGCCGGCCCACATGCTAGACAAACTTTACAGGAAGTTGCACATGGGTACCATAAGGGCAGATATCATGGACAGCTTTATTTTTGACTTAGTAATAGGATTAATACTGTTCATGGGGTTCTCAAGGCAAGAATACTGAAGTGGCTTGCCATTCCCTTCTCCAGTGGACCACATTCTGTCAGGCCTCTCCACCATGACCCGCCCATCTTGGGTTGCACCGTAGGCATGGCTTGGTTTCATTGAGTTAGACAAGGCTGTGGTCCTAGTGTGATAAGATTGACTAGCTTTCCGTGAGTATGGTTTCAGTGTGTCTGCCCTCTGATGCCCTCTTGCAACACTTACCATCTTACTTGGGTTTCTCTTACCTTGGCGTGGGGTATCTCTTCACGGCTGCTCCAGCAAAGCACAGCCGCTGCTCCTTACCTTGGATGAGGGGTATCTCCTTACCGCCACTGTTCCTGACCTTCAACGTGGGATAGCTCGTCTAGGCCCTCCTGTGCTCTGCAGCCACCACTCCTAGGGTGGCTCCTCCCAGCTGCCGCCCCTGGCCTCGGGCTCGGGGTGGCTCCTCAAGGTCACCGCCCCTGGCCTCGGGCACGAGGTGGCTTCTCCCAGCCGCCACTGACCTCGGACGCGGGGTAGCTCCCCCCAGCCGCCGCCACCGACCTCGGACGCAGGGTAGCTCCTCTAGGCCGTTCCTGCACCATTGCAGCCTGGCACTCTAGGCTGCTGCCCCTGACCTCGGACGTAGGGTAGCTCCTCTGGGCCGTGCTTAATGAGCCAGCTCGCAGCCACCTGCACTTGCCAACATCCGCTGGAGCATGGAAAAAGCAAGAGAGTTCCAGAAAACATCTATTTCTGCTTTATTGACTATGCCAAAGCCTTTGACTGTGTGGATCACAATAAACTGTGGAAAATTCTGAAAGAGATGGGAATACCAGACCACCTAACCTGCCTCTTGAGAAATCTATATGCAGGTCAGGAAGCAACAGTTAGAACTGGACATGGAAAAACAGACTGGTTCCAAAATAGGAAAAGGAGTACGTCAAGGCTGTATATTGTCACCCTGCTTATTTAACTTATATGCAGAGTACATCATGAGAAACGCTGGACTGGAAGAAACACAAGCTGGAATCAAGACTGCCGGGAGAAATATCAATAACCTCAGATATGCAGATGACACCACCCTTATGGCAGAAAGTGAAGAGGAGCTAAAAAGCCTCTTGATGAAAGTGAAAGAGGAGAGCGAAAAAGTTGGCTTAAAGCTCAACATTCAGAAAACAAAGATCATGGCATCCGGTCTCATCACTTCGTGGGAAATAGATGGGGAAACAGTGGAAACAGTGTCAGACTTTACACTGCAGATGGTGACTGCAGCCATGAAAGTGAAAGACACTTACTCTTTAAAAGAAAAGTTATGACCAACCTAGATAGCGTATTCAAAAGCAGAGACATTACTTTGCCGACTAAGGTCCGTCTAGTCAAGGCTATGGTTTTTCCTGTGGTCATGTATGGATGTGAGAGTTGGACTGTGAAGAAGGCTGAGCACCGAAGAATTGATGAGTTTGAACTGTGGTGTTGGAGAAGACTCTTGAGAGTCCCTTGGACTGCAAGGAGATCCAACCAGTCCATTCTGAAGGAGATCAGCCCTGGGATTTCTTTGGAAGGAATGATGCTAAAGCTGAAGCTCCAGTACTTTGGACACCTCATGCGAAGAGTTGACTCATTGGAAAAGACTCTGATGCTGGGAGGGACTGGGGGCAGGAGGAGAAGGGGACGACCAAGGATGAGATGGCTGGATGGCATCATGGACTCGATGGACATGAGTCTGAGTGAACTCCGGGAGACGGTGATGGACAGGGAGGCCTGGTGTGCTGCGATTCATGGGGTCGCAAAGAGTCAGACACGACTGAGCGACTGAACTGAACTGAACTGAATAGGATTAATGCCAGCCAGTCATTAATATCATTACCATTTTGCTGATAACCAGTTAATAAGGATATTGCTGAATCTTTTCTTCTGTCATAGCTATCCAATAGTTGGAAAAATAGAAAATTTTTTCAAGAGAGAAAGTTGAAGTTTTGTATAATTTCTCACTGATGTAATTAAAATGTTCTGTTAATTATTTTCAGGGTTACGTTTTTTAGAAGCTGGTAATCTAAATCTTAACAGATCTTAGAACATATTTAACTAAAACAGTTGAATTGCAGACTTCACAACACAGTAAATCCATTTGTTTGTCTTCCATTAGAATCTGATGTCATATAGAAATTTCATATGTACTTGTTTGTAATCATTTTGGTGATCACTGTTATAACTTTCTTTTTTCTTAAAATAGTGTATATTATTTCTTAAAATAATGTACATTAAAAAAGAAAATTACTTAACCAGAAAAGCAAGTAAAAATTACTCATAATTCCATTACCCAGAAAAACCTCTGTTAACCTTTTTGTTGTATATCCTGACAATCTTTTTCTCCTTGTTTGTATATCATCGTTAAATTTTTTTGTTTTATTTATAATAAGAAAAGATATATTATTCCATATATGTTCTTTGGATATTTTATGTTATTAGGTACTCTAGAATCCAATTTTATTATCTACAAGGGATTCTCTCATATTTTAGTGTAGCAGTTTTGGTTACTTATATGTTTCCTCTGTTCCCTTTGCGTATATGATATAAACTGCATGCTTTTGTACAAGTTAGTTTGTTGGAATTGTTGTTTTTAACTTAGGCTCTTCAGATTATTGGAGCCAGAGCAACTGAACAAAGGAACACAATTAAGGTGTTTGTTCAAATCAGGGATTCATCACATCATTGAGGCTTAACTACACTAATTAATTAATTAGTTAACTACACTAATTCATCTGAATGACCCTGGATCACCTTATGTTAGAATTGGAGAAAATTAGTGAACATGTGAGAAAAATATCTTTCAGAAATGACACCAATAAGAAGTATTATAAATAATTCTGCCTTCTAGGAAAATAACTCTACCTTCTAGGGAAACTCTAGTATTCAGAGAAGATGAGTTGAATACAAGTTCCTGGATAATAAATCTTTACCGCTATAGCCTGAGTCATTTGAGACTCTGAACAGTATCATGAATTAGTAGACATATTAAAAACTAAATATGTGGACTTACATATTAAATATGTAGACTTGTATTAAATATATAGACTCATATTAAAAACTAAAAGTTGACATAAAACACAAATTCACATGTGCCAGAGACATTGTGGATAAGTACATGATTGGTGACACTATACTTTATAGTTTGTCCAGTAAAGTATAGTTCCAGTACTTTATTGAAGTGAGATAGGGTGTACAATGAAGAAAACTTCGTTTAGCAGGAGCCAGGAACAAACTTGTCAAGAGGGGGAGATTTTGGAAAGTTTAAATCAGAGAATGCTGGAGAACCAAAGGTCAACATGCTTGTTCAGTGAGCTGATGAGGAGGCATTCTGGCACATCCAAGAAGTATTCACGTTGATGTATGGCAAAACCAATACAGTATCGTAAAGTAAAATTAAAAAAAAAAAAGAAGTATTGGATTGGTCTGCAGAAAAGACAGGTGGCCACACAATCAAGCATCAAAGAGGACAGTAGTACCAAAACAAAAGCAGAGGAAAGGAGAAAAATGGGAGCAAGGGAAGAAATAAACAGCAGCCAAAAAAGGCACCCAGGAAAAGCTGGAAATTTACTAGGGTGAGCTGAGAGGCTGTTCATGGAGGCAGAAGAGGAGAGTTGCTATAGCATGTTCTTCCCCATGTCTATAGGAGAGACAGCTTCTAAAACAGAAGGATTCTGTATTCGAGGTACTGATTTGTTTTAAAAATATTTTTAGGCAAAGGTAGGAAAAGAAAGGATTCCCATGCTTCACTCTCTGTTGGTATATAAAATTTACTAGAGTAGGCATTCTGGAGCTTGCTGTCATAGTAGGTATGTCCTTACAGACCTAAGGCTTCACTCCTGATGATGGATTTTGTAGCTACCTCAAATAAAGTAACAAGGGATTGAAATAATGAAATATGCTTGTGAACCCAAGAAGTCTAATGGTTGATTTTCTTCTGGGCTTGTTGCTTGCTGGTGGTGGCTGCTTTCTATTCTCTTCCAGAGTTCTGTTGGAAGAGTGCTGTCTTTTATTTTTGACAGAATGCTGATCCAGGTGTGCCTGTATTTTTATTGTAAATTTTTGTGGCGTTGCCTGAAATTTGTAATGAGAAAACTGACTGGAAGATGTGAACTGCAACGAATCTGTTATAATACCAAGCCTGGAGCTTCTAGAACCATGAAAATTGGTAAGCATTAAACAAAGAAGTAAGCAAAATGTAGGCTTTCTGTAATTGAGGATACAGTGTTATATTTCAGTACAATAATTGTAAACCACTTGTAAAAGATGGTATTTGAATAGCTTTTAAAATTATCTCTTTTCCAGAAACATCACTGAGAGATTCAAAAAGTAAGGTAAGTAAAATTGTTTCTGTATTTTTCAGCAACTTCTCACTTGGAAGCTTACCTCCAATCATCCAAAAGTAAAAATTTTAAGAAACAAAATATACCTTTGGCTATGGGCTTCCCATCCCGTGATGGCTCAGACGGTAGAGAGTCTGCCTGCAATGCAGGAGACCCAGGTTCAATCCCTGGGTCAGGAGTATTCCCTGGGGAAAAAAATGGCAATCCCCTCCAGTATTCTTGCCTGGGAAATCCCATGGACAGAGAGCCTGGCAGGCTACAGTCCATGCGGTCACAAAGAGCTGGACACAGCTGAGAAGAAAGAATTATTTCCCATCACAAACCACTGTGCTTTTTATCTAAAAGCAGGCACTCATGAATTTCCAGACAGATTTATGCTGCACATATTACTTCATTGTTGAATTCATCCCTTTTTATATCTCATTCCAAATCATAAATATTCCGTGGAAATAAGAGAAGTATTATCTCTCTGCTAGTTCCTCAATATCCAAATCATTTAACTTTATACTCAAGATTTTCCAAGCCACTATGCTAGATTTATGGCATATAGTTAAGCATCCACATAAGAAAGAAAAATTTGTTTCTTAAGATTCTTGAATATTTAATTTTGACGTCCTTAAGACTGTATCTCCCATGTATTTCACACAGTCATAGACATATACTCATTAACAATGGAAACCATGTGTGTTCAGTGAGAAAAAGAAAATATAATATTTCTATGTGAGTAACTTGAAACAGATGAAAGTGGTAAAAAAAACAAGCTTATGTATTTTTGTTTTATGTTTATTACCTTAATCAGGAAAATACCAAATTTACTAGAATTTAAAGACTACATCAATTTTGTTTTGAAGCGTTAAACAAATATTTGAAGCCCCAATTTAATTAGACCCCACTTAAGATACTAGTGTTCATGACAAGGGAACTAATTTAAACTTGCTTTCTAGCTATTACAGACTTCAGTGAGTGTTCACCCTGATGCTATTGAAAAAACTATAGATGACATCATGGAACTGAAAAAAATTAACCCCGACATAAATCCACAGTAAGAATATGTTCATTATGTTATAAATATAAAACAAGTCATATGCCACATACTGAGTATTTCTAAATATTCTGTGTCTAAATACTTTCTCACACACGCTTTCTCTCTCTCTCTCCTTTCTCTGCCCCAGATAATTATCTGCATGTTTTGACTTTCAGGTGAAAAATAAAGAAAAAAGATGCCTTTTTCATGTTTGTAAATAGCAGCAACCTTGTAATTCTGTTGTGATTTATGTTTATGCTTTTGAGATGCAATGAATGTAAGAAATCTGATGGACACCCTTGATATCAGAAGATGAAATAAAGGGAGCCCATTCATCAACAGTCACTTCATATGATGCCTATGTTTTACATTAACAGTAAATGTACAAATTGTAAATGTGCCTGAGCTCACTGCTCTATGAAGAATATTTTTTCAGTTCATGACAGGCTGTTAATCTTGGAGACAGTTATTACCTGCTTGTGAAGAAGATAGGCATGTGTGGGAGGAGAGATGACTTTTATATGAAGACTTTAGAATTTTGTAATTAGTTGTCTTATCTTGGAAGTATTAAAATGCATTTGGTGATGTACGTGACATTTAAAATTAGCTTTATATTTTCCATTGCGTACAGGAATTTTTCTGTAAAATTTCAGTCTAAGGATATTGGGTAGAATAAATTCGGCATGCAGATACATTCAGATACAGTTTAGGTAGGTAACAGTCAAACTTTTAGATGTGCATACTTAAGAACTTCAGATGTTACATTCAGAGTGCACTTAGCATAGGTCTCTATGTTGGAGGGATTCTAGGTACTAGCTAATTGCTCATCACAAAACTCCATTTCCACATGGTATCCATAGCATTCTTCTGCAGATGCTTCAGCTAATTAGCTGCTTTCCCTTCATTCAGCTTTATTAAATGTGATTTAATTATATAGTAAATGTCTTTTTGAAACCTACTGACTTATTTCTCTGAAATTGTGGTAAGAATGCAATTCATTTAAAATTTAAGATTACAATTAGGCATGAGAGATATATTAGACCTATAATCATACTTAGAGATTGGGTTAGATTTAATAGCAAATCTTTTCTGTCTCATTTATGAAAGTTATATATTTCATTCAGAAGTGTTTCCTTGTCATCTATTCTTTTGATTTCCTTTAGGAAGTAAAAACTTTTATAGGTAGTATTTAATTGCAGTTTTGGAGCATGAATTTTAAATCATTATAACTGGGCTCAAACACATCTTCATTAATCAAAGTAGAAACCATTACAATCAACACATTTTTGTCAATGAAAAATGTTTGTTTATTCCTGTAGCATAAAAACCCATGCTTTGGGATTTGACAAACCCTTGGAAAGCATTTTCTGCCTCCTGCTGATTGTAGAAGCGTTTTCCTTGCAAAAAGTGGTTGAGTTGCTTGAAAAAGTAGTAGTTGGATTTTGAGAGGTCAGGTGAACATAGTGGATAAGCAAAACTTCGTAGCCCAATTTGTTCAACTTTTGAAGTCTTGGTTGTGCAACATGTGGTTGGGCATAGTCATGGAGAATTGGGCCCTTTCTGTTGGCCAGTGCTGGTTGCAGGCATTGCAGTTTTCGGTGCAGATCTTCAGTTTGCTGAGCATACTTCTCAGGTGTAATGGTTTCGCCAGGATTCAGAAAGCTGTAGTGGGTCAGATCAGCAGCAGACCACCAAACAGTGATCATGACCTTTTTTTCATGCAAGTTTGCCTGTGAGAAGTGCTTTGTAGCTTCTTCTTGGTCCAGCCACTGAGCTGGTTGTTGCCAGTTGTCATATAAAATCCACTTTCATCACATGTCACAATCCAATCAAGAAAAGCTTTGTTGTTGTTACATAGAATAAAACACTTCAAAATGACAATTTTTGATTTTTGGTCAGTTCATGAGGTATCCACTTATTGAGCTTATTCACCTTTCCAATTTGCTTCAAATGCTGAATGACCATAAAATGGTTGATGTTGAGTTCTTCGCCAGCTTCTTGTGTTAAAAGGATCAGCTTCGACAATTGCTCTCAGTTGGTCATTGTCAGCTTCCAATGGACTGACCATTGCGCTCCTCACTTCTGAGGCTCTCATCTTCTTTGCAAAACTTATTGAACCACCACTGCACTGTATGTTCATTAGCAGTTCCTGGGCCAAATGCATTGTTGATATTGTGAGTTGTCTCCATTGCTTTACAATCCATTTAAACTCGAATGAGAAAATTGTTCAAATTTGCTTTTTGCCTAAAACATCATTTCCACAGTCTCAAATAAATATAAAATAAACAGCATCTAATAAGTCATTAGCAAAAAACATAATGTAAGAAATGTGCATTAAAATAATGTATAACATGGCCACATTTATGTAAGACTGTATTCCAATATCAAATGGCAAATTTCAACAATGCAGAAATTAGGGTTAGCATTAGGGTTTAGGGTTAGGGTTAGACCCTGACCCAGTAGATTTTATTTTACAGCCGAATATGAATTTCAGTGTTGTTTTTTTCCCCCAGTTTGACATTGACAAGATGTGATCTTTAAAAAATTAAATAATTTTCTGGGAAAAAAATCAAGAAATAGAGCTGGGGGAAATACCATGTAATCTATCAAGCCATCACTACTATTAACCTTACTTTGTTTTATACATTTTTTCAGGTGCCACTTATGGTGGTGGTAAGAATTACTACTGTAAAATTGAATTGACTCCCTTGTTTTCTTTTTTATTTTTCCCACTCTCCTCTTTCCTCCAAATTAACTTTCTTCTCTGTCCTCTGTTGATTTTCTGGGTGATGAGTACCACTGTGCCTTTTTCCTAAGTTTAAATATCAGATTCAGTTTTTTTTTTTAATTGAACATTCAGTTTTATATAAATTTAGTGTTCTGGGTTATCTGACACTGCCCTCTGTGTTTGAAATAAACATACAGTCCTAAAATAAGATTTTCTGTTGCCCTCAAATTTGAGTTAAACTCTATACATCTCTTCCCTCTCAAAAAGATGGTTATGACACTGTCATTGTGATTATGATGACCCCCCCATTCCAACAAAAAATGTTTAAATTTAGTGAGTGAATTAGAAGTCAGAGTATATTGAACAGTAATTCTTGGCTTGAATCATATGAAATTGTTATTGTTGAATCACAAAGTTGAATGACTATAAGGAAACTAGCAGCCATCAAATGAGTACAGGAGGGTAATTTATATAACAGTAATTTATAGAAAAACAGGATCTTGGTGATTATTTAGTCACCTGAACTTGTAATGAACTCGTAATGTTATTTGACTGCTTAAGGAGACTCTATTTTACATTTTGTGTTATAGGAGAGAAAAACAGCATTCAGATCACAGGAAATAATGATCATCTCTATGTCATGCTTGCCAGATTGATTTTTGTTCCAGTGATATGTTTTAAGGGGACTGATAATCAAACAAACTGTACATTCAGAGAAGACTGAGCAAGATTGTAAAACATCTGAAAACCATGTCCCATGAGAAGGAACTGCAGAAAGTGGGGATTTGAGATAAGACCCTGGAGATGAGACTGGAAGAAAGAATTTGTCTTAAAATTAATAGACATGGCAGGGAAATGTGAAAATAAATTTTCTCTGAGAACAGCATTTGAACCATTTTGTAATAAAGCACATTTGGTTTCAGCATAAGAAAAAGCATTCAGACAAGTAGAGTGGTTCGAATGGAATGGGAAATGTAGTGAGTTCTTTCTCTTGGCATTGCCTCATCTGTCAGGGGTGCTTGCAAGCAGAAGTGTTTTAATTTTTGTTGTTTTCATTTGTTTTGAAATTTCTCTTACCCCTAAGCCCCTGGGACGATTTCTTTCTCTCACACTAAATAGCTGCCCACACACACCCTTCTAAAGAGTTTCTGATATATCTACCTAAGGGAGTAAAATGATCCCTAAGAAACTATGACTACCTGTATTTTCTACATCTTTCAAGTCACCTGCATAAAGAGCTCCCATGTTTTTAAGCTGTATTATTGCAGTTTGACTTAAGAAAAGACTGGAATGAGAGGTAAATTTTAACTGACTTCCACAATTGTCCATGTGGAGTTTCAGTTAAAAATTGTGCTTCTATTAGATCCTATTTGAGCAATTTCCTAAATATTATATAAATATGAAAAGCCCTATTGTACATACATCAAGTGAACAAACGCCAAAGAATATGTTTTGTTTTTCCTTATATGTGTTTCTTCTATTTTTTAACACCTTAGATTGGGAATCTCTCTTCAGGCTTGCCTTCTGCAAATTGTTGGCTACAGAAACCTTATTGCAGATGTGGAAAAACTGCGCAGAGAATCCTACGATTCTGATAATCCCCAACATGAAGAAATGCTTTTGAAGGTTAGTCCTTGAACACATTTCAGTTCTTCACTTAGGTCAGCTGTTTGCCAAGCCCCTGCTGTGTGCTAGGCACTGGTCTGGATGTGAGGGAAACAAAGGTGAATATGACATGAACACTGAAATAATAGGTAAAGCCTACCTTTTATTGCTAGTTCAGATGTTGAAGGTAAATTTTTCAATAGAAAATTCATCTGAGAATTTAAAAATAAAGCCAGCTTTCATGTGTAATCTAAAAAGGCATCAGAGGTGATTTATACCTCTCACATTTGGCTCGAGTTTAGATTATTTAGAGCTTCCCTGGTGGCTCAGATGGTAAAGAATATGCCTGCAATGCGCAAGGCCTGGGTTCAATCCCTCGGTTGGGAAGATCCCCTGGAGAAGTGAATGACAACCCCTCCAGTGGGTTCTCGCCTGGAAAATTCCATGGACAGAGGAGCCTGGTAGACTACAGTCCATGAGGTCGCAAAGAGTCAGACGCAGCTGAGCAACTATAATACTTTCACATTCACTTAGATTGTTTAACTGTGTTGAAAACCAATAGAAATAGCATTTGTCAAAGAGTGACCTAGGATTTCCACTTACGGCTTTTAGTAGATGTCAAAGAAGATGAAGTTGGTTTCTGCTTCCACAATAGCTCCCTGGGGAAATTACCCAAGATCTTAATGCTGATTATTTATTCATGTAACTTGGAGAGTATTAAAGAGTAGGTAAAAGTTTATATATGGTGTATTAAAGCTGTTTGAAGAATAGTATGCAGTTTTAAACAGTCCTTCTTGGCTGTCAAAGCAAAATCTTAAAAATCTTATCTGATCTAATACTGTATTTTGACACATCAATAAAACTTCTAAAAATGAAGACAAGTCTTTAGAACTACTCATCTGAAATGTTTTATAAATTCATTTCTGAAAATAGATGCTCTTTAAGTTGGAGTGCTTCTTTGTCCTTTCCTAGAATTCAAAATGGCAGTAATGAAATTGGAAGAAAACATTTGTTTAGCCACTTTAACTTATTTTATTGAAAAATGTAAATAGAAACCATAATTTAAAAAATGTATCCTTCTGTAATTTTGTGTGTAGTTTATATTTTTGTGTATGTAAATGCTTAAGCAGATGACTCATTTACTACTGATTAGTGGTAGGTCTGATGTCAATCATTAAAAGTAACAATAGTTTTATTCTTAACAATCTTTCTTCTTTTTCTCCTCTGCTTACTTTTAGCTACTTAGTGGCTGATCTCCATCTCTTTGGTTATTTTTTTCGTATGTTCTGCTAGGGATAGTCAACTTTAATTAAATGAACTCAAAGGTGGGAAATAAGAGGTGATGAAAGAGAAAAGAAGTGTTGTAGTTAACACACTGGCCATATGCTCCTGAACAGTTCACTAAAATGACTAAGATGCCCTCTGAATCAATGGCATTTGGGTACCTGATATACATCATCTTAGTTGATCTGTTGTATGTGTCCTGGCACATAGGTTTTCAGCAAATATGAGCGAATGAATGAATTATTGAAGTCATAGATACAGATCAAGAACTTTTATGATATGACCTTTATCTGTGGTCACAGTTTGAGTATGTCAGTGTTATTTTTATAGTCACAGCTATAAGAGATAGGCAGGGGGACGATTTTTGTTGTCATTTAGTAGCTAAGTTGTGTCTGACTCTTTTGTGACCATGTGTACTGTAGCCTGCTAGGCTTCTCTATCCATGGGGTTTCCCAGACAAGAATACTGGAGTGGGTTGCCATTTCCTTCTCCAGGGGATCTTCCAAACCCAGGGATCAAAGCTGTGTCTCCTGCATTGGCAGGTGGATTCTTGATGATTGTTATCTTAATTTTTTTCATCATTAACTTTATTTAAAAAACTTTTTTTATAGAGGTACTGTTGATGTACAATATTATGTTTCAGGTTATACACAATGAAAGTGAAAGTGAAAGTGGCTCAGTTGTGTCCAACTCTTTGAGGCCCCGTGAACTATACAGTCCATGGAATTCTCCAGGCCAGAATGCTAGAGTGGGTAGCCTTTCCCTTCTCCAGGGGATCTTCCCAACCCAGGGACTGAACCCAAGTCTCCTGCATTACAGGAGGATTCTTTACCAACTGAGCTATCAGAGAAGCCCTAAATAATAATTCATAATTTTCAAAGGTTATACTCCATTTACTTATAAAATATTGGATATATTTCCTGTGCTATACAAAATATCCTTATAGCTTATTTCATACATACTAGTTTGTATCTCTTAATCCCCTACCTTTATCTTGCCCCTCCATGCTTCCCTCTCCCAACCTGTAACCACTAGTTCTCTATATCTGTGATACTTGTTTAACATTTTATTTACTAGTTTATTTTTTTAGGTTCCATATGTAAGTGATATCGTGTAGTGTTTTTCTTTCTCTGATTTATTTCACTTAGCATAATATCCTCCAAGTCCATTGGGCTGAATTCCATTGTATGTATAATATATATACCATGTCTTTATCCATTTATCTGTTGCTGGGCACTTAGTTTGCTTCCGTATCCTGGCAACTGTAAATAATGCTGCTTTGAACATTGTAGTACCTGTATCTTTTCAAATTAGTGTTTTCAGTTTTTTTGAACATATATCCAGGAGTGGAATTGCAGAGTCATATAGTAGTTCTACTTTTAGTTTTCTGAGAGACTGCCATACTGTTCTCAGTGGATGCACCAATTTATATTACCACCAACAGTATACAAAGGTTATCGTTTCTCTACATCCTCACCAGCACTTTTTCCTTGTGGTTTTTTTGATGATTGCCATTTGACAGGAATAAGCAGTGAGGAATGAGGTGATATCTCATTGAGGTTTTGATTTGCATTTCTCTGAGGATTAATGATGTTGAGCATCTTTTAATGTATCTGTTGGTGAAATATATGCCTTAGAAAAAAATGTTTATTCAAATCTTCTGCCTCTTTTTTAATCATATATTTTTAAAAAAATTTTATTGCAGTACAGTTGATTTATAATGCTGTGTTAGTTTCTGGGGGCTTCCTAGGTGGCTCAAGTGGTAAAAAATCACCCTGCCAGTGCAGGATACACAAGAGATGATAGCTTCTGGTGTACAGCAAAGTGATTCAGTTTCACACACACATATATACATATTCCTTTTCGTATTCCTTTTCATTATGGTTTATTACAGAATACTAAACATAGTTCCCTGTGCTATACAGTAGGAATTGTTGTTTGTCCATTCTATATTTAATAGTTTGCATGTGCTAATCCCAAATTCCCAATCAATCCCTCCTTACCTACCCTCTTGGCAACCACGTATCTGTTTTCTATGTTCTGAGTCTGTTTCTGTTTCATAAATAAGTTCATTTGCATCACACTTTAGTTTTCACATATAAGTGATCAACAGTTCAGTTCAGTTCAGTCACTCAGTTGTGTCCGACTCTTCACGACCCCATGAATTGCAGCACACCAGGCCTCCCTGTCCATCACCAACTCCCGGAGTTCACTCAGACTCATGTCCATCGAGTCAGTGATGCCATCCAGCCATCTCATCCTCGGTCGTCCCCTTCTCCTCCTGCCCCCAATCCCTCCCAGCATCAGAATCTTTTCCAATGAGTCAATTCTTCGCATGAGGTGGCCAAAGTACTGGAGTTTCAGCTTTAGCATCATTCTTTAGTGATACCATATGATATTTGTCTTTCTCACTTACTGCCCTTAGTATGATTATCTCTTTGTTGTTGTTCGGTAAGTCAGTCATGTCTGATTCTCTGTGACCCCATGGACTGCAACATTCCAGGCTTCCCTGTCCTTCACCATCTCCCAGAACTTGCTGAAACTCATGTCCATTGAGTTGGTGATGCCATCCAATCATTTCCTCTGTCTTCCCGTTCTCCTCCTGCCTTCAGTCTTTCCCAGAATCAGGGTCTTTTCCAATGAGTCATTTCTTCCCATCAGGTGGCCAAAGTATTGGAGCGTCAGCTTCAGCATCTGTCGTTCCAATGGATATTCAGGACTGATTTCCTTTAGGGTTGACTGGTTTGATCTCCTTGCCATCCAAGGGACTCTCAACAGTCTTCTCCAACACCACAGTTTCTGCAAATGGCATTATTTCATTCTTTTCTTTGGCTGAGTTGTGTTCTGTTTTTATCCTTTCATCTGTCAATGGACAGTTATGTTGCTTCTATATCTGGGCTGTTATAAATATTGCTGCTATGAACATTGAGGTACAGGTATCTTTTCAGATTTTACTTTTGTCCAGATATATGCCCAGGAATGGGATTGCTGGATCAGATGACAGGTCTATTTTTACTCTGTTGAGGAGACGCCACACTGGTTTCCACAGTAGCTATACCAGTTTAAATTCTCACCAACTGTGTATGAGGATTCCCTTTCCCCCACACCTCTCCAGTGTTTGCTATTTGTAGACATTTTAATAATGGGCCATTCTGACCAGAGTGAAGTGATATCTCATTGTGGATTTAATTGGAACTTCTCTAATAATTAATGATGTTAAGCATTTTTTTCATATGCCTATTGGCCATCTGTATATTTTCCTTGGAGAAATGTCTGTTTAGATCTTCTGCCCGTTTTTTGGCTGGGTTGTTTGTTATTTTGTTATTGAGTTGCAAGAGCCATTTGTATATTTTGGAAACTGAGCCCTTGTTGGTTGCATTGTTTGCAAACATATTCTCCCAGTCCATAGACTGTCTTTTCATTCTGTTTATGGTTTCCTTTGCTAGGCAAAAGCTTGTAAGTTTGGTTTTTCCCTGTTTATTTATTTTTGCTTGTATTCCCATTGCCTGGGGAGGTTACTGATGCTGGACTTTGTTTATTGAGAGGTGTTTTTTTTTTTTTTTTGTATTACTGATTCACTTTCATTACTGGCAATAGAACAGTTTATATTTTCTATTTCTTCCCTAGTCAGCCCTAGGAGATTGCACTTTCTAGGAATTTTTCCATTTCTTCTAGGTTGTTCATTTCATTGGCATAGTTTTTTATAGTAGTTTCCTACAATCCTTTATGGGCTTTCCTGGTGAAGAGTCTGCCTACAGTGCAGGAGACCTGGGTTTGATCCCTGAGTCAGGCAGTCCCTTGGAGAAGGAAATGGCAACCCATTCCAGTATTCTTGCCTGGGAAATCCCATGGATGGAGGAGCCTGGCAGGCTACAGTCCATGGGGTCACAAAGAGTCTGACACGACTGAGTGACTTCACTTTCTTCACAATCCTTTATATTCTGTGGTATCAGTTGTAATTACTTGTTTTTTTCCTTGTTGAATCTAGCTAAACATTTATCCATTTTGTTTATCTTTTCAAAGAACTAGCTTTTAATTTCATTGATCTTTATATTATTTTCTTTGTCTCTATTTCATTTATTTCTGCTCTGATCTTTATAATTTCTTTACTTCCACTAACTTAGGTTTTTGTTTGTTCTTTTTTTAGTTGCTTTAGATGTAAGATTAGGTCTTTATTTGAGGTTTTTCTTGTTTCCTGAGGTAAGGTTGTATTAATATAAACTTCCCTCTTAAAACTACTTTTGCTGCATTCCTGGGTTTCAGATCATTGTGCTTTCATTTGTCTCTAGGTATTTGTTGATTTTCTCTGATTTCTTCAGTGATCCATTGGTTGTTTACTTTTATATTACTTGGCCTCCATGTGTTTGTGTTTATTGTAGTTTTTTCTTGTAATTTATTGCTAATCTCATAGCATTCTGATTAGAAAAGATGCTGGATATGACTTCAATTTTCTTAAATCTTTTAAGGCTGACCTTGTGGCCTAGCATGTGGTTAATCCTGGAATATGTCCCATCACTCATGAGAGTAATGTATATTCAGCTGCTTTTGAATGGAATGCTCTATAAATAACAATTAAGTCCATCTACTCTGATATGTCATTTAAGGCCTATTTCCTTATGATTTTCTGTCTGGATGATCTGTTTGTTGATGAAAGCAGAGTGTTAAGTCCCCCACTATGACTGTGCTACTGTCAATTTCTCCCTTTATGGTTGTTAGTATTTGCCTTACATATTGAAGTGCCTCCTATATTGGATGCATACATATTTACAATTGTTATATCTCCTTTTTGTATTGATCCCTTGATTATCGGAGACGCCAATGACAACCCACTCCAGTATTCTTGCCTGGAGAATCCCAGGGACGGGGGAGCCTGGTGGGCTGCTGTTTATGGAGTCGGACAGAGTCAGACACGACTGAAGTGACTTAGCAGCAGCAGCAGCAGCTTGATCATTATGTAGCATCCTTCTTTGTCTCTTATAACAGTCTTTGTTTTAAAGTCTATTTTGTCTGATATGAGTATTGCTACTCTAACTTTCCTTTGATTTTCTTTTGCATGGAATACCTTCTTCCAATGCATCACTTTCAGTCTGTATATATCCCTACATCTGAGGTGGGTCTCTTGTAGACAGCATTTAGAGGGGTCTTGCTTTAGTATCCACCCAGCCAGTCTATGTCTTTTTATTGGCACGTTTAACCTATTTACATTTAAGGTAATTATTGATATGTGTATTCCTATATCAGTTTTCTTAATTGTTTTGGGTTTGTTTTTGTAGGTCTCTTTTCTTCCCTTCCTCTTTCATTTTCTTCTCTTCTGATGACCATCTTTGGTGTTGTGTTTGGGTCACTTTTACTTTTCCGTGTGTATCTATTGTAGTTTGGAGGTTTGCTGTTCCCATAAAGTTGTGATATAATAGTTCATCTATTTACATGGTTTTTTGTCTGTTTTGTTTTGTAAATTGCTAGTCTCTTTCCCACCTAGAGAAGTTTCTTTTGTTGCATAGTTGATCGGGTGATTCTCTTAGCTTTGCTTGTCTGTGAACCTTTTGATTTCTCTATCATATCTGAATGAGAGCTTTCTGGGTAGAGTATTCTTGGTTGTCGGTTCTTCCCTTTCATCCCTTTAAATATTTTGTGCCACTCCATTCTGTCTTGCAGAGTTTTTCCTGAGAAATCAGCTGATAACTTTATGAGTCCCCTTGTATGTTATGTGTAGTTTTTCCCTTGTTGCCTTTAAGATTTTATCTTTGTCTTTAATTTTTGTCAGTTTGATTACTCTGTGTCTCAGTGTGTTTCTCCTTGGGTTTGTCCTGCCTCGGACTCTCTTCTATATCTTTGTTAACTATTTCTTACATCTTCTAAATCTTTGCCTCCATTTTCCCCCGACATCCTGTATCATCTTCACTAGCATTATTCTGAATTCTTTTTCTGGAAGCTTGCCTATCTCCACTTCATTTAGTTGTTTTTCTGGGATTTCATCTTTTTCTTTCCTCTGGAACAAATCTTCTGCCTTTTCATTTGCTTTAACTTTCTGTGATTGTAGTTTTCTTTCTGGATGCTGCAGGATTTCAGTTCTTTATGCTTCTGTCTGCCCTCTGGTTGACAAGGCAATCTAAGAGACTTGTGCAAGCTTATTGATGGGAGGGACTGGTGGTTAGTAGAACTGTATCTTTCTCTGGTGGGCAGGACTGTGCTAAGTAAAACTATAATCTGCTGATGAGTGGGCCTGTACTCCTTTTCTGTCAGTTGTTTGGACGGAGGCAACCCAGCCTGGGAGCCAGAGGCTCTACGGTGGAGCAAATGGTGGCCTCTAGGAGGCCACTTACACCAATGAGTACTTCTTAGAACTTATGCTACCAGTGCCCTTGTACCCACAGTAAACCACAGCCACCCCCACACCTCTGCAGAAGACCCTCCAGCACTAGCAGATAGATCTGGTTCTGTCTCCTTTGTTCACTGCTCCTTTTCCCTGGACTCTGATGCACACAGGACTTTATGTGTGCACTCCAAGAGAAGAGTCTGTTTCCCCTCAGTTCAGTTCAGTTCAGTCACTCAGTCGTGTCCGACTCTTCGCGACCCCATGAATCGCAGCACACCAGGCCTCCCTCTCCATCACCATCTCCTGGAGTTCACTCAGACTCACGTCCATCGAGTCCATGATGCCATCCAGCCATCTCATCCTCGGTCATCCCCTTCTCCTCCTGCCCCAATCCCTCCCAGCATCAGAGTCTTTTCCAATGGGCCTAGATGTGATAGATAGAGTGCCTGATGAACTATGGAATGAGGTTCGTGACATTGTACAGGAGACAGGGATCAAGACCATCCTCATGGAAAAGAAATGTAAAAAAGCAAAATGGCTGTCTGGGGAGGTCTTACAAATAGCTGTGAAAAGAAGAGAGGTGAAAAGCAAAGGAGAAAAGGAAAGATATAAGTATCTGAATGCAGATTTCCAAAGAATAGCAAGAAGAGACAAGAAAGCCTTTTTCAGCGATCAATGCAAAGAAATAGAGGAAAACAACAGAATGGAAAAGACTAGAGATCTCTTCAAGAAAATTAGAGATACCAAGGGAACATTTCATGCAAAGATGGGCTCGATAAAGGACAGAAATGGTCTGGACCTAACAGAAGCAGAAGATATTAAGAAGAGATGGCAAGAATACACGGAAGAACTGTACAAAAAAGATCTTCATGACCCAGATAATCATGATGATGTGATCATTAATCTAGAGCCAGATATCTTGGAATGTGAAGTCAAGTGGGCCTTAGAAAGCATCACTATGAACAAAGCTAGTGGAGGTGATGGAATTCCAGTTGAGCTGTTTCAAATCCTGAAAGATCATGCTGTGAAAGTGCTGCATTCAATATGCCAGTAAATTTGGAAAACTCAGCAGTGGCCACAGGACTGGAAAAGGTCAGTTTTCATTCCAATTCCAAAGAAAGGCAATGCCAAAGAATGCTCAAACTACCGCACAATTGCACTCATCTCACATGCTAGTAAAGTAATGCTCAAAATTCTCCAAGCCAGACTTCAGCAATACGTGAACCGTGAACTCCCTGATGTTCAAGCTGGTTTTAGAAAAGGTAGAGGAACTAGAGATCAAATTGCCAACATCCACTGGATCATGGAAAAAGCAAGAGAGTTCCAGAAAAACATCTATTTCTGCTTTATTGACTATGCCAAAGACCTTGACTGTGTGGATCACAAGAAACTGTTTCCCCTAGTTCTGTGGAAGTCCTGCAGTCAAATCCACATTGGCCTTCAAGGTCAGATTTCCTGAGCAGTCCTAGTCCGTTTGCCTAACCCCCAGGTTGGGAAGCCTGAGGTGGGACTCAGAACCTTTGCAGCAGTGGGAAAACTTCTATGGTATAATTGTTCTCCAATTTGTGGGTCACCACTACACTAGTATGGAATTTGATTTTATTATAATTGTGCCCCTCCTACCATCTCATTGTGGCTTCTCCTTTGTCTTTATACATAGGGTGCTTTTTTTGGTGGGTTCCAGCATCTTCCTTTTGATGGTTGTTCAGCATTTAGTTGTGATTTTGGTTCTTTTGCAGAAGGAGGTGAGCACACGTTCTTCTACTTCACCATCCTGAAACTATCTCCTGCTTTTTTTAAATTTTTATGATCTAGAAGGTTGATTATATTTCCCAAACTTGGAGTAGTGGCTTTTTGCAGGAGATGTCCTATGTGTCCCAGCAGTAAACTTCCCTCTCTTTACCTAAGCTTTATGTTTTAGGGATTCCCTCTGTGAGAACTGCATGGGTTCTTCTGTTGTGGTGGGCTGATTATGAGGGCAATATGGCAGGCTTGTTAGTCACTGATCCTGTTGGTTTCCAGACCCTCCTTTGTGTGGGGGCTGCTTCCTGCTGGTTGGTAGAACCAGCTCAGGAGGCAGCTGCTGCAGAATCCTGGGTAGCCCTGAGGCTAGTGCTGGCACACTGGTGGGTGGAGTGCAGATCTAGGGATCTGGCTACAGGACCCAGGAGGTCCCAGAGCTGGTGTCAGATTGCTAGTGGATGGAGTCAGTTCCTGATACAGTTGGGTGTAGGGTCTGGAGCATCCCAAAGCTTGTATTGTTAGCCTGCTAATAGGTGGGTCAGAGCCTAGCTGATCCTAGTGCAGGGCCTGGCCTACTGGTAGATAGGCCATGTATGTAGGCTTGTGACTGTTATCTGCTCCCTCATGGGTGAGGTTGCTCTAGAGGCTAGAGAAGGTTCCCTAGAGGGCAGGGCTGGAACCCAGGTGATTCTTAGACTGGTGCCTGCCCAGTAATGGATGGAGCTGGATTCTTGGTTCTCTGATTGGAAGAGCCATATTCCAGAAGCAACTGTGGGTTTAAAATGTCATAAGGTCACCTAATCTGCTGGTGGGTGGGGCTCTGTCCCCATCCAGTTAGTTGCTTGGCCTGAGATGTCCACAGTGTTCTGGGCCAGAGCAGGGCTGGGTCCTGGGTCTACAATGGTGCTTGCCAGTACCATTGTCCATGTGGTGGAATGAACTCAAAATGTGTTCTCGGGGTGAGCTGCAGTTGCCTTGTGCCTCCCTGGAAGATTCTGCAAGATCAGCAGGTAGGTCTGACCCAGGTGCCTATCAAATTAATGCTTCTTTCCTCAGTCCCACTGCATATGAGATTTTGTATGTACTCTTTAAGGGTGAAGTCTCTATTTCCTCCAGCCCTGTGGTAATTCAGAAAGAAAGACCCCACTGACCTTCAAAGTCAGATACTCTGGGGGCTCATCTTCCCAGCACAAGGCCCACAGGCTGGGGAGTCTGATGTGAGACTTAGACCTCTCACTCCTTGGAGAGAACTTCTGCATTTCTAATTATTCTCCCATTTGTGGATCACCCACTTGGAGTGTGGGACATGGCTATATTGCAACTCCACTTCGCCTGCCTGTCTTGTTATTCTTTCTGTTAATCTTCAGTTGTAGAACATTTTTTTCTGGTAGATTTTGGTCTTTTTCATTGATGATTATTCTGTAAATAGTCGTGATTTTGATGTGCATGTAGTAGGAAGGGAGCTCAGAGTCTTTCTACTTTGCCATCTTGCCCAATCTTGGTCTTCATTATTTCAGAGATAAGCAAACTAAAGTATGTTAGTCCAGTCTCTGATTCACACAGCTAGTGAATTACAGAGCTATGGTTGTCTCCCTCTATAATAGGCACCTTGAGGAAAGACATATTTTCTACCCTCAAATGGCTTGTAATCTAATTTTGGAGGTACTCTACGTCTGCAAAAGACACTAAATCTTATCCATAGAGTGTCCCTAAAATACTTCTCAAATGATTTCTGTTCCCACTGCCTTATTTTAGCCATCATTTCCAGCTTGAGCTATTAGAATAGCCTTTTAATTCTGCCACTAACCATTAGCCTTCTCCCTTTCATCTTCTGAAGTACACTGGAGGGATAATTTTCATTGTATTCTCAATTACAAACTTCAGGTTTCCGGTATCTAGTAGTAGAACACCAGAATGCATCTTCACGTGCATTTTGGACCCTTTCCAGTTTATTTCTTTAAGCTATTTCTCCTTTATCCTATTATGTACAGCTCCCCCATACTCTGTCATTCACCATGACCCAGATGAAGCCATACCATCCAACTTGTAGCATCCTTCAATGGGTACCCTGTTACCCATTACTCTCAGAGTAGAATCTGGCTCATTTTTAAAAAATGTTGTTCATTGAGTTTGGAAATCTTCTCTAGAAAATTTAGGCATGGGATCTTTACTGTCTTCAGTTAATTAAAATTCTGTATCTGATAATAATAAAATCAATAATAATAAGATGTTCCTTGAGTGTTTAATATGTGTCAATTGTTAAAGTAAGAGTTTTATAGCATTATTCCATTTAATTGTCACAATAACCAATTTTGGTATTATCCCCATTTTTCATATGAATAAAATTGATATTATTCTCATTTTTCACATAGTTAGAAAGGGCTTTTAATTCCTGCACTAGGCTATCTCTCAAGGGAGAAACTATGTCTTGTTCACATTTGTATTTCTAGTGGTTGGCCTGTGGTTTATGTTTAACTTATTGAGCTTAGGCTTCTTTATCTTTAAGATGGATAATAATATCATTATTATCTACTTCACAAAATTGTTTAGAGCTAAAGTAAACAAACCAAAACTTGTAGGTCAAAATATGGCCTGCCACCCATTTTTCTAAGTAAGGTTTTATAGGAACACATCCGTGCTCATTCATTTATGTGTTGTCTATGGCTGCTTTTGTACGCCATTGAAAAAAGCAGGTAGTTGTGGCAGTGAACTTGTGGCCAACAAAGCCTTCAGATATTTGCTATCTAACCCTTTACAGACAAAGTTTGCTGACCTTTGGTTTAGGGGCTTGAGTGATATATTGTCAAATTGTTTAATTGCTTTCATTTATATAAACATAGGAGACCATTATCAGTGTTTCTCCTCATAAACTATGAAAAAGAAATCTGGGGCTTCCCTGGTGGCTCAGCAAAGAATCTGTCTGCCAGTGCAAGTGACACGGGTTCCATCCCTGGCCCAGAAAGATGCCACATGTCACAGATCAACTAAGCCCAGGCTCCACAACTACTGAGCTCATGTGCTGCAGCTGTTGAAGCCCATGTTTCTAGAGCCTCCACTCTGTAACAAGAGAAGTGACTGCAATGAGAAGCCCATGTACTGCAACCAGAGAATGGCCCCTGCTCACTACAACTAGGGAAAAAGCCCAGCAATGAAGTCCCAGAACAGCCAAATAAATAAAATTATTTTAAAAACCCAAAATTATAAAATTATTTTAAAAATAAAAAAAAAACCTTGATTTTTATGGTTGTTTAAACATAAGCTGGGATAAAACTGGTTAACATCACTTTACATTGATGTAGCACTGTCCATATGCATTATTCAAATGAAAATTCTTATTAAGTGTTTTCTAACCAAATTAATAGTAAAAGCAAAAATTTAGGTGGATTCATGTACTTAATAGGAAAAATATAACCCAAAATTAAAAGGTATGATCACAGAGCTGCTGCTTCTTCAGTGGATAGATAGACAAATGCCCTTGCTCTTTCTTTTCTGCAGCAGACCAGAGACAGGGTAGAAGTGTTCAAATATGCTTGCGACAAAGTCTGAATGCAAAGAGGAGAGAATTAAACAGAGCACAGGATGATGGACTGACTCAGCATGAAGCTTTCACATCTGTAGCTCGTCATCTGCACAAAAATGACCCTTCTAACCCTTGTCTCCTGCAGTTGGCAGGTGGCTTTGTAATAATTCTACTCCCAGTAGTACAGCCTTAGATGGCTAGACTCATCAAAGCCCCCCACCAGAGGCCCACCACGTTAGTTAAGATTTCAGTCAGCTTCCAGGTGCAAGAAATGACCTTACCTTTCAGAGCTACCCCTGCTGCCTCCTGTTACTTTTCTGGGAAGAGCCTATTTATCAGAGGAGAATCCAGTAGGCAGTAACTTAAGCATTCTTACAGGAAATGTACAATTGGTAGCACTAATTGTAAGTGGTTTAGCATAATTGACTTTCATTCTCCATGAAAGTGACACGTTAAGAAATTAAGAACAGGGTTATCGTTACCATCTTTCTAAATAATATCATATATGAAATGAATCGCCAGTCCAGGTTCAATGCATGATACTGGATGCTTGGGGCTGGTGCACTGAGACGACCCAGAGGGATGGTACAGGGAGGGAGGAGGGAGGGGGGTTCAGGATGGGGAACACGTGTATACCTGTGGCAGATTCATGTTGAGGTATGGCAAAACCAATACAATATTGTAAAGTAATTAACCTCCAATTAAAATAAATAAATTTATTTTTTAAAAAAGAAATTAAGAACCCGTTTTAGCTGTTAATCTAGTCTGTTGTGATACATTGAATTATTAAAATGGAATTTCTTTTTAAAATTTATTTTAAAAACATTTTATCATTCAAAGCTTTTACTTTCCCAAGCCAAGTATTCTCCAAATGAAGGAAGTTTATCATTTAACTGTAGAAATGAAATGCTTGCTGTTGGCATTTTACTCCACTCACTTGATGAAACCAGGTATTTTTAAACTGTGTAGGGCCTTGAGATTACTTCCAGATATTGTTCAAGTGAATATGATGAGTTTTACAATCTGTTTTTGTTTGCTTAGTTTTCACTGTGGCAGTACCAAATCAGTTCCCAGAGGATTTTTTTTTAAAGGAGATCTTTTCTCTCAGTTTTTTGTACTCTTCCAGTGAATTACAACATTTTGTCTTTGGATGAATAAAGAGTACTGGCAAATTCTTATATGGGCAATATAAAAAGAGATTTCTGGGGGCTTCCCTGGTGGCTCAATAGTAAAGAATCCACCTGCCAATGCAGGAGACACTGGTTTGATCCAATTTGTGAAAATCACACATGTGTCAGAACAGCTAAGCCTGTTTGCCACAACTATTGAGCCTGTGCTCTAGAGCCCAGGAGTGGCAACTACTGAGCCCATGTGCTGAAACTACCAAAGCAGTAGAGCCATGCTTCATAAAAAGAGACGCCACTGCAATGAAAAGCCTTTGCATTGCAACTAGAGAGGAGCCCCGCTTGCCACAACTAGAGAAAAGCCTGCCAAGCAACGAAGAACCAGCACAGCCAAAACCACATAATTTTTTTTTTAAAGAGAGATTTCTTATATCAGTTTGATATTTTACTTTCAAGCATGATAGATATACTTTCTTTTTTATGAAATTTTTTTCTCACCCTTTAGATTGAATTTACCTGTTGTGCTAAAACTAAAATATTATATCATTTGAATAATAAGTAATTTTGCATTCATGCCTAAAAGAACTTAGATGAATTACAACTCTTTTTGTTAGTATTTCCTATCATTGGACTTGGCTTTATACTATGTCAGATGTGACATATACAGTTCCCTTTAAGCTTTAAAATCCATATAACATAGAATTAGCCATTTAAAAGGTGAATTATGTCTTACATAGTAACAAGAAATCTTACATTTCTGTTTGTCCTTGTCTATAATGAAGACACAACATGAAATAATAGCCTAAAAAGTAAATTTGCTTACATACCCATCTACATTTACTAGAAAGAACTAATATTTTGAACATTACATGTTTATACAGTTGTGGGTCTCAGTCTTACTCACTCCCTCAAGTAATAATACATTCTGAGTTTATTTTTCTATAGGAAGTTTAAAAAGTACAACCAGTTTCTTCAGTGAAGAGCATAATGTCTAGAATTTATATTTGTCCAGTAAAATGCAATTGATCATAAATTATTTTAGATAACTCTTAACAATGATAATATCTTTTTGAGGTTTATTCATGAATGTTATTGATCTTTCTTTTTTGTTTTTTGTTGTTGCTCAGTTGCTCAGTCATGTCTGACTTTTTATGACCCCATGGACTACAGCATGCCAAGCTTCCCTGTCCTTCACTATCTCCCAGAGTTTGCTCAAATGCATGTCCACTGAGTTGATGATGCCATCCAACCATCTCATCCTCTGTCACCGTCTTTCCCAGCATCGAGGTCTTTTTCAATGAATCGGCTCTTGGCATCAGGTGGCCAAACTATTGGAGCTTCAGCTTCAGCATCAGTTCTTCCAGTGAATATTCAGGGTTGATTTCCTTTAGGATTGACTGGTTTGATCTCCTTGCTGTCCAAGGGACTCATAAGAATCTTCTTCAGCACTGCAGTCCAAAAGCATGAATTCTTCGGTGCTCAGCCTTCTTTCTGGTCCAGCTGTCACATCTGCACATGACTACTGGAAAAACCACAGCTTTGGCTATATGGACCTTTGTCGACAAAGTGATGTCTCTGTTTTTTAATATGCTGTCTAGGTTTGTCATAGCTTTTCTTCCAAGGAGCAAGCATCTTTTAATTTCATGGCTGCAGTCACAGTCCACAGTGATTTTGGAGCCCAAGAAAACAGTCTGTCACTATTTTCACTTTTTTCCCCCATCTACTTGCCATGAAGTGATGGGAACAGATTCTATGATCTTAGTTTTTTGAATGTTGAGTTAAGCCAGCTTTTTCACTCTCCTCGTTCATCTTCATCAAGAGACACTTTAGTTCTTCTCCACTTTCTGCCATAAAGGTTGTATTATTTGTATATCTGAGGTTATTGATATTTCTCCCAGCTATCTTAATTCCAGCTTGAACTTCATCCAGCCCAGCATTTCTCACGATATTCTCTGCATACAAGTTAAATAAGCAGGGTGACAATATATTTTTATTTTTAATTGAAGTGTAATTGCTTTACAGTGTTGTACAAGAACATGAAATAGCTCTAAGTGTACACATATCCTCTCCCTCTTGAGCTTCCCCACCACCATCTCACCCCTTTACGTCATCACAGAGCACCATGCTGAGCTCCCTTTGTTCTATAGCAACTTCCCACTAGCTATCTGTGTTACACATGGGAGTATATATATTTCAGTGCTTCTCTCTCAATTCATCCAACCCTCTCCTTCCCCAGCTGTGTCCACAAGTCCATTCTCTACTTCTGTGTCTCTGTTCTTGCCCTATAAATAGGTTCATCAGTACCATTTTTCTAGATTCCACATATATGTATTAATATATGATATTTATTTTCCACATTCTGACCTACTTCACTTTGTAAAACAGGCTCTAGATTCATCCACCTCACTACAACCAACCCAAGTTCATTCTTTTTATGGCTGAGCAATATTCCATTGTATAGATTGTACCATAATTTCTTTATTGATTTTCTGTCCATGGATATCTAAGTTGCTTCCATGTCCTACTTATTGTAAATAGTGCTGCAGTGAACATTGGGGTACAGGTGTCTTTTTTAATTATGGTTTTCTCAGGGTATATGCCTAGTAGTGGGATTGCTGGGTCATATGGTAGTTTTATTCCTAGTGTTTTGAGTAATCTCCATATTGTTCTCCATAGTGACTTTATCCATTTACATTCCCACCAACAATGCAAGAGGGTTCCCTTTTCTCTACATTCTCTCTTGCGTTTATTGTTTGTAGACTTTGTGTTGATGACCATTCTAACGGGTGTGAGGTGGTACCTCATGGTGGTTTTGATTTGCATTTCTCTAATAATGAGCGATGTTGAGCATTTTTTCATGTGTTTGTTGACCATTTTGTATGTCTTCTTTGGAGGAATGTCTGTTTAAGTATTCTGACCATTTTTTGATTGAGTTGTTTTTCTCATATTGCATTGCATAAACTTGCTTCTATAGTTTGGAGACTGATCTTTTGTCAGTTGTTTCATTTGCAATTATTTTCTCCCATTCTGAGGATTGTCTTTTCATTTGTTTATAGTTTTCTTTGCTTTGCCAAAGCTTTTAAGTTTAATTAGGTCCTGCTAGTTTATTTTTGTTTTTGTTTCCATTACTCTAGGCGGTGGGTCAAAAGGATCTTGCTGTGAATTGTATCAAAGAGTGTCCTGCCTATGTTTTCCTCTTAAGAGTTTTGTAGTTTCTGGCCTTATATGTAAGTCTTTAACCCATTTTGGGTTTATTTTTGTGTATGGTGTTAGAAGGTGTGTTCTAGTTTCATTCTTTTACGTGTAGCTGTCCCATTTTCTGAGCACCACTTATTGAAGAGGCTGTCTTTTCTCCATTGTATATTCTTGCATCATTTGTCAAAGCTAAGGTGCCCATAGGTACGTGGGTTTACCATATGTCCTTGATGACTAGCTTTGTAGTATAGTCTGAATTCAGGAAAGTTGATTTCTCTAGCTCTATTTTTCTTTCTCAGGGTTGCTTTGGTTGTTCAGGATCTTTTGTGTTTCCATACAAATAGTGAAATTTTTTGTTCTAGTTCTGTGAAAAAATGCCATTAGTAATTTGATAGGGATTGCATTGAATCTGTAGATTACTTTGGGTAGTGTAGTCATTTTCACATATTGATTCTTCTAATCCAAGAACATCTTTCTTTATTCAACTATATGATGCTTATTCATTCTCATCCCTGTTATCGATGAGAAATGAAACTCAAGTCTTTTTGTTAACAGTGCTGCTAATAGTTTTGCTATGAAGAAGAAGTGAAGAGAAGTCGCTCAGTCGTGTCCGACTCTTTGCGACCCCATGGACTGTAGCCCACCAGTCTCCTCAGTTCATGGGATTTTCCAGGCATGAATACTGGAGCGGATTGCCATTTCCTTCTCCAGGTGATCTTCCTGACCCAGGGATCGAACCTGGATCTCCTGCATTGTAGGCAGACGCTTTACTGTCCAAGCTACCAGGGAAGCCCAAAGGAATTGGGCTCGTCCAGGATTGAATAATAATGCATGACCTCAAAATTATTCCTTTTATTCCCTTCCCTTTATTCTCTTAAATGTTTTTGAAGATTCAAAAAAACTTTTGTAGAAGATTGTATGTGTACACACATATACACATAAACATATCACTGACTAGGAACTAAAACAGAAAGATTAAAAACACTAAAATATACACAAGTATACATTCCATTGCCTTCAGAGCAATGACATCATCACATGTCATTCATCCTCTGGAAAATTCCACTGTATTTTTATGAGAAGATGAGAGTGAAAAGACAACTAACCTCTTAGTTCTATTACAAAATAATTTTTACTTCCCAGGCTTCCTGGCAACATCTTAGGCTCCCTCAAGGAGTCTTTCAATCATACTTTGAGAGCTGTTGTCATAAATAATTGAAAGATAATCAGATCTGCAATTGTAATATACTTGCATATATTCAGATTTCCAAAGTTTATCTTAATAGTGTAGTTTACTAAATTTTAGCCAGTAAGAAATAGTATTATATGTGTGTATATTAACAAGCTAATTTTTCCTTGGCTTCAGTTATGGAAATTCTTGAAGCCCAATACTCCACTGGAATCCCGGATTTCTAAGCAATGGTGTGAAATTGGTTTCCAAGGTGATGATCCTAAAACAGATTTCCGAGGAATGGGACTTTTGGGACTGTACAATTTGCAGTAAGTAAAATGAAGAATGGTTGAGTTTTAAAGTGATGTCTGGCCTCCTTATATTGAAATATCAAAGTTGAGTTATTAGTCCTAGCAGCCACTTCCCAGAAGACTCCAAGTAAACATTCAAGTCCTCTGACTTCAACTCAGGTTCATAAAATTAAAAAAACTACTACCATCTTCCTTTTATGTGGCAAACTTCATGCATTCTTTTAAACAAGTCTCAAATTTATTTTAATTATTTTATTATGCAAAATTTCAGTTGTATACAAAAACAGAGGGACGATTATAAAGAATCCCCTTTATACTGATCACCCAGATTTAGTAATTATTGACATTTTGAAATACTTGAGGTACTTTTTTTTTGGTAGAATTATGTTAATGAAAATCTTATACTGTTTGTAGTTTCAGTCTCATATGTCAATATGTAGCTTTAGAAGACATGAGTATTACCTTACATTAACCCCAATGTAATTATTACACCTAACAAAATTAACAATGATTCCTTGGTATTATCTGTATCCTGACCATATTCAAATTTCCTAGTTCTCTCAAAAATGTCTTTTATAGCTGGTTTGTCATAATCCAGTTCCATGTAAATCTATACATTGCACTTAATGATTGTCTCTCTGGTCTTTTTTAATTCAAGCAATTTCTCCCCCTCTGCCCTCTCCTTTTGCAAACCCAATCATGTCATTAAACTCATGCAAGAATCTAGGTCAACTTTACTGTACTATAAAATGTCCCACAGTCTATATTTGTCTGTTTGCATTTGTACCCATCCTGGTATTTCTTGAAAATCAGAGAGATTCGGAAACATTTGAATAGGTTCATGCTGAGAGTGTAGCATCCCCACTCTCAGTTTTATGCTGAGATGAATCAGAGGAATCACAGCCTGATGGCTCATTGCCATCTAGCCATTTAACCATTTCCAACAGTGATCTTCACTGAACCAATTAATTGCACATACAGTGCTTCTCTAATTTTTATTCTTCCCACAGTTTTTGGCTGGAATTCTGTAAAGACAGTTTCTTTTATTAAATATGGTTGTTTGGTTTCTCTAAAATACAGGCAGGATAGCTGCTCAAGTAAATAAGTTACCAGTTTTCAGAGGGAGGAGTTGGTGCCCTAGTTCCTTTGTTAGTGATCAAACTCTTTTTTTTTTTTTTTTTGGCTTTATATTTTTAAATTATCATTTTAATTCCTGGTTTTTGTATGTTTATGTGATTTAATAATTGTCCTCATTATTTTTTTCATGCTTAAATTAGGTCATCTGTAGCCATTCATTTTCAAAAAAAAGGAGTCCTTGTAGATTGTTCTTAGGAAGGGTAATGATATGTTTTTAAAAGAAAAAAAATTACATTTTTAATAGCACAGATTTTCCCCCTAGATCTTTGCTTTTATTTTAAATTTAGGAAGTTTAATAATCACCCATGCCTTTTTTTAAGATGGTAAATATTTTATACAATTTTGAAGGTCACATTCAATTTACACTTATTAGAAAATTTTGCTTCCTTTCCCCATGTTTTAAAATACATCTTTATAGCTCATCTTACACCTAACAGTTTCTATCTCTTACTCCTTTACTCTGATTTTGTCCCTCCTCCCTCTCTTCACTGGTAACCACTAGTTTGTTCTTTATCTGAATAGTCACCCATTCTCTTATGAAGTGTTTTAAATGTTACATTATTATGTAATGTGTGAATGAATAGAAAAGTAAAGGTGGGGTTGCAAATAAGTATGTAAAGGATGAGCTTTTGATAAGTACAGCTGGGACAGTTGGCATTTCTATTTGAAAAATAAATATCTACCTTACCTCAGTTTACAAGTTGAATGTCAAAAACAACTATTTACAACTTTTAGGAGAAAAGCTTTGAAATATGTGAGTAAAGAGGGATCTCTTAAAGACAAAAACCAAAAAAGCACAAGCTGTAAAAGAGCAATCAGTGGATCTCAGACATTAAAAGTGAAACTTTCTGTAAGATAAGCCACCATAGATAAAATGAAAACCAAGATTGACATTGATTTACATGATAAAGGATCCATCTCCAGTATATTAGACTCTGAGGGTTATCTTATTTATTTGAATGCATTTTTAGATATACTGTACCAAGAAATAGTAACAGATAGGCTGTAAAAGAAGAAACCTAGATGACCAACAAAAGTATGAAGGGACTCAATTTCATTAATAATCATGGATATGTTTATGAAATTTGCTGACCATCTGAACTTTTTGAAAGAAAATTTAAGAGCTCGTTTTATCCTTTAGATATATTCAGGAAATTATATACACATCAAATCAAATAATATATGCTATACTTAATTGTATTTTATAATTGTCTTTATGAAGTACCTTTTATGATATATTTTTGAGAGTATGAAAGCTTTTTGTATTTGTTAGGAAATTCATTGCCCCTTTTCCCCCAAAACAGAATTTCAACATCTTTATGCTCTGTAAGATATTTTCATCCAAAATTTACCCCAAGAATATTCTCCAAGAAAACACACTGAACCTCATCTAGTCTCATCCTTTCTCTGCTGTTTGGCTGTCAGAACCTCTCACCATGTTGCCTTCATCCAGGCCCTTTCTGCCTTCTGAGGGGCCTCATCCTGCCTTCCTACTAAGAATCTGTAACCCTCTTCTGTAAAGCAATTATCCTTCAATTAAAAAATAAATAATATTAAAAACAAACAAACAAAAGAATCTATAACCCTCATTAAGAATACCTTTGGCTCTCTAGGGAATGGTAAAGTTCATAATTAAATTTTCGAACCTACTGGAATCATTCCTAAAACTTTGTGGGTTTTACAGCTACCCTATTAGATTCTCATTGTATTTGGAAAATTTTGTTATGAAAAGCTGTTCATTCCCTGGCGGAGCTGAAACAAGTAATATCACTTATGTTGGTATCCATCTCTGAATCCAAAATGGCCTCAAATTGGATTGAAATGAATGTATTCAAAAGGTCTGGAGTTATGGTTTTCTTTTCCCTCCAACTGCAGGTATTTTGCAGAAAGAGATGCTGCAGCAGCTCAGCAGGTCCTCTCTGATTCTCTTCATCCCAAATGCAGGTAATCATTAAAAATAAGAGGTGAATTAGGTTTTGTAGATTAGGTAGAATTAACTTCTGGCTCTATTGAAGAAATTCTCAAGAGAGTCAACCCACCAGAAGTGAGGCTTAAAGCTCTTTCAAACAAGCACTTTTGACAAATGCTGTATAGGAAGTTTAAAATGTCAGACTTGTTACAGGTTTTAGGATGTAAAGTGGCACTGTTCAAGTCAAAGATGTATTTACCTGAAGGGATTAGTAGTATCTCTGGTGTCTGGGAAGATTGAGGAGATGGGCAAAGAAGAAGGAGAAAGCAGAGTATGAAAGAGGTAAACACAAGGGACCACAGAGGGGGAACAGAGGGAAGAATGGAAGTCCTGAAGTCAGAGACCAAGTGAGAAAGTCTAAAATTGCTGAGGCTCTTTTATTTTCTTAATAAAATTCTAGATTGTAAATTGTTTGTGTTTTGATTTAACTTTCTAAATTTTTTTTAACTGATTGCATTAAGGGATATCACTAAAGAGGAAATAAGGTATTTTTCTTTGCTTTTGCTTTTTCTCACTTTTATTTGAGGCTAAGTATGGGTAATAATTTTTCAAGAAATATAAATTCATGAAAAATTTCTAAAAGCAAACATTTCCTGACATTTTATATAATATAGTTCGTTACATTTGACCTGCATTTTGGTAAAGAAAAAATCAGATTAGACTGACCTGATAGAAAATGTCAAAGTCTTTCTATAGCCGTGTCTATTGGAAAAACATTTTGAAATGTTACCTAAAGGCTGAACACATTACCACACATCTCTGATCCCATCTACTCCAAGAGATGGATAGTTTATTTGGGAATTTTGTTGCACAAAGCATATTAACTCTTCTATTAATGTATTTCTAATTGTATTATTATGAAGAGTATATACATGCTTTAGTCACTCTTATTATAAGGAGTTCTTCTATTATGTATTCATATTTTTGTATCACTTTTTGCTCCTCAGCATGAACAGAGTCCTTGTCAGTATTCATGATTACTAAATAAGTCCCAAATTTTATCATACTACTCTCAGAATCTATGAGAGGTATAGATTGACTTTGGGGCTCCCCTCTTATCTTATATTATACTGACTGTAGCTTCAATGGCTAAGATTCATTAAATTATACTATACTTCCCAAATTTATAATTATAATCTTTTAGAAGGTTAAGTTTTCATTTTCTTTACTTTTTATTTACTTTGAGAAAAACACTAAGATCCCTTAACTCTTTCTCCATACATTGCATGGCTAAAATCAAGCTATTTTAATTTTTTAACTACATGGAATTACGTGTTTCTGTTAATGTAGAGATTCTGAACTCTCTATAATTAAAATTGGCTGAGGAGTCTGTGTGCACTGTTATTCTGTGGAGAAGCATTAGGTAGAAGACATGAATCCTTCATGGTCCTTGGGAAGTGGCAATATGCTTAAAATATTTGTTAATAAACTATTGGAGAGGGATTAATTTTGTCTATGAACCATTCTGAAAGAAAAGCTTTATAATTTTATGTCCTGTGTTGGCCATCAGAGAGGAAGTATTAAGGGTTTGTGTGTTTACGCTTATTTAAAAAGAGACTAGAATGTGTGGGGTGGAGGGGCATGCAAATCCTTTGTCCCTCAAGCTACAAATAAAATTGAGTAGATGAAGTTCAACTATTAACCACTTCAAACTGGTGGTAAATGTCATTGAATACAAATCAGAAATCTTGAAATCACCACTGTCCTTCACCAGTGTCTGAAAGAAATATTTATTAACCCATTGTGATATCACCCTATATTCTTTCAGACCCTGAATATTTCAGGTGCTGAACAGGGAGAAGCCAGTAAATACTAAGGAAGGTTTTTCCCTGTCTACCCTTCAGCAAGCATTATACATTGTTGCTCATGTGAAGATCTATCCTGAAGTAACTTGAGGGATAAAAGCAGATTGGAGTTTAAGAGGAGAATTTTGACAGTTTGTTTTTGTGCTTGTTTGTGGTGTGTATGTTTCCTAAAGAGAGGAATTCCTTCTGTTTGGGCTGGGATATCCTATAGAGTATCATTACTTATAAGTATTGAAATGAGTGGAGGTCATTTGGTCTTTTCTGATATTTCCAATGCAGATGGATTTAATTTAACAAAATACAGAGACACTATGTATTTATAAAGCTTTGTTGAAAAGAACTGCTTATAAATTTGTTTATACAAAATTTCTTAAATTTCACACCTAACTCTTTTTAGTTTGGGTATGAGTTGTTTAAGGTAAAAATCTCCTGATGCCTCTTTGGCTGATAATTAGCAGTTACACTTTAAAAAGAAGTGGCTTATTTTAATATGAGTTAAAGACAGTTACTTTGAATTAGAGCCAGTCATTTATAGAATAGAAAGAAGTACTTACAGTAAAACACCAGTTTTGCATCATGTTTTTGTGGTCTTGTGCTGTGTGTAACGTGTGTCTTTTGATGTAGTGTTTGCATTGTTTTATGAAGAACTCTTTTTCTTACTTAGATGGAAGCTAAATGTTCGTAATAACGCTAACGTTAAAACTGTATTTAGTTCCAAGACGAACGACAGTTTTTAGTGTAGAACACTAAGTGAAGGTCACATTGGCCACAAAGAAGAGTGCAAGGTGGCTCCTGCCCACAAGATGTTGGCAGTATGGAAGTGGGTGAGAAGGGGCATAAGAAAGTACACAGACTAATAGAATGCAAGTTAGTATTTTCAGAATACCTTTATTATAGTACCATTTCTTCAGATAGTCTTATTCGGAAGCTCTAATTATAAACAATGTGTTAAAATGTGTCTGCTGTGGGTTAGTTATCTCGGCTTAGCCAGAGGAAGGAACAGAATTTTTAAAGCTTATGTGTCTCTCCTTCCCTTCTCTCCTCCCTCCCTCCTTTTTTTCTTTCCTTCTTCCTTTTTTTCACTATCAGTAAATGTTTATTTGGAATCTGATGTGTATAAGACATCACAAGTAAGGTTAAATAATATAATTACCATGAGGGAAAACCAGATGAAGTGCAGTGTGGGGAAATATGAGGGGGTGAGGTAGCATCTTGCTAGAGGAGAGAGCGATACCAGGCAAGGTTTCATGAAGGAAGTATTGTTTGATAATTAATGGATGATATAAAAGAGTATGTTTGACTTTTAGGTCTATCTCTCATTACTGTACTATAGTGAATAGGGATAAGTACCATGGCTTTAAATAATTCCATTTCCGAGCTCTGTACAAATTGCATTATAACTTTTTAGTTAATAACATTTAAATTGATTAGTGTTTGATAACTGAGTTATAGACATCCCCACATCTAGTCAACAGTTTTAAAAAAAATTAAAAGAGAACAGGTGCTAATTAGAGATCAAATCTTACATATTTATTTATTTGTTCACTCATTTATTCAGCAAATTCAGCAAAGCAGAATGGGAGAAGAAAAGGATGGATAAAGCAATTGGGTGAGTGTGGGACTCCTTATATAACGGGTTGTCAGTCTGAGCCAGAACCAGAACAAAAATGTCCTAAGAGCACTGCAAAGAATGACAAGGATGAAAATCCACTTGTCCTGATGGAAATAAATAATCCAGTTTTGAAAAGGACCTGCTTATGTTTTTCTGGATTTACTTATATGATTGTATGGTACTACTTTGCCTGTGTTCTAGTCATAAGGTTTAGAAAGTTATAACTGTATGGAAATGATTTTCAAAAATCATAATCTGGAATAGTATTTGCTAGAGTGCTTTTAAGGATTTCTGTCAAGTGTCTGGCTATTAGTTAAGATTTTACTTTAGAACATTTTTTATAATGCCTCATGTCATCCAAAAATATTTCTGAACAGAGAACTTCTTTTTTATGTGCTGGATTTATAGTACCAGAGAAGACTTCAGAACTCCATTTGACTTAATTTTGAATAGACATGTGGAAAATGAACTAGAAAATATACCCTGAGTATTAAGATACTAATTTTTCCTCATTTTAAAAGTAATATTTGATTTATTATAGAAAATTTCAAAAATATAGAGAAGTAAACAGAAACACCCTAGCATGTTACTCTAATATACCCATACTAATATTTTGTAGCATTTCTTAGAATATTTTTGTTCACATTTGAATGTATATAATAAAACTTGGCTTGTTCCTTGTATATTGTTTTATATCCTGCTTAAATCTTTAGGAATATAGTTTTACTAGCTGTAGTATACTATGAGATTACCATAATTTATTTCTCCAATCATCTTCTTTAGGATATGTGAATAATTTACATATCTTTGCCATATAAATGACTATCATTGCATATAAAGCTTTTTCATTTTCTGGTTTTTTCTCATATATTTGGGAATGGAGTTAGTAAGTTAAAGCATATAAACTCTCAATTCTCTTGGCAAACATTGTTAAAATTTTCTGTTAATTAATAAGATTCAGAGTTTTGATAAGACTGTGAGGAAGGGAAATCTGACATTGTCATAATTTAATAGTAATGTAAAAATCAAATTACCATTTTTTTGAGATGCTTACTTCCTATATGTGACACACAGTTGGCGTTGTGGCTTGTATTTTACAGGTACTCATTTGCGATTGTGGGCATCAATATAACTGATCTGGCATATAATCTACTGGTGAGCGGAGCTCTAAAAACTCATTTCTACAACATCGCTCCAGAAGCTCCAACATTATCACACTTCCAGCAAACATTCTGTAAGTGTCTTGTTGCTTAATTATTGACATAGACTTCTATAGAGAATGCTCTTGGCCAGGGCTGAAGCTGAGAGATCTTTGTGATTTGGTTGCTTTGAAGCCGTGAACTTCTCCTTTAGTTTGTATTTTGTTTTCTCATTCAAAACCACATACTTTCAGGCATCATGAATCTTTTCTCCTTCCCTCCTCTTGCCTAATATTCAATGTATCAACTTCCCATCTGACTTAAAGACATCATGGATGTCTTTCTCCCTCTGATCCAGCATGACACTTAACTGTACAGGCTTTGAAAACAGCCTGAGTTGACTCCAGATCTACATTTACTACCCTCCCCTAAACCTCAGCCGTCTCATCTATAAAATGGATGCAAAATGAGATGAAGATAAAATGTTTTTTTATTAGCTAGTGAACATTAGAAAGTGCTCCGTGAACATAGAAAGAGGAGGTAGTGGTTTAGTGGGGGATACAGATGGTGGTGGAGTTGTTGGTATTAATTTTACTGCTACTACTACTATTGCTACAGAGGGTAGAGTTTGCAGTTCCTTCTAACTGTAGGTACTAATAGAGGGAATTATTGTTGATCCTGAACCTGAGGTTGCAGTTGTGCTGAGGTTTCAGAAGATAATGATCAAGCCTGTTTAGTAGAGTCCTGGGATGCTATTGTCCAATTTTAAAAGCAAAATCTTAAAATGTAGCTATGTGTCGTTATTATCTTTGCAGGCCAGACGTTAACTGGTTTGGAGGAACATAGAAAGATAATCTGCCAAATCATCAAGTAACCCTAAACAATTTATAGAAGAAAGGCCTTATAAGTTATTTTGTAGTTTGTTGTTCAGTCGCCAAGTCGTGTCCAACTCTTTGTGACCCCATGAGCGTGCCAGGCTCCTGTCCATTTGAACATTGCTTATTGCACTAAGGGCCTGTACTTAAGCTTTTTTAGCAAGAAAATGTCAAAGTTCTTCTCCTTCCGGTTTTTTTTAGCTTTTTTTTTGTTTTCTGCTGTTAAGTTGGCAACCAGATCTGCACTCTTTCTAATTATGGTTAAGACCCCATCATTCCACCCCAAATCTACCGCAGAAAAGTGTTGTTCCTTGGTTCATTTTTAAAATGTGATAAAGTCAAAAGTTAACAGATATTTATTTTATTTAAATTCCTAAATTAATAGTGCTTATATTATCTAGGATTCTATCATCTTTTATATCTGCCTAATCAGGACATCCAGTTAAAGATGACATAATTAGTGTATGTATTACACTCCCTTCTGAAATTCCACTCAATAGAAAGTTCTTAGGAAAATCCTAAGGCAGAGGATGAGATGGTTGGATGGCATCATCGACTCAGTGGACATGGGTATGAGTAGGCTCCCGGAGTTGGTGATGGGCAGGGAGGGCTGGCGTGCTGCAGTTCATGGGGTTGCAAAAAGTCGGACACAACTGAGCGACTGAAATGAACTGAACTGAACTGAAAGAAAGCATAAACCCACAGAGATAAAAATCAGAAACAAGACAAGAAAATCTCATTTTGAAAGCTGGAAAACAGATTAAGTGGTGAATGAGTTAGTGGCCTTAAGAAAGCAGATCCCTAACAGGTGGCATGGAAAGTAAGAAGCAACCTGATTTATTCCACAAGACTCTTAAAAAGGTTCAAGAATTGGCAGCATTAAATATCTCAGAAATGAGGGTTAACATAAGACCAAAACTGGCAAGTTTGCTTGAAAATATGTTAAGAATCTCTTAGAGACCTAAATCCCGTTTTCCAAGAGACAGCTGCTGTCCTGCCCCCTCCTCAGCAAAGGCTGGTTACTTTCCAGAGAGAGAAAAATAAAGGGTTTCTGGTCTGATGAGAATCAGATACAGTTAATGGCAAACCATACTGAAAGTGATGATGAAGACTGAGACCCAGGCTCCTTCTCCTACCCAGTTCCTATCACTTTGGAAGCCAGTCAAGAGATTGACAAAGGCCTTCTCTGAGATCTGAACATCCCAAGAGAAAATAGCTGAAAACGCTGACCTCCGGGTCTGCCCCATGAAACAGCCTAGCAATATCACTCTACAGTCATGCTCACTATCAGCAAACCCTACCTAGTGCTTAGAGCTTCCAATTAACTTTTATTACAATTGGCTTTTTATTTAGTAAAATACACTACAGAGAGCCAAGTTATTATCAGATATTTGAGTTAGATGCTTAAAAACATGTCCTCAAATTCTTTGATACTTCTTCTGTTAGGAAGTAGGGTTTTTGCATTCCTGTCATCCGAGCCCAACTGACCTGACCAGTAAATAAGCAGAATTCATACTATGTGACTTCTAGGGCTACTTTAGGAAAGGCTTTCATTTGTGGGTAAAGAAGATGTGGTACATATATACAATGGAATACCGTACTACTCTGTCATAAAAAAGAATGAAATAATGCCATTTGTAGTGAATGCAACTAGAGATTATCATACTAAGTGAAGTAAGTCAGAAAGAGAAAGACGAATACCATAGGATATCACTTATATGTAGAATCTAAATTATGACACAAATGAACCTATCTATGAAACAAAAACAAACCCATGGAGGTAGAGAACAGATGTGTGGTTGCACGAAACAGGAGATTGGGGAAGGGATGGAATGAGGTTAGAGTTAGCAGATGCAAACTGTTATATATAGAATGATAAACAACAAGGTCTTACTGTATATCCTGGGGAACTATATTCAATATCCTATGATAAACCATATTGGAAAAGAATATTGTAAAGAATGTTCATATATATATAACTGAGTCACTTTACTGTGCAGAAGAAATTAACAAAACATTGTAACACAACTATATATCAATAAAATAATTTTTTTAAAGAAAAAAAGTTTTGATCTGGAGGTCAGGGATTGAGCTGCCTTTGGAAGCATGAACCACCATTTAAGGGATCTGATTCCTTTGTGTTGTGAGGAAATCCAGGACACACAGAGGAGCCATATGTAGCAATCAAGATTGACAGCCTCAGAGGAGGTCCCAATGGATAGTCAGCATCCACTACTAGACACATGAGTGAATATGCCTCCAAATGATTCCTGCCACCAGCTATCAAGTCACCACGCCCAACCTTCAGATCTTCCCATTTGAGACTCCAGGCATTGTGGATCCATCCCTCTTATCAATCAGTCAGTGCAGTTGCTCAGTCATGTCCAATTTTTTGCAACCCCATGGACTTTTAAGAGCCCATGGACTTCCCGGTCCATCACCAACTCCCAGAGCACATTAAACTTATGTCCATTGAATTGGTGATGCATCCAACCATCTCATCCTCTATCGTCCCCTTCTCCTCCTGCCTTCAATCTTTCCAAGCATCAGAGTCTTTTCCAATGAGTCAGCTCTTCGCCTCAGGTGGCGAAAGTATTGGAGTTTCAGCTTCAGCATCAGTCCTTCCAGTGAATATTCAGGACTGATTTCCTTTAGGATTGACTGGTTTGATCTCTTTGCCATCCAAGGGACTCTCAAGAATCTTCTCCAACACCACAGTTCAAAAACACCAATTCTTTGGCGCTCAGCTTACTCTATGGTCAAACTCTCACATCCATACATGACTAGTGGAAAAACCAGAGCTTTGACTAGATAGAAATTTGTTGGTAAAGTAATGTCTCTGCTTTTTAATATGCTGTCCAGGTTGGTTATGGCTTTTCTTCCAGGGAGGAAGTGTCATTTAATTTCATTGCTGCAGTCACCATCTGCGGTGATTCTGGAGCCCAAAAAATAAAGTCTGTCACTGTTTCCACTGTTTCCCCATCTACTTGCCATGAAGTGATGGGACCAGATGCCGTGATCTTCGTTTTTTGAATGCTGAGTTTTAAGCCAACTTTTTCACTCTCTTCTTTAACTTTCACCAAGAGACTCTTTAGTTCCTCTTTGCTTTCTTCCATAAAAGGGTGGTGTCATCTGCATATCTGAGGTTAATGTTATTTCTCCCAGCAATCTTGATTCCAGCTTGTGATTCATCCAGCTAAGCATTTCACATGATGTGTTCTGCATATAAGTTAAATAAGCAGGGTGACAATATATAGCCTTAACATACTCCTTTCCTGATTTGAAACCAGTCTGTTTTTCCATGTCTGGGTCTAACTGTTGCTTCTTGACCTGCATACAGATTTTGCAGGAGGCAGGTCAGGTGGTCTGGTAGTCCCATCTCTTGCAGAATTTTCCACAGTTGTTGCGATCCACACAGTCAATGGCTTTGGCATAGTCAATAAAGCAGAAGCAGATGTTTTTCTGGAACTCTCTTGCTTTTTTAATGATCCAGTGGATGTTGGCAATTTGATCTCTGGTTCCTCTGCATTTTCTAAATCCAGCTTGAAATTCTGGAAGTTCACAGTTCACATACTGTTGAAGCCTGGCTTGGAGAATTTTGAGCATTACTTTGCTAGTCTGTGAGATGAGTGCAATTGTACACTTTTTGAAAATTTTTTGGCATTGCCTTTCTTTGGGATTGGAATGAAAACTGACCTTTCCAGTCTTTTGGCCACTGCTTAATTTTCAAATTTGCTGGCATATTGAGTGTAGCCCTAGATAGCAAAAACAATAAGGAAGGCCTCAAGCATGAAAGAGAGTCTAAAGCAGGCAGAAATAAAGCCACTCTAAAGAAATAGAAACAATGCAGAGAAGAAAACTTTAGAAATATGTATCATTAATGCCCCCAGAAGATAAAGAGAAGAATTGCTACTGTGAAACATGAACAAGGTGCCATAGAATGAGCACTCAAGAGAACAAAAGAGTACTCTTAGAAATTAAAAATCAGATTATATAAATGAAACCTTGAGGGAAAATTAGAAGATAAAGCTAGAAACTCTTCCAGAAAGTAGAAGAAATATAGATGGAAAACAGAAAAGAAAGGTTTGAAAGGACCATTCTTAGACGTCTATAATAGAAGGGTCAGAAAAAGAACAGTGAAACTAAGGGGAATGAATCAAAGTAATATATCAAGAACATATTCACAACTGAAGGATGACTTTTCATATTTCAGCTAGTAAGAACTAGCGTAATAGATTAAAATGGATTCACACTCTGGTCCGTATCATTGTGAAATTTTATGACTTAGGGAGGAAATGATTCTAAATATTTCCAAGTCTGTCACATAAAGAATTGAGAATTAAGATGGCACTGGACTTCTCAACAGCAACATTTTAGTCTAGAAGATGGTATAATAACGTCTTCAAACATTTAAGAATGTTATTTAAAATCTAAGGGAATATAGTTTCCAATTTAGAATTCTATAACCAGTCTAACTTGCTAGTTAAATGTGGGAATAAAATAAACACATTTTTTAAGTGCAAGGTCTTAAACATTTTACTTTTTTGTATCTTTATAAGAAAGTTCTTGAAGGATGTGTTTCCAGGAAACAGAAGAGTAATCCTTATAGGAATAAGTGGGGTCCAGAAAGCAGGAGATCTATAAGGAACGAGAAGAGAATCTTCAAAATGAAGGAAGTAAAAAAATCAAGCAATGGAAAATATGTTATTTAGAGCTATGGAAGTCAATAATCAAAGAATCAACTGAATGAATTGAAATGTTTATTTAAGGAAGCAAGAATTAGGATAGGCAGGGTTTCTGCGGTTTTGTTTGTGATTTTGTAACAAAACTTATTAAACTATTTGACTCTATGTATAGTTTGATGCTCATCATCATTAATTGGGCTTCCTTTGTGGCTCAGGTGGTAAAGTGCAGGAGACCTGGGTTCGATCCCTGGGTTGGGAAGATCCCCTGGAGAAGGGAAAGACTCCCCACTCCAGTATTCTGGCCTGGAGAATTCCATGGACTCTATAGCCCATGGAGTCTCAAAGAGTCAGACACAACTAAGTGACTTTCACTTTCACTTTCATCATTAATTATTGGGGCTTCCCTGGTGGCTCAGTGGTAAAGAATCTGCCTGCAAATGCAGGAGTTGGAAGTTAGGTCCCTGGATTGGGAAGATCCTCTGGAGGAGGAAATGGCAACCCACTCCAGTGTTCTTGTCTGGGAAGTCCCATGGACAGAGGATCCTGGCGGGCTAGTCCACATGGTTGAAAAAGAGTTGGACATGACTTAGTGACTAAACAACAGCATCGCTAATTATTAGAGAAATATAAATCAAAACTACAATAAGATTTCGCCTCACTCTGGTCAGAATGGCCATCATAGAAAAGTCTACAAATAATAAATGCTGGAGGGCATGGAGCAAAGGGAGCCCTCCTACATTGTTGGTGAGAATGTAAATTGATCCAGCTTCTATAGAGAACAGTGTAGAGGTTCCTTAAAAAAAAAAAAAAAATAGAACAGCAGTCTCATTCTTGGGCATATATCCAGAGAAGACTATAATTCAAAAGGATACATGCATGCCAGTGTTCATTGCAGCATTATTTACAGTAGCCAAGGAATGGAAGCAGCCTAAATGTCCATCAACAGATGAATGGATAAAGAAGATATGATATAGACAGATAGATAGATATACAATACAATATACTCAGACATAAAAAAAGAGTGAAATAATGCCAATTATAGCAGCATGGATGGACCTAGAGATTATCCTACTAAATGAAGTAAACCAGGCAAAGACAAATATCATATGATATTGCTTTTATGTGAAATCTGAAAAAAATACAAATGAACTTAATAACAACAACAACAACAAAAGATAGACTGACCCACATAAATGGAAAACAAACTATGGCTACCAAAGGGGAAAGAGGGAGAGATTAAATTAGGAGGGTGGGATTTACATATACACACTATACATAAAATAGTTAACTAAGAAGGACCTACTGTATAGCACAAAAGTATACTGAATATGTTGTAATAACCAAAAAGGGAAAGAATATGAAAAACAATAGGTATACATATGTATAACTGAATTATTTTGCTGTACACCTGAAACTAATACAACATTGTAAATCAGCTGTATGTACATCAATAAGTTCATTGATTATGCTAAAGCTTTTGACTGTGGATCACAACAAACTGTGGAAAATTCGTCAGAGATTGGAATACCAGACCATCTTACCTGCCTCCTGAAAAACCTGTATGTAGGTCAAGAAGCAACAGTTAAAACTGGACAGGGAACAGTAGACTGGTTCCAGATTGGGAAAGGAGTAGGTCAAGGCTGCATATTGATATTGTCACCCTGCTTATTTAACTTCTGTGCAGAGTACACCATGCAAAACGCCAGGCTGGAAGACCCACAAGCTGAGATCAAGATTGCCAGGAGAATTATTGACAACCTCAGATATCCAGATGATATTACTCTAATGGCAGAAAGTGAAGAGGAACTAAAAAGTGTCTCTTAATGAGGGTGAAAGAGGAGAGTGAAAAAACTGGCTTCAGAGTCAACATTCAAAAAACTAAGATCATGACATCTGGTCCCATGTTTTCATGTAAATAGATGGGTAAAAAGTGGAAACAGGGCAGATTTTATCTTCTTGAGCTGTAGAATCACTGAAGATGGTGACTGTAGCCACAAAATTAAAAGATACTTGCTCCTTGGAAGAAAAGCAATGACAAACCTAGACAGTGTATTAAAAAGCAGAGACATCACTTTGCTGACAAAGATCCATAGAGTCAAAGCTGTGATTTTTCCAGTAGACATACAGGGATGTGAGAATTGGACCATAAAGAAGACTGAATGCCAAAAAAATTGATGCTTTTGAATTGTGGTGCTGGAGAAAAAGACTCTTGAGAGTCCATTGGACACCAAGGAGGCGAACCAGTCAATCCTAAAGGAAATCAATTCTGAATATTCATTGGAAGGACTGATGCTAAAGCTGAAGCTCCAGTACTTTGGCCACCTATGTGAAGAGCCAGTTCACTGGAAGAGACCCTGATTCTGGGAAAGATTGAGAGTAGGAGGAGAAGAGCAACAGAGGATGAGATGGTTGGATAGTATCAGAACTCAGTAGACATGAATTTATGCAGACTCTGAGAGATAGTGAAGGACAGGGAAGCCTGGCATGCTACAGTCCATGGGGTCACAGAGAGTCAAACACAACTTAGCAACTGAACAGCAAAAACATGTATGACTCGAATAAAAAAGCAAATTTTAAAATACTAACATTTTAATGACTTATTAATGGAAAGTGGAAGTCCCTTGTATTTGTGATTACAACTCTTACTTTGACAACTAGGTGATTATATTTACTCCTATAATAGAGAGACTAGGCCTCTTTAGAAGAAGCTAACTGTGCCCTGGATTTTTTATTCCTCTATCAAATGTAATCAGTTTTGCACATCTCCTCTTTAATATTCTTGCAGTTTCCTGTGTCCTTATGTATGTTTCTGTTGTGTACTAATCAAATGCAGTGAAGCAAAACCAGGACACAGTCAGGCAACAACAAATTTGCTGCAGTCCTGGGTTGGAAAGGCATGTTTGTATTCCAAACAGGCATTCCATCTAGGTGAAAGAATATATAAGAGCTCTGTTATTTTGACTTTACAGTATTACTCAGTGAGCACTGACTGCGCTGCCACGTCAATGTGCTGTAAGAATTACATTCAATCTAAAGCTCCACTGAACGTGCAGCTGCATTGAAATGAAATGAGATTAGGTGTAGTGAGCAGAAGGAAGTACAATGGCCAGAAGAAAAAAAAGAATTAGCTTTTCTTTGACCTTCAAAAGAAGGAACTATACACAGAAATAATAACCAGAAGAAGCGAGTCCACTGGAAAAGGCAGTTTATTTCATGTCCTAGCTTCCAGCTATAATTGTGTGATTGTACACCATTCAGGTGTCTGTTTAAACCCACTGTCCTCATCTGTAAAATGTAGACTTATCTGCATTTCCTATTCTGCTGTTGTGAGAATTAAATAAGAGACTGTAAGCAATAAAACTGTAAGCAATTAAAAGAGACTGGCTTCTCTTTCCTTCCTCTGCTCTCCATGTCATGTTAGCTTCCTTAGCTAACAAATCATTATCTGAAATTTTCTGCCTTGGTCCCTCCAAAAAACTGAGAGTTGGGCAGCATGGAGCTCTACCATTTCCTTGTATCTGTTACATGTTTGTTAATTAGCAGATGAGCCAACCAATCAGTAAGCCAAATGGGTTTGTGAACACTCAGTAATGTTATATAAATGAGTGAAGTTTTACAATCATGATATGTACCCTGGAAGCTAAGCCAGCATTTTCACATTTTGATTAGAATAATGTCACGGTGTCTAATTATTTTTCTGATGTAATAGAGAAAGAAAGTTCCAGGGAATCAGTTTTCAAGATTTACAGCTTGACTTTTGTAGCCTTGAGAGGAAGGAGAATGGTGTTAGATTATTAACAACCCCTCCACCTTCAACTCTTATTCTAGTCACTTAAACCTTTCAAAATGTTTTCCTATAGTTGCATGTAAGGTAGAAAAATTGTGAAACCAATGGATTTGTATTCTTCTAAAACCCTGTGCTGTCTTAGATAACGTTTAGAGTGAGTGAAATTCACATTGTGGAAAAGTGAATTCCTCATTAAAGAATTTTTCACAGTGCCTGTTTATTGTCAACAGTGGTAAATAAAGCAAAGCTAGTGGAGGCAATGGTATTCCAGTTGAGCTATTTTAAATCCTGAAAGATGATGCTGTGGAAGTGCTGAACTTAATATGCCAGCAAATTTGGAAAACTCAGCAGTGGCCACAGGACTGGGAAAGGTCAGTTTTCATTCCAATCCCAAAGAAAGGCAATGCCAAAGAGTGTTCAAACTACCGCACAATTGCACTCATCTCACAGGCTAGCAAAGTAATGCTCAAAATTCTCCAAGCTAGGCTTCAATAGTATGTGAACCGTGAACTTCCAGATGTTCAAGCTGGAGTTAGAAAAGGCAGAGGAACCAGAGATCAAATTGCCAACATCTGCTGGAACATCAAAAAAGCCAAAGAGTTCCAGAAAAACATCTGCTTCTGCTTTATTAACTATGCCAAAGCCTTTGACTGTGTGGATCACAACAAACTGGAAAATTTTTCAAGAGATGGGAATACCAGACCACCTGACCTGCCTCCTGCAAAATCTGTATGCAGGTCAAGAAGCAACAGTTAGAACTGGACATGAAAAAACAGGTTCCAAACAGGAAAAGGAGTACGTCAAGGCTGTATATTGTCACCCTGCTTATTTAACTTATATGCAGAGTACATCAGGCGAAATGCTGGACTAGATGAAACACAAGATGGAATCAAGATAGCCAGAAGAAATATCAATAACCTAAGATATGCAGATGACACCACCCTTAAGGTAGAAAATGAAGAAGAACTAAAGAGCCTCTTGATGAAAGTGAAAGAGGAAAGTGAAAAAGTTGGCTTAAAGCTCAACATTCAGAAAATGAAGATAATGGCATCTGGTCCCATTACTTAATGGGAAATAGATGGGGAAACAATGGAAGCAGTGACAGACTTTATTTTGGGCTCCAAAATCAGTGTGGATGGTGACTGTAGCCATGAAATTAAAAGACATTTGCTCCTTGGAAGAAAAGCTATGACCAACCTAGACTGCATATTAAAAAGCAGAGACATTACTTTGTCAACAAAGGTCTGTTTAGTCAAAGCTCTGGTTTTTCCACTAGTCATGTATGGATGTGAGAGTTGGACCATAAAGAAAGCTGAGCACTGAAGAATTGATGCTTCTGAACTGTGGTGTTAGAGAAGACTGTTGAGAGTCCCTCGGACTGCAATGAGATCAAACCAGTCAGTTCTAAAGGAAATCAGCCCTGAATATTCAATGGAAGGACTGATGCCAAAGCTAAAACTCCAATACTTTGGCCACCTGATATGAAGAACTGACTCATTTGAAAAGACCCTGATGCTGGGAAAGATTGAAGACAGGAGGAAAAGGGAATGACAGAGGATGAGCTGGTTGAATGGCATCACTGACTCAATGGACATGAGTTTGAGCAAGCTCCAGGAGTTGGTGATGGACAGGGAAGCCTGGCATATGCAGTCCATGGGGTTGCAAAGAGTTGGACACTACTGAGTAACGGAGCTGAACTGATTCACCTTTCAGTTTTAAATGTGGTAGAAGGAGGTCACAGTTGGGAAGCAAAATACAGTAAGTAGGTTCTCATATCAAATACTTAGCATTTATTCCAAAATGTCCCCAATCTAGACAACGTTTTTGAGACAAAAAGATTTGAATATGAAATTATGGTTCAAAGCAAAAGTGTCTTATTAACAATTTCATGTAGTTTAATGATCAGTCTGTATTATTCAGAGTTGATTTATAGTTTTCATTGTCTCATAATAGTCAAAATGCAATTGCTTGACTTGTCAGGGTAATTTAAAACTTTATTCAAATCAAATTTCAAGAGAAAAAAGGCTGAGTGGAGTACTTTGAAAAATCAGACCATTATGTTAATTTAACTAGGAGGGGAAGAATGAAGTAGTTACTGTCTACCTTTCAGAATATGTTCCAGATGTTATTCATATTCTAGAAATGGCAGAATTGATTTTTCCAATATTCTTGCCTGGAGAATCCCAGGGACAGAGGAGCCTGGTGGGCTGCCGTCTGTGGGGTCACACAGAGTCAGACACGACTGAAGCGACTTAGCAGCAGCTCTAGAAGAGTGAGAATAATTCTGGGACCAAGTGCAAAAATCTTGTAGATTGGTAGCTTCTACTTGCACTAGTTTTAAAGAATTTTTTTTTTTTTAACTTTACAATATTGTATTGGTTTTGCCATACTTCAACATGAATCCACCACGGGTGTACACGTGTTCCCAATCCTGAACCCCCCTCCCATCTCCCTCCCCATACCATCCCTCTGGGTCATCCCAGTGCACCAGGCCCAAGCATCCTGTATCCTGCATCAGACCTAGACTGGTGATTCGTTTCTTAACAGATGAAACAGTAGTATTTATTGCATTTGCACTCCATAGTTGCCGATACTTGGTTTGACATCTCTTTCAGCATTCAGGGTGATTTTGAATAAGATTAAGGATTTTTTTTTCCTCTTGCATTCTTGTCATTTGTCTTATCTCTAACAGGTTATTTGATGCATGAGTTTCATAAGTTTTGGATTGAAGAGGACCCTATGGACATAATGGAATTTAATCGTGTGCGAGAGAAATTCCGCAAGAGGATCATAAAACAGCTGCAGAATCCAGACATGGCATTGTGCCCGCACTTTGCTGCCTCAGAAGGTTTAATCAACATGTAGTCACCCACACTTGTTTTAATGGATAGCCCGGAACACTGCCTCATTATTGTGTTAGATCTCTGCTTAGGTCCCAGCTCATGCACTGAATGCACTCAGTGATTGTATGCATGCCTTTTGTTACAGTGTTTTCATATCTTGGTCATAATTACCAGATCCCCAGATACCACAATGTCTGGAGTATCTGTCATCCAGTGACTGCTCATATTGTGGCATCATGCAGTGTTACATCTTGCCTTGACACCTAGTATGGAGAGAGTTTTCTATTTTTTTAAATTGTCTTCCTCTCACTCATAATTTAGCATTGAAGAATTGTATTTCTCTAGCTGTATTTTATATGTAAAAGATTTAGCTGAATTTTGTTCTGTGAAAGCCTTTTAATTTATTGATATGTTTTGTGACTACAGCTGCTAGCTCTTCAGACCAGGTTCATGCTTGGACCTCATTCCAATAAAGTATAAGAATTTAAAATGATACAAACAGACACATGATAAGATAAATCATTATTACAAACACCACTGCACTTCATGAAAATGTAACAAGGCTTACAAGAAGCAAATTTAGGTAGGTGTTGTTTTTGTCTGAAGCACTACAGAATTATAATGTAATTTACCCCTAGTTGTAATTGTGGCATTGTCATCTGGATATCGTATTATTTTATTCTCATAATTTTACTGGCTTGGATGCCTAAATATGTTTATGATGCTTCAGCCTCAGAAAAGAAGTACGCATACTGCAAATGCTGCAAAAGCTTTTTCACTGCCTGCCTCTTGCTGAACTCAGAGTTAAACCCAGGCCCTGTTCTGATCCAAGCATCTTTGCTTGGGGCACTGAGTGCTGGCTGGTTTGTTGTCTATGTCAAAAAGTAATATTAAAAAAATTTTTTGCAAGAAACTGTGTTGCAAGAGAAGAACCTGACTTATGAAACTAATGGCCCTGTCTTTTATCAGTGGAAGAAGTAAATTGCTTGGCAGGGAAACAAAATCAAATCATTTCGAAACTGCTTAAAGTCATTCTAAAAACCATGATTTAGTTCAGAATTATGATTATAGTCTGTTAAATAGTATTTACCATGGCATTTCATCCCCATGGTATTTTATACCTCTGACTATCAATTTTAGTATTATTAGACGTTTGCATAATCATTTGCTTATTTAAGTGAATTTTGAGTATGGCCTAACTCAGTTATGAATAAATTACATGTCATTCTACTATAATGTATAGTGGATTTCATTTTAATATTTTTGTGTTTGTACACCTTCTGAATATGCAAATATGCGGGTGGGTAGAATGTCAAAGACTGACAACCTGGAGCTAAATATAAATCATGCCATTGTTCAGAGTAACCAGGTATGAATTACAGTGTGTTATGTCTGAGAGATTGCTTTTATTTAACTAACCTTGAGGACTGATATTCCTTTAATGAATGAACAAGATCCAGCTTTTTCTTTGCAACTTCCTTTAAAGCCTGATTTCTCTATTGTTAGCTGATATAGAAGATATTAAGGTGCCTGTTGTTTCCAAGTCCTTTCTAGTGCCTCTAGGATTTTGCTGTTCTTTCCCTTTCAGCTGCATGCCAGGTGGCAGGATTTTGCATGGCATCTTATATACCTTTGTGCCTTTTCTTAGAATGGGGAAGGGAAGGAGTTGATTTAATGCATGACACATACCATGAGTAGTGACAGGAATATATATTCCTCTTCAGAATAAGTGAGAATTTGTAAACCTGGTAAATGACCTGTTTTGGGAGCCCTGAGTTTCCACCATAGCTGACACTCTTATATATGAAGGTGTTATTCTATTTTCACGCCTTTGTAAGCTGTATATATGCATTGTCTCTTCCTATCCAGTATACTCATGTGTCACTAACATGGTTTGATAATGTGTGGTATTTAACTAGTTCATGTCTCTTCTGTAAGGCAGAGATCAGTTCAGTTCAGTCGATCAGTCATGTGTGACTCTTTGCAACAACACAGATTGCAGCATGCCAGGCTTCTCTATCCATCACCAATTCCCAGAGCTTGCTGAAACTTATGTCCATCAAGTCAGTGATGCCATCCAACCATCTTATCCTCTGTCATGCCCTTCTGCTCCTGCCTACAATCATTCTCTGCATGAAGGGTCTTTTCCAATGAGTTAGTTCTTGCATCAGGTGGCCAAAGTATTGGAGTTTCAGCTTCAGCATCAGTCTTTCCAAAGAATGCTCAGGACTGATTTCCTTTAGGATTGACTGGTTTGATCTCCTTGCAGTCCAAGGGACTCTCAACAGTCTTCTCCAACACCACAGTTCAGAAGCATCAATTCTTTGGTGCTCAGCTTGCTTTATAGTTCAACTCTCACATCCATATATGACTACTGGAAAAACCATAGCTTTGACTAGACAGACCTTTGTCAGTAAAGTAATGTCTTTGCTTTTGAATATACTATCTAGGTTGGTCATAACTTTTCTTCCAAGGAGCAATGATCTTAGTTTTCTGAATGTTGAGTTTTAAGCCAGCTTTTTCACTCTCCTCTTTCACTTTCATCAAGAGGCTCTTTAGTTCCTCTTTGCTTTCTGCCATAGGGTTATCATCTGCATATCTGAGGTTATTGATACTTCTTCCAGCAATATTGATTCCAGCTTGTGCTTCATCCAACCTGGCATTTCACATGATGTACTCTGCATATACGTTAAATAAGCAGGGTGACAATATACAGCCTCAACGTACTCCTTTCCCTATTTGGAACCAGTCTGTTGTTCCATGTCCAGTTCTAACTGTTGCTTCTTGACCTGCATATAGATTTCTCAGAAGGAAGATAAGATGGTTTGGTATTTCCATCTCGAAGAATTTTCCAGTTTGTTTTGATCTACACAGTCAAAGGCTTTGGTGTATTCAACAAAGCAGAAGGAGATGTTTTTCTGGAACTCTCTTGCTTTTTCAATGATCCAACAGATGTTGGCAGTTTGATCTCTGGTTCCTCTACCTTTTCTAAATCCAGCTTGAACATCTGGAAGTTCACGGTTCATATACTGTTGAAGCCTAGCTTGGAGAATTTTGAGCATTTCTTTGCTAGCATGTGAGATGAGTGCAATTGTGCGGTAGTTTGAACACTCTTTGGCATTGCCTTTCTTTGGGATTGGAATGAAAACTGACCTTTTCCAGTTCTGTGGCCACTGCTGAGTTTTCCAAATTTGCTGGCATATTAAGTTCAGCACTTCCACAGCATCATCTTTTAGGATTTGAAATAGCTCAACTGGAATTCTATCACTTCCACTAGCTTTGTTCATAGTGATGCTTCCTAAGGCCCACTTGATTTCACACTCCAGGTTGTCAGGCTGTAGGTGAGTGATCACACCATCGTACTTACCTGGGTCATGAAGATCTTTTTTGTATAGTTCTTCTATGTATTCTTGCCACCTCTGCTTAATATCTTGTTTCTGTTAGGTCCATACCATTTCTGTCCTTTATAGTGCCCATCTTTGCATTAAATGTTCTCTTTGTATCTCTAATTTTCTTGAAGAGATCTCTAGTCTTTCCCATTCTATTGTTTTCCTCTATTTCTTTGCACTGATCACTGAGGAAGGCTTTCTTATCTCTCCTTGCTATTCTTTGGAACTCTGCATTCAGATGTATATATCTTTCCTTTTCTCCTTTGCCTTTAGCTTCTCTTCTTTTCTCAGCTATTTGTAAGGCTTCCGCAAACAACAGTTTTGCCTTTTTGCATTTCCTTTTCTTGGGGATGGTCTCGATCACTGCCTCCTATACAATGTCACAAACCTCCATTCATAGTTCATCAGGCACTCTGTCTGTCAAATCAGGTAGAGATAGCTGATGGTAACAAAGCTAGGAGCTTTCCCTCCCAGCTCCTTGGATTTCTCTCTGTTGTTTCTTAACGTGACTACACAATTTTAGGATGAACAGACTCTGCCAACTCCTTCTAGTTCTGATTATTATTAGATTTCTTGTTCACACCTCTTTGTGAAAGATGTATTCTATCCTGTCATATGAAGTGAGGTGTGAAAAAAAAGGGGAGAAGCTTTCAAAGGCATATTTTAATGTGTGATGTCGCTGTGTGTTTTTCCCTTGAACATTTTTAGCTTGCTTATAGTTACTCCATTGAACAAGGGTCAACCGCTTAAAATGTAAATTATGTAGCATGCCTCTACCAGGTTTTTCAAAACACTACTTGCTATGATAAAAAACAGTTTACCCAAGAAAGAAAACTTTTTGAAGCACCATTTCTGAAAATTGTGACTTCAATCTGATTTTCCTTCTCACAGTCCTTGTTATTGTAGTGAAAAAAAAAATTTTTCGCTTGGTCACCCACCATTGTTACTATTTGAATTGAAGCTTAAATATATACTAGACCTGAAAATAGGTCTGGAAGATATATCTTCCAAACAGGGTACTTCTGAGAATAAAAGAGGATGTTGTTAATTTCTTTAGGACAATAGGGTGAACTGGGACAATTTGAGGAAACTGAGATATTAGGTGACTAAGAGAGACAAAGAGACAGACATAAGTAGGAATCATCCACCCAGTGCTCAAGTAGACAAATGCAAACTAATTTGACTTTCTAACCTCTGGCAGGAAAAATTCATCATAGGGACCTAGACATTTTGAAATCTAATATACTACCCCAGAATCTTAAGACACATTAGAGATAAGGGCTTGGTCTGAACTGAAAGGTCAGCTGAACAGGCTGGGCTTATAGGAGGTCAGCAATGGGGAAACAAAGTCCAGCAACCAAACTTCATGGAGACAAACTGTCTTGATCCATAAACATAGAGGGCCAGATCCATACTGAACAGGAATGAGGAGGCAACCAAGATTGGTGGAATGTAGAGCTAGGGAATGGGAGGTGGAGGGAAGTAAAAAGAGGCAGAAAGGAAAAGTGCCAGCCAAGCCCAGAGCCACATCCAGGAAACAGCCCTAGTGACACATGCTTCATCAATGCAATGCCTCTGACTTTTCAGGGAGCTTGACAGAACTGACTGCTCTGATCCAGAAACAAAATGGCAAAAAGGCAGGACAAAGTATAATATCAAGTCCTAGATGATGAAAGAGATTCTGGTGTGGATTCCATTTCAAGAATTAACATTTAATGAGTGTTGCTGCCAAGCGCCATGACTACTAGTCCTTCCCTTACATTATTTCATCTCAACAACATGCAAAGTGAGATTATTTCCATGCTCGTTTTTCTAGACAGACAAGCTTAGAGAATTTAAAAATATTATCAGAAGTCACAAGAGAAAGAAAATCACAAGGAAGTATTACCTCACACCTGTTGGAATGGTTATTATCAAAAAGGAAAGAAATAGCAAGTGTTGGTGAGGATATGAAGAAAAGGGAATCCCTTGTGTGCTATTGATGGGAATGTAAATTGGCATAACGACTGTGGGAAACAGTACAGAGGTTCCTAAAAATAGAACGACCCTAAGATCCAGAAATTCCACTTTTGGATATTTATCCAGAGAATATGAAAACACTATTTCAAAAAGATACATGCACTTCCAGGTTCATTGAAGCATTATTTATAATAGCCACATCATGAGATTAACCTTAATGTCCTTCGATGGATGGATAGGTAAAGAAAATGATATATTTATATACACAATGGAATATTATTCAACTATGAGGAAAAGGGAAGTCCTTTCATTCCTAACATAGATGGATCTTAAGTCAGACAGTTCAGTTCAGTTCAGTTCAGTTCATTCGCTCAGTCGTGTCCAACTCTTTGCGACCCCATGAATCGCAGTACGCCAGGCCTCCCTGTCCATCACCATCTCCCGGAGTTCACTCAGACTAACGTCCATCGAGTCCGTGATGCCATCCAGCCATCTCATCCTCGGTTGTCCCCTTCTCCTCCTGCCCCCAATCCCTCCCAGCATCAGAGTCTTTTCCAATGAGTCAACTCTTCACATGAGGTGGCCAAAGTACTGGAGCTTCAGCTTTAGCATCATTCCTTCCAAAGATATCCCAGGGTTGATCTCCTTCAGAATGGACTGATTGGATCTCCCTGCAGTCCAAGGGACTCTCAAGAGTCTTCTCCGACACCACAGTTCAAAAGCATCAATTCTTTGGCACTCAGCCTTCTTCACAGTCCAACTCTCACATCCATACATGACCACAGGAAAAACCATAGCCTTGACTAGACGGACCTTAGTTGGCAAAGTAATGTCTCTGCTTTTGAATATACTATCTAGATTGGTCATAACTTTTCTTCCAAGGAGTAAGCGTCTTTTAATTTCATGGCTATAATCACCATCTGCAGTGATTTTGGAGCCCAAAAAAATAAAGTCTGACACTGTTTCCACTGTTTCTCCATCTAGTTCCCATGAAGTGATGGGACCAGATGCCATGATCTTCGTTTTCTGAATGTTGAGCTTTAAGCCAACTTTTTCACTCTCCTCTTTCACTTTCATCAAGAGGCTTTTTAGCTCCTCTTCACTTTCTGCCATAAGGTTGGTGTCATCTGCATATCTGAGGCTATTGATATTTCTCCTGGCAATTTTGATTCCAGCTTGTGTTTCTTCCAGTCCAGCGTTTCTCATGATGTACTCTGCATATAAGTTAAATAAGCAGGATGACAATATACAGCCTTGACGTACTCCTTTTCCTATTTGGAACCAGTCTGTTGTTCCATGTCCAGTTCTAACTGTTGCTTCAAGACCTGCATACAGATTTCTCAAGAGGCAGGTTAGGTGGTCTGGTATTCCCATCTCTTTCAGAATTTTTCACAGTTGATTGTGATCCACACAGTCAAAGGCTTTGGCATAGTCAATAAAGCAGAAATAGATGTTTTTCTGGAACTCTCTTGCTTTATTGATGATCCAGCAGATGTTGGCAATTTGATCTCTGGTTCCTCTGCCTTTTCTAAAACCAGCTTGAATATCAGGGAGTTCACGGTTCACGTATTGCTGAAGCCTGGCTTGGAGAATTTTGAGCATTACTTTACTAGCATGTGAGATGAGTGCAATTGTGTGGTAGTTTGAGCATTCTTTGGCATTGCCTTTCTTTGGAATTGGAAGGAAAACTGACCTTTTCCAGTCCTGTGGCCACTGCTGAGTTTTCCAAATTTGCTGGCATATTGAGTGCAGCACATTCACAGCATCATCTTTCAGGATTTGGAACAGCTCAACTGGAATTCCATCACCTCCACTAGCTTTGTTAATAGTGATGCTTTCTAAGGCCCACTTGACTTCACATTCCAAGGTGTCTGGCTCTAGATGAGTGATCACATCATCATGATTATCTTGGTCATGAAGATCTGTTTTTGTACAGTTCTTCCGTGTATTCTTGCCACCTCTTCTTAATATCTTCTGCTTCTGTTAGGTCCATACGATTTCTGTCCTTTATCGAGCCCATCTTTGCATGAAATGTTCCCTTGGTATCTCTAATTTTCTTGAAGAGATCTCTAGTCTTTCCTATTCTGTTCTTTTCCTCTATTTCTTTGCATTGATCGCTGAAAAAGGCTTTCTTATCTCTTCTTGCTATTCTTTGGAACTCTGCATTCAAATGCTTATATCTTTCCTTTTCTCCTTTGCTTTTTGCCTCTCTTCTTTTCACAGCTATTTGTAAGGCCTCCCCAGACAGCCCTTTTGCTTTTTTGCATTGCTTTTCCATGGGGATGTTCTTGATCCCTGTCTCCTGTACAATGTCACGAACCTCATTCCGTAGTTCATCAGGCACTCTATCTATCAGGTCTAGACCCTTAAATCTATTTCTCACTTCCACTGTATAATCATAAGGGATTTGATTTAGGTCATACCTGAATGGTCTAGCAGTTATCCCTACTTTCTTCAATCTAAGCCTGAATTTGGCAATAAGGAGTTCATGATCTGAGCCACAGTCAGCTCCTGGTTTTAAGAAAAACAAATACCATATGATCTCACTTATATGTGAAACCTTTTTTTTTTTTAAAGCAACTTTTAGATACAAAGAATAGATTGGTAGTTGCCAGAGGCATGAGGTATGGGCTGGGCCAAATGTGTGAATATAGTGAAAAGGTAATACATGAATAAACAAATAAGTAGCATCACATGGTGAAGGTAGTCAAAAGACAATAGATAGATCATAGATACATAGATGATAGATACAGCATAGCAAGATCTTGAACCCAGAGCCTTAAACACTGACTTAATCATTATGCTATCTACCTAGTTGGAATTATTTTCTACTGTCAAGGTTAGATGATAAACACGTAGATTATATACCCCTCCCAAGTTATAATACACTATACATAAATAACATCTCTTGCTCAGATGTCCGTGGGATGAATTCATCCTTACCATACTATCCCTCAGAACTTGCCATATTTTTGGTCAGAATTTCTTCCTTGATACAGAAAGAACAATTCCAACAGGATTGTGAGCCCCATCTCCAGATACTTGCCTCCTCCAAGAGCAATAAAAGCCTGCATACCTCCTTCTGGCCCCGTAGTGGAAAACCTCAGCAAAGTGCCCTTGCAGAGCCTGACTGCAAAATATTCAGGCTAGCAGCTATAGGGCATATCTGTGGAAAAAGAAATTTATAGAACTTCAAAGATGTGAATTCTTTATAAATAAAACATTCCTTTTACTTCAAAGATTCTTGTGTCCCATTACCTGACATAGCCTCCAGAATGCTGCTACTCATAGGCACCTTAACATGTGTGATGTCATCTGTTAACAACCCTGGGATACTTGACAGAAACCAGGGGGTAGGGTTGCAAAAATAAAATGTTGACTTAGTCCCTTTCTATTATTTTATCTGTTATGTACCTAGCATTGTGGTCTGTCTTGCAAAAAAGACTATAGAGGAAAGTTGATGGCAACTAGAAAAGCGTGGCAAAGAAAAGGGAAAGCTGAGATTAAATTTGTAAAACAACAGTTAAACCTCCTCTGTCATGCAAGATGAATCAAGACAAGGTTGGGGATGAGGGGAACCTCTTCATTGTAGATCACTGCCCACCATACAAGAGCTTGAGTGAATTCCACAGCATCCCAAGACATTTGTTTGGAATAGGCTTTCCTAGGGAAATTTCAAAGCAAGTATAAGAGAAAAAAAGGTGTGAGTGCTTCCCATTGTCCCAAGGCTACCAGGGCCTGTGTGCTATGCCAGACACACTGTCAGTCTGGGTTCAGGTGAAGAGCTCCTACACTCCTCCTCTTCTCTTTGGGGGCAAACCTAAAGCACACCTCAGCAGAGGGAATGAACTGATAGGTGCACTTTGTGGCCAGGCAGTCTGGATCTGGCTACCAGCTACTCTATCCCTGCAGACTTTGGGGTCTATGGAATGTTACCGTAAGGAAGGAAATCTCCAGTCCTCAGGGAGGCTGAGCTTGCATGTAGGTCCTTCTGCTGGGAGAAAGAAGAGCAGCTGGTTTGTTCCAGAAGCCCAGAGAGAGCTTGTGAGTTATTTTTTGCCAAATTTGATATCACACCCATACACTTATATTCTAGATGTATTAGCTCTTCTGTGCAAATCGTGTAGCAATTACTGAGGAATAGGAACATCAACAGCCTGAAGCAGTATGATACCAAGAGTTTTGCAATCCACTTTTGGTCAACTTTTTACTATTTCTGCAGGGTACACTAGGAAAAATCTGTAGGCAGAAGACCCATATTCCAGCTTATATGCTGCTAGCCTCCTGAGGCTAATGACACCCTCTCAAACTTGGCTTACCATCTGTAACAGAAAAGTAATAATGGCAGCTCCCTTTCAGAAGATTACTGTAAAAGTAAAAATGAAATAAACTATCATTAATTAAAGTGCTTGGGAAGCTCTAAAGTACCAATTAAACACATTGGTAATAATTATGTTACTAATTATATCTAATTATGGTTGGCTTTTATCCATTTGGTGTTTGGCTGTGAGCTAACAGAAAATTAAGCTATAAAATTTGTCCTTGTAGCCAGTGTCCCCATTAATTTTATTCAGCAAGCATTTATTGAGAACTTATTTCTGTATCAGAGATTTGCCAACTCTGCGGATCAAATGGAAAAGAATATTGATCTTATGGAACTCATAGTCTAAATCTACTGCCTTGCTTCTTGCTCTAAAAAATATTGATCTGGTCATTCTCCACTGAAACCTTACATGGTTTAGTCTCAACTGTTAATAATTTAGAAGTAAATCAAACACTTCCTTTGCTTTTCTTCAACTTACTTTGTCAATATAACTTGACACTGTACCCACCTCTAACAAAGGACATGTTTTGTTGTCATTACCCAGAGGCACAAACAGGAGTTAGTATAGAGAAAGTGGAAAGTTGTTATAGACTGGATATTTGTGTCCTCCCAAATTCCTGTGCTGAAATCCTAACCCTCAAGGTGATGGTATTAGGAAGTGGGATCTTTTATCACCTTTGGTGGTAAAACTCATAAATAGGACTAGAGCCCTTATAAGAAAAGACAGGAGAGAGCTTCCTTTCTCTCTCTCTCTCTCTCTCCATACCCTCTCCCTTTCTCTGCCCTTTGAGGATACAGTGAAAAGATGGCCATCCACAAACCTAGAAGACAGTCCTCACCAGACACTAATGTTTCACCCTGATCTTGACTTTTCAGCTTCCAGAGTTGTGAAAAACAAAAGTTTCCTGTTTAAGCCACTCATTCCATAGTGTTGTTATAGCAACTCCCCCAAATTAAGACAGCAGTGTGGATACAGGTCCTAGGTGAATCGCCAGCCCTCCCACCCCAAATGCTTCTTGAGAAGTTTGCCATAGTAGCCAAAGCTGCTTCTGCCCCAGATGCACACACCCACAGATGGCCATTCTCAAAGAGTTTCCTTCTTTCAAGGTGTCAGGGTGGCTAGCTTCCTACATGCTGGAGAAAACGAAGTCTTCACTTACTAGTCAAACTCTTCACCTCACTGAAGAGAAACCACCTAATTGCAACTTGGCAGGTAGCTCAGTGGTAAAGAATCTGCCTGCAAATGCAGGAGATGCAAATTTGATCCATGGGTTGGGAAGATCCCCTGGAGAAGTAAATGGCAACCCACTCCAGTATTCTTGCCTGGGAAATCCCATGCACAAAGAAGCCTGGTGGGCTAAGAGTTGGACACAACTTAGCGACTGAGTATGCACAACTATCAGAGAAGTTATTTGAAGTCTGAACCTAGAATGAACCCAGGAGCTTGAAAACACCAAGAGAATAACAATCAAAATAATGCAACTCTGCTGTCCAAATGTTCTGACACTATTTAAGAGCAAACCAAAACAGAATAGAGCCATTCTTAAATAAACCAAAGACTCACATGGATTAACAACAATCTGAATCTTTTTTCATGATTTAGAATAAAGATAGTAAATGCAGTTTAGAATATTAGCCAGTTCAAAGAAAGCTATTAAAATTCTTATGAAATAACTAGACTTGGAGTTACATTTACACATAACTAATTTCCTGGCTTTTAGGGCCTAACTTGTACTTGTGTTCCTGCTGCTGCTAAGTCACTTCAGTTGTGTCCAACTCTGTGCAACCCTATAGACGGCAGCCCACCAGGCTCACCCATCCCTGGGATTCTCCAGGCAAAAACACTGGAGTGGGTTGCCATTTCCTTCCCCAATGCATGAAAGTGAAAAGCGAAAGTGAAGTCGCTCAGCCATGTCCAACTCTTCACAACCCTTGGACTGCAGCCTACCAGGCTCCTCCATCTGTGGGATTTTCCAGGCAAGAGTACTGGAGTGGGTTGTCATTTCCTCCTCCAACTTGTGTTCCTACCTCTATTTAAATATGAAATGAATTAACATGCGTGAATGTGCTACACAAATGTGAAGATCCATCTAAAATGCTATTAACTTGCTGTGGATTTTTAATGGATTAATATGTTTAATTTGATTATTTGTTTTATTTTTGTTTTGCTTTTAATCACTTAAGTTGTGAAGTTTAAGAGAGATATAAGAAATGTAGCAAAAATGAAATATAAATTATTTACACCACTCAGGTCAAGGAAGAAAATATTATCAGCATCTCAGAAGCGCTCCCTTCATGCCCACTCCTTTGAAATCATAACTCTTCATTTGGATGGTAGTATCTGTTTTAGTTTACCATATAGTTTTACCACCCGAATGTGTGTTTTATATGTATGTATTGCCATCCCTGTTTCCTTCTTTTAAACTTCATCTAAATGCAGTTATACTGTATATAACCTATTGGGTCCAAATTTCTCCCTCAAAATTTGAATTTCATCTATATTATTGTATATACTAGAGTTGTTTTATTTTCATTGCTGAATGTTTTCTATGGTGTGAACATATCATAGTTTATTCTCTCCATCTGACAACGCTTGCCTTTTATTGGACTCTTAGTTCCACAAATATTTAATGTGATTATTGATATGGTTGGATTTAGTTCTATAATTTTATGATTTGTTATTTATCTCATCTGTTTTTAAACTTCATTTTCAATAGACTTTATTTTTTGAGCACTTTTAGGTTCACAGGAAAATTGAGTGGAAGTTTCAGAGTTTTCTCATCTGTTCCCTGTTCTCACGCATGCTGTCATTAACAATATCTCCCACCAGAATAGTACAGTGGTTCTAACTGCTGACTCTACACTGGCACATCGTAATCACCCCAAATCCATAATTTACAGTAGGGCTCACTTTTGATGTTGTACATTATATGGATTTGAACAAATATATAATGGCATGTTCTTTGATCTTTTTTCCTGTCTAGCCTTCTTTTAGCTTAATTGATTACTTATAAAATTTCCAATTAACTTTAGCTTTTTAGCAAAGTTTTCCTTTTAAAAAATTTATTTATTTTAATTGGATTATAATTACTGTATAATATTGTAGTGGTTTTTGCCACACATTGACATGAATCAGCCATGGGTGCACATGTGTCCCCACTATCCTGAACCCCTTCCCACCTTCCTCCACATCCCAACCCTCTGGGTTGTCTCAGAGCACCAGCTTTGCGTGCCCTGCTTCATGCTTCAAACTTGCACTTGTCATCTGCTTTACATATGGTAATATACATGTTTCAGTGCTAGTCTCTCAAATCATCCCACTGTTGCCTTCTCCCACATAGTGCTGAAGTCTGTTCTTTACATCTGTCTCTCTTTTGCTGTCTTGCATATAGTGTCACCATCATTACCATCTTTCTAAATTCCATACAAATGCATTAATATACTGTATTGGTGTCTCTCTTTCTGACTGACTTTGTCTGTAAAATAGGTTCCAGTTTCATCCACCTCATTAGAACTAACTCCAATGCATTCCTTTTTATAACTGTGTAATATTCTATTGTGTATATATACCACAACTTCCTTATCCATGCATCTGCCAATGGACACCTAGGTTGCTTCCATGTCCTAGCTACTGTAAAGAGTACTGCAATGAACATTGGGGAACATGTGTCTCTTTCAATTCTGGTTTCCTTAGTGTGTATGCCCAGCAGTGGGATTGCTGAGTTTTATGGCAGTTCTATTTCCAGTTTTTTAAGAAATCTCCACACTGTTCTCCATAGTGGCTGTACCAGTTTGCATTCCCACCAACAGTGTAAGAGGGAGGGTTCCCTTTTTTCCACACCCTCTCCAGCATTTACTGTCTCTGGACTTTTTGATGGCAGCCATTCTGACCAGCATGAGATGGTACCTCATCGTGGTTTTGATTTGCACTTCTCTGATAACGAGTGATGTTGAGCATCTTTTCATGTGCTTATTAGCCATCTGTATGTCTTCTTTGGAGAAATGTCTGCTCAGTTGTTTGGCCCACTTTTTGATTGGGTTGTTCATTTTTTTGGTATTGAGCTGTATGAGCTACTTGTATATTTTGGAGATTAATTCTTTGTCAGTTGTTTCATTTGCTATTATTCTCTCCCATTCGGAAGGCTGCCTTTTCACCTTAATTATAGTTTCCTTCATTATTCAAAAGCTTTTAAATTTAATTAGGTTCCATTTGTTTATTTTTGTTTTTATTTCCATTACTCTGGGAGATGGGACATAGAGGATCTTGCTGTGATTATAGTTTCTGGTCTTACATTTAGATCTTTAATCCATTTTGAGTTTATTTTTGTGTATGATGTTAGAAAGTATTGTAGTTTCAGTCTCTTATACATGGTTGACCAGTTTCCCCAGCACCACTTGTTAAAGAGACTGTCTTTTCTGCATTGTATGTTTTTGCCTACTGTGTCAAAAATAAAGTGTCCATAGGTGTGTGGATTTATCTCTGGGCTTTCTATTTTGTTCCATTGATCTGTATTTCTGTCTTTGTGCCAGTACCATACTGTCTTGATGACTGTAGCTCTGTAGTATAGTCTGAAGTCAGGCAGGTTGATTCCTCCAGTTCCATTTTTCTTTCTCAAGATTGCTTTGGCTGTTTGAGGTTTTTTATGTTTCCATACAAATTGTGAAATTATTTGTTCTAGTTCTGTGAAAAATACCATTGGTAACTGGAAAGGCGTTGTGTTGAATCTATAGGTTGCTTTGGGTAGTATATTGATTTTCACTATATTGATTCTTCCAATCCACAAACATGGCATATTTCTTCATCTATTTGTGTCATCTTTGATATCTTTCATCAGTTTTATAGTTTTCTATATATAGGTCTTTTGTTTCTTTAGGTAAATTTATTCCTAAGTATTTTATTCTTTTCATCACAATGGTGAATGGGATTGTTTCCTTAATTTCTTTCTGTTTTTTCATTGTTAGTGTATAGGAATGCAAAGGATTTCTGTGTATAAAATTAATACACAGAATATAAAATTAATATCCTGAAACTTTACTATATTCATTGATTAGCTCTAGTAAGTTTCTGGTGGGATCTTTATGGTTTTCAATGTAGAGGATCATGTCAATTGCAAACAATGAGAGTTTTCTTCTTTTCCAATCTGGATTCCTTTTATTTCTTTTTCTTCTCTGATTGCTGTGGCTAGGACTTCCAAAACTATATTGAATAGCAGAGGTGAGAGTGGGCACCTTTGTCTTGTTCCTGGTTTTAGAGGAAATGCTTGACTCATCTTTATTTCTTCTAGGTCCTTTCTAAACATTTCTTGCATCGTCTCAATCCTTGTCTCTAGTCTATTTATTTGTAACTACATTTTGTTTTCTAGATTTGGGATCATCTTTACTATTATTATTCTGAATTATTTTTCAGGTAGAATGCCTATCTCCTCCTCTTTTGTTTGGTTTGGTAGATTTTTATCATGTTCCTTCACCTGCTGGACATTTCTCTGTCTTTTATTTTGTTTAGCTTACTGTGTTTGGGGTACCCTTTCTGCAGGCTGGAAGTAAATGGCTCCTCTTAATTGTAGAGTCCACTCCCTGTGGGTGAGGTTGGACCAGTAGTTTCTCAAGGTTTTCTCTTGGAGGAGCTTGCATCTGTATTCTGGTGAGTGGAGCTGGATCTCTTATCTCTAGAGTGCAATGCAAGTGTCCAGTAGTGAGTTTTGAGGTGTCTGTGGGTTTGGCATAGCTTCAGGCAGCCTGTCTTTTAATGTTCTGGGCTGTGTTCCAGTTTTGCTGGAGAATTAGCATGGTATGTCTTGCACTGGAACTTGCTGGCTCTTGTGTGGAGCTTGGTTTCAGCATAGGTATGGAGACTTTTGGGTGAGCTCTTGTCTATTAATGTTTCCTGGAGTCAGGAGTTTTCTGATGGTCTAAAGTTCTGGAGTAAAGCCTCCTGCCTCTGGCTTTCAGGCCTTCTCTTACAGTAGCTCCAAGACTTCTCTGTCCATACAGCACAGAAGATAAAGCCCCTACACTAATGGTGAAACAATTCTCCACAGCCAGGAACACCCAGAGAAATTTTCAGTCATATAGAGGAGACAAGATGGAGGAAGGAGATAGAGGTGACCTGGAGGAGAAAAGGGAGAGAGCAATCAAGCCAGTAATCAAATCCCTAAGTGAAAATGGATATTGATTATATTCCTAAAGGTACAAAATTGATAACAAATATCAAAAAGCAATGATTAAAAACCTAGAACAGAAGTTAGACTCCCAAAAATACAATATAAAAAATATAAAAGAAAATCTATCACAAAAATTTTTTTAAAATATATGAAATTTTTTTTTTAAATAGAAGTTTTTTAAATGGTAATAATAGGCTATAAATGCAAGTTAAAGGAATAATAACTAAATTTTTTTAAAAATTAAAAAATGATAATGGTAAAAATTTATCTGGGAATTTCTCTAGAGCTGCCGTGAGCAGTATGGGGTCAGTTCATTGTTAAATAGTCCCTCATTCCAACTTGTACTTGTTCTCAAGGTCTATGGTTGCCCCTCAAATGCACAGTCTCATCATTAACTGCAGGGTTTTAATCTGTTACACCTGTCACTTCCAGAGCGTTTTCCCCTTCTTTGTTTATTTCTGCCTCCTCTGTTTGCAAGTCTTTTCAGTGTCTAACTTTCCCTGACACAAGGGAGCAAAGGAGGCCACTCATTTAGGCTCACTTGTTCAGTTGTTCTTTGGGGAGGGAAGGACACTGCAAACAAATGCCATTGGCATGTGTGGGCAGCGCTCACAATGGATGGACAACACTGGGTTTGCCAGAGCCCAAGGTGGTGTCACTTCCCGAGTCCACGCTGCTAAGGCTTCAGGATGCTTTGCAAGGGCACTGTCCCAGGTGGGCGCTGAGTGTTGTGCACTTCCCAGGTCTAAGCCACTCAGGTTCTCAGGCCCTCCACAAGGGCACAGACCCAGATGGACTGTGTGTTTTGTGCCCTTCCCTGGTTGAGCAGCCAAAGTGACCGGGTGCTTGGCGAGTGCACTGTCCTAGGTGGGCCGTGCATCTTATGCACCTCCCTAGTCCCAGCCTCTCAGTGTCCTAGGTGTGCCTTTAGGGCACAGTCTCAGGTGTGCCATGTGTCTCCTCTGGGGAGCTGATCTCAGGCTGTGACACTCCTGACAGATATCAACCTCCAGGATCCCAGAAAGACATGGTTATCAATGGGGAGCCTGCTCATGGTTTGGTGGAAGATGCAGTCTCTGGGGCCAAGATTCCAGCAGCCCCTTGCCTTGCAATTCTGGCTGTTGCACAACTGCCTCTCTGCCTCTGCAGAGGAAGGGCCCTCTGTGGCAGCTGTCTTTCTCTCCTCTGCTATTTGCTCGATCCTTTGTTCTGTGAGCATGCCAGGGGCCACTGTATGGAGTTAGAACCTCTTGTGGGAAAGGATTTGTTGTTGTGTTTTTTGGTTTTTTTTTTTTGGTTTCTCTGGCACGGTTTGGGTTGCTATCTCACATTTGCTCCCTCAGATTGTCCTCAGGGAATTCAGGACCAGTCTTTACCCTAAGGACCAGTGATGAAGCTTGTGCCTTCCCTCCCAGCCCCCACTCGCTGCTGGTGGATGCAAGCATCGGTGTCACTTCTCTTGTAGTAGTTGTAGTTAGGTGCGTATTCTGTGGGTTGTTTTTGTTTGTTTGTTTTTTTCCTGGTCATGTTGCCCTCTGAGATTCCAAAGTTCCCCACAGACACGCCTGTAAGAGGGTTTCCTACTGTGTGGAAAGTTCTCCTCCTTCATGACTCCCTCCCCAGGATGAGTCTCCATCCCTAAATCTTTTGTCTTTGTTTTCATCTTTTATATTTTGTCCTACTTCCTTTCAAAGAGACTGAACTGCCATTCTGTGTGCCTGGTGTCCTCTACCAGCATTCAGAAGTTGTTTTGTGAAAGTTGCTCAACATTCAAATGATCTTTTGATGAATCTGTTGGGGAGAAAGTGGTCTCTCTACCCTATTCCTTTGCCATCTTGGGACCACCTCTAATTATGTTATTTTTTTTTTATTTTTCTCCTCAGCTTCTGAAAGCATTTTTTATTAAACTTCTTAATATAACTGTATTTCATACCACAGGGATCCCATATACCCTTCATGCATTTACCCCCAATGATAATATCTTGTGTAGCTGTGCTATAATGCCACAAACAGGAAATTAACATTGATATAATCCACCCAAACTCGATTTCACCAGTTATGTTAAAATAACTTTTCATATCTCTAGGATAAATGCCTAAGTGTGCAATTGCTAAATCACATGGTAATTCATGTTTAGTTTTCCATGAATCAGTCAAATTGTTTTCCAGAGGGGCTATACCATTTTACATAAAAGATAATTTCTTGGTACAACAAATAATGCTAATCATTCCCCAGTATTTTCTTGCCTCATCTCTCATAGTAACTGAAATCCCTAGTAATAAGCTGAAGTGCATGGCTACCCAAGACGAAAGACTTACATTTCCTGCCTTCTCTTCCAGCTAGGTGTGATCATTTGACAAATTTTATTAAGTAGAATGTAAGTGGGAGTATTGTGAGAAGCTTCTAAGAATGTTCCATTAAAGAAACGCCCTCTGTCCCTTTACTTGTTTCTAGTTCCCTCTGCTACTATAAACTGGATGTGATATTTGCCATCTTGGACCATAAATACAAAAGCTACATTGTAAGGATGTTAGTGATGAGTTAAATGTAGCCCGGGTCCCTGAAGGCCTCAGCTGATCTACCAGCCCTAGACTGTCTTCTCCAGACTTTTATGTGAAAGTGAAACACATTATCTTTCAGTTTCAGTTGGTTTAGTCTGTTCTTTATTTAAGTCTTTATAGGTGGACAGAATTTTGACAGAATATACCAGGTGCCAAAGCATGGAGACATACATGATCCATCCAGGGAACACCATTAGCTCAGCACACCTTTGGACGGAGTATTTATTGATACCTAACTAAAAATGAGGCAGAAGCCAAGGATGAAGGCAGAGGCCTGATCATGAAGGGTGTGGTATACCACACCTGTTAATATTCAGGAACACAGAACTTTGATTAAAAATTTTCCCTAACAAGTCAAAAAATACCCACATGCCCAGATGTGCTCTCTCACAAACGACTGAAAGGGAGCCTTGACCTTGACACTATGCTGGAGCTTTCCCTGAATCTACTGCCTTCTGCAGGTCTGCCAGGCTGCTCAGCCCTCCTGGCTTCATTGCTGATTTGGCACCGACACTGCAGCTGTGGGTCATACAGACATTATATGAGATAATCTAGAGTCACCCAGCCCCATCACCTGATCCCTCTAGCAGAAAGTTTGTAGCTACAGTCTCACTAATGATGTTTAAGAAGACCACTAGTTTGTTTTCTTTTCTTTTTAAATTTTATCAGTAATAATTTCAGTCACTGAAGCAAAAATTCCAGACAGTATATCTTCTGTCAACACTTTACAACTGTTTGAATAATGGGACCATGAATATATATATATATATATATATATATATATATATATATATATGTCTTATTATCACTGATGCAAGGAATGACAGTTTCAGCTCAAATAACCATATTTATTTCCTTCTCACTTATCAACCCTGAATATCCTGTTTTTGTTTCCTACCACCCAGCAGCTCCATGTACCTGATGCAGATTTGTTTATGGTCCTGTTATATAAGTAGAATATCCCTGAAATATGTTCTTTTTTCTTTCCTTCACAATCAGATGGCTAGGGAACTGTGCATTCATTCATCCATTCATCAGCAAATATTCACTGGGGGCCTGTTATATGTCAGGCATCATGCTAATCTCAAGGGTACAAAGAGGAATAAGACGAGCTCATTGCTTGCAAGTCCAGTTGGAAGATAGACACACAATCCATTACACTACAGCGAGGTGAGTGAAATAGTTGGACTGTATTAGGTGCTATGGAAGACAACACCATAGGGACAGTATGAACAAAGGCACCAAGGTGAACAAAGCACAATCTGGGCAGAGTATTATAAGCAGTTCAGCCTTGTCAGAGATCTGGAAACACAGAATAAGAATGGCCTTTAAAGTTTTCTTAAAGAGTTGGCACTTGAGGGTGAATATAAGACAGCAAGATTGTTGGGAGATTGGTAGTGCAGTTCAGGTAACAAATTATTGGAGATCAAACTGGAATTGTAGGGGTGGATACGCAGAAGAGGAAAAAGATTCAAAAACTGTTTGAAAGATTATATCAGAAGGAATTAGTAACTGAGGAGGAGAGTATGCATTTGGAAAGATTGTGATAGAAGTATCAAGGTATGATAGAGGAAAAAGAAGGAATAGAAAAATTTGTAGAATATCTTATGAAATTTTCATCTATTTTAAATAAATGAAGTCTGAATCTTCCAAACTAGATTTTTGTCTCTTTTCAAATATTCAAATCTGATTCGTCAGTAAAGTTTTGTCATTTCCTTCATATATGTCTCACTTCTTACTGGCTTTGTACCTATGGATTTGTTTTCTTTCCCTGTTGCTATTGTAAATGGGCTCTCACTAAAAAAAAAGTCCCAGATAGTAATAAAATACTCTGAGAAGTAAGGAAGATGGCAGGAAAGAGTTGGACACAGGGCTGCAGCCTAAATAGGTTGCTATAGCAGGCACTGGAACAGCCAGAGGTCTTGGAAGAACAGGGCCAGGAAGTGCTAAAATATAAAAGTAAATTGCAAAAACAAATCAACCTACAAGTTTCCATTCACACATTTATTGAAATATTATTAGGTAACACAGTGGCCTAGGCCCTGGGGCAAAATAAGCTGAGGAGAGAAGATTCATATTCATGAAATAAACAGAGCATAATGATACTTGTTGAGAGAGCTAATTCTTAGGTAGGTTGATAAGGAGTCTGGGGTCCCTGGAGAAGGAGGAGGAGAAAGGAACAGCTTTTTTTTTTTTTTTTCCCCCTACATTCCTTCCTCTTAGTTACATAATATACTTTTTTTTTTTTTCCCTTAAGCTCTGGGTTGTTATGGCCACAATCTATTTCACCTAAGACTAATTTTCTTTAAGTCCAGAGCTAATGATTACACAACAAAACAACTCATCTTGCTCAAGGGTATGTTTTTCCTTAAATTCTGTGCTAATGATTATATAACAACAAAGTATCTTCCTTGAAAACAAGTTTCTCCTTCTTAAGAACCTTCTGACTAATCCTGTTATCCTAAAATGTATGTTGTGGGAGTGGGTCTGGTAAGACATTTAAACCTTGAGACATTCTTTTGATCTATTGTTAGTAACCAATTGAAAAAGTATATAAGGCCTTCATAAGACTAGTGAGTGGGGCACTCTCTCCAGAAGCTTTTCCCTTTTTTCACTGTGATAAAACTTTTGCCACATGAAACTCTGAGTGCCTGAAGCCATGTCTCTGGTCCCGAAGCTAAATTCTCTCCCTCCGAGATCCAAATCCAACATCGTTCACCATAAGCTATCATCTTTGGGGGCTTATCCAGGATCTTCAAGACAAAGCAAGGACAAGGTAAGCAGAAAGCTTTAGTCTCTCTGCTTTTTCATTGTACAAATTTTCTGCCTTTTTTTTTTTTTTTTTTAACTAACTCTACAGTGTGCCTGTGTGTGTGATTGATTGAAAGTCTGAGACGTACAAAACAAGTACAAAGGAAATGTTGAGCCCAGCTTTGTGGTTCTGTGGCTCCTTGTAACGACTGAAGGCAGCCCTGAAAGGGGAGCCTGTCAGGGGTTTATACTGACCCTGCCAATGCCAAGAGACAGCCAACATCCCTGCAAAGGGGAGCGGCAAGAAATGGGCAAAGTGTGTGGACTGAACTTTCCTTTCTCGGTCATCTTTCTCTGGTCTCTTTGACCATTTCTTAACTGCCTGGGGAATTAGAGCTACTAACCTGATCTGTTGGATCATAGACTTTCAAGGGACTTGTGATCCATGCTATTACTATGTACTTTTATTTAGACCCCAAGCTTGGATTGATAGTCATGAGGCATCCAGCCTTGCTAGGATCCAAAAGTTACATCTTGGTTGTTTTTCTCGTGCACTCCTGATGGGAGCTAGGTGGAGCTCTAGCTCCAGGAGTGTCTCTCTCTTGGCTGCTTCCATATAGGGCCAGAGCCCTAAAAGTGAGTCCTTTTCAATGGCTGTACCTCCGGACTATATGGATGGAAGTGCTGCTAATGAACATGAGGTTTCTAAGAACATAGGATGGGGACCCCAGAATCTGGCCAGATTGGGAATACAGCAGGATTCTTTCCTTGGTAATGCTAGCTCTTAGCAGACCAGATAAAGTTCTCCAGTGCCTTCTGTCTTAACTCCCTAGATATTCCTTCTGTGGAATCTATGAAAATGAACTGGACGCATTGGCCCTTTTAGATCGAGGACAAAAATCACTTTTTCCTTGCTGGCCAACCCTCTACCACCTCTTTTGCTATCACATATAGTGGTGTGGTGACACTTAGAAGAGACATCTTGGCTTTTTCTGTTCATCCCTTTATGACTCACTGCTTCTACTGAGGTCAGGAATATGCTCAAGAATGTGCACAGGCACACAGAACACAGATGCTTTCCCTAGTGCTCCTAGCTTGGGAAACATTCCAGAAGACTACTCTGCTCCACCCCAGGTGGCACCAGAGGAAAAGGGAAAATTAAGCCAAGGTCTTAATGGTAAAGAACTATAAATCAATTTCAGATGCCCATCAGGTCTACCCCTGGTACATCTCCACCCCACCTCTATAGTAGAGCAGGAAGGGCTGACAAGAATGAGTAAGCTGACTCTGTTTGTAAGGGACAGACTAAGTGCAACCAGGGAAGCAAAGCTTTGGTGGAAAGTCTGACTCTATCCCCATCTAGAGCAAGGAGGGATGACTCCAGCAGAAAAAAGCCACAGTGCTGGATGCCACTTTTTTCTTTCTTACAGATGGGAGCTAACAGTTCCAGAACCACCCTTTTGAAATGTATTTTAAACTGGGATAAATTAAATCCCTGAGCTAAACATTACTTGGAGAGATGTAGTGTATATCTTAGGACACAGGCTGATGCCTGACTCAAAAACTCGAGTTTTGGGAAAAAGCTAATGCTTTTGGAGATGAATGGCTTGAACATGGGTCAATAGGAAAGAGGGAACAAGGATAGCAGCCCTCCCTATGGGGGAGTCAGGCAGTCCCCACAATAGAGTCAGACTGGGACTATAACACGGCTAAAGGAAGATGGGATCAGAGTCACTTTGTCAGATGTATTCCTAAAGGACTCAAGTGGGCATACGCTAAGACTAAATTGGCAAGCATAGAATAGGGAGAGAAGGAAGCTCCTGGTAAATTCCTAGATAGACTATGGGAAAACCTTCTCAGATTCACTGAGATTGATCCTGAAAGTACAAAGGGAGGCGTGACCTTAAAAGATAGATTTCTCACTCAGTTGGCTGCAGATATCCACTAGAAGCTATTAAAACAGGTGTTTAGATTAAATCAGTCCTTAGATAAACTGCTGCTGCTGCCGCTGCTGCTGCTAAGTCGCTCAGTCATATCCAACTCTTCGCGACCCCATGGACTGCAGCCTACCAGGCTCCTCCGTCCATGGGATTTTCCAGGCAAGAGTACTGGAGTGGAGTGCCATTGCCTTCTCCGAGATAAACTGCTGCAGCTGGCTCAAATGGTCTTCTATGGCAGAGAATATGAGGAGAAGAAGAAGAGGCAGAAAAACACTGGGGAAAGACTGAAACCCTAGCGATGGCTGTCAGATCTGCTCTGAAGGAGTCTGAGGAAAAATGCCCAGAGGGACCCAGGTGAAAAGGGATGGACTTAATATTACACTGGAAAAGGGGGACACAAAGCAGGGTTGTCATCAGGCATTTAAGCCACCTCCAGCTCCATGTCCAGTCTGCACAGGACCACACTGGGGACTGCTCTCAGAAGCATAAGCCCCAGGGGTCGGACTCTCAAGACAATCAGGAGTGAAGGTGCCTGGGAATCCCCCACACAATCTCCCATCCTAATTATATCTGAGGAACCCCGGGTATTAAAAACTGTGGGGTGCCATACAGTCGATTCCCTTTTAGGCACTGAGGCAACATTCTCTGTGTTCACTGAAGCCCCTGACCCACTTTGCTCCTGATCCACTACCATAATGGGCTCTCTGGTTGAGCCAAATGCTATTATTTCAGTCATCCTTTAAGCTGCAACTGGGCCTTTATGCTGTTTTCTCAAGAGTTCTAATTGTGCCAGAGTCTCCCTCACCTTTTCTGGGGAAGAATATACTGAGCAAGGTCCAAGCTTCTGTTTTCATGTATATGAAATTCACTCTTTCTCTCCCATTAATTGAACAAAATGTAAATCCTAGAGTGTCAGCTGATGGAAAAACTGTGTCAAGCACAAATCCTGTTCCTGTCATTATCAAGCTCACCTATTTCTGCATCAAAAGCAGTATCCATTAAAACAAGGTTTTTTTGGGCTCCAAAATCATTGCAGATGGTGATTGCAGCCATGAAATTAAAAAACACTCCTTGGAAGAAAAGTTATGACCAATCTAGATAGCATATTCAAAAGCAGAGACGTTACTTTGCCAGCAAAGGTCCGTCTAGTCAAGGCTATGGTTTTTCCACTGGCTATGTATGGATGCGAGAGTTGGACTATGAAGAAAGCTGAGCACCGAAGAATTGATGCGTTTGAACTGTGGTGTTGGAGAAGACTCTTGAGAGTCCCTTGGACTGCAAGGAGATCCAACCAGCCCATTCTGAAGGAGATCAACCCTGGGATTTCTTTGGGAGGAATGATGCTGAAGCTGAAACTCCAGTACTTTGGCCACCTCATGCAAAGAGTTGACTCACTGGAAAAGACTGATGCTGGGAGGGATTGGGGGCAGGAGGAGAAGGGGATGACAGAGGATGAGATGGCTGGATGGCATCACCAACTTGATGGACATCTATTTGCATGAACTCCAGGAGTTGGTGATGGACAGGGAGGCCTGGGGTGCTACAATTCATGGGGGTCACAAAGAGTCGGACATGACTGAGGGACTGAACTGAACTGAACTGAAGCAGGGATCAAAACCCATCACTGAAAATTTAAAGGAACTGGGGCTATTAATTCGCTGTGACAGTCCATGAAACACTCCTATATGGGTGTAAAAAAGTCAAATGATAAATGGAGATTAGATCAAGATTTATAAATAATAAATGAGGCTGTGATTTGTTTACACCCTATGGTACCTAGTCATTATACCTTATTGTCTGAAATTCCTGAACAAGCCAAATATTTTTCAGTCATTGACTTAAAGGGTGGTTTCTAGAATTAAACCTATCTAGAAATAAACCTAAAATCTTCCTCAATTATCAGTGCAAAGAACTGGAGGAAAACAATAGAATGGGAAAGACTAGCAATCTCTTCAAGAAAATTAGAGATACCTAGGCAATATTTCATGAAAAGATGGGCACAATAAATGATAGAAATGGCATGGACCTAACAGAAGCAGAAGATATTAAGAAGAGGTGGCAAGAATACACAGAACTATACAAAAAACATCTTCATGACCCAGATAACCACAATGGTGTGATCACTCACCTAGAGCCAGACATTCTGGAGTGTGAAGTCAAGAGTGCCTTAGGAAGTGTCACTACCAGCAAAGCTAGTGGAGGTGATGGAATTCCAGTTGAGCTCTTTCAATCCTAAAAGATGATGCTGTGAAAGTGCCACACTCAATATATCAGCAAATTTGGAAAACTCAGCAGTGACCACAGGAAGGGAAAATGTCAGTTTTCATTCCAATCCCAAAGAAAGACACTGCCAAAAATGTTCAAACTACCACACAATTGCACTTATCTCACACACTAGCAAAGTAATGCTCAAAATTCTCTAAGCCTGGCTTCAACAGTACGTGAACCATGAACTTCCTGATGCTCAAGCTGGACTTAGAAAAGTCAGAGGAACCAGAGATCAAATTGCCAACATCCGCTGGATCATGGAAAAAGCAAGAGAGTTCCAGAAAAACATCTAGTTCTGCTTTTTTGATTATGCCAAAGCCTTGGACTGTGGAAAATCTTCAAGAGATGGGAATACCAGACCACCTGACCTGTGTCCTGAGAAATCTGTATGCAGGTCAAGAAGCAACAGTTAGAACAAGACATGGGACAACAGACTGGTTCCAAATTGGAAAAGGAGTACGTCAAGGCTGTATATTGTCACCCTGTTTATTTAACTTCTGTGCAGAATACATCATGAGAAATGCTGGGCTGGATGAAGCACAAGCTAGAATCAAGATTGCTGGGAGAAATAGAAATAATTTCAGATATGCAGAGGACACCACCTTTAAGGCAGAAAGTGAAAAATTAAAGAGCTTCTTGATGAAAGTGGAAGAGGAGAGTGAAAAAGCTGGGTTAAAACTCAATATTCAGAAAACTAAGATCATGGCATCTGGTCCCATCACTTTATGGCAAATAGATGGGGAAACAATGGAAACAGTGACAGACTTTATTTGGGGGGGCTCCAAAATCATTGCAGATGGTGGCTGAAGACATGAAATTAAAAGATGCTTGCTCCTTGGAAGAAAAGTTATGATCAAACTAGAAAGCATATTAAAAAGCAGAGACATTGCTTTACTGACAAAGATCTGTCTAGTTAAGGCTATGATTTTTTCAGTAGTTATATATGGATGTGAGAGTTGGACTACAAAGAAAGCTGAGCACTGAAGAACTGATGCTTTTGAACTGTCATGTTGGAGAAGACTGTTGAGAGTCCCTTGGACTGCAAGGAGATCAAACGAGTCAATTCTAAAGGAAATCAGTCCTGAGTATTCATTGGAAGGACTGATGCTGAAGCTGAAACTCCAGTATTTTGGCCACCTTATGCGAAGAACTGACTCACTGGAAAAGACCCTGATGGACAGGGAAGCCTCTGCAGTCCGTGGTGTCGCAAAGAGTCACACATGACTGAGCGACTGAACTGATACTAAACCAGCCTCTACCTACCATGACTTTAAGACAATTGAGAGGATTGTTGGGCATTACAGGCTATTGCTGCATTTGGATTCCGGGTTATGGGGAACTTGCCCAGCCTTAATATAAACTTATAACCGAAACTCAACAGGCCAAGACTGGTAAGTTTATCTGGTCATCAGAGACTCAAAAGGCTTTTAAGGCTCTTCAGACTGCTCTCCTGCAGGCTCCTGCTTTAAGCTTGCCCACAGGGTCAAGGTTTAATCTGTTTGTTACTGAAAGAAAAGGTATGGCCTTGGGAGTGATGACACAGCCCAGAGGGTCTCAACAACCTGTAGCTTATATAAATGAAGAATTCAGTTCAGTTCAGTCAGTCACTAAGTTGTGTCCAACTCTTTGTGACCCCATGGACCCCAGCATGTCAGGAATCCCTGTCCATCACCAACTCCCAGAGTTTACTCAAATTCATTTCCATTGAGTCAGTGATGCCATCCAACTATCTCATGCTCTGTCTTCCCCTTCTCCTCCCACCTTCAATCTTTCCCTGCATCGGGGTCTTTTCCAATAAGTCAGTTCTTCACATCAGGTGGCCAAAGTATTGGAGTTTCAGCTTCAACATCAGTCCTTCTATTGACTATTCCAGGACTGATTTCCTTTAGGATGGACTGATCAGAACTCCTTATAGTCCGAGGGACTCTCAAGAGTCTTCAACACCACAGTTCAAAAGCATCAATTCTTCAGCACTCAGCTTTCTTTATGGTCCAACTCTCACATCCGTACGTGACTACTGGGAAAACCATAGCCTTGACTAGACAGACCTTTGTTGGCAAAGTAATGTCTCTGCTTTTTAATATGCTGTCTAGGTTAGTCATAACTTTTCTTCCAAGGAGTAAGAGTCTTTTAATTTCATGGTCGCAGTCAACATCTACAGTGATTTTGGACTCCCTCAAAATAAAGTCTGTTACTGTTTCCACTGTTTCCCCATCTATTTGCCATAAAGGATGAGACCACATGCCATGATCTTAGTTTTCTGAGTGTTGAGTTTTAAGTCAACATTTTCACTCTCCTCTTTCACTTTCATCAAGAGGCTCTTTAGTTCTTCTTTGCTTTCTGCCACAAGGGTGGTGTTATCTGCATATGAGGTTATTGATATTTATCCCAGCAATCTTGATTCCAGTTTGTGCTTCATCCAGCCAGGCATTTCCCATGACATACTCTGCATATAAGTTAAATAAGCAGGGTGACAGTATACAACCTTGATGTACTCCTTTCCCAATTTGGAACTAGTCTGTTGTTCCATGGCTGGTTCTGACTATTGCTTCTTGACCTGCATATAGATTTCTCAGGAGGCAGGTCAGGTGGTTTGGTGTTCCCATCTCTTGAAGAATTTTCTGCAGTTTGTTGTGATCCACACAGTCAAAGGACTTGGTGTAGTCAATAAAGCAGAAGTAGATGTTTTTCTGGAACTCTCTTGCTTTTAAGATGATACAATGGAAGTTGGCAATTTGATCTCTGATTCCTCTGCCTTTTCTAAATCTAGCTTGAACAGCTGGAAGTTCTCAGTTCACATACTGTTGAAGCCTGGCTTGGAGAAATTTGAGCATTACTTTTTAGCATGTGAGATGAGTGCTATTGTGAGGTTGTTTGAACATTTTTTTTTTTGCATTCTTTTCCTTTGGGATTGGAATTAATCTGCCATTTTATAGTAGAAAACTGTGGGTTAGGGAATTAATTTACTTGTCATAGAACAAATTGCTAGTAAGTGTCTGAGTCAGGATTAAAACTTAAGTCTAATTGTTGTCAAAGCCCATGTTTTCCCACTATGTTCTCTTCTGAGGAAGAAACTGTGGAAAGAATTCCTTTGGCATATCTCAAGGAAAAGGATATTGTGTCACTAGGAAGATTGTCTAGCCAAGATCCTATGATGATTCATATTTAGATCATGTTCCTTGAGAGTAGGGAAAGAGATCTGTAAGCAACTGGTTTTAGCATCTTAGAGTTGTAAAGAAAGTTCTCAGGGAAACCATCCAATGATATTGTTGGAAATCTCAGAGGTCATAGGGCTATTTATTCCTCTGCACAGCTAAAATTTCAACCCTTGCTAAAATTTTTGTTCTATTTCCAGCCATAATGAAGGTTAAAGTGTTTGTTATTAAGCAACCATAAAAAAAGAGTAAGAGATTCAACAAACTTCTGATTCAAGCACCTCTGAGCCCACTCTTTTCAGATAATCGTTCAGTTGTAAAGCTGAATATTAAATAGAGAGTCCTGGGCATCCAGTTAGGATGATGTGCCAACATACTTTCCAGTCCATGGCAAGAGAAACATGGTCATAAATATCCTCAAAATCACACAGTTTCGATTGTATAAATGTGGAATATTCAGAAGAACGTTTGTCAATGTAATTAAATTGCAAATAAAAAGCAATACTTATAAAAATATATGCCCTATAGAAAAAAGTAAAGGTCAGATACTATGGTATGATATCTCTCAGGAGAGGTAAGCTTTCATGTTCCTCTCCATATATGAGTGATAATGTGGCTTTTACAGCTAGGTGTGAAGCATTAGGCTTGTTTTATCTTTTCGCTGTAGATAGAAGGAATATCTTATTATTGGGGGGATTGGTTTGCAGATTTACTGCAACCTGAGCTAAAAGTTCATATTAATTATCATGTTATCAGAATAAGCATATTTGGAACACAGAAAATAGCAGGAAAAGATGGAAAAGGGAGATAGAACCAACTACAGAGATCTATAAGGAAAATATATTTTGTTATACACAACTTTCTCAGGAAGAGAATGCTTTATGACTCAGGAGCTAACCATCAGTAATGTTAAATATCAAAGATATGATTTTTCATGAGACATTCAAAATGGACTGGTCCAAAACCATCACTAAATTCAATGACATACGGTATCATGTACAATGTGTTTCACGGTTGGTGATCTGTCAAATTACAAATGGTTCATTTCCAAAATTAAGGTGTGATTGTTTCATCACATGTATCAAAAATCAAATCCTACAAGTTTAGCTTTCCACTTTTTTGGTTAGTCAGCCACAATCATTCTGACAGAGTAGAGATGGAATCCATGACTGACTGGGCCTGAAAGAGGAGGGAGATTAAGATGGTACAGAGATCATCTCCCTCTAAAAACACATCAAAAATACATCTACACATGAAACAATACTCACAGAAAACTAATAGGAAACAGGCAGAAGGGCTCCTACAAGGTTGTGAGAAAGATATACACATAATCAGGTAGAGTGGGAAACAAAGCACTAGGTTGGGACATGTGCCCTTGGGAGGGGACTCAGAAGAAAAGGGAAATCACACGGTAGACACTCACTCTGGGGAGTGAGTTAGTCAAGCCACAGACTGAGCATCCCAGCCCTGGGATCCCATGCAGGGGAGGCAAGCTTCCTGAGCTAATCAGGGAACCACTGGGGCAGATGGGCTGAAGAAGCCTAGACTCCTCTCAGGAGTGGGAAGGTGCTGGATTTCCCATAGATAGGGTAGAGAGAGGCTTGCCTTAGATGTTACTGCTTCCACCACACTCCCAGTCTGTGTGAAGTGAACTTCCCAGTCCCACTCACTCCATGCCACAGCTTGGCACTGGATCTATGATGATCAGGACCAGGGGAAACACTGGATCTAGGGACACAGAAGCAATGCGGGTGTGATCCAGGTAGGGTGACAATGGCCTTTATTGGGACTTAAATACACCACAGAAGCAGCCCACACTTCTGACAGAAGTGCAGCCAATTGAACCCCCACAACCTCCACACCATAGTTCTCAGGGTTAGCCAAGTGAATGCTTCAGCACCACCCACTCCATGACACAACCTAGCACTAGATCTCAGGTGGATGGAACGAAGGAAAAGATACAACCACGAGCTGCATTTGAGCAGAGCCAAAGACACTTAACAGGCAGTACTTCTGTAAGTGCACAAACCCCTTACATAAGCACCATTCTTTTGGGGCAAAGTCCCAGTGAAGAAAGAAGGGAAAACATACACTTAAAGGGAACAGAGCCAGCTCAAGCTCAACCCTCAGGGCTTTCAATTAAGCCACTTGGAAACAATTTGGGAGCCAGTGATGACGGCCACTTATCAGAGATGATATCCCATGTCACACCCTGAGAAGTCTTTAGCTCCTCCAAAACCAGCCGCACTCCATACCAAGGTGATAGCAAGTCAGCAGACATGAAAGACGTGACTGGCATCCACATCAAATCCAGCCCTCCCCCTCAAAGGCACTGGAGACACAGTCTACACAAGGACACTCCTACATAAGAACACTCCTTCAAAAGCATAATCGGTGGCTGTTTCATCTAAATTCATAGAGACAAAGTTATATAAAATGAAAAGGCAGAGGAACTGCTCTCAATTGAAAGAGTAAGAGAAAGAAATAAACAATGAAAGAGACTCTATTAAAAAATGAGTTCAAAGTATGGGTAATAAAAATACTAACTGAATTAGGATAGATACTTAATCTAAGCACTGAATCATTTTTAAAAACACCTAGAAAATATCAAGAAGATCGAGAAAAAAAAATAGATAACAATATTTGAGATGAAAAGCACTCTAGAAGCAATGAACAGCAGACTAAATGACACAAAGAATGCATAAGTGATCTGGAAGACAGCCTAATAGAAATCACTCAATCACAAGAGCAGATAGAAAGACAGATTAAAAAAAAAATTAAAGCAACATACAGATCTTAAACCTTTCATATTCCCATTATAAAGATTTCAGGAGACAAGAAAGAGAAAAAGATACAAATTTTATTTAAAGAAATTATGGTTGAAAACTTCCTAAACCTAAAGAAGAAAACAGATAATCAGATACAAAAAGCTCAGAAGAAGGTCCCAAACAATATGAACCTAAATGGACCCAAACCAAGATGTATCACAATTAAATTGGCATAAGTTAGAGAATTCTAAAGGTATCAAGAGAAAGGCAGTCATATACAAGGGAGTCTCAATAAAAGTATTATCTGATTGCTCTGTATAAACTTTACAGACCAAGAGAGAGTGGCATGATATATTCAAAGTGCTGAAAGGTTAAAAACCTGCAACTAGGATACTCTGCTTAGTACTTCAGTCATGTCTGACTCCTTGGGACCCTATGGACTGTAGCCCTCCAGGCTCCTCTGTCCATGGGATTCGCCTGGCAAGAATACTGGAGTGGGTTGCCATGCCCTCCAGGAGGACACTCTACCTAGTAAGATTATAATTTAGTATATAGAGATAAAGAGCTTCTCAGACAAGCAAAAAAACTAAAAGAATTCATCAACATTAAACCTACCCTAAAAGAAACATTGGAGATTTTTCTCTAAATATGAAAGAAGAATCTATAGGAAAGGAAAAATCCCAATAGGAAAGAAAAATACATAGTGAGGATACTGAAGATCACTCAAATAAGAAAAATGTAAAAGCAACTATAACTACAATAGATGGTAAAGGAATAAGCATAATGATGTAAAATATGACATCAAAAACAAAATGAGGGTGAAGGGACTAAAAACAAAGATCTTTTAGAATGTATTTGAACTTAAAAGACTACCAGTGTAAATCAAGTACTATAATTACAGCTTGTCATATATGAACCCCATGGTAACCACAAATAAAAAATCTACAATAGAGGAACAAGATGGAGAAGTAGGTGGATGTGAAGTACATCTCTCTCCACAGATACACCAGGAATACGCCTTCAGACACAGAAGTGCGTGCAGAAAACCAGCTGAGAGCGGACAGGAGTACCTGACCAGCAGAAAAGAATACATTGAACCATGCAAAACGCAGTAGGATGAAGGAACTGGGGGGAAAAACAAGAGTGTTAGTAAGAGTGAACCTGCCCTCTGTGGGTGGGGAAGGGAAGCAGGGATCTGATCCCTACGTCATGGCAATTGTCTCAGTCAGAGGAGAAACATTTAATGCTGACAGTGATACAGCTGATCTGTGGCAGCCTAAATGAAATGAGAATCAGACAGTCCTTGCTGCAGCCATACATAACCCCTGGTCCCCTGGAAGGTGCAGCAGCTGGGAGCTAGAGTTTAGGGACTGTGGAGCAATCCCAGGGAGAGGGCTGCTGTTGACTGCGGAGAGGTGGATCCAGGGGATGTAAAGGAGGAGATCATGGTGGGAAATGTTGATGGAGGAAAACCAGGCAGCCATGGAAACAAGGCGATACTGCTGAGTCATGCATAGAGGGTAGAGCCATCACCGTAGACTCTCTCTCCCCACATGCCAGCAACAGGTAGCTAAACAATAGAGAGGCTGGCCCATCAAATGCCTGACACACTGAACTACAGAGTAGGACCCCACCTAGGATGCCCCTTTAAATGCCTGATGAACCAATCTACAGAGTAGGGCCCCGACCAGGGGGGGCCCTCTATGTGCCTGATGTGCCAAACAGAGAAGGACCCCTGGCAAGGGAGCCCTCTAAGTGCCTAAATGGGTGGAGCTATGGAGAAAGACTGGCCAAAGAGGCCTTCTGATCGTCAGCTACCAGGGGCTCGAGAAAAGACTCTGATAGGCCATAACCTGCAGCAGAGGCAGTCTGTGTCTTGCACACTAGGAGCCACCAGGGTCCCCACAAGCCAAGCAGCTGCTCTACCTTCATGCTCAACTCTCATTGAGGCAGAGCTGCCACAGACAAAAAAAAAAAGTCTTGTGTCTATGCACACAAGGTTGCTTCAGTTGTGTCCAACTCTGCAACCCTGTAGACTGTGGCCTGCCAGGCTTCTCTACCAGGGAGGAAGGGTCTTCAGGCAAGAATACTGGTTGCCATAGCCTTCTAGAGCACTATATTTCCTCCTGCTGTAGCTTCCAACTCCCCTGAGTACCTGGTGCTGCCAGAACCCCTGCGACCCAAGTAGCTGCACCACCTCCACACCTGACCCTCACAGAGGCAAACCCAAGTCCTCCAGGGCAGACTCAGGAGCTAACCCCAGTGGATGACCCACATGTAGAGGTGGAAATAAAATCACAATTGAAACCCAGGGCTAAGGATGAAGACCCAAAACCTTCCCATCAGCTATACAAGCTGCAGATTAAATCCATGCAGTCAACTAGGCAGGCTCTATGTCTATGGAATATATAAAAGGACACTGAGAGCTCCCACAATAGAAAACACACTAGTTCTGATAGCTGTGGACACTGGAGACAAGAACACACAGGTGTAGGACCAGACTAGAATCTGAGCTACCCCTACAGCAGGTCCAGAGATCAGTACAGTGTTAGAAGGCATCCTAGGGAGGTAAGGTGGACTGTGACTCCCCATGAGGGAAAGGACTCTGATAGTAGTGACTCAAGAAAAACATTTATTATTCTTATGTTTTGACCTGTTCTGCAGATTCTTTTGGAATTTTGTTTTCTTTTTCTTTTTCCTTCCCCCTCCCGCCCCCCTCCCCATAGTTGTCAATTTTATTGGCACTATGTAATCCAATTAAGCTTTTAGCATTTTTTCTCCTTAGTCAAATTTTTTATTGTTGTTATAAACCTCTGCTTCTACTTTGGGCTTTTCTACAGTTCTATAGTTGTATGGAGTTTTCCTTTTCTCTCTCTCTCTCTCTCTTTAATTTTAATTTTTTAAACCTATTATTATTTTTGTGACATTTTTTCTTTGTTTCCTTTTCATACTGTTCTTTCCCCTTTGCAGTTAATCTTTAATGTATATAAGTCTTCTTTACCTACCTTTATTTAACTTTACATATCTCTTGTTTCTTTTCTTTCTCTCCTTTCCTCTCAACATATTTCTTAGTTTTCTTTTCATTGCTTTATTCCCCAATTGGCACCTTTCTTTAGTTTTGTTTTCAAGTTTGTGCTTTAGTTAGTTTTGTTCTTAAATGGTAAATATAATTTTTGATTCCCTTTGTTTGCTGGGTGAGTCTATTGTACTTTATTTTTGTTGGGCTGTTTTGACTTTATTCAAGGGTGTATATGTATATGTGTATATTCCATTATTTTAATTATGATTTGCCCAATTTTTTAATTGCCATTTGTCTGGGGTTCATCTTTGGTTTCTTGTTTTTGGATATTTGTTTTGATCTCACTTAATGCCATAACAAAGCGTTTGTGGAATCTTTGTTCCTGACCAGAAATCAAGCCATGAGCCTTTGGAGTGGGAGCATTGATTCCAAGACCCTGGACTACCAGAGAACTAACCATAGGGAGTATCAAATAGTGAGAATTCCCACAAATTGAACCACTTGAATACAAGACCCAGCATCACCCAACCACCAGTAGTACCCTGTGCAAGATGCCTCATCTAAACAACAATGACAACAAAAATACAAACCCAATGATCAGCAGACAGGATTACCACCTCACTCAACCTTGTCCATCAGAGGAAAAACAAGCAAACAAATAAACAGAAACTCAGCACAAATGTCACCATATATGAAGCTTACACGAGCTACTGGATCAACCTTAGAAGGGCAGAAGCCAAAAGGAAGAAAGAATTCAACTTCTTCAAGGAAAGAATTCCACTTTCCCTGAAGCCTGGGAAAAGGAGACCTCAAACACAATAAGTTAAAAAAAATACTGAAAAGGCAGAAAAATACTACACAAATAAAGGAATAAACTAGAAACACAGAAGTCTAAATAAATGAAGAGGAAATAGGCAAACTGCCTGAAAAAGAATTCATAATAATGATAGTAAAGATGATCAAAAACTTTGAAAACAAAATGGAGAAAATGCAAGAATCAATTAACAAAGACCTAGAAGAATTAAAGAATACACATGCAGAAACAAAAAACACAATTACTGAAGTTAAAAATTCTCTAGAAGGAATCAATAGCAAAATATCTGAAGTGGAAGAATGAATCAATGATCTGAAAGATAAAATGTTGGAAATAACTTCTGAAGAGCAGAATAAAGAGAAAAGAATGAAAAGAACTAAGGATAGTTTCAGAGATGTCTGGGACAACATCAAATGCACCAAAATTTGAATTTCAGAAGTCCCAGAAGAAGAGAAAAAGAAAGGGTATGAGAACATTTTTGAAGAGATTATAGTTGAAAATTTCCCCAACATGGAAAAGGAAATAGTCAAACAAGCTCAAGAGGCACAAAGAGTCCCATACAGGATAAACCCAAGGAGAAACATGCCAAGACACATACTAATCAAACTAATAAAGACTAAACACAAAGAAACAATATTAAAAGCAGCAAGGGAGAAGCAACAAGTAACATACAAGGGAAACCCCACATGTTTAACAGCTGATATTTCAGCAGAAACTCTGCAGGCTGGAAGGGAAAGGCAGGATATATTTAAAGTACTCAAAGAGAAAAATCTACAACCAAGATTACTGTACCTGGCAATGATCTCATTCAAAATTGATGGAGAAATAAAAAGCTTTTCAGACAAGCAAAAATTAAGAGAATTCATTAGCATCAAACCACTTTTACAATAAATGCTAAAGGGATTGATATAGTCAAGAAATAGAAGAAAAGAAAAAAGATCTACAAAATCAACCCCAAACAATTAATAAAATGGCAAAAGGAACATATATATCAATAATTACTTTAAATGTAAATGGATTAAATGCTCCAACCAAAAGACACAGACTGGCTGAGTGGATACAAAAACATGACTCATATATATGTTGTCTACAAGAAACCCACTTCAGACCTAAAGTCACATATAGACTGAAAATTAGAGGATGGAAAAATATATTTCATGCAAATGGCAAGCAAAAGAAAGCTGGAGTAGCAATCCTCATATCAGACAAAATAAACCTTAAAATAAAGAATATTGCAAGAGATAAGGAAGGACACTACATAATGATCAAGGGATCAATCCAAGAAGAAGACATAACAATTGTAAATATCTATGCACCCAACATAGGAGCACCTCAATATGTAAGACAACACTAACAGACATAAAAGGAGAAACTGACAGTAACACAATAATAGTAGGAGACTTTAACACCCCATTCACACAAATGGACAGATCATCAAAACAGAAAATTAATAAGGGAACACAAGTCTTAAATGATACATTAGATGAGATGGATCTCATTGATATCATCAAGACATTTCATCCAAATGCAGAAGAATACACCTTCTTCTCAAGTGCACATGAACATTCTCCAGGATAGACCACATCTTGGATCACAAATCAAACCTCAGTAAATTTAAGAAAATTGAAATTGTATCAGGCATCTTCTCCAACCACAATGCTATGAGACTAGATATCAATTACAAGGGAAAAACTTTAAGTGACACAAACACATGGAGATTAAACAACATGTTTCTAAATAACCAATGGGTTACTGAAGAAATCAAAAGAGAAACAAAAAAAATTCTAGAAACAAATGACAATGAAAACACTACAACTCAAAACCTATGGGATGAAGCAAAAGCAGTTCTAAGAGGGAAGTTTATAGCAATACAATCCTACCTCAAGAAACAAGAAAAACCTCAAATAGACAACCTAACTTTATACCTAAAACAACTGGAAAAAGAAGAACAAAAAAAAAAAAAACCCCAAAATTATTAGAAAGAAAGAAATCATAAAGATCCAAGCAGAAATAATGAAAAAGAAATTAAAGAAACAATAGTAAAGGTTAATAAAACTAAAAGCTGGTTCTTTGAGAAGATAGACAAAATTGACAAACTTTTAGCCAGACTCATCATGAAAAAAAGAGAAGAATCAAATCAACAAAATTAGAAATGTAAAAGAAGAGATTACAACAGACAATGCAGAAATACAAAGGATTCTAAGAGAGTATTATGAACAAATATATAGCAATAAAATAGATAATGAAAGAAATGGACAGATTCTTAGAAAAGTTCAATTTTCCAAGACTGAACCAGGAAGAAATAGAAATTATGAACAACCCAATCACTAGAACTGAAATTGAAGCTGTGATCATAAATCTCCCAAAAAAGCAAAAGCCCAGGATTAGATGGCTTCATAGGGGAATTCTATCAAATATTTAGAGAAGATTTAATGCCTATCCTTGTAAAATTTTTCAAAAAGTTGCCAAGGAAGGAATACTTCCAAACTCATTCTGCAAGGCCACTATCACCCTGATACCAAAACCAGACAAAGACAACACAAAAAAAGAAAACTACAGGCCAATATCACTGATGAACATAGATACAAAAATCCTCAACAAAATTTTAGCAAACAGAATTCAGTAACACATCAAAAAGCTGATGCACCATAATCAAGTCAGGTTTATTCCAGAGATGCAGATTCTTCAATATATGCAAATCAATCAATATGATACATCATATTAACAAATTAAAAGATAAAAACCATATGATCATCTCAATAGATGCAGGAAATGCCTTTGACTAAATTCAGCACCCATTTATGATTAAAACTCTTTAAAAAAATGGGCATAGAAGGAACCTATGTCAGCATAGTAAAGTCCAAATATGATAAGCCTAGAGCAAACATTCTTCTCAAGGTGAAAAACTGAAAGCACTCCCCCTAAGATCAGGAACAAGACAAGGGTGTCCACTCTCACCACTATTATTCAACATAGTTCTGCAAGTCCTAGCTACAGCAATCAGGGAAGAAAAAGAAATAAAAGGAATCCATATTGGAAAAGAAGAAGTAAAGCTCTCAGTATTTGCAGATGACATGATACTGTACATAGAAAACAATAAAGATGGGATCAGAAAATTACTAGAGCTAATCAGTGAATTTATCAAAGGTACAGGATGCAAAATTAAGACAGAGAAATCACTTGCCTTTCTATATACTAACAATGAAAGATCAGAAAGAGAAATTAAGGAATCAATCTCCTCCACCATTTCAATAAAAATAATTAAATATCTAGGAATAAACTTACATAAGGAGACAAAAGAACTGTATACAGAAAATTATAAGACACTAATGAAAGAAGTCAAAGATGACATAAACAGATGGAGAGGTATTCCATGTTCCTGGAGAGGAAGAATCAATATTGTGAAAATGACTATACTACCAAATGCAATCTGCAGATTCAATGTGATCCCTATCAAATTACCAAAGACATTTTTCACAGAACTAGAAAAAAAAATTGCAATTCATATGGAAACAAAAAAGACCCCAGATAGCCAAAGCATTTTTGAGAAAGAAGAATGGAGCTGGAGGAATCAACCTTCCTGACTTCAGATTATACTACAAAGCTACAGTCATCAAGACAGTATGGTATGGACACAAAAACAGAAATATACACCAATGGAACAAGATAGAAACCCCCCAAATAAACCCATGCACCTATGGTACCTTATTTTTGACAAAGGAGGCAAAAATATACAATGGGGCAAAGGCAGCCTCTTCAATAACTGCTGCTGGGAAAACTGTACAACTATGTGTAGAAGAATGAAATTAGAACACTTCCTAACACCCTACACAAAGATAAACTCAACATGGATTAAAGACCTAAATGTAAGACCAGAAACTACAAAACTCTTAGAGGAAAACATAGGCAGAACACTTGATGACATAAATCAAAGTAAGATCCTCTATGACCCACCTCCTAGAGTAACAGAAATAAAAACAAAAGTAAACAAGTGGGACTTGATTATACTTAAAAGCTTTTGCCAAGCAAAGGAAACTTGTAAGCATATACCCTGAGGAAACCAAAATTGAAAAAAAGCCACTATGGAAGATGATATGGAGATTCCTTATAAAACTAGGAATAAAAGCACCATATGACCCAGCAGTCCCACTTGTAAGCATATACCCTGAGGAAACCAAAATTGAAAAAGACGCGTGTATCCCATTGTTCATTGCAGCACTGTTTACAGTAGCTAGAACATGGAAGCAAGCTAGATGTCCATCGACAGATGAATGGATAAAGAAGTTGTGGTACATATACACCTTGCCACCTTGCCAAGCAAGGTGAAAAGAAAACCCTCAGAATGGGAGAAAATAATAGTAAAGGAAACAACTGATAAAGAATTACTTTCCAAAATATACAAGCAGCTCATACAACTCAATGCCAGAAAAACAAACAACCCAATCAAAAAGTGGGAAAAAGACCTAAACAGACATTTCTACAAAGAAGATATACATATGGCTAACAAACACATGAAAAGATGCTCAACATCACTCATTATTAGAGAAATGGAAATCAAAAGTGCAATGAGTTATCACCTCACTCCAGTCAGAATGGCCATCATTAAAAAGTCTACAAACAGTAAACGCTGGAGAGGGTGTGGAGAAAAGGGAACACTCTTTCACTGTTGGTGGGAATGTAAATTGATACAGCCACTATGGAAGATGATATGGAGATTCCTTATAAAACTAGGAATAAAAGCACCATATGACCCAGCAGTCCCACTTGTAAGCATATACCCTGAGGAAAACAAAATTGAAAAAGACGCATGTATCCCATTGTTCATTGCAGCACAGTTTACAGTGGCTAGAACATGGAAGCAAGCTAGATGTCTATTGACAGATGAATGGATAAAGAAGTTGTGGTACATATACACAGTGGAATATTACTCAGCCATAAAAAGGAACATATTTGAATCAGTTCTGATGAGGTGGATGAACCTAGAACCTAGTATAGAGTGAAGTGAGTCAGAAAGAGAAAGATAAATATCGTATTCTAACACATATATATGGAATCTAGAAAAATAATACTGAAGAATTTATTTTCAGGGCAGCAATGGAGAAATAGACATAGACATATACTACAAGACTTAGGGACATTGGGAGAGGGGAGGAGAGAGTGAGATGTATGGAAAGAGTACATTGCCATATGTAAAATAGATAGCCAACGGGAATTTGCTGTATGGCTCAGGAAACTAAAAAAAAAGAGCTCTGTATCAACCTAGAGGGGTGGGATGGGGCAGGAGATGGGATCAAGTTTCAAAAGGGGGGTGATATATGTTTACCTATGGCTGATTCACATTGAGGTTTGACAGAAACAGCAAAATTCTGTAAATCAATTAACCTTCAATAAAAATAAATAATTTTTTTTTAATGGGAAAGGATATATGTATACCTATGGCTGATTCATGTTGAGGTTTAATGGAAAACAATAAAATTCTGTAAAGCAATTTTCCCTCAATAAAAAATAATTTTAAAAAATCTACAATAGATACACAAAAAATAAATAAAAAGAAACCCAAGCATACCACAAAATAAAATCATCAAGGTACAATGAGCAAAACAAACAGAAGAAATGAAAACAGAAGAACTACAAAATAAATAAATAAACCTGATAAGTAAGCATTAAAATGGCAGTAACTGCATACTTATAAATAATAACTTTACATGTCAATGACCTAAATACTCCAATCATAAGACTTGGGTGACTGGATAAAAAACTAGACCCATCTATATGCTGCTTACAAGAGCCTCACTTCAGGGTGAAGGACATATAAGGACTGACAGTGAGAAGATGGAAAAAGATATTTCACAAAAACAGGCACAACAAGAAAGTGAGGGCTGAACAATATTCAGATTAGAAAACACAGAGTTTAAACAAGGCCATAATGAAAGACAAAGAAAGGCATTACATAATGATAAAAGAATTGGTTCAGGAAGAGGATATTATACTCATTAACATATACACACTCAATACAGGAACACCTAAATATATAAAGCAAATTACACTCCACTAACAGACATGAAGGGAAAAATTGACAACAATAATACAGTAATAGGAGACTTGACTCTTCACTGACATCATAGACATGTCAACCAGACAGAAAATCAATAAGAAAATAGAGTTTTAAATAACACAATAAACCAGTTGGAGTTAATTGATGCCTGAAAGACATTATATTCTAAAATAGGTGAATACACATTCATTTCCAGAGCATATAGAATGTTCTCCAGAATAGATCTTATACTAGGTCACAAACCTCAACAGATTTTAGAGAATAAAAATTATATCAAGCATTTCCCCACTGATTTGAAACTAGAAATCAACTACAGAAAGAAAAATGGAGAAAGAACAATAAATAAAAGTGCTATGAAAAATCAATGTCAATGATGAAATCAAAGATAAAAGTCAGAAAAGACCCCAAGACAAGTGAAAATGGAAACACAACTTTCCATCAACAAAATGAACAAATCTACAGAAAGAGAGAAAACATTTGCAAATGGTGAAAGCAATAAAGGGTTAGTATCCATAATATACAGGCAGTTCATACAACTCAATATATATTTAAAAACAAACAAACAAAGAATAGGCAGAACTGAATGGACATTTATCCCGTGAGGAACTAGAGATAGCTAACAGGCACATGAAAAGATGTTTAACAACAGTAATCATAAGAGAAATGCAAATCAAAACCACAATGAGATATCACCTCACACCTGTCAAATTGTTATTGTTCAGTCACTCAGTCATGTCCACGAACTGCAGCACATAAGGCTTTCTTCACTATCTGCCAAAGTTTGATCAAACTAATCTCCATTGAATCGGTGATGCCATCCAACCATCTCATCCTCTGTCACCCTCATCTCCTCCTGCCTTCAATCTTTCCCAGCATTAGGGTTTTTTCCAATGAGTCCATTCTTCACATCATTTGGCCAAAGTATTGGAGCTTCAGCTTCAGCATCAGTCCTTCCAATGAATATTCAGGACTGATTTCCTTTAGGATTGACTGGTTTGATCTCCTTGCAGCCCAAGGAACTCTCAAGAGTCCTCCAGCACCACAGTTCGAAAGCATCAATTCTTGGGCACTCAGCCTTCTTTATGGTTCAGTTCTCACATCCACACATGCTGCTGCTGCTGCTGCTAAGTCACTTCAGTCGTGTCCGACTCTGTGCGACCCCAGAGAGGGCAGCCTACCAGGCTCCCCCATCTATGGGGTTTTCCAGGCAAGAGTACTGGAATGGAGTGCCATTTCCTTCTCCAGTGCATGAAATTGAAAAGTGAAAGTGAAGTCGCTCAGTCGTGTCCGACTCCTAGCAACCCCATGGACTGCAGCCTACCAGGTTCCTCCATCCATGGGGTTTTCCAGGCGAGAGTACTGGAGTAGGGTGCCATTGCCTTCTCCGACATCCACACATGACTACTAGAAAAACTATAGCTTTGACGGTATAGGTGGACATTTTCGGCAAAGTGATGTCTCTGCTTTTTAATATGCTGTCTAGGTTTGCAATAGCTTTTCTTCCAAGGAGCAAGCATCTTTTAGTTTCATGGCTATGGCCACCATCTGCAGTGATTTTGGAACACAAGAAAATAAAGTATGTCACTGTTTCCACTTTTTCCCCATTTATTTGCTATGAAGTGATGAGACTGGATGCCATCATCTTCGTTTTCTGCATATTGAGGATTCAGCCAGCCTGTTCACCCTCCTCTTTCACTTTCATCAAGAGGTCTTTTAGTTCCTCTTTGCTTTCTGCCGCTAGGGTGGTATCATCTGTGTATCGGAGGTTATTGATATTTCTCCTTACAATCTTGACTCCAACTTGTGATTCATCCAGCCTGGCATTTTACATGATGTACCTTGTATATAAGTTAAATAATCAGGGTGACAATATACAGCCTTTATGTACTCCTTTCCCAAAATTGAACCACTCCATTGTTCCATGTCTTGTTCTGTTACTTCTTAACCTGCATATAGGTTTCTCAGGAGGCAGGTAGGGTTGTCTGGTATTCTCATTTCTTTAAGAATTTTCCAATTTGTTGTGATCCACATAGTCAAAGGCTTTAGTGTAGTCAATGAATCAGAAGTAGATGTTTTTCTGAAATTCTCTGGCTTTTTCTATGATCTGATGGATGTTGGCATCAAAATGACTGCAAATAACAAGTGTTGGGGAGGATGTGGAGAAAAAGAAACACATGTACATTACTCTGTTGGTGGGAATTGGTGCAGCTACTATGGAAAACAGTACTGAGGTTTTCTTAAAAACTAAAAATAGAACTACCATATGATCCAATTTTGCTTCTGGGTATATCCAGGCAAAAATTAAACCCTAATTTCTAAAGATACATACACTCCATTGTTCATAGCAGCATTATTTACAATAGCCAGACATGGAAGCAAACCAAGTGAACATTAGATTAAGAAAATGTGGAATATTGTGGAATATTATGCAATCATGAAATATTGCCATTTGCAGCAATGTGGATAGACCTAGAAAATATTATTCTTAGTGAAATAAGTCAAAGACAAATATCACTTATATGTGAAATCTAAAAATAATACAAATAAATAAGTGTATATTCAAAACAACAAACACAGATATAGAAAACAAACTTGTTACCAGAGAGGAGAGAGAAGGGAGATGGAACAAATTAGAGGTACTGGATTAACAAATACAAGCTACTATGTATAAAATAGATAAGCATCAAGGATATACTGAATAGTGCGTTATCTTGTAGCAACCTATAATGGAATATAGGTTGCAAAAGTACTGAATGACTATGCTGTACACTGGACACTAGCACAATCTTTAAATCAACTATATTTCAATTTATAAAGAGGGGCTTATAATATCGCTGATTCCAAGTGTTGCTCTTCCACACACAGAGAAATCTCAAAGTGAATTTTAAGACCCTATAAATGCCTTGTTATTCTGGATGAAGAGGGAAAGTTCAAGGAGTATACAGCAAAGAACAGGAGCAGTTTTCAAGTTTAATTGTTGTATAATCACCATGAAACCTCTGAACATCTGAAAAGTTTGTATTGGGAAGACAGACCGTCTTGGAATTTGGCAGAGTATATGTGAGTGTGTAGGTGGTGGGTTTCACTATACATGTTATCACTATAGACACATTAAGTATTGAAAATAGAGTTTTTACATTGTAGTTCTTTTGAGGCTGTGTCAGGGGAATATGAAGTGGTTAGGTGGTTGGAAGAGAAGGCATTCACACTTGGATCTGGGTCACATAGCATTGGTTGGAGCCTGTGAATGCTGTCTCTAGACTGATATCACATTGTGCAAACCCTGTATAAAATGGCTTCTGCTGAGAATGCATTTTCACTTTACCTCTCAGGGAGAAAGTAATAGAGTTCTGAATTTTAAAAATCTGAATCCTAAAGACTATTATATACTGATTTTCTGCTCTGGCATGCAGTCTGATGCAAAAAAATAAATAAATAAATAAATGTATTAAATAGGAACATGATCTGGAAAAATCTTTTGATGTTTAATGCTTCTGAAGCTATTAAAACTTGAATGACAACTCCAAAATTTTTCTGAAGATGTATCAAAATAGAAATCTTGCATACAAGCTAATACACTGTAACCTCATGTTTTCTTTTAATTAAATGAATCTGTAGTCTTGTCTGAATCTGCAGATACAAAGAAGAAAACTTGTTTGGGAGAGAATCTATAGATCCAACATGGGAACTGAATTCTGTGATCCTTCTGAGAAAGTAAAAATGTGTGAACTTCTCAGTCCAACCAGTGCCAAGTCCTTCATAAGAGGTGCAAATCCTGTGGATTGGCATTTGAGTATGTTGTAAATTAGCATTTCTCATACTTTAGTGAGTGTAAAAATCATCCAAGGAGCTGATTTAAAATATAGCAAGCCAGACTCCACCCTTGGAGATTCCAGTTCAGTAGGTCTGGGGTTGGTGCAGAAATTCACAATTGTATAAGTGTTTCAGATATTATACACTGTACTTATCAGGAGTAAAATAATCTGAAATTCTCTCTTTTGCTTTCAAAAAAGAATCCCCCAAATTTCACAAAGTGTTGTATGTTATTCCTTAAAAGACATAGTATTGAATAACAGCAGCATTGTTTTTATTGTTTTTCAGTTGCCCAGTCATGTCCAATTCTTTGTGACCCCCTGGACTGCAGCAAGCCAGGCCTCCCTGTCCCTCACCATCTCCCAAAGTGTGCTCAAGTTCATGTCCATTGCATTGGGGATTCCATCCAGCTATCTCATCCTCTGATGCCCTCTTCTCCTTCTACCCTCAATCTTTCCCATCATCACAGACTTTTCCAATGAATCGGCTGTCCACATCAGATGACCAAATACTGGAGCTTCAACTTCAGCATCAGTCCTTCCAACGAGGGTTGATTTCCCTTAAGATTGACTGGTTTGATCTCCTTGCTGTCCAAGAGACTTTCAGGAGTCGTCAGCATCACAGTTCGAAGGCATAAATTCTTCAGCATTCTGCCTTCTTTACAGTCTATCTCTCATTGTAAAGAAGATATAGTATTCAATATAATTGAAATAACAGCAGCACTACCTACTACTAATCTTTAACATATTTTTTAGGGACTACTAGTTCCCAAGCACTGAAAATCCTTTACTTATGTCATAATAATATTAAGTAATTTTTAGTATTTACTAATTATCAGGCACTGTTATCTGATTAACCACAAGGTATCTAAATAATGGACTTCTCAGGTGACTCAGTGGTAAAGAATCTGCTTACCAGTGCAGGAGACGTGGGTTCAATCCCTGGTCTGGGAAAATCCCTGGAGAAGAAAATGGCAACCCACCTCAGAATTCTTGCCTGGGAAGTCCCATGGACAGGGGAGCCTGGCAGGATACAAGGCATGGGGTTGCAAAGAATTAGACATGACTTAGGTACTGGAATGAAAACTTCTGAATAATACCTTATGTAATCTTATTCCTACAAAATGACACTATAGTCTATTTTTACAGCTAAGAAAATTGTGACTCACAAAAGATTGGTAACTTGTCTGAGCTTTCCTCGTGGCTCAGATGGTAAAGAATCCACCTGCAATGCAAGAGACCTGGGTTCTAGCCCTGGGTTGGGAAGACCCCCTGGAGGAGGACATGGCAACCCACTCCAGTATTCTTGCCTGGAGGATCCCCATGGACAGAGGAGCCTGGCAGTCTACAGTCCATGTGGTCACAAAGAGTCAGACATGGCTGAGTGACTAAGCACACACACATTAGTAAGCAAAATATAATCTGTGAATTCAAAGACTGCTCTTTCCAGTGCCTTACCTTAAAATGATCTAATGATTGTGTTAGGTAGTTAGAATAGGGAAAAGGAGTCCAAAATGGCAGTGGCTAAAAGACAAGGAAGGGAAAAGACCACAAAAATAGAACAAAGGAAAGTCAAAGAAAGGTCTGAGGACCGGAGTGAAGACTTCAGGTAGAACAGCACTACTGACTGAGCCCAATTTGCATAGAGCAGGGCCCAGGGGGAAGAAAACATATAAAAGGAGGAGCCAAGCACTCTCTAGCTCTCTCTCTCTCCTGCGGGCTTATGCTCTTTCTCTCTCTCTCTCTCTCCCCCCCTTCCCTCCCCACCTCTGGGCGCACACACTGGCATGCTCCTCCACTCTCTTCTCTTCTTCGAGGATGGATTCTCCTACTATCTTCTAAATAAAATAGAGCTGTAACACTGGTTTGTCTAAGAGCTATGACATGGTTTGTTCAAGATCCGAGAGCTGTGACACACTGAGGGCTTTAATGTCCATTGCTCCAAATCATTATTGTGATGAGGCAAGAACCAAGAAGCATACACTTGCCTGACAATTGGAAGACAAACACATCTCAAATGTGACAAATTCCTACAAGTGTATATAATTGGCTAATTTTAAAAATTGCAATGTAGTTGATTTACAGCTTTGTATTAGTTTCTGGTAACTGGTTAATGCTACTGACAGTCAATTCCTAGGCAGGTTGATAAGAAGTCCAGGTTCCCCTAGGAGGAGAAAGGGGTATGGGGTTCTCAAGCAGGAGATAGGGGTGTAGAATTCTCAAGGAGGAGTAAAGGACAATCGCTTCCTACCCCCGCCACTCCCCCCACTACATTCCTTAGTCTTAGTCACATAAAACTTTTTTTTCCCCCTTTCAGCCCAGAACTGATGATTACACAACAAACAACCCAGTTTAAACTCTGTACTGGGGATTATATAACAACAATGTATCCTGCTTGAGGACAGTTTCTCCTTCCTGAAAACCTTCTGACTAAGCCTGATATCTTAGAATGTAAATTATGGAAGTGGGTCTGGTAGGATCTTTCTATTGTTAAATTCGATTCCTGTTATCCTAAAAGGCAAACTGTGGGAATGGATCTGGTAAAATTGTTGCAACTTTGAGACATTCTTTGATTTATTGTAATAACTAATTTAAAAAGTATATAACTCCCTTGCTAACACTAGCAAAGGGGGCACTCTCATCCCCCTTCTGATGTCTGTGTCAGAAGCTTTCTCTGTCCCTTTTCTTACTTTAATAAAACTCTGCTACACAAAAACTCTGGAGTGATCAAGCCTGGTTCCTGGTCCTGAATCTAAATCTTCTTCAGAGGTCATAAATCCAACATCATTCACCATAAGCATATTAAAAAGCAGAGACATTATTTTGCCAACAAAGGTCCATCTTGTCAAGGCTATGGTTTTTCCAGTAGTCATGTATGGATATGAGAGTTGGACTGTAAAGAAAGCTGAGCACCAAAGAATTGATGCTTTTGAACTGTGGTGTTGGAGAAGACTCTTGAGAGTCCCTTGGACTGCAAGGAGATCTAACCAGTCCATCCTAAAGGAGATCAGTCCTGGATGTTCACTGGAAGGACTGATATTGAGGCTGAAACTCCAATACTTTGGCCACCTGATGCGAAGAACTGACTCGTTTGAAAAGACCCTGATGCTGGGAAAGATTGAAGACAGGAGGAGAAGGTGACAACATAGGAGGAGATGGTTGGACGGCATCACCGACTCAATGCACATGAGTTTGGGTAAACTCCAGGAGTTGATGATGGACAGGGAGGCCTCGTGTGTTGCAGTCCATGGGGTTGCAAAGAGTCAGACACAACTGAGCAACTGAACTGAACTGATAATTGTCTCCTGTCTCTTATGTAGTATCAAACATAGATTATACCCTCTGGATCAAGATGGCAGAGTAGAAAGACATGCCCTCATATCCTCCTGCAAGAGCACCAAAGTCACAACTAGTGATTAAAGAACCATCGACAGGAGCATGCTGGAAACCACCATAAAAAGATATCTCACGTCCAAAGACAGAGAAGAACCCTTGATGAGACAGTAGGAGGGACACAATCACAATAAAATAAAACCCTATACCTGGTGGGTGGCTGACCCACAAACTGAAGGACAATTATACCAAAGAAGTTCTTCCACTGTTGTTAAGGTTCTGAGCCCCAAGTCAGACTTCCGATCCTGAGGATCTGGCAAAGATACTTGGAATCCCCAGGGAATCTGACCTTGAAAGCCTGCAGGATTTGATCATAGAACTTCCACAGGACTGGGGAAAAAGAGACTCCTCTCGGGGAGGGCACCAGCATGATCTTGCATGCACCAAGACCAGAGGAAGGGAGTGGTGACTCCACAGGAGACTGAATCAAACCCACCTGCTAATGTTGGTCTCCTGTGGAGGCATGAGTCAGCAGTGGCTTCCTGCAGGATAGGGCATTGGCAGCAGCAGTCCTGGGAGATGCTCCTTGGTGTAAGTCCTCTTGAAGGTCACCACTAACCCTACCATTTAGCCTGTAGACCCAGGACTGGGTCACCTAAGGCCATACAACTAACAGGGAGGGAGTACAACCCATTCATAAGCAGATAATTGGATTAAAGTTTTCTGAGCAAGGTCCTATCCACCAGAGAAAGTTTTTCCTACCCAGTTCCTCCCATCAGGAAGTTTACACAAGCCTCATAGCCTCTTTCACCAGCAGGCAGACAGAAAAAGCAAGAACCACAATCCCAGAGAAGCTAGAACAAAGACCACATACAGAAACTTATTTAGGGTGGAAAAGCAGAGAGTTATGTTACAGATGAAGGGACAAGAAACTCCAGAAAAACAACTAAATGAAGTGGAGATAAGTAACCTTCCAGAAATAGAATTCAAAATAATGATAGTGAAGATTATCCAGGATCTCAGAAAGAGAATGGAGAAGATGCATGAAATGTTTGCCAAAGATCTAGAAGAACTAAGGAACAAACAAACAGAGATCAACAATACACTAGAAGGAATCAATAGCAGAATAATTGAGGCATAAGAATGGCTAAGTGACCTGGAGGACAGAATGGTGGAAATCACTGCCATAGAACAGAATATAGAAAAAAGGATGAAAAAAAAAAAAAAAAAGAAGATAACCTAAGAGATCTATGGGACAACATTAAACACACCAGCATTCACAATATAAGGGAAGAAAAGAAGAGAGAGAAATGACCCAAGAAAATATTTGAAGAAATGAGGGCTGAAATTTTCTCAACAAAGAAAAGAAATATTTAGCCAAGTTCAGGAAGTGCTGAGAGTCTCAGGCTGGATAAACCCAAGGAGGTTTATTAAAACACATAGTAATCAAAATGGTGAAAATGTAAAGACAAAGATAAAATGTTCAAAGCAACTGGGAAAAACAACACATAACATACAAGGGAACTCCCATAAGGTTATCAGCTGATTTCTCAATAAAAACCCTATAAGTCAGAAGGGAATGGCAAAATATACTTAAAATAATGAAAGGGAAGAACCTCAAACCAAGAATGCTGTACTCAGCAAGACTGTCATTTAAATTTGATGGAGAAATCAAAAGCTTTCCAGACAAGCAAAAATTAAGAGATTCAGCTCCACCAAACCAGCTTTACAACAAACGCTAAAGGAATTTTTCTAAGCAGAAAACGCAGGAGAAGGAAAAGACCTGCACAAAATAAACCCCAAACAATTCAGAAATGATAATATGGTCATACATATTGATACTTACCTTAACTGTAAATGGATTAAATGCACCACCCACTTGGCAGATGAGAAAATGTGCACGTATACACTTCCACTTACCACATCACTCTATTTCAGTCAGTTCCGTTCAATCGCTCAGTCGTGTCCGACTCTTTGCAATCCCATGAATCGCAGTACGCCAGGCCTCCCTGTCCATCATCAACTCCCAGAGTTCACTCACACTCACGTCCATCGAGTCAGTGATGCCATCCAGCCATCTCATCCTCTGTCATCCCCTTCTCCTTCTGCCCCAATCCCTCCCAGCATCAGAGTCTTTTCCAATGAGTCAACTCTTCGCATGAGGTGGCCAAAGTACTGGAGTTTCAGCTTTAGCATCATTCCTTCCAAAGAAATCCCAGGGCTGATCTCTTTCAGAATGGACTGGTTGGATCTCCTTGCAGTCCAAGGGACTCTCAAGAGTCTTCTCCAACACCACAGTTCAAAAGCATCAATTCTTCGGCGCTCAGCTTTCTTCACAGTCCAACTCATGCATCCATACATGACCACTGGAAAAAACCATAGCCTTGACTAGACAGACCTTTGTTGGCAAAGTAATGTCTCTGCTTTGGAATATGCTGTCTAGTTTGGTCATACTTTTCTTCTAAGGAGTAAGAGTCTTTTAATTTCATGGCTGCAGTCAACATCTTCAGTGATTTTGGAGCCCCCAAAAATAAAGTCTGACACTGTTTCCACTGTTGCGCCATCTATTTCCCATGGAGTGATGGGACCAGATGCCATGATCTTCGTTTTCTGAATGTTGAGCTTTAAGCCAACTTTTTCACTCTCCTCTTTCACTTTCATCAAGAAGCTTTTTAGTTCCTCTTCACTTTCTGCCATAAGGGTGGTATCATCTGCATATCTGAGGTTATTGATATTTCTCCCGGCAATCTTGATTCCAGCTTGTGTTTCTTCCAGTCCAGCGTTTCTCATGATGTACTTTGCATATAAGTTCAATAAGCAGAATGACAATATACAGCCTTGACATACTCTTTTTCCTATTTGGAACCAGTCTGTTGTTCCATGTCCTGTTCTAACTGTTGCTTCCTGACCTGCATACAGATTTCTCAAGAGGCAGGTCAGGTGGTCTGGTATGCCCATCTCTTTCAGAATTTTCCAAGTTGATTGTGATCCACACAGTCAAAGGCTTTGGCATAGTCAATAAAGCAGAAGTAGATGTTTTTCTGGAACTCTCTTGCTTTTTCCATGATCCAGTGGATGTTGGCAATTTGATCTCTGGTTCCTCTGCCTTTTCTAAAACCAGCTTGAACATCAGGAAGTTCACGGTTCACATATTGCTGAAGCCTGGCTTGGAGAATTTTGAGCATTACTTTACTAGTGTGCGAGATGAGTGCAATTGTGTGATAGTTTGGGCATTCCTTGGCATTGCCTTTCTTTGGGATTGGAATGAAAACTGACCTTTTCCTGTCCTGTGGCCACTGCTGAGTTTTCCAAATTTGCTGGCATATTGAGTGCAGCACTTTCACAGCATGATCTTTCAGGATTTGAAACAGCTCAACTGGAATTCCATCACCTCCACTAGCTTTGTTCATAGTGATGCTTTCTAAGGCCCACTTGACTTCACATTCCAAGATGTCTGGCTCTAGGTGAGTGATCACAGCTTCGTGATTATCCAGGTCATGGAGATCTTTTTGTACAGTTCTTCTGTGTATTCTTGCCACCTCTTCTTAATATCTTCTGCTTCTGTACTTCTGTTTCACTGTACTTATCCCCCCAAATTGCATGTAATTATTTATATTGTTAGGTTAGTCATGTTTCCATTATGGCTTGCAAGTGTAATTATCTTTTATTTTTGTCTGGCTATTGATTGTGAAAACTGATAAACTTCTTTTAGTAGTATGATTATGTAACCATTATTTGCTTAATACCATTCTATTATGATTGTTCAACAGAAAATAATAGAATTCTATATCACTAATACTAGGGGCTTCCCTGGTGGCTCAGATGGTAAAGAGTCTGCCTACAATGCGGGAGACCCTGGTTTGATCTCTGGGTCGGGAAGATCCCCTCGAGAAGGAAATGGCAACCCACCTCAGTACTCTTGCCTGGAACATTCCATGGACGGAGGAGCCTGGTAGGCTACAGTCCATGGGGTCGCAAAGAGTCAGATATGACTGAGCAACTTCACTTCATATCACTAATACTACCATTTACTAGAAAAGCATGTAATCACGTTTTAAAATTCAGATGCATAACAGGATTATCTGGGAATTTTTCAAGAATACAAATGCTCAGGTATTATTGCTTTTTTCTCCAAAGCTCCTGGTATGTTTCTAATGAGCAGTCATTTTAAAAAAAAAAGAGAGAGGGGAGACTAGACCTTATGATAATCTTTTACTTTTATCTTGTTTCATTTTTTCTCTTTCATATTCAGTGCTACTATTTCATTTAGTTTGTGTTTTCCAATTTCTCCATCTCCATCTTTTTTGTTTTGTTTTCATTGATCTTTTTCAAGCTTTTATCAAGTGTAGTAGAAAAGCTAAAATGCTAAAGTCTTATGACACTTTGATTCCATTTGTTTGACTTTGTATGCATAGAATGCTTGATTTCTAATTTATATTGACTCAAAACTTTGATATAGTTTCATGTATTTTGGCATCTAGTATTACTGCTAAAAGTCTAGAAAGTTTATTATCTTACTGATTAAAAAAATTTGAATGTGGTTTGAAACTTCTAATCCAATTCTGAAAATATAAAGAAATATTATGTCTAAAAAAAAACAAACAGGAAATTAATTTGTGATACAGTATTATCAGATTATGTTCAAATTTCACAAAATTTTATGCTAGTGTTCATTATTTGTTTTCATACCTTATGTAAGAACTCCACATTGTATTCAATTGCATTGAGCATCTTCAGCTGCATGCAACAAATTCTGGTAAATTCTCTTTTCATTTTTATTCCATTATAAATATTTTATCTTTCCTTATTATGATTTCTTAGATACACCCATCATTTAAAAGTGAACATTTAATTTCCAAATACATGGGATTTTTAAAGTATCTTTGAAATTAGTTTCTCATTTTGATATTAATTTATCATTCAAATAATTTCTTCTTTGCAATCATTCTCTGTGTTTTTTCAGTCTTCCAACTTTATTGAATCTTTCAATGGCTAAGTCAAAAATCTTGCTTGGTAAATGTCACATTACACTTGAAAATATGTGGGTTATCTTCAAATATCTTCTGATATTGATTTCTAACAATATTCCACAGTGATAAGAGAACAGACTATATATGATTTCAATATCTTTAGAACATCAAATTTTTGCTCTTGATCTTATGTCCCTGGATATGCCCGTGTCTCCTAGTTTATAGTCTTTGGGAACTTGAATAGAACTTGTTTCCTACTTCTGTGTAAATTGTGTAAATCTTCATTATGTTGAATTGGTTCATAGAGCTTTTCAGGTCAACTATAGCTTTCTACCCCTCTGTTTATTCATTCTATTAATCTTTGAGAGTTTGGTATCGAAACTCCAACTAAAAATCTTAATTTATCTATTCAAAAAATAATTGTAATAGTGGAGCTATATGTAACCTTGTTCTGTATTTTCCAAAACTCTCATAAATGTGTTATCATATTTTCATAATTTAAAAAATAAAAACAAAAAACAGATTGTTCATCTGCTTTCAACATTAAAGTACAGAAGGCATTTAAACATCAAAATGGAGTAATTATGGTATGGTCCAGGCATCCAAAATGCAGCCAGGTGGCTGTGGTTTTAGACGTGTTCCTGCATCACTGAGAACTTGAATTTTCTTAACTGTATCAAACACAAGAGCATCACCAGCCATACTCAAAACCATATCTGTTAGCAGCTGCAAGCTGCAGCCTTGTGGTTTCAAGGACTCTCCTTGCAACTATGCAAAAATTTCACATACCAACCAATCTTTGCTTAACAGGCACCTTTCTTTCTTGCCAGCTCCAATCCTAATCCTTGACAATTAACTAATGTAATTTTACCTCTATAAAATTCCTCCATTCTGTAGTCTACACAGCAAAATTCAAGTGTTTCTTGAATCTGCGTCTCACAGGCTTTTGTCCTTACACATATGTGTGTGCTAAGTAGCTTCAATCCTATCCAGTTCTGTGACTCTATGGACTGTAGCCTGCCATGCTCCTCTGTCCATGGGATTCTCCAGGCAAGAATACTTCAGTGGGTTGCCATGCCCTCCTCCAGGGGATCTTCCTGACCCAGGGATCAAACTCGCATCTCCTGTGGCTCCTGCACTGCAGGTGGATTCTTTACCTCCAAGCCACTGGGGGAAGTCCTTTATCCCTAGTTTAGTTCAAATAAAACACTTTCACATTTCATTAGAGGTTGCTGTTTTCATAAACATTGCTTTGTGTAATTGGCAGGAAAGATATCAGGAAAACTCAACTGAGATCAGCTAGCGTCAACTTTGGACTGGTACCTAGTACCAAGCATCGGCATCTTGACCCCTCCCCACCCCCAATTACAGCTTCACAGCAGTCTTCAGGAGTCTCAATGAGTTCTTCCTGGTATCTGGATCTACTTATCTTTTTTCCTTTGAGTTTTATTGAGATATATTGACATGTATCACTATATAAGTTTAAAGTGTACAGCATAATGATTTGACATGTATCATGAAGCTCCAGGAGAAGGTGAAGAATGGGGAAATCTGGCTTGCTGCAATTCATGGGGTCTCAAAGTCGGACACAACTAAGCAACTGAACAACAACATGAAGTGATTATCAAAACAAGTTTAGTAAATAACCATCATCTCATACAAGTACAAAATTAAGTAGAAAAACTTTTTTCTTGTGATCACAACTCAGGATTTAGTCTCTTAACAATTTTCATGTGTAACATATAGCAGTGTTAATTATATGTATCATGTCGGGTACTATGTCTCTAGCACTTAGTCTTACAACTCTGAGTTTATACATTTTGACTGCTTTCATCCAACTCTCCCTCCTTCTACTTGCTACTTCTGAAACCCACAAATCTGATCTTTTTTCCTATGAGTTTTTTTGTTTGCTTGCTTTTAAATATAATTGACCTACAATACTATATTAGTTCCTGTTTCACAACATAGTGGCTCAATATTTCTATGCATTTCAAAATGTATAGAAGCCTAATTACAGGATGGCAAAAGAAGATGGTAGAGGAGTAAGACAGGGAGATTGCCAGCCTCCCCACAAATACATCAAACTCATCAAGATACAGAATAACTGTTACAAAGCCACCTTTAGGCAATAACAGAAAACCCCAGGGCTCCACAGGGACAGGATAAGCTCCCTGGAATAAGGTAGGAGAGAGGATAGAGACATAAAAAGGAAAGATGGAGAACATCTGGATGGGAGCTTGTACCCCAAGGGAGGGAGTCATGAAGCAGGAAGAGTTCCCATGCACTGGGAAGCTCCCTCACAGGGAGGCCCAAGGGGGATCTGTGGAATCTCAGAAAGTCAGGCAAAGCAGAACTTAGGAGGCAGAAAACAGAGATAGCTGCACTTCTCAGCCCATAGGAAGCTCACGGACTGTGGCAACAAGAAAATGGCTGACTGGGGAACTGAGAGAGGCCCACAGGAGCCCTGTGGCACAAAGGGTGGACCTGGGGAGCCAAAGGAAGGACACACAAGCCTCGGGACTTAGGGAGCAGGCTGGTGAGCCGACACAAGTGCACACAAGTCCCGTGACATAAAAGACGGGCCCAGGGAGCCAACACAAGTACACATAAGCCCCACAACATAGAGGGTGAGCTCGGGGGGGATGGGGGGTGAGAGAAGTCCACACAAGTCTCCATGATGCAGAGGACAGGGTCAGGGAGCTGAGAAAAGATCCACAGAATTCCCCTACCTAGCAAGCTTTGGCCTGCAGTGCAGGGTGGGGCCAGGGAACAGAAGCACTGACAAAGATTCCAGGGACAAGTAGGCGGCTGGCGGCTGAGAGGGCCATTTTGACGCAGCTGTGGAAATAGATGTGTCTAACACTGCCAAAGCCAGAAGAACTGCCTAAAGACATACTAAACCCATAGACACCCCCAAACCTTCTACTGGATACTGCACTGCCCTTCAAAGAGGCAAGATCCAGCTCTATCAACCATAACACAGGCACACACTCCTCCAACCAGGGAAACAAAACAGGACACCAATCCAACCCCATCCACAAGGGCAGACTCCACAACCAAGAAGAACCAGGACCTTGAAAACTTTTTTTTCCCCATAAAAATCACTCTCCTTTATTCTCCTTATGTATTTCTGCCTTCACATTAGCTCTATGTGGTTGTATGGAGTTTTCCTCTTTGCTTTTCCTGTTAAAAAGCAAATTCTTTTAAAAATTATTTTTCTTCACCTTTTCTTTTTTTTGGTGATTTTTCTGATTTTGTTTTTGATATATTTGACTGCTTTTCTTATAGTTCTTTACCAGCTATAGCTATTCCTGAATATATATAAGTCTTTTCACATACATCTATTTATCTTTGCTTTTCAATTTCTTCTTTGTCTCTTTTTTAACCTTTTCTTCCACCCCTTCCTTTTCTCTTTTCTCTCCCTTCTCCTTTTTTCTGTATTTTTTCTCCCTTTTTTCCTTCTCTCTTTCTTTTTTAACCGTGTAAGTTAAATTGTTGTGCTCTCTTTGCTCTATTCCCCAGTTAGCACTCTGCTCAGGCTCAGTTTTCAGACTATTGTTAGTTAGCTCTGCTTTTAATTGGTCGATATCACTTTTGGTTTTCCTTGTTCATCAAGTCAATCTACTGTACTCTTTTCTTTAGAACACTTTGGTTATAACTGTGTATGTGTGGAAGTGTGGTGTATTTCCCACTATTTCTGTAATTACCTGCTTGATCTACTTGATCTCCTCCCACAAGAACAGAGGCACAAGTCACCCCTAACAAGAAGTCAACACAAACCACTCAACCAATCTTTCTCTCCAAGGGCAAAAGCCAAAAGGAAGAAGGAATAAAACCCTAAAGGCTGGGAAAAGCAGACCTCAAGTAGAACAAGTTAGAAAAACAGAAAAGACAAAGAAATACAACACAATGAAAGAACAAGGTAGAAATGCACAATACCAAATAAACAAAGAGAAAATAATCTATCTGAAAGAGAATTCAGAATAATGATAATAAAGATGCTCTGAAGACTTGAAAATAGCATGAAGAAAAGGCAAGAAACCTTTAACACAGTTAATGCAATCACCAAGGACATAGAAGAAATAAAGAACAAGCAAACAGAGATGAATAACACAATTACCAAAATTAAAAATACTCTAGAAGGAACAATAGCAGAATAATTGAGTCAGAAGAACGGATAAGTGAGCTGGAAGATAGAATGGTGGAAATAACTGCTGAAGACCAGAATAAAGGTAAAAGAAATAAAAGAATTGAGGATAGCCTCAGAGACCTTTGGGACAACATTAAATGCACAAACATTTGAGTTGTAGGGATCCCAGAGGAAGAAGAAAAAAAGAAAGATACTGAGAAAAATTTTGAAGAAGTTATAGTTGAAAACTCCCCCAATATGGGAAAGGAACTAGTCAATCAAATTCAAGAAGTGTAGAGAGTTCCTTACAGGACAAACCCAAAGAGAAACACATTGAGACACATATTAATCAAGCTTACGGATGTTAAACATGAAGAAAGAATATTAAAAGCAGCAAGGGAAAATGAGCAAGCAACATACAAAAGAAAACTCATATGATTAACAGTGGACCTTCCAGCAGAAACTCTGCAAGTCAGAAGGAAATGGCAGGATATATTTAAAGTACTGAAAGAAAAAAAATCCACAACAAAGATTACTATACCCAGGGAAGATCTTATTCAAAATTGAAGGAGAAATCAAAACCTTACAGACAAGAAAAAGTTAAGAGAATTTAGCACCAAAAGCCAGCCTTGCAACAAATACTAAAGGGACTTTACATAGCCAGAGAACACAAGAAAAAGAAAAGGCCTACAAAAACAAACCCAAAGCAATTAAGAAAATGTCAATAGGAACATATATATGAATAATTACTTTAAATGTAAATGGATTATATGTACCAACCAAAAGATAGAGACTGGCTGAATGGATACAAAAACAAGACCTATATATGCTGCCTACGAGAGACCCACTTCAGATCTAGAGACATATACAGACTGAAAGTTAAAGGATGGAAAAAGATATTCCATGTTAAGGGAAACAAAAAAAAAAAGCTGGAGTGGCAATCCTTATTTCAGACAAAATGAACTTTAAAATAAAGAATAATATAAGAGACAAAGAAGGACACTACCTAATGATCGAATGATTGAGCCAAGAGGACATAACCATTGTACATATTTATACAGCCAATATAGAGCATGTCAATAAATAAGGCAAACACTAACAGGCATAAGAAGGGAAATTGACAGTAACACAGTGATAGTAGGGGACTTTAACACTCCACTTATAACAGTGGACAGATCATCAAAAGAGAGAATCAACAAGGAAACACAAACTTGAAATAAAACATTAGTACAAATGGACCTAATTGATATCTTTAGAACTTTCCATCCAAATGCAGAAAAGTACACTTTCCTCAAGTGCACATGGAACATTTTACAGGATAGACCACATCTTGGGCCACAAATCAAGCCTCAGTAAATTTAAGAAAATTGAAACTGTATCAGGTATCTTTTCTGACCATAATGCTTTGAAACTAGACATCAACTACCAGAAAAAAAAAATGCAAAAAACACAGACTCATGGAGATTAAACAGCACATTGCTAAGTAATGAAAAGATTACTGAAGAAATAAGAGAGGAAATCAAAAGACTCCTGAAAACAAGACAATGAGAGCTCGACAACCCAAACCTATGGGATTCAGGAAAAACAGTTCTAAGAGGGAAGATTATAGCAATAAATTCCTACCTCAAGAAACAAGAAAAGCATCAAATAGACAACCTAGCTCTATATCTAAAGCGGCTTAAAAAAGAACAAAGAAACCCAAATTCAGCAGAAGGAAAGAAACCATAAAAATCAGAGGAGAAATAAATAAGAAATGAAGGAAACAATAGCAAAGATTAATAAAACTAAAAGCTGGCTTCTTTGAAGATAGGAAAAATAGACAAATTGCTAGCCAGACTCATCAAGGGAAAAAGAGAAAAATCAAGTCAACAAAATTAGAAATGAAAAAGGAGTTTCCAAGAGACAACCCAGAAATACAAAAGATCATAAGACAGTATTACGAGCAATTATATGCTAATAAAATGGACAACCTAGAAGAAATGCAGATTCATAGAAAAGTTCACCTCCCAAGACTGAACCAGGAAGAAAGAGAAATTATGAGTAACCCAATTACAAACACTAAAATTGAAACTGTGATCAAAAATCTCCCCCAAAAACAAAAGCCCAAGAACAATGGCTTCACAGGGAAATTTTATCAATCATTAGAGAAAAGCTAATGTCTATTTTTCTGAAACTCTCCCAAAAAATTACAGAGGAAGTAACACTTTCAAACTCATTCTATGAGGCCACCATCACCCTGATACCAATACAGGCAAAGACAACACAAAAAGAGAAAATTACAGGCTGATATCACTGATGAACATAGATGCAAAAATCACTAACAAAATTCTAGCAAACAGAATTCAACAATATATTAAAAAGCTCACACACCATGATCAAGTTGGGTTTATTCCAGAGGCAAAGAATCTTCAAAATGTGCAAATCAATCAATGTCAGTTCAGTTCAGTTCAGTTCAGTCACTCAGTCATGTCCGACTCTTCCAGACCCCATGAATCACAGCATGCCAGGCCTCCCTGTCCATCACCAACTCCCGGAGTTCACTCGGACTCACGTTCATCGAGTCAGTGATGCCATCCAGCCATCTCATCCTCGGTCATCCCCTTCTCCTCCTGCCCCCAATCTCTCCCAGCATCAGAGTCTTTTCCAATGAGTCAACTCTTTGCATGAGGTGGCCAAAGGACTGGAGCTTCAGCTTTAGCATCATTCCTTCCAAAGAAATCCCAGGGCTGATCTCCTTCAGAATGGACTGGTTGGATCTCCTTGCAGTCCAAGGGCCTCTCAAGAATCTTCTCCAACACCACAGTTCAAAAGCATCAATTCTTCAGTGCTCAGCCTTCTTCACAGTCCAACTCTCACATCCATACATGACTGCTGGAAAAACCATAGCCTTGACTAGACGGACCTTAGTCGGCAAAGTAATGTCTCTGCTTTTGAATATACTATCTAAGTGGGTCATAACTTTTCTTCCAAGGAGTAAGCGTCTCTTAATTTCATGGCTATAATCACCGTCTGCTGTGATTTTGGAGCCCAGAAAAATAAAGTCTGACACTGTTTCCACTGTTTCCCCATCTATTTCCCATGAAGTGATGGGACCGGATGTCATGATCTTCGTTTTCTGAATGTTGAGCTTTAAGCCAACATTTTTACTCTCCTCTTTCACTTTCATCAAGAGGCTTTTTAGTTCCTCTTCACTTTCTGCCATAAGGGTGGTGTCATCTGCATATCTGAGGTTATTGATATTTCTCCTGGCAATCTTGATCCCAGCTTGTGTTTCTTCCAGTCCAGCATTTCTCATGATGTACTCTGCATGTAAGTTAAATCAGCAGGGTGACAATATACAGCCTTGACATACTCCTTTTCCTATTTGGAACCAGTCTGTTGTTCCATGTCCAATTCTAACTGTTGCTTCCTGACCTGCATACAGATTTCTCAAGAGGCAGGTCAGGTGGTCTGGTATTCCCATCTCTTTCAGAATTTTCCAGTTTATTGTGATACAAACAGTCAAAGGCTTTGGCATAGTCAATAAAGCAGAAATAGATGTTTTTCCGGAACTCTCTTGCTTTTTCCATGATCCAACAGATGTTGGCAGTTTGATCTCTGGTTCCTTTGCCTTTTTTAAAACCAGCTTGAACATGGAAGTTCACAGTTCACATATTGCTGAAGCCTGGCTTGGAGAATTTTGAGCATTATTTTATTAGCATGTGAGATGAGTGCAATTGTGTGGTAGTTTGAGCATTCTTTGGCATTGCCTTTCTTTGGAATTGGAATGAAAACTGACCTTTTCCAGTCCTGTGGCCACTGCTGAATTTTCCAAATTTTCTGGCATATTGAGTGCAGCACTTTCACAGCATCATCTTTCAGGATTTGAAATAGCTCAGCTGAAATTCCATCATCTCCACTAGCTTTGTTCATAGTGATGCTTTCTAAGGCCCACTTGACTTCACATTCCAGGATGTCTGGCTCTAGATGAGTGATCACACCATCATGATTATCTTGGTCATGAAGATCTTTTTTGTACAGTTCTTCGGTGTATTCTTACCACCTCTTCTTAATATCTTCTGCTTCTGTTAAGTCCATACCATTTCTGTACTTTATCGAGCCCATCTTTTCCTGAAATGTTCCCTTGGTATCTCTAATTTTCTTGAAGAGATCTCTAGTCTTTCCCATTCTGTTCTTTTCCTCTATTTCTTTGCATTGATCACTGAAGAAGGCTTTCTTATCTCTTCTTGCTATTCTCTGGAACTCTGCATTCAGATGCTTATATCTTTCCTTTTCTCCTTTGCTTTTTGCCTCTCTTCTTTTCACAGCTATTTGTAAGGCCTCCCCAGACAGCCATTTTGCTTTTTTGCATTTCTTTTCCATGAGGATGTTCTTGATCCCTGTCTCCTGTACAATGTCACGAACCTTATTCCATAGTTCATCAAGCACTCTATCTATCAGATCTAGGCCCTTAAATCTATTTCTCACTTCCACTGTAGGGTCATAAGGTATTTGATTTAGGTCATACCTTCTTCAATTTGAGTCTGAATTTGGTAATAACGAGTTCTTGATCTGAGCCACAGTCAGCTCCCGGTCTTGTTTTTGACTGTATAGAGCTTCTCCATGTTTGGCTGCAAGGAATATAATCAATCTGATTTTGGTGTTGACTATCTGGTGATGTCCATGTGTAGAGTCTTCTCTTGTGTTGTTGGAAGAGGGTGTTTGCTGTGACCAGTGCATTTTCTTGGCAAAACTCTATTAGTCCTTGCCCTGCTTCATTCCGCATTCTAAGGCCAAATTTGCCTGTTACTCCAGGTGTTTCTCGACTTCCCACTTTTGCATTCCAGTCCCCTATAATGAAAAGGACATCTTTTTTGGGTGTTAGTTCTAAAAAGTCTTGTTGCTGCTGCTGGTAAGTCGCTTCAATCGTGTCCGACTCTGTGAGTCTTCATAAAACCATTCAACTTCACGTTCTTCAGCGTTACTGGTTGGGGCATAACTGGTTGGATAACTGTGATATTGAATGTAATACCATGTTAACAAATTGAAAGATAAAAACCATATGATAATCTCAATAGATGCAGAAAAAGACTTTGACAAAATTCAGCACCCATTCATGATAAAAAACTCTTCAAAAAATGGGCATAGAAGGAATCTACCTTGACAGTAAAGGCCATATATGATAAGCCTGCAGCAAACATTGTTCTCAATGGTGAAAAACTAAAAGCATTCCCTCTCAGATCAGGAACAAGACAAGGGTCTCTACTCTCATCACTATTATTCAACATAGTTCTGGAAGTCCTAGCTAAGGCAATTAGAGAAGAAAAGTAATTAAATGAATCCAGGTTAGAAAAGAAGAAGTAAAATTCTCACTGTTTCCAGACGACATAATACTATACATAGAAACCCCTCCCCCCAAAAAAACTATCAGAAAATTACTAATCAGTGAATTTATAAAAGTCATAGGATACAAGGGCAATATGCAGAAATCACTTGCATTCCTATATATTAACAAAAAAAAATCAGAAAGAGAAATTAAGGAATTAATCTCATTCACTATTGCAACAAAAAGTAAAATATCTAGGGAAAAAATCTACCTAAGGAATAAAAAGAACTGTATATGGAAAATTATAAGAGTGCTGAACGAAATCAAACACAGCATAAACAGATGGAGAGATATCCTATGTTCCTGGGTAGGAAGAATCAATACTGTGAAAATAACTATACTACCAAATGCAATTTACAGATTCAATGTGATCCCTATCAAATTACTAATGGCATTTTTCACAGAACTAGAATGAAAACTTTCATAAATCATATGGAAACACAAAAGACTCCAAATAGCCAAATCAGTCTTGAGAAAGAATGGAGCTGGAGGAATCAACCTTCTTGACTTCAGACTACTACAATGAACATTGGAATATTTCCCTGTATATATATGCCCAGGAGTGGGATTGCTGGATCATATGATAACTCTATTTTAGTTTTTTAAGGAATCTCCATGCTGTTCTTCACAGTGGTTGTACAATTTACATTCCCACCAGTGGTGTGGAAGGGTTCCCTTTTCTCCACACCCTCTCCAGTATTTATTGTTTGTAGATCTTTTGAGTGATGACCATTCTGACTGGTTTTGATTTGCATCTTTTCATGTGCCTCTGGCCATCTGTATGTCTTCTTTGGAGAAATGTATATCTGTGTCTTTTGTCAACTTTTTCATTGGATTTTTTTTTTTTTACATTGAGCTACATGAGTAGTTTGTAAATTTTAGAGACCAATCATATCAGTTGAGTGCATGCTCAGTTGCTCCGTCATGTTCAACTCTTTGTGAGTCTGTGGACTGTAGCCTGCCAGACTCCTCTATCCATGAGATTTCCCAGGTAAGAATACTGGAGTTGGTTGCCATTTCCTTTTCCAGGGAATCTTTCTGACCCAGGAGTCAAATCCATGTTTCCTATATTTCCTTCATTGGCAGGCAGATTCTTGACCATTGAGCAACCTCTGAAGCCTCACATTCTGCCTAGCATATACCAAAATTCTAGATTCCCAGGAAGAAAGCAGATTTAGCGCAAATCACACCGCACAAGCACCTTAGTAGTAGCAAGCAATTCTTATCAATGAGAGTGGAGGGAACACTCTTGTAATCTAAGTTCCCAGATGTCAGCCAAGGACCAACCTTATAAGAAGGACTTTCAAAGGATAGCAGTCAGGTCTGCTATGTTACTCTTTTTTGCACACTTAGTGACAATACCACAGTAATAGTCAATCAACATACTTCACACTTTCAAATTCAAGACTCTTCTAATTTAGAAACAAGCATTTTATTAAACAACATTTGCAAACATTTTCTCCCATTCTGTGTATTATCTTTTTGCTTCATTTCGTTTATGGTTTCCTTTGCTGTACAAAACTTTTTCAGTTTAATTAGATCTCACTTGTTTATTTTTGTTTTCATTTCCATAACTCTGGGAGATGAATTGAAAAAGACATTGCTGCAATTTATAACATAGAGTGTTCTGCTTATGTTTTCCTATAAGTCTCTTATAGTATCTGGTGTTACATTTAGGTCTTTAATTCATTTTAAGCTTATTTTTCTGCAAGGTGCAATTTCTCCTCACTCATTTTTTTCTCTTTTTTGAGGTGTCAGTCTGGCTAAAGGTTTATCATTTTGTTTATATTTTCAAAGAACCAACATTTTTTCACTGATTTTTTTTTTTCTGTTCATTTTCATTCTCTATTTTATTTATTTCTGCTCATTATGATTTTTCCTTCCTTTTACTAAGCTTGAGTTTTATTTGTTCTTCTTTTTCTAGTTACTTTAGGTAAGGTTGTTTATTTGAGATTATTAGGTAAGGTTAGGTTGTTTATTTGAGATTTTTCTTATTTCCTGAGGTAGACTTGTATCACTATTAAACTGCTTTTTAGACCTGCATCCCAGAGATTTTGGATTACTCTGTTTTCATTTTCATTTATCTCTAGGTATTTTTAATTTCTTCTTTGATTGTTTTAAGTATTCCATTGGTTGTTTAGTTGCATAGCTCACCCTTCACATATCTGTGCTTTTTGCAGTGTTTTTCTAGTAATTGAATTGCATTTTCTAGTAATTCACAGAATTGTGATCAGAAAAGATACTTGATAGGAATTCAATTTTCTTAAATTTACTGAGACTTGCTTTCTGGTCAATCATTGATCTATCCTGGAATATGTTCCATGTGCACTTGAAAAGAATGTGTATTCTACTGCTTTTGGACGAAATGTTCTATTAAGTTCATTTGATCTAATTAGCCATATAGGACAATCTGTCCTCATTTCTATATGGATCATCTGTCTAGTGATGTAAGTAGGATGTTAAAATTCCCCACTATTACTATGTTACTGTCAATTTCTCCCTTTATGTCTGTTAATATTTGCTTTGTGTATTTAGATGTTCTTTTGTTGGATGTGCATTATTTATGATTGTTATATCCTAATTCTTGGATTGATCCCTTTATCATTATGCAATGTCCTTCTTTGTCTCTTTTTACAGTCTTTGTATTAAAGTCTATTTTGTCTGATGCAAGTGTTGCTGCTGCAGTTTTCTTTTTATTTCTGTTTGCATGGAATCTCTTTTTCCATCCTCTTATTTTCAGTCGGTGTGTGTCTTCAGATCTGAAGTGAATCTCTTGCAGGCAGCCACTCTGTCTTCAACCACTCTGTGCCTTTTTATTGGAACATTTAGTTCATTTATATTTAAAGGAGTCGCTGATAAGTATGTATTACTGTCATTGTGTTAATTGTTTGGGGATCCTTTTGTAGGTTTTTTTTTTGTTCCTTTCTTTTTCTTTTGTTTCCTTCCCTTGTGATTTGATGGCCGTCTTTAGTGTTGTTTTGTATTTCTTCCTCTTCTTTGTGTCTTTATTTATTTATTATAGAGTTTTTGTGTGTGGTTGTCATGAGGTTTATATATACCAATTTATAAATATAATATATATAATGGTATATATATATATATATATACACATATAAACTATTTTAATTTGCTGAGCTCTTAATTTCACACTCATTTTAACAATCCTGTGCATTTATTCCCTCTCCCATATTACTGTTTTCCATATCATATTTTACATTTTTTTGTTTTATGTGTCTCATAACTATTTATTGTAGATATAGATGATTTTATTGCTCTTGTCTTTTAATCTTCCTCCTAGCTTTATTAATGGCAATTTACTACCCTTTCCCTTGTTTCTTTTAATATTCCTCTTTATTTTTAATTTTTGCCATTTTAATTACAATGTATCTTGACATTGTCCTCTATGAGTTGATTCTCTTTTTGATCTATGCTTCCTGGACCTGGATGGGCCTTCTTATCTGAAGTTTGACTGTCATATGAATTTTATTTGAACTCTTAAAACTGGAGTCTTAAGGAGATGCCAGTACTTTTCCTGAGCAGGGGATTAAAGGGAATTTCTTAGTTTGGGGCTGAGGAGGAATTTTCTTGGCAGGAAACGCCTAGAAGGAACATTTGATTGAACTGGGTTTGCTGACGTTTTTAATGTGTTTAAAATTGAAGAGATTTATATATATGGGCTCAACCAGTTGCTTGACATTAATTGAATGAGAAACTGAATCCATTCCGTTCTGAAGAGAGGGCTCCTTCTGGCCACTGGGAATCTAGTGAAAGTATTTGAGACAAGTAGCAGTTCCATTGGGCACCCTGTCGTGACACTTAGTTCACAGCTCACCTGGCAACACACAAATACAAATTGTGTGCTCCAAGCTCCCATGGTGGTTTTAGACTGTCAGTGGAAGAAACTAAAGACACAAAAAAACTGAACTAACTCAAGTGTGACACCTTGAGGAGCTAAGCTCACAAACAGCACATTTTGGGCCCAGTATTCTGTCCTTAGAAACTGTTCAGAGTTTGTAGTAAAATAAAGCTTAAAAAAAAAAAAAAATAGAAATCATGTTTCTAAAGTTGACAAGCTCCTGGACATGCAGCTATCCCAAGGACTCTAGTTGACCTCATATATAATTGAAATGGAGCTAATACTTTTAAAAATAATTTAATTAATTTATTTATTTTTGACTGCATTGTGTCTTCATTGCTATGTGCATGCTTTCTCTAGTTGTGGTGTGCAGACTTCTCATTGTGCTGACTTCTCTTGTTGTGGAGCACAGGCTCTAAGGCACACAGTCCTCACTAGTTGTGGCATGTGGGCTCAGTAGCTGCAGTTCATGAGCTCTAGAATACAGGCTCAGTAGTTGTGATGCACAGGCTTAGTTGTCCCATGGCATGTGGTATCTTCCTGGACTAAGGATTGAACCTGTGTCCTCTGCATTAGCAAGAAGGTTCTTATCCACTGGGCCATCAGGGGAGTCTAGAAATGGAGTGAATACATGAAAATAGAAATCTTGCAAGCAATGATGTTAATGGGGCCCTTTTGACATTCCAAAACTGGTTTTTGCATACACAGACAAATCGGCTTCATAAACATCTTTTCAAATGAGCGAATGAGTACTTCCAGGAGAAAGCTTGAATTTACAACTTTTATTATGTCCTTTAAATGTAAACACAGCCCACATAGCCTGAGACTAGCCTTGGCTCAACAGTAGAACCTAAAACAAAAACAAAACAAAACAAGGGTAGAGAAGCCTTTTTTAAACCCAAGTGAATAAACCTATTCCAACTATAATGTATATGCTGGTGAGTTTTATATTATAATCTCTGACTCATAACTGAGTTTTTAAATAAAAAGTATGAGATCTCTGTGTCTATCTGGATGTATGTATATCTATGTATGTATGTTGTAAACATATTTCTATCTCTAAATAGCATTTTCCAAAAAATACTTGTAAATTGCCTCTATTTAATTGATGTGAACAAATAAGCACTTATATAATTTTCAAAAATACAATAAAGGGAATTCCCTGGCAATTCAATGGTTAGGACTCCACGTTTTCACTGCTGTGGGTCTAGGTTCAATCCATTGCTGGGGAACTAAGATCCTACAAGCCACATGGTGTGGCCAAAGTTAAGCCAAACAACTCATGTTCATCAGATCTGGGAAGTATTCAACATTTGGTTAATGCTGAATTAGTTAATACCAAGTTAGTATTTGGTATTAAAGTTAGTTTAAGTTGTTGATTTAATTAATACATACATGTCTTTAGAGTCATCAACATTAGGCATAATACTTTTATTGTACATAGGTTTACTGAAAGTCAGTAAGCTCATGTTATCTCTTTTACAAAATGGTCAAGAAGAAATATGACTTGGTATGATATTTTCATAAGTAATAAAATAGAGATAAATGGTTTAAACGTTTTTAGGCGAACTCTTTGAGAATAATTGTTTTACAGTATGTCTATTTAAAAATATTTTCTGCATATTTTTGGTAAGTTGAAGCTTTAAATTTTGCTAATTAAGTTAAATAACAGGAATTCATTGAGTGCCTAAAACATTTTTAATTAAGATAACATGCTGAAGCATTTATTGCTAAAGAATTCTATGCTTACTTACTTTGACTTCTTATAGCAGAGAGACTAAATATGTTTTAGACTATTAGTATATTTTATTTTTTTTGAAAATTATTATAAAGTAGCACATAGTTTTAGAAATTAAGATTTTAAAAGGACTATATATGTATAGTAGGTTATGTGTTGGTAAGAGAAAGTATGAAGAATGGAAATTTTTTGTTAAGGAGAAAGGATTTCATCCTGAAGCTGGTTATTTCTAAACTGACCACAAGGTAATTTCCTTGAGAGGTTTGTTGAAGTTCAAGTTGAGATTCCTCATGAAAAGTTCCAGCAAAGTCAAATTTAAATGAATCCATATGATCATTTATGCAAATGATGCACACTTATGCAAATAATTAGAACAATTTTATTGAAACCAGACTTATTTTGCCAACAAATTAGTCTTAATTTGGCTATAGTTGGCAGAAATGAGGGTAATTTTAAAGAGAAAAACTATGTTTCAGTAATGTACCTTTGTGGATATTAAATTCTTATATTGTTAATTGTCTTTGAGGTTTGGTATTTGATGCCTAAGACTCATTTTCTAGATGGCTCCTTGTTGCTATGTTACATTATTGTAATGTTTAATTAAATTATTAAAATGACATTCTAAGACCATTTTGAAATTCAACACAGTAATATATCTTTGGATGAAGGTCAGGTGCTTCATGAACAGCAACCAGGAGACTGTGCATACTGGAAAAGGCATTATTTAAAGGATTTTCTCCAATTTAGATGGAAGAACTCTTAACTAGATCATTTGCAGTGAAACTGAAAGGAATTAACTCTTGACTTCGTATTTCCCACTTTAAAAAGCCCCTGAACTGGACTGGACTATTGAGAGGATTTCTGACCTCAAACTCACCATGAAAACAATGTTCAAATAGAGAAAATATACCTTCAAAAAGTCAAGAAGACAACAACAGTGATAGACAACTGACCCTAAAATCTAGACCACGCCTATAAGACCTATCCTACTAAATCAGTAGTACTGTTTACTGGGTATTTGTCTCCCTATCAAAATGCCAAGCTACTGTTTTACTTCTAGCTATACTTTTGCCTCAGTGTTCAGGATGGAAAGAAAAATTTTTGTGAAGTCATCGCAGAGTATAGCTACTCATGACATGTATTACTGATTGCTTTAAGTCTACTGCTGAAAGCAAACATAAAATGTATGTGTGATAATTTGATATAATTGATAAAATATGTAGCCTATATGGCTTCCCTGGTGGCTCAGAAAAGAATCTGCCTGCAATGCAGGAGGCCTAGGTTCAATCCCTGTGTTGGGAAGATTCCCTGGAGGAAGGCATGGCAACCACTTCAGTATCCTTGCCTGGAGAATCCCCATGGACAGAGGAGCCTGGTGGGAAAAGAGTCGAACACAACTGAGCAACTAAGCACAGCACATAGCCTATAAAATATTTCCCCATCAGCATATATCTGTGCTTGTTCACTATGTTTGATTAATTTTCCCCTGGATGGACCTCCCAGCTGGTATGAGAGGCTATTTGCATTGGCAAGAACCAGTCTGTCAATGCAAGAGACAATAGAGACCTAGATTCAATCCATGGGTTGGGAAGATCCCCTAGAGGAGAAAATGGTAACTCACTCCAGTATTCTTGCCTGGAGAATCCCATGGATAGAGGAACCTTGCAGTCCATAGGGTTGCAAATAGTTGGATATGACTGAAGTGACTTAGCATGCAAGCAAAGTACATAACTAAGCAAATATAAATACACACACCCACAATCACACCCACACTCAGACACATGCAAAGAATGCCTACCACCACTGAGGGACATGATGGACCCAGAGCAGACAACAACTCTTGCCGGGGTCCAGCCCCCGCAGGATCCAGGGGAACCCGAAGGAGAAACAGTGTCGGCAAATGATTTAGAGAGAGATAAGGAAAGAATGTTGTAGATAAGAAAATAGAGGAGAGAAAGAGGCTGATATTTTTTGGTTTACACAGAAAGCTAATAAAGTCTCAGAAGCCCAAGCAGGAAAGTGAACGCAGAGAGCCTTTGTGTTCCAAGGGATCAGCCTGAAAAAGAGAGGGAGGGAGAGGAAGAAAGAGAAAAAAAGAAGAGCACGGGGTGACCAAGCTTCTTCAGTGAGCGAGGCCCATTACCTTTATTTTCAAAAGGGACTTTTATACCTTAACTTGTACACAGAGGGAAATGAAAGATGCAGAGTCATACAGAGTCAGCCCAAGCATTACATCTGTTTCGTCTTTATCAAAACCAGGACTTTTTCTGCATACCTTTCCCATAAACAATATTGTGTACATTATCTTCTGGCCTTGGAGGCCTGTGAACATTTTATGACCCTCTTTTGATAAAGGCTGCTCAACCAGAAAACTTATTTTCTCTTGAAATGTTTTTTCTTTATATTTCTAATCTATGTCACCCTCAGAAAATGTTAAACACAGTTACATTTCTCAGGAGCAAAGGTGCAGTGAGTTACAACAAAGAAAGAACCAATTAGCTCAAAGGTCTGATATGGTTAATTTCAAGGCTACACTTGTTTTTCTTACATTCCAACTATATTAACTAATACACTCCCAGGTGCACAGTGGATAAAAGATATGGGAACTTAGCAACAAGCATTGGCCCAATAATGAAATCCTACACCAGCACTACTCTAATAACTTTTAACTCTTTGAAAGGCTCTATGTTTTAGGCTTCCTGTGCCTCTCACAGTTGGGAGGCTGTGAACAATCATATGCGTAGCTGCAAGAGTCTGGATAAACCTGCCAACCAAGCTAGAATGCTAACAGAGGGGGTTTGAATTGAAATATTCCTCTCATGTCCAGGAGACTTATTAGCTAGAGCCCTAAGTTGATTTTCTCCAGAGAAAGGTGGTTGGGGATAGCCCCCTCTTAATGCCAGAGGAGTTGGTGAAAGTCATGAAATAATAAAACAGACAGATCCTTGTTTGGGGGTAGATGCTCAAGAAGGGGGGCCCCTCGAGGCCTGATCTCGCCTTTGCCCATCAGGCTCTTCCTCATGACTTTTGCCATGGGCAGGATTCCCCATGCTGGCTCCTGGCAGACTCTGGCATCAAGGAAAAAATATTTTAATCAACAATAGTTTCTATTAGCTTAGTTAGCCATCAGTATTCTTATTCCTTCTTGTCCACTGCTTTTTTGATAGATAAAGAAAAGATGATTCCAAGGCTTTGTTTTAAACTCTTGATAAATATCATTTTATAGGTTGTACACCCCATATGATTGAGTGGTAGAGCAATTAAAGTATTTGCCTAGTGGTTTTTGATATATGCCATCTTTGGCACTTTAAGTCCAGAGTTAGAGACTGTGCCTTCTGCCCTAGAATCTATCTGACAGCACAGAGGAACAGCCATGGTGATTGGAAAGAGCTCTCTCTGATCTGAGTTGGGAAGAACTGAATCTGCCTGTCATCTCTGCGTTTCATTAGCTCTGTGTTTGGGAGCTGGTCATTTGTCCTTTCTGAGCCTCAACCTTCCTCTTTTAAAATAAAAGTTATCAATAAAAAATAAACACTTCACAAAATAAAAGGAAATTAAATAAGTTTCTAACACAGTAGATGTGAAATAAGATTTATTTAAATATGCTGTTTATAAGTGAAGTTAATTAACCCTACCTGTATGCAGTTTGAAAAATGAAATTTCCCCAGTATTTACCTTGTTTGCAGGTAAACTTTAAAATATACCCAATACATTGGGTTTGATGAGTCAATCATAAACAATCTCAAACTATTCAGAATGATGATAGATTTAGATCAAAAGAAGCAAGCACCATGAATATTTCATAGAGCAGTAAACTGTCTTTGGAAAAGCTGCTTCAACTGCTCATAATTTAAAAGAAGTTTAGTTTGCTCATTACTGTAACAGAACTGTTAGAACTACAGATTTCATGCCCCCTCTTTATTATACAGTGGGGGCATAGCTTAAGAACCTTAATAATAGAAATGCATACAGATTTATTCCAAGGATTTTTCTATCTAGCCAAACATTTATTTAAATGTTCAATAGATACTTATCTAATGATAATGATGGACCAACTAGGAACTAAAATTTAGCATTGAAGAGAGTCCCCATAGACGAGAAACAAACATAGGAGAGACACAAAAACAAATCATTGAATGGCTATGAGCATGTTCGGAATGAGGCTCAGAAAATGGAATTGCCTGGGGATAAGTTTCAATAAGTAACACCTTAATGTCAGGAGAAGAAAGAGAGGAAATTTAGGGCAAAGGGAATAGATGTGCAAGCTCACTGCAGTATAAGACAGCATCACTTCAGTTCAGTCACTCAGTTGTGTCTCACTGTTTGCGACCCCAGTTTGGACTGCAGTATGCCAGGCTTCCCTGTCCATCACCAACTCCCGGAGCTTGCTCAAACTCATGTCCATCAAGTCGGTGATGTCATCCAACCATCTCATCCTCTGTCATCCCCTTCTCCTCCTGCCTTCAATCTTTCCCAGCATCAGGGTCTTTTGCAATGAGTCTGCTTTTCACATCAGGTGGCCAAAGTATTGGAGCTTCTGCATCAGTTCTTCCAGTGAATACTCAGGTCTTATTTCCTTTAGGATTGATAAGACAGCATGGCACACTTGAAAACTACAAATGTTGAAAATGGTTGGAAATAAGAATTGGTGGGGGGCGGGTGGACAAGAAGGGTACATAAACAGAAGAGAAGCTACATGGATCAACTAAGAAGGCTATTCTGTGTCAAATTTTTTAAAAGACATTCTGAAAGCAAGATAATGATAAAATATATCTCAAAGAGGTAACATATTCAGAGGAAAAGGAGACAGAATTTGTTTAGTTTGTCTCTTAACTACTGGGGGTGCTCTGGGCTTTCAGGACAGGATTCTGGGTGATGGAATTTCAAGGTGGTGACAGATGAACCCTACCTTCTCAAGGAAGGCTCTGGAACCCCATTTAGGAATGGCAAGGATAATGTACCAAAACAACTGAGGAACAGGTGGGAATAGCAAAAAGTATTAGGCCCCAGTGGAAGTGAAAGGGGGCTTCTCCCCTTGAGATGGCTTCTAGATTGACTGAGAGCCCCAAATAAGAAGAAAACAATGGCAGCACTACCATTTTATAACAATATTCATGCACTCATGTCTGGGTCAATGGAGCAGAGACGGAAATGTGGTTATGAAAGCTGATCAGGTTGGAATACCTTGGGGCTTTTTTCTTAGAGCTATGGTTTGTATCATGAATTATCTGGATAATTTCTTATGCTTAAAAGGTTAATTACATGGCAGTCCTAGGGAGAGGAGCTAGTGACCAGATGTGGTGTTGGTGCTGCTAGAAACTGATAAAAGCATGTGTGTTACCTCAAAGTAAAAAATTGTTGGATAAAAATGAGATGTTCCAAAAGATGCCCAATTAAGTAGTTTAGGGGAGACTGGAAGAAAAGTGTAAGCCAACAGCTCATCTTCCTTTAAAAATTTATATGGTTTGTTGGCATTGTGAGAGCAGCTCAACTTTAAGTTATTCTTGGATATTGGCATCTCAGAATTTATTGTAGGAAGAGACCATTACCCAACAGAGAGCTGTGCAAACAGTATGATGATTATTGGGGAGGACTGTTCTGAGGGTTATGGATAAATGTTGTGAGGTGTTCCAAGACTCAAAGTCTAATATCTGTGTAGGCACAGACATCATTTAGAAAACTGTCAGTGGCAGGAGGCTTGGCAATGAGGGATCCCAGAGGTAGTTCAATTCAGAAATCAACTCAAGTCAGAATCTTGAGATCTGTCCTTATGTGGTATAACTTCTGCCAATGGTTGGAGAGGTATTTTATACTTCAGCTAGCAGATATTTTCAATTTCCTAAATTTGTCATGTTCTCTGGAGAAGGAAATGGCAACCCACTCCAGTATTCTTGCCTGGAAAATCTCGTGGACAGAGGAGCCTGGTAGGGTACAGTCCATGCAGTTGGAAAGAGTTGAACACGACTGAGCAACTTCACTTCACTTCACTTCTGACCTTTAGATCTTTATTAATGCTGTTCTCTCTGCCTAGAATCTCCTCCAATAACATCCTATCCTTCCCTTGTCAAAGAACTTATGCCACGATGACCATCTGTTTATGTCTCCTTTGGAAAATCATATTCTACATGAGAATGGGGCTTGTTCGTCTCATTCTCCGTTTTAGCTCCAGGGACTAGTACAATAAGCTACCTGTAGTTTCACATAATTATAATGAATGGATGAATTAAAGAGAGAGAAGCTATATAGGCTCAAGTTTATGAGCTATAATTTAGTTTAGCAAACATAATTCAGCATTTTGGTTCCTGAGGAGAGCTAGCATCTTATTTGGGGATAACTAGACAGCTTTTGAGTGACTAGGGCCAATATTGATATAGTACTGTGATAATTCAGGAAAACTCAGGCCATAGGAAAGATCATACATAAAAAGAGACTGTTAAATGAGACTGGAATTTAATAATGACTAAGACTGTTGAACATGGGAGAAATTAGGCAAAATTACTAGTCCCAGCTAAAGGATATCCTACCTCTTAAAAAGTGACCCATAACGAGTTCTATCAGTAGATCCAATCACATGAAAATAGAGAAAAAGCAGGTGAGGACTGACAAGCAAGAAATATTGCATAGAAAATTACAACAATGATCTTTAACTAGGCTAATGTTTCGTAATGCTAAAGAATGTGAGGGTAAAAATTTATACTCTAGTGGTTTAGAGATCTATAGTTAAGCATGGTTTGTATGCAGTCTCCAGCAGAAATTAATCTGGGATTTTTGTCATCCTAGCTTCACTACTTATATCTGGTTAGTGAGGCCTACGATCCTCAGTTCTCACATCTGCTAAATGGAAATAACGGATAGGGAGGGCCCATACAATAGACTCAACAAATGGTACCTGTTGTAAATGTTGGCACCAACACACAGAGGAACAGAATTTATCATTTTTCTGTCCATTCCCCTCTCCACTACCACACACATACCTTCTCAAACACATATACAAACATTGGTAGATTTTCTGAGATTTTTCTTCAAGTAAGAAAAAGACTAGTAACTCTCTACCAAGGGGCCTGGAGCCATGTACCTGTGAGTAAGCATGCTGTACACTAAATCATTAACAATTGCATATCCATATGTGTAGTCTGACTCTGAAACTGGGAACATGACATTGAAGACTATACACTGTTGTTTCTCAAATTTTGTGGGAACTCATCAAAATAATAACACTTTTTTTCCTTTATCTCTTTCAGGGTTCTTAGCCTTGGCTGCACATTAGAATCACCTGGAATCCTTTTAAAAATAAATAATGCTCAGATTCAATCCCAGAATAGTGATGTTAGAAACTCCTGGAAATAGGGCTCAAGCTTGAGTCATTTTCTGAAGGTTCCAGGTGATTCTAACGTACTAATTCTACAATTCTAATCTGCTAAGTCAGTGGAGACCATAGACTGTAGCACTGGCATCATTAAGTAGCTTGTTTAAAATGCAGAGTCTCAGGCCCCAATACAGACTAAATCAGAATTCAAACTGAATTGGAATCTGCACTATAAAAACTTCTCCCATTGATTCATAATCACATCAAAGTTTGAGAAGTACTGGCGTAGGTATCAGTGTTCCTCACCTCTGGCTACACAATATATTTGTCTAGAGGACTTTCAGAAAATGCAGATTCTTGGGTTCCACCCCCTGAGATTTTTATTTAACTAGTCTGAGGAGGACCCAGAATAAATATTTTGAAAAATCACTCCTAAGTAAATAAACTGTGCATCCAGGGATGAGAATCATAATGCTAGGTAGGCAAAGGCAGTGATAGGCTACATTCAGTAAGGAATGTCTTTATGAGGAGTACTATGAAAAAGTAGGCTTAACAATACTCTCTTTCTCCATGGTTACCTTGAGATTAGCACAGAGAACAAATGTGATCTGTCTAGTGTGGTGTTTTCTAGCAACAGGCTTAAGAAATGTCTATTTCACATATTCACAAACATGAATGTTGTATTTTCTATTCTCTGTTACAACTGTAGTTTATTAGCGACTAGCTCTATTTGCATTAGTATAACCCAACTGGAATATGCTACTCTTAGGGACATGACTCATGTTTCAGTTTTACTCAATGGGAAATAATGTAAATTTATATTTTAAAGCAAACAGAGATATTACAGAATAAAATATACCTTTGTCAATTTTAATGATAAAACAAGGCTTCAAAGAAATTTTGTGCTTTTAGTGAACAGTTCAGGCTGTATTCCAGACCTCCTAGTGAAATGGATTTATTTTCCCTCTGCCCTTAGGACTAATTCAGAAGGAAATTTGAGGAACACTGAACCAATGGAATTGTTTGAAATATGACACTCTTAATTGACTTGGTTTCAAATCCTCAGCAGTTGGAAGATCTTGGCTTATCTCAAATGCTAGAAATATTGTACCATTTGTCACTTCAGTCTCAGTCAAGGATTAAATGGAGTATCACAAACAGAAGCTAAAATAAATTCTAAAAGTCTTATTTTGGGTTGACTTAACTTTATTCACATGATAGTTATAGGGGCTGACAAAGACTTCCTTTAACATTTCTTTCTTCTGGCAAGTTGATTTAGAGTTTGGTTGTTGAGTGTGGGTTGAAGGGATGTGTGGTGAGACAGATCAGGAGCTTGTTAACATTCTATGTCATCATGAATCCAGTTTACTTTTAACCTAGTGGCTTGTCTAACACATTTGCAGTAAGAATTGGGGAATAAATCTAATGCTTACTGGCAAACATTTTGAAGCCATTGAGAGCAGCTCTGGAGGCACCCCAGATATTGTGCAAACTGGTCAGAAGTGCCATGGGGTGCCAGAAAAGGCATCCCATGACAGCAGTGGGATGTCAGGGCATACAGAAGATAGCCCTGGAGCATTGCAGTCAATTCCAGGAGTTGTGGCATCTCAGTACTGATAGGACCTCACAAGGAGCCATATAAGGATGACTGTAATCAGGACAACGGTGAAGTTGAGACACAGCTCCCGGGTGGATCGTTCCATTCTCAGAGTGGCTTGGTGAGAACTGAAGGCAAACTTCTGAGGGCACACCAAAGACCTCCTGCTTGTCCTTACCTCCTATCATATAATAACAAAGAAAACATAAGAAATTAGTAGGCATTCTTTCCTCAAAGGAAATAGAAGCATTATGGAAGGGAAATGTGTTATAGGCTGAATTGTATCCCCTGCTCTAAATTCACATGTTGAAATCCTAATCCCCAGTATCTTGGGATGCAACTATATATATATATTTTTTTTTTTTAATTGAGGAATGTGGTTATATTTGGAGATAGGGTCTTTCAAGAGGTAATCAAGATGGGTTAAATTAAGATGAGGTAATTAAGATGGGTCCTAATCCAATATGAGTGTTATCCTTATAAAAAGAAGAGATTAGGACACAAACATATGCAAAAGGAAGACCATATGAAGACACAGGGAGAAGATGGTCATATGCAAGCCAAGGACAGGCCTCAGGAAAAATCAACCCTGCCAATACTTTGATTTCCGATATCTAACCTCCAGACTACGTTTGAACTAGAATTATCACTCTTCTTTTGGTCTCCAGCCTCTAATTTCCCCTGCAGATTTTGGACTTGCCAGCCTCCACAATCATATAAGCCAATTATATTACACATACATACACACACCCTCCCTGTCGATTCTGTTTCTCTGAGAAACCTTGACTTACACAGAGAGCCTTTTTTTTTTTCTCTTGACCTGATGTCAAAAAGACCGATACAGTTTTGATTATTTTCCTGTGATGATTATATTGATGCTTATGGGGCTTCCCTCATAACTCAGTTGGTGAAGAATCCACCTGCAATGCAGGAGACCTTGGTTCAATTCCTGAGTGAAGAAGATCAGCTGGAGAAGAGATGGGCTACCCACTCCAGTATTCTTGGGCTTCCCTTGTGACTCAGCTGGTAAACAATCTGCCTGCAATGTGGGAGACCTAGTTTCGATCCCTGGGTTGGGAACATGCCCTGGAGGAGGGGAAGGCTACCCACTCCAATATTCTGGCCTGGAGAATCCCATATAGTCCATGGGGTCACAAAAAGTTGGATACGACTTAGTGACTTTCACTTGATAAAACACAAAATATTGCATTTTTCTTTCTCCAACTTCTGTGCGTATGTGTGTGGATGCTTGCTTGCTTTGCTACCAGCAAGTAAGGTCACCAAAACAGAAAAAAAAAAAAAAAATGTTATGGGTTAGATTTTTTCTTGCTTCAAATTACATACAGAGGTAGGATACCATAATTTTTCAAGTTTCAAGCTGATCTATCTTTGTCTAACCCTGTGAAAGCATTAAGTAGTTTCAACAGCTGCTTGGCCTCTTGAAATCCCTGCATTGGGCATAGAGCCTACTGGGGTCAACAAAAAGTCCCTCACATAACAGGCACTCAGTCCAAACAGCAAGTGTTAACCCCATGGGTACTTCTATTTCAACAAGGGCTTGTGCCAGCTATTTTTAGTCAAGTCCAGGATGTGCTTATATTGTAAACACTTCAAAAAGTGGGGGTGGTATCTTTATAGTCTGTATAGATAATACTTGTGGAAAATCATGCTTTGAGAAAAATTAAATTATTACTTCCAGTGATGTGGCATAATTGACACTGTGTATATGCAAACCAAATGAAAGTAAAGATTAAAAATAAAATTTTAACTATTTAGAGCAAAAGTCTACTATGGAGTAGAAAAAGTTTAAGGGGAAAAAGTGTTTTATTTTCTAAAGTGGAAGTTCAGGGGGAAGAAGTCTCCCCTGAATTATGAATTATAATTACTATATTTCTTTTATTGTTAGTGTACCAAATTATTAATTGCATAAACCAGTCAAATGATCCTTTTTAATGTCTTATGTTATTGTTGGTATAACACATAAGTTCCAATAAGATTATATTAACAGGTACGTTGTTGAATGTTGGTTTAAAATATGACCAATGGTAACTGATTCATCATTCACTTTCCTTTTAATTCTTACTTATATTTTTGCCTTCTACACCATTTCCAATGAAAACCTTTACAAAGATTTGCTCGAAGGAGAAAGTAAACAGAAGAAAATGAAGTATTAAGGAAATAGAGAGAATGTATAAGCATGTACATCAGAGCAGAGGAGGACAGGAAGTTGATTAATTCAGGCAAGGAGCCTAAGAACAAAAGAATCTAAAGACTCTAAAGCAGATTCTTCCTTATGGATTTATTAATGAAGTTAAATCCTGGTCCAAACACTAATTTATTTGAGTAAGTCCAAAGTACAAAGATATGTAAAAAATTTGAGGCCTTATTTACAATGATCAAAACAAATTTGTCCCATCAAATCTTATGAGACTGTGACACGACAGGAACATATTCAGAAAATGTTGCTGAAAGTTGTCCAGAGCTTTGTTCATGTGACCTTCACAACAATTCGGACTTTTACAACTCAGGCAAGTTTTGTGATTTTTCTCTCTCCCAAGATTATTGCTAAGAAGCTGACTTTTAGAGAGAGGTTAAGTTGTTTGTGTGATGACACATAGCAAGTTAGAGGCAGAACTAGAACTGGCAGACTGGAAATAGTTGTTGGATTGTGGTTACTGTGTAGGAGTGATAACATGAATGATAACCACAAATAACTGCCCTGGCTAGTGTAAATTTTTGACCTTTGGGAAAACAATTTGACATTTTTAAATTGAGGTTGATAATGTTCATTCTCTTTTATCTGGCTCTTTCACTCTTAGTTTAGAAACTCAAGCACATATATACCAGGATTTATATATATAGAATGTTCATAGCAACATTTTCATAATATCCCTAAGCTGGAAACAACTTAAATGTTCATCAGCAATAGAATGAATGTGAACTGTGGTATGTTCATACTTTCAAATGCTATAGAGCAAATAAAATATATGAACTACAGCACCACGTAATAGATGGGTGGATTTCACAAAAATAACTATGAAGCAAAAGAGGAATTTACAAAAAGAAACACAAAATGTAATTCTATTTCTTCAAACCCCCAAACAGGAAATTTAACTATATTGCTTAGGAACGCAGACAGAAATGGTAAAATTATAAAGAAAACCATGGATAAGACTAGCTCAACAATTAAGATGATGATTACTGATGATGAGGCAAAAGGGAAAAGTGATCAAGAATGGAATTCTGGAGTGCGCCAATGACAATTTCTTGACCTGAGTGATATTTATACAGATGTTGCCTTACAATAATTGTTCAAAGGGTATGTTTTATGGACTCTTCGCGTTTTTTTCAATGGTCTCTGAATTGACAGCTACTCATCACACTTCTTTATTACCTATGGTTTACCTCTTACTATATGTTGCACTTTGATGGTAAGCTTAAATGCTGTTGTTTTGTATGTTTTTAAAGTAATAAAACACAGCATTAAGGTGGGAATTTCTAGTGAATCCAATTCAGTCAACATATAAGCTAACTATAGGGAGTGGGCTCTAATTTCACACACATTTATACCACGGTTAGGTAAAACCCCAGATCAGCAATCTTCCATTTTTCTGCTGTTAACCCACAAAGACAATTTTGGCCTCATTGTAAATCTTTCCTGACATCAAGATCACAGTATATGATTCAAAGTGAAAAAAACAGAAGAACTCTGAATAAACTGTTTGATATTAACTTTCTTTGAATGGAGACTTTGAAAAGATGGAAGACATATTTTCCTGTATGATATTTTTTAATAGGAAGAGAGACAACACATGCCATAAGGTGAAAAAAAGGAAAACAAGAATCAATAATATTCTCTTTCTAGTCTAAGAAACACTGTGTACAACAGGCATTGTCTATTTCATTAAGAAATGTACATATTCCTGTGCTTTTCTTATTTGCAACTTGTACACACATACACACTGTATGCTAAGCTTAAAAATCCTGCTGTTACCTGAATAGGGTCAAGGACACACTGGGCTGCAGTAGGCTTCTCCTCTCTCTCCTACTTGGGCTCCAACTCCTGCTTGTCTCCCAGGCTGTCTGGACTTCTGGGCTCTGGGCAGGGCCTAAAGTAGTCCAAGGGAGGTGGCAATCACTGTGATGTCACTGGTGAAACATCTCGAAGGAACAACCTCCAAAGGTTGGAGGCTATTTGTGTTTAGGGGGACATGAAAATGTGTTGACTAAGGCTATTCCTTTGGCTGCGAATTTGTATTATTAATAAAAGCTCAAGGACTTAAAATCCTTTTCTTTCCAGTTGACTTTTGGTACAATTGATGTAGGTTTTAAATTCATCTTTTACATCTTCACAAGTATCTCTAACATGTGTTCAAAACACTGTAAACCAAGAGTGATAGACTAATATTAACAAATTTTTACTGCATTTGGCTGCCTCTTCCACTTAGCATATGAGGGTGTAAAAGTGTAACTTCATTTAACCACCCATATTTTCAACTTTTTTGAAGTATAAAGAATTCTCTGCAGTGCACATGCACTCCTCAAACCACACACATGCACCAGAATTCAATAGGCATCTTTTAGCTCCTTCAAAATTGATTTTAGTCCAAGTGGTGAAAGCTATCTCCCCAGTCACCTGTTCCACATAACTTTCCGGCTAAGCTGTATGTTGCAAGTTTACACATTAATATACAGTTTCATCTGAAACAGCTGTAGAAGCCATGGTTTATATATCTTTGTCAATATACTAATACAGCAGTAAACCCATACAGCAAAACTCAGTCATTTGGATAGATTGGGGGTAGCAGGAGAACTGGTAAAAACTAGCGGAAAGCCTGAGTTATAGAATATATCTGAAAGAAATAAAATTGTGTAACATTCAAACATAAACATTTACTAAAATTTGACTACTAAAATGAGTTTGTAATAAATATTTTAGGTGTCTGGTGGTAAATGGAACCTCTGAAGGGTTTAACAGGGTTTCCCTGGTGGCTCAGTGGTAAAGATTCTGCCCACCAATGCGGCAGACATGGGTTCCATCCCTGGGTCAGGAAGATCCCTGGAGAAGAAAATGGCAATGCACTCAAGTCTTCTTGCCTGGGAAATCCCATGGACAGAGGAGACTGGAAGGCTACAGTCCATGAGGTCACAAAGAGTTGGACATGACTGAGCGAATGAGCACAAAGTATTTAACTGAACTTGAAAATACATCCATTAAACATGACCCCAGCAATTGTGTTTCTTCATCAAATTCTTTCTTTACAGATGACAGAACAAACTTCCACTCTGAATTCCCAGGTAGAGTCAATCAAAATAATGTGTTCGCAGAAGATGTAAACAAAATTCCCTGTGTGTGCACGCACGCTCCGTCGCTTCAGTCATCCAATTCTGTGCAACTCTGTGGACTGTGGCTCACCAGGCTCCTCTGTCCATGGGACTCTCCAGGCAAGAATACTGGAGTGGGTTGTCATTTCCTTCTTCAAACTTTTCCCCATTATTCCTGATGATCTAGAAATATTACTAAAACAAAAACTTTCCACTCCATTTCTTCATTTTTTATATAAACTCAATATTGGGGAACCTTAATACAACATTCTGTTGTCACATGCCTTGTAAAAAGACAAGGCTTACTAAAGTGATAGGGAGGATATAGAAATTATAGTTCAGTCAAACACTGGCAAACTTCTTGAATGTAATCAGATTTCTGTCTTTTGCTTCCAAACCTTTGCCAGATTGTTTCAAATATTATGAATGTTTCCCTACTCACTAAGTCACACCCACTCCTTTATTAACCACTCAAAATTAATTTTTGTCCAGTTAAAAAGTTATATATTTATTGTAATATATTGAAAATATAAAAGTATAAAGAAAATTTAATATCAGCACCTAAAAGGAAAAAAGTTTATATTACTTTTTAGTCATGTTTGAGGTTACATAGACATAATCTCAAATTTGCAAGATATTTTCAGTAAAGGAATCTGATTCTTGAAAAGCCTTTATCTTTTATAATTCTTGCAGAATTAAATTACTTGTACTGTACCATGTGTTGGTATTGGATTTATGGGACAAGCTTTTATTTTGTATATGTTGGAATAGGAATTAGCTCTCCAATATTTAAAATGCTAAATACAATGGGGAAGGGTTAACATATCACAATGCAGCTCACTAATACTGTAAATTTTATTTACTTGGTCAGTTTCAATGACCAATGAAATGTAACTTGAAAGATAAACTCCTACTGCTTATTCATGAGTCTGTTTAGTCGTTTCTTTGGTTGTCCCATTTAAGTTTGTCTAACATTATGCCAGGGATTGTTGTTCCTGGTGCACTGACAAATTCCCAGATAGTTACTTCAGAAGCTTCTTGATATTAATGGTTTATCCTGTGATATCATGAGATAATACTGAGCATTTAGCTTCTTGTTAGTTGACCTAACTCTCTCCTGAAGAATTTGCAAGCCACCCAAAGTCACATGACAGCCATTCAACCCCAGGTTTAACCCCGAGGATCTGCAAGTTCAAAAAAAAAATCAGCATATTGTCTCTCAATTAAAAGGCTGTGGAATAATAAGATTTCAAACTTCACTACCAAAGAAAATTTGCCTTCAAATTAGCTTTACTTAATTCTCTTGGTATTTTCTTTTCTGTGAGCAATTCCCATGACATAACATTCCATATTAACTTTCTTTCAAGGTGCTGTTCTTCCTATCAGCAGGAGGACATACTAAATTAGTAATCTTTGACATTATTTCTAGCCCTGTTAATCTAGAATTTATCCAAAGGCCTTTTGCTAAGAAAACAACATGCATATTGACATTGGTATTGAAGAGCTAATTGGCATTTATTTCTTCCCACTCCATATGTTACATACATTCTTAACTCTAAAATATTTTACCCTTTGAAAATCAGTGTTGAGTTCTTATGCCTGATTATAAGCTAAACTAACTTATTTAATTTATTCTCAATTTCTATCCACCTTTTTACTTTGGGAAGCAAAAAGTGAAGACATCATGTCAGTCCATGAATCAACAAGTCTTTGACACAGGGAGAGAATTCAGTAAGGCCTTGATGAAAGGCGATGGGCTCAGCCCATCACAGTAATGAGTATTATGATTATGTGCCTCTCTCACCTCCACATCTTCATATTCAACCGATCATGGACCTGCACAGACAGGAAGAAACAGCTTTCTGCTATTATCTGTCAATATTCCATACAAGTAGAAACCCGGAGAAAGACGAAACCACATTCCTTGAAGCTCTCTTCATGTCCTTGAAAAATCAATGATCATTATCTGCATTTTAAGCCACTTGTAGCAGATGTGTGATTTTTATCTCACTAACTGGATTTTAATTTCAAAAGCAAGGATAGTTGCCTGTATTTCTTTTGTTTCTCTAACCATGCATTGAACTGGTGAAGAATCATAATAGACGCTCTAGGATATATAGCAAGGGGCTTAGTTTGAGCCTCCATCACATCACATCTCCTACTGAGATCTAGATGTGTCTGGGCATGCCAGGCAAACCTGGGTGGAGGAAACTGAAGTCTACATCAAATCTATTTGTCAAAGGACCTAGAAGCCAACTGGGAAAGAAAATTCCTTTGAAGGGGAGTCATCAAGAAGATATATGTGGTTCAGCAAAAGGGAGAATATTTAAGCTTTTCTGTTGCACATAACAGATGTCCTGTACTAATCTAGGTCCTGTGAAAAGCAAGATGCCAAGATGGGACTAAATATGCAAAAAGAAAAATGTACTGGGGGGAATACCTGTGAGAGAAAAAAAGGAAGGGAAGTTGGACTATAGTTCTAAGGAAAGTTTGACAAAGCTGTTAGGAAACTTCAAATCAAAGATATCTATCAGAAGTGTCCCATGAATCTCAGGGTGTCCCCCTTTGTATTACTCCCATGCTCAATTCTTGACTGAGAGCAGCCATGGAATCATGGCCTCTGTGCAAACCTGATTATGATTTCAGAGCACAGCAGCTGGAGTCCACCCCAATTACAGTCACATGTTAGAGGTACCTTCCAAGGCCACCAGACTCAAATGCTACCCATCCTACTCCACTACAGCTTGTTTGGGTCCTAGGAGAAGAGAGAGAGCTATGGATAAAAGCTCTATAACTCTTTGACAATCAAGCTCAGCAGTGTGGAACACTGAAAGGGACAGAGAGATTCTCCCTCTACCTGTGCCTTCTCGTGGACCTCGTGTATCCATGGAACCAGCAATGTAATGTCCTTCCACTGAAGTGTCACGGAGCCTGGCAGAAGCAGAAATACTGATCAAGACTTCCTTGCAGTTTATATTAGCTGTGCAGGCCTTAGTTGCAGATGGCATCAGAGAAGAACTTGAGCTAAAGGGCAAGAAAATGGCAGGCATTATGTGGTAGCTGACAGTACGTGTGCATGAGCACATGTCAACCACCTCCTAAAGTTGCTAGAAATAATCAGGAGGAACATTACAGGGGCATGCAGTCTTGCATAACAAATGGGAGCAAAAGCCAGAAAAATACGTATTAGTTCTGTTTATAATAACCCATTTTAAGTCCTGGATTGGTGAGGTGACACCTGTTAACATCATTTGACTTGGAACCAATTAAATTACTCTTCTCTGGGACAAGTGTATTTCTGGTCTATAATAAGATTCTGCAAGCAAACAGCTTTCTCTCAGCCCATTAAACATAGCTGCTGAAGGGGAGAAAAAAGAAAGGAGCAGCCAAAAAAATGTATTTAGTACTAGGCTATATACCAACTGCCCACAAAACACTCCCATTTTTCAGATTGGTTTTGTTATTTTTCTGATGGGAAATAAAAATTCAGCAGACTTTTGATGTGCTGTTACTGAATAGTTCAGGGAGATTCTAGCCAGACATATCCACTTGAAACGTTCTGTTCTTAGTGAATTTGACCAAGAATAATTTTTCTAAATCTCTCTTGAGAATCTGTCAGTCAGAATAACACAATTACAATTTCACTAAGAATGAGATAGATCAATTGATCAGACAAAATTGCTGGTTTTTCTCTGTAAACAAGTTTATTTGGTTTTAGCTTTTGGCTATTAAAGTGGAGAGAATAGAGTCATGAAAAATCATGAAAATCTCTCTCTGCACTCTGTGAAGATGATAAGAAAACAAAAGTGCCTAGTTGCTGTAATGTGAAAGATTAGCTGGATGCAAGATCAGGCTAGGTTTCCTTTTGGATGAGGGATATGCTATCTCTGAGGGCAATTGGGCACTTGTTCTACAGCCTGGGGAGTAACCTAACCTTTTACACTTTTACAGTAAGTGAATGTAGAGTTGCCAGGACCTAGTATTCTGGGAATTTGGGCATCTTATCTGGGAGAGGTAGTTCAGGCCTTCTCTCTTTACTGTTTATTTTGTTACTTCTTGCCCCCATTTGCTAGTGTAGAACAGAAAAGGAGGTCTGCACACTTCAGGCTAATTATATCTGTGTCTACAAGAGGGTACACATTTTGTGCTAACAAGCTAAATTTTCTTCTTCTACTATCTCTCTATTGCAAGATATTACAGCACTCACCAGCCATTTACATGTCAACCACTCTACCAAGGAACAGCACAAGCACAAGACATCCCTCTACATTCTCTACAAACAACCACATCTGCTGAGAACCACCACTTCTTGCCTTGAGTATTGACCTTGCCTACAAGATACCCTTCCTCTGCAACTGCCTCTGCTAAGTACCATAGTTATTGACTATTGAAAGTTAAAAAAAAAAAAAAAAAAGTTACACTTACTTCCAGAGCAAAATGAGGCATTGGGAAGAGGAACTGTGTCTCTTTCTATGTGTTACACCCTGTTGAAGAATATCAAATGAATACTTCCTCACTCTCACTTCAGTGTTTTCCAAGATACCCCAATAGGTATCTTTTTATCTAAGACTCAATTCTTCCCTTCACTACTAAGATTTGATATTGCACACACCAAATGTTCCTTCTATTAGGATGAATTCTCTCTCAGGAGGAGCCTAAGTTCCCAAAACAAATCAGATTCTATCAGGCCTGCTCCATCAGCAAATAACACAAGCTTAGGAACAAGACTGGGAGCTGACTGTGGCTCAGATCATGAACTCCTTATTGCAAAATTCAGATGTAAATTGAAGAAAATAGGGGAAATCACTAGACCATTCAGGTATGACCTAAATCAAATCCTTTACGATTATACAGTGGAAGTGACAAATAAATTCACAAGATTAGATCTGATAGACAGAGTGCCTGAAGAGATATGGATGGAGGTTCGTGATATTGTACAGGAGGCAGTGATAAAGACCATACCCAAGAAGAAGAAATGAAAAAAGGCAAAATCCTTGCCTGAGGAGGCCTTAAAAACATCTGAGACAAAGAGAGAAGTGAAAGAAAGGAGAAAAGGAAAGATATGCCCATTTGAATACAGAGTTCCAAAGAATAGCAAGAAGAGATAAGAAAGCATTCCTCAGTTATCAATGCAAAGAAATAGAGGAAAAGAATAGAATGGGAAAGACTAGAGATCTCTTCAAGAAAATTAGAGACACCAAGGGAACATTAAATGCAAAAATGGGCAATAAAGGACAGGAACGGTATGGACCTAACAGAAGCAGAAGATATTCAGAAGAGGTGGCAAGACTACAGAAGAAAGGAGTACGTCAAGGCTGTATATTGTCACCCTGCTTATTTAACTTATATGCAGAGTACATCATGAGAAACGCTAGACTGGAAGAAACACAAGCTGGAATCAAGGTTGCTGGGAGAAATAGCAATAACCTCAGATATGCAGATGACACCACCGTTATGGCAGAAAGTGAAGAGGAACTAAAAAGCCTCTTGATGAAAGTAAAAGAAGAGAGTGAAAAAGTTGGCTTAAAGCTCAACATTCAGAAAACAAAGATCATGGCATCTGGTCCCATCATTCCATGGGAAATAGATGGAGAAACAGTAGAAACAGTGTCAGACTTTATTTTTTTGGGCTCCAAAATCACTGCAGATGGTGATTGCAGCTATGAAATTAAAAGAAGCTTGCTCCTTGGAAGGAAAGTTATGAGCAACCTTGATAGCATATTCAAAAGCAGAGACATTACTTTGCCAACTAAGGTCCGTCTAGTCAAGACTATGGTTTTTCCAGTAGTCATGTATGGATGTGAGAGTTGGACTGTGAAGAAGGCTGAGAGCCGAAGAATTGATGCTTTTGAACTATGGTGTTGGAGAAGACTCTTGAGAGTCCCTTGGACTGCAAGGAGATCCAACCAGTCCATTCTGAAGGAGATCAACCCCAGGATTTCTTTGGAAGAAATGATGCTAAAGCTGAAACTCCAGTCCTTTGGCCACCTCATGAGAAGAGTTGACTCATTGGAAAAGACTTTGATGCTGGGAGGGGTTGGGGGCAGGAGAAGAAGGGGACGACAGAGGATGAGATGGCTGGGTGGCATCATGGACTCGATGGACGTGAGTCTGAGTGAACTCCGGGAGTTGGTGATGGACAGGGAGGCCTGGCATGCTGCGATTCATGGGGTCACAAAGAGTCGGACATGACTGAGTGACTGAAATGAACTGAACTGAACTGATACAAAAAAGATCTTAATGACTTAGATGATCATGATGGTGTGATCAGCCACCTAGAGCCAGACTTCCTGGAACATGAATTCAAATGGTCCTTACAAAGCATCACTACAAACAAAGCTAGGGAAGATGATGGAATTCCAGTTGAGCTATTTCAAGTCTTAAAAGATGATGCTCTGAAAGTGCTACACTCAATATGTCAGCAAATTTGGAAAACTCAGCGGTGGCCATAGGACTAGAAAAGGTCAGTTTTCACTCCAATCCCAAAGAAAGGCAATGTGAAAGAATATTCAACCTATGGCACAATTGTAGCAAAGTATTGCTCAAAATTCTCCAAGCGAGACTTCAACATTAAGTAAACTGGGAACTTCCAGATATTCAAGCTGGATTACAGAGGAACCAGAGATCAAATTATCAACATCCACTGGATCACAGAAAAAGCAAGAGAGTTCCAGAAAAATATCTGCTTCTACTTTATTGACTAAGGCAAAGCCTTTGACTGTGTGGATTACAACAAACTGTGGAAAATTCTTCAAAAGATGGAAATGCCAGACCACCTTACTTGCGTTCTGAGAAATCTGTATGCAGGTCAAGGAGCAACAGTTAGAACCAAACATGAAACAATGGACTAGTTCCACGTTGGGAAAGGAGAACATCAAGGCTATATATTGTCACCCTGCTTATTTAACTACTATGAAGAGTACATCATGCGAAATGCTGGGCTGGATAAAGCACAAGCTGGAATCAAGATTGCAGGGAGAAATATCAATAACCTCAGATATGCAGATGACACCACCGTTATGGCAGAAAGTGAAGAGGAACTTAAGAGCTTACTGATGAAAGTGAAAGAGGAGAGTGAAAAGCCTGGCTTAAAATTCAACATTCATAAAATGAAGATAGTGGCATCCAATCCTATCACTTCATGGCAAATAGATGGGGAAACAATGGAAACAGTGACAGACTTTATTTTCTTGGGCTCCAAAATCACTGCAGATGGTGACTGCAGCCATGAAATTAAAAATCACTTGCTCCTTGGAAGAAAAGCTATGACCAACCTAGACAGCATGTTAAAAAGCAGAGACATTACTTTGACGACAAAGGTCTGTCTAGTTTAACCTATGGTTTTTCCAGTAGTCATATATGGATGTGAGAGTTGGACTATAAAGACAGCTGAGTGCTGAAGAATTGACGCTTTTGAAATGTGGTGTTGGAGAAGATGCTTGAGAGTCCCTTGGACAGGAAGGAGATCAAACCCATGTATCCTAAAGGAAATCAGTCCTGAATATTCGTTGGAAGGACTGATGCAGAAGGTGAAACTCCAGTACTTTGGCCACCTGATGTGAAGAAGTGACTCACTGGAAAAGACCTTGATGCTGGGACAGACTGAAGGCAGGAGAAGGGGATGACAGAGGATGAGCTGGTTGGATGGCATCACCAACTCAATGGACATGAGTTTGAGCAAGCTCTGGGAGTTGCTTATGGACAGGGAAGCCTGGCATGCTGCAGTCCATGGGGTCTCAAAGAGTCAGACATGACTGTGTTACTGAACTGAACTGAGGCACAAGTTGAGGTCCTACCACATAAGTGCCCTTACACACATGGTACAGTATGTTGTGCTTTCTACCAGTTATCTTCCCATTGGAGTCAGATAAAAATTGACTCTTCTGCACTATAGACAGAAAGCATATTATTTCTTACTTCAGTGGTTTCCTGATTAGGTTCAAAATCTTCAAGTGCAGAGGCAAGGCCTTAGAGTGATCTAGCTTCTAAACTCCCTGACCTCCTCTGCAGCAATCCCAAACTTGCAGTTCCTCAGATGTTCTCTTCACGTATGCATATGCCATTCCCTTTGTTTATACCACCTTTTACCCCTTTCCTCAACACCTCCCACCTATGTTTGATGATTAATAACAGCACTTGATTCAAGTGTCACATTCCCTGATCCTCAAGACTGGGACAGATGAATCTCTGATCTGTGTAACCCTAGTTCAGTTCAGTTGCTCAGTCATGTCCGACTCTTTGTGACCCCATGGACTGCAGCACACCAGGCTTTCCTGTCCATAACCAACTCCCAGAGCTTGCTCAAACTAATGTACATTGAGTCAATGTTGCCATCCAACCAGCTCATCCTCTGTCGTCCCCTTCTCTTCCTGTCTTCAATCTATCCCAGCATCAGGGGCTTTTCCAGTGAGTCAGTTCTTCACATCAAGTGGCCAAAGTATTGAAGCTTCACGTTCTGCTTCAGTCCTTCCAATGAATATTCAGGACTGATTTCCTTTAGAATGGACAGGTTTGATCTCCTTGATGTCCAAGGGACTCTCAAGCATCTTCTCCAACACCACATTTCAAAAGCATCAATTTTTCAGCACTCAGCTTTCTTTATGGTCCAACTCTCACATCCATACATGACTGGAGAAACCATAGTTTTGACTAGACAGACCTTTGTCCTCAAAGTAATGTCTCTGCTTTTTAATATGCTGTCTAGGTTGGTCATAGCTTTTCTTCCAAGGAGAAAGCATCTTTCAATCATTTCATGGCTGCAGTCACCATCTGCAGTGATTTTGGAGCCCAAGAAAATAAAGTCTGTCACTGTTTCCATTGTTTCCCCATCTATTTACCATGAAGTGATGGGATAGGATGCCATGATCTTCATTTTTTGAATTCTGAGTTTTAAGTCAGCTTTTTCACTCTCCTGTTTCACTTTCATCAAGAGGTTCTTTAGTTCCTCTTCACTTTCTGCCATAAGGATGGTGTCATCTGCATATCTGAGGTTATTGATATTTCTCCCTGCAATCTTGATTCCAGCTTGTGCTTTATCCAGCCCAGCATTTCGCATGATGTACTCTTCATAGTAGTTAAATAAGCAGGGTGACAATATACAGCCTTGATGTTCTCCTTTCCCAATGTGGAACTAGTCCATTGTTTCATGTTCAGTTCTAACTGTTGCTCCTTGACCTGCATACAGATTTCTCAGGAGGCAGGTAGGGTGGTTTAGTGTTCCCATCTCTTGAAGAATTTTCCACAATATATTGTGATCCACACAGTCAAAGGCTTTGCCATAGTCAATAAAGCAGAAGTAGATGTTTTTCTTTTTCTGTGATCCAATGGATGTTGGCAATTTGATCTCTGGTTCCTCTGCCTTTTCTAAATCCAGCTTGAACATCTGGAGGTTCTCGGTTCATGTACTGTTGAAGTCTCGCTTGGAGAATTTTGAGCATTACTTTGTGTAACCCTAAGCGCTATTGATTTCACTGTATTGTCAGTACTAACCTTCCTGTCCATCTCCTCTCTTTAAGAACAAGGATTGTGTCTCTCACCCATGGAGACCCAGTGGATAGACAAGCTGTGCATGCAATGTAGTAGGCATTCTACAAGAATTTGTTAAATAAATATATGTATGAATGTAAAGTAATTAATAACTGCTCAGCTCTGGAAAGTCATAGGCAAATAAAATGCTGTAATTTTTACCAATTTACATGAGAAAATATAGTGATATTTATAAGACCTGTAGTAACTTGAACTACTGAGGATTTCTTGATCTAAGAATAGTACATTCCAGGCTTCCTACCACTGACCAGGTCTGACGGCTGTTTATTAGGTTGGCACATAATATGCTTTAAAGGGATGATTTTCTCTCTGCTGTTGAAGTTGAGCAACAAACAATGTATTAATAATTTGTTGTAGTATTTTTAGAGAAAATTTTAAAATTTAGGAACGTAAAAATAATTGAACATTAAATTTTTACCACACAAAGTTAACAAATCTTAATTTTTTTGTTACCAAATTAGACCATATGGACTCCCAGTTGGTCTCTGGTCCAGCAGAGGCCCCCTGCCTTGGCAGGGAAAATGCTTTTTCTGTTTGAGTTCACAAAGCCAAAAATCAAAACAGATCAAAGCAGCACAAGTTTTATTCAATTGTCAGAGATTGGTGAAGTGAGAACTTAGTTTACAAATCAACTCCGCACCCAGGGGATGACTAAGACAAAATGTTAGGGCAAGATAAATAAAAAATATTCTGGGAATAGATGAGATTCTACCTGGAACTGGAGTGCCACCTCTTTTCTGCCCTTGCAGTGGTCTTTTGGAATCTGCGTTGGAAGTCAGTTGATTATCATGGTGGGGACATGCAGAGATCTTACTCATTCTGAGTGATTGGGAGTCAACATCATCAACCTTCTGGTTCCAGCAAGTCTGAGGTCTAAGTGCTTGTGGTCAGTGTACAGCTAACTTCTTAATCATTTCAGTATCTGCAAAACAGCTTAAACAACAGGGCTTAGGATATTATCTATAGACCTAATAGACAAGGGGGAATTAAACTTTATCTAATGATAAAGTTTGTTTAATGGTAAGCTGTTATAATCTTTTCTTGCTTGATTGTTTCCCTTTAATTCTGCATTTTCTCATTTTTCTCATATTCTTGGTAACTTGGGGAAAGGCCTAGGAAACTAAAATTTTTCTACAAACAAAAGGCAAGCAGAGGACCTAAGAGGGTCTGACCCAGGAGGGCTCAATAGAGTCCTGCTTGGTTATACTTTGTCATGTTGCTTCTTGTCTTCTTTTAAGAAGAGAATTAAAATATTATAGATAAAGCTGAAGTCCCATTGAACTACCCTTTTCAGTTCTCTAGATCATTCCCACCTCCCCAGATAAAACAGCTACTATATTTTAATGTATAATCCTAGTCTTGTAATTTACCTTTTAAGATTTAGCATCCCAGTTATGTTAGCCTGAATAAGTAGGTTTCCCTCTTTCCTCACTGAAACAGTATGGGAAAAAAGACAATACCTTTCCTTTTTGTTAAGTTTAAAACAACTAGTCCATTAAACTCTATGGGCCTGGTGACTTTTTGGAGTGTCAGAGGAAATATCTGGCTACTAATTTCATGATTTTTATTTCTTAGAAAATAGATTTTCTATTTCTTAAGTCAATTCTGGCAATTTATTATATTAATCAAAAATTGTCCATAATCTTTTTGTAATTTTATTAGTATTACTTATCATTATGTTCTTGATTTTTTTCAGTTCTCTCTGATCTATTGTTATACTCCTATCTTTTATAACTTTTTAACAAAAGTAGAAGAAATAATCCATCTGAACCACCAGGGAAGCCCCAACAAACCCTAGTTTTAGCAATTATATTTTTGCCAGTCTTGTCACATTTATCATTTTCCCTCTCACTTTTCCTTTATTTTCTCTCTTTTTCCTTCTTTCTTTATGTCTTCCCGGTATTTTAGTGGAAATCCTGGAAATAGTGACCATTTCATAAGCATGTTTAATTGATAACACTGTCTTTTTTTCTTTTTTCCATTCACCACATCTTTATCATACCTAACAAAGTGAATAACAATTCCTGATATTTTCTTGTTTCTTGCTGAATTATTGTCATCACTTCTAGATCTCTTTGTTCCTAGTATTATTTAGTTTTGCTTTTTCCCCCCTTATTAACGGACCTTGCTATTGTACTAATTTGTTTACTATTTGATTAAATTCTTCTTTAATATTTACTTCTTACTTCTTTTTATTTCTCTTTTGATTTATTCCTTGTCTTGTTTCTAGCTTCTTTACTTAAATGCCTAAGATTCTTTTCTTTCCCTTACTTGTTTTCAAATATATGAATGTGAGTCTATAAATCTCCTAAACTCTAATTTAACTGCTCTCTGTATGTTTCAGTATGATAGCACTTGTGATACTATTGGTCAGTTGTAAAATTTTATCTTTCTCATTAGAATTTCCTCTTTACCCACAAATTATTTTGAAGTGAGTTATTTTTGTATCAAATATATGGATATTTTGGTTTTTTTCTATTGTTTCTGTTTAATTTTATTTAATTATTATTATGAGTTGTAGTAACTTTTGAATACTGTCTTTGAGTCTAATAGGAGAAGAGTTCATGTAACTGTTTTCTGTGTGCTTAAAAAGAATGTATATTGTCTGATTATTAAAAATAACTTTTAATATATATATTCAGTCAACTTGCTATTTTTATTTCTCAAACCCCCAATACCCTAAATAATTTTCAGTTACTTAATCTGTTTCTGAGCAAGATCTGTTAAAATATACCATAGTAACTGTAGGTTTGCATTTCCTATATTATAACACTCTTTTCAGATTTATATATTTTTGAACCTTTCTTGTTATATTATTACAATTCTAGGGAGTTTTATAACCTCAGGTCAGTTCAGTCATTGAGTCATGTCCGACTCTTTACAACCCCATGGACTGTAGCACTCCAGGCTTCCCTGTCCAACACCAGTTCCCAGAGCTTGCTTAAACTCATGTCCATGGAGTCTGTGATGCCATCCAACCATCTCATCCTCTGTCATCCCCTTCTCCTCCAGGCTTCAATCTTTCCCAGCATCAGGGTCTTTTTCAGTGAGTCTGTTCTTCACATCTGGTGGCCAAAGTATTGGAGTTTCAGCTTCAGCATCAGTCCTTCAAATGAATATTCAAGACTGAGTTCCTTTAGGATTGATTGGTTTGATTTCCTTGCTGTCCAAGGGACTCTCAAGTCTTCTCCAACACCACGTTTCAAAACCATCAACTCTTTGGCACTCAGCTTTCTTTATAGTCCAACTCTCACATCCATACATGACTGCTGGAAAAGTCTTAGCTTTGACTATGTGGAACTTTGTCAGTAAAGTAATGTCTCCAATTTTTAATAAGCTGTCTAGGTAGATCATAGCTTTTCCTTCTGAGAAGCAAGTGACTTTTAATTTCATGGCTGCATCTGCAGAGATTTTAGAGCCCAAGAATATGAAGTCTGTCACTGTTTCCATTGTTTCCCCATTTATTTGCCATGAAGTGATGGGACCGGATACCATGATCTTCGTTTTTTGAATGTTGAGTTTTAACCCAGCTTTTTCACTCTCCTCTTTCATGTTCATCAACAGGCTCTTTAGGTCCTCTTCACTTTCTGCCATATGAGTGGTGTAATCTGCATATCTGAGATTATTGATATTCCCTGTGGCTCAGATGGTAAAGCATCTGCCTGCAATGCAGGAGACCTGGGTCCAATTCCTGGGTCGGGAAGATCCCCTGGAGAAGGAAATGGCAATCCACTCCAGCACTCCTGCCTGGAAAATCCCATGGAAGGAGGAGCCTGATAGGCTACAGTCCATGGGGTCACAAAGAGTCGGACAAGACTGAGCGACTTCATTTCATTTCACTTCACTCAGCAATCTTGATTCCAACTTGTGCTCCATCCATTCCAGCATTTCCCATATAACCACTCTACATATAAGTTAAATAGGCAAGGTGACAATATAAAGCTTTGACATACTCCTTTCCCAATTTGGAACCAGTCCGTTGTTCCATGTCAGTTTCTAACTATTGCTTCTTGACCTGCATACAGATTTTTCAGGAGGCAAGTGAGGTGGAGTGTTATTTCCATCTTTTGAAGAATTTTCTACAGTTTGTTATTATCCACACAGTCAAAGGCTTTTCCATAGTCAATGAAGCACCTGAACATCTGGAAGTTCCCAGTTTATGTACTAACTAATGAAGGCTCTCTTGGAGAATTTTGAGCATTACTTTGCTAGTGTGTGAGATGAATGCAATTGTGCGCTAGTTTGAACATTCTTTGGCATTGCCTTTCTTTGGGATTGGAGTGAAAACTGACTTTTTCCAGTCCTGGGCCACTGCCAACTTTTCCGAATTTGCTGGCATATTGGGTGCAGCACTTTCACAGCATCATCTTTTAGGATTTGAAATAGCTTAACTGGAATTCTGTCACCTCCACTAGCTTTGTTCATAGTGATGCTTCCTAAGGCCCATTTGAATTCACATTCCAGGATGTCTGGCTCTAGGTGACTGATCACACCATCGTGCTTATCTGAATCATTAAGATCTTTTTTGTATAGTTCATCTGCGTATTCTTGCCATCTCTTCTGAATATCTTCTGCTTCTGTTAGGCCCATACCGTTTCTGTTGTTTATTGCACCTATCTTTGCATGAAATGTTCTCCTGGCATCTCTAATTTTCTTGAAGAGATCTCTACTCTTCTGTTCTACTGTTTTCCTTTATTTCTTCACAGTGATCACTTAGGAAGGCTTTCTTATCTCTTCTTGCTATTCTTTGGAACTCTGCATTCAGATGGATATATCTTTCCTTTTCTCCTTTGCCTTTCACTTCTCTTCTTTCCTCAGTTATTTGTAAGGCCTCCTCAGACAATGATTTTGCTATTTTTCATTTCTTCTTCTTGGGGATGGTTTTGATCACTGCCTCTTGTACAATGCTACAAACTTCTGTCCATCATTCTTCAGGCATTCTAATTATCAGATCTAATCCCTTGAATATATTTGTCAGTTCCACTGTATAATCATAAGGGATTTGATTTAGGTCATACCAGAATGGCCTAGTGGTTTTCCCTACTTTCTTCAATTTAAGTCTGAATTTTGCAATAAGGAGTTCATGATTTGAGCCACAGTCAGCACCTGGTCTTTTTTTTTTTTTTTTTTTTTTTTTTGCTAACTGTATTGAGCTTCACCATCTTTGGCTGCAAAGAATATATTCAATCAGATTTTGGTATTGACCATCAGTGGTATTAACCATCACCACTTAGTGATGTCCGTGAGTAGAGTTATCCCTTGTGTTGTTTGAAGACAGTTTTTGATATGACCAGTGAGTTCTCTTAGCAACTGGCTCATTTTGCACTCCAAGGCCAAACTTGCCTGTTCTTCCAGGTACCCCTTGACTTCCTCCTTTTGAATTCCAGTCCTCTATGATGAAAAGGACATTTTTTTTTTTTTTTTTGGTGTTCTAGAACGTCTTGTAGGTCATCATAGAACCATTCAGCTTCAGCTTCTTCAGCATTTGTGGTTGGGGTATAATAGATTTAGATTACTGTGATATTGAATGGTTTGCCTTGGAAACAAACAGATCATTCTGTTGTTTTTGAGACTGCACCTAAGTACTGCAATTCGGACTCTTTTGTTGACTATGAGGGCTACTCCATTTCTTCTGAGGGATTCTTGCCCACAGTGGTAGATATAATGGTCATCTGAATTAAATTCACCAATTCCAGTCCATTTTAGTTCATTGATTCCTAAAAAATCAATATGCACTCTTGCCATCTCTTTTTGACCACTTCCAATTTACCTTGATTCATCGACCTACATTCCAGGTTCTCATGCAATATTGTTCTTTACAGAATCAGGCTTTACTTCCATCAACAATCACATCCACAACTGGGGGCTGTTTTTGCTTTGACTCAGCCTCTTCATTCTATCTAGAGCTATTTCTCCTCTCTTCTCCAGTAGCATATTGGGCACCTACTGACCTGAGAAGTTTGTCTTTCAGTGTTATATCTTTTTGCCTTTTAATAGCATTCATGGGGTTCTCAAGGCATGAACACTGAAGTGTTTTGCCATTCCCTTCTCTAGTGGACCATGTTTTGTCAGAACTCTCCACCATGACCTGTACATCTTGGGTGACCCTACATGCCATAGCTCATAGTTTCAATGAGTTAGCTAAGGCTGTGATGCAAGTGATCAGTTTGATTAGTTTTCTGTGATTGTGCTTTTCATTCTCTCTGCCCTCTGATGGATAAGGATAAGAGACTTATGGAAGCTTCCTGATGGGAGGAACTGGTTGTAGGGGAATCTGGGTTTGCTCTGACGGGCAGGACCATGCTCACTAAATCTTTAAACCAATTGATGGGTGAGACTGTGTTCCCTTCCTCTAGTTCAGTTCAGTTCAGTTAATTTAGTCACTCAGTCATGTCCAACTCTTTGCGATGCCATGAATCACAGTACGCCAGGCCTCCCTGTCCATCACCAATGCCCGGAGTACACTCAGACTCATGTCCATCAAGTCAGTGATGCCATCCAGCCATCTCATCCTCGGTTGTCCCCTTCTCATCCTGCCCCCAGTCCCTCCCAGCATCAGAGTCTTTTCCAATGAGTCAACTCTTCACATGAGATGGCCAAAGTACTGAGTTTCAGCCTTAGCATCATTCCTTCCAAAGAACACCCAGGACTGATCTCCTTCAGAATGGACTGGTTGGATCTCCTTGCAGTCCAAGGGACTCTCAAGAGTCTTCTCCAACACCACAGTTCAAAAGCATCATATCTTCGGCACTCGGATTTCTTCACAGTCCAACTCTCACATCCATACATGATGACTGGAAAAACCATAGCCTTGAGTAGATGGATCTTTGCTGGCAAAGTAATGTCTCTGCCTTTCAATATGCTGTCTAGGTTGGTCATAACTTTTTTTCCAAGGAGTAAGCGTCTTTTACTTTCATGGCTGCAGTCACCATCTGCAGTGATTTTGGAGCCCCCCCCCCCCCCCCCCGCCGCAAAAAAATAAAGTCTGACACTGTTTCTACTGTTTCCCCATCTATTTCCCATGAAGTGATGGGACCAGATGCCATGATCTTCGTTTTCTGAATGTTGACCTTTAAGCCAACTTTTTCACTCTCCTCTTTCACTTTCATCAAGAGGCTTTTTAGTTCCTCTTGACTTTCTGCCAAAAGGGTGGTGTCATCTGCATATCTGAGGTTATTCATATTTCTCCCAGCAATCTTGATTCCAGCTTGTGCTTCTTCCAGTCCAGCGTTTCTCATGATGTGCTCTGCATAGAAGTTAAATAAGCAGGGTGATAATATACAGCCTTGATGTACTCCTTTTCCTATTTGGAAACAGTCTGTTGTTCCATGTCCAGTTCTAACTGTTGCTTCCTGACCTGCATATAAGGCTTCTCAAGAGGCAGGTCAGGTGGTCTAGTATTCCCATCTCTTTCAGAATTTGCTACAGTATATTGTGATCCACACAGTCAAAGGCTTTAGTATAGTCAATAAAGCAGAAATAGATGTTTTTCTGGAACTCTTTTACTTTCTCGATGATCCAGCAGATGTTGGCAATTTAATCTCTGGTTCCTCTGCCTTTTCTAAAACCAGCTTGAACATCTGGAAGTTCATGGTTCACGTATTGCTGCAGCCTAGCTTGGAGAAATTTGAGCATTACTTTATCAGAGTGTGAGATGAGTGCAATTTTGCGGTAGTTTGAGCATTCTTTGGCATTGCCTTTCTTTGGGATTGGAATGAAAACTGACCTTTTCCAGTCCTGTGGCCACTGCTGAGTTTTCCAAATTTGCTGGCATATTGAGTGCAGCACTTTCACAGCATCATCTTTCAGGATTTGAAACAGCTCAACTGGAATGCCATCACTACCACTAGCTTTGTTCATAGTGATGCTTTCTAAAGCCCACTTTCCTTCACATTCCAGGATGGCTGGCTCTAGCTGAGGATCACACCATCATGATTATCTTGGTTGTGAGGATCTTTTTTGTACAGTTCTTCGGTGTATTCTTGCCACCTCTTCTTAATATCTTCTGCTTCTGTTAGGCCCATACCATTTCTGTCCTTTATCGAGCCCATCTTTGCATGAAATGTTCCCCTGGTATCTCTAATTTTCTTGAAGAGATCTCTAGTCTTCCCCATTCTGTTCTTTTCCTCTATTTGTTTGCACTGACCGCTGAAGAAGGCTTTCTTATCTCTTCTTGCTATTCTTTGGAACTTTGCATTCAGATGTTTATATCTTTCCTTTTCTCCTTTGCTTTTCCCTTCTCTTCTTTGCACAGCTATTTGTAAGGCCTCCCCAGACAGCCATTTTGCTTTTTTGCATTTCTTTTCCATGGGGATGGTCTTGATCCCTGTGTCCTGTACAATGTCACGAACCTCATTCCATAGTTCATCAGGCACTCTGTCTATCAGATCTAGTCCCTTAAATCTATTTCTCACTTCCACTGTATAATCATAAGGGATTTGATTTAGGTCATACCTGAATGCTCTAGCGGTTTTCCCTACTTTCTTCAATTTAAGTCTAAATTTGGCAATAACGAGTTCATGATCTGAGCCACAGTCAGTTCCTGGTCTTGTTTTTGTTGACTTTATAGAGCTTCTCCATCTTTGGCTGCAAAGAATATAATCAATCCGATTTTGTTGTTGACCATCTGGTAATGTCCATGTGTAGAGTCATCTCTTGTGTTGTTGGAAGAGGGTGTTTGCTATGACCAGTGCATTTTCTTGGCAAAACTCTATTAGTCTTTGCCCTGCTTCATTCCACATTCCAAGGCCAAATTTGCCTGTTACTCCAGGTGTTTCTTGACTTCCTACTTTTGCATTCCAGTCCCCTATAATGAAAAGGACATCTTTTCTGGGTGTTAGTTCTAAAAGGTCTTGTAGGTCTTCATAGAACCATTCAACTTCGGCTTCTTCAGCATTACTGGTTGGGGCATAGACTTGGATTACTGTGATATTGAATGGTTTGCCTTGGAAATGAACAGAGATCATTCTGTTGTCATTTTTGAGATTGCATCCAAGTACTGCATTTGGACTCTTTTGTTGACCATGATGGCTACTCCATTTCTTCTAAGGGATTCCTGCCCACAGTAGTAGATATAATGTCATCTGAGTTAAATTCACCCATTCCAGTCCATTTTAGTTTGCTGATTCCTAGAATGTCGACGTTCACTCTCGTCATCGCTTGTTTGACCACTTCCAATTTGCCTTGATTCATGGACCTGACATTCCAGGTTCCTATGCAATATTGCTCTTTACGGCATCGGACCTTGCTTCTATCACCAGTCACATCCACAACTTGGTATTGTTTTTGCTTTGGCTCCATCCCTTCATTCTTTCTGGAGTTATTTCTCCACTGATCTCCAGTAGCATATTGGGCACCTAATGACTTGGGGAGTTCCTCTTTCAGTATCTTATCATTTTGCCTTTTCATACTGTTCATGGGGTTCTCAAGACAAGAATACTGAAATGGTTTGCCATTCCCTTCTCCAGAGGAGCACATTCTGTCAGACCTCTCCACCATGACCCGCCCATCATGGGTGGCCCCACGGGCATGACTTAGTTTCATTGAGTTAGACAAGGCCATGGTTCTAGTGTGACCAGATTGACTAGTTTTCTGTGAGTATGGTTTCAGTGTATCTGCCCTCTCATGCCCTCTTGCAACACCTACCGTCTTACTTGGATTTCTTTTACCTTGAACGTGGGGTATCTCTTCACGGCTGGTCCAGCAAACTGCAGCCACTGCTCCTTACCTTGTACGAGGGGTATCTCCTCACCGCCACCCCTCCTGACCTTGAACGTGGAATAGGTCCTCTAGGACCTCCTGTGCCCACCTTCCTCTAGTTGGCCTAGGCCAAACTATGGCTGGAATAATGGTGGTAATGGTGACCTCCTTCAAAAGGGTTTATGCCAGGACTGTTGTATCCAGTGCCTCCAACTACATGGCAAGCCACATGGCATGCCTCTGCCAGAGACTCCTGGACACCAACAGGCATGTCTGGCTCAGTCTCTTGTGAGGTAACTGCTCCTTTCTCCTGGGTCCTGGTCTGCACAAGGTTTTGTTTGTGCTCTCCAAGAGTCTGTTTCTCCAGTTCTGTGGACATTCTGTAATCAAATCCCACTGGTCTTCAAATGATCTGGGGGTTCTCAGTCCCTTTGGCAGATCCCCAGTTTGGGAAATCTGTTGTGGGCCTTAGAACTTTCACAACAGTTCTAGAACTTCTTTGGTATAATTATTCTCCAGTTTGTGGGTTGTCTGCTCAGAGGCTGTCTGGTGGGGCTCACACATTTCACTCCCCAGGTCTGCTGAGCCAAAGCCCCTGTCCCCTCACAGTCCACTGCTGACCTGTGCCTCCTCAGGAGACACTCAAACAATCTAAGGCAGGTCTGGTCCAGTCTCTTGTAGGGTTCCTGGTTTCTGGTGCACAAAAGGTTTTCTTTGAGCCCTCTGAGCATCTTTGGCGGGCATGGGGCTTGATTCTAAATGCAATTTCGCCTCTCCTACTGTTTTATTGGGGCTTCTCCTTTGCCCTTGGACATGTGGTATCTTTTTGTGTGTGTGTCGCAGCGGGGGGGGGGGGGGGGGGCGGGGATCCATCATTCTCCTGTCAATGGTTGTTCAGTGATTAGTTGTAAATTTGGAGCTCTCACAGGAGAAGATGGGTGCACGTTCTTCTACTCCCCATCTTGAGTTAGTTGATTTAAGACTACTTTTCTTCTTGTTCCTCAGTGCTTTTAATTTTATATCTTATATTATCTGTTTTAAATAATGCTGTAATAGCTTCTGTGTTTTGATGAGTACTCACCTGGTAACTTTTAGATTTCTTGATTTCCAACATTTCTATAGAATTTTGTTTTATATGTTTTTCTCTAACTTGCACAGAGCTAAATTTTAAAAATTTAGTCTAAGTGTACATCTTTGAATAGATAGGTTCAACTTATATTTCTGAGATTATTCTGAAATACTTAGTTTATATTTTCCACATTTTCCCTTTTTTTCCTTTCTTACTTGTTTTCATAAAGTTGTCCTGTTTTTGTTTTTATTTTATTGACTTGGAAATTCTATCTTCCATTTTTATTCTTTGAAAGATTAACCCAATAATCTAAATATATATTTAGACATATATATTTTTTATTAAAACCTAAATTTATTCGACATCTCAATCTTCTTTCTAAATAAGAAAAGAACATTATAGATTTTCTCATTCCCTCTGATATCCTTTAGAGTCCAAGTAATTATTGTTTCTTTAGTTCTCTGTTTTAATGTCAACAGTACTGTTCTTATTGTCATTACTATTATTTATACAACCAACACTTACTTACATTTATTAAGATATTTTCCAGATTTATAGGCACACCTAGTATTCTTGCATTACACTTCATCCTTCCCTTCTCTTCTTGCTGAAATTCATCTTTCAATAATTTTTCCAATAAGAGTCAGTTTCAATATTGAATTTTTCCATTAACAATTCTTTTCTGAAATAGCAAACCATCTTGCTCCTCATATACCTAAAATGTGCTTTCTTTAGACTTCTCTGTTAAATTATCTTTTTGCTGAGTATCAAATTTTATGTTTACATTTATTTTTTCATAGTGCTTTAAAACAATAACTGCATTGTTGTCTGGCTTCTATTGCTATGACTGAGGAGTAGGCTACTGATCTGGTTGATATATCCTGCAGGTAGTCTGAAATCTTCTATATTTCTTTCACATTTTTTACATGTAATTGTCTTTGCATTATGGGAGAGTTCTTCTGTTCTGTTTCCCAATTCATAAAGTCCCTCTTTCATTCTTTAAAAGCTATTATTTAACACATCCATTATATTTTTAAGTTTTGTGACTTTACTTTATTTCCAAGATTACCAATAAATTCATTTCCATGCTACTTTCATGCTGCTTTCATAAATTCCTAATCTTGTTTTATGGATGATGATTTTGCTTTTCAGGGATTGTTGCTTGGGGCAGCAGGGTGGGTTAGAGGTTGGTTGGTTGATTTGGGGGACAGTTTTAAGCTTTAAGGCCCTTCCAGATCATTTTGTTAGCTCTCTTTTTTATGGTTGTGAATTTTCTTACTTATGGATTCTATTGACGACTTTTTATGATACCAAGTGTCTGTGTGTTCTTTTTGCTTGAGAGAGTATCTTCAGTGCAGAGTTCCTCCTATGTTTGGCTTGCATGTAAGGCAGGGTCATCCTTGCTTCACTAGTTTTCTGGCCTCAAACCCAAGTCACATATTGCAGTCTTGTCTTGGGATTCTCACTTATTCAGGTGGGCAAGTTACAACCACTATATGTTATTCAAGCTCAAATTCCAGTCTCATACAGAAACCTGTTTCAACTACCAGATTTTGACAGAAGTAAGTTTCAGATGGGTAAGTAAATGTATTTCCTTTCTCTTTCAACACAGAACACAGATGATATTTGAGAGCAAAGCAAATAATACTTGTTCCCCATAATGAGGAAAACTTCATCCTCCTCATGACAGAGGCATATTTAGCCCTTGCTCTTATAAAGACATTGAAGTCTTCATCCACTTTCCAGTCCCAACTTCCCAAAAACTATGTACCTTCAGGCTCTGACTACCTTTGTAGCTTTCCTCTCTATCCATAGTGGTTGTCCCAGTTGTCTTTGAATGTGTTTATATATGTATATATATATACACATATATGACAATATATATGACACATATATATATATGACACATATATATGACAATATTTTATCCTTCATTCTTAATCATTTAGAACAGAAGCTGGAGATTTCTGCATGTCCTCATTCTGTTCTACTGACCTGAAATTTTGCTTCTATTTTTTAAATAAATTATTACTAAACAACAAAAACTAAAATCCTATGAGCTTAGCAATCAAGACACTTGATGTATGGGGTAAGTGAATCATTATTTTTCATTTCTCTGTTTAGGTTTTATATCATTATATGGATGACTGTGATAATAACTGTCATCATAGTGACTTCCAATATTTTCAATGTATGTGGCTTCTTTAAAGCACTTGACATGCACAGTTCCTGGAAGAATAAATATAGTTTGTATTATTATCTCCATTTTTCAAATGAGGAAAACTAAATAAATCACAGAACTAGTTAAATGATTAACCCAGGATGGAGTCTTACCTTTTACATATGAAAGCAATATTTAAGGTCAATATTTAAGGACATGTCCCATGTCAAGTGGTCATTTAACTAGATAAATGATTCTCAAACTTTTAGACAAAATGTTTTCATACCTTTCAGTGGACTCATTTAAATTTTTGTGAAAATTAAATCCATTTTTTCAGAGTTGAGGGATTACACTCAAACTAACTATGCATGTAAAGGACAAGATTTCTTTTCTTTCCTCCCCTTGCCCAGTAACCACATCTCTGGCAGCATCAACTAAGAAATTCAAGCACCTATATATCTCAGTGACAAATGGTCACTTAGGGCTTCCCAACTGAATCTCCAGATCTAGAGCTGAGCAGATTTTTTATTGCATATTCACCTTCAATACAAAAACTATGTTATCCTGAACTGACTTTTATGTCTTAATGTTCTTTAGGAAGTAATAAAGTAATTCTGTATTTTCTAGCCAGAGCTGAATCAGTATGCTTCCAAACAATTGAATGTAAAACACTGGTAGTCAGCTGTTGAATTCTATGTCCCCTTATTTACTTCCAGCATTTCCTGCAAAAGTAGAGGAAAATGTTGATGACTATTTCAAATTCTCTCAGGAGCTAGTTCCAAGGGTGAGTGGGCTAGTTCCAAGGGCTAGTGGTTCTAGCCATGTTGTTGGTGGCAATGTTCTTAGAACACCTCCCCTCAAATAGGAGATAGTCAATGTTTGCTTCATCTGGGGTGGGTTTTCTGCAGGAAGAGAGGCACGGATGATCAGAGTTAGACAACTGAGAATTAACTATACTGCTAGCCCCTGGAGAAGGAAATGGAAACCCACTTCAGTATTCTCGCCTGGCAGGCTTACAGTCCATGAGGTCAAAAGAGTTGGACATGACTTAGCAACTAAAGAGAGAAAAGAAATGAATTCATATTATATTAAATATGATAACATCAACAAATATTTGAAAAATTGTAATAAATGTTATGCATTCAGTCCATAGTCTATGCTTCATATGACGAATTCACAAACCTTAGTGGTAACTCCAAAGCACCCACGCTTTGATCCTATCTACATCATTCATGGAACATCCTCATTCTCTTAAATCTTCATCATCAATATTAAATATGTAATGAAACTCTACCTGAACTTCTCAAAGAATTAGAAGAGTCCTGATATGATAGTGATGAAATGTAAGATGGATCATTCAATGGAAATATAGATATATAAATATTTTCTACTAACCTTCTTATGATTCCTAAAAGATAATAAAGACAAAATCAAATTAAGATTTAAAGAAGAAAAACATTAGACAAGAAGGGAGATAAGACAAAAGATATTCAATTTATTGTCACCCTTTTAAGGCTGATAAGTTTTCAATTCTGCTAATTATTAAAAGATGTTAGAGAATTTTTTCTTTTCAGTGAAGCCTGTCCCTGAACTCATCACAGAAAGGAAGATCTTGCTGATACAGGCCAGTGTTTCCTTTTGTGAATGTAACATGATTATATGGTCTGGGTGTTATACTTTTTAAACTACTTATATAATAAATCTTCACAGATTGCAACAAACTATAATTACTAGCTGGAACTATTTCTACACAAACTTTTTAAGCAAATGAGTAGCTCTATTCTCTATTTAAGAATAAAACTAAGATGAAATGTTTGTATTACTCATTTCAACTAGCATTATTTTATTTAAATAATGCTAACTTTTCTGATTATAAAAGTAATATATGTATGTTGTGGGCTTCCCTGTTGAATCAGCAATAAAGAATCTGTCTGCAATCTGGGAGACTCAGGTTCTATCCCTGGGTTGGGAAGGTTCCCCTGGACAAAGGGATGGCTACCCACTCCAGTACTGCTTGGAGAATTCTATGGACAGGGGAGCCTGGTGGGCTACAGTCCATGGGGTCACAAACAGTCAGACACAATTGAGTGATACAAACACACACACATACATGCATATTGTAGGAAAAGAGAGAAATGCTGGGAGGAAAAAATTAAGTACAAAATAGCAACATTAGCCACTATCAATATTTTGTGACAGACATAGGGTTCAATAGCAGGTTTGACTCCATGGTGTAAATTCTGAACCCTTATGCTATCTAATTGCTAATTTTCTGGCTTCAGTGGAAGTTCAAGATACAGTAATAGAAATAGCATATCTTCACCTCAACTTAAAAGTTTTCTGGGCTTCTGGGTTAAGACAGAAAGATACAACATATGCATATAATTTTGCTGTCTCTCAAAATCCTTCTAAAATGACAGTAGAGAGACTTTTTTAAAGCATAAATCCATAAGAATGATAAGAATCAAAGAAAGCAGCAAGTAAGTTTTGGAACCTGTGATGCAAAAGGACTGCTGTAACCAATTTAGCAAAACTAAGAAAGCTGAATCCTAAACTAGTAGTAGGGAAAGCCAAGAGTCCATCTGATTTATACTGTACAGATTGGCAGCAGTGGGGATAGCTAAGATAAGATAATAGTTCAGTCTTTCAAGAAATTGCTAGGTCCCAAAGATCCCTCCCTTCCCTTAACCTTGACACAGCTAACAACTATTCTTCCCCAACCTAAGCAAAGACTACAATTTTATTCCTTGAAGAGACTCTCTGGACTGGGAAACCAATGGCACAATTAAAGACTGAAGAAGCCTACTGAAAGCGTGGATTTAAATAAACATACATCTGAACGGTGAACCCATATCCCACCCCAGGCGCCTTCCCCTACTCAGGTTCCATTAAGAGTGGAATATAAGCCTTCACATGTAGCTTTGGGCCAAGGATTGGAAAAGCCTTCTCTGAGGAATCTGAGAAGCCCAAGGGGAAAAGATACTGACATTGGAATTCCCCCAGTGAAAAGTCCCTAACAGCTCATCTTACACAGAAGTGCACAATCAACAAGCTTCACCCCTGTACTCAGAGAGTCTTAGCAGTTTTTAGTCCTACATACTTAAAGATTATCAGAAAATGTGGAAGTTAAAGTTCAATACAAACAGAAGAAATGCAATCTTAAGTAAACAGAAATTGTACAGGGAAAAGAAAACATTCAAAGAAGTAATTAGATTGGCTTCCAACTTTTCATCAGCAATATTGGAAGATAGAAGGCTTCCAATTACTTCAAAATTCTGAAGAAAAACTGTGTCCAACTCAGAATTTTATCCTCAGGCAAGTGAAAAAGTAAAACAAACATGTTTTCAGGGGATTCCCTGGTATCCAGTGGTTAGGACTCCACTCTTTCACTGCTGAGAGCCCTGTATAAAATTTGCTGCAAATGGAAATACCAGTTTTGTTATGAAACAACCCCTTTAATGGTTTATCTTTTAGTCTGTGTAACTCTGTATTTCTTTTCACTAATTGCCTCCATAAAAGCTCTGCATAATGGTGTGTGTTGATCTATGAGACTTCTTCTAGCCTTTATTTCATGTGCATTTTTTTCTTACCTTGTTATTCTCTCTGGCAGATACTTGTATTAATATTTGACCCATGCAAGGTGTGTTCAGCCAAAGATAGTCCTCAGTCAGATTGTGGCCTGAGACAGATGGTGAGGCCCAGTCTATGCCTTGGAGAACTCAGATTACATTTCCAGGGTGTTCTCATATAACAGCTGTGTGCCTTTGATCAAAACACTGAGAAATTCAAGCCCTCACGTCCTCCTCAGCACAAAAACAGCCAAGACCTTGTTCTCTTGGATCAAGGAAATGCAATTTCCCCATAAATTTTCATATGTGGTAAATACCTACACTTGCAGGGGTGCTGTAGAGATGCAGGATGACATGGGTCAGACGGAAAGAAGACCTCTGAAAGGAAGGGAAGGGACTTGAGGAGGGTGTTTCCCAACGTGCCTGCTATAGCATCCATACTTGTAACAGTGCTTGGCACATGCTTTGGGATTATTAAATACTAGTTGAATAAATATGCTGATGCTGTGCCTGGCATGTCCGTTGCTTTCCCAGATTGACACATTTCTGCTCATCCTTAAGATCCAGTTTACCAATCTCTTATACAACTTTCTTAGACCCACTCAAACTCTTTCCTCTATACACATTTGCATTTTGAACAGATTTCTGATGCTTGTTCTTATAATACAGAATTACAATTATTTGATTGCCTGTCTATCCTCTCTGGTCTTCCCATGTGGCGCTAGTAGTAAAGAACCCGCCTACAATGGAGAGGATGTAAGAGATCTGGGAAGATCCCCGGAGGAGGGCATGGCAACCCACTCCAGTATTTTTGCCTGGAGAATCCCACGGACATAGCTACAGTCCATAGGGTCACAAAGAGTCAGACACGACTGAGCGACTGAACTGAACTGAACTGAAGCGACTTAACAAGTACTCATGCTATCCTCCCTACGAGACTTTTAATTCCTTGAGAGCTTAAAGCTTTGAGTTATTTATCTCTGTATTCATGCTGCCTAGCATGGTGTCTGAATATTTATTTATTCTTTATTCAACAGAATTGAAGTGCCCTCTATGTTCCAGGCACCAGTATGGCCTTTTGGGATAAACCAGTGAACAAGACATGAAACTTACATGCCCCCCAGTCTTAGATTCTATTAAAGGTTTGAAGACAATTCAAATCACAGTGATAAATGCAATGATGACGGTCATGAGTGCATTGTTGGAGAACATGGGAAGGGCATCATGATCAAAATTTGAGAGATCTGGAAAAGCTTACAAAAGAAGGCTTCCCAGAAAAGCAAAGAATATCTGAAGAATAGATTGAAGTTATCTAGGAAGGGTGGAAATGAGTGCTTCAAGAAGTATAGCAAGTTTGGGAAGTGGAAGGACAAAAGAACAGAAAAATAAGAAAGGAAGAAACAGATGAAAGAGAAGAAGAGAGGAATGGAAGAAGTGATGAGGGGAGAAATGAAGGGATGCTATATTGTCTTATTTGCCTTATACTACTTTTTCTTCCAATGGTGGCCCCCTGGTGGGGATCCAAGGGTGATCCCCACCCTTCTTATTTGGGGGATCTGACTTATCCCCAGTCACAGAATCACAAGCAATTTCAGAGTAAAAAGGGCTTATCCCCTTTTACCAAGTTTTATGCCTCTTATTCTACAATTATGAAAACTGAGAACTTTGTTGTTCAGTTGCTCAGTCATGTCCAACTTTTGATCTGTGACCCCATGATCTGCAGAATGCCAGGCTTCTGTGTTCTTCACTATCTCCCAGAGTTTGCTCAAACTCTTGCCTGTTGAGTTGATGATGCCATCCAACCATCTCATCCTCTATTGTCCCCTACTCCTCCTACCCTCAATCTTTTCTAGCCTCAGTGTCTTTTCAAATGAGTCGGCTCTTCACATCAGGTGGCCAAAGTACTGGAGCTTCAACTTCAGCATCAGTCCTTCCAGTAAATACTCAGAGTTATTTCCTTTAGGATTGACTGGTTTGATCTCCTCACTGTCCAAGGGACTTTGAAGAGTCCTCTCCAACACCATAGTTCAAAAGCATCAATTCTTCAGTGCTCCACCTTCTTTATGGTCCAACTCTCACATCTGTACATAACTACTGGAAAAACCATAGCTTTGACTAGGCAGATTTTTGTTGGCAAAGTGATGTCTCTGCTTTTTTTAACATGTTGTCTAGGTTGGTCATAGCTTTTCTTCCAAGGAGCAAGCGTCTTTTAATCATTTCATGGCTGTTGTCACTCCCCACAGTGATTTTAGAGCCCAAGAAAATAAAGTCTGTCACTTTTTCCATTGTTTCCCCATCTATTTGCCATGAAGTGATGGGACCAGATGCCATGATCTTAGTTTTCGAATGCTGACTTTTAAACCAGTTTTTTCACTCTTCTCTTTAACCTTCCTCAAGAGGCTCTTTAGTTCTTTGCTTTCTTTGAAGAAAGGTTATTATCTGAGGTTATTGATATTTAAATTATAATAGCAACATTCTGCTTTTATCTCACCCTTATCCAGTTTGAGTCCAATAGCACTGTGAAGCAACATCATTTTTTTTTTTACATATGAGGAAACTGAGGCTCAAGTGGAATTAGTGGTATAGCTAGAAGCCAAGCCTAGTGTCATATCCATTGCTCATTCCATCACACCTCAATTCCTCTTCAAAAGTCACACTGTCAGGAACAGAGCCAGCAGTAGTCTTGACTCCTTATCCAAAACTCCTTCCAGAAGGCAAGAGTGTCCTGACACCTGATATGGACTGATCACTGCTAATTATCACAGTGTGTCCCAATTACAAGAACATTTGTGCTGAATGACTCATTCCCCAATAGTCACAGGAACATTGGAATAATGAGGGTTTACTTCTATACTCACAGAGGTATGTATAAGGAGGTTCACTCAAAATTTTTAAAAAGCAAATTTCTGAATATTATGTACTATGCTTACATTTTGATAAGTTAAAATAATTGCATAATATTTGATACATACGTATAAGCAAAGTGTGAAAGTATGGATGGAATGAATACCAAGTTCATAATACTGGTTTCCACTAGGAAAGAACAGGAATAAGATAAGAGAAGGTAACATAGCATCTTCAATTTCACTGTGCTTTTTCTTCTTAAAAATTTTTTAAAATCTGAATCCAAAACTTAAAGATATTTTATAATTCTTTGTTCATTTCTGCAACAGATTTATTTTTCAAAGCATTGTAATAAGCCTGAAATTTCACATGTAAGCTTCAAATACTTCTTCCACTCCAGACAACACTTCCAGTTTTCTCATATGTTAAAGGAAGAAAAGATACATTAGATTATTTCTAAGAGCCCTTTCAGCCTTGACACTCAAGCCTCCTTCAAGATCTCAAAGGCTTTAAAGAGATTATAAATAAGTAACCTTTTGTTTAAGTAAATTCTGGAAAAGCACTGTCAGCTATTTCAAGGGAAGTAAGTCCTGAAGCTTTTTTTAAACTATGAATGCTTTTCTTCTTTTCATAGTAGCTTTATCCCTGGAGGCATTCCCCAGAGGCATTAGTGTCTTATCTATTTATATTCTGGGAACCCTGTCTAAATTAACCTTCCACACAAGGTTTATGTGGTGATGGGGTCTGGCCATTCTGCTTCTCTCTCTAGATCTCAAGCCTTGTCATGAAACTTTTTTATCACTAATTCTTGTATCAAAAACCAGGCTTAGCAGTTTGGTGACCAGAAGTTGACCACAAAAGGAGAACTTGTGATCTGACACAGGTTTAATGATGGGACAGAATATTTGCAATCAGGATGGTCGCAAATCTTCAGTCTTGTGGGAGACTGAATGACTCTGTTAGATTCCAGTTGGGTTGAATAGGAAGACTGGCAGAACCAAGGGTTTTATACATAATCAAGCTGCTCTTCAAGTGCACACAAACACTTCCAACGTAATACTAGGGAGAAGTTTCAACCAAAAAAGAGCTAAGAAAACAGCAGCAAAAAGACTGATAATGAGCATTTAATATATTTCATTGTAGAACTAAGAATTAAACAAGGGTTAATAAACATGTAGAAAAATAGTATGTGGACAAAATTTGCAGTAGTCAAAACACGGAAACAACTCATGTCCATCAATGGATGAATGGACACAGAAGAGAAGATATGGTACATACTGATATATACAATGGAATACTACTCAGTCATAAAAGGGAAGAAATGTGGCCATTTGCAACAATATTGATGGACTGTAATGGCAATATATTAAGTGAAAGACAGAGAAAGAAAAATATTATCTCACTTACATGTGGAATCTGACTAAAACAAACATACCCGTAATACAGAAGGACAGACTGGTGGTTACCAGAGGTAGGGGATGAAAGGTGGGCAAAATTGGGTGAAGCAGGTCAGAATTTACAAACTTCCAGTTATAAAAATAAATAAGTCTTGGGGCTATAATGTACATCATGGTGACTCTAGTTATAATGTGTGTGGGTGTGTGTGTGCTCAGTCATGTCTGACTCTTTGCAACCCATGGACTGTAGCTCACCAGGCTCCTATGTCTATGGAATTTTCCAGGCAAGAAAGCTGGAGTAGGTTGTCATTCCCTTCTTCAGTGGATATTTCTGACCCAGGGATCAAACCTGAGTCTCCTGCATCTCCTGCTTTGGCAGGCATATTCTTTACACTAGTGCCACCAATTAAGCTGTTAATAATACTATTCTGGATATTTTGAAGTTTCTAAAGGGGGAAATGTTAAAAGTTTTCATCACAAGAAAAAAATTGTAACTGTGTGGTGATGAATGTCACCTAGACTTATTACAGTGATCATCTCACAGTATTTACAAATGTTGAATCATTATTATGTACACCTGAAACTAATACATTATATGTAAATTATATCTCAATTTTAAAAAGAAACAAAGATAACTGTTACGACTATTGATACAAACTTCACTAAATACCGAAAGAAACCTTTTCAAACAGTAAAGAAACACAGTAAATATAATACATACAGTAGAGGAATGATTTCCAGGAAATAACATTAAGTGGAAAAAGAAAAACACTAAAGAGTACACATGGCATGCTAATTTTTTTGTTAGAATAGGGGAGATAAAAAAGCATTCTTTTGCCAAAAAAAAAAAAAAAACACAGGAAAGATAACCAAAAAACAATGAAATTGATTACGGATCTTCCTTGATTTACAGTAGGGTTACATCTCAATAAACCCATAATAAATTGCAGTTAATACACATAACCTACAACACAACAAAGCTTAGCCTTGACATTAACCTACAGTTGGGCAAAATCATCTAAAATGAAGCCTATTTTACAATAAAATGTTAAATATTGTGTAATTTATTTAATTCTGTATTGAAAGTGGAATACAGTAGTTGTAAATGTATCAGCTGTTTTCCCTTGAGATCACAGGGCTGACTGCAAACTGCAGTTCACTGTCACTACCCAGAATCATGAGATCACGCTACATATCACTGACTGGGAAAAGATCAAAATTCAAAATTTGAAGTACAGTTTCTACTGAATGCATACCAATTTCACACCATCAAAAATCTTAAATGGATATGTTGTAAGTTGGGGACATACTAAGTGTGGAGAGAAGAGAGGAGGAATGCATAGGAAGGAGAGTGATACTTCTCTCAGTATAGTTTTGACCTTTGGAAGTATGTTACTCTCTTACATTTTCAAATAATGAAATTAAATCAAGAGTTGGGAGAGAACTAAAACCAGATGTAAACAGAAACAAATGAACTCAGTTGCAATTAAAATAAATGTCAAACAGATTTCAAAATCTCTTTTTAGTAAGTTTGTTTTTCATAGGGGTATGGACGCAACAATTCTACTTTGCTGACTAAGGTCCGTCTAGTCAAGGCTATGGTTTTTCCAGTAGTCATGTATGGATGTGAGAGTTGGACTGTGAAGAAGGCTGAGCGCCAAAGAATTGATGCTTTTGAACTGTGGTGTTGGAGAAGACTCTTGAGAGTCCCTTGGACTGCAAGGAGATCCAACCAGTCCATTCTGAAGGAGATCAACCCTGGGATTTCTTTGGAAGGAATGATGCTAAAGCTGAAACTCCAGTCCTTTGGCCACCTCATGCGAAGAGTTGACTCATTGGAAAAGACTTTGATGCTGGGAGGGATTGGGGGCAGGAGTAAAAGGGGACGACAGAGGATGAGATGGCTGGATGGCGTCGCTGACTCGATGGACGTGAGTCTGAGTGAACTCCAGGAGTTGGTGATGGACAGGGAGACCTGACGTGCTGCGATTCATGGGGTTGCAAAGAGTCGGACACAACTGAGCAACTGAACTGAACTGAACTGACATGTCAGGCGAGTGTATTCTCCTTGGTTCTGTCTCGTCACAACAAAGATTTGGAGTGATGGACATTAAAGCCCTCGGCGAGTCACAGCTCTTGAGTCTTGGACAAACTGTGTTATAGCTCTTAGACAAATCAGTGTTACAGCTATATTTTATTTAGAAGATAGCAGGAGAATCCATCCTTGAAGCGTTAGGGCATGTCAACCCAAAGACAGGAAGAGAAGAGAATGGACAAGTGTGCCAGCGCGGGAGAGAGAGAGAGAAAGAGAGAAAAAGAGAAAATGTGCATGAACCCGCAGAGGAGAGAGAGATAAAGCACTTTGGCTCCTCCTTTTATATGTTTTTTTTCCTCCCCCGAGCCTGCCCTATGCAAATTGAGCTTAGCCAGGAGTGCTGTTTGTTCTACCTGAGGGTTTCACTCCGGTCCTCAGACCTTCCTTTGACTTTCCTTTGTTCTATTTTCACGGGCTTTTCCCTTCCTTGTCTTTTAGCCACTGCCATTTTGGACTCCTATTTCCTATTCTAACTACTTAACATTATATTTATTGCAGAATTAAGTAAGCAAGTAAATGTTATTATGTTTGAGAAAGCCAGAGTTCTCACTGTGTAAGAAAAGAGTTACAATTACAGCATAGGGGAAAGAAAGAAGATCCCTGTGTGGCTGAATTGTTATAAGCATAAACTAATGATTTCTAAAACATGCCAGTAACACTGAATACCCCTAATGCCCAGATCTTCAGTTCAGTTCATTCGCTCAGTCGTGTCCTACTCTTTGCGACCCCATGAATCGCAGCACGCCAGGCCTCCCTGTCCAGATCTTGGTTTATAATAACAGTGGTATCATCAAATAAAAGGGACAGGTGACGTTGAAAAGTAGCTCGTTGCAGTCCACAGTAGGTTGCCCTAAATGTGCCTCAATGGCATATTGATTACTTTGAATTAAACTTACTTTAAATGGTTAACACAAGAGGGACACTCTGACCCTCCTCTCTTGTTTTCCTAAAAGCAGGGAATAAATCTTTCATGGAAAAGGTGCACTCCCAGCATCTGAAAGTAAAAGGACACCTTAATCACCAAAGATAGGGAATTAGGGCCAAGAAATCTATATAAACAAACTTGTCATTTTTGTCATTTACTATTCCAAGCCCAAACTCTGTTTTGATTGTTCACTGATTGGACCCCCAAAACTTAAATTTCTTTGTCCTGTCAGTTCCTCACAAATGTATTATTGCTTTGTCTAAAAAGAGTAAAAGCTGCCTGCTTTGGCCACTTCTTGTGTCCCATTTCTGTGGTATCTTATGCACATGAATTAAAACCTGTTTCTTTTTCTCCTATTACTCTGTCTTGTGTCAATTTTATTATTAGTCCCACGACAAGAACTCAAAAAGGGTAGAGGAGAAAATTTCTCACTTCCCAATAGGTTTATGATATGAAAAAAAAAAATTAACAGGGGTCTATACTTCACATTATTAATGTAAATTCTAAATTGTTCAAATATGTGAAAAGTAAATCCAAAAAGCAAATAAGAAAAAACTTTAAGAAAATATTTTACAAATTTAGTGAAGGATTTCTTAAACAAGAACTAACAAGCAAAAACTCTAAGGAGAAAAGTTGATGAAATTTGGCTATATCAAAATTAAGGATTTCGGGTCAACAAAGTAACAAAGAAAATGTTTGCAATGTATAAAACCAACAAAGAATTAATTTCTACATTGTACCAGGAACACCTGAAAACATATAGGAAAAGGAAAAGATATCCATTTTAAGGTAAATAATATAAATAAATAATCTGCATAAATAATATGAATCACAAAATGGAAAAAAAAAAATGACTAGCAAATACATGCCCCTCAGAAGAAGGACTTTTTCTTCCTTCAATGCACAAGACTTTCTTATTCTGGCATTGAGTCTCTGCACTAAATCATTGCCTCATTCTTTAATGCTTTTCTCCTAAAACTTCCCATGACTGATTCCTTCTTGCTATTCAAATCTTAGTTTAAATGTTAACTCTTCAGAAAAGTCTTTGCATTTCACTCCACTTACCATAGCCATCCCACTACCTGCCCCATTATTTATTACACCATACTGTTTTACTTTCATCTTAAAATTATTCAGTGACATAGTCTTTTTTATCTGTATGTTAAATTTCTCTCTATAACTGGACAGAAAGACCCAGGGAGTAGGAAACTTGTCTGTCTCTTCAACCTTGTACCAATGTTTGCCACATAGTTGGTGTTCAATAAATATTTGTGGAGTTAATAAGCATATTGATAAATGAAACAGATAATGCAATCCCTGTTGCTGGCTTAATGACATTTCTAGAAAATATGTTCAATCATAATTAAATGATTAATTAATGGAAACTTACTAGGTAGTATCAAGCATCAGATGGAGAACTGGACAGGATGATCATTTAATAAGCTTGTTCTAAAAATAATACATTGAGTCAAAAGAGCACAGTTCCCTTGGATACCTTTGTTTTGACCACAGTGCCTAGAGTTCATTTTTAGTCAAGTGAATTAAGCCAATTGAAATTCAGTCTTCTTTAGGACTATGCACATTCTAAACACCATTGCCCTGATATGAATTTCATCAACAGGAGGTGGTATCTGTGTGGAATATTCCACCAGGCAGAAATAATCTAACCCTGAATTTCTGAGACTCAACATCACAGACAGTTGCTTTCCACTTTAAATATTTGGGAAGAGAGAGTCACCACATGATAGTCACCACTACATTTAACTAACTGGATCCAATGTGAAAAATCCAGTTGGTTTCTTATGATCATGTCTCAGGAAGAAGTGAGATCTCATGGTACCACACCTGCCATTTCAGTTAAGCCACAGAGACCTCTGATTTAGCAAATTGTTGAATTTATTTCAACAGAGTAACTATATGCTTGGAAAATTTCTCATACAGCTTCTCAACATGCCATGTGATTTCTAATGATCCATTTATGTAATCTTCGCTTGCCCAGTATAACATGAGATTCATCCCTGAGGATTTGCAGAGATGTCTATTTATGACGTTTGGTTTGGTTTGACCTTAGATGAGGAGTTAAGTTAGATATAATCCTAACTCTTAACACATTATCATCATCAGTCCAGGCAGAAATACCTCTCTTGGTCTATTTTATCTCTTCACTCTTTGTCCTCATGTCTGACCACCAATGTCACTAATGACAATGTATTTTATATAATGTTCTAAACCAGGCACACATCTTCATGAAATATTTTATATGTTTATGTACTTTTAACATAATTTCAGAGAAGGCAATGGCACCGCATTCCAGTACTCTTGCCTGGAAAATCCCATGGACGGAGGAGCCCGGTAGGCTGCAGTCCATGGGGTCACGAAGAGTCGGACACGACTGAGTGACTTCACTTTCACTTTTCACTTTCATGCATTGGAGAAGGAAATGGCAACCAACTCCAGTGTTCTTGCCTGGAGAATCCCAGGGACGGGGGAGCCTCATGGGCTGCCATCTGTGGGGTCGCACAGAGTTGGACACCACTGAAGTGACTTAGCAGCAGCAGCAGCAGCAACATAATGTCATCAGTTTCTTCTACCACTTCAACACCAATTGAAAGGTATATCTATCTCTGCATAAATATCTAGTTCAAATCTTCTACTTCAGTCTGTACCAACTTATTTTAATTACCCATTCTCTTGTGCAAGTGTTATTGCTATTGTCAACAGAGTCTTATATTCTGGTTATTTTCAAGTTTGTTATTACTGATCTGGAGGATCAATGTCGATTTTTTTTTCAGTGTTGATTTTTTTGTAAGTTGACTTTATATCCAATAATTTTGTCAAATATTTATGTTAGTTCTAATATATTTCCACGCTGACTATGTCAACCAAAAATTAATCAGTAGTCAGTCTAGGAAGAAAATAGAAAATTTTACTTGAACCAACCTGATTATAACCCGAGGCATTTTTTCAGAAAATTCTGAGGACTACCGTGCTCATTAGAGATCAAAACACCGTTATATTTAAGACAAAGAGTTATACATCAAATTATATGTTGACAGTTTATACAATCCAGATTTGCACATACAAAGTGAATAGTGGGTGGTTGTGACCCCATGTAAGATTAAGAAGGAATGTTATCTCCTAAGGAGCTTTGGTTAATGAAGATGCATAATACACAGTAAAGGGGGTGGGGGCGGGGGGGGGGGGGGGCGGGGAAGAGGCCCAAAAAGGCAGAGAAATTTTTTATATTTAAATTTGTCTTATCTTGCTATAAAGTATGAATTTTATTTCATCAAATAGACTGATTTTTATCTCTTTTTTTTTCAGTCTTAATATCTCTTGTGACTTTTTCTTGTTTTAGTACTTTTACTGTTAAAAAGTAGTAGTGAACAAAGTTACTCATTACAGTAAAAGCCTGGAAAGAATTCAAATATCTATCAATAAGTAACAGTTTGGATAAACTGTAGTACATGCACACAATTTTACACAGTACTATACAACAAAAAAGGAAATGAGGAAGACCTCATTTTATGAAATAATCTCTGGAATATTTGCTGAAAGTGAAAACAAGGTTCAGAATAGAGAGTATATACCACTCTATTTCTTTTATCTAAGGAATAGTGAGGAGATACAAATGAGAGAGAGAATTTGCTCCTATAAATTATTTTTAAAATATTAAAGAAAAAGATTTTAAAAGAAGACAATTTAGGTGAAAGAAATGTTGACACATCATGAAGCAGGGAGTCTCCTTTCCTAAAGTCCAGAAACTATGAAATAGAGCAGGAGAGAGGAAGCTTTTGTAGAATAAAGAATAAGGAACAAGAAAAAATTTTAAATGTACAACCAAGATTACTCTACCCAGGAAAGATATTATTCAGATTTGATGGAGAAATCAAAAGCTTTACAGATAAGTAAAAGCTAAGAGAATTCAACACCACCAAACCAGCTTTATAACAATTGCTAAAGGAACTTCTCTAGATGGGAAATATAACAGAAGAAAAAGACCTGCAAAAACAAACCTAAAACAATTAAGAAAATGGTAACAGGAACATTCTTATTGATAATTAGCTTAATTAAGTTAAATGGATTAAATGCACCAACCAAAAGACACAGACTGGCTGAATGGTTTTTTGGTTTGTTTTTTTTTAAGTATATATGCTGTCTACAAGAGACACATTTCAGACATACTGACTGAAAGTGAGGGGATGAAAAAAGATATTCCATGCAAATGGAAATCAAAAGAAAGCTGAAGTAGAAATACTCAGACAAAATAGACTTTAAAGACTGAGGAGGGGGGATTTTTCAAGACGGTGGAGGAATAAGATGGGGAGATCACCTTCTCCCCTACAAACACGTCAAAAATTCAACTGCCTGTGGAACAACTCCTGCAGCACGTCTTCTGAATGCTGACAAAAGACTCCAGACTTCTCAAAAAGGCAAGCCAATCTCCTCAGAATAATATAGGACAAAAAATAAAGAAAAAAAAGAGACATAGGATTTCAGGATGGAGACCTATGCTCTGAGGAGGGGAGTCATGAAGGAGGGAAAGTTTCTGCATGCTTGGAAACCTCCTCACAGGTGGAGTCAGAGGGGAACTTTGGAACTTCCGAGGGAAACACAGCAACAGGTATGTGGTATGCAAAATGGAGAAAATTCACCGGAGATTGTTGCTGAATAGCACTTCCCAGCCTTAAGGTGAGTGGGGGCTGGGTGCTGAGGCTCTGAATTCGGAGGTTGGACCCCAGGGAGAAGACCAGGATTCACTGCTGCAAAGATACTCTGAGGAGGCTAGTATGACATAGCTGAAGGGGTCCAGGGAAAAGCCTTGAGGCAAGAGATCATTGCCAGCTGGAAGGCTCTAACCCTGCACTCTGGCAGAATGCAGTACTCCACCTTTGTGGTGGCTCAGCTGGTAAAGAATCTACCTGGAATGCAGGAGACCTGGGTTTGATCCCTGGTTGAGAAGATCCCCTGGAGAAGGGAACAGCTACCCACTCCAGTATTCTGGCCTGGAGAATTCCGTGGACTGTGTAGTCCATGGGTTTGCAGAGAGTGGGATACAACTGAGCGACTTTCACTTTCATTAGGTGGGACAAGCCGGCTTCAGTCTTCAACTCTAGAGGTAAAAAGCTGGCATGAATGCAAAAGGCAAAAGAAAGCACAACTGCAGTTTGTGAAACCAGAGTGGGGGGAACACAAGTCACTTGACTGCGAGGCCACTAGGATCTCAACCCCAGGGATCACAGCTGCCACAAAGATATGATTGGGCATGGGATGCTGCCCACACCTTCCTGGGAACCTGAGCAGCCTGGCTCATCTGACATACACACAACCCAGTGCCAACTCCCCTAGGGAAGCACACGACCCACCTCAGACTGTGGCAACTTCCCACAGATCTCTGCTGCGGGGGGTACTCCTCACACATACCAGCTGCGTCTGCCTTATCTCTCCCTCTCCCCAGCCCGACTGAGCAAATGAGCCTTAATAAGCTGCTACTTTTGCCCCTTCATGTCTGGGCAGGGAACTGCTACCAGAGCATGACCTACAAACAGAGGCAGGGCCAAACCCAAAGTGAAGCACCCGGGGTTGTATGAGCAAAGGAGAGACGGGAAAATTGCTCCTGAGCCTCGGTTGGAGCAGATTAAATCCCTGCAGTTAGCCTGAAACTGTGGACTTTGGAAACAATTGTGAACTTTGAAAGCAAGTTCAAGCAGAGTAAGGCAAGATCTGAACCTGAGCTAACCCCACACTGCCCACAAGAGGTCCAGAGACATTCTCTAAAATATTGGAGGACTTTCTGAGTAGGCAGATTGACTGAACCACATGTGTGGAGAGGTCAGCAGAGGAATCAGAAAGACCACTTTATATTTCTATATTTTTTCCCTTTTTCATCTTTTTCATATTGTTCTAATGTTGTTTCTTCTGTATTATTCCTTTAATTTTATTTTTATAACCTACTTTCTCCTTTTTAAACATCTTAAAATAAATTTATTTTAGTTTAGCTTCCTATTTTTACAGTACTCTCTAGTCATATTGCATTTTTCACATGTTTTTGAGTTTTCTTTTTTTGCTAGTCTAGTTTTTAGTATTAATTTTCACTCATGGGTTTATCTATTGTCTTGATTGCGCTCTCCTTTTTTGACTCCTGTTTTGTTTTTTTTTTCTTTTGATCTTCCCTCTTTTTTCCCTTTTTTTCTCTTTGTATGTGTGTGTTTCTTTGGGTGTTCTGAGCTGTTGAGTGTTGCTGTCATCATTACTCTTGTGGTTTTGTCTTCCGTGCAGTGTGGCCTCTGAAGTCCTGGTGCTATAGTAAGGGGTCACACATGAACCACTGAGGTAGGAGAACTGGGTCCAGGACTGTGGACCACCAGAGAACTCTTATCTCTATGGAACATAAATTGAGGACAGCTCTCCTAAAGGCCTCCATCTCAACACTAGGACCAAGTCTACCCAACAGCTACTGAGCTCCAGTATCAGATGCCGCACACCAAACATTCAGCAAGAACAAAATAGGAACACAACCCTGCCAATTAGAAGACAGGCTGCCCAAAGCCACAACATGCCCAAAGACACCAAAAACACACTACTTGAACATGGTATTGCCCTTCAGAGAGACAAGATCCAGCTCTACCACCAGAACACAGAAACAAGTTCCCACAACCATGAAACTTTCACAAGGCACTGGTCCAAGTCCACCCACAGGAGACAGCTTCCACAGTTAAGAGGAACTATGACTTTCCTGCCTGCACAAAGGAGACTCCAAATACAATAAATCAAACAAAACAAAATGACAAAGAAATGAGCAGCAGATGAAGGAACATGGTAAAAATCCATAAGACCAAACAAAGAAAAAGGAAACAGGAAGTCTACCTGAAAAAAATTTCAGAGTAATAATAGTGAACATGATCAAAAATCTCAGAAGTAAAATGGAGGCACAGATAAATAGAATAGAGGCATAGAGAGAGAAGATACAAGAAATGTTTAACAAGGACCAAGAAGAAATAAAGAACAATCAGCAATGAACAATAAAATAACTGAAATTTTAAAATACACAAGGGAAATAATAGCAGAATAACTGAGGCAGAAGAACAAATAAGTGAGCTGGAAGATAGAATGGTGGAAATAACTGAAGCAGAGTAGAATAAAGAAAAAAGAATGAAAGAAATAACAATAGTCTCAGAGACCTCTAGGACAACACTAAGTAAACCAACATTCAAATTATCAGGGTCAGAGAAGAAGAGAAAAAAGAAAGCATATGAGAAAATATTTGAGGAGATTACAGTCAAAAACTTTCATAACATGGGAGAGGAAATAGCCACCCAAGACCAGGAAGCCCAGAGAATCCCATACAGGATAAATTCAAGAAGAAACACAGCAAGAAGCTTATTAGTCAAACTAATGGAAATTAAACACAGAGAACAAATATTAAAAGCAGCAAGGAAAAAGCAATAAATAATATACAAGGGAATCCCCATGAGGCTAATAGCTGATCTTTCAGCAGAAATTCTTCAGGCCAGAAGGGAGTGGCAGGATATACTTAAAGTGATGAAAGGGAAAAGAACCTATACCCAAGAATATTCTATCCAGCAAAGATCTCATCCAGATTCAAGAGTGAAATCAAAAGCTTTACAGATAAGCAAAAATTAACAGAACTAAGCACCAGTAAACCAGTGTTACAACAAACACTTAAACTTCTCTAGACAGGAAATTCAAAGGAAAGACAAGGCTTTAAAAAACAAACACAAAACAATAAAATAAATAACAATAGGATCATGTGGGTGTGTTCATTTCTCAGTTGCGTCTGTCTCTTTGCAACCCCATTATCTGCAGCCCACCAGGTTCCTCTGTCCATAGAATCTCCAGGAAAGAATTCTGGAGTGAGTAGCCATACCCTTCTCCAGGGGATCCTCCTGCATAGGGATCGAGACCCAGTCTTCTGCATTGCCAGCATATTTTTTACCATCTGAGCCATCACTGAATACATATCAATAATTTCCTTAAATGTAAATGGATTAAATTCTCCAACTAAAAGACACAAATTGTCTGAATGGATACAAGACAGGACCCCTATATATGCTGGCTATAAGAGACCTACCTGAAACATAGATACACATATAAACTGAAAGTGAAGGGCTGGAAAAAAATATATAGCATGTAAATGAAAATTAAAAAAAGTGGGAGTAGCAATACTCAAATAAGGAAAAGTAGACTTTAAAATAAAGACTGTAACAAGAGACAAGGAAGGACACTACATTATGATCAAGGGATCAATCCAAGAAGAAAACATAACAATTATTGATACACACACACACACACACACAACATAGGAGCACCTCAATACATAAGGTAAATGCTAACGACTATTAAATGGTATATTGACAGTAACACAAAAATAATGGGGGACTTTAAGACCCTACTCACACCAATAGACAGATTATCCAAACAGAAAATTAATCAAGAAACACAGCTTTAAATGATACATTGCACTTGTTGAACCTAATTGATAACTACAGAGCATTTCATCCAAAAACAGTAGATTTCACTTTTTTCTCAAGAGTACATGGAACATTCTCCAAGAAATCACCTCTTGGGTCACAAAACAAGCCTTGGTAAATTTTTAAAAATTGAAATCATATCAAGCATCTTTTCTGATCACAACTTTATACAACTAAATATCAACTAAAAGGAAAAAATCTATAAAAACACAAGCACATGAGGCTAAACAATACACTTCTGAATAACCAAAAGCCACTGAAGAAATCAAAGAGGAAATAAAAAATATCTAGAAGTAAATGACACTGAAAACACAACTCAAAACATATGGGATGCAGTAAAGGCAATGCTAAGAGGGAAATTTATTGCAATATAAACCACTTTTCACTTTCATGCATTGGAGAAGGAAATGGCAACCCACTCCAGTGTTCTTGCCTGGAGAATCCCAGGGACAGGGGAGCCTAGTGGGCTGCTGTCTATGGGGTCGCACAGAGTCGGACACAACTGAAGCGACTTAGCAGCAGCAGCAGCAAGCCTAGCTTAAGAAACAAGAGAAACATTAAATAAACTAACTAACCCTAAACCTAAAGCAACTAATCAAAGAAGAATTTAAAAACCCCGAAGTTAGTAGAAGGAAACCATAAGGATCAGAGTAGAAATAAATGGAAAAGAAATGGAAACAATAGGAAAGATCAATAAAACTAAAAGCTGATTATTTGAGAAGCTAAAAAAAATTTGGAAAATCTTTAGCCAAACTCATTAAGAAAAAAAGAAGACTCAAATCAATAAAATCAGAAATGAAAAAGGAGAAGTTACAACAGACAGCAGAAATACAAAGGATCATAAGAGACCACTATGAGCAATCATATGCCAATAAAACAGACAGTGTCTAAGAAATGGACAAAATCTTGGAAAAGTATGACCTTCCAAACTGAACAAAAAAAAAGTAGAAAACATGAGCAGAACAATCAAAAGCATGGAAATAGAAGCTGTAATAAAAAATTTTCCAACAACAACAACAAAAAAAAACAGGACCAGATGGCTTCATAGGCAATTTCTACCAAAAGTTTAGAGAAGGGCTAACACCTATCCTGCTCAATCTCTTCCAGTAAATTGCAGATTAAGAAAAACTCCCAAGTTATTCAACAAGGCCATCGTCATGCTAATACCAAAACCAGACAATGATACCACCAAAAAAAAAAAAAAAGAAAAAGAAAATAACAAGCCAATATCACTGATGAACATAGATGCAAAAATCCTCAACAAAATTCTAGCAAACAGCTTCCAACAATACGTTAAAAGGATCATACATTGTGATCAAGTGGGCTTTATCCCAGGGAGGCAAAAATTCTTCAACATAACACAAATGAATCAATGTGATACACCATATTAACAAACTGAAATATAAAGACCATATAATCATCTCAATAAATGCAGAGAAAGATTGACCATATTTAATGCCCATTTATGGAAAACATTGTCCAGAAGTAGGCATAGAAGGATCATATCTCAAAATAATAAAGGTCACACAAAACAAACCCACACCAAGCATTCTCAGTGGTGAATCCCTGAAACATCAGGAGCAAGATGAGGGTGCCCACTCTCACCACTATTATTCAATACAGTTTTAAAAGTCCTAGCCATAGCAATCATAGAAAAAAAATGATTGGAATGAAAGGACTTCAGATTGGAAAAGAAGTACAACTCTCACTGTTTGGAGATGACATGATACTATGCATAGAAAATCCTAAAAAGCTACCAGAAAATTATTTGAACTAATCAATGAATATAGTAAAGTCACAAGATATAAAATTAATACACAAAAATCCCATGCATCCTATACACTAACAATGAAAAGTCAGAAAGACAAGTTAGGGACATGGAACAAGAGACTGGTTCCAAATCAGGAAAGGAGTACATCAAGGCTGTATATGGTCACCCTGTTTATTTAACTTATATGTAGAGTACATCATGAGAAATGCTGGGCTGGATGAAACCCAAGCTGGAATCAAGATTGCTGGGAGAAATACCAACAACCTCAGATAAACAGATGACACCACATGTATGGCAGAAACCAAAGAACTAAAGAGTATCTTGATGAAAGTGAAAGAGGAGAGTGAAAAAGTTGAATTAAAACTCAACATTCAGAAAACTAAGATCATGGCATCTGGTCTCATCACTTCATGGCAAATAGATGGGGAAACAATGGAAACAGTGACAGACTATTTTGGGGGGCTCCAAAATCACTCAATGGATATTAATTTGAGCAAACTCTGAGAGATAGTGTAGAACAGAGGAGGAAGTGTCTTTTAATTTCATGGCTGCAGTCACTATCTGCAATGGTGAAGTACAAGATTCTGAAGTACAAGAAAGTAAAATGTCACTGATTCCACTTTCTCCCCTACCCAACATTAGGAACACCTCAAAATATAAGTTGAATGCTAACAGCCATACAAAGGGTAATAAACAAGTTTCATAACAATGGGGGACTTTAACACCCCACTTACACAAATGAACAGATCATGCAGACCAAAAATTAATTAGAAACACAAGCTTTGAATGACAGATTAGACCTTATAGACTTGATTGATATTTATAGGACATTCCATCCAAAAATAACAGAATACACTTTTTTCTCAAGTGTGCTGGAACATTTTCCAGGATGGATCACATCTTGGGTCATGAATCAAGCCTTGGTAAACTTAAAAAAATTGAAATCATATCAAGCATTGTTTCAGACCACAATGCTACAATAATAGAACTCAAGTACAAGAAGAAAGGAAAAAAACTGTAAAAACACAAATATGTGGAGGTGAAACAATATGCTACTAAATAACCAAGAGACCACTGAAGAAATCAAAGAGAAAATTAAAAAATACCCAGAAAGAAATGACCATGAAAGCATGACTACCCAAAACCTATGGAATGCCCAGCAAAAGCAGTTAGAAAAGGGAAGTTTATAGCAATACAATTCTATCTCAAGAAACAAGCAAAAAAAAAGAGAAAAGAAACAAGCAAAAGCTTAAATAAACAATCCATCCTTACAACTAGAGAAAGAAGAACAGAAGAAAAAAGCCCCAAAGTTAGTAGAAGGGAAAAAAATCATAAAGATCAAATCATAAATAAATGAAATAAAAAAGAATAGGAAAGATCAACAAAATTAAAGCTGGTTCTTTGAGAAGATAAATACAACTGATAAAACTTTAACCTGACTTATCAAGAGAAAAAAAGGAGGGAACTCAAATCAATAAAATTAGACATGAAAAAGGAGAAGTTGTAACTGACACCAGAGAAATACGAAGCATCATAACAGTCTACTACAAAAAACCATATGCCGATAGGAGGAACAACCTGGAAGAAAAGTACAGATTCTTAGAAAAATTTAACCTTTCAAGACAGAAACAGGAAGAAATAGAAAATATGAACAGATCAGCCACAAGAAATGAAATTGAAACTGAGATTTAAAACTTCCAACAAACAAAAGACCAGGGCCAGATGGTTTACAGGTTTTCACAAGAGATCTCTATCAAACATTTAGAGAAGAGCTAACACTCATTCTTCTCAAACTCTTTCATAAAACTGCAGAGAGAGGAATACTCCCATGCTCATTCTACAAGGCCATCATCACCCTGATAACAAAACCAACCAAAGATATCACACATAAACAGAAAATTACAGACAAATATCACTGATGAACATAGTCACAAAAATCCTCAACAAAACACTAACAAATAAAATCCAAAAAACACATTAAGGATCATACACCATGATCAGTAGGATTTATCCCAGGGATGCAAGGATTCTTTAAAGTACACAAATCAATTTGATACAACATATTAAAAAATAAAAAACATATGGTCATCTTAATAGATGTAGAGAAAGCTTTCAACATAATTCAACACTCATTTACGATTAAAAAAAAAAAAAAAAACTGTCCAAAAGTAGGTCTAGATGGAACCTACCTCAACATAATAAAGTGAAGTGAAAGTCACTCAATCATATTCAACTCTTTGCAATCTCATGGACTGTGTATTCCATGGAATTCTCCAGGCCAGAATACTGGAGTGGGTGGCTGTTCTCTTCTCCAGGGGATCTTCCCAATCCAGGGGTTGAACCCAGGCCTCCCACATTGCAAGCAGATTCTTTACCAGCTGAGCCATCAGGAAAGCCCAAGAATACTGGAGTAGGTAGCCTATCCCTTCTCCAGGGATCTTCCCAACCCAGGAATTGAACCGGTGTCTCCTGCATTCCAGGCAGATCCTTTACTAGCTAAGCTATAGGGAAGACCCAACATATTAAAGGCCATATACAAAAAACCCACAGCAAACATTATTCTCAATGGTGAAAAACTGAAAGCATTTCCTCTAAGATCAGGAAAAAGACAAGGGTGCCCACTCTCACCACTATTATCTTCCAAAACTAATTCAACATAATTTTGGAAGTCCTAGCTACAGCAATCAGCAAAGAAAAAGAAATAAAGGGAATCCATATTGGAAAAGAAATAAAACTTACACTGGAGATGACATGATATGTCACGTGTATGTATGTGTGTTAGTTGCTCAGTCACGTCTGACTCTTTACAACCCCAAGGACTATAGCCCACCAGACTACTCTGTCTATGAGATTCTCCAGGCAAGAATACTGGAATGGGTTGACATTCTCTTCTCCAGGGGATCTTAAACCCAGGTTCAAACCCAGGTCTCCTGCATTGTAGGCAGACTCTTTACCATCTGAGCCACCAGGGAAGCCCCTTGATACTATACATAGAAAACTCTAAAGATGTCACCAGAAAATTACTAGAGCTAATCAATGAATTTAGTAAACTTGCAGGATACAAAATGAATTTTATTTGTTTTCTTTGGGGGCAGATACAAAATTAATACACAGAAATCCCTTGCATTTCTATATATTCACAACAAAAAATTAAAAAAGAGAAATTAAGGAAATAATCCTATTCACCATTGTGGCAAAAAGAAAAAAAAAATGTCTAGGGAAAGATCTACCTGAGGATGCAAAAGACCTGTATACAGAAAACTATGACACTGATGAAAAATTCAAGGGCAAACAACACAAACAGATGGAGAGAGATACCATATTCTTGGGTTGAAAGAACTGATATTGTGAAAACGACTATACTTCCCAAAGCAAACTACAGATTCAATGCAATCCCTACCAAATTTCCAATGGCATTTTTCACAGAACTAGAACAAGAAGTTTCACAATTCGTATACCTGCGTTCCATCCCTGGATTGGGAAGATTCCCTGGAGGAGTGCAGGGAAACCCACTCCAGTATTCTTGTGTGGAGAATCCCCATGAACAGAGCAGCCTGGCGGGCTACTGTCCATGGTGTCACAATGAGTCAGACATGCTGCAGCTGCTAAGTCACTTCAGTCGTGTCCAACTCTGTGCGACCCCATAGACGGCAGCCCACCATGCTCCTCTGTCCCTGGGATTCTCCAGGCAAGAATACTGGAGTGGGTTGCCATTTCCTTCTCCAATGCATGAAAGTGAAAAGTGAAAGTGAGGTCGCTTAGTTGTGTCTGACTCTTCGCGACCCCATAGACTGCAGCCTACCAGGCTCCTCTGTCCATGGGATTTTCCAGGCAAGGGTACTGGAGTGGTGCCAGGGTCCAGCCCCGGTGGATCCAGGGAATTCGAAGGGTGGATGGCGTTGGCGTGAGAAAAACTTATTTATTGATTAATATAAGATTAGATTAAGAAACAATAGTGTAGTAGGAAAATTAAGTGGAGGAAGAGGGCTGAATAGCTTGGATTACGCGGAAGGCCAATAAAATTCCAGACAAGGAATTTGCACCATCTACGTTGGGCCACCGGCGCTCGCTTGAATATCTAAGGGTGCCTCGCATTAGGCTCCCTTTCGCGCGAGCCTTAACAGCCAGGGCAAGTAAGTAGACCTGGTGAGCCTCCGCGCCCCAGGTGGAAATTCAGCCTGAAATTAAAGTAAAGAGGAAAAAGAGAGACACGGGGGAAATCAGTCCAGCAACTGGCTCCCTCTCCTATTGTTTAGAAGGCCTTATATACCTTTGATAAAACATGGAGATCAATGGGTAACACAAAGTTGTGCAGCGTTACAGTCCAGACTCATCAAAACCAGGCTTTTCTCTCTGCATACCTAATTGTATACACAAGTCTTAGGTAATTTACATCATTTTCCAGCCAAAAGGGCCAATTAACATTTTACAGCCTTTTTTCTGATAAGGGTTTGTCAACCAGAAGACTTATTTGTGTTGATCTTCCCAAGGTCTGGTGCCACTCTCAGAAAGCACTAAATAAAGTTACATTCTTACACAGCAAAGATACAGCAACTTATAACAAGTAGAGGGAGTACAGTGATTTACAGCAAAAGAGAAGCAATTAACTCAAAAGTCTAGTGTTGCTAACATCAAAACTACTATGTATCTTTTTCTACATCCTGCTTACATTGAGTAACATCCTTCCAGGTGCCTAAAAGATAAAGAATATGGAGGTCTGGCAGCAATCCTTGAGTCAACAGTGAAAACCCTCTACCAATATAATTTCTTTGAGATGCTTTCAAGCTTTGTGCCTCTCGCGGTTGGGGGGTTGTGAGCAATTCACAAGCTGTAAGAGGTCTGAGGAACCTGTTAGGCAGGCTAGAGAGCTATCACAGGGGGTTTAACTGAAACATCCCTTTCAAATGCAGAAGACTAAAGCCCTGAATTGACTTTTTTCCAGAGAATATCAAAAGAGTGGAAAAGCAGAGCACAAAAGCCAGCAGATTCTTATTTTTGAGGGGGTGGATGCTCAGGAAATTCCAGGGGGAAAACCTCTTCAATAAGTGATGCTGGGTAAACTGGAAATGTAAAGTTACATGTAAAAGAATGAAATTAGAACACTCCTTAACACCATACACAAAAATTAACTCAAAATATATTAAAGACCTGAATCTAAGGACAGATATTATAAAACTCTTACAGGTAAATATAATCAGAACACCTTTTGACATAAATTGCAGCAATACCTTTTTTGATCCACCTTCTACAGTAATGAAAATAAAAATAAATAAATGGGGCCTAATTAAATTTAAAAGTTTTGCACAGCAAAGTAAACTATAAACCAGATGAAAGACAATCTTCAGAATGAAAGAAAAAAATTGCAAACAAAGCAACTGACAAAAGATTAATGTCCAACATCTAAAAATGCTTAAAGTAGCTCAGTATCAAAAAACAGTCAACCCAATCAAAATATAGGCAGAAGAGCTAGACATCTCTCCAAAGTCATACAGATGGCCAATAAGCACATGAAAAGATGTTCAACATCACTAATGATTAGAGAAATACAAATCAAAACTACAATGAAGTATTATCTCATTTATATCATACATCAGAATGGACATTTAAAAATTTACAAGGAATAAATGCTGGAGAGGTTGTGGAGAAAAGGGAAACTTCTTGTGCAGTTGGTGGGAATGTTAATGGATACAACCACTATGGAAAACAGTATTATTGTTTACACGTTGTGTCTGACTATTTTGTGATCCTATAGATTGTAGCCCACAAGATTCCTCTGTCCATAGGATTTCCCAGGCAAGAATACTTCAGTTGGTTGCCATTTCCTTCCCCAAGTGATCTTCCCAACCCAGGGATCAAACCTGCATCTCCTGCTTTGCAGGAGGATGCTTTCACCATTGAGCCACCTGGGAAACCCATGAACAGTGAAAACTAAAACCGAGAATTTCCACTGCTAGGCATATACTCAGAGAAAATAATAATTCAGAAAGTCACATGGGGAACTTTCCTGGTGGTCCCTTGAAATGCAGGGGATGGGGTTCATTCCCTGGTTGGGGAGCTAAGATCCCACATGCCACAGAGCAACTAAAGTGCACATGCAGCACATATGGAGCTGCTATGTGCTAGAGTTTGTACACCATAACTAGAGAGTCTGCAAAACAGAAGATCCTGCATGGCACAATGAAGATCTGACATGATGCAACTAAGACCTGATGCAGCCAAATAAACATATAAATAAATAAATATATATTAAAACACACACACACACACACATACTAGCTAGGACAAGCAAGCAACCTAGATATCCATTCGCAAAGGAATGTATAAAGAATACGTGGTACATATATACAACAGACTACTACTCAGCCATAAAAAGCAACAAATTGGGTCTTTTGTAGAGACATGGATGGACATAGAGACTGTCAATCAGCTTAAAGTAAGTCAGAAAGAGAAAAACAAATAGCCAAAGCAATCTTGAGGAAGAAGAATGGAACTGGGGAAATCAATCTGCCTGACTTCAGGCTCTACTACAAAGCTACAGTCATCAAGACAGTATGGTACTGGAACAAAGACAGAAATATAGATCAATGGAACAAAATAGAAAACCCAGAGATAAATCTACACACCTATGGACACCTTATCTTTGACAAAAGAGGCAGGAATATACAATGGAGAAAAGACAATCTCTTTAACAAGTGGTGCTGAGAAAACTGGTCAATCACTTGTAAGAGAATGACACTAGAACACTTTCTAGCTTCCCTGGTGGCTCAGGTGGTAAAGAGTCTGCCTGCAGTGCAGGAGACCAGGGTTCGATCCTTGGGTTGGGAAGATTCCCCTGGAGAAGGAAATGGCAACCAACTCCAGTATTCTTGCCTGGAAAATCCCATGAATGGAGAAGCCTGGTGGGCTGCAGTCCATGGGGTCGCTAAGAGTCGGACACGGCTGAGCGACTTCACTTTCACTTAGAACACTTTCTAACACCATACACAAAAAAATAAACTCAAAATGAATGAAAAATCTAAATGTAAGACCAAAAACTATAAAACTCCTAGAGGAAAACATAGACAAAACACATTCTGATGTAAATCATAGCAGGATCCTCTATGATCCACCTCCCAGAGTAATGGAAATAAAAGCAAAAATAAACAAATGGGACCTAATTAAACTTAAAAGCTTTTGCATAATAAAGGAAACTATAAACAAGGTGAAAAGACAGCCTTCAGAATGGGAGAAAATAATAACAAATGAAAGCAACGGACAAAGAATTAACATCAAAAATATAAAAGCAACTCCTGCAGCTCAATTCCAGATAAAAAAGCAACCCAATCAAAAAATGGACCAAAGGACTAAACAGACATTTCTCCAAAAACATACAAGTGGCAAACAAACACATGAAAACATGCTCAACATCACTCAATATCAGAGAAATGTAAATCAAAACCACAATGAGGTGCCATCTCATGCCAGTCAGAATGGCTGCTATCAGAAAGTCTACAAACAATAAATGCTGGAGAGGGTATGGAAAAAAGAAACCCTCTTACACTGTTGGTGGGAATACAAACTAGTACAGCCACTATGGAGAACAGTGTGGAGATTTCTTTAAAAGCTAGAACTAGAACTGCCATACAACCCAGCAATTCCACTGCTGGGCATACACACAGAGGAAACCAGAATTGAAAGAGACATGTGTCCCCAATATTCATCACAGCACTGTTTACAATAGCCAGGACATGGAAGCAACCTAGATGTCCATCAGCAGAAAAATGGATAAGAAAGCTGTGGTACATATACACAATGGACTATTACTCAACTATTAAAAAGAATGCATTTGAATCAGTTCTAATGAGGTGAATGAAACTGGAGCCTATTACACAGAGTGAATTAACTCAGAAAGAAAAACACCAACAGAGTATATTAATGCATTATATGGAATTTCAGTTCAGTTCAGTTCTGTCGCTCAGTCGTGTCTGACTCTTTGCAACCCCATGAATTGCAGCACGCCAGGCCTTCCTGTCCATCACCGACTCCCAGAGTTCACTCAGACTCACGTCCATCCAGTCAGTGATGCCATCCAGCCATCTCATCCTCTGTCGTCCCTTCTCCTCTTGCCCCCAATCTCTCCCAGCATCAGAGTCTTTTCCAATGAGTCAACTCTTCGCATGAGGTGGCCAAAGTACTGGAGCTTCAGCTTTAGCATCATTCCTTCCAAAGAAAGCCCAGGGCTGATCTCCTTCAGAATGAACTGGTTGGATCTCCTTGCAGTCCAAGGGACTCTCAAGAGTCTTCTCCAACATCACAGTTCAAAAGCATCAATTCTTCAGTGCTCAGCCTTCTTCACAGTCCAACTCTCACATTCATACATGACTACTGGAAAAACCATAGCCTGGACTAGACAGACCTTAGTTGGCAAAGTAATGTCTCTGCTTTTCAATATGCTATCTAGGTTGGTCATAAATTTCCTTCCAAGGAGTAAGTGTCTTTTAATTTCATAGCTGCAGTCACCATTTGCAGTGATTTTGGAGCCCCAAAAAATAAAGTCTGACACTGTTTCCCCTGTTTCCCCATCTATTTCCCATGAAGTGATGGGACCAGCTGCCATGATCTTCGTTTTCTGAATGTTGAGCTTTAAGCCAACTTTTTCACTCTCCTCTTTCACTTTCATCAAGAGGCTTTTTAGTTCCTCTTCACTTTCTACCATAAGGGTGGTGTCATCTGCATATCTGAGGTTATTGATATTTCTCCCAGCAATCTTGATTCCAGCTTGTGTTTCTTCCAGTCCAGCATTTCTCATGATGTACTCTGCATATAAGTTAAATAAGCAGGGTGACAATAGACAGCCTTGGCGTACTCCTTTTCCTATTTGGAACCAGTCTGTTGTTCCATGTCCAGTTCTAACTGTTGCTTCCTGACCTGCATACAGATTTCTCAAGAGGCAGGTCAGGTGGTCTGGTATTGCCATCTCTTTCCGAATTTTCCACAGTTGATTGTAATCCACACAGTCAAAGACTTTGGCATAGTCAATAAAGCAGAAATGGATGTTTTTCTGGAACTCTCTTGCTTTTTCCATGATCCAGCGGATGTTGGCAATTTGATCTCTGGTTCCTCTGCCTTTTCTAAAACCAGCTTGAACATCAGGAAGTTCACGGTTCATGTATTGCTGAAGCCTGGCTTGGAGAATTTTGAGCATTACTTTAGTAGCATGTGAGATGAGTGCAATTAGGCAGTAGTTTGAGCATTCTTTGGCATTGTCTTTCTTTGGGGTTGGAATGGAAACTGACCTTTTCCAGTCCTGTGGCCACTGCTGAGTTTTCCAAATTTGCTGGCATATTGAGTGCAACACTTTCACAGCATCATCTTTCAGGATTTGAAATAGCTCAACTGGAATTCCATCACCCATTTAGAAAGATGGTAATGATGACCCTATATGAGAGACAGTGAAGGAGACACAGATGTAAAGAACAGACTTCTGGACTCTGTGGAAGAAGGTGAGGGTGGGATGATTTGAGAGAATAGCATTGAAACATATATATTATCATATGTGAAATAGATCGCCAGTCCAGGTTCGATGCATGAGACAGGGTGCTCAGAGCTGGTGCACTGGGATGACCCTGAGGGCTGGGATGGGTGAGAGAGGTGGGAGGGGGTTCAGGATGGGGAACACATGTACTCCCATGGCTGATTCATGTGAATGTATGGCAAAAGCCACCACAATAGTGTAAAGTAATTAGCCTCTAACTAAAATATACAAATTTTTAAAATTTTAAAAAAGAAAGAGAAAAACAAATATCATATATTAACACATATGTGTAGAATCTAGAAAAATGGTATAGGTGATCTCCTTTGCAAAGCAGAAATAGAGACACAGACATAGAGAACAAATATGCTGTCACCAAAATGGAAAAGTAGGATGGGATGATTTGGGAGATTGATATTGACATATACATATGTTACATATACATATTGATACTATGTACAACACAGGTAACTAATGAGAACCTACTGTCTATCTTGGGGAACTCTACTTAATGTTCTGTGGTGATCTAAAGGAGAGGAAATAAAAGAAAGGGGGATTATATGTATACATATACAAAAAAGAGAGGATATACATATACATATAGCAGCAACATAGATTGTATGGACTGCAACCTGCCAGGCTCCTCTGTCCATGGAATTCTCCAGGCAAGACTACTGGAATGGGTTACCATTTCCTTCTCCAGCATGGCTGATTCACTTTGCTGTACAGTAGAAACCAACAGAACATTGTAAAGCAACTATACTCCAATAAAAATCAATTTTGGGAAAATGAAGAACAAACAAATAAGTACAGAGCCCAGAGTTGGCTTGGCATTTGGGGATTTGCTTTACTGGGAGACAACTACTTTCAACTGACTAGATATACTGAGTTTCTCAACAAGTGGAGCATTTACAAGGATGTGAAAGTTACCTAAGTTTCAGTGTGTTGGTATGCACCTTCCACCCTCAGTAGGAGTGATTCTATTTTGGGCCCAGGAATTTATTTCAACTGAATGCTCCTGGATTTGGTACAAACTAGAGTAGACCCAGAGCCTTAACTCTACGCTTCTAGGAGAATTTCTTGAGCTGACATCCCAGATTAGTAATTATTGTCTGTATTCCTTCTGCCTAGTGCCATGTCTTAAAGAGATGGGAATACCAGATCCCCTTACCTGCCTCCTGAGAAATCTGCATGCAGGTCAAGGAACAACAGTTAGAACCGGACATGAAACAACGGACTGGTTCCAAATTGGGAAAGAAGTACGCCAAGGCTGTATATTGTCACCCTGCTTAATAACTTCTATGCAGAATCAGTCAGTCAGTCAGTCATTTCAGTCACCCAGTCGTGTGTCTGACTCTTCGTGACCCCATGAATTGCGGCACACCAGGCCTCCCTGTCCATCACCAACTCCCGGAGTTTACCCAAACTCATGTCCATCGAGTCAGTGATGCCATCCAGCCATCTCATCCTCTGTTGTCCCCTTCTCCTCCTGCCTCCAATCTCTCCCAGTATCAGAGTCTTTTCCAATGAGTCAACTCTTCGCATGAGGTGGCCAAAGTACTGGAGCTTCAGCTTTAGCATCAATCTTTCCAAAGAAATCCCAGAACTGATCTTTAGAATGGACTGGTTGGATCTTGTTGCAGTCCAAGGGACTCTCAAGAGTCTTCTCCAACACCACAGTTCAAAAGCATCAATTTTTGGCGCTCAGCTTTCTTCACAGTCCAACTCTCACATTCATACATGACCACTGGAAAAACCATAGCCTTGACTATATGGACCTTTGTCATCAATGTCTCTGCTTTTGAATATGCTATCTAAGTTTGTCATAACTTTCCTTCCAAGGAATAAGCGTCTTTTAATTTCATGGCTGCAATCACCATCTGTGGTGATTTTGGAGCCCCCCCAAATAAAATCTGACACTATTTCCACTGTTTCCCATCTATTTCCCATGAAGTGATGGGACCAGATGCCATGATCTTCGTTTTCTGAATGTTGAGCTTTAAGCCAACTTTTTCACTATGCAGAGTACATCATGTGAAATACCAGGCTGGATAAAGCACAAGCTGGAATAAAGATTGTCCACAGAAATATAAATAACCTCAGATATGCAGATGACACCACCCTAATCACAGAAAGAAAAGAGGAACTAAAGAGCCTCTTGATGAAAGTGAAAGAGGAGAGTGAAAAAGCTGGCCTAAAACAACATTCGGAAAACAAAGATCATGGCATCTGGTCCCATCACCTCATGGCAAATAGATGGGGAAACAGTGAAAAACTTTATTTTTCTTGGCTCCAAAATCTTTGCAGATGATGAGTGCAGCCATGAAATTAAAAGTTGCATGCTCCTTGGAAGAAAAGCTATGACCAACCTAGACAGCATATTAAAAGCAGAGACATTACATTTGATGACAAAGGTCCATATAGTCAAAGCCATTGTTTTTCCAGTAGTCATGTATGGATGTGAGAGTTGGACCATAAAGAATGCTGAGTGTTGAAAAACTGATGCTTTTGAACTGTGGTGTTGGAGAAGACTCCTGAGAGTCCCTTGGACAGCAAGGAGATCAAAACAGTCCATCCTAAAGGAAATCAGTCCTGAATATTCATTGGAAGTACTGATGCTGAAGCTGAAGTTCCAATACTCTGGCCACCTGATGTGAAGAACTGACTCACTGGAAAAGACCTTGATGCTGGGAAAGATTAAAAGCAGAAGGGGATGACAAAGATTGAGATAGTTGGATGGCATCACCTACTTGATGGACCTGAGTTTGAACAAGCTCTGGGAGTTGGTGATGGACAGGGAAGCCTGGCAAGCTACAGTCCATGGGATTACAGAGTTGGTCATGACTGAGTGACTAAACTGAACTGAACTCCATGTCTACTGAATCCAATTTTCAACTATTATATTTTCATGTTCAATATTAAAAGGTAAAATTCAACTGAGTAAATCTGAAGATCTAATTAAGTGATTCATGAAATTGGGCAACATCCTATCTAGCAGATAGAAGGGAACTAATATCTATAAGTGGTTGTACAAATGAAAGGTTTCATAGGAAGAAGGATGGGGCAAGGGAGCTATTAGCAAAAGGAAACAAAAGGATTACTTTTAGGCTAGAACATTTTTTTTTTGTCAGGAAGGAATTTGGCAATGGTTTTACCCTGCAGATACCTCTTCTTCCTCTGAGGGATGGAAAGGACCCATGCAGTGGATTACTTCATTGATGCTGACCAAAAAAAGCCCAAACAGGTTGGTTAATATTACATTTCTGGTGCAGGTTGAAACTGCAAGTAGGCCAGGTATTAAATCTTGATTTAGTATCAAGGGGTTTTAGCACAAGATGTGCCATTTAGGGCTTGTGGTTTTTCTCTTTAGCACTGGGATATCTATTTGGGTTTTCTTGGCTGTGTTTTGTCCCTGTTCCATATTGCCAATGTCATCTCTTATTTTTTGAGAATATTTATTGAGCTGATTTTAAAGCCTTACTCCAGGTGGGGGCAGTCCAAGATGGAACAAGAATAAGACAGGGAGACCACTTTCTCCCTACAAATTCATCAGAAGATCATTTGAATGTGGAGCAACTTCCACAAAACAACTTGTGAATGCTGGCAGAGGACACCAGACACCCAGAAAGGCAGCTCAATCTCTTCAAAAGAAGGTAGGACAAAATATACAAGATGAAAACAGAGACAAAGGAATTAGGGACAGAGACCCATCCTGGGGAGAGAGTAGTGATAGAGGAGGTGTTTCCACACAATAGGAAACCCTCTCACAGGAGTGTCTGTGGGGAGCCTTGAAATCTAGAGGGCAACATAACCAGAAGAAGAAAAAAAAAAAAAAAAACCCACAGAATATGTACCTAACCACAACTACCAGTGGAGAAGCAGCTCAGATGACCACATCTGCCAGCAGCAAATGGGGGCTGGGCAGGGAGGTATGGACTGCATCATCCATCTTTAGGGTAAGGAACAGGCTTGAATGCCCTGAGGAAAGTCTGAGGGGACTAATCTGACATAGCAACCCAAACTGTGGGATTGCCAGAGAGGGAAAAAAAAAAAAAAAAGACATTTCTCACTAAAGTCTCTAATGCTGCACAGTGACCCCTGGTGCACACAGAGACGAAAGGATTGTGCCCTGGTGAATACCAAAGGAGAGCAAGCTGGCTGCCTTTAGGGTCCTCTATCCCTGGAAGCAGAGAGGCAGGTGTGCCACGGCCAGAGCTGGAAGCCAAAGGGCCCCTGCAATCTCAGCCCCAGAGACCGCATCTCCCGCCAAACTGTGAGCAGGCTGCAAGTTGTTAACCACGTCTTCCTGGGATCCTGGTGGTTCACATCAGACAAGAGTGTCACAGCCTGAAATCAGCTCCCCAGAGGAGACATATGGCACACCTGGGACTGTGCTCATGGTGCACCCGAGAAACCAAGAAGCTGGGACTGGGGAGGTGAATAAGATGCACAGCCCACCTGGGACAGTCCACTCGCCAAGCACCCAGTTGCCTCAGTGGCTTGGACCTGTGAAGGGCTCAAAACACACAGCCCATATGGGTCTGTGCCCTCATGGAACACCCAAGAACCTGTGCAGTTTAACCCTTGAAAGTGCACGAAACGTAGGGCTCACTTGGGATAGCGCCCTCATGGAACACCCTGGAGTCTGAGCAATGTGGACCCAGGAAGTACATGCAACCTTGAGCTGTGGCAAACCCAGTGTGGTCCATCCAATATAAGCACTCCCCACACATGCCAGTGGTATTTATTTGCAGTGTCCCTCCCTTTCCACAAACAGCTGAACACATGACCATGAATAAATGGTCCCTTTCGCCCCCTCGTGTCAGGGTGGAAATTAGACACTGAAGAGACTTGCAAACAGAGGACGCCAAAATAAACAAAGAAGAGGGACCTGCCATGGAAGTGACAGGTGCAACAGTTTAAAACCCTGCTGAGACTGTAACTATAGACCTTGAGAACAACTACAAGCTAGAAAAAGGGACAGTCTGACACTGAACTGACCCCACATTGCCCACAAGAGCTCCAGAGAAATTCCTAGGTGTATATTTACTGTTATCACTTTTTAGTTTTTAAAATTTTTAGTTCTTTATTACTCCTTTATCTTTCATTTTTATAGCCTACTGTTAACTAAGGGGGAAAAAACCTATATTTTAAAACAAATTCCATATATATTTTTAAATTTTTGTGATCAATTTTGTTTTATACTTTTTATATTGTATTTTTGAGCATCTAACCTGTATTCTATGTTTTTAATCTTTGCTTTTTAATATTTGTTAGCAATTTTGTACCTTCAGTATCCATCTAATCTTCACTATCCATTTTCACTTAGGGATTTGATTATCAACTTGATTTATCTTTCCCATTTTGACTCTCCCTTTGTTCTCCCGGGTCACCTCTATCTTCCTCCTCCCTCTTCTTGTCTCAATATAACTCTGTGAATCTCTCTGAGTGTTCCTGGCTGTGAGTTGTTTCACTATTAACCTAGGGGATTTATCTTCTGTGATGTATGGATGGAGAAGTCTTGAAGCTACTGGAAGAAGGAGACTGAAACACAGATGCAGGAGGCTCAACTCCAGAACTTCAGAACATTAGAGAGTTCTGACTCCAGGGAGCATTAATAGACAACAGGCCACCCAAAACTATCCATACATATACTGAAACCAAGCTCCACCCAAGAGACAGCAAGTTCCAGTGCAAGATACACCATGCTAATTCTCCAGCAAAATAAGAAGACAACACTGGATATTGAAAGATGGGCTGCCCGTGGCCATACCAAGCCCAGCAGAAACCACAAAACAAACTATTGGACACTTCATTGCACTCCAGAGAGAAGAGATACAGCTCCACCCACCAGAACACAGACACAAGTTCCCCCAACCAAGAAACATTGACAAGCCACTGGTCCAGCCCCACCCACAGGGAGAAGAATCCACAAATAAAAGGAATCACAACCTTCCAGCTTGAAGAAAGGGCACCCCAAACACAGCAAGCTGAACAAAATGAAAAGACAGAGAAATATTCAGTAGGTGAAGGAACATGATAAAAATCCACCAAACCAAATAAAACAGGAGGAGATGGGGTGTCTACCTGAAAAAGAATTCAAAATAATGATAGTAAAGATGATCCAAAAACTAGAAAACAAGATGTAGTTATAAATAAATAGACTAGAGACAAGGATTGAGAAGAGTAAGAAATGTTTAACAAGAAGAGTCAATCAATAATGAAAAATGCAATAACTAAGATTAAAAACACTCTGGAGAGAACCAACAGTAGAATAACTGAGGCAGAAAAGAGGATAAGTGAGGTGGGAGATGGGATGGTGGAAATAAATGAAGCAAAGAGAAAAAATTAAAAAGATTAAAAAGAAATGAGGACAACCTCAGAGAATTCTGGGACAATATTAAATGCCCCAGCATTTGAATCATAGTTGTCCCAGAAGAAGAAGACAAAAAGAAAGAGTAAGAGAAAGTACTTGAGGAGATAACAATCAAAAACTTCCCTAAAATGGGGAAGGAAATACCCACCCAAGTCCAAGAAACCCAGAGAGTTCCAAACAGGATAAACCCAAAGCAAAACATCCCAAGACACATATTAATCAAACTAACAAAAATTAAATACAAGGAGAAAATATTAAAAGCAGCAAGTGAAAAAGCAACAAATAACACACAAGAGGATCCCCATAAGGATAACAGCTCATTTTTCAATAGAAACTCTTCAGGCCAGAAGGGAATGGCAGAATATACTTAAAGTGATGAAAGAGAAAAACCTACAACCAAGATTACTGTACCCAGCAAGGATCTCATTCAGATATGAAGGAGAAATCAAAAGCTTTACAGACAAGCAAAAGCTGAGAGAATTCAGCATCACCAAATCAGCTCTTCAACAAATGCTAGAGGATCTTCTCTAGACAGGAAACAGAGAAAAGGTTTATAAAAATGAATCCAAAACAACAAAGTAAAAGTTAATGGGATTGTACTTATCAATAACTACCTTAAATGTAAATGGGTTAAATGCTCCAACCAAAAGACAAAGACTGGCCAATTGTATACAAAACAAAACCCTTATATATGCTGTCTACAAGAGACTTACCTCAAATCTAGTGACACATATAGACTAAAAGTGAGGGGCTGGAAAAAGATATTTCATGCAAATGAAGACCAGAAGAAAGCAGGAGTAGCAATACTCATATCAGATAAAATAGACTGAAATAAACACCATGATAAGAGACAAAGAGGGACACTACATAATGATCAAGGGATCAATCCAAGAAGATAAAGCATTATAAATATATATGCACCCAACATAGGAGAGCCTCAGTACATAAGGCATACTAACAAGCATGGAAGGAGAAATAAACAGTAACACAATAATAGAGAGGGACATTAATACCCTACTCATGCCTATGGACGGAAAAGGCAATGGCACCCCACTCCAGTACTCTTGCCTGGAAAATCCCATGGATGGAGGAGCCTGGAAGGCTGCAGTCCATGGGGTTGTGAAGAGTCAGACACGACTGAGCGACTTCCCTTTCACTTTTCAGTTTCATGCATTGGAGAAGGAAATGGCAACCTACTTCCGTGTTCTTGCCTGGAGAATCCCAGGAATGGGGGAGCCTAGTAGGCTGCCGTCTATTAGCAGCAGCAGCAGCATGCCTATGGATAGATCAACCAAAGAGAAAATTAGAAAAGAAACACAAGCTTTAAATAATACAATGGGCCAATTAGACCTAATTGATTTTTAGAGGGCATTTCACCCCAAAACAATGGATTTCACCTTTTCCTCAAGGGCACATTCCAAGCATCTTTTCTGATCACAATGCAGTAAGATTAGATATCAACTCTTGGAAAAAAATCTATAAAAAACACAAACATATGGAGACTAAACAACACACTTCTGAATAACCAGTAGATCATGAAAGAAATCAAATAGGAAATCAAAATATGCATAGAAACAAATGATAATGAAAACATGACAACCCAAAACCTATGGGCTTCAGTAAAAGCAGTGCTAAGAGGGAGGTTCATAGCACAATCCTACCTCAAGAAATAAGAGAAATATCAAATAGCCAACCTAATTTTACCCCTAAAGCAACTAGAAAAAGAACAAAACAACCCCCAAAGTTAGTAGAAGAAAATAAATCATAAAAATCGGAGCAGAAATAAATGAAAAAGAAATGAAGGAAACTATAGAAAGATCAACAAAGCTAAAAGTTAGTTCTTTCAGAAGATAGACAAAATAGACAAACCATTAGCCAGACCCATCAGTTTAAAAAAGCAAGAAGAATCAAATCAATAATTAGACATGAAAATGGAGAAATCACAACAGACAACACAGAAATACACAAGATCATAAGAGACTATTATGAGCAATTATATGCCTGTAGAAAGGACAACTTGGAAGAAATGGACAAATTCTTAGAAAAATGTAACCTACCAAAAATGAACCAGGGAGAAATGGAAAATCTGAACAGATAATTCGCAAGCACAGACATCAAAGCCATAATCAAAAATCTTCCAACAAACAAAATCCCAGGACCAGATGGCTTCACATGTGAGTTCTACAGAAATATTAGAGAAGAGCTAACACCTGTCCTACTCGAACTCTTCCAAAAACTTGCAGAGTAAGGAATACTCCCAAACTCATTCTATGAGGCCAACATCACCCTGATACCAAAACCAAACAAAGATGCCACATTCCAAAAAAAAAAAAAAAAAAAAAAATTCTACAGGCCAATATCACTGGTGAACATAGATGCAAAAACCCTAGAAAACAGAATCCAACAACATATTAAAAGGATCATACATCATGAACAAGTGGGCTTTATTCCAGGGATGCAAGAATTCTTCAATATTTGCAAATCAATCAATTTTATCAACCATATTAACAAATTGAAAGATAAAAACCACAAGATTATCTCAATAGATGCAAAGAAAGCCTTTGACAAAATTCAACACCCATTTATGATAAAAATTCTCCAGAAAGCAGGCATAGAAGGAACATACTTCAACATAATAAAAGCCATATACGACACACCCACAGCAAACATTATCCTCAATGGCAAAAAATTGAAAGCATTTCCTCTAAAATCAGGAAAAAGGCAAGGATGCCCACTTTCACCACTACTATTCAACATAGTTTTGGAAGTCCTAGCCACAATAGTCAGAGAAGAAAAGAAATAAAAGGAATCCAGATTGGAAAAGAAGTAAAACTCTCACTGTTGACATGATTCTCTACATAGAAAACCCTAAATTAGATACCACCAGAAAATTACTAGAGCAAATCAATGAATATAATAAAGTTGCAAGATATAAAATTAATACACAGAAATCCCTTATATTCCTATACACTAACAATGAAAAAACAGAAAGAGAAATTAAGGAAAAATCCCATTCACCATTGCAATGAAAATAATAAAATACTTAGGAATAAATTTACCTAAAAAAACAAAAGATTTATATATAGAAAACTGTAAAACACTGATGAAAGAAATCAAAGATGATGCAAATAGATGGGGAAATATACCATGTTCATGGATTGGAAGAATCAATATAGTGAAAATGAGTATACTACCTAAAGCAATCTATAAATTCAATGTAATACCTATCAAGCGACCCATGATATTTTTCACAAAACTAGAACAAATAATTTCACAATTTATATGGAAACACAAAAAACCTCGAATAATCAAAGCAATCTTGATAAAGAAGAATGGAACTGGAGGAATCAACCTTCCTGACTTCAGACTGTACTACAAAGCTACAGTCATCAAGATACTGGCACAAAGTGCCAAGATACTGGCACATCAGGGTACTGGCACAAAGACAGAAGTATAGATTAGTGGAACAAAATATAAAGCCCAGAGATAAACCCGCACCCTATGGACACCTTATCTTTGACAAAGGAGGCAAAAATATACAATGGAGAAAAGGCAATCTCTTTAGTAAGTAGTGCTGGGAAAACTGGTCAACCACATCTGAAAGAGTTAAACTAGAACACTTTCTAACACCATACATAAAAATAAACTCAAAATGGATTAAAGATCTAAGTGTAAGACCATAAACTATAAAACTCTTAGAGGAAAACATAGGCAGAACACTCTCTAACAGAAATCTCATCAAGATCCTCTATGACTCACCTCCCAGAGTCATGGAAATATAAACAAAAATAAACAAATGGGACAAAATTAAATTTAAAAGCTTTTGCACAATTCATGTCAAGGTATGGCAAAACCAATACAGTATTGTAAAGCAAAATAAAGTAAAAAAAAAAAAGCTTTTGCACAATGAAGGAAACTATAAGCTAGGTGAAAAGGCAGCCTTCAGAATGGGAGAAAATAATAGAAAACAAAATGACTATGACTATATCTCCAAAATATACAAGCAGTTCATACAGCTCAATACCAGAAAAACAAACAACACAATCAAAAAGGGGGCCAAAGAACTAAACAGACATTTCTCCAAAGAAGACATACAGTTAGCTAATAAAAACATGAAAAGATGCTCAACGTTACTCATTATTAGAGAAATGGAAATCAAAACCACAATGAACTATCATCTCGTGCTGGTCAGAATCACTACCATCAAAAGTCTACAGACAATAAATGCTGAAGAGGGTGTAGAAAAAAAGGGAACCCTCTTACACTGTTGGTGCGAATTCAAGCTGATACAGCCACTATGGAGAACATTGTGGAGATTCCTTAAAAAATTGGAAATAGAACTGCCATAAAACTCAGCAATCCCACTGCTGGGCATACACACTGAGGAAACCAGAAATGAAAGAGACACATGCACCCCAATGTTCACTGCAGCACTGTTTACAATAGCTAAGACATGAAAGCAACCCAGGTGTCCATTGTCAGATGAATGGATAAGGAACTTGTGGTACAATGGAATATTACTCAGCTATAAAAGGGAATGCATTTGAGTTAGTTTTAATGAGGTGGATGAAACTGGAATATATTATACAGAGTGAAGTAAGTCAGAAAGAGAAACACAAATACAATATATTAATGCATGTATATGGAATTTAGAAAGATGGTAATGATGACACTATATGCAAGACAGCAAAAGAGACACAGATGTAAAGACCAGACTTTTGGACTAAGTGGGAGAAGGTGAAGGTGGGATGACTTGAGAGAATAACATTGAAACATGTATATTACTGTATGCAGAATAGATGACCAGTACAAGTTCAATGCATGAAGCAGGGCACTCAAAGCTGGTGCCCTGCTACAACCCAGAGGGATGGGGTGGGAAGGGAAGTGGGTGGGGGGGTCAGGGTGCAGGACACATGTGCACCCATGTCTGATTCATATCAATGTATGGCAAAAATCATCACAACATTGTAAAGTAATCATCCTCAAATTTTAAAAATTTATTAATTTTAAAAAAAAAAAAAACCCTTACTCCATTTTCCTGGCAGTCCAGTGGTTATGACTCTGCACTTTTCTTTTCTGTGGCCTGGGTCCAATCCCTTATCAGGGAACTAAGATCCCACAAATGGCATGGTACTACCAAAATTAAATAAATAAAGCCTTAGTCCATGTTTTACGTCAACTCTTTTTCCTCTAGCAAAGGTCATATTTTGGCCAGTGAATTTTAAGGTTCTTGCTTCATTGTGAAAAAATTAGGAGATGAAGTGATAAGTAAGAAGTAGATTTCTTTCAAGAGAAACACACTCCATAGACAGCATCTGGGCCATCTCAGAAGGTAAGAGAGGTTTGAAATATTCCATAGTTAAATTTTATGGACTGGGTAATTCCATAAGCTAATGAGTGGGAAGATTATTCCAATTATTTTGGGGAAAGGGCAAGGATTTCCAGGAATTGGGCCACCACCCACTTTTTGTCCTTTCATGGTTGACCTCAGAACTGTCATGCTAATATATTATACTAAGCAGATAAAGAGGCTCAAGGTCTATTGGAAGTTGAGTTTTCTGCCATTTTGGAACCAGTTGGTTCTAACCAGGTTTTTTCATGTCCTACAGTTCTGACATTCTTTTAATGGTTATTCAAGCTCTCTTCCCTCCTGTTTCAATTTCAGTGGTGTTCTTTCAATATTATCTCAATATTTTTGCTTCTGAGTTCATTTTCCCCTGGTGATGTACCCAAAGTGAGGAGCTGTGGCCCAGACTCTTGCTAGTACTATTCCTGGGGAGTTGGGGGGAGGAGCTAATTCACTCTTTGTACCTTCACAAGGTGACCCTGACATAATCTCTAGGTTGTTAGAGATGCTCCATAACCTCCTCAAAAATCTCCCCTGGAAGATCTTTTTCTCTCTGTGTTGTAATTGTTCAGTCCTAAAGATGTGATATTGTAATATATAATAAGAAATACATATTCAGTCTTTATCCTTCTTTGCACAAGCTCTTAAAATTCTTAGAATTTCTTGAATGAAAAGACTGATAAAAGAGAAAGGAGTGGCTTCTGTTATTCATAACAAACCCCTTTTTAGCCACACCTGAGTTTATCTTAATGAGATGACTCTTGGAAGTTGGGGACTGGTTGCCTGAAGAACCAACCAGTGATGAGAAGGCTAGAACATCCAACCCCATTCTTTGACCTACGGGAGAAGGGGGAGGGTATGGAAATTGAGTTCACTCACCAATGGCAAATGATTTAGTCACTCATTCTTACATAATGAAGCCTCCCCACATACTGTAACCAAAGTTCAGAGAGCTTTTGGGTTGGAGAACATGTGGAAGTGCTGAGGCCACCTTGAGCAGGCAATGAAATTGCCATGCCTCTTCCTACAAAACCTTGCCTTATGCACCTCTTACATCTGACTGCTCGTGAGTTGTATCCTTGTATAATAAATCAGTAATCTAGAATGTAATCTGTTTTCCTGAGTTTTGTGAGCCATTCAAACAAATTATCGAACCTGAGTAGGCTGTTGCTGTTAAGGGAATCCCTGTTTCATAGCTGGTCATTCAGAGGCACAAGTGACAATCTGGGGTGTGTGATTGACATCTGAAGGAGCATGAGGGAAGTCTTGTGGGGATTGAGCCCTTTAGCTTGTAGGATCTGATGCTAGTTCCAGGGTAGATAGGATCATAAGTAAAGCATGAGTATAAATTAATACAGTAGTATAGAAAAACTGTTTTTTTGTTTGTTCTTTTAGAAGGAGACGGGAGAGAGTAGGGAATACAGAGACTCTTACCTGCTCCTCACCAGCCAGTCACCCTGCTGACCCTTGAAGTCCTGAACTAGAGCTGCTACATTTCTGTTTTACATTACAAAAGAGCCTTCAATGATCCACTGTGGGCAATGGATCAAAATTTCTCTCCCTTGTCCTACTGGAGCATGCTCTTCTATCCCATGCTGAGCTTTCCTTCCCATTGTTGTTGTTGTTCAGTCTCTAAGTCATGTCTGACTCTTTGTGACCCCAGGGACTGCAGCACACCAGGCTTCACTGTCCTTCGCTATCTCCCAGAGTTTGCTCAGACTCCTGTCCATTGAGTCAGTAGTGCCATCCAACAACCTCATCCACTGTCACCCCCTTCTCCTCTTGCCCTCAATACTTCCCAGCATTAGGGTCTTTTCCAAAGAGTCAGCTCTTTGCATCAGGTGGCCAAAGTGCTGGAACTTCAACTTCAGCACCACTCCTTCCAGTGAATATTCAGAGTTGATTTCCTTTAGAATTGACTGGTTTGATCTCCTTGGTGTCTAAGGGACTCTCAACAGTCTTCTCCAACACCTGGTATGGGAAGAAGTCTTTCTTCCCTTACCAGATCATAATCACCTTTTATTTCCCCAAGGATTTTATATGGGCTTCTCATGGATTTTGCTCCAGTACTTTGAATTCCAGTGCTTTTCTCTCATTTCTGTGATATGACTATGATTCAGTTATAAAAAGAGCCAACTGTCCTGATAATCCACTATTATGTCTAAAACCAAAAGTAGCTTCTGCTCTTTATCAGCACTACAGTCTCATTTGATCTTTTATTTTTGAAACTTTATATACAATAATTCTGTTTCTTCCATCTACTAGCCATTTGATAATGAGCAAGTTAACTTTCTATAACCTCTGATTTTTTGTCCCATCTCAAGCAAGATAACATGCAAAATTTTCCGTGAAATGTCTTGTACAAAGTAAATAGAGAGTAATTTAAAAGCAGCATAGTGTTAGCCCTTGCTGCTTAATGAACTATCCCAAATCTTGGGGGCTGAGGACAACCTGTTTTTTAAAAATCAACTGAATACATTTTAAAGCTCTCATTGGCCTTATTCAATGACTCATGACCAGGCAGCATCCACTCTAGCAGATGGAAAAGAACTGAGGAACTGTGCAAAATGAAAGACTTCTCTATTCAGAAGGAAGCAGGAACAAGGTAGATATAGTAGGCAAAAATCATATTGATTATGGTGATGTCCCTGCAGTGTTTTATTAGGCAGATTACCCAACTAGTGCTGATCAGGCAACTCCTGATTAAGATTCCATTTCTGGAAGAGTTGAAACTATAAGTGAAGTCTCTGTTGATGACACAGAGCTTAGCGTAAGTGATTCCACTTGGGGCCTGTTTGCTTGTTTTCAACAAACCATAGTCTATTTAGCTCATGATTTTGTTGGTTGGTAATCTGGGCTGGACTCAGCTGAGTTCTTGGAATTGGCTACTGTCAGCTAGAATAAAGGTGTATTAGGAATTAAAGTGCTGGGAATTTAAAAGGTAATGCTAGATCCAACAGCTCTGCAGAACAGCACAAGCCTACCCTAGAAAACAGAGAGGCACATTTTTCTGGGCCAGCAAGTGTGAGAAAGAGAGAAAGAACAGAACACTGGGCCACACGTTTCTCATCGACCAATAGGCTACCTCCAGCTTATTCACTTGGCAGCAAGAAAGTCTCTACAGTGAGAGCAGAAGTATGTGTGGTCTAGGCTTGGAACTGGCACAGTGTTTCTTCGATTGCATGTGACCAACCAAAGCAAGTTATAAAATCAGTCCAAATTCAAGGGCTGGAAAAGTACACTCCACTTCTTGATGGGTAGAACCACTAAGTCACATCCAAGGCCTTGGACACAGAGAGAAAAGCAATCTGCACCCATTTTTGCAATCCCCCACCATTGGTTCACACAATCTCTGGAGATTAATTGCCTGAGTTTGAAAGCTGGTTGTCACTTAATGATTGTGTGGCCTTGGACATTACTTGATCTTTCAGTGCCTCAGTTTCCTCATTTATTAAATGAGGATAATTGTCAGGAGCCACATTAGGCATTACTGACAAAATGGAGGCACGGCCCCAATCCCCTCTCCTCATCCCACAGGCATGGTCCCAGGATGAAGGAGTTAGGTCTTGTGATTCTGACTTGTTCTTTCCTTTCTTTGGTTGAGTTGGCTGGAAACAATGTTAAGGTGCTTATTGTTCTTGAGAGAAGCATGAGAAAGCACAAAGCCTTCTGCAATTGTGCCCAGAAAATAATCTATAAAGTAACCATTGGTATTTGTTCAAGGATCTTTACAAAGAATGTTCTAGGATGAGCATGTAGGCCACAGCTTGAGACCTTGGGAAGGATTGTTATCTGAGACCTGTTTGTGAGGGAAATGTTTATGGCAAAAGAAGTGTGCTGAATTTAGGGTTTAGGAATAATTAAGAATAGTTAGAAGCTAAAAATTTAAGGAATGTTGTAGTGTTAGCATATTTTACTATAGCTTATAGAGATTAGGAATTTTAGAGATATTAATAGCTAGAAGCCTTTTTGGGAGATAATGATCTTAAGATACTAGGGGCAAACAGGATTTAGAAAGATAAGAAATAAACTGAGGAATGTGGTATGAGTTACAATGTAATCATAAGTTAAGTATAGGACACATAAGAGGAAGTAGATAATAGTAAAACTGATTCTGAGAGAATTGCTGAAGCAGGAACTCTGTTTGAAGGGCAACAGTGATTTCTGGAGACAATAAATCTGGGTAGGGGTGGGGAGGACTGAAAATGTCAAACCTCCAACCTAATGCTTTTGTCAAAGTATAAAAGAAAACCTGAAGCTTGAAATAAACATGCAGTCCTGCACCTTGAGTCAGAGGCTACATCATTCTCTACCGACACCGCTCATCCCTTCAGGCTGATTCCCTGGCTGCTGGAGCTGGACTCCAGCAGATAATTATAGCACATCATTTTGCTAACAAAGGTCTATGTAATCAAAGCTACGGTTTTTCCAGTAATTAGGTACAGAAGTGAGAGTTGGACCATAACGAAGACTGAACACCAAAGAATTGATGCTTTTGAATTGTGGCACTGAAAAAGGCTCTTGAGAGACCCTTAGACTGGAAGGAGATCAAACCAGTCAATGCTAAAGGAAATCAATCCTGAATATTCATTGGATATTGGACAATCCTGAATATTCACTGATGCTGAAGCTGAAGCTCTAATACTTTGGCCACCTGATGTGAAAAGCTGATTCATTGGAAAAGATTCTGGTCCTGGGAAAGATTGAGGGCAGGAGGAGAAAGGGCAACAGAGGATGAGATTGTTGGATGACATCACTTACTCATTGGACATGAGTTTGAGCAAACTCTGGGAAATGGTGAAGGATAGGGAAGCCTGGTGTGCTGCAGTCCATGGGTTGCAAAGAGTCAGACACAATTCAGTAACTGAACAACAACAATAGCATATATCTCATAGGGATATTGTGAATTAAATTAACTGATGTTTTTAAAGTGCTTAAAGCAGAGCCTGCCACAGGCCTATATGTACTTTTCTTTTGTTTTGAAATTTTCTTCCCTTTGCCTCTCTCTACCACCTTGCCTGTGCTCATCATGTTTCCTCTTAGACAAGAGATCAATCTCTATCATCCTCCTTTCCCTCATCAAAATTCCACCCATCCCTCAGAAGCTCTGCTAAAAAACAGCACCCTCCCTTTTTCCTTTTAAGTGGCTTTACTTTTTGCCCCTTTGCATTCCAACATCACTCTTTAATAGCAGTTGTCACATTCTGCCTTCTAGGGATTATATGTTTATTCATCCCAAAACAGTAATGAACTCCTCCAAGTTCCAGGCCCAGAATAAAGGGTGATGAACAAGATTTGTAAAGTCTCTGGGCTTATTGTACTACAGAAGAGGAGATAATTGTGTATATATTTATCACATTCATTTCTTCATCTTTCACAAACAGTAGTTACTCAAAAGCTGTTAATTAAATCAAAATATATTGAATTGAATTAAACTGAATCTAATGTTACCACATTGACATTGTTTAGGTCACTAGTTAGCTCTCTTTTTGATTGCTTATGCCCAGGAAAAGAGCTAGATTGCCTTTAATCCTTCAATAATGTCCTTTCCCAAAACATCTCCACAGCTTTCCCTATTCAGTCACTGAAATTAAGACAGACATTCTCTTCAAAAGGATTAGCTTCCAGAGAAAGGGTCACTTGTATCTCTCCATAGAGTCTGTGTGAACAACAACACTTATCTTCCCCTTGTGCTACTTCCTGTAAGATGAAACTTGTGTCCACATATCAGTATTCTAACAGACCATGAAGTTAGGCAGAACTCTTACTCCGAAAATGCTCCTGTGCCCTGAATCACAGAGTATTTTTATGGTACTAAACTTGTACGAGTGGCTTGAGAAGTCACTGTGGTGGAAGATAAAAACAAAGTAAATCACAAAATATTATATAAAGAAATCCATAATATTCTGATTTTTCCTATGACAGCAACTTTTAAAATTTTATTTATTTATTTTGTTTGGAGGCTAATTACTTTACAGTATTGTAGTGGTTTTTGCCAAACATCAACATGAATCTTAAAAATAGAAATTATCTTATTCTTTCAGAATATTTTTTCTCATTTTTCATGGGTTGGGCTGGGAGGGCCTTAAGCACATGTATGGTTATGAATTTAATACCCCAAAATGGAGCCAGGTGTTGTTATTACTCATATTTAACAAAACAAAGCAAAAGAAACCCAAGGAAGGCTGGGATTCTGAAGGTGTGGATTGATCTGTTATCTCCTCACAGACAAAGCTGCTATGGGGAATAAAAATTCCCAGGAGAGTCTGATCAAGGTCTCTGGTAGTTGGAATCTCAAACTAAAGCATCATCCAGAGTACCCTGGGTTAGAAGGTGTTAGTTCTTGCCTAATTGCCATGGAGCAAGAATTAAGCTGATTTGGGGGGGTTGGGAAGGAGGCAAGACTGTAAATCCATCTATTGTGTCTGGAATAGGGGTGGGGAGAGTGAGAAAGAAATGGCAAGTAGATTATTCCTTCTACAGAAGGCAGATTTTCAGTTTGACCAATGGCTGGTAAAAGAAATCTAAGTGCAGTCTTATAAATCTTTAAGAATTGTAGAAGCTTGATGTCTGCAGAGTAACTCAGGGGAATGTGGAGCCTCCAAAGTAATACAGTCTTAATCAGATAAATACCCTCTCACCAGTTATTCATTATCAGGATGTCAGTAACAGGATTCAATTGAACAAAGTCCCATAGGTCTCTTGTTTCTGTGTACCTCCAGTATTTATTTTCCGAAATTTTCATTTAAACGTCGCCATCTAGTGTTCAGCTCTCTGATTTACAAGGTCTCACGTTATCCATTCAAGCACTGTTCAACTCTTGTTCAGTTTCTCAGTGGTGTCCAGCTCTTCCTGATCCTATGGACTACAGCATGCCAGGCTTCCCTATCCTTCACTATCTCCCGGAGTTTGCTCAGGCCTATGTCCATTGAATGAATGATGCCATCCAACCATCTCATTTTCTGTTGTCCCCTTCTCCTCCTGCCCTAAGTCTTTTCTGGCATCAGTGTCTTTTCCAGTGAGTTGGCTCTTCACATCAGGTGGCTAAAGTATTGAAGCTTTAGCTTCAGCAGCAGTCCTTCCAATGAATATTCAGGGTTGATTTCCTTTAGGATTGACTGGTTTTATCTCCTTGCTGTCCCAGGGTCTCTCAAGAGTCTTCTCCAATGCCACATCAATTCTTCGGTGCTCAGCCTTCTTTATAGTCCAATTCTCATATCCATACATGACTACTGGAGAAATCACAGCTTTGACTATATGGACCTTTGTCAGCAAAGTGATGTCTCTCCTTTTTAATAACCTGTCTAGGTTTATCATAGCTTTTCCTCCAAGGAACAAGCATCTTTTAATTTCATGGTTGTGGTCACCATCTGCAGTGATTTTGGAGCCCAAGAAAATAGAGTCTGACACTGTTTCTCCATTGTTTCCCCATCTATTTACCCTGAAGTGATGAGACCAGATGCCATGATCTTCGTTTTTTGAATGTTGAGTTTTAAGCTAGCTTTTTCACTCTCCTCTTTCACTTTCATCAAGAAGCTCTTTAGTTCTTCTTTGCTTTCTCCCATAAGGGTGGTGTCATCGGCATATCTGAGGTTATTGCTATTTCTCCCGGCAATCTTGATTCCAGCTTGAGCTTCATCCAATCCAGCATTATGCATGATGTACTCTGCATGTAAGTTAAATAAGCAAGGTGACACTATACAGCCTTGATGTACTCCTGCCCCAATTTGGAACCAGTTCACTGTTCCATGACCAGTTCTAACTGTTGCTTCTTGACCTGCATACAGGTTTCTCAGGAGGCAAGTAAGGTGTTTGGCATTCCCATCTCTTGAAGAATTTTCCACAGTTTGTTGGGATCCACACAGTCAAATGTATTAGTGTAGCCAATGAAGTGGAAGCAGATGTTTTTCTGGAATTTCCTTGTATTTCCTATGATCCAACAGATCTTGGCAATTTGACCTCTGGTTCTTCTGCCTTTTCGAAATCCAGCTTGAACATCTGGAAGTTCTTGGTTCACATACGGTTGAAGCTTAGCTTGAAGGATTTTGAGCTTGACCTTGCTAGCATGTGAAATGGGTTCCATTGTGTGGTTGTTTGGACCTTCTTTGGCATTGCCCTTCTTTGGAATTAGAATGACAACTGACCTTTTACAGTTCTGTGGCCACCTCTGAGTTTTCCAAATTGCTGGCCTATTAAGTGCAGCACTTTCACAGCATCATCTTTTAGGATTTGCGATAGCTCAGCTAGAATTCCATCACTTCCACTAGCTTTGTTCATAGTAATGCTTCCTTAGGCCCACTTGACTTCACACTCCAGGATGTTTGGATCTAGCCATCATAGTTATCCAGGTTATTAAGACCTTTTTGGTACTTCTGTGTATTCTTGTCACCTCTTCTTAATCTCTTCTGCTTCACCTCTTAGGAAGATCAATATTCTCTACCTTAGAAAGATCTATGACATCTTGTTGAGTGGGGGAAAAAAAAGAAAATTTAAATTGTACTATATAACTATGTACTATGTAGTTCCATGGGCTTCCCAGGTTGATCAGTGGTAAAGAATCCACCTGTAATGCAGGAAACACAGGAAACTTGGGTTCAATCCTTGGAAGATCCCCTGGAGGAGGGCATGATCACTCTCTCCAGTATTCTTGCCTGGAGAATTCCATAGACTGAGAAGCCTGGTGGGCTATAGTCCAATAGGTTGCAAAGAGTCAGACACAACTGAACAACTATACATGGATGCATGCATGTGTGCAAACTTTAATCATACATCCATATACATAAAAATCTAGAAAAATATTCTTCAAATTATTGATGATATCTCTGGTTGGTAGGATGTGGGGCAATTTTTTGTGATTCCCTTATTCTTATCTTTATCCGTTTTCATAACAGTAATGACTCATTTGTGTTAATAAAAGTAAGATTTATTTTAAAAGACCAAATGAGGGGAATTCCATGGCAGCCCACTGATTAAGAACCCACCTTCCAGTGCAAGGACTCAGGTTTGATCCATGGTCATCAAACTAAGATCCCACATGCCATAGGACTACTAAGTCCACACTCTCTGGAGCCCACTTGCTGGACCAAAGAGCCTGCACTCCACAAAGATCCCGCATGCTGCAACTAAGTCCTGATTCAGCCAAGCAAATAAAAGAAATATTCTTCTTTAAAAAGAAGGAAAGAAAAGACCAAATAAGCCCCCAGGATGAAAATCCACCCAAAAAAGATTATTTGCTAGAGTTAAATAAATTCATCAGAAATTAATTGAGCATCAGCTAAGCACCAGCGGCTGCGACCAACCGGCACACAAAGCGCAAGTGGCTGTGACCATCTGGCACACAAACCGCGGCCGAGAGGAGCTACTGCACGTCCGAGGCAGGGGCAGAAGCCGAGAGGACCCCATGTCCGAAGGGCTGCGGCCAAGAGGAGTTACCGCACGCCTGAAGACAGGGGCAGCGGCCGAGAGTGCCAGGCTGCAATGGCACAGGAATGGCAGAGAGGAGCTTCCCTGCATCCGAGGTAAGGGGCAGTGGCTGGGAGGAGCCACCCCACGTGCAAGGTCGGGGCGGACGGCCGAGAGGAGCCACCCCGCGTCTGAGGCCAGGGTCGGCAGCCAGGAGGAGCCACACCACATCCAAGGAGTGGTGGCTGCACGGGCACAGGAGGGCCTATAGGAGTTATCCCACGTTGAAGGTCAGGAAGGGCGACGGTGAGGAGATACCCCTCATCCAAGGTAAGGAGCAGCGGCTGCGCTTTGCCGAAGCAGCCATGAAGAGATACCCCACGCCCAAGGTAAGAGAAACCCAAGTAAGAGGGTAGGTGTTGCAAGAGGGCATCAGAGGGCAGACACATTGAAACCATACTCACAGAAAACTAGTCAATCTAATCACACTAGGACCACAGCCTTGTCTAACTCAGTGAAACTAAGCCATGCCCACGGGGCAACCCAAGATGGGCGGGTCATGGTGGAGAGGTCTGACAGATTGTGGTTCACTGGAGAAGGGAATGGCAAACCACTTCAGTATTCCTGCTTTGAGAACCCCATGAACAGGATGAAAAGGCAAAATGATAGGATACTGAAAGAGGAACTCCCCAGGTCAGTAGGTGCCCAATATGCTACTGGAGATCAGTGGAGAAATAACTCCAGAACGAATGAAGGGATGGAGCCAAAGCAAAAACAATACCCAGCTGTAGATGTGACTGGTGATAGAAGCAAGGTCTGATGCTAAAAAGAGCAATATTACATAGGAACCTGGAATGTCAGGTCCATGAATCAAGGCAAATTGGAAGTGGTCAAACAGGAGATGGCAAGAGTGAACGTTGACATTCTAGGAATCAGCTAACTAAATGGACTGAAATGGGTGAATTTAACTCAGATGACCACTATATCTACTACTGTGGGCAGGAGTCCCTCAGAAGAAATGGAGTAGCCATCATGGTAAACAGAAGAGTCTGAAATGCAGTACTTGGATGCAATCTCAAAAACAACAGAATGATCTCTGTTCATCTCCAAGGCAAGCCATTCAATATCATGGTAATCCAAGTCTATGCCCCAACCAGTAATGCTGAAGAAGCTGAAGTTGAACAGTTCTATGAAGACCTCCAAGACCTTTTAGAACTAACACCCAGAAAAGATGTCCTTTTCATTATACGGGACTGGAATGTAAAAGTAGGAAGTCAGGAAACACCTGGAGGAACAGGCAAATTTGGCCTTGCAATACGGAATGAAGCAGGGTAAAGACTAATAGAGTTTTGGCAGGAAAATGCACTGGTCATAGCAAACACCCTCTTCCAACAACACAAGAGAAGTCTCTACACATGGACATCACCAGATAGTCAATACCGAAATCAGATTGATTATATTCTTTGCAGCCAAAGATGGAGAAGTTCTATACAGTCAACAAAAACAAGACCAGGAGCTGACTGTGGCTCAGATCATGAACTCCTTATTGCCAAATTTAGACTTAAATTGAAGAAAGTAGGGAAACCGCTAGACCATTCAGGCATGACCTAAATCAAATCCCTTATGATTACACAGTGGAATTGAGAAATAGATTTAAGGGCCTAGATCTGATAGATAGAGTGCCTGATGAACTAAGGAATAAGGTTCATGACATTGTACAGGAGGCAGGGATCAAGAACATCCCCATGGAAAAGAAATGCAAAAAAGCAAAATGGCTGTCTGGGGAGGCCTTACAAATAGCTGTGAAAAGAAGAGAGGCAAAAAGCAAAGAAGAAAAGGAAAGATATAAGCATCTGAATACAGAGTTCCAAAGAATAGCAAGGAGAGATAAGAAAGCCTTCTTCAATGATCAATGCAAAGAAATAGAGGAAAAGAACAGAATGGGAAAGACTCGAGATCTCGTCAAGAAAATTAGAGATACCAAGGGAACATTTCAGGCAAAGATGGGCTCGATAAAGGACAGAAATGGTATGGACCTAACAGAAGCAGACGATATTAAGAAGAGGTGGCAAGAATACACAGCAGAACTGTACAAAAAAGATCTTCATGACCCGGATAATCACAGTGGTGTGATCACTCATCTAGAGCCAGACATCTTGGAATGTGAAGTCAAGTGGGCCTTAGAAATATCACTAAGAACAAAATTAGTGGAGGTGATGGAATTCCAGTGGAGCTATTTCAAATCCTGAAAGATGATGCTGTGACAGTGCTGCACTCAATATGCCAGCAAATTTGGAAAACTCAGCAGTGGCCACAGGACTGGAAAAGGTCAGTTTTCACTCCAATTCCAAAGAAAGGCAATGCCAAAGAATGCTCAAACTACCGCACAATTGCACTCATCTCACATGCTAGTAAAGTAATGCTCAAAATTTTCCAAGCCAGGCTTTAGTAATACGTGAACCGTGAACTTCCTGATGTTCAAGCTGGATTTAGAAAAGGCAGAGGAACCAGAGATCAAATTGCCAACATCTGCTGGATCATGGAAAAAGCAAGAGAGTTCCAGAAAAACATCTATTTCTGCTTTATTGACTATGCCAAAGCCTTTGACTATGTGGATCACAATAAACTGTGGAAAATTCTGAGAGACGGGAATACCAGACCACCTAATCTGCCTCTTGAGAAATCTGTATGCAGGTCAGGAAGCAACAGTTAGAACTGGACATGGAACAACAGACTGGTTCCAAATAGGAAAAGGAGTATGTCAAGGCTGTATATTGTCACCCTGCTTATTTAACTTCTATGCAGAGTACATCATGAGAAACACTGGACTGGAAGAAACACAAGCTGGAATCAAGATTGCCTGGAGAAATATCAATAACCTCAGGCATGAAGATGACATCACCCTTATGGCAGAAAGTGAAGAGGAACTCAAAAGCCTCTTGATGAAAGTGAAAGAGGAGAATGAAAAAGTTGGCTTAAACCTCAACATTCAGAAAACGAAGATCATGGCATCCGGTCCCATCACTTCATGGGAAATCGATGGGGAAACAGTGGAAATAGTGTCAGACTTAACTTTTTTGTGTTCCAAAATCACTGCAGATGGTGACTGCAGCCATGAAACTAAAAGACACTTATTCCTTGGAAGAAAAGTTATGACCAACCTAGATAGCATATTCAAAAGCAGAGACATTACTTTGCCGACTAAGGTCCGTCTAGTCAAGGCTATGGTTTTTCCAGTGGTCATGATGTGAGAGTTGTACTGTGAAGAAGGCTGAGCGCCTTCAAAGGCTGAGTGCTTTGTTCGAAGTGATGCTTCTTAAGGCCCACTTGATTTCACATTCCAGGATGTCTGGCTCTAGATGAGTGATCACACCATCGTGATTATCCGGGTGGTGAAGATCTCTTTTGTACAGTTCTGCTGTGTATTCTTGCCATCTCTTCTTAATATCTTCTGCTTCTGTTAGGTCCATACCATTTCCAGTGGTCATGATGTGAGAGTTGGACTGTGAAGAAGGCTGAGCGCTGAAGAATTGATGCTTTTGAACTGTGGTGTTGGAGAAGACTCTTGAGAGTCCCTTGGACTGCATAAGATCCAACCAGTCCATTCTGAAGGAGATCAGCCCTGCGATTTCTTTGGAAGGAATGATGCTAAAGCTGAAACTCCAGTACTTTGGCCACCTCATGCGAAGAGTTGACTCATTGGAAAAGACTCTGATGCTGGGAGGGATTGGGGGCAGGAGGAAAAGGGGATGACAGAGGATGAGATGGCTGGATGGCATCACTGACTGGATGGACGTGAGTCTGAGTGAACTCCGGGAGATGGTTATGGACAGGGAGGCCTGGTGTGCTGCAATTCATGGGGTTGCAAAGAGTTGGACACGACTGAGTGACAGAACTGAACTGAAATATGCTGAACTGAACTGAACTGAAGCATGCTTTTGATCATAAAGTACACCTCTAAAATCAGATAATGTCCTTCTACCTTTTAATAAGTATTTACTATGTGTTAGGCACCATGGTGAGCCCTCTGCAGTCTAAATTTTAATATTGAAGGTGAAACTACTGAGGCAAGAATGCTGAGGCTCAGAGAAATTAAGTAACTTACCCAAAGTCACAAAGTATATATGGGATTTAAATCCAAGTGTTTCTCCAAAACCTGAATACTGAACCACTGCACAATTCCCTTCCAGGTTTCTAAGGAATTCCCCCACATTATCAAAAAAAGAGGTGTTTTGTTTTTGTTTTTGTTGTTGTTGGTGGTGTTGCTAATGCTTACTAAGTGTCAGGCCCCAGGTTTGGTTTTGTTTTGTTTTTAATGCTTGCTAAATGTCAGGCACCATTTTCTAATCTTCATGGGAATCTATGAAGTATATATTTCTTAGAGTACAACCACATTGTAAGTAAACAAAAGCCATCTTTATATGATAACCCTACCTAAGGTCTCAGAGATAATGAAACATGACAAAATGCTGAGCACTTGCTATATGCCAGGACTTGTTCTAAGAGCTTAAGCTGTGTTGACCAGTGTAACAATCCCCTGAGATAATAGGCATGATTATCCTTCTCATTTTGCAATTGAAGAAAAGGCTCAAAGAGGTTAAATAACTTGCCCAAGATTTAAGCCAGTAAATAAAAGAGCTAGGATACAAACACAGGTCTGACTAACTCCAAAGCCCAGACATTTTCCCCAATCTGATGCCTCTCTCCACTCAGGGTAGTGATCAACACATATTTTAAATAAATAATTTAACGATGAGCTGCCATCTTCCCTATTTTACAGAAGAGGATCAGAGCTCAGAGACCTGAGCAGAATAATTGTCCATGATTACTCAGCTGGTTGATAAGAATAGAATCTAGGATGCCTGGCACTCAGCCCTCTTGTACGCCTATTCCACTTGACCCCTGGATGAAAACATATGCTAATATACTAACTAGTTTTCTATTGCTGTGTAGCAAACTGCCACAAACTTACTGACTTAAAAACAACACAAGTTTACTGTTATATGGTTCTGGAGATGATAAAGCTGAAATGGTCCTCACTGAACTAAAATTAAGGTGTGGGCAGGGCTGTGTTCCTTTGTGGAGTCTCTAGTTTTCTTGGTCTTTTCCACTTTCTAGAGGCTACCCACCTTCCTTGTTTCATGGCATCCCTGCTATCTTAAAATCAGTGATGGCTAGTCAAGTCTTTTTCATTGTGCACCAATCTGATTCTTCTTTCATTGTCACATCTCCTTCTCTGCCTCTCCTGCCTCCTTTCACTTATAAGGACCCTGTGATTACCTGGACCCACCCAATAACCCAAAATATTCTCACCATCTCAAGATCCTTAACTCAATCACATACACAGTTTCCTTTACTATGTAAGGTCACCTATTCTCAGGCTCCAAGGATTAGGACTTAGACATCTTTGGGAGGCCATATATCCACATACTGATCTTTAGGATTTTTACTTATTTAAAATTATAATTTTTAAAAATGTATGCCTATATTAGTTTGTTTTCATTAAATCAATAATGAGTCCTTGAAAGAGGTTGCTATTTGAAGTGTCAAGTTCTCCTCTCACAAAGAGCAGACCCAAATTTCCTTATTTGCTTAGGAGACTTCTAACCTTCTAGGAGAACTCTAAGCTTGGAAGGTCCTATCCCATAATCACACTTCTGGACTGTCTGTTGTTTACCCCCATACCAGGGCTCACAGTGAGCTGTCCATGTGTTGTGCAGCACTTCCTTCACAACCCATTATAGTTTTCCATTCTGAAAAGTACCAAGAAAGGTGACAGCTAGAAGGTAGAAAGTAGAACCTAGATGGGTCATATAGAATATGAGCAATGCAAGATGAGGTAGATTTGAATAAAAGAAATCAATGGTCCTAAAAAGTCTATTTGACACTGAATTTACCAATACTCTCTTGCAAGATGTAGAATATTTCTGTTATCTAGAAAGTTCCTTCGTGGTCCTTCCAATAACACTTGTGCTGCCTTGAGGCAGCCACCATTCTGCTTTCTATTCCATTAATTAGCTTTTGAACTTCATACAAATGGAATCATATAATACATACTCTTTTCTTACTGGCTTCTTCCATTCATATAATACTTTTGTATTCATGCTATTATATTTATCAATAGTGCTTTCCTTTTCATTGCTGAGTTGTAGTACATTTGCAATGAAAAGAAATGGACTACATTCAAAAATTGAAGATTATGGCACCTGGTTCCATCACTTTATGGCAGATAGATGGGGGAAAAGTGGAAACAATGTCAGATGTCATTTTCTTGGACTCCAAAGTCACTGCAGATGGTGACTGCAGCCATGAAATTAAAAGATGCTTGCTCCTTGGAAGAAAAGTTATGACAAACCTAGAGAGGGTATTAAAAAGCAGAGACATCGCTTTGCCAACAAAGGTCCATCTACTCAAAGCTATGGTTTTTCCAGTAGTCATGAGTGGATGTGAGAATTGGACCATAAAGAAAGCTGAGCACTGAAGAATTGATGCTTTTGAACTGTGGTGCTGGATAAGACTTGAGAGTCCCTTGGACAGCAAGGAGATCAACCCAGTCAATCCTAAAGGAAATCAACCCTGAATATTCACTGGGAGGACTGATGCTGAAGCTCCAATACTTTGGTCACCTGATGTGAAGAATTAATTCACTGGAAAAGACCCTGACACCAGGAAAGATAGACGGCAAGAGGATAAGGGGGCAACAGAGAATGAGGCGGTTGATGCCATCACTGACTCAATGGACGTAAGTTTGAGCAAACTCCAGGAGATAGTGAATGACAGGGAAGCCTGGCCTGCTGCAGTCCATGGGATTGAAAAGTGTCACACATGAATGAGCCACTGAACAACAGCAAAACAGTACGTTTACAAATATACCAAAATTTATAAATTCTTTCTCTTAATGGATCAGTTGTTTCCAATGTTTTGCTATTATGATTAAAGCTGCAATAAACATTAATGGAAGGCTATTGGACTCATGTTGGGAGCCGTGTTAGGCATTACTGACAAAATGGAGGCACGGCCCCAACTCCCTCTCCTTGTCCCACAGGCACGGACCCGGGATGAAGGAGCTAGGTCTCGTGATTCTGGCTTGCTTTTTCCTTTCCTTTGCTGAGTTGACTGAAAATAATATTAAGGTGCTTATTGTTCTTGAGAGGAGCATGAGAAGGCACAAAGCCTTCTGCAGTTGTGCTCGGAGAATAATTCATAAAGTTAATCATTGACATTTGTTCAAGGAGCTTTACAAAAGAGTGTTCCAGGATAAGCACGTAGGCCGCAGCTTGAGGCCATGGGTAGGATTGTTATCTGAAACTTATTTGTAAAGGAAATATTCATAGCAAAGGAGTTTGCTGAATTTAGGGCTTAGGAATAATTACAAATAGTTAGAAGCTAAAGATTTAAGGAATGTTGTAATGTTAGCATATTTTACTATAGCATATAGAGATTAGGAATTTTAGAGATATTAATAGCTAGAAGCCTTTTTAAGAGATAGTGGGATCAGGATACTAGGGGCAAACAGGATTTAGAAAGATAAGAAATAAACTGAGATTTGTGGTATGCAGCCCAGATATAAGCACGAGTTACAATGTAATCACAAGTTAAAGTAAACGCAATTCAGAGAGAACTGCTGAAGCAGAAATTCTGCTTGAAGGGCAACAATGATTTATGGAGACAATAAATCTGGGTGAGGGGAAATTGAAAATGTCAAACCTCTAACCTAATGCTTTTGTCAAAGTATAAAAGAGAACCTAAAGCTTGAAATAAGCATGCAGTTCAAGAAAGCTGAATGAGAGGCTGCATCGTTACTTGCTGACACTGCTCATCCCTTCAGGCTGATTCCCTGGCTGCTGGAGCTGGACTCTGGCAGACTCACAATCTCTACTATCTCTGAGGGCCCCAGGCAGTAGTATCCCACCTTTCAGCATAGTAGGGCAGTATGTAAGTAATGGAGGAGACCTAGTACAATGCCTCAGTTGTACCTGAGGTTTAATACTTACAAGGAAACTTGAACTGGTCCTTAGCCTGCTAGAAGGTAGAGAAGTAACAGAAACAGAGTAGGACATTCTGAATGGAGGAGTGAAATTGCTTGTAAATGCTATACATTTGATAGGTGAATCATTTGCCTCATTGCTAGGAGGTATAGTAATATAAGAATACTTCCTATACCTGGTGATATTTTCTATTTGTCTGTCATTGAACAATGACCTGGAGATCATTGAAAATGGGTTTGGAGGGCTTTGGGCTCCTCCAAAAGCAAAAAAACAAACTGAGGGTCAATTGCTAAAATCATGGCATTTGGGGTAAATCATTAATACCAATGATGACTTGACAAAAGAAAAGGTGTGCATAAAGTGCCACATTGCAAAGGATATTCCATCAGGACAATTTGTAGTAGAAATGCGGGATAAGCAGTATTTGATGCCCATTAGTTGAGCAACAGACATAATATATGGCTCTAGTGTGGTCTCCAGAGGTCCCTGGGGACTCTGCTCAGTATCTTGACTAAGATCTAGTGACCTAGAGGAGAAAACCAGGACTTCTGAGTTGAATGCTGCTGAGGCAAGGAACTTCAAAATCAATACATTTATTTTCTCCTTGAAAAAGTTGGTATTGGAACTTTTGAGAAGAAAAGTGAGAAATGAACCAGAAAAATTACCTAGAGAAACCAAAGAACCAAAAGATATAGTTGATGTGTTAGGAAGGGTTCCACTACAAATCTGCTAATAATTTTACCCAATATTATATAGCTCCCTGACTTGGATAGAAGATAACCCAGGCTCTCGACATTTAGAATTCTCCAACATATTTTTCCTAAATTAGACTAGATATGATGTTAAGCAGATATCTGAGGATTGCTTGGATTATGGGCTAGGAATGTCAAGTTGGGACAAATCAGTATCTCTCAATTTGGGAAGATAGGAAAGATGCTTTATCATACTATTGATCCAGCATTGTAGTTTTGCTGGGCAGGATATGGGTGCAAGGAAATGGAAAGTGTGGATGAGAATGAAAGAAATCCAAGCAATCAATAACAGACTCTAAGGAGGATGAGGAGGATAAAGAGTATTCAAAGGGCAAATTTTAGGTAATTAAAGAATAAGAGTTCTGGAGAACTTGAAAAACAAGTGCGCAGAATTCAAAGATGTAAATTGTGCTCTGAATACAGAATATGGAAATTTAAGACACAAAAATAGAGAACTTCTGAGTGATAACAAAACATAGATATAGGAGTAACTGTTAGACAGAAGTTCCTTAATTTTACCTTTAACAGTTGCTGGTGTAAGGAGACAAATTGTGAGATTCAAATGTAGGTAATTCATCCTTGTGGGCACAAATCATCCAAGTTGAGTGAGAAGATGTCAAATGAGTGTCAAAGTCTTTAATGAAGCCTGGAGAGTGACTGGGAGGCAGGATTTGCCTATACCAAGAGATTGAGGGCACAAAATTAAATATGAAATAGGAAGATAATAAGATAAAGTGTATAGTTGCATTGTTGGAAATAAACTATATTGCTGTGAGAAAATCACAAGTCAATTATTCCATTGACCTAGAAATTGAAATAATACTATTGACAATAAACCTTATTGCTATGAGAAAAATTAGTTACTAATCACACCAGAGAAAGTATTCCTGGTGGGTATTACACTTCTGAAGAAATATAGATTTTACAAACTTAATAGTTCTTTCTCAAATGTAAATTATCCTAAATTTAACATAATGGAGTGGCCTTCCAGATAACAAATTTGTGGAGGGTTATTCTTTCTCTTTTTCAGCCAGAAAAGTACCAGAAAACTGGCTAGCTTCATTTATAGCAGCTTCCCTTTGAGAAGGAATAGAAAAGCTTAGATTCATTGAAAATAGTATTGCTTCAGAATTTGGTATGAATGCATTGAAATCTCTTGAGGAATCGTCCTTAAAAGATGAGTTATCTTCATGGCAGTCAAAGTATTCCATTCCTTAGAAGGACTTGATCATCTGGATGGGAAAATGTTCTAAGGGTTAAAAGTGGTTGGTGCTGATCGCTATTTTTCTGCACCTGTTATCTTGTGAAATAATCAGAACTGTGATTTACAGATGGCTTGTGAAATAATTAAAACTGTGATTTACAGATGGCTTGTGAAATAATTAAAACTGTGATTTACAGATGGCTTCTCCTCTGCTACAGGAGGATGATAATAGTACCTAACGTGGGTTTGTTGAAGGATTAGAGGAATTAATGTATGTAAAGTGCCTAGAACACTGATTGCATTCAATAAGTGCTACATAAGGGGATCATATTAATGTATCCAGGCATTATGTTAAGTACATCTTTGTGCATTCTCATTCATGCTCCCCTAAACCTTTCTGTGTGATAGATATTATTATCCTCACTTCACAGAGGAGAAATATGAGACTTAAAGAGTTTTTCTTTTTACTTGCCTAAGAAAATACAGCTTGCCCTCTAAAAATTGGGACCGCCCCCCCCCCCCCCCCCCCCCCGCCCCAGACAAAAAAGTAAGTCAGTCGTTCTGGTCAATAGACACTTCCTGCTGAACTTTTAAGTGCCTGGGCCTAGCTGACACCTTAAGAGGTGAAAGTGTTAGTTGCTCAGTCATGTACAACTCTTTGCAACCCCATGGACTGTAGCCCACCAGGCTCCTCTGTCCATGGAATTCTCCAGGCAAGAATCCTGGAGTAGCTTGCTATTCCCTTCTCCAGGGGATCTTCCTGACCCAGGGATCAAACCCAGGTCTCCTGCATTGGCAGGCATGTTCTTAACTGTCTGAGCGACCAAGGAAGTCCCCTTAAGAGATAACTGTGTGTAAATTCAAAAGCTATGGGGGGACTTTTAAGATGGTGAAGGAGTAAGATGTGGAGATCATCTTTCTCCCCAAAAATACATCAAAAATACATCTGCTTATGGAACAACTCTTACAGAATACCTACTGAATGCTGGAGGAAAACCTCAAACTTCAAAAAGGTAAGCTAATTTTCACATAACAGAGTAAGGCAAAAGAAAAAAAAAAAAAAAACAGACAAAGGAATCAGGATAGGATCTGCACCCTGTGGGGGTTGGGGTGGGAGGGAGATGTGAAGGAAGAAGTTTCTGTACACTTGGAAAATTCCTCAAGAGCAGGGATATGGGGAGCTTCAGAACCTCAGAAGGGAGTGTAGCAACAAGTGCACAGAAGGCAAAGAGGAGAGAATTCAGCACAGAGATCAGCACCAACCGGCACTTCCCAGCCTGAGATGTTGTTCTGCATGCCCACCTCAGCGAGTGGGAACTAGGTGCAGAGTGAGGCTCAGGATTTGAGGGTCAGACTCCAGGGAGAGGACTGGAGTTAATGGCTGTGAAGACAGTCTGAGGGGGCTAGTACAACACAACTGAAAGAGTCCAGGGGAAATACAGGGCCTTCCAGAGAGGCGAGAGATCACTGTCCCAGAGACCTTCTAACTCCGTGTAACCAGATGTGGGACACACCGCAGCTGCAGTCTCCAACCCCGGTGGTGGGCCACCAAGCTGTAGGCTGGAGCACGTCACTGCCCACATCTTTCTAGGATCCTGTACAGCCTGGCACTAAGACCAATCCTACTGAAAGGCCAGCAGACTCCAATGCCACACAAAACACACCAAACAAGTAGTAAAACAGGCCCACAGTCCTATTCATTAGGAGACAGGCTGCCCAAAGCCATACCAAGCTCACAGTCACCCCCATAACACAACTAGGTGCAGCATTGTCTTTCAGAGACACAAAATCCAGTTCCACCCTCCTGAACAGAGGCACCATCCCTGCCCAAGGAAATCTTCACAAGGCATAGGTCTAATCTCACCTACTGTGAGCAGACTCCAAAAGTAAGAGGAACTATGGCCTTGCAACCTGTGGAACAGAGACAACAAACACAGTAAATTAAACAAAATGAAAAGACAGAGAAACATGCAGCAGATAAAGGAGAATGGTAAAAAAAAAAGAAAAGAAAAAAAAAACACCATAAGACTAAACAAATGAAGAGCAAATAGGCAGTCTGCCTGAAAAAGAATTCAGAGTAATGACAGCAAACATGATCCAAAGTCTCAGAAATAAAATGGAGGCACAGATAAATAGAATAGAAACATGGATTGAGAAAATACAAGAAATGTTTAACAAGGACCTAGAAGAAATAAAGAACAGACAATCAGCAATGAACAACACAATAACCAAAATAAAAAAATACACTAGAGGAAATACCAGAATAACTGAGGCAAAAGAACAAATAAGTGAGCTGGAAGATAGAATGGTGGAAAAAACTGAAGCAGAACACAATAAAGAAAAAGAATAAAAAGTAATGAGGTCAGTCTCAGAGACTTATGGGACATTAAGTGCACCAACATTCAAATCATAGGGGTGAGAGAAGAAGAGAAAAAGAAAGTATATAAGAAAATGTTTCAGGAGATTATAATCCAAAACTTCCATATATGGGAAAGGAAATAACCTGTCAAGACCAGGAAGCCCATAGAATCCCATACAAGATAAACACAAAGAGAAACATGTCAAGAAAATATTAATCAAACTAAAAAAAATTAGACACAAGCAAAAAGTATTTAAAGCAGCAAGGGAAAAACAACAAATAACATAAAAGGGAATCCCCATAAAGTTAACAGCTGATCTTTAGCAGAAGCTCTGCAGGCCAGAAGAGAATGGCAGGACATACTTAAAATGACAAAAGTGCAAAACCCACAACCAAGATTACTCTACCAGCAAGGAACTCATTCAGATTTGAAGAAGAAATCAAAAGCTTAACAGACAAGCAAAAAAGTTAAGAGAACACAGCACCGCCAAACCACCTTTACAAGTGCTAAAGGAACTTCTCTAGACAGGAAACATAAGAGAAAGAAATCACCTACAAAACAAACCCAAAACAATAAAGTAAATGATAATAGAACAAAACATATCAATAATAACATTAAATGCAAATAGATTAAATGCTCTAAGCTAAAGACACAGACTGGCTGAATGGATACAAAAACAAGACCCCTATATATGCTGTCTACAGGAGTCCTATTTCAGGCCTAGGAAAACATACTGACTGAAAGTGAGGGGATGAAGAAAAGATATTCCATGCAAATGGAAATCAATGGCACCCCAGTACTCTTGCCTGGAAAATCCCATGGGTGGCAGAGCCTGGTAGGCTGCAGTCCATGGGGTCGCTGAGAGTTGGACATGACTCAGTGACTTCACTTTCACTTTTCACTTTCATGCATTGGAGAAGGAAATGGCAACCCACTCCAGTGTTCTTGCCTGGAGAATCCCAGGGATGGGGGAGCCTGGTGGGCTGCCATCTCTGGGGTCGCACAGAGTCGGACACGACTGAAGCAACTTAGCAGCAGCAGCAGCAGCAGCAGCAATACTCACATCAGATAAAAAATACTTTAATATAAAGACCTTTACAAGAGACTAAGAATGATAGTACATAATGATAAAGTGATCAAGAAGAAGAAATAACAATTACAAATATATATGAACCCAATATAGGAGCACTTCTATACACAAGGCAAATGCTGACAACTATAAAAGGGGAAATAAACAATAACACAATAGAAGTGGGGAATTCAACACTCTAACTCACAACAATGGACAGATTATCCAAAGAGAAAATTAATAAGAAAGCATAAACCTTAAATGACATGTTGGACCAGATGGACCTAACTGATATCTATAGGACATTCCAACTAAAAACAGTAGAATACACTTTTTTTTCAAGTACACATGGAACAGTCTCCAGAATAGACCATATCTTGGGTCACAAATCGTCTTGCTAAATTTAATAAAATTGAAATTGTATCCAGCATTTTTTCTGATGACAACAATATAAGATTATATACAAATTATTTTAAAATCACCATAAAAAACACAAACACATGAAGGATAAACAATGTGCTCCTAAATAACCAAGAGGTCACTGAAGAAATCAAGTTGAAATTTAAAAAGAAATACCTAGAAACAAAAATGACAGTGAAAACACAACAACTCCAAACCTATGGGATGCAGTGCTTAGAGGGAAATTTATAGCAATCCAAGCTTACCTCAAGAAATGAGAAAAACATCAAATAAACAACCTAAACTTACACTTAGAGCAACTAGAAAAAGAAAAAAAATCCCTAAGTTAGTAGAAGGAAAGAAATCATAAATATTGGAGCAAAAAGAAATGAATGAAACAACAGCAAAGATCAATAAAACTAAAAGCTGGTTCTTTGAGAAGATAAACAAAGTTGACAAACCATTAGCCAGACTCGTCAAGGAAAAGAAGGAGAAGACTCAATCAATTAAATTAGAAATGAAAAAGAAGTTACAACTGACAAAGCAGAAATACAAACGATCTTAAGAGAGTACTATGAGCAACTATATCCAAATAAAATGGACAATCTGGAAGAAATGGACAAATTCTTAGAAAAGTACAGCTTACCATGAGTGAAGCAAGAAGAGATAGAAAATATGAACAGACCAATCAGAACCACTCAAATCAAAGCTGTGATCAAGAATCTTTCAAAAAACAAAAGCCCAGGACCAGATGGCTTCACAGGTGAAGTCTATCAAACATTTAGCAAAGAGCTAACACCTATCCTGCTCAAACTCCTCCAGAAAATTGCAGACGGAGGAACATACCCAAACTCATTCTTCAAGGCCATGATCACCCTGATAACAAAACCAGACAAAGAAAACACAAAAAGAAAATTACAGAACAATATCATTGCTGAACCAAGATGCAAAATTCCTCAGCAAAATTCTAGCAAATAGAATCCAATAACACACTTAAAGGATCATGCACCAAGTCCACTAGGACTTCCCTGGTGGCTCAGATGGTAAAGTGTCTGCCTACAATGCAGGAGACCCAGGTTCAATCCCTGGGTCAGGAAGATCCCCTGGAGAAGGCAATGGCACCCTACTCCAGTACTCATGCCTGGAAAATCCCATGGACGGAGGAGCCTAGTAGGCTACAGCCCATGGGGTCACAAATTGTCAGACACGACTGAGTGACTCCACTCCACTTCCACACCATGATCAAGTGGGATTTGTCTCAGGGATACAAGGATTCTCTAATATACACAAATAAATCAATGTGATAAACCATATTAACAAATTGAAAAGTAAAAACCATATGATGATCACAGTAGATGCAGAGAAAGCTTTTGACAAAATTCAATGCCCATTTATGATTAAAAAAAAAAAAAAGTCCAGAAAGTAGGCATAGAAGGAACCTACCTCAACATAATTTAGGCTATATTTGAAAAACCCACAGCAAACATTATTCTCAACAGGGAAAAACTGAAAGCAATTCTACTAGAATCAGGAACAAGACAGACTACCCACTCTTGCCACTATTATTCAATATAGTTTTGGAAGTTCTAGCCACATAAATCAGAAAAGAAAAAGAAATAAAAGGAATCTCGATTAGAAAATAGAAGTAAATCTCTCACTATTGGCAGATGACATGATACTGTACATAGAAATCCCTAAAAATGCCACCAGAAAATTGTTGTTGTTGTTCAGTTGTGAAGTTACATCTGACTCTTTGTGACCCCATAGGTTATAGCAGGCCAGGCTTCCCTATCCTTCACTATCTCCCAGAGTTTTCTCAAATTCATGTACATTGAGTAGGTGATGATATCAAACAATCTCATCATCTGCTACCCACTTCGCCTCTGCCTTCAATTTTCCCCAGCATCACCGTCTTTTCCAATGAGTCAGCTCTTTGCAACAGATGGCCAAAGTATTAGAGCTCCAGCGCCAACATCAGTCCTTCCAAATAACACTCAGGGTAAATTTCCTTCAGGATTAACCGATTTGACTCAGTGCAGTCCAGAGACTCTCAAGAATCTTCTCCAACATCACAATTTGAAAACATCAATTTTTGGTGCTCATCCTTCTTTATAGTCAAACTCTCACATCTGTATGTTCCTACTGGAAAAATCATAGCTTTGAATATATGAAACTTTGTCAGCAGAATAACATCTCTGCTTTTTAATAAGATGTCTAGTTTTGTCATAGCTTTCCTTCTGATGAGAAAGCTCTTTTAATTTCATAGCTGCAGTCACAGTCCACAGTGATTTTGGAGACTAAGAAAATAAAATTTGTAACTGCTTCCACTTTTCCCACTTTTATTTTCCATGAAGTGATGGGAGCAGATGCCATGACCTTAGTTTTTTGAATGTTGAGTTTTAGGCCAGCTTTTGCACTCTCCTCTTTAACCCCATCAAGGGATTCTTTAGTTCCTCTTCTGCCATTATGGTGATATCATCTGCTTCTCTGAGGTTGTTGATATTTCTCCCACAATCTTGATTCCAGCTTGATTCATCCAGCCTGGCATTTCACATGATGTACTCTGCATATAAGTTAAATAAGCAGGGTGACAATATCAGCCTTGACATACTCCTTTCCCAATTTTTAACCAGTTCAATGTTCCATGTTCAGTTCTAACTGTTGCTTCTTGACCCACAAACAAGTTTCTCAGGAAGCAGGTAAGGTGATCTGGAATTCCCACCAGATTAAGAATATTCCACAGTTTGTTGTGATCCACACAGTCAAAAGGCTTTCACACAGTCAATGAAGTAGATCTTTTTCTGGAATTCCTTTGTTTTCTATATGATCCAACAAATGTTGGCAGTTTGATCTCTGGTTCCTCTGCCCTTTCTAAATACACCTTGTACATCTGGAATTTCTCAGTTCACATACTGCTGAAACCTAGCTTGAAGGATTTTGAGCATAACCTTGCTAATGTGTGAAATGAGAAAATTGTACTATAGTTTGAACATTCTTTGGCATTGACCTCCTTTGGAATTGAAATGAAAACTGACCTTTTCCAGTCCTGTGGCCACTGATGACCAAATTTTTTCCAAATTTGCTGAAATGTTGTGTGCAACACTTTAACAGCATCATTATTTAGTATTTGAAATAGTTAATAAAGTCATAGGATATAAAATTAATACACAGAAGTCCCCTGCATTCCTATACACTAACAACAAAACATCAGAAAGAAAAATTAAGGAAATAATCCCATTCACCATTGTAACAAAAAAACCAATAAAATACCTAGGAATAAACCTACCTAAAGAGACAAAAGACCTGTAAGCAGAAAACTATAAAACACCATGAAAGAAACAGAACAGCTGAAAGAAATCAAAGATGACACAAACAGATGCAGAAATATGCCATGTTCTTGATCTGGAAGAACTGATATTGTGAAAATGACTATAATATCCAAAGCAATCTAAAGAATCAATGCAATCTATATCAGATTACCTATGGCATTTTTCACAGAACTAGAACAAAAAATTTTTAAATTTTTATGGAAACACAAAGGAATAACCAAAGCAATTTTGAGAAAGAAAAATAACCAAAGCAATTTTGAGAAAGAAAAACGGAACTAGAGGAATTAACCTTCCTGACTTGAGACTATACTACAAAGCTACAGTCATCAAGATAGCATGGTGCTGGCACAAAGTTAGAAATATAGACCAATGGAACAAGATAGAAAGCCCAAAATGAACTCACACACCTTATGGGCATCTTATCCTTGACAAAGGAGGCAAGAATATACAATGGAGAAAAGACAGCCTCTTCAATAAATGGTGCTAGGAAAATGTAGACAGCTATGTAAAAGAATGAACTCTTAAGAAGTTAGAAGACTTCTTAACCATGCATGAAAATAATCTCAAAGTGGATGAAAGACTTAAATGTAAGGCTAGAAACTACAAAGCTCTTAAGAGTTAAACATAGGCAATACACTCTTTGACATAAATCACATCAACAGCCTCTTTAATCTACCTCCTAACATAATGGAAATAAAAACAAAAATAAACAAAAGGGACCCAATGAAGCCTAAAAGCTTTCTCACAAACAAGGAAACTATAAACAAGATGGAAAGACAACCCTGAGAATGGGAGAAAATAATTGCAAATGAAGCAACTGACAAAGGATTATTCTCCAAAATATATAACCAGCTCATAGAGCTCAGTATAAGGAAAACAAACAACCCAATTAAAAAATGGGCAGAAAGTACAACTACACAGTAGACCATGCTTGCCACAACTAGAGAAAACCCACATGTAGCAACAAGGACCCAGCATGACCAATAAACACATGAAAAGGTGCTTAACACTGCTCACTATTAGAGAAATATAAGTTGAAACTTCAGTGCGGCATTACCTTACACCAATCAAAATGGCTATCATCAGAAAACATACCAACAATAAGTGCTAGAGAGGATGTGGAGAAAATGGAACCCTCCTGCACTCTTGGGAAATACAAACTGATACGGCCACTATGGAGAACAGAATGGAAATTCCTTAAAAACTAGGAATAAAATTAACATATGACCCAGGAATTCCACTACTGGACATATACCATGAGAAAAACCACAATTCAAAACCACTATGTACCCCAATGTTCACTTGTAGCACTATATATAATAAGTAGACATGGAGGCAACTTAGAAGTCCATTGACAGATGTATGGATAAAGAAGATGTGGCACATATGTACAATGGAATATTAGCCATAAAAAGGAAGAATTTGAGTCCTTTGTAATGAGGTGGATAAAGTTAGAGCCTATTCTATAGAGTGAAGTAAGTCAGAAAGAGAAAAACACGTATTGTATATTAATGCATATATATGGAATCTAGAAAATACTACTGATGGATCTATTTGCAGGGAAGGAATGGAGACACAGATGTAAGAACAAACTTATAGACACAGGGGGAGTACAAGTAGGACAAATGGGTAAAGTAGCATGGACATATATCCACTATAATATGTAAAATAGATAGCTAGTGGGAAGCTGCTATATAACACAAGGAACAGAATGAAAACCACAATCAAACATAATGAAAAATCACAATCACAGAAAACTAACCAAACTGATCACAAGGATCACAGTGAAAGGCTGTTGCTGAGCCATGAAAGACACCAGGATTTCTGGCCTCCAGAGGAGAGAAATTCGATCCAGGGCCAGTGACAAGACTTGATCACTCAGAGCCTTTGTGTAATAAAGTTTTATTAAACTATAAAAGTATAAAGTATAAAAGAGATAGAGAGAGCTTCTAACATAGACATCAGAAGGGGGCAGAAAGAGTGGTCCCCTGCTAGTCTTTAGCTGGAATGTTATATAGCTACTAGCAGTCTGCTCGGAGAAGGCAATGGCATCCTACTCCAGTATGCTAGCCCGGAAAATCCCATGGACAGAGGACCCTGGAAGGCTGCAATCCATGGGATTGCTGAGGGTTGGACACGACTGAGCAGCTTCACTTTCACTTTTCACTTTCATTCATTGGAGAAGGAAATGGCAACCCACTCCAGTGTTCTTGCCTGGAGAATCCCAGGGATGGGGGAGCCTGGTGGGCTGCCGTCTATGGGGTCGCAAAGAGTCGGACACGACTGAAGTGATTTAGCAGCAGCAGCAGCAGCAGAAGTCTGCTAATTAGAGAAAAGAAATGTCTCAAAACTCAGAGACTGACACCAGGCCCCTCACCCACAACATGCATTTTGAGATAACACTGGCACAAGGTGAGTTGCCCCGGCCATAAAATGATTGACATGAATCTTGAAGAAATGCAGGTTTCCAAGATGATGTAATCACTAATCTAGAGCCAGACATCTTCGAATGTGAAGTCAAGTGGGCCTTAGAAAGCATCACTATGAACAAAGCTAGTGGAGGTGATGGAATGCCAGTGGAGCTGTTTCAAATCCTGAGGGATGATGCTGTGAAAGTGCTGCACTCAATATGCCAGCAAGTTTGGAAAACTCAGCAGTGGCCACAGGACTGGAAAAGGTCAGTTTTCATTCCAATCACAAAGAAAGGCAATGCCAAAGAATGCTCAAACTACCGCACAATTGCACTCATCTCACATGCTACTAAAGTAATGCTCAAAATTCTCCAAGCCAGGCTTCAGCAATACGTGAACCGTGAACTCCCTGATGTTCAAGCTGGTTTTAGAAAAGGCAGAGGAACCAGAGATCAAATTGCCAACATCCGCTGGATCATGGAAAAAGCAAGAGAGTTCCAGAAAAACATCTATTTCTGCTTTATTGACTATGCCAAAGCCTTTGACTGTGTGGATCACAATCAACTATGGAAAATTCTGAAAGAGATGGGAATACCAGACCACCTGACCTGCCTCTTGATAAATCTGTATGCAGGTCAGGAAGCAACAGTTAGAACTGGACATGGAACAACAGACTGGTTCCAAATAGGAAAAGGAATATGTCAAGGCTGTATATTGTCACCCTGCTTATTTAACTTCTATGCAGAGTACATCATGAGAAACACTGGACTGGAAGAAACACAAGCTGGAATCAAGATTGCTGGGAGAAATATCAATAACCTCAGATATGCAGATGACACCAATCTTATGGCAGAAAGTGAAGAGGAACTAAAAAGCCTCTTGATGAAAGTGAAAGAGGAGAGTGAAAAAGTTGGCTTAAAGCTCAACATTCAGAAAACGAAGATCATGGCATCTGGTCCCATCACTTCATGGGAAATAGATGGGGAAACAGTGGAAACAGTGTCAGACTTTATTTTTTGGGGCTCCCAAATCACTGCAGATGGTGACTGTAGCCATGAAATTAAAAGACGCTTACTCCTTGGAAGGAAAGTTATGACCAACCTAGATAGCATATTCAAAAGCAGACATTACTTTGCCAACTAAGGTCCGTCTAGTCAAGGCTATAGTTTTTCCTGTGGTCATGTATGGATGTGAGAGTTGGACTGTGAAGAAGGCTGAGCGCCGAAGAATTGATGCTTTTGAACTGTGGTGTTGGAGAAGACTCTTGAGGGTCCCTTGGACTTCAAGGAGATCCAACCAGTCCATTCTGAAAGAGATCAACTCTGGGATTTCTTTGGAAGGAATGATGCTGAAGCTGAAGCTCTAGTACTTTGGCCACCTCATGTGAAGAGCTGACTCATTGGAAAAGACTTTGATGCTGGGAGAGATTGGGGGCAGGAAGAGAAGGGGACGACCGAGGATGAGATGGCTGGATGGCATCATGGACTCGATGGACGTGAGTCTGAGTGAACTCCAGGAGATGGTGATGGACAGGGAAGCCTGGCGTGCTGTGATTCATGGGGTCGCAAAGAGTCGGACACGACTGAGCGAATGAACTGAACTGAACTGAACTGAAGCAGACATAGTCTCATTAACATAGCTTAAGAGAACATTTGCATCAGTAAAACATACTGGTTTATCAAATCCTTCTGAGTCTTATGTGGAACTGACTTGAAGAAAGACAGAGTCTAGGGTAAATACATAGTTCATTAACCTAGCTTAAGAAAAACACGTTGGTTAGCTCAAGGTTTGAGGAAAGTTAAGTTCAGGGGGAACCAGGTGTCATCATGGCAACACAGAATTTTAAAAGAAACTGCCTTTTAAATTTGTATAGAGAAGGGAAAAAAATCTGCCACTTGTAGTTTGTTTCCTACAGCCTCTTAAGAAAGATTTTAAAAATGTCTGCACTTGCAGCCTATTTCGTCCCTTGGGGCCTCTAAACATTCCTTCCTGCCTCTTACCCTCTCAATAGCCTTGTCTAACTCAATGAAATCATGAGGCATGCCATGTAGGGCCACCCAAGATGGATGGGACATGGTGGAGAGTTCTGACAAAATGTGGCCCATTGTAGAAGGGAACGGCAAACGACTTCAGTATTCTTGCCTTGAGAACCCCAAGAACAGTATAAGACAAGAAGATATAACACTGAAAGATGACCTCCCCAGATCTGTAGGTGCCCAATATGCTACTGGAGAAGAGTGGAGAAATAACTCCAGAAAGAATAAAGAGATGGTGCCAAAGAGAAAACAATGCCCAGTTGTGGATGAGACTGGTGACAGAAGTAAAGTCTGATGCTGTAGAGAACAATACCGCATAGGCACTGTCAGGTGAGTGTATGCTCCTCGGTTCTGTCTCATCACAACAAAGATTTGGAGTGACGGACATGAAAGCCCTTGGTGCGTCACAGCTCTCAGGTCTTGGATAAACCATGTTATAGATTTTAGACAAATCAGTGTTACCACTCTATTTTATTTACAAGATAGCAGGAGAATCCATCCTCAAAGTGTGAGGGCATGCCAACCCAAAGACACAAAGGGAAGAGAGTGGAGGAGCACGCTAGCACGTGAAAGAGAGAGAAAGAGAAACAGAAAGAGTGCACACATGTTGGGGAGAGAGAGAGAGCCCTTTGGCTCCTCTTTTTATATGTTTTTCCCTCCCCCTGGGCCTGCCCTATGCAAAGTGGGCTAGCCAGAAGTGCAGTTTGTTCTACCTTAAGTCCTCACTCCAGTCCTTGGACATTCCTTTTGTTGCAGGAAGGGGGACCACTTCCAAGGCCCGAAACTGGGCTCTTGTCTAACACTCGGAAATGAAGCGTTAGAAGTCTGAGGAGACACATGTGCTGACAAAGCAAGAGATTTTATTGGGAAAGGGAACCCGGGTGGAGAGCAGTAGGATAAGAGAACCCAGGAGAACTGCTCTGCCATGTGGCTTGCAGTCTCGGGTTTTATGGTGATGGGATTAGTTTCCGGGTGGTCTTTGGTCAATCGCTAATTCAGAGTCTTTCTTGGTGGTGCACGCATCGCTCAGCCAAGATGGATGCTATTGAGAGGGATTCTGGGAAGTGGACGGACACTCAGTGTCTCCTTTCAACCTTTCCCAAACTCTTTCAGTTGGCGATGGCTTATTAGTTCCGCATTCCTTATCAGGATCTCCTGTCATGAAACAGCTCATGCAAATAGTTACTATGGTGCCTGGCCAGGGTGGGTGGTTTCAATCAATGTGCTTCCCCTAACACTTTGACCTTCCTTTGTTATATTTTTGCGGGCTTTTCCCTTTTAGCCACAGCCATTTTGGACTCCTATTTCCTACCTAACTACCTAACATTCCCCCCTCAAGAGACGGGAGGCCCAACTCTTTGGGAATAGGGGTGTCGAGGTCTTTCTGGCTACTTCCTGCTGAATTGGGATGGCGAGGGGTATTGGACCTCCCCCTCTTGCTAGTCTCAGGCATCAGAGTTCTCATAGCAGTGTCCATCAAAGGGTGAGTGGTATTTTCCATGGTCGGCTGTAATTTTGTATCTTTGTTGAACTGGCACTGCATGTTGTAGCTTGTTGACCTGAGCAGAGACAAAACAGGTTAGACAATTGACAATACATGGAACAATCATAAGCAGTATGATGTAACAAGGACTAGTGGGGGCATTAGCCAATTCTAAATTCCCATTGCCAGGATGGCTCAAGTCCCTTCTTGTTCAGGGATTAGAAGATCTATCTCCTGTCTGTTTTGGAGTACAATCTCTACCAAGCTGTGTTGGCTGTTTAGAGCTATCCTGAGAAATCTTGTCCCCAGAAACCAGATTTTGGTGGTGTTCATTAGAATGGCACTCATTTGTAGTCCTGAATAGGTATCTGAGATCTCCCAGGGGCTCACAGGTGTATTGAGTGTCCTCTTCTGTTTTCTTCCACAGCTTCCACAGTAGGTGTCATGTCCTGGTACCTTGACTGCTGTGGGGGTAGAAAGTATTACAGGGTAGAGGCCCTTCCATGTGGGCTGGAGTTGAGCCTTTGGGGATCCATCTTTCCAGACTTTAATTAGGACTTGAGTCCCTGGAGTGTATAGTGGTGACTCCTTAGAATCTTTGGGGTCCTGGTTCATTCCCCACAAGCATATATCCTGTTGGAATTGCCCAATGGCCATGGTATAAAACTGGAGGGTCTGAGCCTCTGGATCTAGAAAGAGGTCTCCCATAACAAAAGGTCTCCCATATAGCATCTCATAAGGACTAAGAACAACCTGTTCCTTAAGGGCAATGCGGGTGTGGAGGAGGGCTATTGTAAAGCCTCCTTTCATCCCAGGGAGGTCTCCTGGGTTATCTTTTTTATCACTGATTTTAAGAATTGGTTGGCTCTTTCTACTTTTCCTGAAGACTGAGGTCTCCAGGCACAATGGAGATAATAAGTAATGCCCAGTGCTTTAGAGACGCCTTGAGTGACCTTAGAAGTAAATGATGTCCAATTGTCACTTTGTAATGACCTGGGCAGACCAAATCTTGGACTGATTTCATGGAGTAGTTTTTTACTACGTCCTCAGCCTTCTCAGTCTGGGTGGGAAAGCCTTCAATCCATCCTGTGAATGTATTTATCATGACTAATAGGTATTTATACCCTTGGGAAACTGGCATCTGGGTGAAGTCCATCTGCCAGTCCTCTCCTGGATAGGTCCCACATCGTTGGACAAGCTGGGCCAGCTGTGGTCTTCGAGCTCCTTCAGTTCAGTTCAGTTCACTTGCACAGTCATGTCCGACTCTTTGCGACCCCATGAATCACAGCACGCCAGGCTTCCCTGTCCATCACCAGCTCCCAGAGTTCACTAAAACTCACGTCCATCGAGTCAGTGATGCCATCCAGCCATCTCATCCTCTGTCGTCCCCTTCTCCTCATGCCTCCAATCCCTCCCAGCATCAGCGTCTTTTCCAACGAGTCAACTCTTCACATGAGGTGGCCAAAGTATTGGAGTTTCAGCTTTAGCATCATTCCTTCCAAAGAACACCCAGGGCTGATCTCCTTCAGAATGGACTGGTTGGATCTCGTTGCAGTTCAAGGGACTCTCAAGAGTCTTCTCCAACACCACAGTTCAAAAGCATCAGTTCTTTGGCGCTCAGCTTTCTTCACAGTCCAACTCTCACATCCATACATGACCACAGGAAAACCATAGCCTTGACTAGATGGACCTTTGTTGGCAAAGTAATGTCTCTGCTTTTCAATATGGTATCTAGGTTGCTCATAACTTTTCTTCCAAGGAGTAAGCATCTTTTAATTTCATGGCTGCAGTCACCATCTGCAGTGATTTGGGAGCACCAAAAAATAAAGTCTGACACTGTTTCCACTGTTTCCCCATCTATTTGCCATGAAGTGATGGGACCGGATGCCATGATCTTCGTTTTCTGAATGTTGAGCTTTAAGCCAACTTTTTCACTCTCCTCTTTCACTTTCATCAAGAGGCTTTTTAATTCCTCATCACTTTCTGCCATAACGGTGGTGTCATCTTCATGTCTGAGGTTATTGATATTTCTCCCAGCAATCTTGATTCCAGCTTGTGTTTCTTCCAGCCCAGCATTTCTCATGATATACTCTGCATATAAATTAAGCAGGGTGACAATATACAGCCTTGACATACTCCTTTCCCTATTTGGAACCAGTCTGTTGTTCGAGCTCCTTGGGGGTTGTTTAATTGGCAAGTAGGACAAGAGGAGACCACTTGCCTTATAGTTGTTTGGAGGCTTGTTCCTCTGAAGGACCTTTCTAGTAATCTCTGGAGGGCCTTTTTCCCTAAATGAGAGGTGGCATGTAAGGAGTTAACCAACTTCCATTGGAGGTTCCCAGGCAGAAAAAGGAGCCCCTCCTTTCGGAACCACTCCATATGATATTCTTGAAAGACATCACTCTTAGCTTTAAGAGTCTCACCTTCAGTATATGAAGGAGTTTCTGGCAAATTAGTCTGTGGAACTAGGGTGGCAACCCCTATTAGGTCATTGTTCTGTAATGCTGCTCTCTTTGCTACCTGATCAGCTGCTTGGTTCCCTTGTGACACTTCCGTGCTCCCTTTTTGGTGTCCTTTACAGTGGGAGACTGAAACCTCAGTGGGCAGATGGACTGCCTCCAAGAGTCTATGAGTTTGATCACCATATTTGGTTGGGGACCCTCAGGTGGTCAAGTGGCCCCTTTCTTTCCAAATAGCCACATGTGCATGTAACACCAGAAAGGCATACTTGGAGTCAGTGTAAATGGCTCTTCTTTTTCCTTTTCCCAGCTCTAAAGCTCGAGTCAGGGCTATGAGCTCAGCTAATTGGGCTGAAGTACCTGGTGGCAGAGGCTTAGCCTCTGTGGTCTCAAAATTTGAGACTACTGCATACCCGGCTCTTCTTTTTCCATCTAAGACAAAGCTGCTTCCATCAGTGTACCAGATTTCCTCAGGATTGGTCAGAGGATCTTCCAACAATCACTCTCGGGGTTTTGTCCAGTGGTCCAAGGTTTCTAGACAAGAGTGAAAGGGGAGAGAGCCCTCGGGGGTAGGCAGGAGGGTGGCTGGGTTAAGAACCTCACAAAGGTGTATAGTGAAGCCTGGATTTTCCATCAGCATTACCTGATATCTGAGAATTCTTTGGTCAGAGATCCATAAATGGCCTCTCCCATTTAGGAGTTGTTTTACTTAGTGGCTGGTAAAAATAGTTTGTTTGCCCCCAAAGGAGAGTTTTAAAGCATCTTATATCATGATTGCAATAGCTGCAAGATTCCGAAGGCAGGAGGGGCCAGCCTCGGGCGGTTGGATCGAGTCTCTTGGATAAGTAAGCTGCAGGCTAGGGCTCAGACACCAGCCTTTGAGTTAACACTCCCAGGGCTATTCCCTCTCTTTCATGGACATAAAGTTGGAATGCTTTTTCTGGATCTGGCAACCTCAAGGCAGGTGCCTGAGTTAAGGCCTGTTTTAGTGTAGCCTCTGCCTTCTTTTGAGGAGTTCCCCACATCAGTGGGATTGAACCATCTCGTCCCTTTAAGTTTTCATATAAGTGCTGGGCAATTAGACCGTAGTTGGGTATTCAGATTCTACAATACCCATTTAGCTCCAGGAAAGCTCACAATTTTTTTTGAGTCGTGGGGAGGGTAACTGGAGGATTCCTTGTACCTGATCAGAGGACAGTCTCCTGGACCCATGTGTAATCTGAACTCCCAGATAAGTGACCTTTGTCTCGACCATCTGTGCCTTAGCATGGGAGACTTTATATCTCCTTTCTGCCAAAAAGTTTAGAACCTGAATTGGATGTTGTTGGGCATTATTTTCATCTGGAGAGCAGATGCACTACATCATCTATGTATTGTAATATTTTCCCACTAGATCCTAGGTCCAGATCTAGGAGATCCCAGCTAAGGGCCTTTCCAAACAGGTGAGTGCTATCTCTGAACCCCCGAGGTAATACTGTCCAAGTCAACTATCGGTGTTTTTCTCCTGGGGCCTCCCATTCAAAGGCAAAAAGATATTGGGATTCTTTAGCCAGTGGTATGTAAAAAAATGCATTTTTGAGATCCAAGACTGTAAACCAGTTAGCACTGGGTGGGATTTCTCCCAAGATTACATAGGGATTGGGTACTGTGGGATGGAGGGGGACTACAGCTTCATTTATGATCCAGAGATCTTGAACCATTTGCCAAGTTCCATCCTTTTTCTTTACTGAGAGAATTGGGGTGTTACATGGTGAATTGGTGGGAACCAATAGCCCACAAACAAGAAATTTATTTATTAAAGGCTGTAGTCCCTCTCGAGACTCTCTTTTGAGGGGATAGTTTCCAGCTGGGAAACCGGGTGGGATCTCGGAGGACAATGATGACCAGTTCAGCTTGGTGGGCTCGTCCAGGAATTCCCTGGTCCCACACCTGGGGGTTAATTTTGTGGTCCCATAGTTTTTGGTTCCTCTCTATTGGAGAAGGTGTGATGGGTTCTTCAGTAGTAACTAGGAGCTGTAGGGATCTAGGGGCTGAAAAGCTTCCCATCACAAGGGTGGTCCCCAATTTAGTGAGTATATCTCTTCCCAATAAGGGAGTAGGATACTCAGGGACCGCCAGAAACTGGTGGGAAAATATTTGCCCATCCCAGCAACAAAGAAGTGCTTGGGCGAATCTTTTAGTAGTTGTTTTTCCTGTAGCACCCAAAATGGTACAGATTTGGGAGGAGAAGGCTCCGGAGTAGGAGATCAAGACAGAGTAGGTAGCCCCTGTGTCAACCAAGAAATTCTCAGACCTACCTGCCACATCCAGTTGCACCCTTGGCTCCAGCCCAGTGATGGTTATCTGTGACAGGCAGGCTGGTTGGAGTGGGCCGCTTCAGTCCTCTTGAACCATGGTGAGGGAAGGCTTGGCACTTGACCTTGAGGTTCTTGGGTCCAGAGGGCAGAGTGCTGCCCAATGTCCCAGTTGATGGCATTTGTAGCAAGCCGTTTTAGGAGACTTGTCACGGTTTGGACACTCTTTGGCTCAATGTCCCACCTGTCTACAGATTAGGCATTTGCCTCATGCCTTGTCCTTCAAGGACTCGGGGTTTGCCATAGGACTTCCCTGGAGGGTGGCCAGCATCTGGGCATGCCTTGTCTCTTTCCTTCTCTCCCGCTTCTGGGCCTTGGCCTCCTACTGTTCTCTGTTATCAAAGGTATTGGTGGCTGTCTGGATCATCTCATCTAAAGAGACAACAGGATCCTGCTGCTGTAGCTGTTGTAACTTAATTCTGATATCTGATGCACAATGGGACAGGAATTTGTCCTTTAAAATCACCTGTCCCTCATAGGACTCTAAATCCAGATTGTTAAACTTTTGGAAGGCCTCTTTTAGCCTTTCCAGAAAGGCAATGGGGTTCTTGTTGGGCTCCTGAGTTATTGTTGAGACTGGGCACGTTCCCATAAGTAATAGGCTTCCTTCTGTTTCCAGGAGTGGACTTTCTTAGGGGTGAGTCTTTCTGAAGCTTATCCTACCCAGTACTGTTGCAACCTGAGAGCCAGGCATCCCCAGGTCAGAGTGCAGATCGCCAGGCAGGCTGAGGCATAACAGCCTCCTATAGATCGAATCCCCAGGCAGGTTGAGGCATGAGGGCCTCCTGAGAATTGGTTCCCTGGGCAGGTCGAGGCGTAACGACCTCCTGGGACCCTTGGGACTGGCAGATCCCCGAGCAGGTTGAGGTGTGACAACCTTTTGAGGGCCAGATCCTTAGGCAGGTCAAGGCAGGTTGACCTCCTGGGACCCCCGGACTGGAGTTGGGCATTCCCAAGGTCTCCCGCGTGACCAGTGCAGGGTAGGATTAAGGGGTTGGCTATTATACAGTATTTCCCTCCCAAGGCCAGCTATTTTCTGGTTGTCCCTCCAGAAGATTGTAGAGGCAACATTGTGGGCCCAGAGTGGCTGAGGAAAGTAGCCTGAAACAGGAGGGAAGGAGGCAGAGCACAACCTTTGAAAGAATGACATAGCACAAGGGCATAACTAAACCAATTAAAATCAATTGGGTCTAACATGACAAATCAAATTCAAGTAAACCTTAATCCCCAATATATAAGCCAACAGGCACACCCAGAGGTGGCAGGACAGCTCTAAGGCACTGTCAAAAGAGGGAGGAGCGGGTGGTTCCCCAGTGGCTGGGATGATCCTCCCACTCTTTAGCATATGAATTCACCCCACTAGCAAAACCTAGCCAGACTACATTCCATTGCCCAAGCCCTTGCCCTCGGCAATGATCCACACCCTGAAGAGTGGCTTCTCTCTGAATCCTAACAAATCCACCTCTTACTAATGGCTTTGTCTCTCAATGGATTTTTGCAATGAGACATCAGAGCCTGAGCTTCATTAGGTGCTGAAGCCAGGCATCCTGGGTTTGGCTGGGCTCGAGTCCTGGGAGAGAGCTGAAGGACAGAAGGAAAAAGCAATGGGAAAAACGTGCCAAAGAATCCCCTCCATAGTCTGCCAGAAAATCTGCTAAATTCCTGACCTGTCCTCACAGTTTTCACTGGCCTGATTCTTGGCACAGAGAAGAGTAAGGACAGAAGAACCCCCACCGGCTTGGGTAACAGCTACTGGGGCTCAGCAGATAGTGCCTTTGGGACATACCAAAGAGTAGCCTCTCCAGAGTCCATCAATTGCGCCCAGTGACACTTGCTTGTTCGCAGGGAGGGTGTTCAAGGAAGCAAGAAACCAGAGATTGTAAAGGAATTAAGATTTTGTTAGGCATGTCCCTCCAGCCATAGGAGCGAGGACCTCCTTACCTTAACTGGAGGTCTCCTGGAATCTGAGACTGACCCTCGTGAGCTTTCTGCTGAGTTCATTTTTTGCTGTCCTGGTCTCCAGCACGATGGGCCTCTTGTCAGTTCCCTTGCGCTGGGTTTTCTTCATGTTCTGCTTCTACCACGGAGCTTTGGCTGAGTTGGGCTCCTGCTGTGCTTGGCCTCCGGCTGTGCTTGGCCTCCTCCTTGCAGGGGCCGCGCTGAGGTTGTTTCAGCCAGGTTAAATCTGAGTCATGGCATGTCAGGCAAGTGTATGCTCCTCTGTTCTGTCTTGTCACAATTTGGATGAGATTTGGAGTGACGGACATTAAAGCCCTCAGCGCATCACAGCTCTCGGCGCATCACAGCTCTCGGGTCTTGGACAAACCATGTTATAGCTCTTAGACAAATCAGTGTTACAGCTCTATTTTATTTAGAAGATAGCAGGAGAATCCATTTTCAAAGCGTGAGGTCATGCCAACCCAAAGACACAAAGAGAAGAGAGTGGAAGAGCGTGCCAGTGTGCGGGAGACAGACAGAGAGAGAGAAAGAGAAAGAGTGCACACATGCGGGGGAGAGAGAGAGAGCCCTTTGGCTCCTATTTTTATGTTTTTCCCTCCCCCTGGGCCTGCCCTATGCAAATTGGGCTAGCCAGGAGTGCTGTTTGTTCTACCTGAAGTCCTCACTCCGGTCCTCGGACCTTTCTTTGTTCTATTTTGGCGGGCTTTTCCCTTCCTTATCTTTTAGCCACCGCCATTTGGACTCCTGTTTCCTATTCTAACTACCTAACAGGAACCTGGAATGTTAGGTCCATGAATCACAGTAAATTGGAAGTGGTCAAACAGGGGATGGCAAGAGTGAACATTGACATTTTAGGAATCAGTGAACTAAAATAGACCAAAATGGGCAAATTTAACCAGATGACCATTATATTTACTCTTGTGGGCAGGAATCCCATAGAAGAAATGGAGTAATTCTCACAGTGAACAAAAGAGTCCAAAGTGCAGTGCTTAGGGGCAATCTCAAAAATGACAGAGTGATCTCTGTTCATTTCCAAGGCAAATCATTCAGTATCACAGTAATCAAATCTATGCCCCAACCAATAATGCTGAAGATGAAATTGAATGGTTCTACCATGACCTACAAGACCTTCTAGAACTAACACCAAAAAAGATCTTTTTCATCATAGGGGACTGGAATGTAAAAGGAGGAAGTCAAGAGATACTTGGAGTAACAGGCAAGTTTTCTCTTGGAGTACAAAACGAAGCAGAGCAAAGGCTAACAGAGTTTTGCCAAGAGAACACACTGTCATAGCAAACACCCTCTCCCAACAACATAAGAGACGACTCTACACATAGACATCACCAGATGGTCAATACCGAAATCAGGTTGATTATATTCTTTGTAGCTGAAGATGGAGAAGTCCTCTAGAGTCAGCAAAATCAAGATTGGGAGCTGACTGCGGCTCAGATCATGAACTTCATACTGCAAAATTCAGACTTAAATTGAAGAAAGCAGGGAAAACCACTAGGCTATTCAGGTATGACCTAAATCAAATCCCTTACAATTATACAGTGGAAGAGACAAATAGATTCAAGGAATTAGATTTGATAGCTAGAGTGCCTGAAAACTATGGACAGAGGTTTGTGACATTGTACAGGAGGTGGTGATCAAGACCATCCCCAAGAAAAAAAAATACAAAAAGGCAAAATGGTTGTCTGAGGAGGCCTTACTAATAGCTGAGGAAAAAAGAGAAATGAAAGGCAAAGGAGAAAGGGAAAGATGTATCCATCTGAATGCAGAGTTCCAAAGAATAGCAAGGAGAGATAAGCAAGCCTTCCTAAGTGATCAGTGCAAAGAAATAGAGAAAATCCGTAGAATGGGAAAGACTAGAGATCTCTTCAAGAAAACTAGAGATACCAAGGGAACATTTCATGCAAAGATGGGCACGATAATGGACAGAAATGGTATGGACCTAACAGAAGCAGAAGATATTAAGAAGACGTGGCAAGAAATATACAGAAGAACCACACAAAACAGATCTTAATGACTCAGATAACCACAATCATGTGATCACTCACCTAAAGCCAGACATCTTGGAATGGGAAGTCAAGTGGGCCTTACTGAGAGAGTCATTTCCTAGGCAGGTTGATAAGAAGTCTAAGGGTCCCCAGGGAGAGAGGGGTCTGGAATTCTCAAGGAGGAAGAAACGACAAACTTTTTTTCCTTCTCTATATTCCTTAGGATTATATAACAATAATGTATCCTGCCTGAGGACAGTCTCTGGATTAAACCTTCTGGCTAATTCTGTAAATTATGGGAGTAGACCTGCTCTTTACAAGGATTATATAACAATAATGTATTCTGCCTGAGGACAGTCTCTGGATTAAACCTTCTGGTTAATTCTGTTATCTTAAAATGTAAATTATGGGAGTAGGTCTGATGAGGTCTTTACAACCTCCAGACATTCTTTGGATTCATTGGAGAGTGTATAACTTCATTGCTAACACTAACAAGAGGGTACTGTTTCTGCCCCCTTCTGATGTCTATGTCAGAAGCTTTCTCTATTTCCTTTATACTTTAATAAAACTTCATTACACAAAAGCTCTGAGGGATCAAGCCTCGTCTCTGGCCCCAGATTGAAATCTTCTCCTCCAGGGGCCAAGAATCCTGGCGTCCTGATTCAACAACAACCTTTCATTATGAACTATCACTATGAACAAAGCTAGTGGAGGCGTTGGAATTCCAGGTAAGTTATTTCAATCCTAAAAGATGATGCTGTTAAAGTGCTGTACTCAATATGCCAGCAAATTTGGAAAACTCAGCAGTGACCACAGGACTGGAAAACGTCAGTTTTTATTCCAATCCCAAACAAAAACAATGCCAAAGAATGTTTAAACTAACACACAATTGCACTCATCACACACACTAGGAAAGTAATGCTCAAAATTCTCCAAACTAGGCTTCAACAATACTGAACCAAGAACTTCCAGATGTTCAGGCTGGATTTAGAAAAGGCAAAGGAACGAGAGATCAAATTGCCAACATCCACTGGATCATAGACAGAGCAAGAGAGTTCCAGAAAACATCAACTTCTGTTTTACTGACTACTGCTTTATTGATTGTGTGTATCAGAACAAACTGTGAAAAGTTCTTAAATAGATAGAAATAACACACTACTTAACCTGCCTCCTATGAAATCTGTATGCAGGTCAAGAAGCAACAGTTAGAACAGGACATGGAACAATGGACTGGTTCCAAATTGGGAAAGGAGTACGTCTAGTCTGTATTTTGTCACTTTGCTTATTTAAACTATATGCAGAGTACATCATGAGAAATGCTGGCTGGATGAAGCTCAATCTGGAATAAAGATTGCTGGGAAAAATATCAATAACCTCAGATATGCATATGACACCACCCTTATGGCAGAAAGTGAAGAGGAACTAAAGAGCCTATTGGTGAAAGGGAAAGAGAAGAGTGAAAAATCTGGCTTAAAACACAACATTCAAAAAATGAAAATCATGGTTCACAGTCCCATCACTTCATGTCAAATAGATGGGGAAACAATGGAAACAGTGACAGACTTTATTTTCTTGGGCTCCAAAATCACTGTAGATGGTGACTGAAGCCGTGAAACTAAAAGAGGCTTGCTCCTTGGAAGAAAAACTATGAACAACCTAGACAACATATTAAAAAGCAGAGACAAAGAAACTTTGCCAACAAAGGGCCATCTAGTCAAAGCCATGGTTTTTCCAGTAGTCATGTATGCAGGTGAGAGGTGGACCATAAAGAAAGCTGAGTGCTAAGAATTGATGCTTTTGAACTGTAGTGTTGGAGAAGACTCCTGAGAGTCCCTTGGACTGCAAGGAGATCAAACCAGTCAATCCTAAAGGAAATCAGTCCTGAATATTCATTGGAAGGACTGATGCTAAAGCTGAAGCTCCAATACTCTGACCACCTGTTGTGAAGAACTGACTCTGGCCACCTGTTGTGAAGAACTGATTCACTGGAAAAGACTCATGCTGGGAAAGATTGATGGCAGGATGAGAAGGGGATGACAGAAGATAAGCTGGTTGGATGGAATCACCAACTCAATGGACATGAGTTTGAGCAAGCTCTGGACGTTGGTGATAGACAGGGAAACCTGGCATGCTGCAGTCCATGGGGTGGCAAAGAGCCAGACACAACTGAGCAACTGAACTGAACTGAGTGGGAAGCTGCTATATAACCCAGGGAACCCACTCTGCTGCCCTGTGACAACCTAAAGGGGTGGATGGGCAGAAGGAAAGGAGATTCAAGAGGGAGTGGATATATACAAACATATACATACATAATATACACATGTATAATAAATATACATATATATAATTATGACTGATTCATGTTGTACAGCAGAAACCAACACAACATTGTAAAGCAATTTTTCTCCAATTAAAAAAAAACCCAGAAATGCTCAGTATGAGGACACAACATGCCTACTTAGCTTTAGCAGGTTTGGCTCATTCATTCTCCATCAAGTTTGTGCACATCTGGATCAGTTAAGGCCTCAGTCAGAAAAGAATGTCATCTTCTGTCAGACTTTGTAGGACCATTTCTTCACTGTTACACCATATGTTGGGGAGAAGAAGCAACAGAGGCTGATGAATCAGAGACAACTCAGTCTTTCTGGTACGAAAGTTGGATGAAAGTACCCTTCAACCATTTGGAATTGCTAAAGCCCCCTTGGGTTTTCAGGTAATTCAGGAAATGGGGAGAGCCCCTTAGAAGAGAACGTCTTGCTAATAGGATTATGAGTTCTAGCATAATCATTAATAAAATAATTGTGGTATAACTGAGCCCCTATTTTACGGAGCAATATATATCTGTGGTATTAATAATGACAAGTCACCTTGCACTTCCTTTATTAGTGGATCTTCCTCCTTCACTGTCAACAGCAATAACAGGTGGATGTCTCAAGATGAAAAAGAAGGCAGTGAGATTATGAAACTTGACACAGCCAAAGTGTGTGACAAGAGTGTGATTGCAAGACCAGGTAGGCAGAGCTAGCACCTTCAGGCGACAGTTCAGTTCAGTTGCTCAGTCGTGTCCGACTCTGCGACCTCGTGGACTGCAGCACACCAAGTCTCCCTGCCCATCACCAACTCCTGGAGTTTGCTCAAACTCATATGCATCGAGTCAATGATACCATCCAAACAGCTCATCCTCTATCATCTGCTTCTTCTCCTGCCTTCACTCTTTCCCAGCATCAGGGTCTGTTCCAATGAGTCAGTTTTCCACATCGGGTGGCCAAAGTATTGGAGTTTCAGCTTCGGCATCGGTCCTTCCAATGAATATTCAGGACTTATTTCCTTTAGGATTGACTGGTTGGATCTCCTTGCTGTCCAAAGGACTCTCAAGAGTCTTCTTTAACACCACAGTTCAAAAGCATCAATTCTTTGGCGCTCAGCTTTCTTTACGGTTCTACGTTCACATCCATACACCACTACTGATAAAGCCATAGCTTTGACTAGACAGACCTTTGTCGGCAAAGTAATGTCTCTGCTTTTTAATATGATGTCTAGGTTTCTCATAGCTTTTCTTCTAAGGAATAAGCATCTTTTAATTTCATGGCTGCAGTCACCATCTGCAGGGATTTTGGAGCCCCCAAAAATAAAGTCTGTCATTGTTTCCCCATCTATTTGCCATGAAGTGATGGGACCAGATGCAATGATCTTAGTTTTCTGAATGTTGAGCTTTAAGCCAGCTTTCTCACTTTCCTCTTTCACTGGCATCATTGATGTCCCTCAGGGGACAGCAGACCCCAAACATTGCCAGAGGGGCAGTGCCTCATGTACTGAGCACTTGACGGGCATTCTCTCACCCGAGACATAAATGAAATCACTTGCCAGAGACTCACCCAGCAATAGGAAGAGCCAGGACTATCTTGCTTTGCTCACAATCACTATGCCAGGTGCTTTGCAGTCCCAAGGCTTCTGGTTTCCTCTGGAAGAGATCTCTGGTCAGGTTTGCCAATCTATTTGTGAACTCCAATTCACCCAGGGGTGCTTTGGTTGTTTCACTTTTGGTTTATGTTGTTGTTGTTGTTGTTGTTTTAATGTAGATGAAGAATTCCACCTCTCTCAAGATTTAAAGTAACAGGACGTTAACTATTCTGTTCAGCACTACCAATAGTTCCATGGGTAGAAAGCCTGTTGCTGGGAAGCAGCCAAAATGGGAAGCTCAGAACTTATTTTCAAATTCCCAAGGACAAAAGCACTCTCTGGCAGGTTTGAATGCTACCAAATTAAGTACTGTCAAATCTTGTTCTTGAGTGTCAATGCTTAAAGCTCACAATTCTCCACATATCTAAATAATAATTATCTAATTATAATCAGGTTCAAGTCCTTTTTCCACTTCTTTGTGTGCTTCACACTTACTTCATTGTCCAAGCTTCACCTGAAGTCTGTCTCCTTCTTCCTAGCAGATGGAGTCCACAGGATTCTCTCCCTTCTCAGAGTGTCTGTAGCACTTTCTTTTCTCTCTCACTAAGTTCAAAACACATGATTCATTCCCAGCTGCAGTATCCACCAGTTGAAATAGCAAAATTAGTAACAAGGAAAGAAAATTTAAAGGATAAGCAAACTAAAAGGTATTGCTCTTAACTGTTAGAACTTGGTCCCCAAATAGACCTTAGAATGTTCTTTAACCTTCTAAAAGGTTTTCTCCACCTGCTACATTAAAAGTTAATGCAGATGATAAAGTGAAGGGGATAGAAACTATGATGTGCTTCAGTTAAACTTACTGAGTTCAGTACTGGAATAATCAGCTGGAGAAAAGTCCATATTAGAAGGTTAAAGTATATTCTAAGAGCACAGGCCCATTTGGGAGCCAAATTGAGCTACCTCTCTTGAGCTCATCCTACTACTAGAGGCCTAGGACTCTCATCTTCCCCAGATTCTTCTCCCTGCCCCCTTCATCCTTGTCTGGGGGTTCCGTATGAATGTCCTCCCATTATCTAACCAGCCTTCTTCTAAATTAGCTTGTAGTCACTGAAGTCCAGGAAATTTGAGAGTTCCCCACTTTTGATGAATAGATCTCCCAGACAGTGTCCTTAGGCCTAGACTAGAGTCCTACTGTGGAGAAGGCACTGGCAACCCACTCCAGTACTCTTGCCTGGAAAATCCCATGGGCGGAGAGGGCTTGTAGGCTGCAGTCCATGGAGTCGCAAAGAGTCAGACACGACTGAACGACTTCACTTTCACTTTTTACTTTCATGCATTGGAGAAGGAAATGACAACCCACTCCAGTGTTCTTGCCTGGAGAATCCCAGGGACAGGGGAGCCTGGTGGGCTGCCGTCTATGGGGTCACACAGAGTCAGACACGACTGAAACGACTTAGCAGCAGCACTCTGCATATACTGTTCATACTGTTCATGTTCATGGGGTTCTCAAGGCACGAATACTGAAGTGGTTTGCCATTCCCTTCTCCAGTGGACCACATTCTGTCAGACCTCTCCACTATGACCTGCCTGCCCTGGGTTGCCCCACTGGCATGGCTTAGTTTCATTGAGTTAGACAAGGTTGTGGTCCTAGTGTGATTGGATTAACTAGTTTTCTGTGAGTATGGTTTCAGTGTCTCTGCCCTCTGATGCCTCCTTGCAACACCTACCATCTTGAGGTGATGGAATTCGAGTTGAGCTATTTCAAATCCTGAAAGATGATGCTGTGAAAGTGCTGCACTCAATATGCCAGCAAATTTGGAAAACTCAGCAGTGGCCACAGGACTGGAAAAGGTCAGTTTTCATTCCAATCACAAAGAAAGGCAATGCCAAAGAATGCTCAAACTACTGCACAGTTGCACTCATCTCACATGCTACTAAAGTAATGCTCAAAATTCTCTAAGCCAGGCTTCCGCAATATGTGAACCAAGAACTTCCAGATGTTCCAGATGGTTTTAGAAAAAGGCAGAGGAACCAGAGATCAAATTGCCAACATCCATTGGATCATGGAAAAAGCAAGAGAGTTCCAGAAAAACATTTACTTATGCTTTATTGACTATGCCAAAGCCTTTGATTGTGTGGATCACAATAAACTGTGGAAAATTCTGAGAGAGATGGGAATATCAGACCACCTGACCTGCCTCGTGAGAAATCTGTATGCAGGTCAGGAAGCAACAGTTAGAACTGGACATGGAACAACAGACTGGTTCCAAATAGGAAAAGGAGTACATCAAGGCTGTATATTGTCATCCTGCTTATTTAACTTCTATGCAGAGTACATCATGAGAAACACTGGACTGGAAGAAACACAAGCTGGAATCAAGATTGCTGGGAGAAATATCAATAACCTCAGATATGCAGATGACACCAATCTTATGGCAGAAAGTGAAGAGGAACTAAAAAGCCTCTTGATGAAAGTGAAAAAGGAGAGTGAAAAAGTTGACTTAAAGCTCAACATTCAGAAAACGAAGATCATGGCATCTGGTCCCATCATTTCATGGGAAATAGATGGGGAAACAGTGGAAACAGTGTCAGATTTTATTTTTGGGGGGCTCCAAAATCACTGCAGATGGTGACTGCAGCCATAAAATTAAGAGATACTTACTCCTTGGAAGAAAATTTATGACCAACCTAGATAGCATATTCAAAAGCAGAGACATTACTTTGCCAAATAAGGTCCATCTAGTCAAGGCTTTGGTTTTTCCAGTAGTCATATATGGATGTGAGAGTTGGACTGTGAAGAAGGCTGAGCACCGAAGAATTGATGCTTCTGAGCTGTGATGTTGGAGAAGACTCTTGAGAATCCCTTGGACTGCAAGGAGATCCAATTACTCCATTCTGAAGGAGATCAGCCCTGGGATTTCTTTGGAAGGAATGATGCTAAAGCTGAAACTCCAGTACTTTGGCCACCTCATGCAAAGAGTTGACTCATTGGAAAAGACTCTGATGCTGGAAGGGATTGGGGGCAGGAGGAGAAGGGGACAACCGAGGATGACATGGCTGGATGGCATCACTGACTCGATGGACGTGAATCTGAGTGAACTCCGGGAGTTGGTGATCGACAGGGAGGCCTGGCATGCTATGATTCATGGGATCGCAAAGAGTCGGACACGACTGAGTGACTGAACTGAACTGAACTGAACTGACCCTGCATATAGGTTAAATAAACAGGGTGACAATATACAGCCCTAACATACTCCTTTCCCAATCTGGAACCAGTCCCTTGTTCCATGTCCAGTTCTAACTGTTGCTTCTGAAGCTGCATACAAATTTCTCAGGAGGCAGGATATGTGGTCCAGTATTCTCATCTCTTTAAGAATTTTCCACAATTTATTGTGATCCACATAGTCAAAGGCTTTAGCATAGTCAATGAAGCAGAAGTAGACGTTTTTCTGGAATTCTCTTGCTTTTTCTATGATCCAGTGGATGTTGGCAATTTGTCCTCTGCCTTTTCTAAATCCAGCTTGAACAACTAACCTCAGGTATGCAGATGACAGCACCCTTATGGCAGAGAGCAGAGAGGAACTAAAGAGCTTCTTGATGAAAGTGAAAGAGGAGAGTGAAAAAGCTGTCTTAACACTCAACATTGAAAAAACTAAGATCATGGCATCTGGTCCCATCATTTCATGGCAAATAGATGGGGAAACAGTGACAGACTTTATTTTCTTGAGCTCCAAAATCACTGCAGATGGTGACTGCAGCCATGAAATTAAAAGACGCTTGCTCCTTGGAGGAAAAGCTATGACCAACCTAGCTTACTTTGCCAACAAAGTGCTGTCTAGTCAAAGCTATGATTTTTACAGTAGTCATGTATAGATATGAGAGTTGGACTATGAAGAAAGCTGAGCACTGAAGAATTGATGCTTTTGAATTGTGGTGTAGGAGAAGACTCCTGAGAGTCCCTTGGACTGCAAGGAGATCAAACCAGTCAATCCTAAAGGAAAGCAGTCCTGAATATTCATTGGAAGGACTGATGCTGAAGCTGAAGCTCCAATACTTTAGGCAAGAACTGACTCCTTGGAAAAGACCCTTATGCTGGGAAAGATTGAAGGCAGGAGGAAAAGGGGACAATAGAGGTTGAGCTGGTTGGATGATATCACAGACTCTATGGACATGCGTTTAAGCAAGCTCTGGGAGTTGGTGATGGACAGGGAAACCTGGTGTGCTGTGGCCCATGGCATCGCAAAGAGTCAGACACTACTGAGCAATTGAACTGATTGAACTGAAAGTCTTCTTGTGAGTAGTCTGGCAGGCTACAGTGCATGCAGTCACAGAATCAGACATGACTGAGCAACTGAGCACACAGTGTCTTCCTGCACTCCTCTCCACAAGGAGATGCGGACTTGAACCATGTTTCTACATCATGTCCAAAGAGTTCTCAAGAGAGTACACTGTGCTCATCAGCCAAATTTGATTCCTCAGTTCAGTTCAGTTCAATCGCTCATTTCGTGTCCAACTCTTGCAACCCCATGAATTGCAGCACACCAGACCTCCCTGTCCATCACCAACTCCCAGAGTTCACCCAAACTCATGTCCATTAAGTCGGTGATGCCAACCAGCCATCTAATCCTCTGTCATGCTTTTCTCCTCCTGCGCCCAAGCCCTCCCAGCATCAGAGTCTTTTCCAATGAGTCAACTCTTTGCATCAGGTGGCCAAAGTATTGGAGTTTCAGCTTTAGCATCAGTCCTTCCAAAGAACACCCAGGGCTGGTCTCCTTTAGAATGGACTGGTTGGATCTCCTTGCAGTCCAACGGGCTCTCAAGAGTCTTCTCCAACACCACGGTTCAAAAGCATCAATTCTTCAGCGTTCAGCTTTCTTCACAGTCCAACTCTCTCATCCATACATGACCACTGGAAAATCCATAGCCTTGACTAGACAGACATTTGTTGGCAAAGTAATGTCTCTGCTTTTGAATATGCCATCTAGGTTGGTCATAACTTTCCTTCCAAGGAGTAAGTGTCTTTTAATTTCATGGCTGCAATCACCATCTACAGTGATTTGGGAGCCCCCCAAAAATAAAGTCTGACACTGTTTCCACTGTTTCCCCATCTATCTCCCATGAAATGATGGGACCAGATGCCATTATCTTGGTTTTCTGAATGTTGAGCTTTAAGCCAACTTTTTCACTCTCCTCTTTCACTTTCATCAGGAGGCTTTTAGTTCCTCTTCACTTTCTGCCATAAGATTGGTGTCATCTGCATGTCTGAGATTATTCATATTTCTCCAGGCAATCTTGATTCCAGCTTGTGTTTCTTCCAGTCCAGTGTTTCTCATGATGTACTCTGCATAGAAGTTAAATAAGCAGGGTGACAATATACAGCCTTGATGCACTCCTTTTCCTATTTGGAACCAGTCTGTTGTTCCATGTCCAGTTCTAACTTTGCTTCCTGACCTGCATAGAGGTTTCTCACGAGGCAGGTCAGGTGGTCTGATATTCCCATCTCTTTCAGAATTTTCCACAGTTTATTGTGATCCACACAGTCAAAGGCTTTGGCATAGTCAATAAAGCATAAGTAAATGTTTTTCTGGAACTCTCTTGCTTTTTCTATGATCCAGCAGATGTTGGCAATTTGATCTCTGGTTCCTCTGCCTTTTCTAAAACCATCTGAAACATCTGGAAGTTCACATTTCACATATTGCGGAAGCCTGGCTTAGAGAATTTTGAGCATTACTTTACTAGCATGTGAGATGAGTGCAATTGTGCAGTAGTTTGAGCATTCTTTGGCATTGCCTTTCTTTGGGATTGGAATGAAAACTGACCTTTTCCAGTCCTGTGGCCACTGCTGAGTTTTCCAAATTTGCTGGCATATTGAGTGCAGCACTTTCACAGCATCATCTTTCAGGATTTGAAATAGCTCAACTGGAATGTCATCACCTCCACTAGCTTTGTTCATAGTGATTGATGCTTTCTAAGGCCCACTTGACTTCACATTCCAGGATGTCTGGCTCTACGTGAGTGATCACACCATTGTGATTATCTGGGTCATGAAGATGTTTTTGTACAGTTCTTCTTTGTATTCTTGTCACCTCTTCTTAATATCTGCTTCTGTTAGATCCATACCATTTCTGTCCTTTTCGAGCCCTTCTTTGCATGAAATGTTCCCTTGGTATCTCTAATTTTCTACTAAGCCAGATACACCTGCTCTGACATGTCTCACACTTCAGTTATCAGATCAGAGGTCAAGCCCTGGCCCTATGCCTCCTATAGAATGCTTTAAATTGATGGGAGACTAAATAAATGTTGCACACCAGTTGTGTCCAAGTAAAGTCACTATATTTAGGCATATCTTTGAGATATTATGAGTTTCGTTCCCACCCACTATAATAGAGCGTATATCACAATAAAGCAAGTCAGCACACCAGTCAGAATGGCCGTCATCAAAAAGTCTCTAAACAATAAATGCTGGAGAGGATATGGAGAAAAGGGAACCCTCTTGCACTGTTGGTGAAAATGAAAATTAAAATTTCCACTATGGACAACGGTATGGATATTCCTTTAAAAACTAGGAATAAAACTATCATATGACCCAGCAATCCCACTACTAGGCATATACCTTCAGCAAACCATAATTGAAAAATACACTTGTACCCCAATGTTCACTGCAACACTATTTACAATTGCTAGGATAAGGAAGCAATCTAGATGTCTATCAACAGATGAATGGATAAAGAAATTGTACATATACACAATAGAATATTACTCAGCTATAAAAAGAAACACATTTGAATCAGTTCTAATGAGGTGGATGAATCTAGAGCTTATTATACAGAGTGGAGTAAGTCAGAAAGAGAAAGACCAATGTCATAATTTAATGTATATATAAGCAATCTAGAAAGATAGTACAGATGGTCCTATTTGCAGGGCAGCAAAGCAGACATAAACATGAATAGACTTACGGTACCGCAGGGGAGGGAAAGGGTGGGATGACTTGAGAAAGTAACATTGAAACATATACATTACCATATGTAAAAGAGATAGCCAGTGGGAACTTGCTGTATGGGTACCGACCTAAAGCTGGTACTCTGTACTCTGACAACTTAGAGTGGTGGAATGGGAAGGAAGGCAGGAGGGCAGTTCAAGAGGAGGAGTATATGCATAAACCTATGGCTGATTTATGCTGATGTATGGCAGAAACAATCACAATATTGTAAAGTAAGTATTACTTTAATTACTTGAGTAATTATTACTCAATTATAACCGAGTGACTATTACTCAAATTAGAAATATTTTTAAAAGTCACATGACTTCTTTTCTGGTTTCCTACTGCACATAAAATTTATCAGTATTCTATTAAGTGTGTGATTACTAATTAAGTGTGCAATAGGATTATATTTTAAAAAGCAATGTATATAGCTGAATTGTAAAACAGTGCTAAAAAGTGCTAACCTTCATCCAAGCCTTCAACAAGTCATAATCCTTTTGCAGATGGAGAATCTTGACTGCCAGAGTACAGCCCCAGCAGCCAGGGATTCAACCTGAAGAGATGAGCGGTGTCGGAGAGAAACTGAGGCAGCCTCTGTTTTCTTGGACTGCTTGTTTATTTCAAGCTTATGATTCTCTTTTATACTTTTACAAAAGCATTAGGTCAGAGGTTTGATATTTTCAGTTCCCACTGACCTAGATTTGTTGTCTCCATAAATCATCATTGCCCCTCAAAAGGAGTTTCTGCCTCAGCGATTCTCTTATCTACTTTTTCTCATGTGTCCTTGCGAATACACTGTAACTCATGCTAATGTCTGGGCTGCATACCACATTCCTCAGTTTATTTCTTATATTTCTAAGTCCTGTTTCCCCCTAGTATCCTAAGCTCACTATCTCTTAAAAAGGCTTCTAGCTATAGTGTCTCTAAAATTTCCTAACTTCTATAAGCTATAGTAAAATATGCTAACTTTACAACATTCCTTAAATCTTTAATTTCTAACTATTTTCACTTTCACTTTCAGGCCATAAATTCAGTAAACTCCTTTGCCATAAACATTCTCCTCACAAATAGGCTTCAGATAGCAATCCCTCCCATAGCCTCAAGCTGCAGCCTATGTGCTCATCCTGGAACACTCTTTTGTAAAAGTCCTTAAACAAATGTAAATGATTAACTTTATGAATTATTCTCTGAGCACAGCTGCAGAAGGCTTTGTTCCTTCTCAAGCTTCTCTCAAGAACAATAAGCACCTTAATATTCCTTTCCAGTCAACTCAGCCGAGGAGAGGAAGAAACAAGTCAGAATTACAAGGCCTAGACGTTCAAGCTGGTTTTAGAAAAGGCAGAGGAACCAGAGCTCAAATTGCCAACATCTGCTGGATCATAGAAAAAGCAAGAGAGTTCCAGAAAAACATCTATTTCTGCTTTATTGACTATGCCAAAGCCTTTGACTGTGTGGATCACAATAAACTGTGGAAAATTCTGAAAGAGATGGGAATACCAGACCACCTAACCTGCCTAGTGAGAAATCTGTATGCAGGTCAGGAAGCAACAGTTAGAACGGGACATGGAACAACAGACTGGTTCCAAATAGGAAAAGGAGTGCATCAAGGCTGTATATTTTCACCCTGCTTATTTAACTTCTATGCAGAGTGCATCATGAGAAACGCTGGACTGGAAGAAACACAAGCTGGAATCAAGATTGCCGGGAGAAATATCAATAACCTCAGATATGCAGATGACACCACCCTTATGGCAGAAAGTAAAGAGGAGCTAAAAAGCCTCTTGATGAAAGTGAAAGAGGAGAGTGAAAAAGTTGGCTTAAAGCTCAACATTCAGAAAACGAAGATCATGGCATCTGGTCCCATCACTTCATGGCAAATAGATGGGGAAACAGTAGAAACAGTGTCAGACTTTATTTTTTTGGTCTCCAAAATCACTGCAGATGGTGACTGCAGCCATGAAATTAAAAGACACTTACTCCTTGGAAGGAAAGTTATGACCAACCTAGATAGTATATTCAAAAGCAGAGACATTACCTTGCCGACTAAGGTCCGTCTAGTCAAGGCTATGGTTTTTCCCGTGGTCATGTATGGATGTGAGAGTTGGACTGTGAAGAAGGCTGAGTGCCGAAGAATTGATGCGTTTGAACTGTGGTGTTGGAGAAGACTCTTGAGAGTCCCTTGGACTGCAAGGAGATCCAACCAGTCCATTCTGAAAGAGATCAACCCTGAGATTTCTTTGGAAGGAATGATGCTGAAGCTGAAGCTCCAGTACTTTAGCCACCTCATGGGAAGAGTTGACTCATTGGAAAAGACACTGATGCTGGGAGAGATTGGAGGCAGGAGGAGAAGGGGATGACCAAGGATGAGATGGCTGGATGGCATCACTGACTGGATGGACGTGAGTCTGAGTGAACTCCGGGAGATGGTGATGGACAGGGAGGCCTGGAGTGCTGTGATTCATGGGGTCGCAAAGAGTCAGACACGACTGAGCGACTGAACTGAAATGAACTGAACTGAACTGAACTCCTTCATCCCGGGTCCATGCCTGCGGAATGAAGAGAGGGGTCTGGGGCCATGCCTCCATTTTGTCAGTAATGCCTAACGCGGCTCTCGACACTTGACTATTTAGCACTGATGGCTGCCAACTGATCAGGGTGGCGTTGGCTGAAAGTTGGCATAGCTGTGACAGTTTCTTAATGTAAGGCAATAATAAGGTTTGCTGCATCAGCTGACTCTTACTTTCATGAACAGTTTCTCTACAGCTTGCAATGCTGTTTGATAGCATTTTACTCACAGTAGATCTTGTTTTAAAAAGACCACTAAAAAGAATCAGCCTGTCTTTTGAAAATTTGAAGTCAGGCAATGACTTCTCCTCTTTAGCTATGAAAGTCCTAGCAGGCATCTTCTTCCAGTAGAAGCCTCTTTCATCTACACTGAAAATCTGTTTTGAGGAACCACCATATTAATTATCTTAGCTAGATCCTTTGGATAACTGTGCAGCTCTTATATAAATCAGCACTTACTGATTCATCTTGCACTTTCATGTTATGGGGATGACTTCTTAGCTTAAACCTCAGGAACAACCTCTGCCAACTTCACACTTCTCTTCTGCGGGTTTCTGACCTGTCTCAGCCTTCACAGAGTCGAAAAGAGTAGGACCTTCCCCTGGACTGGGCTTTGGTTTAAGAGAATGTTGGAACTAGTTTGATCTTCTATCCAGACCACTAAAATTTTCTGTATGTCAGCAATAATGCTGTTTCACTTTTTTTTTTTAATCACTCATGTGTTCTTATAATTTCCTTATAATTTCCTTCAAGAACTTTTCCTTCGCATTCACAACTTAGCTAAATGGCACAAGAAGCCTAGTTTTTTTCCTGCTTTCAACATCCTTTCCTCACTAAGCTTAATCATGTCTAGCTTTTGATTTAAAGTGAGAGACATGTAACTCTTCCTTTCACTTGAACACTTAGAGGCCACAGCAGAGTTATTAATAGACCAAATTTCAATATTGTGTCTCAGGGAATAGTGAGGCTGAGGGAGAGGGACAAGGGAATGGCTGGTTGATGAAAGAATCAAAACACTCACAACATTTATCCAATTAAGTTTACTGTCTTATATGGGCACAGTTTGTGGCTCCTGAAAAATTAAAATAGTAATATCAAAGATGACTGATCAGAGATCACCATGACAAATACATAATAATGAAAAAGTGTAAAATATTGCGAGAATTACCAAAATGTGACACAGTCATGAAGCGAACAACTGTTGGAGAAAATGGTGCTGATAGACTTCCTCAGGGTTTCCACAAAACTTCAATTTGTAAAAATAGTGATATCAGCAAAACACAACAAAGCCAAACACAGTTAAATGAGGCATGTCCGTACGTTTAATCCAACAACTGGCTGAAGAAAATGAACTTTTACAGGAATGGCTCTAGATATGTGTCAGGGGTAAGGGTATATTTCCTAAAGCTGCAATCAATCTTCTCAACAACTGCAATTTCTGGAAAAATATTAATAAGATGGGGGTAGGATGGGGAGACTGCAGGGCAGGGGAATACATAGAAGTTGGTGATAGTGATAATAGCGGTGACAGTGGTGTGGTGTGTGTCTGTGCCTTCATGTAAAGGTGTATGCACTGGATTGTGAACTGTGTGTGACAATGAAAGTGTTAGTTGTTCAGTCAGATCTGATTCTCTGCAACCCTATGGACTGTAGCCTGCCAGGCTCCTCTGTCCATGGAATTCTCCACACAAGAATACTGGAATGGTTTGCATTGCCCTTCTCCCGGGTATTTTCCTGACCCAGGGATCAAACCCAGGTCTCCTGCACTGCAGGCAGATTCTTTGCAGTCAGATACAGTGGTCTGGTCTCCTGCACTACAGGCAGATGCACTGAACTAGCAGGCTTTTATCGAGACCAAGGTGGGGATAAGGTCCACAAGGCCAAAGTCAGAGTATGAATCTGAAAGAATGTGAAACACTCAGGCAAAAATGGAAAAGCACCATCAACAAAAGAAAGAAAGCAACTTCTGAGGTCATGGAAAGTGGGACTCCAGAATCCTGTTACTAGCTCGGCAAATCCTCTAAATCTCACTTGGTGTATAGAGTCCAGCCTCCTCACTGGGCAAGCAGTGAAGAAGAGCTGATTGAATGATAATTCTATACGGGTACGACCTGCATGCTTGTTATGGTAGTTGGAACAAATAATTATTCAAATGGCCTATGTTTTTTATCGACATCATTTCTCTTCCCAATTTTCTTTTCTAAAGTCTCTGCACTTTAAAATTGCTAAAAGAGGGCAATATTTAAACTAAGAATTAAGTGCATGAAGAAACTTGGGGACAAAAATTTCTACAGGTAAAATTTTGCTAAAGAGGCTTTATTCCTCTGACATACCACATATATATTGCAAGATTTTTCAAAACACTTTTTATAAAAATATTATTGAAGAACTGCATGTTTAGCATTACCCAATTTCCTTATAAATCTCTTGCCTTTTTTTTTCCTCATAAATCTCTTCTTTTAATAAGCTAAGTGGCTATCTGTTAAATTTCTCTGATTTATTGGTCTCTTTGGAGAGCTGAAGATATGTCCAGATACTAAGTGATTAAATGTGGATGAAAATGGTACATCACCATAATAATGACAGAAAAAACAATCGTGACTAGGCATACAGAAGACCTCACAGAAATGCATGTTGACAGCTTCTTAAAAGGGCAGGCTCCAGAGCCACATAGAAAACTGCACCATCAAGCTAGTTTTTAGAGGAAAATCTTCCTAGTTCCTCCCATTTGAGGTGCATTCACATTCACTGGCTCAGCAGTTCCACGGGGATCACATACAGCCCGCTCAGAATTCACTGTTTCAAGTAGTAGGAATTTCAGTGAAACTGAATCTTAGATTCTGTTTTCACTTTAGCCACCAAACTATGTGACCCATAAAGGACATTTCAACTTTTCTGAGATGTGCATTCTTCTGCTGTTAATGAAAGGCAATCCTTGCTGAGGATAGTCATCAAGATCCTCTCTTTTAAAACACTTTGATTTAACAGAACATGATGGTGGTGCTACAAAAGATTGTTTAATGTCACAGGTCTTTTTTCTAATTGTTAAAGCGCCACCTGTTGGAAATACTGATATTACATTCTAATACTCTGAAACACATATCAGAAACGTAAGAAATGTTAAGTGCTCATCCACAAAATGGGCTTCCCAGGTGGCTCAGTGGGTAAAGAATCTGCCTGCAGGAGAGCAGGAGACTCGGGTTTGAAACCTGGGTAGGGAAGATTCCCTGGAGAAGGTCATGACAACCCACTCCAGTATTCTTGCCTGGAGAATCCCATAGACAGAGGAGCCTGGCAGGCTACATACAGTCCATTGGGTTGCAAAGAGTCAGACATGACTGAAGTGACTGAGCACAGCACATCCAAAAAAGAGAATCTAAATTCAAAAGGCAAATAATGAAAATGGTACCAGCAAAACACTCTCTTCTGACAGTGTTACCACAGTCCAATTGCACAATTTATTACCACTATATAACACTAAGGATCTAGAAACTCTATTATACTATTCAGCAGGAATTTTTTTTTAATGACATGAATATCTACAAAAAAAATAGAAATATCAATATTGCTTTAATAGACTGAGAAAGAATTTATAGGAGGTTCTCAGCTTAAGAATGTGTTGTGTTTTAAAAGCTTGTGTGTAAGCCAGATATTTGAAAACACATCTTCCACGAAAGTGGCATTATATAAGCTAGTTAAACTGACAGTCTTCACAACTTACTTAAACCAGGATGCACAGCCTTGTGTGTGTGTGTGTGAAGTCACTTCGGCTATGTCCAATTCTTTGCGACCCCATGGACTGTAGACCACCAGGCTCCTCTGTCCATGGAATTCTCTAGGCAAGAATACTGGAGTGGGTTGCCATGCCTTCCTCCAGGGGATCCTCCCAACCCAGGGATCAAACCCGTGTCTCTTGAGGCTCCTGTACTGCAGGCAATTCTTTACCGAAGCCCCTCCTTATATGCACAGCCTTGCAGTATTATTATATAGTTTTTGAATGTCATTCATAGCATTGCTTCTTTGGAACCCTGAATTCTGAATTTTAATGTGAGATGCCTAGACTGGAACTCCTCTGCCCCTTTCCAAAGGCAGCAAGCAAGGAGGAACACCAGGATTAAGGGCAACAGGTAAAAAAAGAGCAGGGTAGGATAATTTACTCCCTACAGACATCAAGAGCCTCTTGATAAGGGTGAAAGAGGAGAGTGAAAAACCTGGCTTAAAACTAAATATTCAAAAAACTAAGATCACGGCATCCAGACCCATCACGTCATGGCAAATAGATGGGGAAAAAGTGAAAATAGTGGCAGATTTTATTTTCTTGGGCTCAAAAATCACTACGGATGGTGACTGCAGCCATGAAATTAAGACACCTGCTTCTTGGAAGAAAAGCTATGACAAATGTAAGACAGTGCATTAAAACAGAGATACCATTTTGCTGACAAAGGTCCATATAGTCAAAGCTATGGTTTTCCAGTAGTTGTGTACGGATATGAGAGTTGAACTGTAAAGAAGGCTGAGCACTGAAGAATTGATGCTTTCAAATTATGATGCTGGAAAAGACTCTCATCCCTTAGACTGCAAGGAGATCAAACCAGTCAATCCTAAAGGAAATCAACTCTGAATACTCATTGGAAAGACTGATGCTGAAGCTCCAATACTTTGGCCACCTGATGTGAAGAGCTGACTCTTTGGAAAAGATGGGAAAGGTTGAGGACAGGAGAAGATGATGTCAACCTCGAATGAGATGGGTGGGTGGTATCACCAACTCAGTGAACATGAGTTTGAGCAAACTTCAGGAGATATGGAAGGACCAGGAAGCCTGGTGTGCTGCAGTCCATGGGGTCACACAAAGAGTTGGATGCAACTTAGCAACTGAACAACAGACATGTATCTGCATAAAAGGCCTTACTTTAGATCAGACTCTCCTTAAATGTTCTGAACTGGGACCAAAGACAAAGTTCACTAATCTCACTTCACTCAAGAAGTGAGATGACCAAGGACTAGAAAGATGATAAAAAGCTGTTGACATGGAAGAGCTCAACCTGTGGTGAAAAGGGACAAGTAAATGACAAGCACCTCAATTCACTAAGTGTTATAAGGAAGATGTGAATAAGCAAGGGCCCCTGGGAACATAAAGCAGGGGGAGACCCAGCCTGGACAGCCTAAAAAAGGCTTCATAGTAGCACAGATTCATTTGAGCTCAGACTCAGAATACTGGATACTGAGTATCCAGTGGGATACTGACACCTGAGATTCTCCGTCTGTCTGTCTCTGTCTGTTTACCTGCTTAGTCATGTCCAACTCTTTGCAATCCCATGGACGGTAGCCTGCCACGCTCCTCCATTCACGGGGTTTTCCAGGTAACTGGAAACCCACTGGAGTGGGTTGCCATTTCCTGCTCCAAGGGATCTTCCCAAACCCAGAGAGGGAACCCAAGCCTCTTGTGTCTCCTGTGTAGCAGGTGGATTCTTTACTGCTTGAGCCATCAGGGCTACTTCACCACTATCCCTATAGATACAGGTTTATTGTTAATCAAGGTTCTTTAAAGAAATAATCAGTGTATTAATCAAACTGGAAGTCTTCTCCAAAGAGTCAAACATTTTAACATAACCTTTTTCCACTCACTGACAGTTGTTAATGGTAAAGAGTGAAAACCAAACATCAGTTTTAACTGGCTGCAGGAAATGAAAGATTATTTCACTTTAAAAAGTTTTCTTTAAAAATTCATTAAGGTAATTCAAAAGTTTTAAATGTTTATCCCAGCAAATAACTTGGGAGCTTGCTCTGATTTCCCCTCCATTCTGACATAGCCCCCAATAGATAAGGCTGCCCCACCTTAAGAAGACATGACTCTAAAAAGTTGTATATGAGGAAATCTTGAATATATTGTCATTTAAAATCCACAAGGGGAATTAGGCAATCAAAGAAACCACACAGTAAATATATTTCCATGAAATCAAAATCTTTTAATAGTACGAATTTACCCTCAGTTTCATTATTATATTTTTCACCCCCAAAAGTTCACATACAGAGCTTTTACAAAGTGGTATTCTGGCAGCTGATATCATAATGATGCTGCATATTAACACTCTGCATTGAAGAGGTATCATAAAAATCGCATGGCACATTATTTGCTAAGAAGTAGCATAGGTACAGTTGGGAGAAGGTTCCTAGCTTTACTGTACTCTACTTGACGGCTTCTATGGTACTCACAGTTGCATCTCGGGATTTCTCAAGTGCTGCCCCACCCATTTTCCCTTTCCTAAAAGGCCACAAGGCTTGTGGACAATAATTGGCTCAGCAAGACAAAACACAGATGCCTCCAAATGAGAAAACCTACTCCCAACCACCCTGGGCTGCCCCTTCTCCTGACTACCTAGCCCATTCTGGACAGCCTGAGTCTGGCTCACACCCAGGTATCTGCCCAATCCTGCTTTCCCACTTGTGCTTCTAACAACCCAGGGTGCGCCCCATACCTTGTCTCCCTAACACTAACAGGTATTTGGCCTGAAACATACAGAAACACAATCCTAGCCTCGGCTTCTGCTCTATTTTGGCATTTCCACTTTTGATACACGATTTTAATAATCCTTTTAAAATCCAACTGGATCAAACCCCAATGCTATGGAGTGTTCACTCTGATAAGTTTTCAAGTAGCCCAAGCAGTAGGCTCTGCTTTATCCAGGTGACAGCTCCCAGCTCCCCAGGAAACCTCAGGGGCACGTGCATGCCTTCTTCTCCAGCTACAAGACTGCAGAGTGGGTCTCCTGCAGGTTCTCCTCAAGCTTCAATCCCAGGTTGTCAATTCCAATGCTGGTGACTGGTGGTACACTGCTTTCAGCTGGCTCTGCTGTGCGTGTCGGGGTGGAGCAGTACAGGATGAACCCTATCATGATGACGGTGAAGGACAGGATGTAGAGTCCTGAAAACTAGGAGGAGAGGATCGGCTAAGATAGTGGTCTCTCACACATCTTTGCTGCTGCCTTCTGTCCACTGAGTTTGGAGAGTTACCTTCTCATAACCTTTTTATCTGAAAGTTGTCCAAGGAGATATTAAGGACCCAAACTGTCCCAAGTATATGTGATATCTGCCAATATTACCCAGCCCATCAGTCAACTGGGTAAAACATCTTAGATCTCTAGGAAATGGACTCTTGCCTTTCTCTGCAATAATACAGCAACATCCCACCTCACAACTAGTCCCACGTACTTAGTGGAGAGACTAAAAGGAAAGACCCAGATTTAGACCCTAGACAACAACACATAACAATCGCGTGAAACAATAAGAAAACAGAAAGGGTTGGAGAAGGAAAAGAAAAATAAAATGAAAGAGAAGAAAAAGTGAGACACATTCTCAAGGGTAGAAGGAGAAACGAAATAGGTTTTGAAATGAGTATTATATAGATTGCTGGTCCCCTCCAGCTGTGGGCTTCTACGGGTCACCATTGGTTTCAACATGTTAATGTTTCATAGATGCTCAATTAGTTCTTAACCTTAAACTTTTAGAACCCTGGAAGAGCCAGTTTAGTTCAGTTCAGTTGCTCAGTCGTGTCCGACTCTTTGCAACCCCATGAATCACAGCACACGAGGCTTCCCTGGCCATCACCAACTCCCGGAGTTCACTCAAACTCATGTCCATTGAGTCGGTGATGTCATCCAGCCATCTCATCCTCTGTCATCCCCTTCTCCTCCTGGCCCCAATCCCTTCCAGCATCAGAGTCTTTTCCAGTGAGTCAACTCTTCGCATGAGGTGGCTAAAGTATTGGAGTTTCAGCTTCAGCATCAGTCCTTCCAATGAATATTCATGACTGATCCCCTTTAGCATGGACTGGTTAGATCTCCTTGCAGTCCAAGGGACTCTCAGGAGTCTTCTCCAACACCACAGCTCAAAAGCATCAATTCACCTGTGCTCAGCTTTCTTCACAGTCCAACTCTCACATCCATGCATGACCACTGGAAAAACTGTAGCCTTGACTAGACGGAACTTTGTTGGCAAAGTAATGTCTCTGCTTTTGAATATGCTGTCTAGGTTGGTCATAACTGTTCTTCCAAGGAGTAAGCGTCTTTTAATTTCATGGCTACAGTCACCATCTGCAGTGATTTTGGAGCCCCCCAAAATAAAAGTCTGACACTGTTTCCACATCTAATAGCCAGAGCCCTCCCCAAAGCTAGAAGACCTCCAATGGATTCAGTGATGATGCAACACCAGTGATAATTTCAAGCAGAGCAGGAGCCAAACTAATTTCCATAGGTTTCATTCTTGGATCCAATCTTAGCACAGCACCCAGCACATAGCTAGTATTGAACAAATGTTTTTTTTCTGAGGGGTGAGCAGTGGTTTGGGTGGGGGGAGGTGATTCAGAGAAGATTAAGGGGGAGTTAAAGCTATTTCAGTTGAGTTCAGTCGCTCAGTATGTCCAGCTTTGTGACACCATGAATCACAGCACTCCCTGTCCATCACCATCTCCCAGAGTTCACTCAAACTCAAGTCTATTGAGTCGGTGATGCCATCCAGCCATCTCATCCTCTGTTGTCCCCTTCTCCTCCTGCCCCCAATCCCTCCCGGCATTACAGTCTTTTCCAATGAGTCAACTCTTCGCATGAGGTGGCCAAAGTACCGCAGTTTCAGTTTTAGCATCATTCCTTCCAAAGAACACCCAAGGCTGATCTCCTTCAGAATGGACTGGTTGGATCTCCTTGCAGTCCAAGGGACTCTCAAGAGTCTTCTCCAACACTACAGCTCAAAAGCATCAATTCTTCGGTGCTCAGCTTTCTTCACAGTCCAACTCTCTCATCCATGCATGACCACAGGAAAAACCATAGCCTTGACTAGACGGACCTTTGTTCACCAAGTAATGTCTCTGCTTTTCAATATGCTATCTAGGTTGGTCATAACTTTCCTTCCAAGGAGTAAGCGTCTTTTAATTTCATGGCTGCAGCCACCATCTGCAGTGATTTTGGAGCCCAAGAAAACAAAGTCTGACACTGTTTCCACTGTTTCCCCATCTATTTGCCATGAAGTGATGGGACCAGATGCCATGATCTTCATTTTCTGAATGTTGAGCTTTAAGCCAACTTTTTCACTCTCCTCTTTCACTTTCATCAAGAGACTTTTTAGTTCCTCTTTACTTTCTGCCGTAAGATTGGTGTCATCTGCATATCTGAGGTTATTCATATTTCTCCCAGCAATCTTGATTCCAGCTTTTGCTTCTTCCAGCCCAGCGTTTCTCATGATGTATTCTGCATATAAGTTACACAAGCAGGGTGACAATATACAGCCTTGACGTACTCCTTTTCCTATTTGGAACCAGTCTGTTTTTCCATGTCCTGTTCTAACTGTTGCTTCCTGACCTGCATACAGGTTTCTCAAGAGTCAAGTCAGGTGGTCTGGTATTCCCATCTCTTTCAGAATTTTCCACAGTGTATTTTGATCCACATAGTCAAAGGCTTTGGCATAGTCAATAAAGCAGAAATAGATGTTTTTCTGGAACTCTCTTGCTTTCTCCATGATCCAGTGGATGTTGGCAATGTGATCTCGGGTTCCTCTGCCTTTTCTGAAACCAGCTTGAACATTTGGAAGGTCACGGTTCACGTATTGCTGAAGCCTGGTTTGGAGAATTTTGAGCATTACTTTACTAGCATGTGAGATGAGTGCAATTATGCGGTAGTTTGAGCATTCTTTGGCATTGCCTTTCTTTGGAATTGGAATGAAAACTGACCTTTTCCAGTTCTGTGGCCACTGCTGAGTTTTCCAAATTTGCTGGCATATTGAGTGCAGCACTTTCACAGCATCATCTTTCAGGATTTGAAATAGCTCCACTGGAATTCCATCACCTCCACTAGCGTTGTTCATAGTGATGCTTTCTAAGGCCCACTTGACTTCACATTCCAGGATGTCTGGCTCTAGGTGAGTGATCATACCATCGTGATTATCTTGGTTGTGAAGCTCTTTTTTGTACAGTTCTTCTGTGTGTTCTTGCCACCTCTTCTTAATATCTTCTGCTTCTGTTAAGTCCATAACATTTCTGTCCTTTATCAAGCCTATCTTTGCATGAAACTTTCCCTTGGTATCTCTAATTTTCTGAAGAGATCTCTGGTCTTTCCCATTCTGTTCTTTTCCTCTCTTTCTTTGCACTGATTGCTGAGGAAGGCTCTCCTATCTCTCCTTACTATTCTTTGGAACTCTGAATTCAGATGCTTATATCTTTCCTTTTCATCATTGCTTTTCGCTTCTCTTCTTTTCACAACTATTTGTAAGGCCTCCCAGAAAGCCATTTTGCTTTTTTGCATTTCTTTTCCATGGGGATTATCTTGATCCCTGTCTCCTGTACAATGTCATGAACCTCAGTCCATAGTTCATCAGGCACTCAATCTATCAGATCTAGTCCCTTAAATCTATTTCTCCCTTCCACTGTATAATCATAAGGGATTTGATTTAGGTCATACTTGAATGGTCTTGTGGTTTTCCCTACTTTCTTCAATTTAAGTCTGAATTTGGCAATAAGGAATTCATGATCTGAGCCACAGTCAGCTCCCGGTCTTGTTTTTGCTGACTGTATAGAGCTTCTCCATCCTTGGCTGCAAAGAATATAATCAATCTGATTTAATCAATCTGATTTTGGTGTTGACCATCTGGTGATGTCCATGTGTAGAGTCTTCTCTTGTGTTGTTGGAAGAGGGTGTTTGCTGTGACCAGTGCATTCTCTTGGCAAAATTCTATTAGCCTTTGCCCTGCTTCATTCCGTATTCCTTGGCCAAATTTGCCTGTTACTCCAGGTGTTTCTTGACTTCCTACTTTTGCATTCCAGTCCCCTATAATGAAAAAGACATCTTTTTTTGGTGTTAGTTCTAAAAGGTCTTGGAGGTCTTCATAGAACCGTTCAACTTCAGCTTCTTCAGTGTTACTGGTTGGGTCATAGAATGTGATACTGAATGGTTTGCCTTGGAAACGAACAGAGATCATTCTGTTGTCGTTTTTGAGATTGCATCCAAGAACTGCATTTCGGACTCTTTTGTTGACCATGATGGCTACTCCATTTCTTCTAAGGGATTCCTGCCCGCAGTAGTAGATATAATGGTCATCTGAGTTAAATTCACCCATTCCAGTCCATTTAGTTTGCTGATTCCTAGAATGTCTAAAGCTATTTACAATACTCTAAACTTTTGAAGTCGGTATCATAAAAGTCAATTGTGCTCTCCCATAGAATGTTCGTTTTTAACTGTGAGGAAACCTAAGTAACTTATTCAAAACATGTTCTGCTTGATTTGGAGGTTTTAAATGTTTATAAGAAAAAAAGTCTTGTTCCTCTTAAGAAGTATTAGGTGCCTGGTCATGTCCGACTCTTTGCAACCCCATGGATTGTAGCCCACCAGGCTCCTCTGTCCATGGAATTCTCCAGGGAAGAATACTAGACTGGGTAGCCATTCCCTTCTCCGGGGGATCTTCCTGATTCATGGATCGAACCCAGGTCTCCCACATTGCAGGCAGATTCTTTACCATCTGAGCCTCCAGGTGATTAAACGGAGGCACCTTTATTAGAAGAGAGAGACTGAGGGAGTGAGATAATAAGTCTCCTGAATTAAAGGCTCTTACCTTTTTTTAATTCTACCCTTTGTGTCTGGATCTACACAGGAAGTTTCTGTGGCTACTCTGTTTGGTGAGTATTTACTAAAGATCAATCCGGGGAGGGGGTGGAGTCTGACACCAATGAAGGTAGAAATTTTTAACATCTTCTTCAACTGTTTCAAAATATTAGAGCCCAGGTTATCTTAGATGCTACACTTTTTTAAACTGGTGATATATTGAGTTATGATTCTTTACTTAAAATTTTCTTCTAAAATCCTAGGTATCTTCTTTATGTTCTGTATGATTTCCAACCTCTGTAATTTACTCTGAAGATCACAGCAGACCTCTTTCCTTTACAAGTCTTGAAATAGCCTTTCACCAAAAAGAATAAAATCTGATTAGAGTTTAAAAGTGAGCTGCTAGACATGCAGGGACAAAGACACACGAAGCAAAAGAACTGTAAAGGAATTATCACTTGCATGTTCCATTTTGAAAACAATAGTGTAAATCATTTGGGCAAAAAAGACACACAAAAAGGCTTTTTCTCATTAAAGTTAATAGCAATTAAAGAGCAAATACTACATTTAGGGAGCTTATAATAGGTAGCGACAAGTGTATTTTCACTTTGAAGCTTTTATTTCTTTAAGCTTACTTCCTCCTTGGACAATATTTTATTTATGAGGGAAAAGTACATGTTAAACTACTAATGCTATCTCAATATGTTTAGTTTTAAGAAAAGCACACGTGAGCCAGGCCACAAGTTATACTGCAGAGCTTTCAAGCTTTCTCTGGTAGCCATCAGCTGGCCTTGAACTGCAGAATAAAATCACCACGGTCCTCTAGTGGTGGCCACGTGAAAAGCAGTAACACCAGCACGGAACAGCTAACACTTGAAAGGCTTGCTTTGTACCCCTTAATGATTTTTATCACAGGAAAGAACCTAAGCCTATCAAGATCACTGTTCTGATTCACTCTGACATCTGTCACTTTTTAATGATGCCACCAAAAAGCTATAAATACTTCTTCAGGCTTGGTTCGTGAATACCACAACCAGTAGGTTTTTTGCAAAGATAACAGCTAATTTCTACGATGTAATTTTGAAAAGCAAAAACGGTTTATGCTTCTTAAGCAGAAATTTCTGGGAATACACTGAACTAGGCATTCTGAGTTCACGGTCAATTCCTGGGAATAGTGTCAATCAACACCGTGTAATTTCCACCCAGATCTAAAACTTTATAAGGATAAAGAAATACAGTTGCTATACCCAGCTAAAAGTAACATTACCAAGCAACAGCTGACATTCTATTTGTTCAAATGATTGTAATAGCAGGCAGGTTAACAAGCTTTATACTATGGAAAGATAGATTTCTAAGGCAGTAAGAAATTCTTGCTAAGGAGATGAGAAGGTTTTATTTTGGGATCTAAAATTTTAAAGAAACCCACTACTTCTTTTACACCAAACAAATGTTCTTATTTGAACAAGATCTATTTGCTCACCTTATAGCCAAACAGAAAGAGTCCAAAGAAAAGACTGTAGAGGTCAGCTGTCAGGATGCCCAGGTTGACAGAAGTAGCACTGGTGACTTTCATCACCAGTGGCATGAAGCTATACAGGCAAAACATACAGAGGGCAAATGCTACAAATAGCAGGGCTGTGGGGGGAAAAATGGAATATCTAATGTTAAAGGAAGAAATCAAAAGATAAAGGATAAAACTTGCCTGATGTAAAATTCCCTGATCCTTTAACATACTGTCCACAAAGTCCCTTGTTAACAGTAAGCATTACAAATGAGACATACAAAGTTCTCATGTGATGTAGATGAAGAACTACAACAGAGTGTTAGATGATCAAGGCCATAGAATCTTGCTTATGGTGTAAGCTAACAGCTCTTCTCACTCCATGCTATCCACACCTGCCCAGTGAGGTGCCAATGATAAAAGACATCATGGTTGGACACAATTTGTGTGGTTGAATTCAGAATAAAGTATTCTTAGGGTATCAAAGACAGTTGTTAGAGTCTTATCTTTTGTTCATCCTATAAGAGAGCTAGTCATGTGGGTGCTGACTACTTAGTCTCTGCTTCACAACCACTTCACCAACCTCATTCAACACATACACAGTACACACACAGGAAATCTAAGTTATTTACTTGAATGAAATCATTCAAGCATGGTAAATGAGTTGCAATTCAATGACACTTCATGCACTACTTTTTTCCATCCATAAGGTTCAAATCTTTCCTGACTGTCCCACTACTGCTGTCTTCTGTTGTTTATCTGTGCAGATGCTTAAGACTATCAGATGAGAGAAGCAATCAAGATGGTAGTGACTACACACCATCAGATTATTTAAGTTAATACTTCACTGATTATACCAAGCAGGCAATCTTTACAAGAAGTCTGAGGACATGAAATATAGATCTAGTTGAAAGCTAGTGTGACCAAAGGTCAGTCTTATTCAGAATTCCTAGTAAAGAAAGGTTATTCTTGAAGGTAAAGATTAAGGATTAACTTTTATGGGGGTTCATTTACAAGTTCTCAGAGAAAACTTGACATAAACCACTATAGTTTTCTGTGTACTAAATTACTCTGTGATTTTATATAAAAATGCCTAAATAGTATTATTAAAATATTTCTTGGTGTGTATCAGGGGAAAGACTAAAAATAATTATTATATATATATATACATACATACCAATTTTCCAGTCCCAGTGAATGCTGGCAATATCCTTATATTCCACAATCAATCTGTGATTAAAGCAAGAGGTCACAGAGACATCTTTATATAAATTTTCACTGTTTTATAAACAAGTAAGTTCCTTCAAGCTTTAAGTACTTCACTTTAAGTGCTTCAGCTTTTAAGGTAATGAATTATGTTGACTTTTGGTTTTCATAAAATATTTTTAAAAACTATCTTTAATTAATGACAAAGAATTAAACTCAAAGGAGTCCATAAACACATGTTTGACACCCCTAGAAGCACTGTTTAGTGGTAGTCAGCTACAGGAGGGAAACATGATATTATGAATAGGAAGTTAATATTTTCTAGGAATAACTGAAAAAGAAAGTCTTCACTGGTAATACAAAGTCTAATGATATTATAAGCAGGAATCTTAAGCATCAAACATGTGTTAAAAAAATGAGGCATAATTACTGACATTTTAACAATCTTCGAATAGATATTTAGCAAGCTACCGATTTTGAATATGAATTTAGGCCAAGTAAACAATGAATGTTAGTAGCTGGAAACTAATCATCTATGACATATTTGCTGATTTTGTTTTTAAGGATATGTTTAGAATCTTACAGCTGTATGCCACTGATAATTGTTCCAAATAAGCCCACCATTCCTAAAAACTCCCGTCTGCTCAGCTTCTTCACGATGTATTCTTCACACACGTTAGAAACAGCATAGAGGGAAGCTCCAAGAAGAACCAAGATGTCACCAATCAGTACATTATTACCTATAGAGAGATAAGCCATAAAAAGGGATACATTGTCAGTAGGGAAAACTCTCCAGCTTGCTTCCAGAAGTATATCTGACTCATAATCATCTAAATAAGATTTTACAGGAGAAGAAACCCTGATTTTTAAAAGTTTAAAGACTCTTACTCTTCTCACTTTCTGGCACAATTCTGCTTTCATTTTTCTTATTTTGGATCTTCAGGAAACTAACAGATTGGAAGATGGTGGTGTATACCACAATGTAAGGCCCCAGAAAATGATTCTATGACATGGGAAATTAATGGAATTTATTAATGGGAATTCACTGAAAACTACAGGGAAGCAAGGTAATTTTCTCAATCAAAGGAGACACTGAAGTCGCTTGCAGATTGGGGAAATTCATAGACCTTATTTAGATTTTATACTATAAACTATCTCAACCTTGACATAAAGAATATCAAAATGTTCTCATCTACAGAGTAGCTGAAATAGAGGTCATTTAGTGTACACAAAGTCTCCTTTTTGATGGCAACAAAACCTACAGTAGGGTTTCCAGCAACTAATCTAAATGTATGGGCTAAAAGAAGATTATTGCAAATATATAAAGTTCTTTCTCAGGACACAAAACAAACTAGTGTGACAAAAAGCAAGGACTCGGGCAGGTAGGAACATAGAATGCTTTGTTGAAGTGGTCATAGTACCAGAAGCAAGCAAATCTAAAAATAAAAATTTTAAGATAGGTAATCAGGACATGTTCTCTGCCTTTTACTTTATCTTTGCAAAATAAAAGTGAAGACATAAGCAAAATGTCTTCTGTGACTAAACCAGAAACAAGTAACACAGTCTCACCTGTATTTTCTTCCCTCCCTGCTAATATGTCTGCACCAACCATAGTTCCTACACCCAAAAGACAGACAGCCACAGCAATGAAGTGGATCACTCTGTATCTTGCATAAAGAATAAACCACGAAAGAGCCATCAACACAGGAATCCCAAAGCAATCCAAAAGCTGCATGAAAGGAGAAATAAATAACTTAAAACATCTCTCATTAATGAAAAGATGACCAAGTAATAACAGAAATTGGTGTTTATTGAGCATTTATTATTGCCAGCCCTGTACTAAATGCTTTATCTGGATGAACTCATTTAATCCTCACAAGAACTCTATGAAACTGGAACTTCAACCTCCAATTTACCCATGAGGAAACCAAAGGCACAGAGAGCTTAAATGAGTTGCCCAAAATTACACAGTTAAAAGTTTGGGAGTCAGTTGATGAACCCAGGAATTCTGCCCAACAGCCTATACAATGTATTTCTACACTCTCACTTGTGTTTACCCTTAAGTCCAGTAGACATGTACCCATTCAGTCAATAAATATTTAAGTATGTGATATGTGGGAGACACTAATGGAGGAGGTGGAATGTAGAGAATAAAAAAGGTACCAAGTGGAGTATTTAGAACACTAGACAGAGAAAAATAGCATAACCAATGTTTAATTGCAGTTGGGCTTAAGAACTACAAAAAGAACAGGTTATTATGAGAAAGCAAACAGACACCATCTCCCTGACAAAGTGTCCAACCCCACCATATAAGACAGATACTTGCTCACAGCAAATACTCTCGCTCATCTTCATCATATACTCCTCCACCACCTGTTGATTCTGGGTCCAGAAAATACTTGCTACACCCCTGATATTGCCAGTCTGAAAGGCAGGGGGATTAAGAGTGCCAAAATTATAGTAAATCCAAAATCTTTGCAAGATAAAGTAAAAAGAGATTTCATTCATTCACTTCTCAAAGGCACACATTTGTAGAGTGCATTCAAGGATAAAATACATTCCTTTTACTAATAATGTTCCTGATGTTTCTATTTGATTGCTCATCCTGTATCTATTTAGTCTTGGACAAGGCAGGCCCTAAATCTCAGCAGTTTGTTTGATCCTATCCACAGTTGTTTACTGATTGCCTTTCATTGCAATGTCAAGTATAGGAATGGGCACTTTGCCTTCTGTTATTTATTCCATCTATAGAACTCTAATCTCTTAAGTGCTTTATTGAGCCTGCCTGAATAACAAACCATTAAACAATGCAAATGATAATAGCTTGTCCTGGAAGACACCAAAAGAATCTAGCCATAGTGAAGTAATAAAATCAAAACTATGGTCCTTAAACAAAAAAAGTAGACAAAAATCTCTCTAAAAACTATCAGAGAAGACTCCCTATCCTCAAATTGTATCTTAAAATCAAACTTAAACCTGCTCTATTTTTAACCATTTTTGGTGGGCAATGACTGGCCATACAAGAGAGGCACCTACATCTTGGTGAGAGCTCCCAAGGCCTCAGGCTCCAGCCCTGCCATTGACCAGCTGTGTGATCTCCAGCTAGTCAACTCGAGTCAAAATCTAAAATCAAGAATTCAGACCAAATGATCTCAAGGTACCTGGCCACTCTAAAGTTCCATGACTTCTAATCTGGTATCTATCACAGTCAGTCATTTATCTAAACGGAATCTTTTCAAAATGTATTCCTGGTGACAGATGCCTTCTGCTTGATGCTTTTAGTTCTAAGAGCCATCTATTTAATGTTTAAAAATTATTGGCTAGATTTCTGATTTTAAAAAATAGATATGCAACAAGCAACAAAGGTTTACTGTGTGGCATGGGGAACTATAGTCAATACCTTGTAATAACCTATAATGGAAAATAATTTCAAAAATAACATGTGTGTATAACTAAATCACACACACACAAAAATTCTACTTTTTGAAATTAAGCAATGTTTATCTTTTTGCCACATTTTCTAAATGGCCTATGGACATCTAATAACAACATATGAGATACAAAATTTTAAATATATTTGTGTAGGATATGATTAATATAAATTAATTAAATATAAATCTATTATATTTAAATTATTAATGATATCATTCAAGATGCTCCTATTCTTATTTATTCTGCACTTGATAAAATATTCTCAGAGAAATGTTAATATGTCTCACTGCTACTGCTAAGTCGCTTCAGTCATGTCTGACTCTGTGCGACCCCATAGACGCCAGCCCACAAGGCTCCCCCGTCCCTGGGATTCTCCAGGCAAGAACACTGGAGTGGGTTGCCATTTCCTTCTCCAATGCGTGAAAGTGAAAAGTGAAAGTCAAGACACTCAGTCGTATCTGACTTCTTAGTGACCCCATGGACTGCAGCCTACAAGGCTCCTCCATCCATGGGATTTTCCAGGCAAGAGTACTGGAGTGGGTTGCCATTGTCTCACTATGATTATATATTTTTTCTTTTCCTTTATATTTCTTCTGATTTTTCCTTTATATATCTTTGTTTCTTTGTTGATAAGGTATCTAATGGTTTATGATGTCTATCTTCTTTGTGAATTGCTCCTTTTATCATTAAAAATATTCATCTTTGCTTTAAAAAAATTATTATATAGACACAAGAAGTAAGAACCTGGAATGAGGGGGAAGGATGGATATAAACATGAATCAGACTTTGTTAGTGATACAATGGAGTATACTCTATAGAGAAGAAAATGAAATTGAATTAGGCCTTTGAGAAGGGGCTTTGAAAAGGATGCATTCTAGAAATAATATAGCAAAATGAGAGAAGCTGGTTGTGGGTAGGGAATGTGTAGATATGGCAAGTGAAATGAGAAGTAACATGAGTAGAAACCTAGGCCAGCAATGTCAACGTCATGACACATCATGAACCACTACATTAGTATTTACAATTACAGAATCCTTGAAGGAATCCTTAAGAAAGAGGTTCAAAGACCATCCAATTTGAACTTCCACCCTCTCAGGGGGAATTCCCTGGTGATCCAGTGGTTAGGACTCTGTGCTTCCACTGCAGGGGGCACTGGATCCATACCTGGTTGGTAAACTAAGATCCTGCATGTTGTATGTCCATAAAGAAACAAACAAGCAAACTTCCACCCTTTCGGATTAACCAGACTAGAGGTTTACTCAAGGAGATAATCCGATTGAAGAATTCCAGTGACAGGCACTCTTCACTGCTGGAAGGAGGTTTAGTTGTTAGATGCACTTGTTATAATATGGCTTCCTAGGACCATAAGTACTTAATTTTTGACAACCAAATGCTTAGGTTTTTCTAAGAGGCTAGGATGAAAGAAATTGTTTGAGATTAGTTTAAGGCATGAATTTTAGTCACAAAACTTCAGTGTAAGTATTTTGCTTAGCTCTGTTTAGACCTGTACCAATTCAAAACTTCTAAACATCATCTGTCACAGATCAAAATTTCTGGAAATTATAATCAAGCAATTAAACTGTGTGTGAGATCATGAAGGTAGATGTGACTAGAAAAATGCCATTTTCTGTATTTGTTGTTGTTTAGTCACTAGGTTGTGTCTGACTCTGCGACTCCATGGAACGCAGCATGCCAGGCTTTCCTGTTCTTCACTATTTCCCAGAGTTTGCTCAAACTCATGTTCATTGAGTTGGTGATGCCTCCAACCATCTCATCCTCTGTCACCCCCTTCTTCTCCTGCACTCAATCTTTCCCAGCATCAGGGTCTTTTCCAATGAGTCGGCTCTTTTATATAGAGTACATTTTCTATATACTTACACTCTTATTATTCATTGCTAAAAGTACACTTAATACTATTTGTGATGAATGCATCTTCTAGGTCACTCCTGGTTTTAATTTCTATGAAATTCTGAGTTTTTCATGTGCCTCTTATGATGTCTGTCTTATAAAAGATTTCCTATCTTTCCCACCAGGCTCCTCTGTCCATGGGATTTTCCAGGCGAGAATACTGGAGTGGGTTGTCATTTCCTTCTACAGGGGATCTTCCCGACCCAGGGATGAAACCCGCGTCTTCTGCTTGACAGGCAGATTCTTTTTACCACTGAGCCACCTGGGAAGCCCAGAGGACAATGCTTAGCACAGTATTAAACGGCATTCTGGTAATAATAGCATTTAATGCATATTCACATCAGAAAAATACCGAGTTTTCACTAATCATTAATCTTTCTCTTTAAATCTTCAATTTTTCCATGTTCCTTAAATTTGGAGATAAGACTATCTCTGTTTTATAAGAAAAAGTAAAGCAACAGGAATTCTCTGGTGGTCCAGTGGTAGAGACTCTGTGCTTTCACTGCTGAGAGCACAGGTCCAATCTCTCCTTGGTTGGGGAAGTAAGATTCTGCAAGTTATACAGCACAAACAAACAAAAAAAAAAGATGTATCAAAAGTCATAAATTCAGGGACCTCCTTGGTGGTCCAGCGGCTAAGACTCTGCGATTCCAATGCAGGGAGCTCAGGTTTGATCCCTGGTAAAGAACATAAATACCACATGCCGCAACAAATTTTTTTTTAAGTCATAAATTCAGTAAACTGTGAAGTCTAAACCCGACATGGGAATCTATTTTACTTTCATCTCCATTTACAACACATTTTATTGTTAGCAATAAGGAGTCAGTGTTATGATACATTCCACAGTTTGCTAACGTTAAGACAACTCTTTTCTTTTTTTAGGGTGTGTCACATAGCTTGCTGGATCTTGGTTCCCCGACCAGGGATCAAACTCGGCCACAGCAGTGAAAGCCCAGAATCCTAACCACTAAGGCCACCAGGGAACTCCCTAATGTTAAGACAACTTAATCAGTCGTCCTCAACTCCACCAAGTTGAAAAGTACCGCTATGTAGGAACATTTTTCTTTCAATCTAATGAGACTAAACCTAGAAAAGGAATAGATATAAGTTTTACTTTAGGCTACCACCTCTACCCAAAATGTCTAATGCCCTATTAGACAACAGACAACAAAAAGACAACAACCTATTAGTTGTCTTAGATATCTGCTTTACTTGTAAGACTCCAATTTATCTGGGACACAATAGTATATTCACTTTATATGCCATTTAAGCAACACACAGAACAGAACTCTTGCCAACATCACAGCATCGACTGCCAACTAAATATTTATGTTTGTTTGGTAGCAACTGTTCTATTCATCTATAGCATTAGCAATTTGGGAACAGATTAACTTGTATATGTTTTCACTAATTCCAGGAAGCCTTTCTCATTAGCACACGTGCTCCACTGGAAAACAGACAGCATGTACTGTTTTTAGTTTTTTTCTGAGTGAACAGGTTCTTAAGCAAATTAGGTGAGCACATATGAGTTCAGATTCCTTTCTTAAAGCTATAAAATCCAAACTGGTCAGAGGACTCCTTCTTACCTGGACACTGGTTAGAGTTGTGTACTGGTATGCTCTGACAATCAGGTAATTAGCCTCTACATCTGCTAGTCCAAGCAGGATGTACTTCCACCATTTCTTTTTCAAGATGTACAAAAGATTATCACTACCTGGTTGAAAGAAATCTAGATTAGGACATGTTACTTGAAAATTATTCCATGCATGTTAATTTAGAGATAAAGACCCAAAGCTAGTGTTTGTGCTGGGCTGTGCTTGGTCGCTCAGTTGTGTCTGACTCTCTGCGACGCTATAGACTGTAGCCCACCAGGCTTCTCTGTCCATGGGGATTCTCCAGACAAGAATACTGGAGTGGATTGTCATGCCCTCCTCCAGGAAATCTTCCCAACCCAGGGACGGAACCCAGGTCTCCTGCATTACAGGCACATACTTTACCACCATGTACATTGAACATGGTCCCTCCTAATGTCCATTACTCATAACTCAAACTCCTGCAACAGCTCAGCAGAGTTGGTCAGATTTTCTTCTAGTATGAGGCGCAAGCTAAGATGTCATCATAGACCCAGTGCTCAATGAAAACACCAAAGATAAAGGAAGTAAGAGTGGTTAAATTCATTGAATTCCTTTTTCTTTCCTACTGCAACAGAAATATAACATCCAGATCATCTTATGAAATGAAATGTTTTCTTATAACTTTATCAAACAGACCAAAACTCTGTTTGTGGTCATTATTTTGGAAAATATCTGCTTTCAACAGAAAATTAAGCCAGTGGTAAGTTTGGAAAAACAGCCTAGTGACATCATTGAAGAAACACCTTTTATCCCTTAAATTCTATTTATTCAAGTTAACTGTGAATAATTTCTTTGGAGAATCTAGCATTACAAGGAGATATAGAGTTGGCATATATGCAAGAAGGCTTTATGGGTAAGATAACCTGCAAAGAAATAAAGGCAGAGAGAATCATAGTCAAATTCTGTTATTGTTCAGTTACTCAGTTGTGTCTGACTCTTCACAACCCCATGGACAGCAGCACACCAGGCTTCCCTGTCCTTCACTATCTCCCAGAGTTTGCTCAAACTCATGTCCATTGAGTCGATGAGGCCATCCAACCATCTCATCCTCTGTTCCCCACTTCTCCTCCTACCCTCAATCTTTCCTAGCATCAGGGTCTTTACCACTGAGTCGGCTCTTTGCATCATGTGGCCAAAGTACTGGAGCTTCAGCTTCAGCATCAGTCCTTCCAATGAATATTCAGGACTGATTTCTTTTAGGATGGACTGGTTGGATCTCCCTGCAGTCCAAGGAACTCTCAAGAATCTTCTCCAACACCACAGTTCAAAAGCATCAATTCTTCAGTGCTCAGCTTTCTTTATGGTCCAACTCTCACATCCATACATGACTACTGGAAAAACCATAGCTTTGACTATACGAACCTTTGTCAGCAAAGTAATGTCTCTGCTTTTTAATATGCTGTCTAGGTTGGTCATAGCTTTTCTACCAAGGAGCAAGTGTCTTTTAATTTCATGGCTGCAGTCACCATCCACAATAATTATCATTAAATCCCAACTAGCAGGAATATCCTAAAAACACAGTCTTCCTAACATGAGATAGCATGGAAGGCATCTATTAATGATAACCATCCCTTAGGGGACTTCACTTATTTATTTGCGTATCATTTTTTTAGTGGTAAAGAATCTACTAGCAATGCAGGAGATGGAGGCTCAATCTCTGGGTCAGGAAGAACCCCTGGAGAAGGAAATGGCAAACCACTCCAATATTCTTGCCTGAGAAATCCCATGGACAGAGGAGCCTGGTGGTCTAAAGTCCATGGGGTCACAAAGTCAGACACGACTTAGCAACTAAACACAATAATAGCCATCCCTTAGAGGGACTTCACTGATACATTTACAAATCACACTGACTTCCTAAAGGCCAGTTCTTACAGAGAGGAGCAAATTCTGAGGCTATTAACCACGACATACCAGTTCTATTTCCAACTTGTACAGCTCTTGCCAAATTTGGTGCTTTCCCCTTAGGATAGTTCCCCCTTCTCATAATTGGCTTCCACTTTCTTTCAAAAGTAAGTTATTTATCCTGACATATAGGAATACCATTGATGTATTAATGTTCATATTAAAACCACCACACTGGTAATTTTATCATATGCTTTAAATGTGATGAAAATGGTAGCATTGCACCCTCCCAGTCTGGGTTATCCACTGTCTTTAAACTCTTGAAATCAATCTTGTGATAAGATGTTAATTCCTTGTTTTGTTTCACTCACATTTACAGGCAGTGGTGCTCTACTTAGCATTCTCCACTTAGCTGGAAATATATATTTTGGAAAGTGAGGTTCTTGACTTTTTAAGTGTTTTTAACACTGTCTCTTAAATTTATCAACCACAGGGGAGGAAAAAAGGTGTAACTTATAATGGCATTTACACTTTTTTTTTTTTACAAATCCTGTGTTACAGTTTGATGCTACTCATTTTAATCACTCTAGTCACTAACTTCATAGAATTCAGAGGTGTCAAACCTTTCTAGTGACTGTTATAAAAACAGCAGTAGTTTCCAGTTCTTGGTTTTGGTTTGGGCTCATGTTTTATTTTTTGAATGTATAGAGCCAAAATTTTTATGAAGATAATTTGTTAAAAAGGTAATTTGACATACCTGATTGAAATGCCAGCATCACTGTATAAATTAGAAACAGCAAGCAGTAGTTGATAAAGCTCTGTAGCATGGGAGTATTCACTTTATATCTTTCTGCCAAATACTGGCTGGTGATGGCTGTCCCACATATACACAAGGATAACATCTGACCTAAGGCAATTGTTTTCAAAATATTCCTAGAAAATAAAGGAGAAAATAAGAGTAACTGGTAAATAATTTATGTAGTTCACATGCACACACACACATGCACACACACACTTTAGGGCTAAACAAAAAGGAAAATGCTAATAATTCCAGGTGGCTCTTTATTTCATTTTATCACTTACTTCATATGCACAAAAAGTGTTGGATTTTCAACAACTACAATTTTATTCTCTTTTATATTTCTAATTTCTCCCACAAAAATACATATCCCCCTAGTTCACTAGAGATCATCTTGGTTACTTAGTAGCAGTGGCCACAGGACTAGAAAAGGTCAGTTTTCATTCCAATCCCAAAGAAAGGCAATGCCAAGCAATGATCAAACTATTGCACAATTGCACTCATCTCACACGCTAGAAAAGTAATGCTCAAAATTCTCCAAGCCAGGCTTCAGCAGTACGTGAACCGTGAACTTCCAGATGATCAAGCTGGTTTTAGAAAAGGCAGAGGAACCAGAGATTAAATTGCCAACATCTGCTGGATCATCGAAACAGCAAGAGAGTTCCAGAAAACATCTATCTCTGCTTTATTGACTATGCCAAAGCCTTTGACTGTGTGGATCACAATAAACTGTGGAAAATTCTGAAAGAGATGGAAATACCAGACCACCTGACCTGCCTCTTGAGAAATGTGTATGCAGGTCAGGAAGCAACAGTTAGAACTGGACATGGAACAACAGACTGGTTCTAAATAGGAAAAGGAGTACGTCAAGGCTGTATTTTGTCACCCTGCTTATGTAACTTATATGCAGAGTACATCATGAGAAACGCTGGGCTGGAAGAAGCACAAGCTAGAATCAAGACTGCTGGGAAAAAGATCAATAACCTCAGATATGCAGATGACACCACCCTTATGGCAGAAAGTGAAGAAGAACCAAAGAGCCTCTTGATGAAAGTGAAAGAGGAGAGTGAAAAAGATGGCTTAAAACTCAACATTCAGAAAACTAAGGTCATGGCATCTAGTCGGGCAAACAGTGGAAACAGCGACAGACTTTATATTTTTGAGCTCCAAAATCACTGCAGATGGTGATTGCAGCCATGAAATTTAAAGATGCTTGCTCCTTGGAAGGAAAGTTATGACCAACCTAGACAGCATATTAAAAAGCAGAGACAATATTGTGTCAACAAAGGTCTGTCTAGTCAAGGCTATGGTTTTTCCAGTTGTCATGTATGGATGTGAGAATTGGACTATAAAGGAGGCTGAGTGCCAAAGAATTGATGCTTTTGAACCGTGGTGTTGGAGAAGACTCTTGAGAGTCCCTTGGACTACTAGGAGATCCAACCAGTCCATCCTAAAGGAGATCAGTCCTGAATATTCATTGGAAGGACTGATGCTGAAGCTGAAGCTCCAGTACTTTGGCCACATGATGCAAAGAGCCAACTCACTGGAAAAGACCCTGATGCTAGAAAAGATTGAGGGCAGGAGGAGGAGGGGATGACAGAGGATGAGATGGTTGGATGACATTACCGACTCAATGGACATGAGTTTGGGTAAACTCTGGGAGTTGGTGATGGACAGGGAGGCCTGGCGTGCTGTGGTTCATGGCATCGCAAAGAGTCAGACACGACTGAGCAACTGAACTGAACTGAACTGATTACTTAGCTATGTCATATATTATTTGAATTGTGTCTGTGTGATTTTTTAAAACTCAACTTTAACTCTAGTTTTAAAGTTTATCTGTTTATTAAATGTTTAACATTTTCTTATCCTTTCATTCTCCCAGAGACTTGGTTTCTTCAATTAGAAGCAGAGACTTTCAGTGTTACCTACATGTTAGAAATCACAGAGCTTTTAAAAATGTTAATACCCCAGGTTGCACCCCAGACCAATTATACTATCACCTCGAGGGGTGGGTCCAGGCATCAGTGATGTTCAGAGTAATCCCCAAAGCTGCCAAGACTGTGAATCACCACTTCAGAAACGGGTACTTTGAATCCAGAGTAGAAAAAGATCTAGAGCCTACCCGTCTTCATTTTAAAAGAGAATACCTTAGCAACCAACTGAAAACTGCAGAAAGCAAACCACACAAACCACTTTTTTTTTTGTTACAGAAAGCAATCTTATAACAGTGGTACAAGTGAAAAAGGGCTGAGAGAGCACACAGGTTAATTCTGAATGAGGGAGTTAGCATGCAGAGGGAAAACTGAGAAAAGTTTTATGGAAGAGACAATTTTTCAGTTAGATTTGGATGTATATAAGAGGTTGATAGAGGAAGAAGTAGGGAGAAGGGAATCCAAGAAGTAACTGTAGGCCCAAATGTAGAGGCACAAACATCCAATGGTGGGTTCTGGAAGCAAGTGGTCTATGACTAAGGCACAAGTGCAAAGAGCCATGGGCAAGAAGCCTGGAAAAGTAATGTGTGAAAGCGCCATCTAAGATGGCCACCAGTGAATCTGTTTCTGGATAGCTCTGTTCTGTGTAATTGCTTCCATCTGAACATGAGCTGGATCTTTAATTTGACTCTAACCATTAGAATTCAAATAAAATAATGGGATACCAGACTGCACGACACAGAGAATACATCCAGTATTTTATAGTTACTGCAAATGGAGTATAACCCTTAAAAAGTGTGAATCATTCTATGGTACACCTGTAATTTATATACTATTGTACATCAACTATACTTCAATTAAAAAAAAAAAAACCCAGGCTACCACTTCCATGAATACATTAGATGAGGTTATAACTTCCATCTTGCTAGCCAACTCTACTGATTCTCCTCCTTACTGGTTCTAATCAAACAAGCTGCTATATAAAGAGGCCCACATGGCAAGGAACAAATGGTGGCCTCTGGTCAACAACCAGTAAGGAATTGAGACCCTGAGTCCACCAGTCTCCAAGGAAATAAATCTCACCAACATCAACACAAGCTCAGAAGCATTTTCTCCCCAGTCATGGCTTCAGATGAGACTCCATCCCTGGCCAACATCATGACTGCAGCCTTATGAAAGATCTGAAGTGGAGAGCAGAGCTAAGCCATGCCCAGATGCCTGATCTATCAAAACTATAAGATAACAAGTGTATTGTTTTAAGCCACTAAATTTGAGGCAATTTGTTATACAGTAGCAAGAGGTTAAAAAAATACAAAGTTGAAACTCTGAACTTCAGAAAGACTGTATCTATATCTGTTTTGCTCTCCACTACATATCCAGTGCTAGCACTTTGCTGTCACTCAATAAACATTTGTCAAGTGAATGTAAATAGATAAAGAAATTACCAGATATGCCCAAACATATGGTTACCTCAAATATAAGACACTTTCCCACTTGTCCTATGAAGTGTAATAGTTGAAGAAAAACAACAAACTATGAAAGTGCCATGATACAGAAACTAAGAGTACAAAAACATTTTAAGAAAACTGATATCAACAATACAACAGCCAAAAACTGCAGAGACAGAAAAAGGGTCATCATGACTAAACAGACACAGTTGAAATGGCAAGCTGGAAGCTCCTAGATAGCTTGGAAAGAAGGCTTTTTGTTAGTGGTAGTAACTAAAGTCAGATTTCAGTGGGCTGAGTGAGTAGAATATCAGTAAATTAATGCACCAAAATTTCTTGCCAAGAGAATGCATTGGTCATAACAAACACTCTCTTCCAACAACACAAGAGATGACTATACACATGGGCATCACCAGATGGTCCAAACTGAAATCAGATGAATTATATTCATTGCAGCCAAAGACTGAGAAGCTCTATACAGTTAGCAAAAACAAGACTGGGAACTGACTGTGGCTCAGATCATGGACACCATACTGATTTCAATAAAATTCAGACTTGAAGATAGTAGGGAAAATCACTAGGCCATTCAGGCATGACCTAAATCAAATCCCTTATGATTATACAGTGGAAGTAACAAATAGATTGAAGGGATTAGATCTGATAGGGTGCCTGAAGAACTATGGACAGAGGTTTGTAACATTGTATAGGAGCCAGTGATCAAAACCATCTCCAAGAAAAAGAAATGCAAAAAGGCAAAATGGTTGTCTGAGGAGGACTTACAAATAGCTGAGAAAAGAAGAGAAATGAAAGGCAAAGGAGAAAAGGAAAGATATACCCATCTGAATGCAGAGTTCCAAAGAATAGCAAGAAGAGATAAGAAAGACTTCCTAAGTGATCAATGCAAAGAAATAGAGGAAAGACTAGAGATCTCTTCAAGAAAATTAGAGATACCAAGGGACCATTTCATGCAAAGATGGGCACAATAAAGGACAGAAATGGTGTGAACCTAACAGAAGCAGAAGATATTTAAAAGAAGTGGCAAGAATACACAGAAGAACTGAACAAAAAGGTCTTAATGACCCGGATAACCACGATGGTGTGGTCACTCACCTATAGCCAGACATCCTGAAGTGTGAAATCAAGTGGTCCTTAGAAGGCATTACTACAAACAAAGTTAGTGGAGGGGATGGGATTCCAGCTAAAGTATTTCAAATCTTGAAAGATGATGCTGTGAAAGTGCTCCACTCAATATGCCAACAAATTTGGAAAACTCAGCAGTAGCCACAGGACTGGAAAAGGTCAGTATTCATTCCAATCCCAAAGAAAGGCAAGGCCAAAGAATGTTCAAACTACTGCACAATTACAGTCATTTCACTTGCTGGCAAGGTCATGCTCAAAATCCTACAAGCTAGGCTTCAACAAGGCTGAACCAAGAACTTCCAGATGTTCAAGCTGGATTTAGAAAAGGCAGAGGAAGCACAGATTAAATTGCCAACATCTGTTGGATCATCGAAAAAGCAAGGGAATTCCAGAAAAATGTCTACTTCTGCTTCATTGACTACATTAAAGCCTTTGACTGTGTGCATCACAACAAATTGTGGAAAATTCTTCAAGAAATGGGAATACCAGACCATATTGCCTGAGAAACCTGTATGAAGGTCAAGAAGCAACAATTAAAACCAGACATGGAACAATGAACTGGTTCAATATTGGGAAAGGAGTACATCAAGACTGTGTATTGTCACCCTTTTTATTTAACTGATATACAGAGTACAACATGTGAAATGCCAGCATGGATGAACCACGAACTGGAATTAAGATTGCCGGGAGAAATATCAGTAACCTCAGATACGCAGATGACACTACCCTAATGGCAGAAAGCAAAGAAGAACTAAAGAGCCTCTTGATGAAAGTGAAAGGGGAGAGTGAAAAAGCTGGCTTAAAACTCAACATTCAAAAAACAAAGATCATCTGGTCCCATCACTTCATGGCAAATTGATGGGGCAAACAATGGAAACAGTGACAGACTTTATTTTCTTGGACCCCAAAATCACTGCAGACAGTGACTGCAGCCATGAAATTAAGACACTTGCTCCTTGAAAGAAAAGTTATGACCAACCTAGACAGCACATTAAAAAGCAGAGACATTACTTTGCTGACAAAGGTTTGTATAGTCAAAGCTATGGGTTTTCCAGTAACCACTAACAGATGTGAGTCAGACCATAAAGATGTCTGAGTGCAGAAGAACTTATGCTTTCAAACTGTTGTGCTAGAGAAGACTCTTAAGAGTCCCTTAGACAAAAAGGAAATCAAACCAGTCAATCCTAAAGTAATTAACCTTGAATATTCATTGAAAAGATTGCTGCTGAAACTTTGGCCACCTGATGCAAAGAGCTGACTCACTGGAAAAGGCCTTGATACTGGGAAAGATTGAGGGTACACGTTGAAGGCCCAACAGAGGATGAGATGGTTGAATGGCATCATCAACTCAATGGACATGAGTATGAGCAAACTCTGGGAGATACATATAGTTCCTGGAAGTTTCAGGGACCAGGACTGAGAATACTGGAACTTTTATTTAAATGTTCTCTACATAAATACTTTCTTCAAGAATTGCTCTTAGCAAAATAGAAAATACCAATACTATGGAAGGCACAGAATATCTGTTCTAAGAATTTATAGTTTGGGGTTTTGTTGTTGTTGTTGTTGTTGTTTTGGAATATTTGTTTCAGTAATTCACAGTTAACCTCAAACAATCCCAACACAGGCAAAAAGAAAAAGGGGAAGCTTGCTGGGTGGGACAATCCTAATTATAGAGCATCTACCATGTGCCAGGCCATGAGAATACAAAAACTGAATAGGTACTTTCTGTGCCTCAAAGGCTCAGAGACCACTGGGGATAAGCAGGAATATAAACTAGTAACTAGGGCACAGACAAATACAAAAATAGGCTGGTTACAAAAACTTCATGAATTCACTAGACAGGCACAGTAAGGAAAGATATCTCAAGCAGAAGGAATAGCAAGTACCAAGGCACAGGGCTCTAAAACAATATGGCACATTCAGGGATTTCATGTGAGTTAGTATAGCTGTACTTCAGAGTATAAGAGAGAAGAACAGCAGCAACAGATGATGGAAAAGTCAATAAAAGTGAGATCAAGAAAAGATCTAAAGTAAGTTCTAAAGCTGGTATCTTATCTGCTAGTGGCAAGCTCATTGAAATCTTCTACATAGAAGGGAAAAAAGTGACTAGCAAGGCAGAAATTGGGCATGCCTGGGTCCCTATATGCCATAACACATAGCACCAAAACCTTACTCTTAATTCCTGCCATGGAAGCCAATTAAAGAGGAAATTTGTCAGAGACAGGTCTGTCTAATATAATACGCAGTTTTCTGAATCAGACATGTGGTAGATAACAATGTGGTTAATCAAGATCCCAAAGCCAAAAGGAAAAGGCACATTTAGAAAAGAGAATAACTCCATTTTGGACATGCTGGATTTTGTTTAAATTATGAGATAGTCAAGAAGAAATATCCAGTAGACAATTTGGAGTTGGGATAAAAAGACTGGATTGGAGAAATAATTTTGGGAATCATGATCATAAAAGTGGTAATTGAAGTTGGGATATAAATGAGATCACTAAAACATATACCTAAAAACTGAAAAGAAAAGAGGGTAAAAAAGAAACACCCAGGGAAACAGCAACATTTAGTAGGCAGAGGAGGAAGAGGAATTGACAGATGCAGATGAAAAGGCATGGCCAGAAAGATGCAGGGAGAGAACAAGCAAAAAATACTGGAAGCAAGAGTAAGTGGCATTGCAAGCAAAAAGTACTCTACAGTTTGAACTGCAGCAAATTTCCCCTAACTGTTCTCTCTTCTTTACTCTCCACAAACCCAATCTCTACACTATAGAGGAGTCAACATTCTGCATGTTAATCAGAAGATGTAGAAGTTTTTGTTTTTTTTTTCAACATTTATTTATTCATTTGGCTGCATTGCGTCTTAGGTGCAGCATCCTGGATTTTTTAGTCTTGGCATGCAAACTCTCAGCTGTGGCATGTGGGATCTAATTCCCTGACCAGGGATTGAACCTGGCCCCCTGCATTGGGAGCGTGGGAGTGTGGCATCTTAGCCACTGGATCAACAGGGCAGTCCCATCACAGTTTAATTTTTAAGCTTTGAAATTTCTTATAGAATATTAAAATATAACAAAGTACAAAGCATAATCAACATGTACTTGTGTATCTACCAGGCAGCTTAAGATGTAAAATACTGATGACATCAACATTCCCTCTTCTGTTCTCCCCAGTATCTTAGCTCTCCTGAGATAAGTACCTTCTAGAACTTGGAATTTAACATCTCATGCATTTCCATATATTTTTGTATTTATGTAAGTATCCCTGTGCAATATAAACAATTATTTTAACTGTTTAAAATTTTTATATAAACAGCATCACACTATATGTATACTTTTTGCAACTTGCTGTTTTGATCAACATGGTATCATTGATAATGATACATTAGTTCTAGTTTATTCCTTTCCACTACTGTATTATATCACACTTCATGTACCCATTCTTTTATTGATTATTAGGTTGTATTCCAAATTTTTTTGCTTCTATAAACAATGCCTCTATAAATATTCATATGTATGTTTTTCAATATGCATATCTAAGAGTTTTTCTAGGTTTTATAAAATTTGTGCAAATGAGTTACTAATGTGTAATGTATAATCTCCTCAGCAATCAGGATGGCCTGATCGGTACCACCTAGACATCTTCTGAAAGCAGTGAACTCATAGTACCCTACAAACTTCTATTTATGTCATGAAGTTTAAAGGAATCATTTGCTTTAGAGATGTATTTAATAGAATAATTGGTTTTAGAACATGTCTTCAGCTTTACTTATTTTGCTAAAATTCTCTTTAAAGGGAATTGCTCCATATAGCCTACTCTGTTACATTCAAATGGAAGAAAATGAGGCAAATTTCACCCTTCAAGAGGCAGAAATAGTATCAAGAACTGTTCAGATGCAAAGAAATTTTACTAGGCTACTGTAGGAATTTTCCAACCAGGTGAGCAAAAGTTTCAAGACTTGCTCTCACAGAGTAGTATTCTTTCTAGGGCTGCTCCTCTCGTCACAGGCTGATGAGGCAAACTGGATCTGCGGGTTGCTACCTCTCTCTTGTGCTCATTTCTTTCCGAAGGAGACAAGTTTGCATTGATTCTGGAAATTATGCTGTCCTATCCTAAGCAAAAGAAATTCACCACTTGGTCCCATATGATGAACTGGGAACCTACAAGTGTATAGACCAAAGCCAAAGAATGAAAAAGTGCATTCAGAGTCATTGTTCCCAGCCACACACTTCCCTCTGGAATATGTGAGGAAGGGTACCTGGCAAGGAAATGGTTCCAATTTTCTTGTATTTCATTGTTTAATGAACGCTTCCTTTCTTTAAACTTCTCTTTCTCTGTTCCATGGAACAAAGTCTCAGACTTGCTGGACTTCATTGTTAATCTCCATTTTTTTTTTAATGAGGAAACTGGCCAGAAGAGCTGAGTATATCACCTAAGAAAACATAGGAGCCAATTGTATGCAAATTCTCTGACCATTAAGCATCTGCTGTGCCCACTGGAGAACACGGTCTTAGGATAGGAAGTGAGGTCATCTCTCACAGCTGCTATCTTCTTACTCCTGTGCCTCTTCGTCCTCACTCACCTATCCCCACACCCCTTTTCCCACCCTCTTTCACTTCTCTATGATTTTACAACAGACCTTACATTAGAAGCCACCTTCTTCAAAGCATCTGTGCACTTCACTTTACGGTCAGGAAAGAAAGGGTCTAGCCCGATTTCTCTGCTACTGCTTCCCACATGTCAGGAGGACATTGGATGTCCAAAATACAGGGCACCAAAAAGTTAATAAAGGAGCTGAAAATTTTTTTAAATTCAGAACATTTTTTGCCCACCATAATGGGCTCAAAAGCAACTATAAATTTGAAACGTGAGAATAAGAAATGTGGAACTAAGCCCTGTTCACGAATGAAAATTCCTCTAATAAGCCCAAATTTATATTCTTGTTGTTCAGTCACTCAGTCATGTCAACTCTTTACAACCCCATGGACTGCAACACACTAGGTTTCCCTGGCCTTCACAATCTCTCAGAGCTTGCTCAGACTCACATCTATTGAGTCAGTGATGCCATCCAATCATCTCATCCACTGTGGCCCCCCTCTCCTCCTGCCTCTATCGTTCCCAGCATCAGGCACTTTTCCAGTGAGTTGGCTCTTCACATCAGGTGACCAAAGTATTGGAGCTTCAGCTTCAGCATCAGTCCTTCCAATGAATTATTCAGGGTTGATTTCCTTTAGGATTGACTGGTTTGATCTCCTTGCAGTCCAAGGGACTCTCAAGAGTCTTCTCCAACACCACAGTTCAAAAGCATCAGTTCTTTGGTGCTCAGCCTTCTTCATGGTCCAATTCTCACATTCGTACATGACTACTGGAAAAACGATAGCTTTAACTAGACAGACCTTTGTTGACAAAGTAATGTCTGTTTTTTAATATGCTGCCTAGGTTTGTCACAGCTTTAGGAAGGGTCTTAATTTCATGGCTGCCGTCACCATCTGCAGGGGTTTTGGAGCCCAAGAAAATAAAGTCTGTCACTATTTCTATTGTTTCCCCACCCATTTGCCATGAAGTGATGGGACCAGATGCCATGATCTTAGATTTTTGAATGCTGAGTTGTAAGCCTGCTTTTTCACTCTCCTCTTTCATTTTCATCAAGAAGTTCTTTAGTTCTTCCTCACCTTCTGCCATTAGGGTAGCATCATCTGCATATCTGAGGTTATTGCTATTTCTCCCAGCAATCTTGATTCCAGCTTGTGATTCATCCAGGCTGGCATTTCACATGATGTACCCTGCATAGAAGTTAAATAAACAGGGCAACAATATACAGCCTTGGTGCACTCCTTTCCCAATTTTGAACTAGTCCGTTGTTCCATATCGGTTCTAACTGTTGCTTCTTGACCAGCATACCGTTTTCTCGGGAGGCTGGTAATATAGTCTAGTATTCCCATCTCTTGAAGAATTTTTCACAGTTTGTTGTGATCCACAAAGTCAAAGGCTTTAGTACAGTCAATGAAGCACATGTTTTTCTGGAATTCCCTTGCTTTTTCTATGATTCAACAGACTTTGACAATTTAATTGCTGGTTCCCCTGCCTTTTCTAAATCCAGCATGAATATCTGGAAGTTCTCAGTTCATGTACTGTTGAAGTCTAGTTTGGAGGATTTTAAGCATGACCTTGCTAGCATGTGAGATGAGTGCAATTGTGAGGTAGTGTGAACGTTCTTTGGCATTGCCTTTCATTGGGATTGGAATGAAAACTGACCTTTTCCAATCCTATGGTTATTGCTGAGTTTTCCAAATTTGTTGGCATATTGAGTGCAGCACTTTCATAGCATCATCTTTAAGGATTTTAAACAGCACAACTGAAATTCCATCACTTCCACTAGCTTTGTTCATAGTAATGCTTCCTAAGGCCCATTTGATTTCACACTCTAGCATGTCTGGCTCTAGGTGAGGGATTACACCATCATGGTTATCCAGGTCATTAAAATCTGTTTTGCATAGTTCTTCTGTGCATTCTTGCCACCTCTTCTCAATATCTTCTGCTTCTGTTAGGTTTACACTATTTCTTTATTGTCCTTTATTGTGTCTATTTTTGCATGAAATACTCCCTTGGCATGTCTGATTTTCTTGAGGAGACTGCTAGTCTTTCCCATTCTATTGTTTTCCTCTATTTCTTAGAATTGTTCACTTAAGGAGGCTTTCTTATCTCTCCTTACTATTGTTTGGAACTCTGCATTCAGATGGGTATATCTTTCCTTTTCTCCTTTGCCTTTCTCTTCTCTTCTGTTTCAGCTATTTGTAAGGCCTCCTCAGACAACCATCTTGCCTTTTTGCATTTCTTTTTCTTGGGGATGGTCTTGATCACTGCCTCTTGCACAGTGTCACAAACCTCTGTTCATAGTTCTTCAGGCACTCTGTGTATAAGATCTAATGCCTTGAACCTATTTGCCACTACCACTGTATAATCGTAAGGAATTTGATTTAGGTCATACCTGAATGGCCTAGTGATTTTCCCTACTTTCTTCAATTTAAGTCTGATGTTTGCAATAAGGAGGACATTCAAGTGTTAGTCACTCGGTTGTGTCTGATTCTCATTCAACCCTATGGACTGTAGGCAGGCTCCTCTGTCCATGGGATTTCTCAGGCAAGAATACTGTAGTGGGTTGCCATTCCCTTCTTAAGGGGATCTTCTGGACCCAGGAATCATATTCCGGTCTCCTGCATTGCAGGCAGATTCTTTACCATCTAAGCCAACCAGGTGAGATCCATTTACATTCTAAAATAGCACACTTAAGAAAGTTATCCTCCCACTATAAAGTATACCTATCTTCTAAAAAATAAAAAGGGAGTCATAAATTGAGTTTGGAGATTAAAGTTACAGCAATGCACTTCTCTTGGCTCCAAATCATAATGACCTCATCTATAATGGAAGAGGAAGAGAGCAAGAACAAAAGTGAGAAAGAGAGACAGAAAGAGGAGCTGAAGGGGTTGGAGGCCGCACAAGGGAGAAAGAAGAGGAAACGACTCAGACATGTACAGAGAGATACCTAAGGCCACAAAACAACTTTTGTTACTTATGGCTTCATATGTAACCATTTGAACTTCACAAATTCCTAGTCCATATGAATTCTGAGTTAAACACAGGGACTCTCTCTATACCATAATAAAGCCTGTCCTCTTTAAGGGAAGTTGCCAGAAGCAACGTGCATCTAACCATGGGACATATCCTGTCACTGTTTTTCAAGCGGAACCTCTACTGAAGTGAACTTCAATGACAGGATATGATCCAGCTCCAAGACGTGTTTCCCAAGGCAGCTTCATGCTGTGAGAGCTGGGCTACACAGCATGAAGCAGAACAAATAAGGCATGGTCATCAGGGGTAGGGGTGAGGAAACCGGTAGAAATGAAACTAACCACATTACTCATTCTGATCACATTACTCATTGGATATATTGTACAAATTTAACAATTTAAGGAATAAAGGAAGAAAAGATTGCAGGCCATTTTATTTCCTCCCTTCCTTCTTCTAGAAAACCTGAAGTGTGTATTTTAATATCCCGTCCATTCTAAAACTCATACTTATTCATATGCTTTCCAATGAAACTATAATTTCTCTTATTCATTTATTCAGTCAGTAAACTCTTTGGCCATGAACTTACTAAAGTTTCTTGGGTGCCTAATATGTGCTACTATTTACTTGTGTGTGTGTTAGTTGCTCAGTGGTGTCTGACTCTTTGCAACCCCATGGACTACAGGCCACCAGGCTCCTATGTCCATGGAATTCTCCAGGTGAGAATACTGGAGTAGGTAGCCATTCCCTTCTCTGGGGGATCTTCTGGACCCAGGAATCAAACCCACGTTGCCTGCACTTCAGGCAGATTCTTTGCCTTCTGAGCCACCAGGGAAGCCCCCCAATATGTATTATACATGAAGAATTTAGAACTTTAAAGGCCCATGTATTTCATGGTCCCAGGCCTTCTTCTCTAAAGATGCTCTTACTGTGTGTCTTAAAAAAAATACCCACACGCCTCTATCCTAGCACCCACCATGCTGCTTATGGTTCTTCTTCCAAGACTCGAAGCTCCCGGAGGACAGGAACATTATAGAAACACAATGTTATGTCTCAGATCCATGCTGCTAGGTTGCCCATTATCAGCTAAAGGCAGAATTTAGAATTAAAGCTTAAAGACTTCTATGGAGCCATCTTCTTGAGGAGATTTTTAAATCTATCATACTTGCCATCTGTAAATACTTAGGATAGAATAATAACTTGAGCACTTCTATAAAAAATCCTATTACAAATCTGAAAAGAATAAATCCTCATATTTAGCACATAGAATATCCAATGTATATTAGTATTTTAAATTAGACTGGAAGGAAGCTAAAAAATAAATGATAGATTTTCTTTACATTGTAGCAGCCTAGATGATATGTTATATTCTTTCCATATCTACATTTCTATGATTCAGAAATTTAGCCATCTAATTATAATAAACATAAGTAGCTAGCAGTTTTGAGGAACCAACATTCTGATGTAACATTCTGATCATATACAAAGTGGCCAACCAAGACAAATTTCAAAGAATAGAAAGGTTAGGGTGTGTGTGTGTGTGTGTGTGTGTGTGTGTGTATAATTACTCTAAATGGAAGACAAATAAGGAAAGGTAATTTTCTTTTTCCCCCACTGGATTATGTCTCATTCACAGGAGATGCTCAGTAATGTTTACTAAATTAATGAAAAATGCACAATTAACAGTTGAGATGCCATAATGTTAAAAAGCAAGGTAGACAAAGACTGTAGATAAGAAACCCTTTGAAGTGAACTCAAGGAATGTTACAGTAAAAGGAATATGAGCTCAGTTAGATAAAACTGGGGTCTGGATTTAAATCTGAAACATGAAACAATAGAAAAACGGGTGCAAGCAAGTGAGAAACAGTGGGTTTTGTTGTATTTGGTTTTGTTCTGTTTTGTAAAAGGCTGGTAGAGATTGCACCCCAGATAGAGCTTTCAGGAAAGGAATACTCCTCTGAACATAGTGGAAAAAGCTTTAGACTTTCTCTCAGTATTATGAAGTTGATAAGTTAGTCTCTCAAAACTTTCTTTTTTCTTTTTAATGGGTGTAATATCTTGCCTGGAAAATTCATGGACAGAGGAGCCTGGTAGGCTGCAGTCCATGGGGTCGCTAAGAGTTGGACACGACTGAGCGACTTCACTTTCACTTTTTACTTTCATGCATTGGAGAAGGAAATGGCAACCCATTCCAGTGCTCTTGCCTGGAGAATCCCAGGGACGGGGGAGCGTCTATGGGGTCGCACAGAGTCGGACACGACTGAAGCGACTTACCAGCAGCAGCAATACCACCTATATGGGTTTAAGGATTAATTGATGTAACCTGTATAAAAGTATCTGCAACCTTAGACACTCAATGAATCTTCTTTCCTTCTTTCTTCTGGCTCACCCAGACTTCTGGAAACCTCCTGACCAGAGCTGTATAACAGAACTTTTTGTGATGATAAAAATGTTCTGTATAACCAACACCCACATGTTGGTGTCAGCCACATGTAGCAGTTAAACACTTGAAATATGGCTACTGTGAATGTGAATTTTAATGTTATGTAATTGCGATTTAAATTAAAATAGCCATGCGTGGCTAGAGGCTACCACACTGAAGTGTAGCCACAGACCAGCACTGTGCAACAGAAGCTACTAATAATGTAAATGTTTAAAACTGGCTATTGAGCACTTGAAATGTGGCTAGTAGGGTGAATGAGGAACTGAATTTTTTACTTTATTTCATTGAAATTCATTTTAATTTAAATAGCCCCATGCAGCTGGTAGTTATAAATACTAAAAAGCACAACTCTAGACCAGAGCTTCTCAAATCTTGAAGTGTTAGTCGCTTAGTCATATCCAACTCTATGATCCCATGAACTGTAGCCTGCCAAGCTCCTCTATCCATGGGGATTCTCCAGGCAAGAATACTGGAGTGGGTGGCCATTCCCTTCTCCAGGGGATGTTCCCGACACGGGGATCAAATCCTTGTCTCCCTCATTGCAGGCAGACTCTTTACTGTCTGAGCCACCGGGGAAGCCCGGTATGAATCACCTGAGAATCTTGTTAAATTACATGCTCTGATTTAGTAGATTTGGAAAGAATTCTGAGATTCTGCATTTAAACACTGTCAGTAAAGCGTCTGTCTACAATACGGGAGACCTGGGTTCAATCCCTGGGTTGGGAAGATCCCTTGGAGAAGGAAATGGCAATCCACTCCAGTACTCTTGCCTGGAAAATCCCATGGACAGAGGAGCCTGGTAGGCTACAGTCCATGGGGTTGCAAAGAGTCGGACATGACTGAGCAACTTCACTTCACTTCACTTCACTTCACTTCAGAGGATGCCTATGATGCTTGTTGCTGGACCACACTTTGAGTTGTACGCCTGTACAGCTGTTGTTCAGTTGCTCATTCATATCCAACTCTTTGCTACCCCCACAGACTGCAACACTCCAGGCTTCCCTGTCCATCACCAAATCCTGAAGCTTGCTCAAACTCATGTCCATTGAGTTGGTGAAGCCATCCAACCATCTCATCCTTTGTCATCCCTTTCTCCTCCTGCTTTCTACATTTTCCAGCATCAGGATCTTTTCCAATGAGTCAGCTCTTCACATCAGGTGGCCAAAGTATTGAAGCTTCAGCTTCAGCATCTGTACTTCCAGTGAATACTCAGGATTGATTTCCTTTAAAATTGACTGGTTTGATTTCCTTGCAGTCCCAGGGATTCTCAGGAGTCTTCTCCAACACCACAGTTCAAAAGCATCAGTTCTTCGGTGCTCAGCCTTCTTCATGGTCCAACTCTCACATCCATACATGACTACTGGGAAAACCATTGCTTTGACTATACAGACCTTTGTTGGCAAAGTAATGTCTCGGCTTTTTAATATGCTCTCTAGGTTTGTCAGAGCTTTTCTTCCAAGGAGCAAGAGTCTTTTAATTTCATGGCTACAGTCACCATATGCAGTGATTTTGAAGCCCAAGAAAATTAAGACTTTCATTGTTTCCCCATCTATTTGCCATGAAGTGATGGGACTGGATGCTTAGATCTTAGTTTTTTGAATGTAGAGTTTTAAGCCAGCTTTTTCATTCTCCTTTTTCACCTTCATCAAGGAGCTCTTTAGTTCCTCTTTGCTTTCTGCCATAAGGGTGGTGTCATCTGCATATCTGAGGTTAGTGCTACTTCTTCCAGCAATCTTGATTCCAGCTAGTGATTCATTCAGCCTGGCATTCTGCATGATGTATTCTGCATATGAAAGGTCGTTGCTGAACCACAAAAGGCACCAGGATTCTTGGCCTCCAGAGGAGAAGAATTCATTCCAGGGCCAGAGAGGAGGCTTGATCACACAGAGCTTTTGCGTAAAAAAAGTTTTATTAAAGTACAAAAGAGACAGAGAAAGCTTCTGACATAGACATCAGAAGAGGGCAGAAAGAGTGCCCCCTTGTTAGTGTTAGCAAGAGTTATATACTTTTTAATTATTACAGTGAGTCAAAAGAATGTCTGGAGGTTATAAAGACCTTACTAGACCCACTCCCATAATTTACATTTTAAGATTACAGGTTAGCCAGAAGGTTTTTTCCAGAAACTGTCCTCAAACAGGATACATTATTGTTATATAATCCTAAGAAATGTAGAGGAAAAAGTTTGTCCTTTCCTCCTCCTTGACAATTCCAGACACTTATCTCCTCCTAGAGGACCCTAGACCCCTCTTCTCCTTGGGGACCACCGGACTTCCTATCAACCTGCCTAGGAATTGACTCTCTCACATATAAGTTAAATAAGTAGGGTGACAATATATGGTCTTGACATACTCCTTTCCCAGTTTGAACCAGTCCGTTGTTCCAGTCCAAGGCCTACATAGTGCTTCCAATTCGGAGCTCTCTCAACTCTGAATCCATAGAACTAGTGGCAGCAACGAATGGGCTATTTAGGAGCTATTTTTGACACTTCAAAAAGCTGAACAGCATTTCGGACACTTTCTGGCAAGAATGCAAAAATGATACATTATTTATGGTGTGGAGAGGTACAATTTCTAGCAATTTTATTTCTAGGAAAATACCCCAAAGTTAATCTGGGAAAAATACAAAAGGTGTTCAGTTCAGTTCAGTTCAGTCGCTCAGTCATGTCCGACTCTTTGCGACCCCATGAATCACAGCATGCCAGGCCTCCCTGTCCATCACCATCTCCCAGAGTTCACTCAGACTCACGTCCATCGAGTCCGTGATGCCATCCAGCCATCTCATCCTCGGTTGTCCCCTTCTCCTCCTGCCCCCAATCCCTCCCAGCATCACAGTCTTTTCCAATGAGTCAACTCTTTGCATGAGGTGGCCAAAGGACTGGAGTTTCAGCTTTAGCATCATTCCTTCCAAAGAAATCCCAGGGTTGATCTCCTTCAGAATGGACTGGTTGGATCTCCTTGCAGTCCAAGGGACTCTCAAGAGTCTTCTCCAACACCACACTTCAAAAGCATCAATTCTTCAGTGTTCAGCCTTCTTCACAGTCCAACTCTCACATCCATACATGACCACTGGAAAAACCAGAGCCTTGACTAGACGGACCTTAGTCAGCAAAGTAATGTCTCTGCTTTTGAATATGCTATCTAGGTTGGTCATAACTTTTCTTCCAAGGAGTAAGTGTCTTTTAATTTCATGGCTGCAGTCACCATCTGCAGTGATTCTGTAGCCCAAAAAAATAAAGTCTGACACTGTTTCCACTGTTTCCCCATCTATTTCCCATGAAGTGATGGGACTGGATGCCATGATCTTTGTTTTCTGAATGTTGAGCTTTAGGCCAACTTTTTCGCTCTCCACTTTCAATTTCATCAAGAGGCTTTTTAGCTCTTCTTCACTTTCTGCCATAAGGGTGATGTCATCTGCATATCTGAGTTTATTGATATTTCTCCTGGCAATCTTGATTCCAGCTTGTGTTTCTTCCAGTCCAGCGTTTCTCATGATGTACTCTGCATATAAGTTATATAAGCAGGGTGACAATATACAGCCTTGACGTACTCCTTTTCCTATTTAGAACCAGTCTGTTGTTCCATGTCCAATTCTAACTGTTGCTTCCTGACCTGCATACAGATTTCTCAAGAGGCAGGTCAGGTGGTCTGGTATTCCCATCTCTTTCAGAATTTTCCACAGTTTATTGTGATCCACACAGCCAAAGGCTTTGGCATAGTCAATAAAGCAGAAATAGATGTTTTTCTGGAACTCTCTTGCTTTTTCCATGATCCAGCGGATGTTGGCAATTTGATCTCTGGTTCCTCTGCCTTTTCTAAAACCAGCTTGAACATCAGGGAGTTCACGGTTCACGTACTGCTGAAGCCTGGCTTGGAGAATTTTGAGCATTACTTCACTAACATGTGAGATGAGTGCAATTGTGTATATACAGGCTATTCACTGCAGTATTATTTATAAAGTCTAAAGAGAAAATCATATATGTCTCACAATAGTGTTTCAGGAAATAAAGTGGGCCTGAGAGGATGGTCACATCCTAGGTCTCAAGTGAGTGTCTGGAATGGCTGCCAAGCGTGGGTTCTTGGCTTCACATAGGAAAGAATTCAAACGCTAACCACGGTAAAGTGAAAGAAGGTTTACTCAGGGCAAAACACCCCACAGACAGAGTATGGGCCACCTCAGAAGATGAGAAGCACCAGGGTACAGGGCTGTTGGTTTTTATAGGGGTGGGTAATTGCATAGGCTAATAAGTGGGAAGATTATTCCAACTATTTTGGGGAAGGGATGTGGATTTCCAGGAATTGGGCCACTGCCCACTTTTCAGTCTTTTATGATCCAGTCTCAGAACGGTCATGTCATTTAGCTGATCTACTACAATGAGTGTATACTGCATCTTAAGGTCTAGTGGAAGTCAATCACCTGCCATCTTAGACCTAGCTGGTTCTAACCAGTTTCTGTCCTGTCCTCAATGGCTGTCATTCTTTTAAAGGTTATGTCCCACTGCCTTCCTACCTCAGGGAACTAAATTAATAAATACAAAAGAGTACTACGTAGCTATAAAAAGCAAAGCAAATATCTCTATACACTCTAAAAAATGACTGCCAAGATATACTAAAAAATAAGTATGGAGGAAAATGGGTATGGAATGCATACATTTACCTACATTTGTTAATATTTTTAAATGAAAACAGGTAACTGCTTTTAAAGCTACCTATATGTCAGAAGAGAGACAAAGTAAGAGCTACATTATGTCTGAATATGCCTTGGTTTATAGATTTGTCTTAGGAACCATTTTACATAACTATAAAACAAAACTTTAATTTTAAAATAAGCTACATATAAAATTAAAAACAAAATGTTAAATGAACTTAAAAGAATGTCTTAAGTTGGTGGCAAAACCCAATAGGAATTATTTCAAATGACTTTAAAACATACTAATATGTGACAACTCAGAATGGTGGGTTGGAGTGCAAGGTGGGAGGGAGTTTCAAGAGGGAGGGGACAAATGTATACCTACAGCTGATTCATGCTGATGTATGACAGAAACCAACACAATGTTGTAAAGCAATTATCCTTCAATTAGAAATAAATAAACTTTTAAAAAATACACTAATTTGATAGTAAATTCTTAATAGAATACACTATAGGACCAATAAGAACTGCAAAATGCCTTAAACACCTTGAGAGGTAGTGTAGATATTATTTTGAAACTGTATGCATACTGTGGCATAAAACAAGTAAGAAAATATATTAATGTATTGATTTCTGATGCAGGAAAAAGACTGGAACCCCAGTCACACCAAATGGCAAGAAACTTTAGTGAAGTCATGACAAAAAGACCGTCTAGGCATCAGTAAGAGCAACTACACTGGATTGAAATACCTCTAGTATGTTTGAATCCGTGAAGCAGGGCTTTCCTTATGGTGCAGTGGTAAAGAATCTGCCTGCCAATGCAGGGACACAGGTTAGGTCCCTGGTCTGGGAAAATTCCACATGCCACAGGGCAACTAATCTTGTGCACCACAACTACTGGGCCCCTGAGCTGCAACTACTGAGGCCTGCACACCCAGAGCCCGTGCTCTGCAGCAAGAGACTGTACCGCAATGAGAAGCCTGTGCCCTGCAACCACGAGTAGGCCCGGCTTTCTGCAAAGTGAGAAAGCCTGAGGGCGCAGCAGCAAAGACACAGCACAACCAAAAATACATAATTAAATAAACTTATTGTTATTGAGAAAAGAAAGGAAAATCATTCCTGGTTCTTTCTCTGGGAAACCCCCAACCTATCTGCCTACAATTGACCATCTTTGGTGGATGCTAGGGAACCAATCTGGGCTTCCCAGGCAGCTCAGTGGCTAAAGAATCCACCTGCAATGAGGAAACTCAGGTTCAATCCCTGGGTCGGGAAGATCCTCTGAAGAAGGGCATTACAACCCACTCCGGTATTCTTGCCTGGAGAATTCCATGGACAGAGGAGCCTGACGGGCTAGTCCATAGGGTCACAAAGAGCTGGACACAACTGAAGTGACTTAGCACACACGCACACAGGGAACCAACCCATTATTTTGAAAACTGGTAAATAGAGGGAAAGAAGCAAACATTTATCCTGCCCTTCCTATACAAATTATACCTCAGGGTAATGAGTTGATGACAGGAAGTTCATCTTTGTAGAAATATGTATATAATAAATAAACATGGAATGACAGACAGAGAATATAATTTTACAACTCCTAATAAAATAATGAATCTAGGCAATAAAACTTCATAGCTCCTAACATAACAGAAAAAAAAAAGACATGTAAACATTAGGCACTTCCTGAAGACAGTACACAATATCTACAAAATTGTCTTGCTAAAATTGTAGAACCACAAAGTTTTTAATAGGGGTCCATGGATCAGGCCCATGAAAATATTCTAGGAAATACATGAACTTGGATGGGTAAAAAATACATCCTGATCTTCAGTAACATTAAACTGTAGTTTAAATTCCCTTCGACTGCAAACATAGGTAACAAATTATAAAGGTATTACTATTAGCAGTGCCTATAATTTTGCTGCCAAAGATTTTACAGATATTTTCATATTACATGACAACTGTTGGCTGGAATTTCAAAACACCATTGCTACTCCAAAATGATGGTAGTTAAAGACCCATTGTGAGATCTTTAACTTAACATTTTTTCTAAAAAAAAAGAGCACATATATTAACATCATATTGTTTTTAATAATTTATTACCTAAATAGAGAGAATGGGTTTCCTCTATAATCCTATGTATTTTATTTTTTGCATTTAAAAACATTATTCTGAGAAGGAAATACTGTAAACCCACCAGATACAGTCAGCAAAACCCAGAGAGTGGAAAACTCTCTAGCACATATGAACTGTTCCTTTAAAAATAAACTGCAAGAGACCAGACATGCTTGGGTTGCCTGACTGGCCTTTCTTGTAAGTTTTCAGAAAACAGAAGTGCAATAGTTGGAGTCCAAGCAGTCTTGTGGTGGTCTCCAGGTACCCTGTGAGAGGAAAGGGGAGGGTGCCCCTGGAATCATCTTCCTCTTAGATGCCGCTCCCCTTCCCTTCTCCCTTCTGTCTCAGACATTTCTAACTCTTCCCCTCCCCCGTGTCTTACATCATTTCCCAGGAGATAAAGTGTATCCTTCCCTGGTTTGCCAGCTGGTCGGGTTCTCAGTGTGAACCTTTCCAACAGGACCTGGTAGCTAAGACAGTACTGGGAAAATTACAGCCACTGCTTGAAAGTCTGGAGCGGCTCAGTGTGTCTGGAGCAAACCCACTACTTTGTATCTTTGAGTGCCAGCTGCATCTTCGGGATAAACGGTCCTGAGGTTGGGCTGAGCAACAGCACTAGGAATTTGTCAGGCAGCTGGAGGTCAGTAAGCCAGGCTTTGTGGCAAAATTTTACCAAGCTGTGGCTACTACAGCTGCTGAAGAATGCTAGGCATTAAAAATCAAAGAAGATAATCAGAGCAAATAGAGTCAAGGCCACAACTTTACTATGAGAACTTCAAACATGTCACTTAAAGATCTGGAGATGGTGTCCCGATCAGCTGACGGAACTCGATGACCAGTACAGGCCTGGTGATTTCAACAGCCTATCAGCTGGACTCCTAGTGTAAATGTTTTCCATTTAAGCAAATCCAGATCAGCCGTCTGCCTCCTAACTTACTTCTTTCCAAGAGAAGTCAAACCCTCAAGAATTTAAAGATTTCTTTGGCAACTATAACCAAAAGGAATCTACACATTATAACTCAAGCTTATTGTTAGCCTACAGGGGTATCAAACACAGCTCTTGAACTCCAGAAATGGAAGAATGGCCAAAAAAACGTCATGTTTTTATAATTTAGCTGGGTTCAGATACCTGGTTTTACCACCACTACCAAATTCTAGCATAATTATCTGACATCCCAACTACTAGCTTTTCTAGTTATGATTTAGTAAAAGTATGAAAAAAAATCAGATTAGTTACTCCTTTCTCCACACTAATGCTTGTCTGGGTCTAAGTAACAATGATTTTTCTTCTAAAGTATACATGACATCCTTGGGGCTGGCAGCAGATAGTCTTATTCTGTAAGTTTGCTCTACAACAATAAACAATATGAAAACAAGTGACACTCTTTACAAGTTGATGGGCTTATTTTTTATATCAAAATAAAGAATGAATTTTGAGAACCAAAAAAATAAATAAACTGCAAGACTAAAAGACCCAAAAACAGAAAAGGACAATAGAAAAGAGCCAAGAGGAAGAGGAAACATATAGAAGAGAGAGATGTAGATATAACAATCTTTAAAAATGAATGGTACTTACGTGCATCTTTATATAAACAAACTATTTTAAAAATTAAGTTATAATTGGGAAAACTTGAACATAGACTAGCTATATGATAGTAAGGAATTACTGCTAATTTTTAGGTGGAATAATAGTACTATGACTATGTTTCTTAAGTCCTTATCTTACATGTTGAGATTAATACTGAAATATTTATGCATGAAATTATATGATAATCCAGGAGGGATGAAGTGGAGAAATATGAAAGAAACGAGCTGATAATTATCAGTTGATCTGTATATCACAGCAGGTAATAGTCTCTACTTTTATTTAAATGTTCCCATAATTTTTTTAAGCCTAACAGAAACCTCAGATTTACCCATGATAAGACTATTCAGACAAACCCAAATATCATATTTACTTACTTTTAGTTATAATTATACCAACCAAATATGGGAACACTCATTTTCTCTTACTAATCAGAAGCTTTAGTGTCTGATTAGTTAAAACAGAGAGGAAAAAAAATAAATTCATTATTATTTAACAAATACAATTTTTTAAAGTTTCAAAATATAAAATTCTGGGGAGAGAAGTAATGAAAACATGTTTATAATGGAGGAAAACCTAGATTGCTGATCTAATAAAATGTCTCATATAGTATTCTATTTAGCATGTATTTGGCTCGCCAGATAGGTTGTAGTACGAAGTCAAGTGGGCCTTAGGAAGCATCACTACAAACAAAGCTAGTGGAGGTGATGGAAATCCAGCTGAGGCATTTCAAATCCTAAAAGATGATGCTGTTAAAGTGCTGCACTCAATATGACAGCAAATCTGGAAAACTCAGCAGTGGTCACAGGACTGGGAAAGGTCAGTTTTCATTCCAATCCCTAAGAAAGGCAATGCCAAAGAATGCTCAAACTATCGCACATTTGCACTCATCTCACATGCTAGCCAAGTAATACTCAAAATTCTCCAAGCTAGACTTCAACAGTACCTGAACTGAGAACATCCAGATGTTCAAGCTGGATTTAGAAAAGGCAGAGGAACCAGAGATCAAATTGCCAACATCCACTGGGTCATAGAAAAAGCAAGAGAATTTCAGAAAAACATCTACTTTGGCTTTATTGACTACACTAAAGCCTTTGACTGTGTGGATGACAAGAAATTACAGAAAATTCTTCAAGAGATAGGCATAACACACCACCTTACCTGCCTCCTGAGAAATCTGTATGCAGATCAAGAAGAAACAGTTAGAACTGGACATGTAACAAAGGATTGGTTCCAAATTGGGAAAGGAGTACATCAAGGTTGTATATTGTCACCCTGTTTATTTTACTTATATGCAGAGTACATCATGCAAAATGCTGGGCTGGATGAAGCACAAGCTGTATCAAGATTGCTGGGAGAAATATCAATAACCTCAGATATGCAGATGACACAACCCTTATGGCAGAAAGTGAAGAACTAAAGAGCCTCTTCATGAAAGTAAAAGAGGAGAGTGAAAAGCTGGCATGAAAGTAAAAGAGGAGAGTGAAAAGCTGGCTTAAAACTCTACATTCAAAAAACTAAGATGTTGGCATCTGGTCCCATCACTTCATGGCAAATAGGTGGGGAAACAATGGAAACAGTGAAAGACTTTATTTTCTTGGGCTCCAAAATCACTGCAGATGGTGACTGCAGCCATGAAATTAAAAGTCACTTGCTCCTTAGAAGAAAAGCTATGACAAACCTAGACACCATATTAAAAAGCACAGACATTACTTTGCCGACAAAGGTCTGTCTAGTCAAAGCCATGGCTTTACCAGTAGTCATGTATGGATGCAAGAGTTGGACTATAAAGAAAGCTGAGCACCAAAGAATTGATGCTTTTGAACTGTGGTGTTGGAGAAGACTCTTGAGAGTCCCTTGGACTGCAAGGAGATCCAACCAGTCCATCCTAAAGGAAATCAGTCCTGAATATTCACTGGAAGGACTGATGCTGAAGCTGAAATTCCAATACTTTGGCCACCTGATGCAAAGAACTGACTCATTGGAAAAGACCCTGATGCTGGGCAAGATAGAATGCAGGAGAAGGGGACAACAGAGGACGAGGTGGTTGGATGGCATCACCAACAAGACAGACATGAGTCTGAGCAAGCTCCAGGAGTGGGTGATGGACAGGGAAGCCTGGAGTGCTGCAGTCCATGGGGATAACAAAGAGTCACACACGACTGAGCGACTGAACTGAACTGTAAGTTGTAGGCTCTTGCCAAATTATTACCATTTCTCTAGTCCTATACAGGAGCAAGGGTCCATTGACAATCAATCCTAACTGCTTGGAAGTCAGATACCAAGAGTAGAAGAAAAGATGTCATGAAGTAAGGGGAGACTTTCTTTTGTCTTTGTCCTAGATTCACCAAACAACATCAGATCTTGTAGTTCCTAAGTAGATTTTTCAGTTGGGATGATTTCACTGTAACCAGCTGTCAAATTTAACAGTGACAATTCTTGTTATAAATTGTTGTGCTTAGCCACTCAGTCCTGTCCAACTCTTTGAGACCCTATGGACTATAGCCCACCAGGCTCCTCCATTCTTGAGAATCTCCAGGCAAGAATACTGGTGAGTGCGTAGTTCCCTTCTCCAGGGGATCTTCTCAACCCAAGGATCAAACCCACATCTCCTGCATTGCGGGTGGATTCTTTACCATCTCAGCCACTAGGGAAGCCCCCATCATAAATCACTACATTTATTTTCAAGTATAAATGTAAGTTTCAACAGCAAGAGCCCCACTTTATCTAGAGCCCAATCACCCCCAAATGAACTGACCATGATGTTCCAGATATACAGAAGTAGAAAATTCCCCCAAGGAACAGGAATTCAGAAATGCAGCTATCAGCTTTCTTATCTACAATGCCAGAAGGATGTTCATAAAATTTTGCCATAACCACAATCTATCGTTTAATGAAGTAATGAAGCAAGTGTGTCCAAAAGTTGCCCCATAAATCATAGCACCTATTATATTTTCTTCTATTTATTACTATTAAACAGAATAATAGAATAAGGCACTTCAAAATTAGCAAAACATTTTTCTCTACTTACCATCACCATATGTCATAGTGAACTTCTTACACTACAAGGGGAGGGGAAAGCTAACCAATTTTGTGGTACTCTATGACAATACAACGAGGTTTGGAGAAGAGCAAACTTAGGATGTGTATAGGTCCAGCAAGGACCAGAATTACATTCAGTCTCTTTAGTTGTAACTCAAGATGTATTCAACCAAAATTAACTTCAACCTCTGAGCCTTAACAACTCTCTTCTAGTTCCTGAAACTCTCATTCCATTCTGACTCTGCAGAAACATGAAAGGGCCTAGAGCCAAAGGATATTAGTGAAAGAGATAAGAAATCAATGACTAGATTGGTAGATGGATCAAATTACCTGATTGAACCTTAAAATTAACAGAGCATGTGGCTGGGATCATAGGACTTTGGTTGTTTTCTTCTTTATCAAATTTGTACATAGCAAGTTTTCTAACAATGAGAAATCTATTTTTAAAAATCTATGTTCTTTCTTTAAAAACCTGTAGAGTCTGAAGGGACCAGAAGAGGCCGTGCAGACTAACGTTACAAGACTTCTCTGACTCTTCATTTTGAATCCTTGTGCTAAGGTTGACTCATCCGTCACCATCAAGTATTATTTTCTTACATTCACGCTAAAGAACCCCATCAAAATACCTTACTTTATGTTTTTTATAGTGCCTTGCAAGATACAAAAACTTCTCTCTACCTTCTTTGATTTTTGATCCATTTGACAGTGCTGTGGAGTTACAGATGAAGAAACTGAGGCTGAGAGCGATGAAATGGGTCACCTAACTGATGTTGGTTCAAAAGTAGCAGAATTAGGTACAAAATATAAGGCCCCAGAACTAAATAGAGTGCTTCTGCTAGCCCACTATGTTCCCTCCTATGTGATTCTGTTAAAATAACTTAAAGTAGAGGATTCATCTCTTCTTCTTTTTCTCTAAACAAATATCTGATGAAAATGGATAAGGTGGCAAAAATACAAACTGGATAATACTCTGAACTGAACTGAATGCCATCTCTTTCTATAAATGCCTGACTTCTCATCTAATCATTGAATATGACTTCAAATTATATTTTCCCATATATTTTATATTAGGTAAAATATTCCATAATAACTATAAACTCAGTTTGCATAGAATTAAATCAGTTATTATAGAATTATAATTAGTTTACATATTTCTCAGAATTTTATTTGCAAATATATCCTAACACATGCCAAGCAATTTATTAAATACTGTGCACAACACTGAAGTATGCAAATTTTGGCAATACCTGGCAACTCTAATCATTGCAATATCATCCCACAGCCAATATGAGAAGGATACCAATATTAAGTTCTGTAGAAAATTAGAGTTAAGCAAAAACAGAAAGATATACACACAACCACATACACACACATCCTCACACAAATAGAGAAGTGTGGATGGAGAAAATAGCCACTTAAGGTATTTTTCAGTAACTGCACCTGTAATAGAAAGCTGCAGCTTGTTCGAGGGAGCTGATCTATCTCAATTCAGTTCAGTTGCTCAGTCATGTCCGACTCTTTGCAACCCCATGGACTGCGGCATGCCAGGTTTCCCTGTCCTTCACCATCTCCTGAAGTTTGCTCAAACTCATCTCCATCAAGTCGGTGGTGCCATTCAACCATCTCATCCTCTGTCAACCCCTTCTCCTCCTGCCTTCTATCTTTCCCAGCATCAGGGTCTTTCCCAGTGAGTCAGTTCTTCACATCAGGTGGCCAAAGTATTGGAGTTTCAGCTTTAACATCAGTCCTTCCAAAGAACACTCAGGACTGATTTCCTTTAGGATAGACTGGTTTGACCTCCTTGCAGTCCAAGGGACTCTCAAGAGTCTTCTCCAACACCACAGTTCAAAAGCATCAATTCTTCAGTGATAATCTAATCAAGTTTGTACCTGGGTCTTTTTTTCAGGAGTGGGCTAGGCTTTGCAGTAGTATACTACTCCTACCTACAGACTGCTTAGTGAAAATAGTCCAACCTGGCAGATAACTGCTACAACCCACGGTGACCTTTATTACCATCTTCTTATTAGTACCCTTTTCAATTCGGCAAATTATTTTTTAGTTCTGGATACCATATCAGACTCTCAGAATATAGAAAAATAATAGAGAGCCTGCCTTCATGAAATTCACAATACAACAGTGAAGAAAAACAGTAAAGAAACAACTGAGTGAGTGATAGTCACTCAGTCGTGTCTGACTCTTTGTGACCCTATGGACTGTAGCCTACCAGGCTCCTCTGTCCAGGGAATTCTCCAGGCAAGAATATTTGAGTGGATTGCTATTTCCTAATCCTTCCTTCTCCTGCGCTAGGGCTTTTGGCTGTGTCTTTTGGCTTAACACCCATTAAGAAATGATCCCAGTTTTCAGAGAACAGAACAGGAATTCCTATTCCCTTTCCTATTCCTATTCCCTGACTTTGTCATGCTGCTCAGGTTAAGAGAAAGGGAATAGGAACTGCTGTTCTGTTACCTGAAAACTGGGATCACTTCTTAGTGGGTGTTAAGCTAAAAGACACAACCAAAAGCCCAAGAGCAGGAGAAGGAAGGATTACTACTTGCAGCGAGTAAGAACAACAGGTATCTTTCCCAAAGCAGTGTCTCACTAACAACAAAGCTGGAGAAGCTTGAAGCTAAGGGTTCACATATATTCATGAAGGGACTTGAGCAGAGAAGAAGTCAGCACAGAATTGGAACTAAAGTTGACAAAGTACAAGCTATAGTTGACTGAAATCTCCAGGGTCAGAAAAGGTCAACATCATCATTCCTTAGATTCCAGTAGATCTGGTGGTTGAGCATGTGGTCGGAGGAGGGGTCAGTTCCACAAAACAGACCAAGAACCCACATACTGGCCATCTTTACCACTGAAATGTAATTGGGAGTCTTTATAACTGATTTATTCCTTAGCTATTGTTACTTTTCTTGCCTAAGAACACATTTGTTCTTTTGTCTTTAAGATCATTGAATACTGAGACCTGATCAAGGATTGTGGTCAGGCTTAGATCACAAAATAGCTTAGGCCATGCTCTAATGTCAAGAAAACCATGCCTGGTTCTCTTTCTCCAGGGACCCTCTGCCTTATCTGCTTATAGGTCCCAGCAGACAGTGGTATTATGAATTCTCCAGCATGCCTGGAGCCTAGAGATGCAGCTCATTCAAAGAAATTAGCAGCTACCAAATCTCTTTCAAACCTGTGGAACAACCTAAAAAGAGAACCAATTATTGGTTGATTATTTCAAACAAGGACCATGTGCAAAGGTGAGGGTTAGATGAGTTGAGAAATGTTTTCTTGATATTTTATGAATTATTGCTTACATTTGTACCAGCATCCAGATGGTCTCTGTGCTCTAAAGTTATCTTTTTTTAACTGGAACCAATTTTAGACTCTATCACCAAATGTTCTAGACAGAATAATGTCTCCCAAAATATCTCCATGCCCTAGTACCCTGGAACCTATGAATACTTCACCTTACATATACAATATTATGATATAAAAAATATATATTTTAGTCTTGGCTCCTGGCCAAATCCTAAAGTCCTTATAATTTCCTAAATGATAAGACTGAAAGGGGACTTCCCTGGTGATCCAGTAGCAAAGACTCTGCATTCCCAACTTTTGAGGGCTGGGTTCCATCCCAGGTCAGGGAACTAGATCCCACATGCCCTCAACTGAAGAAAGATTTCACATGCCACAATAACAATCGAAGATCCAGCATGCTGCAACTAAGATCCGAGGCGGCCTAATTAATTAACTAATTTTTTAAAAAAGAGAGTTGTTCAGTTGCTCAGTCATTTCCGACTCTTTGTGACCCTATGGTCTGCAGCACACGAGGCTTCCCTGACCTTCACCATCTCCCGGAGCCTGCTCAAACTCATGTCCATTGAGTTGGTGATGCCATCCAACCATCTCATCCTCTGTCATCCCCTTCTTCTGCCTTTGATCCTTCCCAGCATCAGAGTCTTTTCTAATGAGTCAGCTTCTTGCATCAGGTGGTCAAAGTATTGGAGCTTCTGCTTCATTACTAGTCCCTACAATGAATACTCAGGATTGATCTCCTTTAGGATTGACTGATTTGATCTCCTTGCAGTCCAAGGGACTCTCAAGAGTCTTCTCCAACACCACAGTTCAAAAGCATCAATTCTTTGACGCTCAGCCTTCTTTATAGTCCAACTCTCACATCCACACATAACTACTGGAAAAACCATAGCTTTGACTAATGTCAGCAAAGTAATGTCTGTGCTTTTTAATATGCTGTCTAGGTTTGTCATAGCTTTTCTTCCAAGGTGCAAGCATCAAATTTTAATTTCATGGCTGCAGTCACCATCTACAGTGATTTTGGAGACAGAGAAAGTGAAAGGACCACCTTTTTTTATTTGTTGGTCTCCAGATCCTGAAATAGCTCCAGAGTAATAAAGAAGAAAGAATCATCTTTAGTTATTCATAACAGGCCCTTTAAACCACGCCAGAGTTTATGTTAATAATATGACTTTAAAAAAGCCCCTAAGGGTAAAGGACTGGTTGCCAGGGAAACCAGCCACCAATTAGACGGCTGGAACTTTCAGCTCTACTCCCAAGGAAGAGGAAAGAGGCTGGAGGTTGAGTTAATCACTAATGACCAATGAATTAATCACTTTGCTACCTAATGGGGGCTTCCCTGGTGGCTAAGGCTGTAAAGAATTTGTAGCAAATGAGGGAGACCCAGATTCAATCCCTGAGTTGGGAAGATTCCCCTGAAGAGAATAGCTATCCACTCCAGTATTCTTGCTTGGAGAATTCAATGGACGGAGAAGTCTGATGGGCTACAGTCCATGGGGTCACCAATGAAAACATTCACTAACCTCTGGTTGATCAGCAGAAATACAAGGTGACAACCTGGGACTCATGACTGGTGTCTGAAATGGAAGGTTGGGAGGTGGGGGCATGTTAGGGAAATTAAAATGGAGGAAGTTCTGTTCAGGCTTCAGAAGCAGGAGAGCAGGCCTCTGATCGGCTTCTGACCTGCCTGGACACTGCCAGAATTCCGTGCCTGCCTGCAAGCAAAGCAAGTCAGGAGGCACTTTAGATAAAACCCATTCCAAGAATGCGTCTTGGAATTCTTGAGCCCCTAGAGATCTAGCTAACTTCCTGGGGTCTAATGAAATACAAACAAACAAACAGCATTGTAAAAAAATTGAAATAATGGGGCTTCCCTGGTGCTATACTGGTTAAGGATCTGCCTGCCAATGCAGGAGACATGGCTTTGATACCTGCTCTGGAAAGATCCCACATGCCATTGGGCAATGAAGCCTGTGTGCCACAACTACTGAAGCCTGTGCCTTCTAGAGCCTAAGCAAAGCCAGACAGTCTGTGCACAGCAACAAAGACCCAGCACAGACAAAAATAATAAATAAAAAATTTTTTAAAAAAAGGAAAGATTAATGTAAAACCAGAGCTGAACTTTTGCCCACAAACTGACAATGATATCAGTTTGCAGCCTGGGGTTATAAGTGGTAGCCTCTGAAACTACAGTCTGAAGTCTCACACATGGAGCAGATGAATCACCCAGGGTCCTTCCCCCAGTTGGGACCCCAGATTGCTGTTAATGAGGGACTTTCCAGCATGCCATTTAAGTCTGGATGTTGGTCAGCACAATTTGGTGATATATATGCTGTTAATCTTCTCTATTGTTTGTATTTCTCTTTCCTTTTAATGACTGCATATTGAAATTAAGTTAAATAACCCTTTACTAAATATTGAAATTTAAGAGGCAAGGGAAAAGGGGAAAGATATCCCCAGCTGAATGTAGAGTTCCAGAGAATATGAAGGAGAGATAAAAAGGCCTTCTTAAATGAACAATGCAAAGAAATAGAGGAAAACAATACAATGGGAAATACTAGAGATCTCTTCAAGAAAATTGGAGCTATCAAGGGAATATTTTATTTAAGGATGGGCACAATAAAAGACAGACATGGAATGAACCTAACAGAAGCAGAAGATATTAAAAAGAGGTGGCAAGAATACACAGAAGAACTATACAAAAAAAGTCTTAATGACCCAGATAACCACAGTGGTGTGGTCACTCACCTAGAGCCAGACATTCTGGAGTATGAAGTCAAGTGAGCCTCAGGAAGCATTACCTCAAAGCTAGTGGAAGTGACAGAATTCCAGCTGAGGTATTTAAAATCCTAAAATGATGCTGTTAAAGTGTTGCACTCAATATGCCAGCAAATTTGGAAAACTCAGCAGTGACCACAGAACTGGAAAAGGTCAGTTTTCATTCCAATCCCAAAGAAAGGCAATGCCAAAGAATGTTCAAACTACCATACTATTGTGCTTATTACACATGCTAGTAAGGTTATGTTCAAAATCCTTCAAGCTAGACTTCAGCAGTACATAAACTGGGAATTTGGAATTGTATAAGCTGAATTTAGAAAAGGCAGAGGAATCAGAGACCAAATCACCAGCATTCATTGGAACACAGAGAAAGCAAGGGAACTCCAGAAAAAAAACATTTATTTCTGCTTCATTGACTATCCTAAAGCCTTTAACTGTGTGGATCACAATAAACTGTGGAAAATTCTTAAGGAGATGGGAATACCAGACCACTTTACCTGTCCCCTGAGAAATTTGTATGTGGGTCAAGAAGTAACAGTTAGAACTGGACACAGAACAACAACTGGTTCAAAATTGAGAAAGGAATACGACAAGCCTGCACATTATCAACTTGCTTATTTAAGTTATAGGCAGAGTCTATCTTGGGAAATGCCAGGCTGGATAAATCACAAGTTGGAATCAAGAATGCTGGGAGAAATATCAACAACCGCAGATCTGCAGAGGACACCATCCTTGTGGCAGAAAGCGAAGAAGAACTAATGAGCCTCTTGATGAGGGTGAAAGAGAGTAAAAAAGCTGGCTTAAAAGTCAACGTTCAAAAAACTAAGATCATGGCATCTGGCCCATCACTTCATGGCAAAAAGAAGGGGAAAAAGTGGAAGCAGTGGCAGATTTTATTTTCTTTGGCTTCAAAAATCACTGTAGATGGTGACTGCAGGCATGAAATTACAAGACACTTGCTCCTTGAAGAGAAAGCTATGACAAATCTAGCCAGCGTGTTAAAAAGTAGAGACATCACTTTGTCAACAAAGGTCCATCTAGTCAAAGCTATGGATTTTCCAGTATTCATGTACAGATGTGAGAGTTGGACCATAATGAAGGCTGAGAGCCAAAGAATTGATGCTTTCGAACTGTGGTGCTGAAGAAGACTCTTTAGAGTCCCTTGGACAGCAAGGAGATCAAACCAGTCCATTCTAAAGGAAATCAGTCCTGAATATTCATTGGAAGGACTGATGCTGAAGCTGAAGCTCCAATACTTTGGCCACCGGATGTGAGGAACTGACTTATTGGAAAAGTTCCTGATGCTGGGAAAGATTGAAGGCAAAAGGAGAAGGGGGTGGCAGAGGATAAAATGGTTAGATAGCATCACCAACTCAATGGACACTGGATTCCAGACAGAATTGATCAGCAGCCATCCTGGATTAAAACACTTTCATCATTTGCTGGGAAGAATACGAGCAAACTCTAGGATACAGTGAAAGACAGGGGAGCCCGGCAGTAAATAGGGTGTCCAAGAGTCATACACAACTTATGAACAACAACATATTGAAATTAAGTTAAATAATAATCCTGTATTAAATACTGAAAGTGTTCATTTGTGTGTAACTACAAGTGGTTTCTTCTGTTAATAAATCCTTCGAACCTAAAATGAAAATAAAACTTTCCACAAAATAGGGCAAACTTTAGGGCTGCTGCTGTTTAAATGCTATGTCATGTCCAACTCTTTTGCAACCAACCCCATGGACGGTAGCCTGCCAGGCTCCTCTGTCCACGGGATTTCCCAAGCAAGAATACTGAAGTGGGCTGCCATTTCCTTCTCCAGGGATCATCCAAACTAGGGATTGGACCCATGTTCTTGCTTGGCAGGAGCATTCTTTACCACTGAGCCACCTGAAAAGCGCCTGTGGAGTCTGCACTAATTCCAAACAGTATCATAACTAAATTGTAGGTACACCCAATTTGTGTCAGAAGAGCTGGTAAATTTGTTGATGTGAGAAACCACAACCACCACCCCCACATTTGTTGTCAGAAATATCAAGTTAGGAAAATAGTTTTTTCCCTAGGGCAAAAGGAACTTTGCAAATGTAATTATGGTTAAGTACCTTGAGATGAGTCCTTAAAAGGAAAACCCTTTTCCATCTGTGGTTGAGGGTGGTATGACTACATAAATAGAGTCCAAGAGAAGCAACGTTGCTGGTTTTGAAGATGGGGGAAGGGGCCAAAACCAAGGAATACAGGCATCCTCCAGAAAGTGAAAAGGCAAGGCTATCCACTCTCCCTAGAGCCTCCAGAGAAGAACACAACCCAGCTGATGTCTTCCTTTTTAGCCCAGTGAGACCTGTGTCAGATTTCTGCCCTAAGGAACTGTAAGATAATAAATCTGTTGTTTTCAGTCACTAAATTTGTAGTAATCTGTTATAACAGCAATAGAACACTAGGGCACCAAGTCAAGTTAGTCGCATATGACACTTAATATTTGAATCATAATGTTATTTAACTCTTTACATCCAACCCAATGAATGGCCTTAAGTAACAAGATAATCACATCAAGTAAAAAGCGTATTAAGTAACTGCAAACAAAGTTGATCAGGAGCCATCCTGGATTAAAACACTTTCATCATTTGCTGGGAAGAAAGTGAAACCATGCCATCAAACAAGAAACTATTGAACTAGTTCTATGTAAAAGAACAAAAGTACAGTTGGAAATCCAGAGATTTCCTCTTACATATCATGTCCCGCATGACTCTAAGATAGTCAGGAGTATAGGGGAAACATTAATACTCACCCTCTCTACAACAAAAAGGAAGACAAGTGCCAATCACTGACAAGTACTGAGCTTTTACATATATTAACTTCATGGATTTTTATACAAACCTAAAATGTAGGTATTCTTTTGCCAAAGTTCAAAGTCCTTTAACCAAGTTATAACAAATAAATAGTAACACTAGGAAAGTGAAAGTCGCTCAGTCGTGTCCAGCTCTTTGCAACCCCATGGACTGTAGCCCACCAGGCTCCCCTGTCCTTGGAATTCTCCAAGCAAGAATAGCAGAGTGGGCTGCCATTTCCTTCTCCAGGGGAACTGCCCAACCCAGGAATAAAGCTTGTTCTCCTGCATTCCAGGCAGATTCTTTACCATATGAGCCACCAGGGAAGCCTTGCAGCTAGATTAAAATTCAAATAAGATTCTAAAGCCTGTGTTCTTTCCATTCTGCTATGCTAAGAAAATGAAATAATTGTGGGAAGAAAGATAGTAAGAAGGGTGCACAGTTCTAGAATATTTATCCCTCAATTCCTATAGCATTTGCCTTGTAACTCTCCTTCCCACTTTCTACTATATGTCTGTAGTGTTTTAGATTCCTGTTTCATTTGTTTTACTAGATTATAAATGCAGAAAGTGTGTCATGGGGATTTTTGTGCCTTCCCCTTACATTCATATAATATCCAGTACTGTTACTATTATTGCTGTTGTTACTATTGTTACTATTACTATTATTACTATTTACAGTAACAATAATATCTGACACTTGTTGAATGCACATTTCTTACCAAGCACTGTTCTAACAATTTCATAATTTTAATTCATGTAATCCTCCCAGCAATCCTATAAAATAGGTAATATTCTTTTGCTATTTATAGATAAAGAAACTGAAGCACAAGACATTAAGCAACTTGCCCAATATTATACAGCTAATAAACAGTAGAACCTGGGGAGCAGCCCAAGCAATGTGGCTTATAATAACTATTATACTCCAGTACAGTAGCCCTCTCCCCTTTATCTATGAGGATACATTCCAAGAATCCCAGTGGAAGACTGAAAATGTATATAGTACTCAACCCTACACATGCTATGTTTTTTCCTATACATACATACTCATGACAAAGTTAATTTATACATGAAGGAAGAGATTAACAACAGTAACTAATAACAGAGTAGAGCAATTATAACAATATATTATAATAAAAGTTATGTGAATGTGAGCTCTCAGAATATTTTATAGTACAGGTTTAATGTGTTTTCCATCTTAATCTTAACTAAGTATTTATCACACACTGTGGCTGTAACTTTTATTTTATTTTGCTCTGTTTAGGTGCGTCAGGTCTTAGTTGCAGCATGTGGGATCTTCGTTGCAGCTCAGGGACTCTAGTTGTGGGCTCAGCAGTTGCTAAGTGGGCTCTCCAACTGTGGCGAACAGGTTCTGGCTCAGTAACTGCGGCACGTGGGCTTAGTTGCTCTGCAGCATGTGAGATCTTAGTTCCCCAATCAGGGATCAAACACACGTTCCCTGCATTGCAAGGTGGATTCTTAATCACTGGACTGCCAGGGAAATCCCTGTGGCTGTAACTTTTGCAGTTTGAGTCAGCAAAACTAGCACACATTTCTCTTTTCTTCTTCACAGTTTCACAGAAGATTCGTTCTTACATACATCTTAGCAACTTCAGCAGACAAGTTTTTTCCCTCATTAAACAGAGAACTTTCACCATTTTAATTAAAGAAAATACCTTATGGCTTCCCTGTGCTGTATGCAAACTGCCAGCATCACTACTCTTGCATCTGTGGGCCATTTTTAAGTAATCTAATGGTGACATGAACACAAAAATAGTCGATCTGATCATCAAGATGCCACAAGTGACTAATGGGCAGGAGAGCAGAACAAAGAGATGAATCAAATCCCAGGTGGATGCAGCAGACAGCACAGGATTTTACCACACGACTCAGAGCAGCACGCAATCTAGAACCTATGAACTGTCTATTTCTGGAATTTTCCATTTAATGTTTTGAGGCCTCGGCTGACCATGTGAAACTGAAACCAAGGACAGCATTTATTAGGGACTCAAAATACCTTTCTTATTATCCTAACAAGATTGAGGAGACAATAAAAATAACTATGCCGGGTGTCATACTAAGTGCTTATATATGTTGTTTCATTTAAATCTCATAAAAGCTTTAGTGAGAAAGGGATTACAAGTACAACTGAATAGGTAAGAAACTGAGTTTCAGCTGTTCCAAGTTTGTATTTTCCCATCCTACATATTACCTCACCTCTCTGATAATAACAAAAATAAAGTATACAATATTGAGGATTATGATACCATGCAAGGAGATCAACTGATACAAATTACCCTGAATTTCTAACAATGAGCATTAACACATGCATTTGATTATATGTTCCACAATTATTCTAAGAAGGGGTGTTCTAATGAAATTAAGAAAGACATATGTATTTATGGTATCCTCTCTCTGCCCTCCAATTTTGATTGGCTGAAAAGAGAAAGTCTGAAACACATATTCAACTCACCTATTCCCTTTGGCAGAGAAGGCAATGGCACCCCACTCCAGTACTCTTGCCTGGAAAATCCCATGGACAGAAGAGCCTGGTAGGCTGCAGTCCATGGGGTCGCTAAGAGTCGGACATGACTGAGCGACTTCACTTTCACTTCTCACTTTCATGCATTGGAGAAGGAAATGGCAACCCACTCCAGTGTTCTTGCCTGGAGAATCCCAGGGACGGGGGAGCCTGGTGGACTGCCATCTATAGGGTCGCAGAGAGTTGGACACGACTGAAGCGACTTAGCAGCAGCAGCAGCATTCTCTTTGGACACAGATCAGAGAAACTTGAGTCCTACGGCCTACAAGGGGGAGGTTAAAAGGAAAGTGTTAGTCGCTCAGTTGTGTGCGACTCTTTGCGACCCCATGGACTGCAGTCCGCCAGGCTCCTCTGTCCCTGGGATTCTCCATACAAGAACACTGGAGTGGGCTGCCATTCCCTTCTGCCAGGGTCTTCCCCACCCAGGGATCGAAGCCGGGTCTCCTGCATTGCAGGCGGATTCCTTACCTGCTGAGCCACAAGGGAAGCGAACAAGAAGGCGCTGGAGAAGCACTAGCTGTGGGCAATATGTAGAGGATGTGGCCTCCACCTCTTGGATTCTCCCTCTCCCCAGACTCCTGAGTGAGAATTCCGAAAGGGGCAACCAATATGAAACACCATCCAAGGTCAGGAGGGCTGACAAGCTGGGGACAGGGATGGGGGAAGGGTAAATTCAGAAGGATGGGATCAGTACTGGGTAATTAGCACACTGCAGTTTCAAGAGTCTAGATGGCTAGAGTTTAAAATCCTGTGACAGACGTACAACCATATCTCTACCCAGCCCAGTCTGGCAAAGGCATGGAAGAAAACAGACTAACCCTGTTCTCGATGGGCAACCAAGAAGCCACCACCCATAAAATTTTAAATTCCTAATACTGCCTACCCATTGAGGCTGAGGCTGAATAGGAAGTTTTGAAGAACTATTTTTTTTAACCATTGGAAAATCTAAATGTACATCCCTTGTGGATTATCAAAACAAAAATACGGATTTCAAAATTTGAGGGTTTTGTTGTTTTCTGTTTTGTGTGTTTTAAATGGCAAGATATAATCCTCAAATGAAGAAAATCAACTGGTCTGCAGTTAGAAGAATGAAGTCAACAGCGACAGCAAAGCACAAATAGACAGGCAGAGAATCCCACTGTGGTTTGGGTTCCTGGCTCCATCTGCTTCTCTGCTCTCTGTGGTTTGGCACTTAAACCCTCCTTGAATTCTGTGAAGTCATAAATCTTCCTTTTTACCTACAACAGTGGTCAGCTGGATTTCTCTTCTAACAATCAAATTCATACACTATTCAAACACCAACCAGGCACCAAAAGAAAACAGGAATCTAAGTCTGAAAGTTCCTGAGGACTGGGTCTGGGAGGGGAAGGGAGGTGTAAGGGAGTGAGTCATGACAGTCTTTCAACATTCCACAGACCTTAAACCAGAAAAACTCACTCTCCTCCTTAGTCTGCTTCATTTGCTCCTAATTTATGCCTGCCAGCTCTCAACCACTCTCAACCTTTTCAAATGGAACTGCCAGCATCAGGCAAAGAGAAGTAAATGAGCATTAGTGGGGAACCTGATACAAGCCCCAATTTTTTAAGCTCTCAGGTGGCATCTTTAAAAATCTATGTAAATTGCATTGCGTATTTATGTGTGAAAGTCACTCAGTTGTGTCTTTGTGACCCCATGAACTATACAGGCCATGGAATTCTCCAGGTCAGAATACTTGGGTGGGTAGCCTCTCCCTTCTCCAGAGGATATTCTTAACCCAGGGATCGAACCCAGGTCTCCCACATTGCAGGCAGATTCTTTACCAGCTGAACCATAAAAGAAGCCCATAGAGATGTCATTTGATATAAAAGTAATAGCAAGAGATGGGTATTTCACAGGTAATATGAGTATTTCTCAAAAGTGGAAACAAATAAAGCCAATAAACATACACAGAGACCCAGCTTCATTATTGATCAGGGATACACAAATTAAGATACTCTTTTACATTCACTTGATTGTAAAAATCTTAAAGTATGATAACATCAAATGTTAGGATATTTGTTTCACAGGATTTCTCATATTCATACAAACACTTTGGAAAAAGTTTGGCATTTACTTTATAAAGTTGAACAATCACATACCCTCTAATCCAGCAATTCCTCTCATAGGTGTATGTGTGTGTGCATGTGTATGTATCAAAGAAGCTCTTACAAGTGATCAATAGAAGACAGTAGAAGAATGTTCCTAAAACTCCTGTTCACTACTCCAAAACACATAGGAAAAAGCCCAAATGCCCCTCAACGGAATGAGAACATAAAATGTGGTATACTCACAAGAAAGAATATTATATGAAGCAAAAGGGAATATTTTGCAGCATCAGGCAACAATACAGATGAATCTTAGCAATGCGATATGGGGGGTGTAAATAAATCCCAACAGATTATTCATAACATACCCTTTTTAAACAGTTTAAACAAAAAAGATAATAAAATATAAGTTTTAGAAATGTATACAGGTAGAAAACTATACCAAAATAAGAGCAAGGAAATGGTGAAAGAAGGATTTAGGATGGTGATTATCTTTGGTTAGGAAAGAAGGGATAGTATGAAATGAAATATTTCCTGCCATATCAGCTAGCAAGAAATGGCATCACCAAATGTGAATTTCTGAGCCCTGCCAACAAATGGCACCACTCTCTACCCAAGGAACTTAAGGATGTTCCAGTCATCAGCGATTACAGTCCTCCAGTGTGAGCTGGTGAGCCGTAAGGGACTTCAAGAGAGAAAAGAATACTTTTGTAAAATTGCAGGATGCTGGCCCCAGATAGCTGAAATGCATATGAAAGAAATGACTTTAATAATCCCAGACTCTTGCATCTTCTCATACATAGAAAGGTGCTAAATTCCTTGATAACCTGGTTTTCCTTACTTAACAATAATCTGTGATGGTCAGCCTGCCCGATCCCTTTGTTGCAAATTTGTATATTGCCTGACTCCCTCTCCTGCCTGCTCAGAGCAGTTTTTCAGGGCCTCTGAGATGCTGTCTCCTGGGCTAGGAGTCCTAAACATTCCCACCAAGTGAAATATTCTCTATTTTCAGGATGTGACGAATTTTTCAGTCAACCGTTTGAAAAAGGTAGATGAAAATTACCAGTAAATGCCAGTTTCAGGGCTGATAGTAGGTATATAGGAACATATTGCATGCAAAAAAAAAACTAATTTAGTCATTTATGGGCCAACTATGAAAGCATGTCATGTGCCAGGGATTATGAGTAATACACTTCCATGCAACTGGAAGCTAAAAAAGAAATGATGCTCCAGGAAAAGAATTATATTTATCTTGTGACTTTATATTCTCCCTGGAACCCTAAGGGGATACGAACAGCCCAGAACAAAAACTCTAGAGGGTAAAATTGTCCCGGGCTTGATTTTTTCTGTTTGGTGTCCAGCTCAGAGGAGGGAGCGTCACCACAGTGGTAGCAGCCCGGGCGCTGGGACCAGACTGACTTGGAGGAGATGAAACCTGGCTGCTTTCCTTACTGCTATACGACTAATCCCATTAGGGAATAAGATTGAACCTCTCAGTGCCTCAGCTTCCAAATGTGTCTAGGGGCCTGGCAATGCAAGTATAACACTGCAGAGGATTATTGTAAGGATTACATGAGTTAATCCACGTGATGTCCTGGAAGAGTGAGGTTGCTCTAGGTATACTAAGTAAAGTTTCCTCAACAAAGATTGGCTTTCAACATTATTTTATCTCTGACTTGACACCACGTGGAAAGCTTAAGAAATATTCTCCTAATGGATATGTTAGGGGAAGCACACTTACTGAAACTGCCTACCCTGGCCAGGCACCATAGTAACCATTTGCATGAGTTATTTTACAACAGGAAGTCCTAGGGAGAAACATGGAACTAATAAGCCACCACCAACCAGTTCAGGAAAGGTCAAAAGGAGACACCACATGTCAGACCACCTCCCAGAATCCTTCTCACGGGCATCCATCTTGGTGGACCAATGTGTGCACCACCAGGAAGGACTCTGAGTCAGAATGGTTGGCCAAAGACAACCCAGAAATTAATCCCATCACCATAAAACCTGAGACTGAGAGTCGCATGGCAGAGTAGTTCTCCTGGGTTCCCTTACCTTACTGCTCTCTGCACGGGTGCCCTTTCCCAGTAAGATCTCTTGCTTTGTCAGCATGTATGTCTCCTTGGACAATTTATTTCTGAGTGTTACACAACAGCTCTCTGGGACCCTGGGAGGGATCCCCCTTCCTGCAACAGATACATTTATACATAGAGCTGAGTAGCTTTGCTGTATATCTGAAACTATCACAACATTATTAGTCAGCTACACTCCATCATAAAATAAAAACTCAAAAAGAAAAAATATTCCGTAATACAAGAGTACTATTCTGGGAGGCTCTAAATCATACTAGAGAAGGAAATGGCAACCCACTCCAGTGTTCTTGCCTGGAGAATCCCAGGAATGGGAGAGCCTGGTGGGCTGCCATCTCTGGGGTCACAGAGAGTCAGACACAACTGAAACGACTTAGCAGCAGCATAGTAATACTAGCATAGTAATATAGTCATATAGCATATTAATACTAGCCTCAAGCTCTCAGTAGGATTTGCTGGAGTGCAGAAACTGAATCAATACGTTCCTTAAATACTCTGATTTCCAAGAAATGACTAGAAAGAAGTCTGAGATTCACAGGTGGTTTTTAATGGAATCTTTCTCTGAATCATTGGCATAAATAACCAAGTTTTCATGACATATTACTTATCTGATGACTTTAATTAACACAGACCCCTGTAACCATCTAAAAAGAAGTCCCACTATCTGTAGACTTAAAGTTTTTATAATTTATTAAAATAAAAACCATTTAAATCTTTATACAGGGCCTATTTATACTTTGACTATGAGCAATTCTAAGAAATGGGTTATCTAGTTTCTATAGCATTAATTGGTTAGAAGTCATAATCTAGAAAAATGTAGACTTTTAGATATGCTCCATAATACAGAAAAAAATCATGTGTGACAACTATGAGAAAGAAGTCCAAAAAAAAAATTAAGACAAAATATTAAGTCAAATGGCCTCTTAGCATATTATGACTACTCAGCAGAATAATTTTAATTATAATCATCATAATGATGATCCTGAATCATTAAGAAAAGGTACTATGTTGAATGCACTTTGTTTATTAAAAGGCAAGTAGTCTCATTTCTATTTTAAATATACCATGAAGACTTCTAAATGATGGATTTTTTCCTTGGTGAAATCTCCAGGATTAGTTGCAAATGGACTCACTAAGTAATTCAGTGGGTTGGCCTAACCTAGACAGTTGTTTGATACAAACCAATTAAATGGGGAAGAACTGTTGCCCAAAATTATGACAATAGAAATGAGTAATCCATTACATAAACAGTGCCACTTTGATTAGGTTTAAAAGTAAGTCTTAATATTTTTAAAAAAGTGTGTCAAAAGTTACCTGCAAAATTCACCTGCATGAAATACTTCATTTTCTCTGATGTTCCTCAGTAAATAATAATATAAGGAAGCTTTATAACTTTTTAATAAACTTACCAAAACTAATGTACACAAGCAGCTACCTTGAGAGGCAATTCGCTTCTTCCATAGCTGTAGCTCGTGAAAACTACTTTTTTGTTACAGTATGGTAATGTAATGAGTTAGGAAACAGGTACAGAAGAACATAGAGGAAGGGCACCCAACAGAGAGACAGCAAGGAGCCAAGGAAGAAGACTGCCTAACTTAGTGCTGTCTGCAAAGAGTCTTTAAGCAGCCATGAGGTCAGATAGGAAAGCATTCAAGGAGGGAGGTACGAGTATAAAGACATGGACTATGACATGTTGGCAGCAAGGCACTCAGAGGAATGCCAGTGTTGCTGGGCCACCACATGAGAGATGGACGTCCTGGGAAATAAGCCTGGAGAGGGAAGTGGACCAATGATAGACAGCCTTACAGTTCATGTCAAGAACTTTGAGTTCTCAAAAAAAGGAAAAATTTTGCATGATTCCATTTATAACAGGGATCTAGAATAGTCAAATTTATAGAGACAGAATGCAAAATAGTGGTTACCAAGGGCTGTGGGGAGAAAGGGATGTGGAGTTAGGGTATAACAGGTTTAGGGTTTCCATTTGGAATAATTAACAAGTTCTGGAAATGGAGAGTGGTGATGGATGCACAACATTGTGAATGTACGTAATGTCACTGAACTAGACACTTTAAATGGTTAAAATGGTAAACTTTACGTTATGTATATTTTATTATAATAAAAACCTCTAAAAATATAATAATTGTGTTCAGGTAAGAAGGCAAAGGAGGGAGGAAGGGAGAGGGGGAGGAAAGAAAAGGAGGGAACAGCGACCAGAAGCAGTACCAATAGACACAGCTTGAGCTCCATTCAGTAACCAATGGCGCTCAGCCTTGTTTTAACTGCAGAACCCTGTCTTCAAACATCTTGCACAAAAACCCAACTGTAAAACAGGCAAAGCCACAGACCGAGTAGGGGCCAAAGGCCAGCCCAGGACCCCGCCAGCTTCTACTTCCCATCTTGCCTCCATAATGGACCCAGAGGAAACTTCAGTGCCCCCCAAGAGCTTCCCCAAATTGCAAACCACTGTGCAGGTAATGGGAGGAAGCCAAAAATTTCACCCTCAACATGATGCAGTGAGATTTCTGAAATAGTACTGCAGAAGTTTAGTTTAGAATCAAATGATTCTACAGTCCATCGGGCCGCGAAGAGTCGGACACCACTTGGCAACTGAACAACAACAACATGAATCAAATGAAACTATCTCAACTTTGCCTCTCCCTGAGGCAGGAAACAGTTGGGTCACAATTAGGCATTTACAACTGGCCACTTGTTTACATTTCTTAGAGCAAGAAAAAGATGGGCTTCATGCCAGACACTTAAAGCCAGCCTCCTGTTTGCTAAGTAGGACATGTCGGACTGTTTGCAACCCCAAGGACTGTAGCCCACCAGGCTCCTCTGTCCATGAAATTCTCCAGGCAAGAATATTGGAGTAAGCCCTTCCCTTCTCCAGGGGATCTTCCTGATCCAGGGATCAAACCCAAGTCTCTTGCATCTCCTACAATGGCAGAAGGATTTTTTTTTTTCTCAATGATAAATAAATCTTTTTTTAAATAAATTTATTTATTCTAATTGGAGGTTAATTACTTTACAATATTGTATTGGTTTTGCCATACGGATGGGGAACACGTGTATACCTGTGGCAGAAGGATTCTCTACCACTGCGCTATGAGTGAGTGAAGTCGCTCAGTCATGTCCCACTCTTTGTGACCCCATGGACTCTAGCCTACCAGGCTCCTCTGTCCGTGGGATTTTCCAGGCAATAGTACTGGAGTGGATTGCCATTTCCTTCTCCAGGGGATCTTCCCCACCCAGGGATCGAACCCAGGTCTCCGGCATTGTAGACAGATGCTTTACCGTCTGAGCCACCATAGGGAAACCACAGCGCTACCCAGGTTCAATTCCTGGGCAGGGAATTAAGATTTGAGGCCCCTGCTCACAGCTGCCTCTGTGAGATCATCAACAGCAATCTGCCCTCAGGCAAATTACTTACCTGCTATCTAAGTGAAGTGAGGTCGCTCAGTCGTATTCGACTCTTGGCGATCCCATGGACCTGTAGCCTACCAGGCTCCTCCATCCATGGGATTTTCCAGGCAACAGTACTGGAGTGGGTTGCCATTTCCTTCTCCAGGCGATCTTTCCGACCCAGGGATTGAACCTGGGTGTCCCACATTGTAGGCAGACGCTTTACCATCTGAGCCACCAGGGAAGTCCAACCTGCTATCAAAGGGACTAAAAAAACTTTTTATAAGGACTGATGAAATGTTAGTTAGAAACCTATCCCTTCTCCAGCGGATCTTCCCGACCCAAGAATCGAACCAGGGTCTCCTGCATTGCTGACGGATTCTTTATCAACTGAGCTATTAGGGAAGCCTGAAGGATAACTTATTGGGGGAAAAATTCTCATTTGATGGCAGTTATTGGTACCCTTCAGTGTTATTTGGCATTACTCTGGTTCCTCTGTAATGAGATGATTTAGGGTAGATGAAGGCATGAATGGAAGCTGTGACAAAAGTGCAAGTAATGATAAAGGTCTAAACGTAAGTAGTGACCATAGGGATTGGAGGGGGAGGTGGACTCCATATACTTTCTGGAAGCGCTGTCAAGAAGAGAAATAAGCACTGGCAGCCATCTCATATTCCTCCAAATGAACCTAAAGAAAGGAGCAGAGATAAGCAGGAATAACCTAGAACTGTTCTGGGGGGGTGGGAAGGAGAGGAATATACCCTTGGGCAGAGAACGGCCAGAGGCCACGTGGAAGGCTTTTAAAGTCCACCCTTACCTCCTCCCTACACTGCATTACTGCCCATCCCTCTAACAACTTCCTGCAGTGCTGAAAAGTTAAAAAGGTTCAGGCTTTCTAGCCTGGAGCCATTCCTTCACCCAGCTCCCTCCAGCTCCTAAGGTAATGAGCTACTTCACCTCTTGAAGTCTAGCAGAAGAGATGAGTTTTAACACTGAGAGTTTAAAATACTAAATATAAGGAGTACTGGATATTGGGTAAAATGCATTTTTCTGATTGCTGGGTTAAACAAAGAGAAACTGCACATCAGAATTTATGTTTGGACAGTTGCCAGAGGTAGGACTGAAAATCTGAACGAACAAAAGAGCTTTGCCAAAAGCTCCAGCCCAAGACCCTCAGAATAAAGACCAATAAAGGGAAGATTATAGGGAGTATGGTAGAGTGAAAAGGAAGTCTCAAGAACTCTAGTCATCCCTTATTCATTTATTCATTTGTGGGATTGTGGGGGGCGGGGGAGAAAAAGATCTGAATTCCTGCTATTAAGGACTTTGTCCATCAGGAATGTAAGATGCATACAAATAGCTATCACACAGGGAAGAAATTAAAAATCAATAAAGGAGGCACACAAAAAAAGTGTGTTTAGAGAGAGAAGACATCTCATGTCTAGGAAGCTATGAGATATTCCTGGTATTAATAAAATAGAATAGATTTTGGAAAATATTAGAGCATTAGGGAAAAAAAATATTGCTCATCTTTCTTATGTCTTGCTAAACTAATCTGCTGTATCGTCTGTCTAGTCTCAGGATTGCTATTATCTCCTAAAGCAACACCACACCTTCCTATTCCCCAAGAACTGGGGGCTGATGATGAATGAAACAAACCCATGAATAGTACCATGAACCAAGCTGTGTGCCCCTCCTGTGTAGTCAGCCACTTATCTCCACAATATCACAACAAAATAGGTACTGTTATTATCCCCATTCTACAAGTGAGAAAACTGGGGCCCAGAGAAGTTAAATGACTCATCCACAATCAGTCAGCTGGTAAGTGGCACAAACAGAATTTGAGTCTGTACTCTTAGACATTACTCTAAGACATGTACTCTTAGATACTGCCTCCCAGCTGAGAACTTCTGTCTAAATTATCAGGCATACTGCACACTGCTGGATAATACAAGGTGATTTTTGGCCACCTTTCCCCTTTAAACATATACAGCTGTTTAAAACTATTCTTATTTACATGATAAAAATATATACACCATTATTGATCTAGTTTTGAAAATGGTATGACTTTTCAAGACATAGTTTTCACAACCTTTTATGAAAAATTTGATTTGTTGATCTGAAAAAGAAAAAAAAAAAGCCTGTGTCATAATGAGCCAGTGGCCAGGAGCACTTCAGGTCAGCTGAGACTGAGGTGGACAGGCGTCATTCCTCACAGGTCATTGCATGGCCTTGCGAAGTTGCTTTAGCTTTTTCTGTTTCTCCATCGGCAAAGTAGGGATAACAACAGTGCCATCTCATAAAGTGGTAAGGATTAAATAATATTATCCATAAAAATTCCTAAGCACAGTACTTGACTGTGAATGCTCCATGAATGCTGGCTTTCATTATTTAGATCCTGAGTTATCTCTATTTTCCAAGTCGTCCACCGACCACAAAAATGCTTTCCCCGACCCAGAGTCTCTCCCAATCCCTTAAACACACTTCTGTTTCCCACAGAGCATGGTGACAACAGAAGCAGCTTCTCTGAGGACCCTGGACCCAAAGGTGGCTGCGTCGCCTCTCATCTCAGCCCAGGGAAGGAGCTGGCTCTCGACTACCTCCAGGCGGCACCAGAAAACTCAACCCTGATTTTTCACTTGGGTGAACTCAACTGTTAGTGGACTGGGCTCCGCAGCAGTGGAATGTGGACATAGGCTCCAGGGAGAGGAGCTCACCCACCTACAAAGCCCGAGGGTGGGGACCCCTCTTTCACAGCATCCCCGGGGGGCTCCGTCCCCTGCAGGCTGGGAGGCCACCGGGGACAGACCTAACGATGCCCAAAGAATTAATTTCCCATCAAATCCTCTGAAACACATCCCCACGATTTCTAAGAGGGAGCCCGGGGAGGGACACCAAGCGCTTCATAAAGCCAGTAAGGAGTAAAACCCCTGCGGCACATGTTGAGCCGCCTGAACCAGCTCCCCCAACGCACGCGGCCGCCGAGCCCGAGCCGGGGTGCTCCCTGCGGCGCCCGCAGCCCAGCCGGCCGCGGAGCACTGCCCTCCACTCACCAGGTGAAGAGTTTGCCCTTGATCCAGAACAGCAGGCTGGCCGAGCCCGGCGCGTGCGGCTGCCGGCCGCTAGGTCCCGCCGGCGAGGCGGCCTCCATCGGAGCCCCGCGGTCTTCGGCGCCCGGAACCCCTAGAAGTGCCGGGTCCCGGAAGACGGGAGGCGGCGCTTGTGCGGCCGGTGGGGGCTCGGCACGGGCAGTGGGTCTGCGCTGTCGCTCTCGCCGGCGTCGCTCTCTCACCTCTGCTGGGCGGACTCGTTCTGCGGCAAATCATTAACTGTCAAGGCCCTGGGGCCAGACGATCCATCAGCAGATGACAGTCTGGCACCTCCGAGAGAGAGCAAGGAGCAGCAGGAGAAAGGGCGCTTTTTTTTTTTTTTTTTCCCGCCTTGGCAGTGGAGCTTAACTGCTGGGCGACACCCAGTATACATTTCAAGTTCTTAAGGTCCTTTATTTAAAATCAGCAAATGAGGTGAATCGAGATTATGCCAGTGTACTAACCTAAGAAGCAGTAATTTAGCTACTGCCGCCAAAAGCTTGACTCTCTATGTACCAATCACAAACAGAAATAGGGAGTCAGAACCATAGAGAAGGAAAGAGTGGCTTTCTTTCTTTGCCAGGCAAACGGAGAATCCAGAAGGCAAGTTTCTAGAACAATGCCCCCGGCCCTGGTGAATAGGTAAAGGTTATATAGTCTGGCAGGGGGATGTGATAAGGCTCAAGGCAGTAAAACTCTTGCTTTCTTCCGCAAAGTTTTAAAAGGGTGGGGTTACTGACAAGATGGTGTGTGTAGAGTCCAAGTTTACCCTTGGAGTACAAAATGAAAGGGCACAGGTTAACAAAGTTTTGCCAAGAGAACTGGTCATAGCAAACACCCTCTTCCAACAACAGGAAACAACTGTACATATGCTCATCACCAGGTGGTCAATACCAAAATCAGATTGATTATATCTTTGCAGCTGAACATGGAGAAACTCCATACAGGCAGCAAAAACAAGACTAGGGGCTGACTGTGGCTCAGATCATGAACCGCTTATTGCAAAATTCAGACTTAAAATGAAGAAAGTAGGGAAAACCACTAGGTCATTCAGGTATGATCTAAATCAAATTCCTTACCATTCTACGGTGGAAGTGACAAAAAGATTCAAGGGGCTAGATGTGATAGACAATCAGTTCAGGTGCTCAGCTGTGTGCTAGTCTGTGCGAGCCCATGGACTGCAGCGCACCAGGCTTCCATGTCCAGCTCCTGGAGCTCGCTAAAACTCAGGTCCATTGAGATGGTGATGCCATCCAACCATCTCATCCATCCCCTGTTGACCCCTTCTCCTCCCACCTTCAATCTTTCCCAGCATCAGCGTCTTTTCCAATGAGTCACTTCTTCACATCAGGTGACCAAAGTATTGGACTTTCAGTTTCAACATCAGTCCTTCCAATGAATAGTCAGGACTGATCTCCTTTAGGATGGACTGGTTGGCTCTCCTTGCAGTCCAAGGGACTCTCGAGAGTCTTCTCCAACACCACAGTTCAAAAGCATCAATTATGCATTGCTCAGCTTTCTTTATAGTCCAACTCTCACATCCATACATGACTACTGGAAAAACCATAGCTTTGACTAGACAGAACTTTATTGCAAAGTAATATCTCTGCGTTTTAATATGCTGTCCAGGTAGATCACGGTTTTTCTTCCAAGGAGCAAGCATCTTTTAATTTCATGGCTGCAGTCACCATCTACAGTGATTTTGGATACCAAGAAAATAAAGCCTTTCATTATTTCCGTTGTTTCCCCATCCATTTGCCACAAAGTGATGAGACCAGATGCCATGATCTTAGTTTTCTGAATGTTGAGTTTTAAGCCAACTTTCACTCTCCTCTTTAAATTTCATCAAGAGGTTCTTTAGTTCTTCTTGGATTTCTGCCATAAGGGTGGTGTCATCTGAATATCTGAGGTTATTGATATTTCTCCCAGCAATCTTGATTCCACCTTGTGCTTCATCCAGCCCAGCATGTTGCATTATCTACTCTGCATATAAGTTAAATAAGCCAGGTGACAATCAGTCTTGATGTACTCCTTTCCCGATTTGAAACCGGTGTATTGTTCCATTTCAGGTCTGTTGCTTCTTGACCTGCATACAGATTTCTCAGTAGGCAGGTCAGGTGGTCTGGTATTCCCATCTCTTGAAGAATTTTTCACTTTGTTCTGATCCAGAGTCAAAGTCTTTGGCATAGTCAATAAAGCAGAAGCAGATGTTTTTCTGGAACTCTCTTGCTTTTTCTACGATCCAACAGATGTTGGCAATTTGATCTCTAGTTCCTCTACCTTTTCTAAATCCAACTTGAACATCTGGAAGTTCACGGTTCATGTACTGTTGAAGCCTGACTTGGAGAATTTTGAGCATTACCTTACTAGCGTGTGAGATGAGTGCAATTGTGTGACAGTTTGAACATTCTTTGGCATTGCCTTTCTTTGGGATTGGAATGAAAACTGACCTTTTCCAGTCCTGTGGCCACTGCTGAGTTTTCCAAATTTGCTGCCATATTGAGTGCAACACTTTCACAGCATCGTCTTTCAGGATTTGAAACAGCTCAACTGGAATTCCATCACCTCCACTAGCTTTGCTCATAGCGATGCTTCCTAAAGCCCATTTGACTTCGCACTCCAGGACACATGGCTCTAGGTGAGTGATCACACCATCGTGATTATCTGGGTCGTGAAGATCTTTTTTGTATAGCTCTTCTATGTATTCTTGCCACTGCTTAATATTTTCTGCTTCTGTTAGGTCCATACCATTTCTGTCTTTTATCAAGCCCATCTTTGCATGAAATGTTCCCTTGGTATCTCTAATTTTCTTGAAGAGAATTCTAGTTTCCCTTTCTATTGTTTTCCTCTATTTCTTTGCACTGATTATAGAGGAAGGCTTTCCTATCTCTCCTTGCTATTCTTTGAAACTCTGCATTCAAATGGGTATATCTTTCCTTTTCTCCTTTGCCTTTAGCTTCTCTTCTTCTCTCAGCTATTTGTAAGGCCTCCTCAGACAACCATTTTGCCTTTTTGCATTTCTTTTTCTTGGGGACAGTCTTGATCACTGCCTCTTGCACAGTGTCACAAACCTCAGTCCATAGTTCTTCAGGCACGCTGTCTATCAGATCTAATTCCTTGAATCTATTTCTCACTTCCTCTGTATAATCGTAAGGGATTTGATTTAGGTCATACTTGAATGGTCTAGCAGTTTTCCCTACTTTCTTCAATTTCAGTCTGAATTTGGTAATAAGGAATTCATGATCTGAGCCATAGTCAGCTTCCGGTCTTATTTTTGCTGACTGTATAGAGCTTCTCCATCATTGACTGCAAAGAATATTATCACTCTGATTTCAGTATTGACCACTCTGATAGACAGAGTGACTGAAGAACTATGGACAGAGGTTTGTAACATTGTACAATAGGTGGCAATCAAAACCATCCCCAAGAAAAAGAAAGGCAAAATGGTTTTCTGAGGAGGCCTTACAAATAGCTGAGAAAAGAAATGAAGCTAAAAGCAAAGGATACAAGGAAAGATGTACACACATCTGTTTGCATAGTTCCAAAGAATAGCAAAGGGAGAAAAGAAAGCCTTCTTAAGTGATCAAGGAAAAGCAATAGAGGAAGAAAATAGAATGGGAAAGACTAGAGATCTCTTCAAGAACATTAGAAATAACAAGGGACATTTCCTGCAAAGATGGGTACAATGGAGGCCAAAAACTGTGTGGGCCTAACAGAAGGAGAAGGTATTAAGAACAGATGGTAAGAATACACAGAAGAACTATACAAAGGAGATCTTCATGACCCAGATAATCATGATGATGTGATCACTTACCTAGAGCCAGACATCCTGGAGTGTGAAATCATGTGGGCCTTAGGAAGCATCACTACAAACAAAGCTAGAGGAAGTGATGGAATTCCACCTGAGCTATTTCAAATCTTAAAAAATGATTCTGTGAAAGTGCTGCAATCAATATGCCAGCAAATTTGGAAAACTCAACAGTGGCCACAAGACTAGAAAATGTCAGTTTTCATTTCAATTCCAAAGAAAGTAAGGCAATGCCAAAGAATGTTCAAACTATCATACAATTGTACTCATTTCACATGCTAGCAAAGTAGTGCTAAAAATTCTCTGGGCAAACCTTCAACGGTAGCTGAACCAAAAACTTCCAGATATTCAAGCTGGATTTAGAAAAGGCAGAGGAACAAGAGATGAAATTGTCAACATCCATTGGATTATAGAAAAAGCAACAGAATTCCAGAAACACATCTAATTCTGCACCATTGATTACACTAAAGCCTTTGACTGTGTGGATCACAACAAATTGTGGAAAATTCATAAAGAGATGGTAATACCACATCACCTGATGAGCCTCCTGAGAAACCTATATGCAGGTCAAGAAGCAACAGTTAGAACCAGACATAGAACAATGGACTGGTTCCAAATTGGGAAAGGAGTACAACAAGGCTATTTATTGTCACCCTGCTTAATTAATTTATATGCGGGGTCAGTCAGTAGGTCAGTTCAGTCGCTCAGTCGTGTCTGACTCTTTGTGACCCCATGAATCACAGCATGCCAGGCCTCCCTGTCCATCACCATCTCCCGGAGTTACTCAGACTTATGCCCATCGAGTCAGTGATGCCATCCAGCCATCTCATCCTCTGCCGTCCCCTTCTCCTCCTGCCCCCAATCCCTCCCAACATCACAGTCTTTTCCAAAGAGTCAAATCTTCCTATGAGGTGGCCAAAGTACTGGAGTTTCAGCTTTAGCATCATTCCTTCCAAAGATATCCCAGGGTTGATCTCTTTCAGAATGGACTGGTTGGATCTCTTTGCAGTCCAAGGGACCCTCAAGAGTCTTCTCCAATACCACAGTTCAAGAGCATCAATTCTTCAGTGCTCAGCCTTCTTCACAGTCCAACTCTCACATCCATACATGACCACTGGAAAAATCATTGCTTTGACTAGACACACTTTGTTGACAAAGTAATGTCTCTGCTTTTTAATATAGTATCTAGGTTGGTCATAACTTTCCTTCCAAGGAGTAAGCGTCTTTTAATTTCATGGCTGTATTCACCAACTGCAGTGAGTTTGGAGCCCCCCAAAATAAAGTCCGATATTGTTTCCACTGTTTCCCCATCTATTTGCCATGAAGTGATGGGACCAGATGCCATGATCTTCATTTTCTGAATGTTGAGCTTTAAGCCAACTTTTTCACTCTCCTCTTTCATTTTCACCAAGAGGCTTTTTAGTTCCTCTTCACTTTCTGCCATAAGGGTGGTGTCATCTGCATATCTCAGGTTATTGATATTTCTCCCAGCAATCTTGATTCCAGCTTGTGTTTCTTCCAGTCCAGCATTTCTCATGATGTACTCTGCATAGAAGTTAAATAAGCAGGGTGACAATAGACAGCCTTGGCGTACTCCTTTTCCTATTTGGAATCAGTCTGTTGTTCTATGTCCCATTCTAACTGTTGCTTCCTGACCTGCATACAGATTTCTCAAGAGGCAGGTCAGGTGGTCTGGTATTCCATCTCTTTCAGAATTTTCCACAGTTTATTGTGATTCACACAGTCAAAGGCTTTGGCATAGTCAATAAAGCAGAAATAGATGTTTTTCTGGAACTCTCTTGCTTTTTCCATGATCCAGCAGATGTTGGCAATTTGATTTCTGGTTCCTCTGCCTTTTCTAAAACCAGCTTGAACATCTGGAAGTTCACCGGTCACATATTGCTGAAGCCTGGCTTGGAGAATTTTGACCATTACTTTACCAGCATGTGAGATTAGTGCCATTGTGCAGTAGCTTGAGCATTCTTTGGCATTGCCTTTCTTTGGGATTGGAATAAAAACTGACTTCCAGTCCTGTGGCCACTGCTGAGTTTTCCAAATTTGCTGGCATATTGAGTGCAGCACTTTCACAGCATCATCTTTCAGAATTTGAAATAGCTCAACTGGAATGCCATCACCTCCACTAGCTTTGTTCATAGTGATGCTTTCTAAGGCCCACTTGACTTCACATTCCAGGATGTCTGGCTCTAGATGAGTGATCACACCATCGTGATTATCCAGGTCATGAAGATCTTTTTTGTACAGTTCTTCTGTGTATTCTTGCCACCTCTTCTTAATATCTTCTGCTTCTGTTAGGTCCATACCATTTCTGTCCTTTATCGAGCCCATCTTTGCCTGAAATGTTCCCTTGGTATCTCTAACTTTCTTGAAGAGATCTCTAGTCTTTCCCATTCTGTTGTTTTCCTCTATTTCTTTGCATTGATCACTGAAGAAGGCTTTCTTATCTCTTCTTGCTATTCTTTGGAACTCTGTATTCCGATGCTTATATCTTTCCTTTTCTCCTTTGCTTTTCGCTTCTCTTCTTTTCACAGCTATATGTAAGGCCTCCCCAGACAGCCATTTTGCTTTTTTGCATTTCTTTTCCATGGGGATGTTCTTGATCCCTGTCTCCTGTACAATGTCACGAACCTCAGTCCATAGTTCATCAGGCATGCAATCTATCAGATCTAGGCCCTTAAATCTATTTCTCACTTTCACTGTATAATCATTAGGGATTTGATTTAGGTCATACCTGAATGTTCTAGCAGTTTTCCCTACTTTCTTCAATTTAAGTCTAAATTTGATAATAAGGAGTTCATGATCTGAGCCACAGTCAGCTCCCGGTCTTGTTTTTGTTGACTGTGTAGAGCTTCTCCATCTTTGACTGCAAAGAATATAATCAATCTGATTTCGGTATTGACCATCTGGTGATGCCCATGTATAGAGTCTTCTCTTGTGTTGTTGGAAGAGGGTGTTTGCTATGACCAGTGCATTTTCTTGGCAAAACTCTATTAGTCTTTGCCTTGCTTCATTCCACATTCCAAGGCCAAATTTGCCTGTTACTCCAGGTGTATCTTGACTTCCTACTTTTGCATTCCAGTCCCCTATAATGAAAAGGACATCTTTTTTGGGTGTTAGTTCTAAAAGGTCTTGTAGGTCTTCATAGAACCATTTAACTTCAGCTTCTTCAGCGTTACTGGTTGCAGGGTACATCATGTGAAATGCCAGGCTGGATGAAGCACAAGCTAGAATCAAGGTTTCTGGGAGAAATATCAATAACCTCAGATATGCAGATGATACCACCTTTATGGCAGAAAGTTAATAGGAACGAAAGAGTTTCTTGATGATGGTGACGGAGGAGAGTGAAAAATCTGTCTTAAAACTCTACATTCAAAAAACTGAGATCATGGCATCCAGTCCCATCACTTCATGGCAAAAAGATGGGGAACCAATGTACACAATGACAGACTTTATTTTTTTGGGCTCCAAAATCACTGCAGATGGTGACTGCAGCCATGAAATTAAAAGATACTTGCTCCTTGGAAGAAAAGCTGTGACAAACCTGGATAGCATATTAAGAAGCACATACATCACTTTGCCAACAGAGGTCCATCTAGTGAAAGCTATGGTTTTTCCAGTGGTCATGTATAGATGTGAGAGTTGGATCATAAAGAAGACTGATCGCTGAAGAACTGGTGCTTTTGAACTGTGGTTTTGGCGAAGACTCTTGAGAGTCCCCGCAGTCCATCCTAAAGAAAATCAGTCCTGAATATTCATTGGAAGGACTGATGCTGAATCTGAAGCTCCAGTACTTTGCCACCTGATGCAAAGAGCTGATATTATAAAAGACCCTGATGTTCAGAAAGATTGAAGGCAGGAGGAGAAGGGGACAACAGAGAATGAGATGGTTGGATGGTATCACTGACTCAATGGACAAGAGCTTGACCAAGCTCTGGGAGATGGTGAAGGACAGGGTAGCTGGTGTGCTGCAGACCATGGGATCATAAAGAGTCAGACTGAGCAACTGAACAACACCAACTGACAAAATTAAGTTGTGTGCAGAGTTTCAGGTGGTCCCTCTCCTAATATAGGATGAGCCTCTCTGGTCCCTTTAATCTTGTCTCAAGTGGTTTCAAGGCTGCTACTTCCTTAATAAGCAACTGTATGAAGCTGCTGTTTGAAACTCAGGGAAGGTCTTGGAAGCTTCAGTCTTGCATACAAGAAATGAAAGAACAAAAGGCCTCCATGGCCGGGAGCCCCACAGGGCACTGCTCAGCATCACTATACCCTCTAGTGCTCGACCTCTGCTAACTTGAAAGGACCATCTAACCCTTCCCCTGACCTAGTCTTCCTCCCTTTGACTAACGTAAAAGATATTTACCATCTAAAAGAACTGAAGATGCTTTATTCTGTGTCTCCTTTCTACTGAAAACACAGGTAAAATCTTGTGTCCTATCCTTAAAAGGATCCTGGAAGCATGTTGTTGACTTAAAAAATAATCACAACCTAAAAGCTGAGAGTTATGTTTTATTAGGTGGAAACTTTTAGGACTTCAAGCCTAGGAGACAGACTCTCAAGTGACCCTGAGAGAACTGCCCTGAGAGGCACAGGAAGGAAACAGATTATACAGAAGTTTTACAGCACAGGAGAGGTAGTCTGACATCAAAAGATAATTTTTATTTAAAGAAAATGAGATTATCCCAAGTTAAGGGATTTAGGGCTTCTCTGTGTATAACAGTAGTACTAGTGTTAGTCACTCAGTCATGTCTGACTCTGCGACCCCATGGACTGTGGCCTGCCAGGCTCCTCTGTCCATGGGATTCTCTAGGCAAGAATGCTGGAGTGGATTGCCATTCCCTTCTCCAGAGGATCTTTCTGACCCAGGGTTCGAACCTGGGTCTTCTTCATTGCAGGCAGATTCTTTACTGTCTGAGCTACAAGGAAGATCCTCTCTATGTATGGGAAGATACAAGAGTCTGGGTTCATTGAAATTATTGCTTTCATATGTATCTCAGCTATCTGGGGATAGTAACCTGTGTTTTCTCACATCCTGAGCTTCCTTGGTATCAGTGTAGGGAGTGGCTGCAGTCTAATGGCTGCTAGATCACAGGTGGTCTCCTTCCTCTGCCCTTAGGACCCACCAGCTTATATTGGACGGATGCTGGTTCTAAGATGTTTACTTACTGATATGGCAGGAAATAGGTATGTCTCTTTCCTTACGCTAAGTCTAAGTCCCTTCAGTCGTGTCTGACTCTGTGTGACCCCCCACCAGGCTCCCCCGTCCCTGGGATTCTCCAGGCAAGAACACTGGAGTGGGTTGCCATTTCCTTCTCCAATGCATGAAAGTGAAAAGTGAAAGTGAAGTTGCTCAGTCATGTCCGACTTCGCAACCCCATGGACTGCAGCCTACCAGGCTCCTCCACCCATGGGATTTTCCAGGCAAGAGTACTGGAGTGGGGTGCCATTGCCTTCTCCCTCTTTCCTTATAGGTGTGTTCATTTTGCCTTTCAACATTCATAATTGTCTCTGAGGTGTCAGAGAAGAATGCCAACCCCTGGCACTCAGCTAGGGTGCCCTGGGCCTGGGTCATGGCTTCCCATGATTCTGCAGGCCCTTGGGACTAGGAACTGGGGTCATAAATTTCCTGATTCATTGACATGAGGACGTTGGTGGGTCTTGTAGACTCCTGCTTCTGGAAAGGAGAAAAGAAAGACAAGAGAAAAAGAGTTGGGACCACTTTTCCTTGATTACATCCTTCCCGGGGCAAGGATCAGGTGGCCAAAGTGGGGAGCAGGCCATGAGAAGATTCTAAGAAAGAAAATAGATTTCAAAAAATGAAATGTAGCTTGAGGAACTTCAAGTTTAGCAGCTACAGAAACCCCAAATTTGAATGAATTGATTTTTTTAAAAAACTGTATAAGAAGAGAGGTGATATGATAATGGAAGCGTTGCCAAAAGCTCGCCTTTCTGTATCTGCATGTGCGTGCTCAGTTGTATCCGACTGTTTGCAACCCCTTGGACTGTAGTCTACCAGGCTCCTCTGTCCCTAGGATTTCCCAGGCAAGAATACTGGAGTGGGTTGCCATTTTCTTCTCCAGGAGATCTTCTGCATTAGCAGGCAGATTCTTTACCACTGAGCCACCTGGGAAGCCCCTCTCTGTGCACTGGTACAAAATCAAATCCCAGAGATAGAGTTTTGGGTGTTCTAGAAAGTTCAGTTCAGTTCAGTCGCTCAATCATGTCCAACTCTTTACAACCCTATGGACTGCAGCACACCAGGCTTCCCTGTCCATCACCAACTCCTAGAATCTGCTTAAACTCATGTCCATCGAGTCAGTGATACCATCCAACCATCTCATCCTCTGTAATCCCCTTCTCCTCCTGCCTTCAATCTTTCCTAGTATCAGGATCTTTTTCAATAAATCAGTTCTTCGCATCAGGTGGCCAAAGTATTGGAGGTTCAGCTTCAGCATCAGGCCTTCCAGTGAATATTCAGGATTAATTTCCTTTAGGATTGGCTGATTTGATCTCCTTACAGTCTAAGAGACTTTCACGAGTATTCTCCAACACCAAAGTTCAAAAGCATCAATTCTTCAGCGCTCAGTCTTCTTTATGATCCAACTCTCACATCCATACATGACTACTGGAAAAACTATAGCTTTGACTAGACAGACCTTTGTTTCAATATGGTATCTAGGTTAGTCATAACTTTTCTTCCAAGGAGTAAGCGTCTTTTAATTTCATGGCTGTAGTCACCATCTGCAGTAATTTTGGAGCTCAAGAAAATAAAGTCACTGTTTCCTTTTTTTCCCCATCTATTTGCCATGAATTAATAGGACAAGATGCCATGATCTTCGTTTTTTGAATGTTGAGTTTTAAGTCAGCTTTTTCACTCTCCTCTTTCACTTTCATCGAGGGGCTGTTTGTAGTAGAAAAGGAAAACTTTATTGTTTTGCCAAGCAAAGGGAGATACATCGGGCTCCTGTCTCAAAAAAACTGTGTGTCTCAACCCCAAGAAATTCGATGAGGGTTTTTATAACAGGGGATCAAAGGTGAGGGTCTCTGACAAGATTGGTGTGTGAGGGATCTCAGGTTGTTGGCTCCTAATCTTGATGAACTTCTCTGGTCCCTTTAATCTTGCCTCAGGTGCTTTCTTGGCTGCTTCTCCCTTAATTAGCAACTGTTCCATTCCACCCTTTGGAACTGAGGAAAGGTCATAATGGCTGCAGTCTTTCTAACAAGAAATGGGGGACAGAAAGTTCTCCATGCCTGGGAGCCCCACATGGCCCTTCTCTGTTTCACAAGCACAGGTTGCAGTAAAAACTTTGAAGACCAAGGAATCTCCAAGCCAAGGAGTAAAGGCAGCCACTAGAAGTTTAGAGCCATGAGAAGGAAGTAATTCTGTCGATTGAAGCCTTAACTATAGCCCAGTAAAGCTGATTTCAGACTTCTGACCTCCAGAAATAAAACAGAATAGATTTGTGAAAGATTTCATTTTCTTGGGCTCCAAAATCACTGATGCTAAAGTTGAAACTCCAATACTTTGGCCACCTCATGAGAAGAGTTGACTCACTGGAAAAGACTCTGATGCTGGGAGGGATTGGGGGCAGGAGGAGAAGGGGACGACAGAGAATGAGATGGCTGGATGGCATCACTGACTCAATGGACATGAGTGTGAGTAAACTCTGGAAGTTGGTGACGGACAGGGAGGCCTGGCATGCTGCAATTCATGGGGTCACAAAGAGTCAGACATGACTGAACAACTGAAGAAAATCACTGCAGATGGTGACAATAGCCATGAATTAAAAGACGCTTTATGAATAAAGTTATATGTATTTTCTAAACCTATATGCAGGTCAGGAAGCAACAGTTAGAACTGGACATGGAACAACAGACTGGTTCCAAATAGGAAAAGGAGTACGCCAAGGCTGTATATTGTCACCCTGCTTATTTAACTTATATGCAGAGTACATCATAAGAAACGCTAGGCTGGAAGAAGCACAAGCTGGAATCAAGATTGCCAGGAGAAATATCAATAACCTGAGATATGCAGATGACACCACCCTTATGGCAGAAAGTGAAGAGGAACTAAAAAGCCTCTTGTTGAAAGTGGAGAGTGAAAAAGTTGGCTTAAAGCTCAACATTCAGAAAACCAAGATCATGGCATCTGATCCCATCACTTCATGGGAAAATGATGGGGAAACAGTGGAAACAGTGTCAGACTTTATTTTTCTGGGCTCCAAAATCACTGCAGATGGTGACTGCAGCCATGAAATTAAAAGACGCTTACTCCTTGGAAGAAAAGTTATGACCGACCTAGACAGCATATTCAAAAGCAGAGACATTACTTTGCCGACTAAGGTCTGTCTAGTCAAGGCTATGGATTTTCCAGTGGTCATGTATGGATGCAAGAGTTGGACTGTAAAGAAAGGTAAGTGCTGAAGAATTGATGCTTTTGAACTGTGGTGTTGGAGAAGACTCTTGAGAGTCCCTTGGACTGCAAGGAGATCCAACCAGTCCATTCTGAAGGAGATCAGCCCTGGGATTTCTTTGGAAGGACAGATGCTAAAACTGAAACTCTAGTACTTTGGCCACCTCATGCGAGGAGTTGACTCATTGGAAAAGACTGTGATGCTGGGAGGGATTGAGGGCAGGAGGAGAAGGGGACGACAGGATGAGATGGCTGGATGGCATCTCCGACTCGATGGATGTGAGTCTGAGTGAACTCCGGGAGATGGTAATGGACAGGGAGGCCTGGTATGCTGAGATTCATGTGGTCGCAAAGAGTCAGACACGACTGAGCGACTGAACTGAACTGAACTGAAACATAAAATCTTCCTCAGAAAGTAGCACTAGTGAAATGGAGCGGGACCATATGGTCCTTGCCCTGCAATGATGTCCTCTGCCTGCCTTTTGCCTGTGGAAAACTTTATTTTTTTTTCTGTTACCCTTTTTTTTTAAATTTAAATTTATTTATTTTAATTGGAGGCTAATTACTTTACAATATTGTATTGGTTCTGCCCCACATCAACATGAATCCGCCACAGGTGTACACGTGTTCCCCATCCTGAACCCCCCTCCCACCTCCCTCGCTGTACCATCCCTCCAGGGAAAACTTTAATCAAAGAATAAGTTTAATCAGAGAAGTAAGAAATGCTCAAAGGAAAACAGTCTAAGGAGACTAAATAATAATAATGTAATCTTTCAGCACAGTCAAGGACCTTTAGTTCTTTCTCAAGGTCTGTAGATAATATTCTGAACCATATCCTGTGAGCTGTCTTATAGATACTAAAACCCCATGATGACCAGACTCTACCCAGGACATGAGATGTCACAATTCTGAAAACTGACTGCAAAGAAGTGTGAACAAGTGCCTTACAGAACTGAAGATTAACTGTACATAAAACCACCAAGATGATGCTAGTCAGACCTCTGATGGCCAATTTGAAGATGACTGTTAGAGATGACTGTACTGTTTCTGCCTTAGACATCCCCCCACCCCACCCCATTCTGTCTATAAATGCTGTCACCCACTGCTTGTCAAGGGGGAAGTCGGCCTTTGAACAGATGTCTACCACCCTCCTCACACAGTTGCCGGCAACTGAAATAAAGCAAACTTTCCTTTACACCAAACTGGCCTTTTGAGCAGTGAGCAGCTGGACCCCTCACACGCTCCTTTTGGAAACATTAGTAGTATTGCTCTAGCTTTGCTCCAAAACGAGAGCAGCCTCTTACTGAGGATTATTAATCAGTCTACATTATTTTGGCATCAGGATTAAAATATATTGAGTAGATCTGTGGACACTAATCCACAGATTTTTGTCAAAGGAAATTTACTGAAATATTTTGTTTAGGGAGACTTCTATGGTGGTCCTGTGTCTTAAGACTCCTCGCTCCCTATGCATGGGGCCCAGATTCCATTCCTGTCAGGGAACAAGATCCCACATGCCACAGCTAAGAGCTTGCATGCCACAACTAAGACCTGCCACAGACAAATAAATAAATAAAAATTGTAAAATAAATATTTTTAAAATGTGTACAGGTGTTGGAGATTTTACACATAATAACTTTACTTCTGGGGCTTCCCTAGTGGCTCAGCTAGTAAAGACTCTAGCTGCAATGCAGGAGACCTCGGTTTGATCCCTGGGTCAGGGAGATCGCCTGGAGAAAGGAATGGCTATCCACTCCAGTATTTTTGCCTGGAGGATTCTGTGGATAGAGGAGCCTGGAGGGGTGGCAAAGAGTCAGACATGACTGAGTGAGCAACTTTCACTTTCACTTTTCAATCTTACTTCTTAGAAGTACCAAAAAAGAGCTACCACTTCTTGAGCACCTACTGTGTACCAGGATACCAAGGGAACATTTCATGCAAAGATGGGCTCGATAAAGGACAGAAATGGTATGGACCTAACAGAAGCAGAAGATCTTAAGAAGAGGTAGCAAGAATACACAGAAGAACTGTACAAAAAAGATCCTCAAGACCAAGATAATCACAATGTGTGATCACTCACCTAGAGCCAGACATTTTGGAATGTGAAGTCAAGTGGGCCTTAGAAAGCATCAATCACTATGAAAAAAGCTAGTGGAGGTGATGGAATTCCAGTTGAGCTATTTCAAATCCTGAAAGATGATGCTGTGAAAGTGCTGCACTCAATATACCAGCAAATTTGGGAAACTCAGCAGTGGCCACTGGACTGGAAAAGGTCAGTTTTCATTCCAATCACAAAGAAAGGCAATCCCAAGGAATGCCCAAACTATCACACAATTGCACTGATCTCACATGCTAGTAAAGTAATGCTCAAAATTCTCCAAGCCAGGCTTCAGCAATACGTGAACTGTGAACTCCCTGATGTTCAAGCTGGTTTTAGGAAAGGCAGAGGAACCAAAGATCAAATTGCCAACATCTGTTGGATCATGGAAAAGCAAGAGAGTTCCAGAAAAACATGTTTCTGCTTTATTGACTATGCCAAAGCCTTTGACTGTGTGGATCACAATAAACTGTGGAAAATTTTGAGAGAGATGGGAATACCAGACCACCTGACCTGCCTCTTGAGAAACCTGTTTGCAGGTCAAGAAGCAGCAGTTAGAACTGGACATGGAACAACAGACTGGTTCCAAATAGGAAAAGGAGTACGCCAAGGCTGTCTATTGTCACCCTGCTTATTTAACTTATATGCAGAGTACATCATGAGAAACCCTGGACTGGAAGAAGCACAAGCTGGAATCAAGATTGCCGGGAGAAATATCAATAACCTCAGATATGCAGATGACACCACTCTTATCACAGAAAGTGAAACTAAAAAGCCTCTTGAAAGTGAAAGAGGAGAGTGAAAAAGTTGGCTTAAAGCTCAACATTCAGAAAACGAAGATCATGGCATCTGGTCCCATCACTTCGTGGCAAATAGATGGGGAAACAGTGTCAGATTTTACTTTTCTGGGCTCCAAAATCACTGCAGATGGCAACTGCAGCCATGAAATTAAAAGATGCTTACTCCTTGGAAGGAAAGTTATGACCAACCTAGATACAATATTGAAAAGCAGAGACATTAATTTGCCAACAAAGGTCTGTCTAGTCAAGGCTATGGTTTTCCCACGGTCATGTATGGATGTGAGAGTTGGACTGTGAAGAAAGCTGAGCACCGAAGAACTTATGCTTTTGAACTGCGGTGTTGGAGAAGACTCTTGAGAGTCCCTTGGACTGCAAGGAGATCCAACCAGTCCATTCTAAAGGGTATCAGTCCTGGGGGTTCTTTGGAAGGACAGACGCTAAAGCTAAAGCTCCAGTACTTTGGCCACCTCATGTGAGGAGTTGACTCATTGGAAAAGACTGTGATGCTGGGAGGGATTGGGGGCAGGAGGAGAAGGGGACAACAGAGGATGAGATGGCTGGATGGCATCTCCGACTTGATGGACATGAGTTTGAGTGAACTCTGGGTGTTGGTGACGGACAGGGAGGCCTGGCATGCTGAGATTCATGGGGTTGCAAAGAGTTGGACACGACTGAGCGACTGAACTGAACTGAGCTGTGTGCCAGACACTTAATGTAATTTTCAATCCTGTTTCAGTTATCTGTTGTTATATACCAAATCCCCCCAAATCTTACTGGTTTCAAATAACAATCATTTGTTTATTTCTTGTGGTTTCTGTGGATCAGATATTTAAGACGGTCTGGGCCAGGCAGTTCTGGCTCAAAATCTTTCTTTCAGTTACAATTAGAAGGTAGCTGAAGCTGGAAGGCAAGGGGGTGAGGGTGTGGGAGTGTTATGGTGACAGCAGCCGGGGGCTGACAAGCATCTCTCTCCATTTAGTTCCATGTGGTCTCTTGCTGCTGGGCTTAGTTGCTCAGTCATATCTGACTCTTTGTGACACCATGGACTGTAGCCCACCAAGCTCCTGTGTCCTTGGGGATTCTCCAGGCAAAAAATACTGGAGTGGGTTGCCATGCTGTCCTCCAGGGGATCTTCCTAACCCGGGGAGAAAACCCAGGTGTTCCTTATTGCAGGTGGATTCTTTACCATCCGAGCTCTGTGGGTTCTTATTGTGAGCTAATTTGGGCTTCCTCACAGCCTGATGACTTTAGAGTAATTGGTCTGCTTACACAGCAGCTGGTTGCCCTCCAAGCAAGTGTCTAAAAATAAAAAAGCCAAAGTATTGTTTATGTGATCCAACCAAAGACTACCATGCTGCTGCTGCTGCTGCTGCTGCTACTGCTAAGTCACTTCAGTCGTGTCCGACTCGGTGCGACCCCATAGATGGCAGCCCACCAGGTTCCCCCATCCCTGGGATTCTCCAGGCAAGAACACTGGAGTGGGTTGCCATTCCCTTCTCCAGTGCATGAAAGTGAAAAGTGAAAGTGAAGTCTCTCAGTCATGTCCAACTCTTAGCAACCCCATGGACTGCAGCCTACCAGTCTCCTCCGTCCATGGGATTTTCCAGGCAAGAGTACTGGAGTGGGGTGCCATTGCCTTCTCCATGAATATACATGTAATTAAACAAGTTGAATTTATTACTCCCTGAAGTGAGAGAGAACAAACCCATGGGAGAATTATCAGACATCTTGGTAAGAGGATGTTAGAAAGGACCTGTCAGGATTTGGGCTTCCCAGGTGGCTCTAGTGGGAAAGAACCCACTGGCCAATGCAGATGTAATGGACTCTGGGGTTGGGAAGATCCCCTGGAAGAGGGCATGGCAATCCACTCCAGTATTCTTGCCTAGAGAATCTCATGGACAGAGAAGTCTGGCAGCCTACAGTCCATAGGGTTACAAAGAGTTGGACACGACTGAGCAACTTAGCATGCATGCATGTATGAGTGGCTTGAGGGAGGGTCTGAGGAAGCAAGAATTGATTTGCCCTAGATTGAATGCTGTGAGATTGGATGCAATTCTGATTGGTATCTCAATAAACTAAACTAGGGTGAGGATAAAACTATGATTGACAGTGAAATAGCAGTCACTCATTTTGACTAAAGGGGGAGAGTTGGTATTTGGGGGGTGTCACAATGAAAGACCTTTTTTGTTTGTTTAGATAAAATAATGAAGTAGCCTTGTTTTTGTCTCATTTTATCAGGGGCTCAAAGTAGTCTTGTCTTAGAGCGGTACTCTGAGATTGTTTATGTTCAATAAGAGAAAAATATGACCTAGCAATAAGTGCCAGGACAGCTTCCAAATGTTAAAAACTGCTTATTTTCTTTCTCAGCGTCTTCTTTCAAGACCTAAACTTGGAAGTCACGTAGCATCACCCTCACCATGATTATGAACCCCTCCAGATACAAGGGGAGTGAATATAGACCATGTTACAACCTGAATGGTTTGTGTTTCTACAACATTCATATGTTGAAATTTAAATCTCAGTGTTATCATATTTGAAAGTGAAGCCTTTGAGAGGTAGGTAATTAGGTAGTGAGACTAAAAACCAGAGAGCTAGCTTGCTTTTTTTCTTCTATGCGAGGACACAGTGAGAAGTTAGCAGCTGCAGTTAGCAGTCTGCAACAAAGAAGAGAGCTCTCACCAGAACCCAACCATGCTGGCATCCAGATCTTGGACGTGCAGCTTCCAGAACTGTAAGAAATAAATATCTGTTGTTTAAGGCATTCAATATATGGTAATTTTTTAAGGCAGCTAAAATAAGCAAATCCACAGCTTTTTTTCTTTAATCTTCTGGCCACATCAAATGGCATGTGGGATCTTATTCCTCACCCAGGGATTAAACCTGTGCCCACTGTATTGGAACTGCAGAATCTAAAACACTAGACCATCTGGGAAGTCTTAAGAAAACCCCCACCTCTTGATCGGATATTTGTCAAAGTCACATGAAAGTGAGTGTATGGAATGGGAGCTATTGTTGCAGATATATTTGGAAAATATAGTCTGCCACAAATGCTTTACAAATTCCAAAAGCATTTCCAAAATGCTTTCCTTATTTACACTGATTAGCTTATTAGCACTGTTTTTTGAGGTGAGTAACTCAACGCTCAGAAAAATTAAGTAACCAAGATTTTCAGAATAAAAAATTGACTGCCTCTGTGATTTAACTGACAAGTATGCTAAGCCTCCTTCCCACTACCTTTTCTCCCCTGTTTATAAAAATAAGTGTAAATAAACATACTGTTAAGTCTCAGCAAACACAACATATTGTATAATAAAAAAACATATGAATATCTATGTCATATTATGATTGTCATCAATAAAAAACATAAGATTGTAGTTCTAAGTGTCTATGATTTTATGTTATGTTCTTTTGTGAGGCATGTTTGAATATTTAAAATACCATAATAGTAAAAAGCTGAAACTTTTTTATTGGCAAGTATCAAGTAGAAGAATTCTAAAGCAGATATCAACATTTAAGACACACATAAACTGGAAACAGTATTTAAGATAAACTAGTCATTTCTAACCATTCTAGTTGAATGGTTCTATGGTGCAGGAGGGCCGAGAGGAGCTATTCCACATTCAAGGTCAGGAGCAACAGCTGTGAGGAGATACCCCTCATCCAAGATAAGGAGCAGTGGCTGTGCTTTGCTGGGGCAGCCCTGAAGAGATACCCCATGTCCAAGGTAAGAGAAACCCAAGTAAGACAGGTGTTGCGAGAGGCATCAGAGGGGAGACACACAAACCATAATCATAGAAAACTAGTCAATCTAATCACATGACCACAGCCTTGTCTAACTCAATGAAACTAAGCCATGCCCTGTGGGGCCATCAAAGGCAGGCAGGTCACGGTGGAGAGGTCTGACAGAATGTGGTCCACTGGAGAAGGGAATGGCAAACCACTTCAGTATTCTTGCCTTGAGAACCCCATGAACAGTATGAAAAGGCAAAATGATAGGATCCTGAAAGAGGAACTCCCCAGGTCATTGAAAGTGAAGTTGCTCAGTGGTGTCCGACTCTTTGTGACCCCATGGACCGTAGCCTACCAGGCTCCTCTGTCCATGGGATTTTCCAGGCAAGAGTACTGTAGTGGGTTGCCATTTCCCCCTCCAGGGGATCTTCCCGACCCAGGGATTGAACCCAGGTCTCCCACATGGCAGGCAGACACTTTACCATCTGAGCCACCAAGGAAGCCCAGGTCATTAGGTGCCCAATATGCTACTGGAGATCAGTGGAGAAATAATTCCAGAAAGAATGAAGGGATGGAGCCAAAGCAAAAACAATACCCAGCTGTAGATGTGACTGGTGATAGAAGCAAGGTCTGATGCTGTAAAGAGCAATATTGCATAGGAACCTGAAATGTTAGGTCCTTGAATCAAGGCAAATTGGAAGTAGTCAAACAGGAGATGGCAAGAGTGAACATCAACATTCTAGGAATCAGCCAACTAAAATGGACTGGAATGGGTGAACTTAACTCAGATGACCATTATATCTACTATTGTGGGCAGGAATCCCTTAAAAGAAACGGAGTAGCCATCATGGTCAACAAAAGAGTCTGAAATGCAGTACTGGGATGCAGTCTCAAAAATGACAGAATGATTTGTTTGTTTCCAAGGCAAACCATTTAATATCACATTAATCCAAGTCTATGCCCCAACCAGTAATGCTGAAGAAGCTGACGTTAAACGGTTCTATGAAGACCTACAAGACCTTGTAGAACTAACACCAAAAAAAGATGTCCTTTTCATTATAGGGGACTGGAATGCAAAAGTAGGAAGTCAAGAAACACCTGGGGTAACAGGCAAATTTGACGTTGGAAAACGGAATGAAGCAGGGCAAAGGCTAATAGAGTTCTGCCAAGAGAACTCACTGGTCATAGCAAACACCCTCTTCCAAGAACACAAGAGAAGATGCTACACATGGACATCACCAGATGGTCAAACCGACATCAGATTGATTATATTCTTTACAGCCAAAGATGGAGAGGCTCTATACAGTCAGCAAAAACAACACCAGGAGCTGACTGTGGCTCAGATCATGAACTCCTTATTGCCAAATTCAGACTTAAATTGAAGAAAGTAGGGAAAACCACTAGACCACTCAGTTCAATTCATTAAGATCAGTTGCTCAGTCATTTCCGACTCTTTGCGCCCCATGAATCGCAGCACGTCAGGCCTCCCTGTCCATCACCATCTCCCGGGGTTCACTCAAACTCATGTCTATCGAGCCAGTACAGGTATGACCTAAATCAAATTCGTTATGATTATACAGTGGAAGTGAGAAATAGATCTAAGGGAATAGATCTGATAGATAGAGTGCCTGATGAATTATGGACAGAAGTTCATGACATTGTACAGGAGACAGGGATCAAGACCATCCCCATGGAAAAGCAAAATGTCTGTCTGGGGAAGCCTTACAAATAGCTGTGAAAAGAAGAGAAGCAAAAAGCAAAGGAGAAAAGGAAAGACATAAGCATCTGAATGCAGAGTTCCAAAGAATAGCAAGAAGAGATAAGAAAGCCTTCCTCAGTGATCAATGCAAAGAAATAGAGGAAAACAACAGAATGGGAAAGACTAGAGATCTCTTCAAGAAAATTAGAGATACTAAGGGAAATTTTCAGGCAAAGATGGGCTTGATAAAGGACAGAAATGGTATGGACCTAACAGAAGCAGAAGATATTAAGAAGAGGTGGCAAGAATACAGAGAAGACTGTACAAAAAAGATCTTCACGACCAAGATAATCACGATGGTGTGATCACTCACATAGAGCCAGACATCCTGGAATGTGAAGTCAAGTGGGCCTTAGAAAGCATCACTATGAACAACGCTAGTGGAGGTGATGGAATTCCAGTGGAGCTATTTCAAATCCTGAAAGATGATGCTGTGAAAGTGCTGCACTCAATATGCCAGCAAATTTGGAAAACTCAGCAGTGGCCACTGGACTGGAAAGGGTCAGTTTTCATTCCAATCACAAAGAAAGGCAATGCCAAAGAATGTTCAAACTGTCACACAATTGCACTCATCTCACATGCTGGTAAAGTAATGCTCAAAATTCTCCAAGCCAGGCTTCAGCAATACATGAACCATGAACTTCCAGATGTTCAAGATGGTTTTAGAAAAGGCAGAGGAAACAGAGATCAAATTGCCAATATCCGCTGGATCATGGAAAAAGCAAGAGAGTTCCAGAAAAATATCTATTTCTGCTTTATTGACTATGCCAAAGCCTTTGACTGTGTGGATCAAAATACACTGTGGAAAATTCTGAAAGAGATGGGAATACCAGACCACCTGACCTGCCTCTTGAGAAATCTGTATGCAGGTCAGGAAGCAACAGTTAGAACTGGACATGGAACAACAGACTGGTTCCAAATAGGAAAAGGAGTACATCAAGGCTGTATATTGTCACCCTGCTTATTTAACTTCTATGCAGAGTACATCATGAGAAACCCTGGACTGGAAGAAGCACAAGCTGGAATCAAGATTGCTGGGAGAAATATCAATAACCTCATATATGCAGATGACACCACCCTTATGGCAGAAAGTGAAGAGGAACTAAAAAGCCTCTTGATGAAAGTGAAAGAGGAGAGTGAAAAAGTTGGCCTAAAGCTCAACATTAAGAAAACGAAGATCATGGCATCTGGTCCCCTCACTTCATGGCAAATAGATGGGGAAACAGTGGAAACAGTGTCAGACTTTATTTTTCTGGGCTCCAAAATCACTGCAGATGGTGATTGCAGCCATGAAATTAAAAGACGCTTACTCCTTGGAAGAAAAGTTATGACCAACCTAGATAGCATACTCAAAAGCAGAGACATTTCTTTGCCAACAAAGGTCCATCTAGTTAAGGCTATGGTTTTTCCAGTGGTCATGTATGGATGTGAGAGTTGGTCTGTGAAGAAAGCTGAGCACTGAAGGATTGATGCTTTTGAACTGTGGTGTTGGAGAAGACTCTTGAGAGTCCCTTGGACTGCAAGGAGATCCAACCAGTCCATTCTAAAGGGTATCAGTCCTGGGGGTTCTTTGGAAGGACAGATGCTAGAGCTGAAACTCCAGTACTCTGGCCACCTCACGCGAGGAGTTAACTCATTGGAAAAGACTTTGATGCTGGGAGGGATTGGGGCAGGAGGAGAAGGGGACGACAGAGCATGAGATGGCTGGATGGCATCACCAACTCGATGGACATGAGTTTGGGTGAACTCCAGGAGTTGATGATGGACAAGGAGGCCTGGCGTGCTGCAATTCATGGGGTCGCAAAGAGTCAGACATGACTGAGTAACTGAACTGAACTGAACTGATCATGACCTACAAGACCTTTTAGAACTATACCAAAAAAAGATGTCCTTTTCATCATGGGAGACTGGAATGCAAAAAGAGGAAGTCAACAGATATCTGGAATAACAGGTAAATTTGGCCTTGGAGTACAAATGAAGCAGGACAAAGGCTAACAGAGTTTTGCCAAGAGAACAAACTGGTCACAGCAAACCCCCTCTTCCAACAACACAAGAGAAGACTCTATACATGGACGTCACCAGATGGTCATTAGCAAAATCAGACTGATTATATTCTTTGCAGTCAAAGACGGAGAAGCTCTACACAGTCCTCAAAAGCAAGACCAGGGGCTAACTGTGGCTCAGATCAAGAACTCCTTATTACAAAATTCAGACTTAAATTGAAGAAAGTAGGGAAAACCACTAGACCATTCAGTTGTGACCTAAATCAAATCCTTTACGATTATACAGTAGAAGTGACAAATAGATTCAAGGGATTAGATATGATAGACAGACTACCTGAAGAATTATGGAGAGAGGTTCGTGACATTGTACAGGAGGCAGTGATCAGGACCATCCTCAAGAAAAAGAAATGCAAAAAGGCAAAATGGTTGTCCAAGGAGGCCTTACAAATAGCTGAGAAAAAGAGAGAAGCTAAAGGCAAAGAGAAAAGGAAAGATATACCCATCTGAATGCAGAGTTCCAAAGAATAACAAGGAGAGATAAGAAAGCCTTCCTAAGTGATCAAAGCAAAGAAACAGAGGAAAAGAATAGAATGAGAAAGTCTAGAGATCTCTTTGAGAAAATTAGAGATACCAAGGGAACATTTCATGCAAAGATGTGCACAATAATGGACAGAAATGGTATGGACCAACAGAAGCAGAAGATATTAAGAAAAGGTGGCAAGATTACAAGGAAAAACTATACCAAAAAAAAGATCACAGGGACCCAGATAACCACCATGGTGTGATCACTCACCTGGAATCAGACATCCTGGAGTCTGAAGTCAAGTGGGAAGCATCACTATGAACACAGCTAGTGGAGATGATGAAATTTCAGCTGAGCTATTTCAAAACCTAAAAGATGATGCTGTAAAAGTGCTGTACTCAATATGCCAGCAAATTTGGAAAACTCAGCAAAGGTCACAGGACTTGAAAATTTCAATTTTCATTCCATTTCCAAAGAAAGACAATGTCAAAGAATGTTCAAACTACCACAAAATTGCACCCATCTCACATGCTGGCAAAGTAATGCTCAAAATCTACAAGCTAGGCTTCAACAGTATGTGAACCAAGAACTTCCAGATGTTCAAGCTGGATTTAGAAAAGGCAGAGAAACCAGAGATCAAATTGCCAACATCTGTTGGATCATAGAAAAAGCAAGAGAGCTCCAGAAAAACATCTACTTCCACTTCATTGACTATGCTAAACTTCTGACTGTGTTGATCACAACAAACTGTGGAAAATTCTTCAAGAATGGGAATACCAGACCACCTGACCTGCCTCCTGAAATATCTGTATGCAGGTCAAGAAGCAACAGTTAGGACTGAACATGGAACAATGGATCGGTCCAAATTGCAAAAGGAGTACATCAGTGTTGTATATTGTCACCTTGCTTATTTAACTTACATGCAGAGTACATCATACAAATTGCTGGGCTGGATGAAGCACAAGCCAGAGTCAAGATTGCCAGGAGAAATATCAATAACCTCAGATATGCAGACGACACCACCCTTACGGCAGAAAGCAAAGAGGAACTGAGGAGCCTCTTGGTGAAAGTGAAAGAAGAGAGTGAAAAAATGTGGCTTAAAACTCTACATTCAAAAAATGAAGATCATGGCAGCCCCTGGTCCCATTAATTCATGGCAAATAGATGCGGAAACAATGAGAAACTATTTTCTTAGGCTCCAAAATCACTACATATGGTGACTGCAGCCATGAAATTAAAAGACACTTACTCCTTGGAAGAAAAGCTTTGACCAACCTAGATAACACATTAAAAAGCAGAGATATTACTTTGCCTACAAAGGTCCATCTAGTCAAAGCTATGATTTTTCCAGTAGTCATGTATGGATGTGAGAGTGGGACCATAAGAAAAGCTGAGCACTGAAGAATTGATGCTGTTGAACTGTGGTGTTGGAGAAGACTCTTGAGAGTCCCTAGGACTGAAAAGAGATCCAACCAGTCTATCTAAAGGAAATCAATCCTGATTATTCATTGGAAGGACTGATGCTGAAATGGAAGCTCCAGTACTTTGGCCACCTAATGCAAAGAACTGACTCACTGGAAAAGATCCTGATGTTGGGCAAGATTGAAGGCAAGAGGAGAAGGTGACAATAGAGGGTGAGATGATTGTATGGCATCACCAACTCGATGGACATGAGTTTGATCAAACTTGGGAGTTGGTGATGGGCATGGAGGCCTGGCATGCTGCAGTCCATGGGCTTGCAAAGAGTCAGACAAGCTGAGCAACTCAACTGAACAGAAGTGAGTCATTTCTAAAGAAACTAAAGTGCAGTGGATTTACTGTATTCTGTTAGTTTCAGGTGTACAGCTAAGCGATTCAGTTGTTTTTCAGATTATATTCCATTATAGGTTATAACAAGGTATTGAATATCATTTCCTGTGCTATAAAATAAATCCTTGATACTTATCTATTTTATGTATAAAACCTCCATATTGTTTTCCATAGTGCCTGCACCAATTTGTGTCTCCTTAACAGAGTAGGATGATATTCTTTTCTCCACATCTTTTCCAGCATTTATTTTTGTAGACTTATTGATGATAGACATTCTAACCCATGTGAGGTGATATCTCATTGTGATTTTAATTGTATTTCTCTAATAATTACTGACATTGAGCATCATTTCATGTGTCTGTTGGCTACCTGTATGTCTTTGGAAATTTTTCTACTTAGGCCTCTTGCTCACTTTTTGATTAGGTTGTTTGGTGGGTATTATTTTTTTTTCCTATATTGATTATGAGCTGTTTATGTTTTTTTATATTAGCTTCTTGTCATTCACATAATTTGCAAATATTTTCTCCCATTCTGTAGGTTATTTTTCTTTTGTTGATTTCTTTTGCTATGATAAAGTTTTTAAGTTTGATTAGGTCCCATTTATTTTTGCTTTAATTTGTTTTGCTTTGGGAGCCTATCTAAGAAAATATTGCTAGAATTATGTCAGAGAATGTTTTGCTTATGTTCTCTCCTAGAAGTTTTATGGGGTAATGTCTTATATTTAGGGCTTTAAACTATTTTGTGCTTATTTTTGTATATGTAATAAGGGAGAGTTATGATTTCATTGATTTATATGTAGCTGTCCAGTTTTCTCAATACCACTATGGAATGGACTTTTTTCCATTGTGTATTCTTGCCTCCTTTGTCATAGATTAATTGGCCATGAGTCCATGGGTTTATTTCTGTCTCTATGTTCTGTTCTGTTGATGTATATATCTATTTTGTGTGTGTGTCAGTATCATGCTGTTTTGATTCATGGAGCTTTGTAATATAGTCTAAAGTCTGGACCTGTGATGCCTCCAATTCTGTTCTTTTTCCTCAGGACTGCTTTGATAATTCTGTTCCTTTTATGACTCTATATAAATTTCAGCATTATTCATCCTCTTTCTGTGAAAAATATCTGAGGTATTTTGATAGGGATTGCATTAAATATGCAGATTGCTTTGCATAGTATGGCCATTTTAATAATATTAATTCTTCCAATCCAAGAGCATGGGATATCTTCCCATTCCTTTGAATTATATTCATTTACCATTATCAGTGTTTTATAGTTTTCACTGTATAGGTCTTTCACCTTTTTGGTTAAGTTTATTCCTGTGTTTTTTGTTTCATTTTGTTTTGCTTTCTGGGCATAATGTTAAATAGGATTTCTTTTTTAATTTTTCTTTCTGATATTTTGTTATTAGCGTAAACAATATAACAGAGACTTCTGTATATTAATCGAGTAACTGCTATCTTGCTGAATTCATTAGTTCTAATACTTATTGTGTGGAGACTTTAGGGTTCTCTATATAAAGTACCATGTCATCTTCAAACAGTGACATTTTTACCTCTTCCCTTGCAATTTGTATACCTCCTATTTCTTTTTCTTACCTGATTCCTGTGGCTAAGACTTCCAATACTATGTTGAATAGAGATGGTTAAGTGGGCATCCTTGTCTTGTTCCTAAATTTAGCAGGAAGCCTTTCAGCTTTTCACTGTTGAGTATTATATTGGCTACAGGTTTGCCATAAATGGCTTTTATTGAATTCAGATATATTCCCTCTATAGCCACACTTTAGTGAGAGGTTTTATCATGAATGGGTGTTGAATTTTATCCAATTTTTTTTTACAACCTTTGAGATAATCTTGTGGTTTACATATTGCCTTTTTTTAATGTGGTATAGCAAATTGATAGATTTGCTTATACCAAACCATTCATGTGTCACTGAAATGAATCCAAACTGACCATGGTATGTGAGCTGTTTACATATTGTTGGACTTGATTTGCTAATATTTTGTTGAGGACTTTTGCATCTCTATTAATCAAGGATATTACCCTGTAAAATGTGTTTTATGTATTGTTTTTGTCCAGTTTTGGTATCAGAACAACAGTAGTTTCACTGAATGACATGGTTTCTCCTCTTCAATTTCTTGGAATAGTCGAATAAGGATGTATAAGTTTATCTTTTTACATTTGATACAGTTCCACAGTGAAGCTGTTAAGTCCTGGACTTTTGTTTGCAGGGAGTTTTCAGTAATAAATTACAGATTCTATTTCACTGATAGTGATCAGTCTGTTCAAATTATCTATTAACATTTCATTTTTTCTTTTTTTAATTAATTATTTTTTTGTTGAAGGCTAAGTTTTCATTCCAATTCCAAAGAAAGGCAATGCAAAAGAATGCTCAAACTACCGCACAATTGCACTCATCTCACATGCTAGTAAAGTAATGCTCAAAATTCTCCAAGCCAGGCTTCAGCAATATGTGAACCGTGAACTCCCTGATGTTAAAGCTGGTCTTAGAAAAGGCAGAGGAACCAGAGATCAAATGGCCAACATCCGCTGGATCATGGAAAAAGCAAGAGAGTTCCAGAAAACATCTATTTCTGCTTTATTGACTATGCCAAAGCCTGACTGTGTGGATCACAATAGACTGTGGAAAATTCTGAAGGAGATGGGAATACCAGACCACCTGACCTGCCTCTTGAGAAATCTGTATGCAGATCAGGAAGCAACAGTTAGAACTGGACATGGAACAACAGACTGGTTCCAAATAGGAAAAGGAGTACGTCAAGGCTGTATATTGTCACCCTGCTTATTTAACTTCTATGCAGAGTACATCATGAGAAACGCTGGGCTGGAAGAACACAAGCTGGAATCAAGATTGCGGGGAGAAATACCAATAACCTCAGATATGCAGATGACACCACCCTTATGGCAGAAAGTGAAGAGGAACTAAAAAGCCTCTTGATGAAAGTGAAAGAGGAGAGTGAAAAAGTTGGCTTAAAGCTCAACATTCAGAAAACCAAGATCATGGCATCCAGTCCAATAACTTCATGGTAAATAGATGGGGAAACAGTGGAAACAGTGTCAGACTTTATTTTGGGGGACTCCAAAATCACTGCAGATGGTGACTGCAGCCATGAAATTAAAAGATGCTTACTCCTTGGAAGAAAAGTTATGACCAACCAGATAGTATATTCAAAAGCAGAGACATTACTTTGCCGACTAAGGTCCGTCTAGTCAAGGCTATGGTTTTTCCAGTAGTCATGTATGGACGTGAGAGTTGGACTGTGAAGAAGGCTGAGTGCCGAAGAATTGATACTTTTGAACTGTGGTGTTGGAGAAGACTCTTGAGAGTCCCTTGGACTGCAAGGAGATCCAACCAGTCCATTCTGAAGGAGATCAGCCCTGGAATTTCTTTGGAAGGAATGATGCTAAAGCTGAAGCTCCAGTACACTGGCCACCTCATGTGAAGAGTTGACTCATTGGAAAAGACTCTGATGCTGGGAGGGATTGGGGCAGGAGGAGAAGGGGATGACAGAGGATGAGATGGCTAGATGGCATCATGGACTTGATGGACGTGAGTCTGAGTGAACTCTGGGAGATGGTGATGGACAGGGAAGCCTGGCATGCTGTGATTTATGGGGTCGCAAAGAGTCGGACACGACTGAGTGACTGAACTGAACTGAACTAAATTGCTTTACAATATTGTATTGGTTTTGCCATACATCAACATGAATCAGCCACGGGTATACACGTGTTCCCAATCCTGAATCTCCTCCCACTTCCCTCCCCATACCATCTCTCTGGGTCATCCCAGTGCACCAGCCCCAAGCATCCTGTATCATGCATTGAACCTAGACTGGCGATTCGTTACTTATGTGATATTATACATGTTTCAATGCCATTCTCCCAAATCATCGCACCCTCTCCCTCTCCCACAGAGTCCAAAAGACTTCTATACATATGTGTCTCTTTGCTGTCTCGCATACAGGGTTATCGTTACCATCTTTCTAAATTCCATATATATGTGTTAGTATACTGTATTGGTGTTTTTCTTTCTGGCTTACTTCACTCTGTACAATAGGCTTCAGTTTCACCCACCTCCTTAGAACTGATTCAAATGTATTCTTTTTAATGGCTGAGTAGTACTCTATTGTGTATATGTACCACAGCTTTCTTATCCATTCATCTGCTGATGGACATCTAGGTTGTTTCCATGTCCTGGCTATTCTAAACAGTGCTGCGATGAACATTGGGGTACACGTGTCTCTTTCAATTCTGATTTCCTCAGTGTGTATGCCCAGCAGTGGGATTGCTGGGTCATAAGGCAGTTCTATTTCCAGTCTTTTAAGGAATCTCCACTCTGTTCTCCATAGTGGCTGTACTAGTTTGCATTCCCACCAACAGTGTAAGAGGGTTCCCTTTTCTCCACACCCTCTCCAGCGTTTATTGCTTGTAGACTTTTGGATAGCAGCCGTTCTGACTGGTGTGAAATTGTACCTCATTGTGGTCTTGATTTGCATGTCTCTGATAATGAGTGATGTTGAGCATCTTTTCATGTGTTTGTTAGTCATCTGTATGTCTTCTTTGGAGAAATGTCTATTTAGTTCTTTGGACCATTTTTTGATTGGGTCATTTATTTTTCTGGAATTGAGCTGCAGGAGTTGCTTATATTTTTGAGATTAATTCTTAGTCCATTGCTTCGTTTGCTATTATTTTCTCCCATTCTGAAGCCTGTCTTTTCACCTTGCTTATAGTTTCCTTTGTTGTGCAGAAGCTTTTAATTTTACTTAGGTCCCATTTGTTTATTTTTGCTTTTATTTCCAATATTCTGGGAGGTGGGTCATAGAGGATCCTGCTGTGATTTATGTTGGAGAGAGTTTTACCTATGTTATCCTCTAGGGGTTTTATAGTTTCTGGTCTTACATTTAGATCTTTAATCCATTTTGAGTTTATTTTTGTGTATGGTGTTAGTAAGCGTTCTAGTTTCATTCTTTTACAAGTGGTTGACCAGTTTTCCCAGCACCACTTGTTAAAGAGATTGTCTTTGATCCATTGTATATTCTTGCCTCCTTTGTCGAAGATAAAGTGTTCATAGGCATGTGGATTTATCTCTGGGCTTTCTATTTTGTTCCATTGATCTGTATTTCTGTCTTTGTGCCACTACCATACTGTCTTGATGACTATGGCTTTGTAGTAGAGCCTAAAGTCAGGCAGATTTATTCCTCCAGTTCCATTCTTCTTTCCCAAGAATGCTTTGGCTATTCGAGGTTTTTTGTATTTCCATACAAATTGTGAAATTATTTGTTCTAGCTCTGTGAAAAATACCGTTGGTAGCCTGATAGGGATTGCATTGAATCTGTAGACTGCTTTGGGTAGTATACTCATTTTCACTATATTGATTCTTCTGATCCATGAACATGGTATATTTCTCCATCTATTAGTGTTCTTTTTTATTTCTTTCACCAGTGTTTTATAGCTTTCTATATATAGGTCTTTAGTTTCTTTAGGTAGATATATTCCTAAGTATTTTATTCTTTTCATTGTAATGGTGAATGGAATTGTTCCCTTAATTTCTTTTTCTATTTTTTTCATTATTAGTGTATAGGAATGCAAGGGATTTCTGTGTGTTGATTTTATATCCTGCAACTTTACTATATTCATTGATTAGCTCTAGTAATTTTCTGGTGGAGTCTTTAGGGTTTTCTACGTAGAGGATCATGTAATCTGCAAACAGTGAGAGTTTTACTTCTTCTTTTCCAATTTGGATTCCTTTTATTTCTTTCTCTGCTCTGATTGCTGAGGCCAAAACTTCCAGAACTATGTTGAATAGTAGTGGTGAAAGCGGGCACCCTTGTCTTGTTCCTGACTTTAGGGGAAATGCTTTCAATTTTTCACCGTTGAGGGTAATGTTTGCTGTGGGTTTGTCATATATAGCTTTTATTATGTTGAGGTATGTTCTTTCTATTCCTGCTTTCTGGAGAGTTGTTTCGTTTTTGTTTTTTTTTAATCACAAATGGATGTTGAATTTTGTCAAAGGCTTTCTCTGCATCTATTGAGATAATCATATGGCTTTTATTTTTCAATTTGTTAATGTGGTATATTACATTGATTGATTTGCAGATATTGAAGAATCCTTGCATCCCTGGGATAAAGCCCACTTGGTCATGGTGTATGATCTTTTTAATGTGTTGTTGGATTCTGATTGCTAGAATTTTGTTAAGGATTTGTGCATCTATGTTCATCAGTGATACTGGCCTGTAGTTTTCTTTTTTTGTGGCATCTTTGTCAGGTTTTGGTATTAGGGTGATGGTGGCCTCATAGAATGAGTTTGGAAGTTTACCTTCCTCTGCAATTTTCTGGAAGAGTTTGAGTAGGATAGCTGTTAGCTCTTCTCTAAATTTTTGGTAGAATTCACTGTGAAGTCATCTGGGCCTGGGCTTTTGTTTGCGGGAAGATTTCTGATTACAGTTTCAGTTTCTGTGCTTGTGATGGGTCTGTTAAGGTTTTCTATTTCTTCCTTGTTCAGTTTTGTAAAGTTGTACTTTTCTAAGAATTTGTCCATTTTATTGGCATATAATTGCTGATAGTAGTCTCTTATGATCCTTTGTATTTCTGCGTTGTCTGTTGTGATCTCTCCATTTTCATTTCTAATTTTATTGATTTGATTATTCTCCCTTTGTTTCTTGATGAGTCTGGCTAATGGTTTGTCAATTTTATTTCTCCTTTCAAAGAACCAGCTTTTGCCTTTGTTGATTTTTGCTATGGTCTCTTTTGTTTCTTTTGCATTTATTTCTGCCCTAATTTTTAAGATTTCTTTCCTTCTATTAACCCTTGGGTTCTCCATTTCTTCTTTTTCTAGTTGCTTTAGGTGTAGAGTTAGGTTATTTATTTGACTTTTTTCTTGTTTCTTGAGGTATGCCTGCATTGTTGTGAACTTTCCCCTTAGCACTGCTTTTACAGTGTCCCACAGGTTTTGGGTTGTTGTGTTTTCATTTTCATTCATTTCTATGCATATTTTGATTTCTTTTTTGATTTCTTCTGTGATTTGTTGGTTATTCAGAAGCGTGTTGTTCAACCTTCACATGTTGGAATTTTTAATAGTTTTTCTTCTGGCAAATTATCTATTAATATTTCTTCTTGACTCAATTTTGGCAGCCTGCAAGTTTCTAGAAATTTGTCCATTTTTTCTAGGTAATCCTGTCGACATGTAACTATTCATAGAATTGTCTCATTCTTTTGTGCATTACTGTGGCATCAGTTTGTTGTGGTTTTTTTTTCCTCTTTCATGTCTTTTTTTGTTGTTTTTTCTTTGGAGGGGGTCCCCTCTTTTTTATTCTTGGTGAACCTGGCTAAAGGTTTGTTGATTTTATTTATCTTGTCAATAATCAGTTTTTGTTTTTATTGATCTTTTCTATTGTTTTTTTCATTTCTGTGTTATTTATTTTCTCTCTGGTCTCTATTATTTCCTTCCTTCTGCTGACTGGGTTTTGTTTGTTCTTTTTCTAATTCTTTTAGGTGGCAAGTTAGCTTGTTTATTTGAGATTCTTCTTGTGTCTTCAGGAAGGCCTGTCACTATGAATTTCCTTCTTAGAATTGCTTTAGCTGTATCCCATAGATTTTGTTAAGTTGTGTTTTCATTTCCATTTTCTTGAGGGATTTTCTGATTTCTTCTTTGATTTCATCATTGATATTTACTTTCCGTGGTTTGGTCTGATCCCATTGTTCTTTCTGTGTTTAATTTCTAGCTTTATACCAATATAGTCAGAAAAAAAAAATGCTTGAAATAATTTCTATCCTTTTAAATTTGTTTTGTGAACTAGTATGTGCTCTATCCTAGAGAACGTTCCTTGCATTTTTGAAAAGAATCTGTATTCTGATTTTTTGGATATAGTATCATATAGAAATAAATTCAGTCCAACTGGTTATTAGGATCTCTGTTGCCTTATGATCTCTCCATTGGTGTCAGTAAGGTGTTAAAATTTACTATTATTGTATTATGATCAATTTATTCCTTTATCCCTGTTAATATTTGTTTTATATAGTTAGGTGCCTCTATATTGGATGCATAGATGTTAATGAGTGTAATATCCCCTTCTTGTATTGATCCCTTTATCATTAGATAATGCCTTTCTGTGTCTTTTTTTTTTATAGCCTTTGTTTTAAAGTCTATTTTGTCTGATGTGAGTATTTGCCACAGCCAATCTCTTGTCATTTCCATTTGCATGAAATATCTTTTTCCATCCCCCTCGCTTTCAGTTTGTCTTTCACCCTGATGTGAATCTCTTATAGGCAGCTGTTTTGCTGACAATTTTGCTTTCATTTTAAGTTTGAAGGAATTGTTCACAAAAGAAACCACTAATTACACACAAATAAAAAATTTCAATGTTTAATAGGGGATTATTTGACTTAATTTCAACATACAGCCATTAAAAGAAACAATAGAAGTTAACAGTATATACATCACCAAATTGGGCCGACAACCTACATCCAGAACTGAACAGTGCTAGGAAGCCCTGAATGGCAGCAATCTGGAGTCGCAGTTGGGGAAGGGTCCTGGGCAGTGTGTCCATTCCATGAGTGATACTTCAAATCTCAGCTTTGGAGGCTCCTGTTTATAATCCCAGGCTGCAAACTGATATTATCATCAGATTGCATGCAAAAATGCAACTCTGTTTTTGTTTTATTTCAGTTTGTTTTTTTAACTTAAACAATGTTATTTGTTTCACCTTTAGAGTCATAAGATTTCTTAGACCTCAGAAGCCTAACTAGGCCACCAGGGGCTCAGGAAAATTATACGATTTTATCTAAAGTGCCACTTGATTTGCTAGTAACGATTGGTGTGTTTTGCAGGTAGGTACATGATCTGGGCAGTGTTCAGGCAGATCAGAAGCAGCTGAAAGGCCTGCTCTCCTGTTTCTGAAGCCTGAAGAAGACTACTTCCTGAACAGGACTACTACTTTCCTTGACAGTAACATATCATAGGTTCTTGTTTTATTATATAATCTGTCACTCTGTATTTTTTTATTGGAGAATTTAGTCCATTGACATTTAAAGCAGTTATTGATAGGTATATACTTATTGCCACTTAAATCTTTATTTTCCAAATGTCTTTGTAGTTCTCTTTTGTTCATCTCTTCTTGTTATTATTTTTCCTTTTCTGTTTTGATAATTTTCTTTGCAGTATGCGTGAGTTCTTTCCTTTTTGTTTGTTTTTTTTGGAATCTATTGTATGTTTTAAATTTGTGCTTATCATGGAGTTCGAGTATGTTGACCCATAACTGTACTTTTTTAAACTGATAGTCATTCAAGTTAAAATATAGTCTAAATTAATTTAAAATATATACATACTCTAAATGATTTATGTTTTTATACTCCATTCTCCTATATTTTGTGATTTTGATATCCTATTTTAAAACTTTGTGCTTATCCTTTTACTATTAATTATAGTTAAAAATCACTTTTTACAATTATTAAAATTGCTTTTTAATCTATTTTCTGGCTCATTAAAGCGATAGTCAAGAATAGTAAGAATGTTTAGGACTCTGAGCCCAGGAAACAGCATCTCAGTAGCTCTGAGAAAACTGCTCCAAGGAGGTCAGAGGGAAAATCAGGCTATATACAAGTTTGCAACAAAGGTGTGTCCAGTATTTTTGGTGTGAGGGCTGATTTTGATATGGATGCTGTGCAGAGTATGCTGGCTGTTATCTCCTTGATAGGGTGTATGGTTTGTGTTAGAGGATTTAAATCCTGTGCAGGAATGAAGCAGGGCTTCTTCTTTGATCTGTTGTTATTGTGACCTATTGTGGCAAGGTTTGCCCCCAGTTTTTGGAGTTTTTGCCCCCTGAGACACAGATTCTATCAGCCTCCATTTTATTTGAGTGCAAGACCTGCTGCAAAGGATGTGAATACTAAAGCAAGTGAAGTACTTGTTAACACAGAGGACGCATCTGCCTCCTGTGTACATACCTGTGATTCCACTCAGAAGCAGCCCCAGTTTGCATCTCTTTTCCTCTTGTGTTCATCCCAGATATAGTACAAGGCTATGATTGGGGGTCAGGGCATTGTGACTGCAGGAATTGGGATGGCTGTGCTGCCCCCAAATCTGGGCTGCCTCTGTGGCAGACTTCTCCCAGGATATATCTGCTCCAGATCTAATGTAAGCTATGGTGTGAAGTGGGTAGGGTGGAGGCACTCTCACTGGAAAATAATCTGCTGAGTTCTCCTGCCCAGGGCCTGTTTGCCTAAAATTCAGAAGTTAGCCACTGAGCCCTCTTGTGGGGCTGCCTTGTGCACACATTGATGATATTCACAGCAGATGAATATAGATGTCAAGGCTATAAATTAGTGCCACAAATTCACTGAGTTCTGTTAGGTAGTTAGAATAGGGAAAAGGAGTCCAGAATGGCGGTGGCTAAAAGACAAGGAAGAGAAAAGCCCACGAAAATAGAACAGAGGAAGGTCAAAGGAAGATCCGAGGACCGGAGTGAGGACTTCAGGTAGGACAGCACTCCTGACTAAGCCCAATTTACATAGGGCAGGCCCAGGGGGAAGAAAAAAGCATATAAAAAGAGGAGTCAAAGTGCTCTCTCGCTCTCTCTCCTTGTGCACTGGGGCGCTCTTCTCTTCGCGTCTTTAGATCGACATGCCCTCATGCCTCAAAGATAGATTTTCCTGCTATCTTCTAAATAAAATAGAGCTGTAACACTGATTTGTCTAAAAGCTATAACACGGTCTGTCCAAGACCCGAGAGCACCAATGGGGGCTTTAATGTCTGTCACTCCAAATCTTTGTTGTGATGAGACCAAAACTGAGGAGCATACACTCACATGACAGTTCCATATGAACTATTCTCTCTAAGGGTAATAATAGGCATAGTTCATAAAGCACCCAGCCTTGTCTTGTAATATTATCAGGTTGATCATTTTTAGTATGATTTAATTGTTCCCAGCATACAGAAGCTTTTAAACTTAAACGAACATAGCTTTATGTTAACCATATAGATCCATCCCATAATTGTGGGAGCTTTCCTTTTAATAGATGACAGGTTAGTTTCTTGATTAAGACTTAGCTTGTCATGCTGATTGAGTTTGAATGACTCTAAGAGGAAACTCTGCAAGGAGATCCAACCAGTCCACTCGAAAGGAAATCAGTCCTGAATATTCATTGGAAGGACTGATGCTGAAGTTGAAACTCCAATAGTTTGCCCACCTGATGAGAAGAACTGACTCATTTGGAAAGACGCTGATGCTGGGCAAGATTGAAGGCAGGAGGAGAAGGGAACAACAGAGGATGAGATGGTTGGATGGCATCACTGACTCAATGGACTTGAGTTTGAGTAGAGTCCAGGAGTTGGTGATGTACAGGGAAGCCTGGCGTGCTGCAGTCCATGGTGTTGCAAAGAGTCAGACATGACTGAGCAACTGAAATAAACTGAAGAGAAAACTTAATCTATGGCCAGCATCAGAGCACGTATTATTAGTTGGCCAGGTGAGAGGATCCCATCTAGTAATATTATGAATAGACAGAACAGGACTGAACTCTTATCTAAAATAAATTTCCTAGGGGGGTATTCAGTCAGAATCCAGGAGGACAGAAATCCACCAAGTTAACCCAGAAGTACTAGACACAGGTAACTGGCCACAACAATTGGATTGAGTTTTAAACTAGCATAGAATCATGTCCATGATAGAAAACATTTGATTGATAGGCACAGGTCCAAGGAATCAAGAAAACATAAATGATCATATGAATCAGATCAACATCTGAGCAAGCTGTCTACTTCTGATGTTGTTATCTTCTCATCATAGTGTAATGCAACTTCCTCTTTGAGACTCATTTTAAGGTGAGTTTGAGGTCAGCAGGCCTCTCTATAGACCAGCCCAGCTTAGGGGCCTTTGGAAGTGGCAGTTAATTCAACAGTCAACTTCCCTTCAGTTTCACTGTGCATCAGTCAGTTAAGAGTACCTGACAGAAAGGTCCTTCCACCCAGGTTTGAGACAGTTTCTTAAATTATGTCTTTTGCCAGTATTGGTTGCAGGTTGTGTGTGGGGCATCTGATCTTCACCCAAAGATAAATTACTGAGATAAGCTTCAGAAACAAATCTTGATGTCCTTTAAAATTTTAATTAAATTCTACATTAATATATCCAAACAGCAAAGAACTATCTAGGAAAAGATTCTTAGCAGATGCAGACCTCCATTAATAAACTGGGGTTTCAGTTCAGTTTAGTTCGGTCCAGTCGCTCAGTCATGTCCGACTCTTTGCGACCCCATGAATCACAGCTCGCCAGGCCTCCCTGTCCATCACCATCTCCCGGAGTTCACTCAAACTCACGTCCATTGAGTCCATGATTTCATCCAGCCACCTCATCCTCTGTCATCCCCTTTTCCTCCTGCCCTCAATCCCTCCCAGCATCACAATCTTTTCCAACGAGTCAACTCTTCACATGAGGTGGCCAGTGTACTGGAGCTTCAGCTTTAGCATCATTCCTTCCAAAGAACATCCAGGGCTGATCTCCTTTGGAATGGACTGATTGGATCTCCCTGCAGTCCAAGGGACTCTCAAGAGTCTTCTCCAACACCACAGTTCAAAAGCATCAATTCTTCAAGCTTTCTTCACAGTCCAACTCTCGCATCCATACATGACCACTGGAAAAACCATAGCCTTGACTAAACGAAACTTTGTTGGCAAAGTAATGTCTCTGCTTTTCAATATGCTATCTGGGTTAGACATAACTTTTCTTCCAAGGAGTAAGCGTCTTTTAATTTCATGGCTGCAATCACCATCTGCAGTGATTGTGGAGCCTAAAAAGATAAAGTCTGACACTGTTTCCACTGTTTCCCCATCTATTTGCCATGAAGTGAGGGGACCAGATGCCATGATCTTCGTTTTCTGAATGTTGAGCTTTAAGCCAACTTTTTCACTCTCCTCTTTCACTTTCATCAAGAGGCTTTTTAGTTCCTCTTCACTTTCTGCCATAAGGGTGGTGTCATCTGCATATCCGAGGTTATTGATATTTCTCCCGGCAATCTTGATTCCAGCTTGTGTTTCTTCCAGTCCAGCATTTCTCATGATGTACACTGCATAGAAGTTAAATAAGCAGGGTGACAACATACAGCTTTGGCATACTCCTTTTCCTATTTGGAACCAGTCTGTTGTTTCACGTCCAGTTCTAACTTGCTTCCTGACCTGCATACAGATTTCTCAAGAGGCAGGTCAGGTGGTCTGGTATTCCCATCTCTTTCAGAATTTTCTAGTTTCTTGTGATCCACATAGTCAAAGGCTTTGGCATAGTCAATAAAGCAGAAATAGATGTTTCTGGAACTCTCTTGCTTTTTCCATGATCCAGCAGATGTTGGCAATTTGATCTCTAGTTCCTCTTCCTTTTCTAAAACCAGCTTGAACATCAGCAAGTTCACGGTGCACGTATTGCTGAAGCCTGGCTTGGAGAATTTTGAGCATTACTTTACTAGCGTGTGAGATGACTGCAATTGGGTGGTAGTTTGAGCATTCTTTGGCATTGCCTTTCTTTGAGGTTGGAATGAAAACTGACCTTTTCCAGTCCTGTGGCCACTGCTGAGTTGTCCAAATTTGCTGGCATATTGAGTGCAGCACTTTCACAGCATCATCTTTCAGAATTTGAAATAGCTCAACTGGAATGCCATCACCTCCACTAGCTTTGATCATAGTGATGTTTTCTAAGGCCCACTTGACTTCACATTCCAGGATGTCTGGCTCTAGGTGAGTGATCACACCATCGTGATTATCTTGGTCATGAAGGTCTTTTTTGTACAGTTCTTCTGTGTATTCCTGCCACCTCTTCTTAATATCTTCTGCTTCTGTTAGGTCCATACCATTTCTGTCCTTTATCGAGCCCATCTTTGCATGAAATGTTCCCTTGGTATCTCTTATTTTCTTGAAGAGATCTCTAGTCTTTCCCATTCTATTGTTTTCCTCTATTTCTTTGCATTGACGGCTGAGGAAGGCTTTCTTATCTCTTCTTGCTATTCTTTGGAACTCTGCTTTTGGATGCTTATATCTTTCCTTTTCTCATTTGTTTTTCACTTGTCTTCTTTTCACAGCTATTTGTAAGGCCTCCCCAGACAGCCATTTTGCTTTTTTGCATTTCTTTTCCATGGGGATGGTCTTGATCCCTGTCTCCTGTACAATGTCATGAACCTCATTTCATAGTTCATGAAGCACTCTATCAATCAGATATAGTCCCTTAAATCTATTTCTCCCTTCCACTGTATAATCATAAAGGATTTGGTTTAGGTCATACTTGAATGGTCTAGTGGTTTTCCCTACTTTCTTCAATTTAAGTCTGAATTTGGTAATAAGGAGTTCATGATCTGAGCCACAGTCAGCTCCTGGTCTTGTTTTTGCTGACTGTATAGAGCTTCATCATCTTTGGCTGCAAAGAATATAATCAATATGATTTCGTTGTTGACCATCTGGTGATGTTTATTAAAACATCTTTTTCTCTCTAAGATCATCATTTTTACAGGTCTGGGCTCAATAAACTTGACCTCGTGATATAACCGTAATTGATCACAGACTTTTTTGCTTTGCTGAAACTTTTAGAGTCACAGACTGAAGGCTAGGAAAGTCATGTCAAAGGCTTATCACAGATTTTGCCTAACATATATAAGTGAATTCCTCCCTTCTCGAGGGCTCCATAATGCTTTGAGATTTCTGTATCTCCTTGTGAGATAACTTTCTTAACTTATCTGATTAAGTTACTGGAAACTAAGAGTTTCCAATCTCTGGAGGGTTCACAGATTAAAAAGATAACTGTTTCAATTTGTTTATAAAATATAATTTTACCAAATTATTGTCATAATTAGTTTGAGGGCAAGGTTTTTTTCTTACACCTGGAAAACATAGATTCAAACCAGTAATTTTTCAGATAGAAACCATAAAATTTCTAAGCATATTTGCCAATTCATTCAGTCCTTTTGTTAAATTTTGTGAATTCATCAGGTTTCACATTAGAATCCTTACCCAGTTCAGAAACTAGTGTTTATCCAAAAGTCCTTTCTATAAAGCTTTTGAAGAGGAAGGATTTTTGTGAAACTTGGCTAGTGCTATGACAATATTTTGAGATAATAACTAGAATTATGACTGATAGCAAAAAACATCAGAATTTTAAGAAGCCCATATAGTTTCTAAGATCTCTATATTACTAATATTTACCATAAAATATCTCTTACCCTTATTAATCAGGGGGCAGACGGATGTGCTATACATATATGTCGGTCTTGGGTGCAATTTCTAAAGGATGGAATGATCTCTGTTCGTTTCCAAGACAAACCATTCAATATCACAGTAATCCAAGTCTATGCCCCAAGCACTAATGCCAAAGAAGCTGAAGTTGAATGGCTCTATGATGACCTACAAGACCTTCTAGAACTAACACCCAAAAAAGATGTCCTTTTCATTATAGAGCACTGGAAGGCAAAAGTAGGAAGTCAAGGGATACCTGGAATAACAGGCAAGTTTGTCCATGGAGTACAATATGAGGAAGGGCAAAGGCTGGCAGAGTTTTGCCAAGAGAACACACTGGTCCTAGCAAACACCCTTTTCCAACACAAGAGAGAACCCTACACAAGGACATCACCAGATGATCAATACTGAAATCAGATTGATTATATTCTTTGCAGCAGAAGATGGAGAAGCTCTAACAGCCCTCAAAAACAAGACCAGAAGCTGACTGTGGCTCAGATCATGAACTCCTTGTTGCCACCAGTGCCAGTGAAGTTGCTCAGTTGTGTCCGACTCTTTATGATCCCATGGACTGTAGCAAACCAGGCTCCTCCATCCATCCAACTTTCCAGGCAACAGTATTGAAGTGGGTTGCCATTTCCTTCTCCAGGGGATCTTCCCGACCCGGGGATCGAACCCAGGTCTCCCCCATTGCAGGCAGACACTTTACCATATGAGCTACCAAGGAAGCCCCCTGCTACTGCTACTGCTGCTAAATCACTTCAGTCGTGTCCAACTCTGTGCGACTCCATAGATGGCAGCCTACCAGGCTCCACCGTCCTTGGGATTCTCCAGGTAAGAACACTGGAGTGGGTTGTCATTTCCTTCTCCAATGCATGAAAGTGAAAAGGGAAAGTGAAGTCGCTCAGTCGTGTCTGACTCTTAGCGACCCCATGGCCTGCAGCCTACCAGGTTCCTCCATCCATGGGATTTTCCAGGCAAGAGTACCTGAGTGGGGTGCCATTGCCTTCTCCAAGGAAGCCCACATTCAGACCTAAATTGAAGAAAGTAGGGAAAACCATTAGACAATTCAGGTATGACCTAAATCAAATACCTTATGATTATACAGTGGAAGTGACAAATAGATTCAAAAGATTAGATCTGATAGAGTGCCTAAAGGACTATGGATGGAAGTTCATGGCATTGTACAGGAAGCAGTGATCAAAACCACCCCAAGGAAAAGAAATGCAAAAGGGCCAAATGGTTGTCTGAGGAGGCCTTACAAATAGCTGAGAAAAGAAGAGAAGCTAAAGGCAAAGGCAAAAAGGAAAGATATACTCATCTGAATGCAGAGTTCCAAAGATTAGTAAGGAGAGATAAGAAACCCTTTCCTCGGTGATCAGTGCAAAGAAATAGAGTCAAACAATAGAATGGGAGAGACTAGAGATTTCTTCAAGAAAATTAGAGATACAAAGGGACCATTTCATGCAAAGATGGGCACAATAAAGGACAGAAATGGCATGAACCTAACAGAAGCAGAAGACATTAAAAAGAGGTGGCAAGAATACACAGAAGAACTATACAAAAAAGATCTTAATGACTCAGATAACCATGATGGTGTGATCACTCACCTAGAGACAGACATCCTAGAATGTGAATTCAATTGGGCCTTAGAAAGCATCACTACAAACAAAGCTAGTGAAGGTGATGGCATTCCAGTTGAGCTATTTCAAATTCTGAAAGATGATGCTGTGAAAGTGCTGCACTCAATATGCCAGCAAATTTGGAAAACTCAGCAGTGGCTACTGGACTGGAAAAGATCAGTTTTCATTCCAACCTCAAAGAAAGGCAATGCCAAAGAATGTTCAAACTACCACACAGTTGCACTCATCTCACATGCTAGCAAAATAATGCTCAAAATTCTCCAAGCTAGGCTTCAATGGTACCTGAACCAAGAACTTCCAGATGTTCAAGCTGGATTTATAAAAGGCAAAGAAACCAGAGATCAAATTGCCAACAGCCTTTGGATCATAGAAAAAGCAAGAGAGTTCTAGAAAAACATCTACTTCTGCTTTATTGACTACACCAAAGCCTTTGACTGTGTGGATGATGACAAATTGTTAAAAATTCTGAAAGAGATGGGAATATCAGGCCACCTGATCTGCCTCCTGAGAAATCTGTATGCAGGTCAAGAAGCAACAGTTAGAACCAGACATGGAACAATGGACTGGTTTCAAATTGATAAAGGAGTATTCCAAGGCTGCATATTGTCACCCTGCTGATTTAACATATATGCAGGATACATCATGTGAAATGTCGGGCTAGATGAAGCATAAGCTAGAATCAAGATTGCCAGGAGAAATATTAATAACCTCAGATATGCACATGACACCTCCCTTATGATAGAAAGCAAAGAGGAACTGAGGAGCCTCTTGATCAAAGTGAAAGAGGAGAGTGAAAAATCTGGCTTAAAACTCAACATTCAAAAAATGAAGATCATGGCATCTGGTCCCCTCACTTCATGGCAAATACATGGGGAAAGAATGGAAACAGTGAGAGACTTTCTTTTCTTGGGCTCCAAAATCACTGCAGATGGTGACCGCGTATTGAAAAGCAGAGACATGACTTTGCCAAAAGGTCCTTCTAGTCCAAGCTATGGTTTTTCCAGTTCTCATGTATGGATGTGAGAGTTGTACCATAAAGAAAGTTGAGCACAGAGGAATTGATGCTTTTGAACTGTGGTGTTGAAGAAGACTCTTGGGAGTCTCTGGGACTGCAAGGAGATCCAACCAGTCAATCCTAAAGGAAATTAGTCCTGAATATTCATTGGAAGGACTGATGCTGAAGCTGAAGCTCCAATACTTTGGCCACCTGATGTGAAGAACTGACTCATTGGAAAAGAGCCTGATGCTGGGAAAGACTGCTGGCAGGAGGAGAAGGGGACGACAGAGGATGAAATGGTTGGGTGCCATTACCGACTCAATGGACATGAGTTTGAACAAGTTTGGGGATTTGGTGAAGGACAAGGAGGCCTGGTGTGCTGCAGTCCCTGGGGTTGCAAAGATTCAGACACGACTGAGCAATTGAACTGAACTGAACTGAACCATCTTGCTGGGGTCTGGATCAGATTCATTTGTAGAGTTAGGGAGAATGAAGCAATGAGCCACTGAAATCAAAAGTCAGAATAGAGAGGGACAGGGAATGGGGTAGTAAAGTGGAAGGGCCTTCAGTCTCACAAAACATCTTTGGAAGGGTTAGTCTTTGGAAGGGGTGTATTAATCTGTTCACAGGTGGGAAGGATTAGATTATTTCTCTCTGATCTGAGTAAAGTGAAAGTGAAAGTGAAGGTCACTCAGTTGTGTCCAACTCTTTGTGACCCCATGGACTACACAGTCCATGGAATTCTCCAGGCCAGAAAAGTGGAGTGGGTAGCCTTTCCCTTCTCCAGGGGATCTTCCCAACCCAGGGATCAAACCCAGGTCTCCTGAATTGCAAGTGGATTCTTTACCAGCTGAGCCACAAGGGAAGCCCAAGAATACTGGAGTGGGTAGACTATCCCTTCTTCTGGGGAACTTCCCAACCCAGGAATCGAACTGGGGTCTCCTGCATTGCAGCAGATTCTTTATCAACTGACCTATCAGGGAAACCTGATCTGAATAAAGGTACTTTAATTTACAGTCAGGGAGAGGGGTAGGGTCCTCTGAGTCAGGCCATTATGTATGATTGCAATAACAAAAACAACAAGAAGCAAGTCAAAGGAACAGTTTCCCACATGGGGTCAGAATTGACTTCTTCTCTGCAACAGCAATACTAACTTATGATTTTTTTTCCTGCCTTGATGTTATTTTAATAATTTCATTTATCTATCTTTGGCTGCGCTTGGTCTTCCTTGCTGCTCAGGTCTTTCTATAGTTGCAGCAAGTGGGGGCTATTCTCTAGTTGTGGTGCATGGGCTTCTCTTGTTGTGGATCAAGGCTCTAGAGTTGAGGGCTTCAGTATCTGTGGTGCTTGGGCTCAGTAGTTGCAGTTCCTGGGCTCTAGAGCACAGGCTCAATATTTGCAGCACACAGGCTTCATTACTTCATGGCCTGTGGGATCTTCCTAGGCCAGGGAAAGAATCCAAGTCTTCTGCATTGGCAGGAGGATTTTTTACTACTGAGCCACCAGGGAAACCTTTATTATTATTATTATTAAGTGATTACCATGTGTCAGAAACTGAGGCCTACAGAGGTATGCAAATTGCCCAGTATCACACAGTTAACAAGTGATATACTCAAACGCAGATTTGCTGACTCCAGAGTTTGGGCTCTGAAGGGTAAATGTTTATAGTCTCAAGATAGACTTGAACGGAAGGTATATTATGGAAGCAGAAAGAAGATTCTTGATGCAGAAAGGCAAGAGATAGCACTAACAAAATAAAAAGGAATCAAGAATGATATTATTTACTAAGAAAGTGACATATGTAGCTTTTTAAAAAGTAAAAGTTTGGTAGGCAAACAAGGAGATAGGGAGAACATTACAAGTGAAAATAAGAATACAAACTACAAACATGCAAGGTGTGGCTAGATGACAGAGGGCCTATGGAGACCCCAAGTCAAAAATATCTGAACACCTCCCATCAACCAACTTAGACAAGAGTTTATCTTCCCCAAAGGTATAATTCTAAATAAGGAGAAATCTAGGAAACAGGTCACTCACCTTTTTATTAATGTATTTAATAATTAAAGACTGAGTGCTTACTCTTTGTCAGACACTTCCTGGTTATTGAGTGGAAACAGCATGGAAGATGGAGTGGGGAAGTAACTAAATAAATAAACTCATTAATAATACATAGCAAGGATATCAGATAATTATAAGTTCTAGAGACAAGAGGAAAGGAATAGAAAAGTAGAAATTAGTAATAACATGAAGACAAACTTGTGTTTGGTTTTCGGGTTAAGCTATCACCGACTCAATGGACGTGAGTTTAAGTGAACTCCGGGAGTTGGTGATGGACAGGGAGGCCTGGAGTGCTGCGATTCGTGGGGTCGCAAAGAGTCGGACATGACTGAGCAACTGAACTGAACTGATTCTCTCCTCTGCTTTTAGCTCTCATCAAATTAAAGTCATTTTAACAGATAGTGTAGTAAACATATATGTCTATTCTTATTCCTCTTCAAAATATCAGCAAATGATATAGTATACATTAACAACAAGTGTTAAATCCACAAGGACAAAGAGGACAGAAGAAAAGACAACAGCAGATAAGCTCCCAGCCAAATTTTGCAAGATAAAAATATTTCAAAATGTGGTGAATGAATTAACAGAATTGAGGAAGATGCAACCTCAGTGTGGAAAGTCAGAGATCAAAATAAATCACCAGAGAAAATAAAATAAAGCCAAAGGAAACAGACTAAGCAGAGACCAAAAGAAAATTTTAAAAATAATGATGTCAATAGTAATAATGTCATCATAAAGATAAAGCAATAATATATTCATAGAACAAGAACAATATACCATGAAAGGAAAACAACAACAGCAAAAATCTCTTGGAAATAAAAGTATGATAGCAAAACTTTTCGGAGAAGGCAATGGCACCCCACTCCAGTACTCTTGCCTGGAAAATCCCATGGATGGAGGAGCCTGGTAGGCTGCAGTCCACGGGGTCACTAGGAGTTGGACACGACTGAGCAACTTCCCTTTCACTTTCCACTTTCGTGCACTGGAGAAGGAAATGGCAACCCACTCCAGTGTTCTTGCCTGGAGAATCCCAGGGACGGGGGAGCCTGGTGGGCTGCCGTCTATGGGGTCACACAGAGTCAGACACGACTGATGTGACTTAGCAGTAGCAAAATTTTTTAATTCAATAGAAACATTGAAATATAAAATTGAGGAAATCTACTAAGATGCAAAACCAACATATAAAGAAATATAAAATGGGAGGGGCTTCCCAGGTGGCACTAGTGGTAAAGAACCCACCTGCCCATGCAGGAGACAAGTGATGCAGGGCATGGCAACCCACTCTAGTATTCTTGCCTGGAGAATCCCATGGACAGAGGAGCCTGGCAGGTTGCAGTCCATAGGGTTGCCAAGGGAGACAACTGAAGCGACTTAGCAGGCACACATACATAAAATAGGAGATAAGTAATAGGAAATTCAGAAGGTATCTAAAAGACTCTCATCTGACCTTAGTGCATTTCAGGAAGAAAGCAAAGAAATGGAAAAAATGAAACCCACAAAGAAAAAAAATTACCAAAAAATCCTACCATTGAAAAGTGAGTATTCATAATGAAAGAGCCCATAGTGAGAGAAAAATTTACATCATTATAAAGTTTTATGAAACCAGATATTTTTTAAAAAGGATCTGAGAAGCATTCAGACACGAAAAAAAGCAAGTAGTTTCAAGACAAACATTTAGGAATGAAAATGGCTTTAGACTTCTCAACTTCTCAACTCTGGACTCTAGGAGATGATGCAAAAATGTTTACAAAATTCTGATGGAAAATTATTTCCAGCCATAAAATACAATATCCAGGCAAGTTATTAAGTAAATATGAGAGTAAAATAAAAGCATTTTTAGACTTGAAAATTCTCAAAACTTTTTCTTGCTTTGCCTCCTTTTTTGGGAGGCTGTTGGAGAATATGATCTACCAAATCAAAGAGTTTATTGAGAAAGAAAGAGATATGGTGTGACTGACACAGTGGACTGGCTCACAAATAACTTTTATAACTACTTCCTAAAGTGTTTCTCTGGTTATATATAGGTTGGAAGCTAAAATTACATTTACCCAATTCTCTTAAAGCTATGACTTTAGCTTTGTTCATCAGAAGAATGCACATAAAGAGCTGAATTCAGAATTGAGTGGAGATTGAGTAGATAACAGGCACAGCATCTGTTTTTGCTGATATGGGTAGTGCAAGTGACATGACTGGAGCCAACAGCTGCAGTAGCAGCATCGTGATTCCTATGTCAAAGCTAAGAGGATATGCCCCTGGAGACCATAGATGTAACCTGGCTTACTGATTCACCAGTGTCTTGATTAGGACAGGATTGGCAGCACCAGTAGCCATTCTTGTTTTGTGAGCCACTGCATGGAGGCCCCACCTAGAGCCTGCTCCTCCGTCCCTTTAGTTATTTTTTTCCCCACTGAATTCCTACATTCAATCATTTTCTGTTTAAAATAGCTAGAGTAATTTCTGTTGTCTACCTGTATCAAAATATATTGTAGGCAGTGTTCAAGGATAAGAATCTGGGGTCATGTGAGCTGCATTTATTTGAAAGGCATGGGGATGTGTTACAATTAGAAGATGGGATACTAAAAATCCAGCCAATGGCCATGTTACTTAAATGAACACCTGTGTGAACTAAAATGAAATGCCTCTCGTAGGCACAGCTTTTGTGGAATGAGTAGCAAAAGCTCTAGCACAGTGTGATTTCTATAAAGAATATAAGAACTGAGAAATTCAGGTTCTTTTTTGCTTCCCTGAAAAGTGAAAGTGAAAGTCACTCAGTCGTGTCTGACTCTTTGTGATCCCATGTACTATACAGTCGTGGAATTCTCCAGGCCAGAATACTAGAGTGGGTAGCCTTTCCCTTCTTCAGGGGATCTTCCCAACCCAGGGATCAAACCCAGGTCTCCCACATTGCAGGCAGATTCTTTACCAGCTGAGCCACAAGGAAGGCCTTGTGCTTCCCTGGGTCTCTTTAAATCCACTGTGTGGCACTAATTTCACCCCCTAACTCTAGGTGAAACTCAGTCCAGTGCTTGGACTTTTCAGGCCATTCTTAGATAATGAGGAGTCATTTTAGTTACGTCAATTCAGTTAACACACATTCAATTCAATAATAAAAATCTCCTGTCCAATGATTCAAAGTTGCAGTTTATCCCCAACCCCCAGCTCTGGCCTGTTGCAATGAGGAGCCTGCAATTGGGAAAGAAAGAAAGGTAGCTTCTGCCCTCTCCTCTACCTAGTACATCTCCTTTTCCTCCCTTATCTTGCCAAACCAGGGTCTGAGAACAGGGAAGAGGAATGGGAAACAGAAAAATTCATAGCATACTGTCAAGGTGATGTGGTGTCATGCTTTTTGGTCTCAGAGAAAGTCTTAAACCAATTCTTTTCTTCCTGTCACTTTGGAAGATTTTGTGGGCTCTTCAGAAATCCCGTATTACAAGAAAACTATCATTTGTAAATCTCTTATCATGACTACACACATTTTCATTTCAATCCCAAAGAAAGGCAATGCCAAAGAATGCTCAAACTACTGAACAATTGCACTCATCTCACACACCAGTAAAGTAATGCTCAAATTCTCCAAGCCAGGCTTCAGCAGTACGTGAACTGTGAACATCCAGATGTTCAAGCTGGATTTAGAAAAGGCAGAGGAACCAGAGATCAAATTGCCAACATCTGTTGGATCATAGAAAAAGCAAGAGAGTTCCAGAAAAACATCTACTTCTGTTTTATTGACTATGCCAAAACCTTTGACTGTGTGGATCACAATAAACTGTGGAAAATTCTGAAAGAGATGGGAATAACAGACCACCTGACCTGCCTCTTGAGAAATCTGTATGCAGATCAGGAAGCAACAGTTAGAACTGGACATGGAACAACAGACTGGTTCCAAATAGGGAAAGGGGTAGGTCAAGGCTGCATATTGTCACCCTCCTTAATTAACTTATATGCAGAGTACATCATGCAAAATGCCAGGCTGGATGAAGCACAAGCTGGAATCAAGATTGCCAGAAGAAATATCAATAACTTCAGATATGTAGATGACACCACCCTTATGGCAGAAAGTGAAGAACTAAAGAGCCTGTTGATGAAAATGAAAGAGGAGAGTGAAAAAGTTGGCTTAAAACTCAACATTCAGAAATCTAAGATCATGGCATCTGGTCCCATCACTTCATGGGAAATAGATGGGGAAACAGTGGGAGACTTTATTTTGGGGGGAGCTGCAGATGGTGACTGCAGCCGTGAAATTAAAAGACACTTGCTCCTTGGAAGAAAAGTCATGACCAACCTAGACAGCATATTAGAAAGCAGAGACATTCCTTTGCCAACAAATGTCCGTCTAGTCAAAGCTATGGCTTTTCCAGTAGTCATGTATAGATGTGAGAGTTGGACTATAAAGAAAGCTGAGCATGGAAGAATTGATGTTTTTGAACTTTTGGAGAAGACTCTTGAGAGTCCCTTGGATGGCAAGGAGATCCAACTAGTCCATCCTAAAGGAAATCAGTTCTGAATATTCACTGGAAGGACTGATGTTGAAGCCGAAGCTCCAATAATTTGGCTACCTGATGTGAAGAACTGACTCAAAAGCCCCTGATGCTGGGAAAGATTGAAGGTGGGAGGAGAAGGGGACGACAGAGGATGAGATGGTTGGATGGCATCACTGAATCAATGAACATGAGTTTGAATAAACTCCGGGAGTTGGCGATGGATAGGGAAGCCTGGCTTTTTACTAGACTAGATAATTCTTAAGGTCTCTTTCAGCTCTGAAAACTGCGGATGGTGAGAGACATATTTGAAGAGGAGAGGGAAATGCTAATGATGGTGGCATTATGAAGAGGAAGAAAGGTGTGGGGTGATGTGGTCAGGGATGGGTATAGCAACAGTACTTCCTGTTGACTCTCCCTGAAAGCCTTGGAGGATGGGGCTGAAAGGATGACCACATAAGAACAGAAGATGAAAGGACTACTGACAATCATTTTTTTTAATTAATTAATTTATTTTATTTGGAGGCTAATTACTTTACAATATTGTAGTGGTTTTTAGGATACATTGACATGAATCAGCCATAGACATCATCATTTGAAGGGACCTGAAGAAGATGGTTTAGAAAAAGAGAAAACTTTCTTCTCCATTTTGAGATCTGTAGGATGTTAGGAAAATACTGTTCAATATGTTTTACTCTAGAGAGGATTATAATAGTGACTTTTTAATAATATACCAGTTCTCTGCTTTTAATAAAACTAAATGAGCAATCTTTTTCAGTAATTCCATGAATGCATTATTGAAGAATGTAGGCTACATTCAGGTTGCCTATTCCTAAAATGAAATGCTGCTTGATAGAAAATTTAGCAAAAGCTAAATCATTTCCCCCAAGCATTTAGCTCTGATGAGGTGAATAGGTCCTGAACACTCTTTGGTAGACTTCCAATCAGAAATAACTGGCATCTGAAAAGGCTTAGCCTTGGAAGAGAGCCAATTCTTTCTCCTTCTTCTCCCTCAATAATATTGATTTCTGAGCATTGTAAAGCAAAATTTTCTAAATGTTTCAGGTTTGGGATTAAAGCAAAATATATTTCTATTTTCACAATTCAAAACTTCCAACAAAATTGCTTTCTTTAATGATCTTGAAATTTTTTGTGATGGTTTATACCTTACCTTTGAGTCATTTAATTTCCAATAATGGGGAAAGTGAGGTAAGGAAAAACCAGAGTGACTGATCATCAAGTTAGTCACTCTCAGTAAAATTGTCAATATAAAGGTAAAAATTGCATTAACATTGATTTAATTTGCATCTCTTTGATTACAAGTGAGATAGGGCATTTTTCTTTCAGTGCTTAACAGCCAATTATATCTCTTCATCTTTAAGGTACCCATTCATTAGTAGAACTGGTCTCTTGATAAAACAGATAACAATTTCCAGTAGAGTAGATAAAGTATGTTCTGGTCCCTCTCCTTTTTTAATTTGTATTTTCATGCTATACTGCATTTAGATGAGTAGATTACAGGCCTCAGCTATAAAACAAAATGAAACAAAAAAAGTTAACCTTTATCTTAAACGTGAATCACTTTTAGTTATTTCTGCTGTAACTGTTCTATTTTCTATTTTCAGACAAGAAATGTTTCTAAAAAGTCAACTGTTCTAAATATATATTCTTACCCTTAAAAGACAGATATCAGTGTTAAACTTGCATATCAATTGTAAATTTATACAAGTTAACTCATTGAATTGCCTCCATGTATATTCACTTTGAATGAAAGAGATATTTAGTTTCAACTGATTAAAAATTTTTTCAGGTTAATTTCCTAAAGTCATTCTTTATTACTGAACTTTGTGGCCTTGAAGACTCTTTCATCTATGTGCTAGAGTGAATTCACAACTGCTTCCTGAGGAGAATCTAGGCTCCAAGAGTATTCCCCTGGTTTACCTCCATGCCTTCTAAGGCTTTTCTGCCTTCAAAGGAGGTTATCAATCTTACTTCCAGCCCAGTTGACTATTAATATTTATGACTCTAACTTCACACATTCTAAAGGTATTGCGAACAACAGTGAATTCACAATACTAGTTCAAAGTGAGACAAGTAATATAAATGGAAGATTGACTGAATGCTCTATTCCTCTAGTTTATTCTAAGGTCTACCCTTAGGAAAGACCAAACCAGAAGAGCTAGATCTCAGCCTCTTATTGTCTGTTCTTGCTGAATTAAGCTCAGACGTGATGTCATTACCCTACTCTAAGAGATATTTATATAAAACAATTAAACTCACTGGCCTTTCAGTTCATTGACCTTCTCATCTCCATTGACATTTCTCATCTACACAATCAACTGAGGTACCCACTTTCCGAAGTTACATCCTAGATGTCATCACAGAAGAAACTGTACTGCTTCCAGATTCATAAATCAAATATCTCAATCCCAGCTCCTTTACTCAAGTAGCACACTGCCATACTCTTCATCTCATTAAAAGCACCTATCAAAAACAAAAGAGCACCTATCCATTGACATCACCATCACAATTTTCAATCTATGAAGGTTTTCTAATCTTAAATTTCTTCCTTACCCATGTTAGGTACCATGGCCAAAATTTATAGTGTTAGTCACCCAGTCACATTCAAATCTTTAAGACCCCATGCGCTATAGCCCACCAGGCTTCTCTGTCTTTGGGATTTCCCAGGCAGGAATACTGGAGTGAGTTTCCATTTCCTTCTCCAGGAGTCTTCCCAACCCAAGGACTGAACCCAGGACACCCACATTGCAGGTAGATTCTTTACCTCCTGAGCCACAAGGGAAGCCCACCAATACTGTCATCGGTTGCCATGCCTTTCTCCAGGGGAATCTTCCCAACCCAGGGACTGAACACAGGTCTCTGCATTGTAGGCAGTTTCTTTACTGTCTGAACCACCAGGGAAGTCCAAGAATACTGGAGCAGATAACCCATCCCTTCTCCAGGGGACCCTCCCAAACCATTAATCAAACTGGGGTCTCCTACATTGCAGGTGGATTCTTTAACAGCTGAGCCACAGGGAAGCCTGAAGATTTATAATCATTTGTGTCAGTTAAAAACCCAATGGTACATCTTGCTTTAGCTATAGCTTGATGTTGGGGATCAGATTGACAAAAGAGCTGTTTCTTTTCTGAGTTTAAGAGGCTCTGTTTCCTCAAGATTTGTTCCTACTCTCAGACAGGATTTCTCCTCTTGATGGCAAGAAGGCTGCAGTAATTAGCTTCAAAAATCCACATCTAACTGAAACAAAAACTCTCTTTATTAATAGCTTTCAATAAAGTCCTGGGACTCACTTAAAGTCATTTGGAGGATGCACATTCTACTCCTCCCTCTTATGGCTTGCTACAGCTTAGATATGATGGCTGGTACTTAAGCAGCCATTTTGAAGGTGAAAGCCAAATGTAGAGGATGGCAGCACAGCAGTAGAGACAGAGCCTGGGTCCTTACCTTTGTAAAACTGCTCTAATAGTTCTGGAGAATCCAACTACATATTTCTTTTACACAAAGATAAATAAATTTCTACCATATTTAAGGCAATGTTATTTTATTGTTTTTCTTTTTTATATCACTCACAACCTAATCTAATCCTCATCCATGCAAAAACCATGGTGCTGAAATAAACTGTGGCATTTCAGGAGCCACATATAGTACAATAAATGCAAAAGTAAATATAAAGAAATAGGAAAAAAAAAAAAAGGAAGTGAAAGAAAATCCAAAGGTGACCAAAGTATGTATTTTCTATCATAATCCAGTTCAGTTCAGTCACTCAGTCATGTCTGACTCCTTGAGACTCTGTGGACTGCAGCACACCAGGCTTCCCGGTCCATCACCAACTCCCAAATCTTGCTCAGACTCATGTCCATCGAGTCAGTGATGCCATCCAAATATCTCATCCTGTTGCCCCCTTCTCCTTCTGCCTTCGATCTTTCCAAACATCATGGTCTTTTTCAATGAGTCAGCCCTTCGCATCAGGTGGCCAAAGTATTGGAGTTTCAGCTTCAGCATCAATCCTTCCAATGAATATTCAGGACTGATTTCCTTTAGGAGGGACTGATTTGATCTCTTTGCAGTCCAAGGGACTCTCAAGAGTCTTCTCCAACACTACAGTTCAAAAGCACCAATTCTTCAGTGCTCAGCTTTCTTTATAGTCCAATTCTCACATCCATACTTGACTACTGGAAAAACCATAGCTTTGACTAGATGGACCTTTGTTGGCAAAGTAATGTCTCTGCTTTTTAATATGCTGTCTAGGTTGGTCATAACTTTCCTTCCAAGGAGCAAGCATCCTTTAATTTCATGGCTGCAGTCACCATCTGCAGTGATTTTGGAACCCCCAAAATAAAGTCTGTCACTGTTTCCACTGTTCCCCCATCTATTTCCTATGAAGTGATGTGACCAGATGCCATGATCTTAGATTTCTGAATGCTAAGTTTTAAGCCAACATTTTCACTCTCCCCTTTCACTTTCATCAAGAGCCTCTTTAGTTCTTCTTTGCTGTCTGTCATAGGGTGGTGGTCAACTGCATATCTGAGGTTATTGATATTTCTCCCAGCAATCTTAATTCCAGCTTGTGCTTCATCCAGCCCAGCATTTCACATGATGTACTCTGCATATAAGTTAAATAAGCAGGGTGACAATATACAGCAGTGACTTACCCCTTTCCCTATTTGGAACCAGTCTGTTGTTCCATGTCCGGTTCTAACTGCTGTTTCTTGACCTGCATACAAATTTCTCAGGAGGCTGGTCAGGTAGTTTGGTATTCTCATCTCTTTAAGAATTTTCCACAGTTTATTGTGATCCACAAATTCAAAGACTTTGGCATAGTCATAAAGCAGATGTTTTTCTGGAGCTCTCTTGCTTTTTCAATGATCGGCAATTTGATCTCTGGTTCCTCTGCCTTTTCTAAATCCTGCTTGAACATCTGGAAGTTCAGCATTCATGTACTGTTGAAGCCTGACTTGGAGAATTTTGAGCATTACTTTGCTAGTGTGTGAGATGAGTACAAATGTGTGGTAGTTTGAACATTCTTTGGCATTGCCTTTCTCTGGGATTGGAATGAAAACTGATCTTCCAGTCCGGTGGCCACTGCTGAGTTTTCCAATTTTGCTGACATATAGAGTGCAGCACTTTCACAGCATCATCTTTTAGGATTTGAAATAGCTCAACTGGAATTCCATTGCCTTCACTAACTTTATTTGTAGTGATGCTTCTTAAGGCCCTGTTGACATTGCATTCCAGGATGTCTGGCTCTAGGTGGGTGGTCACACCATTGTGATTATCTGGATGATGAAGATCTTTTTTGTATAGTTCTGTGTATTCTTGCCACCTCTTCTTAATATCTTCTGCTTCAGTTAGGCCTACACGGTTTCTGTCCTTTATTGTGCCCATCTTTGCTTGAAATGTTCCCTTGGTATCTCTAATCTTCTTGAAGAGATCTCTAGTCTTTCCCATTCTATTGTTTTCCTCTTTTTCTTTGCATTGATCACTGAGGGAGGCTTTCTTATATCTCCTTGCTAGTTTTTGGAACTCTGCATTCAGATGCGTATATCTTTCCTTTTCTCCTTTGCCCTTAGCTTCTCTTCTTTTCTCAGCTATTTGTAAGGCTTCCTCGGACAACAATTTTGCCTTTTTGAATTTGTTTTTCTTGGGGATGTTTTTGATCACTGCCTCCTGTACAATGTCACGAACCTCCATCCATAGTTCAGGCACTCTATCGGATCTAATCCTTTGAATTTATTTGTCATTTCCACTGTATAATCAAAAGGGATTTGATTTAGGTCATACCTGAATTGTCTTGTGATTTTCCCTACTTTTTTCAATTTAAGTCTGATCTTGCAGTACGGGGATCATGATCTGAGCCACAGTCGGCTCCCGGTCTTCTTTTTGCTGACTGTATAGAGCTTCTCCATCTTTGGCTGCAAAGAATATAATCAGTCTGATTTCAGTATTGACCATCTGGTGATGTCAATGTGTATAGTCTTCTCATGTTGTTGGAAGAGGGGGTTTGCTATGACTAGTGGGTTCTCTTGGCAAAACTCTGTTAGCATTTGCCCTGCACCATTCTGTACTCCTTGGCCAAATGTGCCTGTTATTCCAGGTACCTCTTGACTTCCTACTTTTGCATTCTAGTCCCCAATAGTGAAAAGGACGTCTTTTTTGCGTGTTAGTTCTAGAAGGTCTTTTACATCTTCATAGAGCCATTGAACTTCAGCAATTTTCAAATTCAACTTTTGTATCATAAGAATAAATTTAAAATTTATTCCTTAAGCTGTGTGTGTGTGTGTGTGTGTGTGTGTGTGTGTAAATAAAGAGGGGATATGAAATAGTTTGGGCTAGGCATAATATGATAAGATTATAGTATATGTTAGAAAGATTCTTTAAGTGACATGGCGGACATTTTGGAGGTGGACAAGATCAGAGGAACTGAGCTTGTAGCAACTCTAGTGAGAGATTAGGATTAAAACAAGGGCAACAACATTGGGGATAGCAAAGAGGAGACAGATTTGAAAAATGTTTAATATATACAAGAAGGAATTGACCAAGTCTAGTCAACCTGAATAACTTCTAAAGCTCTAGAAGCAAATTTTGTTGTTGTTGATTTAGTCACTACATCATGTCTGAGTCTTTTGTGACTCTATAGACCTTAGCTGGTCAGGCTCCTCTGTCCATGGCATTTTCTATCAAGAATATTGGAGTGGGTTCCCATTTCCTTTTCCAGGGGATCTTCCCAATGCAGGGATCAAATTTGTGGTTTCCTGCATTGGCAAGTGGATTCTTTACCACTGAGCCACCTGGGAAGCCCCACTAGAGGCAAATAGACTCTAATATAAGACCACAACCAGCTAATATGAGATTCAAACTGAGCATTTCAGAGAGATGGCATGAAAAAAAAAAAAGCAGTTCTTCATGTTGTAGATTTTTCACTCCTCACATATTTACCACTCACAAAAGTCCTTAGATTCACATGCATGTTGTGTCTGAATGAATGTGCCTAGGTATTGGAATGCACACTTATTTAAACCACTATTATTTGTTAGTTTTTATTTGGATCAGTTCTTCCTCTTTTAGCAAACAAGATGTCTTCAATTTATTGCCTCAGGCATGCAAGTAACTTTATCTTTCTGCAACTCAACTTAGTCTTTATCTTAAGCTTCCATTCCACCTAATAACCTAATGTAGTTATTTAAGGTTTTTTCTTTTTCCCAGTCATTGCAGACTTAAACTCTTGTCAATTCACAATTTTTTCCTCCCTCCTTATTTTAGTTCTGCTGCTGCTGCTACTAAGTCGCTTCAGTCGTGTCCGACTCTGTGCGACCCCATAGACGGCAGCCCACCAGGCTCCCCCATCCCTGGGATTCTCCAGGCAAGAATACTGGAGTGGGTTGCCATTTCCTTCTCCAATGCATGAAAGTGAAAAGTGAAAGAGAATTCGCTCAGCCGTGTCCGACTCTTCGCAACCCCATGGACTGCAGCCCACCAGGCTCCTCCGTCCATGGGATTTTCCAGACAAGAGTACTGGAGTGGGGTGCCATTGCCTTCAGGGCATTTAAACTACCGGATGCTTGTATGAGCTCTTTGTATTGTAGATGGGGAGTAGAATTGGTCATTGGTCCAATTGAGAGATAACATAGTGAAGGTCTTCACATTGCAGTTTTCTCTCTTAAGTACACAGCAGCACACAGAGGAAATTCTAACACTCAAATGCCCCCGACTGCAAATATAACAAAATTAAAATAATACCTACACAAGTTAGAAAATTTTTATTATATTTTTCAAGTGTAAGTTGACTTGTGCTTCACTTTGGAGAGACTGTCATATTCAGAAAAGAATTGTAAAGACAAAAATAATTTTAAGTATTGAGAATGGCATAAACATACATTCGAAGCTGACTTCTAATTTTATGCAATTATTTTTATCCACACTATTCATACTCTGGGAAAACTTCACTTGATTCAGTCTCTAGATAGTTAAAGGAGAGTTTAAACGAGACTGGTTAACTATTTCAAATCAGATCTTTGGTTCCAGTTTAATCAGTCCCTGACTGTGATCAGGATATTGAGAATACTGAATATCTTACTCACTTCATACATACTCCTCAATGGTATATTTCATGACTTTATGGTGAAACCACTAGGTAAAGATCCAGGTTTTGCATCAAAATTAATCATTTATCAACTTAATCCTTGGTAGTAAAAGGTTATGAAACAGTTCATAAAACAAAATTGGAAGTGATAATACAGTCTCTACTCTCCATATCTAGAATTTTCTTCCTTTAATTTCCACCCGAAGTCTTCAGTCTCCATGTCTAAAATCAAATATCATTATCTGTTTAAAGGTCCCTATCAGTTATCCTGATTTTGTCTTTTAGACAAAAGTTATGGAGACCTTAAATTTACTAACAAATATTTATTGACTATTTACCATATTCCAGGTATTACGCCAGGCACTGGGATACTGCTGTGAAAAAACAACAGCAAACAATCCATACTCATGGAGCTTGCGTTTTCTTGTGCATGCTAAGTCACTTCCGTGGTATCCGACTGTTTGCATCCCTATGGACAGTGGCCCACCATGGGATTCTCCAGGCAAGAATACTGGGTGGGTTACCACGCCTTCCTCCAAGGGATCTTCCTGACCCAGGGGTTGAAAATGCAACTCTTGTCTCCTACATTGGCAAGCAGGTTCTTAAACAGCATTTTCATGTGGGATGTGGACAAAATAAAAAATGCCACATTTTATTACATGCTGATAAGTACGAGGGAGAAAAATAAAGCAGAGGGGGTAGTTTTACACTGTAGGGAAGGAAAGCCTCATGGAAACATTTTAGTGAAAACTGAATAAAGTAAAGGAGCAAGCCGTGCAAGACAAAGGGGAAAAGTTATTCCAGAGGAAATGGCAAATTGAAAGGTTCTGAGGTGGCAGCCTGCCTTGCATATTTGAGAAATACTGAGTACATTTGTTTCCAGTATGTTTGTTGTGGAGATATTAAAAGGACAGTAGAAGGTGAGAGCTAAGAGGTAAAGAAAGACTGAGGACTTTGACTTTTGCTGTGAGATTCGAAGCCATTTAGACATTCTTGAGTAAAGAAGTCACATGATCTGACTTATATTTTAACGAGATCATTCTAGCTGATCTAGCTGATCATAGGTTGAAAATAGCAATGGCAATGCCTAGTAAGACAATTTTACAGTAACCCAGACTACAGATGATGGTAGTTTGGATCATGTTGGTAAAGGTAAAGGTGGTAAGAAGTGGTTAGAATCTGGATATATTTTGAATATAGCCTATCAAATTTCTTCAGTTCAGCCACTCAGTCATGTCTGGTTCTTTGCGACACCAAGGACTGCAGCATGCCAGGCTTTCCTATACATCACCAACTCCTGGAGCTTGTAAAAAATGCATGTCCGTAGAGTCATGCCATCCAACCATCTCATCATCTGTGGCCACCTTCTCCTTCTGCCTCCAATCTTTCCCGGCATCAGGGTCTTTCCCAATGAATCAGTTCTTTGCATCAGGTGACCAAAGTATTGGAGTTTCAGCTTCAGCATCAGTCCTTCCAATGAAAATTCAGGATTGATTTCCTTTAGGATTGACTGGTTTGATCTCCTTGCAGTCCAAGGGATTCTCAAGAGTCTTCTCCAACACCACATTTCAAAACTATCAATGTTTCAGCTTTCCTTATGGTCCAACTCTGACATCCATGCATAACTACTGGAAAAAACAGCTTTGACTAAGTGGGCCTTTGTTTGCAAAGTAACATCTCTGCTTTTAAATATGCTGTCTAAGTTGGTCATAGTTTGTCTTCCAAGGAGCAAGCACCTTTTAATTTCATGGCTGCAGTCACCATCTGCAGTGATTTTGGAGCCCCCCAAAATAAAGTCTGCCACTGTTTTGACTGTTTCCCCATCTATTTGCCATGAAGTGATGGTACTGGATGCCATGATCTTAGTTTTCTGAATGTTGAGTTTTAAAAGCCAACTTTTTCACTCTCCTCTTTCACTTTCATTGAGAAGCTCTTTAGTTCCTCTTTGCTTTCTGTCATAAGGGAGGTGTAATCTGCATATCTGAGGTTATTGATATTTCTCCTGGAAATCTTGATTCCAGCTTGTGCTTCACCCAGCCTGGCATTTCGCATGATGTACCTTGCATAAAAGTTAAATAAGCAGGGTGACAATATACAGCCTTGACGTACTCCTTTTCCCATTTGGAACCAGTCTTGTTCCATGTCCAGTTCTAACTGTTGCTTCTTGACCTGCATACAGATTTCTCAGGAGGCAGATCAGGTGGTCTGGTATTCCTACCTCTTTCAGAATTTTCCACAATTTGTTGTCATCCACACAGTCAAAGGCTTTAGCATAGTCAGTGAAGCAGAAGTAGATGTGTTTCTGGAATTCTCTTGCTTTTTCAATGATCCAGTGGATGTTGGCAATTTGATCTCTTGTTCCTCTGCCTTTTTAAAATCCAGCTTGAACATATGGAGTTCATGGTTCATGTACTGTTGAAGCCTGGCTTGGAGAATTTTGAGCATTATTTTGCTAGTGTGTGAGATGAGTGCAAATGTGTGGCAGTTTGAACATTCTTTGGTATTGCCTTTCTTTGGGATTGAAGTGAAAACTGACTTTTTCCAGTCTTGTGGCCACTGTTGAGTTTTCCAAATTTGGTGGCATATTGAGTGCAGCACTTTTACAACATCATTTTTTAGGACTGAAATTTCTAGCTGGAATTCTATCACCTCCACTAGCTTTGTTCATAGTGATGCTTCCTAAGGTCCACTTGACTTTGCACTCCAGGATGTCAGGTTCTAGGTAAATGATCACACCATCATGGTTATCTGGGTCATGAAGATCTTTTTTGTATAGCTCTTCTGTGTCTTCTTGCTATTTCTTCTTAATATCTTCTTCTGTTAGGTCCATACATTTTCTGTCCTTTATTGTGCCCATTTTTGCATGAAATGTTCCCTTGGTATCTAATTTTCTTGAAGAGATCTCTAGTCTTTCCCATTCTATTGTTTTCCTCTATTTCTTTGCATTGATCTCTGAGGAAGGCTTTCTTATCTCTCCTTGCTATTTTTGGAACTCTGCATTCAAATGGGTATATCTTTCCTTTTCTCCTTTGCCTTTTGCTTCTCTTCTTTTGCCAGCTATTTGTAAGGCCTCCTCAGACAACCATTTTGCCTTTTTGCATTTGTATTTCTTGGGCATGGTTTTGATCACCGCCTCCTGTACAATGTCAGAATAAACTTTACTCTACCTTAAATGTTATTCAATTTTTTCAGCTCTACCCAGAAATTTGAAAGTTGACTGGTCATGCTAGTTTCCATGTAAGGACGCTATAGGCCATGTGATGAGGAAGGTCACAGGTCCTTTTACCCACACCCAGAATCTCTACACAAAGGGGTAAATTGTCGTGTTTTTACTGACTCAAACACCACCATTCCTGATTAGCATATTTTTGCTTGTTATTTTATCCCAGCAGTCAACTTATTTAAAACATTTCCCTTCTCATTTTTTAAAATATACTGAGAATTTATCTAATCATTGGGGGGAAATGTCAGAATATCTAATATATCCTCACAGGATATACATTTTCCAAGAAAAGTGTTTGGAGGAATGAACTCACAGACAACCATTTTGCCTTTTTGCATTTCTTTTTCTTGGGGATGGTCTTGATCATCACTTTCTGTACAATGTCATGAACCTCTGTCCATAGTTCTTCAGCACTCTATCAGATCTAATCTCTTGAATCTGTCATTTCCACTGTAAATAATAGGAATTTGATTTTGGTCATACCTGAATGGTCTAATAATTTTCTCACTTTCTTCAATTTAAGTCTGAATTTTGCAATAAGGAGTTTATGATCTCAGCCACAGTCAGCTCCTGGTCTTGTTTTTGCTGACTGTATAGAGAATATAATCTATACTATCTTCAGCTGCAAAGAATATAATCAATTCGAGTTTGGTATTGACCATCTGGTGACATTCATGTGTACAGTCTTCTCTTGTGTTGTTGGAAGAGGGGATACGTTGCTATGACCAATACATTCTCATGGCAAAACTCTGTTAGCCTTTGCCCTGCTTCATTTTGTATTCCAAGGACAAACTTGCCTGTTACTCCAGGTATCTCTTGACTTCCTACTTTTGCATTCCAGTTCCCTATGATGAAACGGACATCTTTCTTTGATGTTAGTTCTAGAAGGTCTTGTAGGTCATCATGGAACCATTCAACTTCAGCTTCTTTGGTATCACTGATTGGGGCATAGATTTAGATTACTGTGATATTGAATGGTTTGCCTTGGAAAGAAACAGAGATCATTCTGTCATTTTTGAGACTGCACCCAAATACTACATTTCAGACTCTTTTGTTGACTATGAAGGCTACTCCATTTCTTCTAAGGGATTCTTGCCCATAGTAGAAGATATAATGGTCATCTAAAATTAAATTCATCCATTCTGGTTCATTTTTGTTCACTGATTCCTAAAAAATCGATGTTCAGTCTTGCCATCTTCTGTTTGACCACTTCCAATTTACCTTGATTCATGAATCTAACATTCCAGGTTCCCAAGTAATATTGTCCTTTACAGCAATATTTTTCTTTCTATCACCAGTCACATCACAACTGGGTGTAATTTTCACTTTGGCTCAGCCTCTTCATTCTTTTTGAATCTATTTCTCCACTCTTCTCCAGTATCATATTGGCCACCTACTGACCTAGGGATTTCATCTCTCAGTGTCATATCTTTTTGCTTTTTCATACTGTTCATGGGGTTCTCAAGGTAAGAATACTGAAGTGGTTTGCCATTCCCATTCTCCCTCCAATGGACCATGTGTTGTCAGAAATTTCCACCATGACCCATGCATCTTGGGTGGCCCTACATGGCATGGCTCATAGTTTCATTGAATTAGATAAGGCTGTGATATATGTGGTCAGTTTGGTTAGTTTTGTGTTTGTGGTTTCCTTTCTGTTTGCCCTCTGATGGGTGAGGATAAGAGGCTTGTGGAAGCTTCCTGGTGGGAGGGACTGGCTGTGGGGGAATCTGGGTCTTGCTCTGATGGGCCGGGCCATGCTCAGTAAATCTGTAATCCAATTTTCTGTTGATGGGTAACTCCCTGTAGTTCCCTCCCTGAGGTCAAACTGTGGTAGGTGTAATGGCAGTGATGGCTACCTCCTTCAAGGTCTTATGCCAGCACACCATCCACAGCTCCCAGGACTGTTGTATTCAGTGTGCCTGACCCTGCAGCAGGCCACTGTCCACCCACACCTCCACTGGATACTCCTGGACACTCACAGGCAAGTCTGGCTCTGTCTCTTGTGGGGTCACTGCTCCTTTCTCCTGGGTCCTGGTGGGCATAAAGTTTTGTTTGTGCCCTCCAAGAGTCTGTTTCCCCAGTTTTGTGGAAGCTCTATAATCAAATCCCACTGGTCTTCAACATCAAATTCCCTAGGGGTCCTCAGTCCCTTTGCCGGATCCCCAGGTTGAGGAAACTTTTGTGGGCCCTAGAATTTTGCAACACTGCAACTTCTTTGGTGTAATTGTTCTCCAGTTTGTGGGTCATCTGCTTGGTGGCCCTTTGGTGGGGCTAATGGCGACCTCCTCCAAGAGGATTTATGCCACACGCAGCACCTCCCAGGTCTACTGCAGCCAGAGCCACTGTCCTATCAAACTTGTTAGTGGAACACTTATGGGAGACATAAAAAGTGTGGCATCAGGCTGAGATTTCTGAACTGAGCAACTAAAAAAAATGGTGTTTCCCTTTACTTAAGTGGTGAAGACTGAAAGAAGAGCAAAATTTTTGTCTTCTCACTTGTAAATCACAGCACACGTGTATAGATTTAATGTAGCAAACATGGATACTGCATGGAGAATTCCTGAGCATTTTAAGAGAATCTCAAAGTCAGAAGCTGCATTAAAAATCATCTAGCTTTAAAAATTTTTTACTTTGACCCAAAAGAAATAAATTTTACATCTTGACCCAGCACAGACAAGTATGAAAATACACATACAAACACACACACACAACACACTCACACACACACACATCACTGAAAGAAAAGTTTCATGCAACAAACATCCCTATTATGTATGATGGACTCTGGAGTTTTGTTTTGAATTCTGGTAGTTTCCCACCAGGTTGATTTTACAACCCCTAGCTTGAAAAACACTGATGCAACTCAACTCTTTTAGTGTCAGATGAGGAAACAAAGATCCAGAGAGAGTAAGTGATTTATAAAAAGTCCCCCAAACTTAGTGGCAATGCTGGGATCAGAACACAAGTCTCTTAACTCTTGGTTAATAAACAACAGAGTATTCTCCTTTCCAGCATTTTCCATTTTTTCTCAGCAGAATGCCCTGAGTAGCAGCTTAAGAAGTTTTCTTAAATTAAATTTTCCCTACTATCTGCCTTATTTTCTAAGCTTAAATGTCTACAAATACAAACATAACAATGTATTTTATTAAAGTATTAAATTATTTTTACTCAGCTTACATAATTCAAATGTACTTTAAAGTTATTCATGAATTATTCAAAGACAAATTTTAGCAATCATGAAATTAATCAATTCTAATTCATTATGAACCTCATCGTGTTGTGTGCACACTGCATATGTTTAAAAGTTCAGGTTCATGATAATTATGGCTGACAATTAATCTTCACTCAATGAGCATTTATAGAGTACTACTATGTGCTAGCTCTGTGTGTGCTGGGGAAATAGCAAAAAATTAAGGAGTCCCTCTGGCCTTAAGGAACTTACAATCTAGCAAGAAATACTCAAACTATAGCCATGATTCAATGAGATATTTTATAGAAGATATGAGATATTGTATAAGCACAGAATACTCTCTGCTTATCTGCTTTAGTAACACAGATGAGAGACAAACTGATTCTCTTTGAAGGGCATAGATGGTTTAGAAAGACTACAAATGAGCCTTGGAAGATAAATAGAAATTTGCTAACCATATTTTCATCTGGTAAAAAAAGTTATAAGGAAAGGGAGAACAACGGGGGGGGAAGCTAGTATAATACAAATTGCATGTCATGTAGAGGAATTACTGATTAGATTACAGACATCACATTATTGTTGGTCATACATGATGCTATTAGGTATTTAGATTTTATCCTAGGATGAATAAGTCATTCAGTTCAGTTCAGTCGCTCAGTCATGTCCTACTCTTTGCAACCCCATGAATCACAGCACGCCAGGCCTCCCTGTCCATCACCAACTCCCAGAGTTAGTCACTCAGACTCATGTCCATCGAGTCAGTGATGCCATCCAGTCATCTCATCCTCTGTCGTCCTTTCTCCTCCTGCCCCCAATCCCTCCCAGCATCAGAGTCTTTTCCAATGAGTCAACTCTATGCATGAGGTGGCCAAAGTACTGGAGTTTCAGCTTTAGCATCATTCCTTCCAAAGAAATCCCAGGCCTGATCTCCTTCAGAATGGACTGGTTGGATCTCCTTGCGGTCCAAGGGACTCTCAAGAGTCTTCTCCAACACCACAGTTCAAAAGCATCAATTCTTCGGTGCTCAGCCTTCTTCACAGTCCAACTCTCACATCCATACATGACCACAGGAAAAACCATAGCCTTGACTAGATGGACCTTAGTTGGCAAAGTAATGTCTCTGCTTTTGAATATGCTATCTAAGTTGGTCATAACTTTCCTTCCAAGGAGTAAGTGTCTTTTAATTTCATGGCTGCAATCACCATCTGCAGTGATTTTGGAGCCCCAAAAAATAAAGTCTGACACTGTTTCCACTGTTTCCCCATCTATTTCCCATGAAGTGATTGGACCGGATGCCATGATCTTTGTTTTCTGAATGTTGAGCTTTAAGCCAACTTTTTCACTCTCCTCTTTCACTTTCATCAAGAGGCTTTTTAGTTCCTCTTCACTTTCTGCCATAAGGGTGGTGTCATCTGCGTATCTGAGGTTATTGATATTTCTCCTGGCAATCTTGATTCCAGCTTGTGTTTCTTCCAGCCCAGCGTTTCTCATGATGTACTCTGCATAGAAGTTAAATAAGCAGGGTGACAATATACAGCCTTGGCGTACTCCTTTTCCTATTTGGAACCAGTCTGTTGTTCCATGTCCAGTTCTAACTGTTGCTTCCTGACCTGCATACAGATTTCTCAAGAGGCAGGTCAGATGGTCTGGTATTCCCATCTCTTTCAGAATTTTCCACAGTTGATTGTGATCCACACAGTCAAAGGCTTTGGCATAGTCAATGAAGCAGAAGTAGATGTTTTTCATTGGAGGTGTTTAATAAAATGGAGCCATCAGGGAAGCCCCAATAAAATAATTTTGGAAGAAATGTAGACACAAAATGGGGGCCTGCTAAGGAATAATTTGTTTTGAAGTCCTAACTTCCAGTACTTTAGATGTATATCTTATTTGTAAACAGTCTTTACAGATGATCAAATTAAGATAAGGTCATTCAGTCCAGATGGTGCTAGCGGTGAAAAACTTGCCTGCCAATGCAGGTTTGATCCATAGGTTGGAAATATCCCCTAGAGGAAGGCACAGAAGCCCACTCCAGTATTCTTGCCTGGAGAATCCCATGGACAGAGGAGGTTGGTGGGCTATGGTCCATAGGATCAGAAAGAGTCAGATACAACTGAAGTGACAGCACACATTCAGTCATAATGCAATATGACTAGTGTCCTTATAAAATAGGAGAAATTTGGAAACAGACACAGGCATGTACAGAGGGAAGATTATGTGAAGAGATAAGGGGGAAATGACCTGTGAAGGTGGAGAATTGGAGTGATACATCCACAGTCCAAGTAACTCCAAACAAAGATCACCAGTAAACCACCAGAAGTTAAGAAGGATGGAATACAGTCTTGTTCACAACCCTAAGAAGGAATCAAGCTGGGACTTCCCTGGTATCGAGTGATTGAGAACCCACCTTTTAATGCAGGAGACATAGGTTCCATCCCTGGTCAGGGAACTAAGGTCCCATATGTTGTGGGGCAACTACTAAGACCACTCCCTGAAATGAAAGACCCCACATATGTCAATTAAGACCCAACACGGCCAAATAAATAAATAAAATTTTTTTAAGGAAGCAACCAATACTACTGATATCCTGATTTTTTATTTCTAGCACTAGAACTATAAGCCCATAAATTTCTGTTAGTTTGTTGTTGTTGTTCAGTTGCTCAGACATGTCCAACTCTTTGCAACCCTGTGGACTGCAGCACCCCACTCTTCCCTGCCCTTCATCATCTTGCAGAACTTGCTTAAACTCATGACCATTGAGTTGGTGATGCCATCCAACCATCTCATCCTCCTGCTTTTTATCTTTCCCAGCATCAGGGTCTTTCTCAATGAGTCAGCTCTTTGCATCTGGAGCTTCAGCTTTAGCATCTGTCCTTCCAGTGAATACTCAGGATTGATTTCCTTTAGGATTGACTGGATTGATTTCCTTGCAGTCCCAGGGATTCTCAGGAGTCTTCTCCAACACCACAATTCAAAAACATCAATTCTTCCATGCTCAGCTTTCTTTATAGTCCAACTCTCACATCCATACATGACTACTGGAAAAACCATAGCTTTGACAATACAGACCTTTGTTGGCAAAGTAATGTTTCTGCTTTTTAATACACTGTGTAGTTTGTCATAGCTTTTCTTCCAAGGAGCAAGTGTCTTTTAATTTCATGGCTGCAGTCACCATCCACAGGGATTTTGGAGCCCAAGAAAATAAAGTTTGTCATTATTTCCATTGTTTCCCCATCTATTTGCAATGAGGTAATGGGACCCAGTGCCATGATCTTCGTTTCTTGAAAGTTGAGTTTTAAGCCAGTTTTCCACTCTCCTCTTTCACCTTCATCAAGAGCTCTTTCGTTTCTCTTCACTTTCTGCCATAAGGGTGGTATCATCTGCATATCTGAGGTTATTGATATTTCTCCTGGAAATCTTGATTCCAGCTTGTGATTTATCCAGCCCAGCATTTTAAACCATTCCTTTTGTGTTATTTTAAGCCACTCCTTTTGTGGTATTCTTTTACTTCAGGCCTAGGAAACTAATAGAGATGCCTTTGAGCAGTGTAGCCTAAAGTGATAAGAGAATGAAATGAACAGACAGTGATAGTGGGGAGTTCAGAAATATCATAAATCTACAAGATACTGTTGAAGTAAAAGCAACAAGACTTAATGATTGGCAGAATACAACAAAGAAGAGTGAAGATTCCAAGATAGATGAAGTTTTTATTCTCTCTTAATCAACTAAATGTAGTGTCTAAATCCTTAGTGTCCTCATTAGATCTCTCCTGAGGTTGAGGACCTTATAAAAAGTCCCATGCTTTTCCTCTGGCTTGCGGTATCTAACCAAGCCATATTCTGATATCTCATACAAACCTTTCTTTGGGATGGATTCCCCAGTTTTCACTCTGGTAGCTTACAGCAATATCTGCTCCTTCTACCCATTTTTTCCTAAGGCCTGCCTAAATTCCTTTCTGTTTTACTTTTGTTCTGGATACTATCTATCAGATTATTAGCTAATAATTAGCTCTACATTCTGCCACCTTTAGACCAATTTCACCTCTCCCCTTTATGCAACACAAACTCCCAGCCTCCCAATTCAGTACCAAAAACTTTCATGTGTCTAAGGAGCTAGGGTAGATACTAACACTATTAACCAAACTGTAATACACAGCAAAAGAAAACAGCAAGAAAGCCACTGAATTCATCTTCATCAGCAAATATGGAAAACTCAGCAATGGCCTTAGGACTGGAAAAGGTCAGTTTTCATCCAAATCCCAAACAAGGGCTATGACAAAGAATGTTCAAACTACCGCACAATTGCCCTCATTTCACATGTTAGCAAAATAATGCTCAAAATTCTCCAAGCCAGATTTCAACAGTACATGAACCAAGAACTTCCAGATGTTCAAACTGGATTTAGAAAAGGCAGAGGGACCAGAGATCAAATTGCCAACATCCACTGGATCACAGAAAAAGCAAGAGAATTCCAGAAACACATCTACTTCTGCTTCATTGACTACACTAAAGCCTTTGACTGTGTGGATCACAACAAATTATAGAAAATTCTTCAAGAGATGGGAACACCAGACCACCTTACCTGCCTTTTGAGAAATCTGTATGCAGGTCAAGAAGCAACAGTTAGAACTGGACATGGAATAACAGACTGGTTCAAAATTGGGAATAGAGTATGTCAAGACTATATTGTCACCCAGCTTATTTAAATTATATGCAGAGTACATCATGAGAAATGCCAATCTGGAGGAAGCACAAGATGGAATCAAGATTTCTGGGAGAAATATCAATAACCTCAGATATGCAGATGACACCACCCTTATGGCAGAAAGTGAAGAAGAACTAAAGAGCCTCTTAATGAAAGTGAAAGAGGAGAGTGAAAATGCTGGCTCAAAACTCAACATTCAAATAAGTAAGATCATGGCATCTGGTCCCATCAATTCATAGGAAATAGATGGGCAAAAAATGGAAACAGTGATAGACTTTATTTTCTTGGGCTTCAAAATCACTACAGATGGTGGCTGAAGCCATGAAATTAAAAGACGTTTGCTCCTTGGAAGAAAAGTTATGACTAATCTGGACAGTGTATTAAAAAGCAGAGACATTACTTTGCTGACAATGGTCCATCTAGTGAAAGCTATGGTTTTTCCAGTAGTCATGTATAGATGTGAGAGCTGGACCATAAAGAAAGCTGAGTGCCAAAGAATTAATACTTCTGAACTGTGGTGTTGGAGAGGATTCTTGAGAGTCCCTTGGACTGCAAGGAGATCAATCCAGTCAACCTTGTTTTGACTGCAAAGGAAATCAATTCTGAATATTCATTAGAAGGACAAATGCTAAAGTTGAAGCTCCAATACTTTGGCCACCTTATGTGAAGAGCTGACTCATTGGAAAAGACCCTGATGCTGGAAAAAATTGAAGGCAGGAGGAGAAGGGGACAACAGAGGATGAGATGGTTGGATGGCATCACTGAGTCAATGGACATGAGTTTGAACAAACTCCAGGAGATGGTGATGGACAGGGAAGCATGGTGAGCTGCAGTCCATGGGTTTGCAAAGAGTCAGATATGACTGAGCAACTGAACAGCAACAACAACAGTACTCTGTAATGGCCTATATGGGAAAAGAATATTTTAAAAAATAGTGGATACATGTATATATATATTATAAATATATACATATATATGTATAACTGATTCACTTTGCTGTACACCTGATACTAATACAACATTGTAAATCAACTATACTCCAATAAAAATTAAAAAAAATTTTTTTAGCTACTGAGTTCATTATTGGACATTATAGAGAATATATTTTGACACAAAAGGAAGGCACTGACCCATCCTTTCTCCAGAACTGCTAATATCCCACATACCCCATACAAAGTGATTGACCTGCTGCATGTTCCTCTTCCCCTGACCATATCTCTTTGGTATGAACACGTATTCTGAACTGGGTCAACCAGACTGTCTCTACAGAAAAATGGAAATTGGTTTCCATATGTGTCTAAATATATATCTTGGAAACTGAAGCAACTACAGTCTTCCATATGGACTAAGTAGCAGGGAAAGCTGATTTGCAGGGAGATAAGGATTAAGCAGATGTCAGACAGAAAGAAATATAAGAGAGACAGGGACATGCTGCCTGGGTTCTTCAGATCTTTCCCTTTCCCGGTTCCAACCCCTTCCTGATAACAGCTGCACACTGGCCTGTGGATTCTGTGAAAATACCTCTGTACTCTTGTGATAAGCACACTTATCTTTTTATATCACCCTAACTAAAACTTCCAAGGCCAAATTTGCCTGTTACTCCAGGTGTTTCTTGACTAATAGCATTTTGCCAAGAAAATGCATTGCTCTTAGCAAACACCCTCTTCCAACAACACAAGAGAAGACTCTACACATGGACATCACCAGATGGTCAACACTGAAATCAGACTGATTATATTCTTTGCAGCCAAAGATGGAGAAGCTCTATACAGTCAGCAAAAACAAGCCCAGGAGCTGACTGTGGCTCTGATCATAAACTCCTTATTGCCAAATTCAGACTGAAATTGAAGAAAGTAGGGAAAACTGCTAGACCATTGGGTATGACCTAAATCAAATCCCTTATGATTATACAGTGGAAGTGAGAAATAGATTTAAGGGAATATATCTGATAGATTGCATGCCTGATGAACTATGGAATGAGGTTCATGACATTGTACAGGAGACAGGGATCAAGACCATCCCCATGGAAAAGAAATGCAAAAAAGTAAAATAGCTGTCTGGGGAAGCCTTACAAATAGCTGTGAAAAGAAGAGAAGCGAAAAGCAAAGGAGAAAAGGAAAGATATGAGCATCTGAATGCAGAGTTCCAAAGAATAGCAAGAAGAGATAAGAAAGCCTTCTTCAGCGATCAATGCAAAGAAATAAAATAAAAGTACAGAATGGGACAGACTAGAGATCTCTTCAAGAAAATTAGAGATACCAAGGGAACATTTCATGCAAAGATGGGCTTGATAAAGGACAGAAATGGTCTGGACCTAACAGAAGCAGAAGATATTAAGAAGAGGTGGCAAGAATACACAGAAGAACTGTACAAAACAGATCTTCATGACCAAGATAATCACAATGGTGTGATCACTCACCTAGAGCCAGACATCCTGCAATGTGAAGTCAAGTGGGCCTTAGAAAGCATCACTACGAACAAAGCTAGTGGAGGTGATGGAATTCCAGTTGAGCTGTTTTGAATCCTGAAAGATGATGCTGTGAAAGTGCTGCACTCAATATGCCAGCAAATTTGGAAAACTCAGCAGTGGCCACTGGACTGGAAAAGGTCAGTTTTCATTCCAATCCCAAAGAAAGGCAATGCCAAATAATACTCAAACTACCGCACAATTGCACTCATCTTACACGCTAGTAAAGTAATGGTCAAAATTCTCCAAGCCAGGCTTCAGCAATATGTGAACCATGAACTTCCAGATACTCAAGCTGGTTTTAGAAAAGGCAGAGGAATCAGAGATCAAATTGCCAACATCTGCTGGATCATCAAAAAAGCAAGAGAGTTCCAGAAAAACATCTATTTCTGCTTTACTGACTATACCAAAGCCTTTGTGTGGATCACAGTAAACTGTGGAAAATTCTGAGAGAGATGGGAATACCAGACCACCTGACCTGCCTCTTGAGAAACCTGTATGCAGGTCAGGAAGCAACAGTTAGAACTGGACATGGAGCAACAGACTGGTTCCAAATAGGAAAAGGAGTACGCCAAGGCTGTATATTGTCACCTTGCTTATTTAACTTATATGCAGAGTACATCATGAGAAACGCTGGGCTGGAAGAAACACAAGCTGGAATCAAGATTGCCAGGAGAAATATCAATAACCTCAGATATGCAGATGACACCACCCTTATGGCAGAAAGTGAAGAGGAACTAAAAAGCCTCTTGATGAAAGTGAAAGAGGAGAGTGAAAAAGTTGGCTTAAACCTCAACATTCAAAAACCGAAGATCACGGCATCTGGTCCCATCACTTCATGGGACATAGATGGGGAAACAGTGGAAACAGTGTTAGACTTTATTTTTGGGGGGACTCCAAAATCACTGCAGATGGTGACTGCAGCCATGAAATTAAAAGATGCTTACTCCTTGGAAGAAAAGTTATTACCAACCTAGATAGCATATTCAAAAGCAGAGACATTACTTTGCCGACTAAGGTCCGTCTAGTCAAGGCTATGGTTTTTCCTGTGGTCATGTATGGATGTGAGAGTTGGACTGCGAAGAAGGCTGAACAACAAAGAATTGATGCTTTTGAACTGTGGTGTTGGAGAAGACTCTTGAAAGTCCCTTGGACCGCAAGGAGATCCAACCAGTCCATTCTGAAGGAGATCAGTCCTGGGTGTTCTTTGGAGGGAATGATGCTAAAGCTGAAACTCCAGTACTTTGGCCACCTCATGCATAGAGTTGACTCATTGGAAAAGACTCTGATGCTGGGAGGGATTGGGGGCAGGAGGAGAAGGGGACGACAGAGGATGAGATGGCTGGATGGCATCACTGACTCGATGGACATGAGTCTGAGTGAACTCCGGGAGTTGGTGATGGACAGGGATGCCTGGCGTGCTGCAATTCATGGGGTTGCAGAGTCGGACACGACTGAACTGAACTGAACTGAACTAAAACTTTTTTCAAAGAATCCTAACCACCACAGAGTGAACTGTGAAATGTCTATATAACATCTTAGAGGAGAGGTAGTTTGTAATATGAATCTGAATACAGAGCAAGGGTTGGGGGAGGACATATGATTTTGGTAAGGGAGTAACTGAAGTCACTAGATTAGATTAAGTCATGAGTAACAGCCTAAAGTGAAGGAAAACAGGGGAAAAGGGTAAAGGAAAGACAGACCTCTTATGAACTTTAATATGTAAGATATGGTTCAAAGGAACAAGAAACTAAGAGAGAATGCTTCTGTAGAAACCAAGAAATAAAAGTATTTAGGCTATCCTTATGGCTTTCCCTGGTGGCTCAGAGGTTAAAGCGTCTGCCTCCTATGGGGGAAACCCAGGTTCGATCCCTGGGTTGGGAAGATCCCCTGGACAAGGAAATGGCAACCCACTCCAGTATTCTTGCCTGGAGAATCCTATGGATGGAGGAGCTTGGTAGGCTGCAGTCCACGGGGTCGCAAAGAGTCGGACACGACTGGATGACTTCACTTTCACTTTCATAGAAAATTCAATCACCACTGGCTTAAACAGGCACTGATTAATTTATCTCAAACAAGAAGATGTCCAGAACTGGTACCACAGATCAACAAGCCCATCAGGGTCTCAGGTTGTTCCTCTCTCTCCTACCACCATCTGAAGCATCTAGCCTTCACCTCTACGGTCACACATGGCTGTTACATCTTCCAGGTAGGAAGGAAAAAGAAAGGCAACAAACTGATGGCCAGTAAGGGTTTTGTTATCAGGAAAACAAAAGCTTTATGTCTCATTGATTACACCTCTGTCATTTGGCCATCCCTAACTGGAGAAACACTAGAAGAAAGAAGACTATGGTTTTAAGAGTTGAGTCAGCCAATTAGCTTTCAGCCAAAGAGTTTAATCAACAAAAACTACAGAGGGGTCAAGAATAACTAAAGACAAATGATGGGGTTGTTACCAAAAGGGTGTGGTGGGGTGGGGAGGCATTAGGTCTGGCTGCTCAATTCTCAAAAGCCAAGAAATAGGCCAGCTTGGTGGAAAGGAAAGTTTGCTTTATTTCAGATGCTGGCAACTGGACTGGTGGAGGGTGGTGGACACATCTGTCCAAAGGTTGACTATCCTCCCCACTCCCGACAAGTAGTGGGTGAGAGCTTTTATAGAGAGATAAGTGTCTAAGGCAGAAACAGCACAGTCATCTCTAACAGTTATCTTCAAATCGGTCATCAGTGGTCTGACTAGCATCATCTTGGTTGTTTTAGATACAGTTAATCTTTAGTTCCAGGTTCATTTGTTCCCATTTCTTTGCGGCCAGTTCTTGGAATTGTGGCAGGTCATGTCCTGGGTACAGGCTGGTCATCATGTAGCTAACTTCTCCAAGTGGAGAAGCTCACAGGATATGGCTCATAATATTATCTATAGCCCTTGAGAAAGAGCTAAAAGTCCTTGACTATGCTTAATGACTACATTATTATTATTTAGTTTCCTTTGTTTTCCTTTGTTTCAGCATTTCTCACTTCTCTGATTAAACTTATTCCTTGGCTAAAGTTTTCCACAGACAACAGGCAGGCAGAGGACTTGATGGGGCAGGCACAGGGACCACAGAGTCCTGCTCCATTTCAGGGTGAGGAGGATTTGGTAGTTGGAAAGTCCTTGGCAACCTTATCAAAAGCAATGGTCAGGTACATATTGGTCATGGAGAGGGCTGGAGACTAACTGGTGGCTGAGAAATGGGAATAGATAGTTCTTTTTTAACGTTTGAAAAGGAGAAAAATGGACAAAGCAAAAATCTAAAGAAAAGACACAATAGAAAGATATTTTGCTTGGTTTCAGGACTGTGATTGCTCAGATGGTAAAGCATCTGTCTACAATGTGAGAGACCTGGGTTCGATCCCTGGGTTGGGAAGATTCCCTGGAGAGGGAAATGGCAACCCACTCCAGTCCTCTTGCCTTGAAAATCCCATGGACAGAGGAGCTTGGTGCAGGTTACTTACTGTCCATGGGGTCGCAAAGAGTGGGGCACGACTGAGCGACTTCACTTTGGAAGTACAAACAATTGGAAAGGGGGAGATTTGAGGGATAAATGGCATGAAATAAAGACTACTTTCAAAACAAAAGTTTTAAAAACAGGATTAAACATATCCTTGAAAACAAAACTTGTTCCTCCTAAATAAGAAAGGAAGTAAAGCTGAATAACAAAAGTATAAGTTTGGATGTGGACAAGAAAAAAGTTGAATGGTTAAAATTCTATTTTAACAAAAATTCACTTTAAAACTGCTTAACTTTTAAAAGAATTATTAACCAGTTTGAAGAAAGGCATGAGAATCTCGCCAGAATTCAGGTGTGCTTTGTTTACTCAGATTCCTGACCAGAAACAAGCTAAGTAGAGACCACTATGGGATTTTTTCCGACATATAGAACAGAGACTGAGAATAGGAGCTTTTATGAACATCTCACCGTTTCATTTTCTTTCCTTCTCTCCTTCCCCAAACTAAAGGGCCCTAGAGACGATGGAGGCGATTGGCATTTTTCTCATTCTTCCGTAGTAATGAAAGCAGTGAGGAAGAGACGGTGGTGGCATGAGCAATGGCCAAAGTCCTTGCTTGAAGCATCCAGGACTTGCTCTGCAAATTTATTTCAACTTTGCTCTCAACTCCTTCATCTTAGAACACCTGGGAGGTGGCAGTCAACAAGGATGGAGAGCAGAAAGCCGCGAAAAGATATCTGGTTCAGCAACAGTGGTCACAGAGCTGGTCAAACCCGATTAAAGTGGAAACCACATTTTCAAAAATCAGAGCCGGAATCTGACGAGCCCGCCCTGACGCCTGTAAAAGAAAATGATTTTCACTTTTCATTGGCTGACCCTCCCAGAGTTGAGACCTTTTTTCATTTTCATTGGTCATTGCCTCTGTCACGTCCTTTCACCACACCCAAAGCGCCCAGTGAGCTTTGGGGAAAACTGATTTACAGAGGTCGGGGGCGGGAGTTCTCAAGCAGCTAGACTATTCCGCGCCCCCCGCCCGCCCCGCCGCTTCCTCCTCACAGCCCTGCCCCGCCCCCTGGCCTGAAGCCACGCCCCTTCCCCGGCCGGGCCCCGCCTCTCCATCCAGAGAGGGCGGGGACCTGGTGGCGGCCGCAGCCGCAGGAATATGCTGGAAGCCGGCTGGCGGGCGCTGTGGAGGTGCTGAACGGACAGTTCCCGCCGCTTTATTTGCCCGGCGGCGGGTAGGAGGGTGGGGCGGCCTTAGAGTCCGCTGGGCACGTGAGCGATGGAGACCATCTGGATCTACCAGTTCCGCCTCATCGTCATCGGGGACTCCACCGTGGGAAAGTCGTGCCTCCTGCACCGCTTCACTCAGGGCCGCTTTCCTGGTCTGCGCTCCCCAGCCTGCGACCCCACCGTCGGCGTGGACTTCTTCTCCCGCCTGCTGGAGATCGAGCCCGGCAAGAGGATAAAGCTGCAGCTCTGGGACACGGCGGGACAGGAGCGGTTCAGGTAGGACCCCGGGCGCTGGGACCCTCCCCAGGGACCGCGCCGCCCCCTCCGTCTGCCTGGGGCCCCCTCCCTAAGCGTTGGCCGCACCGGCCCGAGTCGGGAGCAGCTCTGGCCCTTCCCTCTCGAAAGTGCAAACACTCCATTCTCGCTTCCCCTTTGCCCCTCCTCTTCCAGGGACGACTTCCTCCTCCGCAATTTCTCACTTCTTTCTTTGGCTCCTATTTCCTGCGCCCCCTTTCCGTTTTTCCTTTCCCGCCTGAACCCAGGTCACCCTCACCAGCTCCTCTTACCCAGCGCTCTGGCCCTGCTGGCATTTTAATCCCCAACTCTTCGGCTCTCCTGCTGCCTTCTCCCCAAACTCAGCGTCCCTCGCTGCGCACGCCCTGACCTGGCCACCCTTCTCCAAGCTCCGCTTTTCCTCCTCTGACCGAGCAGCTTCCCATCTATGCGGCCCCGGAGAACTGCATAGAAGGATTCCCAGATTCGTGATTGATCCGTTTAGCTTCACAGCAAGCAGTGCTCCAGCCCAGATTACAGCATGAGCTCATTGGGCACCGTGCAGACGGAGATGAATGCGGTAATGGTCTGAACATCTCACAGCACCGAATGTGGTCATCAGAAATACAGGGCCAGGACCCGTGAGAGTGTGTCTTGCACAGCAACCAAGGACACAGACACAACTGAGGAGTTTTTGTTTGTTTCATTGTTATTGTTTTTTAAGGATTGAGTTGTCTTTAGAAGTTTGTCATCACTGGTGCTTTGATGGAGAAAAGAGAGATGTACATACTGAGATTTGTTAGGAACTTTTCCTTTATTTTATTCATAATAGGTACTTAACGTTCCAGGGTGATAATAGATCAGAAAATACTTTTCTACATGGAGGAGGAATACAAATAAATAGTCTCGTTCTACATGCTCATTGAAACCCTGAAGGATTTCACAAAAGTGACTGCCAAATAAAAACTAAATGTAAATTGTATGCATTTCCTAGATATTTAAGATGGAATCAGATATGAGGCACATTTAAAATTTTTAGGATTCAAGAACTTTTTTTGTAGAGAAGGGTAAGGGATCTGATATACTGTACTGTTTGGGACTCTTGTAAGATTCTATTATCCGATGGAACTCATTAAAGCAAACATTTGGTAGTCTTCTGCTTTTGGAATCGGTACTTCTTAACCATACTTCTCAAACATGGCTCCCCCTCACCCCATCCAACACCCATTCTGAGTGAGATCAGCCTACTTCGCTGAGAAAAAGAGAAAAAGCCTCCTTTACCAATACAGTATTATAAAGTAAAATAAAGTAAAAATAAAAATTAGAAAATAAATAAATAAAGTAATTTTTCAAACTCTTAATTCCTCATCTGTAAAATGGAGTCATTATGATCTCTAAGATTCATTACAGTTTTACCATTGTAAGGTTGACAGCAAGTTCATTCACTTGTGATCTCAGTCAGAGATGAACGTTAAGATATTTCATGGTCAGTAAAAAGCATTTACTATAGCTCTTGCTCTACCCTCTAAAGTGAAGTGAAGTTGCTCAGTCATGTCCGACTCTTAGTGACCCCATGGACTGTAGCCCGCCAGGCTCCTCCATCCATGGCATTTTCCAGGCAAGAATACTGGAGTGGGTTGCCATTTCCTTCTCCAGGGGATCTTCCTGACCCAGGGATCGAACCCAGGTCTCCCACATTGCAGGCAGACTCCTTACCCTCTGAGCCACTAAAGTGAATATAGTAAAAACATGTTCTTTATACTTTAACTTCTATACCAGAACTTTATACCTGAAACTTCTAGCAACTACTGATAATTAAGAAGTATAGGTAGTAAAATCTTCTTGAGTCTAAAACACTTTCCTTAAAAGTAACTTTTTTAAAAAATTAATTAATTTATTTTGTGTTGTTGTGTTAGTCGCTCAGTCGTGCCCAACTCTTTGCGACCCCATGAACTGCAGCCCTCCAGGCCCCTCTGTCCATGAGATTTTCCAGGCACGGATACTGGAGTGGGTTGCCATTTCCTTCTCCAAGGGATCTTCCCAACCCAGGGATCAAACCTGGGTCTCCTTCACTTCAGGCAGATTCTTTACCAACTGAGCTTCAAGGGAAGCCCCTAATTTATTTTATTTTAATTGGAGGCTAATTACTTTAGAATACTGTGACAGTTTTTGCCATACATTGACATGAATCAGCCATGGGTGCACATGTGTCCCCCCCATCCTGAACCTTCCTCCCACCTCCCTCCCCACCCCATCCCTATGGGTTGTCCCAGAGCATCAGCTTTGAGTGCCCTGCTTCATGCATTGGACTTGCACTGGTCATCTATTTCATATATGGTAATATACATGTTTCAGTGCTATTCTCTCAAATCATCCCACCCTCACCTCCTTCCACATAGTGCAAAAGTCTGTTCTTTACATCTGTGTCTCTTGCTGCCTTCCACATAGTATTGTCATTACTGTCTAAATACCATATATATATGTTAATATACTGTGTTGGTGTTTCTCTTTCCAACTTACTTCACTCTGTATAATAGGCTCCAGTTTCATCTGCCTCATTAGAACTAACTCAAATGTGTTCTTTTTTTATAGCTGAGCAATATTCCATTGTGTATATATACCATAACTTCTTTATCCATTCATTTGCTGATGGACATCTACGTTGTTTCCATGTCTTATTTATTGTAAAGAGTGCTGCAATGAACAGTGGGGTACACGTGTCTCTTTCAATTCTGGTTTCCTCAGTGTGTTTACCCAGTGGTGGGATTGCTGAGTCCTATGGCAGTTCTCGGAGAAGGCAATGGCAGCCCACTCCAGTATTCTTGCCTGGAAAATCCCATGGACAGAGGAGACTGGTGGGCTGCAGTCAGTGGGGTCACGAAGAGTTGGACACGACTGAACGACTTCACTTTCACTTTTCACTTTCATGCACTGGAGAAGGAAATGGCAACCCACTCTAGTGTTCTTGCCTGAAGAATCCCAGGGACGGGGGAGCCTGGTGGGCTGCCGTCTATGGGGTTGCACAGAGTCGGACACGACTGAAGCAACTTAGCAGCAGCAGCAGCATGGCAGTTCTATTCCCAGTTATTTAAGAAATCTCCACACTGTTCTCCATAGTGGCTGTACCAGTTTGCATTCCCACCAACAGTGTAAGAGGGTTGCCTTTTCTCCATACCCTCTCCAGCATTTATTGTTTGTAGACTTTTTGATGGTGGCCATTCTGACCTGTGTGAGATGATACCTCACTGTGGTTTTGATTTGCATTTTTCTAATAATGAGTGATGTTGAGCATCTTATCATGTTTTTATTAGCCATCTGTATGTCTTCTTTGGAGAAATGTCTATTTAGTTCCTTGGCCCACTTTTTGATTGGGTCATTTTTCTGGTATTGAGCTTTGTGAGCTGCTTGTATTTTGGAGACTAATTCTTTGTCAGTTGTTTTGTTTGCTGCTATTTTCTTCTATTCTGGAGGCTGCCTTTTCACCTTGCTTATAGTTTCCTTCATTGTACAAAAGCTTTTAAGTTTAACTGGGTCCCATTTGTTTATTTTTGTTTCTATTTCCATTACTCTGGGAGGTGGATCATAGAGGATCTTGTTGTGATTTACATCAGAGAGTGTTCTGCCCTTGTTTTCCTCTAAGAGTTTTATAGTTTCTGGTCTTCCATTTAGGTCTTTAATCCATAAAGCAGCTCTTAAACTTATTGTAAGGGATGGTTAAATTGTTAGATTTTAAAGATCTTTTCTGCTAAATACATCATTGTTTTTTATTGCCTTAAGAAAAATGTACACTTATTTTATATATACTATTTAAACTGGCTTCCCAGGTAGCCCAGTGGTAAAAATCCACCTGCCAATTCAGGAGACAAGGTTTCAATCCCTGGGTAGAGAAGATTCCCCTGGAATAAGAAATGGCAACTCACTCCAGTATTCTTGCCTGGAAAATTCCATGGACACAGGAGGCTAGTGGGCTATAGTCCATGGGTTCACAAGGAGTCGGACATGACTGAGCACACACACACATTTAAATCAGACAGTAACACTCATAATAATGCAAGGACATTTAGGGAACATTTACTGACAGTGAGTCATACTATATTTTGTTTGGCTCTTTACCAAAGATGTATTCCTAAATTCACATATATATCAGTAGCTGCCTCCAAATACTTGCTTTTCTCTCATTTAGCAGAACAATTTCTCCATAAAATTGCATTAAAGTTATTGTTATATCATTCTGTACCTTCCTCTAAGAAAATACAGATACTTATTTTGAGTAAGTGCATTTGTTTCATAGAAAGGTACTATTTAGTTCATGAATGTGTACTCCTGTCATTAGTTGTAATCATACTGTTTAACTGTAATCAAGAATTTGTGGGAAACATTCCATTTACATTCTATTTGGAGGTTGATTGGTGATCAGATATAAACAAAAACAAATTGGTTTTAGACAGTTCAGAAGATAGCTTAAAAGCATAAACAAATGTGCTAGAGGACCACAAAATAGTGAGCTGATGATTATGATATAAATAGCTTTAAGTTATCTTTTTCATGTTGGTGGGGCGGGGCAGGGGCGGGCTTCCCCTGTGGTTCAGCTGGTAAAGAATCTGCCTGCAATGTGGAAGACCTGAGTTTGATCCCTTGGTTGGGAAGATACCCTGGAGAAGGGAAAGGCTACCCACTCCAGTTTTCTGGCCTGGAGAATTTCAGTCCATGGGATTGCAAAGAGTCAGAACAGGACTGAGCAACTTTCACTTTCACTTTAGGTCATTTTTTTAACCCCAGTTTATTAAAGTAATAATTGATAAAGCCTTAGTTTTTAAAGTTCAGAGCATATATTAATATGCTTGTAGCCAGTAACTAGTCACAAAAAATAAAAGAGAACAAAATCAAAGTGAAGAAAGTTTAGAAAAATGATGAATATGTGAGCATCTTTAAATTGTAGCATAATACTCAGTTGTTAAAGTTTTTGTTATTAACACTGTGTTTTAGTCAGAATAAATGTTAAATTACTGTATTCAGTTCAGTTCAGTTGCTCAGTCGTGTCCAACTCTTTGCGACCCCATGAATCGCAGCATGCCAGGCCTTCCTGTCCATCACCATCTACCAGAGTTCACTCAAACTCACGTCCATCGAGTCTGTGATGCCATCCAGCCATCTCATCCTCTGTCGTCCCCTTTTCCTCCTGCCTCCAATCCCTCCCAGCATCAGAGTCTTTTCCAATGAGTCAACTCTTTGCATGAGGTGGCCAAAGTATCAGAGCTTCAGCTTTAGCATCATTCCTTCCAAAGAACACCCAGGACTGATCTCCTTTAGAATGTACTGGTTGGATCTCCTTGCAGTCCAAGGAACTCTCAGGAGTCTTCTCCAACACCACAGTTCAAAAGCATCAATTCTTCAGTGTTCGGCTTTCTTCACAGTCCAACTCTCACATCCATACATGACCACTGGAAAACCCATAGCCTTGACTAGATGGACCTTTGCTGGCAAAGTAATGTCTCTGCTTTTCAACATGCTATCTAGGTTGCTCATAACTTTTCTTCCAAGGAGTAAGCGTCTTTTAGTTTCATGGCTGCAGTCACCATCTGCAGTGATTTTGGAGCCCAGAAAAATAAAGTCTGACACTGTTCCCACTGTTTCCCCATCAGTGCCTTATTTAACGATAGTTCATTTCTCTCTTGTTTAACAGTCTCAAGGTAAGTGGTCCATCATTCAGGACCATCATTCAGATGCCTTCTCTCTTACTTTCCTACCATCCCTAGAACATTATCATCATCTCTGTGGACAAAGCTGGGTTGTAGGCACACTTTGTGTCTGTTCAGGGAGAGGGGAAAGAAAGGATCTACATCAAGGAATGTTTCCTTTCAGCAGGTGAGGCCAGTGTGGTGCAGATTACTTCAGCTCTCAATTCATTGAGGAGAAAGAGGTCATAAGGCCACACTTCCACAGGGCTACCACACTTATGCAGCACTTCTCCAGCGCTCGGGGAAAGGGGAAGATGGATTCAGCATTGCAGGCACTGGGTGAAACTAACAATCACCACTTCTATTTTTTAATCATCATAGTGGAAGAAGTTTAGCAGGAAAGGAAACAAAAATATTGTTTAACAGTATTAATAGGGATAAATAAGTATAAATATGACTAGACATATAGAGAGCACCAAATGTAAGAACATAAATTTTGAATTTTTCTCATGAAAAGCATTTAAGGCAATCTGAAGATAAAATGAGTTACAGCAACATTAGCTGTGGGGATAGAAAATCTGAAGCTTCAAGCCAGATTTGGCCTTTTATTTCATGTTGTCTGGCCTTTGGGGTATTACAATTACAGCCAGAGGTTGTAAAACGTGACTGAAGTGGACTGAACTGAATGCAGTGCTTCTCAAAGTGTGTTCTGCAGAACACTCAGACCATGTGATTCTTTTTAAAGGATGGGTTCTCTAATCAAATAAGTTTGAAAATCCTTGTATTCCATTTCTCTCTTACAAAATTCATATCAAAGACGCCAAGAAGTCTTGAGTAAAGAAACCTGTTTACCTTTGATTAAACTAGCATTTTCACCATTTATTTGAAGGGGTATTCTTAAAATATGAAAATCTATGATTGGTAGTGTTCTAACTAGTATAATTTGGGGGAAACTCCTTTGATGAATTGCTTTAGTCACATTCTTTGAGCAGAACCAAGTAAACTTTAGAAGTTTGGAACAATGGAAAACCTGCAGGTATCAGTTAACCTTTTCCTCTAGCTCCTCTTCTACTGTGTATCTTTCTCTTCCTTATGTGTCTTACCCTTCCTTAAACTCCTTATTTTTTAATTTTCCTTTACCCTCTTCATCTGTCAGTTTCTACTCGTAGTTTCCTCCCACCTTCTCTTGTTTCATTTTAATGTGTCTTTTTTGATCTCATTTCTTTTTAGCTTATTTCTCCTTATTTATCCCTCTGCCTCCCTTATGTCTCTGTTTTCTCCTTTCTCACTTCAAAACATTCATATGAAGTAAATATTTAAAAGTGGTTTGTTTTCTGTTCATAATTTTAAAAGTAAGCATCATGAACATTTTCTATTTTTCCTTAAGAGATCATTTAAGATTTCTAAGCTAAATGGGTTTTTCTTTTGTTTTTAATTAATTATTTAGTTTTGGCTGCACTGGGTCTGCACTGCTTTGCGCAGGCTTTCTCTCATTGCAGCAAGTGGGGGCTACTCTTCATTGCAGCGAACGTGCTTCTCATTGTGGTGGCTTCTCTTGTCGGCAGGAGCATAGGCCCTAGGTGCGTGGGCTTCAGTAGTTGTACCACTCCAGGCCAGAAGTTGCTGCATGCAGGCTATAGGGTGTGCAGGCTCTAGGGTGCATGGACTTAGTAGTTGTGGCGGCATGGGCTTAGTTGCTCCGCAGCATGTGGAATCTTCCCGGACCAGGGATCAAACCCATGTCCCCTGCATTGGCAAGCAGATTCTTTACCACTGTACCACCCTGGAAGTCCTGTTTTTGTTTTTTAAGGAAACTTTATTTGATCTCCACCCTCCTTACTGTGGTTCATGATTGTCAATAGAGATTTTCTGATACTGGATTGGTGGGCTCATAATTACATAGGTAACAGAACAAAGATTGCTTGCAGTTAAGTGCTATAATCATTGCAGTTTGCTGTAGTTCAGAGTTATTAGAAGCAATAGAAAGCTGGGCTTTATTTGTATTGAGTGATCAGGTAATACAGTGTTTTGATTAAGATTATTTGTGTTGTAAGTAACAGAAATAAAGCCATATTAGATTAGATATAAAGGATAAATTATAAATGATACCGATTTCATGAGAAGCAAAATCTCCATGAACATACAGGTGTTCTAACATGTGTTTGTGGATTTTCTCTCTAGTCTATTTCCATTATCCAGTGCTGTTAGCTCCCGACTGTGTCAGTCCCTGAGCCTGTTATTCAAATTCTTAAAAGAAAAAATATCATTGATTTTTGATTGGCCAGTGAGTCAGCTCCCCTAGGGTTGGGTTTATTAAGATAATATCCACATAAAATACAAGGAATTATACAAATATTGAGATATGTTTTATGAGTCATACAAAGCAAATGAATCTGTAGGAGTCTACTTTTTGGGAAAGAGAAATTCACAGAAGAAGAAAGTGAGCAGTCACCCCAAAACGTATACTTTCTCATGTTTCAGAGTAAAATGATATGTAAAAAGAAGCCAGCATCATTTCTAACAAGTATAGCAGAATGTGGAAAGATGACCCTTGTAACCAAGTGTATTTTTATATGCTGAAATTTATTTTCGCTGTCCATTCAGAACATTCAGACCATTTTGAGTGATTGCATACTCAGCATAGTTAAGAAGCTAGCCATTAAAAAAGAAGCTAGCCATTAATTTCAAAAACCTGTGATTAGTTTTCTTAATTTCCTTTTTCTTCAGTGAATCAATTGATTTCTCCTATGTAGCCATAACCTCAATGACATATTGGTATATGAAGGTAATTATACATCCTCTTTAGTAACTAAATATTGTAAATAAAGTAGACTAAATATTGTACTTCAGTGTTTGAAGACCCTAGGCAAGCAATAGGCAAAATTGCAAAGTAGAATGCATTCTTGGGGCCGTTGGTGCTTGCCTACTTTTTCTTTCCTACTGTTTTTGAATAGTAAGATCTTGACCAACTCTTCTATTTTCCCTCACATCTCAGTTGAAAAGCCATTCCTTACTTCTCCATCCTAGCTTCAGAGAGAAGTAGCTGGAAGATCAAGAGACACAAAAATATTAAAAGAATAAGGGTTCTTCTAGGGGTATCTCTGTTCTAGAAGAGAATGACCACCTTGTATCATCTTGAGGTAATGTTTCCCTGTTGGTGGAGTTGTGAATCTGTGGCTGAAGTGTGTTGGAGTTTCCTCTCATCATGCTGTGTCAATGACCATCTATTCTGACACACTGGCCCCACATTTAGCTTTCAAGGAAACGGCTAGAAAAAAAAATTAGTAATGTTGTCAGTATATGGATCACTCAGTAAAGTTTTCCCATGAAGAAAAGTGCTCAGAGAAAGAGAGAGAATAAATTTCTACCTATTGTTGGTCAGTTTTGATAGCATATAAAGATTTCTTAACAACTTAGCCTCCGTAGCCATTTTACTTAAACTTGAAAGAGCAACTTCTTGGAATGATCTGAGATTATTTATTTTGATGTTTTAAAGAGCCAGTTATTCTTATCCTAACTGAGTTAGAAGAAATCTGCATTCTTCCAGTCTGTTCTGTGAAGTAGTGGAAAAGAAAGGTGAACCACTCAAGTAATACTGAGGTACACACACACACCAGAGAACATCAGATTTTACTTCAGTAAAATATTTTCATTCTTTCTGAAGTGAAATTCTACAAAGCCTATACTTTATGATACTAATAACTCTGCCTCCAAATGTCAGTAACTTTTATTCAATTCTGACAATATGTAATTCAGAGTTCATTTAAAAATTATTACCCAACACAGTCTACCTCACTTATCATGAAACAAATAGCATTAAAAACCCATTGTTTTCTGAAAGGAATCACTTCATGTAATGAAGTACTATTCTGAGCTATAGGAGTTCCAGAAAAATGTGAAACAGAGGTCCAGTACACTTCAAAGTTAAAAGTATATTTTTAGTTTAAGCTGTGGAAGAGTTTCAAAATAGCGATAGTAATTCTGTATATCAGAGTTGGACGCAACTGACGCAACTTACCATGCATGCATGCGTCGGAGAAGGAAATGGCCACCCACTCCAGTGCTCTTGCCTGGAGAGTCCCAGGGACAGGGGAGCCTGGTGGGCTGCCGTCTCTGGGGTCGCACAGAGTCAGACACGACTGAAGCGACTTAGCAGCAGCAGCAGCAACAGCAGTTCTGTATATCAGCATGACTGAGTAACTGTCGATGGCTTGGTGGCATGTTATTTTGTTTTGGCTTAAAATCTTAGTGTTCTTTAAAACATTCTTAAAATGTACTGAATTTTGTTTTTTCTGTTTCCTTCCTATGGTAATGATTCATTTTTAATTGAGGAGTAACATGCTAAATAAAATTATTTTTTTACTGGTAGTAAGTCTTTTAAGAGCATCCACTCATACCAATATCTAGGATATAAATAAACCATCAAAAATGTCACAATGCCAAAAGAATTGGTAAGGTAACAGAGACTTCTCTCTTAGGTTTATTTCCACTTCACTGGTATAATGAGTACATTAGAGTCACCTGAGAAAGGTCTTTAGCAAGCCAGGCCCCGAAAGTTATCAGTGACTTTTCTTGGCAAAATATCATCCTTCTATTGTGGCTCAGACCATAAAGAATCTGCCTGCAGGATAGACCCAGGTTCAATATTTGGGTTGGGAAAATTCCCTAGAGAAGGGAATGGCTACCCACTCCAGTATTCTTACCTGGAGATATTTCCATGAACAGAGGAGTCTGGTAGGCTACATTGTCTAGGGTCACAAAGAGTTGGACACAATTGAAGCTATTTAGCATGCATGCATATGCCTGTTTCTTCCCCCTCCTTTTTATGTAATTGGTCAGAATCTCTGTCTAAATTATCTTCGTGTATCAAGAGTGGTTTTTCATCTGATTCTTCAGCCTTTCCAAATGTATTTCTGTTTTGTAGGACATAGTGTGATATGGCTTGAAACAGATAAGGCTAGAGGACAGCCTTAATAACAGACTCCTGCCTCAGAAATACAAAAGAATAGTGTATGGCCTGAACTGAACCCTCTTCTCTGAGGAGAGATCAAGAGAGAATACTGCAAATGGGAGTTAATAGATATTATGAACTTCTTGGCTATAAGAGAAGACATTAAAAAAATAAAAGAGTATAGATTCTCAAATTCTAGGCATTGCATATCATTTTTCTTCTGAGTAGCATTTTTCAAAGTAGTAAGTATAATTTAAGTAAAAGTTTCCTTGATCAAATACTGTTAGAAATGCTGGGGTTGTGCAAGATTTTTCAGAGCTTTAATATAATACTAATATTCTAATATACTTTGTAAACACCCAAGACATACATGGTGTTTCCCAACCCAGAGTCCCATTACATAGAATGGGAAAGACTAGCGATCTCTTCAAGAAAATCAGAGACAACAAAGGAACATTTCATGCAAAGATTAGCACAATTAAGGATAGAAATAATAATATGGACCTAACAGAAGCAGAAGATATTAAGAAGAGTTGGCAAGAATACACAGAAGAACTATACAAAAAAGATCTTCATGACCCAGATAACCAGGATGATGTGATCACTCACGTAGAGCCAGACATCCTGGAATGTGAAGTCAAATGAGCCTTACTTAGGAAGCATCACTACGAACAAAGCTAGTGGAGGTGATGGAATTGCAGTGAGCAGTGGCTACTCTGTGGTTGTGGTGCCCAGGCTTCTCATTGCGGTGGATTCTCTTGTTGCAGAGCACACGGTCTCGGGTGTGCAGACTTTAGTAGCTGAGGCACCTGGGCTCAGTAGTTGTGGCTCCCAAGCTCTGGAGCACAGGCTCAGTAGTTGTGGCACACGGGCTTAGTTGTTCCACGGCATGTGGGATCTTCCTGGGTCAGGGATTGATCCCATGTCTCTTGCACTGACAGGCGAATTCGTTAATGCTGAGCCACCAGGGAAGCCCTCTCTCTCTTTTGCTAGTGCTTCTAGATGACTTCGTCAGGTCTCTGTTTCAAAATTAAAAGGTTCCTTCACTTGTTTTGAGGGCTACAGAAAGGTTTGGGGAGTAGGAAATAAAAAGTTAATGAAGCAAATATGAGATGAAACTTAAGACATATTTGATAGGACTGGAGGATAGACTCTGAAAAGAGAATTAGAAGTGGAAGAGAAGGTATAACTAATTGTATAGGAGAGATCTATTGGAGGCAAGGTAAATTAGTAAGAGTTGAATTGAAAATAAAATCCAAGATAATTCCATGGACTGTATAGTCCATGGGGTGGCAAAGAGTCAGACACGGCTGAGGGACTCTCACTTTCACTTTTCGGCTTCCCGGATAGCTAGCTGGTAAAGAATTCGCCTGCAACACAGGAGACCCTGGTTCGATCCCTGGGTTGAGAATATCCCCTGGAGCAGGGAAAGGCTACCCACTCCAGTATTCTGGCCTGGAGAATTCCATGGACTGTTTGGCCATGGGTCGCCAAGAGTCGGTCATGAGTGAGTGACGTTCACCTCAGCTCCATGTAGTTTCTCCCCTGAAAAATATTTTGTTTGTGTACAACCCCACCCCACTCCCATCTCTATAGATCCAAGTTAATTACTGTGTCTACTCCAACCATTATTTTACGGCTATATTCAGAAACGAAAGGAGAAATAGCTTTACACAATAGAAGTTGTACTGATAACTGACAGCAAACACTTGTGGCTGCAGCGGCAATCAACTCTCCCCTGCATGCTGTGCTCAGTGTCTGCACTGCCACACGTAGAAACAGGAATGAACCCAACCCACTGCAACAGTAGAATATATATTAAGTTTTTTGCCTTGATAAACAAGGAAAGATACTGGGTATTAAGCAAAGCTACAAGCAAATACTGGCTATGGTGTCCTAAAATCTCAAAAGTACTATGAACTAGCTTTCTATTTTTTTTTTGAGAGAAACTGAAATCTATCGGGATGATGATCTACCTGTGGAAATCTATGCATCTATTTATATTAACTGGATACAAGGCACTATACAAAAATAGATGTAAAAATAAATAATATGTAGTCTCACGTTCAAGGTCCATGTTGTCTCTATCCTGGATAGAGTACAAACTATATTGCAATCCAGAAACTGGCCAAATATGGTACCTTAAATGATACAGAATTTTGTTTCTCTCTCCCCTGTGTTAATGGTCCAGCATGAGCAGTTCTGGACTATCTAGGTGACTCTTCCTCAGCATCAGTTTCCAGAGTTTTCCAATCATTGCCATTCCTAACAAGCAAGAAGGAAAAAGAAGCAGCCTAGGGTAAATGGCTTCTTTAAGCAGATGAACCTCAGACTGCACATGTAATTTATCATGTTTCATTAGTCCAAACTTAGTGATATGCCAAAACTAACTGTAAGAAAACTGGGGAAATATAGTTTCTATATGAGTTGCTGTGTGCAAGCAAAAACTCATGGAGTTCTGTTACTAAAAGAAGACTGGGAGAATAGACTCTGGAGGACAATTAGAGATCTTTCTCACAGACTCATAGCAAAGAAAGATAATAAATAATTGGAATAAAGGCTGCTAAGTACTAAAATAAGTTCTGGTAGCAGAACAAAGGGAGAAATTGTCTTCTGTGTGTAGGGTGAGGGCTTGTTTCAGAGGATGTATCTGAAAGAATGTGGTCCTTGCTGCTGGGACATGAAGGATATGTCAATAGTAAGAGAAATAACAATAGGAAGCAATAACAATAAACTGGAAGAAGTGGCTTCCAGTAATGACAGCAGATTGAGTAATTATGCCTTTTTTAGCTTTTTTTCTGAAACCTCACTAAAATGACAGTTTTGGTTTTTAACCATAGATTCTAGCAAGAATAGGTAACAAGACAACAGCAAAAAAAAAAAAAAAAAAATTGAAGTAAGGACGCAGATGGAGGAATGATACATGAATTAGCAATTTAAAGAAAATTAGCTTCTAAGCCAGGGGGTGGGAAAAGTGAAAAACCAAACCAGTATATACCATTGAGTCCTCTAAAGACCCAGGAAATGGTGATACCAGATACTTCTGAATTAGGGATACTTCTGAATAGGGATCATTGATTGTCAATCTGTTTAAGAAAGATTGGGCCCTCACATCCCTACTACCACCATTCCATGCAACAGTTGACTTCCTCTTCCTGCATATTGGCAAAAAACTAGAAATTTATTCTTTGAAAAAGTTAAACATAGAATCTCTTACTGAAATGATCAGGCATAATTGAGGTTGAGATCCCTTATTAAAAGTAAGGACTTTAAGTGAATATATGCATGTTCCATGCTAAGACTGTCTAGCCTCCTTCCCTGTCTTAGCTTCCAGAATGCTGACAATCAGACCTTCACCCTTCAAACAGAACATTGGTGAAATCATTTCAGAAGAATTTGACCAGGCCAAGAAGAAAGACCAGCATTAGCAGTTCCTCAACTAAATGATCCATCCTGATCATCTTATGAGTTAGGCTTTTAGTCTCAATGAAAGATTACAAGAAATATTAGGAAATCCAAAATATGAAATCTAGAAACTGAAATAAACAGAAGCCAAAAGCAACCAGAAAAACAAATTTGATAAGGGAGAAAGGAATGTTTCAGAAGTACAACCCCTCTGCCCCCAAAAAACCCTGTCTTTAATTTTCTCAGAGGGAAAATAGGAAAATATTGAAATCATAAAAGAGGAATAGATACTGTTTTTTCAAAAGAATATTCTGAGAAAAAAGGAGCTTTTGGAAACACAATAGAAAAAAATAAAACACTCAATATAAGATTGGGGAATTCTCTCAAAAAATAGGACAAAAGGAAAAAGACTTAGAAAATAGGAAAAAGAATATATATATATATACACACATTTTTTTTTTCCTTAGAGGACTGTTCCAATAGGTTCAGTAAAAACGCAACAGGCATTCCAGAAAAATGGAACAGAAAAAAACAGGAAAGAAATGATCAGTGAAGCAATTTTTAAAATATTTCCAAGATGTAGGGACCTGAGTTTTCAGATTAGAAGAGTCCAGCACAATAGATGAAAGTAGACACATTCTAAGGAACATTGTCATGAAATTCTAAACCCTGGGGCCACAGAAAAGTTCCTACAAACTTCTGGAGTAGGGCAGGGAAGGGATATGGATAATAGGTAATAGGTCACATAAAAAAGATCAGGAATCAGATTGACTTCACATTTCCTATAAACAACAATTGAACCTTGAAGGCAATGGAAAGCCTTCAAAATGCTGGAAGAGTTCTGTGTCTGACCATTCAACTGTGAAAACAGAATAAAAACATGCAAAACTTCAAAATACTACCTCATGCATCTTTTTTTCCTCATGTATCTTTTTTTTTTTTTTTTTAAGCTTTTTATTTTGTTTTAGGGTATAGCCAATTAACAATGTCGTGATTCAGGTAAACAGGAAAGTGACTCAGCCATACATATATATGTATCCATTCTTTCTGAAACTCCTCTCCCTTCCAGGCTACCACATAACACTGAGCAGAGTTCCCTGTACTGTACACTATGTCCCTGTTGGTAATCCATTTTAAATATAGTGTGTGCACATGTCCATCCCAAACTCCCTAACTATCCCTTCCTCTCATCCTTTCCCCTGGCAACCATAGTTCGTTCTCTAAGTCTGTGAGTCTGTTTGCGTTTTGTAAGTTCATTTGTGTTATTTCTTTTTAGATTCTACATTAAAGGATGTCATATGATATTTCTCCTTCTCTATCTGACTTAATTCACTCAGTATGACAATCTCTAGGTCCACCCATGTTGCTGCAAATAGCATTATTTCATTCTTTTTAATGGCTGAGTAATATTCCATTTTTTATATGTACCAAATCTTTATCTATTCCTCTGTTGTTGGGCATTTAGGTTGCTTCCATGTTTTGGCTATTGTAAACAATACTGCAATGATCATTGGGGTGCATGTATCCTTTTGGACCATGTTTTCTCCAGATACATGCCCAGGAGTGGGATTCTTTGGTTATAGGTTGCTAAAGTATTATAGCTTTAGCATCAGTCCTCTATTTCTAATTTCATAGCATTGTGATCAGAAAAGATGCCTGACATGATTTCAGTTTTCTTAAAGGCTCACTTTGTGGCCCAGCATGTGGTGAGTCCTGGAGAACCTTTCTTGTGCACTTGAGAAAAATGTGTAGCCTGCTATTTTTGGATGGAATGCTCTGTAAATACCAATTAAGTTCATCAGGTGTAAAGTGCCATCAGGTGTAAAGTGTGTTTCCCTATTAATTTTCTGTCTGGATGATGTGTCCATTGATGAAAGTGAACCACTATTATTGTATTACTGTTGATTTCTCCTTTTATGGTTGTTAGTATTTGCCTTACATATTGAAATGCTCCTGTGTTGGGTGCATATATATTTATAATGGTTATATCTTCTTGGATTGATCCCTTGATCATTATGTAGTGTCCTTCAATTCTCTTATAACAGTCTTTGTTTTAAAGTCTATTTTGTCTGATATGAGTATTGCTATTCTAGCTTTCTTTCAATTTCCATTTGCATCAAATACTTTCTCCCATCCCCTTACTTTCAGTCTGTAAATGACCCTAGGTCTGAGGTGGATATCTTGTAGACAGCATACATAGGGTCTTGGTTTTGTATCCACTCAGCCAGTCTATGTCTTTGGCTGGTGCATTTAATCCATTTACATTTAAGGTTCAGTTCAGTCACTCAGTCATGTCCGACTCTTTGCGACCCCATGAATAGCAGCACGGCAGGCCTCCCTATCCATCACCAACTCCCAGAGTCCACCCAAACTCATGACCATCAAGTCAGTGATGCCATCCAGCCATCTCATCTTCTGTCGTCCTCTTCTCCTGCCCCCAATCCCTCCCAGCATTCAGAGTCTTTTCCAATGAGTCTTCACATGAGGCATCAGTCCTTCCAATGAACACCCAGTACTGATCTCCTTTAGGATGCACTGGTTGGATCTCCTTGCAGTCCAAGGGACTTTCAAGAGTCTTCTCCAACACCACAGTTCGAAAGCATCAATTCTTCGGTGCTCAGCTTTCTTCACAGTCCAACTCTCACATCCATACATGACCACTGGAAAAACCATAGCCTTGACTAGATGGACCTTTGTTGGCAAAGTAATGTCTCTGCTTTTTAATATGCTGTCTAGGTTGGTCATAACTTTCCTGTCAAGGAGTAAGTAAGTAAATAAGTAAAGTCACTCAGTTGTGTCCGACTCTTTGTGACCCCGTGGACTGCAGCCCACCAGGCTCCTCAGTCCATGGGATTCTCCAGGCAAGAATACTGGAGTGGGTTGCCAAGGAGTAAGCATCTTTTAATTTCATGACTGCAATCACCATCTGCAGTGATTTTGGAGCCCCCAAAAATAAAGTCTGACACTGTTTCCACTGTTTCCCCACCTATTTCCCATGAAGTGATGGGACCAGATGCCATGATCTTCGTTTTCTGAATGTTGAGCTTTAAGCCAACTTTTTCACTCTCTTTTACTTTCATCAAGAGTCTTTTTAGTTCCTCTTCACTTTCTGCCATAAGGGTGGTGTCATCTGCATATCTGAGATTATTGATATTTCTCCCAGCAATCTTGATTCCAGCTTGTGCTTCTTCCAGCCCAGCGTTTTTCATGATGTACTCTGCATATAAGTTAAATAAGCAGGGTGACAATATACAGCCTTCACGTACTGCTTTTCCTATTTGGAACCAGTCTGTTGTTCCATGTCCAGTTCTAACTGTTGCTTCCTGACCTGCATACAGGTTTCTCAAGAGGCAGGTCAGGTGGTCTGGTATTCCCATCTCTTTCAGAGTTTTCCACAGTGTATTGTGATCCACACAGTCAAAGGCTTTGGCATAGTCAATAAAGCAGAAATAGATGTTTTTCTGGAACTCTCTTGCTTTTTCAATGATCCAGCAGATGTTGGCAATTTGATCTCTGGTTCCTCTGCCTTTTCTAAAACCAGCTTGAATATCTGGAAGTTCACGGTTCACATATTGCTGAAGCCTGGCTTGGAGAATTTTGAGCATTACTTTACTAGCATGTGAGATGAGTGCAATTGTGCGGTAGTTTGAGCATTCTTTGGCATTGCCTTTCTTTGGGATTGGAATAAAAACTGACTTTTTTCAGTCCTATGGCCACTGCTGAGTTTTCCAAATTTGCTGGCATATTGAGTGCAGCACTTTCACAGCATCATCTTTCAGGATTTTAAATAGCTCAACTAGAATTCCATCACCTCCACTAGCTTTGTTTGTAGTGATGCTTTCTAAGGCCCACTTGACTTCACATTCCAGGATGTCTGGCTCTAGGTGAGTGATCACACCATCGTGGTTATACATTTAAGGTAATTATTGATATATATGATCCTATTACCCTTTTCTTAATTGTTTGGAGTTTATTTTTTCTTTCCTTCTCTGTGTTTCCTGCCTGGAGAAGTGCCTTTAGCATTTATTGTAAAGCTGGTTTGGTGGTGCTGAATTCTCTTAATTTTTGCTTGTCTGGAAAGCTTTTAATTTCTCCATCAAATCTGAAGGTGAGTCTTGCTGGGTAGTGTATTATTGATTGTAGGTTCTTTCCTTTTATCACTGTAAATATATCATCCTATTCCTTTCTGGCTTAGAGAGTTTCTATTGAAAAATCAGCTGAAAGTTATGGGAGTTGGCTTATATGTTATTTGTCATTTTTCCCTTATTTCTTTTAATAGTTTATCTTTGTCTTTAATTTTTATCAGTTTGGTCACTATGTGTCTCAGCATGTTCCTTCCTGGGTCTGTCTCTCCTGGTACTCTCTTCACTTTCTGGTCTTGGCTGACTGTTTCTTTTCCCATGCTGGGGGAGTTTTCAGCTAATTATCTCATCAAATATTTTCTCAGGTCCTTTCTCTCTCTCTCTTCTCCTTCTGGGACCCCTATAAATATGAATGTTGGTGCATTTAATGTTGTCTCAGAGGTCTCTTACGCTGTCTTCATCTCTTTTTTTGTTGTTGTTGTTTATTTTGTAATATTCTTTTTTTTTGGCTGTGATTTCTTCATTTTATCTTCCAGGTCACTTATCTGTTCCTCTGCCTCAGTTATTATGCTATTGATTCCTTCTAGTATTATGCATCTCTGTTTGTTCTTGATAGTTCTGGGTTTTTGGCAAACATTTCTTGCATCCTTTGCATTCTTTTCCTGAGATCATGGATCATCTTCACTATCATTATTCTAAATTCTTTTTCTGGAAGATTGCTTATCTCCATTTCATTTAGTTGTTTTGTTGCTTCATGTGGGACATAACTCTCTGCTTTTTCATCCTGATTAACTTTCTTTAATGCGGTTTTTGTTCTAACCATTGTGGGATCATGATTCTTCTTGCTTCTTCTGTCTGCCCCCTGGTGGATGAGGCTAAGGCTTGTGCAAGCGCCCTGATGGGAGGTACTGATTGTGGGAAAAACTGGGTCTTGCTGTAGTGGACAGGGCTGTGCTCTTAATCCAATTATCTGCTGATGGGTGGGGCTGCACTCCCTCCTTATTAGTTTGGCCTGAGGTTACCCAGCCCTGGAGTCTAAAAGCCCTGCATGCATGTGTTCATGCTAAGTCACTTCACTTATGTCCTACTGTTTGCAACCCCATGGACTGTAGCCCGCCAGGCTCCTCTGTCCATGGGATTCTCCAGGAAAGAAAACTGGAGTGGGTTGCCATATCCTCCTCCAGGTGATCTTCCCAACCCAGGGATCAAACCCACGTCTCTTCTGTCTCTCTCATTGGCAGGCAGGCTCTTTACCAGTAGAGCCACCTGAGAAGCTGCCATGGTAGGACTGATGGCAGCCTCCAAGAAGGCTCACACCAAGGGGCACCTTCTAGGACTACTGCTGCCAGTGCCCCCATCCCTGCAGTGAGCCACTGCTGATCCACAACTTTGCAGGAGACCCTCAAACACTAACAAGTAGATGTGGTTCAGTCTCCGGTGGGGTCACTGCTCCTTTCCCCTGGGTCCTGGGGCACACAATATTTGTGTGTGTGTGCCCCCCTAGAGTGGAGTCTCTGTTTCCCCTGGTCCTGTGGGAGTCCTGTAATCAAATCCTACTGGCCTTCAAAATCAGCTTCACTGGAGACTTCTAGTCCCTTTGCTGGATACCCAGGCTAGGAAGCCTGACATAGGGCTCAGAACCTTCACAACAGTGGCAGAACTTCTTTGGTAATATTGTTCTCTAATTTGTGGGTTTCCCACCTGGTGGGTATGGGATTTGATTTGATCATGATTGTGCCCCTCCTACCATCTTGTTATGGCTTCTCCTTTGTCTTTGGTTATGAGGTATCTTTTGTTGGTGGGTTCCAGCATCTTCCTGTTGATGGTTGGTCAACAGCTAGTTGCAGTTTTGGTGCACTCACAGGAGGACTTGAGCACCCATCCTTCTACTCCGCCATCTTAAACCAGTCTCCCTCATGCATCTTTTTTAGGAAGGTACTTGAAGATGTGCTCTATCTCTCTCTATGTATAGAAACACAGACAAGCACACACTTGCATGTAAAAGAATGAACTATGAATGAAGACATGGGCTACGAGGCACAGGAGATTTATTTCTAAAGAAAAGCAAAGGAAATGCCCTAGAAAATGGTGAAGGGAGATCAGGATGCTTTCTCTGCCCCAGATACCAAGGACAACCAGGCCAGATTGATTGAAGCAGGGCAGAAGATTGTAGGAGAGAATTCTCAAGAAGGTGAAATTGACAGATAAGCTAACAGGAATGAACTTTCTAAAAGATGGCAACTGGCAGAGTTTGGGGTTGGATTATTGAGGCCTGCATGGAAATTTTAGCAAACAAAAAAAAAAAAGAAGAAGAAGGGGAAAAAATGTGGTAGAGAGGGCTCACTCATTATCTGATGCGTCTTTTCCTCTGGACACATGGGAGGAATATATTTCCTTTCCCTCTTGCACTTAGAATCATATGACTATTTCTGGCCAATAAATTTGAGCAGAACTCACATGTGATAGTTTTAAAACACAGCCTAGATTTTTTTTTTTAATCTTCTTCCTATCAAGAGGTGGGTTATTTCTTACTGTAGCATAGTCTGGTCTATCTTAATTAATATGCAAGGTAATTATTGGGAAAAGAAATCATAGTTTGTTTCGGGGCTCAGCATTGAAAAGTTTACGTGGTCAGAATAACCAAATGCCAGGAAATGGTCTTTCTATAATTATGATATAATGATAAAGTATTGGCAGGTTTGGGGAATAGGAAAAATAAGGATGTTCTATAAGTATGCAGTTAACTTTGATGAAAACATGAATTTAGAAAAAGAATAGAAAAGAACAACTTATTCTAATTTCTTGAAAATAAAAGCTGCATAATTTCAGATATAGAATGAAATGAGAAAAGGATAAACACCAACATAAATTATAAAATGTGGAGAGATAGACAAAGTCACATGAAATGAAGCAATATTGAGAGAGTCATATGGAAACAGAAGTCACAAAATGGTAGGAGGATTATAACCCAAAAGAAAATGTTCTTTAGTTACATTAAATCACACAATGCATTATGTTACACGGAAAATCAAATATCACGAGACGCTGTCATCATCTCATTTTTGTTCTGCAAAAGGATGCCAGAAAGTGTCAGAATAAGTGCTAGTCTTTTCTACACTTTCTGGTACCTTACCAAATGGAAAATAAGCATCTTTCATTATTACCTTACAGACACATGGTGAAGCTAAAACATTTCTCATTAATTTCTAAATAAATTATTTGGATTTTCACATGACATGTCTACCATCTAGAATCCATTACAGAGGACAATTTGAATTACTACCAATTTAAATACAGTAGTTCTTTAGAAAAGGTGAATGATTTCACCTATATGTTTATAGTGTGTGCTGCTATTCAGCCCTCTTCTCCTCTGTTATTTGGCCTATTTCATGGATCCCCACTATAAATATCAAAAGGAGATAAGCTCTTTTTTATTTGCCTCTGTTAGTGTCCCATTTGCTTATTATTTGCATGCTGCCTGGGGATAGCCTTACAGAGTCTGAACTTACTAATTCAGTTGTTTATTTATTTTCAACTCGCAATAGGCCTCACACATGCCCACTTTTGTTTTAGACACTAGGATACAATGCACCAAAGACTGAAAAAAATATTTGCTCTTGTGCAGCTTATTTTCTAATGAGGGGAGACAGGCTATAACCAAATAAGTTGGAAAAATTATATAGACATTAGAATGGGTTAATTACTAATAGAGGATACAAGGTGAGCAGACCATTCTGGGGGGGAGGGTGATAAGAAAACCTCACTATCATAAAATGATGATCTGTGGTAAAAGGGGAAAAAAAAAAAGATGGTCACAGGGGAATTAATTCCCATATTCAAACAGAGAATGTGGCCATTGGGTATTGTCAATATTACATATAGCCTCCAACCACGAATTTGATTTTTGATGAAAAGACCTTGGAATTATACAAAGAAAGAGAATTTTAATATTTATATGTATGAAAAAAGATATCCTAAGTTATAAGCCCCAAGTTTCAGAAGTCATCCCTGGTAACTCAGATGGTAAAGAATCTTCCTGTAATGCAGGAGAACCTGGTTCAATCCCTAGGTCAGGAAGATCCCATGGAGAAGGGAACGGCAACCCACTCCAGTATTCTTGCCTGGAGAATTCCATGGACAGAGGAGCCTGGTGGGCTACAGTCCATGGGGTTGCAAAGAGTTAGACACTACTAAAGCAACTTAACACATTTCAGGAGGCAAGAGCAGGGACGGTTAAAGTCAGTAATAATAAGAGGAGAGTGGGAGATGTGTTTTGGTCTCTTGAAAGCAGTCCTAAGGGCCTGGATTACAAGGCAAGTGAAGCAGGTAAATAAAGCATCAACACAATGACTATTCCCAGAAGGGCAATAGGAATGTAATGTCATGGTGAAAAAAGGCACTCCCAAAGCTATTGCATTTGTAGGCTGCTTGCTGCCAACAGCCTTATGACATCAGAGTACTTCCATCTTCCAAATGCCTGTTTGGCAATTGGCAAAGCCGCAGGAAGGGCCTTTCCAGAATGGAACAACTGGCTCATTTTACCCAAGTAAAGTCAGCAAGTGTTCTATGTTTTGTTGCTTTTGCACAAATAGGATGAGGCTAGTGCACATCCTATAAAGTTCATAATAATAAAATATAAGATCTCATTCACACTTGGTTGCATTGCCCATATATTAAGTAACTCTATAAATGTAAGCAAACTCCAGTGCTCTCAATTTAATTTGTCTATATATATTTCAGGAAAAGAAATTAGAGGGAATGATTAAACAGTTTAAAATGTTTACATAAACAAGACAACCTTTTTCCTTTTCTATTCTAAAGTAAATATACATGTAGGAATAAATTTTGAGATGAATGGATAAAGAAAATGTGGTATATACATACACCTGAAAATCATTCAGCCATAAAAAAGAAAAAGAAACCTTGTCATATGCTACAATAAGGATGAATCTTGGGAGCATTGTGTATTAATATATGAAATTGAGACAGGAGAGAAGTAGGCAGGTCACAATCTTTAAAAGAATGACATAGTCATTGAGGAGATGACATAAACTGGTTAGAACCAGCTAGGCCCAAGATTGCAGAAGATTTTACTCCAGTTGACTTTAAGCCTCATTTTATGCTCATTGTTATATAGTAACATGCTAAATCGGAGAAGGCGATGGCACCCTACTCGCCTGGAAAATCCCATGGACGGAGGAGCCTGGTAGGCTGCAGGCCATGGGGTCTTTGAGGGTCGGACACAACTGAGCGATTTCACTTTCACTTTTCACTTTCATGCATTGGAGAAGGAAATGGCAACCCACTCCAGTGTTCTTGCCTGGAGAATCCCAGGGACGGTGGAGCCTGGTGGGCTGCCGTCTATGGGGTCGCACAGAGTCGGACACGACTGAAACGACTTAGCAGCAGCAGCAGGAGCAGCAGCATGCTAAATGACATACCCACAGGTGCCATGAAAATTCCCAAACTGACCATAAAAGACCAAAAAGTGGGCAGTGGTCCAACTCCTGGAAATCCTTGTCCCTTCCCTGAAAGAATTGGAATAATCCTCCTACTTGTTAGCATATCTAATTACCCAGCCCATAAAAACTAACCATCCCATTTATACAGGGCCTCTTGACTTTTTAGATGGCCCACACTTCATCTCTGTAGTGTGTATTTCCCAGAAAAACTTGTTTTCACTTTACTATGGCTTACTCTTGAATTCTTCCCTGCCAAGGACACTTACTTGGTGGCCTGTCTCAGGGACTCACCTGAGACCTGGGACATGACTGTCCTCTTGCTCCCCATTTTCCTGCAGCAAAATAAGCCAGTCACAGAGGGACAAATACTGCATGATTCCACTTATATGAGGTATTTGCAGAAGTCAGACTCACAAATGCAGAAAGCAGAATGGTGGTTGTTAGGGCTGGGCATGGGGGAGAGAGTAGGAAATAAGAAATTGCTATTCAATGAGAATGGAAGTATCAGTCATGCAAGATGAAAAAGTTCTTGAGAATCTGTTGTACAACATTGTGCTTAGAGTTAACAATACTGTATACTTTAAAGTTGTTAAGAGAGTAAATCTCATGTGTTTTTTACCAAAAATTTTTTTAATGAATGAATTTTGGCTTCATAAAGCTATGTTGAAAGTTTATGTTTGTAACTTTGTTTTGCATCATTCTTTCCTACAAAATATCTGTAGCATCTATCAATCAGATCTTTGGTTGCCAGCAGCAAATCAATTTGAGGACTTTAATAAAAAACAAAAGCTACTGGAAGCATGCCTGAGTCACAGAGCCTTGACAGGATAGCTGGGGACCAGGCTTGGAATGAACCCAAAGATCCCATGGCGAGAACCATAAGAGGCCAGTGTGGTACCCATGATACTGTTGCCCCTTTTTTTTTGCCTTTTCACCCATTGCCATAAGAAACCCTGAATGGACAGTTGGCAGTCTCAGCTACAAATTGAATAGAAGTGTCACGAGGTTCTTTAGTGAAAGCGTTTCTCTCTTGGATGCTAAAACCTTTATATCAGCAGAGTTCAGAGTCACAGAGATTAGAAGCAACAAAAAATGTTAGTGACTCATTAAGTGTAATTGTAAAAGGTACCGTCACCCCACTTTTACCCTTTGTTTCCCATACCACAGCATCTTTTTATAGGGAAAAAATCACTACCTACTGTATTCCTCACTAGCTTAGAACATATACATCCTGAAGGATCATGCTAAAATTTTACAGGGTGTCAACTCCTGGGCATGAGCGTAACTGAATTTTTTTTTTAAGTTGATTTACAGTGTTAGTTTCAGGTGTACAGCAAGTTGATTCAGTTTTTTTATGTGTGTGTGTCAGAGGGGGCTGGGGTGGGGGTTGTGTGTGTGTTCTTTTTCAGATTCTTTTCCACTTAGATTATTGTAATGCATATTGAATATTTTGTTTACTTTTGGCTGTGCTGGGCCTTTGTTGCTTTGCCCAGGCTTTCTCTAGTCGTGGCAAGCAGAGGCTACCCTTTGTTGCAGCGCACAGGCTCCTCATTGCAGTGGCTTCTCTTGTTGCCGAGCACAGGCTCTAGGTACATGGGCTTCAGTATTTGTAGCACGTGGGCTCAGTAGTTGTGGCACATGGGCTTGGTTGCTCCTCAGCTTGTGGAATTTTCCTGGACCAGAGATTGAATCCATGTCCCCTGCATAGCAGGCAGATTCTTATCCACTGTGCCACCAGGGAAGTTTATCTAAACAAATAGATAAACTTTTTGTTTATCTATTATATATGTGTGTGTGTGTATCTGTTAACATAATTGGATCTTAATAACCCATTCCACAGTTTTATAGGTGTATGCCTCTAGGCGATAGTGACATAAGATCATCGAATCTTATGGAATCAGCCCATTTCTTCCTCTGTTAACTGAAACCTTTTGGTCTGTAGCAAAGTGTGAGATATCATGACTTTGTATAAGGCATTCCATAAGTTCATGGATGGTGGTGCTAGCATGGCTTGAGTCCACGTTAAATGTCTTTTACAGTGAGAACATATCAGTGTCCCCTTTTTGATGGTTTTCCCAGGTAAGGTACCATATTCAAGATACCATTAACTGCTAGAAAACTGAGTATTAAGCTATTAAAGTTGAGATACGAGAAAGTCTGTGTTGAGCCCAGTCAGCCTGCTACCACGATCACTTTGAGTCCAAAATAGGATAAAAATACTGACTGATGAGTGTAGGACAGGACATTTTGTTTAGCCGATTATTAAGAACTCCTTCACAGAGGAGCCTTTTGGTAAATATTCACATTGGATACAGTATTTGCATACTCAAAACCCATCCACACATCCCAAATATCCTGATTATCAATCTTCTGATTTTGTTTTTTTCCAACATACCTAACCCTTAGCCTCTGCTCATGAATTGATGTAGGTCCTTAACATACATCTCTCCATCTCTTCCTCTGGTAAAAGTTCCTCTTTATGGAGGATTTCTCCTTTGGAAGAAATGGAAGGATTTCTCCTTTCCAGTATTGAGTGGAATTGACTGATGCAAACATATTATTTAGAGCCATCTGTAAGGCAGACTTGAATTTTTTTTCCTCTGATTATAGGGGAAATCCACATAAGCCCATAGGCTGAGAGGGTGTTGCAGAAGTAGACATGCTGGATGTGTGAGCCGTGTTGCTCCAGGTCCCCGCAGGTTCCACCTCTATTCCTGCCTGTATATATGACTTCTGTTTGATGACATAGTTCCTGCCTGTGAATCAGAACACCTGGCTCTTGATGAGCACTCGGATTGCACAGACACCTGTTGTTTGTTAATCTCTATCAAAGCCAGGTTTTAAGCCAAGAACTATTTCTCAAAAGCATAATAGCTCTTGACAAAGAGGGCATGTCTGTATTCTAAAATGTCATGCCTGTAATTGTCCAGTGAAACCTTCCCCAGGCTTTCTTGAAATCATTTATTCATTCAATGAGACTTTCAAAGCCCAGAAGGAAATAGATATAAAATAACATGCAAAAGATGTTGCTTAAAAAAAATTGTTACTCTTCATTCCTTAGAGCTCTTGGATTCTTTGCAGGAAGACCTATCTACCTAGTTCTTTTAGGGTTTATTCCCTGCCTCCTTAAAACACCTTTAAGACATTCTGAAGACCTCGGTGTCTCAACCCAAGAGAGGAACTTCCAGAGGAAGATAGATGCCCCCTCATCATCTCTGTAAGACCTGGTTCTCAAGTTCTGTTTTTCAATCTTGAGGCTTGTCTCTTCCCCTAAATAATTGACAGCAGGGATACCCAATTATTTTAGGGAAAACCCTACTTCTTAGGACAACTAATTCTGAATTTGAAGCCTAACTATATCAGAATTCTAAATCTAATATCCAGATACAAACTGGAGATCAAGTTATTATATTGAAAAAGGCAGATGTCCTATTGAGGCCTTTTATTTCAACTAATTATTAATAAGGGCTGTTTTATAGAATATGTTACATATATTTTGCTATTATTTTATTCTATGGAATGATTTGCCAGCCAGTATTCCAAATATGTTTTCAAAATGAAATACAGAGTGCTAGAATATATAGCATTTCCTACAGTGTAAGACATGCCTCTGCCTAATAGACAAGCATTTCAGTGTTGAGTTTTTTAAATTAATTTATTTATTTTAATTGGAGGCTAATTACTTTACAATATTGTGGTGGTTTTTGCCATACATCGACATGAGTCAGCCACGGGTGCGCATGTGTCCTCCAATCCTAAACAGTGTTGAGTTTTTAACCACAAAAGCATATTGGTTTGGGCTTCCCTGGTGGCTCAAAGAATCCGCCTGCTCACTGAAGAGACATAGGTTTGATCCCTAACCCAGGAAGATCCCACGTGCTGTAAAGCAACTAAGCCTACATGCCACAACTATTGAGCCTGTGCTGTGGAGCTCAAGAGCTGCACCTTCGGAACTCACATGCCTCAACTACTGAAGCCCATGTACCCTAGAGTCCATGCTCAGCAACAAGATAAAGCACCACAACAAGGAGCCCACGCACCGCTCCAGTCCCGACCTGCTGCAACTAGAGAAAGCCACGTGCAGGAACAAAAACCCAGCAGAGTCAAAAGTAAACAATAAAAATAAATAAAATTGTTTTTAAAAGACATATTGTTTTAAATTATACTGGTAGTAAATTAATTGGCAAAGGGAGAGTAATACAGACTTGGTTCTGAGTAAGTGAAAGCTTTCAGTCTAATATCAGCCTTATTTAGGTTTCCCTTAAGATACTACATGCTAAGTCACTTCAGTTGTGTTCGACTCTTTGCGACCCTATGGACCTTGACCTGCCAGGCTCCACTGTCCGTGGGATTCTCCAGGCAAGAATACTGGAGTAGATAGCCATTCCCTCCTCCAGGAGATCTTCCAGACCCAGAGATCAAACCCCTGTCTCTTAGGTATCCTGCATTGGCAGGTGGGTTCTTTACCACTAGCGCCACCTGGGGAGCCCTGCACATCTGCCTAAAGTCCAGTGTATATAGATGAGCAGCAAAACAATAACAAATTCGTTATCCCTCAAAATTAAAAAAGAACAGCAACAACTTAAATGAACTGCACTATTTATGGCCTGCCAGTGGTAATAGGAGTGTGCTTCCCAGGCTGTGCTAGTGGTAAAGAGCTCACCTACAAATACAGAAGTTGCAGCTTCAGTCCTTGAGTCTGGAAGATCCCCTGGAGAAGGGTATGGCAACCTACCCCAGTATTCTTGCCTGGAGAATCCAATGAACAGAGCAGCCAGGTGGACTGCAGTCCATAGGGTTACAAAGAGTTGAACATGACTGAAGCAACTTAGCACTCACACAATGATGGGGGAGTTTTTTCTTACTGTCTCCAAACTGTATGGTACAGTAATCCTTGAAAGAGGTTTTTTTAAGCAGTCACTTAAGAGCCTCTCTATTAGGAATTCCAAGGAGAAGGGCAGGCAGGAGATATGCAGAGGGGAGGTAATCTTTCTTCAACAAATTGTACTTGTGGTATCCAGACTCTGAACTGAGCTGTGATTTCAGCAATAAGGATAAAGAAGGTATGTAAAGTTACTGACCCTTCACAAATATCTTTGGTGCCTCAGGCAAGTAATGGGAACACTTGCTTAAGGATGATCTAAATGCTTAAGATCACTGACAACTTGGGTAATTCCCTAACAGTGCAGTGTTTAGGACTCCATGCTTCCACTACAGGAGTCCCAGGTTTGATCCCTGGTCAGGGAACTAAGGACTTTCCAGGTGGCTCAATGGTAAAGAATCTACCTGCCAAGCAGGAGATGCAGTCTCAATCCCTGGATTGGGAAGATACCCTGGAGAAGGAAATGGCAACCCACTCCAGTGTTCTTGCCTGGGAAATCCCATAGACAGAGGAGCCTGGCCCGGCCAACGTTTGTGGGGTTGCAGAGTCAGATACAACTTAACGACTAAACCACCACCACCACGAGGGAACTAAGATTCTGCAAGCCATGTGGCTTGACCAAAAAAAAAAAAAAAATCACTGACAACTTGGAAGCTGAGACACTTATGTGATCTCTAGCTCGTACAATATTTAACATGTTCCCTCTCCAATAAGATTAATTAATCCAGTAAAACAAATATTAAAGTACATCTATCACTTGTCAGGCAATTAGATACATAGATGGAATATGTTTAGCCCTCAGGAAAACATATTTGTTGATATGTCTTCATTAAGTAGAAGACATACCAACAAATCCAATCAATACATTATGAAAATTGATAAATAATGGCAATGTGCCAAAGGTTCAATGGAGTTATTAGAGAAATACCTAAGAGAGGTAGAGGAGGAGAAGACAGTGACAAGGAAGGCTTTTTATATGATAGGATTTTTTAACTGACTCTCTAAAGAAGAAATGGGAGTTTGCTAGGCAAAGGAAAGTGTAAAACACATTCTAGGTAGAGAAAACAACATACATAAAGGCAAAAAATATAAAATGTATGGCCTTGCCATCTTGCCTCTTGATTTAGTCAGGAAACAAATGGCACACTTGAAAGGTTAACTGCAAAGAGTTTAATGAAGATGACTATTTCCAGAAATGTGGGCCCAGTCAAGGGCACCAACAAAGAATGGTGAAGCATTCGGTGGGAAGCTATAATAACCTGGCCAGAGGGGCAGGGAAAGGGAATGAGACTGCCAGAACCTGCTGAGAGGCAGAGCCGTGGCAGAGGGACTACCCAACAGCAACGTCAAGCAGAAGAAGAAGAAAACAACCACTACCAAATCACAGCCTGGCAGAGACAAAGTGAAAGTGAAGTCGCTCAGTCGTGTCCGACTCTTTGCAACCCCGTGGACTGTAGCCCACCAGGCTTCTGCGTCCATGGGATTCTCCAGGCAAGAATACTGGAGTGGGTTGCCATTTTCTTTTCCAGGGGATCTTCCCAACCAAGGGATCGAACACAGGACTCCTGCATTACAGGCAGATGCTTTAACCTCTGAGCCACTAGGGAATCCCGACAGAGACAAAGGGAGGGGTAAAGACCCTGTCCTCCCTTTCCTCCAGTCTCCAGCAGACCCCCCCTCCCGCTAGCTGAAACCCACTGCAGCCCAGAGGGCAAAGGGTTTTGAGAAAGCTTCTGTAAAGGTTGGCCTTCTGAGGCCGGGAGAGCAGAGACTAGATCCGTAGAGGCCAATAATCATTAGTACATACATCTCAGATTCATATCCCGAGTCTGAACAATTTCCTGCTTCTTGAACAGGTATGGCTAACCCAGGACTAAACCTCTAACTGACATGACGAGTTTGCCCTCGTTTCTTCTTCCTTGACTGATATAAGGAGTAGCTTGTTGACCTAAATGATAGGAAAAGATTCTTAAGATCATTGCAACCTCTGCCCTGAACTAAAACTTTCTGTATACATCCTTTTAATCATGGTAATGTGATAATTATCCTATCAGATATTTAAAAATAAGTAATCCTGAGTGTGAGATGACATATAAGTGCTTATTTGTCTATCTAAAAATATCTACTTTCATACTGTCAGTGGATGAAACTGGCTTGCATATTAGTTTCATAGAATTTTTTTGTTCACTTGAGACACTGCATGTTTGATTTATAAACTCTAGTTAAATCACATTTAAAGTATCTTCAGATTTTGTTACGGTGCTACGTTGTTTGAAATAGAACAAGTTGTCCTTTTATAACCTTTTTTCTATTTATTTTTCAGATCAATAACTCGATCTTATTACCGCAACTCGGTTGGTGGATTTTTAGTATTTGACATTACTAACCGACGATCTTTTGAACATGTGAAAGATTGGCTGGAAGAAGCAAAAATGCACGTACAGCCATTTCAGATTGTATTTCTGCTAGTGGGACATAAATGTGATTTAGCTTCACAACGTCAAGTTACAAGGGAAGAAGCTGAAAAACTGTCAGCAGACTGTGGTATGAAGTATATAGAAACCTCAGCAAAAGATGCTACGAATGTTGAGGAATCCTTCACTATCTTGACAAGAGACATATATGAACTTATTAAAAGGGGAGAGATTTGTATTCAGGATGGCTGGGAAGGGGTTAAAAGTGGTTTCGTTCCAAATACTGTGCATTCTTCTGAGGAAGCAGTAAAGCCCAGGAAAGAGTGCTTCTGCTGACTTCAAACATGCCAAAGAATTAAGAACAGATTGGGTGTCATTTCAGGATAAATACCAACATTAACAACAGAATGATATGATGAAAGCATTTTAAAAAGTTATAAACCCATGCTAATGCTGTTTTGTAAGGTATTTAATTCAGAGCAATATGCTAACTTGTTAAACTACCAGATTGGTATTTTGCTAAATTATCAAGCAAAGCAGACAACATTTTCTGGAAACTGGAGTGTCTACATAATTGCCTTCATTCTCATTTTGTTAGCATATAACTGACCATAATATCCAAATATGTCAATATTACTCGTGTTTCTTGATAGTTTGAAATGGATGTTTTATGCACACATATAATCTATTGAAAAGATTTTATCAGGAATTACATTCTCTAGCATTAATTAATGTTAAATAGTAAAGTGGATTTAAAAGTGCACTGTTCATTTACAAAGTAAACAATCTCAGAGTTATTAACTAGGCCTAAAATAACAATTTCTTGCTTAAAGTGGCAGGTTTGTAACCATTCTCTGAAATATTCTCCCTTAATTTTGCTTGAACATGAAAAGATAAGTTTTATATTAATTTTTATTCTCTCATTTATTGCTCCTGAAAATTTTATGTTTTATAGAGACATCTAAGAATCTCAGCAAAATATTTTATTATAAATATTTGTAAAAATCAAAATGAAGGATCACTATCAGCAAATGTTTTGTTTTTATAGTATACTGTCCTTAATAAGATAAGAAAAATGAATTTATATACTGATGACATTTTCAAAGAAAGTAAATCCAGTCTACCTTGAGCTATTGTGAAAATTATCAATATAGGTAAGTGTAGAATATTTTTAATAATTGCTTTTTATGTTCAAGTGAATTTCCAAATTTCCCCATTTTCAATACAAGGAAAGTGTAGAAAATATTTTAGGGGGCAAAAAAAATTGACTAGATGTTTGAAATAACATTCATCATCAGTAAAAGTAAAAATAAAATAATGAGTTAAGGCTATAAGATAATGTTTGAGCTTCCTAATTTTTAACTTGTTAATTAAATCCCCCTCCTGAAAGGGATGTTTTTATGACAATGTCAAATATTTTATAATATACGTTTCTATTCTGTTCTGTAAACCATTCTTGATCACAAAGAAACTGCTTTTTGGAATCATAAGGTCTTTACTGTTTAACTGTAGTTGCTTCATTTGTTTGAAAACCAAATTTGTATAGTAGAAAGAATATTTAATGAGAAATCAGAAAACCTGGTTCTAAGCTTGCCTTTGCTTTCCAGCATTCATACATGAGTAAGTAACAACTTCTGTTAGTTTTCTCATCTGTAAAACAAGGCTAATGACCCCATTAATTGTATTTCATGGAATTATTTTGGGAATCCAGTGAATCATGTAGAAAAGTTTTGTGAGTGGAGAAAGAATTATACAAATGTGAGATCAATATCAACTGCTGATGGGCATACTATTATATTTACAATCGATGAGAATTTTTCCCATGTTATCTTCCTTCCCTCCCACACAGAAGGAGCAAAGAAGGTGTATGCTTTCATGGACCTGGCGCAGTTCTTGGCTTGATATATTTCTGTAGACTGTTACCCTGAAACTCCGCTCCTCTAAAGTGGAAATGTTAGGCAAGAAAATCCCACGAGACTTAATTCAATCAAAAGTCATGTTTGAATGTGGTTTTTGTGCCTCTTTGAATGTTTAAATACTAGTACCTTTCTAGATTAATGTAAGTATTTTTATAGTGCCTGTAGAGACTATGAATTATACCATTGCTATAATTTTTTTAATATATTGTAAATGTTTTCTTGGTATCCTTGGATTAATTTTACTTGAGTAAGTTCAAACTATAACTGGGCAGATAAGACAATACTGTCACCCCAAAAGTGAAGTAGTCTCGTTTTATTGTTATAATTTAAAATCTTATAATTTTCATCAGTTCAAAGTAGCATAAACTCACATAGTGAATACTTAACAGTAAAGTACAGTTATTTGTGGCTATTTGTAAAGTTAAACAGCTAAAATATAAAATGTGATTTAACTTTCAGTGGATACCCTTTGTTATACTAATGTTGGTACAGCACTCGTGTTTGGTCAAAGCGTATGATGTGTTCCAAGATTTAGAATCAAGTTAAGAAATCAAAAGAAACAAATGGGAATGCAGGGCCCCATAAAGCTGATACTTAGCAGAATCACACATAAGCAGAAGCAAACATCAAAGTGTAATTCTTATATCTTGGTTGATATTCTTTCCATAATCATGCTGTGTCAGGGTGTGTGTGTGTGTGTGTGTGTGTATGTGTTGAATAAAAGGGGAAATGTCATCTAACAGAATCTACAAAGTGTAAAATTGGGCTAAATCGTTATATTATAGAGGAGCTGAAATTTTTGAGTTCTTATACCAGATTGCCAAATATCTTTATAACCTTAGCCAGATATCTTTATCTATTTATCTGCCTATCTCCCTATACATATAAGTAACTGACCTATTTTCTTACACATCATTATGTAGCATATGGATAATAATGCCAATGTAGTAAAGATATTAGCTCCAGGCAAAATATTTTGACTAAGGTTCTTATAAATCAAAAATACTCGATTTTACATTAGAATTATATAATTTAATACTTAATTTAAACCTTACTTAAATTAAAATCTTTAAAATGAACAATGTAGCTAATTTAATAATTAGCTAATTATTAAATATTTTAAATGTGATCAAAAAGAAATGAAAAACTATCCAATCATATAACAAATTTGTCCCTGAATTTGCTCATCTTGAGTATTATTAACCCTTTCAGGGCATGTAGTGATATGTTTCATTAAATGGTTAAGCTTAAGCCAAAATGATTATGTAATTGGAGTGTGGAGTGTGTAAATGTGGCCTTTATATACACGGTAGTAGCAAACAAGAATTTTTGAGCCTGGAAACTTGGGAGTTTACTCTAGGTTTCCCAAAGCTTCAAAGCAGTTTCGGTTTGTTTGTTTGGTTGGTTAGTTGGTTTGATTTGGTAGCAATCAAAGCAGTCATTTCTATTATTGTTAAGATAACTTTAGCAGTCTTTTTATCCAACTTTACATCATGAAAAAACTGAATCTGTGAATTAATAAAATCATCTTAGTGCTGCTTTTGTCAGATTTTATATTGCCATTGGTTAAATTAAGAACAAAGCTTCAGGCTTCCTTGGTGGTCTAGTTGGGTTAAAAGTCTGCCTTGCGCTGCAGGGGACACTGATTCCATCTCTGATCCAGGAAGATCCCACATGCCGCAGGGCAACTAAGCCCATGTGCCACAACTACTGAACCCACACTCTAGAACCTGCGAGATGCAATTACTGAGCGCAAGCTCCTGAACTTCTGAAGCCCTTGCTTCCCAGAGCCTGTGCTCCACAAGAGAGCTACCAAAATGAGAAGCCCACACACAACAGCTAGAGAGTAGCCCCTGCTCACCGCAACTAGAGAAGGCTTCATGCATGGTAATGAAGACCTAGCAAAGCCAAAAATAAATACGTAAATGAAATTATAAAAAGAAGAACACAGTTTCCTTTGACTTTGTGAAATAAAATTCACAGATAAGGCAAGATAAGAAAAATCTAAACAAAAGAATTCTCTGCCCTTTGGCCTCCTCTCTCCCCCACTGTGCATCAACCAAATCTCTTTCATCAGCAGGAATACCTGCTCAGTCATTAAGAGCACCATTGGCCAAGCATCAAAAAGACAACTCCTTAAAAGATAACATTCCTTCTTGGTCTTGTAAAGGATCACATAACCTACCATGATGACACTTAGACCTGGATTGTGTAAACTGTCACTAATGATATGTCATTTGATGTATAGCCTTCTGTCTCAAAAAACTATATAAACTGTGCCTTGACTTATAACAAGTAGAATAGTTCTCAGAGCTTTCTGAGATATACTTCCCAGGTTTTATTTCTCAAATTCGGCTCAAATAAAAATTTCCAATTCTTTCTTAGGTCGACTGAATAGTGTTTCTTCTACAACTTAAAAGAGTGCACTCTATTTGCTTAGTTATGACATAGAAGCATTCAAAAGACTAAAGACCTATTTGATAAGCTAACTCATTTGTTCCCCAATAACTGCCCGAAGAGATTCAGTTGGAAATGCAAAGGAAATCATTAAGAAAAAATAAAGACTATTAAGGCTTTAAAGTTAGATTCTTAGTATTTTAAAATAGTAGAATGCATTCCCAATCAGAACCTACTTTTGGATATTCCACAGCTGATAAACAACCATCTCTGCTTCAGAATCTTTCTAAATTCGTTTTCTCACTAAACTTTCCTGAGCAACTGATCTTAAAATAACTAACAAACTGTTCTCCTGAACCTGAATGAACTGCTACATGACTTGGTATTTCCGAAATCTTAATAACACGTGAGTGATGAGCTATGACAATCTAATCAATTACTATACAATCTAATTCACATCATTTTGATATAAATATAAAAGAAAAAATTTGAAGATACTAAAAAACTGGTGTTCCTTGTTGGTATGTCTCTGGGTAAATTTTTCATCATTTTTTTAATAGTGCCTAAAACATTATCTATGTGACATTCAGTGACTATTAATTGATGATTATTGTGCTGAGTTAATCCTATTTAATGTGGGATCCGTATACTTAGTTTTAGTTTATATATTCCATGGAGGAACAAACATGTTTTGCTACAATTTCTCTTGCAATTTTTTCAGAATGACAGCCAATGGAAGAAAGATATGGCATAAAGTTTTTGAAGTATGTTATTTGATTTTAAATAATGAATAAAAAGAATGAGAATGAGAACTCATTGTCACGATTGTTACATTATCTATTTTTAGTGCGCCATCTTTAGCAGTGTTTTTAAAGCAGAAGCAACTACTAAATACATGTGTGTATTTATTCACAAGTGAAGTATGAATAAGAATCTGAGATCTGAAATCTCTAATATATTACATAATACCTTGATGGAGTGTGGGGTAGAACAGTATAATCAAGCATTAACATATATGCAGCAAAATGTATGAATATTCACACTAAAAAGACAAGTTTGTCAATAAACAGATCAGGTCAAATTTTTGTTGCCAAATGAGTTATCAAAAGAATTTATGATTTTCAGAGTTTTTTGGATTTCAGAATTGCAGAAAAGGGAACATGATCATCCACCTCGCTTTAACAGATACTTCAGAATTTGTGACTTTTTTGTAGCTGGTTCATCTTTGTCATGCTTCAGCCTCTCACGTAGTAGGAACTTATTAGATTCTGAATTGAGCTGTTAAACCACACAAAATTTTCTTAACTTCAGCATACATAAACAGTTTTACATGTAAAATATTTACAACAATGATTGGTACATAGTAAGCACTTGATAAATGTCACCTATAATTTTTATTTTATTTTTAGGATAATTCTTTTAACTACAAACTTGCCATGAAGCCAGTTTTAATCCCTGTGATGTGCCAGGAACTAATTGTTAATAATGGCTATCTTACTGGTCTGATTCTTGGAGTCAGGGAAGAACGCTCTAACAAGGATTGTTGGCGATCCCAGCATCTGACCAGATGGACAGGTGCTTGAATGATCAGAGGCCATCATGTCTCTAAAGCAGTTCTGGGAAGTCATCTCCAGGAACAGTGCACATGCACTCTGTGCTAAGAACTGTAGGTCAAAGGATTGGACTTCTTAGTTATATATAAAATGGTTATCAGCATTGTTTTTTAAAAGATATTTTGGTAACAGCTTTATTGACTTAGTTTACATACAAAACCCACTTAAGATGTACAGTTAAATGGTTTTTAGTACACTCAAAATTGTGCAGTCATCACTGCAATCAGTTTCAGAACATTTGTGTCACCTGAAAAAGGAAATTCTGTACTCTCTAGCTGTCACTCCCAATACCCTCCCCACCCCACATTACCAGAGTCCTAAACAAACACTAATCTACTTTGTGTCCCTATATTTGCCTACAGTGCACATTTCATATAAATGGAATAGTATAATATGTGGTCTTTGATGACTGACTTCTTTCAATTAGCATGTTTCTAAGGTAGTACCATCATTTTGGGCTTCCCTGATGGCTCAGACTGTAAAGAATCTGCCTGCAATGTAGGAAACCTGGGTTTGATCCCTGGATCAGGAAGATGCCCTGGAGAAGGAAATGGCAACCCACTCCAGTATTCCTGCCTGAAGAATTCCATGGACAGAGGAGCCTGGCAGGCTGTGGGGTCGCAAACAGTCAGACAGACTCGACTGAGCGACAAATACACACACATTTTAACAGAAGTGTCCCCATTATGTAATGAATACTAGCTAATTGTACAAAATTGGGAAAATATAGAAAAATAGAGTGGTGACAGAAGAATCACTGTTAGACCTATTTCTGAAAATAATTATGTCAATATTTAATTTATTTCCTCTTAGTAATGTAAAAAGAAATATATATATATAAGAAGGGAGATACATAAAGTAGAAAATGAAAGACTCCTTTTATCCTAGGTCAATTCCATTCTCCTTGAAGAGAAAATAACTGTTCACAATTTTATGTGTATCCTTCATGTCATTTTCTTATGTATTTACACATGCTATACACACATATACAGTGGAGGAGGGACTACATAAATGAAATTCACTTACATTATTCTGTTACTTGCTTTTTACACATAATAAGGATCTTGGAAATCTCTTTCTGTTGACATACATTGATTTTTCTCTTTGACGGCTTCATAGAGTACCACAATATAAAGGGAATTATCATATCTACTTTTAATAGAAATTTATATTACTTCCAATTTTCCTACTATAAATAATGTTACAATGAACATATCAGTGAACATATTTTGGTGCAAATGTGTGGGTAGTTTATATGATAGATTCCTAAAAGTGTCCTTGCTCGGTCAAAGGGCATTGCACATTTTTCAGTAGCTGTTGCCAAATTTCATTTAAAAAGAAGTCAATGATAGTCTCAAAAAAGAAAGTAAAACAACATCTGTTGGTAATTCCCTGGAAGTCCAGCGGTTAGGACTCAGCACTTCCGCTGCAAGGGCCTGGGTTCAGTCCCTGGTTGGGGAACTAAGCTACATGGCACAAGCTGCATGACACAGCCAAAAATTTGTTCCCCTCACATCTTTATTAATACTAAATACTGGAAAAAAAATTTTTTCTCATTTTAATTTGCATTTTTCTGTCCTGAGGCTGAGCAGCCTTCATAAATTTATTGATCATTGATTTTTTTCTTTGGTGAATTGCCTACTGATATTCTTTTTTAATTGGATTATTAGAATTTTTCTTACTGTTTTTTAAGTAAAGCTTTCTTTAGAAAAGAAATTATAGAAATAGAAAATTAGAAAAAATAGAAACTATTTGTTTTTAATTGATTTTGGCTGCTCTGGGTCTTCATTGTGGCACATGGACTTCTCTAGTTGCAGGGCATGGGCTTAGCTACAGTATGTGGAACCAGGGATGGAACCCAAACCCCCTGCATTGGGAGCACAGACCCTTATCCTGAACCACCAGGGAAGTCTTTTGTTTTGTATGTTGAAGTTACTTTCTTCCAACTAGTTACTACTTGCTTGTGGTATCTTTGGAGAAGGAAATGGCAACCCACTCCAGTACTCTTGCCTGGAAAATCCCATGAATGGAGGAGCCTGGTAGGCTGCAGTCCATGGGGTCACTAAGAGTCAGACACGACTGAGTGCCTTCACTTTCATGCATTGGAGAAGGAAATGGCAACCCACTCCAGTGTTCTTGCCTGGAGAATCCCAGGGACGGGGGAACCTGGTGGGCTGCCGTCTGTGGGGTCACACAGAGTCGGACATGACTGATGCGACTTAGCAGCAGCATGGTATCTTTCGTTGTAAAATTTTTGTTTTCTTTTGTGTTTTCTAGAATTTCTGTCTTGGGTACGAATTTCTTCCCTGACCCCAAGTTATAAAATACTCTCCTACATTTTGCTTTTGATGTTTATTCTTTTACATATCAGAACTTAACCTATACATGATGGTATGACATAGGAATTTATTTCTGAATATTTAGTCTAAATAATCCATTGCTCCAATGTCATTCCTTCCTTTGTCCAAACATTTGAATTGCCATCTTTATCACATAGAGTTACATTTCTATATTTTAGCACTGTCTATGTCTATACAAAAGTTGTTTCCAGACTTCAGTTTCATCGATTATTGTTCTATTGTTGAGCTTACCACATTTTCATTTACTGAATTTTTAAAATATAGGTGTCACAATGACTAAATCAGTTGCTCTCAGTCCTTCCCACATCCACCAACATCCAGAATCTGGTGTCTAAGTACTATTTTGCACTGAAAAGAGCCAGGGCTCTCTTATGACATGCCTGATTCTTGGTCTGGAGCCGGAAATGAACAAAATGACCCTGGGTTGTTGTCACATCAGAAAGTAAAAAAGCTATCAAAGAATACTGTGGACATAGCAAAGAGACTTGGAAGCAAATCTGAAGAGGCTAAAACTAGGACAATATGAGTGTCACCATGAATAATAGTGTAAGTGAGTAAGTGAAGTCACTCAGTAGTATCCAACTCTCTGCGACCCCGTGGACTGTAGCCTACCAGCCTTCTCCGTCCGTGGGATTCTCCAGGCAAGAATACTGGAGTGGGTTACCATTTCCTTCTCCAGGGGATCTTCCTGACCCAGGGATTGAAGCTGGGTCTCCTGCATTGGAGGCAGACGCTTTAACCTCTGAGCCACCAGGGAAGAATAATAGTGTAGTAAAATATTTTAAAATCTGTGAGTTAAATTGATAGAAAAACTCAATGTATAATGAAAGGAGTCACTCATGCTTCTATTTTGTGATTCCCAGACCCATGTATTCCAGATATAGGGAAACTATAGCATATAATTGTCTCTGATTCAGTGTGCTGTAGTCCATGGGGTCGCAAAGAGTCAGACACAACTGAGCAACTGAACTGAACTGAACTGATTCAAAGCATATGCTTCATTCTTTAATATTGAACCTCATCCTTAGATTTTATCTCCTATATGACTCTGTAACTGAGTCTTCAGCAAGCCATTTTACTTTTCAGGTAGGCCAACTGCTTCTGGGTAATGAGGTGTTCAGGAAGACCAAATAATTCTATAAGCATGAACCCAGTGCTGTACTTTGCTGTGAAGTTAGTTCCTTGATCAGACCCAAAGCTATAAGGGAATCTTTTGAGTTCAAGTATGGCCATGAAGCCAAAAGCATTGCAGACAGTGAAGGTAAAACCATACTCAATATGTACCTATTCCCATGTGGACAAATCTCCGTACCTTTCATGACTGTAAAGGTCCAATGTGATTATCCTTCAATGAGTGCTCAGTCCCTGTCAAAGGGGACCTCCAAGACCACACCCAGTTTCAGTAATTCACAGAAAGATTCGGAGAACTCAGCAGATAATCTACTCATGGCTGTGATTTATTACAGCAAATGATATAAAGCGGGAAAACGGTGCATGGAACAAAGCCTGGGGAAAAACAGTCACGAGACTCCAAGGGTCCTTTCCAGGTGAAATCACATAGGATGCACTTAATCCCCACAGCAAAAACTTGTGACAACACTTAGGAAATGTTGTCCATGATGGGAGCTCATTGAGACTCAGCTCCCAGAGTTTTTATTGGGGCTGATCACATCAGCAGCCTCTACCTGGCCCATATTCAGCATAAACCACTTATTTGAACAGTTTTCGCATCATAAGCTGCTCCTATCAGTTCTGGGGATAATGAGAACCTTCCTGAAATCCAAGTTTCCAGATGCCAACCAAGGCCAACCTTGTAAGCAGATCTTTCAAAGCACAGTAGTCAGGCCTGCTATGTTACGTCCCCCATGGCCAATGGTCTTGAAATATATAAGTATTCCCTTTTCCCCAGGTCATAGTCACCCAAACAAATAGCGTATGTTTTGAGGAGGACAGGAAGGAGAAGCCATTACTATGCACATTTGCTGAGATGCTGCAGAGTGTGGTGTGGAAAACTGCCTCTGTGAATTGGTGCCAAATCGAATCTCAGGGACAGACAGAGTTTTGGGTGAAGTAGAAAAGAATAGCTTCATTGCTTTTTCAGGCAAAGGGGGACAGTGGTATACTCTCATCCCTACTCCTGTTGGGAACCCTAGTTCTGTAATGACCTCCCTACCATAAGCCCTAGCCTGCAGAGAAGAGCTAAAACTGAACTTAGTGACAGGTTCCCTTCTTACCAGGACATTCATCTGGAGAATTTTCTGCTTTACAAAGTATATCCACTTCAGCATGCTCTTTTTTCTGAGACTTTTATCCCTTTCTCTACCATCAGTCATGGCATGGGTTGGATGTTACTTTTTCTATTTTTCTAGAAGGCATCCTTGGAAAAAGTTGGCACCACCTCCTGAGGTCTTTGCCAGAGTATTCAATACAATACCTGTGACAGTGTTCCCAAATCAATAAAATGTCCTTATCCAACGTTATAGTCTGGCTTGCTGATCAAGCACCTTTAGACATTGATAGTATGTCTAATCCCTGAGACCCTGACAGCACATCCTGGAAGTCCTGCAGTTCCTTTTGGAATATAGTCTCTTTTTTCCATTATCAGACTCAGCACATTCTTGACTAGGTTATATTGTAACTTAACCCTAGTTAAGGCTAAGAAGGGAGGCACATGTTGCCTTATGAGAAAAAAAAAAAATCGATATCATCAACAAGCCAAGGGAGATGTGTGAGTTCTTAATAGGGATGTGTGGACTTAGCCTCAAAAGGTTCGGGGAAATCTGGTAATTCAAGATGTTTTAAGTCATCAAACTAGATGACTTCACTCCATGTGTCCTTTCTTTCTCATTCAGGGCCTGACCTTGGCATAAAAGACCTAGCTTACAGAGAGTTTAACTCTCTCGAAGCCCATTTACCTTAATGATTAAAGTCTTGGCTTTCTCTATCCTCCAAATGTAAGAGATAAAAGCCTCTTTGTAAGGTATCAGAGAACCTTCTAGATTTCAGACTTACTTTCCAATTGGCAATTAATGCTCTCAGCTTTGCATTTTCATACTTTTGTGCTAAATGATAGCCACCCAATACCATTGTCCTTATACTTAACTATAATTACCCATACATTAACACATATTACTCAAGTGCCTTATATATCACACCAGCTGTTGTGTTCTGGCATGTATTCATCACTGGGGAAAGTTTTAACCTTTGATGGTGTACTTATCATACTAGTAAGAAGTGATTCCAATTCAAAAGCTCATTTTAGTTGCTCTTCTATTGAAAATCTCCTGGTAGCAACTATCACAGGATGTATGACTGTGAAGCTGTCTGTGAGACAGGAAGGAAGCTGACTGTGAGTTAAGCTGAGATGCTGAGGCGTTTATTCCTTTTTGTTGAAAAGTTGCCAGAGATGGGCCTTCCAGAGGAGGTGTGGCCTTGGGTATGGCTTTGGGTGAGGTGGTTCTGCATCTGAGGCAATTCCTGAGGGAACTAACAGCTGAATGTAGTCTGCTGGAATGTTGGATAGCAGAGCTGGTGCAAAAGTCCTTCACAAGAGGGGATCAGGATGGGATATCTCAATGTCCACTGTAAAAACTTGTAAGTTAAAAGAGATTTAAGGGATATATCGATCATATGTGTTATATTGATCATGTGAGCCTGTTTTAGCTAAAGAAGCATTTTGTGACAATCAAAGAAAGGTGAATGTGAAACAGTGATATTAATACATTATGTTGAGTTTTAGGTGTGATAATGGTATTGTTAGTAGAACCACTGACTGTAACCACCCACCCTGGCCAGGCATCATAGTAACCACTTGCATGAGTCATCTTCTAATAGGAGGTCCTGGTAAGGAAGAGGAACTAACAAGCTACCACCAACCAGAAGAATATGGGAAAGATCCAAAGGAGAGAGGAGTCTTCAGTCAATATGTCCTACCAACCTTCCAGAATCCTACTCACTGGAATTCATCTTGGCTGAGAGATGTGTGTACCAGCAGGTAGGACACTGAGTCAGGATGATTGGCCAGAGACCGACTGGAAACTAACCCCATTACCATAACACCTGGGACTGTGAGTCACATGGCAGAGCAGTTCTCCTGCATTTCCTTATCCTGCTGCTGTCTGCCTGGGCACCTCTTCCCAATAAAGTCTCTGGCTTTGTCAGAACGGGTGTCTCCTCAAACAATTAACTTCTGAATATTAGACAAGAGCCCACTCCCAGGCCCTGGGAAAGGGTCCCCCTTCCTGCAACAGTATTATAATGGTTTTTTAATGAGCTCTTAATGTTTTAGAGATACATACTAAAATGCTTACATGTGAGATAATAGGCTGTCAGGAATTTGCTTCAAAGTAATAGATTAGAAGTGGACTGGAATATACATGGGAAAAGAGTGACTATGAGTTGTTGCTGTGAACTGAAGACAAAATAATGCCTCAGATGTTCATGTCCTAACTTTGATAGGGTTAGACTAAGATAGTTATATAGGTAGTTGTAGAAGTCCCAGTGGGAAACTGAATAGAGGGAAGCAGGAAAATTTGCAGACCACTGTAAGTTATGATTGCTCAAAAAAGCTATCAGAATGTCATGGAACAAAGCAGACTTGTTTAACTATAAAGCTATAAATAAAAGTACAAGATATTCTGTGGGTCATCAGGTGAAAGAAATATGTTGCCACCCTTCAACTAATTTGAATAAGTACTAGGATAAGCCTAGTAACATCTACTCAAAGAAGGCAATCTTTTCCCCCTTTCCCACTTTCCTTTGATTATCAAATTCAGCTGTCTTCATTTCTTTTCATCCTTTTTTCTATATTCTGTTCTGCAGCAGTGATTTCCACCATTTTTGTCCTCCAGGTCATTTATTCATTCTTCTGCCTGCTATTGATTCCTTCTAGTGTATTATGCCTGGAGAATCCCAGGGACGAGGGATCCTGGTGGACTGCCGTCTATGGGGTCACACAGAGTCAGACACGACTGAAGTGACTTAGCAGCAGCAGCAGCAGCAGTGTATTATTCATCTCTGTTTGTTTGTTCTTTAGTTCTTCTAGTTCTTTGGTAAACATTTCTTGGATCTTCTCTATCTTTGTCTCCATTCTTTTTCCAAGATCCTGAATCATCTTCACTATCATTATTCTGAATTTTTTTTTCTGGAATGTTGCCTATCTCTACTTCATTTAGTTGTTTTTCTGGGGTTTTATCTTGTCCCTTCATCTGGGACATAGCTTCCTCTTTTTTCATGCTGATTAACTCTCTGTAATGTGGTTTTTGTTTTAGTCACTATGGGACTGTGGTTCTTCTTGCTTCTTCTGTCTGCCCTCTGATGGAGGAGGCTAAGAGGCTTGTGTAAGCTTCCTGATGGGAGGGACTGGTAGTAGGAAAAACAGGATCTTGCTCCGATGGGCAGGGCCTTGCTCAGTAAAGTTTTAATCCAATTATCTGCTGATGGTTCCATGGTCGGATTAATGTCAACCTCCAAGAGGGTTTATGCCAAAGGGGACCTTCCCAGACTGCTGCTGCCAGTGCCTCCATCCCTGTGGTGAGCCCCTGCAGACCCAATCCTCCATAGAAGACCCTCCAACACTTGCAGATAGTTTTAGTTCAGTCTCCTGTGGGGTCACTTCTCCTTTCCCCTGAGTCTTGGTGCATGCAAGGTTTTGTTTGTGCCCTCCAAGACTGGAGTCTCTGTTTCCCCCAGTCCTGTGGAAGTTCTATAATCAAATCCCTCTGGCCTTCAAGGTCAGATTCCCTGGGGATTCCCAGCCCCGTTGTCAGAACCCCAGGCTGGAAGCCTGATGTGGGGTTCAGAATCTTCACAACAGTGGGAGAACTTCTTTGGTATTATTGTTTTCCAGTTTGTGGGTCACCTACCTGGCAGGTATGGGATTTGTTTTTATTGTGATTGTGTCCCTCTTACCACCTTTCTGTGGCTTGTTCTTTGTCTTTGTACATGGGCTGTGTTTTTTGGTGGGTTCCAGTGTCCTCCTATTGATGGTTGTTCAACACCTAGTTGTGATTTTGGAGCTCTCACAGGAGCAGATGAGCTCATATCCTTCTACTCTGACATCTTGAACCAGAAGCCTTTTTTTTTCCCCCTTTGTGCTTAGTTGGGTTTCATGTGCTCACAGAGGGCCACGTGCAGAGGCCTCACACCCTGCTCTTCAGACTGGAGTTCTTCCTGTGGAATGGCTGTTCCAGCACCACAGCTAAGTGCTTTTGCAATCCAAGATGGCGGCTGGGGCTGTGCTGTTTCTTTGTGACAACTCTTTGGGCACTAACACCTGAATGGGAGACTACATTGGAAGGGATAAATCTGAAATCAAAAGTACAAATCTTGACCAAATTGTGTGGATTTTGACTTAAGAGTGGAATTTTGGATAATATGGGAGTTAGAGACATCATCTCAGGTTTGGGTCTGAAGTGAGTCAGGCTGCATCAGCCCCAACCAATACCCTTCTGGGCCATATCCTCCAGATGAGGAGAAGTTCAGACAATAGAAATTAAAAAGAAAAAAAGAGAAAGAAACGTATTAGATTATGTAGGCTTCCCTGGTGGCTCAGATGGTAAAGAATCTGCCTGCAATGCAAGAGACCCAGATTTGATCCCTCGGTCAGGATGATCCCCTGGAGAAGGGAATAGCTACCCACTCCAGTATTCTTGCCTGGAGAATTCCACAGACAGAGGAGCCTGGCAGGCTACAGTCCATGAGGTTATATAATCAGGTTTGGCCACAATATGAGTTACGAAGCCAAGAAAAGTGGCCACTAAACAGGTCCCTGAGTTATGACACTGTATTGCAGTGATGGCTCAGACAGCAAAGAATCTGCTTGCAATGCAGGAGACCTGGATTCAACCCCTGGGTCAGGAAGACTCCCTGGAAAAGGAAACGGCAACCCACTCCAGTATTCTTGCCTGGAGAATCCCATGGACGGGCCACAGTCCATGGGGTTGCAAAGAGTCAGACATGACTGAGCCACTAACACTTTCTTTTATATTATAGAAGGAAATTTAAATGAAATGAGCTTCTGAGTGTTCAAATTTTCATGGCCTTGTATTTAGACATTGAGACTGAAAAGGAATTTAAGGCATATTTATCTTGGGGGTAATTTGAGTAGGACATAGAAGACATTTTAACTGATCTACACCACAGGGCCATCAGATAATCAAACCCTCCACAAGGAGGAGCTGCTCCTCCAGCTAGAGCTACTCCAAAATCACCAGATGGTAGCCGCTATACCAGAAGCAGCTGTGGCTCCAACAAGGGCCTCACCTCAGGTGGGAGCCCCACCTCCAGCCAGGGCTGTTGCCCCAGGGGAATACACAGCGAGGAATGAAAAGATATTTCCCCATATTCAGGATCCTCTTCTTTTTACCCTGAGTTTCCCAGTGGGCCCATCCTTAGCCCAGCTAGCACTTGCAGCAGTGTAAGTTACCAACTGACTGCCCCTACCCTTTTGCCTCTGAGAGAAGTTCCTGATGAAAATCAAGGAACAGCAAGAATCCCTGTACCTTTCTCAATGCATGTTCTAAGTATGGCAGAGGACAGGTTGGGAAGTTTTTCTGAGGATCCTGAACCTCTTACAAAGGGGTTTACCTGACTAGTGAGATCTTTTGATTTCACCTTGGAGGATTTACAGATCTTACTATCCTACTGCTGCACCTCTGAGGAAAAGCATCATGTAATACTAGCAGCTGGAGAAGGCAATGGCACCCCACTCCAGTACTCTTGCCTGGAAAATCCCATGGACGAAGGAGCCTGGTGGGCTGCAGTCCATGGGGTCACTAAGAGTCGGACACAACGTCACTTTCACTTTTCACTTTCATGCATTGGAGAAGGAAATGACAACCCATTCCAGTGTTCTTGCCTGGAGAATCCCAGAGACAGGGGAGCCTGGTGGACTGCCGCCTATGGGGTCGCACAGAGTTGGACATGACTGAAGCAACTTAGCAGCAGCAACAGCAATCCTAGCAGCCAGATCCCATGCAGACCAACTGGCAGCTCAAGCCCAATAAAACTATGCAGTGTATCCAGTGAGAAATGATGCTGTCCCTGAGGCAGATCCCCAGTGGAATTACCAGGTGAATTCTATTGACAGAGATAGACGGGACCATGATTATCTGTTTAATAGAGAACATGAAGACACTTAGAGTAAAACCTGTTAATGATGAAAGGGTGAAAGTGGTACAACAGGGACAGGATGAAAATCCTGCAGTCTTCCAAATGAGACTAGTAGAAGCTTTTAAGAAGTATATAAACCTGGATCCCTCCTCCCTCAAGGGACAGGCTATTTTGGCTATGCATTTCATATCCCAGTCTATCCCAGACATCACACGCAAAATTCAGAAAGCAACCACTGGTCCTCAGATTCCAATGAACAGTTTGCTCCAATGGACTTACTCGGTTTTCAATAATAGGGATATGGCCGAAAAGGTCTAATGCACCCAAAGAAATATGCAAAAGGCCCAAACGATTGCAATAGCTTTGTCTACTCAGAGACCACCAACTGGGAGGCTAGCTTTTCCAGGCCAGTCTGGCCCTGGCAGACCACAAGGCCCATGGGTACCTATACAAGGCCAGTGTACTCTGTGTGGACAGAGGGGCACTGGAGGGAGGATTGTGATTGATGCACCCTTTGCAAACAGCCAGGGCATTAGCAGAGGGAAAGCCCCAGATGCCAGAGAGTGACAGGGACCCCTCAGCCATTGATGGTTTTGCAATCAGAAGACTTACAGGGCCTATGGTTGAGAGTGGCTCTATCTAAAGATACCATCTACATAAATAATGTCAAGCCTCAGGTGGTCATCAATGTGGCAGGCCACTTAATAGAATTTCTCATAGACCCTGGTGCAACCTTCTCAGCCTTAACCCAAAGGATTGGAAACTTTAGCAGTCATAAGGAATAGTTAATGGGGTTGTCAGGCAAGAGACAAGGGCACACTTTCCTGGAGCCCCTTTGTAACATTAATGGTTAGCTGTTTTTACATTCCTTTATGTTTGGTGCCTAATTGTCCCATCTCTTTAATGAGAAAAGATTTATTAACTAAGCTAGGGGCCACTCTGTTTCTCGAGGGGCAAAGGAACAACCCTCATCACCAAATCATTCTAACAGAAAGAAAGGAATAGATGGAATCTGAAGCTGAGATAGAAGCCTTAGTAGACCCTGGAACGGTTTACTGGTTTAGCGTGTTTTATTGGTACTCTGTCAGTCACCATGTAATACATTGATATTGTGTGTGTGTGCATGCACTTAGTCACTCGATCATGTCTGAGTGGACTGTAACCTACCAGGCTCCTCTATCCATGGAACTTTCCAGGCAAGAATACTTATGGAATGGGTTGCCATTTCCTTCTCCAGGGGATCTTCCTAACCCAGGGATCAAACCCACATTTCTTTCATCTCCTGCATTGGCAGGCAGATTCTTTACCTATGGGCCACCTGGGAAGCCCCAATACGATGATATTACCCATTCTTAGACCTACTGAGGAATATCTATTTGTACAAGATCCAAGGTTGTTAATGAAGCAGTGGAACCCCTCTATCCTGTGGTGCCTAGTCCTTATACTGTCCTGACTTAGATCCCAGAAGAAACCAATTGCTTTACTGCACTAGACTTAAAGGATGATTTCTGCATTCCATTATCCAGAGAATCTTAGTTTCTTTTTGCCCTGCAATGGACAGACCCAGATAAAAAGAAACTTTGCAATATCCTTGGACTTGACTCCCCCAAGGATTTAGGAATAAGATAGCCCACATATTTTGGGGAATGCCTTGGCACAAGACCTGAGAGAATTAAAATTAACAGATGGTGTTATTCTGCAATATGTAAATGATCTTTTTTTTTTTTTTGCTGACTATGTTTTATTTGTTCTTTGTCTTCAAACAGGATAACCAAAGATCCAGAAAGTATTCAATAAAATAAAATAGATGAAATATAGACTGTGATGCCCTATGCTACAGTTAACCCAATTTTTTTTTCATGCTTTCCTTGGGATGGGGAATAGATCATTCAGTAGAAACACAGAGTAAAAACAAAATATGGCTTATCGTGTACAACTTTGAAACTATAATAATGTTGTACCTTAATTACTTCCATGAACACAAGTCTAACATTACAGTATTTCTGTTTTAATAAACACAATTAAGGCTTCTAGGGAAAAGACTTCTACACGCATTCTATAACAAAGTAATTCCTAATTTTTATTTGTATATATATCAAGCACCTCCAAAATATGAATTCCTATACACTGTGAGCACATTACTTACAATGAATTCTTAAGTAAATTAAGGACAGCCTTAGGATAAGCTGACATTATATATTCAGCTAAGTAGGCAACAAATCATAGGCCAAATGGAAAAAGCGTATTTGCAAATAAACTTCAAAAACTAAGTTAACATTTTATAATTAAATACAGAAAATAAACTGATTTGCTAAAATAAATAAGACGTAATATAGTAATCTTTTACTATAAAGAATGCATACCTTTATTGTAAACTATTCTTAATAAGATTCACTCACCATTTATAAATGTTCTGTAGATGATATTTTAATAGCAGATTTTTCAAAGAAGGCATTAGATGAGAACACTGTTAAGATTCTAACTCATTTATGGAAAAAAGGGTTATGGAGTGTCTAAGATGCAAATTTCTAAACACAGGGTTCATTATCTGAAATGCATGCTTACCCCAGGGAAGAGGTCTATATCTGCTGATAGAATGGTGTTAATTCAGAGATTAAGGTTTCCAGAAACAGTAAAACTGCTTAGGGCCTTTTTGAGGCATAACTGAATATTGCTGGATTTGGATTGCTGGTTATGGACTAGCTGCCAAACCATTATATGAGCTCCTAAACTATATGACCACTAAACTGGGGAGCTATAGAACAGGTCTTCCAAACTCTAAAATGAAAATTATTAGATCCCTCTGCTCTGGGATTGTCTAATTTAGAAAAAAACATATTTTCTCTTTGTGACTGAAGGAGGGGGTATGGCCCTTGGTGTGTTAACTCAGCATTTAGGACCCACATATCAGCCTGTTGCATATCTATCTAAGAGCCTGGACCATACAACAACAAGATGGCCACCTTGCCTATAAGCAGTGGCAGCAACTACCTTATTAGTTATTAGAGACTGCTAAGCTGAAGCTGGGCCAAAGGATGACAGTGCTCACACCCCATCAGGTGGTTTCTGTTCTACAAGCAAAGGGAAACCATCGGATGACCAGAGGATTCATCATTAAGTATCAGGCCCTTTTTCTAGATACCCAGAAGTAGATTTGAATGTATATCAAGCCTTAAACCCTGCAACTTTTCTGCCCAATTTGCATGTATGAGGAGATCAGGAAGAGAAAGTTTTGCTTTGTGATTGCATACAGGCTATTGAACAAGTATATTCTAGTAGGCCTGACTCAAAGGAGATTCCCCTTGAAAACCCTGATGTTGAATGGAATACAGATGGAAATAGTTTCATAGAAAAAGAAAGGCAGGAAAAAAAAAGAAAAGAAAGGCAGGATATGCAATAATAAGTGCTTATGATACCATCGACTCAGGACCTCTACCAATGGGACTTCAGCTCAAAGGGCTGAGCTTATAGAATCGACCAGGGCACTTAAACTAGCAAAAGGAAAATGAGCCATAATTTATACTGATTCTCAGTATGCTTTCTTGATCCTCCATGCTCATGCCACCACCTGGAAAGAAAGAGGCATGCTGAGCTCAAAAACTTCCCCTATTAAATATGGCAGAGAGCTTCTTGAATTGTTGGGGTAGGACAAGATCCTCAAGAAATAGCTGTAGTTCCATGTGTGGTTCAGGTGGTAAAGAATCCACCTCCAGTGTGGGAGACCTGGGTTCAATCCCTGGGTTGGGAAGATCCCCTGGAGAAGGGAAAGGCTACCCACTCCAGTATCTCGCCTAGAGAATTCCATGGACTAGTCCGTGGAGTCACAAAGAGTCAGACACAACTGAGCAGCTTTCACTTTCACTTTTTTCACTGTAGGGGACATCAGGCTCAGATTCTGGGTCTGAAATTGAAAAGGGAAATCCCCAAGTTGACCAGGAAGCAAAGAAAGCAGCTCGCATGCCAGCAGATAGAATAGAGGCAGTTTTAGAAGTCCCAGGCTTGATAGAGGAAATGACACAACCTTGCTATACCAAGGAAAAAGAGGATTGGGCTAAAAATAGAGGGTTAATACATCAAAGGGGATGTTACATGTTAAATGAAAAAATTATGATTCCACAGGCTCAGCAATGGAAACCAACCAAGGCTTTACATGAAACCATCCACTATGAATGCGAAGCTCTTTGGAATTTACTGCAAAGTTTGTTCATGGGTAAAGGAATAAAAATGGTGGTGGCCCAGTTTACCAAGTCATGTGGCACATGTTTACAAAATAATCCTAAAACAGCACCACTCCCTCCTCTATTGATTAAACCTGTTCAATGCCAGGGAAGCTACCCAGGGGAGAATTGGCAATTTTATTTTATGCAGATGCCCAAGTCCAGAGGATACAAATATTTATTTGTAATGGTAGACACATGTGCTGGATGGGTAGAGGCTTTCCCCACATGGACAGAAGAGGTAACAAAGAACTTGATTAAGGAGATAGTCCCACATTTCAGAATATCTCAATCTATACAAAGTGATAATGGACCAGGCTTTACCTCTAAAATTACCCTTCAAGTAGCTAAAACCTTGGGCATAAACTATTCCCTTCATGCAGCATGGAGACCCCAGTCCTCAGGGAAAGTGGAAAAAATGAACGATACTTTGAAGCAAACTACAGTAGGGGCTTCCCTGGTCGCTCAGAGGTTAAAGCATCTGCCTGCAATGCAGGAGACCTGGGTTTGAACCCTGGGTAAGGAAGATCCCCTGGAGAAGGAAATGGCAACCCACTCCAGTATTCTTGCCTGGAGAATCCCATGGACAGAGGAGCCTGGTGGGCCACAGTCCACGGGGTCACAAAGAGTCAGATAGGACTGAGTGACTTAACTAACTATAGTCATAGTATGCCAAGAGACTCAGGAAAACTGGGTCCAAATACTACCAACTGCTCTAATGAGAATAAGGGCATGCCCCCAAACAAAAGCTAAGACTCAGTCCCTATGAATTAATGTATCGGAAACCCGTCTTAATGAATGACTTTTTATTAGATAAAGAAATAGCTGTTATTAGAGATTATGCTGCAAACTTAGGACAAGTACAACTGACTCTCATAGATTATGGGTAAAGCGACTCAACAAAATACTGTTAGCAAGAACCCTGGAGATTGGGTTTTAATCAAAAGCTGGAAAGAGGGGGTCACTAGATGATCAGTTAGAACCAAGAAGGAAGGGTTCTTACAAAGTGATATTATCAACTCCCACTACAATGAAAATAGAGGGGCATCCCACTTGAATCCACATCTCAAGGGTTAAACCATATGACTCTTTTGAAATGAACCCTCTTACTCTTGTAAACCTAAGATTTTAAATTCTTGTTCAAAGACAGCCTTAGATAGGATATGCAGATCACTTCTGGAATACCAATATGGATGGGAAAGATTCTCCTGCTCCTTGGTCTGTAATCCCTTCACTTACCTGGATATACTGATTTATGACAATTGCTGGAAGAGAACAAGAAGAGACCACATTACCGGCTTCAAAACAGATAAGTGTTCAGCAAGAATTTCTATATCAAAAGCTATACTATGCTGCATGGTTGTTTATACAGTGTTCCTTTGGCAAGGGCCAAGGCAAGTTCTAATGTTTTCCTGACTTTGGCTAAAGCTTATGTGAATTTTACTAATAATTCCAGTTGTTGGCTATATGGTCAACTTCCCCTCTCCAGTGCCTCTGAATTGCCATGGTGGATTTCCCCATTCCAGGGGGCTGATTGGCTGGGATTAAGAGATTCAGTCATAGAAGAGAGAAATGCAAGCATGACTTTGAAGGAGAGGTCCATTACTATGCAGGACCCCCCTTAATTGGCATATATCCTCTGCTGTACAAAATCATGGGCATTCTTTAAAATTCTCCCATGATAAAATGGTCACCCAAACCCATCAGATAGCATATTCCATGGTCAAGGATAAAAACACAAAATTGTGGGAATACAATTTGATTCAAGTTTGGGATGGATTCATTTGGTTCACTCCAGGATATGGTCGACCAAGTAGCAGAGCTCCCTTATGTTGGAACAGAGAAACCATTCTTGAGTGCTTCGGGCAAACAGGACTAGAGACATGGAATGGTTATCTAGGGTCTCTGTCACCACATTAGGGTCCTTAGAGACACTGGTTAGGAATATAACCAATGAGTGAGGAGACCAGGAATATACTCGATAGCTCCTAGTGCCACCCAGTGAATATATGGCAGAAATATCTTGCTGTGGCTTCCACCAGGATGATTTATTCCAGACGAATCTGCTAATATATCTCAATTACTGAGTCATATGCACAGATAGAGGCCCTAAATGACCCGCTCCCAAATTTAGGAACTATTTTGGGAAAATGATTTGAGTCTCCAAATCATGATTACAATCTTTCTTAATGACTCTTTTGATGCTCATTATTGTATTTCTCTTGACCTGTGTTTTTTATAGACTTATTCTACACTATTTAACCTCTATGATGGCTGTAAGCACAGGCGGCTGTGGCCGGTGCACTAAGCACGGCCAAGAGGAGCTACCCCATGTCTGAGGTCAGGGGCAGCGGCCTAGAGTGCCAGGCTGCAACGGCACAGGAACGGCCAAGAGGAGCCACCCTGCATCCGAGGTCAGGGGCAGTGCCCGAGGCCAGGGGCGGTGGCCGGGAGGAACAACCCCACGTTCAAAGAACAGTGGCTGCGCGGGCGCAGGAGGGCCTAGAAGAGCCATCCCACATTGAAGGTCAGGAAGGGCGGCGGTGAGGAGGTACCCCTCATCCAAGGTAAGGAGCGGCAGCTGCGCTTTGCTGGAGCAGCTGTGAAGAGATACCCCACGCCCAAGGTAAGAGAAACCCAAGTAAGATGGTAGGTGTTGCAAGAGGGCATCAGAGGGCAGACACACTGAAACCATACTCACAGAAAACTAGTCAATCTAATCACACTAGGACCACAGCCTTGTCTAACTCAATGAAACTAAGCCATGCCCACGGGGCAACCCAAGATGGGTGGGTCATGGTGGAGAGGTCTGACAGATTGTGGTTCACTGGAGAAGGAAATGGCAAATCACTTCAGTATTCTTGCCTGGAGAACCCCATGAACAGTATGAAAAGGCAAAATGATAGGATACTGAAAGAGGAATTCCCCAGGACAGTAGGTGCCCAATATGCTACTGGAGATCAGTGGAGAAAGAATGAAGAGATGGAGCCAAAGCAAAAACAATACCCAGCTGTGGATGTGACTGGATACAAGCAGGGTCTGATGTTGTAAAGAGCAATAATGCATAGGAACCTGGAATGTCAGGTCCATGACTCAAGGCAAATTGGAAGTGGTCAAATAAGAGATGGCAAGAGTGAATGTCGACATTCTAGGAATATGCGTACTAAAATGGACTCGAATGGGTGAATTTAACTCAGATGACCATTATATCTACTACTGTGGGCAGGAATCCATTAGAAGAAATGGAGTAGCCATCATGGTCAACAAAAGAGTCCGAAACGCAGTTCTTGGATGTGATCTCAAAAATGACAGAATGATTTCTGTTTGTCTCCAAGGCAAACCATTCAATATCACAGTAATCCAAGTCTATGCCCCAACCAGTAATGCTGAAGAAGCTGAAGTTGAATGGTTCTATGAAGACCTACAAGATCTTTTAGAACTAACACCAAAAAATGATGCCCTTTTCATTATAGGGGACTGGAATGCAAAAGTAGGAAGTCAAGAAACACTTGGAGTAACAGGCAAATTTGGCCTTGGAATGTGGAATGAAGCAGGGCAAAGACTAATACAGTTTTGCCAAGAAAAATTACCAAATTCAGACTTAAATTGAAGAAAGTAGGGAAAACTGCTAGACCATTCAGGTATGACCTAAATCAAATCCTTTATGATTATACAGTGGAAGTGAGAAATAGCTTTAAGGGCCTAGATCTGATAGATAGAATGCCTGATGAACTATGGACTGATTTCATGACATTGTATAGGAGACAGGGATCAAGACCATCCCCATGGAAAAGAAACGCAAAAAAGCAAAATGGCTGTCTGAGGAGGCCTTACAAATAGCTGTGAAAAGAAAAAAAGTGAAAAGCAAAGGAGAAAAGGAAAGATATAAGCATCTGAATGCAGAGTTCCAAAGAATAGCAACAAGAGATAAGAAAGTCTTCTTCAGTGATCAGTGCAAAGAAAGAGAGGAAAAGAACAGAATGGGAAAGACTAGAGATCTCTTCAAGAAAATTAGAGATACCAAGGAAATATTTCATGGAAAGGAAAGGGCTCGATAAAGGACAGAAATGGTATGGACCTAACAGAAGCAGAAGATATTAAGAGAAGAGGTGGCAAGAATACACAGAAGAACTGTACAAAAAGGATCTTCACGACCCAGATAATCATGATGATGTGATGACTCATCTAGAGCCAGACATCCTGGAATGTGAAGTCAAGTGGGCCTTAGAAAGCATCACTACGAACAAAGCTAGTGGAGGCGATAGAATTCCAGTTGACCTATTTCAAATCCTGAAAGATGATGCTGTGAAAGTGCTGCACTCAATATGCCAGCAAATTTGGAAAACTCAGCAGTGGCCACAGGACTGGAAAAGGTCCGTTTTCATTCCAGTCCCAAAGAAAGGCAATGCCAAAGAATGCTCAAACTACCGCACAATTGCACTCATCTCACATGCTAGTAAAGTAATGGTCAAAATTCTCCAAGCCAGGCTTCAGCAATACGTGAACCGTGAACTCCCTGATGTTCAAGCTGGTTTTAGAAAAGGCAGGGGAACCAGAGATCAAATCACCAACCTCCGCTGGATCATGGAAAAAGCAAGAGAGTTCCAGAAAAACATCTATTTCTGCTTTATTGACTATGCCAAAGCCTTTGACTGTGTGAATCACAATAAACTGTGCAAAATTCTGAGAGATGGGGATACCAGACCACCTGATCTGCCTCTTGAGAAATCTGTTTGCAGGTCAGGAAGCAACAGTTAGAACTGGACATGGAGCAACAGACTGGTTCCAAATAGGAAAAGGAGTACGTCAAGGCTGTATATTGTCACCCTGCTTATTTAACTTCTATGCAGAGTACATCATGAGAAATGCTGGACTGGAAGAAACACAAGCTGGAATCAAGATTGCCGGGAGAAATACCAATAACCTCAGATATGCAGATGACACCACCCTTATGGCAGAAAGTGAAGAGGAACTAAAAAGCCTCTTGATGAAAGTGAAAGAGGAGAGTGAAAAAGTTGGCTTAAAGCTCAACATTCAGAAAACGAAGAAAACGAAGATCATGGCATCCGATCCCATCACTTCATGGGAAATAGATGGGAAACAGTGGAAACAGTGTCAGACTTTATTTTTGGGGGCTCCAAAATCACTGAGATGATGATTGCAGCCATGAAATTAAAAGACACTTACTCCATGGAAGAAAAGTTATGACCAACCTAGATAGCATATTCAAAAGCAGAGACTTTACTTTGCCAACTAAGGTCCGTCTAGTCAAGGCTATGGTTTTTCCTGTGGTCACGTATGGATGTGAGAGTTGGACTGTGAAGAAGGCTGAGCACCGAAGTATTGATGCTTTTGAACTGTGGTGTTGAAGAAGACTCTTGAGAGTCCCTTGGACTGCAAGGAGATCCAACCAGTCCATTCTGAAGGAGATCAGCCCTGGGATTTCTTTGGAAGGAATGATGCTAAAGCCGAAACTCCAGTACTTTGGCCACCTGATGCGAAGAGTTGATTCATTGGAAAAGACTCTGATGCTGGGAGGGATTGGGGGCAGGAGGAGAAGGGGGCCATAGAGGATGAGATGGCTGGATGGCATCACTGACTCGATGGACGTGAGTCTGAGTGAACTCCGGGAGTTGGTGATGGACAGGGAGGCCTGGTGTGCTGCAATTCGTGGGGTCGCAAAGAGTTGGACACGACTGAGCAACTGAACTGAACTGACCTGAACTGATCAACATTGCCTTGCGAGTGTGCTAAGTTGCCTCAGTCATATCTAACTCTTTGCAACCTTACAGACTATAGCCCACCAGGCTCCTTTGTCCATGGGATTCTCCAGGCAAAAATACTGGAGTGGGTTGCCAAGCGCTCCTCCAAGGAATTTTCCTAACCCATGGACTGGCCCTGTGTCTCTAATGTCTCCTGCATTGGCAGGCAGGTTCTTTACCACTAGTGCCACCTATGGCCCTCCCAAAAGAGAAGGAACAGTTAGCCAGATGTTTTTCTGCTTTCCTAGTCAGGCCAATGTCCAGTCTCAGCAGAAAGTAGTTAATGAATGGTCATCATCCCATTTTCCCCTTTAAGCATAAAGGGGGAAAAACACCTGGCAGGCAGGGAGTGGGGAAATGATAGGGATGGAATAAGATAGGGATACAGGTAATTGTAGAAGTCCCAGTAGGGAACTGTGAATAGAGAGGGAAACCTAAGAAACTTTGGAAGCCCACTGTAAGTTATGATTGCTCAAGAAAGCTATCCAAACATTGTGGAACAAAGCAGGGTTGCTTAACTATAAAACCATAAATAAAAGCACAAGATATGCCCCAGATCATTAGGTGAAAGAAAAATGTTACCACCCTTCTACTATAGTTCAGTTCAGTTCAGTTCAATTCAGTAGCTCAGTTGTGTCCGGCTCTTTGCAACCTCATGAATTGCAGCACGCCAGGCCTCCCTGTCCATCACCAACTCCCGGAGTTCACTCAGACTCACGTCCATCGAGTCAGTGATGCCATCCAGCCATCTCATCCTCTGTCGTCCCCTTCTCCTCCTGCCCCCAATCCCTCCCAGCATCACAGTCTTTTCCAATGAGTCAACTCTTCACATCAGGTGACCAAAGTACTGGAGTTTCAGCTTTAGCATCATTCCTTCCAAAGAACGCCCAGGGCTGATCTCCTTCAGAATGGACTGGTTGGATCTCCTTGCAGTCCAAGGGACTCTCAAGAGTCTTCTCCAACGCCACAGTTCAAAAGCATCAATACTTCGGCACTCAGCTTTCTTCACAGTCCAACTCTCACATCCATACATGACTACTGGAAAAACCATAGCCTTGACTAGACGGACCTTAGTTGGCAAAGTAATGTCTCTGCTTTTGAATATGCTATCTAGGTTGGTCATAACTTTTCTCCCATGGAGTAAGCGTCTTTTAATTTCATGGCTGCAGTCACCATCTGCAGTGATTTTGGAGCCCCCAAAAATAAAGTCTGACACTGTTTCCACTGTTTCCCATCTATTTCCCATGAAGTGATGGGATCGGATGCCATGATCTTCGTTTTCTGAATGTTGAGCTTTAAGCCAACTTTTTCACTCTCCTCTTTCACTTTCACCAAGAGGCTTTTGAGTTCCTCTTCACTTTCTGCCATAAGGGTGGTGTCATCTGCATATCTGAGGTTATTGATATTTCTACTATAAGCACTATGTTATCCTAGTTTGACCTCATAGGGTTAGACAATTTCCTGCCCGATACAAAGGAGGAGCTAGTGATATAAGCCTGATATCTACCCAAAGAAGGTGGTCTTTTCCCCCTTCCCCACTTTCCTTTGATTATAAAATTGTAGCCCACTTAATCCCCAGGGCAGAGCCCCTTCACCTGTCAGCTTGCATCTCTCACAAATGTGTTCATCGCTCAGTTGTGTCCGACTCTTTGTGATGTGATGGACTGCAGCCAGCCAGGCTCCTCTATCCACAGAGTTCTCCAGGTAAGATACTGGAGGGGGTAGCCAGTTCCTTCTCCAGGGGATCTTCCTGACCAAGGGATCAAACCTGGGTCTCCTGCATTGCAGGCAGATTATTTACCATCTGAACCACCAGGGAAACCCATCTCTCACATGTGTCCTATATTAAGAAATCTACTTCTTGCCTATCACTTTGCCTCTTGCTGAATTCCTTTTGTACTGAGACACAAAGAACCTGAACCTCAGTAAGTCCAGACACCAGGTGAGTGATTCTAATCAAGACTGTGGCTTCAGGTCCCAATCACAATTTTGGCCAGGTTCAAGTCCCAGGCTCAAGTCCCAATCAGAAGTGCACGGTTTCAATCTCCAGAACCTGTGAATATACTATCTTACTCGGCAAGCAGAATTTTTCAGGCCAAGTATTAAAGATCTTGAGAAGGAAAGAGTATCCTGCACTATCCATGTAAGGCTCCATTATAATCACAAGAGTCATAAGAGAAAAGCAAGAGGGTCAAAGTCAAAACCAAAAGAAGAGCATGATGTCATGGAAGCAGAGAGAGGAGAGTCAAAGGGAGAAGATGCCATGTTGCTGGCTTGGAAGATGGAGCAAAGAGCCACCAGCCAGGGAAGGTGAACAGCCACTAGAAGGAAAAGCTAAGAGAAGCTGAGTAAGACCCTATGGTACAAATAGTAGGACCTCCCTGGTACAAATCCTTTCTGCATCCCCCATTTCTTGTTGTAAGAAATAGGCTTCATTCAGCTTCCTTGACCTTCTCTGAGTTCCAAAGGACAGAGTCAAACAGTTGCTAATCAGGGAAGGGAGGGAATGCAGAAACAAGGGAAGAGTGGTCAAAAAACAATAGTGGTGGCCTAGTGGTTAGGAATCCACCTTCCATTACAGGGGATACAGGTTCAGTCCCTGGGTGGGGAACTAAGATCCTACATGCTACAGGACAACCAAGCCTGCACACCACAACTAGAGAAGCCCACGCACTGCCATGAAAGGTCCCATAAGCTGCAACTAAACCTCAACACAGCTAAATAAATAAATATTTTTTAACGAATCGCCAGTCTATGTTCAATACAGGATACAGGATGCTTGCGGCTGGTACACGGGGATGATCCAGAGAGATGATATGGGGTGGGAGGTGGGAGGGGGGTTCAGGATTGGGAACTCATGTGCACCCATGGCAGATTCATGTCAATGTATGGCAAAACCAATACAGTATTGTAAAGTAAAACAAAGTAAAAATGAAAATTAAATAAATAAATAATATTTGCCAAAATACAAAAAATAATAATAATAAAATCTGTTAAATTACCAAAAAAAATAAATAAAAGACATTTATAAAAAACAAACAATAATGCAACTTTGGGGAAAGGTCTCGGTTCCTCCTTAAGTAATACTGTATACGTAACAATGTCTTTGAGTTCTTTTGCAGGAACTAAGGCCCCCATCCAGGTGGAAGATGGCAACTTCAGACTGAGCAAAAGATTCCTGGGGCACTGCTCACCACCAACCAATTAGAAGAAAGTCACACGCTCTGAAGCCTTCACTCTACATTTTGCCTATAAAAACTCTTCCCCTGAAAATCATCAGGGAGTTCGGGGCTTTTGAGCATGAACAAACTGTTCTCCTTGCTTGGTCTAACAATGAACCTTTCTCTGCTCCTATCTCTGACATTTTGGCTGGTCTAACTGTGTGTCAGGCACACAAACTTGTGTTCAGTAATATAAGGAACTGTTTCTTTTTTGAAAACTTTAGAAGAAACTCAGCCTTTCTAACACCTGGATTTTAGACTTCTGACCTCCAGAACTGTAAGAAAATAAATTTGTATTGTTTTAAGCCACTATAAGCCACTAAATTCATGGTAATTTGTTACAACAGCAATAGGAATCTAATAAAGTATGCACACAGTTTCATTGTGCTTTCTCCTAATCTTATGATATTTTCTTTTTATTTATTTGGCTGCACCAGGTCTTAGTTGTGGCACATAGAATCATCTGCCTTCATTGCAGCATACAAAATCTTTAGTTGTATCATGCAGGACCTTTTAGTTGCAGCAGGCAGGACCTTTTAGTTGCAGCATGTGAACAGTTGCAGCATGTGGGATCTAATTACCTCACCAAGGGTTGAATCTGCCCACCCCCCATTGGGCCCATCAAGTCTTAGTTGTCACTGGGCCACAAGGGGAGGTCCTGAAATTTTCTTTAATAAAAAGCTTTTTTAAAAAAGAAAAACCAGTATTGAAAAAATAACACATCATATGATATATAGTTGGACAAATCCTCTTTTGCTTTTTAAAATTATTTTTTGTTGTTCTTTCACATTTTTATCTCTCAAACACATTTTAATTGGCTTGTCAAATTTCTATAAAAATTATGTATTATGATTTTATTGAATATAGAAATTAACTTGTGGAAAATCACATAAAAGATAGCTGTAACAGGATGTCCCTGGTAATACAAACTGATTCTTACGTATTCCAGGCCATCATCACTTCTAAGTTGCACGAGTTAAGGGAGGTCTGGAATTCTCTAACTGCCCCACCTACAACTAAGTGGGCAAGTTCTATTCAGAGAGAAGAGAGAGAAAAATAAAATAGTACTTAGCTTCCTTTCAAGACTCATTTTCCAGTATAGCTTTACCACCATGATTTAAATATTTCAAGATCTGTTTGTCCCGTTATATTTGTTCTCAGTTGGCTCCTAATTAGCATTTCTAAGCACATATATTCTCTGAAATCACCAATACCTTGTGAGTAGTCAACTAAATGATGGACCTGAATGGACCTGAAGAACACAAGCAGAATTGATTCCGAACATTTTGAACCAAAACAAAATAAACAAACAAAACTGAGGGGGAAGAAGTGAAGGCCAGTGGAAGAAATGGCAAAATTTTTAGGTATTACTATTAATGTGTTCTCATTGCTTAGACTTGTGATGCCTGAGAATATTTTAGTTTTATAAGAAATAAGTTACTAACAAAAAATACAGCAGGACCCATCTATTATACTGTAATTACTAGGTTGCTTTGGCACAGCAAAAATACTCTGACAATTCATATATAATTCAACTAAAAATTTGAGTTTCATATAGAAGGTAACTTTCTAATTTTGAGTACTAAAATATTATTTTCATAGTCCATTCTTATCTTGTAAATTGTCTAAACTGAGAATTTAAAAATAAGGATTTTAAAAGATAGTTGCTTGAATTAAAAGTATTATATAATTAAAAAATAAAATTCTGGGACTTCCCTGGCAGTCCAGTAGTTGAGACTCCTGTGTAGGGGTTACAGGTTCAATCCCTGGTCAGGGAACTAGAATTCTGCATGCCACATGGCACGGCCAAAGGCATTTTTAAAATAAAACTTAAAAAAATAAAATTCACATTAGATTAAGTCTCCAAGTGATTGCATTAATAAAGTGTTATAACTGGCCAACATCTGCTAATTTTTGTTCTACCTAGCATGTGATTAGACAACATAAAGTTTTTTCCTGGTATTGGTTAAGTGAATAACTGTGTAATGATAACTGTCTAATGAAACAAGTATTAGAAGCGCTAGGATGCCAGTGAGTGTTTCTTCCAGAGTCTTTTACAAATCCCTTAAGATGAAAAGTTAATGTGACCTCTTATGGCAGCTCCTGCCACTGTAGCTAACTGACATACCACTAGTGGAGAGATAGTGAGATGCTGTTTGTTTCAGGCTTGTTTGTTTGTGCCACACCACATGGCATGTGGGATCCACCCAGGGTTGGAATACATGACCCCTGTATTGAAAGCATAAAGTCTTAACCACTGGAGCACCAGGAGATGCTATTTGGAACACTTTCATCACAGCTGCCACAAGCCCAACAGTGGTTTTTGGAGGCCTCCAGAAGGCAAGGTTAGGCAAGGTTAAGGATTCCAGAGTTAAAATCTCTGACTTGTCTTCTCTTTTCATGGAGGAGAATTTGCAGCTACTAGTGCATCTACTTGTTAGGAGGATAAGAGAGAATGGATAAGCTTGACGTGTGCACTGGAATAAAGAGGTCCAGAGGATAAGAAAATAGGTCCAGCAAAAAAGTTCAATATCTTGCAGCCATCTCTGCATTAGCCCCTCCTCTCCTATGTGAAGAGAGTTAGGGTACACTATTAAAATAGGGCAGGGGAGACTCACTGCTGTGGACAGAGGGCAGAGAGGAACTAGAGTTCGAGCCTTCTGTGAAGCAACTGCAGAGGAGCTAAGAATCAGGTCCAGGAGTGAAAGTTCAGCTTCACAGGACAAGCAAAACATGCCTTACTCATTTGTCTGTTTTGTTTTTTACTGAAATCATCCTTCAGACAAGAAAAACATTAAATCACAAATCTGAAGCCTTGGATCTAGTCCCAGTTCTGTCAATCAACAAAACCAGCTGATATGGTGGTTCATGCGAAATGTCAGGCTAGATGAAGCACAAGCTGGAATCAAGATTGCCAGGGGAAATATCAGTAACTTTAGATACGTAGATAACACCAACCTTACGACAGAAAGCAAAGAACTAAAGAGCCTCTGGATGAAAGTGAAAGAGGAGAGTGAAAAAGTTGGCTTAAAACTCAACATTCAGAAAACTAACATCATGGCATCTGGTCCCATCACTTCATGGCAAATAGACGGGGAAGCAATGGAAACAATGACAGACTTTATTTTGGGGGGTTCCAAAATCACTGCAGATAGTGACTGAAACCATGAAATTAAAAGACACTTGGTCCTTCGAAGAAAAGTTATGACCAACCTAGACAACATATTAAAAAGCAGAGGCATTACTTTGCCAACAAAGGTCCATCTAGTCAAAGCTATGGTTTTTCCAGTAGTCATGTATGGATGTGAGATTTGGACTATAAAGAAAGCTGAAAGCCAAAGAACTGATGCTTTTGAACTGTGGTGTTGGAGAAGACTCTTGAGAGTCCCTTGGACAGCAAGGAGATCCAACCAGTCAATCCTAAAGAAAATCAGTACTGAATATTCATTGGAAGGACTGATGTTGAAGCTGAAACTCCAATACTTTGGCCACCTGTTGTGAAGAACCAACTCATTTGAAAAGACCCTGATGCTGGGAAAGATTGAAGGTGGGAAGAGAAGGGATCGACAGACGATAAGAAGTTTGGATGTCATCACTGACTTGATGGACATGAGTTTGAGTAAACTCCGGGTGTTGATGATGGACAGGGAGGCCTGGCAGGCTGCAGTCCATGGGGTCACAAAGAGTCAGACATGACTGAGTGACTGAAATGAACTGAACTGAACTGAATGTGACCCCAAGCAAGTTCATAGGAAACAAGTTAGTCAACAGAACAAGTTGGTTAAAATATCTGTTTATTCTAGAAATCATATATCTGACTGCTGGTTTTTCAAGAATTGATAATTGTGAAGACTTACAGTATTTTTTAAACAATATTTTTAACCTTTGTATGCTTTTGCTATTTTTCAACATTCGGTGAATTTTTGGTTACACAAACAGACTATTATAAACCCCATGTTATTTTTTTAAACTTTTTATTTTATGTTAGAGTATAGCCAATTAATAATGTTGCGATAGTTTCAGGTGGACAGCCAAGGGACTCAATCATACACATATATGTATCCATTCTGCCCTAAACTTCTCTCCCATCCAGGCTGCCACATAACATTGAACAGAATTCCCTGTGCTATACAGTAGGTCCTTGTTGGTTTTTAAATATAGCAGTGTATATATGTTTTCCATCCCAGATTCCCTAAATATCCCTTCCCCTCATTCTCCACCCTACCCCACCCCTGGTGACCATAATTTTGTTCTAAGTCTGTGAGTCTGTTTCTGTTTTGTAAACAAGTTCATTTGTATCCTTTCTTTTTAGATTCCACATATAAAGGATGTCATAGGATATATCTCCTTCTCTGTCTGACTTACTTCAGTCAATGTGATGATCTCTGTGTCCATCCATGTTGCTGAAAATGATAGATCCCAGATAATTTAATTATTTAAGTATGAATATAATTGAGGCATAAGCTTTAGGCATTAGTTAGCAATTGTTAATGAAGCACCTTGAAAGAACAGGTGACTATTCACCAGTTGCTTTGAGAAAACTAGCCCCAAACTAGTCATTAAAATTTGTTCTTCAGGGAATTCCTTGGCTGTTCTGTGGTATTCATCTATGCAAAGTGCACAGAGCAGTGTCTGACATATAGTAAGCATTATATATGTATTAGGTCTTATTACATTTATAGAGTGCTTACATTTGCAATATATTACATTATACTTTACACATATTATCATATTTGATCTCTGCAATAACTATGATGCAGATGCTACTATTTCTATCCTAATTTTACAGATAAAGAAACTAAGACTCATCAAGGTTAGTAATGTACCCAAAGTCTCTCACAGCTCATATATGGTCAGACCTGTTGGGTTCTAAAGCACATGTTCTTAAGCATATGTTCATCATTAGTACATATGAAAATCACCTGAGATACTTGGAATAGGCAGCTTTGGGGCCTAATTCCCGGCCTATGAAATCAGAATCTTCACAGAATGAAGCCTGGAGGTCTCCCTTTTTAATAAACACTCTAGGTTATTTTCCAGCAAATTTGGAAAACTCAGCAGTGGCCACAGGGCTAGAAAAGGTCAGTTTTCATTCCAACCGCAAAGAAAGGCAAAGCCAAAGAATGTTCAAACTACCACACAATTGCACTCATCTCACACGCTAGTAAAGTAATGCTCAAAATTCTCCAAGCCAGGCTTCAACAGTACCTGAACTGAGCACTTCCTGAACTGAGATGTTCAAGCTGGATTTAGAAAAGGCAGAGGAATCAGAGAGAGATCAAACTGCCAACATCTGTTGGATCATAGAAAAAGCAAGAGAATTCCAGAAAAACATCTACTGCTGCTTTATTGACTACGACAAAGCCTTTGACTGTGTGGATCACAACAAACTGTGGAAAATTCTTAAAGAGATGTGAATACCAGACCACCTTACCTGCCTCCTGAGAAATCTGTATGCAGGTCAAGAAGCAACAGTTAGAACAGGACATGGAACAACAGACTGCTTCCAACTTGGGAAAGGAGTACAACAAGGCTGTATATTGTCACCCTGCTTATTTAAGTTATATGCAGAGTACATCATGTGATATACCAGGCTGGATGAATCACAAACTGGAATCAAGATTTCCAGGAGAAATATCAATAACCTCAGATATGCAGATGATACTACCCTTATGGCAGAAAGCAAAGAGGAACTAAAGAACCTCTTGATGAAAGTGTAAGAGGAGAGAGAAAAAGCTGGCTTAAAATTCAACATTCAAAAACTCAGATCATATCATCAGGTCCCATCACTTCATGGCAAATAGATGGAGAAACAGTGGAAACAGTGTCAGACTTTATTTTCCTGGGCTCCAAAATCACTGCAGATGGTGCACTGCAGCCATGAAATTAATAATTAAAGACATTTGCTCCTTGGAAGAAAAGCCATGACCAATCTAGACAGCATATTAAAAAGCAGAGACTACTTTGCTGACAAAGGCCCGTATAGTCAAAGCTATAGTTTTTCCAGTAGTCATGTATGGATGTGAGAGTTGGACCATAAAGAAAGCTGAGCACTAAAGAACTGATACTTTTGAACTGTGGTGTTGGAGAAGGCTCTTGAGAGTCCCTTGTATTGCAAGGAGATCAAAGCAGTCAATCCTGAAGGAAATCAGTCCTGAATATTCATTGGAAGGACTGATGCTGAAGCTCCAGTAATTTGACCACCTGATGCGAAGAACTGACTCTGAAAAGACCCTGATGCTGGGAAGGATTGAGGGCACAAAGAGAAGGAGATGACAGAGGATGAGATAGTTGGATGGCATCACTGACTCGATAGACATGAGTTTGACCAAACTCTGAGAGTTGGTGATGGACCTTCTCTAAGCCTGGCATGCTGCAGTCCATTGGGTCACAAAGAGTTGGACATGACTGAACGACTGAACTGAACCAGGTTATTTTTATTAACTGATATATTCACCATATTTAAGAAACTCCTTCATATATACTTAATGAATACACAGAAAACAAATGAGAATAAAACAAAAAGTTGAGAGTGGGTTGATTTCTTAGGAGGTGGGAGAGAGAGGAGATTATAAAAAACTTTCATTTTCTAACCTAGGCAGCATATCAAAAAGCAGAGACATAAATTTGCCAGCAAAGGTCTGTATAGTCAAAGCTATGATTTTTCCCCGTAGTCATGTATGGATGTGAGAATTGGACCATAAAGAAAGCTGAGCATTGAATAATTGATGCTTTTTAACTGTAGTACTAGAGAAGCCTCTTGAGAGTCCATTGGACTGCAAGGAGATCAAACCAGTCAATCTTAAAGGAAATCAACCCTGAATATTCACTGGAAGGACTGATGCTAAATCTAAAGCTTTAATACATTGGCCACCTGCTGCAAAGAGCCAACTCACTGGAAAAGACTCTGATGCTGGGAAAAATTGAAGGCAAAAAGAGAAGAGGGTGGCAGAGGATGAGATAGTTAGATAACATCATTGACTCAATACACATGAGTTTGAGCAAACTCCAGGAGATAGTGAAGGGCAGGGAAGCTTGGCAGTACTGCAGTTCATGCGGTCACAAAGCATTAGATACTGAACAACAAGTTAGTTACTGAACAACAACAACAACAATTAGATCTTCAATGAGCAGGTTATTTTCAAAATATTCTCAATGAATAAAACATGAAAATTATTTCATTTCCTACCAAACACATCTAAGCATTAATAACATATTTAAGATATTCTTACAGTTTCCCCCTATTCAGAGTAGGAAATAAAATTGTGGTTCTTTTTATGTTAGAATCATAGTACATATGTGGAATTTTGCATCTTCTATTTTCATGTATAGTTTGAGTATTTTCTCATGTAATCAGCCTTCTATGAGTTTTAAAATTTTATTTTTAATTGGAGTATAAATGCTTTACAATACTGTGTTAGTTTCTGCTGTCCAACAAAGTGAATCAGCTATATGTATACATATATCTGCTCTCTCTTGAACCTCTTTCCCATCCCACCCCTACATCCCACCCATCTAAGCCATCACAGAGCACCAAGCTGAGCTACCTGTGCTATATAGCAGCTTCACACTAGCTGTCTATTTTGCACATGGTAGTGTATATGTGTCAATGCTATTCTCTCAGTTCATCCCACCCATGTCCACAAGTCCATTCTCTGTGTCTGTGCCTCCATTCCTGCCCTGGAATTAGGTTCATCAGTACCATTTTCCTAGATTCCATATATGTGTGTGTATATATATATGTATTAATATACAATATTTGTTTTTCTCTTTCTGACTTACTTCACTCTGTAAAACAGACTCCAGGTTCATCCAAATCACTACAAACGACACAATTTTTTAATATATATATATGTACCACTTCTTCATCCATTCATCTGTTGATGGGCATCTAGGTTGCTTCCATGTCCTGATTATTTCAGTGAACACTGGGGTACATGTGTCTTTTTGAATTATCATTTTCTCAGGGTATAAGGATGACACAAACATTGAGAGATATACGATGTTCTTAGATTGGAAGATTCAATGTTTTGAAAAATGACTTTGCTACCCAAAGCAATCTGCAGATTCGATACAATCCTTATCAAATTACCAATGGCATTTTTCACAGAACTAGAACAAAAAAAGTTACAATTTGAATGGAAATACAAAAGATCCCAAATAGCCAATGCAATCTTAAGAAAGAAAAATGGAGCTAGGGGATCAATCTTCCTGACTTCAGACTATACTACAAAGCTACATTAATCATGACAGTATGGTACTGACACAAAAACAGAAATATAGATCAATATAACAGGATAGAAAGCCCAAAGATAAACCCGTGCACCTATGGGCATCTTATCTTTGAAAAAGAAGGCAAGAATATACAATGGAAAAAAGACATCTTCAATAAGTGGTGCTGGAAAAACTGGACAGCTCCATGTGAAAGAATGAAATTAAAACACCTCCTAACACCATACACAAAAATACTCTCAAAATGGATTAAATACCATTTTTTATTATTACTGGATTAAGACCAGACACTATAAAATTCTTAGAGGAGAACATTCTTTCACTTAAATCACAGCAATATCCTCTTTGACCAACCTCCTAGAGTAATGGAAATTAAAAAAAAATAATAAACAAACGGGACCTAATTAAACTTAAAAGCTTTTGCACAGTGAAGGAAACTATAAACAAGATGAAAAGACAACCCTCAGAACGGGAGAGAATAATTAAAAATGGAGCAACTGACAAAGGATTAATCTCCAAAATACACAAGCAGCTCATGTAACTCAATATCAGAAAAGCAAACAATCCAATCAACAAATGGGTGGAAGACCTAAACAGACATTTCTCCAAAGACATACAGATGGCCAATAAACACTTGAAAAGATGCTCAACTTTGTTCATTATTAGAGAATGCAAACCAAAGTACAAGGTAACACTTCACACCAGTCAAAATGCCCATCATCCAAAAATCTATAAACAATAAATGCTGATGAGGATGTGGAGAAAAGGGACTTTTCTTGCATTGTTGATGGGAATATAAATTGATACAGCCACTATGGAAAACAGTATGGAGATTCCTGAAAAAACAAGGAATAAATCTGCCATATGACCCAGCATTCCCACTACTGGGCATATAACCTGGAAAATCATAATTCAAAAAGACACGTGTACCTCCAATGTTCATTGCAACACTATTTACAATAGTTAAAACCTGGAAGCAACCTAGGTGTCTATCAATAGATGAATAGATAAAGAAGCTGTGGTACACATATACAACGGAATATTCAGTTCAGTTCAGTTCAGTTGCTCAGTCGTGTCAGACTCTTTGCAACCCCATGAATCGCAGCATGCCAGGCCTCCCTGTCCATCACCAACTCCCGGAGTTCACTCAGATTCATGTCCATCAAGTCAGTGATGCCATCCAACCATCTCATCCTCTGTCGTCCCCTTCTCCTCCTGCCCCCAATCCCTCCCAGCATCACTGTCTTTTCCAATGAGTCAACTCTTCGCATCAGGTGGCCAAAGTACTGGAGTTTCAGCTTCAGTATCATTCCCTCCAAAGAAATCCCAGGGCTGATCTCCTTCAGAATGGACTGGTTGGATCTCCTTGCAGTCCAAGGGACTCTCAAGAGTCTTCTCCAACACCACAGTTCAAAAGCATCAATTCTTCGGCGCTCAGCTTTCTTCACAGTCCAGCTCTCACATGCATACACAACCACTGGAAAAACCATAGCCTTAACTAGATGGACCTTTGTTGACAAAGTAATGTCTCTGCTTTTCAATATGGTATCTAGGTTGGTCACTCAGCCATAAAAAGGAACCGATCTGTGTCATTTGAACTGAGGTTGATGAACCTAGAGTCTATTTTACAGAGTGAAGTAAGTCAGAAAGAGAAAAACAAATATTGCATATTATCACATATATATGAAATCTAGAAAAATGATACTGATGGACCTATTTCCAGGGCAAGAATAGAGGCACAGACATAGAGAATGGACTTGTGAATACAGCAAGGGAAGGATGAAGGGGACAAACTGAGAGAGTAACATTGACATATATGCTGCTGCTGCTGCTAAGTCACTTCAGTCGTGTCTGACTCTGTGCGACCCTATAGATGGCAGCCCACCAGGCTCCACTGTCCCTGCGATTCTCCAGGCAAGAACACTGGAGTGGGTTGCCATTTCCTTTTCCAACATATATGCTACCATATGTAAAATAGCTACCTGGAAGCAGCTGAATAGCACAGGGAACTTAGCTCAGTGCTCTGTGATGACCTAGGGGAGTGAGGTGGGCAGGTGGGAGGTGTATATGTATACTTACAGCTGATTCATGTTGTTGTAAAACATAAACCAATATAACATTGTAAAATAATTATTCTTCAATTGAAAAAAATAAAAATAAATAAATTGAGATGGGAAAGTCTTGGGGAGATGAAAGACAAACATAAATGGACCAGTAAAAGTTATAGTAATGGCTGTTAGAGAAGAAAGAAGATTAGAAGTTAAGTTTTCCATATTGTCAAGGTGAAAAGACCATGTAAGGTAGTTGATTTTACTGGGGCCACTGCAATGCAGGGAGCACTGCAAACCCAAAGATTAAAGGTAGTTTCTTAGGTTGATTTTGCCTGGAAGAGCAGCCAAACTATAGGTGAGGTGATTTTGTAACTAAGCAGAATCCTATCAGACCTTCCCAGAAGAGACCTCTCCCCCATATCCTCTGCTTTAGCTCCTCTCTGAAGTACAAAGATAATAGTGTCTGATGCATATTTCCTGAGTTGTTTAACAGATGCTAAACCGTCACCACGTGGAAGAAGTTAACTATTTGATGACTATGAGACTGTAGCCTCCAGACCAGCTGGCGGCTATGGATTGATAATATTAACCCCTCACCACCCCATTACCATCAACCAATGAGAGAACTGTGCATAAGCTGATCACGTACCCTGGGATTCCCCTCCCTCACTTTGTTTTTAAGAATGCTTTGGTGAAATTCATCCAGGAGTTTGGGCTTTTTGAGCACTAGCTGTCACTAACACTTTGCTTGGTGCCCTGAAATACTGAGTTGGCCAAAAAATTCTTCTGGAAAGCCCAAATGAAATATTTGGCCAACACAATAAATGCTGTTCTTTCTTTCATCACAACCTGGTGTTAAGTAGGTTGCCTTTACTGTATGCAAGTGAGCACACCCAAGTTTGGTTCAGTAACTATTTTACAGTTAGAGTTGTTTTTATAATCTGAGAATCTCTGCCAGTCAGCTAAACAAAAAATGTTTATCTCTGTGTCTAGAGACAGTTTCAACAGAGGACTATTAGTTCAGCTTATCATTTATGAGACCAAGAATGTGAATTTTGAGTGTCTATGTCTGGCCTTATCACAGGTAAATGAGGCAGGCACTTGTGAGTCTTCAGGGAGTCATGAAAAAAGAATGCACACTGCTGGTCCAGTGGTTAAGAATCCCCCTGCCAATGCAGGGGACATGGCTTCTGTTACAGGGAAGAACAAAATCTGACTCCATGTTGGATCTGTTTCTTTTACTTTAACCTTTACTTGCCATTGCTTTTGTTCACTAAAAGGATACTGTCCATACATAATGTCCTGCCTCAGAGAACCCTTTGCCTCTGTCTGAATGTTAAACCAAAGTGCCTTTGTTCAGGAACCTGTCCACCTGTGGATGGCTACAGGAAGAAATTAACACATTCTCTCTGAGGCTGGTCATTGCAGGAGATATTTGCAAGACATATGATCTTTTTGGGCTTCACCAGTGGCTCAGCTGGTAAAGAATCTGCCTGCCAATGCAGGAGATGCAAGAGACCTGGGTTTGATCACTGGGACAGGAAGATTCCCTGGAGAAGAAACCCAATCCAATATTCTTGCCTGGAAAATTCTATGGACAGAGGAGCATCTCCACCCCCTCTCTGTTCTGTAAAAGAATTTGGCATCCAGACCCCAGTAAGGTGGGTTTTTTCTGAGACTAGTTGGCCATTCTCTTGGACTGCTGGCTTTCCAGATAAAGTTGTATTCCTTGCCTCAACACCTCATTTTTTATTCACTGGCCTGTTGTGCAGCAAGCAGAGCAAGCTTGAAATTGGTAACAAATCTGATGAGCCAACCAGGAGACTTGCTGCCTGTGGCTAGTCAGCCCCAGTCAGGGAATATTAGGACAAGGCTCTAGTAGGTACTGGGACCATTTGTCCTGTGGCTCTCCCCTTCAAAATTCCCTAAAGCAGCATTGTCTGCCCCAGCACTTGGCAACTGAAGCAAAGAACCGACAAACTTCGCTAAGTCAATGGACTTGATTTTGTAGGGTATGTCTACCCATTTCAGCAATCAGTTTGTTGGTGTTATGTCTTGGTTTGTGAATCAATGGGCCCAATTTTGTAGCATAAGTCACTCCAGCTCATGTGAAGAGTTGACTCATTGGAAAAGACCCTGATGCTGAGAGAGATTAGGGGCAGGAGGAGAAGGGGATGACAGAGGATGAGATGGCTAGATGGCATCACCAACTCGATGGACATGAGTTTGCGTAAACTCCAGGAGTTGGTGATGGACAGGGAGGCCTGGCGTGCTGCGATTCATGGGGTCGCAAAGAGTTAGACACGACTGAGTGACTGAACTGAACTGAAGTCACTCCAGTGGATACTGGGAACATATTCATCCCTCAGCTTAGACTTTTTCTTTATGGGACAAGCCATTTTAGTTGTAGTACCCTGTTGGAGGGGCTTTCCTTGTGGCTCAGCTGGTAAAGAATCCATATGCAATGCAGGAGACCTGGGTTCAATCCCTGGGTTAAGAAGATTCCCTGGAGAAAGGAAAGGCTACCCACTCCAGTATTCTGGCCTGGAGAATTCCAAGGACTGTATAGCCCATGGGGCCACAAAGGGTTGGACACAACCCACTGAGCGACTTTCACTCACACACTCACTTACCCTGTTGGAAGTGGAATTGTTGTTGGACTCTACCTGAGTTGGAACCAGTTCACTGGGAACTAATTCATTGTTTTTTATAGGGTAAGCCTACAAAACTGATTTGGGAACTAGTTCATTGGTTTTTGTCTTGGTTTTGTTTGCATCAGGGCTGAAATTTGTACCTTTGGTATTGGAATTTCTTTGTGTCTTTTGTATTTTGGTGTTACCAAACTTATAAAAATGGGAAATATTTAATCTTTCCTGAAGGAAAGCTCTTCGGGCATATGTTAGATATGTTAAGAACAGAACAATGGCCCTTGAATGGTTTACTCAGTTATTATACAATCTTGCAGTTAGAAGTGTTTTGCAAAAGAACAGGAAAAGGAAACGAGATCTCATACATAGAAACATTTATGCTATTACACCTGGAGGAAAAGAAGTCAGAGGGCACCCACTTTGTACCAGAAGCCACTTCCATGGTAAGACAATTTCTCTGTGCTGATTTCCTGCATGAGGCCAGGTGTCTCCCCTGGACTTGAGGTATCTGATTCTAATTTCACCACAGGAGCCCCAGGTCACTTTGACAGTGGGGAATAAGATGACTGACTCTCTGACACCACTCTCCTTTGTAAATTAAATGCTCAAGTAACATTTTTGCCAGAAGAGTTTGACATCAATGTCCCACCAGGGCATTTTTGACCTTGTCTGATTTGGAGAACTGTTGCTGCAATTTGGGGGAACTTCAGTTCCATTTGGGGAGCTTTGCTTCCAATTTGGGGAGTTATCCTCTGAAGGGAAACCCCATTTATTTGGCACTTTGGACAAAGGTCACAGGACTAATGTGACTAGGAAGTCATGTTTGAGGCCTTTTTGCCATTTGACTTTGAGTGTTACTTTGTGATGATGGGGTTTTAGTTTGATCTGGTTACTTTGGTAATGTACAGATGTCTGGTACTAACTGCTCAAGCTAAAATGGGAAATGCTTCCTCCAAGATTCCATCCTGACCTGGGAGCCCCTTGGAAAATTTTAAATGACTGGTTGCCTCAAAAGTATTTGTAGGGTTTGGTTGGGTCTAATAAAAATTTATCTATATATAAAAAAAAGTATTTGTAAATAGTTTACCAAAATGGGCTAAATGAAGAAAAATAAAATTTTCCAACATAGGTAAATATGACTGAGGTAGCCACTCAGTTATTTTAAAAAAAGAAAAGAAAAACAAAACTGTCCTTGTTTTACAGTGGTAGTCTTTACAGGACCAGAAGTATGGTTCCAAAATAATCCTAAACCCATCAATCCTTTTACCACTCCCCAAACCTTCCATGTTTATCTTAAAAGGCTTGTAAATATTAAACAAAGGGGAAACAAAGTCATCCTAGGAGAAACTTGCCCATATTTTTGAGATGCAAATGTCCCATCTGGCCTTCTCAGGAACTCTAATTTCTCTCTTTTTAAAATGTAAATTTTATTTTATTTTTTATTTTTTTCAAGGGATCTAATTTTTTTTTATTTTTTAATTTATTTATTTATTTTACTTTACAATACTGTATTGTTTTTGCCATACATTGACTTGAATCTGCCATGAGTGTACATGTGTTCCCCATCCTGAACCCCCCTCCCACCTCCCTCCCCATCCCTTCCCTCTGGGTCATCCCAGTGCACCAGCCCTGAGCACCCTGTATCATGCATCAAACCTGCACTGGCAATTCATTTCACATATTGTATTTTACATGTTTCAATGCCATTCTCCCATATCATCCCACCCTCGCCCTCTCCCACAGAGTCCAAAAGTCTGTTCTAAACACCTGTGTCTTTTTGCTGCCTCGCATACAGGATTATCGTTACCTTCTTTCTAAATTCCATATATATGCCTTAGAATACTGTATTGGTGTTTTTCTTTCTGGCTTACTTCACTCTGTACAATAGGCTCCAGTTTCATCCACCTCATTAGAACTGATTCAAATGTATTCTTTTTAATGGCTGAGTAATATTCCATTGTGTATATGTACCACAGCTTTCTTATCCATTCATCTCCTGATGGACATCTAAGTTGCTTCCATGTCCTGGCTATTATAACAGTGCTGCGATGAACATTGGGGTACACGTGTCTCTTTCAATTCTGGTTTCCTCAGTGTGTATGCCCAGCAGTGGGATTGCTGGGTCATATGGCAGTTCTATTTCCAGTTTTTTAAGGAATCTTCCCCTGCCCTTGCTAGTGGGAGACCAAATTCTTAACACCCATTGATGTGGAGCTCCTAAAGCATGGAATGCTGAAATCAAACCCTGAACTTTGAAGTGGGAGCACTGACTCCAAGACCCTAAACTACCAGAGAACTAACCCTAGGGAGTATCAAATAGTGAGAACTCACACAAAGGAAACCACTTGAAATCAAGACTTGGCATCACCCAACCACCCTGTGCAGGATGCCTCATCTAAACAACAAACAAAACAAAAATATAAATCCAGTCATCATCAGACAGGATTACCACCTCACTCAGCCTTGCCCATCTGAGGAAAAACAGACAAACAAGCAAACAAAAACTCAGCACAAATCTTACCCTATACGAAGCTTACACAAACCACTGGACCAACCTTAGGAGGGGAGAAACCAAAAGGAAGAACTAATTCAACCTTGAAGCCTGGGAAAATGAGACCTCAAATACAATAAGTTAAAATAACGAAAAGGCAGAGAAATACTACACAAACGAAGGAACAAACTAGAAACACAGAAGTCCAAATTAATAAAGAAGAAATAGGCAAACTACCTGAAAAAGAATGCAGAATAATGATAGTAAAGATAACAAAAAAACTTGAAAGTAAAATGAAGAAAAAGCAAGACTCAAATGACAAAGACCTAGAAGAATTAAAGAATAAACATACAGAGACAAACAATACAATTACTGAAAGGAATCAATCTATAAGGAATCAATAGCAGAATATCTGAAGCAGAAGAATGAACCAGTGAGCTGGAAGATGATAGAATGGTGGAAATAAGTTCTGAAGAGCAGACTAAAGTAAAAAGAATGAAAAGAATTGATAGTCTCAGAGACCTCTAAGACAATATCAAATGCACCAACAGTCGAATTATAGGGGTTCCAGAAGAAGAAGAGAAAAAGAAAGAGTATGAGAAAATTTTTGAAGAGATTATAGTTGAAAATTTTCCCAACATGGAAAAGGAAATAGTCAATCAAGTCCAAGAGGTGCAAAGAGTCCCATATAGGACAAACTCAAGGAGAAACATGCCAAGACATATACTAATCAAACTAACAAAGACTAAACACAAAGAAAGAATATTAAAAGCAGCAAGGGAAAAGCAACAAGTAACATGCAAGGGAAACCCCATACATGTAACAGTTGATCTTTCAGAAGAAACTCTGCAGGCCAGAAGGGAATGGCAGGATACATTTAAAGTACTGAAAGAGAAAAATCTACAGCCAAGATTACTGTACCCAGCAAGGATCTCATTCAAAACTGATGGAGAAATAAAAAGCTTTTCAGACAAGCAAAAGTTAAGAGAATTCAGTACCACAAAACCAGCTTTATAACAAATGTTAAAGGGACTTATATAGTCAAGAAATACAAGAGAAGAAACGATCTACAAAAATCAACCCCAAACAATTAAGAAAATGGCAATAGGAACATATATATCAATAATTACTTTAAATGTAAATGGATTAAATGCTCCAATGCAAAAGGCACAGACTGGCTGAATGGGTACAAAAACGAGACCCATATATGTGCTGTCTGCAAGAACCCCACTTCAGACCTCAAGACACATATAGACTGAAAGTGAGAGAATGGAAAAATATATTCCATGCAAATGGCAAGCCAAAGAAAGCTGGAGTAGCAATCCTCATATCAGACAAAGTAGACCTTAAAATAAAGAATATTACAAGAGATAAAGAAGGACACTACATAATGATCAAGGAATCAATCCAAGAGGAAGACATAACAATTATAAATATCTATGCACACAACATAGGAGCACCTCAATATATAAGACAAACACTAATAGACATAAAAGGAGAAATTGACAGTAACACAATAATAGTAGGAGACTTTAACACTCCATTCACACTAATGGATAGATCATCAAAGCAGAAAATTAATAAGGAAACACAAGTCTTTAATTATACAGTAGATGAGATGGATCCCATTGATATCCTCAGGACATTCCATTCAAATGCAGAAACATACAGCTTCTTCTCAAGTTCACATGGAACATTCTCCAGGATAGACCACATCTTGGATCACAAATCAAACCTCAGTAAATTTAAGAAAATTGAAATCATATCAAGCATTTTCTCTGACCACAATGCTATGAGACTAGATATCAATTACAAGAAAAAAACTGTAAAAAACACAAACACATGGAGATCAAACAACACATTTCTAAATAACCAACAGGTTACTAAGAAATCAAAAAGGAAATTTAAAAATTTCTAAAAACAAATGACAATGAAAACATGACAACCCAAAACCTATGCGATGCAGCAAAAGCAGTTCTAAGAGGGAAGTTTATAACAATACAATCCTACCTCAAGAAACAAGAAAAACATTGAATAGACAACCTAACTTTATGCCTAAAACAACTAGAAAAAGAAGAAGAAGAAGAAGAACAACAACAACAACAAAAAACCCCAAAATTAGTAGGAGGAAAGAAATCATAAAGATAAGAGATGAAATAAGTGAAAAAGAAATGAAAGAAACCATAGTAAAGATTAATAAAACTAAAAGCTGGTTCTTTGAGAAGATAAAATTGACAAACATTTAGCCAGACTCATCATGAAAAAAAGAGAAGAATCAAATCAACAAAATTAGAAATGAAAAAGGAGAGGTTACAATAGACAATGCAGAAATACAAACAATTATAAGAGACTATTATGAACAACTATATGGCAATAAAATGGATAACCTGGAAGAAATGGACAGATTCTTAGAAAAGTTCATTCTTCCCAGACTGAACCAGGAAGAAATAGAAATTATGAACAACCCAATTACAAGCACTGAAATTGAAGCTGTGATCAAAAATCTTCCAAAAAACAAAAGCCCAGGACCAGATGCTTCACAGGAGAATTCTATCAAACATTTAGAGAAGAGTTAATGCCTATCCTTCTAAAAGTCTTTCAAAAATTACAGAGAAAGGAACACTTCCAAACTCATTCTACGAGGCCACCACCACCCTGATAACAAAACCAAAGACAACACCAAAAGAGAGAACTACAGGCAATATCACTGATGAACGTAGATGCAAAAATCCTCAACAAAATTTTAGCAAACAGAATTCAGCAGCACATCAAAAAGCTCACACACCATGATCAAGTTGGGTTTATTCCAGGGATGCAAGCATTCTTCAATATATGCAAATCAATCAATGTGATACACTCTATTAACAAACTGAAAGATAAAAACCATATGATAATTTCAATAGATGCAGAAAAAAGCCTTTGACAAAATTCAGCACCCACTTATGATTAAAACTCTTCAAAAAATGGGAATAGAAGGAATCTATGTCAACATAGTAAAGGCCATATATGATAAGCCTACAGCAAACATTATTGTCAATGGTGGAAAACTGAAAGCATTCTCCCTAAGATCAGGAACAAGACAAGGGTGTTCACTCTCACCACTATTATTCAACGAAGTTTTGGAAGTCCTAGCTACAGCAATCAGAGAAGAAAAAGAAATAAAAGGAATCCAGATCAGAAAAGAAGTAAAGCTCTCACTGTTTGCATGTGACATGATATTGTACATAGAAAACCCTAAATATACTATCAGAAAATTACTAGAGCTAATCAGTGAATTTAGCAAACTTGCAGAATACAAAATCAATACACATAAATCACTTGTACCTCTATATACTACAATGAAAAACCAGAAAGAGAAATTAAGGAATCAATCCCATTCACCATTGTAACAAAAATAATTAAATATCTAGGAACAAACCTACATAAGGAGACAAAAGAACTGTACACAGAAAGTTGTAAGACACTAATGAAAGAAATCAAAGACAACATAAACAGATCAAGAGATATTCCATGTTCCTGGGGAGGAAGAATCAATATTGTGAAAATGACTACACTACCAAATGCAATCTACAGATTCAATGTGATCCCTATCAAATTAGCAATGGCATTTTTCACAGAACTAGAACAAAAATTTCACAATTCATATGAAAACACAAAAGTCCCCAAATAGCCAAAGCAGTCTTGAGAAAGAAGAATGGAGCTGGAGGAATCAACCTTCCTGACTTCAGATTATAATACAAAGCTACAGTCATCAAGACAGTAAGGTACTGGCCCAAAAACAGAAATATAGACCAATCAAACAAGATAGAAAGCCCAGAAATAAACCCATACATCTATGGATACCTTATTTTTGAGAAAGGAGGCAAGAATATACAATGGGGCAAAGACAGTCTCTTCAATAACTGGTGCTGGGAAAACTGGACAGCTAGGTTAAATGAAATTTGAACACTTCCTAACACCATACATAAAGATAAACTCAAAATGGATTAAAGACATAAATGTAAGACCAGAAACTATAAACCTCTTAGAAGAAAACATAGGCAGAACTCTCAATGACATAAATCAAAGCAAGATCCTCTATGACCCACCTCCTACAGCAACAGAAATAAAAACAAAAGTAAACAGTGGGACCTGATTAAACTTAAAAGTTTTTGCACAGCTAAGGAAACTATAAGCAAGGTGAAAAGACAACCCTCAGAATGGGAGAAAATAATAGCAGATGAAACAACTGACAAAGGATTAATTTCCAAAATATGCAGGCAGCTCATACAACTCAATACCAGGAAAACAACCCAATCAAATAGTGGGAAAAAGACCTAAACAGACATTTCTCCAAAGAAGACATACAGATGGCTAACAAACATATGAAAAGATGCTCAACATCACTCATTATTAGAGAAATGCAAATCAAAACTATAATGAGATATCACCTCACACTGGTCAGAATGGCCATCATCAAAAGTCTACAAACAATAAATGCTGGAGAGGGTGTGGAGTAAGGGGGACACTCTTGCACTGTTGGTGGGAAAGTAAATTGATACAGCCACTATAGAAGATGGTATGGAGATGACTTAAAAAGCTAGGAATAAAACCACCACATGACCCAGCAATATACCCTAGTATATCCCACTCCTAGGCATATACCCTGAAGAAACCAAAATTGAAAAAGACATATGTACCCCATTGTTCATTGCAGCACTATTTGCAATAGCTGGAACATAGAAGCAACCTAAATGTCCATCGACAGATGAATGGATAAAGAAGTTGTGGTACATATGCACAATGGAATATTACTCAGTCATAAAAAGGAATGCATCTGAGTCAGTTCTAATAGGTGGATGAACCTAGAACCTATTATAAAGACTAAAAAGAGAGAAATGGTACTGAAAATGGTACTGAAGAATTTATGGTCAGAAATGGTACTGAAGAATTTATTTACAGGGCATCAATGAAGAAAAAGACATAAAGAATAGACTTATAGACATGGGGAGAGGGGAGGAGAGGATGCAATGTATGGAAAGAGTAACATGGAAACTTACACTACCATATGTAAAATAGATAGCCAATGGGAATTTGCTGTATGGCTCAGGAAACTCAAACAGGGGCTCTGTATCAACCAAGAGGGATGGGATTGGGAGGGAGATGAGACGAAGTTTCGAAAGAGAGGGGATATATGTATATCTATGACTGACTCATGTTGAGGTCTGACAGAAAAGAACAAAATTCTATAAAGCCATTATCCTTCAGTTAAAATATAAATAAAATTTTTTTAAGTACTTGCAAACCAAACATTGTAAACACAAGATGAATTAAGCTAAATGAACTAGGAAATAATTTAATACCAGGTATTAATGTTTGTTTATTGATACAAAGTTGTCAACAAGAAAAATAACTTGATATGAAGAAATTTTAATGAAAAAAATGCAAATGAGATAAGCAATTCAGGTGAACTTTTAGAAATAATTATATTTTAGGGTCTCTCCAGATATTCGACAACTTGAAAGTTAGAATTGCGCTAAAGTAAGTTAAGTGATGTAAAGTTTATGGACAGTGGACCTCAAAAAAAAAGTTCTGTACATGATCAGCCAGGACTAAGTTTAAAATAAGTTTAGTTGAGTAAATGAACTTTAAAAACTAAACTGGTGCAAAACTTGAATTTGGCTTTTCTCTCTGTTAAAAAGACAAGTTTTCTTAAGATATTGAACTGCCTTTGATAACAGATTTTAAATTTCTTTTTCTTTTAAGTGATCTATTCTGAATTTGCCTTTGAAATCTTTATTATCACTTTGGCTAAGTAAACAACCATTGTTTCACAGTCATGATCCTGTTGTGTTTTAAAACCCTTTTGATTTCTTTGAAGTCAAATTATAATGAAGTTCCTTTGACCTCTAGCTAACTTTGGGATGCTTCAAAGAGCCCCTAAAACACCCGCAAAGGGAGATATTAAACTAATTAGGTCTACATGGTATGTTAAATTACATACCAAGTGTTGTCAAATGAGTAATAAATCTTTTTTGATTATATTGTATGGTAAATGTTAGATATTCTTGAGATTACATGGAGCTCCTAAAATCTGATATGTCCTAGTAAAATAATATTTGAAGTGTGTTGTATGTAACAGCAGTAACTGAGTTATTAATACTTTGTCAATTGTGTTGTAATCAGATTTAAATATGACTTCTTAAGTCTTTTATCATTATAGACAGTTATGGTTTCACTTCGATGCCTTTGTTCAAGAAGGCATCAAATGCCTCCTGTTCAAGAAGATTTATAAAAAGGACTTTTGGGTAATACAAGTTTCTGACTTTCACATCATAATGCTGAACTGGGTAAGAAATTGAAGCATTCTAACAGAAAAATCTGATGGCTTCATAAAGCTGTTAACAAAAGGATCAGTTACATAGCACTTAGTCAACTGGTAAATATGGTTATAACTTTTATGATTTCTATCTAAAAAAAAATTTACTGGTTTAAATTTGTGATTTCCAGGTATAAGGAAAACCCTCCCCTTTAATTATGACTTAACAGTTATTGAGTAAATTATACCTTTGTAAGCAGAATTGAAACATTTATATTTTTCTCTCTACCTGGTTGATTCTGCCAGTAGCACATGCTTGTCTCAAAGATTAAGCCATACATATCTAAGTATGCACTCCCAGTACAGTGAATCTGTGGATAACTCATTAAATCAGTTATGGCTAATTTGGTCACTCGATTATTGCAACTGGATTACTACTAGTCATACTAAACATTGTCTTAATTTGTTCTTTGTTTTCAAATTGTTTGTGCCTTTGTGTCTCCCTGCTGTACTGTCTTTGTCAATGTTACTAGCTGCATTACTTACATCCTCCTAATTTATGAGATCATTGTCTCTTATAGTACCCAGTATGTAATAAGGCCTCCAACAAAACTTTTATAGCTAAGCATTTTGAGGAAATGGATCACATTTATAACATAAAATAATGATAATAGTGTGATTCTATGTATGGAAAGAAGCAACAAGAGAAAATGTTTCCAGGGTCATAATTAGACATAGGATCCAGAGGTGAAAGTGAAGTCGCTCAGTCGTGTCCAACTCTTTGCGACCCCATGGACTGTCACCTACCAGGCTCCTCCATCCATGGAATTTTCCAGGCAAGAGTACTGGAGTGGGTAGCCATTTCCTTCTCCAAATCCAAAAATTAACACTTGGGTTAATATACCAAGAATTTTCACCTGATCTGGGATGAGCCTCCCAGTGCTATGGGACAAAATTTAATCACAAAATGTCTCCCAAATATTGGTCAAATTCCTTATCAAGAGGGGAGGATCTGAGAAATGGAATGTTTTCTGCCACTATAAGCCATCAGCGATTGCAGCCTTCTAATGTGAGCTGGTGAAACCTGAGGAAACTCAGGAAGGAGAATGATACCTGCCATCTAGCAGCCATCAGACTGCAGCCACTACATACAGTGAACTCTGAGTAAACTCAGGATATGAGAATACAGGCCTCTATATAGCTGAGGTGCATATCAAGGGAATGATTTCAGTGATCCTTGACACTTGCTTCTGTATGGGATACAGAAAGGTGCTAAATTCTTTACCTTGAAATGCTGCCTCCTGAGTCTGAAGTCCTCAAAATTCCCACTGAATAAAACATAACTCTTAACTTTTAGGTTGTGAATATTTTTAAAGTCTACAGATATAAAGTACATACTGTCCACATAGGAGCAAAAAATGCAACATTTGGAACACTGGCATGGATGGTAGGACATTCCCAGAGAGATCCATCTGACAAGATACAATAGGAAGCAGTTAGAATGGTCATTTCTCCCCTTTCCACAAGATTGTAGAATAGACATTGGCAGTGGGGAACTGTTACAGGGAAGAACTGACTCCATGTTGAGTCTGTTTCTCCTACTTTAACTTTTGCCTCCCATTGGTTTTTTTCACTAAAAGGATACTGTCCATACATAATGGCCTGCCTTGAGGAACCCTTAAAAATTAAACAAAAGTATGTTTGTTTAGGATTCTATCTTCTAGTAGATGGCTATGCTACTGCTAAGTCGCTTCAGTCGTGTCCGACTCTGTGCGACCCTATAGATGGCTATAGGGTGAAAGAAATTAACACATTCCCTCCCCAAGGCTGGTCATTCCCAGGAAATATTTGCAAGACTTATGACCTTTTTACTTTCTCACCTCCTCTCCCTCTCTATTCTATAAAAGAACCTGGCATTCAGACCGTGATAAGATGGTTTTCTGGAAACACTAGTATGCCATCTTCTAGGTCTGTTAGCTTTCCAAATAAAGTCATATGCCTTGCCTTAACACCTTGTGTCTGATTCACTGACCTGTTGTATGGTGAGCAGAGTGAACTCGGACTCAGTAACAGTTCAATCCCTGGTCCAGGAAGATTCCACATCCTTTGGGACAGCTAAGCCCACGCTCCACAGCTACTGAAGCCTCTACACCCTATAGCCCATGCTCTGCAACAAGAGAACCCACCACACGAGAAGCCCACACACCATAACTAGGGAGTAGTCCCTGCTCACTGCAACTGGAGAAAACCGACGTGTAGCAACAAAGACCCAGCACAACCAAAAATAAAGAAAAGAAATATAATTAGACATACAAAAAGAAAGAATGGATAATCTAAGCCATATGCAGATGGGTCTTTCTTTGTAGTAAGCTGTCTCTGTAAAATAAAGTTTGGTAGGGGGATTACCTGCTACTGTTTTCTAGGAGCACAGGGCTCATGTAAAGACCAATGGTGTCAGTATGTTATACCTGAGATGTTTGTGAGATCCCAAGTGACCTGCTTCTTGAGAAATCTGTATGCAGGTCAGGAAGCAACAGTTAGAACTGGACATGGAACAACAGACTGGTTCCAAATAGGAAAAGGAGTATGTCAAGGCTGAATATTGTCAGTCTGCTTATTTAACTTCTATGCAGAGTACATCATGAGAAATGCAGGGCTGGAAGAAACACAAGCTGGAATCAAGATTGCCGGGAGAAATATCAATAACCTCAGATATGCAGATGACACCACCCTTATGGCAGAAAGTGAAGAGGAACTCAAAAGCCTCTTGATGAAAGTGAAAGAGGAGAGTGAAAAAAGTTGGCTTAAAGCTCAACATTCAGAAAACGAAGATCATGGCATCCGGTCCCATCACTTCATGGGAAATAGATGGGGAAACAGTGGAAACAGTGTCAGACTTTATTTTTGGGGGCTCCAAAATCACTGCAGATGGTGACTGCAGCCATGAAATTAAAAGACGCTTACTCCTTGGAAGAAAAGTTATGACCAACCTAGATAGCATATTCAAAAGCAGAGACATTACTTTGCTGACTAAGGTCTGTCTAGTCAAGTCTATGGTTTTTCCCGTAGTCACGTATGGATGTGAGAGTTGGACTGTGAAGAAGGCAGAGCGCCATAGCATTGATGCTTTTGAACTGTGGTGTTGGAGAAGACTCTTGAGAGTCCCTTGGACTGCAAGGAGATCCAACCAGTCCATTCTGAAGGAGATCAGCCCTGGGTGTTCTTTGGAAGGAATGATGCTAAAGCTGAAACCCCAGTACTTTGGCCACCTCATGTGAAGAGTTGACTCATTGGAAAAGACTCTGATGCTGGGAGGGATTGGGGGCCGGAGGAAAAGAGGATGACAGAGGATGAGATGGCTGGATGGCATCACCGACTCGATGGACGTGAGTTTGAGTGAACTCCGGTAGTTGGTGATGGACAGGGAGGCCTGGCGTGCTGCGACTTATGGGGTTGCGAAGAGTCGGACACAACTAGCGAGTGAACTGAACTGAACTGAACTGAACTGAACTGAACTGAAGTAGAGAAGACAAGCATGTGACTGGATATATGAGTCAGGAATCCAGGAGAGAGGTTCAAGTCTGGAAATACATATTTGAAAGTTCTCAGTGTTACAGCTGACATTAAATATTATGGGACTTGGTACGATCACTAAAGGAGAAATTGTATATAGAGAAAAGAGGGACCAAGATAGAGCTCCAAAGAACTGTAACAATAAAGGTTAAGTAGAGGAGAAGGGCACAATACGAAAGAGACATAACCATAATGTAGGAAACAGGAGAGTTTGGTAACATGGAGGCCGAGAGAAGAAAGTGTTTCAGGAAAGGGAAAGTGGAAAACTGCCCTAAAAGATGTTGAGAATTAAAATCAGGGCAGTGACAACTAGAATGATGAGGGAGTTAAAAGAAGGATTCTTTTCTTTGGAGATGAAAGATGCTTCTGAACTTTTAAAAAATATATATAAGAATGAAATAAAATAGGAGAGAGGGGGGAAAAACTGAAAGTACAAAAAAGGTGAAGGATGGATGGTTCTTGAGATAGGATCCTGAATACAAGTAGAAGTACTGGACTGGAGAGGGGCCCTGGCCAATAGCACAGTAAGAGAAAGGGATTAAAAGCAGGAAGGACAGAAGTTTTTATCTTGGAGAGACAGCAGTGAGCAGTGGTTTGAAGTGAGATCTTAGTTCTTCCCTGTCCAGGAGTAGGATCTAGGTAGCCTGGATAAAAACCAGGAATCCTAACTGCTAGTTCAGCAGAGGCTAGAGGCTGGAAGTAAAATTCCTCTGGCCTTTGTCTCCATTGAAAAATGCATTTCTCAAGAAGGCAAGAATGTAAAAGTAGGTACAAAGGCTATTACTAGAGACACAGCACAAGTGGGAAAGCACACAGAGAAACAATATAGTCAAGACAGAAGCAAGGCAAAGAGCAAGGATGGGGCACCCTCACTAACGAGAAGTGCAACTAACAGGCAGTTAAACCACTTATATAGGGCAGTTCTTCTGGGTCTTTGTTTACTTTTGGCTAGTTGTCTGTTTCTTTTTTCCACACCTGACCCACCCTAGAAGAACCCTCCCCAACACGCACGCACAAATTTTTTCCAAAAAGGATTCCAGCCCGGAGGTCTACCATGGCGTGATGCTCCCTCCTTTTTGACCCTCAGAGGGCCTTCCTGGGCATGTGAAATGTCTCCCTTGCCTCAAGGAGGGGAAATACGTGACCTCTTGATCTTTTACTCAAACAGGGATTAGCCCCTCTCTGTCCCTGCCATAACTATTATCTCAAAGTGTCCAAAGAAAACAAAGCCTGGTTTTTTACCCTGTTTCTGTTGTTCTTTCTATTTCAAAGTGCAAACAGGAGGCTGACTGTAAATGCCTAACCTGGAACTCACCTACCTCCTATCTCAGGAAATGCAAACAGGGGGCTAGTTTTAAGCATCTTGCCTGAAGCCCATCTATCTCCTGCCTCAGACTGAAGATTTCATGGGAGAAAAGAAAGATGCCATTTATATTTGCAATGAAGTAGAGATGGAGGTAATTCACTGTGGAGGAAGAAGGGGAGTAAGTGCTTATAAAATGAAGTAGGCCTACTAGGAAATGGAATGGAAGAGCAAGCCCACTAGAGAAAAATAGGAGAGGATTGTTGAGTAGTGTTAAGTTCCCATCTGAGCTCTGAAGTTTGAGTCTAAAGTAAAATCACTCAACTAAGTTTTGAGCTTTCTCTAGTAATGTTCAGCTACTTGGGTGTAGGCATGAAGAAGATAGACAGGATTTATTGAAAGGTTCTGTTTTTACTTCTTACGGATGACAGAGGAGAAAAGGGACTAGGCTGTTGCAGATATTTTTAAGAAAATAGGAATGGAGCTTAGGACTGTTTGGGGCCATGGAAGAGGAAGTCATCCAAACAAAGTAGTCCTGTGGGCTGAGCAGACTTAAGGTACAGGTGATTGCCAACAGGCAATATGGAGAAGGCAGCTGCCTCTGGAATATTCTCTCCCAACAAAGACAACTAATACACCTGTCCACACTGGCAATGTGTGGCATCCTTTGGCACAGCAAAGAAGGAGTTTCTGGTTTAGGAATAAGGATAGAAATTAAATTGATACAGGAATACAGTTAGATTCCAGTTACTCTTAGGCTTACAGTTGGCTTTAGGGTTGGCTTTGTGGGTCTTCCTGGCGCCAAGTGGTCATACAGTTTTTTGGGGTGAACTCTTCTTTTTCTCCATGTAGTACCCAGAGGTCTAGGAAGCCCCAGTAGCTATCTTTCTCCCTCTCCCACTCCAAAATCTTGAAAACCCTTGATGCTCCATCTAGCGTTTTATCAGTTATTAATAGATTTTTTTAAAAATATTTATTTATTTATTTTTGGTTGTGTTGGATCCTAGTTGTGGCATGCAGGATCTTCTTTGTGGCATGAGAGCCTCTCTCTAGTTGTGGCTCGTGGGCTCCAAAGCAAGTGCACTCAGCAGGTGCAGCATGAGGGCTTAGTTGCCAGGCAGCATGTGCGATCTTCGTTCCCCAGCTAGGGATTGAACCCACATCATCTGCACTGGAAGGTGGACTCAACCACTGGACCACCAGGGAAGTCCTTAACTAAGAGTTTATTGATTAAGGTTCATACACCACCTTTATATGTACAAAGCTTTTTCTTCTTACAAATGCAAAGCGTTGAATTTATTATTGTGCTAAAAATAGACTTCAAGAACCTATTTTGGAAGTAACAATCCCAAACTTCTTGGTAGTAACAGGTGCTTTATGGTCTGCCAGTCTTGCTTGGATTTCTATAAGGAAGTGAGAAAAAATAAACAGAAATATATTTTTCAGATTTATATCATACAGCTGAGTGGGAAAAAAGATGTTAAGTGTATAAGTGGTATGCCATTGTTTGTGGGAAGAGAAAAGAAATACATATATGAATGTTTATATATGCAGCAAATGTCCTAGGGATTCACAAGAAATTTATAATTATTATTTCTGAGTAAGGGACAATGGTTGCTTGAGGGACTGTGGAGGAAGCGAGGTCTATTAAAAATATTTCCCACAACATTTAATTATGAAAAATGTTAAACATATAGACAAACTGAAAGATTTTACATAGAGGACACTAGCTAATCCATCCCAGATTCTGCCATTAACATTTTTTACTATAATTGCTTTGTCAACTTTTCTATGCAACCATCAATCCATCTTATTTTTTGATACATTTCAAAGCAAATGGTAAACATAACTTCAGTTATCCCCAAATTCTTCAGTCTGAATATCATTAACTAAACTCAATTGTTGTTTCTGCTTTTTCTTTTGAATGAGATGCAAAAATCTTAATGGTACACTGGCTGGGTTTTGACTAATAAACAGTGGTAAAAATCTGCCTGCCAAGCAGGAGACATGGGTTTGACCCCTGAGTTGGGAAGATCCCCTGGAGGAGGAAGTGGCAATCCACTCCAGTATTCTTGCCTGGGAAATCCCATGGACAGAGGAGCCTAACAGGCTACAGACTGTGGGGTCACAAAGAGTCGAACATGGCTTAGTGCTTAAACAACAACACAATAACAATACACCTGAATAAACCAAATACCTACCACAATATAGAACAATACCCTAGGAAAGGGAAGGAGGCTCACTTTTAACTGTATTCCTTTTAGTACCTTCTGAATCTTACGTTATATGATTGTGTTCTCTATCTTTAAATAAATAAAATATTTAAATGTTTTAATAATGATGGTTTACAGAAGCTAAACTGGGTGAGGAAGAAAGTGAAAAAGGAGGGAATGATAGAGAACAAGGAAGTAGTGGGGTCAATGGAATGAAGAACTCATTTGAGGTCAGACTGTAGTAGTGGGGTTGCCAGAGCAAGCAAGTTTGGAGAAAGGAATATCTTGTTAGACAGTGGAATATTTGAAACTGAAAATTCAGAAGTAGTCATAAGGTTCAGAGTGCGATCGTAGGAATAGTACAGGATAGTAGCCCCTTCCAAACTATATGCTCGGAACTGCACATTGTATTTTACCCTTGTGGTATTTATCACAACTCCATTTCAGCAACATTTGATTCGTGTAACTATGCTTAATATCTAGCTCCCTTATTAGACTATAAGCTCCAAGAGGACAGAGGTCTTATCTGTCTCATTTAATCCTAGATTTCCAGCGCTTAGTACATAACAAGACACTTGAACAGGCATTTAGATACTTAATTACTTAATAATGAATTAAGAAGGGTCATTAATTTATGAACAAAACTGTTACAGTTTGTCGCCTAACTTCTTAATGGTACATAGTTATAAATTAATCAACTTACAGTTTTCAAATAAAGCAGTAGAGTTGGACTGGGGTTGAAGACAACCCAGTGTCACTGGAAAAGGGATCCATAATTATACAAAGTTTATTCTGGACCAGACTTTTTGCCCCATCCAGTTGTAACCTTGACCAGAAAGAAGTTTCCATTTTTTCATCTGTAGAACAAAGATGATCTCTAAGAATCATCTCCATGTTGACAGGACATTACAGGCCTGCTGCTGCTGCTGCAAAGTCACTTCAGTCGTGTCTGACTCTGTGCGACCCCATAGACGGCAGCCCATGAGGCTCCCCCGTCCCTGGGATTCTCCAGGCAAGAACACTGGTGTGAGTTGCCATTTCCTTCTCCAATGCATGAAAGTGAAAAGTGAAAGTGAAGTCGCTCAGTCGTGTCCAACTCTTAGCCACCCCATGGACTGCGGCCCACCAGGCTCTTCCGTCCATGGGATTTTCCAGGCAAGAGTGCTGGAGTGGGTGCCATTGCCTAGTGGCTCTGAATCCTTGTTCTACCATGTAGTCATTGTTTAATCATGCCTAGATTACTCTCTAATAAATCACTGTAAAATGTAGGCCACCTAGGTGGCATGATTGTGTCAATCTAATGAAATACAAAAGCTCTCTAAATCCCCTTCTTATTGGATTCACCACAGAGTAGTCAGACCAATCACATTGAAATGGGAGACTGATCATACCACTCCTCTATTCAAAAACCTGCAACGACTGCCCATCTCACTGAGAATAAGAGCCAGTCTTTGCTGTGGTCTACAAGGCCCGATAAGGCCTTCTGCTCTTCTTACTCCCTCTCTACTCTAAACACACTAACCTTCTAACTGTTCCTCTGAAACGCTGGGCAACTTGCCACCTGTGCTCCCCCCTATTGGGAATGCTGTCCTCCCAAATATGTCCTGGCATTCTCCTTCACCGCTTTCAAGTCTTTTTGCTCAAATGCCATCTTCTCAGTGAGACCTACTTGGATCCCTCTGTTTAAAACTGCATCCCTCTTCTCTGCTTTATTTTACTCTATTCAGTTCAGTTCAGTCACTCAGTCGTGTCTGACTCTTTGCGACCCCATGAATTGGAGCACGCCAGGCCTCCCTGTTCATCACCATCTCCCGGAGTTCACTCAGACTCACGTCCATCGAGTCAGTGATGCCATCCAGCCATCTCATCCTCTGTCGTCCCCTTCTCCTCCTGCCCCCAATCCCTCCCAGCATCACAGTCTTTTCCAATGAGTCAACTCTTTGCATCAGGTGGCCAAAGTACTGGAGTTTCAGCTTTAGCATCATTCCTTCCAAAGAAATCCCAGGGTTGATCTCCTTCAGAATGGACTGGTTGGATCTTGCAGTCCAAGGGACTCTATAGCTCTAACTTATTTCTCACATTTTATGTATGAATGAACAGTTCGGAAATGTGTAGAATACAATACTGGGTATATTGTTCAATTCAGTTCAGTCGTTCAGCTGTGTCCGACTCTTTGCAACCCTGTGAATTGCAGCACGCCAGGCCTCCCTGTCCATCACCAACTACCGGAGTTCACTCAAATTCACGTCCATCCAGTCGGTGAGGCCATCCAGCCATCTCATCCTCTGTCGTCCCCTTCTCCTCCTGCCCCCAATCCCTCCCAGCATCAGAGTCTTCTCCAGTGAGTCAACTCTTCACATGAGGTGGCCAAAGTACTGGGGTTTCAGCTTTAGCATCATTCCTTCCGAAGAACACCCAGGGCTGATCTCCTTTAGAATGGACTGGTTGGATCTCCTTGCAGTCCAAGGGACTCTCAAGAGTCTTCTCCAACACCACAGTTCAAAAGCACACACAGGTATATTGTAGATTCTACATATAAATTATATTCCCTTTATTTGGCCAGTGGTTTGAGGTCTGAAGTGATAAAGCGTAGGGGTCTTAGGGTATAGGATGTGCTGGTATACCTGATCAACCTGTTAGAGGTTATTTCAGTGCCAGGCCCTCTTGAGTAGAAATATTAAGTTAACACGTTCGTGCATGGATTCATTGACTCATGCAAACAAATATTTCTTGGGGCCCTTCTATGCGCCAGTTCTTGAAAACAGCTATTACAAGCATTTCACTCAGGATAATGTCTTTTTCGTAACCTCCCCACAGCACGCGGCGGTGGAAGACACATACTCCTGCCAGCAGAGGGCGTCCCCTCGCCCTCGCGGCGTGATCTGGGCCCACGATGCTTTCAGGCTCCCACGCTCGCTCCCGAGCGCGGCTCCGCCTGCCGCGTCACGTGACGCGGCCGCCGAACCAGAGCGGCCGGCCCCAAACCGAGCTAAATTCGTTGGCAGTGGCCTCTGCGGGTGCCACCACAGAGGCTCATCTGAAGGAGTGGGGAGGCTCGTGGAGCCGATGCTTCCTCTTCCGATTTCAGGTCGGCTCCTGTTCCCTCTCACCTTTCGCCGCTGCCGTCTCCCCGAGTGTTTGCATGAGCTCTCTCGTACGGGGAGGCCCCGGTGACCATGTAGGGAGGGAAGAGCGAGGAAGCTCCGGGAGTGAGGGACGAGGTCAGCGCTGTGTGCACGCCGGCGCCCACCACATCCACAGTGCGGGCCGGGGGGGCCCCTCGGCCCAGGTGGGACACTCGGGCCTGCAGTAGTGGCCTGGCACGGAGCTCCACGAAATCTCGCGCGGTTTCGCGAGAGTCTAAGTTGAAGGAATATGGCGACGTCTAATCTGTTAAAGGTAAGACCCTCAGTCCGTCTTGGATTTCTACTCCGGGAGCGGTGGGTTCAGCTCTCGGGGAATGGCTCGGTTCTGGTTCAGTGGCGAAATGGGGGAGTGTTCAGGGGTTGTCTACCGGAAGGGAAGCCGGGGAGGCAGCCGCCGAGGAGTGGAACGCGATTCTCCGGCCTTGGGGTCGAGAGGCCCTGGTTGTCCCTGGTGCCGGTTGCCTGGTGTATGAAAGGCCCGGCCGAGGGCTGACGGCGGGCAGTGGTCTCAAGGCGCCAGCGCTGGCTCGGGACCCCGGAAGAAAGGTGGTGCAGCGTCCTGACGGATCGGTCAGTTAGTGTCCTTAGGGTCTCAGTTTCTTCTGAAGCGGGAGTCTTGAGACGCATTAAAAAAAAAAAAAAGAAAGAAAGAAAATCCCATAAAATGTTGCTAACAGGTTTTAAGGACTTGGACCCCCACCTCCTCAGTTTCGCTTCTCATTCTGTCTGCGCGGAATTCCAAGTCAGACGGCAGCGCCTGAAGCCCCAACTCCCTCCCTTAACTGCGGGCTACACCTTCCCTTCTGTTCTTCCTTTCTTGAGTTCGTATGTTTACCCTTTTTAACTTAGGAAACTGTTCCTCAACCCCATTACAGCACGCAACCAGATGACTACAGTGGAAGCACTGCCGTTGTCTTAGGGCTTAGGAAAGTTGCCTTATCAAAGACAACCGTTAAAGTTAGTTTTATGTATTTGGGATAGCAAGGGGGATCTAGGCCTAGAGAAGCGGATTCTTTACCATCAGTTACAAAGTTGAGAGGAGAAGGAGGAAGACATGACACTAGTTTCGTCTGTGGTATGTTTGTAGTAGGCAATACTTTATACCTTAAAAGTACTACTGAAATGGGGGTAGTGGATGAACTACTTCTCCCTCAAAAACCCTGTCAATTAGGCCTTCAGACAGTGTTGATAGAGAATAGAAAATATATTAAAACTTACTGTAACCTCACTCTTGTCTTCTTTAGACTACTGATACTAACTGTATTAGTCCCTCTAATTTTACTAATTTTAGAGGCACTGTGTCTTCTTTTGGAGAAGGGAATGCAACCCACTCCAGTGTTCTTGCCTGGAGAATTCTATGGATAGGGGAGCCTGGTCGGCTACAGTTCAGAGGGTCACAAAGAGTGACACGACTGAGCAACTAACAAACATATATACACCGCCCCGCCCCGCCCCTCCCCTCCTACCCAACCCCGCGTCGTCTTTTAAAAGAGGGAGGGACCTAGAACTAGACCTAATTTCTGCTACTTAGAATTTCTGCTCCCTGACTTTGGGCAAGTTTCTCTCCGTTTCTGAGTTTCCTCATCAATATAGTGAAATTATCAATAGCACTTACTTCATAGGAACTTTGAAGATTGAGTTAGTATATATATAATCTTAAAACAGCGACTGGATCTTAACTGGCATGCAATACACATAAATTGCTACAGTTACTACTGCTGTTTCTCTAAGAAGACAAGTTCATGGGAGTTGAGTAACTCACTTCTTTTATAGCAGTATAGTAAAGTTCTAATATATAATTAATTCAGAAAGAAAACTTTAACTTGCAAAGACTCCTGTTAATGTATCCATGCATTTACATAACCAATAGTGTATGTTATTAATTGAAATGTGTTTAAGAAGTAATTGTGAATTTTTGACTTATTGATAATGTGGATGTAAAGCAAAGTCTTTTTTCCTCCCAGATTTGTGTCTCAGAAAAGAGAGTCACTTTATTCTACTCCATACAAAGCCTTACAAAGCATTGTTTGGAGGAGATAAAAGTCTGAAGCTCTTTCGTTCAATACTCTTAAGTCGTTACCTTGTAGAGATTATGAATCTGTATGTATAGCACACACCCACCTATAAACTGAAAACACCTGAATGTATAGAAATAGGTGCTTAAGACTTAGGTTAAAAAGATCATAATTCGAGCAGTTCTGTAACTCAACTTTTATAAATAAAAGGAAAGTGATAATGTTTTGACAAAACTGGTAAAAGTCAGTCTCTAGTGAATACGAAAAGATGACAGATACACTGGAAAATTTTCAATAAAATTAAATGAGATATTGAAAAGGGGGTAAAAGAATTTCTCAATATTTTATGTAGTATGTGATTTTTAAATACATACAACTAACAGTGGATATTATAAGTAGACATTTGATTCTTTTATCTGTATCACCAAAAGTTTCCTTATTTACATTGGTCAGAAAAGTTTTTTTTCCTTTTTTTCTCTCCTCATTGAAGTGTGTGGATTGGGGGGGGGGGGATGGCAGGGGTTGTCTTGTATTTATGCCTTTAGAAATAGTTAATGAAAAAGTAGGAAGTTTGTCTTGGAGAAATGGCAGGGAGACCCTTACCAGAATTCATAGGGTCATTTGAATTAAAGCCTGGAGGAGGTTGAGGGGAAGGGACGGACTGGGAGTTTGGGATTAGCAGATGGAAACTACTGTATATATAGAAAATAGAACGGATAAACAACAAGGTGCTACTTACTGTATAGCACAAGGAACTATATTTAATATCCTGTGATAAACCACAGTGGAAAAGAACATTGGAAAGATTGTATATATTTATGTGTGTGTGTGTATAACTGAAGCACTTTGCTATAAAGCAGAAATTAACACAGCATTGTAAATCAACTGTACTTCAATTAAAATATAAATAGATCAGTAAATAAATTCAAGTTTGGTAATACCTTGAATAGTCATAGATCTGGCTAGGGAATGGCCAAGTTAGCCTCATTTCCTTTTTTGACAGGTTTAATAGGCTGGTTCACTACACAGATGCCTTGGACATGGTGCAAATCAGAGCATATTTGACAGAATAACCATGTCTTATGCGGTTCATGCGGTCGCAAAGAGTCAGACACGACTGAGTGACTGAACTGAACTGATGGTCAAAATTGAGAAGTGTGGCCTAGAAGAGAATACAGTTAGAATTTGACTATTGGGTAAACAGCTGTATCTGAAGAATGATGAGTAATGTCATCAACCCTGAAGGGAGGCCTTTAGTGTTCTGCTGAAAAATAATGCCCTCTTCCTGTGTACCAGTAAGAAGTTAAGTGTATTGAATTTGTGGATGAAGAGTTTGGAGGGATAGCTGATATGTTTTGAAAGATAACATGATTCAGAACTTTGTTAAGAAACTTAAAAGTAAAAACCTAATGCAATAGAAACCACCACCTTTTTTCATATTGGAATTTGATTGTATTAATAATGTATTCACTGAAGCAAGTAGACCTTTGCTGGATAATAGAACTCTTTTGGATACACAAAGATTTTGTGTTGTGTATTTTGACGTATGCAATTACCAGTTGCTTATGGGCTTGCCTGGTGGCTCAGACGGTAAAGCGTCTGTCTACAATGCGGGAGACCTGGGTTCGATCCCTGGGTTGGGAAGATTCCCTGGAGAAGGAAATGGCAACCCACAGTACTCTTGCTTAGAAAATCCCATGGATAGAGGAGCCTGCTGTCCATAGGGTTGCAAAGAGTTGGACACAACTGAGTGACTTCACTTTTTATGGGCTTGCCAGGTGGCTCAGTGGTAAAGAATCCGCCTGCCAATGCAGAAGACACAAGTGCCTTGTGTTCAGTCCCTGCGTCGGGAAGATACCCTGGAGGAGGAAATAGCAACCCATTCCAATGTTATTGCCTGAACAATCCCATGGACAGAAGAGCCTGGTGGGCTACAGTCCATGTGGTCACAAAGAGTCGGAACTGACTGAAGCAACTGGGCATGCATCATGCATCTTACTCCAAATAGCCGTTCAAATATTTTTTGTTGAATCTAACCCTATTCAGTTCTTAGCACATTATCTAGCTATTTGAGTGGCCTTAACTTCCTTGGTCAATATCACAACGTTTTCTAGTTTCCCCTATGTTCTCTTTTCCAAGGCACCTGCTCCATTGCCTCCTTCTGCTTGTTCTTATTCAGCTTACATTTTCCCACCAGGACTTAGCAGCTAGTCCCCTGTTATTTTGTTTCAGTCTTCTTTATCCTCACCTCTCTTGTGTTTTTCACCGACTTCCCTTCTCTCCTTTCCCAATGTAATTATTTCTTGGGATTTAATCTCCATCATTTCTCTATTTTTGTACCTTCCTCCCCACCCTCCCCACCCCCCTGCAAGTCTTAACTCCCATGGTTTCACTATTTTTATCTCTTAACTCTGATCTGAGAGCTAGGCCAGAGCACAGTGCTGACTGTATCAGTTTCCTGCTCATATACCTTTGATAGTTCACATTCTTTGAGATCTTTCTAGTGAGGTCTTCTCCCTAATATCTCTCTCCTTCTCCTTCCCCTCTCTCCCCCTTCCTCCCACATGTGCATGAGCTTGCAGGCGCACACACATACACATACATTCCTTCCCTCCCTCCTTGCTGGTTACTTTTTGGTTTATTATTGTACCAGAGTCTTCAAGACTTTTTATGTTTGCTGTTTCTTGTGTTAGGAATATCCACTCCCCACCCCCCAACCTGTTAAAATCCTATTTAGGTCATCAAGACTCAGCCCAGATAGCTCCTTTTTTCTGAAAGCTCTCATTTGGAATTAGTTGTTGCCTACTCTGCACGACCATAGCGCTGCATCAGTATCTTCAAGCACTGACGTTTTGCCTTTTATGTTAGTTACAGGATCTGTTTGTGTATCTTAACTCCCTTTCTGGATTGTAAGCACTATTAGTTTAGGGACTTTATAATTTGTTGATGCCATTTAATGTGGTGATTATTCATGGTTCATTTCAGTTCAGTTGTGTCTGACTCTTTGCGACTCCATGGACTGCAGCACACCAGGCCTCCCTGTCTATCACCACACCGGGAGTTTACTCAAACTCATGTCCATTGAGTCAGCGATGCCATCCAACCATCTCATCCTCTGTCGTCCCTTCCTCCTCTCACCTTCAATCTTTCCCAGCCTCAGGGTCTTTTCAAATGAGTTAGCTCTTTGCATCAGGTGGCCAAAGTATTGGAGTTTCAGCTTCAGAATCAGTCCTTCCAATGAATATTCAGGACTGATTTCCTTTAGGATGGACTGGTTGGATCTCCTTGCAGTCCCAGGGACTCTCAAGAGTCTTTTCCAACACCATAGTTCAAAAGCATCAATTCTTTGGCGCTCAGGTTTCTTTAGGAGAAGGCAATGGCATCCCACTCCAGTACTGTTGCCTGGAAAATCCCATGGATGGAGGAACCTGGTGGGCTGCGGCCCATGGGGTCGCTGAGGGTTGGACACGACTGAGCGACTTCACTTTCACTTCACTTTCATGCATTGGAGAAGAAAATGGCAACCCACTCCAGTGTTCATGCCTGGAGAATCCCAGGGGCGGAGGAGCCTGGTGGGCTGCCGTCTATAGGGTTGCACAGAGTCGGACATGATTGAAGCGACTGAGCAGCAGTAGCAGCAGCAGCTTTCTTTATAGTCCAACTCTAACATCCAAACATGACCAGTGGAAAAACCATAGCCTTGACCTTTGTTGACAAAGTAATGTCTCTGCTTTATAATATGCTGCTTAGGTTGGTCATAACTTTCCTTCCAAGGAGTAAGCGTCTTTTTATTTCATGGCTGCAGTCACCATCTGCAGTGATTTTGGAGCCCAGAAAAATAAAGTCTTCCACTGTTTCCTCATCTATTTGCCAGGAAGTGATGGGACTGGATGTCATGATCTTAATTTTCTGAATGTTAAGCTTTAAGCCAACTTACTCATGGTAGGTGCTCCGTAAGTGAGTGATAGTTGACTGAAAAGAGAAGTCCAGTGCAGTATCCATGCATTGTAGATGCTCAGTAAATGAGCGTTGGTTGCTTAAAGGGAGGAATTTCTGGCTTTATATCCTTCTAATTAGATCTAGAGAGAAGGGGAGAAAAAGGAGTAGAAGTGTAAAAGCAGCCCACAAGACAGTCCAAACTTACTAGTGAAATGTGAAGCACTACTTTTCTCAGTGGAAACTGTTTTACTCTTTGAGAGGAAAGAAAATGGAAATACAAAGGAGTGGTTCAAAGTGTGTATAGAATTAATTTTTATTAAAATAATTTTATAGACTCATGTGCAAGGCACCAGGATATAAAGATAATGGAAAACAATGTCCATGGTCTTAGGGAATTAACCAGATATTAAAGGTTTTAAGGCAAGAACTTTAGAAGTGTTACTGTGTGTTGGATTGGTCTCTCATAGACATAGGGGATCACTTCTGGAGTGATGATCAAGAAAAGTTTTATTTAGAAAGCATTGGAACTGGATTTTGAAGAAAGGTAGACCTTTTGTTGGTGATGATCAGGGGAAACTTTGGTAGAACATGTTTGGCAAAGAATATGAGTGTGATACCCAGATTTGAATAATGTCAGTGAATGTGATTAAGATACACAACTGGAATTATTTTTTAATGTCTATTTAAACATAAACAAGAGCCTTAGTTAGAATCTAACTTTTCATTGGGTTTATGGAAATTGCCCTTTTGAATGAGCATCTAAGGGGAATGTGATCCTTAGGGCTACTGTCCTTCACTCCAGTGGCCTGACCTAGAGACCTGGTTACATTTGACACTCACAGCTGAGGGAGAAAATCAATTCAAGGGTGCATATATTGGCCAAGGGTAGGGGTGGGAGTGGGAATAGAAGACTAAATCGTATTATATGTGATACTTACTATAAAACTGATTATAAGTGTGAAAATCTTTGATGTTTTGTGAAAATAAGTGAGTGAGCAGTTACCATAATCTGGAGGTGATATATTACTTAAAGCTACTCACGGGAAATGACAGTTTAAGATAACCTGTGAGAGATCCATCATTTATCAATGGATTAGAAGAGGGGAATTTTAGGTTGCAGTGAGATTTCAAGAGGATGTTAGGCATCCAGCTGGTGGACAGAGAAAAATGAGACTAAGATAGGTGTTTCTTATTAGGTATTTTGCAAGGGTCCTAATGAATGTAGTTATATTATAGAAAGTCACGGCTCCTGCCTTGGTGTAGTGTATACAGTAAGTTCATGCCTAATCAGTTCTGTTCACTTCAGTTCGTGTCTGACTCTTTGTGACCCCAGGGCCTGCAACACTCGAGGCTTCCCATTACCATCTCTGGGAATTTGCTCAGACCGATGTCCATTGAGTTAGTGATGCCATCCAAACCATCTCATCCTCAGTCATCCCCTTCTACTTCTGCCTTCAATTTTTCCCAGCATCAGGGTCTTTTCCAATGCATCAGTTCTGGCTCTGCTTTTTAATATGCTGTCTAGGTTGGTCATAACTTTTCTTCTAAGGAGCGAGCATATTTTAATTTCATGGCTGCAGTCACCATCTGCAGTGATGTTGGAGCCCAAGAAGATAAAATCTGTCCCTGTTTCCATCGTTTCCCCATCTATTTGCCATGAAATGATGGGACTGGATGCCATGATCTTAGTTTTCTGAATGTTAAGTTTTAAGCCAGTTTTTTTCACTCTCCTCTTTCACTTTCATCAAGAGGCTCTTGATTTACTCTTCACTTTCTTCCGTAAGGGTGGTATCATCTGTATATCTGAAGTTATTTATATTTCTCCCAGCAATCTTGATTCCAGCTTGTGTTTCTTCCAGTCCAGCGTTTCTTATGATGTACTCTACATATAAGTTAAATAAGCAGGGTGACGATATACAGCCTTGTTGTGTATTCCTTGTCCAAATTCCATTCGCAATTTGGAACCAATCCATTGTTCCATGTCTGGTTCTAACTGTTGCTTCTTGACCTGCATACAGATTTCTCAGGAGGCGGGTAAGGTGGTCTGGTATTCCCATCTCTTTAAGAATTTTCCATAGTTTGTTGTGTTCTACACAGTCAAAGGCTTTGGCCTAGTCAGAGTTCTGACAAAATGTAGTCCACTGGAGAAGGGAAAGGCAAACCACTTCAGTATTCTTGCCTTGAAAAACCCATGAACAGTATGAAAAGGCAAAAAGATATAGCACTGAAAAATGAACTCCCCAGGTGGATAGGTGCCCATATGCTACTGGAGAAGAGTGGAGAAATAACTCCAGAAAGAATGAAAGGACAGAGCCAAAGAGAAAACAGTGCCCAGTTGTGGTTGTGACTGGTGCCTGATAGGCTCTGTAAAGGAACAAGTTACAGCTCAGGTTAAAACATAGGGCATTATACTTGGAGTACATAAAGGTAATATCAAGGATATTTGATCCGTTTAACTGGGCCTGTTCATTCCACAAATACATTAGTGTCCCCTCTCTGTTGGATTCTATTTTAAGTGTCAGTAACACAGTAGTGAATATGATAGACAAGGTCTCAAGTTCTTTGGAGCTTATATTTATAATGTTTAAATACTGACACTAAAGGAATAAGTAACACTTTGGGTGGTTTTTATAGTAATGAGGTCTGTGATAAAAACAGTATAATCAAGAGTGCTCAGAAGATGGTGCCACTATTTTGCTTCCTTATTTACAACAGAAAGTCATTTTTCCTGTAAGTATAGCTTTCAGTTACGTTCTATTGAATTCTTCCCTGCTATTTGATGACATTTCAGCCAGATCCCAGAGCTTTCTGGTTTTTTTTTTTTTTTCCAAGTACTGTTTAGGGAATTCCCTGGTGGTCCAGTGGTTAGAACCCTGTGCTTCCACTGTGGGCAGCGCCGGGGTGGGGGGCAGTGCTGGGTTTGACACCTGGTCAGAGAACTAAGATCCCATAAGACAAGTAATGTGGCCAAAAAAAAAAAGTACTGTTTAGTCTGAATTAAAATTTCATTCTCATAGCTAATCAAAGTAGCTGTTTTACTGGCTTTAGATCTTGGCTCTGGATTTGCAGAAAGGAAAAGGGAAGGGCATTTTCCTTCGGGTGGCTTGAGAAGGCCTCTCTGAGGTGACACTGACCCTGAGACCTGAATGATCTGCTTTCTAGGCAAAGGTCTGAGGCGCGGTGGTGAGCTTGGCATATTTGAGTAACATCTTTAAAAGGGTGATGTGGCTGGAACATAGTGAGAATTGCTAGTATTCAAATACGTACTGTAGTTTTGTGGTTCTTTTGGTTAATGGGGATTGCAAATGTGGTTTCAGATCACATAACTGAGAGCAATAGTGGCTTGTAAACATTATGGGAACCCACACATTCAAATAGCTAGCCTCATAATTTACACAAAAACCCTAAAATATACAGATTTGTTTCCTTTTGAAAGTTATTAGAAGGCCATCATTGGATATAATCCACATTCAATAAACTGGGAACTTTTTTTTTTTGGCCACACTGTGTGGCATACAGGATCTTAGTTTCCTGACCTGGGATCAAATCCATGGCCTTTTACAGTGGAAGCAGCGAGTCCTAACCACTGGACCACCAAGGAATTCTAAACTAGGAACTTCAAAGAGGGAACAAATACAAACATTAAACAACTAAGCTCCTTGTATTGTGGTAAAAATGTTATAGGCGTGAAAGAATACAGGTGACAAAAAATAATTGCCATCAGTTGTGTGACTGTTATTTCTTGTCTTGCCTTGCTTACAACTTCTCCTTAACTTTTCTTATATTTTTGTCATCTATGAAGATGTAGCAAGAAGACCTGTAGCAATAATAATTACATTCTTTGTTTCCTTCTAAATATGCAACATTTGACATCATTATAAAATATTGTTGTGATATTGTTTGCACAATTTGGTAGGGGTATGTATGTTTTGTCTTATATGTTGTATTAGGATTTTTGGACATTTTCAGGGCAAACTAATAGGTCAGTGTTTGGATTATTTTATTGGAAAGTAAGTGAGTAATTTAAAAATGACTCTGTTGGGACTTCCCTGGTGATCCAGTGACTAAGACTGTGCTCCCAGTACAGGGGGCTTGAATTCAGTCCAATCCCGTATGCTGCAGCTAAGAGTTCGCATGCTACAGCTAAGGAACCTGAATGCCACAACGAAGATGGAAGATCCTGTGTGCCGCAATTAAAAACCTCGCATAGCCGACTAGATTTTTTTTTTAAATGACTCTGTTACTTTTAAAATATTTTGCAAGCCAGCGGGTTTTCTTTTTTTCTTGTGTTTACTGAAGCACTCCTACTTCTTAGCATGATACAAATTTTATATTTGTGTATAAGCAGTTACACATCTACTCTTTTGTTGGGATTAAATAACATGGGATTGTAGTTGAACTCATTGCTTGAAAAAGCAGTTGTGAATTTCAGTGGGAGGTGTTGAGATTTTTAAAGCAATGATATATTCTAGACAGATCTTTAAAGCATCTTTCATTTCTGACCTGTAACACCTCCAACCCACTACAGGGCATTACAGAAATTTATTTCTTCTGTAATTTATTTTCTGATGCTTGCTTGTTTGTTTGAAACAAACAACAGGGCTATAAATATGAGATTGTGGAACTTCATTGTCAGTCTGTTTTAGAACTGATTATTCTACTAGGCAGTATTTTTCAGGTAAAGCTGAATGTATTTAATTTGAGTCTGGGCAGCCAACATGCTGTATTAAGAGATCCTGATTCTTTGTACTGATTAGAGCCGGGAAACGGAGCTGAACCTTTGCTCGCCTGTTTTATTTTTCATCTTTATTTTAGTGTTTTTATTCTCTGTCTTCTAATTGTGAGAAACTTTACACTGATTTTTTTCCCTCCTTAGCCCTCAGAGAGAGATCTTAAGTAAAAAGCAGTTCAGTAATAGATAAGCTTTTATCTTATTTAAAATAAAGAAGGGAGAACACAGAAAAAAAGAACATGAGGAGTTATAACTCCAGCATTTGCTTTTATTGGACAATATCCAAAATGCATCGCCACTTACAAACCTTCCAACTCAAATGCATTATTCTCCTGCCATGTCTTCTGTGATCAGTGATCCCACCAGCCATTCATTAAAGTCAGAGACACTGTACTAGCAAGTGAATTACTTGAGAACCTTTCATTTGTGTGTCCCAGTGACTAGCATAATTCTTCTACAGTAAGCACTCAGATGTTTGTTGAATGAATTAAGTGTAATAATAAATGATAAAGAACCCCAATAAGTTCAAACTCTTTCATTAGTAGTTATTTTTTCCTCCTTAAAATTAGTTGTTTGGGTTTTTAAAAATACAGGCATCATCAGAATTTGTGTAAACATTTTTTTTGCCTTTAAGGAAAACCTAAAAGCCTTTTTTCTTTTTTTTTTGACTCCCCATTTATGGGTCAAAAGAAATGTAAAAGTTTTAAAGGGAAGCATAAGGTGAAGTTTTTCATTTCAGTGGAAAAAAAATTTAAAACTTTTTGGAAAATAGTGTCCTACTCCTCCACCAGGTTTAAAGAGAAATGTCTTTTATGTATTGATGCTTTCACTTTGTGACTTCTAGATAATTGCTACTAAATTTTTATAATCATAGATTTTTTTTCCTTCAATTTATAAGCCTGATGAGATGAAGCCAAGGGCTGAAGCTGGTCCATAGTTTAGAAGTCCCACCAGTCCTCTTCCAGGAAGGATCCAGGGAGTGTTTAAGAATGTGACAGGACTAAACTGCTTGGACTTGACCCCTTGCTCTGCACTTAGTGCTTGTAACCTGCGGGAAGTGATCTAACCTAATCTCAGGTTGAATTGTGTATAGTTTTCTCACCTCTAAGTGTCACCTAACACATAGGGTAGTTGTAACAGTTAAATGAATTAATATTTGTAAGTATTCAGAATCTGACACATGATTAGCAATCAGATATTTAAAGTAAAATCACAGTGATGAGAGTGATCTATATTGAAGTTAAATGATAGAGGCTAAAAATAGCTGAACTCATATTTTTTTCCACAGATCTTAAATATTTGAGCTACCCATGGAAATGTAAAGGAGACTATTTGAAGGTAAAAGGAAACACTCTTTTGTACCACATTTATCACAAATACAAGATTTATTGGCTTGTATAGCCATATGCCTTATATTTGTTTTTTTTATTTATTTGGTTGTGCCAGGTCTTAGTTGTGGCGTGAGGGATCTAGATCCCTGAGCAGCGATCAAGCCCACACCCCTGCAATTGGGAGTATGGGGTCTTGGCTACTGGACCAACAGGGAAATTTTTTTCATTAGTTTCAAGCATTGTACGTACTCTTACCTTCTTCCGTTTTTCTAACTCAGTCTAGTGCTCCTATTCTGATAATTCAGCTCCACTAGAGTCTCCAACTCACTGATTGTACTTATCGTTTAATGTCTTAAGTCTGTGGGTTTATAGTTTTCACCAAATTAGGAAACATTTTGGCCTTTATTTCTTCAAATATTCTCTGTACCCCAAGATTCTGGTTATATGTAGGTGAGGTCATTTGAGGTTGTCTCACTGCTCACTGATATTCTTTTCATTTTAAATTTTATTTATTTATTGAAGTATAGTTGATTTACCATGTTGCTTTAGTTACAGGTGATTCAGTTATTCACACACACATACACACACACACACACATATTCTTTTTCAGATTCTTTTCCCTTATAGGTTACAAAATATTCAGTATAATTCCTTGTACTATAAAGTAGGTCCTTGTTGGTATCTGTTTTATTTATAGTAAGTATGTATATATTAATCCCAGATTCCTAATTTATCTTCCCTGATACTTGTTTGAAAACATCTTTTGTTTCTGTGATGTTTATGCTTTCTACTATCTTCTTGTAAATGTGTGGAGTACATGTATAATAGCTGGTTTAACATTACTGTCTACTAAAACTGTCATCCACATCATTTCTGGATCAGGTTCTGTGGTTTGGTTTTTCTCCTGATCGTGGGTTTATATTTCCCTGCTTCTTTGTCTGCTTGATAATTTTTTTTAAACTTTTTTATATCGGAGTAGGTGGCTCAGTGGTAAAGAGTCGCCTGCCAGTGCAGGAGAAACAGGAGATATAGGTTCAGTCCCTGAGTTGGGAAGATCCCCTGGAGGAAGAAATGGCAACCCACTCCAGTATTCTTGCCTGGACAATTCCATGGACAGAGGAGCCTGGTAGGCTACAGTCCATGCATAGCCAGTTAATGATGTTGTGACAGTTACAGCAGCAAAGGGACTCGGCCATATGTATACATGTATCCATCCCCCCCTAAACTCCCCTCCCATCCGGGCTGCCACATAACATTGACCTGCTTAATTATTTTTCATTGGATTTCAGACATTGTGAGCTTTATGTTTTAGGAACTGGAGGTTTAACATTTCCTTTAAATATTTTTAGATTTGGCTATGACAAAGTTAAGTTACTTGAAATCAGTTTGATCTTTCTAAAGCTTGCTTTTACTGAGTTTTGTTAGGGTGGGTCTGAACAACACTGAAGGTAGCGGTACGTTGGTATCATTATAGATGCAGTACTTTTCTGAAGACTGCTGGATACCTAGCATGTTAAGGAGTGTTTCCACTCTGGCTGGTGGAAATGTGACCCATTACTAGGCCTGTGTGGACTCTGGCGATTGTTCTGTTTCTTTCAAACAGTTGTTTCCCCAGGCTCCGATAATTTTCTCACTTACATGTATGGGTCAATATTTAATAGTCAGAGGCTTGAAGGGACTCCTCTGCACATCTCCAGAGCTCCCTGCTTGTGCAGTTCCTTTTTCTGATACTCTGTGCCACATATTTTCATCACTTTGGCCTCCCGAAACTCTGAACTCTGTCTCCTAATCTTAGTAAAACCACCAGACTATTTGGGTTCCCTCTGCTTATGCTCAGTCCTGAAAACTCTACTCATAGGTAGCATACTTGGGCATTTGTAAGGCTCACCCCCATTTGTGTACCTTTTCAGGAAATACTGTCCTGTACTGCCCTTTGGCTTTCCAGTCGTTAAGGAGGGGAAGTCTGGCACTTGTTATTGCATCTTGGTTGGAAGCACAGGTCTCTGTCTTTCATCATCTTGTCCTTTCTCTTCCCCTTACCTTCCCAGCCTAAGTTTTTCATTCAGTAATTATAATCACTCCCCGAAATACACTTTGACCCCTTTGCTTCTCTCCTGTTTCACTGGGTAAACCACACCCGGGTTCAGTCCGTCTCTTCACCTTTCAGTGCCAGCTTCTATGCAGTTGAATGTTGCAGGGGAAAAAGATCCACATCTGCTACTTTCACTTTAAATTCATAACCACAAACTATAATAGAGCCCAATCACACTACACTTCCACAGTCATTTATTCTTCCACTTACCTAGATGTCTAGTTCATATCTTTCCTGTCAAACCTTTGGCACCTCCCCCATCTTTCAAATTGTGGTGCTGGAAAAGTCTTGAGAGTTCCTTGGACTGCAAGGAGATCAAAACTGTCAATCCTAAAGGAAACCAGCCCTGAATATTCATTGGAAGACTGTTGCTGAAGCTGAAGCTCCAGTAGTTTGGCCACCTGCTGCCAAGAGCCGACTCATTGGAAAAGACCATGATGCTGGGAAAGATTGAAAGCGAAAGGTGAAGGGGGTGGCAGAGGATGAGATGGTTATATAGCATCACTGACTCAATGGACATGAATTTGAGCAAACTCAGGGAGATAGTAAAGGACAGAGGAGCCTGGCATGCTGCAGTCCATGTGACCTCAAACAGTCAGACACAGCTTAGTGACTGAACAATAAAAAGTCAGTTTACAGAATACTACCCTCTTTATTTTCTTGCCACCTCTCTTGTTGCTTTCTTTTTCCTTTCCTAGTTCTTACTCTTCTCAACTCTTAGTATTAAGTACATAAGGACTCAGGCCTGATTCTTTATATTTACTCCCTTTGTGATCTCATCGAGTAGCAAATTTTAAAAACTTTCTGCTTTTAAATGTACTCTGATGACTTTCAATTTTATTTGCTGGTCTGATCTTTCTTTTAAATTCTAGATTTACTTATTGAGCTGCCTAGTCAACATCTTGAAAAGACTGTTTGATAGACATGTCAAATGTAACTGAACTCCTGAGCTTTCCTTCTAAAGCCTGTTATATCTGCAGTCTTTTCCATTTCAGTTGATGGCAATGCCATACTTCTTGGACACATCAAATCACAAAACTAAAACAGTTTACTAAAGAGTTTGATGTCCTTCAGTCAAAGGAAAATAATCAGTGGATTAGAATAGTAGAGTTCCTAACAAGCAGTGGAGTACTCTTACTGAAGGATTTTTATGGAGGAGCAAGTTTTATATAACGTTAGAAGAGGCAATACAGAAACAGGGCAGTCAGGGATTTCATTTTGAGGTAAGTGAAAGTGAAAAGTGAAGTCACTCAGTCGTGTCCGACTTTGTGACCCTGTTCCCGCCAGGATCCTCTGTCCATGGGATTCTCTAGACAAGAATACTGGAGTGGGTTGCCATTTCCTTCTCCATTTTGAGGTAAGCTGGTGCTTTTTTTTAAGATAAGGTTAGCTAGATAAAGCTGTGTTGAAGGATTGTGATTGGTATTATATTTTCTTGACTATGCGATGTTTACCATATGTGCAGGCTGATTTAGGTTTAGATTTTTGATGTGGTCTGGGCCAATAGGGTGGCCTCCCATTTTGTGGGTCCCAGTATACAAATTTATCAGGCAAAAACTTGAGTCATGCTTTATTTCTTTCTTTCATCTCAGATACCTGTGGTCAGGAAATCTTGTTAGCACTACCTTTAAAACATATACAAATTTAACTGCTACTCCCCACCTCCCTTGCTGCCACCCTGGTCTGTATCACTGATATTTCTAACTTTGCCTCCTATACACAGCTGTAACACTTGGCCCTTATAATGTATTCTCAACATAGCAATCAGGAGATTTAAAACTATAAATCAATTCATGTCACTTCTTGCTCCGAATCTTTAATGGTTCCCCATCTCACTTACAAAAGAAGCCAAACTTTTTACAATGGCCTTCAAGACCCTATAAGATCCAGCTCTGTGTTGCTTCTCTGACCTCGTCCACTCTCTCCTCTGTCCTTACTTTTCTATACCTTGAATATATCAGACATGCTTCTACTGTGGGATCTTTGCAATGGTTGCTTTCTCTGCCTGGAAAATTCTTCTAGTTATCCCCCATCGGCTTCTCCATGACCCATCTGTGTGTTTGAGAAGAAGAGTGAATTCTGAGGGAATTAGTTGTGTTGTAAGAAAAGAAGGATAGAGGGACTGGGTTTTGGCAAATGTTGAAATCCTGTTGGTGTAAAAGAGCCAGTACGTGAGAGAATCCTACACTTAATAGCTATTCTGAGTGTAATGAAAGAATTAAAGCAGAAGAGACTTGTAGCACATCAGTAAAGGTGAGGCAGCCTTTAGTTAGCCATTGGAAACATTCATAAATCAGAGTTCGTAGTTTGAAGGTGTCTTTGCTTATTAATCGGAAAAGGCAATGGCAACCCACTCCAGTACTCTTGCCTGGAAAATCCCATGAATGGTGTAGCCTGGAAGGCTGCAGTCCATGGGGTCGCTGAGGGTCAGACACGACTGAGCGACTTCACTTTCACTTTTCACTTTCCTGCATTGGAGAAGGAAATGGTAACCCACTCCAGTGTTCTTGCCTGGAGAATCCCAGGGATGGGGGAGCCTGGTGGGCTGCCGTCTATGGGGTCGCACAGAGTCGAACACGACTGAAGTGACTTAGCAGTAGCAGTTGCTTATTAATATCTTTCGTAGATAGTAGGTTTGGTGTCTGATATTTAGATATGATTTAATGATGTGCTCTTCAGTTTGACAGACAATAGGTCAAGGAACTACTTGAGCATCGTTTTTGGAATCTACTATAAAAAGCTTCCCTGGTGGCGCAGAGGTTAAAGCGTCTGCCTGGAATGCAGGAGACCCGGGTTCGATCCCTGAGTCGGGAAGATCCCCTGGAGAAGGAAATGGCAGCCCACTCCAGTACTCTTGCTTGGAGAATCCTGTGGGGGAGGAGCCTGGTGGGCTACAGTCCATGGGGTCGCAAAGAGTTGGACATGACTGAGTGACTTCACTCACTCACTCATAAAAGCGTGATAGGAAAATTCAATTATTTAATTCCTCCTTTAACTGAGTATTAGAGGAAAATTTTTCTGTAGTTAATCTTGTATGTTTCATCAAATAGGAGACTGTTTCCTGTCTTTTTGCTGATAGATTTTCCCTGTCATTTTGCCATAGCTGATAGATTTCAGAGCCTAACCAGTGTTTATCTCAGATACCTGTTTAGTCTTCTGAACCTTTTTGATTTTTAATTGCAGGATTTATTCTGTGTTTCATTTTATCAGTTGGCAGAATTGCCTATGGAAATAGACTTAGTTGACATTATAAAATACTCTTTTTTTAAGAGGGTATTATGAGTCTTCATGTCATAGTCAAGAAAAGATTTACATGTCCTTTCTGTGGTTCTTCCATATTTGTTCATTTGCCCACCCTTCCCTCAGAGGGAAGAGTAAATGAAGATGGTTGTAGGAAACTAATAGAAAAAATGAAGCCGGCCATAAGATTAGTTCACAAAGTATATACCATAGCATCACAAATCTGACTGAATTTCTCATTAACCAGTACTAAGAAGAGCAAAGTTACCTACATGATTCACTTAAGTCCATAAGGTAAAAACAAAGTAGTTGTTCAGGGAAGCACGGCTAATCCCAGTACTAATTTTTTAGTATCTCCCGGGTCTTTATAAGATTATTTTGTGATAAAAGTAGGTACGTAGGGTGAGACAGTACAGTTACTTTTAGGATCAACTGTGTAGATGTAAGAAGAAGTATCATTTGCTTTCACAAAACTTAAATGTTAGTTAGGAGTTCTTAATCTTCTTGAGGTTATAGACTTTGTCATATTTTTATGTAGTTTTATCATGAATTTGCTAACATGTAAATTCTGAACTCAAGAGATTTCCGATCCAGCAAGTCTGTAATAGGTTTTATAAATATTTGTGTAATTACCACTCTAGGTGATCCTGGTGTAGATTTTTGTTAGACTGTATGTTTAAAAACTGCTTCTGAAGTATAATTTCAGGGAGTTCAAAGATTCCATTCAGTGCATGGATCTTATCTGATACAAGGGAGCAACATTCTCAACAAATGTATAGTAAAATCAGTAGGGAAATTCGTAAGGGTGTTTGGTGCTGCCATATTAGAAAAGTAATAATTTTTGTTGAAATTTATTGATTAAGCCAAGTCATATGGCCATAGTTAACTTGAAAATGAAAAGTATTCATGACTAACACATATGGAGTGCCGCCCCATTTTAATAATGAATTTTTTCCCCTTAATATTGAACTACTTTCACATTACTGGAATAAACATGTATGATTATGAAGTATTATTTTTTTGATATGCCACTTAATTTAATTTACTAATATTTTTAAGAGTTTTGCATCTATATTTTTAAATTAGATTGGTCTAGAATTACCGTTTCTTGTTCTTGTCTCACAGTTTGGTATCAAGGTTTTATAAGCGTTATAAAATGAGATGGGTATCTTTCTGGTTTTTTTTCCTTCCTCATCTATCAGAGTTTATTTGGATTTTCAATGTACTTTTTGTGAGGAGTTAGGGCACAGTCTCTAAACACAAGACCATCCTCACTTCTGACACTAGCTGCAAATTTGGGAGGTTCCCAAAATACTGAGACTCAATAATTTGTTAGAGATATTCATAAATCTGTGAAAATACTCCATAAGGTCTTACTGAAAACTGCTCTTCTGATGGTTATGGTTTATTTAGGGCCTTTTTTCAGCTAAAGGAAGAAACATATAGGTTGGTGTCCAGGAGGGTCAAAAACAGAGCTTCCCTTGTCCTCTCTGGTATTGTCAGGTCTTCTCTCCTTCCCTCATTAAATGCAGGGCATATAAGTACTGCCAGCCAGAGACGCTCACACAAACTTCCGTGTCCAAAATTTTTATTAAGGCTTCATCATGTCGGCATTGCTCATGTGGGTAATCTCTGTCTCCAGGTTGACCCCAAATCACAAATGACCCCAAATTGCAATGACCCCAAAATCTCATTGTTGATATTTCTGGATTGACCAGCTCCCACCCTAAAACTATATGGGTTTACCAGTCCCCTCCCTAAATCACATTGTTAGATTATGCAGTATGACCCAAGGCCCCCAGGGACTCTCTTATCACAACATTCCCAGGACTCAGGGATACTGCTTACTAGAAGCCAAGGGCAAAGGCCAGACATGCTCTTCGGAGAAGGCTAAATTCTTCACTATACCCTTTCATTTAACTTTTTTTTTTTTTTCCTCTTATGGTGAGTTCTTCCTGTGATTCCTTGATACCAGATTAAGTTATAGGGATTCCATTATGGAAATCTGATTCTTTTAAATTTCTCTGGTTGTCTCTTATGAGATAAAAATAACCCACTTCTGATTTAACTGCCCTTGAACTACTCTGTCCTTTTTCTTTTTTTTTTTTTTTTTTAGAATAAAGGTTCTCTTCAGTTTGAAGACAAATGGGATTTCATGCGTCCAATTGTTCTGAAGCTTTTACGCCAGGAATCTGTTACAAAACAGCAGTGGTTTGATCTGTTTTCGTAAGTAATTGATTCATTCTAACTTTTTGCTAACATAAAGGAAATTTTGGTGGCTGTATTCAAATGGAATATTGGCTCCAGATTGGACACCTTACCTGTTTGAAGTAATTACTGGCATTGAAAGTGAAAATGTTAGTCACTCAGTAGAGTTCAACTCTTTGTGAGCTGTAGACTGTAGCCCACCAGGCTCCTCTGTCCATGGATTTCCCAGGCAAGGATACTGGAGTGGGTTGCCATTTCCTTCTCCTCGGATCTTCCCAACCCAGGGATCGAACGTGTGTTTCCTGCCTTGCAGGCAGATTCTTTACTGTCTGAGCCACCAGCGAAGCCCATTACTGGTATTGGGGTACCCCCAATCACTGAACCATTCCTAGGCTTCCCTGATATCCTGGTTCGGGAAGATCCCCTGGAGAAGGAAAAGGCTACCCACTCCAGTATTCTGGCCTGCAGAGTTCCGTGGATTGTATAGTCTGTGGGGTTGTGAAGAGTTGGACTCGACTAAGCGACTTTCATTCATTAATATTTCATTATATTTATGAACCACAACTTCTTTATTCATTCATCTGTCAGTGGACACATCTAGGTTGCTTCTGTTTCCTGGCTAATGTAAATAGTGCTGCTTTGAAGGTTGGGGTACATGTGTCTTTTTGAATTACTATTTTCTCAGGGTATATACCCAGAGTGGGGTGGCTGGGTCATTTGGTGGTGTTTTTATTTTTCCTAGTTTTTAAAGGAATCTCCATACTGTTTTTCATCATGGCTATATCAATTTATATTCCCACAAACGATGTAAGAGGGTTTCCTTCTCTCCACATCCTCTCCAGCACTTACTCTTTGTAGATTTTTTTTTTATGATGGCCATTCTGACTTATATGAGATGGTGCCTCATTGTAATTTAATTTGCATTTCTCTAATAATGAGAGATGTTGAGTATCTTTTCATGTATTTGTTGGCTATCTGTGTATCGTCTTTGGAGAAATGTCTGTTTCGATCTTCCACTCATTTTTTTGACTAGGTTGTTTGTTTTTCTGATGTTGGCTATGTGAACTACTTTTGTATTTTGGGGATTAAGCTTTTGACAGTTGGTTCTTTTTTGATTATTTTCTCCCATTCTGAGGGTTGTCTTTTCATCTTGTTTAAAGTTTCTTTTGCTGTGCAAAAGCTTTTAAATTTAATTAGGTCCCATTTCTTTATTTTTGTTTTTATTTTCATTACTGTAGGAGGTGGATCAGAGAGGATCGTGCTGGGGTTTATGTCAAAGAGTGTTTTGCCTGTAGTTTCCTCTAAGAGTTTTATACTTTCTGGCCTTACATTTAGGTCTTTAATCTATCTTCAGTTTATTTTTGTGTATGATATTAAAAAGTGTTCTAATTTCATTCTTTCACGCATAGCTGTCCAGTTTTCCCAGCACTGCTTATTGAAATGGTTGTCTTTTCTCCATTGCTCTCTTTGTCAGAGATAAGGTGTCCATAGATGTGTGGGTTTATCTCTGGGCTTTGTATCTTGTTCCATTGGTCTATATTTCTGTTTTTGTACCAGTACCATACTGTCTTGATTACTGCAGCTTTGTAGCATAGTCTGAAGTCAGGAAGGGTGATTTCTTCCAGTTTCATTTTTCTTTCTCAAGATTGCATTGGCTATTTGGGGTCTTTGGTATTTCCATACAAATTGTAAAGTCTTTTGTCCAATTTGATAGGGATTGCACTGAATCTGTAGATTGCTTTAGGTAGTATAGTAATTTTCACAATATTGATTCATCCAATCTAACTTTGTGTCCTGTTTTATTTGTTTCATCAGTGTTCTGTAGTTTTGTAAATACCGGTCTTAAATGTTTTTAGATAGGTTTACTCCTAGGTATTTTATTTTTGTTTCAGTGGTGAGTGGGATTGTTCCCTGCATTTCTCTTTCTGATTTTTCACTGTTAGTGTGTAGGAATGCAAGGGATTTCTGTGTATTGATTTTGTATCCTGTGACTTTACTAAATTCACTGATGAGCTCCAGTAATTTTCTGAGGGTATCTTTAGGGTCTTCTACGTGTAGTATCATGTCATCTGCAGACAGTGAGAGTTTTAGGACTTCTTTTCCATTCTTGATTCCTTTTATTTCTTTTTCTTCTCTGATTGCCATGGCTAGGACTTCCAAAACTGTATTGAAATAATAGTGGCAAGTGTTATCTTGTTCCTGATCTTAGAGGAAATGCTTTCAGTTTTTCTCCATTAAGAAAAATGTTTGTTGTGGGTTTGTCATATATGACCTTTCTTATGTTGATAGGTTCCTTCTATGACCATTTTCTAGAGAGGTTGTCATCAGAAATCAGTGTTGAATTTTTTCAAAAGCCTTTTCTGCATCTATTGAGATTATCGTATGATTTTTATCTTTTACTTTGTTAATGTGGTGTAACACCAAAAAAAGATGTCCTTTTCATCATAGGGGGCTGAAATGCAAAAGTAGGAAGTCAAGAGATACCTGAAGTAGCAGTCAAGTTTGAACATGGAGTACAAAATGAAGCAGGGCAAAGGTTAAACACTTCTGCCAAGAGAATACCCTGGTCATAGTATACACCCTCTTCCAACAACACAAGAGACAACTCTACCTGTGGACGTCAGTTCAGTTCAGTTCAGTGCAGTTCAGTTGCTCAGTCGTGTCCAACTCTTGGCGACCCCATGAATTGCAGCACGCCAGGCCTCTGTGTCCATCACCAACTCCTGGAGTTCACTCAGACTCACGTCCATCGAGTCAGTGATGCCGTCCAGCCATCTCATCCTCTGTCGTCCCCTTCTCCTCCTCTGTCGTTCCCTTCTCCTCCTGCCCGCAATCCCTCCCAGCATCACAGTCTTTCCAATGAGTCAGCTCTTCTCATGAAGTGGCCAAAGTACTGGAGTTTCAGCTTTAGCATCGTTCCTTCCAAAGAAATCCCAGGGCTGATCTCCTTCAGAATGAACTGGTTGGATCTCCTTGCAGTCCAAGGGACTCTCAAGAGTCTTCTCCAACACCACAGTTCAAAAGCATCAATTCTTCGGTGCTTCACAGTCCAACTCTCACATCCATACATGACCACTGGAGAAACCACAGCCTTGACTAGACGGACCTTAGTTGGCAAAGTAATGTCTCTGCTTTTGAATATGCTATCTAGGTTGGTCATAACTTTTCTTCCAAGGAGTAAGTGTCTTCTAATTTCATGGCTGCAATCACCATCTGCAGTGATTTTGGAGCCCCAAAAAATAAAGTCTGACACTGTTTCCACTGTTTTCCCCATCTATTTCCCATGAAGTGATGGGACTGGATGCCATGATCTTCGTTTTCTGAATGTTGAGCTTTAAGCCAACTTTTTCACTCTCCTCTTTCACTTTCATCAAGAGGCTTTTGAGTTCCTCTTCACTTTCTGCCATAAGGGTGGTGTCATCTGCATATCTGAGGTTATTGATATTTCTCCCGGCAATCTCGATTCTAGCTTGTGTTTCTTCCAGTCCAGCGTTTCTCATGATGTACTCTGCATATAAGTTAACCAGATGCAATCAGATGAATTATATTCTTTGTAACCAAAGATGGAGAAACGCTATACAGTCAGCAAAAACGAGACCTGGAGATGACTGTGGTTCATATCATCACCTCCTTATTGCAAAATTTAGACTTAAATTGAAAGTAGGGAAAACCACTAGGCCATTCAGGTATGACCTAAATAAAATCCCTTATGATTATACAGTGGAAGTGACAAATAGATTCAAGGGATTAGATCTGATAAATGCCTGAAGAACCATGGACAGAAGTGTGTGACATTGTACAGGAGTTGGTGATCAAAACCATCCTCAAGAAAAAGAAATGCAGCAAGGCAAAATGGTTGTCTGAGGAGGCCTTACAAATAGCTGAGAAAAGAAGAAAAAGAAAGGCAAAGGAGAAAAGGAAAGATACACCCATGTGAATGCAGAGTTCCAAAGAATAGCAAGGAGAGATAAGATGCCTTCTTAGGTGAACAATGCAAGGAAATAGAGGAAAACAATGGGAGGAAAAGAGGAAGAATGGGAAGGACTAGTGATCTCTTCAAGAAAATTAGAGATACCAAGGGAACATTTCATGCAAAGATGGGCTCAATAAAGGACAGAAACAGTGAGGCCCTTACAGAAGCAGAAAAGATTAAGAAGAGGTGGCAAGAATACACAGAACTATACAAAAGGCCCTGGATAACCACAGTGGTGTGATCACTCACCTAGAGCCAGACATCCTGGAATGTGAAGTCAAGTGGGGCTTCAGAAGCATTACTATGAACAAAGCTAGTGGAGGTGATGAAATTCCAACTGAGCTATTTCAGATCCTTAAAGATAATGCTGTGAAAGTGCTGCACTCAGTATGCCAGCAAATTTGGAAAACTCAGCAGTGGCCACAGGACTGAAAAAGGTTAGATTTCATTTCAGTTCCAAAGAAAGGCAATGCCAAAGAATGTTTAGACTACTACATAATAGCGCTCACTTCACATGCTAGCAAGGTAATGCTCAAAATCCCTTAAGCTAGGCTTTAACAGTACATGAACTGAGAACTTGCAGGTGTGCAAGCTGGATTTAGAAAAGGCAGAGGAACCAGAGATCAAATTGCCAACATCCACTGGATCATAGAGAAAGCAAGGGAATTTCAGAAAACATCTACTCTCTGCTTTGTTGATTATGCTAAAGCCTTTGTGTAGATCACAACAGACTGTGGAAAATTCTGAAAGAGATGGGAATACCAGACCACCTAACCTGCCTCCTGAGAAACCTGTATGCAGGCCAAGAAGCAGCAGTTAGAACTGTACGTGAACAATGGACTGGCTCAAAATTGGGAAATGAGTACTTCAAGGCTGTATATTGTCACCCTGATTATTTAATTTATATGTAGAGTACATCATGTGAAATGTTGGGCTGGATGAATCACAAGCTGGAATCAAGACTGCCGGGAAAAAGATCAATAACCTCACATATGCAGATGACATCACCCTAATGGCAGAAAGTAAAGAGGAACTAAAGAGCCTCTTGATGAACATGAAAGAGGAAAGTGAAAAAACTGGCTTAAAACTCAACATTTAGAAAACTGAGATCATGGCATTTGGTCCCATCACTTCATGACAAATAGATGGGATAAAATATGGAAATAGTAACAGACTTTATTTTCTTGGGCTCCAGAATCACTGTGTTCAGTGACTGCAGCCATAAAATTAAAAGATGCTTGGTCCTTGAAAGAAATGTTGTGACAAACCTAGATAGTGTATTAAAGAGCAGAGACATTACTTTGCTGACAAAGGTCTGTATAGTCAAAGGTATGTTTTTTCCTATAGTTATGTGCGCCGGTCACAGCCGCCTGCGCTTAGTGTGCCAGTTGCGCACTAAGAGGAGCCACCCCGCATCCCAGGTTAGGGGCGGCGGCCAAGAGGAGCCACCCCACCCCCGAGGTCAGGGGTGGCGGCCGGGAGGGGCCACCCCACCCCCGAGGCCAGGGGCTGCGGCCAGGTGGAGCAACCCTGCGCCCGAGGCCAGGGGCAGCGGCTGGGAGGAGCAACCCCACGTCCCAGGAGTGGTGCCTGCACAGGCACAGGAGGGACTAGAGGAGCCATCCCACGTTGAACGTCAGGAAGGGCAGCAGTGAGGAGGTACCCCTCATCCAAGGTAAGGAGCGGTGCCTGCACTTTGCTGGAGCAGCTGTGAAGAGATACCCCACGCCCAAGGTAAGAGAAACCCAAGTAAGATGGTAGGTGTTGCAAGAGGGCATCAGAGGGCAGACACACTGAAACCATACTCACAGAAAACTAGTCAGTCTAATCACACTAGGACCACAGCCTTGTCTAACTCAATGAAACTAAGCCATGCCCACGGGGCAACCCAAGATGGGTGGGTCATGGTGGAGAGGTCTGACAGGTTGTGGTCCACTGGAGAAGGAAATGGCCAACCACTTCAGTATTCTTGCCTTGAGAACCCCATGAACAGTATGAAAAGGCAAAATGATAGGATACTGAAAGAGGAACACCCCAGGTCAGTAGGTGCCCAATATACTACTGGAGATCATTGGAGAAAGAACTCCAGAAAGAATGAAGGGATGGAGCCAAAGCAAAAACAATACCCGGTTGTGGATGTGAATGGTGATAGAAGCAAGGTCCGATGCTGTGAAGAGAAATATTGCATAGGAACTGGAATGTCAGGTCCATGAATCAGGGCAAATTGGAAGTGGTCAAACGAGATGGCAGGAGTGAACGTCGACATTCTAGGAATCAGCAAACTAAAATGGACTGGAATGGGTGAATTTAACTCAGATGACCATTATATCTACTACTGCGGGCAGGAGTCCCTCAGAAGAAATGGAGTAGCCATCATGGTCAACAAAAGAGTCTGAAATGCAGTATTTGGATGCAATCTCAAAAACGACAGAATGATCTCTGTTCGTCTCCAAGGCAAACCATTCAGTATCGCAGTAATCCAAGTCTATGCCCCAACCAGTAATGCTGAAGAAGCTGAATTTGAACAGTTCTATGAAGACCTACAAGACCTTGTAGAACTAACACCCAAAAAAGATATCCTTTTCATTATAGGGGACTGGAATGCAAAAGTAGGAAGTCAGGAAACACCTGGAGTAACAGGCAAATTTGGCCTTGAAATGCGGAATGAAGCAGGGCAAAGACTAATAGAGTTTTACCAAGAAAATGCACTGGTCATAGCAAACACCCTCTTCCAACAACACAAAAGAAGACTCTACACATGGACATCACCATATGGTCAACACTGAAATCAGATTGATTATATTCTTTGCAGCCAAAGAAGGAGAAGCTCTGTACAGTCAACAAAAACAAGACCGGGAGCTGACTGTGGTTCAGATCATGAACTCCTTATTGCCAAATTCAGACTTAAATTGAAGAAAGTAGGGAAAACTGCTAGACCATTCAGGTATGACCTAAATCAAATCCCTTATGATTATACAGTGGAAGTGAGAAATAGATTTAAGGGCCTAGATCTGATAGATAGAGTGCCTGATGAACTATGGAAACAGGTTCGTGACATTGTACAGGAGACAGGGATCAAGACCATCCCCATGGAAAAGAAATGCAAAAAAGCAAAATGGCTGTCTGGGGACACCTTAGAAATAGCTGTGAAAAGAAGAGAAGCAAAAAGCCAAGGAGAAAAGGAAAGATATAAGCATCTGAATGCAGAGTTCCAAAGAATAGCAAGAAGAGATAAGAAAGCCTTCTTAACGATCAATGCAAAGAAATAGAGGAAAAGAACAGAATGGGAAAGACTAGAGATCTCTTCAAGAAAATTAGAGATACCAAGGGAACATTTCATGCAAAGATGGGCTCAATAAAGGACAGAAATGGTATGGACCTAACAGAAGCAGAAGATATTAAGAAGAGGTGGCAAGAATACACAGAGTGAAGTGAAGTTGCTCAAATGTGTCCAACTCTTTGCGACCCCATGGACTGTAGCCTACCAGGATCCTTTGTCTATGGGATTTTCCAAGCAATAGTACTGCAGTGGATTGCCATTTCCTTCTCCAGGGGATCTTCCCAACCCAGGGATCGAACCCAGGTGTCCCATATTGTAGACAGACGCTTTACCGTCTAAGCCACCAGGGAAGTCCTGTACAAAAGACATCTTCATGACCTGGATAATCACAATGGTGTGATCACTCATGTAGAGCCAGAAATCTTGGAATGTGAAGTCAGGTGGGCCTTAGAAAGCATCACTATGAACGAAGCTAGTGGAGGTGATGGAATTCCAGTTGAGCTATTTCAAATCCTGAAAGATGATGCTGTGAAAGTGCTGCACTCAATATGCCAGCAAATTTGGACAACTCAGCAGTGGCCACAGGACTGGAAAAGGTCAGTTTTCATTCCAATTCCAAAGAAAGGCAATGCCAAAGAATGCTCAAACTACCGCACAATTGCACTCATCTCATATGCTAGTAAAGTAATGCTCAAAATTCTCCAAGCCAGGCTTCAGCAATATGTGAACCGTGAACTTCCTGATGTTCAAGCTGGTTTTAGAAAAGGCAGAGGTACCAGAGATCAAATCGCCAACATCCGCTGGATCATGGAAAAAGCAAGAGAGTTCCAGAAAAACATCCATTTCTGCTTTATTGACTATGCCAAAGTCTTTGTGTGGATCACAATAAACTGTGGAAAATTCTGAAGGAGATGGGAATACCAAACCACCTGACCTGCCTCTTGAGAAATCTGTATGCAGGTCAGGAAGCAACAGTTAGAACTGGACATGGAGCAACAGACTGGTTCCAAATAGGAAAAGGAGTACATCAAGGCTGTATATTGTCACCCTGCTTATTTAACTTATATGCAGAGTACATCATGAGAAACGCTGGACTGGAAGAAACACAAGCTGGAATCAAGATTGCCGGGAGAAATATCAATAACCTCAGATATGCAGATGACACCACCCTTATGGCAGAAAGTGAAGAGGAACTAAAAAGCCTCTTGATGAAAGTAAGAGAGAAGAGTGAAAAAGTTGGCTTAAAGCTCAAGATTCGGAAAACGAAGATCATGGCATCTGGTCCCATCACTTCATGGGAAAATGATGGGGAAACAGTGGAAACAGTGTCAGACTTTATTTTTCTGGGCTCCAAAATCACTGCAGATGGTGACTGCAGCCATGAAATTAAAAGACGCTTACTCCTTGGAAGGAAAGTTATGACCAACTTAGATAGCATATTCAAAAGCAGAGACATTACTTTGCCGACTAAAGTCCGTCTAGTCAAGGCTATGGTTTTCCAGTGGTCATGTATGGATGTGAGAGTTGGACTGTGAAGAAAGCAGAGCGCCGAAGAATTGATGCTTTTGAACTGTGGCGTTGGAGAAGACTCTTGAGAGTCCCTTGGACTGCAAGGAGATCCAACCAGTTCATTCTGAAGGAGATCAGCCCTGGGATTTCTTTGGAAGGAATGATGCTAAAGCTGAAGCTCTAGTACTTTGGCCACCTGATGGAAAGAGTTGACTCATTGGAAAAGACTGTGATGCTGGGAGGGATTGTGGGCAGGAGGAGAAGGGGACGACAGAGGATGAGATGGCTGGATGGCATCACTGACTCGATGGACGTGAATCTGAGTGAACTCCGGGTGTTGGTGATGGACAAGGAGGCCTGGCGTGCTGTGATTCATGGTTTCTGAAAGAGTTGGACACGACTGAGTGACTGAACTGAACTGAACTGATGTATGAATGTGAGAGTGGGACCATAAAAAATGCTGAGTGTGGAAGAATTGATGCTTTCATACTGTGGTGCTGAAAGAAGACTCTTGGGAGTCCCTTGGACAGCAAGAAGATCAAACTAGTTATTCCGAAAGGAAGATTCAATGGAAGGACTGATGCTGAAGCTCCAATAATTTGGCCTCCTAATGCAAAGAGCCGACTCATTGGGAAAAAACCCTGATGCTGGGAAAGATTGAGAGCAGGAAAAGGGGATGACAGAGGATAAGATGGTTTAATGGCATCACTGACTCAGTGGTCATGAGTATTAGCAAACTCTGAAAGATAGTGAAGGACAGGGAAGCTGGCGTGCTGCAGTCCATGTGGTCACAAAGAGTTGGACATGACTGAGAGACTGAACAACAACAGATCACATTAATTTATGTATATTGAGGAATCATTGTGTGCTTGGGATAAATCCCACTTGATCATGGTATGTGATCCTTTGACATGTTATTGGATTCATTTGTTAGTGTTTTGTTGATGATATTTGCATATGTACATCAGTGATACTGGCCCATAATATTGTGTGTGTTGTAGACTAAAAAAGAAAATACCAGCAACCTGACTGTTGAGAATTAGCTTTTGTTCGGTGGGAATGTTAGGATGGTGGGAGACATCATCTCAGGTGACCCCAAGATAGTTGACTCAGAGGAGGCGGGGGAGGAGCCAGGCTGTATATAAGTTTTCAGCAAGGGGCAGGTAATCTGAATATTAAAAGATTACTGTTAATTAAGAGAAAACTAAATTTATCACATAAAGAGATTTAGCGATATTCTATGTATGGGAAAATACAAGCGTCTGGGCTTGCTGAAATCATTTCTTTCATATGCATCTAGGTATTTGGGGTCAATCCTGCTTCCTTTATTGTTCACATACTAATTCTTTGTTTATGGTAAGAAATAGCGTACATGGTGGATGGCTGCCTCTCATGTTCCCCCAGGTCCTTAGTTGCTCACAGGGGAGGAAGTAGTTGGTAGCTTCCAAATAGCTGGCTTTGTTTCACCTGGGCTCAGAAATTGTATTTGGGAAAGGCTTGTGTACTGGTAGAGAGTAGAAAGAGAGAGAGAGAGAGAGAGAGAGAGAGAGAGAGAGAGAGAGAGAGAGAGAGAGAGTGTGTGTGTGTGTGTGTGTGTGTGTGTGTGTGTGCGTGTGCGTGCGTGTGTGTGTGTGTGTGTGTAAGTTATCTTTGTGTGCTTTAGAAAGTTGTGTGTGTGTGTAAGTTATCTTTGTGTGATTTAGAAAGTGTGTGTGTGTGTGTGTAAGTTATCTTTGTGTGATTTTGGTATCAAGGTGATGATGGCCTTGTAGAATGAGTTTCAGAGTGTTCCTCCCCCTGCAGTGTTTTGAAACAGTTTTAGAAAGATAGTTGTTATTTGTTCTCTAAACATTTAATGGGATTCACCTGTGAAGCCATCTAGCCCTGGACTTTTGTTTTTTGGGAAATTTTTTGCTCACAGGTTTGATTTCAGTGCTGTACCTATTTTCAGTTGGTCTGTACATATTTTCAGTTTCTTCTTGATTAAGTCTTAGAAAGATATACTTTTTTAAGAGGCTGTCCATTTTATTGGTATATACAATCTTGCTCATAGTAGTCTTTTAATGATGCTTCATATTTCTGCGTTGTGTGTTGTAACATCTCCTGTTTCATTTCTAATTTTGTTGATTTGAGTCTTTTCTCTTTTTTTCTTGACGAGGCTGGCTAATGGTTTGTCAATTTTGTTTATCTTTTCAAAGAAGCAGGTTTTAGTTTTATTGATCTTTGCTATTGTTTCCTTCAAAGGCATAAATTTACCTAGTTAAAATTAATTCCTCCTAACCATGACATTTATCTTAGAAAAACAGCTGTCTTTCTCCCTCAGTTTCTGTTGTTTGTTGTATTGTTTACTCACTAAGTTGTGTCTGACTCTTTTGGGACCCCATGGTCTCTTGCCTCTCAGGCAAAAACTTTGGAGTGGGTTGCCATTTCTTTCTCCAGGAAATCTTACCTACCCAGGGATGGAACCCACATCTCCTGCATTGGCAAGCAGATTCTTTACCCCTGAGCCACCAGGGAAGCCCTGGACACTTTTTACATGCCTGAGGCATAGAGTCAAGCAAAGCACAACTATGGCCATAAAGTTCAATTTGACCTGAAAATTTTTCAGGGTTGAAGGTAGTGTCTTGATAGTCAGGTACACAGGAAAAGAAATACAGTTTCAGAGGATCCACATGGTACCCCTGAAAAGAAAGAGTTTGCATTTCTGGGTTCTCCAGGTAAGACATAAATTAGATATTGGATTGGCCAAAACTTTCCTCAGTTTTTAAAGTAAAAATTGTTGTTGTTCAGTCGCTCAGTCATATCTAACTCTTTACGACCCCATGGACTGCAGCATGCCAGATTTCCCTGTCCTTTGCCATCTCCCAGAGCTTGCTCAAACTCATGTCCATTGTGTCAGTGATCCCATCCAACCATTTTGTCCTCTGTCATCCCTTTCTTTTCCTACCGTTAGTCTTTCCCAGCATCAGGGTCTTTTCTAATGAGTCAGCTCTTCGCATCAGGTGGCCAAAGCATTGGAGCGTCAGCTTCAGCATCAGCCGTTCCAGTGAATATTCAGGACTGGTTTCCATTAGGATTGACTGGTTGGACCGCCTTGCATTCCAAGGGATCCTCAAGAGTCTTCTCCACCTCAGTTCAAAAGCATCAATTTTCTTCAGTGCTCAGCCTTCTTTATGGACCAGCTCTCACAACCATACATGACTACTGGAAAAAACCATAACTTTGATTAGATGGACCTTTGTTGGCAAAGTAATGTCTCTGCTTTTTATACACTGTCTGGGTGTGTCATAGCTTTTTTTCCAAGGAGCAAGCTTCAGTAAACTTCATGTCTGCAGTTATCATCTGCAGTGATTTTGGAGCCCAGAAAAATAAAGTCTGTCACTGTTTCCATTTTTTCCCCCATCTATTTGCCATGAAGTGATGGGACCAGATGCCATGATTTTATGTATTTGAATGTTGAATTTTAAGCCAGGTTTTTTCACTCTCCTCTTTCACTTTATCAAGAGACTCTTTAGTTCTTCTTCACTTTCTGCCATAAGAGTGATGTCATCTGCATATCTGAGATTACTGATGTTTCTCCCAGCAGTCTTGATTCCAGCTTGTGCTTCATCCAGCCCAGCATTTTGCATGATGTACTCTACATATAAGTTAAATAAGCAGGGTGACAGTATACAGCCTTGAAGTACCCTTTTCCCAATTTTGAACCAGTTTATTGTTCCACGTCCAGTTCTAACTGTTGCTCCTTAATCTGCATGCAGATATTTCAGGAAGCAGGTAAGGTGTTCTGGTATTCCCATCTCTTGAAGAATTTTCCACAGTTTGTTGTGATCCACACAGTCAAAAGCTTTAGTGTATCAATGAAGCAGAAAGTATATGTTTTTCTGGAATTCTGTTTCTTTTTCTATGATCTGACAGATGTTGGCAATTTGATCTCTGGTTCCTCTGCCTTTTCTAAATCCAGCTTGAACATCTGCAAGTTCTCAGTTCACGTACTGTTGTAACCTATCTTGAAGAATTTTGAGCATTACTTTGCTAGTATGTTGAGATGAGTGCAACTGTGCGGTAGTTTGAGCATTCTTTGGCATTGCCTTTCTTTGGGATTGGAATGAAAACTGACCTTTTCCTGTAAAAATAAGAAAGGTATAAGTAAAAATAGAAGACGTATTTTTCATTTCTGCCAAGAGCTTTATTGAACAGCATAGTCATTGTTGTGTTCTACTACCTTCTGCCATTTTTTTGGGCAATATCATAATTTCCATCCTTTTTGAGCAAAGAACTTTTGCAGGTGCCTTTCACAGTCTCCTAGGGAATTGAAATTTTTTCCATCAGAATTTTGTAAAGATCAAAATAAATGCACTTCCAAAGGTGGGATATCTGGTGTATATGATGGATGAATCAGACCTTCCCAGCCAAGCTGTAACAGTTTTTGCTTGGGCATCAAAGGAACATGTGGTCTTGTGTCATCCTGAGGGAAGATAATGCATCTTCTGTTGACTAACTAAGGGTACTTTAAGTTGAGTGCTGCTTTCAGTTGATTTTATTTGGATCAGTACTTGTTGGACTAATCATTTGTTTTTCTGGAAGGAGCTCATAAGACAGGATTCCCTCCCTCAGCAAACCACTTTGACATGTTGGATCAGTCACAGCACTTTCTCCATATAATGCACAAGTCATTTTTTTCATTTCAGTTGTGTTTTTAACTTTCTTAAAATGATAAAGCATAGTATCCTGAAAATGTAGCTTTTTTCCTTCCATCTTCATTATTAAAATGGGTACACAAAAATTCACCAGTTTTGGTGAAATTTTTAAAAAATCCTTGCTGATATGACAGCTGTCACAAAATTGTTTCAAATGAAGTTAAAGACAGCTAAGCACTACTCAAACCATCTGACAGAAAAAATGGAATGAATATTTTGGCCAACTCGATAGTGTAAGCTAACAGGCCCCTCAGTATGTCATCCCATGGGGCCATTCACTTTAGCATTTTAAGTTTAGTCCATTTAATTTAGTTGATGACTTGTTTTCAGATGGACTGCCTGAAGGCAGTTAGTTCCAATCAGTTTCTTTATCCATGACACCATCTCATTGGCTTCATAGTGTGGACATCATTTAGAGGTGTTCATTGTGAAAGGTGTAGGAATTGGGGCTGCTTCCTGCTATCTCAGAGCACTGGTAGGTGTGATTGAAATGTGGCATTCAGTTTGAATTGAAAGGACTCACAGCAGTGTAGGAAGCCAACTCCCAGAGTTTTCCTTCAGGAAGAAGGAAAAGCTTTCAAGAATACTTACGAAAAGCAAACATCAATGTCCTCCTCTCTGTACTTCACCAGGTCCTGTGTTTTATTTTTTTCTCCCTTGTAGAATCTGTGTGTCCCATTCAGCAATGAAAGCTTTTCATTTTTCTCCCAATCACCCAGACCTGGAGGATGAACAGAAACATTTTTACAAAAAATTTTTTTTATACAACTTAACTAAAAGATGTGTGATTTGGGATTAGTCTGGATGAAATCCCCAAATTTTCAAAAATTTTCAAAATAAGTTTATGTCACCTCCTACACCTTTTTTGTCCTGGTTATTTACCTAGTACAGTGTGTATATTATGCTGGCTAAGTTACTTCAGCTGTGTCCAGATTCTTTGAAACCCAATGACTGAAGCCTGCCAGGTTTCTCTGTCCATGGGATTCTCTAGGCAAGAATACTGGAGTGGGTTGTCATTTCCTTCTCCAGGGGATCTTCCTGACCCGGGGATCAAATCCGGGTCTCTTACGTCTCTTGCATTGGCAGGTGTGTTCTTTACCACTAGTGCCACCTGGGGAAAGATCAGTTCTTTTCTGGAGATAGCTGTGGTTAAAAATGAAGCTGCCTTAATACGTATGTGTGTGCAAGGAATGGTAAGGTGAATGTGAGGGAAATAAAATCAAGTTATTTATTCATTCTTGAAAGCTGCAGCCAATCCAGAAAGCTGGATACAAGTCCATAGCAGTGAGACTTCCCTGAAAGGGAATCGTGACTCCAGTCTGTAACAAGTGAGTAGAGGGCATTCTCCAAACTTAGAACTTTTGGCAATAGTCATAAGTTAGGAACGTACTTTAGGCCTGTGTAACTGACAGCTTGATGAAGATGGCCCTGTCAGAGAATCAGCCCTTTCGTATGGGCATCTGCAAGTGATTCAGATGGTCCAGCCAGAATCCATGATGTTTTCAATTTATGGCTTCAGAGAGGGTGTCTTAAATCTTCTACAGTCCTTAAGTCAAAGTCCTGTTCACTGATCATATGGTTGCTTTAGTTCAGCACAGCTTGTTGTTGAGGTTTAAATAGCCAGTATCAGACTATTGTCAGTTTTAGCTTAGACTCAGATCCAAGTAGTTAGGATTTGTGAATTCAGGATTCTGAAAAAGCCAGTGACTTTTCTTCAGCAGCGGCTGAGCCAAGATGCAGCAGAGCAGATAGTTATGTTCTAAGTGCAAGTGACAAGCAAGACTTTTCTAATCCCTTTTCATTTTCTTAGTCTCAGAGTTCAAATTAATCACTCAAAAATAATGCATATCACGCTGGAAAATCATCAGCCTTTCAGGCTTAGGTATCTGACTTAACAAGAGCTCAGTAGCAACTAAAAACTGCTTCTTAAAACTTCAAAGGTATATTTCTGCTTGGAAATTTCCTTTGTTTACATGTTGTCTCCCTTTTCTCTGAGATGGCAATAAATAAAAATAATACTGGTTTGGCCAGAAGTTCATTTGGTTTTTCTATAAGGTGACTCTCAGTTCAGTCAGTTCAGTTGCTCAGTCGTGTCCGACTCTGCGACCCCATGAATCGCAGCATGCCAGGCCTCCCTGTCCATCACCGTCTCCCAGAATTCACTCAGACTCACGTCCATCGAGTCAGTGATGCCACCCAGCCATCTCATCCTCTGTCGTCCCCTTCTCCTCCTGCCCCCAATCCCTCCCAGCATCACAGTCTTTTTCCAATGAGTCAACTCTTCGCATGAGGTGGCCAAAGTACTGGAGTTTCAGCTTCAGCATCATTCCTTCCAAAGAAATCCCATGGCTGATCTCCTTCAGAATGGACTGGTTGGATCTCCTTGCAGTCCAAGGGACTCTCAAGAGTCTTCTCCAACACCACAGTTCAAAGGCATCAGTTCTTCAGCACTCGGCTTTCTTCACAGTCCAACTCTCACATCCATACATGACCACTGGAAAAACCATAGCCTAGATTAGACGGACCTTTGTTGGCAAAGTAATGTCTCTGCTTTTGAATATGCTATCTAGGTTGGTCATAACTTTTCTTCCAAGGAGTAAGCGTCTTTTAATTTCATGGCTGCAGTCACCATCTGCAGTGATTTTGGAGCCCCCAAAAATAAAGTCTGACACTGTTTCCACTGTTTCCCCATCTATTTCCCATGAAGTGATGGGACCAGATGCCATGATCTTCGTTTTCTGAATGTTGAGCTTTAAGCCAACTTTTTCACTCTCCTCTTTCACTTTCATCAAGAGGCTTTTTAGTTCCTCTTCACTTTCTGCCATAAGGGTGGTGTCATCTGCATATCTGAGGTTATTGATATTTCTCCCGGCAATCTTGATTCCAGCTTGTGTTTCTTCCAGCTCTAGTAGTGCTTATTTAGTTGTCCTTACGTCATTTGAAACAGTTTTGTTAAGATTGTATTATAACAACTGTCATTATCAGTGTGCATTTTAAAACACACATCAAAATTGATGAATTTTTGTATATCCATTTTATTATCGAAGAAGAAAAAAACGCAACATTTTTGGCATATTATGCTTTATTATTTCAAGAAATGTAAAAAAATGCAGCTGAAACCCTAAAAAAGATTTGTGCATTATATTGAGAAGGTGCTGTGACTGATCCAACATGTCAGAAGTGGCTGGCAAAGTTCCATGCTGGAAATTTCTCACTGGATGATGGTCCATGCTTGGGTAGGCCAGTTGAAGTTGATAGTACTCAAATCAAGACATTAATTGAGAACAGTCATGCTGTATGATGACGGAGATAGCTGCCGTACTCAGAATACCCAAATGAAGCATTGAAAATCATTTGCACCAGCTTGGTTTATGTTAATGACTTTGATGTTTGGGTTCCGCATAAGTTAAGCAAAAAAACCTTTTTTTTTTTTTTTTAACCTTATTTCCACATGCAGTTCTCTACTTAAATGTAGCAAAAATCTTCCATTTTTAAAACAAACTGTGACGGGCAATGAAAAGTAAATAGTGTACAGTAATGTGGAATGGAAGAGGTCATGGGGCAAAAGAAATAAACTACCACTAACCACACCAGAGGCAGATTTTCATCCAAAAGGTGATTTTGTATATATGGTGAGATTGGAAGGGATTCCTCTATTATGAGCTCCTTCAGGAAAACCAAATGATTTAATTCCAACAGATATTGCTCCCAGTGAGACTAAAAAGCAGCACTTTATGAAAAGCATTCAGAATTAGTCAACAGAGAAGTAATAATCTTCCATCACGATAATGCAAGACAGCATCCTTGATGACTGAACAAAAATTGTTACAGCTTGGCTGAAAAGTTCAGATTCACCTGCTGTATTCATCAGACATTGTACCTGTGGATGTCCATTTATTTGTTGTTTTTATTTTGTTTTCTGCTGTGCCACGTAGCTTGTGGGATCTTAGTTTCCTGACCAGGGATTGAACCCTGGCCCTCTGCAGTTAATGTGAAATCCTAACAAGTAGACTGCCAGGAAGTGCTGTGTTTTGGTCTTTACAAAATTCTCTTAATGGAAAATATTTCAATTCTCTGAAAGACTGTAAAAGGCACCTGCAGCAATTCTTTGCTCAAAAGATAAAAAGTTTTAGGAAGATGGAGTTATGAAGTTGCCTGCAAAGGGGCTGAAGATAGTGAAACAAAACAGTGAATACAATATTCAGTCACATTCTTGGTAAAAATAAAAATTGCATTTTTAATTTTTACTTAAAATTGAAGGAAGTTTTTGGCCAACCTAATAGTATCCATTATGGAGATTTATTTATTCTGTTTCTTATACTCAGACAGTTTAAGTTTCTAATCCACTCACCAGCAGTGAAAAGCAAGCAAGTTATGTCTCATCTAACTTTTTGTTTTGCAACTTTTCCTGATTGATATGATCCGTCTAGCGTTTATGAGAGTGCAAGCATATAATACTTTATATTTTTATTTCTCATACCTCCAGATGCAATAGCCGCAAAATACAAAGGCATCTTTTAAACTTTCCCTGCCTCTTTTTTCTTATCGTATATTTATTCAAACTCCTAGTGATAAATTTAACATTTACAATATTAACATTATAGTTGTTGGAAGTTCCTGACTGGAAAGTAGAAGGCATGGAGGGGTTGCTAAAGCAGCAGTAGTTAGGCTGAAGAAACAGCTGAAATAGTTTCCTTTCCTTTTGTTATCTAAAGCCTTCTCCAGCCCTGAGACCTAATATAACTTTTAATTTCTCATGCTTGGAAGAGAGACCAACACAAGCGTTTAACAATTTTGGTCCAGCCAAAGCTTACCTTTGAGAACTTTGGACCTTTTCTCCTGCGGTTCGGAGGTAAGAACAGAAACCAGAGGTATCACCTGTACTGTACTTTTTCTCTTCTCACTTCAGTCATCATGGCCAAAGCAGACTGAAGATTGAATGTGCCAACTCTCTTAGAGTTAGGTCTGTCATTTTCAAATTTCATAGGTAACTTTTACCTCTCTCAGCAGATAGCGGCTCAGCTGCTGATTCATCATGGGTGATTTCATAGCCATGCAAGTAGCAGAGTTTCATCATCCTACCACTTCATCCTTCCTTTTCTCAAACAGTGCTTTCACCATGTTTAATGAATCCCACTTCTGACATCAGCCCTATCAGTGGTCTTTAAGAGCACTCCCAGGTTCAGTGATTGTTAAGAAGATTCATAGGACTCAGCATATAGTTGTGTTCATGGCTATCAGTTATACAGTAAAGGGTACAAAGCAAAGTGCAACAAAGTTTCTTTGGTAAAGGCCAGGAGAAACCAGATTCAAGTTTCCAAGCATCTTCTTCCAGTGGAACATATCCACTTAATTCCTATAGCGACTAATTGTGACAACACATATGAAATGCTGTCTACCGGGGCAGCTTCTTAAAAATTCACTGCCCAGGGCTTTTAATAGAGATGGTTACAAAGGCAGGTTCTGCCTAAGGTGAACCAAAATTCTAGACTTCTAGACAAAAAGCAAGTGTTTGACAAAAATAAAATTTTTATGCAGCAGTTTAGGCACAGTGAGTGATTTTTTTCAGGAAGTGGTAAGAGCTCTTGCAAAACTCAAGTCCTGCCAGTCAAGAACTAATCTTGCAACTGTGTCTTCCTAAGGATAGTAGTTTCATACCTGGTATAATGTGTGTGTGTGTGCACGTGCACACACTAGTAAAATACTGTATCAGTGAGTTGTAGATGTGTGACTGAATAATCTATACACATTAAGCTGTTCTCATTTTTTTTCTTTCCCTCATGAGAAAATAATTTAATCTTAAATAACATAGAACTCCTTGCATTATATTAACCTATATCCATGATTTGGCCTTTTGAGAAGTTAGAATTTAGTAAGAAGCAGCTGAGACATTTAAAAACTTCATAGCATTCCTGTATATGTGTATTTTTCTTAAATTATTTAATCAAATATATTTTATGAACAATATATTGAATGTGGTGGGTTTTTCTATTTTGTTGTATTTTTGCCACTTTGTTTGATAATTTGATTTATCATGTAGAATAATGCTTGATCTCTGTGCACTTCTGACTGGGAAAGTTAGCATAGTGGTGTGGTGATTCCTGCTTAAACTATACATCTCAGCAGAAATAGTACTTGCTATAGTTAGTGGCCTCAGCACATTGTTTCTAAAAATCCTTGATCTGGAGTTATCCAAGGCTGCTCAATATATGTAATCCTTTTAGGTTAAAAGATTCCTGTAGGGGACTTCTCTGGTGGTCCAGTGGCTAAAACTCAGTGCTCCCAATGCAGGGAGCCTGGGCTTGATCCCTGGTCAGGGAACTAGATCCCACATGCCACAACTAAAGACCATGATCGAAGGTCCTACATGCCGTAACTAAGACCCCTTGCAGCCTCACAAATAATGAATATATGTATTTAAAAAAGATTCCTGTATATGTTACCATGTCATCGCCAACTGTAAGACCTACATTAATTAAAACCTTTCCAAATTTTAGCCTATTTAGCCTTGTTAGTTAATAACCTTTAGTTTACTTATATCTTTCTAAATTTGAGGTACTAAAATAATATGTTTGTATTGGACTGCATTGACTGTTTTCTCATAACTTGAATCATTTTTCAGTAGAGGTGCTATTGGTATTCTGGGTCGTTATAAAAGATTGTTCTGCGTATTGTGACATGTTTATCATCTCTGGCCTTCAGCCTCATAAACTCTAGTAGTGGATACTTTTTGTGTATGCTTCTCCCCACCCCTCATTTATTGGAACAAAAAAAAAAATCTCTTATTTCCAAGTGTCTGAGGGAACAGTACCATCCTCAGTTGAGAGCTGCTGCTTTAGATATATATTGTTTGGTTTGACTCTGGTTTATGACATTGAGGCCAAAATTGGAAAATAAATTATTTTTAATTTGTGAGACTTTATTTTTAATATTTTATTTTAAAATTCATCTTTAATTTTGAAATGTTTTTCTTGTTCCTAAGTTGGTTTTTATGATACCACTTTTTCCTGTTTTTTCTCCTATCTCTTGTCTGCCTCATCCTGTCATGTTAGCTGATTCATCCCTTTTGTGCCTCTTAAATGTTGGTTTTCTCCAGAGTTCTGCTTTTTTTACTCTTTTGTCTGAGTTCTCATATCTATATAAGCAATCCAGATCATCTTCAAAGTTGAACTTCCATATCTATGTGGCCTGTTGTTTCCAGCATATGTCTGTCCCTTAAGTTCTGTAAGTACTCCAGATACAGAATGATGAAAATCTGTCATTTGTAGTCTGAAATAAAGAATCTGGAAGCTTCTGTCAACCTCCTGTTTTCTCTTTTTACTCCTTCATATTCATCTGATTACTAGATTTCGTAGATTTTTATTATCTCTTGGCTTTCTTTCCATCCCATTTGTCTCCCCCCGCGCCCGCCGCTATCTTGCCTAAATGATTACAGTAGTCCCTTGCCTTCTTTGTTGTTTCTATTAGTTATCTACTGCCACAAAACAAATTACCCTGAAGTGTAGCAGCTTAAAATAACAAACATTTATTGTCTCACAGTTTCTGAGAGTCAGGAATCTGATTGCAGCTTAATTGAGTTACTCTAAATCAGGATCTCTTACGAGGTTGCAGTCAAGCTCCAGGCAAAGATCCAGGCCTATATTCAGCTAGGAGTGGATGATCTTCTTCAAAGCTTACCCACATGAGTATTGTCAGGCCTCAGTTCTTCACTAGCTGCTCAGTTTCTCACTGTGTGGAACCCTCCATAAAGCTGCTTACTGTTGCGCAGCTTGCTTTCCCCAGAGCAGGAGTGTTCCCAAGACAGAAGTCATGGTGGTTTTTTCTTGGCTCTGCTGGGTCTTCGTTGCTGCTCGGTTTTTTTCTCTAGCTGCAGTGAGTGGCCTTCTCATTGTGGTGGCTTCTCCTTTAGCGGTGCGTGGGCGCCAAGGCACTTGGACTTCAGTAGTTGCGGCTCTTGGGCTCCAGAGCAGGGGCTCAGTAGTTGTGGCACACTGGCTTAGTTGCTTCGTGTCATGTGGAATCTTCCTGGACAGGGATCAAACTGGTGTCCTCTGCATCGTAGGGCAGATTCTTAACCACTGAACTACCAGGGATGCCCATTTTATAAATCTTGGAAATTACAAACCATCATCTTTCTCTCTCACTTGCTCTCTTTTAATTATAGTTGATCTATAATGTTGTGCTAGTTTCAGATGTGTAGCACAGTGAATCAGTTATATGAATACATATATCCACTCTTTTTTTTCTTTTTAGTTCTTTTCCCATATAGGCAATTACAGAATATTGAGTAGAATTCCCTATACTACATAGCAGGTTCTTTAGACCATCATATCTTTTGTATGCTATTGATCACACAGACAAATGCTTGTATACTGTTGGAGGGAACTTATATGTGGGTACAGATACCAACCAGGAGACAGGGATCATTGGGGGCCATCCTCAAGGCTGTACCTCAGAGTAAGTAGATGATGAAAGGTTTAGAAGATAGCTCAAAAAACATTCTAGTTTATATCACTAGAGAGAAGTAAAATGAGAAGAGACAACTTTGAAAATGAAATAGTCAAGATAAAGAAGAGATCTTTATAATAAAAAATAAAAGTTAATTAATTTAAAAATATCAAATTAGTAGAAAAATAAAAAAGAGTTCTCTTTGAATGTAGACCAGAGTGTGGAAAATTAAATAAAAATGAAGAAATACGAGAATGTCTTTAGAATTTGGCTAACTTACACTTAAAAGAGAAAGAGAAGGAAAGAGAAGAAAATGGCAGCCCACTCCAGTATTCTGGCCTGGGAAATTCCATGGACACAGGAGCCTGGTGGGCTACAGTCCATGGGATCGCAGGAGTCAGACACGACTTAGCAACTAAGCCACCACATACTTAAAAGAGGTTCCAGAAGGAGAGGACAGAGATAGTAGAGGAGAGGATATAGTCCCCAAGGATAAGAGGACATTTCCTGGGGCTGAAATCCTGTATCTCCCTACCTAGCCCTACAGATCTTCCTCCTCCTCTTATTTTTTTTCTCCTGTTTCTTCTTCTGTCTTTTTGACTGTTATATATATACATATATATGTATATATATATATATATATGTACACACACACACACACACGTATTTAAACAGCTTTACAGTGCTGTTAGTTTCTGCTGTACAGCAAAGTGCATCAGCCACACATATATATGTATCCCCTCTTTTGTGGTTTCCTTCCCTTTTAGGTTACCACAGAGCACTGAGTAGAGTTTCCTGTGCTGTACAGTTGGTTCTCATTAGTTATTTATTTTATAAGTAGTGTAAATATTGCCAATCCCAATCTCCCAATTCATCCCACTTCCCATCTTCATATTGAAAGTGCTAAAAAAATCATGCCTGCACATGCCTTTAATTTCAGAATTCCAAGGATAAAGAAAATAATCTAATTCTTAGAAATTTAAAAAAAAAACAGTTAACCTTTCAAGCAAAACAGACTGTCTATGCACCTCATTGGCCAAATTGAAAGCAGGAGGTTGACACGTTTTTCTTTAAATATTTAAAGGGAAATTATTTTGAACTTAGTGTTCTTTACCTAGTCGAGTTTTCAGTCATGTTCAAGGCAAGATGAACATATTTTCAGACAACAAAATATTTAGAAGATTTAAGGATTCTGCAGAAATGGAACCCTTTTCTCCACTGTTATCAACACTGGCCATAAAAGAAACTGGGCGTTACTACCCTAAACTGAAGGAGGTGCTCTTGAACTAGGAATCCTGACCATGAAAGTGAAAGTTGCTCAGTTGTGTCCTACTCTTTGTGACCCCATGGACTATACAGTCCATGGAATTCTTCAGGCCAGAATACTGGAGTGGGTAGCCTTTCCCTTCTCCAGAGGATCTTCCCAACCCAGGGATTGAACCTAGGTCCTCCCACATTGCAGGCAGATTCTTTACCAGCTGAGCCACAAGGGAAGCCCAAGAATACTGGAGTGTGTAGCCTATCCCTGTTCCAGGGGATCTTCCTGACCCAGGAATCAAACTGGGGTCTCCTGCACTGCAGGTGGATTCTTTACCAGCTGAGCCACAAGGGAAGCCAAAGAATATTGGAGTGGGTAGCCTATCCCTTCTCCACCAGATCTTCCCGACCCAGGAATCAACTGGGGTCTCCTGCATTGCAGGTGGATTCTTTACCAACTGAGCTATCAGGGAAGCCCTGACCATGAAATGAATGTAAATAGGAAAAAGCAGACATTACCTATCCAAAACTATTTTTTAAAGTACATAAATTATAACATTTTAGGTGATAAAAATTGTCCCACAGAAACCAGCTATGAAGTAGAACACAAATACAGCACTTCAGACTGAGTTCTGTGTTTTCACACAACCATGTGGGGTTATAAAACAAACCTGAACTGAAAATTTAAGAGCTGAGGAGAGAAATCAACAAAAGTTGAGGAAATAATGAAATGAAGATTGAACTCAGAAAACAAATAGAACGAGACAGAATCATATCAGAAATCAGTCATCTTAGTAGATGGAGAAAAGACATAGGATCTTTCCAAAATGAAATATAAAAAATGAAAATATTATTCTTTAAACTGGTAAAGATCAGCTATAAGTCTCTTAGCAGCTATATCCCAGTAATAGTATGTTGGAAGCATTCCATTTAAAATTGGAACTAAGTATCTGTTTGCACCCCTCATTTCAGTTTCTGGTAGATTTAGAAATTTGTTGCCTTAGAATTACAAGTAGTATACTTATATTGTATATGTGGTTATATCTCACTTTTTATCCCCAATCCTACATATTTTTCTTCCATGTGGATATTAAGGAGTTGATCCATTTTATAGGTCTTTTCACATAATCAAGCTATAAAAATTACTTGGATATGATTTATCAAAATATATTAGAACCAACTGTGCAATACAAATTCATAGCCTTCGATTCATATATTACACAGAAAATGCTAAAAGTACACAGTCTAAGTTTTTATTTCAAGAAATGAGGAAAAAACCGGCCAACTAAACTTAAAGAAAGAAGGAAGGAAAGACAAAAGACAAAATTAATGAAATACAAAATAATTGAAAATAGAAAAAGAAAACAAGGAAAAATTAGTTATTCGAAAAAATAATATTCCTTTTTTTGTTTTCTTTTTGGTCTCCAGTTTATTTTGTTCTTTGGTTTCTTAGTTCTTTTATTAGATTCTTAGTTTTAAAATTCTTTTCAACATTTTTCTTTACAATCAAAGCTTTCAAGTAATATTTTTTTCTTTAGTTCAGTTGCTTAGTTGTGTCCAACTGTTTGCAACCCTATGAACTGCAGCACACCAGGCCTCCCTGTCCATCACCAGCTCCTAGAGTTTACTCAGACTCATGTCCATTGAGTCGGTGATGCCATCCAACCATCTCATCCTGTGTCGTTCCCTTCTCCTCCTACCTTCAGTCTTTCCCAGCATCAGGTCTTTTCAGATGAGTCGGCTCTTCGCATCACGTGGCCAAAGTATTCAGGACTGATTTCCTTTAGGATGAACTGGTTGGATCTCCTTGTAGTCCAAGGGACTCTCAAAAGTCTTCTCCAATACCACAGTTCACAAGCATTAATTCTTCAGTGCTCAGCTTTCTTTATAGTCTCTCTCTCACATCCATACATGACTACTGGAAAAACCATAGCTTTGACTAGACAGACCTTTGTTGGTAAAGTAATATCTCTGCTTTTTAATATGCTGTCTGGGTTGGTCATAACTTTTTTCCCATGGAGCAAGTGTCTTTATTAATTTCATGGCTGCAATCACCATCTACAAATCTACAGTGATTTTGGAGCCCAAGAAAATAAAGTCAGCCACTGTTTCCACTGTTTCCCCATCTATTTGTCATGAAGTGATGGGATCAGATGCCATGATCTTAGTTTTCTGAATGTTGAGCTTTAAGCCAACTTTTTCACTCTCCTCTTTCACTTTCATCAGGAGGCTCTTTAGTTCTTCACTTTCTGCCATAAGGGTGGTGTCATCTGCATATTTGAGGTTATTTGTATTTCTCCCAGCAATCTTGATTCCAGCTTGTGCTTCATCCAGCCCAGTGTTTCTCATGATGTACTCTGCATACAAGTTAAATAAGCAGGGTGACAATATACAGCCTTGACGTACTCCTCTTCCTATTTCGAACCAATCTGTTGTTCCATGTCCAGTTCTAACTGTTGGCTCCTGACCTGAATACAGATTTTTCAAGAGGCAGGTCAGGTGGTCTGTTATTCCTATCTCTTTCAGAATTTTCCACAGTTTATTGTGATCCACACAGTCAAAGGCTTTGGCATAGTCTTTCCCATTCTATTGTTTTTCTCTGTTTCTTTACATTGATCCCTGAGGAAGGCTTTCTTGTCTCTCTTTGATATTCTTTGGAACTCTGCATTCAAATGGGTATATCTTTCCTTTTCTCCTTTGCCTTTTGCGTCTCTTCTATTCACAGCTGTTTGTAAGGGCTCCTCAGACAACCATTTTGCCTTTTTGCATTTCTTTTCCCTGGGGATGATCTTGATCCCTGCCTCCTGTTTTTTTTTCTTAATACCACTTGTATGGTCACCATAGGTTTTGTGGTATGAAATGTTCTTCTTTCTCTTTCTTGTTAGTAATTTTTGTTTTTTCTTTAATCCATGCATTATCTAGGAACTGAAATTCTATATAGTGAAGTTTTAATTTATTTGTTTATGGATTATAATCAGTGAAACAACCTATGAAATTATTTTTAAAAAATTTTGTGTGTTTGACTGAGCTCTTAGGAAAAATTAATCTTTTTGTGAGTTGCAAGAATCTCTGCCTAGTAAGTCATAGACATTAACTTTTTTATTTTTTGGTATGTGCCCCTTGGTTTATGGGATTTAAGTTCCCCAACCAGAGATTGAACCCAAGGCTTCCGTAGTGAGAGCACAGAGACTGCCAGGGAATTCCTCCATTAATTGTATTTTTAAATTCCTGCATGTCTTTAATTTTTTTCTTCTAGATTTTAAATGTTGAGAAAGTCTCTGGCAGACACTGTTGATTGGCTAGGCCTTACGCCTTTGCCTTGCGTTCCTCCCACTATGGAGGCTGGATAATTTAATATTCACTTCTTGCTGCTAAGGTGGCTGGGCACATTACACATTCTGGCAAATACACCTATCGGAGGGCATCTAGGAAGATTTTGCTTTCCAGATGAATTTAACTAATGTACCTGGCACCCTCTTCCCTTTCCGCCTTTGACCTAATGTGCTAGCACGTTCTGCCTAAAGTGACAAAAGTGGAGAGAGAAAGGTCTTGATGAGTCTCTGAACAAAACACCAGCCTCTTCCTACTTCTAAATTTCTTGTTATATGAGAAAAAGAATCTAGTAATCTAAGCCATTGTTGATTGAGCCTGATGTTTTCATCCTCCTGATAACAGGATGTTTTAAAGTGTTCAAATATGTCATTTTTACATTTCTATTTGTTTTGCTTTTTACTATGTATATTTTTGGTGTAAATAAATGGACATACATTAATAAATGATGCTTTTTTATCATTACATGATGTTCCTGTCACCAATCCTTATAACTTTAAATTCTTCTTTGGATGATGCTAATATTGCCACTCTGCTTTCTTTCAGTTTATACTCACCTAGTATCTCTTAAGCCATTAAATTTTTTTTTTGTAAAATTGTACATTGCACAAAATTTATCATTTTAGCCATTTTCAAGTGTATGATTCAGTGGCATTGAGTTCATTCATAATGTTGTACAAACACCAACACTCTCCATTTTTAGAACATTCACATCTCAAGCAGAGGCTCTGTACCAATTAAACAATAACTGTACCTCTTTCCCCCAGCCTTTGGTAACCTTCATTCTACTTTTTGTCTCTGAATTTGTCTATTCTAGGTACCTCACAAAGTAGAATCATAGTATCTGTCCTTTTGAAAGGTATATTCTCTTCTAATGGGATGGTTTATTTAGGTTTAATATTATAACTGATAGACTTTTTATTCCTTCTATAGTTTACCACTTATTAAATACTATTGTTTCTTTATTTTTCCTTTTCCTTTTTTTGTTAATCTGAAAGTTTACTTCCGTTAGTGGTTCCTTTCTCTCAATCAGAAGTATATGATATTGGACCTTCCCTCATGGTTAAGAGTCCATGCTTTCACTACAAAAGGCGCCGGTTCAATGGTTCAATCCCTGGTCAGAGAAGTAAGATCCCACATGTCCTGCCATGTGACCAAAAAAAAAAAAAAAAGTAGTATATGGTACTACTGTTACTTAAAAGCAGAATACCTATTTTTTTGCATCACGGTCGTACTGTTTCTCTTTTCTTTTTAACCTAAAGAAGTTGAAACCTTTGAAATAATTCTTACCTCTTGCTTCTTTTCTCATCCTTTCTGTCTCTCCACTTAAAACCTTAAAAAAAGTTTTTATTTCATCATTCTCCCATTTCCCAGCTCCTTGACTTTTTTAATATACTTAAGTATTTAAAAACAATTTCCTTTACTTAAAAAAAAATATTTATTTTTTGGTTACATTGGGTCTTTGTTGCTGTGCATGAGCTTTCTCTAGTTGTGGCAAGTGGAGGATACTTTGTTGTGATGTGGTGGCTTCTCTTTGGTGGAGCATGGGCTCTAGGCACGCAGGCTCATTAGTTACAGATCAAGGGATCATTAGTTGTGGATTGTGAGCTCTAGAGAATAGGCTCAGTGGTGTGGCACATGGAATTAATTGCTGCACGGCAAGTGGGATATTCCCAAGTCAGGGGTTGAACCCGTGTCTCCTGCATTGGCGGATTCTTAACCATTGGACCACCTGGGAAGTCCAAGAGGTTCCTTTTTAAAAGTACTTTGATTGTATGTTCCAAGAGAGTGTGTTCTTATTCATTCAGACTTAATTTCAGATGTTTATTGCTCATCCATTCCTTCCCTTTTATGTTGAAGTGCCGCTTGATGTAACAGATGAATCAGAACTACATGCACTTTCGTGGGTAAATATCAGAAACACGTTGAGTAAAAAAAGTTATTTGAAAATATTATTTGATATATTTCTGTAATCAGAAACTCTCATAGTATGTTGTAAAACTTGAAAACCCAAAACAGCAAATTCAGACTTAGTTACTTTTGGGGAGGAATGAGAGAGTAGGATTAGAGAGAGGAACATAAAGGGCTTTAAAGGGTATTATCATATACTTCTTAAGAATTGGATTAGCCAAAAATTCTTCTGGGTTTTTCCATAACATCTTACAGAAAAAACCCAATGAACTTCTTGGCCAGCACAATATATATTATATTCCTCAAAATGTGTATGAGAATTGGCCGGGAGCCTCAACATGTTCTGTCATGTGGTGGTGAGAAGTATTGAGTTTCAAATAGGAAAGAGTGTATTGACGATCTTCTTCCATGACATAACAACATGCAGAAGTTCCTGGAAGTTGAGGAAAGAGAGCTGGAGAAGACATGTGGATCACAAGTTTGGCTCTTTCTTGGGGACCCAGTACCACACCATTCTCTCTTGCCCTAACGAGACTCAAGTCACATTTGAGCCTTTCCAGCATGTGTCACAGTGGGTCTGAGTAAGCAGGGATACTAATCCCACTTGTTCTTTGAGATAAACTTAGAAATCATCTCTTCCAGGGAGTCTGCCCCTTTTCTCTTTACCCCTCATTTCCACCCTTTCCTTTGCCTTGGGTTCCTAAACCATCTTGTGTTTATAGCCTTAGTAGTTGTAAACTTATTGAAATATAATCAATCTATTTTTGTATCAGTTTTTTCTTTTAAACTCTAGATTTCTTTAGCCATGAGGTGAGATCGCAGAGGTATTACAGAGGTCAGTTAACTATTTTGTACTTTATTCAAAGAACAATAGGAAACCGTTGGAAGATTTTAAATATAGAGGTGGGCATGCTTGCTAAGCCGCTTCAGTTTGTCTGACTCTTTGTGACCCCGTGGACTGTAGCTTGACAGACTCCTCTGTCCATGGAATTTTCCAGGCAAGAATACTGGAATGAGTTGCCATTTCCTCCTCCAGGGGATCTTCCTGACCCGGGAATCAAACCCTGAGTCTCTTAAGTCTCTTGCATTGGCAGGCAGGTTCTTTACCCCTGGCGCCTCCTGGAAAGCCACAAATACAGAGGCAAAAAGATGTAATTTGAATTTTATGAAGATCATTCTAGCTACTGTTGGACTGTTGGATGGATTGGAAAGGTATAAGAGTAAATTAAGAGAAAACAGTTTGATAGTGGGCTCTGGAGCCCAGTTGCCTGTGGTCACTGTATACTAGCTGTGTAATCTTGGAAATGTTACATAACTTTTCTCTGCCTCAGTTTCCCCATCTCTAAGATAGCAATAAAACTGTACTATATCAGCGTTGCTGTGAAGGTAGAGTTAAAACAGCTTAGAATAGTATTTAGCATATAGTAAGCAGTTGGGAGGAGAAGGCAATGGCACCCCACTCCAGTACTCTTGCCTGGAAAATCCCATGGACGGAGGAGCCTGGTAGGCTGCAGTCCATGGGGTTGCTAAGAGTTCGGAACTACTGAGCAACTTCACTTTCACTTTTCACTTTCATGCATTGGAGAAGGAAATGGCAACCCACTTCAGTATTCTTGCCTGGAGAATCCCAGGGACGGGGGAGCCTAGTGGGCTGCCGTCTATGGGGTCGCACAGAGTCGGACACGACTGAAGTGACTTAGCAGCAGCAGCAGCAGAAAGCAGTTGGGAAATAGATAGGGAAACAGTGGAAACAGTGTCAGACTCTATTTTTGGGGGCTCCAGAATCACTGCAGATGGTGATTGCAGCCATGAAATTAAAAGACGCTTACTCCTTGGAAGAAAGTTACGACCGACCTAGATGGCATATTCAAAAGCAGAGACATTACTTTGCCAACAAAGGTCTGTCTAGTCAAGGCTGTGGTTTTTCCAGTGGTCATGTATGGATGTGAGAGTTGGACTGTGAAGAAAGCTGAGTGCCGAAGAATTGATGCTTTTGAACTGTGGTGTTGGAGAAGACTCTTGAGAGTCCCTTGGACTGCAAGGGGATCCAACCAGTCCATTCTAAAGGAGATCAGTCCTGGGTGTTCTTTGGAAGGAATGATGCTGAAGCTGAAACTCCAGTACCTTGGCCACCTCATGCGAAGAGTTGACTCATTGGATGACTGTGATGCTGGGAGGGATTGGGGGCAGGAGGAGAAGGGGACGACAGAGGATGAGATGGCTGGATGGCATCACTGACTGGATGGACGTGAGTCTGAGTGAACTCCGGGAGTTGGTGATGGACAGGGAGGCCTGGCGTGCTGCGATTCATGGGGTCGCAAGTTGGACACGACTGAGTGACTGAACTGAACTGAAGCAGTTGGAGGGCTTTCCCTGGTGGTTCAGATGGTAAAGAATCTGCCTGCAATGCAGGAGACCTGTGTTTGATCCCTGGGTTGGGAAGATCCCCTGGAAAAGGGAATGACAACCCACTCAAGTATTCTTGCCTGGAAATCCCATGGACAGAGGAGCCTGGCAGGCCCCAATCCATGAAGTTGTAAAGAATCTGACACAGCTGAGCAGCTGACACACAGCAGTTGGATGAGGCTTCTCAGGTGGTGCTAGTGGTAAAAAAAACCTGTCTGCCAGTGCAGGAGATGTAAGAGACGTGGGTTCGATCCTTGGGTTGGGAAGATCCCTTGGAGGAGGGCATGGCAACCCACTCCAGTGTTCTTGCCTGGAGAGTTCCATGGAAGAGGAGCCTGACTGGCTACAGTCCTTAGGGTCGCAAAGAGTCAGACATGACTGAAGCGATTTAGCACAGCATGAGCAGTTGGATGTTACCTATTATGTTCTTTAACAAATATTTGTGTGCTTAACTACATCTACTCTGGACCAGATGGCACTATTAAGCTGAATTTAACAAATGATGAAAACAAGTTCAAATTAATATATAGACAAAATTTTGGGTTATGATTACACCCCTAAGAATCTGAATATAAAACAAACTATTTGGCCATTATTATACGTTAGGATTCTAGAGATAATTTCTTTGGCCTTTTTTTTCTGCTTTTTTAAAAATCATAATGTAGATTTTAAAGTGTATATAGGGCTCTATAAAGTACTGGGGAACATTTTTTGAGTAAGAGAATCCCCAGTATAAGACTATATTCCCTGGTGGCTCAGCTGATAAAGAACCTGCCTGCCAATGCAGGAGACACAAGAGACTGGGGTTCAGTGCCTGAGTGGGGAGGATCCCCTGAAGAAGGAAATGGCAACTTTTCCAGGCAATTTTTGCCTAGAAAATTCTGCAGAGGAGACTGTGGGGCCCCAGTCAATGGGGTTGCAAAGAGTCAGACTAAGTGCTTGTGTGTGAGCGCACACACGTACACACAGTATAAGACTCTAGCTTTTGTTATGTTTCCCTGCTGTACTATGTAGTAATTAAAAAACTCATTCTGTGAACATGTATTAATATTAAATATGTTTCTATAATGAATGACCTTTTGGGTAAAATATGTCAGCTTTAGAGTTTAAAGAGCTTCTCTTTCTGTTTATTTTGTTGTTGTTTAGTCGCTAAGTCATGTTTGACTCTTTTGCGACCCCAGACTGTAGTCCATCAGGCTCCTGTGTCCATGGGATTTCTCAGGCAAAAATACTGAAGTGGGGTGCCATTTCCTTCTCCAGGGGAATCTTCCCGACCCAGTGATCAGACACAGGCAGATTCTTTACCACCAAGCTGCCAGAGAAGCCCTCTATTTATTTTTTTATTTCAATCGATTATAGTTTTTTTTTCTGAAAAGTTAAATTTTGTATTTTGTTGTATTAGAAAGTTGAAATAGTCACTCTTTTTTTCTTTTTTTCTCTTAAATTTTTTAGATTTATCTTTTAAATGGACTGTAATTGCTTTACAATGTTGTGTTAGTTTCTGCTGTACAGTAACGTGAATCAGTGAGTATATGTGTATTCTAGATAAAGGAGGCACAGTGATAATTGATGTGTAAAAGTGATGAATATTTGGGAGAAATTTGGAGTTTTGTTGTAATAGTATTTAAATCACTAACTTTCTAAAAACGGATAGTTTATATGTGTGTATATATATATATATATAGTGTTACATATTGAAGAATTTATAGTTGTCTTTGCACAAGAAAATTTTGGTAGTATTTAACTTTGGAAGTCTGATTCAGAGATACTTTTTAAATTTATAAATGTAATCAAAAAAGTGGCAAAGATTTAAGGAAAACAGTAACAAAGAAAATAAAAATAGAAGCAAGTGTACCTGTATGAGAAACCTTACAAAGAATGCTTGGTTCATATGAATGAATTCAAGCACTCTTAGCATGATCCATGTTTGTATTGAAACAAAACAGTTTTGTGTTTGTTCTTGTTCCAGTGTTAATGTTTGTTTACCTGCTTTATTTTTTACAGGGATGTACATGCAGTCTGTCTCTGGGATGATAAAGGCCCAGCAAAAATTCATCAGGCTTTAAAAGAAGATATTCTTGAGTTTATTAAGCAAGCACAGGCAGTAAGTTTTGCATCTTTATATTGTTTAAGACTTTACTCAGTATCATCCTGAAGTAATTTTAAAATATCACATAAACTTTGACACACTTGCTAGTTAAAATTTTTTAATGAAATGATAGTCATTTATTGTTTTCTCCTCCCATAGTGGCATTTCTTTCAAACAAATATTTAGTTACCTCAAGTAAAAGACACTATAAAGAATTTCATTCTTAGATATTCTTTAGAATCCCCCACCATTATTATTGGCCACATATCAGTCCACATAAATCTTTTTTTTTCTTCACAATTAATACCTCTTTTCAGGCTGACAGTAGTTTTTTTCGATTCTGAATAATTGTCTGACTGTATAATTCTTGGACTGTCTTTCGCATTGCTCCTGCTGAGCTGAAATTCAGTATTCTTGGGTTGGTACTGTGTACACATGTTTAATATTAAAATGAAGGCAGAGCTCATTTAGGTGTTTGTTTGTTTTGTCTTTACTGACACTTTTGTCTTTTGGGAAAAATTAATGCAGAGGTAAAGTGTTATTTCAGATCAACTCTGGCATCACTGATGCATTGTTTATCACTTTGAAGAAAGGCCTAAGAACATAAGGTTATTTTCCTTTCTATAAAATAAAGTTGGAAAATAGAGTTAGAATTTCTTATTCTTTATTTGAATTTTTGCATCGTTATCTTGTACATTAGTAAAAGTCTGTTAGAAATTTTGTTGAATATTAATGTTAGCAGTTGGAAATTAAAAATGAATATATGACTTGACTGAAATTGAGTAATGATTGGTATATATTTCATTCTGATGAAATAAGGATGATGTCACATTGGATATTACTTACAAAATGAAATGTCTTATTGTTGATACCATTAATTCTGCCATGTTGATCAGTGATTTTTTAAAAATTAGAGTTTTATACAAAAATTATCTTTTAATGAAAATAAATCATCTCAACTTTGCTTAGAAAAATTAAATCTTTCAATATCACAATTTAATCGAAAGATACATTTTTCTAGAACTGTTTAAGGAAAAATTGTTTCTTCTTGAATTGGAAAGCATATCAGCTTATCTGTTAATGACTTTTGATGAAGATAAATCATGTTTATTTCAAATCGACAAAGTATCATTCTTTAGTTTCTGGAAATGGGCTCAGAAAGAATCATCTTAGAAATATTTAGAAATATATTTCATACTAGAAAACAAAATATCTTCAGTGTTTCACTGTAACTTGATCCAAAAAGTTTGGAATGCAGACCTTAGCAAGAACTTGAAGCTAGGATTTAGCGCCAGTAATTCAGAGCAGTTAAATTTCAGGACCAGCAGTGCCAGACATAAGTATATAATTTTAAAACATTTTTAAGAAGATCTAGCTTTGTGAGTTTAGTAAACTCAATTTCTAGACTAATTGAGCTTATCTTCTTGCTGCTGCTTGCTGCTGCTGCGTCGCTTCAATTGTGTCTGACTCTCTGCGACCCCATAGACGGTAGCCCACCAGGCTCCCCTGTCCCTGGGATTCTCCAGGCAAGAACACTGGAGTGGGTTGCCATTTCCTTCTCCAATACATGAAAGTGAAAAGTGAAAGTGAAGTCGCTCAGTCGTGTCCGACTCTTAGCGACCCCGTGGACTGCAGCCTGCTAGGCTCCTCCGTCCATGGGATTTTCCAGGCAAGAGTACTGGACTGGGGTGCCATTGCCTTCTCTGGCTTTTCTGGTCAGGAAGGACCAAATCTCCCAAATGGGGCAGGTAGTGAGCATTAAAATGTTGATTATAACATTATTTTAAATGACAAAAAAGGGAAGTAAAAATAAATGTACAGTGCTTAGAAAGTTATTAGGATATTGAATTTTTTTCTTTTTTAAAGATTAACATGCTGCTAACTCACTTCAGTCGTGTCTGACTATGTGTGAACCCATAGACGGCAGCCCACCATGCTCCCCCGTGGAGTGGGTTGCCATTTCCTTCTCCAGTGCATGAAAGTGAAAAGTGAAAGTGAAGTCGCTCAGTCATGTCTGACTCTTAGCAATCCCATGGACTGCAGCCTACTAGGCTTCTCTGTCCATGGGATGTTCCAGGCAAGAGTACTGGAGTGGGGTGCCATTGCCTTCTCCGAAAGATTAACAGAACTCTCCTATTTGTACATAATTCTGTGACTTAGCATTTTGGGTTAGGCTCGCCTGATTTTGCCTAAGCTTATTAATGTGGCAGCAGTAAGGTGGTGGATCTGCAAGGACTGGATGGTCTAAGAGAGCTTTTTTTTTTAATTTCTGGTGTTTGGCACTGTACTGGCTTCCTTCTGGGGCTTTTTCCCCCTCGTGGTTTTTCGTTCTCAGGGAAACCAGTCTTTGAAGTGATAGTGGAGTCTTGCAAAACCTCTTGAGATCTTGGCTCAGAAGTATCAGAGTCACATCTGCAGCATTCTGTTGGTCATAGTTAATCACAGGACCTGCTAAAGTCCAGTGGAGAAATACATTAGGATCTTTTTTAAAAAAAATTGAGATAAACTTGCATACCAGAAAATTCCTTTTAAAACTTTATAATTTTGTGTGTTTATTGCCTAATTTTAGAATATTTTTATCAGCCCAGATTGGAGAAGGAAATGGTAACCCACTCCAGTATTCTTGCCTGGAGAATTCCATGAACAGAAGAGCCTGGTAGGCTACAGTCCGTGGGGTTACAAAGAGTCTGGCAAGACTGAGTGACTAACATATACATCAGCCCAGATATTAATAGAAACTCTGTACCCATTAGCAGTTACTCCCCCATAAACTCCTCCTTCCCTTTGCCAAACAGTAATCTACTTTCTGTTCCTGTGGATTTATTTATCCTAGACATTTCCTATAAATGGAATCCTATAATATTTGGCCTTTTATGACTAGCATCTTTTGCTTGGAGTAATGTTTTTCAAGTTTCATCTATGTTGTACCATTTAGCACTATTTCATTCTTATGGGTGGGTAATACTCCATTGTATGAAAGTGAAAGTGTTAGTCACTTAGTTGTGTGTCTGACTCTTTGTGATCCCATGGACTGGAGCCCACCAGGTTCCTCTGTCCATGGAATTCTCCAAGCAAGAATACTGGAGTGGGTTGCCATTTCCTTCCACAGGGGATCTGCCTGACCCAGGGATTGCATCCAGGTCTCCCACATTGCAGGCAGACTCTTTACCAACTGAGTCATCAGGAAAGACCTATTCCATTGTATGACTATGCTGTATTTTGTTTACCTATTTGTCATTGATAGACATTGGAGTGTTACTACTTTTTGTCTATTTTGAATAATGGTGCTGTGAACATTTGTGCACAAGTTTTGTTTTAGGTATAATTGACATATAACGTTATGCTAGTTTCAGGTATACAACAAAGTTATTTGATATTTGTATATTTTGTAAAATGATATGTACGTATTGCAAAATGATTACCACAATAAGTCTACTTCATATCCATCACCACACATAGTTACAAAATTTTTTTCTTATGATGAGAACTTTCAAGATTTACTTTTCTTAGCAACTTTCAAATGTGTGCTGTTCTATTACTAACTGTAGTCACCATGCTCTATTGAGTTGGTCAAAAGGTTCCTTTTGTTTTTAAGTAAAAATGAGACACATTTTTCATTTTCACCAAAAACTTTATTGAACAACGTATTCACTTTGTTCCATTTGTTGTTGTTGTTTAGTCGGTAAGTGATGCTCAACTCTTTGTAACACTGTTGATTGGCAGGAGAATTTTTTATTGCTGAGCCACCAGGGAAGACCCTTTTATGCCAGTACCATACTGTTTTAATTCTAGCTTTGTAAAGTAATTTGCAGTCAGGAAGCATGATGCCTCCAGCTTTGTTATTTCTCAGGACTACTTTGGCTATCCAGGGTCTTTTATAGTTCTACAAATTTTAGTATTCTTGGTACTATTTCTGTGAAAAATGTCATTAAAATTCTGATAGATATTATAACAAACCTATACTACTTTGAGTAGAGGGGACATTTTAACAATAGAATTTTAACAATCTGTAAGCACAGAATATCTTTGCATTTATTTGTGTCTTAGTTTCTTTTATCAGTGTTTCAGTGTAGGTCTTTTACCTCTTAAATTTATTAATGTTCTTAGATATTTTGTTCTTTCAGATGAGATTTTAACTGGAATATTTTCCCCCTAATATCTTTTTGATAGTTTGTTATTAGTGTATAAAAACTCAGGAGATTTTTATATATTGATTTTTCCAACCTGTAATTTTACTGAATTTATTTATTTCTTAATGGAGTCTCTAGTGTTTTCTATATATAGTATCATGTCATCAACAAGTAGTGACAGTTTTACTTCTTTCTTTCCAATTAGGGTGCCTTTTATTTCTTTTTCCTAACTAATTGCTCTGGATAAGACTTCCAGTAGTGTTGGATAGGAATGGTAAGAGTAGGCATCCTTGTCTTATTCCTGATCTTAGAAGAATAGCTTTCAACTTTTTACCATTGAATGTAATGTTAGCTTAGGGCTTGTTCTTTATTAAGTTGAGGTACATTCCCTCTATACCTACTTTGTTGAAAGTTTTTAATCATAAATATATGTTGAGTTTTGTCAAATGCTTTTTTCTGTATCCATTGAGATGATCATGGTTTTAATTCATTTTGTTAATGTGGTGTATCACATTCATTACTTTTTAAGTGTGGACCCATTCTTAAATGCCTGAAATAAAATCCTACTTGATCATGGTGTATGATGCTGTGGAATTTGGCTTGCTGATTTTTTTTCAGAATTCCTTATATCGATATTCATCAGCGATTCTGATTTGTAATTTTATTTTGGCTTCCTTGTCTGATTTTGGGATTTGGGTAATGCTAGGCTAATAAATGAGTTTGGAAGTGTTCCCTCCTATTCTGTTTTCTAAAAGAGTTTGAGAAGGATTAGTATTAGTTCTACTTTTTTTTTTTCGTGTATTGGTTTTGCCATACATCAACATGAGTCCGCCACAGGTACACACGGGTTCCCCATCCTGAACCCCCCTCCCTCCTCCCTCCCCGTACCATCCCTCCCGGTCATCTAGTGCACCAGCCCCAAGCATCCAGTATCATGCATCAAACCTGGACTGGCGATTCATTTCATATATGATAGTATACATGTTTCAATGCCATTCTCCCAAATCATCCCACCCTCTCCCTCTCCCACAGAGTCCAAAAGACTGTTCTATACATCTGTGTCTCTTCTGCTGTCTCGCATACAGGGTTATCGTTACCATCTTTCTAAATTCCATATATATGCGTTAGTATAGTGTATTGGTGTTTTTCTTTCTGGCTTGCTTCACTCTGTATAAGAGGCTCCAGTTTAGTTCTACTTTAAATGTTTGATAAATTCAGCAGTGAAACCATCTGATCTTGGACTTTATTTGTTGGCAATATTTTTTTCTACGAAACGCATTTGTAATTGGTGGATTAGAATGAAAACTGTTTCCTTTTCCATTTGGATCTGTGTTTGTGAGCTTTTTTTTTTTTTTTTAACTTTTTATTTTGTGTTGTGATATAGCCAGTTAACACTGTGACAGTAGTTTCAGGGGAACTGAGAGGGACTCAGCCATACATATACATGTATCTGTCTCCTGCAGAGTCCCCTCCCACCCAGGCTTCCACATAACATTGAGAAGAATTATACAGTGCTTTTTAGTAGGCCCTTGTTGGTTATCCATTTTATTATTTTTTAAAGTGTATTAATTTTTAATTGAAGTATAATCGCTTTATAATATTATGTGGGTTTCTACCATACATCAATACTATTTTAAATATAGCAGTGTGTATATGTCAATCTCGAACTACCTACTTAGCCCTTCCCCCACTACTGCTACTGCTGCTAAGTCACTTCAGTCGTGTCTGACTCTGTGTGACTCCATAGACGGCAGCCCACCAGGCTCCCCTGTCCCTGGGATTCTCTAGGCAAGAACACTGGAGTGGGTTGCCATTTCCTTCTCCAATGCATGAAAGTGAAAAGTGAAAGTGACGTCACTCAGTCATGTCTGACTCTTCGCGACCCCATGGACTGCAGCCTACCCGGCTCCTCCATCCATGGGATTTTCCAGGCAGGAGTACTGGAGTGGGGTGCCATTGCTTTCTCCATTCTTCTCCTACCCCCTTGCAACTTTAAGTTTGTTCTCTTAGTCTGTGAGTCTGTTTCTGTTTTGTAAGTAAGTTTATTTGTATCATTTCTTTTATTTTTTTAACATTTAGATTATAAATCTTTATTAATCTTTTTAATGGTATCTTCCACCTTTCTTGTTTTGTTTGTAATGGATTTCTCCATCCAGAAACTGATTAGCCAGTTCTTTTTATTTTGGACACTTAGTTTATTTGGACTTTATTTTGAATTATACTTTGGAGTAAGGATCTAACTTCATTCTTTTTCCAAAAAGCTAACCAGTTTTCTCAAGATCATTTTTTTAAACTTTTTGTTTTGTATTGGAGTATAGCTGATTAACAGTGTGGTAGTTTCAGGTGAACAGCAAAGGGACTCAGCCACATATATACATGTATCTGTTCTTCCCCAATCTCCCCTCCCATCCAGACTGCCACATAGTATTGAACAGAGTTCCATGTGTTATATAGCAGGTATTTTTTGGTTATCCATTTTAAATATAGCAGTGTGTACAGGTAACCGTAAGTTTGTCCTTTTAAGTCTATGAGTCTTTCTGTTTTATAAGTAAATTCATTTGTATCATTTCTTTTTAGAGTCCATATAGAAGGGACGTTCTATGATATTTCTCCTTCTCTGTCTTCCTTCACTCGGTGTGACAATCTCTCAGTCCATTCATGTTGCTGCAAATGGCATTATTTCGCTCTTTCTAATGGCTGAGTAATATTCCATTATATATATGTCCACATCTTCTTTATCCATTCCTCTGTTGACTGGCATTTAGGTTGGTTCCATGTCTTGGCTATTAAACAGTGCTTCAGTGAGCACAGGTGCTTGTATCTTTTTGGATCATTTTTTTCTCCAGATACGTGCTCAGGAATGGGACTGCAGGGTCATATGGTAGCTTTATTTTTATTCTTTTTAAGGAACCTCCATACTGGTCTCTATAGTGTATCTACCTGTTTACATTCCCACCAACAGTGTAGGAGGGTTACCTTCTCTACAAACCCTCTCCAGCATTTATGTTTATGGATTTTTTGATGATAGCCATTTTGACTGGTGTAAAGTGATATTTCATTGTAGTTCTGGTTTGCATTTCTCTGTAAATTAGTGTTGTTGAACATCTTTTTATGTTCTCTTGGCCATCTGTATGTCTTCTTTGGAGAAATGCCTATTTAACGCTTCTGCCCAATATTTGATTGGGTTGTTTGTTTTGATGTTGTTAAGCATTATGAGGTATTTGTAAATTCTGGAGACCCTTGTTTTCCACATCATTTCCCAGTTTGTGGGCTCTCTTTTTGTTTTTCTGTGGTTCCCTTTGCTGTGTGAACCCTTTTGCTTTAAGTATATCCTGTTTGTTCATTTTTGCTTTTATGTCCATTATTCTGTGAGATGGATCAAAAAAGATATTGCTGCCATTTATGTCAGAGAGTGTTCTACCTGTTTTCCTCTAGGAGTTTTATAGTGTCCAGTCTCACATTTAGGTCTCCAATCCATTTTGAGCTTATTTTTGTGTATGGTATTAAAGAATTATCTTTTTTTTTTTTTTACATGTAGCTGTCCAGTTTCCCAGCGCCATTTGTTGAACGGTGTCTTTCCAACATGTAGTCTTGCCTCTTTTGCCATAGATTAATTGACCGTAAGTGCATGGATTTATTTCTGGGTTTTCTATTCTGTTCCATTGATTTATATTTCTGTTTTTTGTGCCAGGACCATACTGTTTTGATGGCTGTAGCTTGTAGTATAGTCTGAAGTTAGGGAGTCTGATTTCCTCTAACTCTGTTTTTCTTTCCCAAGGTTGCCCGGCTGTTCGGTATCTTATGTGTCTTTATATAGATTTTAAGATTTTTTTGTTCTAGTTCTATGAAAAATATCATTGGTAATTTGATAGAGATTGCATTGGATCTGTAGATTGCCTTAGGCAGTATAGTTATTTTGACAATATTGATTCTTCCAACACATGAACGTGGTATGACTTTCCATCTGTTTGTCTTTTTCTTTCAACAGTGTCTTGCAGTTTTGGGGGTACAAGTCTTTTGTCCATTTAGGTAGGTTTATTTGTAGGTATTTTATTCTTTTTGATGTGATGGTAAATGTAATTGTTCCTTGAATTTTTCTTTCCAGTCTTTCATTGTTAGTGTATAGAAATGCAACAGGTTACTGTGTATTAATTTTGTAACCTGCACCTTTACTAAACTCAGTGATGAGCACTAGTAGTTTTTTGTTGGCATCTTTAGGATCTTCTATGTATAGTATTACTTTCTGCAAACAGTGACAGTTTAACTTCTTTTCCAATATAGATTCCCTTTACTTTCTTTTCTTCTCTGATTGCTGTAGCAAGGACTTTGAAAACTATGTTGAATAAAGGTGAGAGTAGACATCCTAGTCTTTTTCCTGATCTTAGAGGAAATACTTTCAGCTTTTCACCATTGAATATGATGTTACTTACAGGTTTGTCGTATATGGCCTTTATTCTGTTCAAGTTATGTTCCCTCTGTGCCCACTCTCTGGAGAGTTTTTATCATAAAATGGGTTCTGAATTTTGTGAAAATTTTCTGCATCTATTGAGATGATCATACTGTTTTTATTCTTCAATGTGTTGATGTGACGTGTCATATAGATTGATGTGCGGATATTGAAAAATCCTTGTATCCCTGGGATGAATCCCTCTTGATCATGGTGAATGATCTTTTTAATGTATTGTTGGATAGAATGAGTTTGGAAGTTGGAAGTTTTCCTTCCTCATCAATTTTTTGGGAACGGTTTCAGAAGCATAGATGTGAACTCTTCTCTAAATGTTAATCTTCTCTAAATGACAGTCACGGTTGGAATTTCAGTGCTTGTGATTGGTCTGTTCATACTTTCTGTTTCTTCCCTATTCGGTCTAGGGATACTGTACCTTTCTAAGAATTTGTCCATTTCTTCCAGGTTGTCCATTTTATTAGCATACAGTTGCTCATAGTAGTCTCATATGATCCTTGGTTTCTTTGGAGTCAGTTGTAACTTTTTCATTTATAATTTTATTGCTTTGAGTCTTCACCCTTTTTATATTGCTGAGTCTGGCTAAAGGTTTATCAATTTTGTTTATTTTTTCAAAGAGCCAGCTTTCAGTTCATTGACCTTTGTGATTGTTTTGTCTCTATTTTATTTATTTCTGCCAAGATGTTTATAATTTGTTTCCCTCTACTACCTTTAGGTTTTGTTTGTCCTCCTTTCTCTAGTTTCTTTAGGTGTAGCTTAGGTTCTTTGAGATTTTTCTTGTTTCTTGATTGTATTGCTGTAAACTTGTTTCTTAGAACTGCTTTTGCTTCATCCCATACGTTTTGGACCATTGTGCTTTCATCATTATTGTCCCTAGTTATTTTTTAATTTTCGCTTTCATTTCTTCAGTGATCAATTGGTTGTTTAGTAACATATTGTTTAGCTGGCACATGTTTGTGTTTTTTACAGTTTTTTTTCCCCTTGTTTATTTCTAGTCTCAGTGTTATGATCAGACTAGATACTGGATATGATTTCAGTTTTCTTAAATTTACCAAGGTTCACGTTGTGACCCAGCATGTGATCAGTTCTGGAGGATGTTCTGTGTGCACTGAGAAGAATGTATAGTCTGCTGCTTTTCGGTGGAGGGCTCTATAAATATCACTTAAGTCTATCAGATCTAATGTGTCATTTATTTAAGGCCTGTGTTTCCTTATAAATTTTCTGTGGATGATCTGTGCATTAATGAAAGTGGGATGTTTAAGCCCCCCACTATTATTGTGTTGCTGTCAATTTCTTCCTTTATAGTTATTAGTATTTGCCTTATATGTTGAGTGCTTATTTACTTATAATTGTTATATCTTCTTCTTGGATTGATCCCTTGATCATTATGTGCTGTCCTACTTTGTCTCCTACAACAGTCTGTGTTTTAAAGTCTGTTTTGTCTGCTATGAATATTGCTACTCTGGCTTTTGATTTCCATTTGTATGGACTACCTTCTCCCATTTGTTTACTTTCAGTCTGTAAGTATCCCTAGATCTGAGGTAGGTCTCTTGTAGATATGGGTCTTATTTTTCTATTCGCCCAGCCAGTCTGTGTCTTTCGCTTCTGCATTTAATACATTTACATTTAACGTAACTATGAATATGTATGATCCTATTGGGCTCCCTTGGTGGCACCACTTTCTAAATTGTTTTAGGCTTATTTTTATATGTTTTTCTTTCTCTTGTGTTTCCTTCCTAGAGAAATTTCTTTAGCATTTGTTGTAAAGCTGGTTTTGTGGTGCTGAATGCTCTTAACTTTTGCTTGTCTGTAAAGCTTTGGATTTTTCTATCAAATCTAAACAAGATCCTTGCTGGGTAGAGTTTTCTTGCTTATAGGTTCTTTCCTTCCATCACTTTAAATATACTGTGCCACTCTCTTCTGACTTGCAGAGTTTCTGTTGAGAAATCAGCTGATAATCATATGGGAGTTCCTTTGTATGTCTTTTGTGTGTGTGTCATTTTTCCCTTATTGCTTTTAATATTTCATGTTTATCTTTAATTTTTGGCAGTTTGATTGCTATGTGTCTCAGTGTTTTCATCTTTGGGTTTATCCTATCTGGGACTCTCTGCTTCCTAGACTTTGTTGACTATTTCTTTTCCCATGTTAGGGAGGTTTTCATCTGTTATCTCTTCAAATACTTTCCTGAGTCCTTTCTCTCTCTTCTCCTTCTGGGACCCCTATAATACAAAAGTTGGTGTGTTTTAGGTTGTCCCAGGGGTCTTTAGGCTGTACTTTTTTTTTTTTTTTTCATTCTTCTTTTATATTCTGTTTTGAAGCAGTGATTTCAGCCATTCCATCTTCCAGGTCACTTATCCATTCTCTTACCACAATTATTTTGTTATTCTTTCTAGTGTGTTGTCTATCTCTGTTGGTTCTCACTTTAGTTCTTCTAGGTCTTTGGTGAACATTTCTTACATCCTCTCCATTCTCTTTTGAAGATTCTGGATCATCTTCACTGTTATTATCCTGAATTCTTTTTCTGGAAGGTTGCTTATCTCCATATCGTTTAATTGCTTTTCTGGATTTTATCTTGTTCCTTCATCTGGGATGTAATCCTCTGCCTTTTCATTTTATTTAACTTTTTGTGATTGTTGTTCTTATTCTGGAGGCAGCAGAATTGTAGTTCTTCTTGGTTCTTCTGTCTGCCGTCTGGTGGATGAGGCTGTCTAAGAGGACTGCGCAAGCTTCCTCATGGGAGGGACTGTCAGTGGGAAAAACTGGGTCTTGCTCTGGTGGGCAGCACCATGATCAATAAAACTTTAATCCCATTTTATGCTAATGGATGGGCTGTGCTCCCTCCTTGTTAGTTGTTTAGCCTGAAGCAACCCAGCCCTGGAGTCTGTAGGCTCTATTGTAGGGCAGACGGCATCCTCCAGTGTCAGTGGCACTTTCTAGAATTGCTGCTGTCAGTGTCATGGTGAGCCACTGCCACCTCACACCTCTGCAGGAGACCCTCCAACAGTAGCAGGTAAGTCTGGCTCAATCTCCTGTGGGATCACTACTCCTTTCTTGTGGTTCTTTATGCACACAAGATTTTGTGTATGCCCTCCAGGAGTGCAAAGTCTGTTTTCCACAATCCTGTGGAAGTTCTATTATCAAATCCCACTGGCCTTCAGTTTCCCTGGGAATTCCTTGTCCCTTTGCCAGAATCTCCAGGCTGGGAAGCTTGATGTGGAGCTCAGAACCTTTGCAATAGTGAGAAAACTTTTTTGATGTTATTGTTCTCCAGTTTGTGGGCCGCCCACCTCATAGGTATAGAGTTTGATTTTATTGCGATTGTGCCCCTCCTGGCATCTCGTTGCAACTTTTCCTTTGTCTTTTGTATCTTCCTTTGGTGAGTCCCAACATCCTCTTGTTGACAGTTGTTCAACAGTTAGTGTGATTTCAGTGCTCTTGCAGGAGATGAGCACACGTCCTTCGCTCTACCATCTTGAACCAATCTCCCTTGTTGGGAATTTTTAAATTGTGAATGAAGTATTAATAACTTACAGGTAATCTGTTTACATTTCTTTTTCTTCAGAAAAAGGTTTTGGTTGATTGTATGTTTCTAGAGATTTATCCATTTCTAGTAGGTTGTCAAGTTTGTTGGCATTCAATAGTTCATAGTAGTCTCTTATGATCCTTTTTATATCTGTGGTATCAGTTGCAGTGTCTCCTCTTACAGCTCTGAATTGAGATATTTGAATCCTCTCTCTTTTTTTGGTAAGTGTGCGTAAGTTTTTGGTGAACATTTTCTTATTTTGGTAGACAGACATTTATAGTAGCATTGTACATGATAGCCAAAAGTTGGAAATGATCCACATGTTCACTAGTGAACAAGTAGATAAATAAAATGTTATGTCCATAAAATGGAATAGTATTTAGGAAGAAAGTACTGACCTATAATACTACGTGGATGAGCCCTGAAAACACTGTGGCGTGTAAAAGAAGTCAGTCATAAAAGTCTACATATTATATAGTTTCATCCATATGAAAGCCCAGAACAGGCAAATATATAGACACAGAAAATAAATTAGTGATTACGTAGGGCTAGGTGAGGAGGGCACAGCCAAGAAAGGAGAAGGGTAGGAAGGTAATAGCTAAAGGATATAGGATTTTTTTTTAATTAAAATATAATTCACACATAACATTTTATTAGTATACAATGTAGTGATTCAACATCTGTATATATTGTAAAATGTTCATTATAATAATGAACGTTATTATATGTTCACTATATGTGAACATGTTTTTTTTTCTTGTGTATATACATATGTTTTAATTTCTTTTAAGTATAATTTAGAGTATACAGTAACTTAAATTTGTGGCATGAATATGTTTTATTTTTCTTTTAGCACTTGTGTTTATTTAAAAATTATTCTTTTTTTTTCCAGCGAGTACTGAGCCATCAAGATGATACAGCTTTGCTAAAAGCTTACATTGTTGAATGGCGAAAATTTTTTACACAGTGTGATATTTTACCGAAGCCTTTCTGTCAACTAGAGATTACTTTAATGGGTAAACAGGGCAGCAATAAAAAATCAAATGTAGAAGACAGTATTGTTCGAAAGGTAAGTCAGTTTCCTCAGTTTTCCCTAATATTCTTCAGAAGTAGGGTGAGTTGAAGACTTTCAAAATTTGCACTGAAATGGGTTTTTCTACTTCACATGTAAACAAACTCTTGTTCAGCTTTTGCTGCGTTTTATTGAATAATATTGCTTCTTTTTTATTTAGTTTTGGTTCTGTCTTCTTTAATGTGGTCTTAAGCTGTAGATCTGTGTTCAGACATTACCTCCTTTGCTTTTCCTTTTCACTTTCTCCTTTTCCTAGTTTTATCTTCAGAATTTTATTTCCTTCTTTTTTATACTTTTACTTTTTTATAAATTAAATTACTTTTTTGTCTGTTCAAAAAACCCTTCCATTAATATATTACCTTCTGGAATTTTTGTGTTTAATTGTGGCTAAACTGCCATAAAAACTCTGTGCCCAGTGACAACTCATGAATTAATAGAAAGAACTCAGCTCTGAAATTGAAGAATCCCAAATTTCCCTTTCAGTTCTTCAATCAGTTACAACCTAACTTTGCTGTCCTTGTTTTTCATATGTATTTAATACATATGTATTTCTACTTGTGAGAATCAAATGGAACCACAGATTTTAAAAGTAAAAAATTGGCCATTTGAACGTTGAACAACTCACTGGTTATAGCAACCAACATAGGCATTCAAATAGTGGCCTGTACTTTGTTGCCTTTTCCCAGCCTTAAAGTTTGTGCTAATACTGACAGCATATTCATGAGTATGTGTGTGCTTTTTCCATAAATAGAAAATTTATAAGGTGAATTTGTATATTCTTTTGAGATTTATCAAACATATTTTCAATGTATCCTTTTCCCATTTATCATATATTTATACAAATATGCATATGAACGTCCCAAACACATATCATTATTTCTGAAATTCTACCTTCAAACTATGTAGAGAAGGTAACATTTTCCATGTATTACCATGTTTAATTTTGCAACAAACACTTGAAATTATACTGTTATTTTCACTATTTTCCAGTTGAGAAGCAGATACATAAGTAACAGCTGGAATTCAAATCCAGTTGTGTTTGACTCTAACAAACACTTGTTCTTTGCTGTTGTTTACCAGATGATATTTACCAAATTTAAATATATTGGTTTCCTATAGTATTCAAGTGAATGTAGGACTAAGAGTTTGCTTTCCTTTATTAGCATTTGTACTTAAAATTTTTGTGTGTATATATGGTACTTGGTATATTAGTAATTGAAATGATTGCCTATTTTGTTCTTTCTTTGCTAGCTCATGCTTGATACATGGAATGAATCAATCTTTTCAAATATAAAAAACAGACTTCAAGATAGTGCAATGAAGCTGGTCCATGCTGAAAGGTTAGGAGAAGCTTTTGATTCTCAGCTTGTCATTGGAGTAAGAGAATCCTATGGTATGTTCTGAACTTTATGATCAAATACCCTTTTCATGGAAATGCTAAGACAATTATAGAATAGTACTATCACAGTTACATTTGTTAGCATATAGTGACATCTGCTTTTAGTGCCCTATGCTTTAAGAGTACAGAAAAGATATTCTTCAATGAAACCTGGAAAAATTCGTATTTGTGTAGTTAATATTTATTTTCTCCATTTCACTCATCTCTTAGCTAGTTAATCTTTGTAGCTATGTAAATTAGAGAAACATAGTCTTAAAACTCTAACTTATAAAAGGTAACCATTTTTTTAACTTATATTTTTAGGGCATCAGTTAATTTCATGTGTGTATATTCCTTTCCAGACTTTTCTTAGTCATTCAGTCAAATCCTCTGTTTCCTCATGGAGGTCTTTCCTAATTCCCAGACTAGGTTAGGTGCTTCTTAGTACCTGTGCTTTCCTGTCATAATACTTTAGCATTTTTAACTGTGTTCTTGACACTGTATCTTTACTGATCATAGAATGTCTGACACAAACGAGTTTTCAATAAGAAGATTTTATATTAATGAACCTTTGGTTATCTTTGACTTGCTTTCTGTGTTGCCCTTGTATTTCTTTAGATATAAAGTCTAGATTTTCTTTAGCCATGTCCCTGAAATTTCTTCCTTTTTATTTCAATTGCCACCAGGTTAGACTTCTTTAATTTCTACTTCTCATGGATGGAGGAGCCTGGTAGGCTGCAGTCCATGGGGTTGCTAGGAGTCGGACATGACTGAGCGACCTCACTTTCACTTTTCACTTTCATGCGTTGGAGAAGGAAATGGCAACCCTCTCCAGTGTTCTTGCCTGGAGAATCCCAGGGATGAGGGAGCCTGGTGGGCTGCCATCTCTGGGGTCGCAGAGAGTTGGACACGACTGAAGCAACTTAGCAGCAGCAGCAGCAGACTTTTGAAACAGTCTTCTTATAGTGAGACTGTTGCTATCATTTAACCCATATACTTTCACAAGATTAACTTTTAAGTACTGTTGTATTGGTATTACCCATGTAATGGTATGCCATGCTAAATTTAGGTTACTTAGCCAGAGAGTTGAGGTTCTCCATAACCATTCCCAGCTTGCCATTCAGCCTTATCTTCTATTAACCTTACAATCCATTCAGACAACCTTGTTGTATCTTGATTTAATCTAGTATTGTTCTACTTCTGAGTATTTACTAACCAGTGTAAATGCTAATTTGTTCCAAAAGACTGAATTCAAATCCCATCTTTTCTGTGAGTGGTTTCTTGATCATCCAGTTATTAATCAGTCTCATTCCTATTCAGAAATAGTTCACATTTTCTGTACTATGTGTCACTTTACTCCTTTATGTTGTTACCTTTTCAAGTCTTTTATAGAGAAGGATTTTGTCTTATATGACTGTACGTTCTTATGGGCATGGTCACAGTCCCTTGAACATGACTCCTCAATATTTGTTTTTCATTTATTGTACTCAGAATACTGATTTCAATCATAATTAGAGTAAAATTTTATTTTTTGTTTTTCAGTTAACCTTTGTTCTAATCCAGAGGATAAGCTCCAAATTTATAGGGACAATTTTGAGAAGGCATACTTGGATTCAACAGAGAGATTTTATAGAACACAGGCACCCTCGTATTTACAACAAAATGGTGTACAGAATTATATGAAATATGTAAGTCAGAACCTAGTATATGTGATCATTTGAGCTGTTTTCTTGATGTTCTTAAAATGATTGCTATTTTGCTTCTGGACAGGCAGATGCTAAATTGAAAGAAGAAGAAAAACGAGCCCTACGTTATTTAGAAACAAGACGAGAATGTAACTCTGTTGAAGCAGTAAGTAATTTTGTAGTTTGTTTTTTGAGATTATTGAAGGCAGTGGTACGCCACTCCAGTACTCTTGCCTGGAAAATCTCATGGACAGAGGAGCCCGGTGGGCTGCAGTCCATGGGGTTGCTAAGAGTCGGACACGACTGAGCGACTTCACTTTCACTTTTCACTTTCCTGCATCAGAGAAGGAAACGGCAACCCACTCCAGTGTTCTTGCCTAGAGAATCCCAGAGACGGGGGAGCCTGGTGGGCTGCCATCCGTGGGGTCGCACAGAGTCGGAGACGACTGAAGTGACTTAGCAGCAGCAGCAAAGTGCAATAGCACAGGGGTGGCAAATATATGATGCAAGTAACATTATTTATCATTTCTCACTCCTGTGACCAGTATTACTAATTGATTATAGTATTCTTTCCCAGTGAGCCAAAGCACAGCTTCAGAAGGCACCTTATTCAGAACTCATTGTTTTCCACAGAGGTGATGTGTAAGATAAAATCTGTTTGCCATCCCTGCTCTAGACTTTTCTATATTTATTTAGTTTTTAATCAGTCACCTTTTATTATCTTTTGTGCATACCTAAAGTTAATCATAGTATGGATTTTCAGGTGGCAAGTAAAATATGCTCCTGAGAGATACAGTTGATTCTCACTATTCATGGTAATTACATTTTATAAAATAGTGGCTGCAAACATCAAATGAGTGAGCACCAAATCATTACTACAAGGGGATATTTCTTCTTACTATGGGAAGGTGTTTTCATACTTCTCTTGTAGGAAATAAAATATTAATGACTTGGTAAAAGAACATCAGTCTTCTATATAGTTTTTGTTTTATATTGTAAGTTCCTCAGTTTAAAAAAATGACCAGAGGTACTTGCCATGCTACAGTATATATTCTGGTGTTTTCTTTTACAGGGAGGGTGACAGTGTGCTTTGTTAAGGAATTTAAGAATCAAATTTAATGTAGAAGTAATATTTCCTCTAGTTCCTTTCAGTCTTTGGAGCCTACAAACTAAATTTAGATTTACATTCAAAAATGTAATATTCAAGTTTGCTTACAACCAGACTTTTCAACTACAGTTGGGATTTCTTTTTTCTTACTTCTGATTTTTCTTTGGCTTCTTCCATCTTGAGTGATAGTGATGTTTTATTTGTTCAGTAATTGGACTGAGTTGGACCTTTTTTCTCTTGTTTGTTTTGCTTTTTATTATGTGCGGTACATTTCCTCTTTCAAATAACTCTGGTACTGGCAGAAAAGGGAGCATTTATAATGGTTGTTTTTAGAAGTTCTCTGTAGAGATTTAAAACCAGTCTTGGTAGCTCCTGGTAGCTCAGCTGGTTAAGAATCCACCTGCAATGCAGGAGACCTTGGTTTGATTCCCAGGTTGGGAAGATCCGCTGGAGAAGGGATAGGCTACCCACTCCAGTATTCTGGCCTGGAGATTTCCATTGCGTTGCAGAGTCAGACACCACTGAGTGACTTTCACTTGAGCTTCATTCAGAAGTTAGGGAACGCCATTGAATATTTTTAAAACAAGTATGCCATGTTCAAAGTTATCCCTCAGAAAGATTAATCTAGTGACAATATGAAAGATTAATTGGAGTGGGTAATAGCTTGGGTTAGAAGTGGGAGGTTTTTGCAATAATTCAAGCTGGGTATTTGGAGTACCAAATAGGTTATAGCAATGGGAATGGAAAGATAGAGGGTAGAAACAGACTTCCCAGAGGTGGAACATTATGTCTTATGAATTGGGATGAAATAGTGAAAGTCAACAATGTTTCTGAGGTTTTGGCTTAGGAGAATCATGCTGCTGCAAAGAGACTTGGTTTAATAATATATCTTGGTAGTGAGGGAGAAAGATGAGTTTAGTTAGAGGGATTTGAATATTTTGGGTTGATTGGTCTGCATATATGACTTGATGGGGATGTTGTAATTTTGTAAGGTAGAATTGTTCTTATACTATAGTTTATACGTCTTAGTTGTATCATATTTATACTAAACTGAACAGAAATTCAACTATAGAGGTCTAATTAATAGGGTGAATAAGATAGAGGAAGAAAAAGAGAATGAGGAAGGTAGAGATAAACAAATACACATGAAAGCTTATATAGAGCAGTTAATTCTCCCTCTCTACTTTAAAATACACATATATACATTTTGGGAAAAAACTTGAGATAGAAGATGTGAACTTGCTCTTTCAAAGAATCCAAGTAGTATGAACATCTTACCACACTGAATGATTTTAGAGTCTAAAGATAAGTTTTTGTTTTGTTTCAAGAAAGATCCTAAGTGCAATATAATATGCTTGCAAAGAAATGGTGCTTTACTGGGGAGATGAGAAGTCTGTCTGTATGGTTTGTTTTTATTTTCTGTTTATTTTTATAAATTAACTATTCTGATTGAAATATAACATATATACAGAAAAGTGTACAAAAATCTCAGGTTAATAAGTGAATTATCACAAAGTGAACGTACCTGTGAAATCACCAGAACAAGAATTATCAGCAATTAAGAGCCTTCCGTCATGCTCCTCCAAATTATTATTACCATCTTTTTTTCCCAAAGGTTATCACTTTTCTAACTTTTAGGAACATAGATTAATATTAATCAGTGACCACTATATAGTTTGTACAGCAAAATTTGGTGCAGAGAAGACATTAAGCATGAAAACTGTGGACTTAACTGTAACATTGGGAATTTAAGGCTTAATGCAGATACATTATTATATTTCTCATTGAGCTAAGGCTATTATACTACATACATAATATTTGTTATATATTTGTTAATTTACAGTTTCTGTTTCCAAGAGAAATGACATGTTAAGATGAAATAAGTTCTAATAGAAGGAACAGTAAACCAAAAAATCATGAAGTCCTGGGTTCTAATTTAAAATTCCACAAAGTATGAACAGTATTATTTGAATAGTTACTAAGAAAAGAATTACTGCCATCCCTGAAAATTATTTAGACCAAATTTACTACCCTAAACTCTGTTTTAGAGGAATTATGAGCCATCAGAAAATGGTATGCTATATCTTAATGCTTTATTGATACTGATTTTAATCAATACTTACCTGTTAAGCTATTCTTACTAGTGGAGGACAGTTGTCTATCAGTTCATATGGGGATACAGATATGCACGATGCATACACAACAGTACACACGAAGGTTTAATTTTAAAATATGTACATTTTTGACATTTGTGTTTTCTCTGAAAATTAGGAAATTATTATGATATATCAGTTACCTTGTTTGAAAGTTGTAAGACTTACTCTTTAAAACCTGATTATTTTCCAGTATATGCAAGAAAACAGATTTCTGGACTAGTATTCTATGTAACAAAGCAAGTCTTACCTAAGTAGTACCCAGTTATGTAGCCAGGCCTAATAAAGACCAAATACACATTTCAAGTAATATTCATATAGTGCTTAGTTTACTGAATTTCTTCCTTGTTTATAAGAGTTTTATTTTGTTGTTTGGGGGTATTCCAAACATCTGATTATATTTTTCTAGTATAAATATCTCATTTTTCCTTCAGTGGATTAAATCTGCTAGTGGTTTATTTTAGAAAAATGTTAATAATATTGGGATCTTTGTCTTTCAGTCTTTGAAAGGAGTGCTTCTAAATTTTCACCATTAAGTATGATGCTTCTTTTTGGCATGATGTATGCATTTTATGATGCTAATAAAGTATTCAGTTTATTGTTATTTTATTAGGAATATTATCAGGAATGTATCTACCTTAGCCCTAAAGCCAGTATCTTATCTTATGGAGAATCATGAGGCATTTCCATGAAGATCATGAACAAGGCAACTGTATCCATTATTTCTGTTGCTATTTAACATTGCGTTAGAAGTGTTAGCCCATGAGACTAAATTACACAAATGAATTAGAGGCAAAAGAATGGGTAAGCCAGAAGGAAAACTCTCACTTTGTCTGGAAAAACTTCAGTTGATGATAAAACTAACTCAAATTGTAAAGTAATTCAGGAAAGTGATAGGATATAAAATTAACATACAAATATCAGTCTTCATATACACAAATAATAAACAGAGGCTATAGCATTAGGACAAACCTTACTTATAGCAACAACAATGAAAATTAAATACTTGTGAAAAATTTAATAAATTTGTGAAACCTGTAAGAGGAAAAGCTTAGACACTCCAAAGACACAAAAATAGATTTGAAAAAATGGAAAGATACCTCTTATTCTTAAATTCTGTTACTCTAAATGATACAGATGTCAGTTCTTCCTTAAATTAATTTATATATTTCCTGTAATTCCAGTAGAATGCCACAACTATTTCATGAAATTAGACAAGATAAAAAAATTCACATGGAAAAATAAACATGTAAGAATAGCCAGGAAAACACTGAGAAAGAAAAACTTTGAATAGAACTAGCACTATCAGACATTAAAACATAAATTCTTTGTAATTAAGTAGTGTGGTATTACAATGAAAGAAACAAAAAGGTGAACAGAGAACTACAAAAACAACTGAAAAACAGGTAATAAAAGGGTCAGTAAGTACATGAAAGTGTTAGTTGCTCAGTCATATCTGACTCTTTGTAGCCCCATGGACTGTAGCCTCCCAGGCTCCTCTGTGGAATTCTCCAGGCAAGAAGACTGGAATGGGTAGCCATTCCCTTCTCCAGGGGATTTTCCTGACCCAGGGGTTGAACCCAGGTCTCTTGCATTATAGGCAAATTCTTTACCATATGAGCCACTAGGGAAGCCCCAATAAGTGTATGCTGCTGCTGCTGCTGCTAAGTCGCTTCAGTCGTGTCCGACTCTGTGCAATCCCATAGATGGAAGCTAACCAGGCTTCCCCGTTCCTGGGATTCTCCAGGCAAGAGTATTGGAGTGGGTTGCCATTTCCTTCTCCAGTGCATGAAAGTGAAAAGTGAAAGTGAAGTCGCTCAGCCGTGTCCAACTCTTAGCGATGAATAAGTGTATACATATCAATAATTACTTTATATGTCAGTGGACTAAATGCTCTGATCAAAAGACATAGGAGGCTGATGGGATAAAAAACAAGACCCATCAATATGCTGCCTACAAAAGACTCCCTTTAAAAGGGGACTGAAAGTGAGCGGTTGGGTTAAGTATTTCATGCAAACAGAAATGACAAGAAAGCAAGAGTAGCAATACTCATTTCAGAAAAAATAAGCTTTATAACAAGGGCCATGATGAAAGACAAAGACAGGCATTATATAAGGTATGATACAAGGATATTGCACTTGTTAACATATATGTACCCAATCCAGAAACATCTATATATAAAGCAACTAATAACAGATACAAAGGGAGAAATTGGCAGTAATATGGTAATAGTAGAAGACTTTAACACCCCACTGACATGGGTGGATATGTCATCCAGACAGAAAATCAGTAAGGCAACAGAGATCCTGAAGAAAGAACAGATGAGTTGGATTTGTTATCTACAGGATATTCCATGGGGGAAAAAAAGGCAGAATACATTTTTTTTAAGTGCACATGGGATGTTCTCTAGGACAGATCACATACTAGGTCACAAGATAAACCTTAATTTGTAAGGATAGAAATTCTATCAAGAGGTTTTTTTTTTTTTTTTAATGACAATAGTGTGTAACTAGTATAACTATAGAAAGAAAAGTGGGAAAATAACCAATGTGAAGACTAAACAGCATACTCCTAAAACTTCAAAGAGTAAATGATGAAAATCAGAGAGGAAATCATAAAATACCTCTAGACAAATGAAAATGGAGATACAATTTTCCAGAATCTGTGGGATGCAGCAAAGGCAGTTCTAAGAGGGAAGTTGATGGCAATTAAAGGCTTTCTCAAGAAATAAGAAAAATTTCAAACCGCCTAATCCACCACCTAAAAGAAATTTTAAAAGAACAAGCAAAGCCAAAAGTCAGCAGAAGGAAGGAAATGTAATAATAAAGGGCATGGAAAAAAATAAACAAAGATCAAAAAAAAAATAAAAGATCGTTGAATCCAAGAGCTAATTTTTTGAAAAGATAAACAAAATGGATAAATCTTTAACTGGGTTCACAAAGAAGAAAAGAGATAGGGCCCAAATAAAATAATAAAAGAGGAGAAAGAACAGCTAAAACCGTGGAAATAAAAATAAAATAAATTGAATAGGAGGCACTACTCCCAGATTCATTCTGTGAGTCCTCATAGCAAAGACATTTCAAGAAAAGAAAATCACAGGCCAATGTCTTTGATGAATACAAGTGCAGAAATTCTCAGCAAAATATTAGCAAACCAAATACAGTAATTCATAAAAAGGATCATATACCATGATCAAGTTGATTTATTCCAGGATTACAGTGATGGTTCAGTGTATACAAATCAATGTGATACACCACATTAAAGAAAGGAAAGATAAAAATCACAGTATTATCTCCATAGATACAGAGAAGGCATTTGAAAAAAAATGAACATTTGTTCATGGTAAACTCTTACTAAAGTGAGTACAGAGGGAGCATAACAAATGCCATTTACAGTAAACCTGCAGATACCATAGTAATTCATGGTTAAAGCTGAAAGCCTTCCCCTTAAATTTAGGAACAAGATAAGGATGGCTATTCTAGCTGTTTCTGTTTGATATGATATTGGAAGTCCTAGCCACAGCAGTAAGATAAGAAAAAAAGATATTCAAATTGAAGGGAAGAGGTAAAATTGTCACTATTTGTAAATGACATGATACTCGGTATAGAGAACCCTAATGTCTCTACCCCCAAATTGTTAGAACTAAGAGATGAATTCAGCAAGGTTGCAGAATACAAGGTTAATGTATAGAAATCTGTTCCTTTCCATACAGTAATAATGAAATATCAGAAAGAGAAAGTAAAAACCCTTTTGAAATTATCAAAGAAAGTTTTAATTGTTAGGAATAAACTTAACCAAGGAAGTGAAAGACATATACTCTGAAAACTATAAGCCGTTGGTAAAGGAATTTGAAGATGATTCAAGAAAATGGAAAGATATATCCCATGCTGGCTTGGATTGGAAGAATTAATATTATGAAAATGGCCATACTACCCAAAGAAATCTATGCAATCCCTATCAAAATACCCATGACATTTTTCTCAGAATTAGAAGAAATACTCCTAAAACTTATATGGAACTGCAAAAGACCCTGGATTTCCAAAGCAGTCTTTTCAACAAGTGATGTCTGGTGAAACTATATTACCATGTTAAACCAATGAGATTAGAACATTCCCTCACATCACATAACAAAAATAAACTCAAAGTCATTTTAAAATATAAATGTAATACCTGAAACCATAAAACTCCTAGAAGAGAATATATTCAAGACATTTTGTCATAAATCATAGCAGTATTTTCTTGGATCAGTCTCCAGCAAAAGAAAGCAAAAAGAAACAAATAGGGCCTAATTAAACTTAAAATATTTTGTACAGCAAAATAAAGATTACAGTGATGTACCACCTCACACCTATAAAAATGGCTATCATCAAAAAGTTTACAGATCACACATGTTGGCGAGTATGTGTAGAAAAGTTACTCTTATACACTGTTGGTGAGAATGCAAATTAGTACAGTCACTATGGAGAACACATGGAGGTTCCTGAAAACACTAAAAATAAAGTTACATTACCATTTAGTAGCTCCACTCCTGAGCATGTGTCTTGAGAAGACAAAAACTTTATTTGAAAACATACATGCATCCCAGTGTTCATTAGCCAAGACATGGAACCCATCCAGGTACCCATCAACAGCAACTGGATTAAGAAGATACGGGAGGGAGGATGTGTGTGTCTGCACACACGCACACACCCACAGTGGAATGTTACTTAGCCATAAAGGACAAAATACTGCTATTTGCAGCAACATGGTTGGACTTAGTGTTAAGTGTTTGGTAATGAAAAAATAGTTACTATGATGGGCTTCCCTGGTGGCTTAGACAGAAAGAATATGCCTGCAATGCAGGGGACCTGGGTTTGATCCCTGAGTCAGAAGATCTCCCAGAGAAGGGAATGGCTTATCCACTCCAGTATTCTTGCCTGAAAATCCCATGGACAGAGGAGCCTGGTGTTCTTGGGGTCGCAATAAGTCGGACATGACTGAGCGACTTTCACTTACTCAAGATGGAGAAACCCAAAAAACACTATCTTAATCAAGTGATCAAGATTAGCATCACAAGTAATAGGACATAGTGATATTAAGGTGAAGTCGTTCAGTCGTGTCCGACTCTTTGTGACCCCGTGGACTGTAACCTACTAGGCTTCTCCGTCCATGGGATTCTCCAGGCAAGAATACTGGAGTGGGTTGCCATTTCCTTCTCCAGGGGATCTTCCCGACCCAGGGATTGAACCCGGGTCTCCCACATTGGAGGCAGACGCTTTAATCTCTGAGCCACCAGGGAAGATATTATGTACCCCTTAATATGATACATTTAAGAAGAGTACAAAAATCAGTTCTATGGAATTGTCAAAAATTAATAACTGAATAACTTATTCAAATGAGAAAATTCTAGACAATCCCTATTTGAGGGGCAGTCTACAAATAACTGGCTACTATTCTTTAAAAGTATCAAGATCATAATACACACACACAGACCTAGGAATTGTCACAGATTGAAGGAGACTAGCAAAACTAACAACCAAAAACAGCATGGGCTTATAGATAAGATCCTGGAACAGGAAAGAGACATTAGTGGAAAAACTGGTGAATTTCTAATAAGGTCTGTAGTTAATTCATAGCAGTAAATCAATAATGTTTTCGTGGTTTTGATAGTTGTGCTATAGTTATATAAAAAGTTACCATTTTAGGAAATGGGATGATGTATTTTTGGGCATGCTCTGTTATTTTTACTTTTATGTGCTAAAATGAAAGTAAAATGTAAAAAAAAAAGGATATTATGAAGAATGCCTTTTTTGTGGGGGAAGGGGAAGCATCAGTGGAGATGATCGTATGGCATTTTCCTCCATTAAACTAATCAGGAAGTTGAATTAACAGGGTTTCTAACATTATACCATTCTTTCATTTTAGGAATGAACACAAAGCCCCATTTTTAATGGATAAAAATTTATATCCCAAAGGGATTTTGACATGTATAGCCAATAAAAGTTACTCTCAAGATTTTTCTCTAACAGTTTTTTATATATTAAGTGTTTAAATTTTATGTTTAGTACATAATCACAAAAATATTTTTAGGATCCCCTTATAGATTTATCCTAATGTAACTTTCATTTTAATCTCTTTGTTATCAGTACAGCAGATTTTAATAGATGAATCAAAGAAAAGTGAGTTATGTTGTGAATTGTTTAAATAGTTGTTTTAGATATTTTGAACTGGAATCTCTAGGCTAAAAGTTTTCAGTGAAGGTAGTATCTACTTCTAGCAAGTGTGAATTTGTAGAGGCATTTTAATGTTCAGTGGTCCCGCTGGCCACTCATGCAAGAGAAAATCTTCTTTATACTTATTTGAATCTAGAATTTTATTTTGTTTTACTTATAAACCAAAACACTTTTGCATGATACTAGTAATACACCTCATTTCTAGATGTGATATTATTTTATAAATTAAAGAATGGTAATATATATTTTGTTTGAAATCTTAAATTTTTTTCACTGTTGGATATTTATCTCATCTATAGTAATAGCGCTCATGTTATTTGAGTCACCAAAGCACCTGTGTTGAATTGAAGTTGGGATCATGTATGCTGCCAGTTTGTCCCTCCGGTTTGTGACCTGAGAGGAGTCTTGCCCCACTGGTTTTAATTAGCCTCACGCTAATTGGCCTAGTTTGGGTTGAGTGCCCAAACTTGGATCATACGCTTTGTGTGTAAGTGTGTCTTTGTACACATGTTGCAAGCATGCTTGAGTCATCAGTATATATGTGTTTGTAGTAAGTATTATATAGTGATAACTTGACTCATCTAGAAGATAACCCATTTAGCAACTTTACCTACTTGCAGTTCAGTGGAGAACCTAGAAAGTAAGTTAGGCCAAGAGTTCTGAGCAGCTGCATTGTATTAGATGTCTGATAGGCCTACTTCAGCTTTTACTTATAGGAGAGCAACTTAGTCCCACCTAGATCCAATTATACACACAGTTCTAGTAAGATTGATTATCACTGGATAGGCCTGTGGCAGATGAGCAAAACTGAGTAAAAGGCTTCAGAGCTCTGCTGCTTCAAGAGGCACTATTGACCGTGAAAAGTGACACTTAACAGTAAGAAAAGAATGAGAAAAAAACAGTCCCTCTAAACTGATGTTGCCATTCCTTCAGAAAATTTTCACACTGTTGGATTAAAAGTGTGGCTAATATTGTAACATTTTCCATTTTCTCCAAATTTAGAAATTTTATGGCAGATTTACTGATTATTAAGTAGATTAGAGGGCCTGGGACAAACTGTTAACAAAAGCGTGGCATTTGCCTACATTGTAGCAAATGTAGCAGTGAGATTATTCTCCTTTTATGTGAAGTATACAAAGTATTTCCTTTTATATATCAATCAATGCCCAAAAGAATGAGAAAAAATATAAAAGAAAATAACTTGAAAAAAATTTTTTCTAAGGCTACTAGTATTTTAGGTGATAGTCTTATATACCTTGGTTTTACCTGAAGTCATATGTTTATTATTTATTATGCACCTGAACTATGTCAAGCCTTGTGCTAGCAAGGATAAGAAGATAGAACTGATTCCTGACTTCAAAGTAACACTAGAATTAAATGGAATGATGGAATAGAGAGAGTGAAATGGTGATGGCTAGTCTTCATTTCTTCACAGTGACCAAAGCTCTGAAAGGGAGGCAGTGTGTTACACTGATTAGGGGCATACATGTTGGAAGAAGGTGAGGAGTTTAATTCCATTGTCATTTTACCACCTGTGTGCCCATTATCAATTTCTTCAAATTGTAGAGTAGAGTAATACCTACTTGTGTTTAATGCACTACCATATCAAAACATTTAAGTGCTGTGCCTAGCATGGTAGTTTTTACTTTTAGTGCTGTGGTTTACAGAAGTTGCTTACTTATTCTCAGACAGAAACTATTTTACTACATATGCAAAACATTGAGTAAAAAACTGAATTAGCAACAAGGTCACAAGTCATAAGTTATTAGCATTAAAGTACTTGTTAACCTTCAAGTATTTAAGTATATTAAGGGTGGTATTTAAGTATATTAAGGGTGGTATTTAAAAAGTCAAGGTGAGTCTAATTGGCTTCATTGGTCTATAGAGAGTTACTTGTATAACTAGTTTAGAAATGAAGCAACTTAACACTGGTTATAAAGGTTTAAAAAAAAAAAGTTAATTTTGAGAATAGCCATACATGGAATAAATGAATTCTTGAATACATAATAGATATCTTTGTATGGTTAACGACCTGATAATGATAAAGTAGAATCTTAAGGTGGAGTAATGTAGAATAATTTTTAATTTGATGACTATTTTATAGCTCAGGGAAAAGCAAATTATTACTTATATGGAATTACATAACAAAAGTCAGAACTGTTCCTATTGCTTTCATTAAACTTCAGTGAAGTAGCATTAATTGTGCAAATTGAATACCACTAAAAAAGACTCTACTATGTCAGTTAGCCTACCTATCCAAACTTTCATCTTCACAGACCTATGCATTCATTCATTCAACAAATACTGAGTGCCTGCTGTGTTTTATGGCAGGCATCATCTTTGAAGAGTTTTGCTATAAAGGAAGGTAAAACATCAAGCACATTGATAGTTAAAGTGTTTCACCTTGCAGACCTCTGGGGAGATTGCTATGGATTTAGAAGTTGTGCTCATCTCAGGCAAAATACAGGAATTGATGACATATGGCAAAAAGTTTTTTTCTTCACGGAAGCTAGCAAAAGGAGACAGAAAGGGAATACAAGGTGAGAGAGATGGTTTATCACTATCCTTTCCATTCAAGATGTATTTTTCAAATAACCAGTATATACTCAGGGTTGATTCTGTTTGTAGGACTTTGGTAAATGATGGGGAGAAAAATACAAAAGAGCAATAACATGGTCCCTGCCCTCAAGGATCTGACCCTCTTGTGATGGCAAGACTCTTTGGAAATAAGCAACTGCCCTTTCTTCTTTTTGCCTATATAAAGTAGTTTTCTAAAGGATTTTTCAATACACAGGGATCTATACCAAAATTCTTCTCTCTCTTTTTTTAAAAATTGTTTGCTATGAAATTTTTCAAATATTTACAAAAGTAGAGAAAATAGTGGAATGAACCCTACTCCAAACTCAGCCAGCAGATTCAACAATGATCACTGTTTTGTAATACTTACTTGGTTAAGATCTCTTTTTTCATTTCTCTCCTTTTCTCTTTTCCTTTTCCTCCTTTCTTACTCTTTCTTTTCTTCCCCCACCTTCCTTTCTTTTTAGCATGCAGGATCTTAATTCCCTGACCAGGGATCAAACCCAGGCCCTCAGAGTGAAAATACAAAGTCCTAACCATTGGACCACCAGAGAATTCCCTTTTTTCTTTCTTCTCTTTTTTTCCAAAGTTTAAAAAAATTATGATGTACATTGCTATGCTAAACACGTCTGTATTATAACATTATTTTTAATGCCTGTATGTGTTTCATCATATATATGCACTATAGAAACCAGTTCTCTACTGGTGGGAATTTTCATTATTATTCATTATTATTATAGTTTATTTTTTATGAATAGTTCTTCCTGGAATATATTTACATGCTTATATCTTACATCCTTCTATATTTTTGACATCTTTATGCATACATCTTTCTTACATGTGGCATTCTCTTGGAATGGAATTTCCTGGAAATGAGATTGCTGAAGCAAAGAGTATGCACCTTTTACAGACTGCTATATAATACCAAACTGATTTTCAGAAATATTGTTGTTCTTATTTCCATTAACAGTATGCTTATTTTTGCTGATCTGAGTTTTGTCAGTCTATTAATTTTTCCAATTTCCTGGTATTGTAGATTTTAAGATTTTTTTATGTGCATTTAAAAATTACTGGGGGACTTGCCTGCCAGTCCAGTGGTTAAGACTCTGTGCTTCCAGTGCGGAGGGCGTGGGTTCCATCCCTGGTTGGGGAATTAAAATCCCACATGGTGTATGGCATGACTAAGAAAATAAGAAGAAGAAAAATCACCAATGAGGCTGAGCATGTTTATTCTTATTATGAACCATTTGTATTTCTTCTTTTGTGAGTTCAGGCTACTCTTTTATAAGCATCACTTTCATTTTTTACTTATTTATTCAGAAACCATAATATCGTTATTTTCAAGGCCCTTCACAATTTGGTCCTAAGTTCTTTTTCCAACTTAATATTATCCAATAAGTCATTCTATCCACTAAGAAATAATTCCCGATTCATATACTTCATTCTGTTCATTTTTTTTCTTGGATTCATGTTTTGTTTTTTTTTTTTTGATTCATGTTTTTAAGTATTGTTTTACTATTCTTTTCTGCCTATTCAAATCCTTCAGAATTCTTAAAGCCCATCTTGCAGTAGTCTCTCCAAATACTCTAGCCTTCATCCATTTTCTCCTATTTGAATTCCCACTGTATCTATTGTTTCTACAACTTGATTTAGTAGCAGATTATAGGCTGCTTTATGTTGTTTATCAAGCACTGTGGAGTGGACAGAGCACAGTCTATCCTTGTGAAGTTTATAGTGTAATAATAGTGTGTTTATTGTATGTACATATAGTACATACAATACATACAACTATATACTATAGTTGCATAACCCCAACTGTATTGTGAGAGTATTGAGCATATAAACCATGTCTTATCTTCTCTATTTCTTACAACACTTGACTAATTTCTGAGCACATAGCCATTACTAAGTATATACTTGCTCTCTAATATAGTATCAAAAGTCATAGGCTTAGAGTCACGTACCTGACCTCATATTACAGCTCAAGATCTTATGAACTGTATAACATTTGAAAGTAACTTAGCCTCTCTAAGTGTATTTGCTCATATGTTAAATACCTGCTTCATAAGGTTGTCATGGGTTAAATGACATATTGGTGTTAATCAGATGATGTATGTAAAGGATTTAGCACAATCTTTGGGACAGCATAGGTTCTCATTAAAAGATATTAGTTATTTTAATAGTTTGTTTAACTTTTCAAGCTAGAAAGTGCTTCAGTAACCTTTCTGTTTTTTCATCAGTAACCTGTTACATCCCTAATTCCTTTCATCTAAGCAGTTACCAAATTCTGCTCAATTTACTTCAGCTATCTTGTCAATGTAGCCTCTCTTTATTTTATTTATTAATTCATTTATTTTTTTGGTTGTACCAAATGGCTTGCAGGATCTTGGTTTCTTGATTAGGAACTGAACCCAGGCCCTTAGCAGTGAACGGCTGAGTCATAACCATTGGACCACCTAGCCTCCCTCTCCTTTTAATCCTCACTGAAACCTATAGTAAGAAATACATTTTTTATTATAACTTAGTATGTTCTTTGTTTATTTACTCATACCTGAACCAAAATTATGTGAAATAATATTCATTGTTATTATATATGAAGCACTCTGATATTTTTGTTGTAGTTCTGTTCTGTATTATTTTTAAAAGAAAAGCTGGTCACAGTCACTAAAATATTTCACAACAAACAGGTTGAAACACATAACCAGATTTTTTGGTGCCTGCAGACTTTGGACTACTCCAGGACACGACTAAGCGACTGAACTGAGCTGAACTGAGAGCTAGCTTATGTTCAAGTGTAAATTTTCAGTGAAATAGAAAACAGATGATTTTAGAAAATAGAGTTTATTTTAGAAAACAGAGCTTATTTTGGTTGCACTTTTTTATTCATTATAAGAATAAGTTATATATAGTTAGATTTATCTATTCTCTGTTGAAGGTGGGAGTGTCCTGTTGTACATATTCCAGAGCCAGTGTAGAATGAAATTACTCAGTAATTGGGTCAGAGCTTCCCACCTTGGCAGAAATTTCTCAACCACTTCATATATCTATTGCTTTTCTTAGGATATAATTGACATACATGGACTTTAAAGTTATTAGCATAATTCTCAAAGAAGGAGGGACCTAAAAACTTTTATTGCAGAAATTTTTTTAACATTTTAAGAAATAGAAACAGTGGTATAATGAATCTCCATTCCCAAATTCAACTTCAGTAATTAGCAACATTAAGTCAGTTCTAAGAGGAATTTTTAGCAAAGAACTTGTAAGGCACATATAATTCCCTTTCCTTAATACAGATAGCTGATCTGTTTTAAGAAAAAGAGATACATCAGCCTTAGTGTACCTTGTGTAGGTAATCACAACCTATTCATTTTGGTACCTGCAAGGAGAGTAAAAATATATGACACAGAGGAGTAGTGATGGAGTGGGATGGATTTTCCTGAGACCCAGCCAGAACGTTAGACCCTGATCATCTTACTTAGAATCTTTCAACAGCCTTGTTTGTTAGTCTCCCTACTACCACTCAGTACTACCTACCTTGCTGCTGTTAGACTGATCTTTTAAAAATGACTTGGTGGGGGAATAGAAGTTCATTACATTTATCTTCTGTTTAAAACCTTTCATACCTATAGAATGGGCTTCCCTGGTGCCTCAGTGGTATAGAATCTGCCTGGCAATTCAGGAGACACGGGTTCATTCCCTGGGTGGGAAAGATCCCCTGGAGAAGGAAATGGCAATTCACTCCAATATTCTTGCCTGAAAAATCCCATGGACAGAGGCGCCTCATGGGCTACAGTCAAGGGGTTGCAAAAGAGTCAGAAGCAGCTTAGCAACTAAGCAGCAACAACAACCTTTGAAGTCCCAAACCTTAGATCTTTATTCGTAATCTCGCTCCAGTCTACCTTTCTAGCTTTCTCTCCTATTATCTCTTCACTGCCATATTCAGTTTCATATTCTTAGAATAACCAATCCATTTTAAGACTTATATTCACTTTTCAGGATCCAATTTAAATTTCATCAGGTGGATGAGACCTTTTTAACTACCCAGAAAAAAATGATAGTTCCTTTGTTTGTATGTGTGTGTTTTGCCACTTAACTGAGTTTATTTATTAAAGTTTGCCCTTTATAAGATAGTGATCTTCTCCAAATCTGAGGTCATAGCTTTCTTTTCTTGGTATCCTAACACTTCTTTGGTGCCCACAGCAGTGATACCTACTATGAGTTGAATTGAATGTTCATACTTTTAGAATTTTAGCATCTAACTTCAACACAGGTTCTCTCCAGATAAGAGTTCATTAAAGTTTGTTTGTTTTTTAATTTAATTTTGTAGATTAAATTTTTTTTCCCTTCCCTCACTGGGGACTTTTACTGAAATTTCTATAGAGAACCTGAGTTCCTAGGCTTTTGCTTAAGGGGGAGTATATTTGGTAAATGAATATAGAGTATCCATCTTCATCACTCCTCTAATAAAGGTAAGTAAAATCTACTTTCAGTATACTTAGTTTTTTGCTGTTGTTCAATAATGTGGTTTTACGGAACTGTAAAGCAAAATAGAGTGGAGTAGATTTGTGCCTTATTTGTGCTTATAATAGCCTTGACCAATTTTTGATATATTTCAGCTTATGGAATGCTGTGTAAATGCCCTGGTGACATCCTTTAAAGAGACTATCTTAGCAGAGTGCCAAGGCATGATCAAGCGAAACGAAACTGAAAGTAGGTAAAACACTACATGAAGTTATCATACTCTTTTAATAGGATATCTTTGAAGCACATCACTTTAAATACATTACAGTTAGATCATTCTTTTATACATAGGTACTTTCATTATGGCAAACTGTGTAAAGAAAAGGATCAAAATATTTAGCATAGTTAGAAATGCTGTAAAGAAGATTATGAACTTGTATTTTAAGCATTTTTTTCTCCTTGGGTATCAGTATGTTTGTATGTGCTCATGTACATTTCAATTTGTTCTCAAAAGTAAAACTCTGCTTTTAAAGGCTAATTTAAATGATAAATGTACAGTATAGGATAGAACTAGGTAATTTGACTTTTGTGTGGAACTGTATGACAAATATTTTTAGAAAGCAATAAAACTCCCTGTGTTGGTAATCTTGATCCCTCTCCCCCATAAAGTTATATTTGGGGATGTAGAAAGTACATTAATACCAAAAGAAATACATACCAAAAAGAAAAAATACCCATATCCTTACTGCTCAGAGACAACCACTTTTAACATTTTGATGTATTGCTCTCTAGATTTCATGTTATAAAATTGCAAGGTCCTATTTAATCTAGTTGCATTTGAAGTATGTATTTCAGTTCACTTAAATCTGTACATTCTTCAGAAGTATTTTTGTAGTAAAAGCAAGTTTCTCACTTGGTACAAATGAAATATTTGAATTTCTGTATGCCAGACTAAGTAGCGTCCACTGATCCAAGGTGGGGGTTAACAGGAGAAAGTTTTATAAACTGAAAAATTCTTTATGAATACAGTTTTATATTATCTTATTACTCTGAATAATCTGAGGACATGATTATTTTACCCCTTGATGTTGCTGTGTATCATGTGTTTAATATTACATCTAACTTATGAAATGTACTTATCTTCTGTGTAAACTTTTGTGTTTCTTAGAATAAATATTTTCCATTTTATTGAAAGTCAGATGACTCACCTTTAAGAGGAGTTGGGTTTTACAGTATGTGATCACTTTTAGAGTTTCTTTTAAAAATAATTTGTGTCAGACTGAGAAGGTAGGTCAGGCAGTTATAGTATTATGCTTATGCTTATTATAACAACTCCTAAACTAATTGTACTCGCAGAAAACTGTTAAAGCTGTCAACTTCCAACTAATATTTCCCCACACTCTTATTATCATAGGCATTCTAGATCCATGATACAAATCAAAGAGAAAATCTATTCTGATGGATGAAATGATTACATGAGTATGTCCTATCCTTTCAGAATTACATTTAATGTTTTCATTGATGGACAAAGTTCCTAATGGGATAGAACCAATGTTAAAAGACTTGGAGGAGCATATCATCAGTGCGGGCCTGGCAGATATGGTAGCAGCTGCTGAAACTATTACTACTGTAAGTTTTCCTCAATGATAATAATAGGTGTATATCATGGTTATTTTGTAAATGCAGGATCAGGTATTTAAACTAGTAATTGATGGTAAAACAGTGATGTTGGAACACCTTTCCTAAGAAAAAAATATTTCAGAAAATTTTCCAAATTTTAAAGCTATAATGATTTATTAAAATTATGTTTATATTTTCTTATTTTCTTTATTTTTTAGGACTCTGAGAAGTATGTTGAGCAGTTACTTACACTATTTAATAGATTCAGTAAACTTGTCAAAGAAGCTTTTCAGGATGACCCACGATTTCTTACTGCAAGAGACAAGGTAATATTCCTGTATGTTAACACTGTTGTCTTAAGTTAATTGTAGTAAGAAACTTTCATCATTATGCTATTAAACTATAAAGTAAAAAACCTAGCAACTCTTATTTTTCAACAGTGGAGGGCAACCATATTACATATGATTTCTTATATGCTTTTGCAAGGATTGGGTATGGTTGTGAACCAGAATTTAGCTAGAAACTAGCTCTCTTCCTCATTTTTTCAAGAATGTTTTCCTCTTTAGAATATTACTGATTATTGAATTCCTACTCATCCTTCCTTAAGACTCAGCTCAAAGTACACTTCTCTGGGAATTTCCTTGATACTCTGCCTCCTCCCACATCCTGTCCCAAGCAGAGTTGATTTCTTTGTCCTACTTCCTTTCCTACGGCTCTTATGAGAGTTATATCACATTTATCCCTGTTTTCCATACCTTATTTCCCATCGTTATAGTCTAGGATAATGATAATGAAACATAATATTATCCTTAAAGTTGTACCTTTTTAAATGTCATAAACCTATCACTAGAAATTACCGTTAGTTTTTCCACTCTTAAACTACCTTTCCTTACTTCCCAAGTGAAATATTTTTCTAGACTCCAAAAAGACAATCAGCTTTCTCCAGTAGCTTTTTAAAAATCACTATGTTTAGATAGATAAATGGATAGAAAGGTACATAGGTAAATAAAATATGAAAGGGATTTAAGGGAGTGTGGAGGTAATAAGGTGGTTGGAAATATTAAATTGGCCTGCAAAGGCTATATTTATTTATTTTTTTAATTTTTATTTTTACTTTATTTTGCTTTAAATACTGTATTGGTTTTGCCATACATTGACATGAATCAGCCACGGGTATACATGAGTTCCCAATCCTGAACCCCCCTCCCACCTCCCACCCCATATCATCTCTCTGGATCATCCCCGTGCACCAGCCCCAAGCATCCTGTATCCTGTATCGAACATAGACTGGCGATTCGTTTCTTACCTGATAGTATATGTGTTTCAATGCCATTCTCCCATATCATCCCACCCTCACCCTCTCCTACAAAGGCTTTATTGAGGTGACATTCAGATTAAGATTGAAGTTGATTAAGAAATAAGTCACCTGGTTGTCTGAGGGAATAATGCTTTAGCCAGAAGGGACAGCACTTGTAAAGACTCTAAGGCAAGACTGTGCCTGTCATATTCCAGAACCAGAGAAGAAAGAAATCATTGTGGCCAGAGTGAATTGAGTGAGGGGGAGAATAGTAAGAAATCAGAAATGAGTAGTCAGGGATAACAGGAGACCAAATCATCATAAGACTGTGAGAGCCATGGTAAGGAGTTTTATTTCTGAGTAGTGTAGAAACTCATAGAAAGATCTTAAACTAAATGACAGGATCTGACTTAACATTTTATCAGAATCACCTGTCTTGCTACAAAAAGAAGAGGCTGAAGGACGAAGCAAGAATATGGGTTAAGAACCAATTTAAGTAATTCAGTTAAATAATGATGGAAACGCGGCCCTAAAGGATAGTAGGTGGAGGTGGTCAAAAGTTGTTGGATTTTTAATGTGTTGTGAAAATAGCATATACAGGACTTGATACTGGAATCAGATGTGGAATGTGAGCAAAAGAGATCAGTCAAGGAGGACACTCAGAGTTTCTGATCAGTTAAAAGTATATGCTTGCTGAGGTGAGGGAAGATGAAGACTTTGGAAGAAGTAGGTTTCGGGGAGATGCTTAGAGACTAGAAACTCTGTTCTGGACAAAGTTAACTTTGAAATGTTTATTAAACATCCATATGGCAACATCAGATCTGGAGCTTAATGGAGGGGGTGGGCCTGCAAAAATAAATTTAGGACCTTCAGCATATAGATGGTTTTTAAAGCTCTGACACTGCCTATATATAGTCTTCAAATTAAGAGTGAGGGTAGCAAAGAAAGAAACCCAAGGATTGACCTGGGGCATTCTAAAGTTAGTTATTGGAAAAATAGGAGCCATCTTTCCTGAGGAGAGAGGAGAATGCTATACTAGAAAACAAGAGGGAAACACTCTTTGCAGGAGGAGGGCACGGTTTACTGTTTTCAAATCCTGCTGACTGGTCAGGTAAAATAAGGATCTAACCGACTGTGGTCTACATGGAGGTTGTGAATGACTTTGACAAGAATGATTGATTGGAGTAGAAGTGTTGAAAGCCTGATTAAAACAGTTTCAAATAAGAATGGTAGTAGTGAAATTAATGACAGTGAGTTAGATAATTCTTCTAGAAGTTCAGCTTAATGAGAGACAGAGAAATATGGGGCAGTAGCTGAAGGTGGACAAAGCCAAGAGAGAATCTTTAAGATTTAAAATAATATATATGAATACTGAATACTGAGGCTATAAAAATAATGGAGAAAGGGAAAATTGATGATGCTGGAAAAAGGAAATTCTGATTACTTAGGTTTTCTCAATGAAATAGGAGGTCATATCATCAGCTGAGAATATGCATAAGGGAGGAAATACTGGATATTTGAAGAAAAAGGAGGTGATATGAAAATATTTTCTAGGAGACTGTGTGGACAAGAGAAAATGTTATGGTTATCAGGCCGCATTAAGACCTCACTTGAGAATAATGATAATCATAACATGACAAGACCATGTTGAAATCATTAACTTGAAAAATTCTATCAGGCCAGATACATCATTAAAAAAAAGCTAATTTGTATTTTTTAGAATTACAATAATTCCTTTAACTGTATTTTAAGTATTAAAAATAATGTTCATATCTTATTTTATATTATTTGCAGGCATATAAAGCAGTTGTTAATGATGCTACCATATTTAAACTTGAATTACCTTTGAAGCAGAAGGGGTAAGTGTTTTAAATCATGTTTATAATTCTTGCATTTTACAGAGTGTGTTATATGTTATTGGATATGCATATGCAAAGTGCCCTATTTCCCTAATCCTATGAGCTTTATTTTTTGTTTTTTTAACTGTTATGATTTTGCTGCCTTTGATTATTAAAAATTCTGTCTTTATTTTAAATTTTATATTATCTCCTCTTGTGACCAAAGAATGTTGACCTTATTTTTTTAAGTTAAAAAAAACACTTTTGTTCTTTCAGATTCTTTGCTTGTTTTTTCTTCCTCATTATTCACCAGTTACTTTATAACCTACAAAAGCATAGAATAGGACTCTCTTCACCATGATGATTAAAAAAAGAAAAATTGGAACTAGTCCAGTGGCTAAGCCTCCACACTTCCAATGCAGGAGACTCAGGTTTGATCCCCTGGTTAGGGAGCTAGATCCCACATGCTGAAACTGAGAGTTCGCATGCCACAACTAAAGACTCTGCATGCTGCAACTAAGACCTGGCACATCCAAATAAATATATAAATATTTTCCAAAGGGATATAAATTTTAATGTAAATGTTACTATTTTTTTAAACTCATTGTTGGTGAGTTCTCATCTCAAGTAAGATAGATTTATTCATGCTAACTACTGTTATAAAAAATCTGAAAATGAAAATTAATGATCTATTAATTAATCTGAGCTAGTTATAGTATCTTTAGAGTAGTACTAAGTAGCACTAAAAGTTAATTGGAAAAATGATCTTTTGTAATTTTAAATAAATTATACATAACTTTAAAATACTTGAAAATAGGGCTTTGTTTTTTGTTTTGTTTAAATCATTTTCATTTTGTCTTTTTTATACCATATAAGTTATATAAGTACTAGTACAGTGGAAGACACCTGGGTCATACACTTTTATAGTAACTGGCATTGTTTAGAAGGGCATTTGTTGTGTTCTCTTTATAAATATGAAACATATAACCCTGCATCTTGGAGATTTCTTCATATAAATACATAAAGGTCTTCCTTATTCTCCCGTTTCCACCTTTTTTCAATGAAAATATTCAGACTTAAGAGTAAAAGTCTCCTCTGTTGCTTTATTAAATAATGTATCTCCCTGTATATCCATCAGTTAACTTTTTCAGTGCATTTCAAAAGAAGTTGCAAACATCAGTAACCATTACTCCCTAAACATTTTATCATGCAGTCATTAATTGAATATTATGTTTGTTTTGAGATAAAATTGACCTACAGTCATATCCATAAATCTTATGTTTTTAATTTTGTGAGATCTGAGAAATGCCTACATCCCTATTAAAATAAACATTATTTTCATCATCCTTGAGAGTTACTTCATGTTCATTCCCAATCAGTCCCACCCCTATCCCCACCTTCTTCCAGAAGGCAACTATTGTTCTGATTATTTCAACATAGGTTAGGTTTGCCTGATCTAGGCCTACATAGAAATTGAATTCATAAAATAGTGTATTATTTGTGTAAAACTTTATTTCAACTCAGCATGGTGTTTTTAAGATTTATCCATGTTTTTGTATGTCACAGTGGTTGTACTATTTCACACTCCCACTAGCATATGATTTTTTCATGTATTTCCCACCAGTTTTTCATGTATTTTTTGGTATTCTTATATTTTTTGAGAATGAGGATTAAATGGTATTCTCATACATCCAGAATGACTGGATGTATGTTCCGTTATCTCAGTATAGTTTTGCTTTGTTTTATTAACTGTGTTGGGTCTTAGTTGAGGCCTGCGGAACCTTGTGTTGCAGCACACAGACTCCAGTTGTGTGTGGGCTGCAGCATGCGCAGCCTTCAGTAGTTGCGGCCATGGGCTTAGGTGCTCCGAGGCTTGTGGGACCTTCGTTCCCTGACCAAGGATCAAACCCAGGTCCCCTGCATCGCAAGGCAGATTCTTAATAACTGGACCACCAGGGAAGTCCCCTAAGTATATTTTTGATTCCCGTTTCCCTCATGACTATTGATATTGAACAGTTTTTCATGTATTTTTTGGGTATTCTTACATTTTTCTTTATAAAGTGTTCAGATTTTTTGCCTGTTTATTAGTGAGCTCTGAGTTCTTATATATTCTGTATATCAGTCCTTTGTTATATGTGTGCTTTTCTTTTGTGGATTCTGTTGTTTTATCTAGGAAACCTCTGTCTACATCTACCACTAGGACAAGAAGATAATCTTCTGTTTTCTTTTAGAAGCTTTGTAATTTGTAGCTTTCACATTTAAGTCTAAGAGCCACCTTAAATTGATACTTGTATATAGTGTAAATTAGGGGTTAAATTTCATTTTTTTCTTTTCTGTATGGTGGCCAGTGGTTTCATCACCACTTATTGGAAATACTTTCCATTCCCCACTGCATTGTTTTGGTGCCTTTTATGAAGAATCAAGTGACTTAAAAATATGTATGTTTTTCTAGACTTTCTATTGTATTCCAGTGAATTAAATGAATATCCTTAGGCCATTTCAAATAGTTATGATTAATAAAGTTCTGCGAAAAGTCTAAGTCAGCTGGTGTAACTTTGTTCTTTTTTTTTCTTGAGTGCTTTTGATACTCTAGTATTTTGCTAGTATATAGAAATATGGTTGTTTTTTATAAATTGGTCTTATATCGTTACCTTGTTAAAGTTACTAGTTCTAGTAGTTCTTTTATAGATTTCCTAAAATTTTCTATGTAAAAAATCATGTAATCTCTGAATAAAAGAGTTATTTCTTTTTATGGTTTGACCCACTGGATAGGATCATAAGTACAGTGTTGAATAGAAATAGTGAGAGTGGGCATCCTTAATATTTTGTCTCTAAGTACAAAGTTAGGTAAGGATTTTTCATAGGGATGCTTTTTATTCATAATTTGCTGGAAAGCTTTGATGATGAATGGGTGTTGATTTACTGTATGCCTTTTGTGTGTCAAATGACCATAAGGTTTTTCTTCCTTATTATTTTTTCTTTTAAGTAGTTTTATTTATTTGGCTGTGTCAGGTCTTAGTGGCAGCATGCGAGATCTTTCATTGCAGTGTGTGGGCTCAGTAGTTGCAGCACATAGGCATGTGGGATCTTAGATCCCCAACCAGGGGTCGAACCGGAGTCCCCTGCATTGGAAGGTAGATCTTAACCACTGGACTGCTGGGGAAGTCTCTTTCCTTACTCTTTTGATGTGGTGACATACATTGATGGGTGTTGGATTGCTGAGGATTGTTAAAGAAAGATTTATTTAAAGGAATTGGCTTATGTAATTGTGTTGTCTTGTGCTTAGTCGCTCAGTTGTGACCAACTCTTTGCAACGCCATGGACTGCAGCTCACCAGGCTCCTGTGTCAGTGGGGATTCTCCAGGCAAAAATACTGGAGTGGGTTGCCATGCCCTCCTCCAAGGCATCTTCCCAACCCAAGGATCAAACCCAGTTCTCCCACATTGCAGGCGGATTCTTTACCATTCAAACCACCAGGGAAGCCCCTCATTGCTGTGTAATTGTAAAAATACAGTATTAGTTGCTCAGTCGTGTCCAACTCTTTGAGACCCCATGGACTGTAGCCCACCAGGCTACTCCGTCCATGGGATTTTCCAGGCAAGAATACTGGAGTGGGTCACCATTTCCTTCTCCAAGGGATCTTCCCAACCCAGGGACTGAACTCCAGTTTTCTGCCTGTGGGCAGACTCTGTATCATCTGGTAGTTCTGGGAGTTGGCAAATCTGAAGTTTGTTGGGCAGGCTAGCAGGCTGGAAATTCTTGGGCGGGAGTTGATTTTACACTTGGGACAGGATTTCTTCCTAGAAAGAAACCTCAATTCTGCTTTTTTTTTTTTTTGAAAATTCATATATATATATATATTGGAATATAGTTGATTTACAACATGTTAGTTTCAGATGTACAGCAAACTGATTAACTTATACATATATATATACCACACAATTGGACTCATCTCACATGCTAGTAAAGTAATGCTCAAAATTCTCCAAGCCAGGCTTCAGCAAATTTGTGAACCGTGAACTTCCAGATGTTCAAGCTGGTTTTAGAAACAGCAAAGGAACCAGAGATCAAATTGCCAGCATCCACTGGGTCATCAAAAAAGTAAGAGAGTTCCAGAAAAATATCTATTTCTGCTTTATTGACTATACCAAAGCCTTTGACTGTGTGGATCACAATAAACTGGAAAATCCTGAAAGAGAGAGGAATACCAGACTACCTGACCTGCCTCTTGAGAAACCTGTATGCAGGTGAGGAAACAACAGTTAGAACTGGACATGGAACAACAGACTGGTTCCAAATAGGAAAAGGAGTATGTCAAGGCTGTATGTTGTCACCCTACTTATTTAACTTCTATGCAGAGTACATCATGAGAAACGCTGGGCTGGAAGAAGCACAAGCTGGAATCAAGATTGCTGGGAGAAATATCAATAACCTCAGCTATGCAGATGACACCACCTTTATGGCAGAAAGTGAAGAAGACCTAAAGAGCCTCTTGAGGAAAGTGAAAGAGGAAAGTGCAAAAGCTGGCTTAAAACTCAACATTCAGAAATCTAAGATCATGGCATCCGGTCCCATCACTTCATGGCTAATAGATGGGGAAACAGTAGCTGACTTTATTTTTTGGGGCTCCAAAATCACTGCAGATGGTAATTGCAGCCATGAAATTAAAAGATGCTTACTCCTTAGAAGGAAAGTTATGACCAACCTAGACAGCATACTAAAAAGCAGAGACATTACTTTGCCAACAAAGGTCCATCCAGTCATGGCTCAGGTTTGTCCAGCAGTTATGTATGGATGTGAGAGTTGGACTATAAAGAAAGCTGAGTGCCGAAGAATTGATGCTTTTGAACTGTGGTGTTGGAGAAGACTCTTGAGAGCCCCTTGTACTGCCAGGGGAGAGCCAACCAGTCCATCCTAAAGGAGATCAGTCTCGGGTGTTCATTGGAAGGACTGATGCTGAAGCTGAAACTCCAATACTTTGGCCACCTGATGTGAAGAGCTGACTCATCTGAAAAGACCCTGATGCTGCGGAAGATTGAAGGCAGGAGGAGAAGGGGACGACAGAGGATAAGATGGCTGGATGGCATCACCGACTCGATGGACATGGGTTTGGGTGGACTCTGGGAGTTGGTGATGGACAGGGAGGCCTGGCGTGCTGCGGTTCATGGGGTCGCGGAGTTGGACACGACTGAGCGACTGAACTGAATGGATATATATATATCCATTCTTTCTCAGACTTTTTCCCACTTTGCTTATTACAGAAGATTGAGTAGAGTTCCTTGTGCTTTAGAGTAGGTCTTTGTTGATTATTTTCTATATGCATGTGTGCATGCTAAGTCATAACAACTCTTTGCAACCCTATGGACTGTAGCCTGCCAGGCTTCTCTATCCATGGGATACTCCAGGCAAGTGGGTTGCCATTTCCTCCTCTAGACAGTCTTCCTGACTCAGGGATCAAATCCACATCTCTTATGTCTCTTGCATTGGCTGCTGGGTTCTTTACCACTGTCACCACCTGGGAAGCCCCATTTTATATAGAGTAGTGTGTATATGTTTGTTCTATAATTTTGTCTGGTTATTTTTGGCTGTGCTGGGTCTTTGTTGCTGTCTGGGCTTTTCTCTAGTTGCAGTGAGCACAAGCTACTCTCTAGTTGTGGTACATGGGCTTCTCATTGCAATGGCTTCTCTTTTGGGAGGACAGGCTCTAGAGCGTGTGGGCTCAGTAGTTGTGGCTCTCTGGCTCTAGAGCACATGCTGATTAGTGGTCTTGCATGTGCTTAGTTGTTCTGTGGCATGTGTGATCTTACCAGACCACGAATCAAACCCGTGTCTCCTGCATTGGCAGGTGGATTCTTTACACCTGAGCCACTAGGGAAGCCCAGTAGTGTATATATGTTAATCCTAAACTCCTGACTTATTCTTCCCCACCCACTTTTCCCCGTTCAAAACAATGTTTGTTTTCAAACTATGATTCTGTTTCTGCTTTGTGAATAAGTTCATTTGTATCTTTTTTTTTTTTTTAGATTTTACTTGTAAGTGGATTCATATGATATTTGTCTTTCTCTGACTTTCTTCACTTATATGATAGGTTCTAGGTCCATCCATGCTGCTGCAAATGGCATTATTTTGTTCTTTTTGTGGTTACGTAATATTCCATTGTATACATGTACCACATCTTATTTATCCATTTTTCTGTCAGTTCAGTCACTCAGTCATGTTGGACTCTTTGCGACCCCATGGGCTCCAGCACGCCAAACCTCCCTGTCCTTCACCGACTCCCAGAGCCTACTCAAGCTCATGTCTGTCAAGTCGGTGATGCCATCCAACCACCTCATCCTCTGTCATCCCCTTCTCTTCCTGCCCTCAATCTTTCCCAGCATCGGGGTCTTTTCAGATGAGTCAGCTCTTCACATCAGGTGGCCAAAGTATTGGAGTTTCAGCTTCAACATCAGTCCTTCCAATGAGTATTCAGGACTGATTTCCTTTAGGATGGACTGGGTTGGATCTCTTTGCAGTCCATTCCTCTGTCAATGGGCATTTACTTAGGTTCCTTTCATGTCCTAGCTATTGTAAATAATGCTGCAGTGAACGTTGGGTTGCCTATATCTGTCGAGACTAGCTCGACAAGCAGGGTTTCTGAAAGCACGATACAGTGAGAGAATGAGAAACAAGACACAAGAATTTAGAGAAAAGCGAGGATCAGGGGACCAACACCGCTCCAAGGTGAAGGTGCGGAAACTGAATCCAACCCAGCTTGATTATACTTTCAACCGTGAATGAAAGAATAAGCAGGGAATTAAACTATAACTCATGTGGCCTTCAGGGCCAAAGAACAAAATGATCATTAACCATTGAGTAATTAGGAAACAGTAATCAATAACAAATCAGTAGCCAATACTCATATTCTTATCTATAGATTTTCCACCAGATACAGTAAACATGTGACTCTGAGATGCCACTTGAGAAACAGTCCGGGATCCATTTTCCGACCCCAGGATCATATCTTGTTTTCAAGATTATGAACTGTTCCCTCTGGACTTGTTCCAAGAGTCTCATGCCTTATAGCATCCAGTTTATCAGTAATTATAAATTTATTTTGCGGCCCTTAACGGGGCCCTCTTTTCTTTTATTCTTCCTGTCTCCTACAGTATCTTTTTGAATTATGTTTTTTTCTGGATATATGCCCAGGAGTGGGATTACTGGATCATATACTAGTTTTATTTTTAGTTTTTTAAGGACCGTCCATAACAGTTGTACCAACTTACATTCTCACCAACAGTTTAGGGGGGTTCTCCATACCCTCTCCAGTATTTATTGTTTATAGACTTTTTAGACATTAAAAAAAAATCATTTTATTTATTTATTTGCTGTGCTGGATCTTTGTTGCTGCACAGGCTTTCCTCTAGTTGGAGCAAGCAGGGGCTGCTCTCTAGTTGCGGTGTATCAGCTTCTCACTGTGGTGGCTTCTCTTGTTGTAGAGCATGGACTCTAGGGCAGCTTGTGGGTTCAGTAGTTGCGGCTTCCAGGCTCTAGGGCACAGGCTCAAAAGTTGTGGCCCATGGGCTTAGTTGCTCCATGGGATGTGGGATCTTCCCAGATCAGGGGTTGAATCCATGTCTCCTGCAGTGGCAGACAGAGTCTTTACCACTGAGCCACCAGAGAAGCCCTATTTGTAGACTTTTTGATGCTAACCCTTCTGACTGGTGGTGTGATACCTCATTGTATTTCGATTTGCATTTCTCTAATAATTGGCCATATTAAGCATCTTTTCATGTGCTTTTTGGCTATCTGTTGTTTTTCGAGAAGTGTCTGTTTAGATCTTCTGCCCATTGTTTGGGCTTCCTTGGTGGCTCAGACAGTAAAGAACCTGCCTGAAGTGCAGGAGATGCAAGTTCGATACCTGGATCAGGAGGATCCTTTGGAAAAGGGAATGGCTGCCCACTCCAATATTCTTGCCTATGAAATCCCATGGACAGAAGAGCCTGGTGGGCTACAGTCAGTCCATAGGGTCACAAAGAGTTGGACACGAATAAATGACTTTCATTTCACTTCAGTTCACTTCACTCTTTGGCTTCCCAGGTGGTGCTAGAGGTGAAGAACCCGCCTGCCAATACAGGAAACATAAGAAACGTGGGTTTATTCCCTGAACTGGGAAGATCCCATGGAGAGGGCATGGCAACCCACTCCAGTATTCTTGCCTGGAGAATCCCATGGACAGAAGAGCCTGGTAGGCTATAGTCCATAGGGTCACAAAGAGTCGGACACAACTGAAGCAACTTAGTACACATGCATGCCCATCATTTGATTAGGTTGTTTGTTGTTTTGATATTGAGCTGCATGAGCTATTTGTATATTTTGGAGATTAGTCCTTTGTCAGTCACTTCATTTGCAAATATTTTCTCCCATTTTGTAGGTTGTTGTTTCCTTTGCTATGCAAAAGCTTTTAAGTTTAATTAGGTTCCTTCCCCCCCGCCCCCCAATTCTATGAGGTAGATCCAGAAAGACCTTAACTGCAGTTTATGTGGTTCTGCCTGTGTTTACGAGTTTAATAGTGGGCAGTCTTACATTTAGGTCTTTAATCCATTTGAGTTTATTTTTGTGTATAATGTTAGGAATTGTTCTAATTTCATTCTTTTGCATGTAGCTGTCCAGTTTTTCTGGCATCATCTATTGAAAAGACTGTCTTTTCTCCATTGTATATTCTTGCCTCCTGTGTCATAGATTAATCAACCATAGATGCATGGATATATTTCTAGGCTTTCCACCCTGTTCCATTGATACATATTTCGGTGTGTGTATGTTTTTTTTTAATATCAATATCATGCCAGTACAGTATTGTTTGATGACTGGACTTTGTAGTATGGTCCAGAGTTAGCAGGAAGCCTGATTCCTTCAGCTCCACTTTTCTTCCTCAGGAAACATTGAATTTTTTTAAGGAAACATTTAACCAAGGTTGAATTCTTGGCGTAAATTCTACTTGGTGATGTTGTATTAATTCTTTTTGTATATTCCCTGGATTTAATTTGCTTATGTTCTGTTAAATATTTTTGTTTATTTTGGGGAATGATTTACCTCTTTCTGGCCTTTGTGCCTTGAATAATTATCATTTTTGTGATATCTTTATTGTTTTCTGATTTTAGGATTATGTTGGCCTCATAAAAAGGGTTGAGAGTTATTCTTTCCTTTTGTATGATTTTAAAAGAAATAGGTTAATTGTTATTACTTCTTCCTTAAATGTTTGGTAGAATTCACTGGTAAAACCATTTGGGCTGATAGTTTTCTCTATGGGCAGATACTGACTACAAGTTCAATTTCTTTAATAGATACAGGGCTCTTCAAATTTTTAAATTTAATCTCATTTTAGTTTTGGTTGTGCTTTTTAAGGCATATTTTTTCTCAGTTGTCAAAATAATATACACAAAGTTGGAAGTTTCATTATGTTTTTCTCTTTGAAAATATATTAAAACTTTTTTTCTAGAACTATTTGAGAGTAAGTTGTTCATTATTCCAAGTACAGTTGTGTATATTTTCTACAAATATAATCCCAATACAGCTATCAAAATAATTAAAATTGACTTTGATGCATAATAACCATCTACTCAGATCACTAAGCTTAGTGACCATATTGTATTCTTTGTAGCAGAAGGATCCAGTACACAATTGTGTTTCACATTTAGTTGTTGCATTTCGATGGACGTGAGTTTGAGTGAACTCCGGGAGTTGGTGATGGACAGGGAGCCCTGGCATTCTGCAGTTCATGGGGTCGCAAAGAGTTGGACATGACTGAGCGACTGAACTGAACTGAACTGACCTTTTCCTTTGGTCTGGAACCATCTCTCCTTTGACTCTTGTTACCTTGACATTTTTGAAGATTACAGTCCAGATTTTTTGTGAGATGTTCATTAGTTTGAGTTAATCTGATGGGTTGGGTTTTTTTGTTGTTTTTTTTTTTTAGATTCAGGTTTGCATCTTTGGCAGAAGTGAAAGTCTATTATTCTTACTGCATTTTTTGGTTTTGTTTTAGCCATGCCACATGGCTTATGGAATCCTAGTTCCTCAACCAGGAATTGACCCTTGTCAGTGAAAGAGTGGAGCCCTAACCACTGGACCACCAGGAATTCCCTTACTGCATCTTATCTAAATGACGGTGCATGATTTTGATTTATTGCAGTATCAGTTTTATTTAGTTTGGTCACCTGATTAAGTTGGTGCCTGCCACACTTCTCCACTCAGTTATTTCCTTTTCTTTTTGTAATTAGGTATTTGTTGACAAGTACTTTACAACTGTGTAAAGATTCCATCAGTTCAGTTCAGTTCCGTTCAGTCACTCAGTTGTGTCCGACTGTTTGTGACCCCATGGATTGCAGCACGCCAGGCTTCCTATCCATCACCAACTCCCGGAGCTTGCTCAAACTTATGTCCATTGAGTTGGTGATGCCATCCAAACATCTCATCCTCTGTCATCCCCTTCTCCTCCTGCCTTCAATCTTTCCCAGCTTCAGGGTCTTTTCAAATGAGTCAGTTCATCACGTCAGATGGCCAAAGTGTTTGAGCTTCAGCTTCAGCATCAGTACTTCCAATGAATATTCAGAACTGATTTCCTTTAGATCCCATCATTGTTTGTGAAATTTTCAGTTTGTACATGGATTTATCATCTCAGTATGGATTCAGTTTACTATTACTATATTTATTCAGTGGGTTCTCTTCTTTTTGAGGCAGGGTGTTGTGCCACATGGCTTACAGGATCTCAGTTCCCAGGCCATGGCAGTTAAAACCCTGAATCCTAACCACTAGACCACCAAGGAACTCTCATTTTGTTGTTGTTATTGTTCAGTTGCTAAGTCCTATCAACCTTTTACAACTCCGTGGACTGAAGGATGCCAGGTTCCTCTGTCCTCCACTGTCTGCCAGAATTTGCTCAAATTTATGTCCATTGAGTTGGTGATGCAGTCTAACTATTTCATTCTCTGCCACCCTCTTCTCCTTTTGCCTTCAATCATTCCCAGCATCAAGGTCTCTTCTAGTGAGTCGGCTCTTCACCTCAGGTGGCCAAAGTATTGGGGCTTCAGCTTCAGCCTCAATCCCTCCGATGGATTATTCAGGTTTGATTTTCTTTAGGATTGACTGGTTTGGTCTTCTTGCAGTCCAAAGGACTCTCAAGAGTCTTCTCCACACCATAATTCAAAAGCATCAATTCGTCAATGATCAGCCTTCTTTTTTGTGGTCCAGCTCTCACATCTGTACATGACTACTGGAAAACCCATAGTCTTGACCATACCGACCTTTGTCAGTAGTAATGTCTCTGCTTTTTAATATGCTGTTTAGATTGGTCATAGCTTTAACTCCCAGGCAGCAAGTGTCTTTTAATTCATGGCTAGAGTCAGTGTCCTCAGTGATTTTGGGACCCAAGAAAACAAAATCTGTCACTGCTTCCACTTTTTCTCCATCTATTTGCCATGAAGTGGTGGGACCAGATGCCATGATTTTAATTTTATTCATGTTGAGTTTCAGGCCAGCATTTTAACTCTCCTCTTTCACCCTCAACAAGAGACTCTTTAATTCCTCTTCTCTTTCTGTTTTTAGAGTGGTATCATCTGCATATGTGAGATTGTTGATATTTCTCCCAAGAGTCTTAATTCCAGCTTGTGATTCATCCAGCCTGACATTTTGCATGATGTACTCTGCATAGAAGTTGAATAAGTAGGGTGACAATATACAGCCTTGCTGTACTCCTGTCCCAGTTTTGAACTAGTCAGTTCTTCCATGTCTGGTTCTAACTTTTACTTCTGACCCTTATACAGGTTTCTCAGAAAATGGGTAAGGTGCTCTGGTACTCTCATCTCTTTAAGAATTTTCCACAGTTTTTTGAGATCCACACAGTCAAAGGCTATAGCATAGTCAGTGAATCAGAAGTAGATGTTTTTCTGGAACTCCCATAATTTACTTTTATTTTTTATTTTCATTTTCAAATTATCCTAGGTTTCACAGTGGCAACTAGTTTCTGAGTCCTTTTAACAGTAAATTCTTCCTTTCTTTTTGGCACATGAGGTTTCCAGATTCATTTTGCAATTTACGTTGTCTGGCCACAGGATTAGCCATTTTGACAACTCTGACAAAGTCCTAGTTGATTTTAGTGGATGTTGGTATTTAGAGAGCAGAATCTGGTGCTGGGTGTATTCATTGGTATTGTTGCTTCACTGGTCTGGTCCCCCGCAGTTGGCAAACTAGGGTAGGGATGCACAAAAGCATTTTAAACTATAGAACCTGGCCTTGTTTCTTTGTGGATACACGCCCCACCCTGCTAAGGCTCTGACTCCCCCAGCTGGGCCACTGCCAACATGAATGCCTTCCTCATCCAGCTGGAGCCTTAACACTTCCCCTTTTGCCTTCCCTTTGCATGGACATCCTCCTTTCTTATTTGTTCTCTCGTACTCCATGCCTGGCCACTCCTTCTCATCCATATACCCCTTGTCTGTTGGTTTTTTGCTTTTTTAAAAAAATTCATTTATTTAGCTGCACCAGGTCTTAGTTGCAGCATGTGGGATCTAGTTCCCTGACCAAGGATCGAACCTGGGCCCCCTGCATTGGGAGCTGAGAGTCTTAACCACAGGACCAGCAGGGAAGTCCCTGTCTGTTGGTTTTTGACACCTGGATGCTACTCCTTTCTAGTGAACGTCTAATTTGCCAAGCTTAGGCTCTAACACCAGAGAAGGCAATGGCACCCCACTCCAGTACTCTTGCCTGGAAAATCCCATGGACAGAGGAGCCTGGTGGGCTGTAGTCCATGGGGTTGCAAAGAGTCGGACACTATTGAGCGACTTCATTTTCACGCGTTGGAGAAGGAAATGGTAACCCACTCCAGTATTCTTGCCTGTAGAATCCCAGGGACGGTGGAGCCTGGTGGGCTGCCATCCACGGGATTGCACAGAGTCTGACACGACTGAAGCGACTTAACAGCAGCAGCAGCAGGACTTCCAGGTGGTCCATTGGTTAAGAATCTGCCTGCCAATGCAGAGAGCACAGGTTCGATCCCTGGTCCAGGAAGATCTCCACATGCCATGGGGCAACTAAGCCAATGTAAAACAACTACTGAGCCCACATGCGTCAGAGCCCATGCTCTACAACAAGAGAAGCCACCACAATGAGATGCCCTCATGCTGCAGCTAGATAGTAGCCTCCACTCCTTGCAATTAGAAAAAGCCTGTGTGCAGCAGCAAAGACCCAGCACAGCCATAAATAATTTTTTTTTAAGTAGAAGTAAAATTAATCATTCCTGAGTTTATAATTGGAAGGGGAAAAAAGTTACATCTACTTCATTAGACAAAAAAATTTTGCACATGCATGTTTTATACACATACACAATATAATTATGTTGTTTTGTTATGTTGTGTACTTACAATTTCCGATAATGGTTAAATTTTATATATATATACACAATTTTTAAATGTTGAGTTTAAATATATTTACATATATAGCTTAGAGAAGTAAAGAATAAAAGACTTTCAAGCATAAAATACAATACACTGGTTTTAAAGTTCTGTTGGGAAAGTGAAATAGTGATATAAGTTCATTGTCTAAGGAAAGTTTGTTTAAAGTTTTTTTTTTTTAATGGATAATGATAGATATATCACTGTGAAATTTAGGTTACATTTTATATGTTTCAAAGAGTAAAGTAACAGTTTTATTTTAATCTTTTTAATTGATGTTCTGAGTCAGGTCAGTAAAAAGCAGAAGAGGATATTGTGTGACATCTTGCTGATAAGTTGAACACTGAGTGCTTTAAAAAAAATTTTTAATTGTTAACTTATAAGTATACAAGGCTTCCCTGATAGCTCAGTTGGTAAAGAATCCACCTGCAATGCAGGAGACCCTGGTTCTATTCCTGGTTCAGGAAGATCTGCTGGAGAAGGGATAGGCTACCCACTCCAGTCTTCTTGGGGTTCCCTTGTGGCTCAGCTGGTAAAGAGTCTGCCTGCAATGTTGGAGACCTGGGTTTGATCCCTGGGTTGGGAAGATTCCCTGGAGAAGGGAAAGGCTACTCACTCCAGTATTCTGGCCTGAAGAATTCCATGGACTGTATAGTCCATAGGGTCATAAAAAGTTGGACACGACTGAGCGACTTTTGCTGTGAGTATACAAGGATTTACACAGTTTTCAATACTATTTTAGCAGCATCTGAATAAAATCTTTTAAAGATTATTGGCAAAGCTGCCTCTAGAATGAGACTAGGAAGCGTGTAGCTCACAAAATTCAAGGAGGTCTCTCTCAATATTCTGTAAGTGTACTTACAGGAGCCCAAGAGTGAGTGCCTTCTTGAGCTATGCAACCTCAGTGTAGACTTCCTTACCCTAGTCCCACTGGATTTATAGAACATAACAAATCTGTGAAAAATTGGCTTTAGAAAAAATTTTTGCAGATTGAATCATTTTTAATCACCTGCTTTTAATTTGTTGTTTAGGGTGGGATTAAAAACTCAGCCTGAATCAAAGTGCCCTGAACTGCTTGCCAATTACTGTGACATGTTGCTAAGAAAAACGCCATTAAGCAAAAAGCTAACCTCTGAAGAGATTGAAGCAAAGCTTAAAGAAGTGGTACGTAATTTTTTCTAACTTCAAATTTGTAATTATGTTTGAATTTATGATTATAAATAAAAATAAATTTTTTATTTTGATTATAAAGCTTTCTGTGATAGCATCAGTTTTTCTTTAAAGTATATACCTATAAGCAACTAACATTATAAAATTTTGCCAGTAAAGACATCTTTGGTTTTTTTACTGAAAATTTTTACATTATAGCTGTCAGAAAAGGAAATAGCATTTAATTTTTCCCCTTTCTTGATTCTTTTTTAAAAGTCAATTAAATTCTAACTCCTATTAAAGGACAGCAAAAGGAAAGACAGAGCTAGCTGGTGGTGTTTGGATCCCCCAGTTGAGAGACTGGGAATTTTTCACTTCTTTTTTGGGAGGGCCCAAAATAGATAACTATGGATGAATGAGTATAGATAAAAAGTTAGTTGCTTTCATATTTGTTTATCTCTGCTTGTTGTCATAATATGATATAAGCCAAGGACATCAAAGAGGAAAAAATTAGTAAGTGAAGATGTAGAGAAAGTATAGACCAAAAGGGTTAGAAAGGGAATACCCTACCATTTCATGCCAATCAGAATGGCTGCTGTCCAAAAGTCTACAAGCAATAAATGCTGGAGAGGGTGTGGAGAACAGGGAACCCTCTTATACTGTTGGTGGGAATGCAAATTAGTACAGCCACTATGGAGAACAGTGTGGAGATTCCTTAAGAAACTGGAAATAGAACTGCCTTATGACCCAGCAATCCCACTGCTGGGCATACACACCGAGGAAATCAGAATCGAAAGAGACACGTGTACCCCAATGTTCATCGCAGCACTATTTAGAATAGCCAGGACATGGAAGCAACCTAGACGTCCATCAGCAGATGAATGGATAAGAAAGCAGTGGTACATATACACAATGGAGTATTACTCAGCCATTAAAAAGAATACATTTGAATCAGGTCTAATGAACTGGATGAAACTAGAGCTTATTATACAGAGTGAAGTAAACCAGAAAGCAAAACACCAATGCAGTATATTAAGGCATATATATGGAATTTAGAAAGATGGTAATGATAACCCTGTATGCGAGACAGCAAAAGAGACACAGATGTATAGAACAGTGTTTTGGACTCTGTGGGAGAGGGTGAGGGTGGGATGATCTCAGAGAATAACAATGAAACATGTATATTATCATATGTGAAACAGATCACCAGTCCAGGTTCGATGCATGATACAGGGTGCGGGCTGGTGCACTGGGATGACCCAGAGGGATGGGATGGGGAGGAAGGTGGGAGGGGGGTTCAGGATGGGGAATACATGTACACCCATGGCAGATTCATGTCAATGTATGGCAAAACTAATACAATATTGTAAAAAAAATAAATAAATCGGAAAAAAATAAAAAGGGAATACCCTGGTGGTTCAGTGGTTAGGACTTGCCACTTTCACTGTCTGGGCTGAGGTTCAATCTCTGGTCAGGGAACTAAGACCCCCCCGAAGCTGCACAGCAAAGCCAAAAAGTGGGGTGGAGTGGTAGTTAGAGGGCAGATTAGTGTCAGAATAAAATGAAGAAGAAACATAGAAGAAAAAAATATAGGGGGGAACCACTGATTTTCATATAAAGTTTTGTCACGTTTTATATAAAATCTCAAAAATTGATGTTTCTAGGAACTAAAATGTTATTCGGTTATAGTCTCAAGTTTGCTAACTTCTTGAAGAAGTATTAAAGTAGTCTATCAGGACTGGTTGTTTTTCAGAGATGGGCAGTTTAGTAGGCCTCTATCTGTATATGCTTATATAAATCTCTGAATTTTGACAACAAGGGATATAGAAAGGTCCAAGTGAGAGAGGAATGGCTAAGAGTGTATGTATATTGAAAATAACTTTGTTTTCTATACAGCTCTTGGTACTTAAATATGTACAAAACAAAGACGTTTTTATGAGATATCACAAAGCTCATTTGACACGACGTCTTATATTAGACATCTCTGCTGATAGTGAAATTGAAGAGAATATGGTAGAGTGGCTAAGAGTAAGTAAAATTTTTAAAACTATTTGATTTTCTTAAGATAGCATATGGTTCATATGTATTTGTAAGTAATGTATTTTGGTGATATTTTCATATTGAAGAAATAGGGAGTTGTTGTTTTGTTAAAATACTGTACTATTATTAATCTGAATTTGCATTGACTATGTTTTTAGTGTATTTGTAAATGGTGAACTCAGTTTCTGAAATTAAACTTTTTATTTGCAAAAAAAAAAAAAAGAAATAGGGAACGTTTTATAAGAATATAGCATCAATTATATAAAATAAAATAAATTTTGTTAATAAAGAGCAACTTTGCTCTTCCTTTGCTTCTGTTGTTTCACTCTTTTGTATCTCCACCCTCATTGAACTGACCTTATTAAATAAGCTAAAGGACAAATCATTTCAGTTTTAAGATAAGTTTAGTACTAAGTATTTAGCCATTGAGAAGTTTGTAAATCACCTATAAAGGAAAAGAGCCAGTACATAAAAGGTGATGGCTTATTTATGTTAATCAGTACTCATTATGGTCAAATTCCCGTATTAAAATGCTTTAAATCTGTTCCTTTCAGTTCATTTTAGTGGAATTTGAGTTATATTAGCATACCATAAGTGAATGTCTTTCATTTATACACATGGTGTTATATATATTATATTAATATATGATAGTAAAATATGCATACAATTGTATGTTTGTATTATATATATATATGCTTTTCATTTATATGTGTATTTCACATTAAAGATTTGCAGATAGCCCTGCTTTGCATGGTAGTGTGGGATAGTAGAAATTACTGTGCAGGTTATCTTAATATAAACAATCACTGGGAAATTATTATTCCCAGTGTTTTATGACTTAGAAATTTTTGTCAAAATACTAGAAACTCTTACTATCTGTTATAAATTATAGGAAAAAGAAAAATTAGTAAAATTAATGTATTTAGTATACCATGTAAATATTTAAAACAAACTTTGTAATTTAAAGTGATTTTTTCTTTGTAAAAGTCTTAAAGAGTAGTTAGGAAAGTATTTGAAATTCACGTGTCTGATATTGTATCTAGAATATATAAAGAACTCTTACAACCCAACAGTGAAGACAATTAGTTAAAAATGGACAAAGTATTAGAATAGACATTTCCTCACAAAGATATGCAAATGTCTAATAAGTGCATGCAAAGATGTTCAACATCATTAACCAGTAGAGAAATGCAAATCAAAGCCACAATAAGATGCCATTTTACTTTAACTGGGATAGCTGAAAATTCAGACCATGACAAATATTGGCGAGGAAGAGAAGAAATTGGAACCCTCATGCATTGCTGATAGGAGTGTAAAATGGTGCAACCACTTTGGAAAACTGACAGTTCCTCAGAAAGCCAAACATAGTGTTGACCTGGCAGTTCTACTCCTAGATAATTCCACTTATGAGAAATAAAAACATATGAACACATAAAAACTTGTACATGAATGTTCGTAGCACCATTATTCATAAGAGCTAAAAAGTGAAAACCCAAAGGTCAATCAGCTGATAAATAGATAAAATATGGTTTAGTCTAATATAGTGGAATGGTCTAGTTGTTTTCTCCATTTTCTTCAATTTCAGTCTGAATTTGGCAATAAGGAGTTCATGATCTGAGCCACAGTCAGCTCCCGGTCTTGTTTTTGCTGACTGTATAGAGCTTCTCCATTGTCGACTGCAAAGAATATAATCAGTCTAATTTCGATGTTGACCATCTGGTTATGTCCATGTGTAGAGTCTTCTCGTGTTGTTGGAAGAGGGTGTTTGCTGTGACCAGTGCATTCTATTGGCAGAATTCTATTAGCCTTTGCCCTGCATCATTCTGTAATCCAAGGCCAAATTTGCCTGTTACTCCCGGTGTTTCTTGACTTCCTACTTTTGCATTCCAGTCACCTATAATGAAAAGGACATCTTTTTGGGGTGTTAGTTCTACAAGGTCTTGTAGGTCTTCATAGAACTGTTCAGCTTCTTCAGCGTTACTGGTTGGGGCATAGACTTGGATTACTGTGATATTGAATGGTTTGCCTTGGAGACGAACAGAGATCATTCTGTCGTTTTTGAGATTGCATCCAAGTGCTGCATTTCAGACTCTTTTGTTGACCATGATGGCTACTCCATTTCTTCTGAGGGATTCCTGCCCACAGTAGTAGATATAATTGTTGTCTGAGTTAAATTCACCCATTCCAGTCCATCTTAGTTCACTGATGCTGAGAATGTTGACGTTCATTCTTGCCATCTCCTGTTTGACCACGTCCAGTTTGCTTTGATTAATGGACCTAACATTTCAGGTGCCTATGCAATATTGCTCTTTACAGTGTCAAACCGTGCTTCTATCACCAGTTCCATTCACAATTGGGTATTGTTTTTGCTTTGGCTCTATCCCTTCATTCTTTGTGGAGTTATTTCTCCACTGATCTCCAGTAGCATATTGGGCACCTATCAACCTGGGAAGTTCATCTTTCAGTGTCCTATCTTTTTGCCTTTTCATACTGTTCGTGGGGTTTTCAAGGCAAGAATACTGAAGTGGTTTGCCATTCCCTTCTCCAGTGGACCACATTCTGTCAGACCTCTCCACCATGACCTGTCAGTCCTGGGTGGCCCCTATGGCATGGCTTAGTTTTATTGAGTTAGACAAGGCAGTGGTCCATGTGATCAGATTGGCTAGTTGTCTGTGATACTTAACATTCTCCAAGCCAGGCTTCAGCAATACATGAACCGTAAAATTCCAGATGTTTAAGCTGGTTTTAGAAAAGGCAGAGGAACCAGAGATCAAATTGCCAACATCCACTGGGTCATCAAAAAAGCAAGAGAGTTCCAGAAAAACATCTATTTCTGCTTTATTGACTATGCCAAAGCCTTTGACTGTGTGGATCACAATAAACTGTGGAAAATCCTGAACAAGATGGGAATACCAGACCACCTGACCTGCCTCTTGAGAAACCTGTATGCAGGTCAGGAAGCAACAGTTAGAACTGGACATGGAACAACAGACTGGTTCCAAATAGGGAAAGGAGTACATCAAGGCTTTGTATTGTCACCCTGCTTATTTAACTTATATGCAAAGTACATCGTGAGAAATGCTGGGCTGGAGGAAGCACAAGCTAGAATCAAGATTGCCGGGAGAAATATCAATAACCTCAGATATGCAGATGACACCACCGTTATGGCAGAAAGTGAAGAGGAACTAAAAAGCCTCTTGATGAAAGTAAAAGAGGAGAATGAAAAAGTTGGCTTAAAGGTCAACATTCAGAAAACTAAGATGGCATCTGGTCCCATCACTTCATGGCAAATAGATGTGGGAACAGTGGCTGACTTTATTTTCTTGGTCTCCAAAATCACTGTAGATGGTGATTGCAGCCATAAAATTAAAAGACGCTTACTCCTTGGAAGGAAAGTTATGACCAACCTAGACAACATATTAAAAAGCAGAGACATTGCTTTGCCAACAAAGGTACGTCTAGTAAAGCCTATGGTTTTTCCACTGATCATGTGTGGATGTGAGAGTTGGACTGTGAAGAAAGCTGATCACTGAAGAATTGATGCTTTTGAACTGTGGTGTTGGAGAAGACAATCTTGAGAGTCCCATTGCCAGGAGCTAGCATGAGGAACTCCGCCCGTTGCAAAGGTCATGATGAAGGAAGCTTGGCATACGCAAAGGTGGGATCAAGCCTCAGGAGACCCCCTGTTTCCGAGCATCTACCCCCAAAACCAAAGGCTGCCTACTTTACTGTTTTATGCCCTCACCTACACCTCCGACTTTACAGGGGGCTGACCCCCACCACCTCTCTTGGAGAAGGAGTTAACGTACAGCTCCAGCTAATAAAAATTCCTGGGCGTGACAAGAGTGTTTCAACTTACAAACTCCTCTGAAGGTTCTCTAGCCTGCCTGAGCAGGTTTGTCCGGCCACATGTGATTGTTCACAGCCTCCCAACCATGAGAGGCATGAGATGCTTTAAACTTTCTAAATACAGATTCTTTTGAGAAGTTAGAAAATTATTAATATAGTGTAGTGGGTTGATTAGGAATTATATTGGTGAAGGGTTTTTCATTTGTTGAGCCAATATTTGCTGCTAAATCTCCATATTCCCTGCCCTTATAATGAATATAACTAGCATATAGGAGAAATAAGTATTAACCTTTGATATTAATCATGTTAAACCTTAGGCTAAGTAAATTCCTTTCTTAATTGTAACCCACTACACCTTCACCCTATAGGAATGCATTCGGTACATTCGGAGGGTGGCACCTGGTTTAAGAAAAAATCACCCCAGGAAAAAATAAGTTTTCTGGTTGACTAACCATTATCAGAAAGAAAGGGTCATAAAATGTTAGCAGGCCCCCTGGCCAGAAGATGATGTAAAACCCCTAAGACCTTTTATATGAAGCACCTGATTTTGATAAAGGTCAGGTCTGCTGACCCCGCGTGACTCTGTATTCTATCTCTATGTGTAACAAAAAGTATATAAGCGAACCTGAAAAATAAAGAAAACGGATCAGTTTCTGGAAAGACTGGTCTCCTCATGTCGTTCTTTCTCTCACTTTCTGGCTGAGTTCCCATCTGGAGCGTGGATGCTCGCCAAGCCTACTAATTTTGCCTGGGCTTCTAAGATCCGACCGGGGAGGCCTTAGTGTCTCCTCTCCTTCGGGAGAACGGGAGGACGCCTGCGGCCTACGTAGGTGGTGCAAACCTCTTGTCTTGAGGTTTTATTGGTATTCCACGTGAACCAAGTTATTCAGCCTCTTTTCTCCACTTATTTTCCTACTACACTATTCTTTCCTAATCTCTCTTTATATTTCTAATTAAATAGTTCTTTCTTAGGACGCCGACTCCGTCTCCCCTTCGAATTCCCTGGATGCACCAGGGCTGGACCCCGGCATCCCATGGACTGCAGGGAGATCTAACCAGTCCATCCTAAAGGAGATCAGTCCTGGGTGTTCATTGGTAGGACTGATGTTGAAGCTGAAACTCCAATACTCTGGTCACCTGATGCAAAGAGCTGACTCATTTGCAAAGAGCCTGATGCTGGGAAAGATTGAGGGCAGAAGAGAGGGAGATGACAGAGGATGAGATGGTTGGATGGCATCACTGACTCGATGGACATGGGTTTGGGTGGACTCTGGGAGTTGGTGACAGACAGGGAGGCCTGGCCTTCATGGGGTCGTAAAGAGTTGGACATGACTGAGCAACTGAACTGAGTTGAATATCTTCGGCAATAAAAAGAAATTAAGTACTGATATATGCAACAAGGATGAACTTTGAAAATCCTATGCTAAGCAAAAGAAGCCATTCACAGAACACCACATACAGTTGTTGTCTGTCACCCAGTCGTGTCTGACTGTTTGCAACACCATGGACTGCTTGATCCCAGGCTTCCATGTCCCTCACTATCTCCCAGAGTTTGCCCAACTTCGTGTCCACTGCATCAGTGATTCCGTCTGGCCATCTCATCCTCTGTCACCCTCTTCTCCTTCTGCCTTTCCCAGTGAGTCTTTTTCAGTGAGTCTGCTGTTCACATGAGGTGGCCCAAGTGTTGGAACTTCAGCTTCAGTATCAGTCGTTCCAATGAGTATTCAGGGTTGGTTTCACATACAGTATGATTCCCCCAATACAAAGCAGCCAAATGTGTTGAGACAAAAAATAAACAATTAACAGGGAGAGCGTGGAGCTGAGTTCCCCAAGCAGCACCTAAGCTTGCTTCTTGGATTCATTCCTTGCCTGAGTGCTTTCTTCCCTTCATCTCATACATTTGAAATTTTATTTGCCAAGATGGATGCTAGCGAGAGGGATTCTGGGACGTGGACAGACACTTGGTGTCTCCTTTCAACCTTTCCCGAACTCTTCAGTTAAAGTTGCAGGTATTGTCCCTTGGATCCATCATACGAGGGTGAAGAGAACATACCACGCAGACCCAAAAAACTCTTGAGTGGACTACACAGAGGGACCTCGCTGATCCTCGAGAGACTAAAACCATCCTTAAGAAGAAGGAAATAAGATCCTGGACGAGCCCCTTCAGGATGAAGCCTCACAATCAACTCCTGCTGCTTGGCCTCATCAACATGATTTTGAATTTAACTTCCATTTCAACTCAGGACAATGTTTTCATCTAATGGGCACATTCCTATGCAGACTTCCACAACACTTCCAACTGCTGGGTATGTAGGGCTATGCCTTTGTCAGTGATGGATGGACTTCCTTGGTGGGTGTCACTGCTCTGCCAAGGAGATTTTAAACCACTCTGCTCTTTTCTGGGATGACAAAAAGAGACTTTCCTCTCTCTTGTCAATCATAACCTCTCCTTGCTCTCTTGGTGTAAGACCTACAGTCAATAGACTCGGGTCATGGGGTTACATTTGATATAAATGCCAGTGTAACAAAAGCCTAACCTACAACAACCGGTAAATCTACCTTATGTACATGCTAGGTGGACAAGATCTGTGTTTCAGTGGTATGAGTATATTGCTGCCTTATTTGTACTCTCTATAGGGACAACAGATATCATGATTAAAGTAGAGGCCTTGACTAATTTCACAAAACAGGTCCTCCTAGATAGAACAAAAGCCATACCAGCCTTAAATGAAGAGCAACTCCAAATGAGAAAAGCGGTAATTCATAATAGAATGGCTTTGAACATACTCACAACTGCTCAAGGAGGGACCTGTGCTATAATTAAGGTTGAATGTTGTGAATACATTCCTGACTTATCTGGCAATGTATTGACTGCTTTAGATGACATGAAAAACCAGGTAAAAACAATGTCAAATGAAAACATTCCTGTCTGGACTTTGGTTCTATCTTGGGTGAAGGGTGATTGGTGGAAAACTATATTTACCACTGTTATAGTTGCCTTGATAGTTCTGCTTTGTGGACCCTGAATTTTACAATGTATTAGGAACTTTGTAACCCTTTGTTGATGTCATTCTCCCAAATTGGTGGTCAGAGAACCAGGGTGCAATATATCCCTAATGAATGATGCTCATAAAATGAGTTAAGAGCATCAAGAGGGGGGAATGAAGAAGGAATTCATCGGGCCTGGACTCCATCTTAGGCCTGTTCATGCTGATCATGCTCGGCCACCTTTCCAATGGACTCTGAACTCTGTTTTTAGTGCCTATGAAAACAGCAACAGAAGGATAAGACCTCCACCAGACAGGGGAACCTTGAAGATTGTATCTAGGTTACTCATTGCCTAAGAGAAAACATACACTAATCACCCCTTCCTCCAGACAGGCCATAAACTTTTCTGTATCTATCGGACTGTAGCCTCAGATTTATTGATTATTGGCTAATTGTTTGACTGTTTGAGCACATAGCACGTGAATGATGGGGTTATTGGGATTGTATTTTCCTTGGTTTATGTAAGTCTCAAGGAATTTGGAATGGTGGGTTCAGAAACGTACACATGGGGTATAAAAGATTTTCACAAATGCTGGTCGGTGTCCTTGGCTAAGAGGAGACACTGCCTTGGGCCCACCGGTGTAATAAACTGCACTCCACTAAAAAAAAACAAACAAAAAAAAACCAAAAAGCCAATTTCCAGAAATGGAAGAGTGGAGGAATATGGTAGTGATCGCTAGTAAGTACGGAGTTTCTTTTTGCAATGATGAAAATGTTCTAAAGTTAGATACTGGTGATAGTTGCATAACTCTTTCAGTATACTAAAACCTGATTAATTGTATACTTTAAAAGGACAAATTTTGAGATAGATGATTTATATCTCAATACCACTGTTACTAAAATGAAGAGTAGTTTGACTAGTACTTACTTTCTTGTCATGTGAGTGACAATTTACTTAGTGAGCACCTTTTGTTTATTTTGAAGAGTTGTCATACTCTTTGTAAGTTTGAGTCACCTTCCAAATTTTGGTTTTACAAAGTTTTCTCTGGCATCACTTCCTCATATATATATATATATATATATATATTTAGTCAATATCACTTTTCTCATTTATATTGGTTATTTGCCTTCATTAAGTTTCTATACCTGCGTAGTTAGAGTCTTTCACATTGGCATTATCAACAGACATTACAGTCACCATCAGCTCTTTCTTCTAAAGCTCCATTTATGTTCTTCTTTATTTTCAGTACAACGTTATTTTCTCTCTTTTTTGTCTGTATTTTTATCATCTTTCTTGACTTCTCTCAGTTATGCATTTTTGTAAAATATCACATGATTTATTAGTTGAGGACATGGATGCAACAAAGCTACATCTTTGCTGTCTGTGGGTGAACTGAATAAACAGATGACTAACAGATTTTGAAAGAAATACTGTGATTGGTCATTGATGGATGGGCTCTGTTATTTATTAGTGGTTTGTATGATGAAGAGCTAGAAGTAAAGTTTGAGCTTTATGTGTTACTCACATTTAATGTATAATGGTAATTGAAAGTTGAGCAGTATTGTTGAGGTACTGGTATTATTTCACTATACTGTGGTACCTGAAATTCATGCATTTTAGAATGGTGCACAAAAAGCCAGGATTGCCTGTATTTTCTGTGTAGTCTCAAAGAATAAAATTTAATAGGTATTAGATTATAAACACTCTGTAAATAGAAGAAGAATTTTGTATTAAAGCATATAAAATTTAGTTTCCATTAAAATTTTTCCTAATAGTATATCACATTACTTCTTCTGTCTTTGGTTTTCATAGGAAGTTGGTATGCCAGCAGATTATGTAAACAAGCTTGCTAGAATGTTTCAGGACATAAAAGTATCTGAAGATTTGAACCAAGCTTTTAAGGAAATGCACAAAAACAATAAATTGGCATTACCAGGTATTATTTTATAATTACATACATTTTAAAAACTTTAAAAAAAAATCTTTGTTTTCTAGTAAATTAAAAATAAACCTAAGCAGTAATCGATACAAGTATATTTCAAAGTCCACATTCCTTGAAGATATCCTGCAAAGCAGAAATTAGATTTACTAACTCTTACTTTGAAACAAAAAGACACTTTTAACAAAATCTTTAGATTATTGTTTATTTTTCACCAAAGTTTACCCACTGTCTGTGTATTTTGAATTTTATCCATTGTTAAGATTATTTGCTTTATATTTTCTGACATACATTCCTATAGCTGATTCAGTTAATATAAAAATTCTGAATGCTGGTGCCTGGTCAAGAAGCTCTGAAAAAGTCTTTGTCTCACTTCCTACTGAACTGGAGGATTTGATACCTGAAGTAGAAGAATTCTACAAAAAGAACCATAGTGGAAGAAAATTACATTGGCATCATCTCATGTCAAATGGAATTGTAAGTAGATGGTGTGTTAGTTCAGATATTGGTTTGGTTGTAGCAAGACTCCAAATAAGATTTGTTTAAACAAGGTAGATTTTTCCTTTTGTTGCAAGTGAAAGTTTGATCAGGTATAGTGGATCTGTTCCATGAATTTGTTAGGGACATAAACTATTGATTATAGCACCATCCTTTAGGTATTCCCTTGCCTGCAGAATCCAGTATGATCCTCTCACTATGTCTGTGTTCCAGCCCAACAGGAGAGGAAAGTTGTAATGGTATAATTTTCTTTAATAGCAGCTTCTGGAAGATTCTATTATTTCTACTCAAATCTCATTGGCCAAAACTTAGTCACATGGTCACATTTTGCACAGGAAAGCTGAGAGATGAGCCTTTATTTTGGATAGTCATTAAGGTCTGCTGAAATTTTTATTACCATGTAAGAAAGGAAGAATGGATATTGGAAGATAACTACCAGTCTTCTATCATATAAGAGATATTATAGTAGATAAATGGTAATCTCAAAAATAAAGAGATTCTTATTTTTTAAATTATTTTATCTATTATAGATAACATTTAAGAATGAAGTAGGCCAATATGATTTGGAGGTAACAACGTTTCAGCTGGCTGTATTGTTTGCATGGAACCAAAGACCCAGAGAGAAAATCAGCTTTGAAAATCTAAAACTTGCAACTGAACTCCCTGATGCTGAGCTTAGGAGGACTCTATGGGTTGGTTTGTTTTTATGTTCTTTTTTTGTTTGTTTGTGTCCTCTCACGTAGCAGGAAATAGGTATTGTCTTGTGTTATAATAAATTTATGAATTCATAAAAATCAAATGACTTTTAACCAAGAAAAGCACACTAGTGAGTTACTTATGGAACAATAAGAAATTGAAAACGTGAAAGTTACTGAGCCCGAATGGCAAAAAAGAGAAAGATTCAGTTGTTATTTAAATGTTACCTGTGAAAAGCATGACCAAAGATTTCGTATTGAGAATGTTGTTCAGTGATTTTTTATGATAACCAAAACTCTTAAGAATTAGAAAACTTTGGTTCTTTTGAGGCCCTGTAAAATGTACTTACTAGCCCTCCTGTTCAGAACTAAATTTTACCCCTGCTCCATATGCCTCTTAATAGTTGCAAAATAAATTACTACCTAAAGAGAAACAGCTGGTTTATAACTGACAGTGGTGTTTGCTATGGTCATATATGATCAATCCCTTTAGTTTTATTTTGTTTTTGTCTGTCTTATTGTGAAGAGAGCATTTATTGTTTCCTCATAACCAACTCTTTTTCTCCTCATTCTCTCTTTCCTCATTATGCATGTACATTGTTATGTTTATGAAGTAGCAAATAAAAATTTGAATTCTGAATTTGTGCTCATAATTTTTCTCATCTATATTGGTCATGTTTGAGAATTGATCTTAAAGCTATTTTTTTTTCTTTATTCTTTACAGTCTTTAGTAGCTTTCCCAAAGCTCAAACGGCAAGTTTTATTGTATGAACCTCAAGTCAACTCACCCAAAGACTTTACAGAAGGTACCCTCTTCTCAGTGAACCAGGAGTTCAGTTTAATGTAAGGTTTATGTTCGTTGATCTAAAATAAAAATAGCATGTTTGAATTTTGATATTTTATTGTTGGGAAAATAATAACTTTCTTTACATGATATTTAAAGCATATCTGTGTGCTGCCATCACTTTAGATTTCTGCCATTTAGTTGAATGAACTGGATTCTTTTGGTGTCTGACTTTACACCATATTGCTTTCATCTTTAAAATAATTGTACTCTAAAGCAACTTTATCCACACAGAGAACTATTTCCTTGAGATCCCAATTGGAAGATAATGCTGAATTATAACCAGTATATCTTCAATTATCTAATGACTTTAATGACAATATAAATTATATTTACTTTGTTATTATAGGGAGTGTAGTCCTACTTAGGTATTAACAGAGCTTTTATATCATGTTTGAGGGAAAACAGGGTTCATTTTAATAAAGCTATATGTTAGTTGTTATTTTTCTCTTAGTTCAGTTCAGTTCAGTCGCTCAGTCGTGTCCAACTCTTTGTGACCCCATGGATCGCAGCACGCCAGACCTCCCTGTCCATCACCAACTCCCAGAGTTCACTCAGACTCACGTCCATCGAGTCCGTGATGCCATCCAGCCATCTCATCCTCTGTCATCCCCTTCTCCTCCTGCCCCCAATCCCTCCCAGCATCAGAGTCTTTTCCAATGAGTCAACTCTTTGCATGAGGTGGCCAAAGTACTGGAGTTTCAGCTTCAGCATCATTCCCTCCAAAGAAATCCCAGGGTTGATCTCCTTCAGAATGGACTGGTTGGATCTCCTTGCAGTCCAAGGGACTCTCAAGAGTCTTCTCCAACACCACAGTTCAAACGCATCAATTTTTCAGCGCTCAGCTTTCTTCACAGTCCAACTCTCACATCCACACATGACCTCTGGAAAAACCATAGCCTTGACGAGACAGACCTTAGTCAGCAAAGTAATGTCTCTGCTTTTGAATATGCTATCTAGGTTGGTCATAACTTTCCTTCCAAGGAGTAAGCGTCTTTTAATTTCATGGCTGCAGTCACCATCTGCAGTGATTTTGGATCCCCCAAAAATAAAGTCTGACACTGATCAAGAGGCTTTTTAGTTCCTCTTCACTTTTTGCCATAAGGGTGGTGTCATCTGCATATCTGAGGTTATTGATATATCTCCTGGCAGTCTTGATTCCAGCTTGTGTTTCCTCCAGCCCAGTGTTTCTCATGATATACTCTGCATATAAATTAAGTAAGCAGGGTGACAATATACAGCCTTGATGTACTCCTTTTCCTATTTGGAACCAGTCTGTTGTTCCATGTCCAGTTCTAACTGTTGCTTCCTGACCTGCATATAGCAATGTTGAATATTAATTTTTAGAATATTTATAAATATTTTCTCTTAGACATTGTTGCTATAAAATGATATTTAAAAGACCTTTCACCGTAAAATATTTGATTTAATTTTTTTATAGAAAAAATGCAAAAGTTCAGAAAAGGGGTAAAATCAACTTGATTGGACGCTTGCAGCTCACTACAGAAAGAATGAGAGAGGAAGAGAATGAAGGAATAGTTCAACTAAGAATACTGAGAACCCAGGTTTGTAATGTTAAGATAGAATGTCTAAATTTTGAAGAAGTTGGTTGTTTTTTTTTTAAATCATCAAATCTTTTTTTTTTTCATAATTAAAGAAAATGTAGGTACTCAAACCTTTTGTAACAGAAAAGCTACTTCATTTTCCTGAAATTTAAAAATTATATTAATAGAATTCTCCTATTTGCTGGTGAGGTGTTTATATGACTTGATGGTCTATGGTAGATTCTGTTGGTTGGGCCAAACCTTGGTTTTAGGTTATGCTTCTCTGACTGTATGTCAAAGAGGATATATGTATATTATCAGTGACAGGTTACAATTCTAGGATTGAGTATTTTCATTTTTATTTAATTTTAAGATTTCTGATTCCATTGTAATGGGAAATGAGGGATTATTTTAAACATATTTTAAAACTAGGATTATGATAACCTTGTGAACATGATAAGAATCCCTATTGCAAACTAATGAAAGACTGTTTTAACCTTAGAACTAATTAAAACCAAGTTGTCCAACTTTTACTATTTTCATTTAATACTGTTTGAAATTATTGGCCAATGTAATCAAGCATGAAACAAAAAAGATTAAAATTTTTAAGTATTTGTAGATTATATGATATAATAAAGGAGCAGAGAAAAGAGAAGTAAAAATTAAATGCTTTTCTATTTAGTGATAAATAAATGATTTTTAAGAAAATAAAGAAGAAACATAGAATTCACAGAAATTTCTTTAAAAAGTAGTTAGACCTATATGATGAAGAAGGCAGTGGCAAGCACTCCAGTATTCTTGCCTGGAGAATCCCAGGGATGGGGGATCCTGGTGGTTGCCATCTGTGAGGTCGCACAGAGTCGGACATGACTGAAGCCACTTAGCAGCAGCAGCAGCCGCAGCAGCAGCAGCAGACCTATATAAAGAGAGGAGCCTTCACCTAAGAGATTCAAAAGGAGATTTGAATAAATAGATCATGTACCTTTTTACTTACTGTATATTTTTTATTGAGGTATAATTTACATACAATAGAATACACGTTTCATAGTTTTCAATGTGTTTTGCTAAATATGTATAACTGTATGACCATCACCTCAATTAAAATATGCAACATTTCTATCACTTTCCTCATGTCTCTCATTCAGCCAGTCTCCCTCTTCAACCTACCTGATTCCTGTCACTATTGCTTAGTTTTGCTTGTTCTTGGTCTTCATATACGTGGAAGCAGACAGCATACTCTTTTGTATCTGGCTTTTTTTTAACGTGAAATACCATATTTTTTAATGATAAGGCTGAATTAACCCCATACTAGTAATGAATCTGCTGAATATCATATATAAATTCAACTGAGGTTTTCCTGGTGGCTCAATGGTAAAGAATATGCCTGCCAGTACAGGAAAGACAGATTTGATCTCTGGTCCAGGAAGATCCCACATGCCATGAGACAGCTAAGTCCGTGTACCACAACTATCAAGCTTGTGTCCAGAGCCTGGGAGCCACAACTACTAAGCTTATGTGCAACAACCACTGAGGCTCACATGCCTAGAACCTGTGCTTGGCAACAGGAGAAACCACTGCCGTGAAAAGTCTGCACGCTGTAACAGAGAACAACCCTAGCTTGCTGCAACTGGAGAAAAACTGCAGTCATCCAGCAAAGCCAAAAATAAATAAATTAATTAAATTTTAAAATTTTTCAACAAGGAGTATTTCTGTAATTTTAAAAGTTGATTCACAGTTTTACCAGAATAAATAGATGAGAGTGATTAAGAATCTTAAAATATAAAGTGTTGGTGGTGGAACTTGCCTTGCCAAATATTGAAACTTATTAAAGTATCTACAAATATGAAACAGTATAACAGATTAACTGAAGAAAATAACTCAGAATTAAACCTCCTCTATAAGTGTAGATGAACTTTGCAATAACGGAAATGATTTCTATGTCGCATGAAAAGGGAATGTATTATTCAGTAAGAGATTTGGAAAATTTTACTTCTGGGAGGAAAAAGCATGACATAGTCCTAGTTTATGGCTACACTAGGATAAATCCAGATGGATTCTGTTGAGATATGAAACGGAATGGGCAAGTATAGTCATACTATTAATATAAGATGTGCAGAGAAAATGTTATTTTGTTTTGTCTAAAACTGATTCATAATTATGCTCAGTCTACTAATCCAAGCTGTCCGTTTAAGTTATAGTTGGACTTTGTTATTTCTCCCTGATCTGCTCCACCCATCCCCATTCTTTGCTATTTTCGCAGAGGCATCTGGATGTACTGAAGTTGAGAAATTCACTTGACCTCATAGTGACAGTGAAGGGATTATCATATCTATATGGTTGTGACAGTGTTCTGTCAGCTATAGAGGGCTTTATCTGTCACCTATGGAAATTTAACTTTTTGTTACTGTATATTGCTGATATCTGTAGCAAATGAACTATTGTTCATTTTTTTTTTCCAGCAGTAAGACCGCATGGCCTCTTTCCTGGTCTGGTTCACTGTTGTCTGCTCTTACTGAGCTCCTGAGCCCTCTAAGGCTGTTACATATTCTTTGTGGCCTTTGGCTTACATGGCACACTGTTATTATCATCTGCTGCTACAGGGTCATGTTTTCCTGCCACTGAAGGCGCTGTGCCAGGTCCATGAGCTCTAAACTTTATCTACATCATATGGGAACTGAGAAATTCAGAATTGCAAATTATTTCCATCATATCATGCCACTTTTCAAGTGACCTCCAACATATTAAATGAGACCAGGGCCAGAACTCTTGTGATCTCTGTTTTTCTCTTAACAGCTCTAACACAGCCATCATTTTCACCTCTACCAAAGCTAGAATAAGAGAAATTAGAATATTTACAATTGTTCTTTCCGCCTTACTGGTTTCTGTAAAGTACAAGTGCCTGAAGGAAGACAGACTTTTTCCCTCTTCCTTCTTTCTCCCTGAACCCTTAACATAAACCCTGTGATCCAGAGTGTGGATTTGGACATACTGTTAGCGGTAATTCTTCTGACCTGCTCGTGGCAGTGTAGGAATTCTCATGTCTGTACAGAGGAAGTTGATGGTAGACTTTTCTCATACTGAATACTGCCTGACTCCCAAGCCTATTGCCTTGTAGCAAATCTCCGTTTTTTAGTGTTTAAAAGCAAATATTAACACATTTCTGTTTTTAAACTTCTTTTATAATGAATTTTAATCTCCAGTAAGGCAGATGGATGCCTTTTGTTGACTAAGAAGAGACCTTGTACTGGAAAAGACAAAAGAGAAAATATTTAGTAATTTGCTAATTATCTATATTATATAGATTAATAGTAATTAAATCATCAAGGAAATTATTAATAAAATTGACTTAAATGAAAAGTGCTTACTCCTCCAGAAAGTTGAACCATTTAGTCAAGTCATTATAAACTGAAGGTACTTGATAATAAGTACAGCTCATTAATCTGAGAAGTATATAAAGAGTAGTGATTGTTAATTTTTAAAACAGAGAGCAACTAAAGCAACTGACTGCTACTACTATGCAAAGAAATAACTGTAAATACAAGGGGAAAATTATGTAAAAGGGGATATGAGTAATTTTGCTTTTCTTTATTTTTCAGAATATCCATAATATGCAGATTTTGTTTTCCACAGTGAAAAGAAGATACTTTTGTTTGTTACAGGTCTCAAGGTTAATCCAGTGATTGCTAATCATTTGGATAGATGTTGGATAGAGGATAAAAAACATTAAAAGTCATTTTTCATTTTGTTTTACTTAAAATAATTTAATACTTTATTTTTATTTTTTCTTTTAGGAAGCTATCATACAAATAATGAAGATGAGAAAGAAAATTAGTAATGCTCAGCTGCAGACTGAATTAGTAGAAATTTTGAAAAACATGTTCCTGCCACAAAAGAAAATGATAAAAGAGCAAATAGAATGGCTAATAGAGCACAAATACATCAGAAGAGATGAATCTGATATCAACACTTTCATATATATGGCATAATTTTGAATATCATGGACAATATTAAGAACCCAAATTTTGGAGTGCTTCGGCAGAAAGTTCTTACAGTTTGTGCTAGGGGAAGGTTTAGTTGGACTTTGATTACATAAATATTAAAATCTCTGCCTTACCTAACAAAACAACTATATTTTGCCAATCACATTAGTTAGCATGGTGGCATTCCTTTCATGTTGCACCACTCTGTTTTAACAGCATGCTGTTTTGTGAGAAACTTGCATTCACAAAGAGCCCATAATGAGCTTTTAAAATCCTGGTTTATACCCACCAGAAGAAATAACAGTTGGGAGGGTGAAAGTGGGGTTCTTGTTGCTTTTTTTTCCTTTTTTTTCTCCTGTCTTAGAAAAATGTATTTGCACAAGGAAGGATCTTCAGATGTTTGTGCACTGACAAATGCTGTTATGTTTTGTTTTTTTTTTTAAATTCAATTAAAACTAGAAATAGCACTCTTGATTTCTTTTGATCAAAAGAGTGCGCTGGTCTACACAACATTGGGACAGGGCAGATATAGATGAACAGATAAGTATTTAGTATTATCATATGTTCAAACACTGCTTCAGTATAACAACTGGGTTTTAGTGGTGACTTCAAAGTGATAGTAAATTTTTCCAACTAAGAAATGTTGGCTTTCGTTAAGCAGGAGACTACTGTTTTAGTTGTTCATTGTTAAATGGAGTGGGTTTTTTTTTTTTTAATCTTATATGGCCAGAGAGTTTGTTTTGAAAAAGTGAAGCTCATATTGTTATTTTAGTTGTTTCAAAAAATGTATGGAGATAGATCATTTCAACTTCAGAGTCAAAAATAGCAAAACTCGCATATTAAGTGTTTACTAAGACACTTAATATTATATACCTAATATTTATTATGCTACACTCAAATTCATTAAAAAATAAGGCAGAAATCTCCTGCTTTAATATAATACAATTATATAACTGACCTCTTAATCTGTAGCATAGAAATACTTTGAAGTTTTAAAGTCTCATTATTAGGGATTTGTAGCCTCAGGTTTCTGGAAAGGAAGACATTCTGTTTTAAAAAGTAATAATTATCAGTCACCTAGGAGGTAAAGAAAAACCACAACATAGACCTGAAAAGCATAAGCAAAATTGTTGCAATCTTAATATGAACAATAAACTTGCCAAATAATATGTATATATATATTTATATATTTTGAAAGTAAACATTTAAATAATGTTCAGAACCAACACTTAAACTTCTTTCTTTCAGTCAATCCAAAGTAGCAACTTTTTAGTTGCTGGCAACTGAATACCCAGAGTAATGGAGATTTTAGGACTTGAAGACATGAACAACTTAAAAAAGGAAAACTTATTCCCCACTGGGAAAGAATGGCTCAACATGGATTTTATTCATTGTGGTGCCCATTTCAAAACTTTTCTTGCAAATTATATTTTATTTGATATTAAGTAATATTTTAAATGATTTTGATGATAGTAGAAAATGAAGTGCCGGAGTGTTGAACAGCATACAGTATTATTGCAGAGTGCTTTTAACAGCATTTCATGGAATCTGTCCCCAGTCCCAAGAGGCTTTGTGAGATGGCCTGATGAAGGAAAGCAAATTTAAAACATTTAAGGTTTTGCTGGTTATAGTCAAAGACCTGTTCTGAAATTCACAGGAAAATCTTACACTTGAGCTCTTAGGTAGCATATGGCAATGACAAAGAATATTGTGAAGATTAGTCTAAATTAGTGCTTACTGTTTTCTTTGACTAGATGACTGTTAACAATGGAATAAATTTGGAATTTTAAAAAACTGATAATTTGGTAATAATTGTGGCCCTTATGTTTAACAAATAGTTTGGTATCAGCATATTTGCTTATCTAGTACAGGAACACCAAAGGAAGAAGCAATGGAAAGAAAAATTATAGTCCATTTCTTAAAGTTTAAAATTTGTTGATGTTTTAAACCAGAATTGTTCTCAAAACTTGTTTGGAATTTCTAATCTTTTTCAGTCATTTAAGAATGAGAGCCATGATGTTTTGATTTATAAAGGTAAATTTAATGCAAAAGTGGGTAACTCTACATCCATAGCAAAGTTTTCTATAAAATTTTATAAATTTTTTAATAGCTTATTATGTCCTAGTTGTATATTGGGGAATAGAACAGCAGCAAATACTGTAGACTTACAGTTTTCATCATTTTTTCTTTATGTATACAAACATTTACCTAACTACAATTTGGTGTTCATGAAAATCATTTAGTTGACAAGGTGCCTATTCCACTGTTGAATTTTCTTTAAATATATTTTGACAATAAATTTGCTAATTAAAAATTAAAAAAAGGATCTGGAAACAAAAACCTACCAGCAATTTGCTAAAGGTACAGAATCACTGTTAGTATCCTTTAATAATAAGTCCCTTTTCTCTAATGTGAACTAAAAATTAGTGCTATCTGAGCAGGGATGAAATCTGATATAGTTAAGGGAAAATGTATACAAATGTATGTATATTTTTTTTGTCATGAGCAGTATGGCAATAGGACACTTCAGAATAAGATTTGAGCATTCATCTTCTAATATAAAGGTGAAGCCATCTTGCAAATGCTAACCTTTATTACCATCTCATTGCCAGAGTAAGCAGATAGGAAGCAAAACTTTCCAAGTGAAAATATAGAACAATTTTAATGCTTAAAATGAGTTAAATATTTAGAATATTACTGTTCCAGTGATTTAATGAGGATCTTGAAATAAATTCTGAAGTCTTCCAATTTTTACATTTATTGGAGGGATCCCTGCATTCTGGCAAACTTTATTTAAATCTCTTTACTCTTATTTTGTGCATAAATGTTACAACTTCCAAAAAGGAAATGTTAGCTTTCTTAAATTACCTTTTATTAAATTTAATACAAAATATGACTGGAGTAGTTTAAAAGTATTTTGCATTATTTGCAGTAGGATATCATTGGCCCTGCTCAAAGGGCAAATTTTAAAGATTCAGTTTGTGTGAAAGATCTGCTAGTTTTCCAGAAAGATTTGCTATCTTAAACTCAAGCTTGTTTTTTCTATTTTCATGTAAATGACTGGGATGCTGTCTTATAAACTCTTCCAATGTTATGTTGGTGAAATAAACACTACAATGAGAGCTTTCCTGTCATCTACACTATATATGTTGTCTGGAGTGTTGAACAAATTTGAGTTCCTAAGTTGTAATCTATCCTCGTATGGTATATACGATTTTGAATGTGTGCCACTACATACTGAGATGATAATGCTGTACAATTTTAAATGGTAGCAGTTTCTGTATGTAGTAGGCTGAAATATTTTGATGAACTGCTTAATTTTTGGATTTTATTTTTTAAGTTGTATAATTTATTTTCTTGCAAAATAAAAATGTAATATAAAAGCTTTCACCTATCAAGAAAATGTTGATGTTCTACTGTAGAGCAGTTTCTCAGAGTTTAATTAAAATTTTTATAATAGATGCATTTACATATTTCATGGTGAAATGGTAAATTTTAGTCAGCCTTAGGAATCAGAAATACAAAAAGTAACCCACTTATTTCTTTTAAATTTCAAATTCAAGTTCAAAAGGAAAGCTAACAGGAATATATCTTTTCTTTTGATGATAGCATAGGACTGTCATTCCTGGAGGAGGTCAGAATTTTAGACCTGAAACTGCATTCATTCATCTGTTTAGATATGCCATGTCATTACCAAAATTTAAATCTTATATCAAAGTAAAAAATATAAAATTATTTAGTGTTTTGTATGTATTTTGAAATGTTTGAAATATTTAAATTTCAGAGCTAGAGATAGTTTAGTAGTAAGTTTATGAAGACAGACTGTGTCTTAGTCTTGGTGGTTATAAAAAAGTACCATGAACTGGATGACTTATAAATCAATACAGATGTATTTCTCATAGTTCTTGAGGTTCAAAGTCTGAGATCAGGGTGCCAGCATGGTTGGTTCTGGTGAGGAACCGCTTTCAGGTTGCAGACTGCTGATATCTCAGTGTGTCCTCACATGCAGAAAGAAAGTTTAAAGGCCTTTGGGTCTCCTTTATAAAGGCACTAATCTCGTTCATAAGGATTCCACTCTCGTGACCTAATTACCTCCCAAAGTTAAAGTCCCCACCTCCCAGTAATGGCACATCGAGAGTTAGGTTTCAACATATGACCTTTGGAGAGAAACAGGCATTCAATCTTTAGCACTTTATAATGACCCTAAATGGAGAAGGAAATGGCAACCCACTCTAGTATTCTTGCCTAGAGAATGCTGTGGACGGAGGAGCCTGATGGGCTGCTGTCTGTAGGGTTGCGCAGAGTTGGACACGACTGACGCAACTTAGCATGCATGCATGCACTAGAGAAGGAAATGGCAACCCACTCCAGTATTCTTGCCTGGAGAATCCCAGGGACAGAGGAGCCTGGTGGGCTGCCATCTATAGGGTCTCACAGTCGGACACGACTGAAGCGACTTAGCAGCAGCAGCAGTGACCCTAAAATCAACCTTGGACTTTTAACTGGGATTTGGGCGGTGAGGGGAAATTGACTTGGAAATGAAGGCAGTAAAAATTGTGACTCCAGTTTAAGATTCACTAGAACCTACGAACAGATTAGGCATTAGCTTCTGGGCCCCTTAGGCCTCCCAAGGCCCTGGGAAGGGCCCTAAGAGCTTTGTTACTTGTAATTTATATTTTGTTACTTGTAATTTATATTTTTCTCAAAGAGATACCCCTAAATATCCAAAGTTGGATCCACTTGCTAAAACAATGCATAAAGAAACAGTCTGGCTTTGAGATGTGAATTGAATGAATGAATGAGAGCATCTGTGCTTGAGAACAAAGTAGAGTTCAATACTTTTAAGTTTTAAATGGGAAGACTTTATTTTCTAATTCCTTATTCTTAGACAATAAAATCAAATATGGCCTTTGCATGTCACTAAACTTCTATTTTTAACCAATGGACAATCTGAAACAGGTGTCTTAAACTGTCGAGGAGTTACAGACTTTGGTGAGCATCTGATTAAAGAAAAAGACATAAAAATACAAACAATTCTGTGTAAATTTTAAGTATTCCAGATTAAAACATCTTTGACAGATCCATAGTGGGTAAAGAGAGTTAAGTAGCAGCTTGCTCTCCCAATTGGTAACATCCTAATTTTACAAGTGCTAATCCAAACTTGGGTCTACATTAGTTTTTGACGGTTTTTATCTAAAGAACAACTCTACACATGGACATCACCAGATGGTTACTACTGAAATCGGATTGATTATATTCTTTGCAGCTGAAGATGGAGAAGCTCTTTACAGTCAGCAAAAATAAGACTGGGAGCTGACTGTGGCTCAGATTGTGAACTCTTTATTGTAAAATTCAGGCTTAAATTGCAAAGGGAAAAGCACCAGGCCATTCAGGTATAACCTAAATCAAATTCAAATCCTTTGTGATTATACAGTGGAGGTGACCAATACATTCAAGAGATTAGATCTGGTAGACAGAAGGCCTGAACAACTATGGACTAATTGTCATGGATCTGGTACCACCTCTATGAACTGGAGACAGGTTCATAATACTGTACAGGAGGTGGTGACCAAAACCATCCCCAAGAAAAGTGAAGGCAAAGTTGCCTGAGGTTGTCTGAGGAGGCGTTACAAACAGCTGAGGAAAGAGAAGTAAAAGGCAAGAGAAAAAGGGAAAGATAGACCCAAATGAATGCAAAGTTCCAGAGAATAGCAAGGAGAGATAAAGCCTTAAGTGAACAATACAAAGAAATAGAGGAAAACAATAGAATGGAAATGAATAGTGATCTCTTCAAGAAAATTGGAGATACCAAGGGAAAATTTCATGCAAAGATGAGCACAATAAAGGAGAGAAATGGCAAGGACCTAACAGATTAAGAAGAGGTGGCAAGAATAACACAGAATTGTGCAAAAACGGTCTTAATGGCCCATGTAACAACAGTGGTGTGGTAATTGACCTAAAGCCAGACATCCTGGACCCTGGGAAGCGTTACTATGTATGAAGCCAATGGAGGTGACAGAATTCCAGCTAAACTATTTAAAATCCTAAAAGATGATGCTGCACTCAACATGCCAACAAATTTGGAAAACTCTGCAGTGGCCACAGGACTGGAAAAGATTAGTTTTCATTCCATTCCCTAAGAAAGAAAATGCCAAAGAATGTTCAAATTACTGTACAATTGCGCTCATTTCAAATGCTAGCAAGATTATGCTCAAAATCATTCAAGCTAGGCTTCAGCAGTATGTGAACCAGGAACTTTGAGATGTACAAGCTAGATTCAGAAAAGGCAGAGGAACTAGAGATCAAATTGCCAACATCCACTGGATCATAGATAAAGCAAGGGAATTAAAAAAAAAATCTACTTCATTGACTACACTAAAGCATTTTACTGTGTAGATCACAACAAACTGGAAAATTCTTCTAGAGTTGGGAATACCAGACCACCTTACTTGTCTCCTGAGAAACCTGTATGCATGTCAAGAAGCAACAGTTAGAACCTGACATGGAACAATGGACAGGTTCAAAACTGGGAGAGGAGTACATCAAGACTGTATATTTTCACTCTGCTTGTTTAACTTATATAAAGAGTACATCATGCAAGATGTGGGGCTGATTGAGTCACAAGCTGGAATCAAGATTGTCTAGAGAAATAACAACCTCCAATATGCAGATGATACCACTTTAATGGCAGAAAGCGAAGAGACACTAAAGAGCCTCCTGATGGAGGTGAAAAGAGTGCAAAAGCTGGCTTCAAACTCAACATTCAGACAACCAAGATCATAGCATCCAGTCCCATCACTTCATGGCAGATGGGGAAGAAATGGAAACTGTAGCAGACATTTTCTTGGGCTCCAAAACTCTGGATGGTGACTGCAACCATGAAATTAAAGGGCACTTGCTCCTTGGAAGAAAAGCTATGACAAACCTAGACAGGGTATGTTGGCAAAGGTCCATATTGTCAAGGCTATGGTTTTTCCAGTAGTCATATACAGATGTGAGAGTGGGACCATAAAGAAGGCTGAATGCTGAATAATTGATGCTTTTGAACTGTGGTGCTGGGGAAGATTCTTGAGAGTCCCTTGGACAACAAGGAAATCACACCAGTCAATCTTTAAGGAAATCAACCCTGTATATTCATTGGAAGGACTGATGCTGAAGTTCCAATACTTTGGCCACCTGATGCAAAGTGCCAACTCCTTGGAAAAGACTCTGATGCTGAGAAAGATTGAGGGCAAGAGAAGGGAGGACGAGAGGTTGGATGGCATCACTAACTGAATGGACATGAATTTGAGCAAACTCTGGGAGATAGTGAAGGACAGGGAAGTCTGGCATACTGCAGTTCATGGGGTTGCATAGAGTCAGACAAGACTTAGAGATTAAACAACAATCTAAAAGAATGACAGGAAACTTCTGGGTGTACTGAGTTTTGCTATTTTCACTTAATGATAAGTGAGTTTTGTGTTTTTGTTTTTTTTTATTTTAAATGGTGGTTGCTGAAACAGACTGATACTACTTACAAGTTTCTTCAACAGTATTTGATGTTTGAAGGGTAGCAGTGGGAACTAGGAAGGCAGAGACTAAAGAGCCAACTTTCAATGAGCCAGATTTGAAAATTAACACTCCTGGTTAAGAGACTTTAATTCTCGTACCTCTAAGAAAAGGTGGGGCATGGGACTATTTTTACAAGGACTTTTCCTATGGCTGCTAAGTGTAATTATCCTTCCCCCTACTCTACCTTGGCTCAGTGGTAAAGAATCCGCCTGCAATGCAGGAGACACAGGTTTGATCCCTGCATGGGGAAGATCACCTGAAGAAGGAAATGGCATCCCACTCCAATATTCTTACCTGGAGAATCCCACAGACAGAAGAGCTCAGTGGGCTGCAGTCCTTGGAGTCACTAAGAGTCGGACACGACTGAGAGACTGAGCACGCAAACACACTCTACCTTACCTCCTCCGTTCTCAGCAGATGACTCTACTTTGAGAAAATAAGCAAAGAAAATAAGACTTTCAAACATGCACTTTCATAACCTGCTTCTCTACCTCTGAACTTAACCTCTGGTAATGCACATCTTCATCGGCCTACCTATCTCAGAGGAAGGGCTGCCTCACTTCTACTCAAGACCAACTGTTTTTATGCTTTCACTGAAGTGCTTCTGTGTTTTCCATCAGGATACTTAACATTTCGTACATCTTCCAAACATCCTTCAATTGATTATTTCCTCCTTAGCCTACAACAGGGGTTCTCAAAAAGTTTTAGTCCACAGACCAACAGCGTTATCATCACTTAAGAACTTGTTGGAAAAGTGAAGTTCTTGAGCTCCACCCCAACCATTCAGCGTATGGGGGGCCACGGAGCAATCTGAATTTTAATAAGCCTTCCAAGTGAGGCTAATGCACTAAAGTTTGTGAATCACTGGCTTACAGACATATTCAAGTATCCACCATCCTTAAAAAAAATGTTCTCCCACTACCTTGGTCATGTTATGACCTTGTTTTCTTCCCTCCATTTTCTGCTAAACATCTTGAAAGAATAGTACAGTCTGTCTCTATTTCTTCTACTTATTACTCATTGGCTTATGTCCCACTGGTCCTCTTGCCAAGGTCATCAGTGACCTCCTATTGCTTAATCAGAAGTTCATTTTCAATCTTCCTTTTACTTGATCTCCTTACAGCATTTGAACCTTGAACACTCCTGATTGTTAATTTGTTTCATCTCTTGACTTCAGATTCCATTCTCTCCTGGTCCCACATGTATCTCACTTAGCTTTCTCATTCTTTGGCTCTTCCTCTACCTGCACACCCCAGAATTTCATTTCCATTTTTACTCACTGAGCTACATGCTCTTCCTGTGTGGTTTTATCTACCTCTGTGGCTTCAACTTCCATCTGAATGTTGATGTGCCAGACTGTCTCAAATCGCTCCCAACTGATCAATGTGTATTTTCAGCTATTTCTTTTTTTTTTTTTTCCAGCTATTTCTTAAACGTCTCATCTTTTGTCACAGACTTGCTCCACTTAATAACTGTCTCCGTCTCCCAGGTTAGCAACCATCGTGTAACTGATTATTGCTTCCCTCCCTGTACCATATTATTGATTCTACTTGTGTAGTGTCTCTAGAACCTGAGCTTTGTATTCACTTCTACTGTATTCACTGAATGAATAGGAACATTTCATAGTATGCGTATACCAGGCGAAGTAAGTGGGGACTAGCTGTTGGGTTGTTTCTTGGCCTGTGTTTGGAAATAGACTAAATGTACAGAGTGGTAAGTAGTGGTCAGTAAGATTGTTTGCTTTAAATCTGTGGCATTTCTGGACCACTGGCCTAGGTCTAATTTTTTTCTTGTGTTCATATCTCAATGGCTGAGGCCTAAGACACCAGCAGATATGAATTGAGTTATTCCTTTTAGCCTATGGCTGAGGAGCTACCCCAATCTAAAACATAGAAGATTTTCATAATTTAAAAGATTTCCCACATTTTTAGTGCAGTTCCTTGTTCAATGGTGACCCACTGCTTGTAAAATTGAAAGGCTTGGGAGCCACTGTTGAGCAGACCAAACCATCTTCAAAGGTGGAGGAACATGGAACAAGCTCAAAAGTCATTCTTGAGATAAGTAGGATTTCTGTCTTTAAATCATTAAGAATTTCCTAAAATATCTTATTTTGTATCTTTTTGTTCTAAATTCCAAGATAAATTATATGAACGTTACTTCTAGGAACTCGCTACTATTTTGCATCTTCCTATTGTAATCATTTTCTTAACTCAAATACATGTTAAATGACAAAAATAAACAATAATGAGTTTGATATCCTTTATTCAAGAGAAAACATGAAGTTGCCATGGATTGGGGGAATAGAGTGCCTCACAAGCAGTGGACCACTCTTGCTGAGGGATTTGGGGCAAGAGCAAGTTTTATAGAGCTTTAGAAGTGGCAACGTGGAAACCACATGATTGGCTCGGTGGTCAGAGGTTTCCTTATAAGGCTATTAGGTCAGTCAGGGAATAAGGAAAGAGTATTTGGCTTAATTGTCTGAAGTTGCATATCTGTTCTTACTTAGAAGAAAGTTATTAAAAATTCTTGCAATTGAGCATTTTCTGGCTTGATATACTCTATTTCTGGGCAAGTGGAGCATTTACAGGGACATGAATATTATGTAAGTTTCAGTTTGCTGATTTGGCACCCGAGGCAGGAGTAGCTTCACACTGGGCTTAGAAAACTGTTTCAACAATGGATTACAAACATTTCCAAAGGTCTGATAAAGAAGCTTTTGGCTCTGTCCTTCCCAGGATTTCACAAAATGTGGGTTATGGGTTATATAAATAGAAAAGATAAGGATTGGTTTTCTATGGCAGCCATAACTAAGTACCACAAACAGAGTGACTTAACAGAAATGTGTTTTTTTGGAGTTCTGGAGTCTGGAAGTCTGAAATCCAGGTGTTGGCAGAGTTGGCTCTTTCTGTAGGTTCTAAGGGAGAATCTATATTCCTTGCTTCTCTCCCAGCTTCTGGTGGTGGTTGGAACTCCTCGGTGTTTCATTTTTTGTAGGTTAATCACTCCAATCTGCCTCTTCCACATGGCCCTCTCATTTGTGTATGCCCTCTCTTGTTATAAGGACATCAGTCATTGTATTTAGGACTATGACCTCATCTTTATTACATCTGCAAACCATGTTTCTGAATAAAGTCGTTCGCAGGCAGGATTTGTGGGGGACACTAGCCAACCTAGTACAATGAGTTATTCCAACAGACTAACTATAATAGAAGTTACTTGTTTGACTGTGCTGGGTCTTCCTTGGGCATGCAGACTCACTAGTTGTGGTGCCTGGGGGCTCTAGAGCATGTGGGCTCAGTAGTGGTGATGCCTGGGCTTAGTTGCCATATGTGGGATCTTAGTTCCCTGACTAGGGATCTGCACTGGGAGCACAAAGTCTTAGCCACTGGACAACTAGGAAAGTCCCAGAAGTTACTTGTTATAGAAGAATTTAATTAGAAGTGAATAGCAAACATCCTTGCATTTTGAATCTAACACTCAGATTTTTCTAAACTCTTAAATTTTTGTTATTTTACACTTTGTTCCCTGTTATAGAACTATTGTTCTAATGTTTCTAAAACTAAATTATACTTCTACAAGAGCACCCTGGGTCTTATGACTATAGTTATGGATGTTTGCAAAGAGAAAGAGGCCAAAAGTTTTATTTTTTCAATATTGATAGTATACTTTCCAAGACATAAATCTCCACCTAACTTTTTCTCTAGGTTAACAACTGTAGTTAACTTAGAATCTAAGATGAGGTACATTTCAAAAGATGTTGCTCTTTGTTAGTGACTCTGTGTCTGAACACTGTTATCTGCTGTGACAGGAATAACTCAAAAGTTAGAAATTCATATATTAAAAAAAGCTTTAATTCTCTTTAAACCAAACTTCATTGTTTTCTTTTTTATTTATCAAAAGCTTTATTTGTTGTAAAGCAATTATCATTCAATAAAAAATAATTTTTTAAAAAACTTTATTTGTGCAGTTAAGCGGTAATGCCCAATAAAAACAAGCCAGGGCCTTGACTCAAATCTTAAAACTGCAGAATGGAATGGATTCACATTGTGCAAGCTGTAGATCAGTCTGTGATTCAGAGGTTCTTACTGTGCCAAAGGCATCATTGGCGTGAATAGTAACCTGTCCAAAGGTTATGGAATAAGACACAAATAAAACCAAAGCCCCAGTCTTGAAAATTCTTGTCACTTGCCTTTCCATATTTTATTTTGGCTTCTTTGTTGTTATTTAGTTGCCAAGTCATACCCACCTCTTTGTGATCCCATGGACTATAGAGGAGCCCACCAGGCTCCTCTGTCCATGGGATTTCCCAGGCAAGAATGCTGGACTGGGTTGCCATTTCCTTCTCCATTGACTTGTTTTTATTTAAGCACTTCATTTCTGTCTCATTGAAGAAACCTTAATCTAGTCATTTTCACTTAAACTCAGTCAAATTCAGTCATCTTTTAATACATTCTAGGTTAAAGGTTTGCTTTGAAGATTGTTTGCTTCACCTCTTCTATCCTGGGCGTTATACCATCCCAGTCTGTCTCATATCCAGCATGGTAATGGCTCCAGACTTGTAGGGCCCAGTTTCCCAGTAGTGGAGCCTCTCGAGGATCATCAGCTCCAGTTCAGCTAACTTCTGTACTCTTCACAGCTATAACAGAAAAATCATCCATTTAGCTGTTTGGGGGTCTTTTGGTGTTATGAGGACTTTCTGTAAGGCTACTTTAGGCTCCTCATATCCAAACACCCTAAGCAACCACCTCAATCTTCCATTTAACCTTGAGTTCTACTCAAGGCTACTTTTTCAGATAAGCTGGTTTGAATCAGGGAACAGATCATCTCTCCCTCATAATCCTGAATGTATCCTGTGTGTGTGTGTGTGTATGTGTGTGTGTGTAGAGGGGATGGTTCTGTCACATTCCCCTGTGGTTGGACTTTAGGAGGATCCTCTGTGTGTGTGTGTGTGTGTGTGTGTGTGTGTGTGTGTATAGAGGGGCTGGTTCTGTCACATTCCCCTGTGGTTGGACTTTAGGAGGAGACAGGGATCATGGCCTTTTCTTGGGGATACTCATCAGTGGCTGATCCTCCCTCTGGCTTCCTCTCCAGCTCTAGCCTTTCTCTCCTGAATTCTACTTAACTAGTATTGGGTAGGGGTAGGAAAAATGGATTTTCAAATATTTCTTGTCTTCTACCTGAACTGTGACTTCAGAATTTTGGAATAAAAAATTTAGCATCCTGTTGTCTGTTTTCTTTGGATCTGCTTCCCCTCAGGGCAGTTATTGCTTCATATCCAAGGTGTGAATGAGGAATTATCACAGGTGTGTAAAGAAGTGGACGTGGAGAGTGCAGCATGGCTTAGCTCACAGAGTAATCTGGTTCTCTGACACCTTTCTTTTTATAATTCTTGCTCCATCTACTCTGATAAGTCCTCCTCCACCTAAAAGTAGGTGTTCCCCCCCAGTTTTTTTCTCTGTAGACTCTTTGGACAATTTCATCTACCTAATACCTTCAGTAATTACCTCTCTGCCCTAAATCCCAATTTTATGCTTTAATCCTGAATTGGTTCCCAGTTAATGTTTTTTGATTAATGTAAATAAAGCTCAGAATTAGTTTTTATTTACTTAGGTTCTAAGTGTAAAGCACTCAAACGTTTACACTTGCGTTGCAGTGATTTTCCCTATTTAAAAAGAAAATTGACTTTTCAAAACCCTAAACTCTTAAATGAAATTGTTAACTACATTTTGGCCTTCTGCTCATATTTGTATTGAATCTGCTCATATTTTGGAGTTTGAAGGAGTTATCTGTTGCAGTTCAGGAGTATATTTGCTATCCTTCTCTCCCAACTGCCCCTAAGTCTCTTTGAACTGCTCTAGAAGTCATCTTGTCCAACATAGAGGCAATATTTCCTGATAGTGCTTTTAATAACCGAATTGCAAAGTCAAAGTTGACCCACTGTGCTTCTAAGGGAATTCTTGTAAGGTACAGCTAATGTAGAGTTAAGAGCTTAGTCCTGGCAACCAGACAGTCTGGGTTCAGATTGTAGCTCTATCACTAATTACTTGGTCTGTGATCTTGGACAATTTATATAACTTATCTGTTTCTTTATAGAAATGTGAGCAATAAAACTCCCTAATTCATGAAATATTTGTGAAGATTAAGTGAGTTAACCAGTGAAAGAAATGCCCCATACTCAGAAATATGTAAAGAGCTATTATTATAACCAGTCATCTTTTGCTATTTTTCCATATCTAGTTATCAGCCTTGGCCTTTGTTTATTAGGCCAGACTAGCTGTTTAATTTTTTGAGTTCTTTAAAAATTCAACTTTTTCAGATAAAGATAGGATATATCTTGTACATTTCACACACACAAACACAATTAAGGAACTGGTGCACATTGTAATGATTTCCTTTCAACAGCTATTAAAGCAGTAGGTGTGAACATGTTTGTGCTTGGCCCAGAGTAGGGTCAGCAAGAGAGGAGACTTGAGTGTGACATTCAAAGGAAGGAAGCAGGATTTGATAGCCTATTGATATACAGAGGCATCACACCTCACTCTAAGGGACCAACCTTGGGTGACTGGGGAAGTTAGGAGTGCTGTGTTTATTTATTACTATGTAAAAATGATCCCAAAATGTAATGGGTTAAAACAATAGCCATTTATTTTCTATCTTTGTTCCTGTGGATCATTAATTCAGACAGGGCACAGGAAGGAATGGCTGGTCTCTGCTCCATGATGTCTAGGGTCTCAGCTGGGAAGTTTGGAGTCCGAGGACTGGAATCATTAGACAAACTTCTTTATCCATATTTCTGTCTAGACCTAGCCTGGGAGGAGAGAACACAGACCTCACCTCTAATTGGAGGAGTGAGCATAAGTCATATTGAAAGAAGAACTTGTACAGTGAGCTAATTGTATGATTAGGCCATCCAAGATGGCCATTCTCTTGCTGGCTGTACATCCCCTTCACAATCAGACCCTGCTTCAGCTACATCCTACTCACCTGACTGATCTTGCCTCTTAATCATAGAACCTGATCAGTAAATGGCTACATAGTTGCCCCCACCCCAGCTATTGACTGTTGTAATCTTTAAATCAGAACAACTTCACAAAGATGGTTTATCAAAGGGGCAGTGAGGGTTGTGCTCTTCTGCTGGTTTCCCTTCTGCTGGTAACCAATGAGCCATCCTGATATCAATTTTCTCTGTAACAATTCCCTCTTCTGATGGGGAAGACTCTTGCCACGGCCAACCTGCCATCTGCCACACATAAGAGTTTGTCTCTGTAGAACCCTCTTGCTTCTGGTGTAAGTAAGATTCCTTATCCAATAAACCATTGATGTCTCTCTTGCGAACTCTGTGTTCCTTCCATCTTGAGGCTGAGCAGTTAAAAGGCTTTCAGTGCTGCCGGGCTCAGGTCAACCCTAACTTTAAGTGTGGTCAACTTTGAAAAATACAATCTCCCACTTGTTACAAAACCTAATTAAGGGTGGGGATTTTACTTTAGGAAAAACGTGGGTTTGCCTTGCGGTAAGTAAAGTCCTCGGGATACTCCTATCTTCTGCGTAAAATAAATATAGGGAATTCCTTGGTCCGCCAGTGGTTAGGACTCTGCACTTTCCCTACTAAACGTCTGGCTTCAATCCCTGGTTGGTGAACAAAGGTCCCACAAGAGGCACAGACCCCCCCCCCCCCCCCGGGGAAAAAACCCCGGACAACAACAACGACAACAACAAAACAAAAGAGAAAAAAATAATAAAGGAAAATAATGTTACAAAGTAATAAAGTTTTGCTTTCTCCAGCTGAAGATCCAAAATTAAGCAATGGGTTCCCCAAAAGCCAGAATAATCATAGTTAACAGTATTATCATTCTCTGGAAATATGTACAAGAAAGCAATACCACATAATGATTCCAGTCCAGACCCCACCTCTACCACTTTCCACGCAATCATGGACAAAAAAACATTAACTTCTTTGTATCTGAGCTATCTCATTAGTTAAAGAGTAGATAATAACATGTAATTTATGGGGTTTTGATGAAGGTTAATATAGCTAATTGTTCAAAGTCATTAATGTTTTCTATTCCTCTTCGTCCTCCTACTTAAGCAATTGAAAAATTATCATAAGTGAAAAGCTAAACTGGATTGCTTAAAAAATTTTTCATAAATTTCCTTTGTGCTTTGCGTGTATAAGTGAGAAAAACAGGCTCAGGTTACACATAAACCACGGGCCTCAGTCAGAAGTGGCAGGAAACCAACCCAGCGCCACGTCAGGCGGCTTCTGCACAGGCGCCTCTGGCCGCTCGGCGGCTCCAGCGCCAGGCCCCGCCCGACCCCGCCTCCGCTGCCGGCCAATGGCCGCCGGCCGTCGCGGTCCGAGGCTGCTATTGGAAGAGGCGGTGCAGCGGAAGGAGCTGAGTCGGGGTCGCGCCGCGCCGCGCCTGCCTGCCCTTCTAAGCCGGAGACAGAAGGCGGAGGTCATGCCTGTGTTAGCGGCTCTTCTGCGGCGCGGCGCGCGCGGGCGCGGCCTCCTGCTTCAGAGGCGGGTGCAGGTGAGAGGGGCTGGGACTCGCTTCGTGAGGCCTTGGCTGCGGGCGCGCGGCCGGAAAGAGCCCTCAGGGCCGGCCTCCGGAAGACCTCCGCCCCCGCCCCGAACCCTGCGCTCGCGTCCTGAAGCGCAGGCTCCTAGGCAGCGCTTCCATTCGCCGCGGCCCTGTCGGAGTGTAGACGTTGCTTTTTAGTGTCAAAGCGTGCAGGTGTTTTGACGCGCAGAAAGGTCCGGGACTTGGTCTCGACCTTGCCTGACGGGTAGCGAAGTCCGGTAAAACTGCTTCCCAGCTGTTTTTGGAAACATATCTGTGAACGTTACTGTCAAGAGGTTTTAATTTGATGCCGTAGGTAGTCATTTTGGGTTTACAGAGTGATAATAAATCGATGTGTCAACTCGGAGCAACTTCAGACCTATTAGGGAAAATAAATAGCTTCTCGGTTTCTTGATGCGTAGCGCTTACGTACCAAGGGCGTCCAAAGCCTTGTTTCTGTTCTGGCTTGTTGTGCTTAGGAAACACAGGAGCGACAGCCTTGGAAGAATCTACTATTTTCCATCCATCAGAGCAAGCTAGCTCGCATCACAGGTTTAGGGTCTGGCAAAAGCCAAGGAGTAGGTCTAGAATTTCAGGGTGTGGTTGTGAGGCGTGACTTTTCTAGTTCGGTTGGAGCAGTAAAGTTTGAAATCTAGTTCTATTGTTAAGAGTTTGAGTTTGACTTAAGTCAATGAGGACCGTTTATATTTTTGTTATTGTCGTAGTTAGAGGTCTAGGACGATTGAAGTGGGGGGAAATCGCAAGAGATTGTGAAAGAATGAATATAGAACTTGTCAAATGCAGAGTGAGAATGGAGAACCAAGGGAAAAGGAAAAGTCTAAAATTAATCCTGGGTGACTGAGATAATAGAAGTCAGCATATCTTGATTTTCAAACCAGAGTTTACTAGGTGAATTAGGTGAAAATAGGTACGTAAGTTTGTAAAAAAACAAAACAAACGAAGTGCGGAACCTTCTTAATTCAGTTTAATTAACAGCTCAAAATCAAACACAAATGTTGCTGATGAGAAAAATGAAGATTATATAGAGTGTGAGTTGTGGTGTTCATTTGTTACTTAAGTGGTCATGTACTGAAGCATGGAGATAGTTTGTTTTAACAGGATTTTCAGTATTCCGTGCCATTTTGTGGAATGAAAGGTAATCTCTAACCTATTAATTGGCTTTTTCTCGTTTGCCTTCGAAAACACACAGATCTCCCTTAATCGGCAACAAACTTTTATGGACTTAATCAGAGTTTTTTGCTTTCCAACTGGAATTGCTTTTTTCTTATGGTCAAAAGAGTAGTCCTCCTTGTCACTCTTGTGTACATCCATTTCCCTTTAAACCTCTGCAGTTAGATTTCTATACTACTCAACTGAAGGATACCAGTGCATTTCATTTCCTGTGTTTCTTCTTCTTGACCTTTCTTTTTACAATATTTGACAGTGTTAATGGGGCTTCCCTGGTAACTCTGTGGGGCTTCCCTGGTAGTTCAGTCCCTAAAGAATCTGCCTGCAATGCAGGAGACGTGGTGTTCAATCCCTGGGTCAGGACGATCCCCTGGAGAAGGAAATGGCAACCCACTCCAGTATTCTTGACACTGTTGATTATTCCCTCCTTGAAACTCCTGTCTTGCTGTTTTGAACCGAGTTAATTTTCTTTTTTTTTAACCTTAAGCTTTTTATTTTGTATTGAGGTATAGCCAGTTAACAATGTTGCGGTAGTTTCACGTGAAGAGCGAAGGAACTCAGCATTGCATAGAGGTGTATCCATTCTCACCCAAAGCCCACTCCATCCAGACTGGCACATAACATTGAGCAGAGTTCCATGTACTACGCAATAGGTCTTTGTTGGTTATCCATTTAAAATATAGCAGTATGTACGTGACCTTCCCAAAGTCCCTATCTGTGTTCTCCTGCCCTCCCCACAGAACTATAAGTTATTTTCTAAGTCTCTGAGTCTCTTTCTGTTTTGTAAGTCACTTCATTTGTATAGTTTTGTTTTTTTTTTAGATTCCATGTATAAGGGATGCCATATGATATTTCTCCTTCTCTGACTTACTTTTAGGTCCATCCATGTTGCTGCAAATGGCATTATTTCATTCTTTTTAGTGGCTGAGTGATATTCCATTGTATATATGTGCCACATCTTCTTTATCTCTTCCTTTGTTGACAGGCCTTTAGGCTTCTTCCGTGTCTTGGCTATTGTAAACAGTGCTTCAATGAACATTGGGATACGTGTATCTTTTTGGATCATCAATTCCAGGAGTGGAATTGGAGGGGCATATGGTAGTTCTATCTTTAGTTGTTTAAGGAACCTCCATACTGTTCTCCATAGTGGCTGTACCAATTTACATTCTCACCAACAGTGGAAGGAGGAGTCCCTTCTCTCCATAACCTTTCCAGCATTTGTTGTTTGTGGATTTTTTGATGATAGCCATTTTGACTTGTGTGAAGTGATATCTCATTGTAGTATTGATTTGCATTTCTCTAATAACTAGCAACGTTAGACATCTTTTCATGTGCCTATCTTTTTGTCCTCTTTGGATAAATGTTTATTCAGGTTGTCTCCAATTTTTTGAGTGGGTTATGTTTTTTTATGCTATTTTTAAGCGTCCTAGGCTGTTTGTAAATTTTGGAGACTAATCCCTTAAAGGTCACGTCACTTGCACTTTTCGCCCAGTCTGTGGGTTGTATTTTCATTTTGTTTATTGTTTCCTTTGCTGTGCAAAAGCTTTTGAGTTTAAGTAGGTCCCATTTGTTTATTTTTGCTTTTTTTCCCCCATTATTATGGGAGATGCATCAAAAAAGATGTTGCTGTGAGTTATATCAGACAGTCTGCCTATGTTTTCCTCTAGGGGTTTTACAGTGTCCAGTCTCACATTTAGGTCTCAATCCATTTTGAGCTTATTTTTGTATTTGGAGTTAAGGAATGATCTAATTTCATTTTTTTACATGTGACTGTCCAGTTTTCCCAGCATCATTTGTTGATGAGATTCTTTCCAACATTGTGTAGAATTGGCTTTGTCATAGATAAATTGACCATAGATGCATGGGCTTATTTCTGGGTTTTCTATCCTATTCCATTGAGCTATATTTCTATTTTTATGCCACTGCCATACTGTTTTGATGACTTGTAGCTTTGCAGTACAGTCTGAAGTTAGGAGTCTGAGTCCTCCAGCTCCCTTTTTCTTTTTCAACATTGCTCTATTTGGGGTCTTTTATGTCTCCATACAAATTGTGAGACTTTTTTTTCTAGTTCTGTGAAAAATGTCATTGGTAATTTGTTAGGGGTTTCATTGAAGCTGTAGATTGCCTTGGGCATTAGTCATTTTGACAGTATTGATTTTTCCAATCCACTAAAAAGGTATATATTTCCATCTGTGTATATCTTCTTTAATTTCTTTCATCAGCATCATATAGTTTTCAGAGTACAGGTCTTTTGTCTCCTTAGGTAGCTTTATTCCTAGGTATTTTATTCTTTTTGATGCAATGGTAAATGGAATTCTTCTTGAATTTCTCTTTCTGATCTTTTGTTGTTAGTGTATAGAAATGCAATGGTTTTCTGTGTATTAATTTTGTAACCTCCAATTACCAAATTCATTGATGAGTTATAGTAGTTTTCTGGTGGCTTCTTTAGGGTCTTCTGTGTATAGTATTCTGTCATCTGCACGCAGTGACAGATTAACTTATTTTCCAGTTTGGATTCCCTTTACCTCTTTTTCTTCTCTGATTGCTCTAGCTAGGATGTCCAAAATGATGTTGAATAAAAATGGTCCTTTTCATGTTTATCTTGTTCTTAGTCTTAGAGGGAATGTGTTCAGCTTTTCACCACTGAGGATGATGCTAGCTGTAGATTTGTCATGTCTGGCCTTTATTATGTTGAGGGATATAGCCTTTATGCCCACTTTCTGGAGAGTTTTTATCATAAATGGGTGATGAATTTTATCAGAAACTTTTTCTGCATCTACTGAATGATCATATCATTTTCATTCTTCAATTTGTTGATGTGGTGTATCACATTTATTGATTTGGGGATGTTGAAAAATCCTTACATCTCTTGGATGGATACCAGAGATCATGATCTCTGATCATGGTGTATGATCTTTTTAATGTATTTTTGGATATGAATTGTTAGTATTTTGTTGAGGATTTTGGAATCTATGTTCATCAGTGATCCTGTCCTGTAAATTTCTTTTTTGTGGTATCTTTGTCTGGTTTTGGGGGGATGGTGGCCTCATAAAATGAGTTTGGAAGTTTTCCTTCCCTGCAACTTTTTGGAACAGTTTCAGAAGGATAGGTGTTAACTCTTCTCTAAATATTTGATAAAAATTCACCTGTCAAGCTGTAGGGTCCTAGACTTTTGTTTGTTGGGAGGTTTTTAATCATTGTTTGTTTCAATTTTAGTGCTTCTGATTGGCCTGTTTATATTTTCTGTTTCTTCCTGGTTCATCCTAGGGAGACTGTACCTTTCTAAGAATTTGTCCATTTCTTCCACGTGTCGGTTTTATTGGCATACAGTGTTCATAGTGGTCCCTTATGACCCTTGGTATTTCTGTGGAGTCAGCTGTAGCTTCATTTTCAATTTTACTGATTTGAGTCCTCTCCCTTTTTTTTGGATGAGTCTGGCTAATGGTTTATAAATTTTCTTTATCTTTTCAAAGAACCAGCTTTTAGCTTTATTGATCTCTGAGATTGTTTTCTTTGTCTCTATTTCATTTAATTCTTCTCTGATCTTTATGATTTCCTTCTCTCTACTAACTTTTTGTTTGTTCTTCTTTCTCTAGTTGTTTTAGGTATAAGGTTAGATTGTTTAGTTGATATTTATCTTGTTTCTTGTGGTAAGATTTTATTGCTCTGAACTTCCCTCTTAGAACTGCTTTAGCTGCATCCCATAAATTTTGGACCATTGTGCTTTCATTTTCATTTGTCTCTAGATTTTTTTGTTTTTCTTCTTCTTCTTTGATTTCTTCAGTGATCCAGTGGTTGTTTAGTAGAATACTGTTTAGCCACCAAGTGTTTGTGTTTCTTAGAGTTTTTTTCCTTGTTTATTTTTAATCTCATAGTGTTGTTGTGATCAGAAAAGATGCTTGATATGATTTCAGTTTTCTTCAATTTACTAAGGCTTGCCTTGTGGCCCAGCATGTGGTCAATCCTTGAGAATGTTCCTTGTGCACTTGAGAAGAATGAGTAGTCTGCTGGTTTTGCATGGAATGCTCTCTAAATATCAATTAAGTCTAATTCATCTAAAGTGTCAATTAAGGCCTGAATTTCCTTATTGATTTTCTGTTTGGATCATCTGTCCATTGACGAAATTGGGGTATTAAAATCCACTCCATTATCATGTTACTGTCAGTTTGTGCCTTTATGTTTGTTTGTATTTGCCTTACATATTGGGGTGCTCCTATGTTGGGTGCTTATATATTTATAATTGTTATATCTTATTCTTAGATTGAACCCTTGATCATTATGTACTGTCCTTCTTTGTCTCTTATAGCAGTCTTTGTTTGAAAGTCTATTTTGTTGGATATGAATGTTGCTGCTCTAGCCTTCTTATGATTTCCATTTGCATGAAATACCTTCTCCCAACCCCTTACTTTCAGTCTGAAAGTGTCCATAGGTTTGAGGTGGGTCTCTTGTAGACAGCATATATATGGGTCTTATTTTTTTTATCCACCCAACTATGTCTTTTGGTTGGTGCATTTAATCCATTTACACTTAAGGTAATTATTGATGTGTATGATCCTACATACATAGGACTTCTCAGGTGGCTCAGTCAGTAAAGAATCTGCCTGCAGGTTCTTTATGCAAGACCTGGGTTCTATCCCTGGGTAGGGAAAACTCCCTGGAAGAGGGCATGGCAACCCACTCCAGTATTTTTGCCTGGAGAATCCCCATGGACAAAGGAGCCTGGTGGGCTGCAGCCCATAGGGTCACAAAGTGTCAGACGTGACTGAGTGACTAAGCTCACATAGCACACGATCCTGTTCAGTTCAGTCATGTCTGACTCTGCAGCACCATGGAATGTGCACGCCTGGCTTCCCTGTCCATCACCAACTCCCAGAGCCTGCTCAAACTCATGTCCATCGAGTCAGTGCTGCCATCCAACCATCTCATCCTCTGTTGTCCCTTTCTCCTCCTGCTTTCAGTCTTTCCTGGAATCAGGGTCTTTTCCAATGAGTCAGTTCTTCACATTAGGTGTCGAGAGTATTGGAGCTTCAGCTTCAGCATCAGTCCTTCCAGTGAGTGTTCAGGACTGATTCCCTTTAGGATTGACAGGATTGATCTCCTTGAAGTTCAAGGGACTCTCAAAAGTCTTTTCAGGGCAGCAGTCCTGACCCTCATTGAGACCAGGCTTTCTTTTTACATACCCTCCCATATACAAAAGGTCTCAGGTGGTTTACATTATCTTCTGGCCAAGAGGCCTGTTAACATTTTTATGGCTCTCTTCCTGGATAATTGTCTATCAACCAGAAAACTACTTTTCCCTAGAAGTGTTTTTTCTTTACTCTGCATCACCCTCAAAGTACTAAATAAAGTTACATTCCTGTAGAACAAAGGTGCAGTGGGTTATAACAAAGACAGTACTTAACTCAAAGATCTAATGTAATACCAGGTCTACTACCTGTTTTTCTATATACCAACTATATCTACAAATAAAAGATACGAAAATTTGGCAGCAGGTATTGGCTCAACAAATGAAACCTTTAATCAGTCCTATTCTAATGATTTTGACTCCTCGTAAGCCTCTACATTCTTAGGATGTTTTAAGCTTCCTGTGCCTCCCACAGTCGGGAGGCCTCAAACAATCACATGCGCAGCTGTACGAGTCCTGCACGCAGGCTAGAAAGCCATCAGAGGGGTTTTTGGATTGAAACACCCTTTCAAATGCAGAAGACTAAAGCCCTGAGCTGACTTTTTCCAGAGTGTGTCAGAAGAGTGGAAAAGCAGAGTACAAAGGCCGGCAGACTTTGGTTTTTTGGGGCACATGCTCAAGAAATACCAGGGGGAAGCCCTGAGATTTGACTCGCCTTGCCCATGAGATCTCTGCCACGTGACCTTGTCACGGGTGGGATTCCTCACGCTGGCTCCCGGCAGGAAATAAAATCAGGAGCCAGGTCATACCATCCAGCTCATCAGGAGCTCCAGTTCCAAGAGCCAGGAGCTTGTAGGGTAAGAGATAAACTTTGGATATCATTCCAAGAGCAGTGGAAAGCCATCACAGGATTTTAATGAGGGGAATGATACAATCTGATTTATGTTTTGCGTGCGTGTATGTGTGTGTGTGTTGATTTTGTTTTTTGATCTGTACCATGCAGCTTATGGGATCTTAGTTCCCTTGGGATCTCCATTCCTTGATCAAGGATTGAACCTGAGCCACAGCAGTGAAAGTGCCAAATTCTAGCCATTGGACCTCTAGGAAACCCCCTGATTTACGTTTTAAAAACTAGATGCACTGAAGAAGGGAAGTTGGGGATGCAGGAAATGAAGTAGAGGCTGTTACAGTGGCAAAAAATGGTGGCTGTGCAGATGAAGTAGAGTAGAAAAATTTAGGTATATTTTAGACACAGTATTGACAATACCTGTGATAGAATAGCTCTGGGTATTAGGCAAAGATGGCCAGTGAGTCCTGAGATTTTTGGCTTAGCTCCTGGGCAGATTGTGATGTGATGTCCTGAGGTGGGAAATACTGGAAAGAAACTAGTGTTCTAGCTTGGCAATTGAGAGCCATGTGTTGGACAGCAAAATCAGGCTAGTCAGGTTGGCACTTGGATATATGAGTCTGGAGGGCAATTGAGTGGTGAAGGCTAGAGATAGAAAGTCGGAAATCATCAGGACATAATTGCTGTTTAAAGCTGTGGGGCTAGATATGATTATGGAGACAGTGAAGTTTGAAAATTAAAAGGGGCCTGGAACAAAGCCCTGGGACATTACAGCAGTTAGAGGTTGGAAAGGGAATGATAGGGAGGCTGAGAAAAATAACTAGAGAAATAAGAGGTGGACCACAAGATTGTGTTAAGATGGAAGCCAAGAAAAAGGGTTTGGATAATGGTTTATACACATTACCTCATTTCATTTTCACAACTATTTGTGCAGAGTATTTTAGAAAACTGAAGTCAACACTCAAGAATACTCAGTTTCTCAGTCTGTTGAAGGATGGGATAAGGGGAGGGGAGGGAGACTCAAGGGAGGGAACATCACTAGGAACAAAGCTAATGGAGGTGATGGAATTCCAGCTGAGCTATTTCAAATCCTAAAAGATGATGCTGTTAAAGTGCTGCACTCAATGTGCCAGCAAATTTGGAAAACTCAGCAGTGGCCACAGGACTGGAAAAGGTCAGTTTTCATTCCAGTCCCAAAGAAGGGGAATGCCAAAGAATGTTCAAACATTGCACTCATCTCACATGATGGCAAAGTCATGCTCAAAAATATCCAAGATAGACTTCAACAGTACGTGAACTGAAAAATTCCAGATGTTCAGACTGGATTTAGAAAAGGCAGAAGAACCAGAGATCAAATTGCCAACATCCATTGGATCATAGAAAAAGCAAGAGAATTCCAGAAACACGTCTACTTCTGCTTTATTGACTATGCCAAAGCCTTTGATTATGTAGATCACAACAAACTGTGGAAAATTCTTCAAGAGATGGAAATACCAGGCCACCTCACCTGCCTCCTGAGAAATCTGTATGCAGGTCAAGAAGCAACAGTTATAACTGGACATGGAACAATGGACTGGTTCCAAATTGGGAAAGGAGTACATCAAGGCTTTATACTGTCACCCTGCTCTTTTAACTTATAGGTAGAGTACATCATGCGAAATGCCGGGCTGGATGAAGCACAAGCTGGAGTCAAGGTTGCCAGGAGAAATATCAATAACCTCAGATACACAGATGGCACCACCCTTATGGCAGAAAGTGAAGAGGAACTGAAGAGCCTTTTGATGAAAGTGGAAGAGGAAAGTGAAAAAGCTGGCTTAAAACTCATCATTCAGAAAACTAAGATCATGGCATCCTGTCCCATCACTTCATGGCAAATAGATGGGGAAACAATGGAAACAGTGACAGACTTTTATTTTCTTGAGCTCCAAAATCACTGCAGATGGTGACTGCAGCCATGAAACTAAAACACTCTTGCTCCTTGGAAGAAAAGCTATGACAAATCTAGCCAGCATATTTAAAAGCAGAGACATTACTTTGCTGACAAAGATCTGTCTAGTCAAAGCTATGGTTTTTCCAGTAGTCATTTATGGATGTGAGAGTTGGAGTATAAAGAAAGCTGAATGTTGAAGAATTGATGCTTTTGAGCTGTGTTGTTGGAGAAGACTCTTGAAAGTCCCTTGGACTGCAAGGAGATCCAACCAGTCAATCCTAAAGGAAATCAGTCCTGAATATTCATTGGAAAGACTGATCCTGAATCTAAAACTTCATTACTTTGGCCACCTGATGCGAAGAACTGACTCATTGGAAAAGACCCTGACGCTTTAAAAGATTGAAAGGAGAAGGAGAAGGGGACAACAGAGGATGAGATGGTTGGATGGCATCACCTACTCGATGGACATGAGTTTAAGCAAGCTCCAGGAGTTGGTGATGGACAGGGAAGCCTGGTGTGTTATAGTCTGTGGCATCACGAAGAGTCAGACATAACTGAGTGACTGAAGTGAGGGAGACTCAAGAGACTCACTCAGATATATGTAATTGTGACTGATTTGCATTGTTATATGACAGTAACCAACACATGCTGCTGCTGCTGCTGCTGCTGCTAAGTCGCTTCAGTTGTGTCCGACTCTGTGCGACCCCGTAGACGGCAGCCCACCAGGCTCCCCCGTCTCTGGGATTCTCCAGGCAAGAACACTGGAGTGGGTTGCCATTTCCTTCTCCAATGCATGAAAGTGAAAAGTGAAAGGAAAGTCGCTCAGGCGTCTCCCGACTCTTAGTGACCCCATGAACTACAGCCTACCAGGCTCCTCCGTCCATGGGATTTTCCAGGCAAGAGTACTGGAGTGAGGTGTCATTGCCTTCTCCAAACCAACACATAGCTTTAAGTAATTTTCTACCAATTAAAAAAAAAAAAAAAGGAAAACTCAGCTGGTAGACACAGGCTCTTAACCACTGTGGGTGTGTCCCAAAATAGAAAAGTGAGTCCCAGGTTGCCAAGAAGATGAGATGAACATAGCGAGGTCTTTATTGGATTTTGCTATCCAGATATTGTTAACCTTGCTTAAAGCCAACAGTAGGATAGATACAAGCCAGATGGAGTGGTTTGAATAGTAAACAGGAGGTGATGACAGGAGACAAATTCTCGGTAACTTGGAGAACTTCTCTTGTATGGAGGAGCTAAGAAGTGGAGTGAAAGCTCAGTGGGACTCTGGGTTAAGAGAAGTTTGTTTGTCTTTGATTCTTTTAATTGGGAGAAGCCAGAGCCTGTTTTCATGCTTGCAGAATGGTCAAGGGGTAAAGGAGATGAATGATGGAAGAGGTAACAGTTAACTGAAGATGTGGCACCTTTGAAAAAGCAACTGAAATAGGATCCAGGGCAAAGTGGAGAGACCCAGGGAACTTCAGTTAAACAGAACCAGAAACTTAAAAGTGGTTTAGAAAAGGCTCTTTGATTGCAAGGAAAAATATCCACACTAGCTAAGTAGAAAGCCGCTGATGTGAAGATCTATGCTAGGTAAGCTCTTGGACATCCAAAGTTAGGAAATAAAGTGAAGCTGGCCTTGGTGTGGAGGGCTATCTAGAAGATCATTAACTAGGTTACCTTGTTTCGTCTCTTGTAGTATGCCATGGTCTTTCCTTCCTTTCTGAGTGTGTATGTTACATTCCCTTGCTTCTCTGCTTACTCATGGCTTTTCTCTTTGCTGTAACCTCTGCTTTTACGTGGCATTGCTGACTAACTCTAGCCCCTTGGCCCTTTCACTTCCAGTGCCCATCATCCAGATGACCAGGTTTTTCAGAGTGCTAGCTTACTTCATTCCATTTTTGAAATGGGGCATAGTTCATTCCATTTTTGGTCCATCAGCTCTGGCCAGAGGGAGGAGGATGGGAATCACCTTGTAGGTACTTAGGGCTGTCCCTCCCAGACTCTCTGAGTAAGGGGTGTATTTGGGAAGACAATGACTGGCATGTTTACTACAAGTAGAAACTTTTAATTCAAAGTGGGGTCACAGATAATATACTCAAATCCTTTAGTATAAGTAGGTTATATAAGCAGTAGTCCAATTTGGGCTTACTTAATTTAGAACTCAGATTTAATTTAAAATTACATTTTATAAAGTTTATACTTAAAAAGGATTAGAAACTTTAAGATGATAAACTTATCAGAAGTTAAAACATACATTTCTAATGAATAGTTAATCAGGTGAGAGTATTGCAAAAGTAGTAATATTTAAATTTCAACAGTAATATATGCTGACTGGAAAATTTAGAAATAAAAGCATAATGCATAAAAAAAGAAATTACCATAATCCCATTGCTGAGAAATATAAACTAATATAGATTAATACTTTCTATATCATAACAGATATTTATATTACAGGAAATAAGGTATGCGGAGCGAAGTTATGTATCAAAACCCACTTTGAACGTAAGTATAAATTTAAATGTGCTTCATTTGTTTATCTATTTATTATTTATTATTTATAATTTATAATTTTTATTTTTACTTCATTTTACTTTACAATACTGTATTGGTTTTGCCATACATTGACTTGAATCCACCACGGGTGTACATGTGTTCCCAAACATGAACCCCCCTCTCACCTCTCTCCCCATAACATCTCTCTGGGTCATCCCCGTGCACCAGCCCCAAGCATGTTGTATCCTGCATCGGACATAGACTGGCGATTCGATTCTTACATGATAGTATAGATGTTTCAGTGCCATTCTCCCAAATCATCCCACCCTCTCCCTCTCCCTCAGAGTCCAAAAGTCCGCTCTACACATCTGTGTCTCTTTTGCTGTCTTGCATACAGGGTCAGCATTGCCATCTTTCTAAATTCCATATGTATGTGTTAGTATACTGTATTGGTGTTTTTCTTTCTGGCTTACTTCACTCTGTATAATCGGTTCCAGTTTCATCCACCTCATTAGAACTGATTCAAATGTATTCTTTTTAATGGCTGAGTAATACTCCATTGTGTATATGTACCACTGCTTTCTTATCCATTCATCTGCTGATGGACATCTAGGTTGTTTCCATGTCCTGGCTATTATAAACAGTGCTGTGATGAACATTGGGGTACACGTGTCTCTTTCAATTCTGGTTTCCTCAGTGTGTATGCCCAGCAGTGGGATTGCTGGGTCATATGGCAGTTCTATTTGCAATTTTTTAAGGAATCTCCACACTGTTCTCCATAGTGGCTGTACTAGTGTGCATTCCCACCAACAGTGTAAGAAAATGTAGTCAATTAAAAACTACATATTCTTACTGCACGTATAGGTGAGTGTCAACTTGATAGTTAATTACTGAAACATTAAGTCAAACTCCCTTATCACCTTAAAATTTTTTAGATCTAGTGCCCTGCATAACTTCTGCTTCTTCCTTGATTACTGTCTACTGTAAACAGCCTTCTGTAAAATTAAGCAGTGTTATTCCTTTACTCTCGGGGGACCCCTAGTATATTGTACTGGTACATTGCAGAGGCCACATGGAAGATACTAGAAGAAAGATGCTGAATGAGCTGGAGATTAGACAAGAAGAACCATTACTTGGTCACCTAATGCTTTCTGAGGAGTCCTCTCTGTTTCATAGGGATTCCTAAAAAGACTTAGTAATAGCCTCCAACCAGAATGAGAAAATGGTTCTCTTATTTTCTATGATAAATTATGTATGTATGTATGTATTTAAGAGAAAGCGGAAAGCAAGTGTAAGGAGAGAATTGTTAAAATAGTGTTCTGCAGTGTTTAAGAGAGCTTTTATCTATTTTTGTCTTCAATTTTATGTTGTTTTATTAATAGTTTAAGAAGTTAAACTATGGCTGTGAGACTTCTCTGGTCATCCAGTGGTTAAGAATCCACCTGCCAATGCAGGGGACAAGGGTTTGATCCCTGGTCGGGGAAGATTCCACATGCCGTGGGGCAACCGAGCCCACGTGCCAGAACTACTGAAGCTCGCATGCACAAGAGTGCATGTTCTGCAACAAGAGAAGCCACTGCAGTGGGAACCCCAGCTCTGCAACTCGAGGGCATGCCCCATTCACCACAATTAGAGCAGGCCTGTGTGCAGCAGCAAAGACCCAGTGCAGCCAAATAACAGATCGTGGCTGTGTCCCAATTAAGTGGTGTTGCCCCTACTAGCATGTAGGTTCTTAATTCCTAGCCTAGAGGAAGCCCATTAATTAGGATTGTTTATTACGCAGTTAACAAGGGTAAAGTATTCATTTCTTAAATTTTGACTAAGGAATAGAGTTGAAACTTAAGCTTCTGGTCTATGCCTGTTTTAGTACTGGTTTGTCTTAGTTTTCTATTAGGTTTTAAGTCATAAAGTACTAGCATTATACTGGTTTTAGTGTTCAAATACTGAGATTATTTTCATCTTTGATGAATAATTAGACACTCATAAAAAGTCTGTTTCTTGAATAATGTATCTATGAATCATGTTTATTTATGAAAGATGATATTGATAAAATATTTAAATGTAACAGTTTCTACCATCTTCTGTCTTGCCAGGAAGTGGTCATAGTAAGTGCTACAAGAACACCCATTGGGTCCTTTCTAGGCAGTCTTTCCTCTCTGGCAGCCACTAAACTTGGTTCCATTGCAATTCAGGGAGCCATTGAAAAGGCAGGTCAGTAGTTGCTTTACTTTTTGTGTTGAGGGGATAGTGATTCATTGGAGCAAGTGTTTATTTTGCACTTAACTATATACAGAACACTTAGAAATGAATTAATGAATGCATTTTTGAATTCTCTTGAAAAGAAGTCCTTGGACTACAGTGTTAGTAATAAAACTCAAAACTGACAAAAACCATTCCTGCTACATAATGTCATCATGTACTTTACTAGGTAATTACTAATTATTGAGTTGAATAAAATATGGAAATGTTTCTTGATTTTTTTTAAAAAGGGATTCCAAAAGAAGAAGTGAAAGAAGCATACATGGGGAATGTTCTACAAGGAGGTGAAGGACAGGCCCCTACAAGGCAAGCAGTACTGGGTGCAGGTACTAGGAATACATTTTTGCATTTATACGTGAATGTTTGACATGGCGAAATGGAGGTCGTTTCAGCTTAAATAGATTATAAATGCATAATAGACTGATATTCACCAAAGAAATGTTTCAGATTATGGTTGACCGTGCTCTATTTTATTACAGTTGTATTTAAAAAGAATCTGTTTTTCAAAAGTATGTTTATATTGGTTTTAGGCTTACCTATTTCTACTCCATGTACCACTATAAACAAAGTTTGTGCCTCAGGAATGAAAGCTATCATGATGGCCTCTCAGAATCTTATGTGTGGACATCAGGTAAGAAATACCTTCTTTTCCACTTTATAATTAAAATAATATGCAGTGCTAAGAAAACACTAAAAACCTAAACGTATTCATACTTCAGAAGTGAAATTCTTTCAAGTAAGTGCAGTTGCTGTGTTGTTTCAGACAGTGAGGAGTGTTTGGATTTGCCAGTTCCACTTGAAGTAGAGGTTAGAATGATAGCTGAAGTGTCTTTTATTAAAAGTAGTTTCCAGCTAGGATGTTTTAGTGCCCCTTTCACTTAGAGATTCTAACATAAATGTTACATTCGCTAGATTGAGAAGGGCTTTCATTATAAATGAGAATAAGGTGCTGACCCTGGGGATCAAATCATTGATTGAGCCCAGAATTGATGACTGATTTGTAGTGCCTCATGTCCAGGTTTGGCTGTAAAACTGGGCAGCTTTCTATTGGCCTTGATGATTTTTGATTTTGCTTGAGACTGGGCAAGAGACAGGCTGCTCAGCAAATGATATGTTGCGTTAGGAGACTAGACCTGGACTGATAGAACTAAGAGTTGATCAGATCCAAGCCGTTTTTTTAGTTGAAGAAAGAGATTGAGATGACTACAAACATAGTTACAGGGCTTAAATTAGAAAACAGGTGTCCCTATCCCTGTGTAGTGCATTCTGGCCTATCAGGGCATAATACACCAAGATAAAAACCAGTTGTGAGGTGTTTGCAGATTATTTCTTATATATATATATATATATATATATATATATAAGAATCACAGTTTTGCATACCCTTGCTATTACTCCTCCCTTGCTTTGTTTCCAGTTGTAAGGCAAGGCAAAGAGGGGGAATAAAAGAGTGATGCCTAATACATATGCTAAAAACTGAAATGGTATAGAAAATTATAAAATGAAAAATCTTTCTTCTTACCCTGCTTTAAGTGTTTAATTTATTCATCACTTTCTTGTATGTTTTGCAACCTAAGAGCAGAGAAACTTTGGGCAAGTTGCTTAGATTCTGTGCCTCATGTAATATCTTGGAGATCTTTCTGTATCAGCACCTGAGATAGTATTCTACTGAACTGAACAAGTATATAATATATTCTGGGGGTCCTTATTGAATGGATATCTAGGTTGTCTCCAGTTCTCTATTTTAAATAATGCTCCAGAGAGTACCCCTATGTGTGTATCTTTGTGTACTTATAAATACTTAAATCAACTCTTAATTCACTATACTAAGCATTATAATGTAGTGGTTAAGAACAGAAAGTCTGAAGCCAGACTAATTTCAAATCCTAGTGTTGCCTGTCATCAGCTGAGGAATTACATGTGGACGGACATTCACTGGAGACAGGTGAATAAAACATTAAAAAAAAAATCTTATCATGTGTAGGTCTTTTGGAAAAATTCCTAAGAGGAGAATTTCAGAGTCACAGATTTAAAAATTTGGATATTTGCAAATACTTTCCATAAAAATGTTATACCAGTTACATATTGTCCAAAGGTTGTGAGAGTTTGTTTGCTTATACATAAGGTAACACTGACATCAGGTGTTACCAAATCAAACCCTAGTCAAACCAGTGGGTGAAAATGGTCATGAGATTGTTATGTGTTTGAAAACTGAATGACAAGGATAATTTTGTCTCAGTTGATTCTTTTGTAGTTCTCTAGCAAATGCTTTTAGTTAATATTCTTGATTCATATCTGTATTTTTAAAATTATCTGACTTAGAGGAATATTAGGAATTGCCTTATTTTGAATATTATCTAATGATCAATTTTATTTAATACTGTAGAACTGATAATGTTTTCTGTCACTTATTTTCATCATCTCCAAGAAATACTCAGTATTTCAGGATAACAGAATAAAACTTATATGAGAACTATTTGAGACTCTCCATATTTCAAAATAGCCCAAATATTTAGATTTCTTTGGTATGGAATTTCTGTTTGTCTTTATTCCTGATTAAAGATTGTGAGAATATAATGTTAGTTTTAATTTTATGTTTACATTAATCTTTTATATTAAACTTTGTTTCAAAATAGCCTTTGTAATGCAAATGAATTTTCTCTTGTAGATCTGTAATTACAGGCTAGTTGATTAATATTTACTATACTTCTACTATATATGCCAGGCACTAACTACATAAAAATAGATATGACAAAGTTTCTGGCCTCAGAGGAGCCAGAAAGGCCTCACTAGTTTAGTGAAAAAGTTTGACATATAAATAGAGCTACAATACTGTGTAATATTATTAATAAAAGGAATACACAGTAGTTGGGAAAGAAGGAAGGGAGACTGTTCCAAAAACGGATAGGGAAAAAAAAGGGATAGAAGTAGATAGTCAGGGAAAGTGGCTGACAACCGATTTGTTGGATTGAAGGGGCTGTGTCTTGATTAGTTTTAAAGGAAATGACTGTTTTTCTTGTTGGTGAATAGGTCAGAAGTGCAGAGGTGTGTGAATTAGCATGGTATCTTTGAAGATCTTGATTTTTTTTTTTTTTTTTCCCCCTTCTTGGCCTTAAGGCTTGTGAGATCTTATTTCCACAACCAGGGGTTGAGTCCTTTCTCCCTACCGTGGAAGTGCAGAGTCTTAACTGCTGGACCACCAGGGAAGTCTGTTTGAAGACCTTTAAACAATTCTGTATGACCTCCACTCGTGTAGATCCAGGCATGAGACTGGAAAGGGAGTGAAAAGTCAGATTGTAAAGAGTCTTATATACTATGCTGGGGAGTCCTTTATGGAGTGGAATGACCAGACTTAGTCTAGCCAGAATGACTCAGATGAGTAGATGACACTTGGATGGAAGGAAAGGCTTTCTGTCAGATGACCAACTTAGAAAGTTATTATAGCTGTTTGGAAAGAGTTGATGAGGAGGACCACAATCAAGGAAGTAGGATTATTTCTGAGAACTGAGATTATATTTTTGGCAGTGTCAGTGAAATAAAGGATTTAGAAGAATTTCAGAAGATGGTTTTACATTAAAAATTCCTATTACTGTCTGATTCTGATCTAAATTATCATTACACATTTCAGACCATTTCCTTCTACCAGCGTCAAGAGGGTACTTCTTATATTGACTGTATAGCAATGTTTCATAAAGTTCGTGTAGAATCCTTGTTGCTGTGTAAAGGATACAAGGGATTTGCAACTATAGTTGACCCATGAACGTAGATTTGAAGTGCCTGGGTCCACTTAATGCACATTTTTTTTCAATAAATACGTACCACAGTTGAGTCTGTGGATCTAGAACCATGGATAAGAAGGGCCAACTGTGAAGTTGCACCTAAATTATAAAGTGTGGAGGGCTGATGTTCCTGACGATGGTGTTCAAAAGTCAGTGGTACCGTTTGAATTGACACTGGGTTTTTATGTGTTGCTGAGCAGGACGTGATGGTGGCAGGTGGGATGGAGAGCATGTCCAATGTCCCCTATGTAATGAACAGAGGAGCAACACCGTATGGTGGGGTAAAGCTTGAAGATTTGATTGTAAAAGATGGACTAACTGATGTCTACAATAAAATTCATATGGTAATTATTGCTTTTTAGTGGAGAAATGCCATCTATACATAATACTGCTTGGTTAAAAAATGTTTTTGTTTTTTTTTTTCCAGAAACTGAAGGATATAAATGTTGATTTAGCCATTCATTTTAGGAAAATGTTTTTCTATGCTCATTGTATCAGTTTGGCTCAATTTTTTAATAAATTGCCTCACACTGACATAGTGCATTTTCTGACTTCTAATAATGGATACCATAACTGTTTAATTATTAGTCCTCAAAATAGCAACTTCTGGGCTAATTCAAGTAGCTGAGATGTGAATGAGAGAGTTACTGAGTACAGAAGGAAGTATATTTTAAGAACTAAATTTAACTGCTAACCACGGTTTTATGTTATAAAAAGCAAATATTTTATAAGTTTTTCAGAGTTACTTAGATTTTTTTAAAATCTAACTTTTATCAGGGCAACTGTGCTGAAAATACTGCAAAGAAGCTGAATATTGCACGAGAGGAACAGGATACTTATGCTCTTAATTCTTATACCAGAAGTAAAGCAGCATGGGAAGGTGGAAGATTTGGAAATGAAGTTGTTCCTGTCACAATTACAGTAAAAGGTTGAAGGATTATGTTCCAAAATAGATTTTAATTTTTAATAGACTTTACATATTGCTAAACTTTTTATGTTTAACTTTTAAATTGGTACTTTTTAAATTTCAACTGAAAACACTGACACTGCTGCTGAATTAGTAAAGGGAAATGTTGCTAGTTCAGAGATAATTAAACCCAATTTAATATCTGATTCCAACTCAATTGCAAATTCCACTATGCATATTTTTTTTGAGAAATAAATTTATTAGAATTCTTTCTAATATAACTGAGATTGTTGAACACATTAAGTGAAAAGGGAATATTTACTAGAAGGCTAGTTGGGGGTTTGTCCCAGAACTGAAAGATGTATGGCAGCAACCAGTCAGCACCGGGAACTTCAGGCATTGGAAGAGAATGGGCAGCACCATTGGGACATGCTGTCTGGGCTTCTCACTGCTGCTTTTGTGCTCTCAGCTTCCTCCACTGCTGCCTCCATCTCCAGAGTCCATCTGTAGGGCTCTCAGAGGAAAGATAACTTCTCACCAACTGCAGCAGAATAAATCCACAGTAAAGACTCGTTAACTTGGTTTAGGTTACATTTCCATTCTAGAAATAATTACTGTGATGAGAATGATTGAAGACCCAAACTTAACCAAACTTACCCAGCCTGTGTCTACATTGGACATCTACCCAATGGGGTTAGAAGAATGTCTGTGACATAGAATGAGCTCAAGAGAGAAGACAGTGGGATGTGGCTGAATAGAAGATTGAAATTGCATCAAGCTACTTAATAAACTCTTCTTTAAGACACTAACAAATTACAGATGGTAGATTCTTGAGTGGAATTTACTTGGGATAGTATAAGTTATGTGGGCACACAAAGGGAAGCAGAGCCTATCAGGCACCTTTTGCATTGTTTCTTACTGAGCAAGTAATTACTGTCTTCACTGCAAAGATGACTTAATTTAAAAGATTTTTGTTTTAGGTAAACCAGATGTAGTGGTGAAGGAAGATGAAGAATATAAACGTGTTGATTTTAGCAAAATTCCAAAGCTGAAGACGGTTTTCCAAAGAGAAAATGGTTAGTATTAAGAAATGAAGCATATGAAAAAAAAAAGAGTCAGTATACCATATTAGTTGTAGAACTGCCTAAGGAATTTTTTTTCTTTTTTCTTTTTCTTTTATGCCTAAGGATTTTTAAAAGTAATTCTAGAAAACATCTTGAACTTATTTAACATTTTCAGTGTATTAGGCTCAAATGAAATTAACAAAACATTTATTTATCCAAAGTATATTTTAAATTGTTTAATAATTAATACTTTGTTTTTGTGTATGTGTGTTTGAAGTTTTTTTAAAATTATTTTTTATTGGAGTATAGTTGATTTACAGTGTCATAGTAGTTTCTGCTGTACAACAGAGTGAATCAGTTTATATATATCTATATTCATTTTTAGATTGTATTCCCATTTAAGTCATTACAGAGTATTACAGCAGGTTCTTATTAGTTATCTATTTTATATACAGTTAATACTTTTTTATTATTATTATTTTTTATAATATTGTATTGGTTTTGCCACACATCAACATGATCCACTACGGGTGTACATGTGTTCCCAATCCCAAACCCTCCTCCCACCTCCCCCCCACACCATCCCTCCAGGTCATCCCAGTGCACCAGCCCCAAGCATCCTGCACCCTGCATTGAACCTAGACTGGCCATTCGTTTCTTATATAATATTATACATGTTTCAGTGCCATTCTCCCAAATCATCCCACCCTCTCCCTCTCCCACAGAGTCCAAAAGACTGTTCTATACATGTGTCTCTTTTGCTGTCTCGCATACAGGGTTATCGTTACCATCTTTCTAAATTCCATATATATGTTAGTATCAGTTAATACTTTAATATTGAATATATATAGCCTCTGGAACAGATTGTAGAATGACTATATGATTCAGTTTTTCATTTGCATTTCATCTTGAAAGTTTTTTTGTGATATGAAAGTCAAGTTTACATATTTTGTTAAATATCTGTAAGCCTCTGGAGGACTAAGCTGATATCTCTTTTTTTACTGTTGTATCTCTGAAAGTGAAAGTGAAATCGCTCAGTCATGTCCAACTCTTTGCGACCCTGTGGGCTGTAGCATACCAAGCTCCTTCGTCCATAGGATTCTCCTAGTCTTCAATAAATAAATGTTGAATGTTTATCTAAATGGGGTCCCAAGGTTCTAAATCCTTTGAGGAGAAAAGGTCACTTCTGCTTTTAAAATTAGCTGTATATAGCTGTGATAGTTTTCTGAAATAACTTTTTCCCCCTTTTCTGAGTGAATTTCTCAATGCAAGCTATAGGAGTGGATCAGTCTTTTTTTTTTTTTAATATTATAAGGAATTTTCTTACAAGTTTATATTATAAGGAATTTTCAGTACAGTAGTTAGGACTCTGTGCTTCCACTGCCAGGGACATGGGTTTAATCCCTGATCAGGAACTAAGATCCCACAAGTCTCATGGCTTGGCCAAAAAAAAAAATTATATTGCCAAAGTATATTTTTATAATTTTGGCAGCAATTTATAATAGTATCTTCATTGGTATTTATAAGGAGACAGGTTAATTGACATATAATTTGTATATCATAAAATTCTCCTGTTTAAAATGTATAGTTTAATGATTTTTAGTATTCATTTAACTTCAAGAGATTGTAGAGAAGAAGAAATATCTGATTTTGACACTGATTTGCAAAATGTATGAGTGTCTGCTCTGTTGTGGATAAGGGAAGACGTAGAGTTAGCAAAAACATGAAGTGGTCCTTATCTTTGATGAATTATAAACTAGAATCTATCCAGTGCCATTATGCATGCATTCTGAGCTAGCTTTGAATAAACACAAAGAACTAACATAAAAAGACATACTTTACCTTCACTGTGTTATATATGCTTACACGTTTAGTTATGTATATGTTTCCTGAGGGCAGGACTTATCTCCGTCCATATCTTCATGCATCTAGCAACCCAGGCAGTATTCTGTAGGAATTTGTTAAATTGACCCAAGTGAATTCAGTGTGAAAGAATGTTCTGATGTCATGCTCATTGATACTTTCAGGTACAGTAACAGCTGCCAATGCCAGCACACTGAATGATGGAGCAGCTGCTGTGGTTCTGATGACTGCAGATGCAGCTAAGAGGCTCAACGTTAAACCACTGGCAAGAATAGCAGGTAGAAAAACTCTTCTTGATACTGAGATTCTTTCTCAGTAATATATAGAAGTTGGCGATTTTTAATATGTGAGTCTTACTTTGTGACATGATTTAGTACACATTTTAATTGAGATAGAGTCTCCTTTAATATTTTCATTATGATTTGATTTATATAAGAGGAAGTTTTCAAAAATCTTTTCCTTCTGGATGATGTGTGGGAGAGTACAAGGTACATGTTTTCCTCTGGCATTGTCAGTTAAAATAAAAAGAATGTGAGCTTAGGAGTATGAAAAATGTAATAGTACTGGCATTTATTATTAACTATGTGGTCTCAGCATTTCCTCAGTCTCTTTAAGCATATTTGTAGCTGTAAAGTCTGCCTTGCCTTCTTCATAAGGAGTTAAACAGATACCGTTTTGTTTAGATCTTAACCTCAGCAAAATAATTGTGTTGTAGGGCCTGTTCTATGCATTGTAGGATTTTTAACAGCATCTAGTGGCAGCATCTTCTGCCCACTAGATACTACAATAAGTGGCATTCTACCTGTTGTAAGAACCAAAAATATCTCTAGATAATGCCAGTGTCCCAAGAGGCAATTCCCTCTAACTTCCTGTGTGTGAAAATCAATGACTTAGATGATTGGTATAATTTTATAAAGTACAGAATCTTAGAAGAGGCACAAACACATTTAAATATTTTACAAAGATTAGGAAACTTGAATTTTTGCATATTATATAAGTTGTTAGATACAGCTTTGGGTACTTGTAAAAAAGATTTTAATGACTTTTTTTTTTTTTATATAAAGCATTTGCTGATGCTGCTGTAGAACCTATTGATTTTCCAATTGCACCTGCATATGCTGTTCCTAAGGTGAGAACAAAATAATAGATCATATCTCATTCTGCCAATTTCTGGTTTTGCCTATACCAAGGTTGCATGTTTTAGATTTTAAATGTTATTCATCTGCCAAAGCATAGCAGTAGCTTAGTTTCAATTCTCACTCCTGAAAACAATGAAAGCAACAAGGATAACAACAAAAGTAAAAGAGCAACACACAAACTTCATCTTCAGTGGAGCAGATAAAACTGTATAATTGAATTCCTTGTGCTGAACTCACACACCAGGAATGGTAACCACAGAGTGGGAAGTTGGTATGGCAGAGAAAGGGGAATGTTGAGTCCAGGGTTCTAGAATTCAAAGCAGATATTCATTAAAAGGAGCAGTCTTCTAAGAGGGGAACTGCTGGTAGCTGGTGTTAGAGTAAAACTAAAGATGGCAAGAACTCTACTCCAAATTGTCAGTTTGAGTCTCTGGGAAGTTACTAAGGGGTCACATGAAAAGACAGAGTGTTGTATTGGTTTAGGGGTTAAGGGATTTCAGAAGACTGCAGCAAATATTCCTTTTCAGAAGTAGGCGGCCACACCCTGAGAGAGAACTTCTGGGGGTAACATCCAGATTTAAAGAAAAAAACACCAGAGGGGAATAGGATAGCAAAGGATAAGGAACAACAGGGAGTGATGATGCTCTGTCCACAGGTGGCAGACCTCAGAAAACAACACAGTTATACAGCTTCTGAAAGTGAACGCATCACACTGGAAAGGAGGGGTGATAAATATTTCTCAGCTAGATTCTGAGAGTGAAAAAAGTGGCTACACTTAGGTACATGTTTTATCTCGTGTTGTTGAAACTAGGGGAAGCTGTTTGAGCTCTACAGCTTAAAAACTACCTGAGCCTGCTGTTAGAAGAAAGCAAGGAGGAGGGAAAGTTTCATGTTAATTTTTTTGTTGCTCATAACTAACAAAGTTCTAAAGATAAAGGGCTCTAGCAATATTTTGTAAAGATAACATCTGCAATAGCTGAGGAACTATCAGAACAAGAAATCATAATAAGATTTTAAATAAATCATTCACAATGAAGACACAATAGCTCTGAATAACTGTGCCCAAAATAACCCAATGGCACCTTTTATAAGGCAGAAACTCTAGGGGATGCAATGAAAAATTATTAGAGATTAATGTAACTCTTTGACAGATAAGGGCTTCACAGGTGGTGCAGTGGTAAAGAATCCTCCTGCCAGTTCAGGAGACAAGAGTCATAGGTTTGATCCCTGGGTTGGGAAGATCCCCTGGAGTAGGAAATGGCAACACATTCCAGTTTTCCTGCCTGGAGAATCCCATGGACAGAGGAGTCTGGTGGGCTACAGTCCATGGGTTCGCAGAGTTGGACACGACTGAGTGACTGAGCATATACACACACACACAATACACCTGTTTCTTTGACAGATAAAGAACCTAGAACTAAGGAACATATGATCAGCAAAGTAGATCTGAAGAGTATATGTCAAGTCTGCGCCCCCAAATAAAGACTATGTGCTCTTTTCCATGGGATGTTCAAGATCCATGGAATGGTTGAGAGAATCATTTTTTCAAAATGGAAATATGATAATGCAAACAAAGATGAGAAATTAAGGCATTTCCTGGTGATCCAGTGGTCAGATTCCATACTTCTACTGCTGGGAGCAGGGGAGACACAAACGAAAATTGCAGAATTTAGAGAAGATAAAGTAAGTTTTGACTTAATTATCTGAACATAATCTTAATTTTTTTTAAATTTAGGTTCTTAAAGATGCAGGTTTGAAAAAAGAAGATATTACTATGTGGGAAGTAAATGAAGCCTTTAGTTTGGTCGTACTGGCAAACATTAAAATGCTAGAGATTGATCCCCAAAAAGTGAATATCAACGGAGGAGCTGTTTCTCTTGGACATCCAATTGGGTAGGTAAAATCATAAAGAAAAAGAAAGCTAGGTTAATGGCTATCTTTGTATTTCTCTCTAAATTTAAACTGCTTCATGATAACGCCTGTTACTCTTGGTTTACCATTTTTTCTTCCTACCCATCCTTCATAAGCCAAATACCATTTCTGATAGGATCCCCTCTGAACACAGAGATCTGTTACACCTGTTGCTTGAAAACTAATGTTGTTTTATGCTGAAGAAGATAATTTAAGATTCAAGACTATGTTTGGGCTTTTGTGGGGCTTCCCTGGCTGTCCAGAGTTTAAGACTCTGCACTTCCACTGCTGTGGGTGGGCTCAATCCCTGATTGGGAAACCAAGCTCCCACATGCTGCTCAGAGTGGCAAAAAGAGCTGTAACCATTCTTGAAACAAGTCTCCCAAGTTAAAGTAGTTAAATTCAGCTATAAGTCATGGCTAATTTGGTTATTCACACAGTCTATAAACCATTAAAGTACCAAAATGCTTTCTTAATCCTAGGATGTCTGGAGCCAGAATTGTTGTCCATTTGGCTCATGCGTTGAAGCAAGGAGAATATGGTCTTGCCAGTATTTGCAACGGAGGAGGAGGTGCTTCTGCCATGCTGATCCAAAAGCTGTAGACGACTTCTGTTGTCTAAGGCGACAACCCTATGTAGCTAGAAAGGGCTGCTGTAATCAGGGTGACTTCTGTCAAAATAATCGGGTCCGCCTGTATCAGAACAATTTATTTAAATTTTGATTATTTTCAACTGTTTTAAAAAAATAAGGTAAAAAGATAAAATCCTAAAACCTTTTGAGATTATAGAAGTTTTTTCTTCTTTACATTTTTTATAATGTTGAACAGATTTTTGTTATAAAGCTATATTATTTGAAATACCATTGTGCGTGATTATGTTAGTGACTTATAAGTAGAAGCTTCCATGTTAGAGAATAAATCTTAATTTACATTTCTCAGGATTGTTAAAGATTAAGTGAATATTACCTGTCACTCATTTAGATTGAATAGACTCTTCAAAGTGAGAGTAGTTATTCTGTGCAAACTAGGAATGTCTTATGTTATTAGTCAAGAAGCCAAAGACATTGTGTGTAGTGTTGCTAGAAATAAGAGGAACCCATGTGCTCAGGTCTGAAGTGGGTACAATTTCTCATAAGCTCATCATTCAGAATTTGTTGGGGGTGAGGTTAGGGATTTTGTTTTCATTACTACAGCAGCACAGAGAGTGGGAAAGAAGGTGGAAACTAAACTGCTCAACTGAATGGATTTATGAAGGGAAGAGATTATCATATTCGGTATGGTACAATGCCTGTTGTTAAGCAGAAAAAAAAAAAAATGCAGCATAAGTATCCTGAGTTGCATCTTATCTAGAAAAAAGAAACACATTGTAGGCAGGGTCTATGTACACCAACCTCAGCTATAGTTCAGAGAAGGGAAAGCTTCTGTATACTGACAATAGTGGGTGATTGAGGGGACAGAAATGTGGTATTACAGATCTCTCATGGCAAGTAATTCACAGTGAATCCTTATCTTTGAAGGAACAAAAAGATAACATATGGAAAAAAATTGTTCCTAGGACTATGACAAAGGCTGCTTTCAAAAATACCTGTGTAGTAGTTACAGCTAGCTCCCTTTTGTACATCATTGTGTGCTAAGTACTGACCTAGAGGCCTTATTTGTATTAACTCCCTTAATCCTTACAAAAATTCAATAGGGTAGGTACTATTGTTATCTCTCCTATATAAATGAGGAAATTGAGGCATGGAGTGGTAAAATGGAGTTCCCAAGGTCAACCACCTGGTAAGTAGCTGAGATGGATTCAGTTCCAAGCAGTCTTACTCCAGAGCTCAAGTTCTTAATTCACTATGTTTGTCTTCTCAGTACTTTCAAATAAGTATCTGTCTTAACTATAACAGGAACTAGGTAAAATACATGGGGGGAAAAAAACAAATATAGAATACTTCACTGAAGATAAGCATAACTGACATTGAATCCAAAAGTCAGTCATCTGGAAAACACCTGCAAAACTCTCTTAAATCTGGGGTGGGGGGAGGGAGGGAAATGAAAGAAAAATAAAGACAAAGGACCAACAAGTAAATGGTATTTATTAAAAAGAAAAATAAATGGTACTCTAAAGCAGTAATTACAATATAAGATAAAAACTTAATATTTTTACCAATTGGACAGATTTAAAAGGCTTTGTTTCATTAAGGTCTCTTCACTAAAGAGATCAAACTAGTCAATCTTAAAGGAAACCAACCCTGACTGTTCATTGGAAGGGCTGATGTTGAGGCTGAAGCTGTAATACTTTGACCACTTGATGCAAAGAGCTGACTCTTTGAAAAAGACCCTGATGATGGGAAAGATTGAAGGCCAAAGGAGAAGGGATTGGCAGAGGATGAGATAGTCAGATAGCATCACTGACTCAATGGATATGAATCTGAGCAACTCTGGGAGACAGTGAAGGACAGGGAAGCCTGGTGTGTTTCAGTCATTGGGGTCACAAAGAGTCAAACATGGCTTAGTGACTGAACAACAACAACTTCATTAACAAAATTAACAGAAATGTGAATGTTCAGGGGAAACACAGTAAAGAAAAAATTCTTCAGACATCTAGGTAGAAAAATTGGAAGGCTTACTCCATGTTTCTATTATATTAACTATCAGAAGACAAGTGAACAACCTCTACATATTTTTAATGGAATAGAGTGATGAAGATGCCAGAAGGAGTATCAAGGCATGCAGCAGCTTAGAAAATATAGTACTCTGCTGTTGCCTTCAAAAATGCCAAAGGTTTATACCAGCACGTGGAGAGAGTAATCATGAATTTTGGAATATGAAAGTTAAGTGTTTAAAAAATGATTAAGGACTAACTAAAGAGCAAGGGAAGGTAGGGGTAAAAAACATAAATATGCTAAATCCAAATGCCAGTGGAATGAAAAAAGGAGCTCCACATTTTAAATTACTGTGGAAGATAAAAGGTGAAAAACCCAGTAAGTAAGAGAAGACTGGCATATATCATAAATTATTAGACATCAATGCAGAAAGTGTTAAAATAGGACAAGAACTATTCTGTATAAGGACAATTACTCAAAATTAAGTTATGGAGAAACTGAAGATGGTCACAGAAGAATTGGTTCTTATGAAGGATGACACGAGAATTTAGCATGCATTTAGGAGCTGACTGGGACCCTCCCTGTAGACTGGGGAAGCCAGCAGATACTATCTATACCTTCTAACTGAAGCCCACTCAAGTTACTGTTAGTCAGTCAGTTGTGTCCAACTCTTTGTGACCCCCATGGACTATAGCCCACCGTGTTCTTCTGTTAATGGAATTCTCCAGGCAGTGATATTGGAGTGGGTAGCCATTCCCTGATCCAGGGATTGAACCTGAGTCTCCTGCATTGCAGGCAGATTCTTCACCATCTGAGACTTCAGGGAAGCCCTTTAGCCTACTTGTTGTTGTTCAGTCGCCCAATTGTGCCCAACTCTTCGCTACCCTGTGGTCTGCAGCACGGCAGGTCTCCTTGTCCCTCACTATCTCCTGGAGTTTACCCAAGTTCATGCTCATTGGTGATGCTGTCCAGCCAGCTCGTCCTCTGATGCCCTATTCTCGTTCTGTCCTCAGTCTTTCCCAGTGTCAGGGACTGTTTCAATGAGTTGTCTGCCCACTGCACATTGCCAATATCTCACTAACAGGAGCTTATACACATGTCTGCTGCCTCAACTTCTGTAGCTGCTATGGAAGGGAGAGGCCCCTGGATCACCTGGCTCTAATAGCCAGCAGGTTTTATGCTTACAGGTGCCATGGAACTGTAGCAAAGAATCAGTTATTAATGGGTATAGCAGCCCTCCCCACACCTCACAAGGGTATATACCTGGGCTCAGTGTAGAGGGAACATGCAAGAAAGCCCATCACCCAGATTTCTCTTTGGGAGAGCTCTTACTACTTTCCCTGTTGCTGCCTACCAGTACAGCTTTCAATCAGCTTGCATCCAAAGACTAACTTCAGTCTTCCTCTTTAGGATGCTGACAGGTCTTACACATTCTGAACTTCTCTGAGCCACTAAAAACAAAGACGGCAGCATGGAAAATCACAAAAGTTTAAGACACGAAGGAGATCTGGCCAAGCTGATGTATAAGATTCCCTTACACAAGATCACTCTGTCAAGACTAAGAGAGTAGCTCTTTTATCTAAGATGCAGAAGCCAACATAAATAGTCAATGAAAAGGAAAAATGAGGATATGTTTCAAACAAAAGAATGAGATAAAACTCCAGAAACAGACCGTAATGAAACAGAGATAAGTGATTTATTTAATAAAGAATTTAAAATAATGGTCATAAAGATGCTCACTGAGATCAGGAGAACAATGTTTAAACAAAGTGAGAATTTTTTTTTAAAGGTAGAAACTATAAGAAAGTACCAAACAGGAATCACAGAGCTAAAGAATACAATAACTGAAATGGAAAACTCAGGAGAGGAGTTCAGCAGCAGACAAGTGGAGGAAAGGATCAGTGAACTCACAAGGCAATGAAAATTCATCCAATCAGAAGAACGAAAGAAAAAAAATGAGTAAAAACACCTTAAAGGACTTACATGACACCATCAAGTGAACAAATATATGCGTTATAGGGGGTTCCAGAAGTAGAAGAAAGAAGGGCGCAGAAAGCTTAGTCAAAGAAATATCACTGACAATTTTCCTAACCTGATGAAAGAAACAGATAGGAAAATTTAGGAAGCACAGAGAAATCCCCAAAAGATAAATCTAAACAGCCCCACATTGAAACACATTATAATTGTGAAATGTTAAAGGAGAGAACCTTAAAAGGAGCAGGAAAAAACTTGTTACATACAAAGAAGCCCCCATAAGACTATCAGCAGAAACTTTATAGGCCAGAGGGGTGTGACTTGATTCATTCAAAAGGATGGAAAGACAAAAAAAAAAAAAAAAAAAAGGCCTGGCAACCAAGATGCTTGACCTAGCAAAGCTGTCCTTCAGAATTGAAGGAGATAATTTCCCAGACAAGCAACAGCTGGAGGGAGTTCATTACCACTGGAGTAGCTTTACAAAAATGTTAAAAGGGACTTCATCCATCTTAATCAAAGGATGCTAATTAGTAACAAACCTTTGAAAGTATGTCTCACTGATAAATATATAATTAAATTCTGAATACACTACTGTTGTAATGGTGGCAGCTAAGTCCTTATCTCTAGTATGAAGGCTAAAAGACAAAAGGATATTAAAAATAAGCATAGCTTAGAATTTTTAATGTATACACAGGGTTAAAATATGTAAATTGTGACATCAAAAACATAAAATGGAGGGAGGAGTGTAGAAATTAAGTATTTGAAGTTGTTATAGCTTAAAATAAATTGTTATAAATATGAGGTGGTTTATATAATCCTGGTAACCACAAAGCAAACACCTATACTAGATACACAAAAGATAAAGGAATCTAAGCACACCCATACCAAAAAAAACAAAAAAACAAAAACCATCATATCACAAAGGAAGACAGCAAGACATGAAGGAACAAAGGAATTACAATGCAGCCAGAGAATAATGAACAAAATGGCAATAATAAGTCTTTATTTATCTATCCATGAACTTTAAATGAACAAAATTCTCAAAAGATAGACTGGGGGAAAAAAAAAGAACTGGACTGGGTAGTGCAGTGGATAGGAATCTGCCTGCCAATGCAGAGGACATGAGTTTGATCCCTGGTCTGGGAAGATTCCACATGCAACTAAGGCCATGTGCCACAACTACTGAGCTTAGGGCCCACATGCTGCAGCTACTGAAGCCCACATGCCTAGAGTCCATGCTTCACAAGAGACACCCTCACAGTGAGGAGCCCATGCACTGCAACAAAGAGTAGTCCTGCTTGCCATGACTATAGAAAGCCTGCACAAGGCAACTAAGACTGAGCACAGCCAAAAATAAGAGCTAATTATATGCTGCCTACACAAGACTCAGTTAGGCTTTAAAGACACATACAGACTGAAAGTTGAAGGAATGGAAAAAGAGATCTCATGAAACCAAAAGAAAGCAAGGTAGCTATATTTATATTGGACAAAATAAGACACAGAATGTAATAATCTATAAAGGTCATGATTAAGGGGTCAGGCCAACAAGAAAATAAGCAATTGTAAATATTTATTCATCTAACATAGGACTACCTAAATCTATAAAGCATATATTAACAGATAAAAGGGAATTCCTTGGTGGTCTAGTGGTTAGAAACACTCGGTGCTTTTTAAAAAAAAAAAAACTTGGTGCTTTTTTAAAAATTTTAGTTACTTGGCTGCCTGGGCTCTTAGTTGTGGCATGCAGGATGTTCTGTGGAGTGCATGAGCTCTCTAGCTGTGGTGCACAGGCTTAGTTGCTCTGTGGCATGTGGGACTCAGTTCCCTGGCTAGGGGTCGAACTTGCATCCCCTGCATTGCAGGCAGATTCTTAACCACTGGACCACCAGGGAAATCCCAAGGCTTGGTGCTTCACTGCTGGGGCCTGAGTTCAATCTATGGTTGAAGAACTGAGATCCTGCAAGCTGCGTGGTGTTGGCGGGAGAAAAAACAAAAACAAAAAAATAGACCTCAGGAAGGAACATAGTAATGCAATAATAGGGGACTTCAACATCCCACTTTCAACAATGGGTATTTCATCCAGATTGAAAAATCAATAAGGAAAAATTGAATTTAAATGATATGTTAGACTAGACGGACTTAGATACATTAGAACATTCTATCCAAGGGCAGCAGAATACATGTTCTTCTCAAGTGCATATGGATCATTCTCCAGGACAGAGTATGTGTTAGGCCACAAAAGAGGTCTTAATAAATTTAAGGAGACTGAAATTGCATCAGACATCTCTTCTGACCACAAAGCTATGAAACTAGAAATCAATTATGGGAAAAGTGGAAAATCCACAAATATGTGGAGATTAAAAACCATGCTACTGAACAACCAATGGGTCAAAGAAAACCAAACAAATAAAAAAATATTCTGACACAAATGAAAACAGAAATGCAACACATAAAAATATACAATGCAGCAAAGCAGTTCTGATAGGGAAGTTCACACTGCATTAAGAATCAAGAAAGATCTCACACAAACAACCTCAATTCACACCTCAAGGAACTAGTAAAAGAACAAACTAAGCCCAAAGTTAGCAGAAGGAAAGGAATGATAATGATCAGATCAGAAAGAAATGAAGCACAGATTAAAAAGATAATAGAAAAGTAAAGAGCTGATTTTTTTTAAAAAGAAACAAAACACAAATTATTAGCTAGACTTAACAATGGAAAAGAGAAGCCTCAAAATTATAAATGAGATATTACAACTATTAATAGTACCACACAATGAATTGTAAGAGAGTATGCTGAACAGTTACACACTAAAAGACTACACAAACTAGAAGAGATGGAAAAAATTCTAGAACCATATAACCTACCAAGACTGAAGCATGGAAACCAAAGCAAATCTGAATATGCTAATTACTAGTGAGGAGATTGAATCTGTCATCAAAAACCTTCCAATTAAGAAAAGTCTAGGAACAGATAGATTCATTGATGGATTCAACCAAGCATTTAAAGAATTAATACTAAATCTCAAATTCTTCCAACAAATAAAAGAGGTAGGAATCCTTCCAAACAGTTTTATGAGAACATCATTACCCTGATACCAAAAGCAAAAAATCCACTAAAAGAACAGAAAACTACATGCCAATATCTCTGATGAATATAGATACAAATATCCTGAGCAACATATTAGCAAACCAAAATCTACAGCACATTAAAAGAATTATGCATCATAATTAAGTGGAACTTATTCCAGGGATGCAATGATGGCTCAGTATCCATGAATCAGTGTTATTAACCAGTTAACAAAATGAAGGATAAAAATTGTATGATCTCTCAAGATGCAGAAAAAGCATTTGAGCATTTGATAAAGTTCAACATTCATTCATGATAAAAGAAGAAAAACTTACAATATATGAGGTATAGAAAGAATGAGATTCAACATAAGATATGTATGACAAGCCCACAGCTAACTGATGAAAAGCAAAAAGGTTTTCCTCTTCAGATCAGGAATATGCCCTGGGAAACAAATTTGCATGTAGTGGTTTGCTTTATTGCAGTGTCTGGAACTGAACCTTCCATATCTCTGATATATGCCTGTATTGAGATTTTCTGTTGTTTTTTTTAACAAATTGAAGCTTTATGGTAACACTGTACTGAACATTAAGCACATCTATCTGCATCATTTTTCCACAGCGTTTGTTCACTGTCTGTCACATTTTTAATTCTCATGATGTTTTAAACTTTTCATTATTGTTATATTTGTTATAGTGATCTGTGACCAGAGATCTCTGATGTTATTATTGTAATTGTTCTGGGGCACTACAAACTTCACTGATAGGAAGATCAGTGTGTGTGCTCAGTCATGTCCAACTCTTTGGCACCCAAAGGACTGTAGCCCGCCAGGCTCCTCTGTCCATGGGATTCTCCAGGCAGTAATATTGGAGTGGGTTGTTGTGCCCTCCTCCAGGGGATCTTTCCAACCTAGGAATCCAACTCACTTCTCTTATGTCTCCTGCATTGGCAGGCTGGTTCTTTATCACTAGCACTACCTGGGGAGCCCTCTGATTGCTTCACCAACCAGCAAGTCTCCCATCTCTCTCCTCCTGGAGGGGAGAGAATACGCCTCCTTATTCCCTGAAACAACAATATGAAAGGAAGCCAATTAATAACCCCACATGACCTCTGAGTGTTAGAGTGAAAGGAAGAGTCACGTCTCACTTTAAATCAAAAGCTTGGAACGGTTAATCTTAGTGAGGAAGTCATGTAGAAAGCCAAGACAGTCTGACAGCAAGGCCTTTTGTGCCAGTTACCAAGCACTGCTCCAGTGAACACAGGCATGTGAAGAGTGAAATCGCCTCGTTGCTAACAAGCGGCAAGTTTTAGTAGTATGGGTAGAAGATCAAACCAGCCACAACATTCCCTTAAGCCAACTGCCAATCCAGAGCAAGGCCCTAGCTCTCTCAAGTTCTACGAAGGATGAACAGGTCAGGAAGCTGCAGAAGAAAAGTTTGAAGCTAGCAGAGATTGATTCATGAGGTTTAAGGTAAGAAAGGGAAGGGGAGGGAAGTCGCTCAGTCGTGTCCGACTCTTAGCGACCCCATGGACTGCAGCCTACCAGGCTCCTCCATCCATGGGATTTTCCAGGCAAGAGTACTGGAGTGGGTTGCCATTGCCTTCTCCAATGCATGAAACTGAAAAGTGAAGGGGAAGTCGCTCAGTCGTGTCCGACTCTTAGTGACCCCATGGACTGCAGCCCACCAGGCAAGCCATCTCTATAACAACAAAGTGCAAGGTGAATCAGTAAGTGCTGATGTAGAAGCTGCAGCAAGTTATCCAAAAGATAATTCATGAAGGTGGCTCCACTAAATGACAGATTTGCAGTCTAGATGAAACAGGATTCTATTGAAAGAAGATGCCATCCAGGACTTTTATAGCTTGAGTGGAGAAGTCAATGCCTGGATTCAAAGCTTCAAAGGACAGGCTGACCGTCTTGTTAGGGGCCAGTGCAGCAGGTGACTTTAACATGAAGTCAGTGCTCATTTATTTTTCTCAGAATTTAAGACCTTTAAGAATTATGTTAAATCTATTCTGCCTATGCTTTGCATATCAAACGAAGTCTAGATGATAGCACATCTGTTTACAACATGATTAGCCAAATATTTTAAGCCCAGTATTGAGAAATGCTCGAAAACAAAATTCCTTTCAAAATATTATTGCTCATTGACAATACACGTGGTCACCCCAAAACTCTGATGGAGGTGTACATTGAGATTAATAAGGTTTTAAAGTCTGCTGACAGCATCCACTCTGCAGCCCATGGATCAAAGAGTAATTTCAACTTTTAAGTCTTATTTAAAAAGCATATTTTGTAAAGCTATAGCTGTCGTTGTGATCCTTCTAATGAATCAGGAAAAAGTCAGTTGAAAATCTTTTGAAAAGCGTTCTCTATTCTAGATACCATTAAGAGCATTCTTAATTCATGCCTTGAATTATGCCTTGATTCATGCCAACATTAACAGAAATTTGGAAGAAGTTGATTTTAACTCTCATGGATGACTTGAGTTCAAGATGTCAGTGGAGAAAGTAACTGCAGACATGGTAGAAATAGCGAGACAACTAAAAGTTGAGGCCTTAAGATGTGACTGAATTGCTGCAATCTCAAGATGAGACGGGCAAATGATGAACTGCTTGTTATGGATGAGAAAAGGAAGTGGTTTCTTGAGATGGAATCTACTTCTGGTAAAGATGCTTTAAAGACTGTTGAAATACAAAGATTTAGACTATAACATAAACTTAGTTGATAAAGGAGTGCCAGGGTTTGACAGGATTGACTCCAGTTTTGAAAGAAGTTCTACTGTGGGTAAAATGCTACAGAGAAATTGTTTATAAAAGCAAGAGTCAAGTGATGTAGCAAACTTCACTGTTGCCTTAGAAACTGTCACAGCCACCCTAACCTTCAGCAACCATCATCCTGATCAGTTAGCAGCCATCAATATGGAGGAAAGACCCTCTACCAGCAAAAAAATTACAATTTGCTGAAGGATCAGTTTTTTAAATTTATTTTTATTATTTATTTTAGATTATTGGATCTACCTTTTTCCTTTTTTTTTTTGGCTAAGTAGCATGGTTTGCAGGATCTCAGTTCCTCAACTAGGGTTTGAACCTGGGCTATGGTAGTGAAAGCCTGGAATCCTAACTACTAGGCCACCTGTGTGTGCCTCCTAAATTACTTCAGTCATGTCTGACTCTTTGTGACCCTATGGACTGTAGCCTGCCAGGCTCCTCTGTCCATGGATTCTCAAGGCAAGAACACTGGAGTGGGTTGCCAGGGGATCTTCCCAACCCAGGGATCAAACCCTCATCTCTTATGTCTCCTGCACTGGCAGGCAGGTTCTTTACCACTAGCTCTACCTGAGAAGCCCTGGCCACTGGGGACTCCCAGCAAAAGAGTATTTTTTTTAAAGAAATATTTTATTTACTTTTAGTCTTCATTGCTGCATGTGGGCTTTCTCTAGTTGCAGTGAGCAGGGGCTACCTCTTTAAGTTGCTGCTCAAAGGCTCTAGAGCACAGGCTCAGTAGTTGTGACACAAGGGCTTAGTCGCCCTGGGGCATGTGGAATCTTCCTAGACCAGGGATCAAACTCATGTCCCCTGCATTTGCAGGTGGACTCTTAACCACTGGACCACCAAGGAATTTCAAGTATTTTTAAATTAAGGGAGGTACATTTCTTAAGACATGATATTATCCTATAGGCTACAGTATAGTCCAAAGATAACTTTCATATAACTGGGAAACCAAAAAATTCATGTGACTTGTGTTATTCTGATATTTGCTTAACTAAGGTCATCTGTAACTGAACCTGTAATATTCCAAGGTATGCCTGGTACAAAAACCTTTTGCATTTATATACACTAACGATGAACTATCAGAAAGAGAAATTAAGAAAACAATCCCAATTGTAGCTGCATCAAAAATAATATACCCTAAGAATAAATTTAACCAGGGGGATGACAGATCTGGACACTGAAATGTATGACACTGATAAAATAAATTGAAAACATAAATAAATACAAAGATATTCTGTGCTCATGGACAGGAAGATTATTGTTAAAATGTCCATACTATTTAAACCCACCTATAGAGTCAACGCAATTCCTACCAAAATGCCAATGGCATTTTCTCAAAGAAATAGAAGACTAGTTCTAAAATTTGTATGGAAACACAAACGACTCTGAATTGATAAAGCAATCCTGAAAAAGAACAAAGCTGGAGAAATCATGCTTGTTGATTTCAAATTGTTATAAAGCTATAGTAATTAGTATGGTATTGGCATAAAGACACAGATCAGTGGAACAGAATAGAAAGCCCAGAAATAAATCTATGCATATATGACCAATTAATTTACAACAAAGGAGCCTAGAATATACAGTGGGGGAAAGGACATGCTTTTTCAACAAGTGGTGCTGGAAAAACTGGGCAGCCATTTGCAAAATAATGATTATTGGACCACTATCTTACATTATTCACAAAATCAATTCAAAATGGATTAAACACTGAAGTTTAAGACCTGAAATCGTAAACTTCAGAAGAATATACAGGAGGTAATGTCCTTGAGATGCAGCTTCATTTTTTTAATATATATTTTACACCAAAAGCAAAAATAAGTACAACTAGATCAAACTAAAAAACTTCTACACAACCAAGGTAATCATAACATAATAAAAAGGCAAACTCTGGAATGGGGAAAAATATTTGTAAACTATCTATAGACAGGAGGTTGATGTCCAAAATATGTATTGCATGCATCTATGCATGCTAAGTTGCTTCAGTTGTGTCCGACTCTGTGCAACCCTACAGACAGCAGCCCACGGCTCCTCTGTCCACAAGATTCTCTAGGCAAGATTACTGGAGTGGGTTGCCATTATTAGAACTGATATAATTCAATAGCAAAAAAGCAAACTGATGAGAAAATGATCAGAAGATGAGAAGATCTTTCCAAGGAACACATACAAATGACCAGAAGTTACATGAACAAGCAAGTACATAAAAATCCTTTGAGCTAGGCTTCAGTAGCATATGACCCAAGAACTTCCAGATGTACAAGCTGGGTTTAGAAAAGCCCAGAGGAACCAGAGATCAAATTGCCAATATCTCCTGGATCATAGAAAAAGCAAGGGAATTAAAAAAAAAAAATCTGCTTCATTGATCATGCTAAAGCCTTTGATGGTGTGGACACAACAAACTGTGGAAAATTCTTAAAGAAATGGAAATACCAGACCACCTTACCTGTCTCCTGAGAAACTTGTATGCAGGCCAAGAAGCAACAGTTAGAACCGGACATGGCACAAAATTGGGACAGGAGTACGTCATGTCTATATAGTCACCCTGCTTATTTAACTTATATGCATCAGGCCAAATGCCATGCTGGATGACTCACAAGCTGGAATCAAGATTACCGAGAGAAAAAACCTAAGATATGCAGACGATATCACATCACTTTTACTCCTGGTGAAAGTGAAAGGAGAGTGAGAAAGCTGGTTTAAAAACTCAACATTCAAAAAATGAAGATCTCAGCATCTGGTCCCATAACTTCATCGTAAATAGATGGGGAAAAAGAGGAAACAGTGACAGATTTTATTTTCTTGGGCTCCAGAATCACTGTGGATGGTGACTGCAGCCACAAAATTCAAAGACTTGTTCCTTGGGAAAAAAGATAAGACAAACCTGAACAGCATACTAAAGAGCAGAGACATCACTTTACCAACAAAGGTCTGTATAGTCAAAGCTATGGTTTTTCCAATAGTCATGTATGGATGTGAGAGATGGACCATAAAGAAAGTTGAGCACTGAAGAATCAATGCTTTTGAACTGTGGTGCTGGAGAACTTTTGAGAGTCCCTTGGACAGCAAGGAGATCAAATCAGACAATCCTAAAGGAAATCAACCCTGAATATTTACTGGAAGGACTAATGCTGAAGGTGAAACTCCAATACTTTGGCCACGGGATGCGAAGAGTCAATCATTGGGAAAGACCCTGATGCTGAGAAAGACTGAGGGCAAGAAGAGAAGGAGGCAACAATGGATGAAATGGTTGGATGGCATCACTGACTCAATGGACAGGAGTCTGAGCAAACTCCAGGAGATAGCGAAGGATGGGGAAGCCTAGCGTGCTGCAGTTCAGGGGGGTCTCAAAGACTCAGACATGACTGAGTAACTGAACAACAGCATGAAAAGGTGTTCAACATTAGTCGTCATCAGAGAAATGCAAACTTAAGCCAGAATAAGATATCACCTCACACATGCCAGAATGGCTATCATCAAAAAGACAAAAGTTAAGTGTTGAAGATGTGAAAAGACAATCTTTATGCGTTGTTGGTGGAAACGTAAATTGGTGCATAAAGTATGGAAAACAGTATGGAGATTCCTCAAAAAATGAAAAATTGAGGGATTTCCCTGGTGGTCACTGGTTAAGACTTTGCCTTCCATTCCAGGGGGTGGGTTTGATCCTTGGTCGGGGAGCTAAGATCCCCCATGCTTTTGAGTCCAAGAAACCAAAACATAAAACAGAAGCAATGTTATAACAAATTCAATAGACTTTAAAAAAAATGGTCCACATCAAAAACTTGTTTAAAAAATTGAAAAAATATGATTCAGCAATCCCAGCTCTGGGTATACATAAAAGGAAATTATATATATATTATATATATATATATAATATTATATATATATATATATAAAAATCTACATCTCCATGTTCATTCCAGCATTATTTGCCATAGCCAAGATATGAGAACATTTAAGTGGTAGTCAACAGATGAATCAGTAAAAGATATGGTAAATATATACAATAGAATATTATTTCACCAGTGGGAAAGAAGGAAATCTTGCCATTTGTGACAATATATATGGATCTTGAGAGAATGATGCTAAGTGAAATGGGCCAGACAGAAAGACACATACTGCATGGTAATCATTTACATATGGAATCTGGAAAAAAATTTTAAAAAACACCAAAAAGAAGCGCCAAAACCAAATCAGTAGGAAAACTAGGGGATGGGGGTATACAAGAAAAATAGGAAGAGGTCAAAGTGTACAAAATTTCAGTTATAACATGAATAAAGTCTGAGGATCTAATGTATATCATGGTGACTGTAGATAATGGGCTTTCCTGATAGCACAGTTGGTAAAGAATCCACCTGCAATGCAGGAGAGCTTGGTTCAATTCCTGGGTCATGATGATCCTCTGGAGAAGGGATGGACTACCCACTACAGTATTCTTGGGCTTCCCTTGTGGCTCAGGGGGTAAATAATCTGTCTACAATGCAGGAGACCTGGGTTCGATCCCTGGGTTGGGAAGATCCCCTGGAGAAGGGAAAGGCTACCCACTCCAGTATTCTAGCCTGGAGAATTCCAAAGAGTGGGACACCACTTAGTGACTTTCACTTTCACAGATGATAATACTGTATTATGAAACTGAAATTTGCTGAGAGTAGAAGTCAAATATTATCCCCCTCCCCAAATTAAAGATGAATATGTGAGGTGATGGATGTGGCAAATAACTAGATGGGCCTTTAACAATGCATGTGTAGATCAAATCATGATATACAGTACACTTTAAACACCTTACAGTTTTGCCGATTATATCTCAATAAAGGTAAAAAAAATGAAGTTATGCTACTTACAGACTACGCACTAATATCAAACAACTAAAAACTATATCCAAGATAATTATAATGGGAAATTAAATGTTTATATCAAGTGTTAAAAGCGAAAATGGGATTTGATAGTAAACAATTAAATATCAAACCTTGTACCTTTATAAACATAATACTTGTTTTTAAGCACCCATAAAACACTTACAGAAATTTTAATCTATCTTTTAGCCACAACAATAAAAATACTATAATATTTAAATAAAAAAGCATGCTACCTTATTCTAAGTAGATAGAAAAAAAATGAAAATACAATGAAAGTAACTTATTTTCCAATTTTGATATATAAAGTTGAAATCAGAACTAAAATCTTATTGTTTGTTGACCAAATGCTTAGGAAAAATAAGAAACAATAAGCAATTAGTGAATCAGAAAAAAATGTTTTTAAATGTCAAGAGGTGATTTTGTTAGAAAAAAATTGCATGTAATTTGAAGAGAACAAAAGCAAAAATTAGAAAATATAATTTAATTCAGTAAAAACTTGTAAGTCTGACAAGAACAATCAGATTGAAAGAAAACTGGGGGAAAATAAACTGAACTGCTTCTGCAAAAGCTTTCAGTCTTAGATAATTTATTGGTGATTTAGTTTCAATTTTGTATTCCATTCTAAATAAACTGTTACATCAAGACATGAAAGCAACCTAAATGTCCTTCTACAGATGAATAAATATGATATATATATATATACATTAGTTATTAAAAAGAATGAAATCATGTTTGCAGCAACACGGATGGACCTAGAAATTATTATACCAAGAGAACTAAGCCGAGAAAGAGAAAGACAAATATATGATATTGTTTATATGTGAAATCTGAAAACAAACAAACAAACAAACACTAATGAACTACAAAAGAGAAACAGACCCACAGACATACAAAACAAACTTATGGTTACCATAGGAGCAATGGTGGGGGAGGGATAAATTAGGAGTATAGGATTAACATATACACACAACTACTAATAAAAGAGATAACAAACAAGGATCTTCTATATAGCCCAGGGACCTATACTCAATATTTTGTAATAACCTGTAAGGGAAAAATCTGAAAAAAATATATATTCACACACACATATATATAATATATATATGACTGAATATTTTAAAAACAGTCACATAAAATAAAAATCAGCATCAGCTAGAGTAGCAGCTAGATGTTAAAATGCTTATTATGTTCCAGTGACCTAAGACTGCAAAGTATACAATATTAGGGTTAGAAATAGAAAAAGAAATTCTGGGTTTAATTTTTATTTAATAAAAATAATTGATATTAGAAGAGCATCCAATGAGGTTGAACAGATAATCCTGATATATTTTTACATTTTTCTTGGCTGGTGGCTCATAGGATCTCAGTTGTCTGACCACAAATTGAAACCAGGCCATGGTAATGAAAGCCCCAAATCCTAACCACTGGGCCACTAGGGAACTCCCGATAGAAATTCTTAAAACACTACAAACAAAAGCCAAAATTATACTCAGCATTCCTATTAAAGAATAAGACAAGAAAGCCTACTTTGATCTTTATTAGTTATAACAGAAATAACTATTTGTTGTAAGAAGAAATTGAAGGTGTGAAGAAAAGAAGCTGAAGTTGATCAGTTCTATGTAGACCTACAAGACCACCTAGAACACCAAAAAATGTCCTGTTCATCATAGTGGATTGGAAGGCCTAAGTAGGAAGTCAAGAGATACCTGCAGTAACAGGCAAGTTTGGCCTTGGAGGACAAATGAAGAAGGGCAAAGATTAACAGAGTTTTGCCAAGAGAACACACTGGTCATAGCAAACACCCTCTTCCAGCAACACGAGACGACTTTATACATGGACATCAAAAACAATACCGAAATCAGATTGATTACATTCATTCTTTGTAGAGCAAGATGGAGCTCTATACAGTCAGCAAAAACAAGATCTGGAGCTGACTGTGGCTCAGATCATCAGCTCCTTATAGCAAAATTAAGGCTTGACCTAAAGAAAGCGGGGAAAACCACTAAGGCAGTCAGGTACGAGTTAAATCCCCTATGAATATTAAGTAGAGGTGACAGATAGATTCAAGGGATTAGATCTAGTAAACAGAATGCCTGAAGAACTATGCACAGAGGTTCATAATATTGTACAGGAGGCAGCAAACAAAACCATCCCAAAGAAAAAAAAATGCAAGAAGGCAAAGTGGTTGTCTGAGGAGGCCTTACAAATAGCTGAGGAAAGAAGAGAAGCAAAAAGCAAGGGAGAAAGGGAAAGATGCACGCAACTAAATGCAGAATTCCAGAGAATAGCAAGAGAGACAAGAAAACCTTCTCCAATGAATAATGGAAGGAAACAGAGGAAAACATCAGAAGGGGAAAGACTAGAGGTCTCCAAGAAAACTGGAAATATCAAAGGAAAATGTCATCCAAAGATGGACACAATAAAGGAGAGAAACCGTATAGCCCTAACAGAAACAGAGATGAAGAAGAGATGGCAAGCATGTACAGAAATGTACAAAAGATTTTAATGACCCAGATAACCACATGGGGTCATCCACCCAGAGCCAGACGTTCTGCAGTATGAAGTCAAATGGGCCTTAGGAAGCACTGCTGCCAATAAAGCTAGTGGAGTGATAGAATTCCAGCAGAGCTGTTTAAAATCCTAAAAGAAGATGCTATTAAAATGCTGCACTCAATATGTTAGCAAATTTGGAAAACTCAGCAGGGGCCACAAGACTGGAGAGGTCTTCATCCCAATTCCTAAGATTACACTCATCTCCCATGTTAGTAAGCTTATGTTCAAAATCCTTCAAGTTAGGCTGGCTTCAGCAGTATGTGAACCGAGAACTTCCAGATGTTCAAGCTGGGTTTAGAAAAGGCAGAGGAACCAGAGATCAAATTGCCAACATCCACTGGATCATACAGAAAGCAAGGCAGTTCCAGAAACACATGTACTACTGTTTCATTGACTATGGTAAAGGCTTTGACTCTATGGATCATAATAAACTGGAAAACTTTTAGAGACAGGATACCAGACCATCTTACATGTCACCTGAGAAACTTCTATGTGGGTCAAGAAGCAACAGTTAGAACTTATATGGAACAACTGACTAGTTCAGAATTGAGAAAGGCGTACAAGGCTTTTTTTGTCACCCTGTTTATTTAACTTATACACAGAACACATCATGTGAAATGCTGGGCTAGATGAGTTACGGGCTGGATCAAGATTTCCAGGAGAAATACCAACAACCTTAGATATGCAGATGATACCACTTTAACGGCAGAAAGTGAAGAACTAAAGGGCCTCTTGATGAAGGTGGAAGAGGAGTGTGAAAAAGCTGGCTTAAAACTTAACATTAAAAAAACTAAGGTCATGGCATCCTGCCCATGACTTCATGACAAATAGAAGGGGACAAGGTGGAGGCACTGACAGATTTCCTGCTAACGTCACTGTGGATGGTGACTGAAGCCATGAATATTACTTCTCGGCAGGAAAAAGCTACAGCAAACCTAGACAGAACATTAAAAAGCAGGGACATCACTTTGCGGACGAAGGTCCATGTATAGTCAAGGCTATAGTCTTTCCAGTTGTCACTTACAGATGTGAGACCTGGACCATAAAGACAGAGCACCAAAGAATTGATTCTTTTAAACTGTGGTGTTGGAGAAGACTTTTGAGAGTCCCTTGGACTACAAGGAGATCCAACCAGTCAATCTTAAAGGAAATCAACCCTGAATACTCACTGGAAGGACTGATGCTGATGCTGAAGCTCTAGTACTTAGGTCACCTGATATGAACAGCTGACTCACTGGAAAAGACCCTGATGCTAGGAAAGACTGAGGGCAGGAGAAGGGGGTAACAGAGGAAGAGATGGTTGGATGGCATCACTGGTACAATGGATGTGAACTTGGGCAAACTTCAGGAGAAGGTGAGGGACAGGGAAGCCTGGCATGCTGCAGTTTGTGGAGCTACAAAGAGTTGGACACAACTTGGTGACTGAACAACAACAAAGCAGAGACTAGAAAATAATTATATTGAAACAATTTATCTTTAGCCATGAAAAAATAAGCATCAGCAAAGTCATTAGCTCCATAAAGTCCCATTCCGTAAGGGGTCCAAAAAGACACAAAATAGACTTCCTACAGTACTTAAGGTGTTGCACTACTGGTATAGCTTTACAAAAACAGACCAATGAAACAGACTGGGAGTCCAGAAGCAAATCCACAGATACTCAGTTTACCAGCTTATGACAGCATAACAGTACAACGTATTTGGGAAAGGATAATCTTTCTTAATAAATGTGCTGTATATGCCATGCTGTTCTAAGTCTTGTCTCTTTGCCACCCCATGAACTGTATCCCACCAGGCTTCTCTGTCCTTGGGATTTCCCAGGCAAGAATACTAGTATGGGTTGCTGTTTCCTCCTCCAAGGAATCTTCCTGACCCAGGGATTGAACCCACATCTCCTACATCAGTAGGTGGATTCTTTACCACTGCTCCTCCTGGGAATCCCTCTCAACAAATTGTATTGTGTTAACTGGATATACAAATGGGAAATCCATTATAGATGGACAATTTATCAAAATATAAAAGGTTGAATAAAACTTAGAAGAAAAAATGGCAAAATATTCAGACTTTAGATATCCATCTGAAAAAGAAATTACATCAACAGCGATTGACAACTGGAACTCTCCTTACACTGTTGACAGTCATGTAATTTAGTTATAGCCACTCTGCAAACTGAAAAATCTGAGTAAGGTTAGATATATGCAACCATATAACCCAACACTCCCCTCCTAAATATATATATATATATATATACACACACACACAAGTGAAAAGTGTAATACATTCATCAAAAAACATGCACAGGGATATTCACAGGAGTTCTGTTCATAACAGCTCCAAACTGGAAATAATCTAAATGTTCAAATACACAAGAGATTACCAGTGGTACAATACAATGTGGATAAAAACAATGAAAAACCACTACAATGATGACAACTGATTTAGATACAATGTGAATGGATCTCGACTGTGCAAGAGAAGTAAAACTCACTATATCCTGATAATCTATCTATGCAAAGCTAAGAAGAGCTAAAACTATAGTTTTAAGAAGTCAGAATAATCACCTGTGTGGTTAGCAGTTAGTTACTAGAAGGAATATGGGGTGATTCTAGGGTACTGATAATATTCTAGTCTTGATCTTGGTGATTTGTGTACTTTTAGAAAATTCACTGAACTATATAACAATATTTTATGCACCTTTTCCCTTTTAGGTTTCCATAAAAATTTTACTTAGTTAAAATACTGGAATGCAGTTCCCTAAAAATAGCAAAAAACACCATAATATCCATTTTAACAAGAAATTTATGAGAATAGGGATAACTACAAAATTATGGATATATACCATATTACTGTTAGCTTCTTTCAGTATCAGTTAACTCATAGGGTTAATGTATTTCAAATGAACATTCAAGTATCATTTTAACTTGGAAAAAATACAAGTGATTCTAAAATTAGTCTGGAAGCATAAAAGAGATGAATTCTTGAAAAAAATCAGAATAGTTACAATAGACACAAAGCTATAATGCTTTCATCAATGGCACAAAATAATCTATACACTATACTATATACTGTATTTACATGTATACAAATTTATTAATATAGGTACAAAACCTTTGATTTTATAACTCTCTGGTTAACTGGGTGTCAGCATTCAGAATATTTAGGATTTTTTAGAAGTAACATATGTATCAAACACCTCTTTATTACTATTTTTCCAGAAAAATATGAATATTTGTTTCAAAAGATACAAAGATTCATGTAGCCTCAGGTCAAACCAGGTCAGATTTTGCCTTGAAATGAATTTTGATGCTAAACTTAAGGGAAAAAATTAGCTGTCAGACATTCTGGATTTTAGAGTTGTGAATAAAAAGAGACTGGGAATCCATGTAGGGTAAGAGACATTATACATGTATGTGAAGAGATAAACTTATTTTAAGCAGTTATATGAGTCAAATGTTAAATATTTAGGGGAAAATGTACTGATTCTTTCTTCGTATCAGGTATCGAAACAATTTACATATAGATGAAGAGCTTATCCTAATTTAAACAAAATCAAGAAGTAAGAAGTCAATAGAAACCAATAATGATACAGTTGAATATTATTTGTGGTAAGGGATAAGGATGTGCTATGGAAGAAATGACAATTTCCTGCCAGGAATATAAACTGAAATAAAGTTTTCTAAACAATTTGGCAAAATGTACTGAGATCCTTAAAAAGATGTACACTAACTTTTTGACTTGGTAATTCCATCCTCTAAAATATTGCCTAAGGAAACAATAGAAAACATAAATATTTATTTACGAACATGTTCACTGCTAGTTATTTTTTAATAAGAGCTAAAAACTGGATAATGCTTGATATTATTTGAAGTAAAAACAAAAAACAAGGAAGTTGTATTTACAGTTTTAAGTTCAATTATGTAGAAAAAATAATTTAGGACAAAAAGACCAGAAAGTATGCAGAAATGTTATCCAATATTTACAAAAAGAGGAAATTCTATTAAAAGAGAAAGCATAATACTAAAGTCAAAATTTGATACGTAATTTCAGTAAGTTAAGTCTGAGACTGAAAGATGGTGGCTTGAGAAACGATGAACGTAGAATATATAGCAAAGTGCTTTTAAAATGACTTCTTTTATCAAAGCTTAACCTTGGTCTTCCTACTAGTCATGACATCTAGCCTTTGGCTGAATGCTGATGGACTTGAACTAACGTCCAATTTCAACATACTTACTAAATGGTTCTAACAATATACAGGGCTAAAACAATCAAATATTTTAATTACAAGTCTTCTAAGATTTGGCATACAACCGAATACACTAATGTCCAAATAAACAGTGGACTTACATGTAGCTGCAAAAATAGAGTACGAGGTACATCAATTAAGTCTAGCACATTTTGACTTTTAAGGTAAAATGGGCATTATGGTTCTGTTCTTGAACATAAATGAAAGCTCTGAATACAGATTATCTTTATACTATTTATCTACTGGATCCTGGCCAAGTGAACAAAAAAAAATCCTGAAGAAAGTGAGTTGACTAGTATATGAATTCTTAGTACTTAGCATATACAAATTAATTGAATGAGAAGAAAATTGATAATCTTCAGCCTTATGTAAACTTCTGAAAACAAGAACTGACTTGCAAAGGGATTTATTAAAAGTATCTAAACTAGAATGACTGCCAATATGAAAGAATTCAAACTTTTGAAGTTAATGAAAATATTTATTCAAACCTAACTGTACAGTATCAAGCTGAGTTAAATAAACATTAACTGTATTAACTACCCCTAGTTCTTTAGAAACAGACCACTTCCATACCATAAAAATTTATTACAACACAAATTTCTGCAGTAAGGTTCAGCAAGTAAGACGTGATTTCCACACTGAGAACTGTTGTGTTAAAGTAGGAAGTAGGATGTTAAAGGCCCAGTATCAAAAAAAAAAAAAAAGGTTGAGGAAAATAACTCATAAATACAGACATTTTCAGAAAAAACCTTGCATATACTGATATTAAACAAAACAGAACGCACTTAAGAGAACATACTTTAAAATCTAGGCACAATTGGTTAAGTATGAATTATAATTTCTGTACTCATTTAAAGGTTTAAACCAATTCTTCAACTTGACTGATGTGTGTGAGTCTAACATACAGAAGGCACCTCTTTCATTCTCCTTAAGGACCTTTTGAGAGTAACTCTATAATAAGGGGTACAGAGACAGCATCCTCTATCCAAGTGTAACACAGCCCATTTTAGGAGAAACTAAATTAAAATAGAAAACTATGATTTCTCTTTTTACATCTTATGATGGACATGGCTTTCTAAAAGGACAACAGAAGATAATCCTCCATACAAGCTTTAACATAGAACACAAAATTTAAATTAAATGTGCATTGGTCACTACTATGTAAAAAGTTTATGAATTAGTGCAATTCTTTAAATCCCCAGTATTTAGGGGAGAAGTATATACATACCAAGAAATTTCAACTACTACATAACTAAACTTTTTATGGCTCAATAGTCTAAATGCTTAAAGTTCTGTAAAAGATCTTACAAGTTATAAATGAAAGATCAGAACACTCGAATGGTGTTCAAATGGCATTAATATTCTCTCCTTAAAACAAAGAGACCGGAACAACCAGAAGAGACAAAGTGTAAAATTTTAGGAATACAATCTTTACTGCAATTGTCAGGAGTGGCAAAGTATTCACTCTAGAAAAAAACCCCAAATTGTTAATTTCTGGTTACTTTATTACCATTTGAATTCCTTATCACTTCTGCACTAATTACTGGCTGTCTTCAGATAGATGCAGGACAAGTACTGAAGGCAATTTATAAGGAAAAGTGTAATTTTCCCACTCAAAGTGAGAAACTATTCCAGATGAATAAGTTTCAAAATTAGAGATCATAAGAAATCAAAAAATAAAAGAACATCAGGCTGATTTAACCTCTATTTCAACAAGATTTACACAATATTAACAAGATGCAATTGTTAAAGCTATACAGTTTTGCAGATTGGCTTTACTTACATTTCTGCAAATGTTTTTTCCACAATACCAGGTACATCTATTTACAAACTAGGAAGCTGCCTTAAAACAGCATGATTTAGAAATAAAGTGAAATTTCAGTACAATGAAAGAAAGTGCAGGTCATGCTCTCAGATTCTGTCAGTATCTCATTCCCTACACTCATAGTTTAAGGAATCATAGTTTTAAATAGCCACTGTTCTTATATGTTCACAATATTTACTCATCATAATGCAATGATAACAAAAATTTGTCCACATCCATTCCAGCTGGAAATGAACTGGGTAGCTTCTTTTTCTGTCAAAAAAAAAAAAAGAAAAAAAAAAAAGAAAAAATGAACTAAGTTGACATATCCAACTTAAACAAGGCCCAAAAGCTAGCTTTCTTATTAAGTCATGTAGAACTTCATACACTACCAAAATTTTTGTTGAAACAGTTTAGTTCATTAGAATTTTAGTTATACAGAAAGGTAGACACAATTTGTTATAAATCCAAGTTTAATAAACTATACTTCAATGGTACCTCAACATTATTTTAGAGCACAAAACATTATACAAATTCAGAGTATATGAATGTTGAAAGAGACAAGATAGAACATGCTAATAATAAGCTAGAACATGCTAATAAGGTACTCATTACTGCTAAACCATAAACCTCAGAAAGTTTTACTAAGATTTTAAGAGTAACAAGTACTTTTCAAGTTGCAAATATTTAATATACTCCAGGCACTTTATAAATACTACATTTAGTCTCACAGCCATTGGGTAAGATGTGTGTAACCTCATGTCCAATGATGCAGTTAAGACTCAAGAGATGTTACAGGCTATTTAATAATGGTAATAGAACCAATAAGCAGGAGAACCAATAAGCAGGAGATGCAGGATTCAGCCCAGGCTCAGAAACCAGGATTCTTTCCTTGATATGGTACTTCCTTTATGACATTTTAAACCTTTCTTTTCATATTCCACTTACCAAATGGCTAAACAGATTGAGGAAAAATGACTTTATCAGTGATAATCCTATATTACTTTCCTCAGGTAAGCATGGTTAAAGACAGATAAATTTAACTTTTACACTGCTCTAAATATTAACAAGTATAAGAATCTATGGAAGAGATGGCAGGACATTGGAAACAAACCTAAGATGAAGGGGCTGCACAGCAGTTTTCACCTGATAATTACAAATAACAGTGGCTTCCCAATTTTTCATGGTATGTCATTCTTTCCGCCAAACACCTTTTCCCAAGGAAGATGTTTATAAATAAATGCCTTAGCAATTGTTTGGAAATGTTTCACCTACTTAACTTCTGAGTACCACAATGGCTGAGAGATACTGCTAGAGAATGTATTTTGTCAATCAAAACCCAAAGCTATCTTGATTAAATGTTAAGTAGCTACGGCAAAAAATGATGAGACCTTTAACCTGAGCGCTGAAAGAAGGGCAACGTGTGGTTTTGAAATTAAAGACTTTCACACTTGCCTTAATTTTCTTCTTTTTCATTGGCATTGATGAATTTGCAAGACTTTTATTAGAAGCGCGGGAGTTTCGCTCATGCTCATCTAATTCCTCAATTTTCCGTTTTTTTGTGGTGCTCCGTGAAGATGCTCTAAATTGTTGGGTATTGTCTTTTAGAGGAGTAGATGAAGTAGTCCTAGAGATGGCTGCTCTGGAGAGAATCATTAATGTGTGGGCAGCCATGTTCACACTGTTTTCACTCCCTGTTTCACTGGCAGGGCTGCAAGCAGGCAAGTCTGGCGTGACAGGAGGGACCATTACTTTGGGCGTGCTGTCTTCACCAAAACGCCTACTAGAAGGGACCTTGATACCATCTGTAGGTTCTTCTTTAAGTTTTTCCCCTGCTCCTGAGCCAGATGTTCGGGGTATAGATAAATCAGTACTATCTGTGAGTCTATTTACTGGGCTATGCCACTGAATATCTTGTAACATTTCTGTGGTGTGTTTGGTGAGTGGGTTAATCAAAGAACTGGCAGACCTGGTTTGTTCTTGTTTCAAATCCTTCACAGGTGCACCTACTGAAAAGATATTTTTACTGTTTGAGGATGTGCCTTGTTTTCTGGTGAGCTCTTGAAGTGAAGTTACAGTTTTTTCATTCCGCACACCCCCATTTTGCTGCCCATTAGACAGTTTTGAAGTTTCTGGATTTTTCTGCCTTTCCACATCGCTGCACAGTTCATTCTCCTTATTAGCTGTTGCTTTATGGAAAGATTCAAGTATAGTTTCTGTTGGTGAAACTTTCTTTTCTGACTGAGTTTCTTTTATGGTGGCATGTCGGCCAATGGCAGTTTCTGATTTAGAGAAAATTTTAGGCATAGAAGGTTTCTCCCTCTCTCTTTTGACAGCATTATTAGCAGGGGGTTTTAAGGTGGAGGACACAATGGGTGAGTCAAGGTTAGAAAATGAAATGTCATTTCTTTCTTTGCTTTGGGACACCAACTTTTGATTTGTCCCCTGTGTATTTGCCACAGGAGAAGCAGTGCTATCAAAACAGAGCACACGTCTGTGGCTTTCAAATGGCTTGCTAACTGGAACTGTACTTTCTACTGAGAAGGGAACTGTGGTTTCTTCCAATTTTTTCCCAAGATCTGTGGCCATAATCTTGTCAGAAACTTCAGTTCTACAAGAAAAAAAAATTTTTTTCTTAGCCACATAAAGAAATTCTTTGTTTTTAACTTGAGCATTCAAATACTCTAAGACAGAAACTACTTTTATGCTCACCGCTGTGCATGACATCCAACTGAGTGACTTGATGAATCCACCAAATTATTTGCCTGTTTCCCTGGAATTATAAACAAGTTAATTAGAAAAGAAAAACATTCCTGAAAGTACATTTTTCTGAAAGGAAATAGAACAGATCACAGAATCTGACATCATGAGAAAAATTTAAGCTATAGCTAATTTAAAAAATGAAATACTTTCACATACTGGATCTTAAAAAACACCTTGGTAGTATATACAAGATGATCATTTTACTGAATAAGTATAAATATGTAACAAATGACCTGCTTCAACTCCAGGCAAAAGTGAATCCAGTCTTCGATCTATAGATTACAATGATCAATGTAGTAGTTAAGGGCAGTACTTAAAAGTTATTTAGAGAAAATACTTTATTCCTATTTAAAAATTAAGACAGAAGGCTTATTTAAGGTATCATGTTTGCAAGCCTATGTCACTCAGATGACATGCTCTGGAGTTTTAATATCCATATTTTAATTTCCAAGGACTTCTGAGTTTATGTGGAAGGGCAGCAAGATATGAAGCTGGAAAGGAAAGCAAAGATGATATTGTGGAAGACTTTGTGTATTATTCAAAAGGTTTAATAGCGAATCTTTTAAGAGTTTTAACTAGGGATGATGCATGAATAGATTTGTTTTAGGAAGTCACTCTAGCGACAGCACAGAAGATGAATTAGAAACAGGAATTCTAGTTAGATGGCTAAAAATATTAGAGGTAGGAGATGATGAAGGTCTTACAGATGGGCACTCGCACGGATGTGAAAAATAAATGAGGAATACATGTTGACACTAACCAAGAGGAAAAAGGTAGGCAGAAGAGGTTTTTGAGGAAGAAGTTAGACTTAGATATGCAGAGTATGTAGATCTTAAGTTACATAAAATTAGAAAGGGAGGAATGCATTCATTCTAGAAGCTACCCACAGTATCAACTGTTAGAGGGAAGTAAAGTAAGGTAAGAATGGAAAACATCCAATGCATATGGCAGTATTAGGAGGTCACTGGTGACTTTAAACAGTTTTAATAGAAAGATGAGAAAGGACATAATATGGATGAAGAAAGACTGGGAGATAAAGAGGGTTGGGGATAAAGGACTGGTAGGTGGAAAAAACCTAAAGGAATGGTGGGAAAGGTCCTTGTATCCATAGTTGAACAGCCACAGAGGGAAGGAGCCAAAGAAAGAGAAGATGAAGATACACAGAAGACAGAAGGTAGACTGCATTAACCTTAAAAAGAATGAAATATTTCTCTAAGAAAGAACCAAAAAGGAAAGAATGATTTTAGATGAATGGGTACATATTAAGTGGCAGTGATGTGAAAAAATGGACTTTACTATTGATAAAAAGCAAAATCATTGGCTTAGAGTGAGGATAGTAGTGACTGAATAGATGTGAGAAAACCTGTGGAAGTATGACATAGTATGAAGGAGAAATGGGAGAAAAGGAAGACAGGTAAACATTTAAAATGATCACTAAATGGCAGTGAGGGTGAGAAAATTTTAAGTGTTACTGAATGGCATCACTTCTGCAGTCATTAAGTCGTGTCTGACTTTTTGAGACCCCATGGGACTGCAGCACATCAGGCTTCCCTAGCCTTCACTATCTCCTGGAGTTTGTGAAAATTCATATCCATTGAGTCAGTGATGCTATCCAACCATCTCATTCTCTGTCGTCCCCTTCTCCTCCTGCCTTCAATCTTTCCGAGGATCAGGGGCTTCTCTAATGAGTCAGCTCTTCGCATCAGGTGGCCAAAGTACTGGAGTTTCAGCTTCAGCATCAGTCCTTCCAATCAATATTCAAGGGTTGATTTTCTTTAGGATGGACTGGTTTGATCTCCTTGTATTCCAACAGACTCTTAAGAGTCTTCCTCAGCACAATTCAAAACATCAATTCTTTGGCACTCAGCCTTCTTTATGGTCCAACTCTCACAGCTGTACTTGACTACTGGAAAAACCTTAACTTTGCCTATGCGGACCTTTGTCAGCGAAGTGATGTTCTAAAGCAATGCTAAGAAGCCCAGGTATAAAGGCATAGAAATCGTTGGCTGCATAGATCCATGACTAGAGGGTGTCAAGCAGACATGTTAGAAGAATGTGAATATCAAAGTGTTTAGAACAGTGGGAAAAGTGGCTGATGTGGTAGACTGTGGGATTTAGCCTGGATAGGGAAGGAAATGAACCCAAGTGAAAATTCAGGTAAAGGTAAGGGTTCAGGTAGTAAGAGCTCTCACTGGTTGAACACAGATTCAATGGTATATCCATGAAAATGAGAGTATTTTGAGAGAGGTGACTGTTAAAAATTACATAGGTCTAATAAAAAATTAAAGATAAAGGGATGGGAGGGATTGGCTGAAAAGAATATTTAAAAGACTTAGAAATGAAACAAGTCAAAAGTTCTGAAGGTTAGGCATTTTGTCCCCCATGAAGATTAAGTCTGAGCTAGAGAAGTTTGAGAACTCAGCACAATATTCATAAAGATCTTGAATGAAAATCTCATGCATATGGCTGTCTTTTGTTGTACTAAAAATCATTAACTTTAGAGTAGTCAGCATTACCAAATTTTTTCAATTTATAAGTTATTCTTTTTTAATTTTTCAAAAGGAATACTTTATTTCAGCCCTCATTAGGATTCTTCTCCTATATTTTCTTTTATTATTTGTTCTGCTGTTCACTTTTACCTGTTAATCTTCTTGGAATTCCTAATTTTATATATAGTGTGAGGAAGAGATTATTGTTTCCCTGTAATACATAATAGCTAGTAGATTTCATTTACTAAACAAACCATTCTATTTCTTCTGACTTCTGATGTTATCTCTACTACATACAAGTTCCTATAAATACATGATCTCTTTCTAAATTCTGTTCTGTTCCATTTGTCTTTTTTTCTAATTACTGCAGAAAACTTTAAGCAAAGCTTGGACAATCACCGTTAGGGAAGCTATCAGTATTAAAGAAAACAAAAAACAAAAGCATTACATAAAGTTGACATGAATCAACTCAAAAACATACCTGTACAAGGTTTGCTTTTTAGTCCCTGACTCTTCAAAGATTTTTGAGGGACAGGGAATTGAGAGATACTTCTATTGCATACAGGTGCTGCCAAAGGCATATGAAGGACCTAGAAGAGAAGAAGCCATTAATTGTATTTTGTTTGAAAAATGGCACCGAGCCATTTTCAGTTCATAAATCTTACCTGCCGAGGAGGGGCAGAAAAGGTATTTCCATTCTGTCCAACCACAGACACAGGAATCATTCCCACCATTCCTTGAAGTACAGGTTGGACTGGAGAAGCAATTATAATGGCAGATCCTTCAAAAACAACGATGACAACAAAAACAACAATTCTCAATAAAATGCGGTTTTTCTCTCATAAATACAAGGCACCAAAGTAATGATTAATTTGAAATAAATTCTATACAATTATAAATTCCTTTTTATATAAACCTACTCTCTTTAAAATAATTAATTTAGGGACAACAGCAAGGCTAACAAATTGAGAAAAAGTCAATCTGAAGTAAAGTATTCTATGGCACTTAGTCAAGCTAAACATCATGAGTAAACATAAGACTCTATAGCCAGGAGATCATATTAGAGTTGTAACCTTGATTCCCCTCTAGAAAAAACAGTGAAATTGACTGAAAAGTTGGTAGTACAGGTTTCAGGTCTGAATCTTTTACCATAAAATTAGGTCCTAACTGAAGACTGATAAATCAAACCCAAACTATTATGTCAGTGGTATCTGTCCAAAAAGGTCCAGATAAGTGAGCAACCAGTCAAAACTGTGGGGGAAAGTACAATGCTCACATGGAAATGTCAACCATATGGTCTATAGCTATCATAATTCATTTAACCCTGTCCTGTAAATGAATCTTTTCCTAATAAATTCATTAACTGCTCCTGTAAGTTTGATCTCCTCACCTTCATGAACACTTTTCAGTCTCTCAAATACCTACCTATCCTTGTGCTGTTTAAGATTCCCTTCCTTTTACTCCAAATACTACTTATTTCTCTAAACTTTGGCTAAAGACCCACACAGCCTACTAATTTCGACCCTTTCTTTAATTTTAGATCCATCAGGCTTGATACTTAACTGCTGATATTTAATCTGCTTTAACTGTATGCCTAAATGTAAAAAGAAAAAAAAAAAAAGGGAAAAGAGCTTGGGAATCAATAAATAAGAAGTGTAGATGAATGCACCACAAACTCCACCTACAAGGAACATACAATCAAGAACGACCACTATGCCAGGCATTCAATCATGAACTACATATAAAATGGCATGTCATAAATGCCACAAGTCCTCCTATAAACAAAGAATTCAAAAGACAGGGATCAATTTTCAAAGGTGGAAAATAGTGAGAAATTACAAAGGGTATTACAGAGGGAGAAATTCAAGTTTTTGTCTTGGAAGTCTGTCCACATAGGTAATAAATTTCTGGAAAACCAAGACTGGTAACAGCTATTTAAGAAAAATCTCCCACAACATTGGGTTTTAGTAGGTATACAGCTTTTTGATGAATTAGTCTCCCCACTGCTCTCTTTTTCTTGTAGCTCAGACATGGATTGAGAATTGTGGAAAGAAGTGAAAAAGTAAACCACTGAATTCCAGAGCTGACAAATTTTTGAATCTTATACTATCATCCATGATTTATTACCTTCTAATCAATCACTACACACACAAATGAAAGTTGATCCCATTCCAGAGAAATGAACTTTACTATGATGTTCTTAGTTACCTTGTGAAAAGTTGGGTGACACAGCCTGATTGACAGCAAATACACTATTTGACCTTGGGGGTGTCTGTAATTGAGATAGTGGAGGTTGAGCAGTCATAGGTGCAGAATTTCCAGGCAACACCACAACATTTGACTGACTGACAGTTGTGCCTAAGGCTGTCGGATCAGTTACACAGGTAGCTATCAAAATATTACTTGAATTGCCAAAAGTTGTGCTCGTAGCTGGCATTAACTGTATGTATCCCCCATCCTTGGAAACACATGGTGTAACATTGGTTGAAAGAGCAATGCTGTCTTCATTCTGCATGTTGTTTACTGTAGAGTCTTCAGGTTTGAGTGCTAAAAGGCTCTGTTCCATTGAGGCTGAATCCCCAGTTCCTTCAGCAGATGAGATAGCACCTGTGGTTTCTTCTGAAGACAGGCATTTAACTAATTCTGCACTCCTGGAAGGTGATTTAGCAGGAGAAGACAAAATTATAGTTGGCAAGTTTTCTCCACTGATACTAGAAACCGCACTGTTAAGCTCAGTATCTGAGGAAACAAATGGATCATCACTGATGATAATTTTCAGAGAGACTATATTTGATGCATCTATCTCTGTAGATTTGTCATTAGCAGGTTTATTATTAGTATTCTGGGACTCAGGATGAGACTCCCTCATTGAAGAACACACAGATTCTGAAGGAAGAGAATGTCTATCTTCTATAGGATTACTTTCTGATGGCATCATTGTAACTTCTTCACAGTTATTTTCACCTAAAGAGAGAAAAATACTTTCTCCATCTTCTTTTACAGAGGATGAAGGCTCTTGTGAATCCAAAGAAACTTTTTCAGACTTGGAGGACTGAGTTTCATGTATTGTATGATTTAACTCAATAGATGATGAATCATTAGACGGTTGTTTAATTGAAGACACTGAATCTTCAAGGTGAATTTCTACTTTTTGTTCAGATACAGTTAAACCCGAATTTTCAATAGGTGCAGGTAATATCTGAAGTGAAGAATTATCTTGGCAATCTGCAAGGTGCTGTGATGCAACTGGTAACACACTATTAATTTCAATTTTATTCTGATGAATTTCTCTAGAATCTGGTGACTTGGAATCATGGAAATCAGCTTTAAGTCTTCTTGTATCATCAGAACTTTCACAAAACTGACCTTTTTTAGATGCCTTTCCAGCTAATGGAATATTTTGGGGTAAAAGTTGAGAAGTTTTTCCAGAAAGAATTAAGTTCTCACTGTTAGTTTCACCACCAAGGGAAACAACTGAACTTATTGGTATAGGTGACTGATGAGGCTGTAACTGAGACTCATTCTGTACACTTGGAGACAAAGAATTCTTTTCAACTTCCAGAGCCATTTCAGTCTCAGTGGACATCTGACTGGTGTATAATTCAGCACAATGCTGATTACATTCAGCATCAGAGTTTACTCTTTCATTAAAGTCACTCAAACTAGGCACAGACTCAAAGGTAATATCAAGGTTACACTTCTGTTCAGTAGATACAACTGTTTTAAATGCCTTTTTCTGGATGCTAGTGTCTATGTGGGAAAAATGTTCCTGGGCTTCCTGTCTAAGCTCATCATGGTTGCTGCCATTCTTCAAAACATTTGATGTGTCTTCATTTTGATAGGAAGTACAAAATGAGGGTTGACCAGATGGATCATCTGCAAAATATTAGGATGACAGAAACATATGGTGAGTGTGGATAACAGCCTGAGGTAGTCTTCTTTAGTGTTAAACCTATTTTGCCAAGGAGATGACTAATCTTTGACATACCAGCAAATGGAAATATGATAAATTCTCTCATTTTCTGAGTATCAAAAAATTTAGATACTTCTCTTATCACTGATGCCTGTTTATACACATGTCAAATTGTTTTTCAAGCTTTTTAGAAAACAGATGACATATGAAGAAAAAAATATATACTTTTAAGAACATTTAATATGTACCAATATATAAAAACTGGCTACAAACACACAGTTTTTTCAAAACAGCTGACTTTTCAACTTCTACCATACTATCTGATATATTCATGATGAAGGTGAAATGGGGCTAAGTACATTTTGCATAACTAACATTTGATGTTACTGTGTACTGTTTAAGATTTATTACACACCGAATATCAATCATATGATTGGTACTGGGATATAAAGATGAATGACCCAATTTGCCCTTGGTGATCTAGAAAGGGAGGTAGATACAGAACAGAAAGTCATAATAAAACATGCTAATAACTGTAAGAGTATAGGAACAAAAGGCACCTTTTCGAGCCTATGGAATGTGAGAAAGTGTTATAAAAGAGGTATGTCAGGAGGAGACCTTGACAAATAAAAGAAGTGCAATAGTTAGAAAAAAGGGCATTTGAGAAAATACTGATATACTGTTATACATCATTCACAGTTTAGAAAATATTAACAATATGAAATATATAATGGGAAAAATCTAGAAAAATGTATAGCAACCATTATCAAATTCTGTTAATGTGACACTGGTAACATAATAGTGGGTTTGGAGCACATGAAAATCCTCATTGTGGGGAAATCAGTAGAAATTATATCCAGGTAGTCAGTTTTAATCACACGGGAAGAGACTTTCTTAGCAAATAGGATTTCAAGTTTCATTTTCTGCAGGGCAGGGTACAATCTTCCACACATAGTATATATGAGAAAGACATCCTACTACAATTCAACCTAAGAAGAAATGGAGGATTGGGCTTGGGTACAGGCAAAGGACTCTCAGTAGGAATATAGTCTGACATATTCCAAAACTAGGTTTTGGAAGACATAATGTGAAACTTGGAAGTCATGATGTTTTTTGATGGAGTTGCAAGGAGTAATGGGATTTAAAAACAGATGAACAGAAAAGATTACATTGGCATACCTTGGTGTAGACAGAAACGGATAGAGTGGTACCAAACAGGCATAAAATTTAGCAAGTGTGAGATGCCAGGATAACATGAGGGAAGCCAGGATAATGGTTATGAAAGGAATAGTGCTTGGAAAGGGATATAAACAGACGTTTTTGTGGTGCTGGCAGTATTCTATTTTTTGACCTGAGAGATTGTTATGTGGGTATGTGCTTGCTGATAATTCAAAGAGCAAAGTATATTTTTATTGTGCACTTCTCCAAGTGTTACGGGATTCCCAGGTGGTGCTAGTGGTAAAGAACCTGCTTGCCAGTGCAGGAGATTTAAGAGACCGTGGGTTTGATCCCTGGGTGGGGAAGATCCCCTGGAGAAGGGAATGGCAACCTACTCCAGTATTCTTGCCTGGAAAATCCCATGGACAAAAGAATTTGGTGGGTGATAGTCTATGGGTCACACAGAATCAGACATACTGAAAAGTGACTTAGGATACATCACAAAAATGAAATTTTAAAAAACTTGGCAAAATTTTAAAAGATCTAAGACAGACATATTCACTGCCTGTCCTCAGTTACTGTAGGACAATTATGTGCTATACTGGTATTCTAGTAGGCAGAAACGTAAGAAGTGACTTAGTAAACATACAGGAATATGACCTAAAACCTCATAAAATCTATTAATTCAGAACCTTCAGCAGAGTATACAATTTCCTCTAAATAAGAGGGATAGATACCGAACACTCAGCTGTATTTGCTTACTAGGTTGGATGATTAATACCACAAATCAACCTTACATATTAGGGATTTATTATGAATATGTGCCTCAAAAAATTATGTTTGAAGTTATAGACTTTGGCTGAATTGGTCAATACTAGTCACACCGAATTGTGCATGTCAAGTCCACTGCATCATGAAGGAACAAGTGGGCGTGGGAATAGCTCAAACAATTTTCAAATTAAACATTTTCTGCCTTAGAGATTTTGGGATTGATATTAGGATTTATATTAACAAAACTGAATTCTTACCAGATTCTTCTGTTTCAAAAGTACCTTTAACTGCTAGATTAGTTTCACCTGCTAAGACTATGCTTGGATTGGTTTCCATATGCTGACTGCAAATGCCTTGTGATATATTTTTATTATTCTTTGTTTTACCTGTTAAAACGGGAATAGGGAAACAATTGGTTAAATGACCAAAATAAAAATAAGCATCAATTAATACATCTTGACAGTGGTCAGCAAATATTAAAGTTTGGTTTTAATTATAGCCCTTTGATTATGGTTTTTAACATGTTGCCTTATATATCATTGACAAGTATGATTTTTCCTCTAGACCAGTAGTTCTTATACTTTACTATATATCATAATATACAGGTCCAAGAATTTGCATTTTTAACATGTTCTCAGGTAATTCTGATCTGCTAGTTGGGAGACTACACTTTTAGCACTATTGCACTAGGCTATAAGATGGAAGGCAATGGCCAAATATTTTTATTTCTTTGGTATTATCCAACTGTGCTTAGTATAATGTGTGCATAGTAGGAGACCACAACACATTTTTTTTTTCACAACACATTTTTGATGACTGGAAATACTGCCCACAACTATCCCTCTCACCCACAAGACTGCTATCTATTTTTACAGGTAAAGTATCTTTAAGAAAAAACAAGACTTTCCTGGTGGTTCAGTGGTTAAGAATCAGCCTTCCAATGCAGGGCATGTGGGTTCAATCCCTGGTTAGGGAACTAAGATTCCCTATGCCTCAGAGCAACTAAGCTCACATGCCACAACTAGAGAGCCTCACACACCACAATGAAGACCCAGTGCAGACAAAATTAAAAAGAAAGAAAAAACTCTTTCATATGAAAACACAGGAACTTTCTCCAGATGCTCCGGGAAATGTTATTTCACCATTTAGGCTACTTCTCCAAAGAAATTGAAGAAACATTTTTTCCGAACTATCTTGAAAGAAATGGTCTACCTACCATAGTCAAATAGATCAAAGAGTGCCTGAAATGCTGGATCTGATTCTGTCTGCTCCAATATATCCTGTATAGCTTCTTCAGACATATGGATCTCACTCTGCAAAAACAAAAACAAACAAGTGATTCCAATTGAACTGATATGGTTTAACATCAAGAAAGTAATTATTGGACATCTATTCCCTTCCAAGAAAATTTCTTCTGATTTTAACACTATTCACTCAAATTAAAACAAGATTAGCAAATAGAAAGTGAATGTTTCCTAATTCTACTATTTAATCACTTTGGTGAATATATTCCCAAACATTAAAATAAAATAAACCTAGGAATATTTATGTAGACAAAGTAAAATCAAGCTGCAATGTTCTTTATTACTTGAGATACAGCACTATGTAAATTTAAGTTATACCATGTAATGACTTGATGTACAGATACTGTGAAATGATTACCAAAAGAAGCTTACTTAATATCCATCATCTCATATATATTTTTTAAAAAGAAAAAAAAAATTTTTTTTTCCTTGTGAGAACTCTTAGGATATACCCTCTTAATTTTCAAATACTGTTGACTGTTGAACAACATAAGTTTGAACTGTGCAGGTCCACTTATATGCAGAATTTTTTCAATAAATATGTACTATAGCCCTGCAAAATCCAATTTTGGCTGAATTTGCACTTGTGGTACTGATACACGAAGGGCTGACTATAAGGTATGAAGTGGGCTTTTGACTGCATGTGGGGTCAGCACCCCTAACCTCAGCTGTTACAGCAGTGTTAACTGTAGTCACTGCGTTGTACACTGCATCCCCTGCACTTACAACTGAAAATTTGTACCTTTTGACCACCTTTGTCCAGTATTCCACCTCGTTTATCTTTTTCTATGATTTTGGTTTAATAATGTTCTTTAATTAGCTTTCTTCATATTAGTTTGTTGTACACTGCTTTCTAGATCCTCCAATATAAATCTATCTCACTCTTTTTATCTGCTTGTTTTTGTCTCTTCATTTTATTTTTAAAAATTTTTGACTTTTTTGGCTGTGCCACGAAGCATGTGGGATCTTAGTTCCTTCATCAGGGCTGGAACCTGTGCCCCCTTCAGTGGAAGCAAGGAGTCTTAACTCCTTACTGCCAGAGAAGTCCCTGTATCCACATTTTAAATACTTCCTCTAAATGTTGAACAATCCTTGCTTATGAGCTTATCCTTAAAAGCAGCATGCCAGTTTAAACAATACCTTTAAATTGTTTAAATTCTTCAATTCTGGTGAAGCATACATTTGGATCCCAAGGGAGAGGAAATTCATGTGGAGCAAGAGATAAGGTGGAACTCTCATGAAATGATTAAAAGGGTGCATTTTTAAAATAAAAATGGCCATAAAATGAAAAGAGAAACTAAAGAACCAATTAACTTTTGACAATGAAGATGTAAAGAGAACATCAATAATTCTGGATGAAATGTGATTTAGAAGAAAGCCAGGAGCTTGAACAAATACTTCTTTATCTATGAACTTGAAAAATCTATCATAATGTAAATAATGTCAAGAATCAACAATCCAATGTTAATCAAACTATGAAGTGGTGCATAACCTCTTCAAAAGTTATTGCTGAGGAAAAGCATTTTTCTAGTAAATTTCTCATTATATTCAAACTTTAAAAATCATAATGGAAAGAATCCTGAAATGCATGTTCTAAACTTGTCAGTCTGCCCTTTAACTTTCTTTAATGATGCTTTTTAAAAAATACTTTCTAAAACTTAAAAAGAAGTTTATTTATTTTTTATTTTTGGCTGTGCTGTGCTGTTGCTGCATGGGCCTTTCTAGTTGCAGCAAGTGAGGGTTACTCTCTAGTTGTGGTACACAGGCTTCTCACTGCGGTGGCTTCTCTTGTGGTGACGCATGGTCTCTCGGCTTCAGTACTTGTGACTCGTGGGGTCAGCAGTTGTAGCTTCTGGGCTGTAGAGCACAGGCTCAGTAGTTGTGGTGTACGGGTATATGGGATCTTCCCAGATCAGTTATCAAACCAGTGTCCCTTGTATTGGCTGGTGGATCCTTTACCACTGAGTCACCAGGGAAGCCCCTTTAATGTTGCTTTTAACAAGCACATATTTTGAATTTAAGGAAGTCTTTAAAAAAAATGACAGTCAGTGATTTGTATAACCCAAGATATCTTGCCTATCCCAAGGTTACAAAGATGTATAAAAATATGTTTAAAATTTACCTATTTGTACAAGTGGCTCTGTTCTCTTAGTGAAGCTGATGCATGTACTACTCCATTGCTGTTCTTTCAGTTATTGAAATCTGAATTTTTAACTTTTCCCCAGTATACAATATTATGAATACCATGAACAGAGGGCTGTGTCATCATTTTCTTATAACCTCTCACAGTATCTAATAGAGTAGAGTGTCTTCATTACAGTAAGCACCTGATGTATTTGTGGAGAATATATAAGCAAGGAGTTGAAGATTATAAAAATTTAGAATAGGGGATATGTTAAACTTCAAGACAGTGGAAGATTACTAAATAATTTTAAAAGTGAAAGTGAAAGTTGCTCAGTTGTATCTGACTTTGCGACCCCATGGACTGCCCATGGAATTCTCCAGGCCACAATACTGGAGTGGGTAACCCTTCCCTTCTCCAGGGAATCTTCCCAATCTATGGATCAAACCCAGGTCTCCAGCATTACAGGTGGTTTCTTTACCAGCTGAGTCACAAGGAAGCCCAAGAATACTGGAGTGGGTAGCCTATCCCTTCTCCAGCAGATCTTCCTGAACCAGGAATAGAACCGGGGTCTCCTGCATTGCAGGCGAATTCTTTCATCAACTAAGCTATCAGGGAAGCCACGTTGCTTTCAAAAAGTTTGTTTATATTTTGTTAAAATTTACTGAATTTCACTATAGGAAAATGTATAAAGCGTTCTTTAAGTATTCTGAAGGAAGTGACCAAAAAAAAAAAAAAAACCTGAGTGGTTTTACTCAGATTTCATCATCTAAAAATAAACTACTATCATGAATTCATTATTATGAATTCATTTTGTGGTATAGCAACAAATTGACTACATTATCTCAGAGTCTAAGTAAGAGCTTATGCAACAACCACAATCTCAGCTGCTCTTCAAAAAGATATTTACAAATCTTAAAACACATATTGTTCAATTTTTCCTTTACCAGCTCATCCTCTTTCATCTTCACTGTCACTGGACAGCAAATGACTACAGCCCTTATATATATACTCTCAGCAGTAAATCTCACAGACAAGTATTCATTTAGTTAGTAACTTCTTTTTAAAGTGTCATGCTCACTTTATTTTGCTAAATATTACTTGGATTCTTCACATAAATTTAATATATCATTTCACTGTTTCTTTACTTTTTATATAGTTTATGCAGGTACAGAAGAAATGTAATTTATTTTATATATACTGCACAGTACTGCTTACTGAACAAAAATACATCTACTAATGAAGCATTAATTATTAAATACTAAGAAATACATGATTGGTTGTTGTATGGATGCAGGAAAATTTTACTGATAGCTGGAAGAACTGGTGAGAGTTACTAGCTGGGTTAGGAATGTCTTATTCTACCATCTTAATAAAGCAATTTTAACATAATTAAATCAAATCATTGTACCACATGCCTAAAACTTAGACAGTGATGTATACCAACTATTTTTTAATAAAACAGGAAAAAGTATTGCAATTTTGATGTTGAAAATTCACTAACACATTTTTAGGAACAGATTACATTTGGATAATGAAGGAAATCTGTATTTTAATTATTAGTTTAAAGCATCTTATACATATGGTTAGCCATGGCTTTTCAATCACACACACCCACCCACCCACACAAACACACACACACCCCACCCACCCACCCACACCCCCCCCACCCCACATCCCCCCCACCCCTTAACCATACCTGAAGTCCCAGGAGTTCATCAATTGAAGTCTCTGGTTCACTAGGGTTGCTATCTGTTTGCTTAGGTACTTGAGCAATACTGTTGTCACTGTAATACACAAAGGAAAACTTTTATTGTAGTTCTCTACCAGGCAAAAACAATTAGGTATTTTAAACACAAATATTTTACCTAGTCAAAAATTTATTAATGTTTTCTGCAAGCTTTTCCTGAAGAGACTTGTTGCTTAGTATCTTTTCTCGTGCATTTTCAATAACCATTTGCTGAAAAAGAAATCACTATTAGTAAAAGCACAAGATAGAGTATTATTTGTCTAAAAGGAATCAATGGAACCTGGATAGTTTTAATAAATTTAGGTAGAAACTCAAAAGTTATGGTGGAGCCTTCCATATTAATAACAGATTACTATGTTAACTGCTTACAAATATTTTCATAGATCCTTCACCAACTTCTTTTTCACTTTGGAACTACGTAGTTCCAAACTCTGTAGCTTTTCATACAAGGTTTTAAATAAGCTGACTCTATTCTGGAAAAATGTCCTATTATATTGCATAATCCAGCAATAACAATGTATTTACAGTTTCTTAAACATACTTCTGTTTCTTACTTGGTGCATTTGCACATGTTAGCTATTCTGACTAGACTGTTTCTTACTGGTAAATATCCCTAGTCTTGATGGTGTTCTTCAGTCCCTTCAGTTGTGTACCATTCTTTGTGCCACCAAGGACTGCAGCATGCCAGGCTTCCCTGGCCTTCACTATCTGCTGGAGTTTGCTCATATTCATGTCCATCAAGTTGGTGATTCCATCTAATCATCTCATCCTCTACTGCCTCTTCTCTTTCTGCCTTCCATCTTTCCCAGCATCAGGGTCTTTTCAAATGAGTTGCCTCTTCACATCAGATGGCCAAAGTGTCAGAGTTTCAGCTTCAGCACCAGTTCTTTCAATAAATATTCAGGGTTGATTTCCTTTAGGACTGACTCGTTTGATCTCCCTGCAGTCCAAGGGGCTCTCAAGAGTCTTCAGCACCACAATTTGAAAGCATCAGTTCTTTCACACTCAACCTTCTATATGGACCAACACTCACATTCATTTGTACATGACTACTGGAAAAACCATAGCTTTGAGTATACAGACCTTTGTGTCTGTTTTTTTTAACATGCTGTGTAGGTGTGTCACAGCTTTCCTTCCAAGGAGCGAGTATCTTTTGATTTCATGGTTGCAGTCACCATCCACAGTGATACAGTGATTTTGGAGCCCAAGAAAATAAAACCTGTCACTGTTTCCACTTTTCCACCTTCATTTTGCCATGAAGTCATGGGCTGTATGCCATGATCTTAGTTTTTGAATGCTGAGTTTTAAGCCAGCTTTTTCACTCTCCTCTTTCACTTTCATCAAGAGGCACTTCAGTTTCTCTTCACTGTATCATCTGCGTATCTGTGGTTGTTGATATTTCTCCCAGCAATCTTGATTCCAGCTTGTGATTCATCCAGCATGATGTACTCTGCACACAAGTTAAATAAGCAGGGTGACAATATAAAGCCTTATTGTAGAGTTCCCAATTTTGAACCAGTCCACTGTTCCATGTCCAGTTCTAACTATTGTTTCTTGATCTGCATATAGATTTCTCAGGAAGCAGGTAAGGTGGTCTGGTATTCCTATTTCTTAAGAATTTCCCCCAGTTTGTTTGTGACCCTTACAGTTAAAGGCTTTCACGTAGTCAATGAAATAGCAGATTTTTTTTTGAACTCTCTTGCTTTCTCTATGATCCAACAAATGCTGGCAATTTGATCTCTGGTTCTGCTGCCTTCTAAATTCAGCTTTTACATCAGCAAGTTCTCAGTTCACATACTGCTCAAGTCTAGTGTGAAGGATTTTGAGCATAACCTTGCTAGCATGTGAAATGAGTGCAATGGTACAGTAGTTTGAACATTCTTTGGCATTGCCTTTCTTTGGGATTGGAATGAAAACTGATTCTTTCTAGTCCTATGGCCACTGTTGACTTTTCCAAGTTTGCTGACTTATTGTGTGCAGCACTTTAACAGCATCATCTTTTAGGATTTGAAATAGCTCAGCTGTAATTCCATCACCTCCACTAGCCATGCTCTTAGTAATGCTTCCTAAGGCCCACTTAACTTCACACCCTAGGATGTCTGGCTCTCGGAGAGTGACCACACCATTTTGGTTATTTGAGTCATTAAGACTTTTTCTATATAGCTCTTCTGTGTATTCCTGCCAGCTGTGCTTAATCGCTACTGCTTCTGTTAGGTCCTTACCATATTTGTCCTTTATCATGCCCATCCTTGTGTGAAATGTTCCCGTGATGTCTCCAATTTTCTTGAACAGATTTCTAGTCTTTCCCATTCTATTGTTTTCCTCTATTTCTTTTGCCTTGTACACTGACGGCTTTCTTCTCTCTCCTTGCTATTCTCTGGAATTCTGCATGCAGTTGGGTGTATCTTTCCCTTTCTTCATTGTCTTTCACTTCTCCTTTTTTCTCAGTTATTTGTAAAGCCTCCTCAACAACCACTCTGCCTTCTTGCATTTCTTTTTCTTTGGGATGGTTTTGGTCACCACCTTCTGCATAATGTCATGAACCTCTGTCTGTAGTTCTTCAGGCAGTCTGTTTCCCAGATCTAATCCCTTAAAGTATTTGTCACCTCCACTGTATATTCATAAGGAATTTGATTTCAGTCATACCTGAATGGCCTAGTGGTTTTCCCCACTTTCTTCAATTTAAGCCCAAATTTTGCTATAAGGAGCTGATGATCTCAGCCACAGTTAACTCTTGGTCTTGTTTTTGCTGACTGTATAGAGCTTCTCCATTCTGGCTGCAAAGAGTATTATTAATCTGATTTTGGTATTAACCAGCTGGTGATGTCCAGGTGTAGAGTTTTCTCTTGTGCTCTTGGGAGAGAGTGTTTGCTATGACCAGTGTATTCTCTTGACAAAACTGTTATCCTTTGCCCTGCTTCATTTTGTACTCCAAGGCCAAACTTGCTGTTACTCTAGGTATCTCTTAACTTCCTACTTTTTTTCACTCCAATCCACTATGATGAAAATGACATCTTTTTTTGGTGTTAGTTAGGTCTTATAAGTCTTCATAAAACTAGTCAACTGCAGCTTCTTTGGCATCAGTGGTTGGGGTATAGACTTGGATAACCGATACTGAATGGTTTGCCTTGGAAACAAACCAAGATCATTCTGTTATTTTTGAAAGTGCAACTAAGCACTGCACTTTGGACTTTTTTGTTGACTATGAGGGCTAATCCATTTCTCCAAGGGATTCTTGCCCACAGTTATAGATACAATGGTCATCTGAATTAAATTCAGCCATTCCCATCCATTTTAGTTCACTGATTCCTAAGATGTTAATGTTCACTTTTGTCATTTCCCACTTGACCACATCCAATTTTCCTTGATTTATGGACGTAACATTCCAGGTTCCTATGCAATATTGTTTTTTATAGCATTGGACTTTACATTCACCACCAGGCACATCCATAATCGAGTGCTGTTTCTGCTTTGGCCCAGCCTCTTCATTCTTTCTGGAGCTATTAGTAATTGCCCTCCATTCTTCCCAAGTAGGATACTGGACACCTTCCAACCTGGGAAGTTAATCTTTCAGTATCATGTCTTTTTGCCTTTTCATACTGTGGTTCTTGTGTTAATAATACTGAGAGGTTTGCCATCTCCCCCCGCCTCTAGTGGACCACAGTCCACAGTTTTGCACTTACAGTCTATCCCAAAGCAACTCTATGGCAGTTTTTTTTGTGTGTCACATCGTGTGGCTTGCTGGATCTGTTTCCTGACCAGGGATTGGACCCCTGCAGTGGTAGCGTGGAGTCCTCAACACTGGGCTGCTAGGGAATTCCCTCTATTGTAGTTTTACAGAAATGCTACCTTTTACACAGACACACACTATATATTTATATAAATTATATACATGTGAATAGTTATAAATAAACTCAGGAATATCTTAAGTTACAAAGTTTGGGAAGGTCACTTACTTTTTCTACTACAAATGCATTTGGATCCTGCAAATTTCGTATTGTTGAATGAGGCCCAGACTTCCTTTGAGATTCACTGAAACACATTTTAAAAGCTTGTCTTTTAACTAGTATGAATAATCCAATGATCATTACATATAAATACAAATCTTAGTCATGGTGGAAAAGATATTTTCTCTATTTGTGGTAGGAACAAAGAGCAGTAGAGTTGAAAAGCATTAATAGTCTTGAATTGAGAAATGAATCTGAGATCTAGCTTTATTACTTATTAACTATATGGTCTCCACCAGGTACCCTCTGACCTACTTTATCATGGGATAAAACTAAAGCTTTACTGGGTTAATGAAAGAATTCAATAAACATAAAGTATATGTAAAGACTTTATAAAAAGGTCAAAGTTCTTATAAATGTTAGATATTGTTACAGTACTTTTATAATTTCATGTGGTTAAGTATGAAATCTTGCCAAAGAGGCCGAGGTCAGCCTTGAATGAGAGACAACCAACAGTAAACATTCCAACAAAAATACCCAGGGCATGGCAATTGAGAAAACAGCACAAACATTTTAAACTATTATCTCTCTTTTCTGAAATATTCTTCAAAGACACATGGGCTCAACAGGACAGAAAGAATGCTTCTCAGAGAATGTCTGAGAAGATTTTTAATTATCAGTTTAGGAGTTTAAATATACGTTTGTAGACCCTAAAATATGCTGATAGAAAATGATTATTCCCAAAAATCTGAGTTAACATCAATTTTAGTATGTTTTTCTATACTATTACAGAAAAAACACTTCTAATGAAACACATTTCTAGATCATTGATTTCTGAAACAATCTGATTTCAGGGAGATTATGAAGTAAAAAAAAAGTGCTTTGAAACAGCTATAATAGTAGAGTCTCAAGTACTTAATGCAATTTTGTTACTTTATTCATAATGTAAGTATCCTTGTGTAATTTTTTTGTAACGGTTACTGGAAACATGTCTTTTTAGAAAGCATTTACCTTTTGCGTCTACCAGGAGACATTAAACTGGCATGATTTTTCCTTTCCTGAGCACCAGTATTATTATTTAAAGCCTCTCCAGCTGTATTTTAAGAGAACAAAACAGTAAGTCAAGGAAACAGAATAGTTTATTAAAACTTGAATTAACTGAATAAAAATAGCACTACATAGTGATTATTTTAAATTCAGTTAGTATATATTGAGTGCCTACTATGCGCAAGGCACTACAGAAGATATTGTGCATGTTAGTTGCTCAGTTGTGTCCGACTCTTTGCAACCCATGGACTGTAGCCCGCCTGGCTCCTCTGTCCATGCAATTCTCCAGGCAGGAATCCTGGAGTGGGTTGTCATTACCTTCTCCAACAGAAGATGTTAAGATACATAAAATATAGTCCCCATGACTTAAGATTTTACAATAAAATACAAAGTATAGTATACAGAATAGTTTCAACAAAAAAATACCATGGCAGAACAAACGAACTGTAAGAAGTATAAACTAAATATACTGGGTAAGTGTTTTTACCCAGAGGTGTTAAAGAAATTGGAGAAAAGATGGAAATAAGGGAGAATGTAATGGTTGTCGATACATTTACCTGCACAAAGAGAAAAAAAGACTGGTCTAAGAACCAAGAGAGGTGACACCTCAATTTTAATCCCAACTCTGATATTAACTAGCCTTTTGCTGCTAAATATCATGTGCTTTTAATACTATCAAGTATATAACAAACAAGAAATACTAGATGACCTCTAAGTTTATCCTTACCTCTAAGATTCAGATAGGAATACGTAGGATTTTCAACATGTAGAGATGGAGGTTAACCAGAAAAACATTCCTCATTTCAGCAGGACAGACTAATATGACCAAAGAGCTGAACAAAGTGTTCACATATAATGTGCATTACTTTTAAAAGCAAATAAGAGGGTTTTTTTCCCCCAATTAATGCAAATAAGTGAGAACTAGAAGAGACTTCAAGGTTGGATGTCAGTTAGAACAGATAAAAGAATCCCAGACTAACATGTCTCACAGATTTAATAATATGCTTATTTAATGGCAAACTGAATGAGTGAGCACACACATACTACCTAAATTTACCCACTTCTAGCCTCTAATCTAAAAGATATTATCACATCATCTCATTCACACAATTTGATTAAAACAAAATTTAAAAGCACAAAATGTAAACTTACTGGTCATAGTGTCTTGTGACTGTGAATGGTTGACCACTACAAAATCTGACCTCAAAGGAGCTGAAATTTGGCCAGATGGCCTAATAACTTGTGTAGCTGTCAAAGGAGAATTGGTAAATTGTCCTAAAAGATACGGTAAAGGCTCTGAACTGACAGGAGCTGCTTGAGATGCAAGCCTTCTCTGCCGTTTGATTTCTGCAATCCCATTTCTTGTTCGGGCTGAAACACACGAGCATTTAAAAAATTAACTCACTGTCAGAGTAGTTTGGGAATCTTAAGATATCTATACAATATATGTTCTACTACATATTTAACAGTGAACTTAAAAAATAGCCCCTAGAATTATCACCTATTTATGTGATAATTTCACAAGAAACAAACTAAAATTGAGTACACTTGAAATTTTAAAAATCCAAGAATACATTTCTTCTGTAATAATTAAAACTGATAACATCTCCACAATCAGGAAAACAAATTTATGGAATGAGAATTAAAAGATGTGAATACATGAGAGCCAATGAGAAAAATAAGATTTATTTAAATTGCATATTTTTACAATAAATGAAAATATTATTTTCTAATATGATAATGGTACTTAGAAAAGCAGTAGTTTCAACAAAATGTAAATTCAGCAACATGTATTGTTAACAAAAACACTCATCTGATATTATATTTGAGTTTAAAGTAATTCTGAACATTATTTAGAGTTTAAAGTTGAATACCAACCTCTCTGATTGGCAGCAAACCCTGGGGAACTTTGCATGCTCCTAATAAACAAAAGTAGTTAGACATTAAAAAATTTCTGTTGCTAAGATACATTCTGATTTAGTTACAGTCAGACCTGAAGTAAATTATGAGTTAAAAGGCAAGAAATTTCTCTCAGATAAAAAAGTTAAGCACTTTTTTTCTGGGTAACCAAATCTTATCTGCTTTAGGAAAAAAACAGTGGCATATAAAAATGCAAACATGCATAATTTTAATAATCAAGTTTCTATCCAATGCAATAAGAGCTTTGAAATCCCATTAATAATACAATTTGCCTTGAATGTAGGAACTCAATATATTTAAGAAAGCTATATATATTTTACAATTATCAATTATCTTTTATAACTATAGAAATGCCTTCCCAGAGAAATTTTGATTTTAAGTATAACTGCATAAATACTTCAGAATCCAAGTTGATTTCAAAAGAGATCCTGCTTTCATCAAATTTATGACTATGACATTGTTTCACCAAACTTCTAGAGAAGGAACAAAGCAAACAGGTAAGAAAATTCACAATATAAACTGATTCTCCTTTTGCTATGAACTGGTTACCCATGTATTTTGTAAACAATCAGATACTGTGCTATTTTCCTCAGAAATCTGTCAAATAAGTGTCTGCCAACAAGAGCCACAAAACTTACTGAATCAAACAAGCATTTTTAACAGCACACAAACCAACCTTCAAGAACACTTGGCTAGGAGGTTTCTTTTTTAATGTAATACCTTGTCAACAAAACGTTGCAGTAACTTATAAATATTCTATAGGGGTTAAGTTGTTAATGTCTTTGAAGACTGTTTGAAAGGGAATGAAAGAGGAAAGGGAAGTCAGGAAAGGGGAATAAGAGTAAGACTACCAAATAAAATGTAGTACAGAGTCACACAAAAAGCACTGGGAGCCATTCAGCTGAGGAATGAAACGAGGCCCCTGCTGAAGTGGGGTATTCACTTGTAGCTCTGGGAGAAAGTGTAAGAAAGGATGGTTTCCATACTAGACTCAAGTTGAATAAGATATGTTATAAAAGTGATACCTATTCTAAAGATATTGAGACTAGCATTCCAAGGCCATGACATAGTAAAATTCTAAAAGCAGAAGATTCCAGAAGTGTTATTATTCGGGTTTGTTCCTTTATAAGGGAAGAACAAAGGAGGCATGGATTACACATACATATCAATTTTCTGCATGTGTAATGAAGATGCAACTGTATAAACGAAGTCATATGGGGCTTGAGTTAGTAGATCTGTATCCACCAAGACTGGGACTAGATTTGTATTCAGCCAGAGATCTGCCTCTAAATTGTTACGGGAACCTGGGAATATCATTAATTTCCTCATTTCTAAATATTTTATTAAAGTACACAATTTATTTAAAATTATCTAATCAAAGACAAATATCAATAACCTCTAGCATAATTTCAAAATTAGATCAATGTTAAATAAATGCACAGTGTGTGTCATAAGATTTAAATGTGAAGTGATTCTTAACTGTGCTTCCATTCCAAAATTATTATGCACATTCTGATAAGCTGATTGTATAAGCCTTTTATTACCTGATCTGAGAAAGTGTATGGTCTAACTTCTTCCACAGAGATGACATAATTGCTGGGACATCATTTGATGTTTCTAAATCATAAGAGGAAATGTTTCATAAAAAATCCATCATTTAATTTGAACAGACACAGAAAATCAATAAGGAAAACTTTTCTCTCAGCTGCTGACATTATGTTGGGAACTGAGAAATAAGCCTATTTTGTAAAGACCTGCAGAGCTATAACGATGTTGCGTTTTTTGCTCAAGTTACTGAGGATCAGATACAATATGAGGGAAAAGGAAACTTGTGAAAACTATGAAGTTTTTTTAGATCAATAATCTTGTATTTTCTTTGAATAAAAAGACAAACTATTTTAAATCTTTGTTCTACCTACGTGACATCTGAAAGTCAAAATAATTTGATTTATAAATTTATAAAATTATACAAACCCATGTAAATATAGAAATTAGTTTCTGTATCCAATGTTTTCAGGTCCAAATCACTGTGATTTCTCAGCAACTCCTTAGTTACTCTACTTAGAATTACAGATACAATTCTGCAGGACTAATTAGTCAGAATTACAGATAAACTTCTGGAGGACTAATTAGTCTTTTTCAGGATGTGTTCTAAAGCCACACTGATAGGAAATTCAAGGTATTTATATTCTTTACTATATACTTCTAAAAAGCTCAAACAAGAGAAAGTTACCAACATAAAAGTGGGATATAAACCTTTGTACTGCAATAACATATTGTTTCTGAGGTCATTTACACTCTAAATATTCCTGTAAGATAGTTAAGATAGTTTGGGAAAAGAAAACCTTGGTAGAATGATCAAACTTATTGAAGAGAAAGAAATGAAATTCACACTTTGAAATTCTAGGCTTATTACTTTCTACAGTTTCTAGTTCTGTGATCTTAGAAAAGTTACCTGGCTTCTCTAATCCTAAATTTTCTGATACTTAAGGTCTAGTGAACTTCCCTGGTGGCCCAGTGGTTAAGAATCTACCTTGCAATGCAGGGAACTTGGGGGAGGATCCCTGCTGGGGGAACTAAGATCCCACATGCTGTGGAGCAACTAAGCCTATGCACAGCAACTACTGAGCCTGAATGCTCTGGAGTCCTTGTGCCACAACTAGAGAACTCTAAAGTCCATGTGCCACAACCGGAGAGTTCTGTGAGCTGCAATGAAAGATCACACGTGATGCAACAAAGATCCCTTCTGCTGCAACTAAGACTTGATGCAGTCAAATAATGAATAAATTAATAGATCTAAACAATCAATACCTCTCATTGGATTATTTTAAGGACTGACATAAACCTCTGAAAGCACCCAGCATAATGTTGCAATAAACAGTACTCAATAAACGTGAAGCTTACATTTTAAAATGTTATCATTTGTACTAATTAATTCTTTACTGCTGAATCTTTTCTTAATATGTTGCAAACTATAGAAATAACGAAAATGAGAGAATAAATTTAACTTTCCTCTTCAAGACACTAATTTAGGAAAGTATTATATTTATCACTCAATATAAACAGACTTTAATTGGCTATCTCCCAGTGAATTTTTAAAATTATTTCAAAATTAAAAAAAAATCACTTCTAATTAAAACATTTAGATAAGTGCTGTAAAAAACTGACCAAAAAACAAACAAACAAAAAACAAAACATCCCTGAACCTGAATTCTTACCTTTTGCTTTCATAGCTACATATTCATTCAAAATTGTTGTCAAATTTTTTCCAAATAAAGACTGAAAAGAAAAAGATCAAGCATTACCAAAACCATATAATACTACCAATAATTTCCCACTATGAAATATTTCACCATAAAAGTTACTAAAAGATATAGATTAAAAAATAGTCAATAAAGAAATGGTAAAGAGTAGGTTATCAAAGGACTTCCTCGGTGGCTTAGATGGTAAAGAACCTGCCTTCAATGTGGGAGACCTGGGTTTGATTCCTGGGTTGGGAAGAACCCCTGGAGAAGGAAATGGCAATCCACTCCAGTATTGTTACCTGGAGAATCCCCATGGACAGAGGAGCCTGGAGGACTGCAGTCCACAGGGTTGCAAAGAGTTGAGACACAACTGAGTAACTAAGCACAGCACAGGTCATCAAAAATGAAAATAGTCACTCCTCAAGGACTGAATTCTTCTGTGGGTAGAGAACCTTGTCTATGTGAATAAGATACTGTGACTATGTTTCTTTAGCTAAGATAGTACAACAGCAGGAATGCAGTTTTCAGTTTGGGAGGTAGGGATCCAGTCACACAAATAAGGACCTACTCCTTCCTACCGTTTTAATGCCAAATGTCATCTGCCAAAGAGCAAAGCAAAAAATCTGAGTGTAAGAGATATCCTTTCCAAGGATCAGTACCTTTTCTATTTTCACGTCTATCATCTCATAAAGTCACCCCATTCCCCACCACTTTTATATCAATAATAAGGGGCAGGTTTTAACAGACTCAAGTTTCAGGTCATATAATAGAACAGGGAAGAGCAAGGATTTTTTAGAACACAGTTTTGGATTTAGGTTCTACATTTACCGTACGTGTGAAAAATTACCCAGATTTTCTAAGGCTAACTTTCATATATAAAAACAGACATATGACTTTTTAATACAATTTTTTTTTTGTGGTGAAGATTGAGGATATATGTAACATATCTAAGACAATGTCTAACACATAGTAGCTAATTATTTTTCTATCCTCTCCTGAACTTTCATTGCAGATTCCTATTTTATTCTTCTGTATTATTAAAAAAATTATTTTATATTGGAGTATAGTTAACAATGTTGTGCTAGTTTCAGATGTAAAATGATTCAGTTATACGTATACATGTAACTATTCTTTTACAAATTCTTTTCCCATTTAGGTTATTAAAGAATATTGAGCAGTTTTCTGTGCTATATAGTTCCTTGTTGATAATCTATTTTAATTACAGCAATGTGCACATGTCAACCCCGAACTCCCAATCTATCCCTCCTCCCCACCTTCCCCCTTGGTAACCATAAGTTTGTTCTCTAAGACTGTGAGTCTGTTTCTGTTTTATAAGTAAGTTCACTTGTATCATTTTCTTTAGTTTCCACATATAAGTGATATCATATATTTGTCTAACTTACTTAGCATTATAATCTTCAGGTCCATCCACATTGCTGTAAATGGCATTATTTCATTCATTTTAATGGCTGAATAATATTCCATAGTATATATGTACATCTTCTTTACCCATTCATGTGTTGATGGACATTTAAGTTGCTTCTGTGTCTTGACTACTGCAAACAGTGCTTCACAAAACATGTGGTGCACCTATCCTTTTGAACCATGTTTTTCTCCACATATATCTTCAGGAGTGAGTTTGCTGGATGGTAGCTCTATTTTTAGCTTTTTTAACCTCTATTTTTAGTTTTTCTCCATAGTTGCTGTACCAATTTATATTCCCATCAACACTATAGGTGGGTTCCCTTTTCTTCATACCTTTTCCAGCATTTGCTAGTAGATTTTTTGATGATGGTTACTTTGAGGTGATATCTCATTACAGTACTGACCTGTATTTTGTAATAATTAGCAATGTTGAGCATGTTCTCATGTGCCTCTTAGCCATCTGTGTGTCTTCTTCGGACAAATGTCTATTTAGATCTTCTGCCCATTTTTAGATTTAGCTGTATTATTTATTGACTGCACAAACTGTTTGTAAATTCTAGAGGTTAAACTGTTATCAACTGCATCGTTCACAAATATTTTCTTCCATTCTGGGGGTTGCCTTTTCATTTTGCTTATGGTTTCCTTTGCTATGCAAAAAGCTTTTAAGTAGTTCTCATTTTTTAAATTATTGTTTTTATTTCCATTACTCTAGATGGATCCAAAACAATATTGCTGCAATTTATGTCAAAGAGTATTTTGCCAATGTCATCCTCTGGGAGTTTTACAGTATCTGGTCTTACATATAGGTCTTTAATCCAGTTTATTTTTGTATATGGTGTCAGATACTGTCTAATTTCAACCCTTTACGTGTAGCTGTCCAGTTTTCCCAGCACCATTTATTGAAGAGATTCTCTTTTCTCCATTGTATGGTCTTGCCTCCTGTCATAATTGACCATTAATTGACCACAGGGTTTATTTCTGGGCTTTCAATCCTGTTCCATGGAGCTGTATTTCTGTTTCTGTTACAGTACCATACTCTTGATGACTCTAGATGTCTAAGAGAGTCAGGAAGCCTGATTTCTCTAGCTGTTTTTCTTTCTCAAGACTGCTTTAAGCTATTCAGGGTTTTTTGGGTCTCCATAAAATTAAAAAAATTTTTGTTCCAGTTCTGTGAAAATGTTATTGGTGGGACTTCCTTGATGGTCCAGTGGTTAAGACTCCATACTATCAATACAGGGGATATGGGTTTGATCCCTAAATTGTGGAAGTAAGATCCCATATGTCCCAGGGAGAAAAAAAAAAAAAAGCCACTGGTAATTTGATAGGGATTGCATCGAATCTATACATTATATTGGGTAGTATAGTCAATTCTGACAGTACTCGTTCCTCCAATCCAAGAACATGGTGTATCTTTCCATCTGTTTGTGTCTTCTCTTTCTTTCATCAGCATCTTATCACTTTCAGAATACAGGTCTTTTGCCTTTGTTCAGTCCAGTTCAGTTCAGTTGCTCAGTCGTGTCCGACTCTTTGCGACCCCATGAATCGCAGCACGCCAGGCTTCCCTGTCCATCACCATCTCCCGGAGTTCACTCAGACTCATGTCCATCCAGTCTGTGATGCCATCCAGCCATCTCATCCTGGGTCATCCCCTTCTCCTCCTGCCCCCAATCTCTCCCAGCATCAGTCTTTTCCAATGAGTCAACTCTTCGCATGAGGTGGCCAAAGTACTGGAGCTTCGGCGTTAGCATCATTCCTTCCAAAGAAATCCCAGGGTTGATCTCCTTCAGAATGGACTGGTTGGATCTCCGTGCAGTCCAAGGGACTCTCAAGAGTCTTCTCCAACACCACAGTTCAAACGCATCAATTCTTCGGCGCTCAGCCTTCTTCACAGTCCAACTCTCACATCCATACGTGACCACAGGAAAAACCATAGCCTTGACTAGTAGGTAGGTTTATTCCCAGGTGTTTTATTATTCTTTTTGATGCAATGGTAAATGGGATTGTTTCTTTCTTTTTCTGATCTTTCATTATTGGTGTATAGAAATGCAACAGATTTCTGTGTATTGATTTTGTACCCTGCATCTTTACCAAATCATTGATGAGCTCTAGTTTTCTGGTAGCATCTTTAAGATTTTCTATGTACAGGATCACGCCATTTGCAAACAGTGATGGTTTTACTTCTTTTCCAATTTAGATTCATTTCTTCTCTGACTACTGTGCGTAGGCCTTCCAAAATGATGTTCAAGAAAAGTGGTGAGTGGACACCCTTGACTTTTTCTTGATATTAGAGAAAATGCTTTCAGGTTTTCACCATTAAGTATGTTAGCTGTGCGTATGTTGTATATGGCCTTTGTTGAGACAGCAGGCCTTTGTTCTCTCTATGCCTGCTTTTTGGAGAGTTGTCATATTAATAAATGGGTGTTGAATTTTGTCAAAAGCTTTTTCTATATCTATTGAGGTGATCATATAGTGTTTAATTCTTCAATTTTGCTGATGTGGTGTATCACACTGACTGATTTGTGGATACTGAAAAATCTTTACATTCCTGGGATAAATCCCACTTGACCATGGTGTATGATCCTTTTACTGTATTGTTGGATTTGGTTTGCCAGCATTTTGTTGAGAATTTTTGTATCTGTGTTCATCAGTGATATTGGTGTGTAATTTTTCCTTTTTGTGGTATCCTTATCTGGTTTTGGTATCTGGGACATGGTAGCCTCACAGAATGAGTATGAGAATGTTCCTTCCTCTGCAGTTTTCTTGGAATAGTTTCAGAAGGATAGGTGTTAACTCTTCTTTGAGTGCTTGATAGAATCCGCCTGTGAAACCACCTTGTCCTGGACCTTTGTGTTTTAGTCAGTTTCAAGTTCAGTTCTTGTGACTGGTCTGTTCATATTTTCCATTTCCTCCTGGTTCAGTCTTAGGAGATTGTACCTTTCTGAGGATTTTCCCATTTCTTTTAGGTTGTCCATTTTATTTGCATATAGTTGGTTGTAGTACAGAAGCTTCTACGTTATTCAAAGTCTGAGAAGTTAAGGAATTGCCTAATACTAACCTAGTCATTATAACTTGCTTTTAGTAGCTAAAAAATAACTGAATGAATGCTATATAATGAATTATGTCCTCATAAACTCATGTAGGGCTTCTCTGGTGGCTTAGAGGCAAAGGATACACCTGCAATGGGAGACCCCGGTTTGATCCCTGGGTTGGAAAGATCCCCTGGAGAAGGGCATGGCAACCCACTCCAGTATTCTTGCCTGGAAAATTCCATGGACAGAGGCGCTTGGTGGGCTACAGACCATGGGATTGCAGAGAGTTGGACATGACTGAGCGACTAGCACACACAAACTCATGTGAGGTCACAGCAAGAAGGAGGTTGTCTATAAGTCAGGGAGATAGCCTTCACCAGGAACTGAAACAGGAGCACTTCATCTTGGTATTCCCAGCCTCCAGAACAATGAGAAGTAAAGATCTGGGTGGTAGATCTGCTGGTAGTTACTAGGGTATCACTGCCGCTAGGACCCCACAGCACACAGTGCTACACAAACACACAGACAGGCTACTTCACATTATTTCTGAATACATCCGTACATATATTAAAATAAACATTAATTTGTACTGCTATCTCTGACTGTATAATTTAACACCACAGGTCTCATGCTTATTTGTGTTTTCTTTCTCACAGAGTGAGAAGCCTGGCCCCCACTATCTGTATTAACTTACTTGTTAACATTGCCTACTTAGAAGAACTAAGAAAAATTTTAAGATTCGTTCATGTTATTATGAGTCATCAGTGCTGCTTTTTACTGCTTAGTAAGAAGAACATACCAGTTTATTTACTCACTTGTTGAAAGACATCTTGGTTATTTTCAGTTTTTGACATCATAGATAAACAGTATGTTTTTGTGTGAATATAAGTTTTCCAGTTCAGTTGAATAAGTATCTGGGTGTATGAATGCTAGGTCACATGGGACTAGGTTGTTTAACTTTAAAAACAACAGCCAAGCTGTTGGGCAAAGCAGCTGTATGATTTTGCAGCAATTTAAAAATTATTTTTTATACTAGCCATTCTAACATGTATGTATTGGTATCTGCTTGGGTTAGTCACGGTCATTTTCCTAACAGATAATAACGTGGAGTTTTTTTTTTCACATTATATTGACAGTCCTATAGTTTTTTGGGCAAGGGTCTTCAGCTCTCTTGCCCATTAAAGAAAAAATTCAGTTAAAAGAAGTTTCTTATATATTCTATACACAATCCCTTTTTCAGAGCTGCAAAAACTTTTTCTTACCCTATAGCTGTCATTCTTTTAACAGTGTTTTTTTATAGAGCAAAAATTTTAAATTTTTATGAAGTTGAATTTATCAAATTTTTATTTCAGTCAGTACTTTTGGTATCATGTCTAAAAATTCATTACCAAAACCAAGACTGCACAAATTTTGTTCTATGTTTTTTCTGGAAGTCTTACAGTTTTATGTTTTACAATTTTGATCTATTAGCTAGACTGGTTAATTTTTTATGAGGTATGTGTAAAGGTTCTTTTTTTTCTTTTTTTAAATCTGGTTGTCTAATTGTTCTATCACCATTTGTTGTTAAGATTATCCTTTTTCCAGTGAATTATCTGAACTTTTGTCAAAAATCACATTTGAAGTTTGTATTTTGTTTCACTGATCCAATGCCTAACCATTTCCTAATGCCATTCAATCCTGATTACTATTGCTTGTTAGTTAAGTCTTAAGACCAAGCAATGTGAGTCCTTGAATATATCCTTTTTAAGAACTATCTGGGTTATTTTTCCACAATACTACTTAAGTGGTACCCGTGCTCCTCCTCCAAGGGACCAGCATTGCTCATCAGCAAGCCAGTGACAGTAGTGGCTGGGCCTCAGGCCCCTGCCCACCACCACATCCACAGCAGCTGCAACTCAACCACAACAGCAAGGTGCACACAGCCCACACAGTGGATACCCTTAGAGCACCTGGCTTTGGTGACAGGGGAATTGTTCTACTGAGCCCACAGGACACCTTCTACGTTAGGCCACCCTTTCAAGACCAGGAAACACAGTTTATACACCTAATAATAGAAACAAACACAGAAAGTTAGGCAAAATAAAGAGACAAAGAAGTACCTTTCAAAGAGACAAAACCTCAGAAAATGAACTAATCAACAAAACAGAGATTATCAATTCATCAGATAAAGAGTTTAATATAACAGTCAAAAAGATGCTCACTGAACTCTGGAGAAGAATGGATGAACTCAAGGGAGAACTTCAACAATATAAGAACCAATAAAGACTGAAGATCACAGTAACTGGAGTGAAAAGAACACTAAAGAGTATCGACAGACTGGAGAATGCCAAAGAATGGATCAGCAACCTGGAAGAAAAGGTAGTGAGAATCACCCGATTAAGAATGAAAAGACTGGAAAAAATGAGGATAGTTTAAAGGATCTCTGGGACATCATGCACACTAATATTCTCATAACAGAGTTTCCAGAAGCAGAAGAGAGAAAGAAAAGAAAACCTATTTAAAGACAAAATGGCTGAATACTTGCCTAATTTTTCAAAGGAAAAGACACCCAAATACAGAGAGCATATACTCCCATACAAAATGAAATGAAAGAGACCCACACCAAGACACAGTGTAATTGTCAAACGTTAAAGATAAACAGAGAATCTTAAAAGAATCAAGACAAAAACAACTCGTGACATACAAAGATGATCAGAGGATATTTCGGCATAAAATTCACATGCCAGGTAAAGGAGAGAAATGGTTTCCCAGACGTTCAAAAACCAAAGGAGTTCATCACCACTAAACTGGCCTTATAAGTAATGTTTAAAGGGACTTCCTTAAATGGAAAAGTAAAGGCCATAGCTAGAAATAAAAAAATTATTAAAAAAAACAAAACAAAAACCTCACTGGTAAAGAAAAACACAGTACAAGCAGTGGATCATCTACTGTAAAGGTAGTATGAAGGTTATATGCTGTCTACAAGACACTCAGTTCCAATCGAAAGACACAGACAGAGTGAAAAGGAAGAGATGGAAAAAGACATTCCAGGCAAATGGAAATGGAAAGAAAGCTGGGGTAGCAGTACTTTGATAAAAGAGACTGTAAAACAAAGAAAGGCATTACAAATAATAAAGGGAAAAATTATCTTTTATTTGGGTGCTACTTATAAAAAAAATCAACTACTGGCAATTAACCAATTCAATATAAGCCAATCTGATACTGGAATATAAGTTAATGTTAAAAATGTGATTAGGACTTGTTTGGTTTTTTGGAACAATGTTTTTTGTAGTTTGACAAATAATTATATAAAGTATTTGGCAGAAAGGATAAATTATTTCTGGAATAAACCTTATTTTATGATGTGAATTCTAAACAGTTTACTGAGTAGTATTCCCTGAATACTTTCATTCTTCAAAAGTACTGTCATTAAATAAAGAACCCAAGAGTATCAAGTCATCGGCAGTGAAGCCCCCAAATCCCTGAAACTGTTGGGATTATATGTGTTATTTAAGTTTTAAAAGCATCTAATGTTCAAAAGAAAATTGAGAGGAAGGTATAGAGATTCTCCATAAAGCCCTGCTTCCATATATACAATGATGCCTCCCCCATTATCAGCTTCACTCTTAAATGTGTTTTAAATTTCAGATTATGGACATAAACTGCATATTATGTAATAACTCTGTTGGGGTTGGGGCAGTATCCCACAATATAATATTAACATTTCTACAACTAAATGGATAAACAGTTATACAGGCTTAGATTTTTAAAAAGGGCTATGAATATCAGTTTAAATGAGGTCCTACTGTCAAGAGTTGTCAATCTGTATAATTTATAAGATGTTATCATCAGTTTACTGATGACGAGTATGTTCCTGGCAGATATTTCATAAATTAGGAGAATCACATCCTAACTGGTATCAAAATGAAAGCTGATTACGTTAAATCTCTGTGTGAATGAGTTTCATTTCAAGAGCATGTTCCTAAGTCCCAATTGTTTATAAGTCCAACGAAGTTAGCCTAGGTACCCAATTAACACAATTGGCTATATAGTACTGCACTGTAATAGGTTTATAATACTTCTCACACAAATAATACATAAACAATAAACAGAAAGAAAACAGTTTCGACTTTACTTAAAAAAAAGAGAGAAACCATTTTTAACCTTATAGTACAGTACCCTGAAAAGAACAGTAGTACAGCAGCTGGCATGGAGCCAAAAGGCAAGAAGAACGTTACTGTCTGGACGAGGAAGTGGAGGTGGGAGATGGTAGAGCTGAAGGATCGTCAGTAATAGATGGACGGAAAGCTGCAATTCCATTCACACCTGACTTTGAAGGCACAGGTTCTGGTTCCTTGATGGATTCAATTTTATTTGCTCTCTTAAAAAAAATGGTCCAGTGATATCTTGGTAGTAAGTGGCATGCTTGCATCTTTGAAAGTTTGCAATTTCAAGGTTTATATGTACAGGACTTATTATATTTCCCTTAGGCAGACACAAGGACTTCTGTATCATATTGTTAGCTACTCCCCTTAAGCGAATGTGTTAGATATAGTTTGTCAGTTTATTCTTGAAAAAACTGTGTAAATAGCAAAAGGATGTACATGGTACCTTGCAGGTCAGATATATTCAATAAGCGGCCATTTCAAAACAAACAAAAAATTACTTGTTGGGATTTTAAATGTAATAAATGTATAGATCAAAATGTAGAGAATGGACATCTTAATAGTACTGAGTTGCTCATTCCATGAACACAGTGTATCTTTCCTTTTATTCAAGTCTTTGATTTCTTTCATACAAATTTTAGCATACAGAGTCTATGGATACTTTGTTAGCCTTATTACATAAGTATTTTATTTTTGTTTGTTGAGTGCTACTGTAGATGATATATATATAGAAAATCTTAACAGACCCATCACAAGCACAGAAATTGAAACTGTAATCAGAAATCTTCCAGCAAACAAAAGCCCAGGTCCAGACGGCTTCACAGCTGAATTCTACCAAAAATTTAGAGAAGAGCTAACACCTGTCCTACTCAAACTCTTCCAGAAAATTGCAGAGGAAGGTAAACTTCCAAACTCATTCTATGAGGCCACCATCACCCTCATACCAAAATCGGACAAAGATGCCACAAAAAAAGAAAACTACAGGCCAATATCACTGATGAGCATAGATGTACAAGTCCTTAACAAAATTCTAGCAATCAGAATCCAACAACACATTTAAAAGATCATACACCATGACCAAGTGGGCTTTATCCCAGGGATGCAAGGATTCTTCAATATCCGCAAATCAATCAATGTAATTCACCACATTAACAAATTGAAAAATAAAAGCCATATGATTATCTCAATACATGCAGAGAAGGCCTTTGACAAAATTCAACATCCATTTATGATAAAAACTCTCCAGAAAGCAGGAATAGAAGAAACATACCTCAACATAATAAAAGCTATACATGACAAACCCACAGCAAACATTACCCTCAATGGTGAAAAATTGAAAGCATTTCCCCTAAAGTCAGGAACAAGACAAGGGTGCCCACTTTCACCACTACTATTCAACATAGTTCTAGAAGTTTTGGCCACAGCAATCAGAGCAGAAAAAGAAATAAAAGGAGTCCAAAGAAGTGAAACTCTCACTGTTTGCAGATGACATGATCCTCTACATAGAAAACCCTAAAGACTCCACCAGAAAATTACTAGAGCTAATCAATGAATATAGTAAAGCAGCAGGATATAAAATCAACACACAGAAATCCCTTGCATTCCTATACACTAATAATCAGAAAGTAGAAAAAGAAATTAAGGAAACAATTCCATTCACCATTGCAACGAAAAGAATAAAATACTTAGGAATATATCTACCTAAAGAAACTAAAGACCTATATATAGAAAACTATAAAACACTGATGAAAGAAATCAAAGAGGACACTAATAGATGGAGAAATATACCATGTTCATGGATCAGAACAATCAATATAGTGAAAATGAGTATACTACCCAAAGCAATCTACAAATTCAATGCAATCCCTATCAAGCTACCAGCAGTATTTTTCACAGAACTAGAACAAATAATTTCAAGATTTGTATGGAAACAAAAAACCTCGAATAGCCAAAGCAATCTTGAGAAAGAAGAATGGAACTGGAGGAATCAACCTGCCTGACTTCAGGTTCTACTACAAAGCCACAGTCATTAAGACAGTATGGTACTGGCACAAAGACAGAAATATAGATCAATGAAACAAAATAGAAAGCCCAGAGATAAATCTACACACCTATGGACACCTTATCTTCGACAAAGGAGGCAAGAATATACAGTGGATTAAAGACAGTCTCTTTAACAAGTGGTGCTGGGAAAACTGGTCAACCACTTGTAAAAGAATGAAACTAGATCACTTTCTAACACCGCACACAAAAATAAACTCAAAATGGATTAAAGATCTAAACGTAAGACCAGAAACTAGAAAACTCCTAGAGGAGAACATAGGCAAAACACTCTCCGACATAAATCACAGCAGGATCCTCTATGATCCACCTCCCAGAATTCTGGAAATAAAAGCAAAAATAAACAAATGGGATCTAATTAAAATTGAAAGCTTCTGCACAACAAAGGAAACTATAAGCAAGGTGAAAAGATAGCCTACTGAATGGGAGAAAATATTAGCAAATGAAGCAACTGACAAACAACTAATCTCAAAAATATACAAGCAACTCCTGCAGCTCAATTCCAGAAAAATAAACGACCCAATCAAAAAATGGGCCAAAGAACTAAATAGACATTTCTCCAAAGACGACATATGGCGGGCTAACAAACACATGAAAAGATGCTCAACATCACTCATTATCAGAGAAACACAAATCAAAACCACAATGAGGTGCCATTTCACACCAGTCAGAATGGCAGCAATCCAAAAGTCTACAAGCAATAAATGCTGGAGAGAGTGTGGAGAAAAGGGAGCCCTCTTACACTATTGGTGGGAATGCAAACTAGTACAGCCACTATGGAGAACAGGGTGGAGATTCCTTAAAAAATTGCAAATAGAACTGCCTTATGACCCAGCAATCCCACTGCTGGGCATACACACTGAGGAAACCAGAATTGAAAGAGACACATGCACCCCAATGTTCATCGCAGTACTGTTTATAATAGCCAGGACATGGAAACAACCTAGATGTCCATCAGCAGATGAATGGATAAGAAAGCAGTGGTACATATACACAATGGAGTATTACTCAGCCATTAAAAAGAATGCATTTCAGTCAGTTTTAATGAGGTGGATGAAACTGGAGCCTATTATACAGAGTGAAGTAAGCCAGAAAGAAAAACACCAATACAGTATGCTAACACACATATATGGAATTTAGAAAGATGGTAATGATAACCCTGTATGCGAGACAGCAAAAGAGACACAGATGTATAGAACGGACTTTTGGACTCTGTGGGAGAGGGAGAGGGTGGGATGATTTGGGAGAATGGGACTGAAACATGTATACTATCATGCAAGAAATGAATCACCAGTCTATGTTCGATATAGGATACAGGATGCTTGGGGCTGGTGCATGGGGATGATCCAGAGAGATGATATGGGGTGGGAAGTGGGAGGGGGGTTTAAGATTGGGAACTCATGTACACCCGTGGCTGATTCATGTCAATGTATGGCAAAACCAATACAGTATTGTAAAGCAAAATAAAATAAAAATAAAAATTTTTTAAAAAAAGAAAAAAAATTGTTCATTGTAGGTATAAAGAAATATGATGCACTTTTAAACACTTTGTATCCTCTGACCTTGCTAAAACTCTGGCAGTTTTATAGGTTTTTTTTTTTTTAGGTTTCCTCCATAGATGATCATGTTGTCTGTGACAGCCGAAATGAATCTAAGGATCTATGTTTAAAATAAAATGCCATTTCAAATAATGTAGTTCTAGTATATATCCACCATTATCCACCAAACAACGCTCTATTGGTCTAGTGATATTTAAAACACAGGTGACAAGATATCAAGATATCTGTTTTATACTTTTCTGAAGTAAGCAACTATAAGAAAAAGCCAGATATAGGAAAGACTGGACTGCTATATAATGTCATAGATCAGGTGGCTTAAATAACAGACGTTTATTTCTCATTGTTCTTTCTGAAGGCTGGAAAATCCAAGATCAAGTTGCCAGATGATCTGGTTCCTGGTGAGGACCAAATTCCTGGCCTTATCCCCCTTCTTGATGTGTGTTCACATGGCCTTTGGTGTGTGGAAACAGATTTCTCTTTCACTTTTTAAACCACATCATGAGGGTCCCAACTTCATGACCTAATCTAAACCTAAATACTTTCTAAAGGTCTTACCTCTAAATACCATGACACTGAGGGATGGGATTTTAATATATGAATTCCAGAGGGATACAAATATTTATCCCATAACAGGCAATAAACAAGTAAGCCCCAGGACAAACAGTTGTGAAAGTGAGAGTGTCACTTTAAAATTGATTCTCAAAATCAAAGTTGTAATTCACTTCCCAGCTTTATTTATATGTGTGAAAAGAAGAGCTAGTCTTCTTTGGGTCTTCCCACTTACGCATGAATACAAACTACCAAATTTCTGCCCATTTTGATTTTTGCTAATGAGCTGGTTTTTAACACAATATCAATCAGACTCATATTAATATGTATTTTGTTACCTGAACACTACTGACAGGAGTGTTTCAATACTGACTTACATAACAAATCGCTGGCCAAAGGCGTTAGTTTCTGCAAAAATCCTATGGTCAATAATGTTTGTTGAGGCGGTGCTTATAGTGTCTTATGTTGGTCAATGATGAAATACTTCCTTAAGGAACGAATGACTCACCAGTAAGCAGGCTGGGATAAAACCTTCATCTGTACAGTGTTCTGCATATTCTTTTAAGTCTGAACTTTCCAAAATAAAAGCCTGGCAGGTAGAAGTAAGGTTCTCCTGTTGTAAGTATCCTAAATGAAAAATAAAATGCAATTCAGTAACGTCAGTAAATTCTGAAAACTGCTGTTTTAAACACTATAGCAATTTCGTATCAGCGATGCAACTTCAGATGAACATTATGGAATTCTGCAGCCTTACCGGAAACACCAAATTGTGCTGCAGTACAAAGCAGCGTTTATAAAATAGCTGTTTAAAAGAAAAACTCTAGTTAATAGGCTATAAAGTCATAATAAATAGAGTATTTAGTATGGTACTGGCATAAAAATAGACCAGGGAACAGAATTGAGAGTCTAAAAATAATCCCCAGCATATATGGTCAACTAAATTTGACAAGAGAGCCAAGAATACTTAATGGAGAAAAGACCATCTCTTCAATGAATGGTGCTAGGAAAACTGAAAACTGTATATTCACATGTAAAGGAGTGAAACTAGACTCCTGTCTTACAACACTCACGAAAAGTAACTTGAAAGGGACTAAAGACTTAAACCTAAGACCTGAAAGCATGAAACTCCTAGAAGAATATAGGAAAAAGCTCCCTGATATGGGTCTTGGCAATGATTATCTGGATTTGACACCTAATGCACAAGTAACAAAACATAAAATGAACAAGCTGGAAAATATCAAATTAAAAAGCTTCTGCACAGCAAAAGAAACCATCAACAAAATGAAAAAACAACCGACAGAATGGGAAAAAAATATTTGCATATACCTGATAAAGTATTCATAACCAAAATAAAGAACTCAGTACAATTCAAGAGCAAAAAAACACGAATTATCCAGTTAAAAAGTGGGTGACAGACCTGAAGAGACATTTCTCCGAAGAAAAGGGAAAGGTCAACTGATATGTGAAATGATGCTAAACATCACTAGCCATTAGGAAATACAAATAAAAACCACGGAGAGAGAGCATTTCATGCCTTTTATAATGGCCATCACCTAAACAGACTCACTTAATACGATAATCTCCAAGTCCAGTCATGCTGCTGCAAACAGCATTTCATCTTTTTTATGACTGAGCAGCATTCCTCTGTATATATGTACCACCAGTCATCTGTCAGTGGACATGTAGGTTGTTTCCATGTCTTGGCTGTTGTGAATGTGCTGCTATAAACATAAGCGTATGTTATCTTTTTGAATTACCATTTTGTCTGGATATATGCCCAGGAGTAGGGTTTCTAGATCATATGGCAATCGTATTTTTAGTTTTTTGAGGAAACTCCATACTGTTTTCCATAGTGGCTGCAGTGACCTACATTTCCACCAACTGTGTAGGAGGGTTCCCTTTTTTCCACACCTTCTCCAGCATTTGTTGTTTGTGAAACTTATTAATAATGGCCATTTTGAAAAGTGTGTGAGAAGGTACTTTATTATAGTTTTGTTGTTTCTTAATAATTAGTGTAGCAATGTTGAACATCTTTTCAGTATATGAATGCTCTTATTTCAAGAACACTGTATGTACTATGGCCTTTGCTTGGGCAGCTTATCTTTTCTTAGCTTGTGTGTGAATGTTAGTCGCTCAGTTGTGTCTGACTCTTTGCAACCCCATGGGCTACAGCCCATTAGGCTCCTCTGTCCATGGAATTCTCCAGTCAAGAATAATGGAGTGGGTATTTGTTCCCTTCTCCAGGGATTCTTCCCAACCCAGGGATCAAACCCAGGTCTCCTGCATTGCAGGGAAATTTTTTTACCATTTGAGCCACAGGGAAGCTGAAGAGTACTGTAGTGGGTAATCATTTCCTCCTCCAAGAGATCTTTTTGACCCAGGGAATGAAGCTAGGTTTCCCTGGTGGCTTAGAGGGTAAAGCGTCTGCCTGCAGTGCAGGAGACCCGGGTTCAATCCCTGCATCGGGAAGAGCCCCTGGAGAAGGAAATGGCAACCCACTCCAGTACTCTTGCCTGGAAAATTCCATGGACAGAGGAGACTGGTAGGATATAGTCCATGGGGTCCCAAAGAGTCGGACATGGCTGAGCGACTTCACTTTCACTTTTCCTTCATTGTAGGCAGATTCTTTACCATCTGAGCCACCAGGGAAACTCCAAAGGGAGAGGCTGATGTCATTGTTTTTTTTACTTGCTAAGTTGTGTCGACTCTTTTGCAACCCCATGAACTGTGCATAGGATTTACGAGGCAAGAATACTGAAGTGGGTTGCCATGCCCTCCTCCAGGGGATATTTCTAACTCAGGAATTGAACCCACAGCTCCTGCTACATCTCCTGCATAGCAGTCAAGTCCTTTACAGCTGAGCCACTGGGGATGTTCTTTCTTAGCCTAGCTAATTCCAACTCATTCTTCAGGTCTACTGAAGTAATTATCACTTCCTCAGAGAATTTTTTCTTTGAATTCTCTATATACCATACTCCTATTACAAGATACTAGATTCCCTTTATAATATATTTACCTCAGTGTTAGTATAATAGTTAATAACTACTAAGCCAGTTTTGGGGCTTCCCAGGTGGCGATAATGGTAAAGAACCTGCCTGCCAATCCAGGAGACATAAGAGACACAAGTTCAATCCCTGGGTTGGGAAGATGCCCTGCAGGAGAACATGGGAACCTACCCCACTATTCTTGCCTGGAGAATCTCATGGACACAGGAGCCTGGCAGGCTACAGTCCATAGTCACACAGTCGGATCAACTAAAGTGACTCAGCATGCATGCATACAAGGCAATTATTACTAAAGTCTTTCCCAACTTTAAAATTATAAAATTTACCTGGAATAGTATCTTTAACCAGGCCCTACCAGTCAAAAAGTTGAGAAGGCCTGCAAAGTTATTATATATGAGCATTAAAAAAAGAAAAGGGCAAGGAAATCGTCCCGTTTTAGGGAGAAGGAAATGGCAACCCACTCTAGTATTTTTGCCTGGAAAATTCCATGGACAGAAGAGCCTGGGGCCCTATAGTCCATGAGGTTGAAAAGAGTCAGACATTACTAAGCACACACACATATGCGCTGGCTGGGATGCTGGTACCCATTCACCAGTGGCTCAGCGGTAAAGAATCCACTGCATTGCAGGAGACACAGGAGACCAGGGTTTGATCCCTGGGTTGGGAAGATCTCCTGGAGGAAATGGCAACCCACTCCAGTACTCTTGCCTGGAGAATCCCATGGACAGAGGAGCCTGGTGGGCTACAGTCCATGGGGTCACTAAGAGTCGGACACAACTGAGTGATACAAACACACACACACATACATGCATATTGTAGGAAAAGAGAGAAATGTTAGGAGGAAAAAATTAAGTACAAAATAGCATGCACCATTTTGTACTCACTGCTGATCAATCAGTTTTCCAAACTCTTGTTAATTAACGCTATAGAAGAAAGAAACATAAAAAAGACACTGTCGTTTGGAGTGTGAGAAAACACTAAGAAGAAAACTTTTATTTCAGATACTACAATTTCAATATCCCCATCACTGAAAATATAAAATCACCTTTGATGTGAAATTAGGTGGATCAATGATGGCTATTTCCCCCCTTTTTTTTTTTTTTTCATTTTTCACAAATAAACAATCCAATATAAACCCTTATAAAACTATAGCCAGCTGAAATCAGTTTTTATGATTGGCTTTCTGACAGTCACATTATTTGGAATAAGTTAAAGCTAGTGGAGGTGATGGAATTCCAGTTGAGCTGTTTCAAATCCTGAAAGATGATGCTGTGAAAGTGCTGCACTCAATATGCCAGCAAATCTGGAAAACTCAGCAGTGGCCACAGGACTGGAAAAGGTCAGTTTTCATTCCAACCCCAAAGAAAGGCAATGCCAAAGAATGCTCAAACTACCGCACAATTGCACTCATCTTACACGCTAGTAAAGTAATGCTCAAAATTCTCCAAGCCAGGCTTCAGCAATACGTGAACCACGAACTCCCTGATGTTCAAGCTGGTTTTAGAAAAGGCAGAGGAACCAGAGATGAAATTGCCAACATCTGCTGGATCATCAAAAAAGCAAGAGAGTTCAAGAAAAACATCTACTTCTGCTTTATTGAATATGCCAAAGCCTTTGACTGTGTGGATCACAATCAACTGTGGAAAATTCTGAAACAGATGGGAATTCCAGACCACCTGACCTGCCTCTTGAGAAACCTATATGCAGGTCAGGAAGCAACCGTTAGAACTGGACATGGAACAACAGACTGGTTCCAAATAGGAAAAGGAGTACATCAAGGCTGTATATTGTCACCCTGCTTATTTAACTTCTATGCAGAGTACATCATGAGAAACGCTGGACTGGAAGAAACACAAGCTGGAATCAAGATTGCTGGGAGAAATATCAATAACCTCAGATATGCAGATGACACCACCCTTATGGCAGAAAGTGAAGAGGAGCTAAAAAGCCTCTTGATGAAAGTGAAAGAGGAGAGCGAAAAAGCTGGCTTAAAGCTCAACATTCAGAAAACGAAGATCATGGCATCCGATCCAATCACTTCATGGGAAATGGATGGGGAAACAATGGAAACAGTGTCAGACTTTATTTTTGGGGGCTCCAAAATCACTGCAGATGGTGACTGCAAGCCATGAAATTAAAAGACGCTTACTCCTTGGAAGAAAAGTTATGACCAACCTAGATAGTATATTCAAAAGCAGAGACATTACTTTGCCGACTAAGGTCCGTCTAGTCAAGGCTATGGTTTTTCCAGTGGTCATGTGTGGATGTGAGAGTTGGACTGTGAAGAAGGCTGAGCGCTGAAGAATTGATGCTTTTGAATTGTGGTGTTGGCGAAGACTCGAGAGTCCCTTGGACTCCAAGGAGATCCAACCAGTCCATTCTGAAGGAGATCAACCCTGAGATTTCTTTGGAAGGAATGATGCTGACGCTGAAGCTCCAGTACTTTGGCCACCTCATGCGAAGAGTTGACTCATTGGAAAAGACTCTGATGCTGGGAGGGGTTGGGGGCAGGAGGAGAAGGACACGACCAAGGATGAGATGGCTGGATGGCTTCACGTACTCAATGGATGTGAGTCTGAGTGAACTCCGGGAGTTGGTGATGGACAGGGAGGCCTGGTGTGCTGCGATTCATGGGGTTGCAAAGAGTCGGACACGACTGAGCGACTGAACTGAACTGAAGTCAGCCACCACTAGGATTTCATGAATTTAGAAGTTAGACCACTATAGTCCACTACAGAAATTTAGACCACTATAGCCTAGAGACCACTAGAGTCATCATGGAAACAGGGCAGTCAGCACTTTTTCTTTATATGCTTCAACATTTAAATTGAAGAACCCAAACTGTTTCTTTTTATGGTAGAAAGTTTTAAAAGTACTCATCACCCCAGATACACTGGTAATCACTTGGGGCTTGTAATAGGTGTTAGGGACCAAACAACGGTCTCTAGGACTTGAGTCATGTTTACCAAAAAGAGACAGGATATGCGCTCATCCTGCCTGGCCAATCATGTAACGCCAGCTATTCCTGTAACTGAGACAAAGAACTGCCTGTATATAAGCCGCCATACTCCTTTGTTTGGGGCTCTTGTCGGATTCCCTTGTGTGGGATGAGACTTGAGCCCTAGCGCGCTAGAGATAAACTCCCTTCTTGTTTTTGCATTACTGTGGTGGACTTGCTCTCTTGGTCGGTTCGGAGGTAACAATAGGTAATGGCATTAAATCTAATTCCTTAAAGTAGATTTGCTTTTCTCTAGACCAAGTATTCTCAAAAACAGTGACACAGCCCCCAGGGGGTGACAACTGGTAGTGGGGAGGAAAGAGAATGAATAAACTATGTCTTTTATGCATAAATCACAGGTATACATACAACATATAAACAGTCTATTTGTAACTTGGCTTAAAACACAACATTCAGAAAACTAAGATCATGGCATCCGGTCCCAACACTTCATGGCAAATAGATGGGGAAACAATGGAAAACAGTGGCAGACTTTATTTTCTTGAGCTCCAAAATCACTGCAGATGGTGACTGCAGCCATGAAATTAAAAGATGCTTACTCATTGGAAGGAAAGTTATGACCAACCTAGATAGCATATTAAAAAGCAGAGACATTTCTTTGCCGACAAAGGTCCACCTAGTCAAAGCTATGGTTTCTCTAGTAGTCATGTATGGATGTGAGAGTCAGACCATAAAGAAAGCTGAGCACTAAATTGATGCTTTTGAACTATGGTGTTGGAGAAGACTCTTGAAAGCCCCTTGGACTTCAAGGAGATCAAACCAGTCCATCCTAAAGGAAATCAGTCCTGAATATTCATTGGAAGGACTGATGCTAAAGCTGAAACCCCAATACTTTGGCCACCTTATGCAAAGAGCTGATTCATTTGAAAAGACCCAGATGCTGGGAACGATTGAAGGCAGGAGAACGGGACAACAGAGGATGAGATGGTTGGATGGCATCACCAACTTGATGGACGTTAGTTTGACTAAGCTCCAGGAGTTGGTGACAGACTGGGAAGCCTGGTGTGCTGCAGTCCATGGGGTCGCAGAGTGGGACACAACTGAGCGACTGAACTGATACTGAATTTCTAACACTAAAATTTCACGCAAGGGGTAATCAGGGAAAATAGAAAAATGAGGTTTGAGAAACACGGCCCAAGACTCAATGTAATGATATACAGTTAACATTTCTAGAAAATATGGCGGGAATTCCCTGGTGGTCCAGTGGTTAAACTCTTGTGCTTTCACTGATGATGTCTGGGGTTCAATCCCTGTTTGGGCAACTAAGATCCTGCAAGCAGTGTGGCCAGAAAAAAGAATCACCAAAGCTCAGTTTTTGGCTTCTCATATTATAGTTTTGTATAGTCTACACTTGAGTAAAGGCTGTGTTAAAAAGCTAGAATGTCTTTTAACAAGTGTTTAAAAAGTTAAAATGCATCTTTAAATAGAAGTATCTGAGACATATGTCTTCTGCTCTTAAAAAAAAAAGCCCAACTTTGGACTACAGAATACCCATTTCAGGCTTGATGTATTCTGGTTTACTTTTGTCCAGAAAGTTCCAAAATAACGTTAAAGTGACAGTTGACTGCTTTATGCTCATTTATTTTTACATTTACATTCCTACAAAAAGCTTATTTATCATCCTTGAGTACCTGATTGTACCAGTTCTCAATCAGAATAATGGGGGAAATTTTGGGTACAAATTATCTGAAATCTAAAATGCTACAATGAGAACACAAAATAGAGACCAATGATCTTTTATTAAAAAAAAAAAACAATTACTCTTCAATCAAAATATTTTTTAAAATTCCTTTAAAAAAATTTAGAGTTTAAGATAACTACATCTTTTGTGTAAACTTACTGACCTATGTTCAAATAGGTAACTTGAATTTTTTTCTTAATATTGTCCTGTTCCTGCTTTTCAGTGGAGGTAATGACAAAATAGACTGAAGGGAAAACATAACTGAAAAAGAAAAGGCAAAATCCAAGCTATATCTAGGGTTTTGAATTTTCGAAATTTGGATGCCAAGAGTGTGCCCTCTCTTATCTCTATTTATACAGAGGAAAAGATAAATTGCCATGCCCTCCTCCAGGGAATCTTCCCCACCCAGGGATCAAACCTGCATCTCTTGTCTCCTGCATTGGCAGGCATGTTCTTTATCACCAGCGCCACCTGGGAAGCCCCAGTAATGAGTAATAAAATAGACTGAAGGGAAAACATAATTGAAAAGGGAAAGACAAAATTCTAGCAAAATCTAGGGTTTTGAATTTTAGGAACTAGGATGCCAAGATTCTGCCCTCTCTTATTTATAGAGTGGGAAAGATAAAGAGAGATGCATCAGATGAAGAAAGCAAGAGAGAGCTAATCCCCTTATCTGAAAATATTTCGTTTACATATTGTAATAGTTTCTTCAAAATATCAGTAGTTTGAGATTCCCCCACCCCCACCACCCCTCCATGTGCCTTGTGGGATTTTAGTTCCCTGCCCAGGGATGGAACTGTGCTCCCTGCAATGGAAGGGTGGAATCTTAGCTGCTGGAATGCCAGGAAAGTCCTTAAAATCTTAAGACTTAACTTCCAGTGCTTTATATTACTAGATCCACAAATAACAAAGAAAATCTCTCCAAAAGAAGCTATAATCTACAAGGACCCAGAAGATATATATGCAAATAACTGTAATAAAAAGCAAAGGTGGTAAGACAATTAGACTTATTTTATAGGGGCTAGAGAAAGTACAAACTGACTTTGGGAATATTATGTACGTTTCAAGAAGAGATGAGTCAACAAAGCTGATGGAAAGCATATATGGAGCATGTTTGAAGAACATGCCTGGTTTGAATGAAGCACAGAATCTATGATGGAGAACAGTTGGAAATACAACTGAAAACACAGAAGGGATGAGGATCATAAAATGTTGTAAATGTCATCAATGACATGATTATGAATAAATAATAGAATCTGAATAAGTGACAGATATTATTCAGTCAACAAAGGGGAAGGCCATGATCACAGCTACACCTTTATAAATATTTATTAAATATCTATGTCTTAGTGATACAGTGATGTAAAGGCTAATAGAACCAGCGGCTCTTCAACTTTCACACGGTATGCTGGTCCTGGTTGTTTGCCTTCAAATCTACTCTTCCTGCTTCCTCTGCTCTGTACTGGAGAACAGGAAACCTGAACCCGCTGCAGACGATTTCCTGGGTTCCATGTCAGCTGGCTTCTGACCGGGTTCAATCAATGGGAAGCACCAGTGGGAGACTGGAGGGCAGTTATTGGAAGCAATGGTTTTTTCCTCCCATTTCCTCTTTGCCCTCGTAGAATTTCCTCTACTACCGCTCCCACATCAGACAAGTCTACCTTCTAGTTTTCACACAGTGAAACCAGCCTCTGCGTTTCATCTCTACTTGTCCTGATATCAGAGTGGTTTCCTGCTGTTTACTACCCTCCAGGTTGGCTCGTGTAAGCTGCTTGTTTTCTTAGCTTTTCACCAGTGTAACCAATTCCCTCATGAAATTCCTCCATGCTAAATACTCAGATTAGTTTCAGTTTTCCTAAATGGATGCTGACTCATACAGAAAGGAACAAATTTATTTAGAAATCTAAAGAAAGTTCTGGATACTTCACCTGTAAAAAATGCTCCACCTGTACCTAAAACTTTACAGATAGTTTGGGGCCTCCCACAACTCTGGAAGCCTGTACATTAATTCTAGAATAAGAATACTGAATGGAGTAGCAAATGGCAACCCACTCCAGTATTCTTGCTTGGAAAATTCCATGGGCAGAGGAACCTGGCAGGCTATAGTCCATGGGGTCGCAAAGAGTTGGACATGAGTGAGCATGCACAAACAAAGAATACTAAATAGGTCAAAAAGTAAGTTTTGGTTTGTGAAGGCAAAGTTCTACAAGTGAATGATGGTGATGGTTACGGAAAAATATGATTGTATTTAATGCCACAGAATTGTAAAAAATGGCTACAATGGTTAAATTTTATATTAAAAAAAAAAGAGTAAGTAAACACACACCTACCATAAAACAAAGTAAGAGTATGATACAAGTAATCTACAATGCCACCAGAGCTTGTAAGGACAAAGTACTAACTGTACCTGCTGGAAACAGTTTGAGATTACAATTGACCTGAACCTTAAATACAAGTGTACTAGGAAGAGAGGGAGAAAAACATTGTAGGCAGAGGGAACAAAATACAGTAACAAGAGTATATGCAGAAACTGCAAGTAGTTTGGAATGCCTGGGGCATAGGGCATATGTTGAGAACTTGAGATCAGGCAAGAGACTTGAAGGATCAGGTCCGCAGAATACCTTGTATGACATAAAACCAAAACTAGTGGCCCAGAAACAAATGGCACTTTGACGTATATATTTTTAACTGTACAATATTTAAAGAAATTCTAGCAAGGCAATAGCTGGATATAGCCAGGTAGAAGGCTATTTAAATGGAGTAGTAGGTACAAAAGTCAGTGCAGTATGTTGAAGAACGAAAGTTAAGTAAGGAAGTACAGTAACTAAGGAGAGCTTATTCTTTGAATAAATTTGACTTGTGATACGGTAACATAGAGCATTAGATAAAATAAGAGGTGGGGGTCTAGGAAAGTGTTTTGGTATGTGTGGGTAAGGGTAAAAAACCTAATTATGTAAATTCTAAGGGGGAGAACTCAATTTTTAGCAATTGGCACAGTGCCTGGAACATACTAAGCAACCAAAGATTTGCTGCAAGAACATGATGAACAAAAGGGGCAACAATGAGAAGGACTGAAGGAGTACTGAGAGGGAGGGAGTACTGACAGAAGAAATCATGGGCAAAGAATAAAACTGTTAATTTTTAAGCCACTAAGTTTTGTGATTCATAGATCTCCGCGGTGACATGATAATGCTAAGTGAAAAAAGCAAGACTGGTGAGATTTGCTTTTTTTGGTAGTATATATTCTTTTGCACAACTTGAAATTTCTGGTAAGTGCACAACTCTTTCAACTATTAAAACTGGAGGTGTAGTGTGAATACTTTAGGCAGATTTTTGTAACCACAAATAAGATGAATTGCAAGACTATATGAGAAACTATGAAAACAGTCCAAAGGAGAAATGGGATGCATAGTTGGGACTGGTGGCAATAAAAATGGAATGTGAATGACAAATAAGAATTTTAGGATAAGAAACAATGACTGTAATTTTAATCCATTTTTAAAGGAGGAGGAAGTCTAGAATACTCATAAGTTTGTTTAAATTATTCCAGTTAGAAAACTGTACTGCTTTCTTAAGGCCAGTGGTCCTTGCCCTCCAGGAAATATACTGGCAATATTTGGACACTTATTCTCACAATTGGGTGAAGGCAGGAACTGCGTCCCTGCTGGCATCTAACGGATAGAAGCCAGGGACGCTGCTAAACATCCCACAAAGCAAACAGGACAGCTACCACAATAAGTATGTCAGTATTATTGTGAATTTTGTGAAAGTCTACTTTGGATCTGTTTACAAATAAGCCTAATTAATGTAAGAATTACAGGATAGACAGCTTTCTTCTTCGATGTAGGTTAACTGTTGATATTCAGTTTTGATAAAGTGGGCAAAAAGTTAACCAAACAATAACAAAATATGAGTTTAAATTTAAGTGATTATTTTCTCCAAAAACAGATGGCAGAACCATTACCCTCTAAAGTTTCCTGCAAAATGTGCCTGTCAAGAGTCTGTGCATAAAAACTTTTTTCTTTTTTTTGACAGGGCAGAATACTTTAAAAAGGGAATAAGAAATGGATTTTTCTGACAGTGAAATAATGTTAGTAATGGCCTTTGGATACCAAGGGAAGTTTTAGAACAAATGTTTACCATTTAACCATTCACATATGATGTCTGTAAATCTGGCTCCGGTTTTGAGTTTTATGTGGCTCTCATTCCCAGCAATACAATACTCTTTATTCTTTCAGGCGACAAACAACAAAACCCGTTTCCTGCACAGATAATACACCCTGACAACTGGCAGTGTCACTCTTCAAACTGAGGAAAAACTAGGACTAGAAAACGTTCAACTGGAAGGCATTTCCAGTGAAAACTCTTGCTAATTAAAAAAAAAAGGAATTGCTGCTGTCTCAAAAGTATGCAATTGGCGTTTCAAACCTCTACATTCTACGACTTCTTGCAGGAGGTTGGGGGGACAGAGAGGCAGGATCACTTCATTTGTTCCAAATTCGTCGCTCTAAAGGCAAGTTATGAGAAGGCCGTCAGGAAGGTCCTTCGCTAAGGCTGGGCGGCTGGGGAAGTCTTTTATTTTTCCTTATTCGGCCCCAGCTCTGACACGGGAAAGTGAACGCAAGGTTGAAGAAAACGCAGTCCATCCATCACGTAGGCAACTCCCCTGCAGGATTCTAATTAAGTGTGCAGGCCTGACTTTCCCTCCAAATCCGGGCCTCAGGTGTTCCACCCGGAGTTTCTCTTCAGCCGCCCCTCGCCAGAGTCTCGGAAGAGAGGAGCATTCACACATAAAGAAACTTAAACTGCCCGAGCCTCCCACTGAAGAAGATTCACCGCCAGTCTGAACTTGTAGGTGGGGAGGCAAAGCCCCAAAGCTTCCCCACCCTGGGAAAAACCTCTGGCTCCAAAGGTCCTTCCGTCCGGCTTAGCCTGATCCAGTACCCCTCCCTCCCGCGCCGGCGCTTACCCAATACCAGCCGGGCTACGTCCGAAGGTAACAGCATGATCGAAGCCCCAGAAGGAACCGTAGGAGACGAGACTCGGATAAAAACCAACACAGCGACAGCCCCTGCGCCGCATCTCCCGGTTCCAGTGGCGGCACTGAACTCGCGGCAACTTGTCCCGCCTCTTTCGCTCCCCGCCAGCCAATCGCTTCCGCCGGAGAAAGAAAGGCGCCGAAAAGAAACCCGCCTACGTTCTACTTGGAGCTGTCGTCACATCCGCCCTCACATTTGGATGGGGGCGGGGCGGGAAGGCGGGAGCGGAGAGGCAGAGCCGGCGCTAGAGGGCGAGCGGAGGATGCAGGGCCGCACGCCATTGGCTGACAGGGCGCACGCGCGTTTCCCTCAGACGAGCCCTGTGTTTGGGAAAGCGATTCTTGGGAGTGTAGAGCGTGCGTGTTTGGCCAGCGTGGGCAGACAGTGCCCCGGAGCCAGTCAGCCTTAGTGCTTCCTTTGGAAACGTACGCTGCACGATCACTCCAGGTTTGATCCGAAAGCCGGGATAGTGCTTGGACAGCCGGCTCGGGCCTTGGGGGAGGCAGGTTGAGCGGGCTTGTAGGCTGCGGACATCACCGCTTACAGAGATTCCGCTTCGGCCGAGTCCAACTGTAGGGCCGCTGAAGAAGATGGCTTGACTAATCATCTTTTTCTCCCCGCTTATAACTAGTAGTTTTAATCAGCGAGCAATTTGTGGAGGCTTAAACTGCAGTCTCCTGATTAACAGCTTGGGCTTTGGAATCACTCTCCAGTTCAAAATTCTGACTGTCGGCTGACTGTACTACCTTCCCTGTGGTAATTTTATCCTGTGGTAAGTGTCGTGGTCTGTGTGGGGGTTGGAAAAGAATTTCGAGGCAGGAGGCAGAATGAGAGGCTGCTACTGCTAAGTCGCTTCAGTCGTGTCCGACTCTGTGCGACCCCACAGACGGCAGCCCACCAGGCTCCCCCGTCCCTGGGATTCTCCAGGCAAGAACACTGGAGTAAGTTGCCATTTCCTTCTCCAGTGCATGAAAGTGAAAGTGAAGTCGCTCAGTCGTGTCCGACCCTCAGCCACCCCATGGACTGCAGCCTCCCAGGCTCCTTCATCCATGGGATTTTCCAGGCAAGAGTACCGGAGTGGGGTGCCATTGCTTTCTCCGAGAATGAGAGGAGAATAAAATTTATTAGAGTGGGAGCTGCTGTTAAAACAGCTGGCCATTTCAGGGGAGAGCCAAACGCTTTTGCAGGCTTGCAGCCAATTTCCATAGCCTTAAGACAGAGAAACTTCCAACTGGAATGCTGGCGTTAGATGATTGGTTAGGATGCTATAGGGTGGATAGTAGGGTGGGTATCTTACATATTATGGGGTTAGGGTACTGGCCGGTTTAGATCCAGAGGGTCATGGCAACAGTTGCTATGGGGCTTGGTCAGTTCCAGAGATTTTTATCCTGTGACCGTGGTATAGGGCTCCACATTCCCCCCTCTTTTTATTTATGGGCCAAACTTTGGCCGCTTAACACCCTGCTCATTACTACCTGTCTACCTACCTTATCCTTGTCTTGGGCCATGGGGACACAGGTCACTCTGGCTTCTCCAAGCTGGGCAGGGACATTGTGGGGTCCTGAGTCCCAATGCCCACTTTCTGCCAGGGTGCATTTACAGAGGGAGATGAGAGTTCACAAAATGATAAGGCAGCTTGTTCCAGCATTGTCTGGGTGTTGGCTGGGGGATATTCTAGTCGTATTACTATTTGGAGATTTATTTGTTGTATTCTAGAAGAAACAAACTTAACAAGAAAGTTAAAAAAAAAACATGGCCCAAAGCTTAATAGAAGTAGAAAAACTGCTGAGGGGCTCACCAGGAGAACCAAGACCAGACATTGGTCTGTAACGTTAGTGTTTCTCTGGGTATGAGAGAATGCAAGAATTGGGGCTCATAAAAATCTTGACCTGAAAACATCTGACTTTCTGAAGGCTTGTTCTTCCAGTTTTTCCCAGAAGACAGAGTGCCTTATTTCTGATCTCTACCCTGAACTTTTAGGGGCTGTTGAAGCTCAGCAGCTTGCAGTGGTCATGATTTAATTTTTGTAAAGGCAGCTGGCAGTTACCAATGTCCAGTCAGCAGGGCCCCTTCATAGCCACATTTTTGACCATGTTTTGGAGGCATTTCATGGCCACTGTGTCCCACAATGCGGGGAAGGCTCATTCCCAAGTCTAGTGAAGATTCCATTGATAGGTCACTCAGTGTACTGTTACTAGACCAGGCCTTGTGAGTAGTAAAAGTCTCTGGACCATCCATGTTTTACTGGCCTCTTGGTCCAGGAAAATATTCCCTTCTGTTACTTCTTCCCATGTCTAGAGTTACATTATTAAAATAGTTGATCTCATATGGAACTGCATATCAGCATTTTATCATAGGCTTAGTCATTGATTTGGTAACACAAGAAACAAGTTTCTGAAACAGGTGACATAGAATATACTATAGCTAGCAGTTGTTAGTAAGATTATAAGTAAGAATTTAAGTCAAGAACTTGCATTAGGTATAGCATGGTATGTGCCCAGGTCATCTGACTTAGTTGTTAAATGGCTATAGCTTCAGTTCAGTTCAGTTCAGTTGCTCAGTCGTATCTGACTCTTTGCGACCCCATGGACTGCAGCACACCAGGCCTCCCTGTCCATCACCAACTCCCGGAGTCCACCCAAACCCATGTCCATTGTGTTGGTGATGCCATCCAACCATCTGATCCTCTGTTGTCCCCTTCTCTTCCTGCCTTCAATCTTTCCCAGCATCAGGGTCTTTTCAAAGGAGTCAGCTCTCTACATCTGGTGGCCAAAGTATTGGAGTTTCAGCTTCAACATCAGTCCCTCCAATGAACACCCAGGACTGATCTGCTTTAGGATGGACTGGTTGGATCTCCTTGCAGTCCAAGGGGCTCTCAAGAGTCTTCTCCAACACCACAGTTGAAAAGCATCAATTCTTCAGCACTCAGCTTTCTTTACAGTCCAACTCCCACATCCGTGCATGACAGCTGGGAAAACCATAGCCTTGACTAGGCAGACTATAGCTTGGGGTCAATCTAATTAAGCCTTTTAGCAATGTAACGGACTGAGCGACTTCACTTTCACTTCTCACTTTCATGCATTGAGAAGGAAATGGCAACCCACTCCAGTATTATTGCCTGGAGAATCCCAGGGACAGGGGAGCCTGGTGGGCTGCTCTTTATGGGGTCGCACAGAGTTGGACACGACTGAAGCAACTTAGCAGCAGCAGGAGTGATAGAACAGCTATCTCAGAAGTGAGTCTTAGTAAATAGACCTTAGTTAACAAAGCTAGAACTTAATATTCAGTGAAGCATAAATATATATATATATATATATTTTTTTTTTTCCTCTCTCTCCATTGTGAGGACATTGACCCTGTAGCCAGAGAAGGCTTTAATTCATCAAATAAAAATGAGGTTTGTCAGGGAGCTGGGAAAATCCAAGTGGCCATCTTGGATTTACCTTAGCCCTGACTCTGATTAACAGCCATTCACCCATTTTTAATTCCCCAATTTAGGAGTAGACTCAGTTCAATTCAGTCGCTCAGTTGTGTCTGACTCTTTGTGTAGACTCTGAGTGGAGTGGTACACTCAAAGGGTGGATTTGAGTGGACCATTCTTTGAGTGGACTATTGCCATGTTTTAAATTGACAGGGGTTAATTTTTGTAGAAGCAGAATGAGCTTTGTCTACATCTACCATCATTTTTATAGATCATGGTGAAATAATGCTTATTTAACAAAGTAACAAAAGATTTTGAGAAACAAATATAAATCACTTAAAGGCAAAGAAATTCACAATCTGTGATCAAAAGCTGTATTCTAAGAAAACTTTTTCTCTTAACAGAGAGAGAAGACCAAATTCCAGTCTGGTACCAGCTTACTGTTAATAATAAAATATGTTTATTTGGTTAACCTTAGAAAAGTCTTTTCCATAAATCTTGAAGTAGCAGTATTCTTGCAAAGACATCAGAGTGAAACTACAGAAGACATGTTTAGAATCTGATTAAATTGCCATTGACAAAGTAACCTGGTCATTGCTGTGACATGTAACACTTTAACATGGTAGGTAACTAGAATTATAACTGACATTTTACCAGGACATATCAGATTTTCATGTATTCCACATAATTTTTAGGATATCTACAGTAGAAGCATCAACCATACAATATAACCTGAGACGATTCATCATTCCTCCAACAGTACTCTCCATATAATTTAACATGTCAGATGAACCCAAGTAATTTAATATCTCTTTTTGGAATGTCTCAGGGTCCTTCTGAAGCATCCCAAAGTTAGCTAAAAGTCAAATCATTTGGGAAGTTTTGTCAATAAATAATAAGAGGGTTTATAACTGTCAGATAGGCTCATATTGGTCACTGTGAAACAGTAGTTATTCACTTAGCCAAAGTAGCAGAAAGGATTTCAAAGGCAAATATAGAACAGATCAATTAAGAGGTAAAGAAACTTAAATCTATTATTAGAAGCAGTTCAACATCTGAAGAAAGTATGTCCTCTTAACAGAGAGAAAGGCCAAATTTAAGTTTTGCACCAGCATTTAAATTCATTTAAAAGCAAATTTACTTAAATTTATTTCAAACTTAGTTCGAATCATGGACAAAACTTTTCTCAGGGTCCACTTTCCACAAAACTTCTTATCACTTTCTGTACCCGTTACTTTGTTCTCGCATCCTGAAGCAACCACTGTAAGTCAAACTTATTTCCTTTTCCCTTCATAAAATGCAGTTTCATTCCTCATACCTTCTTTATTAAAAACATACAGCCTACTTTTCTTAAGCAACCAAGAACTGACCTTTATATTAGCATTCTATAGATAGGTAAGCATAAATATCAGTGATAATTTCTAAAAAAAACCCTTAGCTTTCGTATAGAAAACATCTCAGAGTAGCACCAAACATATTTATGAATAGTCCCAAATCTCTTTTAGTTTCTCTGTAAAAGGACGTTAGTGTTCAGTGATGAATATTTCAGAATCTTATTTAGAAATGACCTAGGTATTCAATAAACTTCTGTCACTTAGTTTAGCACAACTGTAGACATTCAGGTTAACAAAATCTGGAAAGACTATTTTAGACAGACATTTCTAAAGTATATTTATTCCTAATAGAGTTTATCTAAAAGCTTATATCATTTGCATATTATTTTTTAGAAGTTTTTTCACTCAAGATATTTTCCTCGTTGACAAACATGTAACAGATATAAAATATAACAATATTTAACATGTTAAACCTAGGCACAATGAAAATATTATGCTTAATGTTAATGACTTGACATGTCTATGTTAGATTAGCAAACAAACATTAATACTGGATACTTAATATTGAATATTTCCCAGTTCACATGAACCTCAGATTCATTCAGTTAAGTTTCTCTTGTATTTAGAATTGTTTGATTTGTAAGCAATTAGTTTTCTTTAGGCCAATTAAGTTAGAGCTCATTTATATCTTAACTTCAGTATTATCAAAAAAGATACACGCTGAGAAATACATAAGTCCAGATGGACAGATAGAGAACTCATAGTTTTCCAGTTGAGATTTAAAATGTCTCTTTGATGCTTTTTTTTTCTTGACTTGAAGTTCTAATTTGACCAAGGCTGAGGTCTCAGGCAAAGTGGGCTGTGTATTTCAAGGGCCTGGCAAGGGTTAACATCAAGTTTTCCCTAGGCAGGCCTTTTTAACAAGCTAGTTGTTTTTAATTGCATATGCAAAAAGAACTGTTTTTGCAAGTTTCTAAGAAAAAAATTTCATTTTAAGCAGTTTTCTCCAGAGTCTAATCAATATACGGCCATCCTGTGTCAAAAAGTCATCTTTCCTTTCTGTCGTAATAGTTTTATAACTAAAATATAGACCAAATAGTGCTCAAATTGACTCTCATGTCAGGGACAGATCAGCTGATAAAAATCTTGGATTGCCTGTCTGGGAGAAGTGGGGTCTTGTTTGATGAGAAGAATCTGAAGGAGTAAGGGAATTTGCAAGGGTAGGGAAGGAAGCTTGGTCCCTCCCCACCCTGAGAGACGAATAATTAGAAGGGAATTCTCTAGAATGTTCAGGAGAGTTTTTGATCCCTCAGCCTTTTGGATATAGGAGAAAGACCTGGACCAAAGGGAACCTCAGAATCCTTTCCTAGTCTCCAACAATAGATATCAAATGGGGATAGGAAAGGTTGAGTGGGGGTTGTCTAGGAAATCTGATGAAGAAGGAGGCAGAGGGGATAGGGAGGCAACAGAAAGACACATGCAGCATGAGTCCCTCAAATCCAGATTCTAAGGGCCATGAAGGACTGAACATAAGGAAACTCTGAGTCCTTTCCCTAATTTTGGCCAAAGAGATCAAGTTGAAGGATCGTGCTACAATCTAGTATGTCGTTCAGAGGACGTTTTTTTTTTTGGTCCCCCAGTTTGTACTGGGTCCAGGCCTTTCGCAGGGTCAAATTTTTCCAGTTCCAGATAATGTAGCCAAGGGGTGAGTCTGAGACAGAGGCTCCCAGGACATATCAGAACCCACTGTTAGCCTGCCTGCCATATAATGAGGGTACTGAGAGTCACCAGCCGACAGGCGTCCCTTTTGTTCCAGTGATCTCTCCGTGCAACTGATGGCACAGAATGGCTGACCGTCCCAACAAGTGCATCTGGCAGTGAGAGGTGACCCCTGAGAACTGTTCAGCTAAGGTACCCTGTGACCCAGGCAGAGAAAGAGATTCTCAGGAGTGACCGGGTGACTCACCATTTGGCATTTCCCTGAAATGTGGAGGGCACTCTTGGAATGGCTCAGAGGCAACACCTAGGCTCCTGTAAATCAATCCGGACTAAAAAGGAAAGAAGTGAAAGTGACAGGGAAGATAGGCTGAGGAATCCACCTTACAATCCTACTGGGGAGGCGGTGGCCAGGGGACGATGGGCTCTGTTTTGATTCAACCACTATGTGCCTGACATGAAGCATGGAAGTTGTCTTCCTAGGGTGTAGATGCCCTTGTGGTGTGATTCATTCTATGACTCCCTTATCCTCACACAGGTGTCTTCATGTGGCAGGCGCCATAGTGGCTTTTAAGTGCCTGGCCTGTGCCCACACAATATTGGTTGGCCTAATCCTCAGAAAGGAGTCAAAAGGAGAGACCTTCACCCATCTGCGTGACAGCTACTGGGGTGCAGTGAGCAGTGGGGCCTTTGGAATACACCAGGGGGTAACCCTGGCCAGACGACCTCAGTTGCTTCCATAGCCACAGGCAGAGATCCCTGTGAGAAACGAGAGGCCAGGAGGTAGGGGAAGAGACCCCAAGTCCCCACACAGGCAACCAAAAATGTCGTGACCTGTGCACAGGTTGGAAAAGAATTTCCAGACATGAGGAAGAATGAGAGGAGAGTAAAATTAGAGTGGGAGAGGCCATTAGAACAGTGGGCTGGCTCAAGGGAGAGCTGAACACTTTTGTAGGCTTCTAGCCAATTTTTATAGCCTCAAGACAGAAAATTCCTACTGGGATGGTGGCATTAGGTGATTGGTTAGGATGCTATAGAATGGGTATTTTACAGGAATGGGGTCAGGGTGCTGGCCAGTTTACATACAGAGGCTCATGGCAACAGTTGCTATGGGGCTTCATCAGTTGCAGAAATTTCTATTCTGTGACCTCGGTACAGGGTTCCACACCTATGACCTCAGTTTAGGGCTCCACCTTAAGCACTCAAGAGTGTTGGGTGCGGTTTTTACCAGGTATAGATAAGTAAAAAGACTATTACCATTCAGAGTGAAAATGTGATAGAAGAGTATTGTCATGGTACAGGAGTGGATGAGGTTCTGTAGAAACTGAACCTGGGAGAATCAGTTCCATTTGTGGTAAGACCTTGCAGTGTTAAATTGCCCTGCAGGGTTCTAGGAACCTTCCAGATAGAAGGGAAAGTGCATGTAAAGGCAAATAGATGGGGAAACAATGGAAATAGTGACAGACTTTATTTTCTTGGGCTCCAGAATCACTACAGATGGTGACTACAGCCATGAAATTAAAAGATGCTTGCTCCTTGGAAGAAAAGCTATGACCAACGTAGACAGTGTATTAAACAGAGACATTACTTGGCTGACAAAGGTCTGTATAGTCAAAGCTATGGTTTTTCCAGTAGTCATATATGGATGTGAGAGTTGGACTATAAAGAAGGCTGAGCACTGAAAAATTGATGTTTTTGAACTGTGGTGTTGGAGAAGACTCTTGAGTCCCTTGGACTGCAAGGAGATCCAACCAGTCTATCCTAAAGGAAATCAACCCTGAATATTCCTTGGAAGGACTGATGCTGAAGCTGAAGCTGAAGCTCCAATAGTTTGGCCACCTGATGTGAAGAGCTGATTCATTAGAAAAGACCCTGATGCTGGGAAAGATTGAAGGCAGAAGGAGAAGGGGATGACAGAGCACAAGATGGTTGGATGGCATCCCCAACTCAATGGACATGAGTTTGAGCAAGCTCTGGGAGATGGTGAAGGACAGGGAAGCATGTTGTGCTGCAGTCCCTGGGGTTGCAAAGAGTTGGACACAACTGAGCAACTGAACAACAACAAGAACAACAAGGTTATGCAGCTTTTAAGTGGCAGGACTAGGATATGAACTAGTACAGTCTGACCACAGAGCCCACACTTTTACCATTAAGATGAAAATGGCATGCCAAGGGCAGGAAGATCAGATATAAACATCATTGTCAAATTATGCAAAGGGATCAACTTGGTTGAGATCAGAAAAGGAGAATGGATTTGCCAGTTCAGAAGCTATTACTTAAGAAATATCTATCATAGCAGTTGCATGTTGGGAGTGGAACCTAAATTGTTGTGGATTAATGTATTAATTGAATTAAACTCTATCTAGTGACGCTCTTACTCTAGCTAACTACTCTAGTTCCTCTAGTCGTCTTAAGTTCCTCCAGCATTCTTTGCCTTTTCCATCTTAGGAACCTTTGGCTAGGCTAGTCTCCGTCTCTAAGATGTTGGGTTCTCTTCACTCTTTCTATGATTGGCACCAGTTCGTTCAGATCTTGGCTTTATTTTAAGCTCCTCTGATACATTTTCTTTGGTAGTTTATAAAAAGTAAATTTTATTTATTTTTTTGTTGTTTTCAGTCATTAAGTCATGTCTGATTCTTTGCGACCCCATGAACTGCAGCACGCCAGGCTTCCCTGTCCTTCACTATCTCTAGATTTGCTCAAACTCATGTCTGTTGAGTCTATGATGCCATCCAGTTATCTTATCCTTGTCCCCTTCTCCTCTTGCCCTCAATCTTTCCCACCATCAGGGTCTTTTCAGTGAGCGAGATCTTCTCATCAGGTGGCCATAAATAGTATTAGCTTCTTTTGAGACATATGTCACAATTTGGAATTATGCATTGACTTATCAGTGTACTAGTTTATTGTTACTCTCCCCAACTAGTTATGACTCCATGAAGGTAGGATTTGTTCTTTAAGTTTCTACCGCTAGCGTAGTGCCTTGAACACAGTAGTTGCCAAGTAAATATTGTTGCTTGTATCAGTGAAGGAACATTTCGTATTTATATAGATAATACTGAACTGTTTTGTTTTCTTGAAAATAATCAATCTCTGAGAGATGGATAGGGAGAAAAGCAAAGTCAACACAGCTTAAAAAAAAAACTTTAGAGCTACCATTTCTTGAAAGTGTCACATGTTCAATAAGCATGCATTTTTTTCTCATTACAAGTAACATATTAGGAATATAGGTGCCTGCCTTTATGGTTCTTTGGATGTTGTTAAGGTGTTTTCATTGGTTCAGTTCAGTTGCTCAGTCGTGTCCAACTCTTTGCAACCCCATGAATTGTAGCACGCCAGGCCTCCCTGTCCATCACCAACTCCTGGAGTTCACCCAAGCTCACGTACATTGAGTCGGTGATGCCATCCAGCCTTCTCATCCTCTGTTGTCCCCTTCTCCTCCTGCCCCCAACCCCTCACAGCATCAGGGTCTTTTCCAGTGAGTCAACGCTTCACATGAGGTGGCCAAAGTATTGGAGTTTCAGCCTCAGCATCAGTCCTTCCAGTGAACACCCAGGACTGGTCTCCTTTAGGATGGACTGGTTGGCTCTCCTTGCAGTCCAAGGGACTCTCAAGAGTCTTCTCCAACACCACAGTTCAAAAGCATCAATTCTTTGGCGCTCAGCTTTCTTCACAGTCCAACTCTCACATCCATACATGATCACTGGCAAAACCATTTCATTGGTTAGAATCCCAATTTTATTTTCTTTATTGACTCAAGAGGGCTTAAAGTAAGATTGAGCAAGAAGGGAGAGTTCTTGATAAAACTATAATGGAAAAATGAAAACCGTTTTTGTCTTCAAGAAATATACAGTCAAATGAAAATGACCATCAAGTAATCAATGGCCTATATTATACAGCACAGTAAAGGAGATTGTAAAAGTAAAAGAGGATGATATGGTTGGATGGCATCACCGATTCGATGGACATGAGTTTGAGCAAGCTCCGGGAGTTGGTGATGATCAGGGAGGCCTGGTGTGCTACAGTCTATGGGGTCACAGAATGTTGGACATGACTGAGACTGAACTGAACTGAACTGAAAGGAGGTTGTAATAGGGGTAAAGGAATCAAAACAACTGTTGAATATAAATGGAGAAGACAACTAGAGCTATCTGCCAATAGAGGTAGTTCTGAGTGTCAAAAGAGACAGTAGTAATTTTGTTGGAGAAATTTCTTCCTTTATAGGACGATTGGACATGGTCTTTCTGTTCCTCCCAATTTTAAAATTCTGTGAGATATTCCAGGGGGAGAAAAACATGCTTGATCTTGAAAGATTGAGTAGAACTTACGTGAAAAGATGGGGAAAGGACTCAACCCTCCTTTTTTCCTCTTGAGATGTATATGTAGTGTATATATAATAGACATAGGGACATTTTTTTTGTTTATAAATATTTTTAGTAACAATAATGAAGCTTCTTTGTAAAAAGGCTCAGAAATACTAAAACAATCCTTTTCTTGAAGGATTATTTTTTAAGTTTATCGAAGAAAGGTTTGAGTATATCAAAAAATCTGAAAGGAGGTCTACTGCAATGGTATTAAGGCATAGTAAGCTATAGTAGACCTTTGACATTTACAAGGTTGTCACTATAGTATGTAATTTCCTTCATTTCCTTGTTAAACAATAGTATCATTTTCCTCTATTTTTATGTATTAAATGAGAACTGTAAATCCAGTTGAGATGTAAGTGCTTGGCAGGGCTTACTAGCTCTGAGAACCTCTTAACATATCAATTCGAAAACAGAATTTAAGCTTTTGGTTCAGCAAAATGGCAAGTCACTATCTATAAGAAAGGGTGTTTTTGAATAGTTCAGTTAGTGTTAAATCCTCAAGTGCTCTTTTCCTTATTCTTTGCCTGACAGTCTTTTTAATTCATCTTTTATATTTTAATATAAATGTCATGTTTCTTAGGAGAGGTCTCAGAACAATAAAGTAAATTATACATTTCTTATTTTCAATACATTTGCGTGTTAAGGCTTTGTTTTGATATATTCTAAGAAAATCACTTAAATATGGAAATATTAAGAAAAATCATTATGCTTTGTAATATGCCTCTAGTTATACAGTTAGATCTAACTGTATAATACCACAATCTGAAATAATTTTACATATATATGTATTTTTTTACAGATACGTTTTCTGAAATTCTGAATCATGAGTCTAGCACTTAATGATCTGCTTATTTGCTGCCGTCAACTAGAACTCGATAGAGCTACAGAGCGAAAGGTAGTAAATTACTTAAATTTAATCTTTCTTTGAAATGAATGTGTGATTGGTAACTCATTATTTTGTTCTTTTTCATTTTCAGAGAGAGATTGAGAAATTTAAGCGCCTGATTAAGGATCCTGAAACTGTTCGACATTTAGATCAGCATTCAGATTCCAAACAAGGGAAATATTTGAATTGGGATGCTGTTTTTAGGTATTCGATTCTATTTTTTTTTCATCTTTTCTTTTCTCTTTCATTTTTATTTCTGTTGTGATATTTTTGTGTGTATATAGGTCAATTTATCTTTGCTCCTTGTATATCATTGTGCCTTGCATAGGAAATTGATGCTCAATATTTATCTGAAACATAATTTTTAAAGGATGTTCATATAAAAAAATTAAGATTTTTGAGTTATTTGTTCAATAAAATGTCTTTGATATATCTCACTCAAGATGAGAGAGAATTTCTTTCATATCACTTCATTCATAAGACTTTATTTCAAATTAGAGAATAAAATTGTTATATTAAGTCCTTATAACTTTGATATCTTTAAATATTGCTCTAAGTAACTGCCATATATAAATATAATAAAAAGTAAAAAAGAATTTTAGAAAAATTCCATATAAATGCAGTTAACAAAACTTATGCTTTGGAAAGACACAATTCATTACTTGACTGGAGTGACAAACAGAATTGATGCTTTTATATAAAGGCATAATTCTCAATTATGAAATCCATTCATAACTAGAAATAGGTGGTAAGACTTAGGAAAGATAAAGTATTTTAAAGTAATGTAGAATACTGATAAACTTGAAAGAACATTTTCAGTCTAGGGAAATATGAGTATATATTAATTCTTGAGTGTTTAGAATAGATAATCTATTTTATTTTTTAGTTCTTATTTGGCACTAGACAGACCATTGAGGATTTCATCATGGATAACATGAAAAATACATACTTCTTTTCCTGTGGTTCCTTACTTTATTTCAGATGACACAAATAATTTTTGTTGTTTTAGTCACTTATTCCAGTCTCTTTTGTGACCCCATGGACTCTAGCCCACCAGGCTCCTCTGTCCGTGGGCTTTCCCAGGCAAGAATACTGGAGTGGGTTGCCATTTCCTCTGCAGGGGATCTTCCTGACCCCGGTTTTGAATCCACATCTCCTGCATTTGCAGGCAGATTCTTTTCCACTGAGTCCCCAGAAAAGCCTACTACAAATACAGTTATTATCTAAAGATGAATATTTTTCATAAGCTGATCATGTAGGCCATCTGTGTACCTAACACTTCCAGCTAATCCTGAATATCTTACAGGCAGACTTCATTTAAATTAAGGCTAGAAAACTTACCAACTCTTTAGGAAGGAGGTCCCTATTTTGCTGATAGTTTTACTTTTGTTTTAGATTCAAAGGATTTTTTAACAAAAGAAATCACTCGTTACAAATAAATAAGTTCAACTTTTAATAGATGATTATTTAACTTAATTTCAGTTCAGTTCAGTCGCTCAGTCGTGTCCTGACTCTTTGCAACCCCAAGAACCGCAGCACGCCAGGCCTCCCTGTCTATCACCAATTTCCAGAGTTTACCCAAACTCACGTCCATTGAGTCAGTGATGCCATCTAACCATCTCATCCTCTGTCGTCCCCTTCTCCTCCTGCCTTCAATCTTTCCCATCATCAGGATCTTTTCAAATGAGTCAGCTCTTTGTATCAGGTGGCCAAAATATTGGAGTTTCAGCTTCAACATTAGTCCTTCCAGTGAACACCCAGGACTGATTTCCTTTAGGATGGACTGGTTGGATCTCCTTGCAGTTATTAAAAGAACAGAAATAGAAACAATAGAGAAGAGTAACAGCACATACATCACCAGATTGGGCCAACCAACATTCAGACTTAAACAGTGCTGGGAAGTCCCTTGTTAACAGCAATCTGGAGTCCCAATTGGGAAAAGGTCCTGGGCTCTATGTCCACCCCAAGGGTGAGACTTCAAATTGCTATTTTAGGGGTTCCTGCTTATAATCCCAGGCCACAGACTGTTATCATCTTCAGTTTGCATGCACAAATGAAACTCTGATTTAATTTTTACAATGTGGTTTCACCTTGTGAGTCATAAAACTTTTTAGACCCTGGGGAACTGGCCAGGTCCTCAGGGGCTTAGGAGATTCCAAGACCCATTCCTTTCTTATCTCAAGTGCCGCCTGACTTGCTGTGCTTGCAGGCAGGTATGAAATCCAGGCAGTGTCCAGGCAGATCAGAAGCAAGTGACAGGCCTGCTCTGTTGCTTCTGAAGCTTGTATAAGACTTCCTCCATTTTAGTTTCCCTAATAGTAGGTCATGTAATACACACACACACACACACACACACACACACACAGAGGTCATGTACTAAATAGCAGAAAGAGGTGAGAAAGAATTGAGAGCTCTTAATTGTATTGCAAGCTTTTAATGATAAATGAGAAAGCAAGCAGGAAAGCAGTAGAAAATCATGGAAGTAAACAGATTAAGAACTTTGTAGACCAGACTTTAAATAGGTATTGAGGGCTTGGCCTTGGAAATGTAATTGTTTTGGTTAGTGTACATTATTTGAAGAAGTGTGGTTTAAAAGCTCTTTATGATGGCATGAAGGACATTTTGAAACTATTAAAAATAATGTTAGTATTTAACAAGTTTTTGGAATTCCATTTAATTTTTTTGAAGGTTTTTACAGAAATATATTCAGAAAGAAACAGAATGTCTGAGAACAGCAAGACAAAATGTATCAGCCTCAACACAAGCCACTAGGCAGAAAAAGATGCAAGAAATCAGTAGCTTGGTCAAGGGCTTCATCAAATGTGCAAATAAAAGTAAGTGCTGTTTCTTGGCTTAATGGATTATTGTTTCATGAGTTTGGTCTCAATATGGTGAGATAAATGTTGAGTAGTAACTGATTTCTAGTACATATAATGATTTTTAATATTATAGCTTCGAATATTTGGAGGAATTTATACAAACTGGAGAAGGCAATGGCAACCCACTCCAGTACTCTTGCCTGGAAAATCCCATGGACGGAGGAGCCTGGTAGGCTTCAGTCCATGGGGTCACTAAGAGTCAGGCACGACTGAGCGACTTCAGTTTCACTTTTCACTTTCATGCATTGGAGAAGGAAATGGCAACCCACTCCAGTATTCTTGCCTGGAGAATCCCGGGGACAGAGCAGCCTAGTGGGCTGCCATCTGTAGGGTCGCATAGAGTCAGACATGATTGAAGCGACTTAGCAGCAGCAGCAGCAGCATACAAGCATAGTGAAAAAGTGAAAGTTGCTCAGTCATGTCTAACTCTTTGCAACCCCATGGACTATACAATATTCTGCAGGCCAGAATCCTGGAGTCGATTGCCTTTCCCTTCTCTAGGAGATCTTCCCAACCCAGGGATTGAACCCAGGACTCCCTCATTCCAGGTAGATTCTTTACCAGCTGAGTCACAAGGGAAGTCTGTTATACAAGCATAGAATGATAGAATCTCAGGGTTGGAAGAATTAAAAGATATTATTTCTGGAGAAGGAAATGGCAACCCACTCCAGTATTCTTGCTTGGGAAATCCCATGGACAGAAGAGCCTGGCCATCTACAGTCCATGGGGTCATGAAGAGCTGGACGTGACTGAGTGACTAAACAATTTTTTTTTTTTTACTCTAGAAGATAATGTCATGGTTTTCAAAGGTGCTTTTGTAGCTGGAGGGATGGTTTGATGCCTTTCAAATCTGAACACTTAATAGACCTCTCAGCTCTCCCTGGGTCCCCATCCCTTTGTCACATGCCAGGTATCTAGGCTGCCGGCAGCCGCTGGGTCTAGAATGCAATCTCCATTGCCTCCGCTTCTGCTGGCAGACAGAATACATCCTCCTTTTTTTCTGTATCAGGTGCAGTTTAGAAAGAAATGAATTCCCAGAGGCTACTGTAACAGGACCTCAGTTATGGACTTTGCATGGCAGGAATCTACTCGTTATAGCTTGGAAAAAAAAATTTGCTACCCATTTTTCTTGAATCCCATCTATATGTCCCTGGCACTGAAATATTCTCAATGATTAAACATACCTTTTGAGACTTTCTTTTCTATCTTTGAGTAGTTCTCATAGTAGGGAAAATTTGTCTGTTTGTTACTGCTTCTATTTTCTGAGATAATACAGAAAAATACTAATCTTTTTAATATGACGTCCTTTGAGATATTTGAAGTTAGACATGATATTTCCTGAGTCGTCTTCTATAAACTAAACAGACCTACTTCCTTTAGCTCATATGGGCTACTTTTGTGTCACTTTTCTAAATATTCTTCAGTTTTATTCTCTCTCTTAAAACGTGTGGGACTCAGTCTTATAGGCATATTCTGATTGGTATGGAGTGGAACAGGGCTTGAATATCTTTTATTCTATACTCTTAACTAATTCATTCTAAGATCAATTAGCTTTCTTGGCAGTCAGAACCCATACTCAATCAGTACCGTGCTTATTATAAATAAATAAATAAATAAATAAGTTCTTTTTAGCTCCTGATGAGCTGCATGGCTCCCCTTTTATACTTACACGGTTGATGTTTTGAAAAACTAATATTTTGAACCAGAATGCAGAAATTGCTTTCTGTAAGGAAATGGTTGTCATACAGTGCTGAAAAGCTAGAAGCAGAAATATTTGTTTAGGAACTTGGACTCAAACTGTTTACTCTTCAGAAAGTGGCTTTGTGATGCTAAGTTTAGTTTAAGAATCAGAAAAGCTGAATATGGGTAAACATTAAGTAGAAGGATATAGAATTGTTAGTAAATGATATTTCAGAATGATAGGATGAAAGTTGAGTCTAAAGATAATGGCTTTAGCAAAAATTTAGTTTTCTGTCTCTTCTGAGTTGCCATTTCATGTGGATAGCTCCAAGTCCTGAGAAGAAACTCCATTCATAGACAAAAGAAAACCACACTGAAATGTTTTTGCACCTGCTTTTGCTCTGCATCTATTAAAATTTGTGTTCTTGGCTACTACTGCTGGGCTCTTAATAGATCTTAATATGGTCTTACAGAGTTTATGATTGAATGAAAGATACTTGTAGCTCATTCGTAGCCCATCAGAAAAGTATGCAGCTTAGAATTTTGCTTTAAAGTGAAAAAAACCCTTCTATTGCAAAATTGACAATGGAGATCACATTTTAAAGTGTATTTTTATTTAAGGCTTTTTTTTTCTTTTGAGTTTTACTTTGTAGCTTAAACATTGTTAATTTCAGAGCGAGACCAGGTTGCTACTATCATGTTATCTCACTTCCTAATTTTTTTTTTTTCAAACAGTTTGAGGGTGGATGGGAATTTAGCACGTGTCTAAATTTTGCCAGACTTGCTTAACATCTAAGGTTTGATGAAAGAAACAGATGAGAAAAAAAGAGGTATCTGGAAAGGAACCAGTAAGCAAGTATTGTTCAACTATGACAGAAGTTATAGTTAAGAAAATATTACAAAGACTATAAGAGACAAATGCACAGGGTGTTACAGCAGAGGATATTGTGATCGTGCATTTCATCATTAGCCAGATTTCTAAAATTATAATACACGTCATTAGTAAAAATAATATTTTAGACAAAAGGCCAAGGAGCAGTGATGTTTTTAGTTGATCAGTGTATTTTTATTTACCATACATATATACTGAATACAACTAGTCTTATCATAAAAAACCCTAAACTAGTATATATTCAGATGTACATAATGACTTGCTCATAGCTTGCAACAAAAAATATGTATGCAATTTTAAGGTTGTGAATAGTGAAATATGAAAAATTTCAACTGTGACACCAGCATGATTTACTGTAACAAAAGTAACTAAGTAATTTTTAAATGTACTTTGTTACCTTTAAGAATATATCCATTTTATATATATGTATATATATAAAATGTATTTATGTATATATATATGTATATATAAAACTTTCAGGACCTCTTAATAAAACTAATTATAACCTTATATATTTGTATGCAATAAATGCTATTATAGGACTTGAAAGTAATTTTTCTTTTCAAAGTAAATAATAGTCTCCTTAATATCTTATTCTAATAAATTCAGATTTTTATTAAAAACATCAAGAAACTGAATCATTTTAGGTCTAATGTCAGAAATTGTGAATTACTAAGGATAGAGTGAATGATTATTTTTGTTATATAATCCTTCAGATTTGTCAGACTAGCAGATTGGTAAAGGGACCAGATATAAATGTTTTTGACTTTTGAAGGCTATATAGTCTCTGTCTCAACTACTCAACTTTGCCGTTTTAGCTTGAAAGTAATCACAAACAATATGTAAGTTAATAGATATGTCTGTGGTCTAATAAAAGGTGGTTTTTTTTTGGATTTTTTAAAATATAAATTTATTTATTTTAACTGGAGGCTAATTACTTTACAATATTGTATTGGTTTTGCCATACATCAACATGAATCCACCACGGGTGTACCTGTATGTCCCATCCTGAACGCCCCTCCCACCTCCCAAAACTTTGTTTTCAGAAACAGATGATTGGCTGAATTTTGCCCCAAGGGCTGTAATTTTCTAATCACTCTTTTATGAGAAAGAGGTTCATACAGTTGCTGTTCCAAGTGTCCTTAACATATTTTTCTTGAGATTAATGTTTTTGCTTGTTTATTTTTAAATAGGAGCACCCAGGCTGAAATGTCAAGAACTGTTGAATTATGTCATATATACAGTGAAAGATTCATCCAGTGGTGCTATTTATGGAGCTGATTGTAGCAATATATTGCTGAAGGACATTCTTTCAGTGAGGAAATACTGGTGTGAAATATCTCAGCAACAGTGGCTCGGTATGTTCTGAAGTTTGTTGTTTGTGATTTTTTCCTTGTGAAATGAAATTTTGCCAAAAGATCATTGAGAAACTATATATATCTCCCAAATGACCTCACAGTTTAACAGTACCTTGGTAAAATTAAATGGTTATAGATTTTAACAGTTTTTATGTATTATTTACTTCCTAAATTATTATCACTAATAATGTATTTGGTGCCTGCTATCAGAACTTAAACTGCAAAATTGAAAGATGCCATATCTCTCCTCAAAGACTTGGCAGTCCAATGACAGAAAAAAACAAAGTAAACCCAAAGTTAGAAGAAAGTGAGTTCACAGATCAGTAACACCTAAACTCAACAATGATTCACAGAGTAGAAAGAAGAAAACCAAGAGAGAGAGGTATCATAAAAGGGAAAGCAAGAGAGTTTCAAGTTGGAAGAGGTGTGGCATTTCAAGTGTTGTAGAGGTAGTAAGACACAGAAGTATCAATTGGATTAGGCAGTTAGCAGGTCACTGGTAAGGTGCTGTGCTGTGCTTAGTCACTCAGTCATGTCCGACTCTTTGCGACCCATGGACTGTAGCCCGCCAGGCTCCTCTGTCCATGGGGATTCTCCAGGCAAGAACACTGGAGTGGGTTGTCATGCCCTCCTCCAGGGGATCTTCCCAACTGAGGAATTGAACCCAGGTCTCCTGCACTGCAGGTGGATTCTTTATCAAAAAATAATAGAATATATAGGACTCAGTGACTTAGAAGGCAAGTAGAGTAGGATGGATGCCAGCGAGGAATTGTTTACAGTTTCTAGGTGAGAAGTACTCAGTGACCGCAAAGGAAATTTGGTCAGAGACTGAAATTTTTGAGTTTATTTATTTCAGAGGTAGAGTATATCTGTCTCTGGGTTGGCGTAGTGGGTGGAAATGGTATTTGGCTTTAACGAGGTGACTTTAAGCCAGCTGTCAAAGTCTTCTAATATAGCTGCCTCTGAAAATTTAGAAACTCAGTATTTTTCACTGAGAAGTATTCAAGATAAGTTGTGATAACTTAATAGACGTGTATCTGTATTTTTTTTACTGTCAGTTTATCATTTCAAGATAAGATGTTTGTGGACTGTAAAACCATGACCTAATTGGTCCTGTGTTGTATTCTACTGTTCCTACATGAATAAAGGTCTTCTCAGCTGTTGGTTAATTTCTTGGCTGTCTGGGGCCTTTGCTGTTTTTCTGAGCACAAAGGAAGTTGTATCTCAGACAGGGCCTCAGAAAGCCTAGAAGCAGACTTTGGCAAATAGGCCAGTGATGTCTAGGATACTCCAACACATCCGTCACCAAAATAGTTCAGCCTAAATATTTAGGATTTTGTACAAGATTATTATTTGTAACGATGGGTCTCTCTTAAAAATAGGCAGTCATTCCTCTAGTCTCTGTATAATGATTCCATCATCTGGCACATTCTCTGAAATTCTCTGTATTTTTAAGGAAACTACCTCCACTTGTAATAATCAGTCTTTTTGGTGAATTTTTCTAGTTACCTTCTCTGAAATTTATTTCTCTAATGAAATTCTGGGCTTCCCTGGTAGCTCAGAGGTTAAAGCGTCTGCTCAAGAGGTGTTTACATTCAAAATATATTTGGTAGAGGTGGCTATTGACATTGTTATGGATGAAATTGTCTAGGTAGAGGGTTTAATATGAGATGAGAAGATGGCCTAAGACTAAACCAACATTTCTATATATATTTTGGAATCAGCATGTTAATTTCTACAAAATCCTGCAGCAGTTTTATTTGGATTGTTTTGACCCTGTTGAACAGTTTAGGAGAGATAGACATCTTAACAATATAGACTCTTCCAGTCCATGAGCATGATATATCTCTCCATTTATTTAGGTCATTTTTGATTTTTATCAGCATATGCAGAATTTGTATAGTTTTGTTAGATTTATATTGTTGTAGTTGGTAAATTTTACTGTCTTTTAAAACATTTTCTTTTCCATATTGTTCAGAAATAAACATATCGATCTGGAACCTTGCTAAAATCATTCTCTTATTAGGTCTAACACCTCTTTTGCTCATTCTGGGGAATTTTCTATTTAGACAGTCCTGTCATCTGCAAGTAATAGAGAGTTTTACTGAGCCATGTGGCCTGATTTCTTTTTTCACCTTATATTGGCTAGGACCTTAGTATAAGTATTTTTAAATGATAAGATATGCATAACATAAAATTTACTGTTTTAACCATTTTAATGTATACAATTCAGTGGTATTAAGAATATTCATTGTTGTGCAACCATCACCACTCATTTCTAGAACTTTTTTCTTCTTCCTAAACTGAAACTGTATCCACTAAATAAGAACCTGCCCTACTTCCTCCTCCAGCTCTTTCTCCTCCAGCAACTATTCTATTTTCTGTCTCTGTGAATTTGACTACTCTAGCTACCTCCTATGGAGAAGGAAATGGCAACCCACTCCAGTACTCTTGCCTGGAGAATCCCAGGGATGGGGGAGCCTGGTGGGCTGCCGTCTCTGGGGTCACACAGAGTCGGACACGACTGAAGCGAGTTAGCAGCAGCAGCAGCTACCTCCTATGAATGAAATTCTACAATATTTGTCCTTTTCTGAATGACTTATTTCACTTAGCATAATGTTCACATGTTGTAGCATTCATCAGTTTTCTTCCTTTTAAAGTCTTAATGATATTCCATTGTTTATATATACTACATTTTCTGTACCCATTCATCTGTCATTGGACACTTTGGTTGGTTGTATGTTAGGCTACTGTGAATAATGCTATTATAAACTTGCGTGTACAAATGGCTCTTTGAGTCTTTCAATTCTTTTGGCTATATATTCAGAAGTGAAATTGCTACATCATGTGGTGATTCTATGTTTAATTTTTTAGCTACTCACCATACTGTTTTCCACAAGGGCTACACCATTTTATATATTCACCAGCAATGGACAAGTGTTCCAATTTCTCCACACCCTCACCAGCACTTCATTTTCTTTCTTTTTTTTTTGATAATAGCCATCCTAATGGGAAGTGGTATCTCACTGTAATCTTGGTTTACATTTCTTTAATGACTAGTGATGTCAAACTTTTCATATGCTTATTTGGCCATTTGTATATCATCTCTCTACAAAAGTCTATTCAGATATTTTGCCCAGTTTTTATAAGGTTGGTTGTTGTTGGATTGTAGGAGTTCTTTATATACATTGAATATTAATCCCTTATCAGATATATGATTTGGAAATATTTTCTCCCATTCTGTTGCAGGAAGGGGGACCCCTTCCAGGGCCCGAAAGTGGGCTCTTGTCTTAACACTTGGAAATGAATTGTCCAAGGAGACACCTGTACTGAAAAAGCAAGATATTTTATTGGGAAGAGGTGCCCAGGCAGAGAGCAGTAGGGTAAGGGAACCCAGGAGAACTGCTCTGCCACGTGGCTCGCAGTCTCGGGGCTTATGGTGATGGGGTTAGTTTCTGGGTTGTCTTCGGCCAGTCATTCTGACTCAGAGTCCTTCCTGGTGGCGCAAGCATTGCTCATCCAAGATGGATGTCAGCAAGAAGGATTCTGGGAGGTGGTTAGACACGTGGTGTCACCTTTTGACCTTTCCTGAACCCTTCCAGTTCAGTTCAGTCGCTCAGTCATGTCCAACTCTTTGCGACCCCATGAACTACAGCACACCAGGCTTCCCTGTCCATCACCAGCTCTTGGAGCTTGGTCAAACTCAGGTCCATCGAGTCGGTGATGCCATCCAACCATCTCATCCTCAGTCGTCCCCTTCTCCAATGGACTCTTCAGTTGGGGGTGGCTTAATAGCTCTGTGTTCCTTACCAGGACCTCCTTCATAAAACAACTCATGCAAATGATTGCTATGGTGTCTGGCCAGGGTGGGTGGGTTCAGTCAGTGTGCTTCCCCTAACAATTCCTTGTTGTTTAGTTGCTAAGTCACATCTGACTCTTTGCAACCCTAAGGACTGCAGCATACCAGGCTTCTCTGGCCTTCACTCCTGGAGTGAAGTTTGTTCAAACTCATGTCTGTTGAGTCAGTGATGCCATCCAACCATCTCATCCTCTGTCGTCCCCTTCTCCTCCTGCCTTCAGTCTTTCCCAACATCAGGGTCTTTTCCGATGAGTCAGTTCTTCACATCAGGTGGCCAGACTATTGGAGCTTCAGCATCAGTCTTTTCAATGAATATTCATGTTTGATTTCCTTTAGGATTGACTGGTTTGATCTTCCTTGCTGAAGAAGGGATACTCAAGAGGCTTCTCCATCACCACAATTCGAAAGCATTAATTTTTCAGCACTCAGCCTTCTTTATGGTCCACCTCTCATATCTGTACATGACTACTGGAAAAACCATAGCTTAGACTATACTGACTTTTATGGATTGCCTTTAATTCTGATGATACTGTCCTCTAATGCATGAAAGGTTTTGATTTGATGAATACAGTTTATTTTTTCTTTCATTGCCTGTGCTTTGGGGGTCATTTCCAAGAAATCACTGCCAAATCTAATGTCATGAAACTTTCCCCCTCTATTTTCTTCTAAGAGTTTTAATAGTTTTTCCTCCAATATGATTTTGATTAGGAGTGGTGAGAACAGACATCCTTTCTTGTCCTGTTCCTGGTTTTAGGTGGAACAATTCAGTGTTTGCTCATTATCATGTTAGCTATTGATACAGGCTGAGGACATTTCCTTCTATTTTGGTTGCTCATGGTTTTTAATCGTGAGTGGTTATTGAATTAGGTTAAATTTTTTCCTGCATATATTGAGATAATCATAGAGCTTTTTGTCTTAGTTTATTGATAATGGTGAGTTATGTTGATTAGTTTTTCATAGGTTGACTCAACCTTATGTTCCTGCTATATACCCTACTAGGGCATGATGTATTATCTATTTTATATATTGAATTTGAAGGTCATGGTTGTTGTAAGGTTTTTAACTATGAACTCAGTTTCTTTAATAGATGCAAGATTTAGGTTATGCAATATAGATGCTATATATTTAGGTTATATATTTCAGTGATATATGATTATTTGTTTCTTTAAGAATTTGTTCATTTCATATGAATTGTTGAAAGTATGAGTGTAAAGTTCTTAAATATTGTCTTATTATCCTTCTGATATGCTTAGGCTCTGTTGTGATATTGCCTCTTTCATTACTGATTCTGGTCTTATCATTTTTAGTTCCTTCTGTTTGTTTTGGGTTTCATTTCTTCTCTAGTTTCTTAAACGTAGATCATTAATTTGAGAGCTTCTTTCCCAGTACATGCATTTAATATAATAAATTTTTCTCTAAACACTGCTTTAGTCACATCTCACAAATGTTGACAATGTTGAGACAGCAATTTATAGAATTAAATGACTACATTAGAAAAGAAGAAATATATCAAGTATATATATATAAATACATCAATATATACCTTAGAGTCCAAGTATATCAATATATACCTTAGATTCCATCTCAAGAACTTGAAAAAGAAAAATCCAAAGACTTCAAGCAGAATAACAGAAATCAATGAACACAGAAAACAATAAAGAAAAATTATAGAAACAAGTTGACTCTTGGACTTCCCTGGTGGCTCAGTGGTAAAGAATCAACCTGTCAGTGCAGGAGACATGGGTTCGATCCCTGAGCTGGGAGGATCCCACATGCCACAGTGTGGTTAAACGCATGCACCACAACTGTTGAGTGGGTGCTCTAGAGCCTGGGAGCTGCAACTCCTGAAACCCACATGCCCTAGAGCCTGTGCTTTGCATCAAGAGAAGCTACTTCAGTGGGAAGCCCGCTCACTGGAACTAGAGAGTGTCTGCTGCTCACGTCAGTGAAGATGCAGCACAGCCAAAAATAAATTAAAAAAAAAAAAGATATTCTGGCTACTCGTCGGCTACTCTACTCATTCTGGCTACTCTGGATACCCATCAGTGCTGTGAGAAATGGTCCTTTTTCTCTGATTAGGAATCTCATGTCTTCTGTCAGTATCCATAAAACTGGTATTCTAATTTTTTTTTTACATATATCTGACTGCACCAGGTCTTAATTGTGGCACATGGGATCTTCTGTCTTCATTGCAGCATGTAGGATCTTTTAGTTGAGGCATGTGGGATCTTTTTAGTTGCAGCATATGGGATCTAGTTTCCTGACCAGGGATCGAACCCGGGCCCCCGGCATTTGGAGTGTGGAGTCTTAGCCACTGGACCACTGGGGAAGTCCCCTGTTATTTTAATTTGTTAGATTGCAAATAGCATAAAGTGTGAGTCTTTTCATACTTCCTGACACACTTTACACACATTATTAGGCAACTAGCATAGAACAATATAAAATTGGAGAACACACTGTCTCAAGTGTTTTGTTGGGCCTAGCCAAAGGAATTTAGGAATAGAGAAATTAAGTCTGAGGTCTGGCTCTTAAATTAATGTTCACATACTTTGCTGCCTGTAGTTGTTCCTGTCTTTTTTTTTTTTTTTTAATGATTTTTATTTATTTTTGGTTGTGCTGGGTCCTTGTCGCTGGGGCACTTTTCTCTAGTTGTGGTGAGCAGGGGCTACATTTTAGTTGTGGTGCCTGGGCTTCTCTTCACGGTGGCTTCTCTTGCTGCAGAGCACAGGTTCTAGGGCATGTGGGCCTCAGTAGTTGTGGCACATAGGCTTAGCTGCTCTGCAGCACGTGGGATCTTCTGGTCGAGGGATCAAACCTGTGTCTCCTGCACTGGCAGGCAGAGTCTTTACCACTGATCCACCAGGGAAGCCCTGTTCCTGTATTGAAGACAGTTTAATTTATAAAGTTAAATATTGATGGGATTCTTTAACTGTATTAAATATAAATTAGTATAATTTTTAATGTTTTGTTTATGGGATTACCGAAGTTTGAATTGTGGCATTTAATTAAGTTAAATGTTTTGACAGTTTTCTTTTTAGAAACATAACTAATACTTTTTTTTTTTTTTTAAGAATTGTTCTCTGTGTATTGTAGTCTATATCTTAAACCTTCACAAGACATTAATAGAGTGTTGGTGGCAAGAATAATTCAAGTTGTAACCAAAGGATGCTGTTCACAGACCGATGGATTAAATCTCAAATTTTTGGATTTTTTTTGTAAGGCTATTCACCAGGCACGGTAATCTAATCTGTTTTTGTTTTGTATTGGAAATTCATCTGATCCTTTTACAAGACTGTGTTTTATATTGAGTAACTACAATTTTTTACCAATCTTAGGAAAGCACTGGACCTGTTATAGTAGAACTAGTGGATTCCCTAAGAAAGTGTTAGGTCCAGTACTTCCTGAATATTCAGTATTCAGAACGTGAAATAATGTTCTTGAGTGGGGAGATGTCTTGCTTTTTTAATAACAGGGAAAGCTTTATGGCCTCTAAGAATTTTTGTTTTCCCCATTTTCGAAGATAGGTATAATGGGCTATTGGGGATGTGTTTTGGAAATATCAAGATCTTATTGTGTGGCATTACCCAATTTATAATGTGAACTATTTTGTAAGTGGTAGGTATTATGAATTAGTTTATTTTTAGACAATGTTTTAGCATCAGGGAGAGAAAACAGATCTCTTAGTGCCAATTAAGAACTATTTTTTGCTGTTGCTATGCAATGCTGCTATGATTTTTTTTTTTTTTTTTCTGAACAAGTCTGAAAGTAAGGTTATTATTTGGATGTCAAATTTTTTCTTTCAGTGTGCAACTTCATAACTGTCTTCAGTTTGTGCATTTTCCCCTGTTGTATTAAGTCTTTTTATTTTGTGTTACAGACAAGAAAAGAGCTCTGCAGGTCTAAATCATATCTTAGCAGCATTTATTATCTTCCTCAAGACTTTGTCTGTTAACTTTCGAATTCGAGTGTGTGAATTAGGAGATGAAATTCTTCCTACCTTACTTTATATTTGGACTCAACAGAGACTTAATAATTCCTTAAAAGAAGTAATTATTGAATTATTTCAGCTACAAATTTATATCCATCATCCAAAGGGAGCCAAAACTCAAGATAAAGGTATAAAGAAAGTTTTTGCTATTTTGAATTTGTTTCTTCATTGATATACAAAGGGTTAAGTATGAAATCTCTATGATCAGGAGGTTATGACCTTCTTCTGGATTGTTATGCATGGTAATAGAATTGGTCATGAGGATATCTTTCACTTTCTTAAAAAAAAAATTGAAACTATGATAGCAAATCATATCATGCACTGCCATTTGTTTAGTACAGTTCTGCATTTTATAAGGAGTACAAACAAAGATGAGACACTGTTTCCTCTAGGAGCTGATTATGTAGTAATAATTAGCTGCTAAGAGGTGTGACACAGAGAAGGCAAGATCTTGTTTATCTACTTATGTATTGCTTTTATTAGAAAAATAAAATCGATAAGTATGGACTGAACCAGCTAGATGTCAGTTCCTAATGAAGATAAATACATATTGTCTCAAACCTCATAGTTATTCCAGGCTTCTGTTTGCTAGGAAAACTGAAAATAAATGACTTATCCTCCCTTCATTCCTTTAAGTTAATCTTTCACCAAGAGTATTGCTTGGATGGTGTAGTTCCATTCAGTAGACAAGAATTTAAGTGGGTAGAACTATGTTTTGACTCTTGCTTGTGCTAGCTTTTAAGCCAATTCATCATGGTTAGTATAATGACCTTACTTTATCACAATCAGCTGTGTGTGTTTTGTGCATTCTTCTAGCATACATAGTTAGATGTATTTATAGCCCATGAAATGACTATAGGTCAAAGAATAGTGACTTTTCTCAGTTTTTCATCTTTCATATAGCTCTCACCAGAATGAAAATTAGGTTTATTCGGGCATGGTGTGGTATATTTAGGGTTTTAGTTAAATGTATGTTTAGGATGAATTGAAAATTGGCAGATGATAAGGCTGTCAGAAATGTTAATACAGTTTTAGGCTACATTAATAGATTGTATTAAATTCTTAAATAGATTAAATTAAATTCAGTAATAGATTTTAAATAGGTTCTTTGTTTGTGGAAAGTAATAGCCCCACTGTTTGTTCCTCATACTTGTTAGATCAGAATTGTGAGTATTCTGGTACACTCATGAGATTTTGTAGAATAAGCATTTTTAAGAGACGTAAGTCGACTGGAGTGTGTCTAGGGAAAGAGGAGAGATGACGATGTGATGTCTGGATAACATGTTATTTGTACACTGGTTGAAGAAATTGGTAATGTTTTTCTTTTAAACAAAGGCATGCAGAGAAGTTGGTTCTCATTTAAAAGAGGGGACATATTAATTGTATTGTTTTTTTAAATTCTTCCATATTATCAAACTTTCTCTAACCAATTTAATCAAAATTTCAATCAAACTTTCTTTTATTTCTTCTCTCCTCAAAGCATATACAGTTAACTGAGTGTGAGGTGGACATCATTAGGAAGTAGAGCTTGTCAAGGATATAGTCAGAGGAGCCATTAGTAGTAAATAGACTGTACCAGATGTCTTCTAATGTTTCCACCTTAACAGCTGAATGGTTTTGTGGGAGTTGGTGGTACAAATGGATTGTATATATAGATTATATTTTAATTTAATTATTTTTTAACATTACAGGTGCTTACGAATCAAGAAAGTGGAGAAGTATTTTATACAACCTGTATGATTTGCTAGTTAATGAAATAAGTCATATAGGAAGCAGAGGGAAATATACTTCAGGATCTCGTAATATTGCTGTTAAGGAAAACTTGATTGAATTGATGGCAGATATTTGTCACCAGGTATAGTAGATATTGTCACATTTTGAAATTTCCCATTCATTTTCCTTTTTATTAGGCCTGTAAAAAGCCTATAAAATTACTCTGTACGTGTTGATTCCTTTCAAAACACCATAAATATTTAGAATTGCCCTTCTAACTTACAAGATAACTATCTTGCAAATATAAACTTAGTAAAAACTGACTATGAACTTTTACATTCTTAAAGAAGTTATCTACAGGAAATAAGGTTATCCTAACCCTATGTGTTTCTTTTTTTTCCTACTGATTTAAAAATCATATGGCATAAAATTCATTATTTTAAACAGTATATATAATTCAGTGATTTTTAGCATTTCACTGTGTTGTGCAACCATCACCACTAAGTCCAGAGCCTTTCCATCACTGCCAAAATAAACTTGGTTCCTATTAGCAGTCAGTTTCAATTCCCTGCTTCTTACAGTTCCTAGCAGCCAGCCACTAATCTATTTTCTGCCTCTGTCAATTTGCCTGTTTTGGTCATTTTGTATAAATGGAATCATATAATGTGCAGTCTTTTGTGTCTGGCTTCTTTCACTAAGCTTAATGTATTCAAGGTTCTTCCATGTTGTACCATGAATATTTCATTATTGCTAAATAATACTCAGTTGTAAGAATATATTACATTTTGCTTACCAGCTCATCAGCTGATGGCTTAGTGGTGTTTTTTTTTTTTTTTTTCTGTATAGAAGAAATTTAAAAATTTCTTTTATTTTCAATACAATTTTAAAGGTTATATTCCATTTACAGTTACTACACAATATTAACTGTATTTCTTGTGTTGTACAATATGTCCTTACAATAAACTCCAACTCAGTAGTTTGTATACCCCTTCCCTGGTGGCTCAGATGGTAAAGAATCTTCCTGCAATGCAGGAAACGTGGGTTCAGTCCCTGAGTTGGAAAGATCCCCTGGAGAAGGGAATGGCTACTCCCTCCAGTATTCTTGCCTGGAGAATCCCATGGACAGAGGAGCCTGGTGGGCTACAGTCCATGGGGTTACAAAGAGTCAGACACAACTGAGCAACTAAGACACCCTACTCGTAACCACTAGTTTGTTCTCTATATCTGTGCATCTGCAGCTTTTTTGTTATATTCATTTGTTGTGTTTTTAGATTGCACATGTACTTGATATCATACAGTATTTGTCTTTCTCTGACTTATTTCATTTCAATGCCTTCCAAGTCTATCCGTGTTGCTGCAAATGGCAGACCTTTCTCTTTTTATGACTGAAAGAAAGTGAAAGTGAAGTCACTCAGTCGTGTCTGACTCTTTGCGGCCCCATGCACTATAGCCTACCAGGCTCCTCCATCCATGGAATTTTCCAGGCAAGAGTACTGGAGTGGGGTACCATTTCCTCCTCCAGGGGATCTTCCCAACCCAGGGTTCGAACCCAGGTCTCCCGCTTTCTAGGCAGACGCTTTACCGTCTGAGTAGTATTCATTTGTGTGTATGGGTGTGTATCCATTCATTTCTTGATGGACACTGAAGTTGCAGGCATATCTTGGCAGTCGTAGGTAATACTCTATAAACATTGGTTGATATATCTTTTCAAATTAGTACTTTTGATTTTTATAGCCATATACCCAGGAGAATTTTACTGGGTTGTATGGTAATTCTGATTTTAGTGTTTTGAGTAACCATCAAACTGTTTTCCACATTAACTGCCCCAATTTACATCCCACCAACAGTGTATAAGGGACCCCTTTTCCCCATGTCTTTGCCAACATTTGTTATTTGTGTTCTTTTTGATGATAACCATGGTAAACATTGTGACAGTGATGAGGTGATGTGGTTTTGATTTGCAATTCCCTGATAATTAGCGATGTTGAGCATCTTTTCTTCTGCCTGTTGTTCATCTGCATTTCCTCTTTAAAAAAAATGCCTGTTCAGGTCTTCTGCCCATTTTTAAAAACTTATTTTTTTATTTATTTTATTTTTGGTTGCACTGCGTCTTTGTTGCTGCACATGGGCTTTCTCTAGTTGTGGTGAGCAGGGGCTACTCTTCATCGCAGTACACTGGCTTCTCACTGTGCTGGCTTCTCTTGTTATGGAGTACGGACTCTAGGTGCATGGGTTTCAGTAGTTGCAGCACACAAGCTCAGTGAGTTGTGGAGCAAGGCCTTAGTTGCTCTGTGGCATGTGGAATATTCCCAGACCAGGGATCGAACCCATGTCTCCTGCATTGGCAGGCAGATTCCTATTCACTGTACCACCAGGGAATTTCCCCTTCTGCCCATTTTTTAATCAGGTTGTTTGTTTATTTGATAAGTTGTATGAGTTGTGTATATATGTTGGATATTAACCCATTACTGGTCATATCATTTGCTAACATTTTCTCCCATTCATTAGGTTGTATTTTTGTTTTGTGGGTACTTTTCTTTGGTGTTCAAAATTTGTGTGTTTAATTAGGTCTCATTTGTTTATTTTGTTTTTATTTCCTTTTCTTTAAGAGGCAGATAAAAAAAAAAGTATTGCTATGATTTATATCAAAAGGTGTTCTGCTTATCTTTTCCTCTAGGAGGTTTTTAGTATTCAGTCTTTTAGGTCTTTAATCCAATTTTTTTTTTACATATAGTGTTGGAGAATGTTCTAATTTGATTCTTTTACATGTAGCTGTCCAGTTTCCCCAGCACCACTTATTGAAGAGACTGTCTTTTCTTCATTGTATATTCTTCTCTCCTTTGTCATATATTAACTGACCATAAGTACAAGGGTTTATTTCTGGACTATACACTGTTCCATTGATCTATGTGTCTGTTTTTGTGCCAGTTCCATACTCTTTTGATTATCATAACCTTTGTAGTGTGTATAGTCTGAGGGCCGGGAGTGTGATTCCCCCAGCTCTGTTCCTTTTTCTCAAGACTGTTTTGGCTATTTTGGGTCTTTTGTGTTTCCATACAAATTTTAAAGTTATTTGATCTGGTTCTGGGAAAAATATCATTAGTGTCATTTTGTTTTGGCCACAGACAACATGCAGGATCTTAGTTCCCCAACCAGGGATTGAACCCATTCCCCCCTCCCACCCCCCACCCCTGCAGTGGAAACATAGAGTCCTAATCACTGGACTACCAGGGAAGTCCATCATTGGCATTTTGATAAGGATTGTGTTGAATCTATAGATCGTCTTGGGTAATATGGTCATTTTAATAATATTGATTTCTCCAATCCAAGAATACAGCATATCTTTCCATCTGTTTGTGTTGCATTTAGTTTCTTTTATCAGTCTTACAGTTTTCTGAGAACAGGCTTTTTGCCTCCTGTAGGCAAAAGGTTTATTCCTAGGTATTTTATTCTTTCTAAGGCAGCGGTAAATGGGATTGTTCCTTAATTTCACTTCCTGGTAGTTTGTTGTTAGTGTATAAAATTGTAACAGATTTCTGTATATTAATTTTATATCCTACATCTTTACCCAGTTCATTGATGAACTCTTGTAGTTTTTCTGGTGACATCTTTAGGATTTTCTATGTATAGTATCCTATCATCCACAAAAACAGTGACAGTTTACTTCTTCCTTTCCAGTTTAGATTCCTTTTTTTTTTTTTTCTGATTGCCATGGCTAGGACTTTCAAAGTCATATTATATAAAAGTGGTGAGAGTGGACATTCTTTTCTTTTCCTAATCTCAGAGGAATGCTTTCAACTTTTCACCATATGTTTCCTCTGTCTGCTTTCTAGGAAGTTTTCATTATAAATGGATGTTGAGTTTTATCAAAAGATTTTTATATTCTATCTATTGAGATGATCATATGATTTTTATTTTTCACCTTGTTAATGTGGTATAACATATTACTGATTTTCAAATATTGAGAAATTCTTGCATTTCTGGGATAAATCCCACATGATCATAGGGTATGATCTTTTTAACCTATTGTTGGATTTTTTTTTTTGCTAGTATTTTGTTGTGGATTTTTGCACCTGTTCATCAGTAATATTGGTTTGTAGTTTTCTTTTTTTATGATATATTTGTCTGGTTTTGGTATCAGGGTGATGCTGGCCTCACAGAATGTGTTCAGAATTGTTCCTGGCTCCACAGTTTTGTGAAATAGTTTCAGGATAGGTGTTAAGTCTGTAAATGTTTATAGAATTCACTTGTTAAGGCATCTGTTGCTGGACTTTCACTTGTTAGAAGTTTTAAAAATTACTGATTCAGTTTCATTACTGTTTATTGGTCTGTTCACATTTTCTGTTTCTTCCCAGTTCTGTCTTGGGAGATTGTACCTTTCTAAGAATTTGTTTTTTCTAGGTTGTCCATTTTATTGGCATATAGTTGCCTACAGTAGTCTCTAATGATCCTTTGCATTTCTGTGGCATTAGCTGTAACTTCTTTTTAATTTGTGATTATATTGATTTGTGCCCTCTCCCTTTTTTTTCTTGATGAGTCTAGCTAAAGGTTTATCAATTTTATTTTTTCAAGAACCATCTTTTAGATTCAATGATGTTTTCTATTGTTTTTTTTAGTCTCTATTTCGTTTATCTAAAACCTATTGGAGGACTTTCCTGGTGGTCCAGTTAAGGTGGTTATGAATCCGCCTGCCAGTGCAGGGGGCACAGGTTTGATCTCTGGTCCAGGAAGATTCCACATGTCATGGGGCAACTAAGCCCATTGGCTAAAACAACTGAACCCACACATTGCAACTATGGAAGCCCATGCACTCTAGAGCCCATGCTTTTGAATAAGAAAAGTCACCACAATAAGAAGGTCTCACACCTCAACTAGAAGAAGCTCTGACACCCAACTAGAGAGTAGCCCCTGGTTGCCATCACTAGAGAAAGCCTAGGCATAGTAACAAAGACCCAGTGCAGCCAAAAACAAATAAATAAAATTTAAAAAATAAATAAAACTGGACTTCCAGTTCAAGATGGTAGAGTAGAAGTATGAGTGCTCAACTCCTCCTGTGAGAGTACCAAAATTACAACTAAGTATTGAACAACCATTGATAGGAGTATGCTGGAACCCTCCAAGAAAAGATATCCCACGTCTAAAGACACGGAAGAAGCCCCAACGAAACAGTAGGTGGGGTGCAATCATGATAAAATCAAATCCCACACGTGTTGGGTGGGTCACCCAGACTGGAGAACAGTAAAACCAAAGTTGTTCTTGCACTATTGTGAAGGTTCTAAACCACAACTCAGGCTTCCCAGCATGGGGGTCTGCCAAAAGGACTGGGAATTCCCAGCGAATCTGGCCTTGAGGGTCAGCAGGATTTGATTATAGGCCTTCCAGAGGAATGAGGGAAACAGAGACTCTAGTCTTGGAGGGCACAAACAAAATTTTGTGCTCACTGAGACCCGTAGGAGTGGAGCAGTGACCCCATAGGAGACTGAACCAAAACTACCTGATGGTGTTCGAGGGCCTTGTGGGTTGGCAGGGACTCACTACAGGGATAGGGGCACTGGAATGTTCCTCCTTGGCATCAACCCTCTTGGAGTTCACCATTAACCCTACCATAGGGCCCATAGACCCTAGGACTGGCTCGCCTTAGGTGAGCAACAACCAGTAGGGAATGCAGCCCCACCCATCGGTAGATAATTGGATTAAAGCTTTACTGAGCAAGGCCCTGTCCACAAGATCAAGACCCAGTTTTTCCCATCACCAGTCCCTCTCATCAGGAAGCTTACACAAGCCTCTTAGCTTCATCCATCAGAGGGCAGACAGAAGAAGCAAGAAGCACAGTCTCATAGCAGCTAAAACAAAAACCATTTTACAGAAAGTTAATCATGATGGAAAAGCAGAAAGTTATGTCTGAGAATTGGGGACAAGATAAAATCCCTGAAAAACAACTAAACGAATTGGAGTTAGGCAACCTTCCAGAAAAAGAATTTGGAATAAGATAGTGAAGATGATCCAGGACCTCAGGAAAAGAATGGAAGAAAAGATTGAGAAGATGTGAGAAATGTTTACCAAAGACCTAGAAGAGCTAAAGAACAAACAGAAATGAATAATACACTACTACTACTACTACTAGTACTACTAAGTTGCTTCAGTCGTGTCCGACTCTGTGCGACCCCATAGATGGCAGCCTACCAGGCTCTGTCGTCCCTGGGATTCTCCAGGCAAGAATACTGGAGTGGACTGCCGTTTCCTTCTCCAATGCATGAAAGTAAAAAGTCAAAGTGAAGTCGCTCTGTCGTCTCTGACTCTTAGCGACCCCATGGACTATAGCCCACCAGGCTCCTCCATCCATGGGATTTTCCAGGCAAGAGTACTGGAATGGGGTGCCATTAGAAGGAATCAAGAGCAGAGTAACTGAGGCAGAAGAATGGATAAATGACCTGGAGGACAGAATGGTGGAAATCAATGCCACAGAACAGAAAATAGGGGAAAAAATCAAAAGAAATGAAGACAGCCTAAGAGTCCTCTTGGACATTAAATGCACCAACATTCGTATTATAGGGGTCCCAGAAGGAGAACAGAGAGAGAGAGAAAGGACCTGAGAAAATATTTGAAGAGGTAATAGCTGAACACTTCCTGAACATGGGAAAGGAAATAGTCAACCAAGTCCAGGAAGCACAGAGAGTCCCAGGAAGGATAAACGCAAGGAGGAACACACCGAGACAGTAATCAAACTGACAAAAATTAAAGGCAGAGATAAAATACTAAAAGCAACAAGGGAAAACAGCAAATAACACACAAGGAACTCCCATCAGGCTATCAACTGGTTTCTCAATAAAAGCTCTACAAGCCTGTAGAGAATGGTATGATAATGAAAGGGAAGAAAGGGAAGAACCTACAACCAAGAATACTCTACGCAGCATGACTCTCCTTCACATATTATGGTGCTATCAAAAGCTTTCCAGACAAAGCGTACGTCAAGAGAACTCAGCACCTCCAAACTATATTTACAACAAATGCTAAAGGAATTCCTCTACACAGGAAACACAAGAAAAAGAAAAGACCTACAGAAAATAAACCCCAAACAATTAAGAAAACAGTAATAGGATCATACATATTGATGGTGGTGGTGGTGGTTTAGTTGCTAAGTCATGTCCGACTCTTGGGACCCCATGGACTGTAACCTGCCAGGTTCCTCTGTTGATAATTACCTTAAATGTAAATGGATTAAATGCACCAACCAAAAGATATAGACTGACTGAGTGGATGAGAGCATGTGCATGTATGCCCTTACACTTACCTCTGCTTTACCCCCTGCAAATTGTATGTAATTATTTTATATTGTTAAGTTAATTATGTTCCCATTATGGCTTGCAGTTGTAATTATCTTTTACTTTATGTCTGGCTATTAATTGTGAAAACTGATAAACATCTTTTACTGTTGTGATTATGTAACTATTACTCACTTAATACCATTGTATCATGATTGGTCCACAGAAAAGTAATAGAATTCTGTATTATCAAAACTAGGATCTAGTAGAAAAACCTGATATTCCTTTTTAAAATCCAGTTGCATATCAGAGTTATCTTCAAATGTTTTGAAAAATACAAATGCTCAGATACAGCTTTTCTTCCTCCAGAGCTCCAAATAAGTTTAAAAGAGCAGTCATGTTTAGAAGCAACTGGACTATTCAATGATCTTTTACTTTTATCTAGTTTGTTTCACTTTTTCTATTTCATAATCACTGTTCCCATTTCATTTAGTTTATATTCTCCATCTCCTTTTTTTATGTTCTTTCTGAAGCCTTTATCAATGTAGTAGAAAAGCTTTTGTATACATATATATGAATATTTATAATATTTATATTATATAATATATATACTTTTAAATACTTATAAATATAAAAATTTTAGAAAACATGCATCTTTGCCTGACTAAAAAAATTGTGAAATTTTGATTCCATTTGTTTGACTTATTGTAAATAGAATGGTAGATTTACAGTTAAAAAGTAGATATGTAGCAAGCAAGAAAGGTTCACTGTATAGCATAGGGAACTATAGTCAATATCTTGTAATAACCTATGATGGAAAGTAATTTCAGAAATAATATATGTGTATTTGTATAACTGAATCACTTTGCTGTGCACTTGAAACATTGTTAAGTCAACTATACTTCAATAAAATGTATATATTAAAAAAATAATAAAAACAAATAAAACCTGTGAGACACATCTAAGTTTATAGCAATACAAGCTTACCTCAGAAAATAATAAAAAGCTCAAATAAATAACCTAACCTTACACCTAAAGGAGGTAGAGAAAGAACAAACAAAACCCGGTTACTAGAAAGAAAGAATTCGTAAAAATTAGAGCAGAAATAAATGAAATTGAGACTTAATGTTTCTTAAGTAAAGATTTTCCCCAGAGATTTGGGTACCATGCAAGGATGGTTTCACTTGTCAAATATTTTCTTAACACTAAATTATGATTTAATCCTTTTGCAAATTGGAATTTTTTCTCTACTTTTAGATGTTTTGGTGCTTTTAGTAAATTTTCCCAAACAGTATAGCTAATATTTTACTTGGTAATGTCTGCTTTCTAGAGAGCCATTATTATCTGCAAAATGTTTATTTCTATATTTCATATCCATATATTTCAGTAATTTGTTACTCTTTATGACTAACCTTATCGTCAGCTGAGGAGGAACATTTTTTTTCTATTGCACTATTAGAAATAATAGCAATATTAAATATATTTTCGTTATTTTTTAGGTTTTTAATGAAGATTCTAGATCTGTGGAGATTTCTCAGTCTTACACAACCACACAAAAAGAACTTACTGATTACAGTGTACCTTGCAAAAAGAGGAAGATAGAATTAGGCTGGGAAGTAATAAAAGATCACCTTCAGAAGTCACAGAATGATTTTGAAATTGTACCTTGGTAAGTGTTCTTTTTTTTCTGTTTCAGTATCATTTTAGTCTCATTAATTTTTCTCATAAGACCTCCACTAGATTCCTTTACCTCATTGGCCTAGCCAGAACTAGGTCACACTTGGCCACTCCCAAAGCAGTTACTGACTAAAGGGGAATGTCATGCTGAGATAACCACCTACTGAGATAACCAGGACCTGGTGAGATAACCACCTTCATGACTCATCTCCTGGGGCCAGAACTAGGGCCTTTCCTATGCATATTCCCATAGCAAGAAGGAAGGGAGAAATGGCTGATGGGTGGGCAATCTGTACAGTGTGCCTCTTGGAATTCACTGAGTTCTATACCTCAACAGAAAGAAATTTTACCATGCATAGCACCTTCTAATATAATTAAATTAGGAAGAAATTAAAGATAGCATTCAGAATTTGGAGAATAATTTGAACCTTATGCCACGTTAAAGGCACTTTTTATTATTTGCTCTGTTCTTTAGTCTTACATAGCATTCACAGTTATTTAAGTAATTATATAAATTGTGGAATTCTGTGAAATCACAAAGTTTTAGGTCTAGTAGGAATCTGTAGAATTCTTACAGTTCAGCCTTTTTTGCAACTGCAACTGAGAAAGATTGAGCAGCTTGCCTAAGAACAGTTACAAATTCATAGAATAGTCATACTTTTGTGAATAATGTTCTATGATTTTTCCCATGTCAGTGTAATATTTAAATATAGTTGAGTTGTTAGAGGGGGGATTATATTGATTTTGATACTTACTGCCAAATTCTTATTTATTTCCTATAGTTGGTGGTACCTGTTTCATATTCTTTAATTTGTCCATTTGGTGAGGTCATTTATTGAACACCTACTATGTGCCAGGCATAAGGGGTAGAGAGTGAATAAGTTATAGTTCCTATTCTTGAGTCGCACACATTCTAGGGAACTCGCAGCAAATACTGAATTAACTGAATTAATGTCGGGGGAAACATTTCTTTTTTGGTTTTTGTTCTAAAGGTATATTGTTGGTGGCTGAAGGGCAAGGAAGTGTGCAGTAAGAAGTAGAATATTGGTAATTTAGTTATTTACAAGCAAATTTAGTTATTTGTAAGCAAAATATGATAGCTTACCCAGCTAGCCAAAATGCTGTCAATCTTCTTGCCACTTTAGGAAGTAGGACCAAATAATTACTAAGAGCCAGTTTATTTTGAGGGTAGTCTGGAAAATGATGATGACAATGTTTTAATTAGGATATTGTATGAGTACTATGTCTATATATTTATTTTCTTTTGGCATCTTAATGCAGTAGAATAATTTTCAAATTATTTGTACTTTTTTTTTTTAGGTTACAAATCGCAACTCAATTAATATCAAAATATCCTGCAAGTTTACCTAACTGTGAGTTGTCACCATTACTAATGATACTATACCAGCTTCTACCTCAACAGCGACATGGGGAACGCACACCATATGTGTTACGATGTCTTATGGAAGTTGCATTGTGTCAAGGCAAGAGGTCAAACCTAGAAAGCTCACAAAAGTCAGATTTATTGAAAATCTGGATTAAAATTTGGTCTATTACTTTTCGTGGTATAAGTTCTGAACAAATACAAACAGAAAACTTTGGCTTACTTGGAGCCATAATTCAAGGCAGTTTAGTTGAGGTTGACAGAGAATTCTGGAAGTTATTTACTGGGTCAGCCTGTAGGCCTTCATGGTAAGTTGACTATTAATTATATTTTGCAGCATATATATTTCCTGATTTTTGTAATTTCTAACTTCAGTTAAAAATATGTTAAATTCTGTTTCAGATTCTTTCGTTTGTTAAGGAAATCTTAATAAATAAGTTTGAAATATGAAGAGATTACTAAACCCAGTTTTAAAGATTACATATCTGTTTGCTCATAAATAGAATAAACTATTTCTTTTAGTATTGCATACTGTTGCAATAAGGTAGTACTTAGTCAAGAATTTTCTCAAATGTAGTCGGATTTTTTGTGCTCATTTAGTCCATAAAAGTTTATATATCTACCGTGTGCCAGGACATGTCCTAAAAATTGACCACAGAGTAGTAAAGAGATACACATGGTCCCTGTCCCTCTAAGAGCCTAATTGTTTTAAAATTGAAGTATAGTTGATTTACATTATTGTGTTAGTTTCTGGTATATAAGCAAAGTGATTCAGTTTTTTCTATATGTGTGTGTGTGTATATATATATAAATATATATATATATTTGTTTGTTTCGTATTCTTTTCCATTATGGTTTATTACAGAATGTTGAATATAGTTCCTTCTGTATACAGTAGGACTTTGTTGTATATCTATTTTACACATAGTAATTTATGTCTGATAATCCCAAATTCTTAATTTATCCCTTTTCCACCTCCTTTTCCCTTTGGTAACCATAGTTTGTATTCTATGCAAAAAGTTTACTTTTAATATTAATTGCCTTTTATTTTGCGACAGTCCTGCAGTATGCTGTTTGACTTTGGCACTGACAATCTGTGTAGTTCCAGAATCAGTAAAAATAGGAATTGAGAAAAATATATGTGATGTAAGCAGAAATTCTTTAAAGGAATTGATAATGAAATGGCTCTTATTCTGTCAGTTAGAGGATGACTTTGAAGACAGTACAGAACTACCTCCAATTCTTTGCAGGTAATTTGAGTTCCTTAGCATGCTGCTGCTTTTTAAATTTACTTTGTTAGGTGTTCTCCATTTCTTATTTGATACTAGATGGCTTTATTTTGCAGTGATTTTCCAGGATTTTCCAGAATTAGTCCTAACTATTAAACAGTCCCTTTGTTTTTGTTCTGTGTCTTTGTACCTGAATCTTTGCCCAAGTTCTTTTACTTTGTTTTCTCTCACTACCTAGACAAGTGAGAGTTACATGTTTATGATTGTCCCTGAATAGGTCCATATGAACATACATCCACTCAGGTATATCGTGGACTCATAAGGAGAATGCTTTCTGGGCTAAATATGTTAAATTAATGAGGGAAAGAAATGAAAAAAAGACAAACTGGTACTTAAGCACTAAAATGGGGAGCAACTTGCCCACTTAACCTTTCCTCAGTCAGTAATTGGAACTGAGTGATTGAAGGGGCTCCTCTGGATCCTAGTGATTTGACTTGAATTTCACAGTTGTTTAGGCTCTTTGAAAATTTAATATGGTCCTACATCTAGAAGTCCTGAAAATGATAGTAACAAAAAATTTATGTTCCTTAAGTACTTTTTCAATTGTTAAGAAATTTAGTATAGATGGAAACAGTTTTAATTTGGGGTCCAAATTTTAGAGATCAGTATTTTTAGTTAAGCGTGGGCGTTTAAGTTTAAAGAATGCTTTAAATGGCTTTTGGTCTTTTAAGTAAAGATCTCTATTTTTACTTCATAGTAATTTTCCTCATCTTACCCTGGAGAAAATTCTCGTGAGTCTCACTATGAAAAACTGTAAAGCAGCGATGAATTTTTTCCAAAGTGTGCCAGAATGGTATGTTTCCTAATGGAGTTCTGTGTTGTTTTAATTAACAAAGATAATAATTTTAGCAGAGTGGTAGCTACATCTTAAAAATTGTGAACCAAATTGGTCAATTAAAAAAATTATAACTGTTAGCAAGGGAAAATGTCTTAAGTAAAATTTCTTAAGTAAAATTTCTTAATTAAATTTCTTTTAATTCAATAATTATAATTTATGTTCTGTAGTGTATTTATGATGGGATATTAAGAACATAAACATCATGTGGGAAAGGGTTTTTCTATATGTCGAATAAAATCTGAATGACTACTTTAAAAACTAATGATAATTTAGTATAGGGAAAACAAAAATCTAAAAACCTCATTTTAGTCGATTGGCTCCAGAGGCTTATGTTTATCACTGTGACTGAAAATGATTCACTGGCATGAAGTTTTCTAGTCTTTCTCAAGAGGGCATAATATGAAATAAATCTACATTTTGGAGAAATGTGAAAAAAAGGGAAAAGTTTTCAGACAATTTGTTTTTCATTTTCTTTTCTTTATTTATTTGGGTGCCTCAAGTCTGAGTTGCAACACGTGGGATCTTTTATTGTAGCATACAGACTCTCGGTTTGGCACGTGGGCCCAGTAGTTGAGCTCTGTAGTCGTGGCAAGCAGGCTCCAGAGTGCACAGGCTTAGTGATTGCCACGTGAAAGCTTAGTTGCTCCACTGCATGTGGGATCTGACCGGGAGTCAAACCTGTGTCCCATGCATTGCAAGGCAGATTCTTAACCACTGGCCCACCAGAGAAGTCCCTTAGATAATGTTATTCTTGATGTTTATATCTATTGTTAATTAATGTTTTTTTAATACTTCCTGAATTTGCCTTTTAGATTGAATCTTTTATTTCTCTTGTCCATTTGTTAGTGAAATTGCTACTGAATAATAAAATTCAGTGTAAGTAGTTATCAAAATCCAAAGAAGAAAAGCATTGAAAGAATAATTCACTAATTACATGAGCAATCTTTGAATAAAATAGATTCAATGTTAATGCTAAGTTAATGTTTTATTTGATGCTTTATGAAGGTAAAGTAGTAGACAATTTGATCTTATAAATTGAAAATCTTACTTCTTTAAAGTGAGCAACACCAAAAAGATACAGAAGAACCTTCATTCTCAGAAGCTGAAGATCTGTTTCTTCAGACAACTTTTGACAAGATGGATTTTTTAACCATTGTGAAAGAACATACAATAGAAAAGCACCAATCCAGTGTAGGCTTTTCTGTCCACCAAAACCTCAAGGAGTCACTGGATCGCTATCTTTTGAGACTGTCAGAACAGCTTCTAAGTAACTACTCATCTGAGGTGAGCTTTTTCAAGAAGAGCTAAAGCCTATGTTTGATTCTACTTTGGTAGACTGTTAGGAAGGAGAAATAGGGTCAGGAAAGGCCCTAAGGATGATGAGAAGCTTACTTTTAAAAGCAAAGTAATAGCACATGTCTACAAATTGGGAAAAAACTTAGAATGAAAAAAGTAAATCTGAAGAAAAATAATTACTTTTTTAACCAGAAATTCTTACAGACATTAAAGAAGTAGATTTCTTTGGGTAGGTTAATGGGCAGTAATAATAGTTTTGAGCATACGAATTATTTGATGAAAAAGAACCTTAATTCAGAGGAGGGAAATTTTACAATAACAGAAAAGGACATAATTTAAACTAATCTATTAGATTTTGGTTGCACTTGAAAAGGGAGAGAAGTCATTGATAAATGAACTAACAGTCACCCATATTTACGCAGTCATTTAGTGATGTCTTACATATCATTTCTGATGTCATCTTAAAATCAAAAAATTCTCATTGTGTGTGCTGTTCTCTTACCAAAACTCCTATGTCTTTCTACCCATTTCCATGTGTTCAAATAATCCACATGTCAAAATCCTCATGAAAGCCTTTTTTGATAATCTCAGCCATGTATCTTTTAATTATCATGTTGTTGCTCAGTTGCTAAGTCATGTCTGACTCTTTGCAACCCCATGGAGTTGCATCCCAAGCTTTGCTGTCTTCCACTGTCTCCCAGAGTTTGCTCAGACTCATGTACGTTGAGTCAGTGATGCTGTCTAACTATCTCATCGTCTGCCACCCCCTTCTCCTTTTGTCTTCAGTCTTTCCCAGCATGAGGGTCTTTTCCAGTGAATCAGCTCTTCACATCAGGTGGCCAAAGGATTGGAGCTTCAGCTTTAGCATCAGTTCTTCTAATGAATATTCAGGGTTGATTTCCTTTAGGATTTACTGGTCAATCTCCTTGTTGTCCAGTGGACTCTCAAGAATCTTCTCCAGCACCATAATTCAAAAGCATCAATTCTTTGGCATTCTTTATGGTTCAGCCCTTACTCTGCACATGACTCCTGGAAAAGCTGTAGCTTTGACTATACAGACTTCTGTTGGCAAAGTGATATGTCTGCTTTTAATATGCTGTCTAGGTTTGTCATAGGAGCAAGCGTCTTTTAATTACATGGTTGCAGTCATCATCTGCAGTGATTTTTGGAGCCCAAGAAAATAAAATCTGTCACTGATTCTACTTTTTCCCCTTCTATTTACCATGAAGTGATGGAACCGGATGCCATGATCTTCATTTTTTGAATGCTGAGTTTCAAGCCAGCATTTTCACTCTTCTCTTTCACTTTTATCAAGAGGCTCTTTAGTTCCTCTTCACTTTATTTGCCATTGGAGTGGTATCATCTGTATATCTGAGACTGCTGGTATTTCTCCCAGTAATCTTGATTCCAGCTTGTGATTCATCTGGACCAGCATTTTGTATGATGAACTCTGCTTATAAGTTAAATAAGCAGAGTGACAGTATACAGCCTTGTCATACTCCTTTCTCAATTTTGAACCAGTCATTTGTTCCATGTCTGGTTCTAACTGTTGCTTCTTGATCTGCATATAGGTTTCTCAGGAGATAAGTAAGGTGGTCTTGTATTTACATCTCTTGAAGGATTTACCACAATTTGTTGTAATCCATACTGTCAAATAGCTGAGAAAAGAAGAGAAGGTGAAAGGCAAAGGAGAAAAGGACAGATATACCCATCTCAATGCAGAGTTCCAAAAAGTAGCAGGAGAGATAAGAAAGCCTTCCTAAGTGAACAATGCCAAAAAAAAAGGAAAACAATAGAATAGGAAAGACTAGAGATCTCTTCAAGAAAATTGGAGATACCAAGGGAGAATTTCATGCAAAAATGGGCACAATAACAGAAATGATATGGGCCTAATAGCAGCAGAAGATATTAAGAAGAGGTGACGAGAATATACAGAAGAACTATACAAAAAAGATCTTAATGACCTGGATAACCATGATGATGTGATCACTCACCTAAGCCATACATCCTGGAGTGTGAAGTCAAGTGGTCCTTAGGAAGCATCACTGAACAAAGCTGGTGGAGGTGATGGAATTCCAGCTGAGCTACTTCATAGCCTAAAAGATGCTGGTAAAGGGCTGCACTCAATACACCAGCAAATTTGGAAAACTTACCAGTGGCCACAGAACTGGAAAAGGTCAGTTTTCATTACAATCCCAAAGGAGGGCAATGCCAAAGAAGGTTCAGACTACCACACAATTGTACTCATTTCACATCCTAGGAAAGTAATGGTCAATATCCTCCAAGCTAGGCTTCAACACTGTGTAACTGAGAACTTCCAGATGTACAAGCTGGATTTAGAAAAGGTAGAGGAACCAGAGATCAAATTGCCAACATCCATTGGATCATAGAAAAGAGCAAGAGAGTTCCAGAAAAGCATCTACTTGTGCTTTATTGACTACGTTTGCTTTAATGAGAGTTGGACCATAAAGAAGGCTGAGCACGAAGAATTGATACTTTTGAACTGTGGTGTTGGTGAAGACTCTTGACAGTCTCTTGGACTTCAGGGAGATCAAACCAGTCAATCCTAAAGGAAATTAACCATGAATATTCATTGGAAAGACTGATGCTGAAGCTAAAGCTTCTAGCGCTTTTGCCACCTAGTGAGAAGAGCTGACTCATTGGAAAAGACACTGATGCTGGGAAGGATTGAAGGCAGGAGGATAAGGGGATGACACATGGTGAAATAGTTGGGTGACATCACCAGCTCAGTCGACATGAATTTGAGTAAGCTCCAGGAAATGGTGAAAGAGAGGGAAGCCTGGTGTGCTGTAGTCTGGGGTCGCGAAGAGTTGGACCCAACTGAGCAACTGGCCTTAACTGAACTGAATACTGTCACAGGCTTTAGCCTAGTTAATGAAACAGAAGTAGATGTTTTTCTGGAACTCCCTTGCTTTCTCCATGATTCAACGAATGTTGGCAGTTGAATCTCTGATCCTTCTGCCTCTTCAAAACTTACGTTTTACACCTGAAAGTTTCTAGTTCACATGATGTTAAAGTCTAACTTAAAGGATTTTGAGCATAACCTTGCTAGCATGTGAAATGAGTGCAGTTGTATGGTAGTTCGAATACTGTTTGGCATTGCCTTTCTTTGGGATTGGAATGAAGACTGACCTTTTTCAGTTCTATGGCCACTGGTGAAATTTCTCAATTTACTGACATTGAGTGCAGCATTTTAACAGCAGCATCTTTTAGGATTTGAAGTAGCTTAGCTGGAATTGCATCACCTCTACGAGCTTTGTTTTGTAGAATGCTTCCTAATGATATCCAGCTCTAGGTGAGGGACCACACCATCATGGTTATCCAAGTCATTAAGACCTTTTTGTATAGTTCTTCTGTGTGTTCTTGTATAGTTATTCTGCTTATCCTTGGACAAGAAAATGGCAACCCATTCCAGTGTTCTTGCTTGGAGAATTAATGGACAAAGGAGCCTGGCAGTCCATAGCGTAGCAAAGTGTCTGACATGACTGAACAACTATCACTTACTCACTCTGTATTCTTGCCGCCTCTTCTTAATGTCTTCTGCTTCTGTTAGGTCCTGACAGTTTCTGTCATTTATCGTGCCCATACTTGCATGAACTGTTCCCTTGATATCTCCTAATTTACTATGCTAGAAGCTCATTAAAGGGCATATATAATTTCTCTTGATCTTTGTATCTTCTTCAATACCTTATTATGCAATAAATGTTAAAGTATTTGTTGACTAAAATAAAACCTACAAGCTACTATGGCTAGATTCAGTAGCCATAATTTATGATCCAAAGAACCAGAGAGAGGACAACATGCCTATTTGATCTATCTTGCTCTTAATTACTGTCTTTCTTCTGGATTACAGTTACAACTACATTCATTACAGAGTAATGAGATCTCCTGTGTTTTTTCCTAAAATGCCATTTCATATAATATAGGAACAGAAAAATCTGAAAATCTTTTTTTTTGTTTGTAACGTTTGCACATTTCTTACATAATTCTATAAAATTGGTTGACAGTAGCTATTGGTAAAAATACCTTGTACTTGTCTGTGGAGTTTGAAAACTGAGTAAATCAAGGTCCTTATCTCTTAGAAGCTGAAAATGTCATTTTAATGTCTCTTTTTATGAATAAATCTGATTTCTGCTCATGTTCTAAGAATTATAGATAGTTATTTGCCTATCAGTTTTTTCTTTCTTTCTTCCTTACGTCAGATATTTAAGGACTTATGTGGGCAATACACTGAGCCACTTTTGAAAAAGATGTGTTACTTGGCCATCAGGACATACTTCTGTATGTCCTGAGAACCCTGGTTGTTACAGCTCTGCAGGGATCCTTTAGATGTTTTTTAGAGATGATCAGAATTATGGCACTATTAATTTATTTAACTATAGTTTTTAATGTGAAGACAAAATTTGCTCTTGCAAAAAACAATAGTACTCCAAATGATTTATGAAATGTATAAAATTTTTTATTCTGTATACTTAAACTTTTTATATTTTAAGACTTCAAATTCAGAGATGTTTGTCCGGTGTTCAAGTCTTTTGGTGGGTGTTCTTGGCTGCTATTGTTACCTGGGTGTCTTAGCTGAAGAGGAAGCATACAAATCAGAATTATTCCAGAAAGCCAAGGTAGGAAGATTTATATCAATAGTGTTTTGGATTAATTTGAATGAAATATATTCCTGGGAAAATTGGTATATTTGTTTGGAAAACAAACGATTATATAGGTTAACTGTTTAATTTATGTAGTCTGAGAGGAGGTAATACTATGTCTCTTTTCTCAAGATTTGAAATTATTTTAAGCCGATATAAATGCAGCAATTGAAATAATATCATGTTGAAAATTAATCTCATTAACAAAAATAAGGATTTTTATCTGTCCTTTTAAAAAGTTTTTCCTGGAGCAGTTATCCTAAAGAATTCTTAATTAAGCATTAGTCAAATAGTCTTTCTAAGCATGAAATTAACTCCTGTCTCTGGGTATTGTTTTGTCAGCTGTGTGATTTGTAAAGATAACATGGTATAAAATTTGTAGTTTTAAAAAAATTGTTCATTTTTAATTATGTAACCAAAATAACTTCTTGAAAGGATTAATTTTACCTGTTAAGTAAAACAAAAAAAAAAGCCTTCAATAAGCCTCGATTTTACCTGAAGTTTGGATTTTTCCTTCTTTTTTTCTTAATAGTCTCTAATGCAGTGTGCTGGAGAAAGTATCACTTTGTTTAAAAATAAGACAAGTGAAGAACCTAGAATTGTTTCATTGAGAAATATGATACATCTATGTACAAGTTGCTTACATAACTGTTCCAAGGTAAGATGTTCTTCCTGCTTGACAGTGTAGCCTCTCTAGGAGTTTAATAACTGGTTGATGTCCTTACTGTTTTGGGGGTCCATTCATAAGTTGAAATACTGATTTTAAATTAAGTTGATAAATTAAGGTGGTATTCAGATGAATAAAGCAACAGGTAATCTGAGTTTCTCATGAAACTAACTTCACAAAACTAATATTCTCAGGAAAGTTTCTGAGATTATCTTACTCCTTTTATATAATAGCTAATTGATAACTTATTGCCAGTGTACTTTCATTCATTTAATAAAAGCTTTTGGACTACCAGGTATGAGATAAACTATTCAGGCACATATGTTACCCTCTTCTGCCCAGATAGACTTACATAAAATTTAGTGGAAAGATTGCTGCTATGTGTAATCTTTGTTTTGATTTGAAGGAGGCCTGAGGGGTATTCAGGCCAGAGTATTGATAATAACTGGAAACATCTTCTAAAGGTAATGTTAAGTACATGGCCATATCAATATTACCAGCATATATTTTTAGAAGTTTTTTTGGGGGGGTTAAGAGGGGAAGGAGAGAGTGGAAGAATATATTGTAAGCTATGATTATTTCCTGTGTGTGTTTAGGGGCAGTAGCTGGTATTTTACTTTAATGTTGTTTGTGTCCAATACAAGATATTTGCTACAGTTATTATTACTTTAAGAAAAGAGGTTAGTATTTTTGAAGCAATCTATGTCTTTTTCCTAATAGTAAACTATTTATCCATGCTTATTCTGATAGAGAATTTCCAGTATAAAAGAAAATGTACATTTTATTCACTAAGAGAAAATATTATCTGTGAAGAATAATTGTTTTTATATCTTTGCTTGCTGTTTTCTCTTAATTACAGCACAGTCCAAATAAGATTGCATCTGGCTTCTTCTTACGATTATTAACATCAAAGCTAATGAATGACATTGCAGATATTTGTAAAAGTTTAGTAAGTATGCTTCCTGTTTTACTATCATATTTCATTGACTATAACATACTTTTTATAACTTTGAAGTTTCTTTGCAAAGGGATGTATCGCACAGTATATGGCATCTTATACTTTAAAAATGTGGAAATTTAATAAAGTTATTTGGTTTGCAGGGGAGAATGTATTTGCTTCTTATTATCAATACCATAATGCTTGTCTGTTAATTTCTCAATGAGTAATAATAGACCAAGTGGTTGGAAATTAATCATTCAGACTCAATACTTTTCTGTATAACGTCAGTTCAGTCTCTTAGTCGTGTCCGACTCTTTGCAACCCCATGCACGCCAGGCCTCCCTGTCCATCACCAACTCCTGGAGTCCACCCAAACCCATGTCCATTGAGTCGGTGATGCCATCCAACCATCTCATCCTCTGTCATCCATCTTTCTCCTGCCTTCAATCTTTCCCAGCATCATGGTCTTTTCAAATGAGTCAGCTCTTCGCATCAGGTGGACAAAGTATTGGAGTTTCAGCTTCAACATCAGTCCTTCGAATGAACACCCAGGACTGATCTCCTTTAGGATGGACTGGTTGGATCTCCTTGCAGTCCAAGGGACCCTCAAGAGTCTTCTCCAACACCACAGTTCAAAAGCATCAGTTCTTCGGCACTCAGCTTTCTTTACAGTCCAACTCTCACATCTATACACGACCACTGGAAAAACCATAGCCTTACTAGACGGACCTTTGTTGGCAAAGTAATGTCTCTGGTTTTTAATATGCTGTCTAGGTTGGTCATAATTTTCCTTCCAAAGAGTAAGCGTCTTATAATTTCATGGCTGCAGTCACCATCTGCAGTGATTTTGGAGCCCAGAAAAATAAAGTCAGCCACCGTTCCCACTGTTTCCCCATCTATTTGCCCTGAAGTGATGGGACCAGAAGCCATGATCTTGGTTTTCTGAATGTTGAGCTTTAAGCCAACTTTTTCACTCTCCTCTTTCACTTTCATCAAGAGGCTTTTTAGTTCCTCTTCACTTTCTGCCATAAGGGTGGTGTCATCTGCATATGTGAGCTTATTGATACTTCTTCTTCCGGCAATCCTGATTCCAGCTTGTGCTTCCTCCGGCCCAGCATTTCTCATGATGTACTCTGTATAAAAGTTAAATAAGCAGGGTTTCAATATACAGCCTTGACATACTCCTTTCCCTATTTGGAACTAGTCTGTTAGTCTATGTCCAGTTCTAACTGTTGCTTCCTGACCTGCATACAGGTTTCTCAAGAGGCAGGTCAGGTGGTCTGGTATTCCCATCTCTTGAAGAATTTTCCAGAGTTTATTGTGATCCACAGAGTCAAAGGCTTTGGCATAGTCAATAAAGCAGATATAGATGTTTTTCTGGAACTCTCTTATTTTTTTGATGATCCAGTGGATGTTGGCAATTTGAGCTCTGGTTCCTCTGCCTTTTCTAAAACCAGCTTGAACATCTGGAAATTCACAGTTCACATATTGCTGAAGCCTGGCTTGGAGAATTTTGAGCATTACTTGCGTATAACATACCAAAATTCAAAAGAATTCTCTATTCATAAAAACAAAAACATTACTAGACAAGCAACATATATTTTTCTTTTTCATATCAATGGCTTGCATACTTCTTTGTCTGGAACAGTGCCTGGCACATAGTAGATAGTCAAATATTTAATAAGTGAAAGAATATTCTGTAACTTGGTTATTTTCATTTAATGATAAATCTCGGTCATCTTTCCATGCTGCTTTATAGTTACTGTTTTCTTGTTTTGCAGCAATGTGGTGTTTTATTATATATGAAAATAGCATATATGTATTTTAACCCAACTGATCTTAATTAAAATTGTAAATGTTTTTTTTTTTTTCTCCAAAGAGTTCTGCAGTAAATTTCTTAGTTTTGTGTACTTCTTTTTGTGCCTCTGAAGGATGTAGGAAAATTTTAGAAATGGAATTTCTTGTTCAAATGGAATATGAATTTTATTGATACTTTTTGATAGATATTGTCATTGTCCTCCAAAATAGTCATGCTGTCCTCTATATAGTCATTATAATCTTACCTTCACCCTCATCAGTTTGCAGTTATATGAAGTTTCTTAATGTAAGAAGTCATTTGTAAAGATGTGCATTATTCTGCTATATAGACAGTACAGATTATATATCCATTTTATACATCTGATTCTTGAATTGTTTGATTAGGTCAATTTTAACTGCAGAGTGCTTCTGAAAGAAGCCAGCTTGAAACATCTTTCTTTCTCTTGTTTGAAGGCATTCATTATCAAAAAGCCTTTTGACTTTGGAGAAGTAGAATCACTGAAAGAAGATACTGATGAAAATCAAATGAGGATGGAGGATCAGTCATATGCAAGTCTATTTAATGATTCCCCTGCTAATAGTGTTACTGATGCAAATGAATCTGGAAAGAGCCAAATTACTATTGGTAAATACATTTTATTGCATGAGATTGTTTTTTTAACTTCTAGTATTATTTGATATTATAAGACTTCATATATACTATTTTGTGCTCATTTTATTTCCTTTTTGTGTAGTCATTTAGGATTGTTCCCTTTCATACAGTTTAGAATTATCTCACATTTAATTGAATTTATTGTCAGTTTCCTATTTTATTCTTCATGGGCTAATTTAAAATAATTGCTAAAGAATAAAAACATTTTTGGATAACTAAACATATTGGTTATTTGGAAATAATAAGCAGGATGTGCAAAAGCACCCATAATGCAATCGTTGTTTACCTTTTTTCTATTATTTCTACATAGACCCATATAATTCAAAATTATAATCAGCATCAATATTCAGATGCCTTTTTATACTTTTGTTTTCTTTTAACATTAACTGGAAACAGTTTTTTCATTTAGGTACTTGTGCTGTTGATAATCATACTTTTTAATGTCTGTATAATAGCGTATTTAACATATATACCATAATTTACTAGGCCATTTTTTTTATTGTCAGAAATCTACATCCCTTTCTAACGGTATTGCAGTGAATATTTGCCCATGTAGATTTTTCCATAGATTATTTTTTGATGACAGACTCCTAGAGTAACCTTTTATAAAGAATTTTGAAGCCTTTAGTGTGTAATCAAATTTATTATAGTTTTGCTTTCCATATATTTTTATTTCTTTTTCTGTTGTTCAGGGAAGATACTTGTGTTAATGTTCAATGTATGTTATTTTACACCTCTGTTAGCCTTTGTTTTTTCCCATCTCTGTTAGTCTTAATAAGTGCTTTTTATTTTTAGGTGCCATGAATCCTTTAGCTGAAGAACATCTATCAAAGCAAGATCTACTTGCTTTAGACATACTCAAGTTCTTGTGTATGTGTGTAACCACTGCTCAGACTAACACTGTGTCATTTAGGGCAGCTGATATTCGAAGGGAATTATTAATGTTAATTGATTCTAGCATGCTAGATCCTACGAGATCTCTTCATTTACACATGGTGAGTTCAGTGAAAGAAGTGCTTTGGGTGTACTTGATCTTGCTAGCTAAATGTAATGGACTGCCATATAAGAATCACATTGTACCTTTGAAGAATTGAAATTGCTTCCTTGAGAAATGAATCTGAGGCTGTTATAAAATACACTTTTAGTGTACTGTGAAAACATTTAAGTGGATACTGTAATATTAAGACTTGAATGGACTTTGGATAGATTTCTTTTCTTTGGGTATAATTTTTATAAATTATTTTAACCAGGCCAAGAAGTACAGACTCTGATTGTAAAAATAATACATAACATTGTTATTGAAGCCTGAGTCTTGCCTTGACCTTGGTTTATATGCTTTAAAATGTTTTAATGTAATTTCAAAGTGGCTATAAAGTTAAAATACTACAGAATGCCCTATATTTCATTCCTAAGCCTCTGTAGGTGACATTTTGCTACATTTGACTTATCCTTCTCTGCATGCTATACCCATACACACACACACACACACACACACACACACACACACACACACACACACTTTTTTCTGTACCATTTTGAGATTAAATATCACATATGATGCTGATTTACTTCAGTGTATATGTTCTAAAAACAGTGATGCTCTCCTATATAACTACAGTATCATCATCAAGAAATTAACATTGTACAGTTAATTATACATCAATTAACATTGGTGTATAGTCATCAAGAAACTAACATTGTATCATGTTAACTAATAAATATGATTGTTTATTAGTTCCCAGGTCTGTTCAGTTTCTTTCAGTGTGGAAGAGTTCTTTACTCTTTCCTTATCTTTCATGACTATTTTGAATAATATAGCTGCTGCATAGACTCCTACTGTTTGAATTTGTCTCATGTTTCCTCATTAGATTTAGACTTAATAAAAATAATCTCTTTCCTTTGCTTCCTTCATCAGCCTACTCCTTTACTGATAGATATCTCCAATTCCAATCCAGCACTGTAGAATTTATTTTTCTCTGTCCATATGTGTAGCTCTCTTTCTAACAGTAAGAAATCTGGCTTTCCACTTAACCTCAATGGATTTGTTTACTTAATATTATTGCATATAACTTATCTCCTGACCATGGGTCCTTAGCCCCAGTGCTGGTGAACATGTTGGGGGAGCTCCTGTCTCAGTGAGTATGCTGGATGAGTCTATGGTCATATCCCTAGTAACAGGCAGCAAGTTGGCAAACATGTCAGGTGATTTCCCCAGCCATGGGAAACATGCCGATTAGAATCCCTTGGAAATATTTAGGTTGAGACCCTGATAGAATTTCTTGTCATATTCTAGCTTTGGTGAGCATCCTGGCTGATCACCTAGCTCTGGCAAATATGCTTAGTTGAGTCCTGTTTGATCCCTTGGTTTCAAACCTGGCAACACTCTAGTAATGTCTCTAGCCCCAACCAGCTGGGAGGGCTGTATGCTTTTCTGGGGCTTTGATATTAAAAGTTATTTCAAGACACTCACTAATATCACACACGACTCTCATGGCAAATATTTAAAATGGTCCAACTGGATGCTGGGAGGGATTGGAGGCAGGAGGAGAAGGGGACAACAGAGGATGAGTTGGCTGGATGGCATCACTGACTCGATGGATGTGAGTCTGAGTGAACTCCAGGAGTTGGTGATGGACAGGGAGGCCTGGCGTGCTGCGATTCATGGGGTCGCAAAGAGTCGGACATGACTGAGCGACTGAACTGAACTGAACTTAATGGTCTTTTTATAATATCAGAAGGAGTAAGAAACATTTTTCTAAATATAAATGAACGGGGGGGGGGGGAAAGGATTCTGATTCTTAATACAGCAAGAAAATTATTTGACATGTCAGAAACTGGCTGCCTAGTTATAACTTGCAATTATACTAGTAGTTGCTCAGAAGCCTTTTACATTGTACCATGGAGAGCCTACAGGATGATAAGTCAGGGTATTTGAATTATTCACTGTGCATAATTATCTCTGCTTTCTAAAATTCATTAATAGAATAGTTTTTAACCATTGAAGTTTTAAACCTCAAGTATTGTTTTCAGAGGGCGGTGACATAGTTTCAGACTCTTGCTCAGGCAGTTAATCCCAACAGTGATAACAACTGTCACTCACTGAATGCTGTCAAAAAAATTTAGACCTTTACATGTATTTCCTTTCATCTTCACAGTAATCTGGCCGGGTAAGTGCTGTATCCTTATTTTACAGCTGAGAGTACAAAGAGGCAGATGACAAGGCAAGTTTAACCACACAAGTAGTAACATTGTGGTGCTAGGATTTGTATCCCACTCTCTTTGACTTCAAACGCTCCTGCTATTGCCTGATAAAAAAATTCACTGCTCAAGTGTGTATGTATAGGCACATGTATTTATATATAAGAATTTATGGTTTACATATATGTATTTAAGTGAATGATAAATAAATATCATTTGAAAAAAACCTAATTCTCCCCCCCTCCCCCCTCATCTTAGTATCTAGTGCTTTTAAAGGCGCTTCCTGGAGAAGAATATCCCTTGCCAATGGAAGATGTTGCAAAACTTCTAAAACCACTACCGTAAGACATTAAAACCATATAGAATATTCACTCTCAATTTATAAACCAAACTGGTGTGTTCTGTTATGCTGATAAAGTTAAATTTTTTCCACCACAGCAATGTGTGTTCATCTTATCACCGTGACCAAGATGTTTGTAAAACTATTTTAAACCATGTCCTTCACGTAGTGATGAACCTATGTCACAGAAATATGGATGATGAGAACACAAGGGATGCTCAAGGACAGTTTCTAACAGTGATTGGAGCATTTTGGTGGGTATAGATTATTTTATGGAGTTCTTGATTTTCTTTTGCCACTTTTGCATACAAATGCAAACTTTGCGTTTCTACTTTAGTGATTTCTTCTAATCCTTGAATGTAGCTATACATGTTTTTTAACAGTAGGGAAATGTAACTTGTATTTCCCTTCTTAATTGCTTGAAGACCTAAATTGTTTTCTGCTTAAGGCTTGGCTTCCTAAAGTGAGTTTACTGTATTTCTCTTTGAATTCTGAATCACTTAATAGTTTGACAAGTATGATGAATTGAAGCAAAGTGCAACAAGTCTAATAAATCAGTTGAGTAGTTTATATTCCTAAAGTGAACAAGTTGGCCTTGTCAGTATCTGATTGTTTCATGCACAGAGTCACAGTGTGAAATAATACTAAGATATTATAGAGGAGCATATATATGTAATTCAGAACCCTAATGCCATTTGGTGGGTTAGCATTTCTGAATCAGTACAGAATATAGTTTTTTAAATCTTTAATATACAACATTTAAAATGTTTTCCTTTTCAAGCATGTTTTCAATAACATGGTTAGCTGAAGTGTGATAGCCCCCAAATGAGGCATAATCATATGACACAAATACATTAAAATAAGCTGCTTTTCAAACCAATTTATTTTAGCTGGAATTTTTGAAAGGTGAGAATATTGGCATATACTGCATAGTGAGAATTAAATTTATCATGGAAAGTAATTTTGGAAGCTGCCTAGAATAATCTTAATGTCCAGTGATGATTTTTTTTTTTTGACTATGCTTTTACTGGAATAATTACTTGATATTAAGACATGTACTTAATTTCAGGCACTTAACAAAGGAGGGAAAAAGTACATTCTCTGTAAGAATGGCGCTAGTAAACTGCCTTAAAACTTTACTTGAGGTGAGTTATTCCACTTTAATTATTAGTAAGGTCTCCAGTGCTTTTAAAAGCAGTCTTTATTTCTGTTTGTTAATGGGTAGTTTTTCTCTTAGTATTTCACATTTAACTCAATTCATCTTTTCCCATAGGCTGATCCTTATTCAAAATGGTCTATTCTGAATGTAAAGGGAAAAGATCTTCCTGTAAATGAAGTATTTCCACAGTTTCTTGCTGATAATCATCACCAAGTTCGCATGTTGGCTGCGGAGTCAATCAATAGGTAATGGGTCAAGTATTCATGAAGTATCTGGAGTGCTGCAGATAGCAGTTCAGTGTCTAGCACAGTTATAGCTCACTAGCGGTGATATTAAAATATGATTACTAAGCACAGACTGTATGCATGGCATTGTTTTTAATTAACTCTGACAGCTCTTTCACTTAGATATGATTATTTTATCTAATTTAGTAACAAAAATTCTGTGGCTTAGACAGATAAAGTAAGGTGGTAAGTGCCATACATCTAGTAAGTGGTTGAGATGTGTCTACTCCCAATTAGAGACACAGGGCTTTTAGGTATTAGAGAGATTTTACATGAGTTTATAAAATGAAAATTAGCACATTTTACGTTTTGCTAATTATAATCATATGTATTCAAGTGAACATAAAATTAGGCATTGGAGTGATTCTCCCACAAGAATGTGTTTTATGTTTGAGTACCTAAAGAAGCCTTTGACTGTGTGGATTACAACAAGCTGTAGAAAATTCTGAAAGGGATGGGAATACCAGACCACCTCACCTGCCACCTGAGAAACCTATCTGCGAGTCAAGAAACAGCGGTTAGAACCAGACATAGAACAACGGACTGGTTCAAAATTGGGAAAGGCATACATCAAGGCTGATCGTTGTCACCCTTATTTAACTTATGTGCAGAGTACGTCATGAGATTCTGGGCTGGATGAAGCACAAGCTGGAATCAAGATTGCCAGGAGAAATGTCAACAACCTCAGATGTACAGATCACACCACTCTAATGGCAGAAAGTGAAGAGGAACTAAAGAGTCTCTTGATGAAGGTGAAAGAGGAGAGTGAAAAATCTGGCTTAAAACTCAACATTCAAAAAACTAAGATCACGGCATCTGGTCCCATCACTTACGGCAAATAGATGGGGATAAAAGTGGAAATGGTGACAGATTTCGTTTTCTTGGGCTCCAGAATCATTGCAGACAGTGACTGTGGCCATGAAATTAAAAGATGCTTGCTCCTTGGAAGAAAAGCTATGACAAACCTAAATAGCATATTAAAAAGCAGAGACATCACTTTGCCAACAAAAGTCCGTCTAATCAAAGCTATGGTTTTTCCATTAGTCATGTATACATATGAGAGTTGGACCATAAAGAAGGCTGAGTGCCAAAGAATGGATGGTTTCGAACTGGTGTTGGAGAAGACTCTTGAGAGTACCTTGAACAGCAAGGAGATTCCTAAAGGAAATCAACCCTGAATAGTCATTGGAAGGACTGATGCTGAAGCTGCTTTGGCCACCTCATGCCAAGAGCTGACTCACTGGAAAAGAGCCTGATGTTGGGAAAGATTGAGGGAAAGAGGAGAAGGGAACAACAGAGGATGAGATGTTTGGTTGTTATCACTGACTCAATGGACATGAGTTTGAGCAAACTTACGAAGGACAGGGAAGCCTGACGTGCTGTATTTCATGGGTTCACAAAGATTCGCACATGATTTAGCAACTGAACAACAATAACAACCTGAAGAAGCAAATATTAAATTTTAGGAACTGCATGTTTAATGGGTTATTAAGTTGATTTTGAAACTCCAGAGTGTAACCTACCTCTGCCTTTCCCACCTCACTCTCCTATAAAGAAAATCTCTCTGCTTTATTTTTCTCTATAGCATTTATCACCAGTTGAAATATTAATTTTAACACATTTATCTAGGATATGAGCTCGAGAGAGTGTTTGTCTTTGTCTCTTTTCCTGTGTATTTAGCACCTAAAATAACACTTGGAATGTGCCAGGTGTTTAATACTTTGTAAAATCAATGAATATTTGAAAAAAAATTACATTATGCTTAAAACATCAAAGCTAAAAATCAGTTGAACAGTTTTTATGTTCAAATGTAGATGACCAATAATTAAAGAACACTGAAGAAATTACCACACAGTCACATAAATACACGTGTTAGAACACATGATGTGTCCAAAATTTTGATATTCTGAAAATAATGTTTTCCTAGGTCAGAAACATGTCTAACTCCTCAGGTTTAGGACTATTTTTAGTAAAATCACAGTGCATTGTAATGTTTGCTAATGTGTGCTTTATTTCAAATACTTAAAAAAGAAAATATGTACAGAAATTAAAGACCTAGGGTTACAGAGGATAACAAGTTGAATATAATAAAGCAGTGTAGTGCTGACATTTAAAAAATCTCTTAGGATTCAAAAATGCATAAATTCATGAACAGCATGAACATATTTATTTATTTATTGGTTGTTTACTTGTTAGATATTTAATATTAAGCTGCTGAAGAGAGATTGGAGAAACTGAGGAATGAGAGAAATACCAAAAAGTTGATACATTCATATGTTTTGATTAATATAAAAGGGTAAAAGACAAAATAGGCTAAAGAGTTGTCCTCAAATATGATGTTATATTATGCGAAAAAGCACTAATCAGCTGTCCTCTACCACATAAAAATAATTTTAATGGAACATCAAGACATTAAAGCTAATACCTTTTAGAAAGTGAAAGTCGCTTAATCGTGTCCAACTCTTTGTGACCCCATGGACTGCACAGGCCAGAATACTAGAGTGGGTAGCCTTTCCCTTATCTAGCGGATCTTCCCTACCTAGGGATCGAACCCAGGACTCCTGCGTTGCAGACAGATTCTTTACCAGCTGAGCCTACAGAGAAGCCCAAGAATTCTGGGTAGCCTATCCCTTCTCCAGCAGATCTTCCCAACATAGGAATTGAACCAAGGTCTCCTGCATTGCAGGCAAATTCTTTACCAACTGAGCTATCAGGGAAGCAATAACTTTTAAGTTGTGATTAAATGTTAGACAGGTTGATGTAAGAGCCTGTGGCGGCTTCTTGTTGATATTTTACCAGAGGACAATTTTTTTTTCTGGTTAGTTTGCATTCAGGGATATTCAAGTTTGGGCAATAAGCTAAAATCTTTTGAGATACTTTTCAGTTCTAGGAGAAAATGGGATGTTTGGTAAAGGTCCTAATATTAGAAGCTTTGAACCTACTAGACTTAATTTCCTTGGTCTTTTGAAAGAAGACCTAATATGTTAGTATGTCTCACAAAGTGATGTGAGTACACGGGTGTACCCCTGGCGGATTCATGTTGATGTATGGCAGAACCAGTACAGTATTGTGAAGTGGTTAGCCTCCAATTAAATAAATTTATATTAAAAAAAACAGAGAAAGTAACCTCAAATAAACTAAATATACAAAAAAAAAGACCTAATATGTTAGTATGTCTCACAAAGTGATTTATTTTTGCCCTGTAAATATGCTTTGGAAAGTAAAGATTAAAAATCATTTCACTTTTTGCTTTTTTTTTTTTAAGATTGTTTCAGCATATAAAACGAGGTTCTTCCACATTGAAAGCACTTCCTTTGAAGCTTCAGCAAACATCTTTTGAAAATGCATACTTTAAAGCTCAGGAAGGAATGAGAGAATTGGTAATTTTATTAATATATATTTGTTATTATATATACTTTCTATAAATATGCCATATGTTATTTTACCAAGTTTGGCCTAAGGTAGTTTATATGTAATTGTTCATAGTTAGACTAGAACAGCTATATGAATTGATTGAAATTGCTTCATTTATAGGTCAAAATTGGTTTAATAATGACAGTTTCTTTTGGTTCAACTTATATGCAGCATTTTTGTGGGAAACATGGAATTTACTGAGTTATTATGGGAGTATAAATGGCTTATTTTTTAGCTTAAAATTTTATTTCATAAGATCTGATTGAAAGCTAATTCACAACAGGTAACAATAGAAAGAAATGGATTGAGAAAAAAAGTTCTAATTGGGAAGATCAAATTATCTTTGTCTTCTCTAATGAACCTTATTATTTTCATATTTTTCTGTAGAATAATATCTTTTCTTCAAATGGCAGAAGTTGTCTTAGTGGTAGAATTTATTCATTCATATATGCCTTGATGGGTTTGTTAAAAGTATGTGAAGCAGTTACCCAAATGATTATATGTTCTACAATAGCACAAAACTGAAAAGCAGAATCGCATGAAAAAAAAAATGTGAATTTTGAAAAAGATTTCAAGAGATTACAAAAATGAGTGTAAATAATATAAAATTTACTAGAGATAACATATATGATATATTTTAAAATCAGCAGGTCATGTACAAAAAGAGAAAACACTGACCTGACAGCAGTTTATTTGGAGAAAGACTTGAGAAATTTTACATCTTGAGAGCATAATATGAACCAACATTGTAATGGCTATCAAAAAAAGCAAATTCCATCTTAGATGTCAGTAACAGAAGCAGACTGTAATGAACTAGTATATAAGAAGAACTTGAATGTTCTATTCATTTAGAGGGCAGCTGGTTTTGTTCCCAGTAAAAGTAAATCTTTAACTAAAATGTTAGAGAGTCTCTAGACCTATCTCTCATATAGAACAGGTAAAGGAGTTGACTTCCTGGGAACATCATAACTATTTTTAAACATGTCAGTGATTGCCATTTAGTAAAGGAATTAGGTCCTTACTTTTTCTTGTACCAAAAATAGAAATAGGATCAGTGACTGGCAGTTTTTTCTAAAAGTGAAAATAAACTTCTATCAATTATAGTAAGTCAAAAAAATGTTTATGGCTGTTGGAAGAGTTTAATGATTGATTGTTAAGCTAGAAGCATGTATCATTTTATCTAGTAGTATGACTTTATTAGGTTTTTTTGGTGATATCTATGATATTTTTAAAGGATAAAGAGCTATATATATTAAGTTATAATGGTAATAAGATGGTAAAACATCTTAGAATGTAATACTTGGTTGTTGGTGAGATTTTAGTCTTGCTCACATTCCTGCAGTTACTTTTTTTCTCTTCTTTTTTCTTCAAAGTGCTTTATACTTCATTGAAATGTTTGACGATTCTTATTCTGTGAGGTGTTATCAACAGCAGTCTTTCCCACTGTAGCAACTTTGGTCCTTTCTCATAATCTCTTTAACTCCATCACTATGGGATTTAAAACTGTTCACTGGCTGTTTAGATGTTGTTGTGGTATTCTTTGGTGTTAGCCTGGTTGGTTTATTTGGAATATTTAAATATTTACATTACATATTGTTTAAAAAATTCTAAAGTCCCACAGAACTGAAAACTCTGAAAGTTTGGATGAGATTTGTAATAGAAAAGCCACTTTACTGATGATGATAGCTGTGGTGTTACACTGTAGCCCTGTCTGTGAAAAGCAGGCTTTATTCGCCCTATGCAAGTCGGTGAAAGAGAATGGACTAGAGCCTCACCTCGTTAAAAAGGTATGTATGTATGAATATTTTTATTATAATCATCCTTGGATAACTTTTAAACAATTAAAGCTAGATTTTAAATATGACATTTATTAAAGAGTTGAAGATGGTTTTAATTTTTAGATTTGGAATATTGGAAAGCAGTAACTTGTAAGAGAGTATATTTATTTGTATACAGTGTCATTTTTTACATTCAGTTTAAGAGTATTTCACAAGACTGTCATTGAACTAATAAGAGTGACTTGTCATCATTCAGACCAGACCCTCTCGGATAGTATTTTTTTGGGAAAATACATGGAGATAAAAAAGCAATACATATTTTGCCTGGTGGATTATGGAGCACAACCTTGGAATCTAGTGGGGCAAGAAGTCCAAATTTTAGATATGGGAAGCTTTTAAGTTGCATGATTAGAAAGACCAGGGTCCAGTGTTGTAGAATGTTTGCTCCCGCCCCTGGTCCAACACCTCAGCACTCATGGTTTGAGAAGTTCCAGGCCTTTCCATCCTTTATTTTTACATGAAAAACCAATGATTGATCATGGCTTGATGTAACTAGCATGGTTTCCAGTGGAACTTTTTCCCCAGGTTTGATCCTTGGGTGGGGAAAATCCCCTGGAGAAGGATCTTCCCCACCCAGTGGGAAATCCCTTGGACAGAGGAGTCTGGTGAGCTACAGTCCATGGGGTTACAAAAGAGTCAGACATGACTTTGTGACTAAATAACAACAACAGCAGCATAGATAAGTTAATCAAGGGATAGAAAAGTTACATGAATGCTCAAAGCCATACTGTAAATAAAATTAAGGATGTAAGTAGTTCATTATTTCATTATTAAAACATTGACTTCTTTTTTGATTTGTATAGGTTTTAAAGAAAGTTTCTGAGACTTTTGGATATAGATGTTTAGAAGATTTCATGGCTTCTCATTTGGATTATTTGGTATTGGAATGGCTAAATCTTCAAGATCCTGAATACAGTATATCTTCTTTTCCTTTTATTTTATTAAATTACACAAACATTGAAGATTTCTATAGGTAGGTTTGCATATGGCACATATGAAAGATATTTAAAATTAGGTATTAATGATATTATGAGAATTAAGACAGCTTTTATAAATGAAAGCATATTGAAGGTTATCAGTTAACTTAGGATCTGGTCCTAGCTGTGCCAGTAAGCCAGTTACATGACTTTAGGCAAGCCACAAGAACACCCACTGGGTCTTGGTTTCTTACTGTAAAGTTTCTTACTGGAGTTATTGGAGTAGAAAATGTCAACCCTCTCCAGTATTCTTGTCTGGAAAATCCCATGGACAGAGGAGCCTGACAGGCTACAGTCTATGGGGTCTCAAAGAGTGGGACATGACTGTGTGCACACACAAGGATGTATAGAGATCTTTAAGGTCTGTTTCAGCTTTAATATTTAATAATTTTCCCTGTGAAAAATCAAAGATAAATTATTGGTGGCTGATTATTTTTGCCCTGTTTTTCTTTTCTCCTGTTTGAATGTAGGCCATTTAGTTATTTCTGTATGATTTAAAGTTTAATATACAGGTATTTATTTTGCTAACTCCCAAGTCTGAAGAGAATTTTGAAAATGGAGTGGTTTGAAACAACTAAATAATAATGCTTAAATATCAGGATATGGGAAGGCAATCTGTAATTGTTTAATAGTCCTTATTCGGAGAAGGCAATGGCAACCCAGTCCAGTACTCTTGCCTGGAAAATTCCACGGATGGAGGAGCCTGGTAGGCCACAGTCCATGCGGTAGTGAAGAGTCGGACATGACTGAGTGACTTTACTTTCATGCATTGGAGAAGGAAATGGCAACCCACTCCAGTGTTCTTGCCTGGAGAATCCCAGGGACGGGGGAGCCTGGTGGGCTGCCGTCTATAGGGTTGCACAGGGTCAGACACGACTGAAGTGACTTAGCAGCAGCAGCAGCAGCAACAATAGTCCTTATTGCTTGTTCATTTTGCCAATATCTACATTTATTCTTTGAATTTATAAATTGCTTTCACCTTTCACTATATAATAATTTTGCATAAAGATTATATAGAAGAAATAAATATAAATTCATTTTCACTTGTTTTTCATCATGCCTTTAGGGTGATAATACTCTTAATATCTCTGGTTTTTTTAGTGTGACTATTTAAAATTTACTTAACTTCATGTCTTTATTTATAGAGTAAGAATGCTTAATGATCTAGATAAAGTGATGCTCTAAGCTTATTAAACCATTTTATTTATTTTATTTATTTTTTTGCCCACACCACATGACTCAAGGAATCTTTACTTTCCTGACTAGGGATTGAACCCATGGTGGAAGCATTGGAGTCCACTGGAACACCAGGAATTTCAAAACCATTCTGTTATTTTAAGGACCATATTATAAAGTTTTACTTTGAAAAGTTATATTTTTAATGTATGTTTTTAATTTTTATATTTTTAGGTCTTGTTATAAAATTTTGATTCCACCTCTAGTGATTAGAAGTCATTTTGATGAAGTAAAGTTAATTGCTAATCAAATTCAAGAGGATTGGAAAAGTCTTCTGACAGACTCCTTTCCAAAGATTCTTGTAAATATTCTTCCATACTTTGCTTATGAGGGTACAGAAGACAGTGGGATGGCACAGCAAAGAGAGACTGCTACCAAAGTCTATGATATGCTTAAAGATGAAAGCTTATTAGGAAAACAGGTATGACTTCAATATTTACAATACCTTTTTTCCCATAGTTGATCTGAGGTGTAACTTCAGGCTATTCATCACTTATGCAATTAAATTTAATATTTTATGATAATCACTATCTCACATAGGCAATCCATTAATTTTTTTGTTATTGTACAGTGTTGTCTCCTCTTGATTGGTTTTTAAATGTTTTTAATCAGGAATTTTCTTTTTAACTTTGGAAAATTTTACCACATTTTCCTTGTAAAATATCATTTTCATTGGCAGTAATACATGAATACAAACTGGTTATTAAATTCAAGCAATGCTGAACAAGGTATAGAAAATCTTCACTTTCTCTTGACTATCATTTAGCCCTTCATTTTTGAAGGAAGAGTACAATCCCATGTTCCCATTCTCTGCTTTTTCCATGGCATTTACTACCTTCAAATATATGATGTAGCTTACTTATGAATTATGTTCATTGGTTTTTATCAACCTTCTCCACTATAAGTACTTGTAAAGGTCGGATTTTTCTTCTTTTTTCTGATGTATCCCAACTATCTAGTATATATCAAGTACTCATTATTTGATGAAAGGTGGAGTCAAGTTAAAAAGGACCTAACAGCTTGTTTCTTTTATAGTAATTTATACATATCTACAATTATTTGAGGCAACTTATATTCAGATACATATATAAACTTTTTAAAGTGAAAGAAAATTGGTCTCTCCACTTTTTAACATAAGCAAAGGAAGACTAACAAAGCTTGGTCAATGTTACTATTACAATTGGATAAACTTCATCAGACTCTTTTTTCATTGCCTAGTTATCTGTGACCAGCAAGTCTCTTAGTTGCTTAGGTGGGCTATTCCTATTCAGAGCTGGTTGTAAGTCTGTAGGCTGGAGGAAGATGGTGAGCAGTGGTGCTCCCTCCCTAAAAGGCAGTTGGAACAGAATGTTGGCTTGCCAAAGGGTATGGAATTAATGAGAGGCAGTCTGCTTCCAGACCCTTTCACCCAATCTTCCAGCTTAGACTTCTGAGCAGATCTACTCTTATATGTATTCAAATCAAAAGAAAGCAATTTTGAGTCAGAATAAGTCTAGATGGGAAATGTGATTACATTAAACCCTGATTAAAACACTAGTCTCAAGAACAAAGAGAGCTAAAAATCAAAAATAATTTCTTAGTTTCTTTGTTAAAGACATAAATTTTTATTTGTCTCAGTTTCATTTAGCATCATTGTTTTAAGTTAATTTTTTTCTCTGTTTCTCTAATATGCAGTTTATCTAAATCAATCCAGATTCTTTTTTCTGTGGATAAGTGATGGTACCACTGTTATCAATCTTTCAGTCTTCTATAACTGTCAGGTGTTGAATGCCTAAAATATATAGTTATGAGATTGTTTATGTATACCTAGATATCTGAATTTTTTTGAATTATTTTTATGTACCTTTAGCTTAAACGTTAGAGATTTACTTGTAAGAAAATTATATAAAATTAAGGAAGTCAAGTTGTCACCTATGTGCAGGGAAACTCACTAATTTTTCCTCTGATATTAATCAGACTTTGCCAGTTTGTCTTACTAATTCCAGATATACTGGAAATAGGGCTGGATTTTTAAAAGGGCTGAAACCTTGGAATTGATGATATGATGTAACTAATGTTATGTTACAGGGAAAGGCTAAGATCTTTACATTAGATTTCTGTTGTGCCACATTCTGGAATATTTTTGCTGTTAGGAAGGGTTTCCAAATCTCTGTGTGGAAAAGGTAAAGATAGTAAATTAGCCCATTTGCCTTTTGGTTTAAAGCACTGTAATTCATTACTTGGAGAGCTAACAAAAAACACCTTTTAAGACTTTATAGTTCTCATTCATTTGGCTGAGGTGTAATGTCATACACCCACTCTTTTTATTTAGAGAACTTATGCCTTTTGTGACGCTGCCTGTAGCAAGAAGTGGGTGATGAAGAGTCTGTTCCTGTCCAGGAGGATTTTTACCTAGTATTAATGACATGGGAAATAGATGGGGAAACAGTGTCAGACTTTTTTGGGGGGGGCTCAAAAATCACTGCAGATGGTGACTGCAGCCATGAAATTAAAAGACGCTTACTCCTTGAAAGAAAAGTTATGACCAACCTAGATAGCATAGTCAAAAGCAGAGACATTACTTTGCCGACTAAGGTCCGTCTAGTCAAGGCTATGGTTTTTCCAGTAGTCATGTATGGATGTGCGAGTTGGACTGTGAAGAAGGCTGAGCGCTGAAGAATTGATGCGTTTGAACTGTGGTGTTGGAGAAGACTCTTGAGAGTCCCTTGGACTGCAAGGAGATCCAGCCAGTCCATTCTGAAGGAGATCAGCCCTGGGAATTTCTTTGGAAGGACTGATGCTAAAGCTGAAACTCCAGTACTTTGGCCACCTCATGCTGGAGCTGGAAAAGACTCATTGGAAAAGACTCTGATGCTGGGAGGGATTGGGGGCAGGAGGAGAAGGGGACGACAGAGGATGAGATGGCTGGATGGCATCACGGACTCATGGACGTGAATCTGAGTGAACCCTGGGTGTTGGTGATGGACAGGGAGGCCTGGCGTGCTGCGCTTCATGGGGTCGCACAGAGTCGGACACGACTGAGTGACTGAACTGAACTGAATGACGTGGGTAGCAGCTAGCCTCAGAATTTGGGAAATCAATGAAGTTGGAATCTGGAGGAAAGATATGCAGGGAACAAAGGGTTGATAATTGCCAGTCACTGGGAATCCTTACTAGCAAAGTTCTCTAAGATAGTGTTCTCAAATAAAGGTAAAATGCAGATTGATGAGCGGTATAGGTCAGTGGGGAATTTGGTTGGCAGGAAAGTGATTAGGTTGAGGAATTTCAAGCTAGACCTGAAGCCTTACTCATTAAAGTGATTCTTTAAAATTAAATGAAAAAGGTGGGTTAAGAGAGTCTTGTTTGATATGATCTCCCTATTTTCCTTTGAGTCTGTAGGTTGGGTGCATAGCAGAAAAAAGTGCTAGTTGCATGTCTTGCGGATCTTAGATCTTTGATAACTATTTCCTTCTGTAATCACTGAATAATTTTGGAAATGAGACAATAACGTGAACCCCTTAAACTAGCTGACTTAAAGATCACAGACAGGAAAACTTAAATATATTTTATTTTGTATCCTTGCAGATTGATCATTTATTCATTAGTAATTTACCAGAGATCGTAGTGGAGTTATTGATGACGTTACATGAACCAGCAACTTCTGGTGCCAGCCAAAGCACTGACCCCTGTGACTTCTCAGGGTATGGATATTTTTAATTTAGAGGATTAGCTGCAATTTCAGAAGGTCCTTGGGAAGTTTATTAGTTGACACCTTCAAATGTCTATTTCAGTTATTAGACATGTACTGTGCTTTTAAATTGTTTCTTTTAAAATAGTTACCTTTGAATTGAAGTTATCTGCTGTACTGTAGCCTCTTCATAGTAACTGCTCTTTTAATTACCACTTTGTTTGCAAATTCAGTAACCTTTTTATTCTCAGTCTTTTTGTAATATTTGAGCATTGTGCCATCTCCTATCTCATGAAATTTTCTTCTTCATGACCCATTATTCTTTGTTCTCTTCTCCTTATCTGTGACTTGGCTTTCTGTATCACCATTTTTTAAAAAAGCATTCTCCTTTGCTAGTGGAATCTTACTATATTGCAATTTCATTTGCGGGTAAAACCTACTTGTTGTTTATGAATGGTAGAGTTATCCATATACATTGTTATTCATTTACCTTGATTGTAAGGTACTTGAAAACATCCTTAACTTTTTTTATATGCTATACAATACTAAGGATGTAAAACAGTAATAATACCTATTAAAATACTTCTGCATGTGTAATTTCATTTGGTGTAGTATTTGATTGCTGTCTTGAATGTTATTTTGTTTACGGGTATACCCATGGCTGATTCATGTCAATGTATGGCAAAAACCATCACAATATTGTAGAGTAATTATCCTCCAATTAAAATAAATAATTTAATTTTAAAAGATATTATTGAGTTTAAAGTACTAGAATAGAGCTTTAATTCATACCTTCAGTAAAGTGATAACTAGGTCTTTTTTTTATAACTGCTGTTAACTTTATAAACGATTTTTTAAGCAAATTATTGACTACCTCCTAGAAAGTTATTTAGGTATTCTGATTGATGTATATAGACTGTAATATGTCATTTGTGATTTTATTAAAAGTCTAGTTTTCACCTAGAGAATAACTAAAATTTGGGGTTATTATAATCTAAATTTTTCTTTTGAATTTTCACTGACCTATCAAAAAAATGTTTTTTTCTTGATAGTTTTATTCTGAAAATGATGACTGATTTTTTTCTATAACTCTTAGGGATTTGGATCCTGCTCCTAATCCACCTCATTTTCCATCACATGTGATTAAAGCGACATTTGCCTATATCAGCAATTGCCATAAAACCAAGCTTAAAAGCATTTTAGAAATTCTTTCCAAAAGCCCTGTAAGTATACTTTACTAGTATAACACCTAAAGAGAGAATTCCATCTTTTTCAGCTAGAAAATCTGTTTAAGTACATTTTATTTTTATTTTTTCGTTAAGTATAAGTACATTTTGTTTTATTATTTTTTTTTAATAAGTACATTTTAAAAAGAAAAAAGTAAACAAATGGAAAATTTACTTGAATAAATTAAGAAAAACACTCATTTACAAGTTTATATCTTGGTATTTTACTTGTCAGTATTGAAATATGTCACATATGAGGGCTGAATTTCATCATTTTAGTCAGGTTGGCTCAGGAAGTGTGTATATATGTATTTTTTTAAGAATATACTACTAAATATTGTTTACTATCTGAAAATGAAATAAACTGACAAGTTTTTTAAAATTTAAGATAGTAATTTTCTTAGAGTGATATTTTGCATTTGATATCAAAACTCCAAGCAAAATTCTGAAATTTAGAATTCTGTAATCTGAATATAAAAATGTATGTATTATGTCTGAGTATATGTGGTTAGGCAAGGTTTTACTAAATGTATCTTTATTTTCTAGGATTCCTATCAGAAAATTCTTCTAGCCATATGTGAGCAAGCAGCTGAGACAAATAATGTTTACAAAAGGCACAGGATTATTAAAATATATCACCTGTTTGTTAGTTTATTAATGAACGATATAAAGAGTGGCTTAGGAGGAGCTTGGGCCTTTGTTCTTCGAGATGTTATTTATACTTTGATTCACTATATCAACCAAAGGTAAATGATATATTTAGACCAATATATAAGAAGCTTTTCTACCCTCATCTTAATTAAAAACTTATATGCTTCTACAAGGTAGAAGCCAGAGTATTATTTTCTGAATTTTGCTATATATATATATATATATATATATATTACATTTTACAAAGTGAATCACTACTTCTCCAGCTCTCAGTTCAGTTCAGTTCAGTTCAGTCGCTCAGTCGTCTCCGACTCTTTGCGACCCCATGAAGCGCAGCACGCCAGGCCTCCCTGTCCATCACCAACTCCCAGAGTTCACTCAAACTCAGTCCATCAAGTTGGTGATGCCATCCAGCCGTCTCATCCTCTGTTTCCCCCTTCTCCTCCTGCCCCCAATCCCTCCCAGCATCAGAGTCTTTTCCAGTGAGTCAACTCTTCGCATGAGGTGGCCAAAGTGCTGGAGTTTCAGCTTTAGCATATTCCTTCCCAAAAAATCCCAGGGCTGATCTCCTTCAGAATGGACTGGTTGGATCTCCTTGCAGTCCAAGGGACTCTCAAGAGTCTTCTCCAACACCACAATTCAAAAGCATCAATTCTTCGGCGCTGAGCTTTCTTCACAGTCCAACTCTCACATCCTTGCATGACCACTGGAAAAACCATAGCCTTGACTAGACGGACCTTTGTTGGCAAAGTAATGTCTCTGCTTTTTCAATATGCTATCTAGGTTGGTCATAACTTTTTTTCTAAGGAGTAAGAGTCTTTTAATTTCATGGCTGCAGTGATTTTGGAGCCCAAAAAATAAAGTCTGACACTGTTTCCACTGTTTCCCCATCTATTTCCCATGAAGTGATGGGACCGGTTGCCATGATCTTCGTTTTCTGAATGTTGAGCTTTAAGCCAGTTTTTTCACTCTCCTTTCACTTTCATCAAGAGGCTTTTTAGCTCCTCTTCACTTTCTGCTATAAAGGTGGTGTCATCTGCATATCTGAGGGTTATTGATATTTCTCCTGGCAATCTTGATTCCAGCCTGTGCTTCTTCCAGCCCAGCGTTTCCCATGATGTACTCTGCATATAAGTTAAATAAGCAGGGTTTCAATATACAGCCTTGACGTACTCTTTTTCCTATTTGAATCCAGGCTGTTGTTTCATGTCCAGTTTTAACTGTTGCTTCCTGACCTGCATATAGGTTTCTCAAGAGGCAGGTTAGGTGGTCTGGTATTCCCATCTCTTTCGGAATTTTCCACAGCTCTAGAAGTCTTTAAATATTAAAAGTCTTCTCTTTAACATTTTAAATATGCTAATTTTACATGGCCATAAATACATGTTACCATAGCAGTTCTGCTCACCACTTTCAGTGTGTGGTAAGGGGAAGGAAGGGGGATTCCCAATGCACACCCAGGGTATTCTTCAGACATCACCTGGTACTCGCCTGTACATAGTGTCAGATCCCACAGATTAAGAGTTCAGTCCTACAAGACTACCCTCTCTCCAACCTCATCAGACTTCAGTTGAAAACTATAGACTGGAGGTTTCAATAACCCCCTTCCTTGCGTTTGATTATTTTGCTAGAGTGGCTCACAGAACTTAAGAAACCTATTTACTCACTAGATTGCTGGTTTATTACAAAAAGAAATAACTCAGGAACAGCCAGATGGAAGAGATAAATAGGGCAAAGCATGGGGAAAGGGCATGGAGCTTAAGTGGTATCTCCAGTCACTTCATTCTCCCCATACCTGCAAATGTTCACCAACCCAGAAGCTCCATAAACCCCATCCTTTTGGGTGTTAACAGAGGAATCATCAGCCATTGGTGACTGATGGAAGGGAAAGTCCTTCTCGATCAGAGAGGTGGAACAGAAACAACCATCTAATTATAGGGTTGGTTCTCTTGGCAACCAGCCCACATCCTTAGAGGCTTCCTCAAAGATACTTCATCAACATAACAGAAGACTTGTTTATTGCTCTCATCACAGGAAATTCCACAAGTTTTAGGGACTCTGCCAGATGTAGGGACAATGACCAAATATATATTTCTTATCATAAATCACAGTATCACTATAGATTTGGGGATGTATGTTCTTTTTAGCATCTCTATACTTTCTATTGGTTTTAATAATTATTCTATTGTTTTCTTATTAGTAGATAACATTGTAATCAAATAAATTTAAACCCTCAAAGCATATGAAGATATCTATTTCCATTTTGTTTTCTCATAATCTTTTTTGCTTTTTAAAAATATAATTTTAATTTTAAGTCATATGTATGTGTGTGTGGAGAAGGCTATGGCACCCTACTCCAGTACTCTTGCCTGGAAAATTCCACAGACTGAGGAGCCTGGTGGGCTGCAGTCCATGGGGTCGCGAAGAGTTGAACATGACTGAGCAAATTCACTTTCACTTTTCATTTTCATGCATTGGAGAAGGAAATAGCAACCCACTCCAGTGTTCTTGCCTAGAGAATCCCAGGGACGGAGGAGCCTGGTGGGCTGCCGTCTCTGGGGTCACACAGAGTCGAACACGACTGAAGCAACTTAGCAGCAGCACAGCAGTATGTGTGTGTACTTTAAGTCATTCAGTCTCTTTCCTTTTTTTTAGGTTTTATTATGGTGTTAAAATATATAACATCAAATTTCTCATTTTTAACTATATTTTAAATATTCAATTTAGTGCTATTAGTTATGTTCATGGTATGCTATTAATTTTTATTTCTGTCATTGCAGTTTCTAAATACAACTTATTTATTACCTCAAATAGAACCTTTCTACTCATTAAGCAATAACCACACAGTTCCTTTTCCCTATAGCCCTTATAGCTTCTAATCTACTTCCTGTCTTTTTAAAATTTCCTTGTTTTAGGTATTTTATATAAGCAGAATCATAATTTCTTTGCCCTTTCCTGTAGGCTTGTTTCACTTAGCATATCTTCAGTGTTTATCCAGCATCATGCTTTCTTGTGGCTAAATAACATTCCATTGGGCTTCCCTGGTGGCTCAGATGATAAAGAATCCTCCTTCTATGTGGGAGACCTGAGTTTGATCCCTGGGTTGGGAAGATCCCCTAAAGGAGGGCATGGCAACCCACTCCAGGATTCTTGCCTGGAGAATCCCCATGGACAGAGGAGCCTGGTGGGCTACAGTCCACACGATTGCAAAGAGTTGGACACAACTGAGTGACTAAGCACAACAACATTGGATATATGACACTTTTTTTTTATTCATTCATCTCATGATGAAAACTTGGATTGTTTCATAGGCATGAAGTGGTATCTCATTGCATTTTCCTGCTAACTACTAAGGAATATCTTTTCATGAGCTTATTGATGATTTGTATGCCTTCTTTGGAGAAATGTCCATTTAAATCCTTTGCCCATTTTAAAAATTGGATTGTCTCTCAAATCAAAAACCGATTTGAGAGAATAGCATTGAAGCATGTATATTAGCATATGTGAAATAGATCACCAGTCCAAGTTCAGTGCATGCAACATGCAGTCAAAGCTGGTGCACCAGGACAACCCAGAGGGATGGGATGGGAAGGGAAGTGGGAGGGGGGTTTGGGATGAGGGACAATACAATAAAAATAGAGAAAAAAAATTGGATTATCTTTCTGTTGTTGAGCTGTAGGAGTTATTTATATTTTCTGGGCTTGAACTCAGTATGTGATTTGCAAATATATTCTGGATATTGAATTCATATGTGATTTGCAGGTAGTTTTTCCCATCCTATAAAATTTTCACTTTCCTGATAATGTCTTTTGATGAGCAAATATTTTTAATTTTGGTAAGGTCTGATTTATCTTATTTTTCTTTCATTTCATGTGTTTTTGGTATTGTAGGTAAGAATGCATTGGCAAATCTAAGGTCATGGAGATTTACCCTTAGAGTTTATTCTAAGAGTTTTATGATTTTAGCTCTTAGATTTAGGTTGTTGATTCATTTTAATTTTTATAAATAATGTGAGTTAAGGGTTCAGTCTCATTCTTTTGCATGTGGAAATCTAGTTGTCCCAGCACTATTCATTAAACACTATTCTTTCACCCTTGTCAAAAATCAGTTAGCCATTGATGTATGGGTTTATTTCTGGATTCTCAGTTCTATTCCATTGGTCTTGCCTTGTGCCAGTACCATGCTGTGTTGCTTCTTGTTGTTCAGTTGCTAAGTCATGTCCAGTTGTTTTCACCTTAGGGACTACAGCATGCCAGGCTCCCCTGTCCTTCACTATCTCCCAGAGTTTGCTCAGACTCATGTCCATTGAGTCAGTGATGCTATCGAAATATCTCATCCTCTGTAGCCCTCTTCTCCTCCTGCCTTCAATCTTTCCCAGCTTCGGGGTCTTTTCCAGTGAGTCGGCTCTTCACATCAGGTGGCCGAAGTACTGGAGCTTCAGCTTCAGCATCAGTCCTTCCAATGAATATTCAGGGTTGATTTCCTTTAGGAATGACTGTGTTGCTTACTGTAGCTGTATAGTAACTTTTGAAATCAGGAAGTGTGAGTCCTCCAATTTTCTTCTTCTGTTTCAAATTGTTTTGACTCTTTGGATACCTTGCAATTCCATATGAATTTGTTGACCAGTTTTTCCATTTATGCAAAAAACGTGCTGGAATTTAGATGGATATTGCATTCAGTATGTGACTATTTTAGATAGTGTTAATATTTCAACAGTTTGTCTTCCAGTCCATGAATACAGGATGTTTTTCCATTTACTTGGGTTTAATTTCTTTCATCCATGCTATGTAATTTTCAGTGTATAGGCGATTCACATCCTTGGTTAAATTTATTCCTAGATGTTTAATTATTTTAGGTGCTATTGCAAATGGCAACCCACTCTAGTAGTCTTGCCTGGAGAATCCCATAGACAGAGGAGCCTGGTGGGCTGCAGTCCATGGGGTCACAAAGAATCGGACATGACTGAGTGACTGTCACTTCACTTCTGCTCCATCTAGAACTAAGGACCAGGACCCCACATTAGAAATGAGGTCTGAAGTTTTCATGAATGCTGCCAGGCTGGGGACGATGTGGGGCAAGGACAAGCAAAATCACCGCAAAGCTTTCCTAGTTTTTAAGTTTCCTTTTCCTTGATTCAGTGATTGCTTGATTGTTGCCGTTTCACAGAGTTCTAACAAAGTTCATACACTTTGCTCGTTTTTCAGTATTTCTGTCATGGGACCTTGGAGCTGCCCACTCTATCATTTTCTTGGTTTCTCTTCTGTTTTTGGAATTTAAACATCTAATTTTAAAGAATTAGATGTGAAACTAACTTTTATGTTATGCCACATCAGAATTAGAGCTGTTGAACAATAATGACCTTTGAACAAGTTGATATCAAAGTAGTGTCCTGTAACTGATTGTTTTTTCCCCCACGTTAGGCCTTCTCATTTCATGGATGTGTCATTACGTACCTTCTCCCTTTGTTGTGACCTATTAAGCCGGGTTTGCCACACAGCGGTAACTTACTGTAAGGATGCTTTAGAAAGTCATCTTCATGTTATTGTTGGTACACTTATACCCCTTGTGGATGATCAGATGGAAGTTCAGGAACAGGTAATTGCCCAAATCATGTTCAAAATGATATTTGAAATATATTGATAAAGTATTCTTGGAAAGAACTAGTTGTTTCACGTTTACTTGGTGTAATCAGTAATTTTAGTGAAAATAGTCTTTGAAAAATGATGGGGAAAACATTCTCAATGAATTAATCCTTGTAATCTTTGTTATATAGTACCTAGTAATTTTGATCTAATAAATAACCTGATTTCTTTCTTACTTATATTGAAATATAGAGGTAGTCAAAACTAGGGATCCAGTTCACACTACTCTGATGGTGTAAGAGATATTATATGAAATGCTTCAGTAATATTGACAACCGTGTTCCTCAGTGTCCATCCTATAGTAAAGGCCCTATATGTTTGTTGAATTATTTGAAAGCCCAGCAACTATAGTAGCTAGGTGCCTTAGTAGTGATTAGAACATTTTATCTAAACCAGGTTAATAGAGTTTGTATCATTTATTACAGTCGGTGTATTTTACTTTAACATAGAATTAATCCATTTCTCTTGATTTTTTCTTTTTTAATTATGTTTAGGTGTTGGACTTGTTGAAATTCTTAGTGATTGATAACAAGGATAATGAAAATCTGTATATGACAATTAAACTTTTAGATCCTTTTCCTGACCACGTTGTCTTTAAGGATTTGCGTATTACTCAGCAGAAAATCAAATACAGTAGAGGACCCTTTTCACTTTTGGAGGTAATAATTATTCTGTCATCTTGCTATTTTGTATTAGAGAGGATAGTAATACTTTCTGGAAGTCTGTAATCCTCTCAGGAAAAACTGGTCTTTTTAAAAAATTGTAATTAAAAAAGCATAACCTGACATCTGTCCTGCTAACAGATAAAAGGTCCGATGCTATAAAGAGCAATATTGCATAGGAACCTGGAATGTCAGGTCCATGAATCAAGGCAAAATTGGAAGTGGTCATGCAGGAGATGGCAAGAGTGAACATCAACATTCTAGGAATCAGCGAACTAAAATGGACTGGAATCGGTGAATTTAACTCAGATGACCATTATATCTACTACTGCAGGCAGGAATCCCTTAGAAGAAATGGAGTAGCCATCAAGGTCAACAAAAGAGTCCGAAATGCAGTACTTGGATGCAGTCTCAAAAACGACAGAATGATCTCAGTTCGTTTCCTAGGTAAACCATTCAGTATTACAGTAATCCAAGTCTATGCCCCAACCAGTAACACTGAAGAAGCTGAAGTTGAATGGTTCTATGAAGACCTACAAGACCTTTTAGAACTAATACCCAAAAAAGATGTCCTTATCATTATACGGGACTGGAATACAAAAGTTGGAAGTCAAGAAATACCTGGAGTAACAGGCAAATTTGACCTTGGAATACAGAATGAAGCAGGGCAAAGACTGATAGAGTTTTGCCAAGAAACTGCACTGGTCATAGCAAGCACCCTCCTCCAACAACATAAGAGAAGACTCTATACATGGACATCACCAGATGTTCAACACCGAAATCAGATTGATTATATTCTTTGTGGTGGAAGATGGAGAAGCTCTATACAGTCAACAAAAACAAGACCAGGAGCTGACTGTGGCTCAGATGATGAACTCCTTATTTGCCAAATTCAGACTGAAATTGAAAAAAGTAGGGAAAACCACTAGACCATTCAGGTATGACCTAAATCAAATCCCTTATGATTATATAGTAGAAGTGACAAATAGACTTAAGGGACTAGATCTGATAGAGTCCCTGACGAACTATGGACTGAGGTTCATACATTGTACAGGAGGCAGGGTTCAAGACCATCCTCGTGGAAAAGAAATGCAAAAAAGCAAAATGGCTGTCTGGGGAGGCCTTACAAATAGCTGTGAAAAGAAGAGAAGCAAAAAGCCAAGGAGAAAAGGAAAGATATAAGCATCTGAATGCAGAGTTCCAGAGAATAGCAAGAAGAGATAAGAAAGCCTTCCTTAGCGATCAGTGCAAAGAAATAGAGGAAAACAACAGAATGGGAAAGACTAGAGATCTCTTCAAGAATATTAGACATACCAAGGGAACATTTCATGCAAAGATGGGCTCGATAAAGGACAGAAATGGTATGGACCTAACAGAAGCAGAAGATATTAAGAAGAGGTGGCAAGAATACACAGAAGAACTGTACAAAAAAGATCTTCATGACCAAGATAATCACGATGGTGTGATCAGTCACCTACAGCCAGACATCCTGGAATGTGAAGTCAAGTGGGCCTTAGAAAGCATCACTACGAACAAAGCTGGTGAAGGTGATGGCATTCCAGTTGAGCTATTTCCAATCCTGAAAGATGATGCTGTGAAAGTGCTGCACACAATATGCCAGCAAATCTGGAAAACTCAGCAGTGGCCACAGGACTGGAAAAGGTCAGTTTTCATTCCAATCCCAAAAAAGGCAATGCCAAAGAATGCTCAAACTACTGCACAGTTGCACTCATCTCACACGCTAGTAAAGTAATGCTCAAAATTTTCCAAGCCAGGCTTCAGCAATACGTGAACCGTAAACTTCCAGATGTTCAAGCTGGGTTTAGAAAAGGCAGAGGAACCAGAGATCAAATTGCCAACATCCGCTGGATCCTGGAAAAAGCAAGAGAGTTCCAGAAAAACATCTATTTCTGCTTTATTGACTATGCCAAAGCCTTTGACTGTGTGGATCACAATCAACTGTGGAAAATTCTTCCAGAGATGGGAATACCAGGCCACCTAACCTGCCTCTTGAGAAACCTATATGCAGATCAGGAAGCAACAGTTAGAACTGGACATGAAACAACAGCCTGGATTCAAATAGGAAAAGGAGTACGCCAAGGCTGTATATTGTCACCCTGCTTATTTAACTTATATGCAGAGTACATCATGAGAAACACTGGGCTGGAAGAAGCACAAGCTGGAATCAGATTGCTGGGAGAAGTATCAATAAGCTCAGATATGCAGATGACACCACCCTTATGGCAGAAAGTGAAGAGGAACTAAAGAGTCTCTTGATGAAAGTGAAAGTGGAAAGTGAAAAAGTTGGCTTAAAGCTCAACATTCAGAAAATGAAGATGATGGCATCTGGTCCCATCACTTCATGGGAAATAGATGGGGAAACAGTGGAAACAGTGTCAGACTTTATTTTGGGGGGGCTCCAAAATCACTACCCTTGGTGATTGCAGCCATGAAATTAGAAAACGCTTACTCCTTGGAAGGAAAGTTACGACAAACCTATATAGCATATTGAAAAGCAGAGACATTACTGTGTCAAGAAAGGTCCATTTAGTCAAGGCTGTGGTTTTTCCTGTGGTCATGTATGGATGTGAGAGTTGGACTGTGAAGAAAGCTGAGCACCGAAGAATTAATGCTTTTTAACTGTGATGTTGGAGAAGACTCTTGAGAGTCCCTTGGACTGCAAGGATATCCAACCAGTCCATTCTGAAGGAGATCAGCCCTGGGATTTTTTTGGAAGGAATATATTGAAGCTGAATCTCCAGTACTTTGGCCACCTCATGCGAAGAGTTGAAAAGACTCTGATGCTGGGAGGGATTGGGGGCAGGAGGAGAAGGGGACGACCAAGGATGAGATGGCTGGATGGCATCATGGACTCGATGGACGTGAGTCTGAGTGAACTCCGGGAGTTGGTGACAGGGAGGCCTGGCATGCTGTGATTCATGGGGTTGCAAAGAATCGGAGACGACTGAGCAACTGAACTGAACTCAACAGAGAAAAAACTGAATTTTTAAATATACTCTTGCTTTGCAGTAAAAGTATAAATATCAAAGTTTCTTGGTAAAGATCTGAATTTAAGTATTAAAGAAGTATAATATAAAATATCCTTGATGAAATATACACAGAAGATTCATTAATATCTTAAAATTACCATCTGATCCTCTGAAGGAAAATATAATGCTTGAATTAGAGATGGTATGTAACTTTTTGAAGAGTTTTTCAGGTTTTAATCTTGTTTAACCCTTATAAATTTCAAAAGTATGTTCAGTTTTCCTTATAAATGTTACTATAATTTTACTCTATATTTGACTATAATCAATATGAAAATATAGTTAAATATATTGAAACATAAAACTAGAATTGTAGTGATAAATAAATACAAGTTTAAGTTTTTCCCTCTGAGTATGCTGTAATAATCTTAAACTCTATTTTATCATGAGAGAGTCTATTAGAATTTAAATGATTAAAACACTAAGATTTGAAGTGAAATAAGTAACTTACTTCCACCTTGTTTGGTAGTAACAGTGATAGTAATCAGTGTCTGTGGATGGCATTAACTGATTTTTAGAAATTTTATTTTACAGACTCAACCAATATATGTCAAAAGCAAGTTACATTTTTAGCTGATTTTCTCTTTTAGGAAATTAATCATTTTCTCTCAGTAAGTGCTTATGATGCACTTCCATTAACAAGGCTTGAAGGATTGAAGGATCTTCGAAGACAACTAGAGCAACATAAAGATCAGATGATGGATCTTATGAGAGCATCTCAGGGTACTCATTTTAATGACTTGGGTTATTTTTATGTTTCTTTTTGAAAGAATCTCTTACAATTTGCTCTTGGTTTAATTGCCACAGATTTAGTTCAGACCCTAATCACTTCTCATCTAGTTATGAAAGAGTTTCTAAGTTGTATCCTTTCCTTGAATTACTCCCATTTTATCCATCCTTTGGACCTGTGCCGGAATGTCCATGTTTATTCTGCCACTTAAAAAAATGTTAACAATTTGCTGCTGCCGAAAAGAATAATTTGAGTTCTTTAAAGGGAGGCATGCAAGATAATCTCTCTCTGCCTACTACCCCAGTTTATTTAAATAAAAGAAACATTTCATTTTAAGCATCTTAGCCATGTATGTGTTTTGTTTGTATGTATGTATGTATGTGTCTGTTTTGTATCTACACACATATTTGTATATGAGTTTCTAGCGTTTTTTTTTAAACTTAAGAAAACTTCCATTTTTAAGTTGATTTGATTTTAGTTTTTAGGTTACTATAGTACTGCACTTGGTGGAAATATTTTCTACTTATGTTTTGATTTTCATCATCCTGTGTTCATTAACTTCTTATTTCTATTCTGTGAATTTTGTCCTCAGTACTTTTAAAAATTAATTTTGTTTTGACCATCTGAATTCTGAGTTTCTAGAATATTTGTTCTTGAGGTATATAAATGTATATACATGTATATATATATATATGAAACATGAACTTTCTCTTTGTATATCTAATTTTTGTGTATTTGGGTATTTTATTGATTCATACCAATGTAGCTAATAGTTGTTTATAGCTACTTAAATTTAAATGACTTAAAATTTAGTAAAATTTAAAGTTCAACTTCTTTGTTGTACTAGCACATGTCAGGTTCTCAGTAGTAACATGTGGCTTGTGGCTGTCATTGGACAGCATGGACTATAGACCATTATCATCATTGCAGAAAATTCTATCGGACAGGGCTGGTCTATTCTAAATGCAAGAGGGTAAAAAACGAGGCATTCTCCCAAGGTTCCTTCTAGTTTAATGGTGAATAATTTTAGTGTTTCTAAGTGTGATTTTGCTAAAGGTATTGATTTCTCTGTACAATTTTGTTAAGACATTTTTCTCTTTCTCACTGCCAAATATTGCTGCCAAATGTTTCTACATGATTCTATTGAAGAAGAAAGTTCGGATACATTCATTTACTTTGTATTTTTGAAGTGCCCATAATGTAAAATCTTCATTGAAGTTTTCTAGTCACACAATGTAATATATGAACATATTATAAAGAAAAGTGTTGTCTCCACCATAACTTAAACTAATTTTTTCAAAACTGCTTCTAGATAACCCTCAGGATGGCATAATGGTGAAGCTAGTTGTCAGCTTGTTGCAGTTATCCAAGATGGCAGTAAACCACACTGGTGAAAGAGAAGTTTTAGGTAAGCTATTTGGCTTAGTGAATATGAGTTTTTTTGTTTGAGTGGTTATCTTCATAGCATTTTAAAAATCAGTAAAATTTGTTGTCTGAAATACTGGGGAAATGTGAGGTGCTAGTTAGATTTCTGTTTAGTTCAAGTATCCTTAAGCAGCCCTCCTTTCATATTTTCCTTCCTTAGACATTCATATAAAGTAAAAAGTTAGTGATTAATTGCCTAGCTATTAATTTTAAAATGGCTTGTACATATTTGCTGGAGAGGGGAATGGCAAACACTTCATTATTCTTGACTTGAGAACCCACTGAACAGAATGAAAAAGCAAAAAGGTATGACACTGATAGATGAACTTCCCAGGTCAGTAGGTGCCCAGTATGCTACTAGACAAGAATGGAGAAATAGCTCCAGAAAGAATGAACAGCCTGAGCCAAAGCGAAAACAACACCCAGTTATGGATGTGACTGGTGATGAAAGTAAAGTCTGATGCTGTAAAGAACAATATTGCATTGGAACCTGGAATGTTAGGTCCATGAATCAAGGTATATTGGAAGTGGTCAAACAAGAGATGGCAACAGTGAACATCGGCATTTTAAGAACCAGTAAACTAAAATGCACTGGAATGGGTGAATTTAATTTGGATGACCATTTTATCTACTATGGGCAAGAATCCCTTAGAAGAAATGGAGTAGCCCTCATAGTCAACAGGGTTTCCCTTGTGGCTAACCTGTAAAGAATCCACCTGCAATGCGGGAGACCTGGGTTCAATCTCTGCATTGGAAAGATCCCCTGGAGAAGGGAGAGGCTACCCACTGCAGTATTCTGTCCTGGAGAATTCCATGGACTATACAGTCCATGGGGTTGCAAAGAATTGGACATGACTGAGTGACTTTGTCACACGCTAGTAAAGTAATGCTCAAAAGTCTCCAAGCCAGGCTTCACCAATACGTGAACCGTGAACTTCCAGATGTTCAAGCTGGTTTTAGAAAAGGCAGAGGAGCCAGAGATCAAATTGCCAACATCCACTGGATCATGGAAAAAGGAAGAGAGTTCCAGAAAAACATCTATTTCTGCTTTATTGACTATGCCAAAGCCTTTGACTCTGTGGATCACAATCAACTGTGGAAAATTCTTCCAGAGATGGGAATACCAGACCACCTGACCTGCCTCTTGAGAAACCTATATGCAGGTCAGGAAGCATCGGTTAGAACTGGACATGGAATAACAGCCTGGTTCCAAATAGGAAAAGGAGTACGTCAAGGCTGTATATTGTCACCCTGCTTATTTAACTTATATGCAGAGTACATCATGAGAAACACTGGGCTGGAAGAAGCACAAGCTGGAATCAAGATTGCCAGGAGAAGTATCAATAAGCTCAGATATGCAGATGACACCACCCTTATGGCAGAAAGTGAAGAGGAACTAAAGAGTCTCTTGATGAAAGTGAAAGTGGGAAGTGAAAAAGTTGGCTTAAAGCTCAAGATTCAGAAAACAAAGATGATGGCATCTGGTCCCATCACTTCATGGGAAATAGATGGGGAAACAGTGGAAACAGTGTCAGACTTTATTTTGGGGGGCTCCAAAATCACTGCAGATGGTGACTGCAGCCATGAAATTAGAAAACGCTTACTCCTTGGAAGAAAAGTTATGACCAACCTAGATAGCATATTGAAAAGCAGAGACATTACTTTGCTGACTAAGGTCCATGTAGTCGAGGCTATGGTTTTTCCAGTGGTCATGTATGGATGTGAGAGTTGGACTATGAAGAAAGCTGAGCACCAAAGAATTGATGCTTATGAACTGTGGTGTTGGAGAAGACTCTTGAGAGTCCCTTGGACTGCAAGGAGATCCAGCCAGTCCATTCTGAAGGAGATAAGCCCTAGGATTTCTTTGGAGGGAGTGGTGCTGAAGCTGAAACTCCACTACTTTGGCCACCTCATGCGAAGAGTTGATTCATTGGAAAAGACTGTGATGCTGGGAGGGATTGGGGATGGGAGGAGAAGGAGACGACAGAGGATGAGATGGCTGATGGCATCACTGACTCGATGGACATGAGTCTGAGTGAACTCCGGGAGTTGGTGATGGACAAGGAGGCCTGGCATGCTGTGATTCCTGGGGTCGCAAAGAGTCAGACACAACTGAGTAACTGAACTGAACTGAGTGACTTTCACTTTCACTCATAGTCAACAAAGAGTCCGAAATGCTGTACTTGGGTGTAGTCTCAAAAGTGACAGAATTGATCTCTTTTCATTTCCAAGTCAAACTATTTCATATCACAGCAATCCAAGTCTATGCCCCAACTACTAATGCCAAAGAAACTGAGGTTGAATGGCTATGAAGACCTAGAAGACCTTCTAGAACTAACACCCAAAAAAGATGTTCTTTTCATCATAAGGGACTGGAATGCAAAAGTAGGAAGTCAAGAGATACCTGGAGTAACAGGCAAGTTTGGCCTTGGAATACAAAATGAAGCAGGGCGAAGGCTAACAGAGTTTTGTGAAGAGAATGCACTGATCATAGCAAGTACCGTCTTCAGCAATACAAGAGACGACTCTACACATGGACATCACCAGATGGTCAATACTGAAATCAGATTGATTATATTTTTTGCAGTAGAAGATGGAGAAGCTCTATACAGTCAGCAAAAAAGAAGACCAGGAGCTGACTGTGGTTCAGATCATAACTCCTTATTGCAAAATTCAGACTTAAATTGAAAATGTATAGGAAAGCTACTATCAGAAAGATAATAAGCAGATTCAGCAAAATTGCAGTGTACAAGATCAACATGCAGACAATAATTTTTTAACATATTTTATTAAATACCATAATGACAGGGGAAGAACATGAGGTAGCCCTCTGGCATCCTGAAAATATCTATCTTCATTTGGGTAGTGAGAATATAGATGGAAAGAAAATATATGTGCCTGCATGTATATGTGAATTTTCACTGAACTGAGTGTGTAAGATTTATGGACTTTATGTAATACCTCAGTTAAAAGTGGATACATACAGTGGCTATTGAAGAAGGAAATGGCAACCCACTCCAGTATTCTTGCCTGGAGAATCCCTTTGATGGAGGGCTGCTGTCCATGGGGTCGCACAGAGTCAGACATGACTGAAGCAATTTAGCATGCATGCATGCACAGTGGCTGTATTTAGACTTCCCTTAGTATCTACATTTTACTAGTTAATCTATCTCTTGAATATGATTTTATAGGGGAAAATATTACCCACATGGATAATATGTAAAGGAAATAATACAGTATTTTGTAGCTTCTTTAATCTATTCAACATCTATGAGGAAACACTTACATGTTAAAGGATGACAAAACCATATTTTTGAAAGTAGAAAATTTCTGTTTTATATGTGATCTCTTAGCTATAACTTTACTGACTTGAAATTTCTATATGTAGAGGCTGTTGGAAGCTGCTTGGGAGAAGTGGGTCCTATAGATTTCTCTACAATAGCTATACAACATAGTAAAGATACATCTTATACCAAGGCTCTTGAGTTATTTGAAGATAAAGAACTTCAGTGGACCTTCGTAGTGCTGACTTACCTGAATAATACTCTGGTAGAAGATTGGTGAGTATTTAATGATACCTTGTATCTGATAGCACTTCCTCAATTTGACATTCAAGATTGACCTCATATAAATTAACATTTCCAATAACTAAATAATAATAACAACTTTATCCTTTAAGTTGCCATACTTTTGGTCTTAGATATTTAGTCAAAATCATTGTATTTTTACTAATTCACATAGTTACTAAAACCCTGTGTGCCAGGTGCTTATTATCATGATGTATATACTATACAAGGTGCATGTTAAATTTTAGTGAGAGTGAAATTTAAAGTTGCTCACTCCTGTCTTACTCTTTGCAATTGCATGGAATTTTCCAGGCCAGAATACTAGAGTGGGTAGCTGTTCCCTTCTCCAGGGAATCTTCCCAACCGAGGGATCGAACCCAGGTCTCCTGCATTGCAGGCAGATTCTTTACCAGCTGAGCCACCAGGGACGGGTAGACTAGACAAATAAATAGTGCAAAACTACCAAGTGGTTCTACAGAAAGCATTAGGATAGGGGAATATAAATGGTGGTATTTGGGGCACTTGTCAAAATCAAATCTCAGCTAGACGTTTTGATCCTTTTTTAAAAAAAGTTTTATCTTATATTGAAGTATAATGGATTATACCAGGGCTTCTCTGGTGGCTCCAAGGTTAAAGTGTCTGCCTCCAATGCGGGAGACCCTTGTTCGATCCCTGGGTTGGGAAGATCCCCTGGAGAAGGAAATGGTAAACCACTCCAGTATTCTTGCATGGAGAATCCCATGGACGGCAAAGCCTGGTAGACTACAGTCCACGGGGTCGCAGAGAGTCGGATACGACTGAGTGACTTCACTTTCACCTTCATGATGGATTAACAATTTTGTGATAGTTTCAGGTGGACAGCAAAGGGACTCGGCTATATTATATCCATTCTCTCCCAAACTCACCTTCCATCCAGGCTGCCATATAACATTGAGCAGAGTTCCCTGTGCTTTATATACAGTAGATCCTTGTTGGTTATCCACTTTAAATATAGTAGTGTGTATGTGTCAGTCCTAAACTCCCTATCTCTCTCCTTCATCCTTCCCCCTTGACAACCATAAATTCCTTCTCCAAGGCTGTGAGTCTGTTTCTGTTTTATAAATAAGTTAATTTGTATCCTTTTAAAATAAGTCATAGGTGGGAATTATAACTCCAAAGGCTTTAAGCTAATCAGACAGGGCTTTCTTTTTCCCATTAATGCTCAATATGAAACAAAATGGTAACAGTTAGTATAATTTCAGCTTGCTGATTACCAGATTACTTTTACTTTCTCGTCCCCTCCCCATTTATCTATTTGCAGTTATCTATTTATTATTTACAGACCCTTGAACAATGTGAGGGTAAGAATGTTTGCTTAGTGGAAAATTCATGTATACTTACAGTTGGGGCTCTCTATCCATGGTTCTGTATCTGAGGAGTCAACCAGCTGCAGATGGTATAGTATTTACTATTGAAAAAAACTGTATAAGTGAATCTATACAGTTCAAACCCTTGTTGTTCAAAGGTCAAATGGATTTATTTTTGATATATTTGATTTATTGTTGATATATTTTATCACCACCATTTTTGGGGACTGGGTTCAAATGATTTTTGCCCACAATTGGGCATGTTTCTAAGGTGAATAGGGCTTCCCAGGTGGCCCAGTGGTAAAGAATCCACCTGCCAATGCAGGAGAAGCGCGTTCGATCCCTGGGTCAGGAAGATCCCCTGGAGAAGGAAATGACAACCCACTCCAGTCTTCCTGCCTGGGAAATCCTGTGGACAGAGGAGCCTGGTGGGCTACAGTCCATGGAGTTGCAAGGAGTTGGACATGACTGAGCAGGCATGTACTCCCATACTATGGTAAAAAGGTATTTTGCATCTGTTTCCCTGTAACACCCTCTCCTTCTCTTGGGGAATAAATGATTGGCAATAATGTCTACTTGCTATGTTTTCATTGTTGATTTTAAGGACATGTATCTTTCTCTTTTATTGTTGTTACAGTGAAAGGGCTGGCATGGTTTCCTTCCCGACATTTTGTTAGAAAAATTTTCAAGCATACAGCAAAATTGAAAGAATTTTGCAGTAAATACCCATATAACTACCACCTAGATTTTTACTATATTCTACCATTATTATCCTTATTTTATCACATTTAGCCATTCTTCTATTCATTTTTTAATTCATCTCATTCTAAACAATGTATTTCAAAGTGTATCTGATAAAGATTTTGAAGAGATTTTCCACAGAAAATTTGCAAGCTTTGTGTTTCACTTGTTACACAGAAATTTGCAATTGATTTTTCAGAAAAAGGTGCACAAAAATACTAGTGTGACTTAAACTTGAGAACCACAGGGAATAGGTACAGTTTGTTTTTCCTGTCTTTTTTGTAAGAGGAAAAAAATCATTACATGTTTGAGGGACCTCAGGTATACAAAGGGATGTTGACTAAGGAATTCACAGAATCATGGAAGGCTTCTGTGAGGAAATGTCATTTAGTGGAACTGAGTATTCAGGAATTAACTGGAAGATGATTAGGAATAAAACATTCCAGGCAGGGAATAGCTAGAGTGAAAAGAAGCTTCCTGTGTTTGGGGATCAGAAAAAGCCTGGTGTGGAAGAAGATGACGTTAAATGAAATTAGAAAGGTCTGATTAATAAATTTGGATTTTATTTGAAATACATAAGCTATGGAGTTTTAAGCAGAGTAGTTATGATGCAACTAATCCTTTTACTGTGACTTTTATATGGCAAATGGCTTGTGATAGGGCAAAAATGGAAATAGGAAGCCTGATTATGAAACTGTTGCAGTAGTGCAGAGGAAGGGTGGCAGAAGGCAGGCTTCCCTGCTGGCTCAAACGGTAAAGAATTTGCTTGCAATGCGAGAGACCCAGGTTCGATCCCTAGGTCAGGAAGATCCTCTGGAGAAGGAAATGGCAACCCACTCCAGTATCTTTGCCAGGAGAATTCCATGGACAAAGGAGCCTGATGGGCTACACTCCATGGTGTCAAAGAGTTGGATGAGACTTTCACTTCACTTTCAGTGAAGATGAAATGGAACCTGGGGATATTTTTAACACAGAGCAGCAGGACCTGCTGATGAATTTGGAGGAGACAGAGAAAGATAACAGAATGAAGGATGAGTCAAGTTTAGGGTTTATGCTTCTGTGTCTTAAATTGAGACTCCTAAAGGGACTTAAGCCTTTACTTGGTAGCTCATTATCACATATAGTATAAGGTTTAAGACATTTTATGTCAGCTATCATATTTTCAGTACTGTTGTATTACAGTCCCCTTTTTCTTAATTTTTTGAAAAAGAGAAGGACCTTTTCACTTACTGTTTGTTTAAAATTGTTCTAGACATAATGTTATCATTTGTAGGGAAATTCCATTCTCTGTTACACCAAATTATTTGTTTCTCATAGAGAAAATGTTATCAAAATATTTTTTTGTGGGTGATTAGTATTCTGTCATTCTCATTCCTCATTAGTCAGTGTTATTTTCAAGTATTTCTTTTTATGAGACTTTTTAATTTATAATAAGTCATAAACTTTCTTGAGTGAATGAAAGGAATTGCTGTTACAGTAATTAGTAATTCAGGTTTACTAAAGGAATATTAAAAATTGCTTTGGTAATTGTTTGATGTTACCCAATTTTATAGGTGTAAAATTTCCTAATAAATGCAAAGGTTTCCTAATATAATTTAAGGTTTTAATTTTTTCATAAGGAGTTGCTTCACATTCATTAAGATTAATATTGATATACTTTGTGACATTTGAATTATATGTGTTTTTCAGTGTCAAAGTGCGAGCGGCAGCTGTTACCTGTTTGAAAAGCATTTTAACCACAAAAACTGGACATGGTTTCTGGGATATTTATAAGGCAACAACTGATCCCATGCTGATCTATCTACAGCCTTTTAGAACATCAAGAAAAAAGGTCTCTCAAATAATGTTTATTGAATATCCACTATATCTAGAACAGTTCTATTTGCTGTGGGCTGTGAATGTCATATTGCTTAATTATGCTTACACTTAATGTTTTTTGGAAATAATTTCAACTATAGTTTGAACCCAAGAGGTTTGTATTTTTAGTTACGGCAGTGTGGAAAAGCTGGGAGAGGTAGCCTAGAGAAATTATCATTGATTTGGGGGCGCATAGGAGGAGTTCTTAATGACAGGCTTTTTTTTTCAAGGAATGGGAAACCCCTTTCTTTGACCAGATACAAGCCATTGCTCCTGGTATAGTTTATAGGTATTGTGATAATAAGTTAATGTGAAATTTAAGATGACCTAGATTTCTCCCTTTTTCATGTTGATGTCAGACATAACAAGGTTCCACTGAAAGGACTCTATGAAAGAGACTTAAGAACTCTTCAGTTCAGTTCAGTTCAGTTCAGTCGCTCACTCGTGTCTGACTCTTTGCGACCCCATGAATCACAGCACGCCAGGCCTCCCTGTCCATCATCAACTCCCGGAGTTCACTCAGACTCACATCCATCGAGTCGGTGATGCCATCAGCCATCTCATCCTCTGTTGTCCCCTTCTCTTCTTGCCCCCAGTCCCTCCCAGCATCAGTCTTTTCCAGTGAGTCAACTCTTCGCATGAGGTGGCCAAAGTACTGGAGTTTCAGCTTCAGCAGCATTCCCTCCAAAGAAATCCCAGGGCTGATCTCCTTCCAAATGGACTGGTTGGATCTCCTTGCAGTCCAAGGGACTCTCAGGAGTCTTCTCCAACACCACAGTTCAAAAGCATCAATTCTTTGGTGCTCAGCCTTCTTCACAGTCCAACTCTCACATCCATACATGACTACTGGAAAAACCATAGCCTCGACTAGATGGACCTTAGTCAGCAAAGTAATGTCTCAGCATTTGAATATGCTGTTTAGGTTGGTCATAACTTTTCTTCCAAGGAGTAAGCATCTTTTAATTTTCTTTTTTAATCTAAGCATTTTTCTTTAATATTTTCTTTTCATAAAGCAACTGAGAAATATGCCATTGAGTTTTCACCAATTTAACTTCAGTAACATAATGTATCATAAATATAATTTTGGTCTTAATGAAATTATTGGCAGTATAAACTTATTAATCAGTCCTGAAATTATAAATTATAAAAGTGTAAGGAACATTATCAATTATAAACTATTATAAAGGAAATCAGTCCTGAATAGTCATCGAAAGGACTGATGCTGAAGCTGAAGCTCCAGTACTTGGATGTGAAGAACTGACTCATTAGAACAGACCTTGATGCTGGGAAAGATTGAAGGCAGGAGGAGAAGGGGACGACAGGTTGAGATGGTTTGATGGCATCACCAACTCAATGGACATGAGTCTGGGCAAGTTCCAGGAGTTGGTGATGAACAGGGAGGTCTGGTGTGCTACAGTTCATGGGGTTGCAAAGAGTCAGACACGACTAAGGAACTGAACTGAACTGAACTGAATACTGTAACCTGTAAAACATTGCAGTTTTAAGATTTTCAAATTTCATTTCATCCTGAAATCAGTTCTGTATGGTAGATTTGGACTGGTTACATATATAAGGCAGAGAGTCTGTGATTCAACATACCGCTAATAAATTGAGAGTAGAAGTTTCCTCCTGTTTAGATCAGTAAATTTTCAACAGATTCTACCTTTCATAAGCATAATTGTATTTTAATTTTTAAAAGTAACTGATGCCTCTAGATTTAGTTTTAACTATATTTAATTTTATTTGGAAACATGTTTATTTATGCCTAGATATTTGTTTGGCATAAGAAAGATAAAATGTGTTTCTGGTTACTGTATTTACATTTTCTGATCACTTTTTTCTAGTTTTTAGAAGTACCAAGTCTTGACAAAGAAAGTCCTTTAGAAGGCTTGGATGATACAAGCTTGTGGATTCCTCAAAGTGAAAATCATGACATTTGGTTAAAGACACTGACTTGTGCTTTTTTGAATAGTGGTGGCACAAAAAGTGAAGTCCTTCAGTTATTAAAGCCAATGTGTGAGGTAAGATTAGTCTGACTCATACCCTTTCTACTTCTGTTTTTTTAATTTGAGCTTTCTCATCATAATTTTCTTTGCTTGTCCCATTCCATTTTGCTTTTTTGTTCATGTTCATGGCCTATATATAAAAAAAGAGTTCTGTGTACTGCACATCCCCTTCATGCAAAATAACTTATACTCAGCTGTTGTGAACCCATTCAACAGAGCATCTTTTTATATAGGACTTTTCAGCTGTGAAGTAGCTACATTGCAGATAAGTTCTAAGGGGGTGTCATAAATAACATGTTACTAATGATAGTTAAAATACAGATGATTAGAAATTATTTGTGTTAACCAAAGGTCTGTTCTAACTTTTTAAATTTACTTCTATTGAGGTCATTGTCATTAACTTTCTGTGATTTTTTTTTTATTGAAATATTATTGGTTTACAATGTTGTGTTGATTTCTGCTGTACAGCAAAGTGAACCAGTTATACATGTACCCACTCTTTTTTAGATTCTTTTCCCATATGAGTCTTAAAAGAGTATTAAAAAGAGTTCCCTGTTTTATACAATAGATCCTTATTAGTTATCTGTTTTATATATAGTAGTGTGTGTATGTCAGTCACAGTTTCCCAGTTTATACCCACCCCCTATCCTGGAACCATAAATTATATTCTACATCTGACTCTGTGACCCTGTTTCTATTTTGTAAATAAGTCCATGTGTGCCATTTTTTTAGATTCTAAATAAAAGCTATGATATTTACCTTTCTCTGACTAAAGTCACTCAGTCTAACAATCTTTGGGTCCCTCCAGGTTGCTGCAAATATCATTATTTTGTTCTTTTTATGGCCAGGTATATATGTACCACATCTTCTTTATCCATTCCTTTGTTGATAGACACATAGGTTGCTTCCATTTCCTGGCTGTTGGAAATAATGCTGCAGTGAACGTTGGGGTACCTGTGTTGTTTTGAATTATGGTTTTCTCTGGATAAATATGTCCAGGAGTGGGCTTGCAGGATCATATGGTAGCTCTATTTTTAGTTTTTTAAGGAACCTCCATACTATTCTCCATATTGACTATACCAACTTATATTCTCCCAATAGTGTAGGAGGCCGCACTTATTGTTTGTACAGTTTTTGATGATGGCCATCTGACTGACTGAGGTGATACCTCATTGTAGTCTTGATTTGCATTTCTCTAATAATTGGTGATGTTAGGCATCTTTTCTTTTGCTTTTTGTCATGTCTTTGGTGTGTCTTTGGAGAAATATCTATTTAGATCTTCCATCCAGTTTTTTATTTATTTATTTATTTTTTTCCCTGATACTGAGTTGCATGAGCTGTTTGTACATTTTGGAGAGGAGTCCCTTGTCTCTTGCTTGATTTGCAAAGATTTTCTCCCATTATGTGGGTTTGTCTTTTCATTTCATTTATGGTTTCCTTTGCTGTGCAAAAGCTTCTAAGTTTAATTAGGTCCCCTTTGTTTATTTTTATTTTCATTGCTTTAGGAGGTGAATCAAAAAAGATTTTTCTTTGATTTATGTCAGAGTGTTCTGCCTATGTTTTCCTCTACAGTTTTATAATATCTGGCCTTACATTTAAGTCTTTAATCCATTTTGAGTTTATTTTTGTAGATGGTGTTAACAGGTGTTCCAATTTCATTCTTTTACATGTAGTTGTCCAGTTTTCCCAGTACCACTTATTGAAGAGACTGTCTTTTCTCCATTGTATATTCTTGCCTCCTTTGTCATAGATTAGGGGACCATATGTGCATGGCATTGTCTCTGGGCTTTCTATCCTGTACTGATAATGTATATTTCTGTTTTTCTGCCAGTATCGTATTGTCTTGATTACTGTAGCTTTGTAGTATATTCTGAAGTCAGGAAGCCCATTTCCTCCAGCTCCATTTTTCTTTCTCAAGATTGCTTTGGTTATTCAGGGTCTTTTGTCTCTCCATAGAAATTGTAAAAATTTTTTCTAGATCTGGTTAAATGCCATTGGTAGTTTAATAGGGTTGCAGTGAATCTATAGATTGCATTGGGTAGATATAGTGATTTTTACAACATTGATTCTTCCAGTCCAGGAATGTGGTATATCTTTCCATCTATTTGTTTCATCTTTGATTTCTTTCGATAGTGTTTTATAGTTTACTGAGTACAGGTCTTTTGCCTCCTAGGTAGGTATATTCCTAGGTATTTTATTTTATTTTTTCCCTTGGCCACTCTATGAGCCTTGTGAGTTCCCCAACTAGGGATTGAACCCATGCCCCCTGTGTTGGGAGGCATTGGACCACCAGGGAAATCCTATTTTATTTTTTTAATGCAGTGGTAAATGGGACTTTTTCTTTGATTTCTCTTTCTGGTCTTTCATTGTTAGTGTATAGGAATGCAAGAAATTTCTGTGTATTAACTTTGTATCTTGAAACTTTACCAAATTCATTGAATAACTCTAGAAGTTTCTGGTAGCACATTTAGGGTTTTCTATGTATAGTATCATATCATCTGCAAACAGTGACTGTTTCACCTCTTCTTTTCCAATTTGGATTTCTTTTATTTCTTATTTTTTTCTCTGCTTGCCATGGCTAGGACTTCCAAAACTATGCTGAATAAAAATGGTGAGAGTAGACATCTTGTTTCTGATCTTAGAGAAAATGTTTTCAGTTTTTCACTGTTGAGTGTGATGTTAGTTTTGGTTTTGTCATACATGGCCTTTATTAGGTTGAGGTAGGTTCCCTCTATTCCTGCTTTCTGGAGAGTTTTTTTGTTTTGTTTTTTAAATCATAAATGGGTGTCAAAAGCTTTTTCTGCATCAAATCTGTGACATGCTTTCTTTGTTATTGTTGTTCAGTCACTGAGTCAGTTCTTTGCAACCCCATGAACTGCAACACACCAGTCTTCCCTTTTCTTCACTGTCTCCTGCAGTTTGCTCAGACTCATGTCCATTGAGTTGATGATTCCATCCAACCATCTCATCCTCTGTCCTTCCTTCTCCTCCTGCCCTCAATCTTTCCCGGTAATAAGGTCTTTTCTAATGAGTTGACTTTTCACATCAGATGGCCAAAGTATTGGTGCTTCAGCTTTAGCATCAGTATTTCAAATGGATATTCGGGGTTGATTTCTTTTAGGGTTGACTGTTTTAATCTCCTTGTTGTCCAAGGGTCTCTCCAGAGACTACTCCAGCATCACAATTCAAAAGCATCAATTTTTTGGTGTTCAGACTTCCTTATGGTCCAGTTCTCGCTTTGATTATATGGACCTTTGTCAGCAAAGTGATGTCTCTGCTTTTTAATATGCTGTCTAGGTTTTTCATAGCTTTTCTTCCAAGGGGCAGGCATCTTTCATGACGGCAGTCACCGTCCGCAGTGATTTGGGAGCCAAAGAAAATAAAGTCTGTCACAGTTTCCATTTTTTCCCCATCTGTTTGCCATGAAGTGATGGGATTGGATGCCATGATTTTTTTCATCCTATTGTTTTCCTCTGTTTCTCTGCGTTGATCGCTGAGGAAGGCTTTCTTATCTCTTCTTGCTATTCTTGAAATTCTTCATTCAGATGTGTATATCTTTCCTTTTCTCCTTTGTCTTTTGCTTGTCTTTTTTCTCAGCTATTTGTAAGACCTCCTCAGATAACCATTTTACCTATTTGCATTTCTTTTTCTTGGAGGTGGTTTTGATCACTGCCTCCTATACAATGTCACGAACCTCTGTCCATAGTTCTTGAGGCACAGTACCTATCAGATCTAATCTCTTGAATCTATTTGTCACTTCCACTGTATAATCATAATGCATTTGATTTAGGTCATACTTGAATGGCCTAGTGTTTTTCCCTACCTTTTTCAATTTAAGTCTGAGTTTTGCAATAAGGAGTTCATGATCTGAGCCACAGTCAGCTCCAAAATTAGGGTTTATTAAAAATGTAAACTTTTAAACATGACTGTTAGAGTTCTTCATTCTGTGTAGAAAAAGTGCTAAAATTCTATTTTCAGCTTTTTCTCTTAAATGTTGATCCTCATTTTCCCCTTTGTCAAATCTGTTATTAGTAACACTTTTCGTATATCAAATATTTTTTACAATGGTCACGTAGTATTATATTTGTAAGCAATACCCTATTTCATTATATGCAAATAGCTTCGACTGGAAATGAACTATTTCGGTGTTATATATATGTTCTATATGGATGTTCCGGGTTAGTTTGATTAAAAAAAAACACTACCTCGTACATATTTTTTTGTACATTTTTTGTAGTATATGGAGTTCGTGGCTTATGTCATTAACAGGGAATGAATATTTTAAGTAAAATGTTTTTACTCAAAACTATTGACTGGATGTGTTTGTATATTTTAGGTGAAAACTGACTTTTGTCAGACTGTGCTTCCATATTTGATTCATGATATTCTACTACAAGATACAGATGAATCATGGAGAAATCTCCTTTCTACACACATTCAGGGATTTTTCACTAGCTGTTTCAAACACTCTTCACAAACAAGCCGATCTACAACCCCTGCAAATTTGGATTCAGGTATTCTGTTAAATTTCTCAACTTTATACTGTTAAAGTCTCAGTTCTAGAGAAAGATATTGTTTGAGTCCCATCAAGGCACTTTGTAGGCTTAATCTCATAACCTCTAAACATCTATTCTGCCATCTGTAAAATGGAGATAAAAGTTGTAACAAGTTTTCGATGAAATATTGTGTGTAAAACACCTAGGATAATACTTAATGCATAGTACCCTCTCATTAAATATAGACTAGTATTAATGGAGCAACTGATTGAGTATTTACTGCATATTAAACACTGTGCTTGTTGCTGGCAGAATTACTTATAGTTCTGTGATCTGGGATTACTATAATTAACATTTGGCATATACATTAGTTTTTTTAAAGAAAAATTGGACTGTGTTTTACTTAAACTTTTGTAACTTACCCTCCTTCCGCGCTGTTGTATAAGAAGTATTTCCCATGCTGAGAGCTTATTGCAGGAGAAGTTAAACCAAGAATTGAATACACATGGGCTTCCTTGATGGCTCAATGGTAAAGAATCTGCCTGCCAATGCAAGAGATGTGAATTTGATCCCTGGGTTGGGAAGATTCCCTGGAAAAGCAAATGGCAACACACTCCAGTATTCTTGTCTGATAAATTTTATGGAGAGAGGAGCCTGGTGGGCTATAGTTCACAGTGTCGCAAAAGAGTCAGACATGACTTAGCAACTAAACAATAACATCAATACATTGTTGAGGGCTCATTGTTGGTCAGTTTTTCAAACCTAAATTTGACAAAAGGAAAAGATTTATAGATCTGTGATGTTAACTTACAGATTAATACATCCTGAATATGTATTATTAATGTATTTTATGTACAAACATAAAACTAGATTCACATACTGTACTTCAAGACCAGTACAGTTAACTAAGACTGTTTTTCATCTTTATCAGTTGTTTATGTATGTTTGTGCTATAGCCTTTCAAACATAAAACCAGGCAGTTTTATTTTATGCCAATATTTTTATTGTTGTAAATGAAACTTTAAATTTCACATGTAAAACCTACGATTGAAAAGGAAAGTATATAGATGTCTATCAAATGGTTTCTTTTCTGATGTCTATAAGTCTCACTGCCTTCATTTGAATGTCCTAGTACATCTCAAATTCAGCTGTCCAAAGGTAAATTTATCATCTTCACCTCTGTCCCCCAGCCTCCACTTTTCAATAAAGAGCAAGCAGTGGTTTAAGCCTGAAACCTTTCTCACATGTCTCATCTCATCACCAAATCCTGGGAGTTCTGTGTTATAAAATAACATTAGTTCATCTATTTTTCTTTGTCCACAGCTGCTTTCCAGCTCTGTGGTTCAATACATGAAATCTTTCAGTAAATTCTCCATGTTCGTTCTTGTTTCAGCCATCTTACTGTTGTCTGGAACACTATTCGTTCTTCCTCTCCAAATGAAACATTAGTTTTTTAGACACCATTCTTTTCTGTGAAACTCTTCTTGTTCAGAGTTCTTTTTTATATACCTCTCTGATATTCTAAACTTTATCATAGCACACATCACACTGTGTTAAGAGTCTCTTAGGCTAGTCATTGAGTTCCATTTGGTCAGAAATAGTCTTTCTTATACCATTGTATACTGAGCACCTACCTAGTACATTAAAAAGTCCTATGTAAATAGTTACTAAATCAATGAATTAGTCCTCTTCAGAAATAAATATAAATTAATTAAATTCTTAATCTTATTAAGTATATAGTTTCTTTTAAAAGAAAAAGAAATGTCATTAAATTCCATATGTTGATTCATATTTATTAAGAGCCCATTTTGTGCTAGAACCTTATAGTGTAGAGGAAGACAATTCCAGACAAAAGAGGACGCCTAAGCACACCTGTCTGGGACTGATGGGACATCTCTTTCTTTGTCAGAGTCAGAGCACTTTTTTCGATGCCATGTGGATAAAAAATCACAAAGAACGATGCTTGCTGTTGTGGACTACATGAGGAGACAGAAGAGGTAATGTGACTACTGGTTCTTGAGTTTGAGTATTTAGAAGTGTAACTTGTTATTGCTGACTGAATTTTAACATGATTATTTGAGGTAATGGCTGTTACAAGGTGCTGTATTTAATATGTGTGGTGCTTATATCTTCTTGAAATAAATCCATATGAATAAATCCATATTCAGGGTGAATATGACTTTGATTTGGTGAAATCAAAGTCAGGAACTCTACTTTTTTAAGTGGAGTATAGTTGATTTATAATATTGTGTTTCTGGTGTTCAGCAAAGTGATTCAGTTATATATATTTTTTTTTTTTCAGGTTATTTTCCATTATAAGTTATTACAAGATAAATTCCGAGACTTTGAATACTGTAGGAACTCTGAATTCTTGGAGAAGGAAATGGCAACCCACTCCAGCATTCTTGCCCAGAGAATCCCACAGACAGAGGAGCCTGGAAGGCTACTGTCCTTGGGGTCACAAAGAGTCAGACACAACTGAGCGACTGAGCACTGAATTCTAGCTCCAACTATAATAGGAACAGTGTTATCTTTGCTAAATCATTCAGTCTCTGGGGGCTTTAGTTTATTTCGTTTATAGTAATGGAAAAGGAATAGTGATTTTCCAGGTTACTTTTAGTTGCATTGCTCCTCTTTTAACTTTTTCTTTACTTTTGTCTCAAAAGTAGTTAGAATTATGTAAAAAAGTTCCTTTATTTGTCTTTATTATGAAGCACAAGTTTCTTTACTGTGTTACATGGTCCTCAAAATCTGTGATTCTATATAGTGATACTGTTTATAGCAGTGTTATTATCTTGATTCTGATAAATTGCTTTATAATTCAGTATTTTTGTTCCCATTATTTTTTTTTTTGAGATGTTTAACAATGAGTACAGGAATTGATAGAGAGGATGGTCGACAGGTTTGTACTGCTCCAGAGTTGACCAGAACTTTAAAGAAATAATGTAGTAAGCCTGTAACTTAAATAGGTAAGCATTGATGTCTCATTAGTTTGTATGGTGGTAGTGGCAGTGACTGATAAAGAGTGGGAGGGAATAGTGGGAGAAAAATAAAAAATTGGTAGTGGAATTTGGAAACATTTTTTGACCTAAATGCATTTACAGCTTAAAAATTTACTCCTCTGTATCCTCCTCATGCTTGCCATCTCATGCTTAGAAAAAGAAGTCTTTGGTCTTTCAGTGTCTGTGTTTCTGGTTAGAAAGTTACTGATTCACTATATTGTTTTATATTGAATCTTCTTGTGAGAAACCACATTCAAAACTTTAACTGGCAGCATCTCTTTTCTCAGTGTTGGGAGGCAGTTTCACCTCTGAATTATTCATTTTATATTTACCATTGAGTTAGAGAAGTATTTACTTTGGTTAGCTTTCAAGAAAATAAAATTTCTCAATATTAAGTTTTTATTCTAAATAAGGCCTTAAAGAAGATTCTTGAGAGAATATGGCTGGGACATAGAATATAGAGTAAGGACTTGAGTTCAGGTTCATGTTTCTCGGAATCAGTTCAGTTCAGTTGCTCAGTCGTGCCTGACTCTTTGTGACCCCATGGACTATAGCACACCAGGCCTCCCTGTCCATCTCAACTCCCAGAGTTTACTCAAACTCATGTCTGTTGAATCGGTGATGCCATCCTACCATCTCATCCTCTGTTGTCCCCTTCTCCTCCCACCTTCAATCTTTCCCAGCATCAGGGCCTTTTCAAATGAGTCAGCTCTTCGCATCAGGTGGCCAGAGTATTGGAGTTTCAGCTTCAACATCAATCCTTCCAATGAACACTCAGGACTGATTTCCTTTAGGACTGGTTTCTCAGAATAGCTATAGTTAAAAGTCTTGGCCACGTGATAGGTACTTTATTCATCAGCTTTATAAGCATTATTTGCTCATTACAGCTGTTCTCTGAGGTATATATTATTTCCTGGTTTTGCAAATGAAGAAACTGAGGCTTAAGAAGTTACGTTCCAAAATTCATACAGCTTATAGTAGGTAACCCAGCTGGATTTGAACTTAGCTAGAGTTTCCTGCTTTAACACCAATTTTCTTAACTACTGCCTTGTCACATCTCTATAAAATTGTTTTGAGAAAGATAATATCATCCCTTCCAATTAGGGCCTACTGTTATCACCATGGAAGATTTTTGTTAAATAACCTCAACCTAGGCAACTAGCTGAGAAGAAAAATAACTAATAGGAATGACGTGTAAATGTATCTTAGAAGGACAATATTTTCATTAAATTGATCATTTAAAACCACTTGTGTATGTATTTTTACTGTATACTGTATAGCCTATTCTTAGCCTGTGGTCCATGGATCCCTTGGTGAGGGGCAAGTATGAACCTCAAAATTTTATGGGATGATGGTCCATAGCTTTTATCAGATTTTCTAATAGGTATGTGATCCAAAAAGAGTGCTGGAACTCTATATTATCTTAGGTGTTTATTGTTATATATTGGGGATATGTGGTTTTTGGTTATTTGAATATAATTTTCTTTTTAACTAGCACTGGCTACCATTGTATTCTATATCAACATACTTTTGGTATGTAAGTTAAAGAAATGGATGTGACTATATTTAAATTTTTTCTTTAGACCTTCTTCAGGAACAGTTTTTGATGATGCTTTCTGGCTGGAGTTGAATTATCTAGAGGTTGCCAAAGTAGCTCAGTCTTGTGCTGCTCATTTTACAGCATTGCTCTATGCAGAAATCTATGCAGATAAGAAGAACTTGGATGATCAAGAGAAAAGGTAACGGGATTTGGAAGTTTTGGTTTGTAAAATTGGTGTTGAATTTGTTTCGTTAAAAGTATATATTAAAGATGTGTTTTACTTCCACTCTCCCATTTAAAAGATGATTTAAATAAGCACTTTCTACCTTTTAAGGAGAAAGATAATAAAAGTATGTTAAAGAAATAAGCAATTCTGCCCTGAACTTGAGATGTTTATTACTCAATAATTATAAAAATTATACAGATAAACTTCTGGAGGACAGAGATCATCCTTACTTTTCTCTGTATTCCCTGTAGTAATAGCATTGGGAACTTTATATAAGTGATCCATAATTATTTTTCAAATGGTTGAATGATTCCCTAATTTTAAATTAAGTTTACCACTGTTCTCTCACTTTATTCAAGATCCATTTTACTTATTGACTAGAAGTAATGTAGCCTGGTTGCTTTCTGTGACTAAATTGCTTTCATTGTTTTGGTGTCTACCTGGATTCCTACTTCTTTACTTTGCTTTTCCTCTGAGTTAGAACTCTCATAAGAGTTTAACAAGTATAATATTAGATAATAGAAAAAAGCAAAAAGTAGCCAAGAAACTTGAAGAGTAAAAAATACAGTTTACTGTCCTAATGGCCTTCCTCAAATCTTCGTTCACTTGAAATAGCTTAGTGTTTATTTTTTAAATTAATTAATTAATTTTAAATTGGAGAATAATTGCTTTACAGTAAATATTTATTTTTATGGTTAGCTTCACTTTCCCACCATGAAATCACTCATACTACAAAATTGAAATAGCAAAGAAGTGTTATATTGATGCATTTCTTATGCTTGCTACCTATAATCTCTACATTGGATTATCATTAAGCTGAAAGTAGTATGGTTTTTGGATTGTGGAAAACCAGGCACCAGAGTTCAGATCCTAGTTCAGATATGATTAATTTAGTAGACTCAGACTGGTTTGCTTAATGCTCTCATTTGTTTTAATTTCTCCTTTTCAATTAAAAACTGTTAAAAATCTACAGTGTGATCAGTATACCCTTATATATCAGTATACTTATAAACTATAGCTTAATAGAATTGGAATGTAATTTCTAGATTTTATTAAAATACCCCCCAAAATTGACAGTGTGTAGATCATATGTATAATGTGTAATTGACATGTTTGTGAACGCTTAAGACTTTACTTTGTACGAAGATAAGTAAAATGACTAAGAAATTGATTTTTGACTACCTTAGGTCTTAAAAATTTGGCAGAAACCCTGCATACTTTGTAGTAATTTTAATGTGAGTGCACCTCAGTATCTTGGTGCCATAGAATAACATTTTTTACTAATCAGGGGTGAATAACAGTTCTTATCTGAGTATAAATAAAAGCTCTTTTAACTTGAGAATAAGTGATTATATAGAATGTGGCAAATTTTTGCAAAATTGCTTGTTTAACAAGCAAAGGTGCCTGGATTTTATTTTGGTTAGCTTTAGGGGAGAAGTGCTTCTTAAATGGGACTTGCTGTTTGCTTTGACAGTCTGATTTTTTTTTTTTCAAATGCCTAATGGACAAGGGAGGGCCAACAGACATGAGGTGTATAGAAAGGGTGGTGGTGGTTTAGTCACTAAGTCATGTCCAACTCTTGCAACCCCATGGACTGTAGCCTGGCAGGCTCCTCTGTCCATGGGATTCTCCAAGCAAGAATACTGGAGTGGGTATTCCCTTTCCCATAGAAAGGGTAGGGAATGCTGATTTTCTTCAGTGACTCAGGTGAACTGAGAATTTGGTAAATCTAAAGTGAGCAGGAAAAGTATAAAAGCAAAATACAAATCAACAGTTTACAAACATATCAGGTCACAAAAGTGAATTGCTCTCTTAGGTTTCCTATTCAAGTTAGTTAATAGCAAATTGTAGACAAATCTGAGTTCTAATTCTGTCACTTATTACCTGTGGTTCTACTGGTCCACTTCCTTTTCAACACTATCAGATTTATTAAGTTTTGCCAAATTATCAAGTGTTAAGTGGTATCTCAGGTGTGGTCTTAATTTGCATGCCTGTGTTTATTAATGAGGTTAAGTAAGTAAGTGTTAAGTCACTCATTCATGTCCCACTCTTTTGAACCCCATGGACTATAGCCTGCCAGGCTCCTTAGTCTGTGGAATTCTCCAGGCAAGAATACTGGTGTGGGTAGTCATTCCCTTCTCTGGGAGATCTTCCTGACCCAGGGATCAAAACCCAGGTCTCCCACATCGCAGGCAGATTCTACCCTCTGGGCCACTAGGGAAGCCCCAGTGAGGTTAAACTTCAGATTAAATCACTGACAGAACATTTAGGAATTGAACTCAAGGGCTTCTGCTCTATTTTTAAGCTCTGTAAAAATAAGCATATTTTGGCATATTGCTTTTCCATAAATGAGACTGTGGTTAAAATGTAATTTTCATTCAAAGACCTAATACTCACAAATTCCTTTTCTATTCTAGGCTTGGTATTGTTTTCAAGTATAAATGGTTTATTATATTTTATTTGTAACCTTTGTTAGTTTTTTCTTTCAAAGTTTATGGTATACATATTAGCAAGCCTCAAAATAGTATATTCCCATTAAAAGAGATGCTCTTGTGACAAACAGAAGTCTTACATTTGAAGAAGGAAGCCAAAATACAACTATTTCCAGTTTGAGTGAAAAAAGTAAGGAAGAAACTGGGATAAGTTTACAGGTATATATTATAGACTTTATTATAAATGTTAATATTTGTTTTACACTTTAGACTATTGTTTTGTTATAAAGACTATATAGATTTGTCATTTGATTTTCAAACTGAAGTTACTTTTTGGACTGTCAAATATGTTACATTCATGGTTTGAAGCTTAGGCCTTGGATTAGGCAAATGAGTTCTATCCTTATTCCTTAGTTGTATAATCTTCCAGAAATTACTTAATCTTTTCAACTTTGAGTTCCTTTATCAGAAAGATGAAAGTACAACCACCTATCTCATAGGGTGAATTATACCATATATTTTTCTGCTACAGTACTCTGTTTATTTTCTTCATAGCACTTAACATTTATATTTTTATTTGTTTACTTCTTTATTGTATATCACATCTCAGGGCAGATTGCTTCTTCTATAAATTTTTAAATTTAAAAATTTAAATTTGTCTCTTAATTTGACCTTTCTTCCTTTAAAATGAGTTTGATCTTCTTCAGTTTGCTTGCATCTCTGATGTTCTCTTCTCTGCTTTCACTGTGTCTCCTACTTCTTAGACAAAATAGGGGACATAGATAGGAAGTGCCACCATATGACACTGTCAAACATAGAAATCTTCCTGCATCTGTCTGCTCCCATTGTAATCTTTCCTTTTGTTAAAGCGGAGGAACAGTTTATCCTGCTGTCTTTTTTTCTGTGCTTTGTTTTTCAACTGTCAAGAACTTTATGTTTTTATTGTGCCATGCTTCTTCTCAATATATTCAAACATTTCAGACTCTTCTTATTAAAAACATTTTCCTTCAAATGAACACAGAATCATTTCCCTTTTCCTTTTGTTCTCTTTAATGTGACACCCTTTTTTCTCCCTTCCCATCACAGCCAAACCTTGTGAAAGAAGGTTTCAATTTCCACTGAATAGCACCTGCTAATGTCACTCATAAACTTGATGTTACTAAGTCTAGCCCTCACCTTTCATTCAACCTCTTCCTTAATTTGACTTAACACTTAACACCATCAACTGTGCCTTACTTGAAATACATTCTGTCTGCCTTTTTGATACTGTTTTCCTGATTTTTCTCCTTCTCTATTTTGCTAGTTTATAGTTTTATCCTCTTTTCTGAGTTTTTGGAGTATCTCCTGTGCTCCAGGTACTGTGCTAGCTTCAGGACTAAATGTTCCAACACTTGTGGGCTTGATTTCATCCTTATGATAGAAACAATTTGATTAGAATGATAAACATGCCAATATCAGTTTGTGTTTAGAAAATATTTCCTGGAGCAACTACCATTAAGATATTTAAAGTGCTTGATCAATTTTCTATGCAATGTCATTTCTCTTTGTTTTTTTTCCTTTGCTTCTTTCTGTTTTGTTTTCTGTTTTCATTTTTATTTTACTGAGATTATTTTAAACAGAATCAATTCTTTCCTGAGTAAATTTTATTGCAAAGTTTGAATCATCAAACCAATTCTTTATACCACATTTTGCCAATTATTACATAGTGCAACTTTGAATTTTCTTTCAAAGAAAACCTTACAACTTTTTTTACCAAGTTCACTTTTGAAGAGTAAGACTTTGCAGAACTTCATTTTCCCATGTACAGTTTTAGCTGTTGACAGGATTGTTTGCTTTTGTTTTTATGGGCTTTTTTGCATATGTTAGAAGCATCATAGGTTGGGATTTATATCTTATCTAATTCATTAATTGTGAGCTATTCTTTTCAAGTAGTCCATAGTCATTCTGTTGTCTCAGATCAGTTTGTTGTGTTGGTAATCCATATCTTTAGTATATATTTCAATATCATTATATTTTTTACCTTTATAACATGTTATGTAATTTAAATTTGTTAAATTCATTAACTGATATTTTTTCCCTTCAATTTTTAAAAAAAATTTTTCTGTTTTTAGGATCTGCTTTTAGAAATCTACAGAAGTATAGGAGAGCCAGATAGTCTTTATGGCTGTGGTGGAGGGAAAATGTTACAACCCCTTACTAGGTATATTGCTTTTTCATAGATAATGCTATAGTAATTCTGTTATGAAAGAAGTTACATGCATATAGAACTCAAAGGCATTTAAAAACTCTTCTCTTATAGACTACGAACATATGAACATGAAGCAATGTGGGGGAAAGCCTTAGTAACATATGACCTTGAGACAACAATCTCCTCATCAACTCGTCAGGCAGGAATAATTCAGGTACTCTTTTTTTCTGCTTTAGTAAAGCACTGCTTGTGTAGTGCTCAGATTATTTCAGTATATCAGTGGACTATTTACATAACCAGATGAACTCCAAGGCTAAGACTGAAGGTTATTTTTCTTTCACTGGGATTAATACTCAGAAGGATACACAAGTAAATTGGACAAATGACTGACCTGAAAGATAGTATAGAACTGCTGCTGCTGCTGCTGCTGTTAAGTCACTTCAGTTGTGTCCAACTCTGTGCGACCCCATAGACGGCAGCCCACCAGGCTTCCCCGTCCCTGGGATTCTCCAGGCAAGAACACTGGAGTGGGTTGCCATTTCCTTCTCCAATGCATGAAAGTAAAAAGTGAAAGTGGGAGGGCATTCCTAAGATGGCTGAGGAATAGGACGAGGAGACCACTTTCTCCCCCACAAATTCATCAAAAGAACATTTAAATGCTGAGTAAATTCCACAAAACAACTTCTGAATGCCGGCAGAGGACATCAGGCACCCAGAAAAGCAGCCCATTGTCTTCGAAAGGAGGTAGGAAAAAATATAAAAGACAAAAAAAGAGATAAAAGAGGTAGGGACAGAGCTCTGTCCCAGGAAGGGAGTCTTTAAAAGAGAGAAGTTTCCAAACACCAGGAAACACTCTCCCTGCTGAATCTGTGGCGAGCCTTGGAAGCCCAGAGGGCAACATAACAGGGAGGAAAAATAAATAAATAATTAAACCCCACAGATTACAAGCCCAACGGTTACTCCCCCAGAGGAGAAGCAGCACAGACGCCTGCACCCGCCACTAGCGAGTGGGGGCTGGTCAGGGAGGCACGGGCTGCACCGCTTAGAGTAAGGACTGGACCTGAATGCCCCGAGGGCAATGTGAGGGAACTAACTTGGGCTAGCAAACCAGACTGTGGGATAGCTACCACACAAGAAGCCCTAACCTAAGACACCACCAGGCCCGCTCACAGAACAAAGGACTGAACAGAACTAGCCGGCTGCAGACCATCCCCCTCCGGTGACAGGCAGCCAGAGCCAGAAGGGGGCAATCGCAGCCCCAGAGAGACATTATCTACCAAACTGCAAGCAGGCTTCTTTGCTAACTAAGACTTCTTGGGGTTCTGGATGGTCAACATCCGCCAGAGAAGGTGCGCCGGTTGTACACCCAGAAAACCCAGTGGCAGGGATGGGGAAGGCGAAAAGTTGCAGTGACCACACTTGCCAAACACCTCATCAACCTGAGCTGCTTGGACCTGGGAAGGGCACAAAACGCAGGCCGAAGTCTGCGCCTCTGAGGACTACCGGAGTGCGTGAACCTTAGCAGCTTAGACCTGGGAGGTGCATACAGCCCAGGGCTGGCTTTGGACGGTTCCCTGCAGAGCAACCTAGAGCCTGAGCAGTGTGGGCAGGGAGGGCACACGCACCGTGAATGGGGGCAGGCCCAGTGTGGCTGAGGCACTGTGAGCACACGCCAGTGTTAGGTGTTTGCAGCGTCCCTCCCTCCCCACAGCGCGACTGAGCAAGTGAGCCTAAACCTAAAAAAAGTGTCCACCACCACCCACTTTGTGTCAGGGCGGAAATCAGACACTGAAGAGATCAGCAAACAGAAGAAGTTAAAACAGAGGGAACCACCTTGAAAGTGACAGGTGCAATAGATTAAAACCCTGTCGTTAGTACTGACTACATAGGAAAGGGCCTATAGATCTTGAGAAATATAAGCCAGACCAAGGAACTATCTGAAAATGAACTGACCCCACAATACCCACAACAACACCAGAAAAAGTCCTAGATATATTTTTACTGTTTTTATGATCATTCTTTTTTTTTAATTAAAAACAAATGTTAAGTCCTCTATTACTCCTTAAATTTTCACTTTTATAACCTACTATTACTTTGCAAAAAAAAAGACCCTATTTTTTAAAAGCAAACTTCATATATATATATATTATAATTTTTATGACTTTTTTTTTCTTTTCTCTTTCTTTTTTTCTTCTTTTCTCTAATATTGTATTTTTGAAATTCCAAACTCTACTCTAGATTTTTAATCTTTGCTTTTTGGTATTTGTTATCAATTTTGTACCTGTAAGAACCCAATCTTCAGTACCCATTTTTACTTGGGAGAGAGATTACTGGCTTGACTGCTCTCTCCACCTTTGGGCTCTCCTTTTTCTCCACCAGGTCGCCTCTGTCTCCTCCCTACCCCCTCTCTTCTCTACCCAACTCTGTGAATCTCTGTGTGTTCCAGATAGTGGAGAACACTTAGGGAACTGATTACTGACTGGATCTGCCTCTCTCCTTTTGATTCCCCCCTTTTATCCTCCTGGCCACCTCTGTCTCCTTCCTCCCTCTTCTCTTCTCTGTATAACTCCGTGAACATCTCTGAGTGGTCCAGTGGTGGAGTGCCCATAAGGAAGTGATTACTGGTTAGCTTGCTGTGATTCCACCTTATCTCATTCGGGTCACCTCTAACTCCCTCCTCATGTAACTCTGTGAACCTCTCTGGGTGTCCCTCACTGTGGAGAAACTTCTCATCTTTAACCTAGATGTTTTATCTATGGTGCTATATAGAAGGAGAAGTCTTGAGACTACTGTAAAAATAAGACTGAAAATCAGAAGCAGGAGGCTTAAGTCCAAACCCTGAGAACACCGGAGAACTCCTGACTCCAGGGAACATCAATCGACAGGAGCTCATCAAACGCCTCCATACCTAAACTGAAACCAGGCACCACCCAAGGGCCAACAAGTTCCAGAGCAAGACATACCACGCAAATTCTCCAGCAACACAGGATCACAGCCTTGAGCTCCAATATACAGGCTGCCCAAAGTTACTCCAAAACCATTCACATCTCATAACATTACTGGATACTTCATTGCACTCCAGAGAGAAGAAATCCAGCTCCACCCACCAGAACACCTTCACAAGCTTCCCTAATCAAGAAACCTTGACAAGCCACCTGTACAACACCACCCACAGCGAAGAAACTCCACAATAAAGAGAACTCCACAAACTGCCAGAATACAGAAAGGCCACCCCAAACGCAGCAATATAAACAAGATGAAGAGACAGAGGAATACCCAGCAGGTAAAGGAACAGGATAAATGCCCACCAAACCAAACAAAAGAGGAAGAGATAGGGAATCTACCTGATAAAGAATTCCAAATAATGATAGTGAAAATGATCCAAAATCTTGAAATCAAAATGAAATCACAGATAAATAGCCTGAAGACAAGGATTGAGAAGATGCAAGAAAGGTTTAACAAGGACCTAGAAGAAATAAAAAAGAGTCAATATATAATGAATAATGCAATAAATGAGATCAGAAACACTCTGGTGGAGGCAACAAATAGTAGAATAACAGAGGCAGAAGATAGGATTGGTGAAGTAGAAGATAGAATGGTAGAAATAAATTAATCAGAGAGGGAAAAAGAAAAACAAATTAAAAGAAATGAGGACAATCTCAGAGACCTCCAGGACAGTGTTAAACGCCCCAACATTTGAATCATAGGATTCCCAGAAGAAGAAGACAAAAACAAAGACCATGAGAAAATCCTTGAGGAGATAACAGTTGAAAACTTCCCTAAAATGGAAAAGGAAATAATCACCCAAGTCCAAGAAACCCAGAGAGTCCCAAACAGGATAAACCCAAGGCAAAACACCCCAAGACTCATATTAATCAAATTAACAAAGATCAGACACAAAGAACAAATATTAAAAGCAGCAAGGGAAAAACAACAAGTAACACACAAGGGAATTCCCATCAGGATAACAGCTGATCTTTCAATAGAAACTCTTCAGGCCAGGAGGGAATGGCAAGACATACTTAAAGTGATGAAAGAAAATAACCTACAGCCCAGATTACTGTACCCAGCAAGGATCTCATTCAAATACGAAGGAGAAATCAAAAGCTTTACAGACAAGCAAAAGCTGAGAGAATTCAGCACTACCAAACCAGCTCTCCAACAAATGCTAAAGGATATTCTCTAAACAGGAAACACAAAAAGGGTGTATAAGCTCGAACCCAAAACAATAAAGTAAATGGCAATGGGATCATACTTCTCAATAATTACCTTAAACGTAAATCGGTTGAATGCCCCAACCAAAAGACAAAGACTGGAAGAATGAATACAAAAACAAGACCCCTATATATGTTGTCTACAAGAGACCCACCTCAAAACAAGGGACATATACAGACTGAAAGTGAAGGGCTGGCAAAAGATATTCCATGCGAATAGAGACCAAAAGAAAGCAGGAGTAGCAATACTCATATCAGATAAAATAGACTTTAAAACAAAGGCTGTGAAAAGAGATAAAGGAGGACACTACATAATGATCAAAGGATCAATCCAAGAAGAAGATAAAACAATTTATAAATATATATGCACCCACCATTGGAGCACCGCAATATGTAAGACAAATGCTAACAAGTATGAAAGGGGAAATTAACAATAGCACAATAATAGTGGGAGACTTTAATACCCCACTCACACAGATCACATAGATCAACTAAACAAAATTAACAAGGAAGCACAAACTTTAAATGATACTATAGACCAGTTAGACCTAATTGATATCTATAGGACATTTCACCCCAAAACAATGAATTTCACCTTTTTCTCAAGCATACACAGAACGTTCTCCAGGATAGGTTACATCCTGGGTCATAAATCTAGCCTTGGTAAATTCAAAAAAACTGAAATCATTCCAAGCATTTTTTGTGACCGTAATGCAGTAAGATTAGATCTCAATTACAGGAGAAAAACTATTAAAAATTCCAACATATGGAGGCTGAACCACACACTTCTGAATAACCAACAAATCACAGAAGAAATCAAAAAAGAAATCAAAATATGCATAGAAATGAATGAAAATGAAGGCACAACAACCCAAAACCTGTGGGACACTGTAAAAGCAGTGCTAAGGGAAAAGTTCATAGCAATACAGGCATACCTCAAGAAACAAGAAAAAAGTCAAATAAATAACTGAACTCTACACCTAAAGCAACTAGAAAAGGAAGAAATGAAGAACCCCAGGGTTAGTAGAAGGAAAGAAATCTTAAAAATTAGGGCAGAAATAAATGCAAAAGAAATAAAAGAGACCATAGCAAAAATCAACAAAGCTAAAAGCTGGTTTTTTGAAAGGATAAATAAAATTGACAAACCATTAGCCAGACTCATCAAGAAACAAAGGGAGAAAAATCAAGTCAATAAAATTAGAAATGAAAATGGAGAGATCACAACAGACAACACAGAAATACAAAGGATCATAAGAGACTACTATCAGCATTTATATGCCAATAAAATGGAAAACGTGGAAGAAATGGACAAATTCTTAGAAAAGTAAAACTTTCCAAAACTGAACCAGTAAGAAAGAGAAAATCTTAACAGACTCATCACAAGCACAGAAATTGAAACTGTAATCAGAAATCTTCCAGCAAACAAAAGCCCAGGCCCAGACAGCTTCACAGCTGAATTCTACCAAAAACTGGTACATATACACAATGGAGTATTACTCAGCCATTAAAAAGAATACATTTGAATCCGTTCTAATGAAGTGGGTGAAACTGGAGTCTATTATACAGAATGAAGTAAGCCAGAAAGAAAACACCAATACAGTATACTAACACATATATATGGAATTTAGAAAGATGGTAACGATAACCCTGTATGCGAGACAGCAAAAGAGACATAGATATATAGAACAGTCTTTTGGACTCTGTGGGAGAGGGAGAGGGTGGGATGATTTGGGAGAATGGCATTGAAATATGTATAATATCATATATGAAATGAATCACCAGTCCAGGTTCAATGCATGATACTAGATGCTTGGGGCTGGTGCACTGGAATGATCCAGAGGGATAGTATGGGGAGGGAGGAGGGAGGGGGGGGTCAGGATGGGGAACACGTGTATACCTGTGGCAGATTCATGTTGATGTATGGCAAAATCAATACAATATTGTAAAGTAATTAACCTCCAATTAAATAAATTTATATTAAAAATAATTTTTTAAAAAGATAGTATATATTTGTTGGTCATAATCTTAGCTAACAATAGAAGACATTTCTTGAACTGTATACAATGTGCCTGGTCATGAATTAATTCCTTTGTATGGAAAATCTCATGTAAACTATTTCTCATAGTTTGAACTAGAGTTTGTCCCAGAAGTTATCATTTCTGTTACTAATATTCCTGGCTAATATTCCTTATCCATTCTTTTATCAAATATCAGAGCCCTTTGAGCTCTGTCTTCATGTTTTAGGGGGAACACACAAACAATATTTTGGGATTTTAAGTGATATTGTGAACTACTGAAATTTTGAAAGTTACTTTTTATGTTTGATTGCTGTTTTTTGTTTCTCTAGTATTGTTATTTGTTTACTTTTTTTTTTTTTAACTCCTGCTCAGGCCTTGCAGAATTTGGGACTCTGCCATATTCTTTCCACCTATTTAAGAGGATTAGATCATGAAAATAAAGAGTGGTGTGCTGAACTACAGGAACTTCATTACCAAGTAGCATGGAGGAATATGCAATGGGACCACTGCATTTCTGTCAAGTAAGAAGAATTGAGACATTTAAAACTCCCATTTCTCTAGTTATAAACAATGAGCTGTTTTTATAGTGGGAGTTGTGTTTTTATGTTTTGTAGATACTGTTAAGCTAAATGTTTGAATAACATAGCAATAAGCAATGTACACAGGCTTGAATTTCATTCTCTTTGTACCTCTACCCTCATGATATTTTTGAAAAGAGAAATATAAAAGTTCTTTTCTCATGAGAATCTTCTCATGTATTGTTTACAAATCCAAAGAGAAAGTCAGGCATTTTCCTTCCCACTACCTGCTGCAAACATTTTATTTATTCAGCTGGCCCTTTTATTGACTGGATGGTAAACAAAAGACTGTTTATTTGTGAAATAATTTATATAAAAAACTGCTAAATCAATAGCATAGAAAGACAATTACTTTAGCCTACATGTAAGGTCCCCATGTGTTCTGAATGAAAAGCCAGGCACCTAATCTAATAAAAGATTGTGCATTCATGTAAAAGTCTTTTGATGATATAAACCAAAGAATAATTAAATCACATTAATTGTATGTTTAATCACTTTCATAGAAAAAAAATTCATTAATTAGAAAGTCTTTCAGATTTCAAACTGTTAGATTGCTGTAAAATCAGAGGTATGCATTCGTATTTTAGAAACAGTTTACTCTGTGAGCTGATTCCTACTTGCCTCTGAATCTCCGTATGCTGTTTTTCTCCTTGCATGCTATATTTCACCCACATAGTCCTCCTTGTTTGGTTGTTTTTTTTTTCCATTAGGCCAAACTGTACCTAAAGCCTTAAATATATTTCTTTTTTTTCCTCTTACCATGAAGGTGGCTACTTGTCAGATTGTAATTTAATAATGTGACATATTCAGAGAGATCTTTTCTGACCTTCCATTCTAAAGTAACCACTCAGTCATTTGTTTTGTTATCCTGTTTTACTTTTCTACATGTCTTTTGTCCTGGTATTTTTCTTATTTATCATCCATCTCCAAACCGGAACATAAACTCCATGAGAATGGGGGCCTGATCTGACTTGTCTACTAATGGACTCACTGCATCTAGAACCTGGTGACTAGTACTAGGCACATAGTAGGTGTTCATCTCATAAATAAATGGGAATATAACATGTTTAGAGCCTGGGGGAAAAAAAATCTGAGAAATTTGCTTTTTTCTGCTTGAAGAATTTAAAGATCCACAGAATTCTTCATGATTCTTACCAAATTTTCTAGAAATGCATTTTTTAAATGGAGATAATTCTACTTGTAGTTTAAAATTTTGCCTCTTGGTGAAGCTGTTTATACACACACACCAGGATTCTCTGTTTTTAAATGTTTTTTTTTCTCTGATTTTTTAATTATTTCACAGCAAAGAAATGGAAAGAACCAGTTACCACGAGTTGTTGTACAATGCTCTGCAGTCTCTAAGAGACAGAGAATTCTCCACTTTTTATGAAAGTCTCAAACATGCCAGGTATTGTAAAAAGAAAGAGTTATTGTTTTTGATCATTGCTGCTTTTCTGAAAACCTGAAGAATACTTTCAGTACAAAGATTTGCACTGGTGAAAGGATAAGGACCTAATTAATAGCTGTGGTCAGGTTGTTTTTTGTCATTACCTTTACTCCCTTGAAAAAAATTCCTTGTGTAATTCATAATTCATACGAATCAGTGTTGAAACTCAGAATTTCCAAAGTGGGAGGAAATATTCAACAGTTGATAATTTCATAGCTTTTCCACATCTGAGAAATGAGTGCTCAGATGAATTTTATCTTTTGCAAACATGTTTGCATAAGAATTACAAGTGTTCCTGTCTTAACAATTGTTTTCTGTATCTTCATATTTTGAATGCTTTATATGAAAGAATTCTGTAACATACACTTGTCAAATATATATATACAAATATATATATACACACACGTATGTGTACACACAAATATTTATATATATATAACCATTGTTACCTTTAAATTTTTTGTTTTAAATGTAAGAGCATTCTCATACGTTAGGTACTTATATGAGCTTTTTTTTTCCTTATATAATACATTTTTCTTTGCTTATGTGTTCAAATATATGTTATCTTTAAAAATAAAATTTCCTTTTGGAACCGTGATCTATTATTTATGCTAAACCCTGGAAAGTCTTATTGTTTCCCATCCCATGGTTCTTTTCCTGGACAAATGTACTGAGAATTTTAATCTTGTCTCTAGCGGTTGTGTGTCATTTACCTCTCTTAGCATTTAATGTTCTTTTTGTAAAATGAGTTAGTACTTAAAGGCTTGGTCTGAGGCACAAATGAGATAATACACAAAAAAGAGCTTAACTATAACAGGCTAAACAAATGTAACATTTTTTGTTGACAGTAGTTGTGACCTAATAAATCCTGTATTTTTTTACAGAAGTAATACTACCATTTAAATGCTTATCATGTGGTGGCTACTTTGTTAGACTTTTTCTGTATTTATTCTCTAACCTTCAAAATAATTCTGGAAGTGAAAAAACTTTGTTTCAGAGGAATCCAGTAATGTGCGCAAAGTTATACAGTCATTACTGTTAAAACTAGAATTTAGATCTCAGTCCATACAATTCCAAGGCTTACTTTGTTTCCACTAACTTATGCTGGTGCTTCTGAATATTGCTATTATTAAATCAACACACAGGTCTATAATGAGAACTCAACTTTTATCATCTGTAAAAAAAAATTTTCTTAGTTTTCAAGTGTCTTGTCTTTTCTGCTACTAGAGTTAAAGAAGTGGAAGAGTTGTGTAAAGGCAGTCTTGAGTCTGTGTATTCCCTCTACCCTACACTTAGCAGATTGCAGGCCATTGGAGAGCTTGAAAACATTGGAGAACTTTTCTCAAGGTATGTGATTCAAGTGACTATGTATCCCAAAGCACAGCCTGTTACCAAAGTGACTTTAAAAAATAAAAGCTGTATAGAGACCAGCCATAGGTTCCTTTCTTTTTATCACAGTATAAGTTAGTTGACCTAATGAACTGTGATCTTGTTAAAATAAAATAAACATTTTCAAAAATACTCACTGTAAAAATTCAAGTTTTTAAATTTAACTTTGTGTTTTTCTCTTTACAGCTTTTCCCCTGTTCTACCCCAGATGAAATTATTTCCTCATGTTTTTTATCATAGCATATTATATATACTCCACTGTTTTAGTACTGCATTGCATTACTGTTACTTTATGTATACTCTGCCATGCTATACTAGAAGATCCCTAAAAGTGGGACTTATTTCTTCTTGTATCCCTATTGCTATTTCGTGGTGACTAATTCTTAGTAAACAGTCAATGTTAATGAATATGGAATGTTTAAGGGAGATTGCCCCTTATAATAGTGGAAAGGAAGTCATCTCACTTTGCAGTATTTCTGGATCTTTCTCTGCTAGGGAATTTTAAAGAAGAAAAGTTTGACGAATTGGTAACAAATACCTAGGTTCTAGTATACCAGTTCACAAAATGTAGTGTAGAGATCCTGCAGGCCCTAAGATCCATTCAGGGGTTCAGGAAATTAAAACTATTGTTAAAATTATAGAAAAATATATATTTTTTTGCTTTCATTCTTTCATGATGTATAGTGACGTTTTGGTGAGGTATCAGAGAATAGCTACAATTATTTGAAAAGACTGTTACCATCTTCCTGCCTTTTCTATATCTATATGAGGCTAGATTTTCTTCACATTCTCTAACCAAACATCATAGCACAGCAAACTAAATGCAGAATCTGAGATGAGAATTCAACTGTCTCCATTAAGCCAGACGTCAAAGAGATTCATAGAAATGTGAAATAGTGCTCTTCTCACTAAATTTTGTGTGATACATAGTTGATTTATTATTCTTATTTTAAAATAAATTTTAATACATGTTAGATTTTTCTCAGTTTTAGTTTCTAATAAGGTAAATATTAATAGTGAAAATGTTTAGTCACTCAGTCGTATCTGACTCTTTGTGACCCCTTGGACTGTAGCCTGCCAGGCTCCGCTATCCATGGAATTCTCCAGGCACGAGTACTGGAGCGGGTATCCATTCCCTCCCCCAGGGGATCTTCCTAATGCAGGGATTGAACCCAGGTCTCCTGCATTGCAGGCAGATTCTTTACCATCTGAGCCCCTAGGGAAGCCCAAATATTAATAAATATAATCAGAGAGGCCTGGCGTGCTGCAGTTCATGGGGTAACAAAGAGTCAGACAGGACTGAGCGACTTGAACTGAACTGAACTGTAAATGATAGCTGTTTAGGAGTCTTCCATAATTTGTAAGAGTGTAAAGCAGGGGTCCCCAAACCCCGGGCTATGTCATGTTAGGAACCAGGCCGCGCAGCAGGAGGTGAGCCAGCAGGCAAGCAAGTGAGGCTTCATCTGTATTTACAGCCTTTCCTCAAGATTCGCATGCAGGAGCCTTAGATTCTCATAGGAGCATGAACTCTACTGAACTGCACATGCAAGATATTTAGGTTGTGAGCTCTTATGAGAATCAACCCAAAACCATCCACCCCACCAGCTCCCCAGTTTGTGGAAAAATTGTCTTCCACAAAACCCATCCGTGGTACCAAAAAGGTTGGGGAGTGCTGGTATAAAGGATTTCCTGAGATTAAAAAATTTGAGACTTGCTGCTCTTAAGATCATTTTGGGAGGAATTAAAGTTTTGGTTCCTGTGAATTTGTGTTACTGTTTCCTTCTTCATCAAGCAACTAAAAGAACTTTCATTTCCTACATCACCTTAAGGTCATCATCTTAGTTTCCCTGCTTCATTTATCTTGATTTCTCCCCGTATAGTACTCCTGAAGGATTGGACAGTATTGCTTAATTTGAGCATCTGGGAAGCACTCTGCTTGTATGAACTAATTGTACAAGATGTATTTTCTCTTCCTTTAATAAATAATATTGGTATATGAAACCTTTGCCAGATGCCAGCATTTCCTTCATTGGATTGTGCTTTCTTTAATAGCTACAGTTTTGCAGAGTCATGCCCTGTGCCTGATGGGTACGGTAGATAATGAGTTTATTTCATTTCCTTGGTGATGGTCCTCTTTGAAGGATCATTGATGTTGTACTAGAAGTGTAGATGTTCTGAATGAGAGGCCTGATAAATGCGTTCTCATTTCAGAAGAATGGTAATTTAAAAGTGCTGCTTTTTGTGACGTTGAAGAGTATTTTTAAGAATATCTTGAAAGTAGCATCTATATAAAAATATTGAATTGCTCTCCTATATACCTGAAACTACTATAGTATTGTAAATCAACTATGCTTCACTTTTAAAAAAGAAAGAAACTTTTAAAATGTTCATCATCTGTTGGGTTCTCTGCTGACTGACCCTCCGAGGTCTGACCATATTGTAGATTTCTAAACTTTGATTCTTCTTTTGGTTTATTTTAGAAGTTCCAGTCATGTTGCTGCAAAAATTCCTTTAGTGTTTATTAAATCTTAAGTTTTAGAACCTGCATAATAGCACCCTTTTTTCATTTCTGTTGCTAATGTGAACCTTGTGGTTTGGCTTTCAGATCAGTAACAGATAGGCAGCCCTCTGAAGTATACATGAAGTGGTGGAAACATTCCCAGCTTCTCAAAGATAGTGATTTTAGTTTTCAGGAGCCTATAATGGCCCTACGCACAGTCATTTTGGAGATCTTGATGGAAAAGGAAATGGAAAACTCCCAAAGAGAGTGTTTTAAGGACATTCTCACCAAGCATCTTGTAGAACTCTCTGTATTAGCCCGAACTTTCAAGAACACACAGGTAATCAGATTTAAAACTATGTCATCTCACTCGTTTACCTTGCCTTTTTATTACCTAGAAAATAGAAAGCATAAGTAAAAAGAAATGTCATTGAGAGACAGATTGCTATTATAACATATAGCATAGTTGTTTAAGATTTCCCCTTTTGGAATTAGGCCTGAATTTGAGTCTTGCACAAGTCTTTCTCTAATCCTCAATTTCCTGGTTAAATAATGAGAAGCTACCTAACTTACTATATGTATAACATTTCAGTGATTGTGTATACTGTGTATAAACACACACATAATTATATAACACATAATTATATGTGTCTCTATGTAAAGAGAAAAACAGATAGGCAGATATGGGAGCTAGGGAAGGCAGAGATGCACTTAAGACAATCTTAAAAATTGTCAAGTCCTTAGTGAATGGTGGTGACTGCTTTTATCAGTAGTAGTAGAAGTAGTAGTAGTAATAGTAAAAATATTTATTTCCATTTTTTAATTTTCATTTCAGCTCCCTGAAAGGGCAATATTTCAAATTAAACAGTATAATTCAGCTAGTAGTGGAGTCTCTGAGTGGCAACTGGAGGAGGCACAAGTATTCTGGGCAAAAAAGGAACAGAGTCTTGCCCTGAGTATTCTCAAGCAAATGATCAAGAAGCTGGATGCCAGTTGTACAGAGGTTCACTTTTTTTCTATTGGTTGAATTAGTTTTTACTGTAATAAGCAAGATTACTGTGCTTTATAATATTTTAAATAAATTTTAATATAATTACTAATTTTATTAAAGATTTGAAATTACTGATCCATGAACAAGAAATTATAAAAAGGAGTCTTGAAAATTAGTATTTGTAAAAGTTTAGACAGTATTCATTTTTCCTATTTACAACATTTCTATCAGTCCATCTCATCATAGATTAATTCATCCCAATTATAAGCCTTATTTTTTTAAAACTTTCTATAGTAATCAAGGAGGGTGTGTGGGAAACAGATGAAATAGACACTATAGATCTGAAATGACAAAAAATGCAAGAGGAAATGCATAAGAGAATAAAACTTTTTTTAAAAGGCAAGTTGAAATAATTAGGTGGTCAATTCAAAGACCTTGAAAACATCACATCTGATATTTTATCTACCATTACCTATAATGTACATATATATTTTATATTAGTTGTTATAAACTTGATTGCTTCTTCAACTTTGTCTCCAGCATATGATGGACAAATTTAGCAGCATTTGTAGGAATCATGAAGTATTTTAAAGGTTTGGACTCAGTGATATCCCTCTGACATACACCTACTAGGTGAATATCAACGTTTTGTACTTTTGGATAATGGAAACTTTTAGAACATCCTCCTTTATTAGAGAATTTATCATTATACCAAGCCCTGGGAGCTCACATGGTATGATTTTTTAAATATTGCTTAACAGTATGGACCCTGAAAACTAAGGTCATGGCATCCAGTCCCATCACTTCATAGCAAATAGATGGGAAAGCAGGGGAAACAGTGTCTGACTTTGTGTTTTGGGGCTCCAAAATCACTGCAAATGGTTTTGGCAGCTATGAAATTAAAAGACCCTTGCTCCTTGGAAGAAAAGCTATGACAAACTTAGTATATTCAAAAGCAGAGATGTTACTTTGCCAACAAAGGTCCATCTAGTCAAAGCTATGGATTTTCCAGTAGTCATGTATGGATGTGAGAGTTGGACTGTGAAGAAAGCTGAGCGCCAAAGAATTAATGCGTTTGAACTGTGGTGTTGGAGAAGACTCTTGAGAGTCCCTTGGACTGCAAGGAGATCTAACCAGTCCATCCTAAAGGAGATCAGTCCTGAGTGCTCATTGGAGGGAGTGATGTTGAAGCTGAAACTCCAGTCCTTTGGCCACCTAATGTGAAGAGCTACTCATTGGAAAAGACCCTGATACTGGGAAAGATTGAAGGCAGGAGGAGAAGGGAATGACAGAGGATGAGATGGTTGAATGGCATCACCGACTCAATGGACAGGATGTTCAGTAAACTCCAGGAGTTGGTGATGGACAGGGAGGCCTGGTGTGCTGCAGTCCATAGGGTCGCAAAGAGTCGGACACAACTAAGCAACTGAACTGAACTGATGGACCCTGAAGTTACCTACCCTCTTTGTACTTCAGTTGTAGTTTTCTAATTAAGGATAATAATTGTTCTTATTTCATAGGATTCTTGTGAGGATTAACTGAATTATTATATATTATTTTATATAGTAATAGTGCCAATCATATAAAAGTACTCAATAAATGTGAGTTGTTTCAATAATAGTAATAATAGTACTAGTAGTAGAGAATGATTATTTTATAAAGGTAAATATTTGGAATTATTAAAATAGTTGTAAGTTGAAAGCAAATGAGGAAAGACATTTTCAACCTGTTTTTTTCCTACATGGAAGATATTTTTGTACAGTCATGATAATGAATTACATTTTAAGACTTTGCTTTCCTTTACAGAATGATCCCAACTTAAAACTTATATACACAGAATGTCTAAGAGTTTGTGGCACTTGGTTAGCAGAAACTTGCTTAGAAAATCCTGCAGTCATCATGCAGACCTATCTAGAAAAGGTAAGGTCTTTGAGGAACCCTAATAGAGTTGCTTAGCATAAATACATTTGATCTTTTCATTGAAGTGAAGTGAAGTGAAAGTTGCTCAGTGGTGTCCAAGTCTTAACAACTCCATGGATTGTAGCCCAAAGTGAAAGTTGCTCAGTGGTGTCCAAGTCTTAACAACTCCATGGATTGTAGCCCGCCAGGCTCCTCTGTCCATGGGATTCTCCAGGCAAGAATACTGGAGTGGGTTGCCATGCCCTCCTCCACGGGATCTTCCCAAGCCAGTGCTTCTACCACCTTTGAGCTTCCTGTTTCTCCCTCTTATTCATATAGTTTAATTTTTAAAATAGCTACTTCACTAATAAATGAACATGAAAAGCCTAATATGTTTTTTTAGTTTTATAGAGCTTTATGTTTTTGTACCATTCTTTACACATATTAGCTATTTCAGTTGTTTCTGCTCTGTCAAAATTGTTTTGAAAACTCAAAGTACTGTATTTTGTATAATTTAGCTTTTATACATATATATATGTTAAATTTTACCGTGGATATTTCTTTGATCTGAGTAATTCTTTAGATGCATTTAGTATCTGTAAATATAAATGGATTGTTTTTTTCTTGAAGGCTGTGGAAGTTGCTGAAAATTATGATGGAGAAAGCAATGATGGGCTGAGAAATGGAAAAATGAAGGCATTTCTCTCATTAGCACGGTTCTCAGATACTCAATACCAAAGAATTGAAAACTACATGAAATCCTCAGAATTTGAAAACAAGCAAGCTCTTCTGAAAAGAGCCAAGGAGGAAGTTGGCCTACTTAGGGAACATAAAATCCAGACCAACAGGTAACTGAGGGTCTACAAGTAACAAGATACACAGTATTTATACAGGTACACAGAACCAGATAGGAATTCATGCTGTGGCTCTATACTAATTGTGAAATATACTGGTGTTAACTTTTTGTTTTGCTTTTTTAGTTTGTTTGTTGGTATCATAGTTGAAAAAGAGATATGTGTTGAAATTAGAGAGGAGTTACTTAGTTTGATGTAATTAAATACTTTTTTCAAACATGCTTTTGGTATATATATTTTAGTGTAAGTAGAAAATAAAGTTAATGAAATACCTTGCATAGAGTCTACTTTGGTTGCCTAAAATAGCTTTTGAATTGCAGAAACTTAAAGACAAAAGTAAGTTTATTCTCTTTATAATTCTTAGAATGTTGCTTTTTCTCCTAAGATGGACACCTGATTTTTCATTTATATTGTATATCTTATTTGATTTTGTAGTTCTATAAAATTTAACGGCTTTTGTGTTTTATTTTAATTATCCAATGTAAGATACACAGTAAAGGTTCAGCGAGAGCTGGAGTTGGATGAATGTGCACTCCGTGCATTGAAAGAGGATCGTAAACGTTTCTTATGTAAAGCAGTTGAAAATTACATCAATTGCTTATTAAGTGGTGAAGGGCATGATATGTGGATATTTCGTCTTTGTTCTCTCTGGCTTGAAAATTCTGGAGTTTCTGAAGTCAATGGCATGATGAAGGCAAGTTTTCTTTTTCACCCCAGTATTCTAGCCTGTGCTTTAAAAGTTAAGCCATTAGCCCCTCAAATGTCATGCATTTTGTATACTTTGTATCCTTGGCAGTTGGTTTAGCGCACTACGCATAGGTACTTAACTAACTCTAATGATATAGGTTTATGTGGATATGAGAGAATTTAGGTCAGTCTTTTCCTATAGCATTTAAATTACCATCGGAAAGTACCCAGAATGCTAGGCTGGGAAATTTGGAAAGCAATTAAAAGATGATGTGATCACAGGTGGTGTTTTTTTAACCCCTGCTTTATTATTTTCTGTTTGTTTTTTTTACAATAAATTATTTTTTAAATGGAAAAAAAACCATTTTAAGAAAACATTAAGGCAGTAGAATTTTATAAATTTTTATTTAAAAATCTTGGGTTTTATTGACACCTAAAGTTATATTTCAATCAGTTTGAAGCTTAAAATAGTTCTTCTGGCTGAAGAGAATATTAATACTCATAAGAGATACAACAAATTTCTGCTACTAGTGTATATTAAATCCTGTTACTTTTAGAATGGAGGGGAAAATAGTTATTCCATTTTATTCACACTGACTTCTCAGGAGTCAAGATTACAATAGTCCTTAGATCAATGTTTGTCCTGCTTGGATTCATTGGAATATAAGCAGTACCAAGTATTCCACTTTTGAATGCAATCTGATACAGGTTCAAACATGATTTACCAGTGAGTCAATCTAGACTTTAAGATAAATGATAAGGAAAAAATATGTCTGCTTGATGATTGCACTAATAGAGGAGCATTTTGTATTTGTTTAGATGTGAGGTCTAGTTGAAATGCATTGCTTTTTAATTTTGTATTTTTTTAATGGCAGAGAGATGGAATGAAGATTCCATCATACAAATTTTTGCCTCTTATGTACCAATTGGCTGCTAGAATGGGGACCAAGATGATGGGAGGTCTAGGATTTCATGAAGTCCTCAATAATGTAAGTAAATATGAAAATCAAACCACAATTGCTTTTCTTTTATATTATTGTATATTACTGTTCCACTCTAGAAAGTGGCTACACAAAAAAGTATCGTCGGTCATATTTATTATGTTATATAAGGGCAAGAATATTCTCTTTTGTCTCCTTTCATATGCCACATGTTACTCACTTTCTCTTTCTTTTTCCTCATATACTTCTCTCACCCATACATACCATATCACCACTCCCGCCCCACCCACTGCAGCATCTAGCACAGTAAAATGTAACTTAATGTTAAGCAAAATTTAAATTTAAAAAGTTATGGATTTTTAATTTTTTTCTTTCCATAAAATTAACAGTTCTTAATTTTCTGACAGCTCATCTCTAGAATTTCAATGGATCATCCTCATCACACTTTGTTTATCATATTGGCCTTAGCAAATGCAAACAAAGATGAATTTTTGACCAAACCAGAGGCAGCCAGAAGGAGTAGAATTACTAAAAATGCACCTAAACAAAGCTCTCAGCTTGATGAGGTATTTGGATTGAACATGCATACCTTTTTTAATTGCGATATTCATTTTTTCCCAAAATATTCCTTTCTTAAGTCTCAGGAATTCAAAGAGTATGTATTGTTACAATATTCAATTTGTAAATCCTTTGTTATTATGATGCTACCTAAAATTGGTTCAAAATTCCTGAATATTTCTCAAAGCATAAGAGATACCAAAGGTATTTTACTGTTTTTCCTCAGCGTAATGAGGAAAGAAAAAATAGATTTTACAAGGCACCCAAGTCATTTACTCTTGAGATTATTATACCTTTGATATGTTTCATTCATAATATAGTGACTGCTTTGTCTCTGAGGAATTATAGTCCTTCCATTGTCTAGATATGTACATAAATTCGATTTTTTTGTTTTTATAACTCTAAAAGTTTTAATGTTGCATATTTGCTTTTGTAATATTTTTTGTTCGTATTTTATTAATAGGATCGAACTGAGGCTGCTAACAAAATAATACGTACTATCCGAAGTAGGAGACCTCAGATGGTCAGAAGTGTTGAGGCACTTTGTGATGCTTATATTATACTAGCAAATTTAGATGCCGCTCAGTGGAGGACTCAGAGAAGTATGCAATTTGAAAGAATGAATGTTGCATTCTTGCTATGTTAATCTCTGTTGTTGTTTTTAGGTGCTAAGTCATGTCTGACTGTTTTGTGACCCCATGGCCTATAGTCTGCCAGGCTCTTCTGTCCATAAGATTTCCCATTTTCCCAGGCAAGAATACTGGAGTGGGTTGCCATTTCCTTCTCCAGGAGATCTTCACAACCCAGGGACTGAATCTGTGTCTCCTGCATTGCAGGCAGATTCTTTACTACTGAGCCACCAGGGAAGCCCACTTATTCTCTGTAGGGATATTTTAATTACAGAACAGAATGTAAATCTGCTCAACTCACATTAATTATAGATATGAAAGTTTTGATGATTGTAACTCACATGTAATTCAAAACTTAATTTTTATCTAAAAGCCTTCAATACCCTTCCAGTTACTTTTTCACTTAATATCTTGTTGTGGAACTGATAATAGATAACTGCATTCTAGGACTTAAAAATGAAAAGACCTTATCATTTTCTCCTTCACTTTTCTTGCTGTGTCTCTTTAAATAATTATAAGCTGCTATAATATTTGGTTGTGTGTATCTGTCTCCCCAAACTTTAATAATTATGTTCTTTTTTTCTGTTTAGAATCATGTCTTCATATTTAAATTCTTACTATTTTAAAATAAAAATGAGGCTTCTCATAGTGTTCCTCTAAGCAAACAAAGAATACTGTCATGTTGTTTAGTCACATTTAATAATAATGTGTATAGCATTATCTATGTGCTATTCATACTATTATATAATTGTCTTAAGTTGTCCAACTTGGCACCTCAGGTGGAGTCTGGTCTAATTACCAGTGCCAGGTAACCTGCAAATTCATCTGTAACCCACATTACTCATTGCTATGCCCTGACCCTGAGCGGTATTGTGTCCCAAGTCTTTGGTCTTCATTTCTAAATCAGAACCACAGGTTAGCCATAGTTTGGGTTTATGGTATCTGCTGAATTCTCCTGCTTTACCTTCAGTACTGTTGCTCAATTTGCGGTTGTCACTGAAACTTCTTTATTTTAAATACAGAAGGCATAAATATTCCAGCAGACCAGCCCATTATCAAACTTAAAAATTTAGAAGATGTTGTTGTCCCCACTATGGAAATTAAGGTAATTTACTATTAACTGTTTTGATTTTTAATTAAACTAAATTACTTTTTAGCATGTTAAACCATTTGAAATAGCCTTTTATTGTAGGTCAAAATTGGTTAATTATTGGCAATTTCATTTGTTTCAACCAATAGTTTTTTCTTTATTGGATTCCCTTTACCCAAGACTTAAAATACTTAAAGATCTCTCCTGCTTTCTTTTCTACTGCCTTCAGTTTTTACAGTTGTCATCTTTGAGTTTTAAAATTCTGTACATGTTAGAATGTATTGACTGTGATGTGTTACAATATTAAATAATACAATATGTATTACAGTATTGACTGTAATATACATGACACTTTCAGCTATGTCCTAATGGTTTTTTATTGCTGGAAGTACGATGTGGGCAAGGATAAATACAATAATAAAGGTTGTTTGGTCACTAAGTCATGTACATCTCTTTTGTGACCCCAGCGCTCCAGGCTCCTTTGTCCTTGAAATTTTCCAGGCAAGAATATTGGAGTGGGTTGCCATTTCCTTCTCTAGGGGATCTTCCCAAACTAGGATCTAACCCATGTCTCCTGCGTTGGCAGGTGGATTCTTTACCACCAAGCCACCAGGAAAGCCCATAATAAATAAAGATTACAGTTTAGAAAATGATCATTTTAACTACATTATAAAATCTCTCCTTTGAGTTTGCAGTTTAGTGTTTAATATGTGTGGTTATTTAATTTGAAATGTAGCTTCATCGTGTGATAACCTATCAGCAAAGTTACTTATTTAAATATCTTGTGAAACTGCCAGATTTAGCAATTAAAACCTAGAAAACTCCTCTCCATACTTTTCTAAAATTTCTCTTATTGTTTTTGTGAGGAGATGACTTAATTTATACTGATGACTTAACGTACACAGATCAATGGTAACACCTGAACCAGAGTTATTGAATAGTTTTTTCAGCAACACTCATCTAACTTCTTTTATTAAGAGATATTTAAGGAGGTAAATTGTGTTATCTATATTGCTTTTTGAAGCATTTCCAATGTCAAATCTCCTTTCTTTCATTTATAAAGTTACCACTTCTGTTCTTAACCAACAGCACATTGTCATCCATTCCTTTGCTTAGTATTAAAATTGTCATTTAAAATTCATTTTTCTTTAAAAGCAAATTGAATACTAAGGTATTGTCATATACTTTATTAGGTGGACCCCACAGGAGAATATGGAAATCTGGTGACTATAAAGTCGTTTAAAGAACAATTTCGTTTAGCAGGAGGTTTAAATTTACCAAAAATAATAGATTGTGTGGGCTCTGATGGAAAGGAAAGGAGACAGCTTGTCAAGGTGAGACTTTGCTTTAGTGGTGTGGTTCCTAGTGGATTAATGAAAACATTAAAGAAAAACTAACAGATATTTTCTTCTTATTTTGGCTCTTTGGTTTTGTTCTCAATAATTACAGATGAGGAAAACAAAGTAGAAATAAATTGTTTTCTAGAAGCAGAATGCTTTTCCTCATGGTTTTGTGTGTGTGTCTGAAAGACCAGCCTTATTTTAACAGTTGGTTGAAATGAAAGAATACTTTTTACATGTATAGACATGGTTAGGTTTAACCGTCAGCCTACTTGTTATGAAAAAAAAATTTTGAGTGTTGCTTATTTTCTTGAATAGTTCAAGTTGAAGGCCCTTGCTTCAATGTCCTGGGTCTGACATTGTGCTAAGTGCTATTTTAAACGTATCCGAAAGGGATAGCACGCCTCCCTTACTCTGCTTTTACGCTTTGGGCCTTGCTGGGAAGTAGCAGAGAGACAACAGTGCTCCTCCACCTTGGTGTTTTGCAGTGTGCCCTTAAGTGTAGGCATTCCAATTATTTTAGTTACAAAAGCAGCTATGATGGGGAGTGGGGAAGGGTATTTCTTTTTTCTAAATTGGTCTACAGTGATGTAGTTTATTCTAATACTATTCTTTTGTTCGTGTGTTTGTGTTTGTGTGTTACACACACAAACGAAAGAATAGTATTAGGTCTTAATTACTTAAGAGACTATTAAGGGGAGCACAGATCCTCAGATTGATTTCCAAGTGCCCTTTGGCTGTCCTCAGATGATTTTGCGTGATTTTATAGTAAAGAAAATGAACTGTGCTTAGTTATTTGTGTTTTGATTATTCTGAAGGGCCGTGATGACCTGAGACAAGATGCCGTCATGCAGCAGGTTTTCCAGATGTGTAATACATTACTGCAGAGAAATACTGAAACCAGGAAGAGGAAATTGACTATTTGTACTTATAAGGTAACTTTTATTTCTGCTGCTTCATAAAGGACATATAAAAGATGCCATTATTGAGGTAGGGGATCAGCAAATACTTTCCTGAAGGATAACATTTTAGACTTTGTGGGCCACATACATAGGTCTCTGTTGCATATTCTTTATTTATTTTTTTCCTTGATAGCCCTTTAAACCTGAAAGACCATTCTTAGCTCACAGGCTATACAAAAATAGTTTGGGACTGGGTTTGGTCCAAAGGCCATATATTGCTAAGCTCTGATTTAAACAGTATTTTTCTTTTGTAAAGTATACATTAATGTTAATTGCAACTATTTTTTTGTTTCAAGAAATCTTGTTCTTATAATCAGCTAAAGTATTTTCCCTTTATGTTTGACCATTTGGCCTATTTCTGGTATAAGAGAAATGATGTTAAAAAGAAAATACTGATTCAGTGAAGAATACATTATATAATGTAGAGTTTTAAATTTTTAAATATGCTAGTTTTTGACTAGGTAATACATTTGCATGGTTCAAAAATCCAATAGTAGCAAAAGGTGTAAAAAGGGAAGCCTTCTCTCACCCTTTCCCTTTCCCTGTAAACCTCATGCCCCACCATCTCTTATTCGTATACGTACCATTTTCGTTTGTTTCCAGTGTTATACAAATAGAATATATGAATATAATTCCTTATTTTCCCCCCTTTCCTAGAGACAACAATATTTTTTTAACTCAGCAATATATTATAGAAATTTTTTGCGTTTTTAACAACTGCTTTATGTATTAGTACATAATTATCATACAAGTCCTTATCATATAAATAGGCATTTGGGTCATTTATAGTCCTTTACTGTAGCAAGCAGTGCCGTGCTGCAATAAATAACATTGAACATATTTCATATATGCACTGGTGAATCTGTGGGATAGATTTCCTAAAGTTGATGGGTAACAGTATAATTTGGTAGATATTGTCAGATTACCTTTAATAGAGGGATGTCCCAATTGCATTTCCTCCAGCATTTTGCTTGAGAAGATAATTCTTAAGTCACATTATTCTATTAATCATCTTTGACCCTTACATGAATGCTCATCTAGCACATTTGCATTTTTAAAAATTGCAATAAACTTTTATTTTGAAGGATGCGTTTTCTATAGGTGTTCCTTTCTGGTTTCATTCCTCTGTGTCCTATTTGCCTTTTATTCTTCTGTCACTGCTGTAACAAGTCTTATTTATTTATTCGTTGTTTCTATTTCTGTGAAGATATAAACAAATTAAGATAATTACTGTGTATTACTAGAGAAGCAGTCTTTCAGAGACACTTAGGATAGCCCCATATCTGTTTCTTAAACCTGCAAAATGGTATATAAACAACAAGTGTTTATTTTCTCCAGCAAGTTAGCCCTACTTAAACTCAAGGTATCCCAACCATCAACTAAAATTAGTTTAAAAATATAATTAAAAATACAATAATGTTTATAATGTGAATAAGCTGCTTAGGATTAATGATAATAAGAAAGATGCAAGACTGTATGAAAAAAAAAATTATACAAATGTAACAAGAAAGAAAAAAGGAAAATTAGCATAAGGTAAAAGTACCTCATCGTAAATGGGAAGAGACTGAAAAATGTCAGCTGATTTCAAATTAGCATAGACAATGAAATTCCAGTAAAAATTTTATAATGTGGACACATGATGTAAAAGTTTATCTTGAAAAATATATTGGTGAGAATGACTAAAATGTCTTTGATAAAAGCAATACATGAAAGTGGACTCTGTCCAGTCATATGAAACCAAAGTAGCCTTGACAGATGTTTATATATACATGTGTAAGAAATCAGTATATAGCTTTGACATAAAGTTCCTTAAATGCTGTTAACTCTGGGTATGATGGGATTATGGGTAGTACCTGTTTTTTAAATATATTTTGAATTGCCCTCAGTGAACATTTTTTTAATTATAAAAATAATTGTTAAATTAAAAACACCAAATAGGGGAGCAGGGAAGGAATTAAATCTACCCACCAAAATTCTGATTGAGTCAGGCTATTGTAACTGAAAACTGAGATTTTTTTTTTTAGAGCTTTTTAACTGCCTACAGAAATAGAAATATAAAACTCACTTATTAGTTGGATGAAGTTGAAGAGTGGGAAAGCATTTTAAAAAAGCACACTTTTTTCATACTTTCAAAGTTGTGAGAAATTTATTGTTAACTTGATGCTTTCTAGTACCAGTTAACAAAAAGCGAGTTCTCATGGAATGCTAAGAGCAAAAGTTAAACTTAAAGATCTGTGAAATCTGATCTTTGATGTGGTTTAGATCTGTACTACTCAAATTTAACAGGCATTCTAGTCCCTGGAAGGGTCTGTTAAAACACAGATTGCTGAGCCCCTAAAATTTCTGATTCTAGGATAGAGCCTGAGAATATGCATTTCTACCAGATGCCAAGTGATGCTGATGCATCTGCAGTTTAGGAACCACACTTTGAGACCCAACAGTCTAGTTAATTTGCTATCTATTGATTTAGCGTCATTGTAGGACAGTTGATGAGCTGTTAACTTTCTCCTCTGATTGCTCAGAATTTTTTAGAGGGCAGATATTCAGTAACATGAGTGAAAGGGAAGTTTTGTGCTCTAAGTGCTAGACTTTTAGATGGCGAAAGCAATGACTAGAGAGCTGGGATCCGATATGTTGCAGCAGATTTGGGCTGTAAGTGCTCAGTCACTTCAGTCGTGTCTGACTCTTTGCAATCCCGTGGACCGTAGCCGCCAGGCTCCTCTGTCCGTGGGGTTTTCCTGGCAAGAATACTGAAGTGGGGTGTCATGCGTCCTGCAGAGGATCTTCCTGACCCAGGGATCGAACCTACATCTCCTGCATTGCAGGTGGATTCTTTACCACTGAGCCACCAGGGAAGCCCTTGGGCTATAGCATCACCCTGGTTTTCTCAGAAAGCAGCTCAGGCTTCCAAGCAAATAACACAATTTGGCTTCCAGAGTTCATTGCTATAAAGCATGAGAGAAGACCTTGACCTAAAATATTTTGAAGGCAAAAATAACTAAACTCCATCGCTACCTGGTAACTTTTTAAATATCTGATTTTCACAGAGAACTATTTTACCAGTTAAATAGTGGAATTATTTAATATTATATATTTGAATATTTAAAAATGTCCTTTTGGAAGACTGTGTGCTCCCAAGGCAGGGGGCATTGGTTTAAGCTCTCTCAGGGAACTGGATGCCACAAACTGCAACTAAGAAAGTGTCCACATGTCACAGCTAAGAGTTTTAACACATTGCAACTAAAGATCCTACCTGCCATAATGAAGATCAAAGATCCCATGTGCTGCAACTAAGACATGGCACAGCTAAGTAAACTAAAAAATAATAATAATAAAAATTTTAAATGACCCCTAAATACGAGAGTTTGGGTTTGACTTTATTGTTTAAAATTGTATTATTGGGCCAATAGATCTATATTATTTTGAGATTACTCCAAAAATGTGAAAGCTGTGTTGTAGCTTTGTTGCTAGTTGTTCTTGATTTCAGTTAAAGGTTCCTGAAAGTACTATCTTGTATGTAATGAAGCAGTCTGCCTAGTCATCTGTGGAGTCATTCCCAATCTGTCATTCAGGCTTCTTGTGACCATTGTAACAACAAGCCGGGTCATTGACTGCCTGGAATTAACTCTTGGTGTGCAAATGTTGCTCAGGGGTAAAGAATCTGCCTGCCAGTGCAGATGTGGTTTCGATTCTTGAGTCAGGAATATCCTCTAGAGAAAGAAATGGCAACCCACTCTAGTATTCTTGCCTGGGAAATCCCATGGACAGAGGAGCCTGGCAGGCTCTAGTCCAAGGGGTGGCAAAAAAGTCAGACACGACTAGGTGAGCAAACAACAACAAAGACAACAACCCAGATGTCAAAATGCAGCCTCAAAGGAGAGACTTGTATATTGAGGAACATAAGATATCAGAGAGAATCACATGGAAATGGAGGAAGACAAAGTATTGTTTTTGCTGGCACTGAGACATAGCCCCCTGATAACCAGAATTCCTGGGACTGGGCTAATTTATCTCTACCAAAACTACATTTTTAGAAAGTATGTTGAACAACTAGCCTAAAATCTTAGATATGAGAGGATTCATTTTTTAAAATCAGTGTCTTATAAATAATATTTAAATACTGAAAGAAGCTTTGTACTTAATTCTTCATTATGCCTTATGAAAAGCATTGCCATTTGCCTTTTGAAACTTGAGTTCAATGTTTTTGTATCAACCAACATCTCTGAAATGAGATAGAAAGAAGCCAGCCTACTCCTTTCTCCATCAGTCTCTTAACAAAAGAAGGGTTTGATTCCCCCCCCCCCCCAATAACTAGATAGTAATGGAGAGTAATTTTAGAAAAGAGATCTTTGATGGAATATATTAGGAGGTAAGGATGTTAATGTGATCAAGCATTAGGGTCACAGCTAGCTCAAAGTCAAAGATAAAGCTGGATTTTCTGGGAGGAAGGTATTTAGAGGTACTTAAGCAGGAAGGAAAATAAGTTGGAAAGACTATGAGATCTGTTCATTCATTTGTTCAATAATTGTTTGTTTACATGCCTAGTGGTGTATTAGATACTCTACCAGGTGTTGGGGATATAGAAGTAATAAAACATAGTCTTAGTTCTTAAGAAGCTCATAGTCTACCAGGGGAAACAGACAGACAATTACAGTGCAGAGTGTTAAGTGCATTTTTGGAGAATGAAAAGAGCTGAAGATGGAGAAATCATATTTATCTTTAACATCACTGGGGAAGACCCAGGCTGAGGGCAGGAACAGGCTCCAATGAGCCACCAACTCCCAGTGGACCCTCAATACAAGGCCATCACCCACAGGGTCACTGTGACGTACTGGAGCAAGTGGAGTCTTCTGAGCCAGGGTTCTTCTAGCTCCTTTTTCTTGTGCCCAATTAGGAGACCTTCCCACATTAACAGGCAGCCAGAACCTGTTTAATTGTTGCCTACCAAAATGCCTGTGATCTAGCATTGCTCCTGAGATTATGGCCCTGCCCCTAAAGAGAGGGCCTTGTTTTGGGAGCTTCTTGGCCCTGAGTATGAGCACAGGCTCAGGAAGGATACACAGCATGGGACTCAAAATCACTGGCCTCCTTCTACTGCTGGAAACAGTTTAACATCTGAGAGAGGATGGGAAGAAAGGAGGGGCCAGCCGTCTCTGTCCTGCCTCATTTGCTCCTGGTTATGCTCCTACAAGAAAAGTGATGAGTAGCCTGAGACCCACGGTAACAGGGCCTACTCTGTGTCCATGATCCTTGGCAAACCCTTCCACTCACCCCTTTAACCAGGGCGGGTGGGCACAGGGCAAAAGGAAGCCTGAAGCCCTGAAAAAGGCTTTAAAACACAAATCTTTTGCAGAGGCTCCTCTTAGGAACTTCAGGGCATAGCTCCTGTTCTGCCAGACTCCAGTGCTTAGGCCTGTGAACATCTGGAGGCTTAGGGTCTTAGGATCTGAGCAGCAGTGTTTTCCTCCACCAACTAGCTCATCTAGAACTAGCCTCATTTTGGTATCTTTGAGAAAGGGTGCTGGCCCTGAGCCTACTCATCCAGAGAGGACAATCAGAAAGGGTTCAAGGCCCAGACACTGTAAAAACTGAGGGGGAGCCCACACGGGAGGGGCATGTACCCTGCTGTGGGATCACAGCTGCTGGGGACCACTTCAGGGGAAGGGCAGGGGGGCAGAAGACAGTAGGGGTATGCGCAGGCAAGGGGGTCGGGGAGTAGTGGCTTAGGACTGAAGCACCTTATATGCCGATTTTGTTTCACTGCAGGGCTTTTCACTTCCCTCTGCTTGTACTACTCTTTTCTTTAGATCTCTGCATGAACCTTTTCCCTTAGGTTATTATTCTTTCAGGCTTTTCTCCAGTGTCACCTCTTCGGAGATGCCTTCTCTGACCATATAAAAAAGTAACTGTTACTTTTTTAAATGTCTGTTTTGTTCTATTATACTTGTTATCTGGCATCATTAAATGTCTATTAGTGTATGTGTTCCCACACCAGAATGAAGCTTTATAAGGACATATTGTTCATCTGCCTCATTGCTGCTCTATTCTCAGTGCCCTAGCATCATGTGTAAGACATAATAGACTCTCAAAACACATAGTTAATAAATTAATGAAATCTCCTCTATGTTAAGACATAGAACATAAAATAATAAAACATTTGAGTATATTAAAATTAAAAATGTATGGAATTAAAGATACTATAAAGACAGGTGGCTGAGAAAACAAATTTTAAAATGTTGATAATAAAAAGGATTGTTATTAATAACAACAATGGATTTATTGTACAGAATATGGATATAGCTATTACAGACCAGTAATAAAAAGACAAGCCAGTGAGAAAAAAGGGTGAAGAATACAAACAGGCAGTTCACAAGAAGAAAACATTTGAATAGCCAATGAGCCTATCAGGTTGTACTCAGCTTTCCTGGGAATCTGGAAAATACAAATGAAAACCACAATAAGATACTGTTACACATCTCTTGGATTGACAAAATGTGGAAGTCTTGATAAATACTACATGTTGGGAGGTTATAGAATAGACTCTGCTAAAATAAATTGGTATAACTACTTTGGATAGTTATTTACCAGTATATGTTAACTAAGTTGAAGATGCATATCCTGAATGACACAGCTCTTCAATTTCCAGGTACATGTATACCCTAGAAAAACTGAAATATATTCATTATTAAACTAATAGCATTGGAGATAGCAGCATTGGGGAAGTCTGGAAACAATGTAAATGTTAATCAGTATTCCACTTGTATAAATTGGATTATTATGGTATATTTATACAATGCAGAGTTGTTAAAATGAATAACTTAGTTGTTAAAATGAATAAAATGAATAACTGTTTAACTCAGAGTTGTTAAATGTACTAACACAGTTAAAGGTTTTAATAAAATAATGTTGATTGAGAAAAAAGCAATTGCAAAACATACATATAGTATAAATATCTTTATTTAAAGCTTATAGTTACATATATATACATGCTGTGCTGTGCTAAGTTGCTTCAGTCGTTTCAGGCTCTGTGCAGCCTTGTAGACTGCAACCTTCCAGGCTCCTCTGTCCATGGAATTCTCCAGGCAAGAATACTGGAATGGGTTGCCATGCCCTCCTCCAGGGGGATCTTCCCTAGCCAGGGATTGAACCCACAGCTCCTGTGCCTTCTGCATTACAGGCAGATTCTTTACTGCTGAGCCACCAGGGAAGCCATATATATATAAAGCTTTGAAATAAAAGTACTGTATACCCCCAAATATGTGAACATGATAAGCAAGGTAGCAGTAAGGTAGCAGTCATCTTGTTGGTATGGAGGGGCACAGGGTCAGTGAGGAGTACAAAGAGAGTTTTGTCTCTTTCCCAGCAAATATGAAAAATCTTAGATTTCATAAAGCTGTTTAGTAGGTAAAAGGGTTTTTATATTATTTTCTACTTTTATGTCAAAATTAATGTCATAATTTTTAATCATTTTAATTTTTCTAGTAAAAGTGCTTATTTTACAGTATGTTTAGGAATACATTTCCTCTTGGTATAGCTAACGAGACTACAAAGCAAGAATACATACACTTTCAATTATTAAAGTATACCCAAATTAAGACTACATTTGATGTCTTCCAAAGTAAAATTCTTTGAATTTGATATTAAAGGCATAAGAAAAGCAAAGTTAATTCCTCTGCTAGATGGAGTAACCTAAGTATGTCTTGGTCAGTCACAAATGATGAGTACAATGAACAGAATTGACCCCTCAGAGAACCATGAAGATTGAGAGAAGAGCACGTTCTTAGAAGTCTAAGCATCAGGACAGAAAATCTTACTGTTTGAGCTCATTTATTTTCATTTATTTATTTCATTTATTTATTTGCTTTCTTCCTATGGACATTCTGTAATGCAACTTGCAGTAATACAACTTGAAAAAATGCTTCACACCAACTCTGATAATTAAATAATCTTCACATGCTCTTTAACGCCTATCCATAATCAAAAGGTATTTAATCTGTAACTTCAGGTGGTTCCCCTTTCTCAGCGAAGTGGTGTTCTTGAATGGTGCACAGGAACTGTCCCTATTGGTGAATTTCTTGTTAACAATGAGAATGGTGCTCATAAAAGATACAGGCCAAAGGATTTCAGTGCCACTTACTGCCAAAAGAAAATGATGGTGAGTAACATTCAAATATATATGCTATTACAAGATTATCTGGTAGCTTATTAAAACGGACAGTTATCAAATATTTGGGAATATAAAAAGTTTTAATTTCATCAGGTAATTGTATAAGACAGTATGCTCACTAGAATGAAAGTTTGTGTGAATGAAAAAGGAAAGTTTTTAAACTATGTTGTGTCAACCCTTGTTGGATGAGAAACATAACATTATTCAATGTTTGCTAATTTGCTTCCAGTTTGGGGTAAGGTAATTCTTAACAAACAAATACTAACTAAAACCAAAAAAGAAAAAGTTATGAAAGAGAGAGAGACCTTCTAAGACTTTTGCTACATCACATCACACTGGCCATCTGGTCTGACATTCATTGACCCAATCAGTGACATTTATTGAATGTCTCCTCTTTATTGGGTTCTATGGTAGGACTTCACAAATATGAGTAATCACTATCATACTTATCCCATTTTAAGATGAAAAGAAGTTCTGAGAATTTAGCTTCCCCCAGGTCAGTGAACTAATAAATAATGGAACAAGGATTTAAACTTTGTCTGTCCAACTCTAAAATCTATTTACTTTTTCTTTTGTTGTGCTTTCTGTTATATATTTTAAAAAATGTATGGTAAAGCACTATAGGGGTTGTGAGGGAAGGGTTTGTGTAGGGACAGAGGAGGAAGTGATCAGTTCTACCTGGGACAGGAAAGAATGGAGAGAATCAGATTCAAGACTTGGTGGTCCAGTGGTTAAGAACCCGTCTTCCAAAGCAGGGGACGTGGATTTTATCCCTGGTCTGGGATCTTAAATCCCACGTGCAACAGCCCATGTGCTGCAGCTAGAGAGAAGCCCTCTTGCTACAATGAAAGATCCCATGTACTGCAACTAAGAGCTAACGCACCAAATAATAATAGACAAATATTTATTTATTTAAAAAAAAAGACTTCATAGAGGAGATGGTGTTTGAGGTGAGTTTTATAAATAAATTGGTTTTCCAGGAAGAAGGAACATAGAAGCAAAAGGGAAGGAGGCACAAACAGGCAGGTAAAGATGGCATAGGCTTAGTTTTTGAGGAGGAATAGATGAGACTGAAGCAGTAGTCATTAATCAAAAAGTGGAGGGCTGCCATAGGAAATGTTAAGAAATTTGCACTTTATCCTGTAAGCAATAGAGAACCCTTGAGAAGTATAGTAATATCAGATAGGCATTTTAGAAAACTAACTCTGACAACACTTATATTTTGAGAAAGCTGACTAGAAGCATGAGATTCAGTCTAAGAGTAATAACGGTAGGAATGGAGAACAGGCAGTTCACGTAAGAAAAATTAAAGAGGCAAAACTGATATGATTTGGTTGCTGTTTATAAGTGGGGTTGGTGAAAAAGAGTATCAGTGGTGCCCAGTTTCCTGATTGGGATAATGGAGTAGATGGAGAGGCTAATTATTATTATTACCATGTTGATGAATAAAGGAGGTGGTTGAGGTTTGCCAGATCTGAGAAGGTGAATTAGTTTCGATTTGGAAGTGATCCAAGTGAAGATATTGATTGAAAGTTGGAGAGGCACACCAGGCTGGAACTTAATAAAAACACCTGAGCCAAAGACACAGATGTGACTTGCGTTTCTCCAATGATGAGGAATGTTAGGCATCTTTTCAAGTGTTTGTTGGCCATCTGTATGTCTTCTACACAGAAATGTCTGTGTAGGTATTATTGCAGGGCAACAGTGGTGTCACAGGCTTAGAGAAGACTTGTGGACTCAGTAGGGGAAGGAGAGGGTAGGATGAATTGAGAGAATAGCAAGAAAAATAGATAGCCAGTGGGGATTTGCTGTGTGACACAGGGAGCTCAATCCAATGCTCCCTGCCAACTTAGAACAATGGGATGGGGTGAGACAGAAGGAAGTTCAAGAGGGAGGAGACGTATGTGTACCTGTGACCGATTCATGTTGATGTATGGCAGAAACCAGCACGATATTGTAAAGCAATTATCCGCCAATAAAAAATTTTTTTAAAGGAGGGACATATGTATACCTATGGCTGATTCGTGTTGATGTATGGCAGAAATCATCACAATATTAAGTAATTATCCTCAAATTTAAAATAAACTTTTTTTAAAAGATACAGATTTGAAAGTCATCAGTCCATAGATGAGAATTGAGCCCTTCAATGTAGATAAGCTTTGTTTCAGGAAGTTATTATATAGGAAGGAAGTGTTGAAGAACAGATCTGAGATGTTCGGCTGCCTTACTGCCACAGTCAAGATTCAGTCAACCTGTGATTGATTTTTCCTTTTTCTTATCATACCCCTAGATCTGTGATATACCTAATAATATATGGAGCTATCTTTGGCATTTTTGTGTTTACTTCCACATAGGTTACAGAATCATTCAAATTACAATTGAATTAAAACAAATAACAGTCACTGTTGGTGTGCCTCTTTCTCCTAAAATTAACATGAAAACCCTAAAAGGATTATATTTTGTTATTGCTTCCCTGACCAGACTTGTAGCTTCGTGTGTGTGTGCTTAGTCACTCAGTAATGTCCGACTCTTTGTGACTCCCGTGGACTGTAGTCTGCCAGACTTCTCTGTCTATGGAATTTTCCAGACAGACAAGTTTCTTGTAGGCAAAGATAATGTCTAGTTCTTCTTTTTATTGCTTTTATACCTACTGTACCATTTTCTTATTGAAACTACTAGTACATATTAGTTGAACACAATACTGAGAAAATAATTTTATATTTTATCTATTAAAGGATATGCAGAAAAAGTCTTTTGAAGAGAAATATGAAACTTTCATGGAGATTTGCCAAAATTTTCAACCAGTTTTCCGTTACTTCTGCATGGAAAAATTCTTGGATCCAGCAGTGTGGTTTGAGAAACGGTTGGCTTATACTCGGAGTGTGGCTACTTCTTCTATTGGTAATCGTCTTTTACATTTTAGTAGATTCAGCACTTCCTACATTCTGTGTTCCAGGGAGATGATGATGGTGATCATGGTTTTTACCAAGCCACCATCATTAGATCATTGTGTTTCTTGTTGATCCTGATTCTTAGCTTCTAAATATAGCTCTTCTTATTTTGGCAGGAAAGAATTTCTTTTTTTTCCAGGAAGAGAAATAAGACTGATTATTTTTCTTCTTTACTTAATAATGAATATGTCTTATTTTCTCTTCCATCAATGTATTATTTTCTGGGATTTTCTTTGGAAAATAATAAAACTCATGATAATTCCATTTAAGTTATTTCCTTTAATTGTTACTGGTCTTTTGCATACAACCTTTATAACACTATGATATGAACACCTAATGATTGATTCTGTTTAATAAGAATAGGAATAATGATATATATTTAAATATTCTGTGTACAATATATATTTTGACTTTCTAATTTCTAAGAGTTTGGAATTAACAGTAGTTAGCAGTTAACAATATCTTAGAGTGCGAAACTAACAGGAATATCAGTGATCTATTGTTTTTAATGAAAGAACACTCTTTTCATCACTTAGGTACAGTATACCAGGAAGGCAGGGCATGTATGTTTTCAAAAGTTTCTGGGTAATAATGAAACCCTCTTTTTTTCTACATTGAATTCAACTAATTTTATGAACAGGAAAGTAGGCCCAGGTAATGACAGAGCTAGCCATGCATCCCAGGCATCCTGACATTCTGTTCACTATTTTTTCTGTAACATCTCATGGTGGTTTTGATTAGGTTAAAAACATTTCAAAGCATGCTATCATCTGTCTTAAAAATAGAAATGTAGTTTTTCCTGGATATATACCTAATTAAATGAATTAATGATTAATTTGTGTTACATATAATTCATCAAGCAGAAGAAAGTTTCACTGAAGAATGAAGAACTTACCCATAGGCATCTCAATTTAAAAGTATACTTAATAAATATCTGAGTATATATAATGTGCTGCTTTGGTAAATAATGGGTCTCAATTTTAAACACACTTATTTTGAAGTACAAATTTTTGAATATATGTATGTATTAGTAAAGGGAAAATTTTTTTTTAAACAAATCATCTAGGATTTGTAAAATGCAGTATAAATTAAAACAGCTGGCAAGATTTAACTTAAACTGAACATGGCCAAAAGGAAATGTACAAAATATACAACATTTCCTTTAGTAGGCAAAAAAGCCTAATAGTCAATAGTATTAGTTCAAATTATGGCTAATTGTGTTATAGAAATAGATGATATCAGTGATTTCAAGTGTTTTTTTTTTTTTCCTAGTTGGTTACATACTTGGACTTGGTGATAGACATGTACAGAATATCTTGATAAATGAGCAGTCAGCAGAACTTGTACATATAGATTTAGGTAAGTAACCAAAGATATATTTCTTTGTTCAGTAAATATTTGGTCATCAAGAAATTTTTGTTGTTGTTTGCCTACCAGGATTGCGAGTATGAAAGAGAGACAGATATATCAAAACAATAAATATTGCTTATTTAAAAAAAAAAAGCTTAAACACAGTGATACTGGAGGGAGTAGCTAATTCTGCCTCAGATAATGAGTGACATTTAAGCCAGGTTGAAGAGAAAGAAAGGATAATCTGGAGAGAAGATAGAGCAGATACTGAAGGGAAGGATATTGAAGATATAATGTTGTAGGAATGGTGAGAAATTAAGCGTGGCTGGAGTGAAGTTTGTATGTAGTTGAGTAGCTTGAGATATAGACTGGTACGAGATTATAAAAAGCCAGGCCAAGAAGTTTCAACTTCAGTCTTTTAAACAATGGAAAGTGAATGAAGATATATTTGATCAGAACATAATCCTGTTTATTGGAAAGATAATTTGGAGAACAGTATTAGCAGTAGGAATACAAGTTAGGGGAGATTATAATAGTTTAAACAAGAGATGATTTGGACTAAAGTTGTATGGACCATGAGATTGGATTTAGGGACATTTTTGTAGTAATTTTGTACCAGTGATATAAGATGTGGAAACAAAGGGAGAGGGTACTCCAAGATAATTGAAGCTTCTAACTAAGGAAAACAGCGGGTTTCGTGGAAAATAAGAAACTGGTGAACTTAGTTTTGTGCGTAGTTTTGAGATATTAATGGCATTTCCAGGGGAAGTAGGCAGTTTAATATATAGGAAAGTAAAGATGTTGAAAATAGTAAGAGATGTAGAACTTTAAGCAAATAGAGTACAGTTAGTCACTGGACTAGGGGAGGTGCTAATCTTATACATCATTCTCGATGAAGAGGACTAACGGTAGAATTGTAAGGAATACCACCAGAAGTCTGAGTCTTGAATATTCCCCAGTGGTTCAGTGGTTAGGACTCAGTGCTCTCACTGCCCAGGGCCCAGGTTCATTTCCTGGTTGGGGAGCAAAGATCCCACAAGCTGCACAGCAGAGCCCAAAAGAAAGAAGGGGAAGAAAAAGGCTGAGTCAGAAAAAAAAATGAGGAATAACCACCAAGTAATAGAATCATAGAAACTAAAGTAGGGCTATCTTGGAAGCTAAGAGAGAATAAATTTTTGTGGACAAAGAAGCTCTGTGCTCAGTAGTATCTGATGCAGAAAGGTCAAATAAGATGAATGCTGAAAATAGGCCTTTGAACTTAATTAATCAATCTTAGTAAATTTGGGATAGAATGGAGGAAGTGAGATTGTGAAAAGGCAAGGATTGAATGGAGGTTTGGAAGTTAAGGACATGTAGGCTAATAATGTGGAACTGTTCTGCAAGAAGTTTAGAAATGAGAGAAGAATAAAGAGAAATTTGTTACAGAGATGGGAGGTAAATATTTGGTCCCCTCCCCCACCCATTTTTGGGATTTTGAGGTGTATTTATTCTTATTCATTTGCTCTCTTTCTTTTTTTGGCCGCACTGCATGGCTTGTAGGACCTTAATTCTCTGACCAGAGACCAAACCTGGGCCCTCGGCAGTGAGTGTGTGGAGTCCTAACCACTGGACTGCCAGAGAATGTGCTCATTTGCTTTCTTAAGATGGGAGGTACTTATAGGAGAGACAAAAAGATTAAAATAGCAAGGGAAATCATAAAGTATGTGTGTATAGAGTTGGCTTTATACTGGAAGCATGTAGAAGAAAGGATGAACACATTATCATTAGGAAACTCTTTGACCAGAGGGTAATTTGAGAAATTATATTTGCTATTCCATCTTCTCTGAGAACTGAAAAACATGTTTATTTGCTAATAACAAATAACGGAGGGATGGTAACGGACCCTAAAAGAACAATAAAAATTTTTAAATGGGTACCATGGAGATGATACCACAAGTTGACTAGAAAGGGATATATAAGACTGGCCAAGTATTTTAAGGGATGCTTTCCTAGGATAATAATCCTAAATTTGTAGTGTCATCATATGATTTCTTCCAGCAGTCCTCAGTATCCTTAGAGTTAAGTTCTACTTTGAAATGGTAAGCATAGAGGAACAAGGGGCCAGGAAGATTTAAAGTACTAGCAAGAGTAATCAACTTTGCAGGCTATACCCTGAGCAGAGTAGGGAAAGAAGAGAGACTAACAGACTAGAAATCTTGATGAGTTTGAAGAGTATTTAATAAGAATAAAGGGGTAGAAGGAGAAGAGGTTTTGATTAGAATGTAGAATTTAAGATTACTTAGAAAGTACTGTTTTAAGAGATGATAAGTTTTATAGTCTAGATGTTCCAGCTGGATTTAGAAAAGGCGGAGGAACAAGAGATGAAATTACCAGCATCCATTGGATCGTAGAAAAGGCAAGATAATTCCATAAAAACATCTACTTCTGCTTCATTGACTATGGTAAAACTTTTTACTGCGTGGATCACAACAAAGTGGAAAATTTTTAGTGATGGGAATACCAGACCACCTTACCTGCCTCCTGAGAAATCTGTATGCAGGTCAAAAAGCAACAGTTAGAACCAGAAATGGGACAATGGACTGGTTCCAAATTGGGAAAGGAATATGTCAAGGCTGTATATTGTCACCCTGCTTATTTAACTTATAGACACAGTACATCATGCAAAATGAAGCACAAGCTGGAATCCAGATTGCAGGAGAAATATCAATAACCTCAGATATCCAAATGACACCACCCTTAAGGCAGAAAGTGAAGAGGAACTAAAGAGCCTCTTGAAAGTGAAAGAGAAGAGTGAAAAAACTGGCTTAATACTCAGCATTCAAAAAATGAAGATCATGGCATCCGGTCCCATCACTTCATAGTAAATAGGTGGGGAAACAATGGAAAAAGTGACAGTATTTTCTTGGGCTCCAAAATCACTGCAGATGGTGACTGCAACCATGAAATTAAAAGATGCTTGCCCCTTGGAAGAAAAGCTATGACCAGCCTAGCAACAGCATATTAAAAAACAGAGACATTACTTTGCCAGCAGAGATCCATCTAGTCAAAGCTATGGTTTTTCCAGGAGTTCTCGCATCTCCAGGATGTGAGAATTGGCCCATAAAGAAAGCTGAGTGCTCAAGAATTGATGTTTTTGAACTGTTGTGTTGGAGAAGACTCTTGAAATTCCTTTAGAGTGCAAGGAGATCAAACCAGTCAATCCTAAAGGAAATCAACTCTAAATATTCATTGGAAGGACTGATGCTGAAGCTCCAATACTTTGGCCACCTGATGCGAAGAGCTGACTCGTTGGAAAATACCCTGATGCTGGGAAAGATTGAGGGCAGGAGGAGAAGGGGACAACAGAGGATGAGATGGTTGGATGGCATAACCGACTTAATAGACATGAGTCTGAGCAAGCTCTAGGAGTTGGTGATGCACAGGGAAGCCTGGCATGCTGCAAATCCATGGCATTGCAGAGAGTTGGACACGACTGAACTGAATTGAAGTTTTATAGTGTAAGTTTTCACTTAGCGGTTTGCTGAGAGAGTAAAACTGAATTTCATTAGAACAGATAAGATCATGGATATTAAATGATTTTCCCCAGAACAAATTCCAGAGTTAGGACAGAGAGGAAGATCGTAAGCTAGATCCATGTCAACATTCAATGAATTTGAGAGTAATTCTTAGAAGCTGGGGTATAATAAATATGAGAATGAGTGGAGTTGTTAGAGCCTGAATATGGGAACTCAGTAGAGGAGTGAAATTTTGCATGAGAATGAAAGGACAGTGGTCTAGAAGGGACAAAGTAGAGATAGTGGTATGCCAACCTATGTTCAGGCCATGCTAAATGCATCTATAAATGAGAAAGGTAAATTGGTATAGCTACTTTGTGATACTGTTCAGCATTATCTGCTAAAGCTGGGAGTTGTGACCCAGCAATTCCACTGCAGTAGAAATACACACCATGTGTGTAAGAATGTTCATAGTAGTACTATTCATAATACTCCAAACTGGAAATAGCCCCAACCCCCATCACAAATAGAATGAATGAATAGTTTATAACCATACCACCCTGAATGCGTCCAGTCTTGTCTGATCTTGGAAGCTAAGCAGGATTGGGCCTGGTTAGTACTTGGAAAGGAAAATGGATGAATGAATTGTATTGTATTCATAAAATGAAGTACTGTATAACAGTGAGATTGAGTGAACTATAGCCACACACAACATGGAAAACACAAATACAAAATTAAGTGAATCTAGATATGAAAGAATATATACTGTATAATACTGATAAAATTAATCTAACTGTTAGAAGTCAGGATAGTGGTAACCCTTTGAAGAGGTGGTTCATGATTGTTAGGGAGATGGGGTGGGGCTTCTGGAATGCTGGCTACATAGGTTTTGTAAAATCTCAATATCCATACACTTGAATGACTTTGTTAATTGATTCACTTTTCTTGTGTATCTCTTTGACTATCCATTGCTGCATAAGAAACCACCCTATACTTAGTAGCTTAAAACTACTATTATTATCTCTCATAGTCTATGGGTTGACTGGACTCAGTTGGACAGTTCTCACTTAGGATCTTTCATACTATTGTAGTCAGAACCTGGGGCTGAATTTGCCTTAGGGTTAAACTGGGCCAGTTTCTAGGATGGCTTCTTACACATTTGATGCTTCATTGCTCCTCCATGTGACCTCTCTGTATAGCAAAGTAACCTGAACTTTTTGTGTGTGTGTGATTAAAAGTATATTAGTTTATTTTTTTAAAAGTAGTTCTCCCTAAGATTTGTTCATCTTTGCCTGAGGTCTTTTTTTTTTTTTTTTAATTGAAGGATAATTACCTTAAAGTGTTATGTTGGTTTCTACCAAACATCAACATGAATCAGCCATATAACCTGAATTTCTTATAACACATCTCAGGGTTCCAAGAGGAAGGAAGTGGAAGTTAAGAGCTAGCATGCAACTGGCACAGTGTCACTTCTGCTATATTCTAAGTCATAGTAATGTTATAGTACCCATCCAGATTCTCCTCTCTCTTTCTGGGACTCCAATAACAATATATTAGACCATCTCACTGTAACATATTCTGTTTACCTCCTTGTCTATATTTTCAAACCTTCTTTTTCCTCCAACTCACCCATGGTGTCAGTGGAAACCATGCAGGAAGCCTGGACTTCCAGTCTCACCCAACTATAGCAAGGAACCCCCTCTCCTCTTGGATGTCAGAGGAGGCCAATTGAGGAATCTGGTCTTCTATCATCACTTAGCAGTTACTTCAGTGTAGTTACTTCAAAAGCCAGCAAAAGCAGAAGTATAAATCCAGAGTCTCATAATGTAACATACAAATAGATCAATTTCAATTGAAAATCATTTGTCAGGAAAATCATAGTTTGAATGAAAAACAAAAAATATCAGCACTAAGATGACAAAGGATTATCCGAAAAAGATTTTAAAGCAGCCATCATAAAAATGCTTCATGGAGCAATTGCAAACATGTTTAAAACAAATGAAAAGGTAATAAGTCTCAACATGGAAGCAGTCTCAGCATAAAAATAGGACATATGAAAGAACCAGGTGAAAATTTTAGAACAGTAAAATGCAATAATTAAAACTTTAAAACTCAATGGTTAAGCTCAAGAAGCAAAAGAAAGAAAGGATCAATGAACATGAAGACAGAAGAGTAGAAATCATCCAGTATGACAACAGAGAAAGAAAAGGAGAAAATCTTCAGCAACTTGGGCTAGACAAAGAGTTCTTAGACTTGACACCTAAAGCATAGTCCCTAAGAACTCAGAACTCTCAAACTTCACCAGTATAAACAAAAC